>NC_140579.1:534930366-537330366 GCF_964204655.1 Triturus cristatus
CACACACAACCACAAACCACAAAACCAACCACAATCAAAACCACACACACACAACCACTCACAACCACACACACAACCACACACACAACCACACACATACAATAACACCCACAACCACACACACAACCATACAACCATACCCACAACTACACAGACACAACCGCACAACCACATACACAACCACACACAACCATACACACAACCACTCACACACACAACCACACACACACACAACCACACACACAAACACACACAACTTACACAACCACACACACAACCACAACCACACACACAACCACTCACACAACCACATACAACCACAACCACACACACAACCACACACACATACAACCACACACACATAATCACACACAACCACACACAACACACACACAACCTCAACCACACACAACCACACACACAGCCACACCCAACCACACACACAACCATACACACACAACCACACACACACAACTACACCCAACCACACACACAACCACACCCAATCAACCACACCCACAACCACACACACATAACCACACCCACAACCACACACACAACCACAACCACACACACACACACACAACCACAACCACACACACACAACCACAACCACACACACAACCACAACCACACACACAACCACAACCACACATATACACAACCACACACACAACCACACACACAACCAAAACCACACACAACCACAACCAAACACACAAACAACCACAACCACACACACAACCACACAAAACACACCCACACACAACCACATCCACAACCACTCACCCACAACCAACCACACCCACAACCATAACCACACACACAACCACACACAACCATAACCACACACATAACCACACACACAACCACAACACACACAACCACAAACACCACCACACACAACCACAACCATATACACAACCACACATACAACCACACACAACCACACACACAACCACACACAACCACAACCATACATACACACAACCACACCCAACCACACCCACAACCACACACCCAACCACACACACAAACATAACCACACACACAACCACACACAAACACAACCACACACACAACACACACACACAACCACACACACACAACCACACACACACCCACAACCACAAACACACCCACACCACACACACAACCACACACACACACACACAACCACATACAACCACACAACCATACACACAACCACATACATACAACCACACACACACAACCACAACCACACACACACACAACCACAATCACACACAACCACAACCACACAGACAACCACACACACAAATCCACAACCGCACACACAACAACCACACACACAACACACACAACCACACATCCACAACCATACACACACACACAGTCACAACCACAACCACACACACAACCAAATACACAACCACACACACAACCACAACTACACACACAACCACACACACAACCACACACAACCACACACACAACCACACACACAACCACACACACCACGCATATGACACACACAACCACACACAACCACACAACCACAACCAACCACACACACAACCACATACACAACCACACACAAACACACACAACCACACACATATCACAACAACACACAACCATACACACATACAACCACACACACAACCACACACACACATACAACCACACACACACAACCACACACACAACCACACACACACAACCACACACACCCACAACCGCACCCACACCACACACAACCACACACCACACAACCACACACAAAACCACACACACAGCCACAACCACACACACAACCACACACACACAACCACACACAGAACTACACACACAACCACCACATACAACCACACAAAAAACCATGCACACACAACCACACACACAACCACACACCCACAACCAACCACACCCACAATTACACCCACACAACCACACCCACACACACAACCACACACACACAACCACAACCACACACACAACCACAACCACACACACTCAACCACACACACACAACCACACAGACAACCATACACACAACCACACAACCACACACACGACACACACACAACCACAAACCACAAAACCAACCACAACCAAAACCACACACACACAACCACTCACAACCACACACACAACCACACACACAACCACACACACACAATAACACCCACAACCACACACACACACAACCATACAACCATACCCACAACTACACAGACACAACCGCACAACCACATACACAATCACACACAACCACAACTATACACACAACCACTCACACACACAACCACACAACACACACACACAACCACACACACAAACACACACAACATACACAACCACACACACACAACCACACACAGCCACACACACAACCACATACAACCACAACCACACACACACAACCACACACACATACAACCACACACACATAATCACATACAACCACACACAACACACACACAACTACAACCACACACACAACCACACACACAGCCACACCCAACCACACACACAACCATACACACACAACCACACACACACAACTACACCCAACCACACACACAACCACATACACAATCACACCCAATCAACCACACCCACAACCACACACACATAACCACACCCACAACCACACACACACAACCACAACCACACACACACAACCACAACCACACACACAACCACACAACCACACACACAACCAAAACCACACACAACCACAACCAAACACACAAACAACCACAACCACACACACAACCACACAAAAAACACCCACACACAACCACACCCACAACCACTCACCCACAACCAACCACACCCACAACCATAACCACACACACAACCACACACACAACCATAACCACACACATAACCACACACACAACCACACACAACCACAAACACCACCACACACAACCACAACCACATACACAACCACACATACAACCACACACAAACAACCACACACAACCACAACCATACACACACACAACCAACCACACCCACAACCACATAGCCAACCACACACACAACCACACACAAACACAACCACACACACACAACACACACACAACCACACACACACACACAACCACACACAACCACACAACCATACACACAACCACATACATACAACCACACACACACAACCACAACCACACATACACACAACCACAATCACACACAACCACATACCCAACCACACACACAAACATAACCACACACACAACCACACAAAAAAACACAACCACACACACACAACAACACACACACAACCACACACACACACACACAACCACACACAACCACACAACCACACACACCCACAACCATACATACACACAACCACACCCAACCACACCCACAACCACACACCCAACCACACACACAAACATAACCACACACACAACCACACACAAACACAACCACACACACAACCACACACAAACACAACCACACACACAACAACACACACACACAACCACACACACACAACCACACACACACCCACAACCACAAACACAACCACACACACACAACCACACACACACACACACAACCACATACAACCACACAACCATACACACAACCACATACATACAACCACACACACACAACCACAACCACACACACACAACCACAATCACACACAACCACAACCACACAGACAACCACACACACAAATCCACAACCACACACACAACAACCACACACACAAACACACACACACAACACACACAACCACACATCCACAACCATACACACACACACAGTCACAACCACAACCACACACACAACCAAATACACAACCACACACACAACCACAACTACACACACAACCACACACACAACCACACACAACCACACACACAACCACACACACAACCACACACACCACGCATATGACACACACAACCACACACAACCACACAACCACAACCAACCACACACACAACCACATACACAACCACACACAAACACACACAACCACACACATCACAACAACACACAACCATACACACATACAACCACACACACAACCACACACACACATACAACCACACACACACAACCACACACACAACCACACACACACAACCACACACCCAACCACACCCACAACCGCACACACAACCGCACACACACAACACACAACCACACACAAAACCACACACACAGCCACAACCACACACACAACCACACACACAACCAAACACACACACAACCACACACATAACTACACACACAACCACCACATACAACCACACAAAAAACCATGCACACACAACCACACACACAACCACACACCCACAACCAACCACACCCACAATTACACCCACACAACCACACCCACACACACAACCACACACACAACCACAACCACACACACACACAACCACACACACTCAACCACACACACACACAACCACACAGACAACCATACACACAACCACACAACCACACACACGACACACACACAACCACAAACCACAAAACCAACCACAACCAAAACCACACACACACAACCACTCACAACCACACACACAACCACACACACAACCACACACACACAATAACACCCACAACCACACACACACACAACCATACAACCATACCCACAACTACACAGACACAACCGCACAACCACATACACAATCACACACAACCACAACTATACACACAACCACTCACACACACAACCACACAACCACACACACACAACCACACATACAAACACACACAACATACACAACCACACACACACACACAACCACAACCACACACACAACCACACACACAACCACATACAACCACAACCACACACACACAACCACACACACATACAACCACACACACATAATCACATACAACCACACACAACACACACACAACTACAACCACACACACAACCACACACACAGCCACACCCAACCATACACACAACCATACACACACAACCACACACACACACAACTACACCCAACCACACACACAACCACATACACAATCACACCCAATCAACCACACCCACAACCACACACACATAACCACACCCACAACCACACACACACAACCACAACCACACACACACAACCACAACCACACACACAACCACACACACATATACACAACCACACACACAACCATAACCACACACAACCACAACCAAACACACAAACAACCACAACCACACACACAACCACACAAAAAACACCCACACACAACCACACCCACAACCACTCACCCACAACCAACCACACCCACAACCATAACCACACACACAACCACACACACAACCATAACCACACACATAACCACACACACAACCACAAACACCACCACACACAACCACAACCACATACACAACCACACATACAACCACACACAACCACACACACACAACCACACACAACCACAACCATACACACACACAACCACACCCAACCACACCCACAACCACATACCCAACCACACACACAAACATAACCACACACACAGCCACACACAAACACAACCACACACACACAACAACACACACACAACCACACACAACCACACACAACCACACAACCATACACACAACCACATACATACAACCACACACACACAACCACAACCACACACACACACAACCACAATCACACACAACCACAACCACACAGACAACCACACACACAAATCCACAACCACACACACAACAACCACACACACAACAACCACACACACAACCACACACACAACACACACAACCACACACCCACAACCATACACACACACACAGTCACAACCACAACCACATACACAACCACACACACAACCACAACCACACACACCACACACACAACCACACACAACCACACACACAACCACACACACCACGCACATGACACACACAACCACACAACCACACCCAACCACACAACCACACACACAACCACATACACAACCACACACACCACACACAAACACACACAACCACACACATACCACAACCACATACATAACCACACACACATACAACCACACACACAACCACACACACACACACAACCACACACACACAACCACACACAACCACACACACAACCACACACACACAACCACACACACACAACCACACAACCATACCCAGAACCACACACACACAACTATACCCAACCACACCCACAACCACACACACACAACCACAACCACACACACAACCACAACCACAACCACACACACACACACAACCACAACCATACACACAACCACACACAACCACACACACAACCAAACACACACAACCAAACACACACACAACCACACAAAAAACCACACACACACTATCACACCCACAACCACACACCCACAACCAACCACACCCACAATCACACACACACACAACCACACCCACACACACACACAAGCACATACACACACACACACAACCACACACGCACACAACCACACACACACAACCACACACACACACAACCATACACACAACCACAACCATATACACAACCACACAACCACACACACAACCACATACAACCACACACAACCACACACACACACAACCACACACAACCACACACAACCACACAACCAACCACAAACACACACAACCACACACAACCACACACACAACCACACACACACAACAACACCCATAACCACAAATACACCCAACCACACCCACAACCACACACACACACACCCACAACCACACACAACCACACACACCCTCAAACACAACCACACACAACCACAACCATACCCACAACCACTCACCACTGTATAGGAGAATGTATAATAGTCAACTTTAGATACCCACAACATGTGGCTACCGTCTTGTTGAGGGCAGCTTCTTTGGCACACGACGAAAACAGTATCCAGGCGCGTCCCCTTGGTTTCTTTTATAACCACCCCCCCCCCCCCCCCCAGAGAGCTCTCACATAGCACAAAATCGAGACCTTATACCCCAGTGACGGCACTGACGCCGTTTTTCCACCAGGGTTTAGGAGGGGAAAATCACTTTAATTATGGGCCTAATATCCCCACACGCAACAGATTTGAGGTATTTTCTTCTCTGGATATGTGTGACTGACGAGAGGCTAGCGAGGGAACTGGGGATGAGTCTTGCCTCGGTTTGGTACCTCAGGAAGTAGATCAATTGCCTACGATTCCCCTTGGTATTAATTGTAGTCAAGCGACTCATGGCAACTCTAAGGGGGCGACGATTAAGATGTTAACTTGGAATGTGGCAGGTCTACGATCCAAGAGAGATAATACCTCTTGGTTAAGTTTCTTGAAACAATATGACATTATGGCATTTCAAGAGACTTGGGAAACAGACTGTGATTTTTGGTTGGATGGTTTTACGTCTTATTTTGTCCCAGCTTTAAAATCAGTGTCCGGGAGGGATATAGGGGGCTTAGTGGTCTTGGTTTCGGTGAAATTAAGAGGGACAGTTAGCAGAATAATTTGTTCATCCAATAATTTTCTTATCCTGGAATTTAAACTTACCAATAATACGAAACTAATTCTGGTGAATTGTTATAACTCCCAGCAAGGGGACTCGCCGAATGTAAATTTGCTATGGTTGTCGAATTTTTTAAACACTTACACTTTAAAGCAAACCACTTTTTGCCAATACATTCTGTTAGGCGATTTTAATGTGCACTTATGTAGTCATAATAGTTTGTTAATTGATATTGATGGGCCAGACTTTACATCCCCGCAACACTTTGAGCACTCAAGCAAGGGGGAAGCATTGGAGAAACTCTTATCTAACAATGAGTTGTATGACCCAGGCTTCTTCGATCAAAGATCACGTGTTCCCACATTTACAGGCAGGGATAGTGACACAATAATTGACTACATATTTATTTCTTCTGGCCTTTTAAAATACGTAGTTTTTTATAATGCTATACCGTCAATTTTTTGCGACCATAATCCAGTGGCAATTGAATTGGTAGATGGTTTCTCTTTTTTAAACACATCCACCTTTCACATGGTGGATGCTGAAGTGAAGGAAAAAGATCAGGGGAGGAGGCTAAACTGGAGCAAGGTAATTCCAGAGGAGTTTCTTAACACCATTACATTAAAGGCGGCTTTAGATCTGGAAATATGTGGAGACCCACATTCTACGGGGAAGCAAGTAAGATCCTCGTATGAAGCTATTTGCTCCAAAGTGGCAAAAGAACTCACTACTAAAAGCAGACCAGTCACTAATAGTTTAGTAACAGGCTGGCTTGACCACAAATGCACTAAATCTCATAATCTCCTCAAAAAAGCTCTCCAGGCGCGCCCGAGGAATAAAATTCTGGTGACACAGCTTAGACGAGATTATAAAAAAATGGTGCAGGATAGGAAAAAAGAAATCAAATATAATGCCTGGGTTGAACTTATGGACAAAGCTACATTAAAAGACAGTGCAAAATTTTGGTCAATCATTAACACGCCCCTTTTTTCTAATATTAAAAATAACATGCTGGAAACTAATATCGAGGAGGAGGATTGGCTGAGCCATTTTGAAAATATATATGGCAGTCACCTCGAATTAGAAATTTTCGTGGGACAAGCCTTAAAATCCACCACCATGCCAGTGAAGTTTCATATAGGGGAGGTTATTAAAGCAATTGAAGATTCTGCAGGGAGGAAGGCCCCAGGACCAGATGGAGTCCCTACCGATATGTATAAGGCCAATCCATTGTATTGGGCCAACATATTGACAAATGTATTTAACACCTCGGCTTGTGTAGGATTCCCTAAATCGTGGTCCCGGTCGATTATTATCCCGGTGTTTAAGAAAGGCCAAAGGGCAGACCCTAGATGTTATAGGCCCATATCCCTGCTGGATTCCTCTATAAAAATTCTGGGGAAGGTTATCCTAGCAAGGATAACGGGGTGGGCCTCTGACAATAACATACTGTCAGATGCCCAATATGGCTTTAGAGCGGGACGGAGTACGGAGGACCAATGTCTGAACCTCCACCTAATAATAGCCAAATACACCAAAGCGGCCAGGGGCTCCATTTATTTGGGTTTTATGGATTTGTCCACAGCTTTTGACCTAGTTAATAGGTCAAAGCTGTGGACAATGCTCCTGGAAATGGGACTTGATCGGTCCCTTGTGTATTTCCTGGCCGAGCTCCATAAAGACCTGAATGCCTCCATCAGGATGACGACCGAGGGGAAATGTACGTCCAGCTTTAAGTCTAGTAGAGGGGTACGACAGGGATGTATATTAGCCCCTATGCTGTTTACACTATATATAAACGCCCTGGAGCAAAATCTGTTGGCAGCGACGCCGGACATTCCATGTATGGGAGGTACCCCGATTCCGGTCCTCCTATACGCGGATGACGCTGTCCTTTTGGCCAGGACCCCCCTGGCTTTGCAAAGATTGTTGGATTCGTTTGGGGACTTCATGAAAAGCCTGGACCTGGTAGTTAACAACGGCAAATCACACGTTATGTCATTGGGCCCTGGAAAAAATAAAGTTAAGACCTTCTTCTGTGGTGGTGAAGAAATCTCAAGAGTGAAGGTATTCACCTACTTGGGAGTAGTTTTCAATGATAAAAGTTCTTGGTCCCCCCAGCTCTTACTAAAGGCAAATTCCGCAAGAAATTCTTCAGCGGCAGTACTAGGCTTTGCCAAAAGGCTGGGAGGAAAGCCGGTTGAGGCAATATTAACAATTTATAAAGCAAAGTCCATTTCTATCGTAAGGTACGGGGCGACAATTTGGGGTTACATTAAACATGATATGATCCAAACGGAAGAAAATAAATTCTTGCGCTCTCTTCTTGGCCTTCCACATTCAACCGCTTCCTATTCAGTACATCTGGAACTTGGGATTGGTTACATAGCAGATATAATTAAACTAGCCCCAATACTGCTATGGATCAAAATATGGCTAAATCCGAACCTCTCCCTCAATCATAAAATCCTAAAGGACTGCATTAGGTTAGACAATAGGAACAAAATTCAGTGGTTGTCTAACATAGAAATGTTAGCCGCATACATGGGGAGACCAGACATTTTTTCTAACCCAGAATCCCTACGTAAGGCTGACCTTGAGTGGGTAACATCTAATTTCATTAAATTAAGGGAGGCCGAGCGGGAGGGAGTAGAACTCTGTAAATCTTCTGTCAGGGGGCATGTTTTGGTAACCCTGTCTCCAGGAATGTCATTATATCTGACATAGTATCCAATCCTTTCCATAGATGGCTGTTGACCAAATTGCGGTTTAACCAAATACATATGGTCCTATGGGATGTGGAGGGTTGGAGTAGACCTGAAGATGTTGCCCCTTGTAAGTGCGACGACTTCTCTCCTCAAGACACCACGCACTTTATGTTTTTTTGTTCATTTTATAAACATGCCAGGAAAAGGTTTATTATCCCATTGTTAAAACGTATGAACTTTATTCAGTGCAAGCCAGCCCTAATGTTTTTACACTTGGTAGAGTCTCCATTAATTATGTTCTGTGTTGCCAGCTTTCTTGCAGCGTCTGTTAGAGAGAGGAGGGTCAGACAAAAAACTGTACAAGACACTGATCCCCTCAATTAACAGACAATGAATTTGTATTAACTGCTAAAGTTGGCTATGGTCGATTATGAATTTTCATTGTTATTGAATAGTTTTTACCTGTATAATAGCTATTTATAAGATTTTTAATATTTTTGTATATGTATAGCATACTTTTATGATTTTAATTAATCGAATAAAGTGTTTTTTGACTTGACACTCACACACACAACCACACACATCCACACACACACAACCACACACACAACCACATACACACAACCACAACCACACACACACACACAGCCACACACACAACCACAACCACATACACAACCACACACACACAACCACAACCGCACACACAACCACACACACAGCCACAACCACACACACAACCACACACACAACCACGCAACCACACACACAACCACACACAACCACACACACAACCACACACACAACCACACACACAACCACACACACAATCACACACACAACCACACACAACTAACCACACACACAACCACACACAACCACACACACAACCACACACACAAACACAACCCCACACAACCACACACACACACAACCACACACACACAACCACAACCACACACACAACCACACACACACACAACCACACACAACCACACACACACAACCACAACCACACAGACAACCACACACACACCACAACCACACACACAACCACAACCACACACACAACCACACACACAAACACAACCACACACACAACCACACACACAACCTCACACACACAACCACAACCACACACATAACGTAACGCAACGCAATAGGTCTCGCATTTGTTAAATGCAGAGGTATTGGATTTCCAAATGGAAAAGTAATACGGCTGTATTACTTTTACATTTGCAAGCCAATAGCTCTGCATTTAACTAATGCGAGACCTATCGCATTGCAAATGCTTGTTTATTTAACTGCTAACTGTGCTTGAAGTGCTAGCTACATTCCAGTAGGCTCAGACAGTTAAGATCTCTGCACCCTGAATATTGACACCAGAATATTGAGGAGGGTCCAGATTTTCTATTCCTAACTCAAGATATATGCAACTGACGTTATATATATCTTAAAGTTAAGTAGATGTCAGTTAAGTAGATGTCGAGCTAGGAATAATACATCTATACTTCCCTGTATGCACTTACATTTCAATATTTTGTCCCTTAATATTATCTTCTCGATACTAGTCTATCACAATATTTTTTTTTTGGGGGGGGGTCTATGTTCAGCAGTACAACCAGAACTAAGCCCTTTTATTTAGGAAACTTGACTTTACCATGTATAAGGTTATTATCGGTAATTTTATAGAGGAAATTGTTCAACATATAATGGTAATAGAACTGTATTCAATTCCAAACTTCCAAGTACTAAAAGCTATTTATTTCTAACCTGTGGTCTTGACTAGAAATAGCATTAAGAAAGTGGAAGCAAGCGGATTCTATTACGATCTTCCTGAAGACAAAACAAACTATCCACATTTCAAACATGGTGCTCACGCTTCCGACAGATCTGGGGGTGATTCCACTTCAGAGGGACGTGGGTGAACACCAGGAAGACTGCTAGTCAAGCATGAAGAGACTAAGGGTGGGTGGAAATTGCATAATCGCGTTACGCAAATCTTTGCGAAAACGTTAAAAATGTCCGCGAACACGCACAAATATCGCGAAGACGCAGAAGTTTTTGTCCCGCCTGTTCGTGATGTTTTTTGCGTGATCGCGTTGGAAATGTGTCGCCAACTTGCCCATGCGGTCGCTAATGGGTGCAGCCATCTTGTTTTCACTTGTCCCGCCCGCTCGCGATGCTATTTCCTGTTCCGGGTCGCGCAAGGCATGCTCGCGCCTGTTCACGATAGGTATTTCCTGTTCGGGAACGCGTATTGCGTGTTCGCGATGCTTTTTGCGTGCTCGGGGGAAAATATCACGCGAACTTGCCCATGCGGTCACAATGGGCGCGGCCATCTTGTTTTTCACTCAAGTCAAGTCAAGTCAAAGAATCTTTATTCGGTGATTAAAAAACACCATAAAAGCACACTCATATTTACATGTTAAAAAGTCATTAAACATTTCAGGGTTCTTTGTACAGTGAATTAACAAAACATAAATACAACAATATAGCCATATTTAACACTTAAAAGTTAAAGTAAAAACATTTCAGTCTTCTCCTCTAGTAAGCCTTAAACGAAGTGCTACCTTGTTAAAGTTCATAATACTACACAGTGTTTGGGGTTCCTCAGCTTTCTGTAAGAATACAAGTGCCTCCCTAGCGTGGACCAAATTAGCATTTTTCAAAATATTTACAAGGTATCTGCGTCTGGGCATTGAGTAAAAGGGGCAGAGTAGAACAAAATGAAGGGAGTCTTGCGGAGACCTGTTGTCGCAGCCGCAGGGCCCCTTCTGTTCTATTGATGTAGCAAACCCCGCTGGTGATGCCAACATAAATGGGAGAAGGTTCAATCTGAAACGGCACATCAGGAACCTATCCTGTGCATTGTACATGAGGAACAAGTATGGCTCCATACCTTCCACGCTCTTCACTAGGTGATGGGCCCTCACTGTCTTTTTACACCCTTCAGCCTCATCTCTGCGTAGGTTTTTCCGCTCTAGAAAAATTTTCCCTACATGCAGTTTATTCTGGGCTACAATAGTTACAGGATGAGTAAAGAGGTTCCCAAAACATAGCTCCTCCAGGGTATTCTTCACATAAAGGAGCCAGGGGATGCGCATACACTTGTCCCTTTTTAGGCAGTCCAATAAGATTTCTCTACTAAGTGTCGCATCAGGATTGTACCAGATTTTTAACCAAGCGATAATAGGCCTCAATTTTATCAAATCTTCTATATATGGTATCCCTAGCTCCCTATGGGCAATCAAACCAGCAGTACTTTGTGGTACCCTCAAGAGTGATTTCAGATATTTATTTTCTTCACGTTGGATACTAGTGGTATTGACAAAGCCCCATACTTCTGCCCCGTAAATTACCTTGGAGCATGATACTGAGCTGTACAGATTTATCACCTGTTCCGGGGACCATCTTCCTAGCCTCCTGCCATAGCTAGCAATTGCCCCGTTAGATGCAATCATTTTACCACAACGTTCCTCCACCAGGGTATCAAACCGCAGGGCACCATCGAATGTTACACCAAGGTATGGAAACGTTTTGACCTCTTCCACAATGTGGCTCCCTATTTTGTATGTAAATTTAGAGGTGGTTTTTTCCCCGCCAGGAGCACATAGGATTTACTCAGATTTACAGAAAGGTCCAAGGCACTCATGAACCTAACAAAACCATCAATCAGGATTTGTAGGCTCCTTGGTGTCCGTGCGATCAGTACCGCGTCATCTGCATAAAGCAGAACAGGAATAATTATATAAAGGGAAAACAAAAAGGGAGCAAGAATGCAGCCTTGTCGGACTCCACTCTTACAGGGAAAAGAACTAGTCAGCCCCCCCTCCCTATTAAAGCGGACTTTGGCGGTGGTGTCACTGTGCAGTTCCCTCAATATATTAATTAGACCACTCTCTATCCCCATACTAAGCATCATGCCCCACAATTTTTCCCTATTGACGTGATCGAATGCTGCTGCCAGATCCATGAAACCCATGTAAATGGATTCATCACTAGCCATGGTATACTTGGCAGTCAGCAAATAAAGGTTCAGGCACTGGTCACTAGTGGACCTCCCTGCCCTAAATCCGTATTGAGTGTCCGAGAAGATGTTTTTTTCCTCGGTCCACTCGGACAGTCTATTAAGAATTGCCCTCCCCAAAAGTGTTGCTGACACATCAATCAGGGAGATCGGGCGGTAGCACTTTGGGTCATCCCTGTTGCCCTTTTTGAAAATCGGCACAATTACTGCCGTGGACCAAGACGGGGGCAGGCCACAGATGATAGCAGTATTAATAACCCATGTCATTAGGGGAGCCCAGAGTTCGATGTTACTCAAAAACAGATCAGGGGGGATTCCATCAGGCCCCGGAGCTTTATTTTTGGTCAGGCCCTCAATCCCTGCAATGATCTCCTTAATGGAGAATTCTACCAGTGGAGCCTCAGTTGGAATGGCCGGTAGGTCTACAGTAGAACCAGGCTCATGATTGTACAGGCCCCTATAGTGGTTGACCCACTGCTCTGGGAGAATATTGGCCCCTATATCCGGGGTATCTTTTTCCTGGAAAGTTGGGATGTTAATTATTTTCCAAAAGCCTGCTAGGTCCTTTCTTTCCCCCGCTTCTCGTAAATCTGCCCATGCTTCCGCCTGCAAGGCAAGTTTCCTCCTCTTAATTTCCTTTTTATAAATTTCTCTGCACACCTTAACTTTGTGGGGGACCCTTGGTTTAGTTTTAAGGCAGCTTTTCAGCTCCCTCAAAGCTTTAGAGCAGTCTTTGTCGAACCATCGGGGATTCCCGTGGTTCTTAAATGGGACACTAGTCTTTAGCAAACCATCGACCAGATTAGCGATCTGGTCGAAAGCTTCCATTATCCTCGGTCCGCGGACTTCTGTGTCCAAACAATCATTAATAGCAAGTATGCCTGCGTCCACCAGGCCCTTGTAGAACTTTTCCCCGTCTATTTTAGCCCATTTTAGTCTCCTGCCTTGGTCTGTTGCTCTCTCAGTGAAGGTGCGTTGAACTCTAATACTTAGACCCACCATATACTGCAGCTCCAAAACAAGAGGGTTATGGTCACTAAAGCCACTCCATTCGATCCCTACACTAGTTGTCTTATTAATTAAGGACCTTGAGACCAGAATGTAATCTATGAAGGAAGAGCATCCTCTACCCTTAAATGTGGGGGGGAGTGTGCCATCCTCCTGCATCCCTACCATATTAATGGTGTGTTCAAGGTCATATTTAAACCGTAACATTCTGAAAGCTGAGCCCAACGGCGTATGAGAGAAATGCGGTCCCTTCTCCATAGGGCATCGGGACCAATCTGTGCTTATTTGGACCAGTACCGGGCACAAGTGGCAATTATAATCTCCCATAACCACCAACCCATGTGGCTGCCCATTTTTTTGGCCTGTTATGACCTGGCCCAACCTATTATCTAATTCAGTAACAAGAGAGATGTTAGATCCCGCTATCTCGTTGTTATAAAGGTTTACTGCAACAAATCTAAGACCTTTCCCAGTGAACCTGACTGCCTGAATCCTGTGGGAATTCCAATCAAGGCAAGTGTAACTTCCCGGAAGGCTCAGATCTATATAAATAGCTAAACCTCCCATGGCTCTCCCTGATCTTGATTTTTGAGCAGGAACAAAAAAACACTTATACCCTTGCAGGTGGAAATTATTCTCCTGGGCCCAGGTCTCCTGCAGACAAATTACATGGAATTTTCTGATATAGTCAAGCCACTCTTTGTTATTAAATTTCCCAGCCAGGCCAGCTATATTCCATGAGATGATTTTTAGTGCCTCACCCCCCTGGACCCCTCCTCCCTGTGACCCACCAGGTGATTCTCGCACTTGTTTTCCCAATTCCGGTCCCTGTGCGTCACCTATACATGCAATATCTACAACCCTAGGTTCATCCAGCACATAACTCCGGGCGCAACTTGATGACTTTTGTTTTGCCTCGGGGCTGTGCTTCTCCCACTCAGCATTTGGAACCCCTCTACCCCCTATACCCCATATACCATTATCTCTTTGTCAATCTACCCCCTCAAGACCATCCAGGCAGTGGAACCGATTGAATGTATGGAAGGGTAGCTCTGGGTGGCTAAATAATGGCCTGGGATTGAACTCGTGATGAACACCCCTTCGACCCACCCTTTCCCAGTTGTCATATGAACGGGTCACGTGTACAGGGGCTGGGGTGGGGGGAAAGAAGAAAGACACATGAAGTGTTTGAATTGTTGTTACCTGTGATCTATTCTTTCCCTGGCATATGTGAGCAACTGTTCCAGCATCCCTGAAGCTCACCAATATGCAATCCCCTATGATGGATTTGCGTGTTCTCCCTATCCAAGGCACCCTTCTGACCATTATGATCTCATTGCTTAAGTGTACGGGTAAGGGTCTATTCAAATTTAGCCACTTAATCACCCTACTTTTCAGAGCACAGAAATCCTCGGCTTCACCTGCCTCTAGTGGTGGGACGCCCGCCATGACTACTGTAAAGTCATTCGCCTCTGGTGGTAAATTGGGTCTACGTGGCCTGGGGGGAAGCTTCATTAGTGGAGTCGGTGCAACACTATCTGGGGGCTGTACCGGGGGAACAGCATTTGCAGGGGGTATAGGTCCTATGGGGTTAGGTGGCTTATTTGGGGCAGGGTTATTCCTCTGGGTTTGTGGTGGGGCGGCCGCAGTTGCAACCTGTGAGGGAGCAAGATGCATAACACTTTTTGGAGCTGTTGGGGTGGCAATAGGTTTAGGAGCCCTCTCATGAGAATTGGCCGGATTTTTCATACTGCTTAGTGTAGCCTCAAGAATGGTTAGTCTGATTTCCACTTTTTTGATGCTTTCACTAATTGGTAACAAAAGTGACCTAAGCAGGAATTCCAAATTACCCAGCGGAGCAACAGAGAGGGGGGCATTAACAATGTTGCTAGCCGTCTCTTTAGTCAGGACGGGAGCCACACCATCCTGTGCAGCGGGTTTAGAATGTAAGTCAGCCACCGTTGTCACAGTTGATATGGAGGGTTTGGATGACTTCCCAAAATCAGAATGAGGGATCTTTGGTTTGTTTTTAGCCTGGGCACCCCTCGACTTCCTCCTACGTTTGTTTGGTGGGGGCCCAAAAACCCCTTGTGCTACAGCTATTTTAGGTTTGGCTTTCCTAGACTGTGATGCTGGGGGCGGTTGAGAAATTAAGTCAATCGTCCCCCTACTTGGGCTTGTGCTACTCACTGGGGTTGAGCTCATAAGTACCACTGGGGGCGTTTTTGTAACATCCCTAAGCAGGATCGGAACATCTTCATTTAGTGTCAAGTCTTCGCTAGGTGTGGGAGGATAGTCTCCTAGAGGTCTACCTTTCAGATTATCTATAGAGCGTCTCCGCTCAGCTCTGAGCCGGCTTAATGTGTTCTCCTTGTCCCCATCTCCCCCCGCCCGAGGAAAGTAATTCTCTAAGGTCATATTTTTTGTTCCTGCCTGCCTTATGGGGGTACTTTCCTTTACCGGGGACGGCATGGTATCTTAGAGTGTGATGATAGCTATGGGGCAATTTATCAGCTTGTTGTGCTAGGGACTTGATGGCAAACGGCAGAACCAAGAGGGTAGGCCCAGCCCGGCCTACTCCGGCCTATGACGGCCACAGACGGCCCCGCCCTTGTCCCGGGCTTCTCCGGGCGCCCTCCCGCGCGCTCCCGCGCAGCGGGATCCCAGTGCAAAAATAAAAGAGAAGGAGGTGGGGCGGGGGGCGTGGCAGTCAGGGAGAGCGACCCAGGTGTTGTGGGTTGACCTCACGCAGGGGCTCCTGGGAGTTGGAGTCCCTGCGGGTCCGCTCGCAGGCCTGTACTTGCCTGCCAAAGCCCAGAGTCCGGTGTCCAAGATCAGAGCCCCTCTATGCTCAAGGCGCCTCTCTCCACACCGCTACGCGGGACCCGCGGAGCGGGTCCGGCGAGGAGCTGCGGCAGAAGAAAAACACCACAAGTGCAGGGAACAGCCCACGGCGAAGTCCAGGCAAACAAGGTATCCCACGTCGATCAGGAAGGGGGCTGCTTTCAAGTGCTAGGGCGGGGGCGTGGCAGTCAGGGAGAGCGACCCAGGTGTTGTGGGTTGACCTCACGCAGGGGCTCCTGGGAGTTGGAGTCCCTGCGGGTCCGCTCGCAGCCCTGTACTTGCCTGCCAAAGCCCAGAGTCCGGTGTCCAAGATCAGAGCCCCTCTATGCTCAAGGCGCCTCTCTCCACACCGCGAAGCGGGACCCGCGGAGCGGGTCCGGCGAGGAGCTGCGGCAGAAGAAAAACACCACAGGTGCAGGGAACAGCCCACGGCTAAGTCCAGGCAAACAAGGTATCCCACGTCGATCAGGAAGGGGGCTGCTTTCAAGTGCTAGGGCGGGGGCGTGGCAGTCAGGGAGAGCGACCCAGGTGTTGTGGGTTGACCTCACGCAGGGGCTCCTGGGAGTTGGAGTCCCTGCGGGTCCGCTCGCAGCCCTGTACTTGCCTGCCAAAGCCCAGAGTCCGGTGTCCAAGATCAGAGCCCCTCTATGCTCAAGGCGCCTCTCTCCACACCGCGAAGCGGGACCCGCGGAGCGGGTCCGGCGAGGAGCTGCGGCAGAAGAAAAACACCACAGGTGCAGGGAACAGCCCACGGCGAAGTCCAGGCAAACAAGGTATCCCACGTCGATCAGGAAGGGGGCTGCTTTCAAGTGCTAGGGCGGGGGCGTGGCAGTCAGGGAGAGCGACCCAGGTGTTGTGGGTTGACCTCACGCAGGGGCTCCTGGGAGTTGGAGTCCCTGCGGGTCCGCTCGCAGCCCTGTACTTGCCTGCCAAAGCCCAGAGTCCGGTGTCCAAGATCAGAGCCCCTCTATGCTCAAGGCGCCTCTCTCCACACCGCGAAGCGGGACCCGCGGAGCGGGTCCGGCGAGGAGCTGCGGCAGAAGAAAAACACCACAGGTGCAGGGAACAGCCCACGGCGAAGTCCAGGCAAACAAGGTATCCCACGTCGATCAGGAAGGGGGCTGCTTTCAAGTGCTAGGGCGGGGGCGTGGCAGTCAGGGAGAGCGACCCAGGTGTTGTGGGTTGACCTCACGCAGGGGCTCCTGGGAGTTGGAGTCCCTGCGGGTCCGCTCGCAGCCCTGTACTTGCCTGCCAAAGCCCAGAGTCCGGTGTCCAAGATCAGAGCCCCTCTATGCTCAAGGCGCCTCTCTCCACACCGCGAAGCGGGACCCGCGGAGCGGGTCCGGCGAGGAGCTGCGGCAGAAGAAAAACACCACAGGTGCAGGGAACAGCCCACGGCGAAGTCCAGGCAAACAAGGTATCCCTCTATGCTATGGTTCTGGGGCCTGTTTTTCAATCCTCCCTCTATCTTTTCAATCCTTTGTTTCTGAAAACTTTTTTTTGATCTTTTTTATTTATTATCTCTCTCTCTATTTTCCTGATTCTCTGTCTTTTGTGTTTGTCTACTTTTTGTGTTTTTTAACTACTTTTTCATTCTTTTTCTATTACCTGCTTTTTTCATTTCTTTTACTTACTTTTTTAATTTTTACCTTTTCTTTTCCGCCCCCCCCGCCTACCCCAGAACCATGGCAAAGGGCCACAGGGCGCATCGCAGCCACAGCCACGGCGCCCACAAGGGGTTCAGGCACGGGCCTTATTTGGGGAGGTGGAGTTGGCCGCACTGTTTTTTTTTTGTGCAGCGCCACCTCCCCTTTACCCTGGCAGCAGACGGCAGGCCTGGGTCCGGGTACGGGCTCCGGGAGCGTCGACGGCAGTGGGGAAAGGTGCGCCGGGCAGTGTTTCGCTGCTCTGGTGTCTGGCGCAGCCAGAACCAGCTGACGCACCGGTCGTCCGATATCCTGGACCTGGAGCAGGACCTGCTGGACCTACAAGGAGTGGAGGTCCCGGGTCTTGGTGAGTAGCTATTTAATTATCAATACTTTGTGTCTGTTCTTCTGCTCTGTGTTATATATTGGGAATATTTTTTTTTTTCGACCAGCTACAATGCTGCTGCTTACATTACAGGTAATTTACGTTTAAAAGTCTTCTGTGAATGTTACGACACAGGTGCTCTTCACTACTAATCTTGTTATTTGCAACTTTGCGTTTGCGCTCGGTTTGCGTGATTATGTAAGAATTTATTTTAGAAAACTTAAGTTAGGCAATGCTAAAGTGACTCTAGTCCTTCCTTTGTCCTGTCACTAAGAGATAGGGGTGGATTGATACTTAGGTTTAGTTACTTATTATAAGTTTGTAATTTTTTTGTGGTCTGCAATGCGTGACGCCCCCTCTGTTACGTCACGTGCTGCTTAGTGCTGCTAGTGCTTACCCCAGTCCTTAGTAGAACCTTTTGTAGTTTGTTCAGTGAGTGGTAATAGGCTTAGCACTAGCAGAACATCTGCATCAACCAACCAACAATTTGGTGTATGCAAAAATGAAGGCATATGTCCTCCATTTATGCATTTTTGAGGACTAAAAGAAGTGGAAATGCTTACTTAATATACAATTGGCACGCCTGGAATAGGTGGGCTAGGTCAGGTGGTACGTACTACTTAAGCTTAATTAGTATTCTGGAATCAGAATGGTACACTGGATTAGTGTAGATAAATAATAACTAGTCGGTCTGCGAATCCCCAGATACTACTTGTCGACCAGATTAGATAGGTCAATTTTATTGTAATTGTTGTTTACACAAATCTTTTTGACAGTCTTATAAAAATATTTTATTTGTTTCACACCAATCATCAATGTTTATCTCTTTCTTTCTTATATCTTTCATAATCAGCACCCAGGGGCAAGAAGACGGGGGCAAAGTCGGCGGGAGCAGTTCCAGTCGGACAGGAGGACCAGAACGAGGGCTCTTCTGCTGGCCCCAGTAAGTCTTCCTGTTTTTAATTTTAATAATTCTTATTCACTAACTTTTACTGCACCGTATTTTTTTCCCAAACTATTGTTTCCGTTTCCTAATGCTATTTTTTAGCAACAATTATCCTTCGATCTAGACTATCTGTTTCTAAATTCTTGTTATCCCTGCCTCTAACTGCCTCTGCTATGACTCTCTGTACTACTACTATTAGTCTGTCTGTAGCTAAGCATGCCCAGTTGGCCACTCTTTATTTAAAAGGTTTTAAATAAAACTCAGATTCACCAGTAGCTCTAGCCATTGAGTCCAGTCCTTTGGGTTGTCCTCTTGCACTCCTTCTATTCTTCTTAATCGTTGAGGCTTTATTAATCTTGATGTTTTTCGACAATTCCCACCAACAAAATGCCCAACCAGATTTTACTCTTGTGATAGGATAGGACATACTACTACTGTTGTAGGGATTTTCCACATACAGAACTTTGCACAAGAAAATAGGATGTTAGTGATGGGAGGTTGGACCTTCCTCACACCTCAATCAGAACAGAACCCACCACAATCCCCTGCCCAACTAGTTATAATAGTGTTTCATTACTATTAGCTATCCGAACCCCCCCAAGATACCCAATGAGTAGACAACCCAGAACATAACACTCCCGACCTCTCAGTCATGGAAGCAATGCACATGCACAGTTTGCACACCCTTCCTTTCGCTCACTCATGTAAGTCCATCCACACCAAATACCACCGAGTCTATGTAAGTTCAAAATTTTATTTGCAACTGACCAGCTCTGTACGTTGTTCTATAATGCAACACCAACAGCAAAATGCATAAGATTAAAACTATAAACATTGTTACACTTAGTTACACTTACAACAACTACAAGTCAAGAAAAAAAAAAGCGAAATCATGATAACTGAACAGTGGTGGAAGCACCACCATCCCCTTTGTAGGAATATAGTTTATATAAAATTATAAATGAAGATCTCTGAGCGAATTCTGTGGAACCCTCACCTTAAAAGAAGCTAGTACTGGTTACACCATAAGCTCTGCAAAGCTCTGGTTCGTAGAAGGGAATCTTCCGTCTGTTAGGAGAAAAATGGTGCGCGTTACAATATTTGCAAGCATTTCTCAGTCGTGGCAAAAAGTGTAGGATTTTGGATAAGCAATATGGACTAACACCAGAACTCCATAACAAAGTGGCTTGTTTTGTTTGACCTTGTACGCAGCGCTTAGACAGTAGCAGTATGAGCTCATGTGGGCTCAAAGGCGTCACTCTTTATACAACAAGCTGCGAGGTAACGACGGATGTGCTAAAATAAAAGACACAAAGGTAAAATGGTAGCATGGCTCGGGCTAACTAAGCAAAGACTAGAATGACCCTAGGGACCATATAACTACTAGTGTCTACTCTACTACTACCTGATTTGCACTAGTGATGTATGTTGTATATGTATGTATTACTATTAACTCATTTTTCAATCTTGCTAGTGAAAAATAGGGGTGGTGGATATGACACCTAAAAAATGTGTAATGTTTTTTCAAGGCGCACTACCAACCACCACTGCCGGGGCCAGCGGCGAAGGCGAAGCGGCTGCTGACGGAGGAGAGGATGCGGCAGTTGCAGGAGGAGCTGCAGGGGGTGAGCCAGCAGCAGTGGTGGGCGGTGGGATGTTAGATTCCTAATCCTTACTTATTGACATTACACTCACTGCATGGGTGTACTGTGTAATACAGTACAGTTGACTTACTAAGTAAGAAGTTGTTGTGAACGGTTGAAGCCACCCTTTACTTAGCATTAGTAAAAGCATTAGTGGCGGGAGTTTTGAGTAACCAATGGCCTCTTCTATCTGATTTCAACTCAGCTGTGAACGTTTTATGGAGAAGACTAAAAGTCAGATCAGATGACCTTGATGGGTGGGTTGAACGAAAAGGGAAAGAAGAGTGGAAGGAAGAAGGATGGGCGAGATTTTATATTTATGACTGGCAGAGAAGGATTTGTGGGATGCATGCAGCATGCCTAGGTGGCTGATAGGAATCAGATGCATGGTAGGTTGAAGGCCTGAAACTCCCACAAATGTTAAAGTCCAAGAAAGTGGGAGGATAGATACATACCACAAATGTTATGTACTGTGCTTGCTAGTGCTACCGCAACACTATGTGTAGAAATAATTTGTCTTACTGCTTTGCTAAGAGTATATTTTACAATAGTCTTGTTTTTATCTTCTTCATATATAGCTACTCCTTCTATGGGAAAACCTGACCGGAAGGAGTTGGCAGCCAAGGCCCAGCGCCGGAAGCTGGAGGCCATACAGACTGAATATTGTCGGCTGGTGGTTCTGGAAGAGGAGGAGGAGGAGGCGGCAGCAGTTGCAGCCTCCTCCAATGCCCCGGGCCCCAGCCACCACCCTCCAGTGGTATGGCGCCGCTGTTTGGCAGCCGCCCGCCACCGCCCCTCCATCAGTGCTGCCCCCGCCCCCCTGTGGATGCAATTGCCACGCATTGAAGCGCCGTGTTGCCCGCCTGGAGGAGCAAGTTCGTGTCCTCCTGAGTCAAGCCCGCAGTACTTAGACCCTGTTTATTGCCCCTTTTTTAATTATTCTTTGGGTGGGTGGGAATCGGGCGTTGGGTTTTCTCTTTTGGACAATTGGACATTTTCTTTACGGACCTTGGTTGGGGTTAGGGAGAGGGGTGGGTCAGGTGTTGTGGGATTTTTTTACATAGTTTATTTGTGTTAGGGTATTAAATAATATATTTCTACTTTACATACAATGTTGTTAATGTTTTCTGGGTGGGGTTACTGTTTTACATCACACTGTATTCTTCTTTCCTTGCTGGTGCAGGGCTGCCCACAGCCAGTGTTTGATTTGAATAATTGGATGACTTTGTAAGACAGAAACAGATAGATGCGGCACCCCTCACTGAGTGACTTGTCCTACTAGTACTGTCAGTCTTTTCTACTCTAGGCACTCTGCAACTGGACTCAAAGGGGTGTGTGAAATTGAGTTAATGAAAACATGTCCATTATTAATTATGCCTTCCCAAACTTCTCTTACCTTTGCTTGATGTTTAACTTAGGCACAGCGATGGCTGCATGGTGATGATGGTTTTCTTTCCTAACATGCCATGGTTGTGGTGGTGGTAGTAATAGTAGTAGACACTGGAAGCAGCATTTGCAAAAAAAGAAAATGAGACAGTGAGTAGCCTGAGAGAGACTCTTCGAGGAGTAGTAGAATTAAGTACAGTACAGAACTTACTGCCAAACAATAATATGCCAAAATACAACAAAACATAATGGTGGTGGGGATAGCCTAGTAGTACAGAGAGTTATAAACTCTAGCTGTGTCGTCACTTGACTAGGCCTACAGTACACTGGACACAAGCGTAACTGTTAGTGCTGTGTAGGAGGATGACAACAAATTAAATCCATTGATCCAATCAATGCCGGGAATTAATGCTGATGTATTAGGTTCCTTTGGTAAAAAAATTACCTCACAAATATACTGCTCATGGGTGGGTAAGCAGAAGAAGATCCCCGCCCTGCCTTGAAATTGAAGTACATTTGCTTTTGCCACATCCGCCCCAGCAAGCGTGTGATAAATTATTGGTGTACATTTAATGTAGTCATACACAGCCCAGGGGAAGAGGGTTAGGGTTTGTTGAATGGTTGGGAAGGGGGGTTTTGGGAAAGGTTTGAGAAAGAAAAACAGTACGCATGGACAAACAGAATATTTGTAGACTACCATATCAATATGTTAAGGGAGAAAAAGGAAATGCATGCATGAGGATGATAAGGAGACCCGGATTACATACAGTTTGTATTCAGTGTTACCGGGCTTACTTTTACAGATAGCAAAGAAAATGTTAAAATATCTGTAGGGATGAATTATAGACAGAGAGCAAACCTAATGATAATAATAGTAATAACAACAAGAACACACTGTTGTAATGATTGTAGACAAAAAAATGAATTGAATTATTTAAAAGATGATGATAGTTGATACTGTTACTGTGTTATCCTGGTCAAATGGGGAGTTGAATCTCGGCATTCCTCTTGGTCCTCCCTTCCATGGATGCTCCGTCCATCAATCTTGGGTGACGCCACTGCATGCCTGGCAGATGTAGATTCATTGGTAAGGTAAGTGTGCATTGTTTTCCCAAGTATAGCACAGGGTAAGGCCCGGCCTGTAATTGTAGATGCAAAAACAAAAGGGATATTGAGAAACCAAGTTGAAAAAAATGCACAAGTTATGGTGTAGTGCAAAAAGAACACTTTCCGAAGCGGCATGGATGCATCATCTCTACTCTAGTCTGTTTCCAGCATTAACCTACAACACCAATAGGACAGAACAGGCCCACGGTGACGGCACCCTTTGTACATCCTCCATTTAGCGTACATTTTTTTAAAGAGTTGGACAAAGCACATATCCAGCAACATAGCATTTTACAATTTAGGTGACTAAATCAATGCACCACAGTCATACCACCACTACCCTTGACTCCACCGCTACACAGACATTTAGGTCTGCTGTGGTTGTTGTTTACTTGTTTACCTTTTATGCCACTCATGAAACGCCCTGACTTATTCCATCAATCATCTCCGATCCGTGTACTGAGTGACTGTGAAGATACTATGTCACTGTGGTCATCATGATGGTGTTGTTCAACTCAGTCTGCGTGTACCGAGTGAGTCCCCTTCCTATATTCAAAATGCAATGTATCGGCCTGCAGTAGAAGTACAAATTTGTTATTAAAAATACAAGAAGGGAAAAGGAACTTGAGTTACTTATAGTGTGTAGATTATTACATAAAGTACACAATGAAGTAACTTCATGCACAACAAACAACAACAAAATCACTCAGTCAGCGTCCAATGGATGGATTCATTCATTACCTGTTCCTTCTCATCTTCAGTTAATGGGCAGTCTCTCTCGGATCAGAAAGGAGGATAGCTATAGTAATCATCATCAATCATGTTCCACTGCTTTTGGAGGGACTAGGAAATATTTTCTTTTTTCTTCTATTTTGCATCATCCAATCATCATCTGTCTTCTTGAGGGCAATGGATTTAGGGAGATTCAGGAGGATGGAGGAGCAGGTTTCGGAGGAGTGTACTGTGATATGCAGACAGCCGAAACTTGTATATGGCAATAAAACTATTAGAAGACGGTGGTGATGGATTTGTTGTGATTCAAAGTTTCTAACCAGAAAGACAGACACACAAATAAAAGAAAATAAGGGAGGAAGACAGTAAGAACTGGAAATGCAAGCCTAATTGCCAGGGAAGTATAGCTCGTCCTCAAACTCTGGAGGTTCAACCAGAAGTAGGTAATCATCATCTAACACACCACTTCCGTCACCTGAGTCGCCGTCCTCATCTTCCTCCCTTGATTCATGTATTGTGTATTTTGGTGGTATAAAGTACTGATTCATTTTGATCATTGTTAACCTCTCCACGTTTTTGGCCGAGAGACTGGTCCTTCTCACTGTTACAATGGAACCAGCAGCACTGAAAACACGTTCCGAAGAGACACTTGCGACAGGGCAAGCCAGATAGTTTATCACCAGCCTGCTGAGCATTGGCCATTGGCCCCTTTTCCCATACCAATACCGCAATGGGTTTTGATCAATGTACACCTCTGTTGGGTCGTCCAGATAGGTCTGAACCATCCGCTCAATGTTCAGGGGTGCTAAACCTTTTTCAGGCTCTTTTCTCGTTGCATCAGCACTGGACTTACCAATGCCTTGCTGTAAATACCAATCCTGTAACGATTTTACTGGGCCTGAAGATCCAGTTCTTGCTGTTGTCGATAGTGTTGGTGAGTGTTCCTGGCCAAACGCACTGCCCTCCGGCTCCGAAGTTGAACTTGACGCCGGATGCCCTGCTGCAGTACTTGTTGTGGGTTTATCTAGCGGGTTTTTAATTAGCAGCCGTTCATTTTCCAGCTTACCCGCTGACTCAGCTATCCAAGTTTTGTACCGGGCAACATCCATTTCTGAAAAAGGAATTAATGTATTCAGTGCCCATTTTGTCCGTGGATCCAGAATTGTGGCACAAATGTAATGTTTTTGTGACAAAATCTTATTTTGCACCCTTGTATTGTCAGCTAAGCGACGGGCTAAGCTCTCCATCAACTCATATGCTTCTTTTTTCCTCTGCATCTTTGTATGCTTCAGACAGCTCCTTCAGCTGATGCTCTAGCATTTGCAATAATGGGATAGCTTGGCCCATAGTACAGTCCTCCTTGCTGACTTCACGTGTGAAGACCTCGAAAGGAAGAAGCATCTCAGTCAGGCATTTAACTAGGCACCATTGGTCCATCTGAAATGTCATGCCTTTCACAGTAGCATCCCCTCTTCGCATAACATATTCATTGATTGGCCTGTACTGCTCAAACAGACGGTCAAGCATGTAATAAGTTGAGTTCCAACGTGTTGCCACCTCCTGGATGAGTGCTTTGACTGGCATTCTATAGTCACGTTGAATGATCCTCAGCTGCTTCCGAGCTTTAAAAGAATGGCTGAAATGAGTGCTTATTCTTTGGCAGGTGGTCAGTAAGTTGCTGACTATGGCTTCTTTTTTCAGAAAGTCTTGAACAATAATGTTAATGCAGTGCGCCAAACACGGAACCCTGAAATAGGAACCAAGCTCCATGGCCTTAAGTATATTACTGCCATTATCTGTGGAAACAAAACCAATATTAAGCCCTCTTGGGCGCAGCCATTCAAAAACCTTGCTGTGAAACTCTTCCAATATGTTTACAGCAGTATGAGATTTCTCCATGGCGAACATGGATACAGTTGCATGTTTCCGAGTAGCTTTAAAAATCTCAGCTGTGTCAACAGCACCTACTTCAGATAGCTTATCTCTAACCTCCACAAATGAGACCCAGCGTGCAGTGATGCACATGTAATCAGTGGCTTGGCAACTGGTCCACATGTCTGTTAGGTGAATATTGTGAACAGCACTCTGCTGCAAAGCTTGTCCAACCAATTCCAGCACATCATGATGTAGAGCTGGAACAGCAACTCTTGCAAAATAGGACCGGCTAGGAACCTTCCATTTAGGGCAGATGGTTGACACAAATTCAAGGAAACCCACCCCTTCCACAAATGAAAAAGGGAGAAGGTCCAGCGCTAACATTTTAGCCAGCTTCGGATTGTACAACCGTGCCATTGAGTGGTTGCGTTGGTACTGCCCCTCCAACCTAAGCATGCTGTCAATGGTAGGCTGGATTATTTTCCTTTGTGGTGCAGTTGTTTTCTTTAACCCAGTTAGGCTCAACAACGCACTTTGTTTCATTGCAGTACTACTCGGTCGCCTTGGTGTCTCAGCCTGACTCTGACTCTTACTGCGGTGCCACTGAGATGTTGCTGAGGAGGATGTGGGTGGTACTACTACACTACTGGGGACAGGGCTAGAAATGTCTCCCTCTTGTTCACCTTCCACCGCGATAATATCGTCCCCTGATTCTTCATGCCCAACAACAATGGGTTGAGTTTAACTTTGTTCTAAGCGAAGTAGGTGAGCCTCCCACACGATAGTGTGGTGTATTTTGAGATGACTTGCTTGGCCTCCGGTACCATAGTTTGTACCAAGCTTACCCCGCCTAACAGCATGTCAACAAATTGAGCATATAGTAATGTTCTTACTGCTAACCGAAAAGAAGTCCCAAACTGGGGAGAAGAACTTTCTGGTGCTGCTGGATGTGCCACTTTCAATACCAGATGAATTGGAGGGTGTGCTTGGAATGTGAATCTGTGCAGCCACACTGCGACTTCTACCACTACCTACTGAGGTGGTGGTTGAGCTGGATGTGGGTCCCTGCCTTTCCTTTGCAAATGAAAATATGGAAGCTGGAGGTCGTGGTGGTGTTACCTGTGTTGGTGGTATCCGTGCTACATCCCTTGCAGCCATTTTGAATAGGGTAATAATGTTGGTCTCCATATCCTTTGGGCCGAGAGTGATGTCCGTGATGATTGGCTTGTCATCATCATCATCCCCCTCTTGTACATCTACCTCCATAGCTCTAAGGCTATCTGGAACCTTCCTTTTCACTAGCGTTGTCTTGTGGCATGCATCACTCTCAGACTGAGCTGGTGGTTTCCAAGTAGCATCAAGATCATCAGAAGCGGGGCTTGAAGAAGAAGATGATGGACTAACCCTCCTTTTCTGAAGCAGTGGCTTGCCCCTCTTTGTCTGCAGGAAGCTCGATTTCCTGAAATGCCCCTACTTCAGGAGGAACAACTACTATTGTGGGCTGTTGTTGTGGTTGTTCTTGCGGCTGCTGCTGTTCTTGCGGCTGCTGCTGTACTTGCGGCTGCTGCTGTTCTTGCGGATGCGCCTGCTGTTGTTGTTCATGCGGCTGCGCCTGCTGCTGCAGACTTATCTGCTGAGTTTCCGCCTGCGTTGATTGCGTACTACTTTGCAATAATGACATTTCAACATCGCTGCTCATTAGTAGACTGGCTACCTCTGCAACACTCATGGGCTTGGGCCTAGGTTGGTGGGGTTGGCCCGCTGGTGCGGATGTGCTGCTCCCAGCTTGGTTCCCGCCAGACAACGCTGCTGCAGGCGTGTGTTTTTTGGTCCCAAAAAACACATTTGTCGGCACACCAGTCGTGGTTAGTGCCTCTTGCTTTTTCTGTTCCTTCTTCTTCTCACCAGCAACTTTCTTTGTACTAGAGGACCTGGTACCTTTCTTTGGGCAAATTTTCTTCAGAGGTCAGACAGGATGCAGGTGCACAAGTTGCAGAGATGTCTGTGGTCACAGATGGACGTGATGTGGTGTGCAGCAGGACTTCTGCCTGGCAGTACAACGGATGATGTTGATAGTTACCTCCTCCTCTGTCTTTTTGTGCACATAA
Source organism: Triturus cristatus (assembly GCF_964204655.1). Taxonomy (NCBI): domain Eukaryota; kingdom Metazoa; phylum Chordata; class Amphibia; order Caudata; family Salamandridae; genus Triturus; species Triturus cristatus. Next base: position 534,960,259 of record NC_140579.1, read on the forward strand.
AAGCAAATAAGCCAGGAGAAGAACATCAGTGAAATGTTGCATTTGTTGTTGTGGTTAAATTACTACTAGTACAAACCAAAAAATAGGAGATATAGTGTAGCCATTTGTGAGACTTTGCCAACAAGGGCTATGGTATACTACTTACTGTGTACAGTGTACACACTACACTCTCAGGAAGGATAGGAAAGAATAAGAACAACAACCAAAATACAAATGTAATGGAAGGGAGCTGCTGCTGGCAAAGGGGATGGATGGAAGCAGTAAGCCAATTGGAAAACCATGCAGGCCTATATTAACTCCCACCAGAAAAGGCCACCAGCCACATGGACACTCACAAGCAACAAGCAGGAAACCTGGGAAACAATGAACTGCCAAAAGGCCTATAAAAGAAGCCAGGCAACAGATGCATGCTAAACCATACTGCTGTGCCTTTTTAATGCAATAAAATGCAAAAACGAAAATCCACAGGGCAAAACAAGGTCTGCAGGGTGCACACCAACACACCAGGCACACACAACAAAGGCATTTCTTTAACACACACCCAAAAACAGAAATACCCCACAAAAAACACATTTTTCCAACTCAATCCAATGCCATCCATGCCCTAAACGATGTTTAAATTCAACAGAACACACAGATAAACACTAGCTTAATGCACCTGTGGCTACCTGCTCTGAGCCTACTGGATGAAAGCAGGCCTGTGGGCAGACAAGGCCACACAAGCTTTCAGGCCTAGGCTTGAAAATGGCCGCCAGCCACATGGCCAGGCCCACCCAACTACAAGAAACAGAAGATAGACAGTGCAGGCCTGTTTCAAAAAACACACTGCCTGCCTTAAAAATGGCCGCCAGCCTCATGGCCAGGCCCACAACAAGAAGCCTAGGCCACAAAGGAATACCATGCAGGCCTATATATGGCAAAAGCAGCACACTAATAACTCCCACCGGAAAAGGCCCCCAGCCACATGGACACTCGCAAATCACAAGCAACAAGCAGGAGGCCTGGGAAACAATGAACTGCCAAAAGGCCTATAAAGAAGCCAGGCAAAAGATGCATGTTAAACCACACTGCTGTGCCGTTTTAATGCAACAACATGCAAAAACGAAAATCCACAGGGCAAAACAAGGTCTGCAGGGTGCACACCAACACACCAGGCACACACAACAAAGGCATTTCTTTAACACACACCCAAAAAACAGAAATACCCCCCAAAAAACACATTTTCTAACTCAATTCAATGCCATCCATGCCCTAAATGATGGTTGAAAAACCTTCAACACACACCAAAGGAACAGTTGCTTCATCATGCACCCACCCATGACTAGCTCTGGGCCTACTGGCTACCCCCAACAATTTTAAAAAAAGAATGATAAGTACCAAAATTGTGGTTGCAGCAACTGCAATGCCCCCAATCAAACAGACACAAAACCAACTTACTTGTAAAATATCAAATTCAAAAGTCCTCAAATCCAATGAAAATGATGCAGCAGACACAAAGAGTGATCCTTCCAGCTGAAATCCAAAGGCAGAATGAACAGGAGATGGACAAAGCACTGGGAGGAGCGTGATGGACAGGAACAGGAAGTTGGAGACTCTGTGGCACTTCCTCCCTCTCCCCCCCAAAGTCTTTTTTAAAAAGGACTCCTTGCACAAAAAAGGACAGCCAAATGTCAATCTGAGAAGTTTTTTCCATCCAAATCATCATTTAGAGAAGGTTTTATGTAGGTAGAGTTAATATTCTTCTCCAAATCGAACATTTGGCATAGTCGTGATTGCGACCTTCACCACACTTCCGCCAGATGTCGATGGCGCGTCCAAAATGACGTGTTCGCGATCTCATGCTCTTTGTCACGGTGGAGATTGATGTGTTTGCGACCTCACGCTCTCTCTCGCGGTGGAAAATGACATGTTCACGATCCCAGACTCTTGCGGAGTCTGATGGCGAGGAGAATGACTTGATCGCGAACTCTGACGGGATAGCATGACTATCAACATCTCGTGGAGCACGCGAACGGATTGGGAAACTCGTCGGCGAACGCAGGGATCCCAGTAAGGCGATCGCGCGCGCGAGAAAGCATTATCAAAGCACGACCATGAAAAAAATCTTCCCAACGCGTCAAATAGCGGAACTTTTGGCATTTTCGCGCTCTCTGCGGAACGCGAAAATGTCAAAATATCGCAAATTCCGCGAGCGGAACGGAATTTGACGCCCATCCTTAAAAGAGACCCCCAGGACAAGGAGACAAGAATCTCAATTATGGCTCTAAATTCGTACTGTGATTTTCTGAAAAACCCCAGAGGCCAAAATTATGCAAAGTGCGTTTCCCCAGCAAAAGCACAATTGAAGACGTCAAATGGATTTGGCTTTTGCAAGAGAAATTGATTTTCCACATTTACAGTGTCCCCTTTACTTCACCATACGGCTCTCACACTCCTGATTTCTCTCACTCTGTTATGTGGCCGGGCTGACCTTTGCGAATGTTTACCTCCACCTCTAGGCATTTAGAGGAATATATCACTGAGTTTTACGTTTGTTTAGTGAAAATATTTTCTCAAAACTCACTTCCATACAAAAAGGGGAACAGCAGTGCATGTTTAGCAGACACGCGGAGCAGGTACAGAACGACAGTAGAAATGCAAGCTTTGTCCATACACATTAGAGATACAGCACTGACAGCAGCAGAAGCACACGCTGTCCTCCCACACATATCCACAGTAAAGACAGGAGGAGTACAGGATGTCATCTGCAAGGACGAAAGTCCCTGGCAAACTGTGCAACTGTTTCATCCTGCCTTTTATCTTATGCACCTGAAATGCCCCTCTCTTTTTCTGGCTGTAGTCTGTGGGGCCCACAATCCTTAAACCTGGTGCTCCACAGAGACACCATTACAGTACCCTCTGAGGAGAGACCATCAATTGACCTTCCAACCCCAAGGACTCAGTGGGGTAGACAACCGGGGGCAGTATACTTATAGTTTTTGTGGTGCTGTACCTGCACACAGGTGACCTGCATATTGCGGTCTCCATAAAAAGGCCTGAGACTATGGCACACAGAGGTCCCTTTGTGTGATTTTCTTTGGTACTCTTCAGTTGTTTACAAATATTAGTAGCTTAATGTCATAACTAATTGTAAACATCGTATACACATAGAAAATGCTTCACAAACAATATTAGTGTACCTGTTGTTACGATTACCCTTTGTAACTAACATTCATTTATGGTAGGATGAAGGTTGGAGAATAGAGAATGTAGCTGCCCACAGAAGACAACCCCATCCCCATTTCTTTAATAGTTTTTAATACAGAAGCTTCCTGCTATAGCAGCCCCTGGATGGTATACATGGTGATCCGCACACATATAGAGGCCTGCCACCCTAGCGATGCTGGGACCGGCCGCCAGTGGTGCGGCGGTCCCGCACCTGCAATTAGGATGCATTGTGCACTGTGTGCATTGTCATGCACAAGGTGACAGGCACAGCGAGGTGCCTTCCACCATGTCCATGACAATGGTACCCCCCCCTGTGCACCAACCACCCCCAAACACCCTGGGGGCACGTTGCGGGCCCCCAAAGCCAAAACCGCCTGCCTTTCCATGGCGGAGTCTCTGCTATGGAAAGGCAATTCCCCACCATCATCCTAATATGCCATCGCAATGTGGCGGGGGGGAAGTCATGCGGGCAGAGGAGTTTAGCGGGCGGATCGCCATCGCCATACAGGCGGTGGCGATCCGCCCGCTATCGTAATGACCCCCATAGTGTCAACTGCATTGCAGGACCTTACTATACTCCTCTTTGTGAAGGAACACTCAGCTCCAGACTGACAGAATGGAATATTTGAACTTAAAGGTTGCACTCACTCTGAATGACAGTGAAACATGACCTAAATGCCTTGACTTGGACACATATCAGCTGGAGCTTCACTTCAGGATTTTGAACATCTTGGTAAACTTGGCTGCTCTTCTAAACTTCTAGTGTAGCTGATCATAGGCCATTTCCTTCTAACTAGAAAGAAACGTAAACCTCAATAGCAGGTGTTTAGCTGCCCTCCTTCTGGATTAGCCTTCATTTAAGCATTCAGTTAGCCCAAAAAAGTTAAGGTGTCTCGGGATGATGAGACAGTGCATTAAAGCCACCTATTTCTATCGCAGAGACAAGAGAAGGGCTACCCATAACCACTAATGCCAAAGTGCACATAGGCTTGATGATGACTTTACCTGGTGACCACATTCCCTCTTTGCTACACTTTTTGTTATTTCATTTTTCCCACAGAAACTGTTCTTGTTGTTGTGGTTCAGCTATGTGGATCAAGAGTCCTGTGCGACCGGATGGAAAACGTTTGGGGCTTGATGCAAAAAAATCTAGAATTGCGATTTTCTAATTGCAATTTTTAACTTTTCCCAAAACGTGATTACGAAATCGCAGTTCCTGATGTAAGAAAACGTACATCTTCGAAATAGCAATTCCTAGTAGGTTGCAAACCACCCTACCACATGAATATTAATGAGGTAGGTCACAATTTATGACCCATTAGGAATCACTCCCATTACAGGGATGGTGGACAATGAGGTCAGGAGACCACATTGTCTGTGAATACTTTTTAATTAAGTAAACTTATTTTTTAAAATGCAGCCCATTTTCCTTAACGGAAAACGAGATGAGGTTAAAAAGAAAAAAATTAACTTTGAAGTTTCATTTTTAAGAGTAGGCAGTGGCTTGTAGGACCACTGCTTGCTCCTAAAAACTATTTTTTCAACATTCTCAAAGTTCTGACAAAGAAAATAAATTGGATGAAAAAATCACTAAAAGTATTGACTTGAAGGAGGAAAACAACCAATGGCAAAGCCAAGTGGTCTCACCTTGTTGACCTACTGGCTTTGCAATGCTTTTTGGGGACGCTGTGCAACATCGGCAAAAACAAAACAACAAGAGAGGAAAAGCACAATGATGTAGTTACACATGCCTGCTGTGACATTCCGTATGTGTGATGACATGCATCACTACAATTGTATGTGCATGTAGAGTGACACAACGTTATTTTTTTTTGTACTGACCTAAGATGGCTGGTGCCACTTAGATCAGTAAATTAAAATGTAAAAAATTATATTTGTGTGAAAGCACTTTTCATATAGTAGAGTGGTATTGCAGAAAATGGCTACTGATAGGTCCTCTAAAACAAATTAAAAACAAGCATTAAAAATGCAATAGGTCTCGCCTTTTATTAAGTTAAAGCCATTTGCTTTGCTATACAATACTATTAGCAAAGCAAATGGCTTTAACTTAATCAAAGGCGAGACCTATTGCATTTTCAATGCTTGTTTCTCATGTCAATGTTGCTATACTTTGAAATTGCGCTTCGCACTTTAGTAATAAATGTGTGTTTATTAGTAGCGTTGCCCTAGATAAGCTGTTATTGTGCAGCTTTTGTGTTCACTGCTGGCATAAATATATACACGTGGTATTGATGTAGCACCAAACTAGACCACAAGCAGTAAGAGCTGTACGCAAGGACGCATCCCTGCCCTCTCGTCCGACCTCTCAATGCCACTCGTTTCATCAGCAGGAGTACAGACGCCCTTTGGGAACACTCATGCCAAACCCGTGGAACCTCACAGATCCCCACCTCAGGGGTGACCTGGGCTCATGATGAAGAAATGTTGCCTAGCGTTTTCCACCTCTTCGTGCTGGGCTCTAGCCGGCTCTATTGAACTTGCTTAGCGTTTATGCTTTTTCTTTTTTCTCTTCCTGCATATTTTAGCATTACGTGTTTAGATGACACACAGCACTTTTCAAAACACCTAAATAAACTGCGATTCTGGAGCGGCGCGCAGTTGTTGCACACAATTTGAGGCTCGAATGGTCATAAACCTTTATGATAGTGTAGAGAAATCTCTGCGGAGTAGTTTGGATCAGTCTGATAAAAGGGCAGCAAGCCCCACTAGGTATGAAGTAAATACATCTATGACCACAGATATATGTGGTTACCCGGAAAGTAACACTAAACTATTTTTTACGGGTGGGCGTACTTTGGGTCAAGAACTCGGACGTGAGTCATCTCAAGAGCAAAGATTTTTTTGATGCACATAGATTAACCCGGAAGGGATAACATTGGCACCTATGTGCACAGTGACGGCTTCGCAGCATTTCATCCTTTCAATCGAAAGAGGCCGCAGCTGCCGGGGGCCTCTTTGTCCTGCTGGCGAGAGCTTGGAGCCTGCAGCTTCCGCTGCAGGCAGGTTGATAGCATCATAGTATATCGTGTTCCTCATCCCAGGTGCTCACACCTGCTAGTAATGCCTTGTTAACCCCTTCAGTTGCAGCATTTGTTTTAATACTAGCTCTTTTAAATGGAAACCTGCACTGCAACGTAGCCCATTTCTGCTCATGGGCCCGGGGCTTTCATCTGAAATGTGCACCTCTTTCCTTCAGCCAGCGCTGTGTCTGTGCGTGCAGTGCTGCGCGGCGCTAGCGCACGCGCCCCTATGTGCACAATAGCCCTGCTTGTGAAAATACTACACACAAAAAACTTGCAACCAGCAGCTGTGCTTTAGGACACTTGAGGGCATCTGGAGCCACGATATTCCGTCAAACCCAAAAATTAGAGAGACTCTCAAGTCCAAACACATGATTAATAGGTTTCCTACAATATGTGTCACCGGCTTCAGGTCGCATAAGTAATACAAGTTACTGGTTCCTGTATTATGTACCACATGGCAGACAATGTATTTCAACAAGTCGAAGTAATCATAAGATGACAATATAAAACACTGAAATAAATACATCTGATTTGAGGGGATCGGATTCAACAAGAGTTGGCCGGGTGGTGTGAAATATTTTGGCCTCTTTCCTGGGATTGCCCACACTTCATTGACACACATCTTTCTTCTAAGCCATGGTAGGTCGCGGCATCAGCTGTTGCCCTGCTCTGTGCTCACCTTCAGTGTTAGGCAGGAGGCAGAGACGGGTTTGCAGCTCCCCTTTCAAGTCAATGACTAGCCTTCTAAACCAGCTTCAGAAGGAGCCAACGAGTTGGATCAATAAAAGAAATGAAAACTCAAGTGATGGGAAAGGCAAAGGGTTTCGTTAATGACGTCACCGTCAGAACCAAAATAGTATTTTAAATAAAAACTCAAATAGCAGAATTGTAATGTAACTATTCTGAAAATGTTCGTGCTTCTTACACCATTAACAGACACACTGTACAGTGAAAGAAATGGCATGCTGTCAGTGTACCTCAGCACACACCGAAACAGAGGGCCGCTACACAGACAAGGGAGCTGAGGTGGTTTGAATCAAGTAATGTGAATCAAAGGCTGGGGTTCTAATCCCAGCTTCCCTGGGACACCACTTTGTGGGATCCTGGGCAGATTCTTGTATCTCACCAGCTTCAGTTCCTTTATCCGCCATGAAAGGCTTAACACCGTGTAAACAACGAGACACTGACGTGTACGGATGTGTCCGCAAACGCAGGTCATATGCAGAGTAGTGTCAGCGCAGAGCCGCAGATCTCTGACTTCGAGGCACCTTTCGCTCATATACTTCTTCCAAAGATGAGCACTTTAACTAGTTCCTGAGGAAGAACTGGTGCATTCCACGGCACCAGCATCGCCTTTCCAACTGCCTTGCATGCTTTAAAGGTGTCTTTCAGTTGGGTCTGAGGCCAGAAGTTTCTGCTCTACACCAGCTCATGTCCATATAGTTTCTAACAGATCTTGGAGCAGCCTTCTTTGAGGCACGATCTTTAAAGCTCTCTTTCAGGTGCTGGGAGATGTTCCGATTCCGATTCGGTATTGTTATTTTAGAAGCCGTGTTAGCCACTGGGGCTTCATTTACGTTGCATCTGCTTTATTTGAAGTTTTGTTGCAGACGCTATTCCTTTTTCACGCTCAGACCTGCACTTCACGTTGTTAAGACAAGTCAGCCCACCGGGTTTTAGTCGCGGTATTTCGGTTTCCTACTTTTATATTTACAGCAAACTCATTTTGGAAGGGGAGGCAGACTGTAGTAACCAAAATAAGGCAAAAATGACAAAAATTGTTTTCAGGCGGTAACGTTAGTGCCGAGTCCGCCGTCAGGAGCCGCGCGCAGGCAAACAGCATGCATGCAGTGTGTGCGCAGGCAGGGAGGGGGAGAGAGGGAGCGAGCGGCTGAACCGTAGCGCGTGCACATCTTCTGTGCTTGTGCTAATGCAGCCAGCCGTGCGCGTGCCATGCCCTGTCCCCCTTCGGCACAGAAAGCGGAAACAATAGATCTCGCCAAGGCATGCTGCGCACATGCGCTACATCGCTAGGCGAGACCTAATAATAAATGAATAAATAATCCAGAGGGGTAGGGACGCAGGTAGGATTACAGAATAGGGGAAGCAAAGAGGGCATGGGCTTTGTGTAATGCAAGTGCCTCGGCAGCAATTGACAGTTGCCAGGGCCTCCCCCAAAATAAATTGCAAATACTGTAAGGGATAAAAAAGAAACAGAGAACTAGGTGAAGGGAAAGCAAAACTCAGGGTGGGTATTTCTTAAGTGGAGGAAGAAACAGAGAGACAGGAGAGACAGAGCAAGGAAACACATGCACGTGCATGAAGTTCCAGCATTCACTATCACATGTACGCCGATGATACCCAACTGTACATGAGGGTTGTTGCCCCTGAGGACATCAGGTCCCTCAACTTGGTCTTACTGAAAACACAAAGCTGGCTGACACATAACCACTTGGAGCTCAACACTCTTAAAACTGAATTCCTCCTAATCACACCACCCAAGCAGTCTCCAGTGATCAAAGAATGGATGAGTCAATTAACAGCTCTAAATTGCACGCCACACATCATTGATTCCACAAGTTCATTGGGAATAATACTAGACAAGAGTCTGAACATACAGAAACATATTAGTACACTCACCAAAGGAGCAAACTTCCAACTCAGCCTCTTAAGAAAAATTAAACCTTTCCTCCCTTCACATGACTTGAAGGTTGCGGTGCAAGCCCTAGTGATCTCTAAGCTTGAGTATGGAAGCGCTGCCCTTTGTGGTCTTCCTAGAGCAAAGACGGCCCTTCTCAGAGCTAGCCTCAGTGCTGCAGCCAGGCTTGTAACGGGCTTGAAAAGATACAATCATATCAAGCCAGAGCTGATATCCCTAAATTGGCTCCCTTACGAAGCTAGGATACAATTAAAAATTACATGTATGGCACATAAAGCTATTAATTTTAATACCCCAACGTACCACGCACAAAAGTTGGAGCTCTCGGGTGGATCCAGATCCTTGAGAAGTGCCAGCACATTACTGCTCAAACCACAACAATTGAACAAAAACAACTTACAATCGAGCCTTCACAGGTATCGCCCTGAGGATTTGGAATGCCTCACCCCCTGAAGTTAGGTTGAACCCCTCTACTGCCCTTTTCAACAAGCATTGGCATAGCCAATAGGTCTCGCATTTGGGACCTTATAAGTGTTTAGTTATCCAGCACAATATCCTTGGTGCAACAACATCAACTGTTGCATGCCTAAACACTTATAAGGTCCCAAAGGCGAGACTTATTGGTTATGCCAATGCTTGTTTTTATATTGTTCCTGCTATCACAACCTTCTTAATGTTGTTGTACTGTAAATACAACTTCTACATTCTTCAATCATAGAAAAGGAGAAAGTTGACTCAACCCCTCGCCAGAGTCCCGACTTACATGTTATATGCATTTCTGGGCAACAGGTCCTGAACCAACTAAGCTATGCTACCGGTTTACTGTACACTCGGTTGTTAGATTTTGGACGTCGTTAGTTTTAACACCATGGTTTATTTATAACCAAAGCAAACCGGACGGACCGCATTACCCGTGTCCACAGAGGCTGCATGCTTTGTGTGTAGAATCATCACAAACCATACCTTTGCCAGGTAAGCGCCCGGTGTCTGTCTGACCCCCATGTCGGCTACAAGTGTGCGCCACCATCCTGCCAGGGTCCGCCAGCTGGGTCAATACTCTGCCGATCGCCTCAACGAAAACAAAGGTCTTCTTGGCAGCTGACGCTCGCCTGCAGGTTCCACGGGCGCTGCTCGACGGTGTAACAACAGAGCTGTGGAATGCGCTGTCTGCAACCGGAGGCGTGTTTTAGAGGCCGGGCGTGACTTGTAGAAACATTGGAAACTCTCCCACCTGTAGTATTATTACGGTGAGCACGCGTGCTAAGTTGTGGTATCACTGACATGTCAAAGGCGTGCCTTAAGGACACTTATAAGTAGTAAGTTGACTTTGTAAGAATGTGGCAGCATGGGGAGGGGAGAGAGGAGGGGGTCTGTGCCTGTTTCCCTTGCGGGAGCGAGCACTGATGTTTCAAAGTTCGCTCCCGCAAGGCAATCGCCAAAAGTGCACGCGTTGCCATTCAAAGCAATGCAACGCGTGCACGGTTTTTGCAGAAAAAGGGAATCGATTGCTAAAGGTCTTTTTCCTATGGGCGAGACCTAAAAAGGAAGTCAAATTGATACTGATGAAGAAGGTCTCACTACTGTAATGGATCCTCCAAGTCGCTAAATGACACCCTTGCTAGTCGGAGTATATGAATATTGGCTTGCTGATCTGTTGGTCCTTTATTACCTCCGCTTCATTCAGCTGATATAAGATAATGTGCTATGATACCCCCGTGACCATGCTCGCAACATAGACTTTATCCCTATAATTCCTTTCTCAAGGAAGTAAAAACGTTATGGACTAAGAAACTTTTGCCTCGACAATATGCTTCCATTGCTCCTTAGGGCACCTTGCTTTATTAGACTGTTAAGACTGTTTTTTGTTTGGTTGATCTGCTTTTTACTTCTTGTATCCATCCCTGACTTATATACTGTGAAGCGCTCTGATATCCAGGTGGTCAAGTTCGCGCTATAGAAAACATTTTAAATAAATAAATCAAAGAAAAAGAAAAAAGTGGTTCCCAAAATGTGTGCTGTGGAAGGATACAAATCAGTCAATTAAAAGGATGGTAAAGAGGATATGCTCCAGGGAAGGAAGAAAGAAAAGCATTAGAAGGCAAGCCAATGAATGAGAAGCAGGACAAAAAAAACAAGCAATACATGCAATGCGCAGGCTCTAAGCCCACTGTATGTTTTTGGTATTGTCCACAAGAGACTTTTGCCTAAAGACAGATAAAAGCTCACTTTTATCAGGAGAATCTTGGCACAAAGTGTTTTTTAGAGAGAATGCATGCCTACAAGAAACATTTTTAATGGAACTTTCTCCTACCAAATCTTTTTTAGAAGGAAAACCCTGCCCACGAGGAGTTTGGGAGAAGTACACCACTGTCAAAATATTGTTAGAAAGAATAACATCTGGCAGAAATATTGCATTCTGAGTACAGGTTGTCTAATATCAACTCCAAAAGAGTGATATTTTAGTATACAATATTTAGGATATTTTGTTTCTGTCATATGTTATGATTGGGGCTCCCAGTTTTATGGTATTATTTATTTAACATTTCTGTCAGTATTTATCCACATTTATTTCATATTTTCTGTTCATTTTTTGGCCTCTCAAGTTGTGAATCATATGCTTTCACAATTATTGAAGCGATAAATGTGCACTCCTTCTTTGATGGCTGTTGCGTTTTAGCACATTGAGGAGCCAAATATAACTTAGTAATACACCCACATGAAAATAAAAGCTCTATGCTAAAAATATATGTAGAAATATACAATTATTTAAGGAAATATTGTTAACACTCCAGGTTGTCAATCTACTCTGCTGTTGGCCTGAAATTCATTAATGATAGCATGCAGAGTCATTCCAAATATCCCCGATTGTCTATACTATTTTGTTTTTTAAGTAAATAAAGACAGCAAACATATTGTTTTCTGTCTATTTTCATCTCCAAAAGTCAATACAAATGGAAAGTTGGGAGCCTTAGTTATATTCTGGTACCATACCCGTTCACAATGCACAACAGATATGCCCTTAGCCCATATTGCCAGGTGAAGCTATAACTTCCCATATATTCATTAGATTTAGGCACTGACTACCTGCCTGATTTTTCTCTTGAATGCTGTCAATGACTACTTTTGACCATCAGGGTACAGTGTTTGCTCCTAGCTTTCCAAGTCAATCCATGTCTAATGATGTTTCTAGTTTCAATCAATGAAGGAATAGTTCACTCACAGCATGCATGGTTAATTAATAGTTGATTTCCTTGGCCCCTATATGCTGAGCTGAGATGGGGCATGGTCGAGTGGTCATGGGTGGGGTCAAAACGGTGCATGCCGAGAATGGGTCAAGTAGAAGTGTTCAGTTTACCTGTACCCTCTGGACCAAAAGTAACAATAGAACTTATTTCGATAAAGTGTTTTATTCCTGGATTTTATTTCACGACCAATAGATAGTATTAGGCGCATGTATACCTGCTTAGTCCACAAAGTGTGCTATAGCATCCGAAGAACACTTCAAATTAAACTTATTCACTTTGAATAGTACCATAGAGAAGCAGGCTGCCCCCAAACAATGCATAATCAGTGGTGACTTCACTTCATTTCAGCGCCTGCAAGCTCATCAGATCAAGTGGTCTTAGAGAGTGTAAAACGTTATGAGGCATTGATCTATAGCGTGAAACAAATTGACCCCACCACTCTGACTCTGACACAATCGCAGTGGTTGACTGTTCAGAAGAAGTACATTTTTGAGAGTCTTATCTGACATTCAAACTTAATGCACGCGACTGCTCCCTTTTAGCTTCCACTGACATCTGCTCAGATCAAGCTCTCCTGGAACCTTTGTTTGCCAAAAAGTCTCTCCGTCCAATGCACTTGCTCTGGAGATAAGGAAGTTCCTCACTTGAAAACATTCAGAAAAGCATTAAAAGCATTCATTTACGGGTATGACTGTAAAATGTTCTTGTAGATAAGTCACTTGCTTCTGTACTTACCTCTCATTCCTTAAAGCGTGGTTTTAAGTCATAGCATCAAGAAATTTTCTGGTTTGCAATGTGTGCCTTATAAAACATCAAATGAAATCCGTCTATGGCATAAATGTATGCTCAAACATAAACACCTGGGGTCCTATTACCTATAGGGCAAACTTTCTCTGTTTGCTCCATGGCGCGCACCTTAAAACAGGTGGGCCGGGCACAAACAGAGAATGTGTCCCTATTGCATTGAATGTGCTTTCCCCAGGGCAGCCGCAAATTCGTGCTGCTCTGGGGGCAGCTCATTCACATGAAAAAAGGAGCAGCTTTGAAGCTGCCGCACAGTGTTTCACTGCACAGGCGGCAACCCGCCTCCACTTTTAAGAGGTGAGAGTTCCCATTGTAGGCGGATGTAGTGAGTGACTGCACCTGCTTGCAAGGGGATGTCTGGGGGTCCATAGGAACCCATTTCCCCCCTACATAGGTCTGTCATCAGGGGGGCACTGACAGCTTCATTGCCTGTGCGCCCGCGTCTATAATACGGCGCAGGTGCAGAGGCAAAGGGATTCCTTCATTTGCATCTACGGCCATTTCTGTAATACCAAAGTGTACTGAAGGGGGTGCAAAGTGGGTGCACATGCCTGTTGCGCCCCTGGGGCACTTTCTATAACATGGCCCCTGGTTGGCTTAACTGCCTGAAGTAAAACAACTGAACAACTAAACAGGGAACAGCCCAAGTTCCAAGCTGACCACTGGAAAAGTGAAAGATGGTCACAGAGGCTTGAGTACTACATATGGTTTTATTTTTTGGGTGAGAGCCTGCACTTAACTGCCCTGGCCAGGAAAACAATTACATTGAAGGGTGCAATGCTGCCTCAAAGCAATACTTGGAACCCCGAAAGAGTGAGCCAGCCAAGGAATGGTTAGAAGAGAAGGAGGGGGGTGGGTGTATGAGGAAAGCACTGAAGAATAATTGGGTTGAGGGTGAAGGGTTATCAGTGTCTCCCCCTGCATAGAGCAGGGAGGACAGAGGAGAAAATGGGGGCAAGTGAGAGAAATAAAGGGGAGGAAATATGGGCGACGAAGCATGAGGGATCTTCCCAGAGGTGAAAAATAGAGAACAGTAAAAAAAAAAGGAGGGATTCAAAAGTCATAGAAAATTGGAGTTAGGTATTATTAAATAACTAAAACAACATGTTTAACATTCATTATCTCCACATGTGAATAAATATGAGGTTCAGAAATTACACTTAAAGTATCTGATAGAAAGGAGCCCAAAATAATGCATGGCGCCATGCCAAATACATGAGGAACTGCATCGTAAAACATACAGGCACTTTGATAGCACTATGCATAAAACAATAGTGTGACTTCTGCACACACCCAAAGATGCCCTGCATGCCTGGACCCATATTATAAACTGGGTGCGCTGTCTATGTTTGCACCATAAAGCACCTTTCAAAAGGTGGACCTAGCACAGACCAAGATAGTGCCCTATTATGATTGATATGCTGTACTCTCGAACCTGTGCTACATTGGGGCTAGTGCTTTTGGTGAAAGATGAAGCTACTGCTTCTGAGCCGCTCCGTATTTCACAGTGCAGTCGACAGCCACCTACACTTTTAAGAGGGGACAGAGACCCCCCTGTAGGTGGGTGACCCCGCCTGCCTGGGGATTTCTGGGGGGTGGGGGGTATATGGGGTTTTGTCAGAGGACACACTAACAGTGCACCAACCTTTTGTGGCACACTATCTGTTGGCCACCTATGGGCATGTTTCCTCTGCACCTGCTTTTGTAATACAGCATGAGAGAGTGAAGAGGCAAAGCGATTCTCTCATTTGCATGGAGCCACAACCCAAGTAAACAGGGAACACACTCTCATGATAGCACGGGGCACTTTGCGTAATACGGCCGCTACTGTGTAAATGTGTATTTCAGTCTGGTGCAAAACTTGATGAAGTTCGGAAGACCCCCAGGAGAAGCCAATACTGAGAGCCACAGGAACAATGCAAATTCATGGTAACTGGCTTTCCCTTGTAAATATGAATAGGTGGAGTTTTCTAGTTCGAACTAAATCCATTTCCCTAGTCCATCCATTGGGAATGTTAACAGTATCTGGGCATAATACACCATCTAATGCATAATTTAAAGATTTTAACAAAAATATATATGTCTATCTCAAACAAACCAAAATGTAGTGCTGCACATTGAGTACAATGTTGTGATTCGCTATTTACCCTCGTTATTTCTTGAGAACCTTACATATCTTTCTAACTTCCTTATTTTTCTTTTTCAAAGTCTACTTTCACTGTCAAACCAGATGTGCCTTGATTGCCTCTCGATCATATTTTTACCCTGAATTGTATTAATGACCTTTAAGTCGACTTTTAAGCACTCAACAACTTCATTGATTAGGTCCTCATACAACGGAATTAAATTTGGGAGCATGTCTTCTATTTTGACTTCTCTATATTTAAGTCGGAGAGCCTTTAGTTGATGTAGGTATTTCATATATTTGTCCTTAGCCATTTTGGGAACAGACTTTTATTGAGAGTACTTGCTTCTCCTTGGCAGCAATGCTCAAACTAAGTATTGTACTTAAAAGGTAATGGTCCCTCCCTTCTATCTGCAATACCTTGATCGTATAAATGTAACTAAAAGCCCATGCTTGAACAAACACATAATATAGTGGGCAATTGTGATTGCCGTAAATAAAAGTTTTCCTTGCTTTAATATCAGGTGGAACATGACCATTAAGGCTCACGAAACCATTTGATGCAAGTTAATAGGGATACATCTCATGCTGTAGCAGCATTCGCCAGGAAGCTACCAAAATATATATTAAAGGCAAACAGTAATCATCATATCTTTGATCAATCACAGTGGAGATCAATTTGTGATTAAAATCACACATTAAAACAATTAAATAATGGCTTCCTGATAGGGCCGTTCCCCCTTATCTCTCGGAAGACCTAGAGATTTACATATATATATGCTATGAAATGATCTGTTGTTTCATGTGTAGATACAAGCTTTATTCATTTTACGCTATAAGTTATTGGACCAGGAGCCGGGGCGGGGGTGGGTGGTAGTCTTTTGTTTTTGTATTAAGTTTATAAAAAGTTTAGCTTGTTAGATATTCATGGGTCTGCTAGGACTTTAGTCCCTCGCTATTTTTATTGCCATGTATGTCCCGATTTTTTTATTCCCTAAATATTGTATCAATGTCTTCATATGTGTTCTTCCATATGATTGTCCACATTGTCATTTACATGTTGGGAATTATATGTGCACTCATGTGTGATATCTTTTCATTCATAGCGCCCAATTGCTTTGGGAATGTACCGCAATTATTATGCTATTTGAAATCTCAATAAAATTGTGTTTTTTAAAAAAAAAAGACGATTAAATAATGCGGATACAATGAGACTATTTCAACCACATCTTCTTTAAACGTCTCCATATTTTCCTTATAGTAATGTGGACTTCTTGCATGCAGGTAGATGGTAAGAACAATTAAGCAATCCTGGCCCATCTTAACATTAGACAGTTTTACACCACAAGCTAAAATCCAATTGCTTCTGGTCTTGATTTCCCACACACTTGAGGTGTCTTTAGTGGATATCGACGTTAACATACCCCCTGATGAACGCCTTAAGGGATTATTTGAAGCACCCAGGTTCACTTTCAAGAAACCATCTATCTGTGTAGGTTCCATGCACAGCCATGTTTCCTGGAAACACAAAATTATATACTGGCCAATTATGATTTTGAAAATGATCTACTTCCATACATTGCTGAACCCATGTGTATTCCAGGAAAACATACTAACGCTGTGCATAGGGTCCCATCCCTAGTCTATATTGCTCAAATTATCCCAACCCTCCTTAGCTTCCTCATCTCATTCTAGGCAGGCATACCTGCTTTGGCCAATTAGTGTCTGCCCCTCTTTATAACACCCCATTTGGGGCAAAATAATTTTCAAATTGCCTTCGCTAATCTCCAGTATATGCCTGGAACTATTTTGTACCCTGACTTATTTAGCTGGTGACCACCATGCCATTTCAAAAAGCCCATCCTAGAGGATTTGTTAGACTCAAATTCTACCTCCTGTGACATTTCTAGGCCTTGAGATTTTAACTCACTTTAGGTGTTAAACAGGACATCTCTAACTACAAATAATTTAATAGAATCTACCAAAGGGGATGCCTTCGAGGCCTTGGGTGTGTTTAGTTCAGGGGCATTCATGTTACAAGCCAGGGCCGTTTCCGGAAGTGACTGGTCTAAGCTGTCCCCTGTAGAGTTTGCTGAGTGTATATGGTTTTGCTGGGCACTAGTTTTCCTTGCCCTTTTAGCTCCAGTAACTACCCTGAATTTGCTTAGTGGCTTTACAGCTTTATAGCTGCGGCTGCGTATGTCTATAAAAGGATAAAGGAGGCAAACAGACTTCACTTCACTTTCATGAGACTCAGACAGACTTATAGCTCAATTTCCACATAGAGTCAAATAAAATAACAGTCAACACTGCTGCTATCCGGCTGCTAAATGCGTAAAAATAAAGTCCTCGGGGGATCCAGGGCTCCTCCTGTGCCGTCGCCTCCACCACAGAGCTACTGTCCAAATTATTTTCCTTAAAACGTTAGGGTCGAAAAACTCTTGACTGCTCTTGACTGCCAGCGTGACCCAATCACCAGATGATCTAGTGAGACCTGAGAGTAGTCTGAAACTGAAATAGCACCACACAACCAAGTCGCTGCCTATACACGGTCCCAGCCCCACAGGGCTGCACGCAAACAGGGCCAATATCCGGAGCACTGGAAAGGCCTGATGAAGCACTGCCTCACAGACAGCCCTACCATGGCTTCCCAGAGTGGGCGGGTGTGGTTATGGTGAGGCCCTTCAGTGTGTGCTTCAAAGATAAACGCCCATTGTTTTACCTTCAGAGGCTGCTCCACCGTGCCTTGATTACTTTCCCGATTAGGCACTATCCTCCTCTGGTCACCTTGATCCGTGTACCTTCTACTGGCAGCTGCCTCTATTCCACAAGGGGGAGGGGGGAAGAAATGCCAGGAGTGACAGCCAAACAACGAGACAGCCCAGCACCCTACACTATTGGCAGGACGCTGATGCTGCACCACGAGACCTGAGTTCAGCGTTGTGCTCACTCTGTGGTGGGCACGAGCACTCAATAAGTGAGCAGTGGCAGCTGGCAACTCAAAAGCGTGGGGGGGCAAATGGGTAGTGGGTGGGCGCATGCATGCAAGTTGAGTGGCGACTATAAATAAAAAAGAAATAGCCACTTACCTTGCTTACTGCATGACGTCTGACTTCCTTCTTCTGCTTCTGTCTCCTCCAGGCTACGCAGGCTCCAGCCAATTCCCCTAACCAATCCTGGTGCTGCTCTCATGCTGGTAACCAACATGAGAGAAGCACCAGGATTGGAGAGAGCGGACTCCCTCAGTGCTCTCAAGAGCACCGGAGCCCTGTGCTTTGTCTAACCCAGCTGTCAAATAGTGAATGTCTGACTGGCTGTCGCAAGACAGCCGGAAAATGCACGCTTTAAACCTAACTGCACAACCAGCCTACCATTCCTCCCTGCTGCAGCACTGGCCCCGCCCCATCTGACACTCAGTTCGGGACAGGTTGATGAAAATTAAAATGGTAATAACTTTAGTACCATTTTATTTTTCATCTCTGGACTTTTCAGGGGGACATTTTTGTTAGTGGGGCGACGCTCCTCCGCTCTAATGGAAAAGCGCTTCTGTAAATGAGGCACGCCTTTTATTACAAGAAATGTACACATTTAGTGCAACACTATCTTGGTTTGACGCATTCTATTACACTCATGGGGTAGAAGGGAGAGTGTAAATAAAAAACTGTTTCTGTGGTTCCATGCAGGATAAATTATTTATATTTGGGTAATAGCATTTTGAGTAGGATTTGCTGAATTAGTACAGTTTACTCAAGAAATCTATGTATATTTGATTATCCTATGATTCCTTCTGCATCACTGCGTTAAAATGGCAAAGTTGTCAGATAATAAATGCACACACATGTATGCATTGTATAATTCTTAATCACGTCATATTATATTTCCTTGAAACATAATTTAGTCAACTCTGCTGCATATTGGTTCTTCTATTGCGTCAAATTTCCAGCAGCCCCGCCTATACTGCGGCCATCCTTGGGGAGTCCCCAAAGGCTGGTGTTCTTGTGCACCTCAAGTTAGAAAAGCCCGGGCAATATTGAAATTAGGGGCCTGGTTTACAATTTGGGGGATGGTTACTCTATCACAAAATCAGTCCTTAAGTTCTTTATACAAAGTAAATGGTTCCCCGTAATAAGGGGCACATTTCCTAGATGTTGGTAATGGCCATGTCCTTCTGTAGGCTGTACTTATGTGCACCCCTGATCTACCGCTTGAAGGGATCCTGTTGCCCCTTCTCCCTCTCCATTGATTCCACATATGACACAAATTCAGGGGGAAAGAGGAGTCCCTAGTTTTCACAGTGAAGATTTTGGAAAACGGAAGCAGGCCCTAACACCAAATACTGGCCCCTGCTACGCACACTTCACAAAGTGCCATTTATCCAATGGCTGCAGGTCTCATATGATGGCACCAGGACTGCATATGTCACATTTAGACTCTCCTGGAATTCCCCTCCAACTCCCCATTACTTAAGTATCTGAACGTCACCATGGTTAAGCTCACCACCACAAGATTTCGCAGTGTCTGCAACAGGTTTACTTACCCTGGTACTGCTCAATGAATACAGAAGATATGGGAGCTGGAATGAAGTCATTATCAGACCCTGGGAGACTTCGATTGTATAGTAAGGACACATCATCTTTCCAGTCACATGGCAATATGGAATTCCGAACTTTTGATTTACAATCTGACTCTAGTGGATTTTATATATTACCACAATTTCTCATGGGCTTCACCCTTGAATATCACAATCAACATTGCCCAACCACTCCCCCCTTTCTTACGCTTAGCTTCCCATAAATGTTTTCATAGTCCCTGCTATGTCTTCTGAGTTCTTCAATTTTATTTGAAATATCTGTGTCATCTTGAATTGACATAACCTGCAGTGACAGAATGTTGAGCACTCTTTTTTAAAATGTTAGATCTGTTGAGTGCCAAGTATTGTTCCTTGCCTTACTAAAATGTAAAGTGTTTGAGTTAATGATATCTTTATGCGAGAGACTAAATAACGAGTTGATGGAGGATAATCATGCGAGCGCATACAGTTTCGAAAACGGCAATTAAATCTGAGCCTTCCAGAGCACAGTTGAGTTGAGCAGCTGCCAATCTAACAATTTTTGCGGCATTTGTAAATTTCATTTGAGTTTTTTACAGTTTCAAAAAATTGGCCATCTTTCAGGTGAATAGAAACTGAAAAGACTGAAATGGAATTTCCATATTCTCATGTGACTGTGAAAATGATATATCGTTATTCAATCGAAGTCTCCCAGAGTCTGATAATGACTTCACCCCAGCTTCCATATCTGCTATATTTAAGGAACAGTGCCAGAGAAGCCTGTTGCATATATTAAGAAGGAATATTGTGCTGGTGACTGGTGCATGGAGAAATGTGTAAAAGACATCATAAGGAAAACAAATTCTGACAGGGCTCCTGGGCCAAACAACACCCTACTAAGATCTTTAAGAAGGACAGGAACTATTTCGTACCTTGGCTAAACTCCCTATTTAATGGATACTTTCACACAGGCACCATTCCATCCTCCTGTTAGCGCTCTATCCTTTGTCTTCTGCACAAAAAGTGTCCAATGGCAGTTCCAACTAATAACAGAATGATAGTCCACTTAGATATTAAAAACAAGTTTCATGCATCTCTGCTGCTATGTGACTTGAAAATAGTCTAGCGGAGAGTGAGTAGTAGAGAGTAGTAGGCTTGCTGACATTTAAAAGTGCTGGCCGTAGACTTCTGAGCAGGGCTTTGGGCACCGGCACCCGTTCTTCTACAAATTAAGCCCTGGGCCTGGTATTTAGGCCTAGATTTACACCCACTGGATAGCCTATCACAACCCCTAGGGCAATCACAGGCTTAGCCCGCTGAGAAAAGGTCAGGTAGGATAAAGGCCTTCTTGCGAACCAAGATGGAAACGCCTACCCTAACAAAAAGACCCAGGATTTTTGCAGAGCTGAAATTCAAGGTTCGTGACTTTATCAGCCGTCTCCAATCTGGAACCCCACAAGACGAGGCCCATAATCTACCCTCAATGAGAGTATGACTCTATATTGAGGTTGCTAATATCGCCCAACAAAAATATTGTATCTAATACATTGCCTCTCACTACATTAACAAAAGAAGTATATAATTCCTATTGTAACTCCACACCTGCTTTCCTAGACTTACCCTCTGGTGTAGTGGTTAGGTCGAAGAAGTGGAGAGATAACTTTTTATTATATGGCATTTCATTCTGCATTTGTATTACCGCTAAGCACTGTAAATAACAAGTGTTACTGTTGTCCAGTGTAATGGTAGGTAATCAGTTCAAAGATCTCTGAAGAATGGAAAGTCAAGTTGATCTTGCCAGAAATCAACCCTGTGGTCTGCAGATCACCGCATGTGTCAGCGAGTGAGCGTGAACTCACTGAGCCAACCTGCTGGCCTAACAGCGTGCTGGTAGGGATAGGAAGTGCCTAGAAACTGTTGCTCAGTGATGGAGTTTTATTTGTCTTTTCCCCCTCACTACATCTGTACGGGCGGTACTTGTTGGAGCACAACTGGAGGCCTAAAACTAAGGGAGAGGGTGCCAAATGTTCAATCCCACCCCCTGCATGCCCCCTACACTGAGGTGAGGAAGTAGAAACTCTGAACATTGCCAAGGAGGGCCAAGTGAAAGCTTAACAACACTACTCATCCATGAGCAACACTACTCATCCATGAGTAATGCACGCGTGTCCCGGGTGCCTGGCTGCTGTGAGGCCTGCACTTCCAGAAAAGGGATAAATGAGGGAGACCTCGAGGTCCACCACTAAGTGGTGCTGAATTACAAGAAATGGCCTCCCAAATGGCCTTTTAGTTAGTGGGTGGGAGTGCTCCAACAACAAAATGCTATTCTGCCTGGACCACTGACAATTCTTGCACTGCTTTCACTGTTCAGGGGAAGTGATTGCCCTCGTGGCCATCAGGATAGATCAAATTGTGCAGCTAAGAAAAAGACTAATGATGTGGGAAGGAAATGCCAATTATACACCATATTATGTGACTAATGGCACCACAGTTATTGCTGCAGTTTTCTACCTATTACATATTAAGATTTATTGCATTACATCACATTTCTGATCTGTACACCTCTCACTAGGGGATAGTTTCATATTCAATACATCCAAACTCTAAGCTCCGACTTGTTTGGGGCTCTGGTAAACTAGGAGCGCCCCCTCACTAGAAGTACTGCTATGAAAGTGTGCGCAGCTACTAGTGCTCCCATCCGGAGGGCTCCTAGCAGGGCAGTTTGGGCTGCACTGTCCTGTAGGTGCTGGACAGATTTGCTTATGGCTGGTCTCTGTTCAGAGTGGCACAAAGGCAGAAAAACTATGGGCGAGAATGCAGCACCAACCAATCATCAGCAGCTGAGATACAGTTTAGCATTCCTTCCATCATTTTGCTGTTTATTGCTTTGAAAAGAGCGTCTGTGGTGTGACAATAAATTTGCATGGATAATGATACAAAACATTTTCATGAAAGGGGTGGAAGCATACTTTTTACTCTATTTAAAAAGAAGTGTTGTTTCTTGCAGCAGGCAAACGCCACTGCCCAGCTGCCCAAGCACGTCTAGGACATGCATCGCAGCGCTATCCCCCACATCTGGCTGCTTCACTCCATGCTTTGGGGGATCCAGCACGTGCGGCTGCCCTGGCGCCCGCAGGGTGCCCTAGAAGGGCGGGCCTCTAGTGCCAGCACGGCACCAGCCCACCCCCCTTCTACTAGGGGACCCCTCGGGGAGGAGTCCCCCCTCGCTGCAGCCAGTGGCTGCTGCACCCAGGGCGCGTCACGTCCGGGGCACGAGGAACGGGGGTATATAGGCCTCCCCCACCCTCTTACCTTCCTCTTTTCGCTCCCTCGCTCCGGAACTGACCCGTTGTGGCGGTGAGTGCAGGCCTTGCCCCACCCTCCAAGCCGTATCTTCCCTTTCGAGTGATTTGGCAGGCGGTCCAGCCTCGGCTGGCGGCTGCCGTGGAGGGGGAGGTAGCAGGGTGCAGCTCCAGTCAGGGCACACAGCCGGTCCTGCTTCGGGCCAGCCTGCATGCGGGGATGCGGTGCCATCTGCAGCTTTGCTCTGCCCTGGTGCGCGGCGCCCCTGTCTGCCCCGAGGGTCGCGGTTGGGCCTGTGGGTAGTGGGCACGCGGGAGACCTCGGGGGCTCGGTCACGCTCTTCAGTGGGTAGAGCGTGAAGCTCTTCATCACTAGGTCGTGAGTTCGAACCCCATGTCGTGCACAGCAGTCTGTTTTGAATGATTCAAATAATCAGGAGCTGGGAGGCAAGCTCAAGGAATTGATGCTCACGGTTAACACGAGTTCGAATCTAGTCAAAACTAACTCGGTCCGCCATCTCTACAAGGGTGGTAAAACAGTATTTTGCCCGTGTGCCGCCCCCCCACCCCTCACGGCAGTGGTGTTGGTGCTGCTGGACTTGTCCGCAGCTTTCGACACCATATCCCACGCAATTCTCCTTACCAGATTAAAGGAGATTGGTATTGATGGAGCCGCCTTGGCATGGTTTACCAGCTTTCTCTCTGAGCGTACCCAGAAGGTGAATATGGGTTCCTTCAGCTCCCCCTCGGCCAGCATCACCAGAGGAGTCCCGCAGGGCTCCTGTCTCAGCCCTACGTTGTTTAACGTATATGTCTCCTCCTTGGCTAACATTGTGAGGTCTTTCGGGTTTATGCCTATCTCCTACGCTGACGATACGCAGCTGCTGTTCACTTTTAAAGACTTTACCCCGGAGATAAGACAAGCTTTCTCTAACGGCATGACTGCGATCGCCAGCTGGATGGCCCAGAACTTTCTCCAGTGTAATGTGGGAAAGTCGGAGGTCATGCTATTCGGAGGGGCAAAAACCCTGTGGACCCCTGACTGGTGGCCCTCCAGTCTGGGTCAGGCCCCATCCCCTAAGCAGGTGGTGAAAAATCTGGGGGTCCGTCTAGATCATGATCTCACCCTTGCTCATCATGCCAGCACCACGGCGGGTTCCTGCTTTCACATTATTAGCCTCCTTCGGAAGGTGTTCCCCCTTCTACCTGACCATACTAGAAAGACCTTGGTCCAGGCCCT
Source organism: Triturus cristatus (assembly GCF_964204655.1). Taxonomy (NCBI): domain Eukaryota; kingdom Metazoa; phylum Chordata; class Amphibia; order Caudata; family Salamandridae; genus Triturus; species Triturus cristatus. The sequence goes on from NC_140579.1 coordinate 534,984,434, forward strand.
CGTTTTGAGCCGCCTGGACTATTGCAATGGCCTATTCTTAGCAGCCAACGAAGGAGTGCTTAATAAACTTCAGGTGGTTCAAAACACTGCGGCCCGCCTGGTGACTAATGCCCCCCCTAGAACCCCATCCTTGCCCCTCCTCAAGGCCCTCCATTGGCTTCCCATCCGGAAACGGGTGGAATTCAAGATTTGCTGTGTGGTGCACAAGAGTCTTCACAACCTCGGTCCACATTACCTGGCCGAGAAATTTGTATACCACCGCCCTTCCCGCATTCTTAGGTCTAGCAATCAGTTATTACTTCAGGTTCCTAGACATAACAAGACCAGACAAGGAGGTCGCTCCCTCTCCATCATGGGCCCACGTCTGTGGAACAGTCTTCCTCTTTCCCTCAGAGATTGCCCTAGCCATCTAGCCTTCAGGAAACACCTTAAGACTACCCTATTCTAGTTGGAGCGCTGCTCTACCTGTTCTTTCTCAGCACCGCGCGGAGATACACCTTCGGGTGTGATGCCGGCGCGTTATAAGCCCATAAATAAATAAATAAATAAATAAATAAACAAGTGATTGGAAGAGGAGAGAGACAGAGAGAGACAGAGAGAGACAGAGAGAACAAAATGGCAAGGATGGAATCCTTTTACAATGTGATTTGCTTGGGGGATAACATATGCCAAGCGGTTTTAAGGCTCGAAACAAACATACCATGTAGCTTACTATTTTTATGCAAACAATACAATAACTTTCACCTGAATTTGTGTTGCAAGCTGATCCTTGTGCAATGCTCTGTTCAGAACTGGGGGATTTGGTATTCAGGAGGGCCCATTAGAATCCTTCAGCCGGTGCTGCAGATCAGTCTGCATAACAACACATCGAATTACACGTCATTATGTATATATACTGTAAAAAAATAAAAAGCAGTGGTTGTGGATGGAGATTTTACATATATATGGATTATGAGAACAAAATCAGATGATAAGCATCAAAAATATCTATTAGTCATAATCTATCCTTTAACCAGTTTCCTTTTTCAGGAATCACTGTTTCTCAAACATAAACTATTAGTATTACAGGAATACTATCAGAGTCTAAAAGAACAAATATGGTAAGAGTGAAAAATGAAGCAAGTCACCTTATATACTATAAATGAGCCACTATATATTTTAGAGAATGCTGCATTGGTTTCCTCGAATATCAAAACCAGGGCTCACTACAAATTATAAACTGCCAACTAATTTCCATGTATGCCTTTTAACTGTGCTACCATTCAGTAAAGTTTTAAAGACATCACATTGGTAAACGCAAACCTGCTTATGAGCTATGCAAGGGAGAGGTGGAATACAAAGCGTCAGAGAATGAAGTGCAGAAGGGTAGGTGGCCTGGTTTTAAATGATCAATCTCACTCACCTTTTAAGTAGTCATTCTCACCTTCTAAGCTTCTCACTTCTACTTGTACTAATACAGGTTTCTTGTGCTCTCAGTCTCGGTCCAGTTTACTGCAAGTCTAGCCGCAAGCGCCAATCTTCTTCCTTCCTCCTTTGATGCTCCTCTGGTACTGAACAGTATATGTATCACTGGAGTTTGATGTGTCTTGGAGCGCCGTTTTCCTCTATAACCAAACCCCCATGTGGTGTACCTCACTCATGCTGCCAAACAACCCAGCAGGCCTCTGTGCTGACTGACCCTACTTACCAGGTTCAGGTTAGAGTAGCTCATCCAATCCAAGATTCTGCTTTCCATTCTACAGTTGTAGTCCCCTCATCCCATTTCAGTATCTGAACTACAAATTATATATACACACACACACATATATATATATAAGGAGATTGCAAAGGTAGCTGTACTCTTACATCTTGAACTCTGAACCCCCATAAATCACTGCTAAGAAGCAGCCGCCGAAAGCTCTGTGCCGGTAGAGGCTTAAGATAAATGAGCCCAGCTTTCAGAGGGCCTACAGATAATATTTGCTTCTGAAAGAGATATTGAGGTGGCCACAGCATGGCTGCTGTTCAGCATGGCTAAAATCTAGTGGTGTGGTGTAAAGTGGAATAGGGTGGAGTACTGTAGAGTGGCGCTTGGTGGAGCTGGAAAGAGTGGTGAGTGCAGTAGCGTGGACTGGCATAGAGTGGATTGGCAAAGAGGAGTAGTGGAGAAGAGTAGAATTATGTGTGGTGGTGTAGAGCAGAGTAGCATGGCATAGAGTGGGGGAGAGTAGAGAGGTGTGGAATACAGTGGAGCTGCAGAGAGTAGAGTGGCATAGCAAAAGGTGGAGCGGCAGACAGTGCTGTAGAGTGGAGAGGCATAGAGTGCACTGTGTGGAATAAAGTGGAGTGACATATAATAGAGTGGCACAGAATGGAGTGGCGTAGAGTGGATTGGAGCACTGTAGAGTGGAATGGCATTAATTGCAGCAGAGTGGAGAGGGACAGAATAGAGTGGAGTGGCGAAGTGGAGAGTGGAGTGGCATAGTGCAGCAGAGTGGGGTGGGATTAAGAGGTATTGAGTGGCTCATGAGGCCTCTTAGCCATAATGAAAGTTGTTTCCACATGAAAAGCAACTGAAATATGCAATCTGTGCGTCACTTACAGTGTTTTTTTATGTCATATATGTTCTGGTAATAACCTCGAGTCTGACCTTGCACTGTATTAATAAATGTGTGAATGAGTGTTTGTTTATAAGTACAGTAGTTCTGCATGACATTCTATTGGGCCACATTTATTTTCGCCGCCATGACATAGACATCTGTATATGCTCGCATGGATGTTTTTACTGTCAGAAGCATTTAGGTTAAATGTGCAGTGTGGTTCAGTAAGTGGCTCGTACTTATGAGGTTCTAGAAATAGCAGCTGCTTGGAAGGACAATGAAAACAGACCGAAGCATACTATGTAGCTAGGTAAACGTCAGCGATTTAACAATGGTAACTGTGTGAGTATGCCACAAAAGGGATGCTCTAACAGTAAAGATACAGCTAGAAGAGGATCAGACAGATAAACAAGAGATGAGTAACCTCCATAGCTCAACTTCAGTTAGTTCCGAGTTCTCCAGGAGAAATACATTATCATTATGTAAAAAATATTGATGCAAAACAATCAATAACCTATCACACAGCCTGAGAAAGCTCCTTAAATCACTCATTACATTACAGCCACTGCGAAGAGGAGCCGAAATCTGACCAGAGGCTGCTGACAGGTTGAGCTGCTCAAGGAGCCAAAGCACACACGATAATAGTAATCAGGCAATGATGCCTTCAACAAACACGAGAGCCGGTGTGACTTTCCACAAACTCAAACAGGCGATGGAACCTTCAAGAAATAAAAACAAGAAAGCGGATTTTCAAAAACACAACTGCTGAATGTTTCTTTCAATAAGCATAAACCGGCAATTGCACTGTCAACAAAGAAATAATAGGCAATACCATCCTTTTATTCTGCACAGACACCTTTTTAATGCTATGCTAGTATGTATAAACGGGAATGAAACGCAAAGGATTTTTTTAACTGATGAAGGAGAAGCAACACGGAGTCTGGCGCAGGAGGCAACAGCACTGGGTCGCAGGTGGGGGAAACAGACAACAGAGCGAGAAAGCACAAAGTGGAGCACATGGAGGAGAGCAAACCGGAAAAAGAGAAATTAATGTGGAGCAGGCGGGAGAATGCAACAGGGGGAGCACACGAGGCAGAGAGCAACATGGAAGGGGACAGGGAGAAGTACAAAGGCGACAAAGCGGAGGTGAGAGAAGTTCACGAGGCAAATATCTGTAAAGACAAGCACTCAAATGGAGTGCTTAACCATTTCTAGTAAACTGGTGTCCACGTCTGACGACCTCACTTTTTTCGCGTTCCAATTAATTCTCTGTAAAACTAAACTCATGTGTTGCAAATATCCCATAAAGTGGACAGACGTAACTCCAAAGGATACATTTCAGACCCAAATTTACTTTGCTACAGAAATATGATAGTTTTGCCCCTCTTACCTTGTGCCAGCAAGCCGATCTTTTGCTGCCGATTAAATCTTCCTATGCAGAGCTGAAACTCTCGAAGGTGGCAGAAGGAGAAGAGAGTGCAGGGAATCGCCATAGTGTTTGATAAAAGAGACCTCGAAGCAGTCCTCTTCAAGTTGCATTGTACACACAAGTGCCCGACGCAGGCAGTGACGTAATTTCCGGTGCCACAAGATGTGCGTAGGCCAGGTGTTGAAGTACAATGCGTTACAATTCTAAGTCTTATGTCGTGGGTCAGCTGCTGCAGCTAAGCAACACATATTTGCTGGAAAAGTTCTGGTTTTTTTTGGTCTGTGTCCTAGCTACTCCGGAAGTGTCCTAAATCTATCTATTTCTAAACTGTACTATTGCTAGTGACTTTTACGCGTGAGTGTTTCCACTCTGCATACGAATCCCGTGGGCCTCCCACTTCCTAACCTTTGGTAGTATAGTGTAGCCCCAGCGATTCCCTAGGCCTATTCTATTTCCGTGACAGTGGTTCTTATACCACTTACTTAGTATATGGTTTGCGTGGCCCCTAGGGCCTAACTGTATTACTTACCTGTGTGACTTAATGTATGCTTAAATAAGACTGTGTTGTACTTACCTCTAATCTCATAAAGAGTGCTGAGGGTTTGCTTAGAATAAATACACTTTATTTTATATATATATCTGTTGTGGTGTCCTTTCATTTGGTATTCAAGGGATTATATATGGTATCACAGCTGGCTTCACATGCCATTCAGAGTTTAGCCTAAGACTGCTCTTGTCCATGCTACCACTAGGATAGCTGGTCTATAAGGTTGACTTTACAACCAATCACCATAAGGGTATTTGGACTGATATAAGGTGTACACTATAACTAGTGACATCATACATCAGGCCAACTTCTCACAATTTTACTACTATAAAGGCAGGTACATTGCAGATAAAAGGGGCTTGATTTGAATGGTGCAGCAGGTGCAGTGACACTGGGGCCAAAAGCTCTAAGGACCCCCATAAAAACACAGAATACTGCTACATATTACTACTAAACAGACAGCCCTGTTTTCCCTCCGCCCACCCTCCCACTTACTGACAGTAAAAGAAGAAAGGAGGGGGGCCATGTCACCCCCTCCTGGAGCCTTAAATAGCCCTGGGACCGCCACCCCAAGGCTCCCCGTTGATCCCCATGGTTGCCTTGGGTGGGACTAGGCCACCCAGTCTAGAAGCCAGGCCCCGGGCAATGGTTTCCCGGAGGCAAGAATCAGCCCCTTGAGGGGAGCTGCGTGTCCCACCTCCTATGTAAAAATAACAAATACAGGTCAGGGCCTGGGGGAATGGGGTCCCGGGGCGGGGACCATGTGACCCCCTTCCCTCCTTAAAATGCTGGGTGAGGGCTGGGCAGCTGAATCTTGATGAGCAAACGGTTCTGGGTGATACCAGTACTGCACAAAAATGTAAAAGGTATCTCCATAGTATAAAGCAAATAATGTTTTAAAAGGTGAGTTATTTCAGCCTCGCAGCATAAAAGAAAGCTGCGCGGCTGCTATGTTAAACATAAAGCGCGGTGCTGAGTATTGTATAAAACTTAAATTCAATGTCAGCAGTAAGCTTTTTAAAAAAGGTTCTCTCACCAAAAGTTAAAGCGTGTCGCTGCAGCGAGCGCTTTTAGTAAATATAAAGGCGGCGTGCATTTGTAAATATAAAAGCGTACAAACAAAAAAAGTAAGCACGACTGCTATACTTGAAGCAGACTGCGCAGCTAAAATAAAAGCGGACGGCATGATGTGATGTGGTGTAGGGGCAAATCATTAAACAAAATAGTGCTCACAGCCAAGATAAAGCAGACCGTGTAACGAGACAAGTAAAAGGTCCAATTGTTATGGACGGTAACAAATGCAGACAAGGCGAAATCAAGGAGGGACTAACAAGCCTAAGGCAGCATTTATGAAGGACATTGACACAGGCCAATTAAAAATATGTGCGGAGAGTGGGCAGGACCTTAAAGCCATCCTCCAATACTGCATGCCTCGCAGCAGCGCATGCGCTGCATAGGCTCGACCTAAACACAGATAAAAGGGAGAGGAATAAAGGAAGAGATATCGCAGTGGTAAAGACAGATAGGGTACAGAAGGAACGAGAAGAGTGAAGAGAACTGGTAATAGCAGAAACTGGAGTGTGATAAAGGAAGCTGATAATTAAAAGTGGAAACGGCATGGAAGGGAAAAAGGAGATCTGGAAAAGGAAGCGTGAAAAAGGATAGAAAAGAAAATGGGCAAGAAATAAAGAGAGGTGAAAAGTAGTTTGGGCATATTATCAAGGTCCGGCGTTAAAATTATCGCCGCTTTATCGGCAGAAAACTGCCGCTAAAGCGGCGATAATGGGCTTGATAATATGCCGCAGAGAATTCCAATAGAAGCCCATGTTCTGGTGTCAACATGGGCTTCTATGGGAATTCTCTGGTGAAATTTGAAGGAAGAAAAGAACATAGTGCAGGTGACGGGAAAAGGCTGTATGCCTCCGCTCTATAATATATATGTCTAGAAATAAAATATATGTAGTTTAGGGAGGACATGCCTGTATCATTGCTGGGCTTCAGGCTTCACCTTATGCATAGCTCTGCTGCCCAGACACACAATAGTGATTCATTCAACGTGACAGGGTTTTCTGCCATGAATATGTTTTACTTTATTAGTTAATTGGCTCAGGGAAAACCTATGAAAAAGTCACCAGGAAAGGAAAATAGGCAGAGAGAATTGTATTTTTTATTATTATTCTCTCTGCCTATTTTTCCTTTCCTGTTGACGTTTTCATACTTTTTCCCCTGAAACAATTAACCAATAAGGTCAAATACAATAACATGACAGATGAATGGCTGTGGAATGGGGAGGTTACTTGTAGATTAATGCTCTTGACATGGTTTGCAAAGTTTTTATGTTGGGAACCCACTGCCTGCTAAAAGCCCAGAAAGCACCTTTGAAAAGAATTCTCTGAAGCCATCTGCTTCGTGTCATGAAAGCTCAGTGACCTACTCGGTGATACTGCACGCATGGGGCCTGCAGCAAATTAAAAAAGGTAGTCAAATGAATAAAATGTAGCCATGAACAGCTAGGTTTTCACAAGGCAACTAAAACAGCTCATCATATCATCGCAACTTTCCTACATAATGCTCAGCTATTAAGTGTTTTGCCCAGAATCACAGTCAGAGTGGTGATGCAGGAGGTCTAGAAGGGGTGAAAAACCAACAAAGCCCCATTAACAAGCGAATTGTCTTTTAAAGATATGTGAAGTACTGGGGGGGGGCGCAGTCAGAGGCTGTCGCGCAGAGGTGGAGTTACAAGGAGGGGGGCCGCAGGAGAGGGGAACCCTCATTATTCTGTTAATGCTACATTGCAGGGTCACTCGATGGACAATGGAGGCACAGCAGTGGAGGTCTGCCAGCAACCTGCCAGGCCAGTGCACAACACTTGCATCACCCTCTCTCTGCCTGCAATTGCGCTCCATGCTTCTGAAAGGTACGAAAAAAAACGTGCATTTTGCGTTTCAAATGTCCGATCCTGCAGCAGCACACTTCCAAGGCCCATACATGACAGTAACCCGATTCAAGGCCCCATTCTCCCGATTTTTTTAAAAAAATCTCCCACTTTGCTCTTCTGAGATGTTGGCATGTATGCAAAAAGCACTGCATTACAGCGCCGCATCTTAAAAAAAGGCGGGCTCCCGCCTTTCAAACAAAAGCGCAGCAGAACACTCCAAAGTGGTGGGAAATCACACCCACATCTCACCCGCACCCTCAGACCCACGAAAAAAATACCTACGAAATGGAGCACTTTGCTTCTTTCCCGGTGCAGCCCGATCCGTGTGCACACAACCCGGTCTCTTCACCCGGTCGGACTAGTACAAGTCAGCTTCCGCTTCCGTTCCAACCAGGGGCGGCTGCGGCATGGTAGGCCTGGATCCTACCAAAAGGAGCCCAAAGGTAGCCTGTAGTGCTGCTCCGAGGCAGGAGGGGCTGGGAAATTGATGCAAGCAAGGAATGAAAAGACAGACTTTCGCGTCCGCACGGCCGCTTTGATCGCGATCACTTTCACGTTTTGCTGCGCAGACCCAGCCTCCTTAAAACTAAAGCAGTAACGCCAGCAAATAGGTCAACATTGGGTTGAATAGGTCTTTTTTTATACTTTTGAACGCAAACAAAATAATTTGTCTTCAGCCTGCCCCCGCCATCCAATGAGGATTCCCCTCCCACTATCCTCCCCCCCTTAAAATCCCATTTTGGATGCAGTGCATAATTATTCAATGTTAAAGGTTAAAGCCTTTTATCAAAGTAAAGACATTAGAGGCACGTTTTTTTTACCTTTGAACGAAAACGAAAATAATGTCTTCATTCTTTACTCCTCATGCTTATACCCGACATCCAAGGAAGAGACAACAAGGGTAAAGCCAGATACCCTGTTATATTTTCACGTCCTTACATCTTAAAACCAAGGATTTGCATTTGAGGAAACTTTATTTTTTACGTTAGAATATTTTGTACTTAAAAAAGCACTCGCAGAATCAATACACGGGGAAGCACATGAAAAATCGCAGGCAACGCGTACATTTATGGTTTATTCTGTGCTCTCAATTTAGGAGAATTTTTACAACTGTGTACATTGTCATAAAAGTGTTTCGTCGTGCATTTGTAATCTTGTGTGGCGTTAACAAGTATATTTTAATGTTTAAAAAGTAAATTCATTTTATCGATTTTGTATTTGTTGATTTTTATAAAAGCTTAATTAATCATTCTTTCCGCGATGCTAAAATGCGTGGCTCTGGCGTTCAATGTTTATGGGATTGAAGGTGCCGGCTGCGCATTTAATGATTTGAGCCCAATTATAAAACTGTATTCTTTTATTCTGTGCTATCTGTGGTTCACAGATTGGCGTCAGTGACTGGCAGTATGGTTGGCGGGCCACTCTTGCACGACCGGTTATCGCACATACAAGGTCCGTGGTCTCGACGGGTGCCTGGCATTTCTGGAACAGACCAGGGGTTCTACACGGCCTCGTTTTAATTCTAATTAAAACGTTTCTAGAACAGATATGTGGCTTAAAGGCTAGTGCGGCGGACTTGGAAGGTGGGGAATCAGGTTAGAGTCTGGTGGAAGCCTCAAACATCCTGGGATTGTTAGTAACTCGCTTATTATCCCGGTGCCTAAAAATGAATGTGCCCTTCTGTAATGCAACTGGTGCCCATGTAAGGCGCTGTTTAATAGTTTTAACTATACCCACTATGCACTCTGATATCATATTTCCTCTTCTAAGGCAATACTTGCTGCATGCAATACAATCGTGGATAAGCACGCTAAGTATTGTAAACGGCAATGCCTTTTATTTATGTTTTCAAAACATGCAAGTGGTGTTCAGACACCGCTTGCAGGTTTTCAGAACACATAATTAGAAGGCATTGCCATTTATAATGCCAATAGCTTAAGCTCTCACAAATGCGAGACCTATTGCATTGCAAATGCTTGTTTTGTTAGGCTCCGGGAGATTAAGTGATATGCCCAGGATCACAGTATTTTCAGCCTCCCTGCCGAGGATCGAACCAGATACCCATCTCCGAGGTCGACCATATGCCTTTACCACGCATGCCATGACAACGCAAAGGCGTGCACGGTGAATGCATAAAGTTTGTAAAAGTGTTTATGGTAAATATATATATTTTTTTTAATATGATATGTATATATATATATATTTAATTTTAATTTTTTTTTTTTTTAAACTTAAAACCAAAAAAGGCCTTTTTTATCCCAATAACTAAACACCCCTAACATTGTTAAATTACCCATACCACCCCAATACCCATGCCCACTAAAATCTTAAATTACCCTTGGCACCCCAAATCCACCCTGAAATCTAAAACACACCCTGACCACTAACAATACCCCTACACTCCCAATCCCACCCTGAACCCTTAAACTACCCTAGCACCCCAAAACCTAAACTGAACCCTGTACACTAAAATTACCCTGAGCACCCCAAAAACAAAACACACCCTGATCCCTAAATTTTCTACTACACCCCAAACCTAAAGCCACCCTGAACCCTAAAAATCCCCCAGCACCTCTAAACCCAAACACACCCTGAACCCTAAAAATTCCCCTACACCCCAAAACCCTAACCCATCATGCCACTTAAAAATACCCTAGCACCCCAAAAACTAAACCCACCCTGAACCCTAAAAATACCCCAGCACCCCAAAACCCAAACATACCCTTAACCCTAAAATTAGCCATGACCACTAAAAATAAACCTGCACCCCAAAACCTACAACGACCCTGAACCCTAAAAATACCCCTGCACCCCAAAACCTAAACCCACCCTGAACCCCAAAAATACCCTGGGCACCCCAAAACCCAAACATGCCCTTAACCCTAAAACTACCCCTGACAACTAAAAATAAACCTGCACCCCAAAACCTAAACCCTAAAAATACCCCTGCACCCTAAAACCTAAACCCACCCTGAACCCTGAAAATACCCCAGCATCCCAAAACCCAAACATGCCCTTAACCCGAAAATTACTCCTGACCACTAAAAATAAACCTGCACCCCAAAACCTAAACCCACCCTGAACCCTAAAAATACCCCTGCACCCCAAAATCTAAACCCACCCTGAACCCTAAAAATACCCAGACACCCCAAAACCTAAACCCACCCTGAACCCTATAAATACCCCAGCACCCCAAACGCCTTAACCCTAAAATTACCCCTGAACCCCAAAACATATAACCCTACACTCCAAAACCCAAACCCTATACATACCTTACACTTACATATAAATCACATATTTGGATGTTTATTTTCAAATCATCAAGCACAATTGGATCTTATGAAGTAATCACATACTCATTCTTAAATCCTCCTGAAGGCATCAGGAATAGTCACACCTTGTGAAGTCATCGCATACTCATTCTTAAGTCTTCCCGAAGTCATCAGGAATAGTCACACCTTGTGAAGTCATCGCATACTCATTCTTAAATCCTCCTGAAGTCATCAGGAATAGTCACACCTTGTGAAGTCATCAGATGCTCATTTTGAAGTCATCCACAAGTCATCGAGCTCAAGTTTCTAAACTCTGCTGATGACTTCAAGAGCTTGATGATGTCTGATGATGTGAAAATGACTTCTAGAGTAGTTGGATGATCATCCAATGACTCTGGGATTGCTTCTAAAGTAATCCTGTTTGACCTGGGAGTGCTGCTGTGGCATGGTGGTCTAGCCTGCCTTCACTGAGGCAGGGAGTCCGGGCCGACCCTGGCGTTCGGAGACTTACAGACGAGCCTCCCCGGCCTGCCGCTCCTGTGTGGCGTTGGGTGCTTCCGGGAGCATGGAGGGGTACTGCCAGCGAGCGGCGGCTCTGCCCTCGCGCTTTCGGTCTCCTGCTTTCCTCGGGGCCCCACGGTGCCCGGCAGTGGTCCTGGAGCCGCGTGGGTCACGGTCCGGCGCTGGTGGCCGGCCTCGGAGCAGGAGCTGCGGGGGCGATGCCTCCTGGGCGTTGGCGGTTGTGGGGCGGGGCTCGGGCAACGTGCTGTGGGATCCACATCGGGCACTGTGTGGTGTATTGGTCTGTGGTCCATTAAACGGAGGCCCCACCATGCAGTTACGGGCTCGGATGGCACAGGTTGCTCCTCCTGTGCCTGCACCCTCCCCCCCAAACAACAGTACGGGGAAGGGGAATCTGGTCATGCCGGGTCTGCCGTGCTGGGTGCGAGGCAGGGTCTCGCCCGGCCTCACACTCCCTGGCGCTGCTGGGCGCCCCCTCGCACTGAGCGCACGCTCAGGCCGGGTAGCGCGAGGGGCTCCCTGCCCCCTCCTGTGCCTCCCCGGCCAACGACAGGCCTCTGCCGCCTCACCGTCACCTAGCCAATGACGCTGACACGGGTCGCGTCCTCACCGGTGAGCCTGGGCTAATCACCCCCACCTCGTGCGGAATATGTTAGGCTAATACGGTGCCCGTGAACAGCGCTCAAGCTTGCAGCTCAGCCACAACTGGCTGAGTCTCCCAGACCAATACCAACTAGTCATTGGACACGGGGCCCCTTCCCTAGGCTCTTCCATCCAGACTCTGTGGATTATAGTACTCCTCCCGTACAAAGAGTCACCCTGGCCTAATGGTGAAGGTCTTCGACTCTTAATGCGAGGATCGGGTGTTCATTCCCTGGTCTTTCAATGGCACTGTTTCTCGGTCTAAAGTGTATGCGATGGTATTTCCTTTAGTAAGGTTGTGAAAGAATCCTGAAGAGGGCATGCCCTGCGTGTCTACAGGCAGACTCATGGGATCTGGGAGTAAAATAATAACTTAACACCAAACTTCCTATAAGCAGTTGAGTGTAGTCCACCAGAAAGGGTGATAACTCCCCCGGGCAGATTCCGGGCCTGACTCTGCGACCATCATCTTCTGCATAACCAGTAGATTTAAACAAACATGCTGTGTTAGCTGAAACGGATCTAAAGTTATTGAAACACAGCAACTCGTGTTGCTGCACAGTGAAAAACCCTCCTTAAAGTTGACCGGTCATATTCCTGTTGCTTATTGCTGTATTGGTGTCAGACAGGTACCAATGAGGGTAAAACCTTTGTCTTTAAAGGGTTTACATAAAAAAAAAGAGTTAATACTTTCAGAAATCAGCGTATATTGCCTGTGTGCTGGATTTTGCCTGCCGCCCAACTCAGTATAGTTGAGTGTGGCGAGCGGCGGGTGCACCCCCATCCAGTGAGGGCAGCGATTCAATTCGTTCCTCACGGTCGGGTTGGATGCGGGCGACGCGACTGCTCATGGGTTGCGAGGAGCTGTAGGCGAGGCTCTACGAGCGTGTCCTTGGTAGGGATAGAGGCGCGTCGCGCCCTCATCCGGTGCACTGGGCAATTGCTTATCCCCATGCCTGAATGTACTATGCAAGCGCTGCGCAGGCCAGCGCTCCAATACCGTCCATGCTCTGGGGCGAGGCACCTATCTCCTGTGCCGGTTCGGGCAGTGTAAGCTGGGCGCATGCTAGCGCTCCCATGCCGCCTGCGCTTCCGGGTAATTCACTTACCTCCCAGGCCTCCTGTGCATTGGAAGCGGGGCACTGATAGCGCTCCTAGGCCGTACGGTGCTGTTGGGCATACTGACTCCGGTGCCCGATTGTGCAGTGTAACGTGGCTCGCACGTTAGCACGCCAATTCCGTCGGGGCTCCCAGGCAAATCACTTTGTCCCGTGCCCAGGTGCTATGACATGCGTTGGTAGGATATGTGTGCAGGTCCAGTCCTTGCAGTCATCGTGTTAGATAAGGGCAGTTAATGCTAAGCGTTTAGGTGTTGGTGCAGGGTCCTGCACCCGGTGGTGCATTGGCAGGGCCTGCCATCAATGGGGATCATAGGCGTGTGGGGCCAAAACAAGGATTCATTCACGGCCCACTAATGTTATACCCAGCAGCAAGTTCACCTGGTTACAACTTAACGGGGGGTCCGGGTGCGCGGCACCGCCTCGGTTTCCCACCACTGGCACCCGGACTGCCTGCCACAAGGGCACTATCCATTTTAGAAATGTCAACACCAACAGGCATCGATCAACTCACTATGCATTGAATTCCAACTGCCTGCTGCACAAGCCACGCTCACAGCGTCTTGTGCCTGGCACGGCTGGAGCTAGGTTTGGGGCAAACGGAGGTGGCTGATGGTGGTGTGTGCAGGCATATAGTTGCACAACGGGCTGCAGCGGGCTGACAAGGGGCTAGGGAAGTTCCCGGGAGGGTCTCTGTCACCTGAGGGGAAGGCGATGCGCCTAGGATGACAGGATAGAATACTCACACTGTTTGGGGCGACAATCTAGCACCCAATTTGTTGTCTCGGCAACGATGCGCAACATCTTGGAACCTGGGCAAATCACTTTACCTCCCCGTGCCTTACTATATGTAGGGTCCTCAGGTCACTGAACTGTTGCTCATGCAAGCGCTCGGTTACCCGACGTCTCTGGTCGTAGTTTGCGCTATATAAACTCTATAAAGAAATCAAATAAACAAACATTCTTAGTCCAGCCCTGAGGGCATGCAAAGATCCAATGACCCAGCTGCCCACCGAAAGGGAGAGCTAGCACACAGTGGATACATGCTACAGATAACATGCAGGGATTTTATGGTTTCAGCCAGGGACCGTATTGTTGCTGCAGCTTTGCACTGGCCAATCGACATAGTACAAAGAAAGACTAAAGGCAGTCACTTGGGCAATATAAAAAAAATAAAAAAAGGCTTTCAATATCAGACACAAGCCCAGTGCTGAGTATCTACCTCAGGCGACCAACAACCTGTGACAAAGCCAAGAAGCCTGACATGTGCAGGTTGCCGTTCTGGCTTTCTCAATATAATTGAAATGCAAGGGCAGAAACAGCAGCACACCTGGCGTACGACACCACTGCCATGCACAGAATTTTGCTTGCACGGGTTAGCCATACCCTTACCCTAGTACGGAGGAGAGAAAGTTTTGCGGTAACTGCTTCTGAGGGGCTTTTGATGTCTAGTTATCGTATCACAGCGAATGTTTTGGGCAGCTGGGGAAACACAGACGTGCCTGAGGCTGCCGGGGTGCACATTGATTGATTACCACCTTCTCCCTGCTGGCAATGCACTGTCTTCTTCAGGATGGGTGGGGGGCTCTGGCGCGCTAACACGGCAATTTGTAGGTTTTAGGTCAGGAGTGCCCTCGTGCACCACAGCACATACGGTAGTAGTAGCAGCCGCCTCTGGTAGAAAACTCTGGGGGCCCCGGTTTGGAGAAGCGTTGTACTTGATACAGTCCAGCTTTTACGCCCACCTGGGTACGTTACTGATAGTGCACGGACACACTCTTCCAATTTCTAATGAGTTTGCATCCAATATTCAGGGAGGGTGACGTGTTTTCAACACGGTCACACAGCAGCAGCTCACTATTATTCTGAAATATTAGGCCACTCCTCCACTTAGCATACAGGAGGTCCGGCTCTGGTCAGAAGAAACCCCTTTTAGTGATGTTGAAGTGTGGAACACTTGGCCCAGGCAGCACATGGTGAAGCTTTGCAGGTGGCATACCGGGGTCGGTAATTAGAGCATTGTGGGTCTGTAGTGCGACCATTGATGCTAGTTTTGCTCCCACATGTTGAGAGGATCAAAAAGAAACTAGTTCTTGGTGGGCACCAACTTGTGCAGGGACTGTGTTCTTTGCCAAACACATGGAGTTGGCTAACCGGTGGGTGACTAACCTACAACCTATGGACTTGTTACTAATGTGGGCAATTGCAAAGGTGGCTATGCAGCCTTATGCTTTATAGGTTTAAAGCATCCTAGAAGGATATTAAGGGATCACTTGGACAGGCTCTGGTATCCAAACGTGTCATGTCCCATGACTCCAGCTGCGAGTATAAACTCCTGAGGAGTTACCCCGGTCACTGGTCTTCAGTTAATTAGCTTTCATGGTGACTTGCGCAGAGGGTTGGGTTTGTGGTGCCTTTCCTTTGGAGTCGGGATGTTCGGTGTAAACCTCTGTGTCCTGTCTGGCGCCTGGGTGGCGTGCGCCGTGAGAAGTCTGTTTCGTATTATTGCATTGAGCGAAGATTTCGCTGCTTGGCCAACTAGGTCCTTTGGCCACCAGGAGTTATGCATGTGGCCCTTGTCAATGTCTTATGGATGTATGTGCTACTGTTGACAACGGGTAAAATGGTTGTCGGTTTTGGCCGTGGCTCGGCAAGCAGTGTTTCATCTTTCTCTCCTAACACTTGTCATTACCGGCCTAGCACCCAGGTATACTTCACGGGGCTCTGCTCACACCAAGGTGGGCCAAGATCACATGGCACAGGGGGAGAGTGCGGTGTCAGCCACATATGGGAAGTATGATAAATATGCCAGAGGTAGCGTATAGGACATCACTGACCTGATCAGGGATATTATCTTGGTTCATCCTCTGTCCCAATCTAGACAAAAGTTACGGACAGGCCCTGTTTTGGCAAAGAATAGTTATGTGGTCTCGCATGTGCCTCTCTCACAGTACAACTAGGTCAATTTTGTCTCCAACACGGGAATTGTGCGCCACTATTCCCCTTCCCAAAGTACTCTCGCTTTACGCTTTCGGCACCTGGCTTACGTGCAGGTGACCTGTCTGGCTGTTGCAGAAGTTGATGAGAGTAATGGTCCCATTTGCGGTCGAGCTTGCTATTCATCGAAGGTAGACATTTAATGAATGTTCAACACGTTAGGGTGACAGTCCCACCAGTCAGAATGGAAGCATTCTCAATATGCTACGCAGGGAAGCCAACATTTTTGGCTTCAGTTAACTTTTACACTAACTAGCATTGTTAAAGCCAAGGGTACTGGCGTGTAGTAAGGAACTGGGGTTTGTAGTATTTATCTGGAGGCAAGGACAGATGCCGCAAAACAACAGCCTGCCTTTGCCACCGGTTAACAGCCCAATGGTGGGAAAGTATAATTTTACACTTACTCAATTAATTTCAACGCATAGAGAGGCACTGGGAAATACTGGGACTGCAACATACATTTGGTTACGAGGGCCTTCATGGGGAACAGCTGCGGGCACCATATAGAATCAGGTCCCATGTACACTGGGTGGGCAGTCCCCTGCAGCCAAGGGCTGCATTATTTACCCGCGCGTCAACCAGGGCAGCAGGCGGGTGGTGGTTGGTGTCAGCACGAGTGTGCTGTGGCGCGGAAAAGTTTGGCAAACTCTGCGTAGTGCAAATCGGCGACAGGGTACTATCTACCTTTTGGCGTCCCAAATTTCAGGAAAGGGCAGATATTTGCACACAACTTTCCCCCCTGGTTCCGCAGACTTGTCTGCCCCACCCCGCCCCCGGGTTATCCTTCTGCAGGCTAGAACAAGACAATAGATGGGGCATCTTTGGGGAATGGGGTCCCTAACACATGGATAGTCAAGCGCTGGGGTATATGTACCATGTAAGGCAGGGTCACCATTGGGGTTGCCCCCAAGCCTGTGGTCAAAGTGGGTTGGAGCATTAAGTCTTCAGTCCTGGGGTAGCATCTAGCAACCCCTCATTCCAAGTAAAGGCAGTTAGGACAGATAAGTATCAGCGAGGGGGTAGCACACACTGGCTAGCAGCGCCACCGTGCCCCGGGGGCAGGCGAGCTCTACAAATACACAAAGCTGCAACCAGAAGGGCGCCAAGTGGCATAACGAGTAAGATGTTTAAGAGGTGTGTCTCTGGTGTTACAGCTGGGTGGAGCCAGTCCCACTTAGAGGTACGCCTGGGGGATATGGTGTGCTCCTTTAGATCCCCATGACCTAGGCGGTGTGTGGCATCTCCCACATCTAAGGTTAGGCACTAGATTACAGACAGTGTGCCCTGTTTCGAATCAGCAGATTCTCTAAGCGGGAATGCCTAGGGGACTTCCCAGAGGGAACTGAGCAGTTGAAATTCCTATAAAGAATAGGGGATGGAGAGCTGCGCTGGGTGCAGCCGTGCGCAAGGTTCATACGCCGTTAGGGACCTCCATGGGCGCATTGATTTAGCGAGTAAAGGGGCGGTGCCTATGTTAAGTATAATCCTTCCACCCCTAATAGCCTAGTTGGCTACTGAGGTAGGAACAGTCCCCTAACAAGCGAGTGCTGTCCCAGAGATCGGAGACACGTGTCCAGTCACACACGGTGCCTGAAGGGCGGCATCCAGTGTGATCTGCAAATAGGTGGGCATCGTGAGCCAGGGTGCCTGAAACTGTCCCGCCCTGTGTTGGATGGGGCTGGGTCAGGTGACACAGTGGACCTTGACGGCGTGAGGTCTTAGTGCTTGGCACAACTTCACAGGCATAGGGCGTTTGTTTAATCAGACACTAGCTGACCCAAGCTAACGTCTAGGGCCATTGGGAGATAGATAGGGCATCGATATCCAGCGGGTTGTCCTTTCAACTAGATTTGCAGGAGGCTCTAGACAGACGATCTAGCGGGCAAGACTATAGCTATTTTGGTGGGGGGCCCTGGCGGCGATGGCGGCCGCCTCCAGAGCTGGAAGCAAATGGGTACCGAAGGAAGGGTACCTCTGCGCGGCACCATAGGGTGTGCCAGAGCACAGGAGCCTCATGGGAGGTTCCTGGAAAACCGTGTCGTCGCCCCGATAGTCCTTCGGGCGGTTGTGGGCCCGAACAACCGGGGGCTTGCCTTGCTACGCTCCGCCCTGAAAGGGGCGTAAGTAATAAGGGAACGTGATCCGGGAAGAGGATCACCGAAGGGGCAGCACAGACGGGGTTCGCCCCAGTGCTGGTTGGCTCATCAGGCGGGCAGGCGGCCCAGTTGGTTGCCTGGCCTTGGATCGCCCGTAAGATAACCCACCATATTACATAACGGTGTATGTAATAAACCTGCAGCAGTTTCTTACCCAAACAAAGATTTGTGTGGTGTGTTTTATTTATGCGTACGAACATGCATGCTATTGTGGGGGGGTGGGGACTGGTGCCTCCTGCTGGCGCTATGCTTCCCACCACATATTGAGCACCCCCCAAAACCCACACATAAAGACCCATCCCACAAGGATGTGACGCACAAAGACACGTCACACATTCCTCAAACTATAAACCCCCACTCTACCAACAGTGCACAAGGAACAGGGTAATCTCTTACTCGCCCACCCGGAAGCGAACTGGGGGTACGAGGCGCTATGCAAATGCTGCAATACCTCAAAACCACACCGGAAAGCAAAAACACAAACATTCACTAGAGAGTCAAGAACCAGTTGTCCTGGCCCTGTTTACTCGCGCCTAGATGTGAAACAGCATCCATTAGCATGAACTGAAGTCAAGGGCACTCATTTCATCCTCCACCAGAAAGATAAAAGACTGTGCCCCGCCACCATTAGAATTTACTATGTCCTATTGCTGGGGCAGACATCTCCGCAGCAGGCACATTAACCTGCAGGTGTCTGCTCAAGGCACACCTGTTCGGAGGAGGTTTACGCCACTGATGCCCAAAGAACTCCATGAAGCACTGCACTCTGCATTCTGGGAGTAGTAGTTTTGCTTTTGACCTCTTGGGGAGTGGAGTAATAATCCCAGCATGCAAAGTTTTGTTGGGTAAAATGCCTGGGCGGCTGCAGCCGGCATCACACGGGGCATGGAGTCACATGGCAGCTCAGTAGGTTTTCTTTTCAGCACAGGGTTCCTGCAGCCCCGTGGTTTGAAGGACGGTGTGTACAGCACAGAGGGTATCGGTGCAATTTGCATGCGCACCACTTGCATTACAGACGGACACATTCATTTTTAGCCACGGGGAGACTGAGTGATTGAACCTCTCACCGAGACTCGAACCCGATTCCCCAGCTGCAATGTCGGCTGCTCTCGGATGCTCTAGCCGTTACCCACACCCTCGCTCCACATTTGCATAGAATTGCTCTGCCAACAACCCCAACTCAATCGTGGCCTGTTACAAATATTTGGCTGCGATTTAGTTCCATGAAGCTGAAGGTCTTTTTTTGCAATGCATTTTCAAATGGTTGGGGAAGAGGCAAGAGTGTGCGCTATAAGAGTCAAAGAACCTGTGTTTTGTTTCCCCTGTGATCATGTTGTGTGCATTGCTGGCTCTGCAATGAAATTACAAGCAGCTGCTGGTGAGCACAGAGGTCTGCAGCGAGCCCTTTCCGCAACAACTTGAGGCTAACTTGCACCCACAAGTACTGTCGTTTACAGTCTACATTACTGACACTTGCTTATGAAAAGTGCACCTCAGCCCAATACCTTTTAACCCAACCAGCAGCTATCAAGCCACACAGCATCTGCTGCCATTTTACCCACGCAAGTAAGGTAACCAGAGAAGGGACAGACCAATTTAAACAATCATGTTAAGTAGTGGAATACGTTTACGGTGCTTCTTGAAATTTAAGCACTGCTTTTAAATGGAGTTTTGTTTGCTGGACAGGAAGAAAGGTGGTTGGGAGATTCCTAAATACAACGGTAGAAGCTCTACTCTCTTTTGGCTAGAGAGACACGCTGTAGAAATTCATACATAGATGGTGTAATATGGTCTGGTCAAAAAAGGGCAGACAGCAGGAGGACAAGCTTCCCTGAACAGTTAAGCATCTTCGACACACAACCTTCCTCTCCCCTTGGGTCTCTTGCAGGGCTTGGATTAGCTGCTCTGTGTCTGGAACTGATTCCGGTGGCACCCACAGGTTCTTTGCCCGGCAGCACATGCGCATGGTTGTTTGCACCGATCCAGTGAACACAAGCAGAGCCAGAGCATGCATGTCCTCCTGATCCCGAAGCGCTGCTGGCTGAAAGGAAGCACACATTCGCACTTCAGAACTACAAGGAGTGTGGAGATCGGATAAACAAAGCAACGTACTCTGTGCCAGTGAAATTTCCACTTTGTGCCGATGCACGGAACAGATATAAAATATCCGTGCATACTAGACTGAGACAATTACATCTAGAGCCTGCGGCTGATGCAAAAATGTCAATTTCGCTTAATAATCCATCAGTCCCCTCTGGATCCCTACTGAAGCGTTGAGGTCAGCACATCCTGGAACCATCTTCTTTATAAATATAAAAGACACATGAAGCGTGGCATACGTGAAGCAGGCGTCATGCGTGCTGATAAACCAAAGCTGTGTTCAAAGAGGTATGTAATGTGACCTCGCGGGTGCGCGCATACTGGTGGCATCTTCTTAAAAGTATAAAACACACACGAAGCATGCCGTCCGGAAGCAGGCGCAATCCTGATGAAACAAAAACGACTTTTAAAGAGGCATGTAACGCCACCTCGAGTGCGGAGGGGAGCCAGGGAATCGCTCGTTCGAATACAAAAAAACGTTCCTAAACAGAAATCAAAATAGAAAAAAAAAGCAGAAACCTACAACTTGCAACGCTGGGCCAATCCCAGCGCAGCTCGAAATGATGTAGGAGCTCACAGCCGATGAAGCTCCCGGCGGTGATCTCTTGTCTTTATGGGGCCATATGTTGAAACACATGGCCCCATAAAGATAAGAAACCTTTTGCGATGAACGCAAAGCAGGCGAGGCCGTCCAAGTGACCACCGTTCCGGCATTGTCCGAATTAGACACTTCACGCGCAGCCACAGAATTCCCTTCTCTCACAATCCAGAGACGAAGCTTTCATTTTTACCGTGGTCTACTTATACGAAAATCAAATATCCTAGACGAAGCTTGAAATATCACCGTGGTCTGCACACTCGAAATTTTTCTGTCCTAGGCATTGTACCTAGTAAGCGCGTTCACCGTGTTTCCCGTCACAGACGCCCTTCCGTTTACCTATGAGGCATCTGATTATGGGCAATTTATTTGTTCAGTCCTGATGATGATCCGATATCCTTCTGATAAGGATCGAAACGCCGTCGACATAATTGTTCACCTTACACACTCAATTCTCTGTATATTATGTACTGTGAAGGTGGCAGTATTTGTATTTGATGTTTCGCTATTGTTGAATTTTTCATAATAGAAACATCGTTGAAATTGCCTGCATGTTTTTCACATGTTGTCCTCGCGAAATGTAAGTCCAAGGATACAGGCTTGTGTCCCACTAAGATTCCACTTACATTCCAGTTATTATTGCTAATCATCTCTACTTATTAAAGGTGCCTTGTCCGGCTGGACATTGGCTGAAATATAGTACCAATCTTGGCTACATTCATTGTTTGACGAACTATATTTTGCTTTCAGGGACCACTGTTTCCTGTAATAGATAACTACCCAAGGTCCCTGTTTTATCCCTTTGGGTGCCCTTGTTGTTTTTTCACGTCCAAGTGGGACGGCTCAAAAAGCCAAACGATAACATCACGAACAGCTCTTTTCCAATGGCTGGCCACCGTTTAGCATAAACGGTGACGCCAGCCAATGGAAAAGAGGGGCGGGGCTTAAAGCCCTTTACAGAAAATACCTAAAATCATTAAATCTCGGCAGCGAGACTGCGCATGTGCGCAGCCCACGCTAGCCCAGACCTAAAAAGGAAAGGGTTACAAAGGTATATTCTAGACTTGCTGGCTGATGTGTTAGAAGGCCCCCATTTAAACTTTGAAGCCCCAAATTGTATATTCTCTGCTTGCCTAATTGATTTTAGCCTGCATGCCATTCCTTCTGAGGGGGAGGTCCGCGCTATGGATGTTCCGCCCCTCCCATGTGACAGGATTTTTTCGTGATTAGCTTTCCTCAGCAGACCTACCCCTGAGACACTGCTCCGCATTCACTACTGGCATCGTGGATTTTAGCCTGCATGCTACATTCGCTGACAGGCTCAGCTTATACTTCGTTTGTCGCTTTATTAACAAAGTTATTGGCCAAGTCTTTGAACTAATTCAGTTGGATGTTATTGTTCTCACTCATTTGCCTGCCTACTCCTACTCGCTGACAGGCACAGCTTATTACTGGATGTTGTATGTTTCGCTATACCTGTTCAACCAGTTTTATTTGCTGATTATTTTCTTTATTGTATTTCTCCTTTTCAGCAAGTTTCTATTGTTGCTTCTCTTTCTTTTCCTTTACTCTTCTTTATATTATCATTGTTCTTTCCTTTTCTTCTTTCCTCATTTTATTTCCTTCACCTATTTCTTCTCCCCTATTTTTCTTCCTCCTTAATTTCCTTCTTGCCTCCATCATGTCTGCGTTTGCAATGTCTCAACCTCCTTCATTTCTTGATGAAGCTGGAGAACCTCTCATTCCATGGAAAAAGTGGGTGAATCTATTTGAATCTTATCTTATTGCTATAGGTGGTGACAGGTTTTCCGCTGTGCGCAAACAACATGTCCTCCTGCACAACCTGGGGAAGCAGGGTAGGGAAATTTTTGATGACCTTCCTGATTCTATTATTGAAAATGTGAATGTTGGTGTTGAAGGTGAGGGTGATGTTCAACATGATGTATATCATTTAACCTTAAAAAAATTGGAAGTGCAATTTGGGGGAAAAATTAATATTGTACTAGAGCGTCACAAGTTTTTTTTGCGTGTTCAAGGGAAAAATGAAAAAGTGATTAATTATATAGCAGTTTTGAGGGGTTTAGCTGCTACTTGTGATTTTGGGAATTTAACTGAGTCTCTTATTAGGGATCAGCTTGTAAGATGTACTAGTGACAAGAAAATACAAGAAAGACTTTTAGCGGACGCCCCAGATTTGAAACGCGCCATTGACATTGCTAAGAGCATAGAACACACTGCATATTGTATGAACGAGATGAAAGAAGCAGTTGATGTTAAGCATGTTTCAGAAAACAATGTAAACAAGATTTCTAGCTAGGACACTAAACATAAATCCCCACCTACAGATCCTGAAATGCATACTACTTCTGGGAACAAGTTAAGATGCTTCAGGTGTGGTAATCCGAATCATTTAGCTAACAATGTGAAATGTCCCGCGAGAAGCGCAACGTGTAGCAAATGTAAGAAAAGAGGTCATTTCTCTAAAGTGTGTCATGATTCAAAAAAAGGTATAACCCACATGATATCGAGTGATCCTGTTCCACAGCTTCCTGGAGAGGACATTGTTTTCCAAGTATTAAATTATACTGAATGTAGTAGCAATTCGTACCCAAAGTGTGTCATTTTACTAGACAGTGTCAACTATGAGGTGTATGCAGACTCTTGCTCCCCATATACCCTCATCAACGAAGCTACTTTCCATGCCAATTCAGGTGCAAAAAAGTATAATCTATTGCCTCCAGACATCAGGCCGGGTGGATACAATCAGGATCCCATACCACTTGTGGGGATGCTACTTATGCATATAGACTTCAAGGACAGATCGACTGTTGGAAAGGTCTACATTACTAAAAATGGTTCTAATTTACTCGGATGGAAACATCAAAAAGATCTAGGAATTAAACTGGACCCGAATGCGCCCGAACCAGTTTACCTGGTGGATAGATCTAACATTGGGATGGAAATTTGTGGAAAATTTCCAGAGGTTTTTACGGACAGTCTAGGTCTCCTAAAAGGTTTTCTTAACAAAATTAAACTCAAAGCGAATTCTAGACCAGTTGTCCACAAACCCAGGTCTATCCCGTTACTTGTAAGAGGACCACTTAAAAAGGAACTTGACAGATTGGAAGCTAGCAAAGTCATCGAAAGGATTGAAAGTTTAGAATGGTTGGCCCCCATTGTGGTAGCAGCTAAGGGTGGTGGCAAGGGCATTCATCTATGTGTTGACCTTAGGGATCTAAACTCCAACATTTGGGTGGATAGACACCCTCTCCCCAACATTAATGAATGCATTCTGCCATACAAGGGGCTAAATTCTTTACAGTTTTAGATCTATCCTCAGCCTACCATCAGGTTGCTCTTCATCCGGAGTCAAAACCTCTCACTTCCTTTATAACTCAGTTCGGAGCTTATCAGTTCTCTAGATTACCATTTGGTCTAGCATCTGCTGCGGCAGTGTTTCAACGTGTTATGCAGCACTTACTACAAGGTCTAGACAAAGTGCTTTGCTTCCAAGACGACATCCTAATTCATGGATCATCAGCGGTGGAGCATAACAAAACTTTAGAAGCAGTCTTGACTAGACTCAGTAAAGCAGGTTTCACCAATCAGAAAGACAAATGCAAAATTGGGGTGGAATCTGTAGTCTACCTTGGTCACACTATTTCAAGTGAGGGAATCAAACCCAAATCCAACCTGGTAGATTCTGTCAAGCTGGCTCCAGCTCCCAATAATAAAGAAGAACTTAAATCCTTTTTAGGTTTAGTAGAGTATATGTGCAAGTTTGTCAAGAACTTTGCTGATCAAGTCCGTCCTCTCAGGGAACTGCTAAAAAAGGGAACATCATTTGAGTGGAGTCAACAGTGCCAACATGCCTTTATACACATCAAGGAGGCCATTACTGAGGCACCCATCCTAAGCGCATTTGACCCTAACGCTAAAACCACCCTGACTACGGATGCTAGCATGAAGGGGTTAGGAGCTTCACTCACACAGAGGGTAAATGGCCAAGAGAAAGTGATAGCATTTGCTTCAAGAACCTTAAGAGATGCTGAACTCAATTACTCCACAATAGAAAAAGAAGCCCTAGCCTGTTATTGGGCCATAAACCACTTTAAGTATTTCCTATGGGGAATTCCATTTTCATTAAAGACAGATCACAAACCGTTACTCCCTTTATTCTCCACAAAACGTCTAGAAAATGCTACTCCACGTATTTCCAAGTGGGTACTGAGTCTACAAGGTTTTAACTACTCCATGGTTTATGTTCCAGGCACTGACAATCGGGTAGCTGATTGTCTCTCGAGACTTCCTATGACCAGTGAAGATCCCATGTATAACCCTCCTGATGAGACCATCCTTGCAATTGAAATCCCAGCCACCAATAAAGACGAATGGGAGAAATCCTTAAAGGATGACTGTGATCTCGTTACACTTAAGAATATAATTTGCAAAGGATGGCCTAAAACTATAACAGACTTACCTGAAGCTATCCGTAAGTTCTGGATTGTAAGAGATGAACTGTCTATTGTAAAAGACCTTATTTATAGAGGTAGTAGAATCATCCCTCCAAAAAGTATGTATGAGCGGTTAATTCAAATTGCACATGAAGGCCACCCTGGTAGGAACATGACGAAGAGCAAAATCAGACAAGACTATTGGTTCCCTAATATGGACTCTCTGGTCGAGAGTCAAGTAAAGAATTGTGTGGCTTGTGGCACTAGCGACAAAACTAAAATCAACCGCAAATCACCACTTTTGCCTGTGTCAATCTCCACCAAACCTTGGGACAAGTTAGGGCTGGATATTATTGGTCCTTTGAACCTGCTATGTCATTCTCATAGGTTTTTGTTTGTTCTCATTGACTACCATTCCCATTGGATTGTTACGAAAATGGTTTCTTCCATCTCTACCACATCATTGATCGAATTTTTGAGAGAAACTTTTTCTAAAGAAGGCATTCCGAGCGTTATAATATCAGACAATGGGGTTCAATTCACTTCAGATGAAATGAAGCAGTTTATGACCACATTATCTATTACTCACCTCAGATCCCCGCTCTACTGCCCCAAAGCTAATGGCCTGGTAGAAAGGGCTAACAGGATGCTAAAGGACACCATTCAACCAGCATTGTCTTCACAAGAACCAGTTGAAGAAGCCATTTGAAAAATGTTGTGGTCGTACCATACGACACCCAATGCAGTCTCTGGAGTTTCTCCATTTATCTCACTTAAAGGAAGGAACCCTGGTTCAAAACTCACACCCAATTGGCTTAACGGTGGGTCTCCTGTTTGGGTGGACATGGATGCTGTTCTTAGAAAAGCTGAAAAACATCAACTAGAATATAAGCACAGGTATGACAGACGATGGGGAACATCTATCAAGTGTTGGAGAGAAGGCCAATGGGTGGTTGTCAAAAAGCCCAATGTTACCAAATCTATGATCTCCTCATTTTCTAAACTACTGAGAATAAGACGAGTTCACAACAATTCGGTAGTGCTGGAAGACGGAAGCACTTGGAGCATGGACAACATAGCGGGCTGCCCAAGTGTTTTTGGTTCCATGTCTTTTAGTGGAGACAGTCAAAGCAGTCCAACTTCCATTAATAGCGATCCCAAAAGTACAAGATTACGCAGACCACCTATTTGGCAAGCCGATTATAAGATGTAACCTATTGGTATAATTTCTCTCTGAGGTCCTCTTATGTCATACAATTCCTCTTTAGTTAGACTTTGTTGTCAATTATGTATTATATTACACTTGTATTTTCTCTTTTGTAATTTCTTACTACTCATCTATTTCCCATTAGGGATATTAGTCTTTCCATTTTACCATGTCTTCGGTTATCCTCCTTTTAGTAGGGAGGTGTGTTGTAATCTCCCTTGTTCCTCCCCCCCCCCTTCCTGCCCTGGGAGTTGGTACTGCCCTGCTTTAGAACTTCGGGGATGAAGTTGACTGTGGAATGTTGGTGTGTGGAGGTTGGAGCAGGACGGAAGGATCCTACTTGAATGAACGCTTACTTTAATTCACTATCCTTTGGCGTTATATTCTTGTAAACTTAACAAAAATGATACCCCATGTTACTTTGCTCCTTTGGGTAAGTGATTCCAACTCTGGACTGCCCCATCTTAGAATGACTCATCTTATATCAAGTGTCTCAAAAATATTATCAGATTGCTCGGAGTATAAAAGATTTAAGTTGAAAGCATCCGTTATTTTTATGCTTCGCATTGTTAAATTTACATTTTAGTCCTTGTGGCCAGCCGGCAGTTGCCCCAATCAAGACCTGCCAATCGAAATACTATGTAGACAAGCTGTAAAATTCATGCTAAAAGTAGAGCCGAAGGATACCAGAGCTGTAAAGCTGCAGGACTGCTGTCATAATGGGTAAAAACAATGCTGCTGGGTGCAAGAAACCCCAGGTAAAAATGGTTGCACTAATTGCACTGGACGAGCTCACCATGCTCACTGTGCTCACCAAGTAGCAACTGACCCAGAAATCAGGTGAAACCACAGACAAAGCTGGAGAAGAAGACAGAAGGATGGATGGTACTTGTGGTGCATGCTGATATGGGAACGAGCGCCGAGATGTGGAGACGACATAGAGGAACAGCAGAGGGGCACAAGCACGCCCTCTAGGAATCAGACATCACCAAACAGTCTTAGTGAGAACAAGACAGGTCAGACGTGCCATAAATACCTCTTCACCCAGAGACAGGTGAACTTTCAGAAAGACCAGCTCACTTTTTAAATCTTGCTGAGAGGGCACGTATGGCCTCTAAAAGCAGATGTGACTGTTGAATGCAAAACATTCAGCAGATTTTGTTCTCTGCTTTCATATGACAGAGACGTGTGAATAGAAGCAGAAATTGTCATAGCCACAACCCACCCCACAACGATGACAAGAGAACAGAGGCCAGAGAGACCCAAACCCAGCGACCTTTACACTCTCCGGTTATATCTCTGCATGTGACTACAGCACAGAGAATTGAAGCAACTGCAGCAAGGACGAGGTGCTAAAGCAAAAGAACATTGCTAACTGAGTCTGGATTTCAAAGTTCCTAACCTGGCACAAGTCTGGGAAGGTAAAACCTGGTCACGGCGTGCGGAATACACCCCCCCCCCCCCCCCCCCGCTGGACTTCCACCTATGCTCTCAGGACAATAGCGGTGAGCACGGATCTCTATAGGTATCTCCCGCCTCCAGCCACCGCGATCCCGGACGCAGATCGGACTTGAGGGCTGATCGCGGAACCTTGCCCGGAATCTCTCAAGCCTGAGAAGGTGAGCTCCTATCCTCGGCAAACTGAGCACCGCCCTTGTCGATCATGTATCCGAGCTCCTATGATTGCTAGGGGGTGCTTGGATCTTATTGTGGCGAACAGACAGACTCAGCACTGTACTATTGAAGCGATCAGTGACGGCTCTGGCCCACCCACGTGATTGCCCGTTTTCCTCCTGAATCTGCCTATAGCAGATTAGTGATGCCCGATATGGTTTTTCTCTCTTAGCGCATATTTTGTGTACTCTAGACATGATGGGACATTTTGGCCTCCATTTCCTCCTCCTACCCCAGTCTTGGTGAGGACGCCCCCCCCCCCTGCCCCGGGGGCTCGAATGTCCTGCAGAGAAATAGAACAAGCATTTGCAATGCAATAGGTCTCGCATTTACACAAGTTTGAGCTAGTGACATTGCAAATAATAATGCCTTTTTTTGTTGTTTTAGTTTTAAAAACATAAATAAAGGTATTGTTATTTACAATGCCAATAGCTGAAACTCTCGTAACTGTGAGACCTATTGCATTGCAAATGCTTGTTATGTTTTGTATTGTTGCTTGGTTGTGCTATAAAACATATGTTTTCCCTGAAGGCTGATGTACTGCTCCCACGTACTTTTTTCTCCCAGTTAATCTCTTAATTAATGATCATGTAATAAATTATAGGAGAGTGCTCACATGTTCACAGAGGCATCTCTCTCTAGGTCCACACCACTTTAAGATGACTGGTGAAGAAAAAGAGCACAGCGGTGAGGAGGACTAAGGTATGAATACGGGGAAACAGCCCACTAAGTTTTGATCAGCAGAAAATGACTGTACACAATAAGAGATTCTGTTACCTGAAATGACTCAACAGGACAGCAGTTTCTTTAAAACTACATCTAAAAACTTTGTTGTCAGTTAAAACCAGCTCCTGAGTCGGCAGCTCTGGCTGTTAACTGGCGCTCGTGTAAAGCGCTACAGTACCCTCTGGAGCGAGTTCGCACTATATAAAACTATAAAAACTAAATTTGGTTAGTATACAGCACCACCTAGAACGCCTTTTGTGCGAAGCAAGACTCCTGGGATTATCGGGCGGTAAGGGACAGCCAACCCTCACCACCTGGGAAGGAGTGTACGCGCGCGGTGCTGAAGAGGCTGCACATCAAACTGTCAGCAACAGTGCTACATAATGCAAGGTGGCTGTAGGCGCGCAGATGTAAGGTTCTTGAGGGGACAACAGCACATGATGACACACCATACAGTCCGGGTGCCTCTCGTCATCGGCAAGCTCCTCACGCTAGCAGCAGTCCACAGGAAGCGACACGCTGGTGACGCATGCACAGGCCGGGTGGCTCTTGTTGGCGACTCAGCGACAGCGGTCTCCCTGGTGCCTGTGCCGCGGATGCCGCTCACTGAAAGGGACAGGTAAGAGTTGGGAGTCCGTCACAGAAGTGTCAGCGGCACCGTTGTCTGGAGGCAGGTTCCTAGCCGTCTCGGCGGGTCCCACCAACCCCTGACAGGCAACATGAGTCCGCGGTACTGTTCTCTCTCCCACCCACCCTGCAGCAGGCCCCGTCGGACAGCGGCTGAGGTGATTGCCGAAGTGTTCTCACCTGCTGTACTTTATTGGGGCAGTTACCTGCTCGTGGCTGCACAGGTGTGAGACTGCCAACGGCATCCCTGCTGGCTGCGCCGGCCCCATAACCCACACGCTGCCAGTGACAAGTCAGTAAGTGTTTTGTGTGCTTTACCAGTGTATAAACGCGTTACTATTCTGAGCACGCTACATCCACCACCCTCCTGATTATCAGCAATCTACACTGTGATGGGCAGTGTTTCAGTCAGCCAGATTAAAGAAACAGTTTCAATGAAATGTGTGTGAGAACAGCCAGTCTCCCTCTGATGGATATTTGTGTTAGTCTCACGCTGGATGTGTGAGCCTAGAGGTTACTGGGTTGGGTCACGACCTGCCTCGCATGAACATCCCAGTATCCGGGAAGGGCATGCTCGTTTAAGTGGACCACGTGGCCAGCGGCTGTACTCAATGATGGGGCTTGGGGGTTGTATGTGGGAGGGATGGAGCAATGTCTACCCTACCAAAGGTGTACTTAGCTGTGGCGGGTTAACTTCCAGGTGTCTGCTCTGCTGATGTTTTTTCTTTCTCGTATAGCGCTGGTAACTTAAGCTCATGACCTTGCATTAACTTTAGTATTTGGTCAGTATGGCTTGCATTGTTATATTGGTACTTGTCTGTAGTGCTTGGTATGCGTATGCACCTTGGTCTCGTGAACGCTTGTACCTGTCTTCATGGCTCTATCATTCCATGGCCTACGAGATTCCAATTGTCAGTTGCTAGCAGTTGGAGACTGAATGGCGTGGAGGTGGGTGCTGCTGGGAGTGCTGTTTGACTGGTTGGTATGGTGCAATTGCCTTCTCTAATGATACAATCAAATACCAGGCAACGAAGTTGTGCAACCTGTTTTTTAAGTTCATGAAAGTAAGCTGAAACAAGCAGCAGTGAAAGCGATTGCTATTGTAAAACAAACACGCCCACGAGTGGTGCGCGCGCACGCGCCACAGCGAAACAATGTGTTTTCAATTATCGCGCCCGTGTCTGGGCACGATAATTGAAACCACATGGACTTTGGTGCGCGCAATAGACACCAATAGGCCATGGGTGGAGCAATGCGCCTGCCTTTGGCAAATTGCGTGCTGTCTTTCATAAAAAGATGCACGCAAAGGCCAATAGCGTAGCACAAAAGGAATCGCACACGCACGAGCGTGTGCGATTCCTGGCTCGATTTTGAAACCCCGTACAAGAGGTCTCTTGCTGCGCGAGCAGAGCTGTGCACTGAAACGCTAGGCGCGATACCTAAAAAGGACCTACTCTACTCCCTCACACATGGTGGCCATCTGGGTATGGAGCCTTGCACTCTGCTCGTACCTCCCTGGTAGTTCCTAACTTTTATGGTAATATGAGGATGTATACTTAGATCGCCTCATAAAATAGATGCGGACACTCCTGACTGTCTAAGCACATTTGGCAAGACAGATATAAGATTTCATTCAACTGCTTGACCCCTAGCTCCTCGCTCACGGTGCTCTCTAATGACTACTGACCTAACTGAACTACCTCATCTGGATCGCTTATTATCTTGAATGTTATTGGATTTTTTACATTACCTACCAACATACCTCCTCCCAAAGCTCTTCCGTCCTAGCTCAACTACCTCAGCTAGATCGCTTATTATCTTGAATGCTATTGTATTTTGTACATTACCTACGGACATAACGCATCCCAATGCTTTTAATTTTGAGTTCTAGTATATTTCAGATTTCTAGATCGCTTATTACCTTGAATTGCCATTGTATTTTGTACATTACCTACAGACATAACGCATCCTAATGCTTTTCTTTTTAAACTTTTTTTTTTATTTTGAGTTCTAGTGTATTTCATGTTACCCGCTGACCACTATTTTATATTCATATAACCTTTTTGACTGACTTCGAGTCCTGGAGCCTCATGAGCCAATCTTCTTGCACTTAACTTACGAAATGTCTGCTCCCTAAATTAAGCCTGACATTCTGCAAGACACTTTAAACCTAGTGCACAATGGCCAACCAAACTGACCTACCTCATCTTGATTGCTCAATTTTTTACATTTCTATTGTATTCTCCACTACCTGCGGACCATTAGCTGTATTCCTCTAAACACCGTTCTGACCTTGAGGGGTTATTTGTACGAGGCTGATTGTCCATCCCAGCAAGGTGAGATGACTGACCAACCCCTTCCTGATCGCCCAACTACTATTCCTCATTGTGGTTTCCCTCTATTGGCTGAGACTGTAATTATCATTACCTGTTTTACCTACTGCTCACGATTTATTGCCTGTATCACCACTGTGTTCTCCTCTATTGGCCATAACTGTAATCATTATTTATTTTACCTTTTGCGAACGAGGTATTGCCTGTATTACCACTGTGTTTCTCTTATGAAGTTCCATTGCGGCTTTCTGCTCCTACTCTGACCCTCCCACCTCCCTATATTCTACACCCCCACTACCGGCACTGGCCCTAATCTCTCACCTACACCCTGCTCCTACCCTGTCCCTCGAACCTTTATACATTCTACTCCTTATCCACACTCCCTGCTCCTTCCCTTGCACTCCGTCCCCTTTCTTTATCACTATGCCTCCCCTCTCACACCCCTGCAAGGCAACTGACCACAATCCTAACCCACAGGACTCACCCATCACGAGACATGGCCTGAATTCATGGTCCATCCTATACCCCCCTAATCTCTCCAAAAACGCCAAGAAAAATTTTAAACACAAACTACGTATTGTTCACCATGAAACTCTTTTTGTGGATAACTACTGTAGCCTCTCTTCTTTAATCAAAACCAACTATATTTTTGACTCCAAAGTCCCTCCAAATGGAAAAGCATCTTCCTCCACCACCTCCCCATCACTAAATCTTGTAAAATCCCATATGGTTTTAAATTGTCAACCTCCCCTTCTCTTGCGTTGCCCGACGAAATAGACATCTCCATCTACAAATCCGGTAACATCCTCATCCAAGCTTCTGAAAATCACCTCATCATTTTCGAACAAAACTTCAGCACCCTCTCCTACTTTATATCCATACCACTGCCTAATTCCTCCCCCCCTCATCAGTCGGAATCCCTTTCACCCTCCCATTCCCTATTCTCAACCCCTCAGATACTTCCACCTTGCACAATGATGTCTCACATACCCTAATATCCATCCCTCTCCATAACTCTTTACCCCCTCAACTGATTGACCCCCTCATACCCTCCCCTCGCCTGCCCTCAACCCCTCACACCACAGTCTCCTCGCTCATCTCAACATCTTGCACAACCCCCAAACCCTTCATCTCCCCAATGACGACACCACTAGACACCCGCACCTCAAAGCCCCCTCCCAGTACCTTCCCCCTGCAGTTCCTACCACTCAACTGACCATATCAACTTCAACTCCCCCCATCTGCCCCCCATACAGGTTGTTATTCCCCCACCCCCCTCTCGACCCCGTACCATATCAAAGCACCGATCATGACTCCAGACATCTGTCTTAACCTCTCGATCCTCCCTAGTCGTGATTACCCTAACACCTCCAAATCTCACCAATGGAGATCCGTTCCCCGCTGCAACTGCTCCCATAGGCCCTCCCGTGCCATGACCCCTCTCACCCCCTCAGACCTACTTGACCTCTGTAACTCTTACATCCCTAACTATGCTGCTGACCCCCCCACCCCCCAATCTACCATCCCAGTGATCTTGGGGACGAGTAGAATCCCTTCATCCCCCATCCCCCTAGACCCCCTACTCAAATTACCACTAACCGAACCTGACCCCCAACAAACCAACCTGATACCCCTTACATGCATGCTAATCAACTTCCGCTCAACTGTTCGGCATGCGAGTGAAATTGCTGAAACCCTCCTCAGAGAAGACATCGACATTGCCTTCCTCACGGAAACCTGGCTCGAGGACCACTCTACTCCTATCCTCGACCTACTCTCCCCCCCCCAGGTTACGCCATACTCAGGAAAGATAGACACGATAAAGTTGGAGGTGGCCTAGCCATCATCTACAAAAATATACTCCAAATCTCGCTTGTTGAAAACACGGACCCCATTACTTTCGAATACCTCGGAGCTGAACTTAAAATCCAGGGCGCCCCCCCTATCCGACTACATAACACTTACCATCCTCCAGGCGAATCCCTTTCCTTCGCTGAGGAACTTTCCGACCTCCTCTCCCAATCTTCACTCTCCAACTCAAAAAACCTCTTCCTTGGTGATTTCAACCTCCACTGGAATGACAGCAAAGACCCTGCAATCCGCCTCCTCTCAATCTCCTTGAGTTCAATGACCTCAAACAAATCTGTCACTCTCCAACACACGCCAAAGGGGCCACTCTCGATGCCATCATCACTAATGATGATTTGGCCTCCCTTACCAACATCATATCGACTGGTCCGACCATCACCTGATCCTCTTCTCAATCAACACCATGACCCCCCCACACACGCCAAAAGCTCCAAACTCAAGAAACTGACCAGAAACTTTCACCTTATCCCCACCGGTGAACTAGAACTGAAAATCAAAACTCAACTCCTGTTAGCCCCCCCCTCCCAAAATGCTAACGCCTTCACCAAACATTATAATAATTCTGTTACAGAGGTCCTAGACCAATTTGCCCCCCAAAAACTTAAAACCCACAGAAACATTCCCTCCATATCCTGGTACAACACTGATCTCAACAACGAAAGGCGCTCTCTTAGACAACCTGAAAGAACATGGAGGCAACACCTGTCCCCATCTCATCTAGCCCTCCTCCGTTCTGCTAGGTCCAATTACAAGAAACACATCCTCAATGAAAAATCCGCCTGCTTCCGAACACAGCTTGATAGGGCCAAAAATACACCTAGAGAACTTTTCAGCATCGTCAAATACCAAACATCCTCTGCCCCCCAAAAGCTAACTGCCACTAAGGAGAAATGTGAAAATATTGCTAAGTTCTTCTCTGATAAATTCACCAAAATTGACCAATCCTTCATCTTAAACCCTCTCCCTCCTCACACTCCACCTTCTCCCAACTTTACCCCAGTTTCGCCGCCCCATCTAAATCATCCCCCTGTTCCTGCCCATCTTCCATCCGCTCCCCTCCATTCGGAACCCAACCCTTCTCTACCCCAGCAACTTAAAAACTACGCCTCCTGGCAGAACTTTATCCCTGTGACTGAACATGAAGTCTATAACATCTTCGCTAAGCTGAAACTATCCTCCCACACCAAAGACCCTAAGCCCCCTAACCTTGTCCAATCCCTTAAACATATCATTGCCCCTTTTTGGACCACCATAATTAACTGCTCCCGGGCCTCGGGGTCTGTTCCTGCCTCCCTCCAAA
Source organism: Triturus cristatus (assembly GCF_964204655.1). Lineage (NCBI taxonomy): Eukaryota > Metazoa > Chordata > Amphibia > Caudata > Salamandridae > Triturus > Triturus cristatus. The sequence goes on from NC_140579.1 coordinate 535,019,522, forward strand.
TGGGGCAAATCACACCCATCCCCAAAAATCCCAAGGCAGATTCCAACGACCCAAACAAACTCCGCCCCATCTCGAACCTCCCTCTTCTCTCCAAAGCCCTTGAAAAATTTGCCCTGTTACAATTAGATAATCACATCAACACTTTTGACCTCTTTGACTCTTTGCCATGCTCAACATAGTTGACGACATACATCACTCACTTGACAAAGGTGAGTCATGCCTTCTCATTCTCCTGGACCTTTCCGCTGCCTTTGATACTGTCAACCACATAGCCTTAATTAACACCCTCAAAATCCACTTTGGACTCAATGGCCTTGTCCTCAACTGGTTTTCCTCTTTTCTCCAACACAGAACCCAACAAATTAAAATTGAGAACTCCCTCTCCAACCCTACCCCGATCTCTCTCGGTGTTCCCCAAGGCTCCATTCTCTCCCCTGCTCTCTTTAACCACTTCATGGAACCCTTCACCCTAATCCTCAAACGTGCAGGAATCAATTACCACCTCTATGCTGACGACACGCAACTTTACTATAAGATCAAATCCCACTCTGATATCCTCCACCTTAATGACACTCTGTCCAAGATTCACTCCTGGTTCCACCAAAACCATCTCAAACTTAACCCCCCAAAAAACGAAATCATTCTCTTCTCGCCTAAAAACAACCCACTCCCCATCCAAGACTGGATCTCCGATCTTAATGCTCTTAACTGCTCTCTCACCACTTCTAACTCAGTTAAATCTCTTGGCTTCACCATTGATAATAGCCTTGCCCTCAACCCACATATAAAGTCATCAGCAAAAGGAGTTCTCTTTACTCTCCGTCATCTCATGAAAATTAAACCCTTCAGCCCGGCTGAAGACTTTAAAACCATTGTCCAATCACTGGTCTTGTCGAGGATTGACTATGGTAATACCATCCTCTCCGGGACCCCAAAAAATTCACCTTACTCCACTCAAATCGGTGCTCAACCTAGCTGCTAGACTCATCTCTGGCTACAAACGAATATGCCTCCTTATCCCGCAGTCTTTTTGTCCGCAGGGAATCACAACGCGGTCGTTTACAAGGACTGCTTTGTGATTCCGCATACCATTAATCCGCAAGTCGGAACAACGACTTGCGGAGGGGGGGGGCGCTGGATGTTGGAATAGTATAATTTACTAATCCAACTCCAGTCTGTGCGGACAGTAGGGACGGTGTTGGATTTTAAATCCAACACCTTCCCCCTCCCCTCCGCAAGTCATTGTTCCGACTTGCGGAGTAATGGTATGCGGAATCACAACGACCGCGTTGTGATTCCCTGCGTACAAAAAGTTTTGTTATAAACGTTGTTTACCGCTACAAATGTTTCGATCACCTCTCCCCCGCCTTGAGAACCCTCAAATGGCTCCCCATCAAAGGCAGATCCTCCAATAAGATTACTTGTATCACACACAAAGCCCTTCACCAAAATACTCCACGCTACCTCTCTGACAAACTGCACAAAGCAGGCTGCGCCCGCCGGACGAGGAACAGCAACGCCCTCATTCTTATCCCCCCCTGTTAAAGAAGAAACGCACACAAGTTCGCTCCTTCTCCGGAAATGCTCCCACCATCTGGAATTCTCTGCCTAAAGACCTACGCCGCAACCCCTCCTACTCCAACTTCAAAAAAGAACTCAAAACATACCTCCTCCACAAATACTGGGATCCATAATTTTCCTACCTCTGATTCTGTTCTCATGCTCCGCACCCCCATCAGGGTCCCCTCTATTTCCCCTCAAAGTCTATCCACCCCACCCTCTCCTTCCAAGCCCCCCTCCCACTCGCTACTCTTTCCCCACCCAACCACCCTCCCTGTTCTCTGTATTCACATACGACCTCTTACCACACGCACAACCTCCCACTGATTCTCTAACCCCCTATTTCCCTATAATCCCAAGTTAACTAACTGGCTTTCTCTTGTAAATAACATTCTTATTATTATGTTTGTATGCTCTCTTGGCTATATGGACTTTGTGTGCAATGTTTATTATTATCATGTGTTCTTGTATACTGTGTCTCCTCACATTACTGTAAAGCGCTCTGATACCTCTGGGTCTAGCCAGCGCTATAGAAAACCTTTAAAATAAAATAAATAAAATAAACTATAACGGCTCAGACGTTATCTCACACTTATTATATCTTCAGGAACTGAGCAGCTAGTTTAGAGACAGTCGGGTGTCTCACCTTCCTGCTGGGGTGGCAGAAGTCATGACCTCCACCACCCTGGCTAATGACCACCCTCAATATTTTCAATATTAATAGATTTCCAAAGTCCTGTCATTTTTAGGGGTTGTGTAACCTAAGACTTTTTGATTTTGATAAAACTATATGCAATATAATTACTTGTATGGACTTTCTGCTAATCCCCTTCTTTAAACTGCAAGATTTTGGCCACATAACAGCTTTCCACAAAATATCTCTCAAGCTAGTGTCATAGAGACTATCACTTTCATGTAATTCATGTATGAAACCTTTGCTTTGAAACCTTTGGTGAGCATGCGTTATACAAGTGCACTATAGCATAAACACTCAATCTTCTTTTGACCCCAGAGTCTGGGTAAACTACCGCCCAATATCACAATTACCTTCCATACCTAAGGTTTGGGTGAAAGTTGTGATCAATTCTTTCATCGACTATAATGAGAAAAATAGTTGGCTCTGTTACAACCAGACATGGGAATTCTTTTAATAATAGTTGCCATTCTTGAAGATCTAAAAGACAGGGGTGTAGTGCAGGCCCCCTGCAGCCTGTGGCACAGGGGTCTCCAAACTTTCAAGGGCCACCCAAACCTTAAGCGGTCCCTAATTCAGTTCAAAGTCAAGGGACTCGCACCACATTCTGCAGTTGTCCAGTCATTTTGTGTTACAGCCCTTGCACAAACAGACAGCTGATGGTAGCAGTATTGCAGTCTTGATGCTACATTATCTTTCCACAGCTCTTGATACAGTTGGACATCAAATGGCCAACTTTAATATAATGTAGCAATAAGAGATAATGTTCTAACTTAAGTTTGTTTATTTTCTGTTAATGGCTGATGACACCTTTATCTCCCATCCTTTGAGCTCCCATAGGAGCTGTCACCTGAAGGGTGTCCATTCGTGTGGTACTGTTGCCAGCTCTTCTTAATGTTGACATGTTTCTTTTGGACCTGCTTACAGAATCTTTTGGATTGAACTTTTACACGTATGTTGATGACACCAACATTCTCCTTGAATGGGAGGGAAAGCAAGCCATTGCCAGAAACAATTGAAAGACTATAAACAGCTGGTGATTGTTGGCAGTGTTACAACTTCATTTTAAAAGGGATAAATCAGAGATTCCACTTCACTGTCCACCCTTGTCTGTAAACCCATCTGAGTGATGTCCCACTGAGCTAAGTGATCCCTCCACTGGACAACATAGTCAGGAATCTTGGCATAAAAAAGGGATTCATCTTTTTCCATGTAACCACAAATTAATGTAGTCTCAGATTCTTGTTTTTTCCAACTTCATATTTCAAAACACCTCCTGATGATTTTTAATTTCCTCATCAACAGTCAATGCAGTCTTCATGACTGACTAGAGCAACACAGTTTATCTATAAATTCCAAAGAGTCTAATAAGACGATTTGAACGTATTAACAATGTAGTGTCCTGAGACTATGTACGCTAGGACCCTTGCGGTCCTGGGTGGACTCAACATGGAATTACTTAACTTGCACGGAGATGTTGAGGTGTGGTTATTAATGGTCATGACGTAAGTAGAGTGCAGAATGTGATTGTCTGCTGTGGAATAAAGACGTACAATCTAGAGCTCCGTGTGTGGCGTATTCCATTGCATGCTCCCAGGGTTGGGGAGGACACTACAACTGGTGATGACTAGGGGATCCTTGCACCAAAGAAACATGCTCTCTCTGAGAGTTTGAAATTCTACAGCAAACTGCTCATGCATGCCACAAGTGCCCAATTCAATGAGAAGCAGTTCAACGTTGGCGTGTGTGTAGATGAAGCTCTGTTCCAGACCATATACAGCCCTCAAAGGCTCTGTGGAGGAGCGCTTTAGAAAAGCCCGCCAGAAAAACCCTGGTAAGGCCAAAGGAAGAGATAATGCACCACATCATAGCACAGAGCTATCATTGATACAAACCGTGACGCTAAAGGCAGGCATAAGCGGGTAGGATGCAGAAAGCTAAAGACAAGTGATAAACAAGCACGAGACAAATCCATTACTTACTGCCAAGAAAGAAGATAGCGCTTTACCACCTCCAATCGGGCATGACAATCCAAGTATAAGCACAAGGCCACTGCTTACAGAAGGATCCAGCGCAGAATGACAGCTGCCATCACCTGAACAGCATATACTCTCAACGGCAGTGGAAAAGAGCGCGATGTATGATGCAGCTATGTTTCTGAAACTACTGCAGCTATTTGACACTGCTAAGAAGCAGAATATAGGTGCCAGGTGGATTGCATGGATCAAGATGTTCGATAACTTCATAGAGGCCCTGGAAGAAGTAGATGATAAGATAATCATTAACAACTTTAAGAACCTTGCCCCTGAAGTGGTAAAAGAAGTGCTGAAGAAAATCTCACAGACTGATGTGATAATGTACCGTAAGGTCAAAGAAGAATTGGCAACTAAGTTCGATCTGATGCCGAATGTCGACTATGAAAGGTATATTTTCAATCAAGTGACAGCAAGCTAGTGAAACGAAGTATTGAGTTTGCTGAAAGACTTAATGTGCTTATCAAACACTGCAAGTTTAGTGAATTTAATGATGAACAAGCCATATGTTAATTAGTCATCGATGGCTGTCTTTCAGACTCTTTCAGAAGATGCATGTTGGGAAAGACACTCAGTTTAGAGAAAGTGCTAATGGCTGCAAGAGCCGAGGAAAGATCAGATCGACAAGCCACTGATATGGAAGAAGGAACAGCAAAAAATTAATCAATGTTTGCCATGAAAAGCAAGCAAAAGTACAAGGTAGATGCATGCAAGTCGACACCTCCAAAGAAGAAAAAGCTGTGTTTCTGATGTGGGTTTTCATTTTCCCATGACGGCAAATGTCCAGCCTTAGGACTAACATGCGGTAAAGAAAACCACTTCATAACAGTTTGCAAAGTGAAAGCGAAACTAACTACGTCACAGCAAGAAGAGAAAATGAACGCCAGAAGGTTCCAGAAGCATTTTCGCCACACCCACAAAGCCAAAAATCAACATCAGTTACGACAAGAAGAAACCAGACAAAGTCGATTGTCATCAAGCTCATCCTACAAAGGCTTGTAAACGCCATTATTGAACGCCAGTGAAGGGGATGGATGTGAGATGATGCCATCAGCCAAGGAATGATAGGCACATGTAGGTTTAGCTGCTTGCAAAGCAGAACAAAAGACAAAGGTAAACCACCACATAAAATAACAGAATTCATATGGACATTGCCCCAAGATTACAATAAAGGTCAATGGTTTCCCAATTACCTTTATCAAAGACTGTGGACCATCGATTAACATCATGCCGATCAAATATTTCAACAACCTATCTCCTGTGCCTTGCCTCAACCCATCAAACACGAAAGTATACACATGGGCTGCTTCTAGACAATTGCAGAATCAAGGATCATTTATGGCGACAATAAGATACAAAACAGTATTAGTGCAAGCTACAATTCACGTTCTTCAAGGAGCCTCGACCAGTGCAAGCCTACTCAGTTTTACCACCACTGCTGACATGGGACTGATATCTCTCAATTAGGACCTCCACACTCAATCTGAGTTTGTGAGTCCATTTCTGATGATATTTCATGGCCTAGGCTGGCTCAAGACAATGAAAGTGCGACTTCACATAAATGAGGGCATTCACCCTGTTGCCCAGCAACATCGCTGAGTCACTTTCCACTTGCCAGAAGCTGTTGAGAAAGAACTAGAAATGATGCTGAGAAATTACATCACCGAGCAATCCCCCGGTCCTACGCCATGGGTTTTGCCCATAGTGGTGGTACCCAAAAATGACAGTGGAGGTGCAGTAAGCATCTGTGTTGATATGCGCCAGGCCAACAGAGCAATTCAAAAAGAAAGACATCCTAGTACACACAGAGTGGACATGATCATGCAACTTAACAATGCCAAAGTCTTCTTTGCCTTGACCTGAACAAGGGATACCATCAACTCGAGTTGGAAGAGAACTGCAGGTACATCACTACTTTTTCGACTCATGTTGGTTTGTTCAGATACAAAAGGTTGGGTTTTGGAGTGTATTCAGCTGCAGACATATTTCAGGTTATTATACGTTAAATAATTCAACCTGTCATGAATGCTTTTAATTAAAGTGATGAAATACTGGTTTCTGGGAAAACGCAAAAGAAGCATGACAAGCCTCTTGCACAAGTGTGCCAGTTATTGGCTGATGCAGGTCTCACTATAAATGCAGCAAAGTGTGAGTTTCACATGATCAAACTAAAAATTCTTTGGGCACATATTCTCCGATGGGGGAAGGACTCCTGGCCCAGATAAAGTGCGAGCATTGTCAGCTAACTGCCCCCTACAAGATGTCACCATGCTGCGATCATTCTTAGGCAAGGCTAGTTATTGCTCAAGGTACATTTGTGACTTTGCTAGTATGTGTGCCCATTGAGAAACTTCACAAAACAAGATGTCCCTTTCCAGTGGTCTGCTGAATGTGATCAAAGCTTCAAAAGAATAAAACATGCGATTGAAACTGCAACCAAGATGGCCTATTTCAACCCAAAATTACATACTGAGATCACAGTCAATGTGAGTTTGTGGGGCGGGGGGCAATCCTTGCTCAACATAATGGTCATCCCGAATGCTCAGACACACATTGTGGCATATGCCAGTCGAATCCTGCCTGACACAGGACGTGCCTATTCTCAGGTGGAGGATGAGAGTTTGGCTGTAGTGTAGGCCTGCAAACATTTTCATGTGTTTCAAATACAGAAAATGCTTCACTGTCATTACAGATATCCAAGCGCTGCTCACTATTTTTTGATACCCAAAAGCCAACATGCCCCCTCCCATTAAGAGGTGAGGATTGCGACTGCAAGAGTATGTCTAGGCAGTTGTACACAAGCTGGGTAAAGAGCAGAACCCTGCTGCTTACTTTTCACGAGTACCCTTACAGTGGCACAGTTCGACATCCAAAACAGCTGAGGAGTATATTGAGTTCATTGTAAGGTCCAGCACACCAACAGCCCTATTACTTGAACAGATCATTGCTGCTACTAATACAAATAAGAACATGCTTATCCTCAAGAACATGCTTATCCTCAAGGACATCATTTAAACTCAATCATGGAAAAAGCCTTCTTGACCTTTTGATGACGAAGTTGAATTAAAAAAATTCAAGAATGTACAGGATGAACTGTCCATTTTCAAGGAAGGTATTGTATTGATAGGCTCACGAATTGTCATACCCGAGAGCCTTGGACAGCCAGTCACTGCATTACCCCATGAAGGACACTGTGGCATTGTAGCAACCAAAAGAGCCCTGAGAGACCGAGGGGAATATTTATAAGAAAATGTTAGACCATGCAGCTGTGTCAAATTTGGCAGTGCCGCTCTCTGACATTTTCAAAACGCAGGCGCACCCCTGTGTTTTCCCTAGGACTGGTGCTAAATTTAGCTGCCTAGCGCCAATGCAGGCACCCTTGTACCATAGTGCAAGGGTGCCTGCATTCCCGGGAATGGTTCTTTATGTGCAGGAAGGTGCCCTTTCATGCACATAAACAATCAATAATGGCGATTTGTTACTTCTATGTTTGCTGCAGAATGCAGCACACATAAAAGTAGCAAATCATCATTATTTAATAATTGTGTATGTGCAGGAAGGGTGGTGAGTGAGAGTCAGGGACACCTTCCTGCACATAAACAATCATTAATGGTATTTTGCTCCTCAAATGTACGCTCCAGAATGCAGAACACATAGAAAAAGCAAAAACAAGGAGAAATTAAAGTATCTCTCCTCGTTTTGCTATTCTAACACTCTTGCATGATGTTAGTTTTTTGCGCTGCCTCAGATTTACACCTCCTTTTAAATCTGGGGCAGCGTCAAAAGCAATGAGTGTTATGGTGGAACGTCCAAAGCAACACCTATTGCATTTAAAAGGGCCTTATTTACAAGGCAGCGTTAAGCTACTTAAAGTGGTTTAACACCGCTTTGTAAATATAGAGAAGGGCATATTACCACCAGAACGTCGCTAAAACTGAAATTCTGGTGGCAATAGCCCCTACGAAATATCCCCCTGAGTGTGGATCCTGCGCCTAGATAAACGAGTGGAGAGGTAACTAAAAGACTGCCATTTTTGCAACTGCCTTATTCCCAAAGCAACGCAGCACTTGTTGACAATGTCTGACCTGACTGCACATGCGTGGGAAAGAATTGCAGTTGATTTCTTTGGTTTTCGAAAGCGGACAACATCTCATGGTAGTCATTGATGAGTATTTGCATTTTCCTTTAGTAGAACAGTTATCATCAACTACCCATGACAAGGTTATCGAGCAGCTGGATAACATCTTTACAGTGTGAGGTATCCCCACCATTCTCAAATCTGACAATGGTCTGCCATTCAATAGCAAAGAAATCAAGGCATTTCTGGTCAGACTAAATGTCAACCATCAAAATAGTACACCTCTGTGGCCCCCAAGCTAATGGTGTTGTGGAATGATTCATGGATACCCTCAAATGGGTAATTCAACGAGCATCGACAAAGGGAATCAAGTAAAACCAGGTACTATGTCATGACCTCTGTGCCTATTGTTCAACTACTTACTCCATAACTCATTGCATTGTTATTTGGGAGAGCAATCAGAACCAAACTGCCACAGTGGACAGTAGACTGATCCTTGAATGCTAATAAGGTTCGTGTCAAGGACACTTCTCGGAAGTGCCCGATGAAAACATATGCTGTTCATCATTGAGGAGCTCAGGAAACAGCATTAGATGCAGGCCCTTGTCAAGCAGAAACGAAAGCAGAAAACCGACACTTCGTTTGATGTCGATCTTCTGAGGTTTGTGACATGCAAAGGACATATGGTGATGGCACATCATCCTGGAAAGTCCATCACACAGTACTCGTCACACTTTAAGCACCTACTTCAATGGTCGTCAGCTTCTACAATAATAAACGAGGTGACCCGCTTCACTGTCCAGAGCAAGGATCAGAACCTGTGCAATTGGTGCATAGTCAGGGTGCATCTCTACCATCTCGTACCCATCTATCTGGCCGACTTGTGTTAGTGCCTCAACAACTTATTGAAGAAATATGTTGTGAGTATTGTTTGTACACTTATTTAACAAGGGTGAGATGTAGTGTTGTGAGACTATGTGTGATAGGACCCTTGTGGTTCTGTGTGTGTGCTTGTTAACGGTTATGGCGTAATGAAAGTGCAGCATGTGATTGTATGCTGAGGAATGAAGACGTACAATCCAGAGCTCCGTGTGATGTATTTCACTGTATGCTCCTGGGGCTGGGGAGGATGCTACAGACAATATTACTCACAGAATTATTTTAAACTTGTGACATACAGATAATATTCACCCGGCTGTGGCCTCTCTTTACTGGTTACTAGTGAAGAAAAGGATAAACTTTTAGACACTATGCATCAATCATATCACTAGGTCTTTGCATCTATATATCGTTTTTTTAACCAGGTCCTCTCTATTTTGGTGTGCAGAACAGACTGACAGTGAAAGAGACGAGGGTTGGTGGAGGTCTGTCTCTGTGCAAGCAACCACTGTGAAACACACTCAGAGCGACTATTTGAATGGTGCCTCCTTTATCCCAATTTTGAAAATGTATAAACCTGGCTATCCCAACTCCAAACCCTCTATGTGTAGTAACTGTACAGACCCTCCAGGATTTCGCGATTTTGTGATTTGTAAAACAATTGCGAAATCGGCAGTTTTGTAAAAATGCCGCAATTTTTACAAAACTGCCCGTGAAATTTAGAAAATGCACCAAAACACTGAAGGTGAATCCCGAGAGACACTGAAAAGCCGTCGATACATGGATGCGGGGGCAGGCATGTATGTTTTATCCACAGTGGCAGGCTCAAAGGGCTTCAGCCCCCCTCCCTCCCCCGTAGTGTGTGCCCTGGTGAATGCAACATGGAAGGAATCTTTTAATAGCCGGTTTCAAGCACACCAGGCTTGCATGCAAACAGATTACTACAGGCCTGGTGTGTAGCTGCCGCGGCCCGTGGAGGGAGTTCCGTGGGGCGGAAAGGCGGAGCGGGGAAGGGGCAGTGTGGGGGGTACTAAAAACCGGAATATGGATAATTGGAGGTAAGTAAACAATTAAATAAATACCCCCCACGCTGCCCCTCCCCCGGGCCGTGGCTGGTGTGCAGCATGCCCACGGGCACGTACTCTTGTTTTGCAATTCATTGGTGTGTGCATTTGCCATTGTTATTTATGGCATGTGTCTGTAAAAAGGCATCCGTGATATGGTTGAGTCCTTTACACCACTTTCAAGAGGGCTGGCCAGACGAGTCTCAGCTGAGGGGGTTGTGAGCTGTGATTCATTCAGAAGCCATCGAGCATTCGAAGCAGGAAGCGTGACTCTCAGTAAACACGGAGCTGCGTTACATTGCCGCGCAGGCTTGTGTTAGCAAGTACTTGTGGATCTTGGGGTAGGTTATATTCAAAATTAATGTTGCCACTTTGACATGCTCCAGAGATGAATTAATAAAACGGTTCCAAATTTGCAGCAGCCTTTTCGGATGGGAACAGCCCACGGTGACAGTGCACCAGAGTCAGAAAGACAGTACAGGAAGACTAGCAGAATTAGCTTGAGGGACAAATGTTACAGTACTATTTTCTTTTGAAATACAGCTATCTCTATCAAGGCGCTGTATGGTCCCACAAGATTGAGGGGCATCAGTGGCACCCTCAATTCTTCGAATTGACGTGGGTAGGTGATCAGAGGTGGGCAAGTCAAAATGGCACACTCAATTGCTTTTAATCTACCCATGTATGAGTCAAATGGAGTGCTGGGTATGTACATCATTTGTGCTGTTGAAACTGACCTAACCTCCAAATTCACTACAGCAGTAGTGGTATACACTGGACTGCCAACTGGATTGGGCAGCACTTTATCCTTACGGTGCACAGTACGCAAAGACTCCTTTTTAGGTCTCGCCTGACCCAGCGCATGCGCTGGTCTGGCGAGACTTATTGAGAGGGCTCCAAAAAGTTCTACCAGGCCAGCCTAGAGCTACAGTGCATGTGCGCGGGCATGCGCGCCGCGCTTTACAGCGATTACTTTAACTTTCGCGGCTGCACGGCCACTTTGATGTTTGATCGCGATCGCGATCACTCTCACATTCTCGGCCGCTTTGCTGCGCAGACCCAGCCTCCTCTGCCGGCACACCCACAACTGGCACTCAGAGCCACAACCTACCTCAAGCTCAACATGACCGCCAGTCACAACCTGCGCCCCGCAGCCAGCCGCTAACAGTCCTTCGGCGTCCGCTAGCAAGTAGCTCCGAATGGCCATCCTGTGCCTCTGATGCGGATAGAGGCCACAGAGTAGGGCACGCACCCCTTCCGCCTCACAAGACGTATCCAAAGTTGTGATGAGTGCCACCTGCAAACATACCAACCCACAGGGTCCACACGAACCAGTCACGAACAGCCTGCATACACATTTACTCGACACCCTTACACAACTCACAAAAGCAGACCCCTGCGCACACACAACCACACTTAAACTCCCTAAGCATGCACTGACACCCTTTACACACGCCACCTCCACACTCCATGCACACAGACGCATCAACATTCAATGAACAGCCTATTCGAGAGAAGATATTTTTGGAATCTTTAAAACGTTGAGGCATGCACCCCGAATACAACTGAAACGGAATTTCAGGATTCCAAACGTGTTGTCAAAAATAACTGTCACTTGGAAATGACGACGCTCTCCGCTGATGGCCCCACTATTCCTGCACTATTACACCCACCCGTGCATAAGTCATGGACATCTCCTGCACACATCCACATCCGACATCTCCTTCACTTATCCCCCACAACACACTCCTGTTTCCACCATGGCACTGCGTGCACGTCCAACGTCCCTCCACCATTGCACCCACAATGGTTTTAGGGTCACCCCATCCTCCATCAATAGAACCTTATCCCGAATAGTCAATGCAGTGCACAGTCCAAACTCTCCTACAACCTACATGCTTAGCCCTTCCACACACACTGCACGACCCCACGACATTCCATAAACTGCTTGATAATTAATGCGCCACCACTTCCCCTATGTTTGCTGCATGCTTATCACATTTCATTTTCTGCATTTGTTGGTTTAAAAAAATGTAGTCAGTCATCTACAAGGAAGTCCATCCGTACTGCGTAGGCAGCACTTGGCGCTAGCCTTAACTCTCTACCCTAGTGTTAGTTCCTTTCATAGCCCCTGCATGGGTAGACCCACGCCTTCGTGCACGCACAGCACGATCCCCCTGCCAACTCCATGCAAGCTAAGACCTCTCCTGCCCCACAGAGCCCCACAACATTCCACGTACGCAAAGGACGAAAGTCCCTGCACAGCCAGTTCACTCACTGCACGTTTCCTGCCTGCGTGGCTCCACCCCCTGCACAGGCAGACCCGCCCAAAGTTTCTTTCAGGCAGCCCCGTCTTCCAGTATTTGACCCAAGACGCTACTAGCACACAGCCTTCCGCACACCTTGAACAGCGTTCTCCAGGATTATGGCACTCCCAGAACGTTCCACCGACACAGTCCGTCCTTACCTCACCCAAACACTTCACAGCCACCGTCACGTGGAGGTGACCTCAGAGCATCCCCCAGCACAGCCCCGTGAGAAGCTGGAACGAAACTTCACACCCCTAGCACAAAACATCCCAACAGAACTGCCAGCCTACCACCATACACCCCTTGCGCAGCGATCACCTCGACATTGCCACCGTCCCCTCAAAAACACACAGCCTTCTTCGGACGTTCCCACAACAAAAACACGGTTGCTTTTACAGGTCTTATTTGCACACATGCCGAAGCACAGACACAAAACGTTTCTGATTCACAAAGAATGGTGTTGCTTCGAATATAGCAGAAGTGTGTGACAAGAAATACTCCTGGGTCCTTAAGATTATAAACAGAGGCAAAACATGACAGTAGCCCTCTAAATGCACAGCATGCGACCACACTAGGAAACCCCCCCCCCGGCCAAAAATACGTCACGTCACCGCAGACTCCAGAGACGAGCGGAGAACCCCGTTGCCGCTTTAAGCAACGCCTCGCTCACTCCAGACCCAGCAGCTGATATTGCATGGGGCACGCAGCTCGAAAACACTGAGCTGCCGATCTCCACACATCTGCAGCTGGGCCACAGGGCCGCAGACTGGGGGATATTAGAGGGAGGTGGTAACAAGCATTGGCATAGCCAATAGGTCTCGCTTTTGGGACTTTATAAGTGTTTAGCCATGCAACAGTTGCATAACTAAATACTTATAAGGTCCCAAAAGCGAGACCTATTGGCTATGCCAATGCTTGTTTACTTTTCCCTGGGTGGGAGCTGAGAAAAATCAGTCAACGGCTTCACAGCATTAACTGGATCTGAATCAATAGTTACAAGTTCATGTGTAATACAAGGATTAACTCTCCTCCATCAGGAGGACCGAGGTGTATTTAATCAACTCAGGTTACTTGATTCAGTACTGGGGCTGGCGACTTCTGATGCTGGTAGAGTCTGCTTATCTTCCAGAAAAACCTGTTTTGGTGGCACCTAGGCTTTCCTCAACATTACTGATCTCATGGTTGAGGGCCCCCATAGCACTAGTTAAAAAATTAGCAAAAGAGGGTGCCTCTCAGATCCAGAGGCAGCGGTGCCCCGACACGATGCATACATGAGCAGTAGAACATCCCAGGGAGAAATACAGCACACTCCCACAAGGTTAGGACTGGAGTTGTGCTTCCGTAGACTGCAGATACTTTAAACATGCCTATTACAAGTGGAATACTCTGCTAAAACAGTTTCCATTGATTTCAGGCTGAAAATGAATGAAAACAAGTAAAATAAAGTGCCGCAAAAATGCCGCTACATTTCCATATTTGTGCCGCTAAATTTCAATATTTGTGTCGCTAAATTTACCAATCAATATCGCAATATCCTGGGGGGGTCTGACTGTAGGTCTGCATGCCCTGCCTTCAAACGGATCAAGAATCTCAAGGGCATATGGGCACTCAAAAGAACACATGGAATACTGCCTTACTGAAACAACTCTACTGAAGCACCTCCATCCTCTTGCGTCATCACTGCCTCATGCACTAGACATGTCATAATGAGGTAACTCACCTCCTGAACCAAATCTGAGTGCTAATTGTGTAGTAAGTCAGATCAAATCCAATTCTTTCCTTTTAAAATAACGGTCACATTGTAGCATGTAGCTGCTTTGTATGTGGTATGAAGTGGTTCCCCATTAGTCCCCATGTCTGTGTAGCAGCACCATGTAACTTTAATGCACCCACTTTGTCTGTGAGTAGCCCCAGTGGAAGTGCCACTGCCTGCCGCTGCTACTCATTGACTTCAGCTTCATCACAAGCAGCCAGAGGCCTCATGCTGTTCGAACTCCCTGGTCAGACTGAGTCCAGGAGAGCGTCCATGCCCCATGGAGCTCTATGGCAGTGACTGCATTACTGAAACCAGGCTTCCAGTTCTGCCAAGTACCATGCATCAGGCATTAGACAAATGCATCTCAGTGTGGTGGTCCGCATCACCACACTGAAATGCAAAGTCATGCATTATAACGCCTCTTCAGCTGTTAAGCTGGAGCGCCGCTATATAATAATGCCCCATACAAGCTGCAGTAGTAGCATACAGTGCACACTGTTCCCGGCAGGTTTGGGGGCTCTGGCTCAGCTGCTAGAGATGCAAAGTGCTACAATGTAACACTTAGGCACCCAACACGTCAGGATGGCTTCGAAAAACATTGTGAGTCAAGGCACATGAATTTACAGGCGGGTCTTCTCCTGCCTCCGGCGGGGTGAGCAGAGGGGGGCAGTTCTCATAATGTTTTAGTGGGCTGCACTGAGTGCTGCTGGGGTAATGTCAGTACAGCTCGCACCGGGTGACGGTATCCCACAACGGACCAGACCACACTGGCGACTCTTTGTGTACCTCTTACCACACACTGCTACGGCTGGCAATATGGCAGAGAGCTCGCTGCTGCAGTGCTCGCACACCGTATCCAGTGACTGGACCAGACCCCACCTGCCACGGCTGAGACTGTGTGTGTGCTCAGGGCTCAGCCAGAATCATGCGACTTGTGGAGTCATTGCCCACCAATTCAACTGCCCAGTGCACCTCTTTTCCCATGATGAATGCGGGTACTTTTGTGGACTATGAGTGAAACTGTGCTCTGAGTGAACCAGGATACCTTGTACCTGCACCTGTTTGTCTGTGTGGCTCCTATAAGTATGCAGTAAGTGCATGTCAGGCAGTAACGGAGATAGGGGCAGGTGATACAGCTGTGATTAAGCAAGGGCCCTGCTCCCCGGACACACTTAAAATGCATGTCAGGTGAATACATCGATGTATTCATCAAAGATTTGGCCCTTCACACTAGGAGTTATGTACCAGACAGTGGCGATATCATCTCCCAGTTAGAACAGTTGCAATTTGATACACAAAATTAACTATTTGTGTTTTTGGACATTTAGCCCCTATACACTAATATACTCCAATTGGAAGGCATAGAGGTCATCAGACGTGCATTGGAGACCTGACCTGGTCCAGTAACAGTGCCTACTGATTTTATCATCGAGTTATTGACAATCTCTCTCACTCTAAATTATTTTGAGTTTGATGGGGTCATCTATTTGCAAAGAAAGGGAACATCGATGGGGGCTTCTTATGCCCCTAATTTTGCGATTCTGTATGTAGATAACTTTGAACAGATGTATATTTATAACCAGGTCTGCAATCCTTATTTCCAGAATGTGCGCCATTGGCACTGATACATAGATGATATTTTCTTTATGTGGACCGGGGATACCACCACCCTGAATGACTTCTTAAAGTGGTTGAATACATGCTCCCAGGATCCTAACTTCACCTCACAAGCCAGTAGTGAGAGTTCTGACTTTTTAGATCTGACAATTATTTCATATGATGGGAAGCTAGCAACTAAGCTTTACACAAAACCTACAACACGGAATACCCTTTTGGAATACACCAGCCATCACCCAAGGGGCCTAAAAGATGGCCTCCCCTTTGGTCAGGTCCTGCGTATATGCAGTAACTGCAAATTTCAGAAGGACTATTTCCGGGAGGCTGATGTGCTTGCCAAAAAATTAGAACATCGTGGTTATCCTAAGAGATTAATTAAACGCTCATTAAAGAGGGCCTGGTATAATCATCGGGAGTTCTTATTTACCCCCCTGTGCCCCCAAAACACCTGAACGTGTACCCTGTGTTACTACTTTTGGCACGCAAAGTAATCAAATTACTAAGATCATCAAAAGACATTGGCCATTGGTGCAGGCAATTGGTATTACAAATGAACTGCCTCTTTTCTCCTTTAAACGAGGAAAAAATATTCGTGACCACCGGGTTCATGCAGCTTTGCCTGTTAAGAGTTCACCTGATCAAAACGCATAAAAAATTGCCCTTCCCAACATAAAAGCCGAATTAGGTGTAAAAATGAGCATGCATCATTGGTATCCCACTTTGTGGAACACAATCACACACCCTCTGACCTGAAATGGCAAGTGATCTAAATGGTCAAAAATCCATGGAGGGGTGGGGACATTGCGAATCTGCTAAATCGAACCGAATGCCGTTGGATATTCCGTTGTGACAGCATCAATAATGGGTTAAATAGTTTGGAGGAATGCACGGCCTTAGTGTTCAGTTGACAAGTGTTCCAGTACATTGTCGAGCTAGCCTGCGTGAAGACCTTTTCACATTATACCATGATCTGTCGCATGTTTTGAAATATTCGCTATGATTGGTTGTTGTGATGAGGCACTTTTATAATCTATGGTGCTTTAAACTGTTCTGATTACCCTTTATGTAAGCGATCATCGGTTCTTTACTGTAATAATGGTACCTCCATAAAATGGATTCATATCTATGACCATAAACAACAATAAGTCTCATGTTGTATCTCGATGTAAGGCTATGTGGAAAGTTTTGACCTTTTACATGGCTCTAAGCATGTATTAAGACCTTCTATAGTGGTCAGGCACTTTTATCTTCTATAGTGCTTTAAATTGTTCAAATAACATGTTCTGTAAATGATTATAGGTTTTTTTCCATAACAAAGGGACTTGCGAAAAATTGTATGTGTATTTATGATCATAAGTAATACCATGCTATATATTCTGTACCCCTTGGAGCCTTTTCCTTTGTCTTTTTCTTAGCCATCGTGTACAATACTGATTGGTTTTATAAATTAGAACATGAATTGTAAAGATTTGTATCAGAAAATATAATGATGATGGCGACTGTTAGTCGGTCACACATCATGGAAACTGCCATTTGTAATGATTAATGATTATTGACTTAACATTATTAATACTGAGACCTTTTTGTGGTTCCTGTAATAATTGACTGTTAAATGTTTTTCTAAATGATAATTATATTCTTTAAATAAATTGGATGTCTCAACTCTTGACTCTGTGGTAATGGGTTTCTTTCATTTCTGTCTATTCTCTTTACCATTTCAAGATGGCCGCTGTAAATGTGGACCACATGTTATTTGATTCATTTTGGTTTCTTTTACAATATTTTTTTGTAGCCTCAGCTGCTATTTATATAGGGCTGAGTATTAGCGGTATCAAGCCTTCAATATGGCTCTAATGATTTAGATCGCTATATTGCCTGACACGATTGAATAGATTAGTCCCTTTCTAGTTTCTTGAACGGCATGCTTTTAAATCAGCATATCCGCTGGTTCCTACTTCCTGGATCTGACGTGGCCACTACAGAGATCGGCATGCTGACGGGAAGAGGCGGACAACAAGTCTTTAAAGTAAGCTGGATAGTAAACTTGCTGTCAGTTTTAGGCGACCCCAGCAGTATCTAGACGCGTATGTATAACTTATAGGGAGCTTTGTGTGAGCGCATCGGTCTGTCGGTAATTTTTGACACTCCGCTTTGTTTTGTCTATTTGCGCATAGTTGTTCAGAAATTTGGTAACTGGCCTTCGGCTAACAGTGGGAGACTGGGGTAGAATGGATTTCTTTATCCACCACGAGTAGGTAGTTTTTGCAATTTCGATCTGTTGTTTGCAGCATCAGCAGTTAGCTGACGGGACGAGGTGGACGAAAAGTCTTTAAAGTAAGCTGGACGGTAAACTTGTCGTCAGTTCTAGGGAAACCCAGCAGTATCTGGAGGCTTATGTGTAATTTATAGGGAGCTCTGTTTGAACGTAGCGGTCTGTCAGTAATTTTTGACACACCGGTTTGCTTTGTCCATTTGCGTATAGCTTTTTGGAAATTTGGCATCTGCCCTTGGGCTGACAGTGGGAGTCCTGGTTAGAATCGATTTCCTTATCCGTCATCAGTATGTATTTCTTGCATATTTCTATCAGTTGTTTGCAGCATTAGCAGTCTGTGTCTAGCGGTCACCCATCACTATGGACATGTCCCTCTATTGACTCCATGTTTTGAATTTTAAAAGGGAAATATTTCATCATTTTACCCTAACTGGATGTTTTACCTTATTGCAGCGTAACTGAACGTACCGACAATGATCCCTTGAATTAGTATGTTGTTTGGACTATCGATAGTTGGATATTAGGTACAGTACTTGATCGGGGGATATTTGATAGGATTTATTTAACCAGTAATCCTTGTTTTATTTGATGAATTACATATTAATTTATATTGTTCTCATTAGTTGACTGGGGTCTGATAACCATTTTTTGGTTTTCATCCTTCTAATTCAGACACAGAGGATTTACATATGAATTTCTCAGACATACCAGCAGGTATGTGGGGGAATGTTTTGGTTACCCAATATTTACTAGGGTCATGATGGATAATCCATTGACTGCATTTTGTAATTTGTCAGATTCGGACTCTACCATTTCTATATTAAGTTTATGTGCTTGATCCACAACTCATGTTGATTTTTTTCTTCATGATCTTTGAGGTGATTATTATTTTAGACTTATCACCTAACTTGTTTCTTTCTTCTTTTCTCGGGTGTTCCCTCAAAAATTCTTATTCTTTTTCGGTTTTCTTCCTTTTTCTTTTTTCTTGGGTCACCTGTTTCGATCTAAGCCACCTTTTCGGTGATAACCAAATTTTAAATAATTTTTTGTTGAAACCTATGTATATATCCTTTACTTTTAGATAAATTTTGGGAAAAACAGTGGACGCACTCACATTTGATGCTTCTGTCCTGAAGATGACCCTCTAATTATCTACAGGTCGAAACGTCGTTGACGCCAGTACTGTGGCCTTAATGAATGAGGACACAATTGTTTTGTTGTGTATTTCTGTTTTATTTTGAAACCTGTTTTTGTATTCCTCCTCAGCCACTGTTTTGTTTACACCTGTCATTCTTCACAATTGTAACACTGTCTGTATAACTGTATGAGCGCCATTATTATTGTGTATATATGTTTTTGATATAGCCCCTTTTTTGATAAATATTAAATATCAGTTTTTGAAAAGTTAAATAAATATTTGTACATGGGTATTGTGTATTATAGAAGTTTCATATTGGGATAGCACTCCCTTTTCCTAGGTTCTTTCTAAATTTCAAACTTACAATCTTTTTTTTTTAGTTTGGTACTTGAACCATTGTTTGGACTATAGCGTCAATTACCCCAGGTTCTTGTTCTAGGGCTGCCCTTGTTGTTTGTAAATAGGTGAATTGCCACAGCGCTGGCTCGCCGCCCTGGAAAGAAGTAAGTGTGCCTGAGTCTGGTATAATAGTTATTGCCAATGGCTGCTTTTATACAATTTGTGGCACACGCGGTCTAATCGAGCTGCGTGCCCCTGTACTGACTAGAACTGTGCACTGCAGTCCCTGTCTTCTCTGCTGGGTTTTTTCAGCTGCTGCATTAGCGCACAACTCGTTTTGGGTCAGTGTGTGTCTGTTAGTTAGAGCCACTGTGCAACTCACCATATAGCGCCGTGGGCAGCGACCTCCCCAGCAGGACTGGAAACCTGCTGCACCGCACCCGTTTAGCTTAACTACCTGTGTTTGAACGCATGATTCTAAAGACCATCTCGATGCTCAAATGGGTGTAATGTCTGATATTTATGTTTCCCTCGTCTTTATTACTTGATTTTGCTCCCCAGAAAGTGTAACTCATAGTTGTTGAAATGTAACTCTTAATTACACTTGAATTATGAAAATGTCACTCATAGGAATCTGAAACCGTGGCAGCTATGGGATTCGAACTGTATGATCAAACGCGCCCTGTGAGCACTCTTTGTACTGTGGCCTATTAGAAGACAACCAGGCCTGGGGGGCGTGGCTAGCGCCGAACAGGATGGTTGCCGGCGCCTAACGCTCCTGAGACGGCGAGGGGGTTTGCGGCTCTGGTGAACGATTTGCATTCAGCGCGGTTCCTCAAAGCCTGGATACGGTCGTTGGAACCGAGGCAGAATCGGCTGTTATGCACAAGGGACAATGCAAGCGGAGATATTTTCTTTGTTTGCAGCGGAGCGCTTCTCTCGTGATTTCAGCCGCCATTTTGTCAGTCCTGCTGACAAACGTTTTCACACGCATTTAATCAAATATATGGCATGGACACTGCAAATAACTTCGTAATACTGGCCATGCACCTGAAGTGTTGTGGAGGGATTGGAGAGCCATTGTGAAGCCCATATTCTCCTCCTGTATAGATGTTTGTGCACTGAGTGTGGATGCCTTCCTCCTCACAACACTGGCCGCCATTTTCTATTTTTGCACTGCGCAACGCTTATACGGCAATTACAATGTCAAATAATCTAACTGCTTGGATACCTTTTTTGTCTTTAAAGGATCACTTTGAAGTGGTTTTTCCTTTTTCTTTCCATTAACTCCTCCTAGGCTTCTGTCTCAGGCACCTTCATGAAGTAAAGTATTGTTGGAATTCTGGAGACATTTTATTCCTCTCTCATGTGGGACACAGATAGCTGTTTCATAATATTGCAGTTCTTCTGGGCTACTTTTTCATTCGCTTGGTGTTGTGGCCTCCAGGGGAAATCATATATAGAACGCCTTCTTGTCTTTTACCTCCTCAAAACTCTCTTCCTAACTAAGACAGTGCTATAATATTTTCATTATTCTTACGTCTGTGAATTGTTGGTGCTAATTTTGCCTCTGGCTATAGGTGTTTGGATAAATAACTCAAGTTATTTTCACCCTCTCACATACGTAATTACTCAACCTGCTCTGAATCTCGTTTACAATACGCTGTCATGGAGAATCCGTCGAATACTTCACCTAAGAGCGCCACAGTTTCCAGTATTGCTGCGACATCTGGCTCAAACAAAGTGCCAAGCAAACGACTAAAGAAGGATCCTCCCTCCCCTATCAAACAAACCTCTTTGGTTTCTATGGATTTACTACTTGAAGAGATTAGAGCCCTTCGCCCATTTGTTGAGGAGACTAACTCTCAAATTCAGACATTAACTGAAAGATTGTCAAGCTTAGAGGACAGAGTTACTACAGTGGAGCAGAATCTTGAATCCCTGACATCCATCAGTAGTAAAACTGATATCCTTCACTCTCAAGTGCTGTCTCTTCAAAAACAAGTCGAAAATTTAGAAAACAGGAATAGACGGAAGAACCTCCGTATTTATGGATTGTCAGAAGGATTGGAAGGCTCTGATCCTATTACTTTCTTCAAGTCATTCCTACCCAAAGTACTCAACTTGTCTCAAGATACCCAGCTAAATATTCAACGAGCCCATCGCTTGGGTCCTGCTTCGTCATCACCCTCTACAACTACTAAGAAACCGAGAGGAGTCATCCTGTATTTTCTAGAGTATACTGACTTGCTCAAGATTTTATCAGCAGCTAGATCTGCAAACCGTGTCACTTGGGATGGCAATACTTTGTTTTTCTCTCAAGACTATTCAAAGCCCACCGCTGACAGACGAGGAGATTTCCAAGCAATGAGGCCGCAGCTTAGATCTTTGGGTGCACGCTATGGCCTTTTTCACCCATGCCTCTTTAAAGTTACTTTCAACAACAAAACCACCACATACGAGCATCCCTTAAAATTGAAAAGTTTTCTTTACTCCTGCCACATGGACTCTATGGACACTTCTACACCATCCTCATCGTTCAACAAATAGCTTGTCGCTGATATGTTTATTCATAGCCATTGTTAATGTATTTATTGTTCCTATTTGATCTTGTTTGATGGTTATTAATGTTATTTCTCCTTGATTGATGTTGACCTGTGTACCATATGACAGTATTTTTCTTGTCTTTGCAGGTTCCGCTCCCATGATGTACTTCCCCATATGTTGTACCGTTCGCCATTTCCCACCCGTTCCCGCACTTGTTTGCGGTCTGGAGCCGTCACTATCCTGTGTGGCCCCATTTCCCCCCACCTTATATCTGTTTTGGATTTTATGTAAGTATGTTCATCATGTCTTTTTTTATTGTATTTTGTATTTTTCCTCTCCCTTTATCTTTTCTTCTTTACCCTTTTCATCCCGTTTCTCCTTTTTCAGACCTACTACTTTGACTTGCTACTTTCTTTGCTATTCTTCTCATGTTTCATATGCTGGATGATTTCACTTAGCTTATTTCTTTACTCCTATTTTCTTCTTCTCTTCTCTCATCTCTTTTCTTTCTTTTTCTCCAACAATGTTTCAAGTTTCGATTATTACATGTTCTCTCATTTTTATGACTTATCTGATTTTGGCAGTTGCATTAAGGCTGGTTCATTGTATCTTACATTTATTGTTTCTGAGATATGGTTTTAAAGATATGTTCATGGAATGTTAAAGGTTTAAATTCCCCAATTAAGAGACAAAGGGTCTTATCGTATTTATCTAAATTAGATGTCAAAATTGCTTTGTTGCAAGAAACTCATCTTACTGACACTGAATCGTTAAAGCTCAAGAGAAACTGGGTTGGTGATCTTTTTTACTCACCTGGAGATGGTAAGCGTAATGGTGTTGTCATTTTAATACATAAATCCCTTAACTTCCCTTATATCGCAATTGAGGGACGAGGAAGGTAGATGGCTTTACACTAAGTTAGAGATTGATGGTACCCCTCTTTCTTTGTTTAACGTTTACGCCCCTACTTCTGGTGATACTTCTTTCTGGTCACATATGAATAATTTGATCTCTCAACATTTTGATAAAAATGTGATCTTAGCTGGAGACTGTAATCAGGTTTTTGACCCTTTTTTAGATCGGAAGTCCAATTCCCCGTTTATTCCCTCAAAACCACACAAAACTTTCACGCAGACCATCAAACACTTACACTTATCCGACGCATGGAGACTCTGCAATAAAGCCCTTCAAGAATACACTTTTTTTTCTCCACCTCATCAAACTCAATCTAGAATTGATTATTTCTTTACATCACATAATGTTTCCCAGTCTCTTATCTCTGCAGACATTGGTCCCATACTCATCTCTGATCATTGTCCAGTCACTATTCTAATAGATCTCTTACCTCACACAGACCACCCACGCAGATGGCATTTCAACAACTCCCTGCTCCTTGATTCTCTTTTTAACACTTCCTTTACCTCCTTTTTCAATGAATACTTTCTTCTAAATGATATCAATAATATGCCTTTCCATATAATATGGGATGCCTTTAAAGCTAATGCTAGAGACAATATAATTAGATACACCTCTGCTAAACGTAACTCATTTCGGAATATAAATAAAGAACTCCTTTAAAAAATAAAATCTCTAGAACACACTTATTACACCTCTAAGTCAAAAGATTGTTTAACTAATCTCATCAATGCCAAGATTCAATATAATAAGGATACAACTGATGCTGCCTCCTTGTTCCTTTTAAAGTCTAGTGCTAAATTCTATGGCGGCCAGAAAAAATCTGGCAAATTATTAGCCAATTATTTAACAACCAAGCAGAACAAGCTTCATATCGACTCCATTTTATCGGATTCCAATAGTTCCAAACACAAAGATGCTGAGATTTTACAAGAATTTGTTCAATTTTACAAAAAATTGTACACTCCTGAATCTTATCCCACTGATGATGATATTTCCCTCTATCTCTCTTCGATTCATAAACCCGCACCTCCTACTTCACTCCTCGACCTTCTCAAATTTGATTTAACTCAGACCGATTTACTTAATGCTCTTAATTCCCTTAGAAAGGACAAAGCCCCAGGACCTGATGGTTTTACCGTCAAATTCTTTTTACATTTTGCCCAACTTATTATCCCTTAATTACATACTTTAATATCCTCTTTTCTTTCTTCTGGAAACTCTTCTGGTACCTTTATGGAAGCCCTAATCTGTCTCATTCCAAAGGAGGGGAAATATTTGCGTCTTTGCAAAAACTATAGACCCATATCTCTAGTCAATATAGATTATAAAATATTTTCCAAGTCCTTAGCTTCTCGGTTAGAATCTCTTTTACCTCATCTTTTAGGGCTAGAACAATCAGGCTTTGTTAAAGGCTGATCTATCATCGATAACACCCGATTATTTTTTGACATCATCTCCAAATCTTCAAGTCTCCCTGAGCCCCTTGTTGCCATTGCACTTGATGCAGAGAAGGCGCTTGATAGGGTGTATTGGCCTTTTATTTTTCAGACTCTTAAATGGTTTGGTTTTGGTCCAAAAATCATTTCCTTGATTTCTCTGCTTTATTCATCCCCTAAAGCCGCTATCTTCACTAATGGCCTTACTTCCCCCTATTTTACTCTTCACAGAGGAGTAAGACAAGGTTGCCCCCTTTCTCCTTTTCTCTTTAATGTAGCCTTAGAACTCTTCTTGTCTAAGATAAGACAGAATCCAACCATTGTAGGTTACACTTCTAAATCTCTACAAATCAAATTGGCTGCATACGCGGATGATGTTCTCTTGTTTCTTTCTAAACCCCAACATTCCTTACCGGCTTTCTTGATGGAAGTCGAGTCATATTCACTAGTATCGGGGTACAAACTAAATAATGCTAAGTGCGAAATTTTGCCTCTGTCTAAATACACTTTTAAAGCTGACTTTTCCATCTCCAATTTCAAGTGGAACCCGGCTCACATAAAGTATTTAGGTGTTTGGTTTACCACTTCCATCAAAACATCAATTGAGAAGCTCAGCACCCTCGCAACCAAATGGCACCCTCTACATTTTTCTTGGTGGGGCAGGCTTGACACTATTAAGATGATGCTAACACCCATTATTCTTTATCTTTTATCCAATATTCCAGTCTCCATTCCCATGAAATGGTTCTGTAAAATTAACTCCCTTCTTACTTCTTTTCTTTGGCTAAACAAGAAACCTAGAATGTCCTTGCCCAAGCTATCATGCCCGAAATCTTAAGGAGGGTTCGTTTCCCTGACCTCCCTAAATACCACACGGCATTTCTATTAAAATTTACCTCTCCAGATCTCCCCTTATGGATTAATTTGGAAAAATCCCTCCTCTCCCCATTTTCCTTTCTAGAATATCTATCTTTTACGAGGAAACCGCATACCTTACACACCCCGATAATCAAATACACTTGTAATACTTTGAATAAATTCCTTCTTATTGAACCACATGATTTTAATAAATTTCTTAGCTCTACTATCTGGCACAATAATTTTATTCGTGTTAAGGGTAAACCGATTTATTGGAAAACTTGGAGGGATAAAGGCATTCTTTGGGTGCATCAATTATTTGAAAACAACTCTTTCTTGACTTTATCCACAGCTCGTTCCCTCTATCATTTGCCTTAATCTTTTTATATAAATTTCTAATTCTGCGCTTTGCTATTCTTGACTCTTATTCTTATTTCCAATCTTTACCCATCTCCCCTCCGTCTTCTGATCACCCGTGGCTAACTATTTTACGCAAATCACCGAAGCCTTACACTCTTTACACATGTTTGCTCTCTCCACTTTCACCACGAGCCAAAACTATGATTGAAATTGCATGGGAGACAGATCGAGACTTACATTTGCCCATACATATTTGGGATAAACTTTGGTTAAAAATTAGGAAAACTTCCAGAGCTGCTAACACCACACAAACTCTCTTTTTCATTTATAACAGGCTACTCCTGAGACCAATTTCCTTGCATACAATGCATTCTGACATCCCTGACGTTGCTGGTCCTGTATGTCTTCGAGAGCAGATTTTCATTATTTACTCTTTTCATGTCCTCCCGTCTTACAATTTTGCAAAAAAGTCTGGTCCCAAATCAACATTATTTTTGCGTCCTTCACCCTTTTACATTTGCTAATATTTTCCTAGGCAGTCTTACTACATGCTGGAACAAACCAAAAACTCAGACTCAAATTAATGATCTATTATTAGCTACTGCGTTTCAACAAATCACGAAAAACTGGAAAGATGCCTCCAAACTTTCATATTTGGCTTGGTGGTAATCTGTTTGCCATAATCACAGACTTGACACAACTTTTGTTTTTCCCCTATTTCTAAAACATAAGAGGCTGCTCTTATGGTCTCCTGTTACAGAATTTTTAGATAGGAGTGCTAAAAGATCCTTTGCTCCAACACCTTATATTCAAGAAGTTGCTCAACCTCCTTAATTTCCTAATCCCTGTCACTTGCTATTTATATTTCATATAATTTTTATACCTGTTATTAATTTTCTCCTTATCCGCTTATAGTCCTTTGAACCCTTGCCTTAGATACAATTTTTTGCTTACCTGCCATGTATATTATATTTTGTATTGTTTATTTTTGATACTGTCATATATGATATTTCATGTTACTCTTTATGACATACTTTGAATAAAGTTATCTTTTGAAACTTAGAAAACAACCAGGCCTATTAAAAAGCACCCTTGCTAATTGTGCACTAAGTAAACACAGTGAGTGACAGAGCAGCAAAGGTATTGTTTAGAAGGATGTTAAAAGCCACTACAGCTTCTGGTGGTTACTGTGCCTATTTTCTTAACTTCAATTAAAGGTCATCATACCTTTCAGTAAAAGAGTAACGCTGCCTGTACAATATTGTGAGTGATCTGTGCCCGGACAGTCTAGACGTTTGCCCCACACCATCCTCCGAGAGTAAATTAACCTTGAGAGTTCACTTCACTACCCCCAAAAGTCAACGCCTAAAAGGTGGTACTTCACATTTCAGTTAGCTCTCAGTAGCACCCTGAGTCTGTCTCCAGGGACAGTGGCAATGCTTGTTCAAAGGACTGCTCACCTGTATCCGAATTGGGCAGACCCTGACAACTGGCTTGACATCAAAGTTTAATAATAATAAAAATCTTCCTGATCTCATTTCTTAGTTGGGTTTCTATTATTCTGGAGTTCTGTCTCTATTCCTCATTTTCACATAATGCTACAGCAGGCACCAGGACAACTCGGGTACCAGAACCACAACTGGGAAGGCAGATCCTGGCGTGAAAAGACAAGGAAGCCATCAGTAAACCCTTGCAAACACCAAAGCTTTTAGAGATGGAAAGCTCAAAGAGGAGTGTAACAAGGAGACACGCGTGACAGCGGACAACAGGAACAGAGAGCTTCAGTCGATAAAGAGATTCTCAGAGTAGGCGTCACATGCTCGGAAGCTGCAACTATCATTCTCATAAAGTGATAATGCCTTCCTTTTGTGGCATTCCCATCACACTATATATGTGTAGTGAACATTGTCGTGTGTGCCAGTAGCGAAACTGCTAAGAAGTGAGCACCAAAATGATACCGTGGAATGAAAAGGGGAAGCCCCACTTTTGGAGCACATCAGCATTTCAATTAGACTAGACTTGTACCATGTGTCAGCTACTGAATACCTGCAAAAACCATCGCCCCATTGCAATAATAATTAATAACAAAGTTTGACCCCAACAAGATGATGTTTTTGTAAATTATATTTCAGACAAGATATGAGGCCAGACGATATTTTGTCAACAATTGTTTGACATACTCTCTTTAGAAAGCATTTAAGAGATGTAGGATGGAATGTGACAAAAAAAGTGTGATGAATGTTTATACTTTTCCAATGGAAAATAGTCACTCATTAATTGCAATGGAAGCACGCCATAGGAGGTGGAATGATAAACCAAACAGCCAATTACAGGATGCAAGAAATATTTGCTCCTCTGAACCACATTTTGCATAAATTTTTTAGATTGGTGGTGAAAAGAATCTAGCAAACAGCTGTTCTTGTCAAGCCAGACTGCAAACCCATGCTACTTAGAGTGGCAGCAAGTCACAGTTCCATTGCTTAACCCGCAACCACGTGCAACCAATTAGCGTCATATCCAGGAAAAAAAGAGAATATTATACAAGGACATGACTCCAGAATATATGACACCCACTAATATGGTCGTAAAATAAAACCACTATAAATTCAGTGTTTAAATGATATACACTAAAAGTTAACAACAATTAGAGTGAAGCATATATTTAGAGGGGTGAGAACAAGACTTCAGAGAGTGATGTTCAGAACTTTAAGGATGGCTGCTCAGGAGAGGGAATGTAGAGTTCCAAGAAGGAGTTGGGGTTTCAGGGCATGCTCCTCAGGGAATTCAAAGAGGTCGTCAACAGGACTTTAGAGGAGGATGATCAGGGTATTTAGACGACTTTTCAGGATGTGGCTAAGTGCCTGTCCTGTTGTCAAAGGAGCAGTTCCAGGCGTTGGTGAAGGATGTACAGGGTGACATAGATGTTTAAGGGGTTATAAAGATATATTCACAGACAAAGAGATGGTTCATCAAGAATTCTGTGTGTTTAGTGAGAGTCAATCAGGAGTGCGAAGGGGGGCTATCATGGGTTCAGTGAGGGGCGATCAGAAGCTAAGAAAGGACAAATCCAGACTTGATGAGGACTGTTTTATGTTTCAGACAGGGGTGATCTTGCATTCCACAAAAGCTGGTCAGGGGTTCAGTGACTGTCAGTTAAGGGACGGTAAGGGGTTGAATGAGGCTCGAACCTGGTCCAGAGATGGCCGATCGTGGGATCCACGAGGGTTGGTTAGAGCTTCAGACACAGCCTGTTAAGGTTTCAGATGCATGACGTAAGGGCTGGACACAGCCGGCCGATGAGATGCTGTCCTGCATTCCTGCATAAGAAGCCTATTACTGGACATAATGCACTGCTAAGCGGTCAGCTGACCGGTGGATTTCCATTTCAGCAAAAGAAATGCCATCAAATGTGGCTCACGTAAAATCTCTCTATAGGGAGGAGGAACAGCGAGAGCTTAACTTCCCCTCAAGTCCCTAGCAACCCGCCTTGTAATAAATCTTACAGTACAATGGACCAGCCTCTTCCACATTAGCCACGGTCTCTCGCGTGCCTGGTGCTAAAACAGAGACACAAAATAGCTGTTGAGTGTAGATTTACAGAATAAAAAATCGAAATCAAAGGGCTGTAATTAAACATAAATCCTTCATAAACTGTACATCTGCACCACGTGCCAATAAATACTATCTAAACATATTGGTATTCTGTGCTGCACAAGCCGCCACCAAATTACCTCTGTGCACACAGAAACAATCATAAGTACTGGTTCTACCTTAAGAAACAACTGATCACATAATTGTGTGTTTTTTTCTAACTTTATTGCAGGGCTGACACTAAAGGTTGAACAGCATGAATGCGTTTGGAGGTGGTCAGTCACTGTAAGGCCGGTAAGACTGAGCCAGAGATGTGGCATATCATGTAACTGCATCTGCCCCACCCACCTCTAAGCCTGTCCTCCTCTGTCTATTATTGATTTAATTGTTCTTTGTTTCGTTTAAAGCACGTGTTGTGCAGAGGGCCGTCTTAATTGCATTATAGGCCTCCAGGCAAAGCAGTGCATTGGGCCCTGACTACACAACCAGTCACAGGAATAACATTGAAAATGCAATAGGCCTCGCCTTTAATTAATTTAAAGCCATTTGCTTTGCTAATGGTATTGTATAGCAAAGCAAATGGCTTTAACTTAATGAAATTGCTTTTACTTGCGAATACAGGAATTGCTGGTTTTATTTATTTATTTAATTTTTATTATTAATTTATTGTTTAGAGTTTTTGTAAAGCGCGAATTCGACCCGAAGCTAAACTGGTAATCGGAGTGCTTTACATAATCGAGAGCGAAACCGTTACACGAGTTACATACTGATAAGACATTAAGTACACGCAAATGCATTGCGGCCGTACACACAGAAGTATACTTAGCCCTGATTTTGAAAACCCTCTCACTGCAAAATGCCAAGGAGGTGCCTCATGGCTGATGCAGGGATGCGTCGGGGGCCGGTTGACAAGGCCAGGCATAAATTTCGATCTCGGCGTGTGCTCCTGGGCGCAATACGGATGATAGCACGATTCCGTTAAGGGGGAGCGATTTCGGAGGAGATTATTAAAGGTTAATTTGGACTTTGGGGGCTCTTTGGCATCTGCGGAGGTTGTCGATAATTGCAAAGAAGGGGTTACATGGGCTAAATGATGGCGTTGTTTGACGGAGGCCCGATTGCCGAGGGTGGACTTGTGGATCGAGGCCCGGTTTGTCCTGTGCGGGGTGCCAATTGGGTCCCAATTTCGCTTTTGATGCCGACATCATGGTCGGATAGCATTGATTGCGCCCAGGTTTGTATGCTGCGGAGATGTGGTGGGGTGGGGTGAGGCGGCGGCACTGGCCCGGGTGCGGACAGGCGGTCTCCAGCTGTGCCCAGAGGTGGTCTTCGCAGTCCTGGGAAGTGCTGTTGCGGGGAGGCAGGCAGTTGGGGGGATGAGGGAGGGGGCACTGGCCCTGGTCGGGGTGTGGGGAGGAAGCGCTTGGGGCGCCATTACTACGGTTAGGTCCAACCCAGGCTTGTGAAAACACGTTCAAATTTAGAATAAGGAACACAAATTGCTTTTACCTCCGAATACAGGAATTGCTGGTTTTATTTATTTATGTAATTTTTATTATTAATTTATTGTTTAGAGTTTTTGTATAGCGCAAATTCGACCCAAAGGTAAACTGGTAATCGGAGTGCTTTACATAATTGCGAGAGAAACCGTTACCCGAGTTACATACGGATAAGACATTAAGTACGCACAAATGCATTGCGGCCGTACACACAGAAGTATACTTAGCCCTGATTTTGAAAACCCTCTCGCTGCAAAATGCCAAGGAGGTGCCTCATGGCTGGTGCAGGAATGCGTCTGGGGCCGGTTGATGAGGCCCGGCATAAATTTCGATCTCGGCGTGTGATCATGGGCGCATTGCTGAGCACCCGCAGTATTGAGGGAGAGGAATTTGGCCGGGAGTGACGCAGCGGAGGGGGGGGTATGGGGGCGCTGCAAGGTCTGAGGCAAAGGAGAGCTGAGGTGCACTGGGGGGAGGCGTAAGGATGGGCAGCAAAAGGTCGGGTTACGGGGTAAGGCTGGGAAGCAGGCCTCGCAGGGGGAGGGTTGTTGGCAGCGGCAGGCCACGCATGAAAGGTTTTCTTGTCTTTATGGGGCCATGTGTTTGAAACACATGGCCCCATAAAGATAAGAAAACCTTTTACCACAGACGTAAAGGAACCGAGCCAGTCCAACTGGGACGGCTCTAAAAGAGAAAAGTGTACGTCACTAGACTCTCTTTTCCAATGGCTGGCCACCGTTTAGTTTAAACAGTGACGCCAGCCAATGGAAAAGAGGGGCGGTCTTAAAGCCCACTACAGAAATCTCCTCTAAATCATTAAATTTCGCCAGTGAGCCTGCGCATGTCTGCGCAGTCTTACGCCAGGCGAGACCTAAAAATGTATAACAGAAAATTAGTGTTAAAATCTGGTCTGCATGGGCCCCTATGCTTGTGGTGCCCTCGGGCAGCAGCCCAGAGTACTCATGCGTTAAGACGGCACTGGTTGTGCACATTGATTCATCTTCAAGAAAAATTGTTTGAAAACATTAATAGCTAGGTTGATTAACAAAGATGCAAGCAAAAGAATGCACACAGATACACAATTTCACACACTCAAATACACAAAGGCTCATAAACAGATAGATACACATTTACGCAGAGCCGGCTTTAGCGCTGGTGGCGCCCTGTACGACAATGTTTGTTGGCGCCCCCCACGAGGGCTCCCCACAGAATTCCTCACTACTAACCTTTAACAGTCCCCCCTCAAGTCTCCATAACCACTCTCTCTCCGATGTATTTAATAGCGCCACCTATACCAGTGTAGGGTGTGAGAGCGCTTTACATCACAAACACTACACATCGACAATCAATCATAGGTATGTAAATCAGTGTATAAGAAATGTTACATAATACAGAGGACTACAAGGTGTAGGAGTCACATGTCATCCATACTGGTAGACAGTATAGTTTAAGAGTGCTTGGTCTGGAGAAGCACAGACTCCAAATTTAAAACATAACCCCATGGTTGGGGGGTAACATTTAATAATAAGGATTTTTTTTTACCAAAATGAACCCTTTTGAAACATTAGAATAATGAAAGACGGAGGAAAACATCATAATTCTCTAATCTATACCTTGCCCTTTGCATGCAGCTCTTTGATGACAGTTATTAGCTCACTGTTCAATGTTAGGATTTTAACATATACACTGGTTGTAACAAAAGGATCTCTCTGAAAAAATCACTGCCCTATTTAAGCTATATGCACTTTGTGATCTGCATGGTACACATTCTTTGCAGCAGGGAAATTAACACTCTGTGCTACCATAAAATGAGTTCAAACTTCCGCTTGACAGAACTCCTTCTCTCTACAGGCGGAGGCCTGCAATGCAACAGCAGGTGCTTTTAAAGCCATAAAATACGTCTAAACACGGCGCCCCCTCGAAGAGTCAGAGTCAGAACCCGGTGCGGTGGCACCGGTCGCACCGCCCTGGCGCCGGCCCTGCGTTCACGCAATTGCACACACGTGGGTGAGACACTAGAAGCTCGGGCCAGGTGAACTTGATGCCAGGCCCTGGCTCAGCTGGAGGACCTCTTGGACCCTGTAGCCCAAAGTGAGCCGGTCTTTCATGTGGCTTCTGTCTGACTCCTACGCTCTACCCTCATGGCCATGAATTAGAGGCAAAGTAGTAAAAGTTGACGTAAAACATGCAAGAGAAAGAGATACTCTCTTAGTTGGAGAAGTTAACAAAGTGGAACTAGAAGACCTTGGATCGATCCCAGCCGACCTGCTTCATAAAGTTGTATGATCCTTGACAAATATTTTATTTTATTGAGCCCCTTTTTAATTATCATA
Organism: Triturus cristatus; assembly: GCF_964204655.1. NCBI lineage: Eukaryota > Metazoa > Chordata > Amphibia > Caudata > Salamandridae > Triturus > Triturus cristatus. Next base: position 535,052,803 of record NC_140579.1, read on the forward strand.
TATGAGAACACCTTCAAATATGCAAATTTAGAATGTGTGCTACACGAAAACTTATGTTTGATTTAATAGTTTATAATCAGAGCCACTGGAATTATTCGATTAGGCAGCTTCTGCATTTTTGGGCGCAATACTGGATTTGACACATAATCCATTGTCTGTTGAGAGTTGAATAATCTATAGATTTGAAAAAAAAAATTGTTTCTAGCTCAAACAGATCAAAAGTTAGTCACAGCGCAGTAACACATGTTCCAGCGAAGGGGAAAGCCTGTCGCAAAAGTTGACTGGTGATCTTTGAATTGCTTATTGTTTTATTTTGGTGTTAAATTAGTGGTAAAGTGAAATATTTGCCCAGACAGTATTACTATTTGTAACAAGCATTGGAAAAGCAAATAGGTCTCCCTTATGCAAGAACTATTGACTTTGCCACTGTGTTTTAGCCATATTGTACATCAGCGTGGCTGATATTCAGCATGGCTAAACGTTAATGGCGTAGAAGAAAAACAGTCACCCACGCACTCATCAGCAGCAGACTCGACTACGGCAAAGCACTCTACACAGGCGTCACTCTGAAACTCCTCAAGAAACTTCAGAATGTTCAAAATGCTGAAGCCAGACTGGTCCTCGACATCACTCGCTGCACCCACATCTCTGAACACCCCTGAGAATTCCACTGGCTCCCAGTCAACAAAAGAATCACCTTCAAGCTCCTCACTCATGCCTACAAAGCCCTCCACCACGCAAGACCAGCTTACCTGAACCACCGCCTCTAATTAAACGTCTCCACCTGACACCTCAGCTCCGCCCAGCTGGCTTTGGCCACTGTACCTCGGATCCACAAGACAAGAACCAGAGGAAGATCCTTCTCCTACCTCACCGCCAATACATGGAACACCCTGCCTCCCCACCTCAGACAATCCCCGTCGCTGACCCAATTCAAGACCTGGCTCTTCGACTGAACACCTAAGCGCAGACAGACCAGCAGCCACACCCTCCCCCCCCCCCCCCCCCCAGCACCTTGAAACCCTCATGGGAGAGTAGCCACGCTTTACAAACCCTGATTGATTCATTGATTGAGAGGAGAGGAGAGTGAGCGGAGTGTTGTAGATTGGAAGGGTGAAGAGTGGAGTAGAGTGTTGGAGAGTGAAGTGGCAGAGAGTGTTGTGTATTGGAGTGGCATAGTCTGGAGTCACGTAGAGTGGCATACATTGCAGTGACATAGAGTAGAGTGCATTGGCATAGAGTGTTGCAGAGTGTTGTGTATTGGAGTGACATAGTGTGTGGAGTAGAGTGTTGCAGAGTAGAGTGGCAGTGAGTGTTGTGTATTGGAGTGGCATAGTGTGGAGTCACGTAGAGTGGCATACACTGCAGTGACATAGAGTAGAGTGCATTGGCATAGAGTGTTGCAGAGTATAGTGGTATAGAATGCAGTGGCATTGAGTGTAGTGGCATTGAATTCAGCCGCAGAGAATGGGGCGTCGTAGAATGCAGTGGTGTAGATTAAAGGGGTGCATAGTAGAGTGCAGTGGCGTAGAATGGAGTGCGCAGAGCGAAGTGGCGCAAAGTAGAGTAGAGTGCAGTGGCGTAGAGTATAGCGGGATAGAGTGCAGTGGCATAGAGTAGAGTGGCGTAGAGTGGTGCAGAGTGGCGTGGCATACGGTTGAGTGATGCAGTGGGCTGCAGCACAGGGTAGAGTCTAGTATCATTGAGTGTAGTGCGTAGAGTGTAGAGTAGAGTTGAGTGGCATAGAGTGTAGTGGTGTGGAGTAGTGCACAGTAGAGTGGCGGAGAGTGCAGTGTTTCAGAGTAGAGTGTCAGAGTGCAGTGGTTTTGAGTGGAGTAGAGTAGCATAGAGAGCGGTGCCGTAGAGTACAGTGATGCAGAGTAGAGTGCAGTGGCGCAGAGTGCAGTAACATAGAGTGCAGCGGTTAAGAGTAGAGTGGTGTAGTGTGCAGTGGTATAGAGTGGAGTGGCATAGAGCAGATTGTTTCAGAGCAGAGTGAAGTGGCATAAAGTGGAGAGATGCAGGGTAGAGTGCAGTTGCGCAGAGTAGCATAGATTTTAATGGCGTACAGTAAAGTGGTGTAGAGTGCAGTGGCGCAGAGTAGGTTAGAGTGGCGTACAGTGGGTCGGCATTAAAGTGCAGGGGCATAGAGTTGAGTGTTACCGAGTAGAGTGCATAGGTGTAGCGTATTGACACAAGTTCAGTGGTTTAGAGTACAGTGTTGAAGAGTAGCATAAAGTGGAGTTGTGTAGAGTAGATTGGTGAGGCCTAGACTGGAGTGGGCATTGGTGAAGAGTGCAGTGGTGTAGAATAGAGTGGCAGAGAGTGCACAGACATAGAGTAGAGCGGTACAGGGTAGAGTAGAGAGGCGCAGAGTGCAGTGGTGTAGACTAGAGCAGAGTGCAGTGGTGTGGAGTGGTGTAGGGTGGAGTGGTGCAGAGTAGAGTTCAGTGGTATGGAGTGGTGCAGGGTAGAGTGGAGTGGAGTGCAATAGAGTGGAGTATTCAGGTTGTGGTAACACACTGCCATTAGGGACAACACATGTTCAATTGAAATGACTATTACATTTGCACAGACATGCAGTTTTAAAAATAAAACTATAACAGTGCACAGACGAAAATGTGTGCAATTTGTCACACCTCGCGTAATGATTTGTTTTGATCATATTAAAGTATTTGTTTCCAACGCACTTCAGAAATAAATAAAAATGTGCTTCATTTGTGTTCCTAATTCTGATATACTCTGAAATATGTACACAGTGCATTTAAATGTTGTCATGTGGTCGAGAAAACACTCTTACTACCCCCAGTATCCAGCAAGACTGTCGCATAAATCCTATCACTTTGAAGTCAAGGAAAGATAAGTAAACAAACAGCCTCAGAAGACAGCACCTGACATTCGACCTCAATCTTTGAATGCACAGCAAATGTGACGATATGAAAACAAGATTTACAGGTCTGTTTACAGAAAGGGAGCACACGGAAGGATACTGTAAATAAGGTTTGGCCAAGGGAAGGTACAAACTCAAGCTGGACAGCCTAAAACAAAGAAAGCCAGCAAATGAAAAGCAAGAAAAAATGTGTTACAAACCACAAAGCCAACGGCAAGCAAAGTGCAGAATGCATTTCTAGGTCAGCTTTCTGACTGCCTCCAAGATGTTTTTAGCAAACCATACAGTTGTGTTATCTGGTAGGCTGTGGTCTAAAAATGACAAAGTAATGAATTAATGCTATTACAAAGTGTGCCACATTATGCTGCATAATTTGCCTTTTCTTCACACATAATTTAGTCAACCCTGCCACATAATTTGGTCCTCCCCTAACACATAATTTCAGTGGCCCTGATTTCAATTTTGCTTTATCTAATAATGTAGGCCACATATATTAGAGTTAAAATGACAAGTGACATGGCCCTTAGTTCTCCAATGGCATTGTTTTCAGAGCGGGGGTAATGGGCAGGGATGTTAAACTATAACTATTAATAAACTCCTCTCAATGCAGTGATACAATCAGAAGAAACTTTATCTAATTTGTACATGATGTTTGTGGCATGATTTACATGGCTAACATTTGCAGGGCTCGACTCATGCACAAACTCTTACAGCTGAGCCAGACCCTTGGCTCGGCTCCGGCTCGGCTCTACCTGTTAATTTGTTGGCTCGCCCACATCTAATACAGAGAACATACCCACAGGGAAAGCAGGTACCTCTGGGGGCTGTGCTCGATTAACCCATCCCGCTTCGTTTTGTGATCATAAAACAATCAAGCCTAAGGAAGGAATAACATAGCCAGATGGTGGGCGTAGTCGCCTTGTGACTAGATAGCAGAGGGAGGCAGGCATATGCCTACTGGAAGGATGGAGAAGGGTTGTCAATAGAGTGAGAACAGAGACACTAAAACTTAGGAAAAGAGGTGGGAATATACCCCAGAAAAGAGGACAGAGGTGAGCTTATCCCCAGACAGAGAGGTGGGCAAGTACCACAGAGAAGTGACATACGACATAAAATGGATACATACACACAAAAAGGGAGAGAAAAGACGAGACGAACATCAAGTTACAGCAGAGGTGTGTGTATACCATACGTAAAGAGGACTGGTGTAGGCGTATACCACAAACATTTAGTGGACGAGAGAGAGAGCGTGGACACACAAGTACCACACAGAGAGTGTGTGAACAAGTATTCTAGAGAAGGGGCAGCTTGGCAAACACCAACACGAGGGAGATCACACATATACAACCACAGACATAAGGCAGAGTTTGGCACCACAAAGGGGGGGGTACTTAAGAAAGAGAAGATGGGAGCTATACCAAGCACGACAGGAAACAAACATACTCTAGAGAGAGACCAGAGAGACCGCGCATATCCTAAAAATTGGACAGGGAGGTGAGTATACTCCCGAAAGAGGGGCAGCGGGGCAGGAATAATGAGGAAGAATTTGATCCACGCTGAGGGTGAGAAGTGCGTCATTGAGGGTGTGAGCAATTAACCACACTTATGATAAAATAAAAGGGCGGTTTTTCACTGATTTAGAGAGAGAAGCTCACTACAGTAGAATAAAGGAGCTGAACGACTTCCGGGGGAGGAACTATGCTTGTATGGGCTTCAAGATCCGTGGCAAAGGAATACGACTCAGTTCCAATTTTAATTTTTTTAATTTTGTGGACCTCTATGGCGTCCCTGCCATCGACCCTCGACACGTAGCCAGACATGCCATTCATTCACAAACATCTGAGTCCTACTCCTCAGATTTATGGGAAACACATGCATTCCTTGCAACCTCTGACAGCTTACGTGTCACGTGCGCACCCGAGCACCCACCAGCATCTGCTTCCGCAATCTGTACTCGGAGTGTCACTGATGAAATGGGGTGTCTTTGAAAGATAATCCTCTGTATGGGTGACACTGCAGCCTTTACGCCGTTGAAAAGAAAATATATACTAACGTGCACACAATGTGTCTAGACTGGGGCACGAGCGACGTGAAAATGACGGCTGTTCACCCCAGCTCACATCCCCAACCCCCACCAGGCCCGGCTCCAGGAATTTTTATTTGGGTGGGCCAAGGGTGCATTTGGGTGGGCCACTGCAGGCTTGATTTGTCACATATATGTCTAGGCAGGCCTGCTTCAGGGCCCTCCTTTATCTCTCCTTAGTCTTACAAGGCCCAGTAAAACGCACTCTTTTCCAAATCTCTTTCTAAATATTATCACTCTCAAAAAGTGTTTTTTCTATGTATGTTCCTTTGATGGGAAAAGGAGGTTTCTGAGGTGGGAGTATCAGGTAACTGACACTTCTCGGGCTCCCTCTGTGCGAGCCTTCACGGAGAATCCCTCTTCATTACTACCTCCACCTGACTCCGGACTCTGCAACGCACTCCCTTACAGGCTTGATTATCCACTACTCCTCTCCAGTGCACCTTATCTCACAGTTGACCTTGGGCCCCAGCCCCATATCAGGCACCATCAGGCTCCAATTTCATTTTTCCCAGTAAAAACATTAGTAAAATCACCTTCAAACTTAAAACATTGAATATAGCAGTAAATATAATTAGCATGCACTTTAAAGTATGTTCCACAGTAGCCCTTATGACCAGACTGCTAATTAAATAAACAAAAACAGAAAGGCCATGACAGGGCCGGGTTTAGAGCTGATGTGAAAGTCTTTTTTGGTGCCACACCAATAACCTCTTTCTCCGTAAATACCTTTACTACCACCTTCCAACAGTGCCCCTCATCCCTCCATGGCCCCCACTATTGACCTCTTCCTTGGATTCCCTCACTGCCACACGCCACAAGTTCCCCTCATCTCCCCATAGCCCCTCCCCCTCGTGACCTCCTCCTCGAATTCCCTCACTGCCACCCTCCACCAGTGCCCCTAATCTCTCTGTAGCCCCTCCCCCTCATGACCTCCTCCTCAGACTCCCTCACTATCACCCTCCACCAGTGCCCCTCGTCTCTCCCTAGCTCCCCCCTCCACCCCATGACCTCTTCCTCAGATTCCCTCACTGCCACCCTCCAACAGTGCCCCTCTTCGCTCCATAGCCCCTCCCACTACCTCCTCCTCAGATTCCCTCATTGCCACCCTCCAACAGTGCCCCTCATCTTTACGTAGCCCCTCTCTCATATGCATTTCATTTGTTGTATAGCGTAACTCATATCAGTGTAGTGTGTGTCAGTACTTTAGACCACGAACACATTATACAGAGACAATGAATCATACAAGTATATAAATCAGTCTACAGGGAATGTCACATAAGCCAATGAGGATTACAAGGTGTATGAATCACATGTCATCCATACTGGTTGGCAGTATATTTTAAGAGGGTTTGGTCTGGGGAAACACAACCTTAGGATTTAAAGAGTATTCCATGGGGATCTGCTTTACTGATAAAAATGTATATCTGCTCAAACATACTCATATTAGCAACATTAGAATAATGAAAGACTGAGGAAGTTCTAACTATATCACAAAATAAAAAAAAGCGAAGTTGTAACTATACCATTCATGTTTGTATGCAGCTCTTTGGTGACAGTTCATTGGTCACTGTCCTATGTTAGGATTGTAACTTCTGAACTGCAAGTAACACAAGGATCTCTGTGACAAAGGCAGTAACCCACTGAGCTTCCACATAAAATACAGTTCATCTGCATTTAAAAGCTACTAACAGACAAATGATTGCTCTCCAGCGGATCATTAATCACCAGCGTTATCTGGGCATTTTGTATTGTCTTATTGTTGTCCTCATCGGCCATGATAATGATAAAAACTGTTTAAATGAAGCACACAGGAAGTATGTTTCCTGCTGGGCCTGTGCATATTTTAAACCGAAAAACAAATAGTAACAAATTCTCTTACCTACTCCATTAGTCAAACTTTGTTTCACAGCCTGATGTGATAAGCAGCTGCAGGGGCCAGGAAAGGTGAATAGGAATAAACAAACTTATTTTCTCCTGCGCTGCATAGAAAAAGAAATATCCACGCAGCAGGACAGTAGGCAAAGGTTACCTTTGTCAAAGAAAGGATTTGTCCCTTTCGCCATGTGGAGATGAAGGGGTGAACAAATAAACAAAACCTCGTTAACATGTATATGGTCTTTTAAAGACCTGTGAAGTACTCGGGTGCGGCTGCGATAATCTCAAAAACTGTCTTGTGTGTGTGCGCGCCCGGTAAACTGTCTCGGCCCGGACTGACACAGACCTGCCTGCCTTCAAGCCCTCACTGCGAGGGCCAAGGGCAAGGCTCATGTTTGGGTAAGCCTGGCCCACCCGGCCCACCCGCTAGAACCGGGCCTGACCCCCACGTCATTGTCAGCCGATGCCATCCCACCCGCTCTTTGCACCCTTCCGCCCCCTCACGAGCATTGATGTCCTACCTCGCCCTGCTGCTGCTCTGTAGCCCCTCCCCCAACATATGATCCCTGGACATGTACTCAGGTCGTTGCATCATCCTCCCTAGGCCATGCACTAAAATATGCCAACACTGTTTACATTTCTATCATAGGATCTATTATTCGCACTTTGTATAGCCTATGAATTTCCTGATCCCCTTCTACCTCATCAACACCGTCCCCCCCACCCCCTTCACCTCCATGGCTGCTCCTCTCCAGCACAGCCGCCGCCTGGGTTTTCATGCGCGCGCCACATCCATTCAGTAAAAGATACGAGACCGAGAATCCTCGTGCAGGCAGGCAGAATAGACAATGGGAAAGAGGCGCCGGCGCATCCCTTACCGCGATCACGTTGACGAAGGTGGTCTTGCCGGAGTATTGCAGGCCCACCAGTGTGAGCTCCATCTCCTCCTTCCAGAAGAGGGCCTTGAACCAGTCCAGCAGCTTGTTAAACAAAGCGATCATCATGAGGCCGCGCTTCCGTCCTCCTGATCTCGAGGGTATACCGAGTCCCACTGCAGAGCCCCGGCCGAGAGAGAGCGGTGTCCCTGGGATGGCGAGCCGCCGTCTCCTCCTCCCGCTGCTGCTGCCTCCTTCCTCTTCCTCCCTTGCTGCTGCCGCTGCCTGCCTCCGAGCTGCATAGGAACCAGCCTCTCTGCTTGGCTCGGTGATACACGTCCAGGGATGGGTGGGGTTTCGCTTTCCCCAGCTTCCCACAGGCTGCTGATAGGGGACAATGCAGGAGATACATGCACTCAAACACAGTCACTCCCCACAATGTTGCACACGCAGACAGGGCAGATGCTCGGCTCCCCCCTGAGACGCCCTCTGCCATGGAGGATACCTTTAAGCTGCTCATCATACAGCTCTTCCACTGCATGTGATGCTTATTCTACCATCGAGGTGCCAATATTGTGTTGTATTGAAATTACACCTGTGTAGCGCTAACTACTCCTGACAACGTGTTGAAGCGTATTACGTGTCCGTTAAAACTCATATTCTGCGCTTATTAACAAACTGTATTTCCTCCATTAATGTATTTAACTTTTTTGGAGAGTAAATTGTAGGCCTGGGCCAAAATTCCGTTCCGCTCGCGGAAATTTGGCATTTTTGCGTTCAGCGGAAAGAGCGAAAATGTCAAAATTTCCGCAATCTGCATTTTACCGGTAATTTTTTTTCTTGCTCGCGCTGTAAAAAAATACATTCTCGCATGCGCGCCATCGCCTTACCTGAATCCCCGCGTTCGCCGATAAGTTTTCCCGATCCGGTCGCGTTCTCCACGAGATGTTGGATTGTTGGTAGCCATTTGCGCTGTCTCGTGACAGTTCGCGCCCGCATTAACGTAATTTGTCGCGCGATCACGTCATTTGTCGCGCGATCACGTCTTTCTTCTCGCGATCATGCACCGCGAGAGTATGAGAAGATTGAGATCTCGAACACGTAATTCTCCACCGCGAGCAAGAGCGTGAGGACGCGGGCACGTCATATCGAACGCGAGCGGGCGGGACAAGTGAAAACAAGATGGCCGCGCCCGTGAGCAACCGCATGGGTAAGTTGGCGAGCCGCGATCACGCAAAAAATACCGTGAACAGGCAGGAAAAAAACTTCTGCGTCTTTGCGATATTTCCGGCGTGTTTGCGGAGATTTTTTCATCATTTTCGCGATAGTTTGCGAAAGTGAATTTTGCAAATTCCGTCCACCCCTAGTAAATTGTCAAATTTAATGGTAAAAGGTAAGTTATTTAGCCATAAACTTCTGAGCATGCATACAATCTATTTAATTTACAAAACAGGTGTCGCACGTTTGGTATAAATGCTGAAGATTGGCAGGGTGTTGTATGAGAGAAACAGCCTGCACAGACCTGTGATATTATTAGATCCTTTCATAACTGTCAAAAACAGTAAACTAACAACAGTAAATCACACACCATCATAGATGCATGCAAAGAAAAAGGTGTCTGCCATACCTTTTAACAATATATTATATTAGTACCCCTAAGCTTCACATTTTAAACACACTGCACCCTCAAGTCTTACATTTCTTATCGCCTAAAATATTTTCCTTTCACCATGAAAAATAATCTGACAGTGAAATATAGACGTATATATACCTTCTAGTCTTACTGTTGTTTTAACTTCTCCCTGCTAAAGTCAGACATATTATTCAGCATATTCATTTTAATGGGGTGTTTCCTAAACTGTGGGTCGCGAGATGATTTCTCGGGGTCACGAAAGTCCAAGCAATAAAGTTGCCTTTACATTTTGTATTTATCATGTCACATTTGCTGCGCTTTAAAGACAAAGGTCAAATGTCAGGCCATGCCTCCTGAAAAATTGCTCCTGATTTTTTTTTTAACATGGGGATTGGTGTTTACAAACAACTCTCACTTTTCAGTCAGGGTAAGAAAAGCAAAGTGAATGAAATATGTGACATTCTTGCTGTGGTAGAGTGAAAGGAAAGGCTGTAGGATGGCATTGTTTTGTAACACACAACAAAATGTATATACCTGTGATTTAACTGTACACATTCAGCGGTTAGGAAATCATGAAGCACAGGTTTTTAGGTCTCAGCTCGAGGGCTGCGCTTGCACAGTCTCGCTCCGAGATTTAATGACTTGGAGAAGAGGGGCTGGAACCCACCCCTCTTCTCCCCTCTTCTCCATTGGCTGGCCTATTGAATGCTGGCCAGCCATTGGAGAAGAGGTTTGTCTCTCCGAACAGGCCCCGTCCTTTTCGGATTCGGGGGCGTGTTTTTTGCTACTTTTCTAATTATCTCCTCCAGTCAATGGCAAGAGGAGAACACGCCCCCGAATCCGAAAGCGCCGCTGCCTTTCTCCGAGGCATTTCTGCTTTCACCTCGGAGAAAGGCAGTGGTGTGCTTGTTGTCGTGGTTTCCAGCACCCTCACACGTTTCACAGCTAGCCATAAACTTCCAGTGCTGAAGTTCACGTGTCTGCCGAATACCCTACCTTCTGAGACGCTCTCGTGATCTAAAATGGGTACTTTTGCTATGTAGAGAATTATTCTCTAGCGCTAACTCCGGTCAGAATGGTAATCATTGCTCAGTGCTACATCTCAGAAGTTTCCAACTATCAAGTTATTTTCCCCTTTGCTGCTTCCGCCCTGAAACTAAACCTGTCTGGGGCTAACCCTATTTTAAGCCAACGTTGTTCCTATTTTTAACGTTTAAACTGTTGAAAGGCGTATGTTACAATCGAAATATATGTATTTATGTGGGGACGTAAGGCTGGATTCACAGCGGTGGCCCTGGAGAGCAGCACAAACGAGGCTAGACCTGTGTTTAAATATATTCGCGATGACAGTGGAGTCCTTCGGGGAAGGTCTGAACTGGAGACAGCATCTCAGCCGGCCTCGGAGAAGCGAGGATGAGCCCCCAGCCATGTGCTCGGCTCCCCGCTTCGTTTCCACTGGAAAGGGAGCTGCTACAACCCCCCTCCCTGCCCTGCTCACATGTCTCTTCCTCATCCCAGTAGAGGGTTTGTGGGGGAGGGAGCTCCGTGCGCCTTAATCTGAATCACTGCGCTGTTTTTATTTTAATCATGTATGTACGCGTTTTGACGGTGAAGTAGTTGTTTAGTAATCTCATAATCCTGACAGAATTGAACAGTGTAAATCTTTGGAACACGCTTCCCACCTGAGAAGGCCTAAAACATTGTGGTTTGGACGTCACCGTGGCACAAGCACGTATACAGAACTTCCCATGTAGAATCCGGCCGAGGTATATGTCTAACTATTCAACCATTCAGCCTTCCGACTCGCCCACCCACCTTTTTATCTATCCGCATGCTTATCCGTGTATGCATCGACCCATTCATCCGTCCGTCTATGCATCCTGCGGTTAATAAATCAATGTGTTTTCCATCCATTCCACCATGTGACGTAATTTGGGCTCGCCGTGCAATCGTTTGGGCAACATGGCGTGGGTCAGCAAGATTAAAGTAGGGTATTTACAAGAGTGAACATGTTTCCTCAACTTATTTTAGGAGAGTACTGCAGCTTTTTCTTCAACGCTTCCCGCCGTTTGCTTTTTGGTGTAGGGAGAAACCTATATCGGGAGAGGAGGAAGAGATCGGAATACTGGCTTATCAGGTACTTGACGGACTTGTGTTTTACTTTTTGGTGGTTCAGGAAGGTCTCTTTTTGTTTACATCAGTCCTCGAATGAAAAATGCTTACAGCAGCAAAAGCTGCAGTTTGGTAATTCTCAAGCACTGTCTAGGCCTACAGGGAAACCTAAAAAAAAAATCTATTTTTGAAAGAACTAACTCGATCTGCAACAACAAGGTTTAGAGAAATCTTGCGCTGTATTTGGATAAAGAAAAACAAACCGCATCTTAGCCTCAAGACTGACATGACTTTGTGAAGAAATAAAGAACTGGCCTGCAAGTAGATGATTCTACCACAGTCTGCATATGCGAGGCCAGGAAGACCGCGCATAATATAAAGACATTTGTTATTTCTAGCAGCAAACTTAGCTTAGCGATGAGATCATCTCCATTTAGGGGGTGGGAGCTATAGACTCTTAGGCATTGAAGCCCCTTTTCTGTATTATCTATCGTATCATCTAGTTGGCACAGCGTGCACTCTGGTCTGGGCAAGGTAGAGTGGATATTGGCTTCAGGGTTTACTTCTGTAAAAACAAGTAGGAGTTACAAATCTCGAAACGCTAACATAACCAAAAATAATATCATGAGCAATGCCAATAGCTCTAACTTTAACAATGCCGAGACCATTGCATTGTAAATGCTTGTTGTAATTCAGAAATGTGATGGAAAAGATGTTAATAGGATCACAACAAATCAAGACATTTTACTTAGTGAAGCACAAAAAGTTTTAATATTTACTGAAACCCAATTTCCACACATTCTCAGTTGTGTCTAATATAGTTTTAACAGTAAAAAAATCACAGTCCCCAGCACACGCTAGAATTATAGTCCGCATGTATATAGAAATTAAAGTAAACAGTAAACCTTCTTTGCTTTCTCTTTTCTTTATTTCTTTTTTTCTTTTCTTGTTCTGATGAATACTTAGCCAACACGTGTTTCGTCACCTGGTGGGCACACTGTCCCACGACTTTTTGTCTTTTGACTGATTCCAAAGCTCCCCACTGCAGGATGTTAGTGTATTGTGTCTCAATATCCATCGTGACATGAACGTCAGTATGGGGATTAAATGAGATGCCTTCAATCTTGGATATCAAGTGTCCAGTGTCTTTGACATAAGCAGATAAAGTTGACACCAAAGGTTTTAAAAATATGTTGATGTATTTAGACAGGGGTTCTGTTATAGATCCAATGGTGGACACAATGGGCCTAAATGGGGGTTTGGTGGTATCCTTATGCGCAGGGCACAAGTCCTATAAAGAGAAGTGGGGGGACTGACAATATGCAAATGACCTCATGACGTCACATGCTGAACTAGTCTCGGTGTCTGAAAATTACACCGGGACACGTTCAGCATATTTCTGTGGGGCCCAGCTTCTTGGCATGGGGACGGCGTCCACCCTGTGAAAAGAGTGGGGGGACGCCGTGTACCTGCGTGTACCCCCGACTTGAGCCCTGCTTATGCGTTTTAGGTACCCTATAGAGGACCAGGATTCTGGTGTATGGCCTGTTGAGAAACTCAAATTCCTGCTTACAAATAGTGCCTCTATCTAGGGCTCTCTGAGTGATATTGAGGATTGCCTTTTTAATCCTCTGTTCAGGAAAGGTATTAGCTTTAGAGTAGTGTTCAGGTACTTCTAACATTTTAAGGATCTGTTCCTTATAGTCTTTGGTGTCCAACACCACGATACCTCCTCAATTATTGTTGGGTTTGATCGTCACTTCACTGTTTTTACATAAACTGTTGAGGGCATTGCATTCCTCACGGTTCAAATTGTAAGCAGGTTTGGGAACAAATCTAAGCATGGATTGTATTTTAGAATACACTGTTTACTCAAAAATACCCACCTCTGGGCCTACCTCATCTAAGGTGGGAGTAACACCTCGAATCTGGGGAACCGGGTTCGAGTCTTGGCAACAATGCTCAACATACTGCGATTCTGGGCAAATCACAATCTCGCCGTGCCTAACAAAAAATGAATGTGTCCTTCTGTAACGGAACTGGTGCTCCTGTAAGGCGCTCTGATACCCGATGTCTCTGGCCAAGTTTGCGCTATATAAAACTGATGGGTCTCAGTCCTGTTCTATTGTCATTGTTGGGTGCAGTAATTTTATCAAAAAAAATTCTTTATCTGACCTTCCGGAAAAAAGAGTGTATATCACGGCAAAGCTCAAACTTGTTGATATTCGTGCTTGGGACAAACTGTAGACCCCTGGTGAGAAGGATGAGGGAGTGATCGTCCAGTTTTACAAGCGATAAATTGAATATAGGAACGGGGTCTGTGTGGGAGTGTTGACTCAATCTCTCCAATATTGGTTGTGTCTGGTCTGGAGGTACTGGTGGGAATTTTCTGTATGTTGATGCTGTCCCTTAGTTTGGTTTCTGAACCTCACTCGTGGGGTTCCCCAATGGTTTCCTAAAAAACGGTTGTTCCTGTTAGCCCTTTCAAATGGTGTTCTCCTATTACCATAGTCATCGAATGGATTGGATCCTCCCTCACCTTCCGATTCAGAGGTGTCTGAAAATGTCTGAATTTTCTTGTGAGACCAATGCTGATAGTCCCCATGACTCATATTGTCTCTTGTTGTGTTATAATATTGTGCTCCCAAATAAGGATACACTCTCTCTTCAGAAAAATACTGAATGTTCTTCTTGAGTTTTTCTGTCTTTTTGTTTGATAAGATATTCACTGAAGGAATTAAGTTCAAGGTTAACCTCCTCTAGTTTCTTTTTTGGCCTCGTCAATGTGGTTATTTTTTCTAAGAGTTTCCTCTATTTCTGCAATTTCCTTGAATAGGGTTTCCACTACCTATCTTGCTGTTTCTTTAATAAGAATCATGAGGTCCCTGGAGCAGCGGTTAGCAAGGAGTGAACACCTTTCCAAGAACTCCCTGATTTCCACAAACAGGCCAGGGATATTTCTTATTCTGAGCCCATTGGGTATGACCACAGCTTTAAAATATTCCAGCATAAATTCTGCATGCAGCTCTGCTCTTCTAGTCTTCTTTTTCAAATTTAGGAGTTTAAACCATTCATCATTACTATCTTTGCTAATAGAGAATGGTCTATCCGAGGAGGAGATACTCTGGCCTAATAATTTGGAAAACTCCTTATCACTAATTCTAAAAGTTTTAATACTATCCATGGATATCTATAGATGATAGGAACAAAGTCAGAAATACGGGGAAATCCATGAAAGCAGTCCACAAGTCCTAAAAAATATCAAACAAACTGTGCCAAAGAAAAGAGAAAAGCAATATAAATAATCCCAAATCAAGAAAAGTTAGTGTTCACACTCAAAAAATTAGCTCCAAGCCCAAACTACACAATTCCTAATTACCCTCTAAGCAACGTGCTGGGAAAACCTTAATGTACAACAAAGATGGTCCCTGACTATTCTGTATGGGTTGGAGAAGAAAGCAGGGAAATAACAAGGTAAACAACAACAGAATGTCTCCAAAGCACTATCATTTAGTAAATTCCAGTAAGTCCATGATATAGAAACTGTTCTGTACCAGACAAATGGTTTTAAAGTTTATTTATCAAGAGTACATAAATATATTTATTAAATCTTTTTTGTTTTTATATTTGAAAATTCATTTTATATAAACAAACAGAAACATATATCACAGTATTTTCATGTATTGGATTGGGGAGCACCCACAACAACACTATAGATAAACATTTGCATACAAAACATAAAATGTAACACAGTGCAAATAACAGAACTCACAAACCATACTAAGACAATACAGAAGTAAGTGAACAATAAACATACAAAGTAAAAAAAGACATTCACAAAGGTAACAAACAAGAATAATTCATTCTATACTTATATTTGAATTATTCAAGTGTTCAAATTCAACATTAGTGTATTAATCAACAGAAATATGCCAACGCGCGTTTCGGAAGTAGCTGGAAGATGAACATATCCTTCATCAGGGTGCTGTCTGTATGCAACATATTCAGTGGCAGAAAGCCATCTGCAAGGGATGCACTCTCACTTGTTATAAAACTGCACAGGGTGCTCAATACAAGTTCACAACCAATGGTCTGGAGAACAGGGAAAAATAAAATAAGTATACCAAATACTATTACAAACTAAGGGCACAAGCTGAGCCTAGTGAATTAAGAAGGAGTCATGCTATCTCACCCATTGATGTGTGTCTAAAGATAGGAGCAGAATGTGCCCAATGGTCATGCTGTCTTCACCAAGCAAAGTGTGGATAGGATTAGAAGCAGAATGTGTCCTAGTAGTCAAACAGGTTAGAAACCAATATTAGAGCCCCAAAGATACCAGAGTGTCATAAACTACCTGTGAATAAAAACACCATAAGTGTTTGGAGTTGAGAAATTATGCCTACTAGTAAGCCATATTCTCGCATACGATTATTAGATGGCATGAAGATAAGGAGTCCTCAATCTCTGGGCCTAATGTAAATGATCACTTGTTCGAAGTGAGATCTAAGACAAAAAAATTATCATATAGCAAATACCTAGAGTATGTCTAACGTAAGGATTAGTGGTCCCTGGTGTGGCTACATACCTAAAGTTTTGGAAAAATGCTGCCAGAGTTTTGGCTATGTCTATCGGTCCAGGATTTCATGAAGATTAGTAGTCCAACAAAATATAGATAAATCTGAAGAATTATTAAGAAATGGACTAATGTGAAAGGCTCAATAACTGGAATGGTCTATATACAACTGAGTATCTAATGTACGAACTACGCTTACCTAAAGCTCAAAAGTATAGAGCTGTAAGTAGATTCACGTTGCCCCAGGAATCAAATTAACACACCAGAGTGAAAATATCTATAAATAAGAAATACATGTAGTTACAGGGCGCTAAGTTAGTAAACCTATTGTATGCTCAGAAAAAAACAGGCAACAGAACTTACCCGTGTGTCTCAGTGAGACACAGCTCCTGGGGCGGGCGCCAGCAAAGTACTGTCAATTAAGCCAGCGTTCTAGGGGCTCAATGGTACTACGGCTTTTAAGATCCACAGTGGTCTGTTGATAAGAAACTGAAACAAAATATGGCCGCAATGAGGGTGAGAATTATGGGCACTGTTCCTGTTATTCCAGAGATGATCGAAAGAATGTCTGAATGTAGTCTGGTATTAAAAAAAGAACAGTTTGAAAGCGTGTTAGAAGGCTGTAGGAAACCGTGTTAAAAAAGTGTGCCAGACCTTGAGTGTGATTATATATACTTATTTTCACAAGACCGAGTCAAATGCCTTTTCAGTGTTAAGAAAAATGGCAGGGGCAGCAGATAAATACAAATCAGTCTGATGTAAGGGCAAAGAACATGCAATATTAGGGCAAAAAACATGCAGATACTGTAAACTGTCATACATTCCATACTAAAGTCAATCTGATCAGGCACAAAAATTACCTGCACACAGTGGATAAGGTATTTAGACAGTATTTTAGCCAGGATTATGGTGTTCACGTCTATAAGTGAGAGAGTTTTGCATTTAGCTTACTGTAAAATATTTTGAGTAAGTCAAGATGTAGTAAGAAGTAAATTAATTGTAAAAATTGATGTTTGTATATTAAACAAATATATACTAACTAAATATGTTTAAATGTAAAGGTCAGGAAATTAAACTAGTTCTAAATTAGTTTAATATATCTGAAGATTTGGCAAAAGTTATTGATTTAGTTATATTTAAGTCATCAATTCCATTTAAAGCCTAGAGTTGCGTTTTTAATTGAATACTTAATTATATATATTAAAGGGTCAGGTTATGGGCACTGAAT
Source organism: Triturus cristatus (assembly GCF_964204655.1). Lineage (NCBI taxonomy): Eukaryota > Metazoa > Chordata > Amphibia > Caudata > Salamandridae > Triturus > Triturus cristatus. Next base: position 535,070,075 of record NC_140579.1, read on the forward strand.
TGAAAAGCATTTCAATTACACAAAAAGGGGTAACTCAAAAGGAAAAATAAGAACAAAAAATATGTAAGGTCGTGTAGAGTAAATGTAAATGTAGTGAGGATTGAGTCATCGGCAAAATATTTAGGGGGTTATTACACCTTGGTCCTAGGGACTGCCGTACTCGTGGTGGCGGTCCAACCACCCCGGCGGTCCAACTGCCGTATTACTATGGTGGTGGTGGGATCCCAACAAGACCGCCACCCCTGCCAGGATCCAGGATCCCATGGTGGTGGCGGTGTGGAAAGCGGCCTGAATATGCTGGCGGTGCTGCAGAACATATTGCGATCTGCAGTTCCACTGTACAGTTCATGTTGTGCCCCCCACAATTACACTTTTGTGCGAGCACTGTCTAACTTGCACAACATGGTGCATGCCACACACTGCACGTACATGCAGCTGACTCTCACGGAGGCGGTATGCTGTATAGGCTCCCCTAAGAGCCTAACATACTCACCGTTGTGACCGCTGCAGCACCACCCACCCGTCCAGGATAAAATTCGTAATCAGGCAGGTGGGTGCACCACAGGCTTGGTGGTCTTCCTGGTACCGCTGCGATCCCAGATGAATACCACCAAACTTGTCACAAGGCCCTTAAAACTTACTTTGAGAATGCAGTGGTAGAAGATGCACTGGTTGCAATGTAATTGTAGGTTGAAGTAATAAGGACCACTGTAATAAAATATATTTTTATCCACTGATGGTTTAAAAGGGCGATTCTGCTGCAAGCTTTTTCAGGGAACAAAGGAGGACCTGTGAGACATGGTTCAAATATTATAGTCATTGCCTTCTCTTATTTCATCTCCTCATAAGAGAAACCCCTTTGGGGGTAGTAATGGAACGATGTTCCTCAGTTACAGAATGAAGATGTGTCTGAACCTCTTGCTAAATACTACACTGAGCGCTAGGTACCTTAGCCAAATAAGTGAGATTGACCTCTTTCAGCCTGGGGCAAAGCCTTACAGGTAACAATATGTTTAATATTTTGTTGAGCCTGTTAACTTTTATAGACACCATGTAATATACTTGATGCTTTAGCTCTTTCATCTCTTTTTTTCTGGAAACAGCACGAGAGATTTTTGTCCTTTCAAAATAATCATTGTTTCCATAGGGGTATTCTGTATTTCACTGTTGGGCGTTAGCATGGAGATACCCTTGGGTGGCTGTTGCACTTTAAAAATCTGATTGATTGATTCATTCATTTCTTCATTCAGTCACCAGCCATTTGCAGTAACATAGGAATCATTCTCGTCACCAATACATCAAGTCAGTTTTACAGAAAAAAAAGACTGTTCTGACCAATTCCATAACGTGGGTAAATATAATTGTTGGCAGGATATTCTTCCATTATTTCTAAAATCTGCATAAAGTGGACTAAAATATACAACATATTTTAGCATAATAAGAACATCTCTGACTTCGTATTGTGATACCCCGATTGTATTGTGATCTCTGTATGTGTGGCAGTGGTGTATTTAAGAACTTGATAATTATGCCAAAACAATGTTTTGTCAATAAATTGTATTCACAAAAATGGTGTTCGTATTTATGGAACTAAAGATCTATAGTTTTCGGAATGCTGGACAATGCAAACATTCACCCCCTGTCACAAGGATCAGGGTTAAATCTATCATTCTTTTGCTCACCACACCACCCCAGTTTGGACCCAGCCATATGCAAATCAGTCTTGACCCTGTTCCTTGTGAGAACAGTCCAGCCCGAACTGCCAAGCCAGGTCTTCCCTCGACAGGAAACAATCATCCTGGGACTGGTTTCAGTGCATTACCCTTCATCAGCCAGGCTAACTTGAAGCCAGCGGTGTAGTGAGCACGGAACCCACGCCTGGGCAAACCCTTCCCACTTAGGGCGACTTATGCAACAGAAACAATTGATGGAATGAATGCTGGGCAATGCAAACATTCACCCCCAGTCACAAGGATCTGGGTTAAATCCATCATTCTTTTGCTCACCACATCACCCCAGTTTGGAACTAGCCATATGCAACTCAGTCTTGACCCTGTTCTTTGTGAGAACAGTCCATCCTGAATTGCCAAGCCAGTTCCTCCCTCGACAGGAAACAATCATCCTGGGACTGGTTTCAGTGCATTACCCTTCATCAGCCAGGCTAACTTGAAGCCAGCGGTGTAGTGAGCACGGGACCCAAGTCTGGGCATGCCCTTCCCACTTAGGGCGACATATGCTAAAGAAACAATTGATGGACGGAAGGCTGGACAATGCAAACATTAACCCCCAGTCACAAGGATCTGGGTTAAATCCATCATTCTTTTTTGGACCCAGCCATATGCAAATCAGTCTTGACCCTGTTCCTTATGAGAACAGTCCAGCCTAAACTGCCAAGCCAGGTCCTCCCTGGACAGGAAACAAGCATCCTTGGACCAGTTTCAGGGCATCACCCTTCATCAGCCAGGCTAGCTTGAATCCAGTGATGTAGGGAGCACGGGACTCACGTCTGGGCATACCCTTCCCACTAAGTCCGACATATGCAAAAGAAAGAATTGATGGATGGAATGCTGGACAATGCAAACATTCACCCCCAGTCACAAGGATCTGGGTTAAATACATCATTCTTTTACTCACCACACCACCCCAGTTTGGACCCAGTCATATGCAAATCAGTCTTGACCCTGTTCCTTGTGAGAACAGTCCAGCCCGAACTGCCAAGCCAGGTCTTCACTCGACAGGAAACAAGGATCCTGGGACCGGTTTCAGGGCATCACTCTTCATCAGCCAGGCTAGCTTGAATCCAGTGGTGCAGTGAGCGTGGGACCCACGTCTGGGCATACCCTTCCCACTTAGGGTGACATGTGCAAAAGAAACAATTCATGGACGGAATGCTGGACAATGCAAACATTCAGCCCCAGTCACAAGGATCAGGGTTAAATCCATCATTCTTTTGCTCACCACACCACCCCATTTTGGACCCAGCCATATGCAAATCAGTCTTGACCCTGTTCCTTGTGAGAACAGACCAGCCCGTACAGCCAAGCCAGGTCCTCCCTGGACAGGAAACAAGGTTCCTGGGAGCGGTTTCAGGGCATCACCCTTCATCAGACACGCTCGCTTGAATCCAGTGGTGTAGTGAGCACGGGACCCACGTCTGGGAATACCCTTCCCACTTAGGGTGACATATACTAAAGAAGCAATTGATGGACGGAATGCTGGACAATGCAAAATTCACCCCCAGTCACAAGGATCTGGGTAAAATCCATCATTCTTTTGCTCACCACACCAACCCAGTTTGGACCCAGCCGTAGGCAAATCAGTCTTGACCCTGTTCCTTGTGAGAACACTCCAGCCCGAACTGCCAAGCCAGATCTTCCCTCGAAAGGAAACAAGCATCCTGGGACCGGTTTCAGGGCATCACCCTTCATCAGCCAGGCTAGCTTGAATCCAGTGATGTAGGGAGGACGGGACGCACGTCTGGGCATACCCTTCCCACTAAGGCCGACATATGCAAAAGAAACAATTGATGAATGGAATGCTGGACAATGCAAACATTCACTCCCAGTCACAAGGATCTGGATTTAATCAATCATTCTTTTACTCACCACACCACCAAAGTTTGGACCCAGCCATATGCAAATCAGTCTTGACCCTGTTCCTTGTGAGAACAGTCCAGCCCGAACTGCCAAGCCAGGTCTTCACTCGACAGGAAACAAGGATCCTGGGACCGGTTTCAGGGTATCACTCTTCATCAGGCAGGCTAGCTTGATTCCAGTGGTGTAGTGAGCGCGGGACCCACGTCTGGGCATACCCTTCCCACTTAGGGCGACATATGCAAAAGAAACAATTGATGGACGGAATGCTGGACAACGCAACCTTTCACCCCCAGTCACAAGGATCAGGGTTAAAATCCATCATTCTTTTGCTCACCACACCACGCCAGTTTGTACCAAGCCATATGCAAATCAGTCATGACACTGTTCCTTGTGAGAACAATCCATCCCGAACTGCCAAGCCAGGTCTTCCTTTGACAGGAAACAATCATCCTGGGCCTGGTTTCAGGGCATCACCCTTCATCAGCCAGGCTAGCTTGAATCCAGTGGTGTAGTGAGGAGAGGGACCCACGTCTGGGCATACCCTTCTCACTTAGGGTGACTTATGCAAAAGAAGCAATTGGTGGACGGAATCCTGGACAATGCAAGCATTCGCTCTCAGTCACAAGGATCCGGGTTAAATCCATCATTCTTTTGTTCACCACACCACCCTAGTTTGGACCCAGCCTTATGCAAATCAGTCTTGAGCCTGTTCCTTATGAGAACAGTCCAGTCTGAACTGCCAAGCCAGGTACTCCGTGGACAGGAAACAAGCATCGTGGGACCGGTTTCAGGGCATCACCCTTCATCAGCCAGGCTAGCTTGAATCCAGTCTTGTAGTGAGCACAGGACCCACATCTGGGCATACTCTTCCCACTTAGGGCGACATATGCAAAAGAAACAATTGATGAACAGAATGCTGGACAATGCAAACATTCACCCACAGTCACAAGGATCTGGGTTAAATCCATCATTCTTTTGCTCACCACACCACCCCAGTTTGGACAAAGCAATATGCAAATCAGTCTTGACCCTGTTCCTTGTTAGAAGAGTCAAGCCCGAACTGCCAAACGAGGTCCTCCCAGGACAGTAAACAAGCATCATGAGACCGGTTTCAGGGCATCACCCTTCATCAGCCAGGCTAGCTTGAATCCAGTGGTGTAGTGAGCACGGAACCTACGTCTGGGCATACCCTTCCCACTTAGGGTGACATATGCAAAAGAAAGAATTGATGGACGGAATGATGGACAATGCAAACATTTAGACCCAGTCACAAGGATCTGGATTAAATCCATCATTCTTTTGCTCACCGCACCACCCCAGTTTGGACCCAGCCATATGCAAATCAGTCTTCACCCTGTTCCTTGTGAGAACAAGTCCAGCCCGAACTGCCAAGCCAGGTCCTCCCTGGACAGGCAACAAGCATCCTGGGACCGGTTTCAGGGCATCACCCTTCATCAGCCAGGCTAGCTTGAATCCAGTGGTGTAGTGAGCACGGGACCCACATCTGTGCATACCCTTCCCACTTAGGGCGACAGACGCAAAAGAAACAATTGATCGACGAAATGCTGGACAATGCAACATTCACCCCCAGTCACAAGGATCTGGGTTAAATCCATCATTCTTTTGCTCACCACACCACACCACCCCAGTTTGGACCTAGCCATATGGAAATCAGTCTTAACCCTGTTTCTTGTGATAACAGTCCAGCCCGAACTGCCAAGCCAGGTCCTCCGTGGACAGGAAACAAGCCTCCAGGGACCGGTTTCAGGACATCAACCTTCATCAGCCAGGCTACCTTGAATCCAGTGGTGTAGTGAGCAAGGGACACACGTCTGGGCATACCCTTCCGACTTAGGGCTATATATGCAAAATAAACAATTGATGGACGGTATGCTGGACAATGCAAACATTAACCCCCAGTCACAAGGATCTGGGTTAAATCCATTATCATTTTGCTCACAACACCACCCCTGTTTGGACTCAGCCATATGCAAATCCAGTCTTGACCCTGTTCCTTGTGGTAACAGTCTAGCCCAAACTGCCAAGCCAGGTCCTCCCTGGACAGGAAAGAATCATCCTGGGACCTGTTTCAAGGCATCACCCTTCATCAGCCAGGCTAGCTTGAATCCAGTGGTGTAGTGAGCACGGGCACCATGTCTGGGCATACCCTTTCCACTTAGGGTGACATATGCAAAAATAAATAATTGACGGACTGATTGCTCGACAATGCAAACATTCACCCCCAGTCACAAGGATCTGGGTCAAATCCATCATTCTTTTGCTCACCACACCACCCCAGTTTGGACCCAGCCATATGCAAATCAGTCTTGACCCTGTGCCTTGTGAGAACAGTCCAGCCCGAACTGCCAAGCCAGGTCCACCCTGGACAGGAAACAAGCATCCTGGGACCGTTTTAGGGCATCACCCTTCATCAGCCAGGCTAACTTGAATCCAGTGGTGTAGTGAGCATGGGACCCACATCTGGGCATACCCTTCACACTTAGGGCGACACATGCAAAAGAAACAATTGATGGACAGAATGGTGGACAATGCAAACATTCACCCTCAGTCACAAGGATCTGGGTTAAATCCATCTTTCTTTTTGTCACCACACCATCCCAGTTTAGACCCAGCCATATGCAAATGAGTCTTGACCCTGTTCCTTTTGAGAACAGTCCTGCCTGAACTGCCAAACCAGGTCCTCCGTGGAGAGGAAACAAGCATACCGGGACTGGTTTCAGGGCATCGACCTTCATCAGCCAGGTTAGCTTGAATCCAGTGATGTAGGTGTTAAATGGTAGCGGCAGTTTCAGTCGATAACCTTTCAAGTATTTGCCCGGCGGTAATCGCCTCTCATACCACTCGATAATTTACCAATAAAAGAGGCAGGCGCCGGAGACTGGAAGGCAGGAAACAAAGTTTTATTCCGTCGGAGCAGAACACATCAGATCAGACAGCAAGGTATCGTCACGAGGTGCTCTAACTGCATCTCTGAGACCTGGTCTCTTATACACTGGTTTATTGCTTTATTACACATAGTACATTCTTGAGATTCCCTTGATGTACGGGGGGAATATCCCCTGAAGCCCCGGTTCAGATCCGATCCCACACATAGATACAGTAGAAGTTCCCACCCCACCCACAGTAGGAGATGGCTATTGCGCAGCAGGGTATTCCGCCAATTCCTGGGGGGTGTGTGACCGGTCGGGTCTCAGGGAGTAGGGGCTTTGATCTACTGTAATCCCTTTGATGTGGGGTGTTTCCCTTACAGTAGGGGCAATAAACTGCATCCGCAGGGCTAGGTGATGGCCTGGGACCAGTTCAGACAATGGGGCGCAGAGGAAGGGGGTTATCAAAGGAGAGGCATGACCATGTATGGGTTGTCGGTCGGAAGTGGTTCCGTAGCAGGGTCGCGCAGAAAGAGAGGGTTTATGGCCTGTATGAGAGAGGGGGGTTGGCCAGCGCGCGGGGGATGCTCGCAGCGCCAAGGGGACCGCGCTGGCGATTGACAATGAGTGGGGAGAGAGTGGGGTGCCTAAAATGGCGGCCGTGCATTCGCTGTGCGTGGCGCTGAGGAGAGGCAAGATGGCGCAGATAATGTTCAGTTTGTAAGCTAAATTTCCACAGTCCTCCCTTTTAACATATCTCGCCAGCTTGTCCGGCCAATATTCACCTTTGTTAGCCTTTCAGTTACAGTATCGTCAATGTTCGTTATACATTTAAAGATACAGAGTCTTTAGGGTAGTCAGGAGTAGTCTGACACATTTGGCAGGGTGTGACCACTCACTGTTCTTTGATCACAGTCCTGTTCCTTAACACAGTTCACCACAGGTACTTTGAGACAGGGTGCCGGCCTTTTGTTCTTCGATAGTAGGTCAAAGTCATAGTCAAAATGAAAGAGGAAGAGAGAATGGGGTGGCGTGGGATCGGATCAAAAATGCGGACCAAGGAGAGCAGAATCTTTCAGCACTGGGCCCATCAATCGGGCCCGACGGGTTGAGACTTCAGGCACGCTGGTCAGTGAGCAGGGGCCTCGATGTAGCCCTTCGCGCTTATCGTTCTGATAATGGTGTCTCGTCTCACACCCTTTTTGCTTCGTCGCTTCCCCCTTGGTCGATGTCATAGATGCTTTATGATCCGCAGCCAGACTGTGCGTCACGTCCGACCCCTCTCTTCCGATGGCTGCAGGTTATCTTTGAATGGGTTATAAGAAACGAAAGTCTTAGAGATTTTGGCAGGGAAGACATTTACATACTTCATTCTCTCTCCCAACCACTGAGTAGTTGCGGAAATGCTCTTATCTGTTACTATATGATTGGTGTCTATTAACTCTGATGTTAATGTGCGTGTTACTAATCTATTAATTACTGCTGTGGTGCAGGGTTCGGTGGGTGTCCCTGTCCATCGTCTGGCCTTCTAGGTGTCAGTTTCTGCGCCCTATAATACAAGGTTTGGTAATACCCGTAAGTGCGAGGTGCTACGGTCATGCGTTCACGAGTATCCTTTTCATACAGTAGGTGACCCTTTATCAGTTTAAAACGGGGCCATCAGCTGTTTCGTTCGGAATACTCTGAGACGGCTAGTATAGGGCTGGAGTTATCTTTGGGAGAACAGGGTGCTTTAGACATTCTATTTCGGGCTAATTGGTCAGGGGTAATTCTGGGCGGTGGAGATGGTGTCCTTTAAGAACAAAAACCACTGACATATAGTCCCCGTGTTGAGGGTCAGATTGGGAGACATCAGTCGTCTTACCTGTCCTTTCCTTCTCAGCCGATTAGGCTTAACGTTCGCAAAAAGGAGAGGTAGTAACGTGGTAAAGTATGGTCGTTTTTGTTTCTGTCAATTTGTTCGTACACTACCGTGTTCAGGCCAATTATACACTTACCAAAGAGGTGTATGTCGTTAATTTATTCAAGAAGAAAGAGGGCAAGAAAGAGCCTTTTGCGAGGGAGGGGGAGAGAGAGTGAGAGAGAGAGAGAGAGAGAGAGATGGGTAAGATAATAGGCCACTTGGTGCACACACAACATGGAGTAGCATGGGTCTGTTCCATGTAAGAAAACACAAGCGGGGAAAAGACATAAATTCGGTGATCACGTACACACAAATGCCGGATAGGGTGTGACAGTACATGCATCAAGACGGAGACTCAGGGCTGCGTTGAGCACGGGGACCTCTCCTTTCCTGTCCTCTATTCCTATGCATGCTGCGTACCTTTAGTATTTTGTAGTTTATCTTATGGGTTGTCTGACCCTTTATTCTCCTCCCTTTGATCGGTGGACGAGCACTTCAATCATACAATGACGCTCTCTTCTAGTGACCCAAACATGAAATGCATACACATTCATATCGTATAATCGTAGTACACACGCACAATCATATCATACAGTTTTTCATGTTCCCAATGATGGTCTGTAATTTTACGCACTATCTCACAACGTTTGTCTATGTTTTCCCTGATGTTGAACTTGGTGCGGTCCATGTCCACTCCACTCTTCAGTCGGAACTTCGTCGTGACCTATAGAGGGGAAAATAAGAGGGGAGGGGAGGTGCAGTATTCAAAATACCCCAGCGCGCGCAGACACGAAAGGTTCTACCTACCATGTACCAGGCTAGCCGCAGGGGTGGGTAATACCACGGACCTATTATTCTTTAGTTCGAGGCAAAGATGCTCTAGTTCATTCATCTCCTAAATTCGGGTTCCCTGGTCGTGCATGTATTTCTCAATTGGTCGTGTATTATGGTGCAAGATACCATACCTTACGTGCGACATATACCTTAAGTTATAGTTCATTATTGATTTGACAATTCTTGGAAAAAGGGCAGGCGTGATGGGTACAAATTCCGTTAAACAAAAATATTTTAGGCAAATCGAGTCTGTATTATCTGTATGCTTTCGCTTAGGAGTGACAATCTTTTATTTAAAAGAGAAACCTTCAACAACCCAGATGATTAGTCATGACACTGATTCCGTAATTCCTTTTTAAGAAGCCCTTTATTTAAAACAATGTCAGTGTAGAAATACGGGCCTACAGCCGCTATAGGCCGGCCACGGTGTGAGAGGCGTCGAGCGACATGAGCAACACTAGATTAACATAAAAATCGGTTCCCCCCTCTCCCCCACCATCATGTGTGAAAGCATCGCATACATATATATATATATATATATATATATCTCTTTTTAACACAAATGTCACGTGACTGGAACGCCACAAGGAGTTGTAGGCCACTCCTACATCAGCGCCATCTTAGGGCGGGGTCGGGCCAGTGCACAGTCTAAGTCTTTCCATGAATTAGCAGTTGAACCAGAATTCCTTTCGGTAGTTCGAGAACTTTCGTTAGCGTCAACTTTGCGTCAGCATGGCGTCACTGCAACCTTGTAGCAATGCCATGGTTCGTTCTTAGGGCGGGGCGGCAGGCGGGTTCTTCCGCCGACGTTTTACTTTTTCACTGCACCAAGCGGAGGCAAGGTGGCCGTCGCCCGGGGGGCAAAAGAGTAATGGCGGTGGTTTTGTCCTTACCGGAAGTCCGCAGGAGTCGAATGTCAAATGACTCCAACCAATTCTGCAAGGCCGAGGGGAGCGTTCTGTCAAGGGTGGGGCCCATGCCCTAGCAAACAAGCTTTCGAGTCCAGAATTGTCTCACGGTGGGCCAGGCCTGGAACCGGAGGGGTCAACCGCCGGAGTTCAAGGGCAGCAGTAGCAGCAGCTCTTCGGTACGGCTATCGGAGAGGGGCCAACAGCAGCTACAGCGGCAGTTCAGATGGTATTGCCACCGGAGTGGTTCCAGTAGCAGCGACAACAGCAGTTCGGATGGTATCACCACCGGAGTGGGCCCCTGCTTACTTGGCTGCGGGGGCCCACTCCCCGCGTCGGGTGCTAGCGGCAGTCCTGGTGAACCCTGTGCTTGGGTGGTTGCCTGGCGGCCGCGTGCAGGGGTGCCGGCTCAGCCAGCCGAACGGCGAATGAAGTGGCAGGGCGCAACTCAGCTGGCTGACGTGTGAAAGATGCGGTTGGGGTGCCCTCATCTGCTGGCGAGCCTCCACCTGGGGAGGTGGGGGAGGCCCGTCCGCGTCGCCTCCCCCCGCCAGGGCACCCTCCGTTATTGAAGGAAGAAGTGAATGGGAAGATCCGCACAGCGTGTCAGGGTGAAATCCAGCAGGCCGATGAAAAAGATGGCTGGGTGCAGCTTAGCTGGCCGGTGAGTCAAAGACGGTTGGGGTGCCTGGCGAGCCTCCACCTGGGGAGGTGGGGGAGGTCCGTCCGCGTCGCCTCCCCCCGCCAGGGCATCAGCCCTTATTGAAGAAAGAAGAAAGAAGACGGGTAGGCCCGCACAGCATGGCGGGCTCCGCCTTGGTGTTGCCAGAACTTCGGCGCTTCGTATAGCCTCCGGCCTATTCGCACAATCGCCCGCCACTGATATCAAGGGATTTTTGCATGGCTTTTATAGCCCAAAGTCAACTAAGAGGGACCGCCCAAAACAGGCCAATGTTGCAACTTCGAGGTAGGAGAGGCGAGGACGGTGTCACGTGGACGTAAATGCTTTGGGGTGCAGGTCGCAGCAGACTGTCATGTAAATAGTTGTTTAAAACATGTTCTAACCTGTTCATTTTGCCGGAATGTTGTTATACTTATAAGTTATTAAAAATGTTTGACCATACTATTTTGCTGGAGCGTTGTACGTATCAGCGATCCAGTTAGCGTATTCGGAAAATGGCGTGGTTCGATTGCACGTGATCCTAATCCAGTGTGGTGACGTTGATGGTGGGTATCAACAAACTTCCTGTTGTGCCTATTGGGGTCCCTATTTTTGTTCAGTTCCAAAAGGACCGGGCACTGGGATTTCCAGTGTCCGAACCCTCTACAGAACGCACATTGATTCCCATCTAAGTCTCTCCGTCCGTTGTAGGGTGTAGGTGTATGGTCTCTAGGGGGTAGCTTTCTAGGGGCGGTTGGTTGGTAATTCTCCTTTGGGGGTTCCCTTCCTATGGTCACCCCTTGCAACTGTGCTATCATCACCCTCTCCTTTAATTCCTTTTTCTTCTTCTCTGACGCCCTATCGTTCTCATTCTTCTGGTTTTCGTAGTACTGGGCCATCTGGAGAATTGCTGCGGGTTTGGAGGCTGCCCAACTACTCTCGCTGGTCTGTAGTTTCTGGGAAACTTCTGGCGACAGACCCTTTACATAATTCTGGACAAAGAGGTGATGTCCGGTTGCGGTGGTCATGTCTTGGCCACTGTAATCGGAGAACACAGTCTCGAATCGGGAGAAGTATTCAGACACATCCTCCTGGGGTTTCTGGCGGCAAGCCGTCACTATCGACCAGTCTACCTTTCTTTCTGGGATTAGAGTCTTCAGCTTTTGTACAATCTTGTCTGGGAGCTCTAAGATGGCCTTCGGGGGTTTCTGTCCTGGTTCTCGCTGTTTATCTATGGTATCGAGTTGTACCCAGGTATATCCGAACGGCTCAGCGTGGTCAAATTTCCGGATTTGTTTCCACACATCAGCCGGCAGGCATAGCCCAAAGAACAAGTCGATATCTGCTAACGTCATTATCGTTGAGCCTAAGGCTGTACCCAATTCAGTGTAGAAGGCAGTCGGGTTCTTTCTCAAGTCGGGTAGAGTCTTTCTAAAGGTCAAAATATCTTGCCGGTCCCACGGCTGGTAGACCCAGTTATATACAACCCTTCCCTTCGCATCTTGGTGGTTGATGTCGTCGTGTGTTCCCTGACCCCGTGGGGGGACCCAGTAGGGGGCAGCTTCTTTAATAGGCATCATGGCATCGGACCTTCCTCCCTGGGGCTTAGTTGCTATGGGGGTTTCTGTTTTGGTGGTCTGTCCATGTTCTTTAAGGTGTCGGTAGACCTCGAGTGTACGGGTGAAGAGGTTCGCTACATCGCCCTCTCTTTCTTCCCCAATGTCTACCTTCCTATATAGGGCCGCTAAGCCTTCGGGACCTTTATCGTGGTACCTATCCTCATATGCATTCAGGGCGTGATAACAGAGCCGTACGACGAAGTGTCGTCTGCGGCTGTCGGCGTACGAGTTATACACGTCTGTTATATACTCCTCACTTTCTTTTCGTTCCACCAGCGTCCCTACTATCTTGTCAATTCCTGCTCGTTCATCCTTAGTTAATCGATTCATTCTGGTGGACTCTTTCTTTCCTATCTCATGGTCGTCTAGCGTTGTAGTCGACGTTGGGTTCGGCACAAGAGGCTCAGCCGGCGCGGAGGCCGTGAGGGCCGAGGCCCCTGTACTGCTTTCGCTCGTGTTCGGGGGTTGTGGGTGTTGCACTATTGATTGGGAGGGTGCATACGGAGGGGGCATGTAAATGATCGGGGGACCTAACAGTAACTCGTCATTCGTTCGCTGCTTGGAGGACAACTCAGGGTAGAGCAAAGAAGGGGTCCTAACAGCGTACTGGCCTGAGGTTTCGGGCTCCTGTCTTAGTTTAGTTTCCCTTCTCTCCTTTATGTCTTCTTCTAACTTTCTAGCGGCAAAGTGAGCTGCCTTTCGTAATTCCTTTTCTGCTTTTACTTCTTCCCTCTTTTTCCGTTGCGTCGCTTCTTTGCGCCACATGCCGATACTGTCAAGCATAGTAGGCGTCGTCTTGTTGCTACGCAGAGCTATTTCTAGCGCTTCTATCTTATGGTCGTCGAAGGATCCCATCAGTGGCCACTGACTTTCGGGGTCCTTCTTGGTATATTTATGCCACAGCTTGCTATAAGCTACGGCGACTAGTCCATATTTAGTGAACATGTCCTTATTAGGGGTGCCTTCCAGTGGAGCCGGGTGGTTCACCTCTAATAAGCGGTCCGGGCAGAACCAACTACCAATCAGTGGGGAGAAGATAGGCATGACGGGTTTCAACGGGGACAAAAGTCTGCGTTACCTACCCTTCACTATTTGCAAAGACTAGACAGAATATTCCTATTCTACGTTATTTGCAAACAGAGAATATCTCAAAAAGCACTATTCTTCAAAACAATCAATGTTCGGACAATCAATCAATGGGGAGATAAAGATAGGCACGACGGGTTTCAACGGGGACAAAAGTCTGCGTTACCTACCCTTCACTATCTGCAAAGGGAGAGAGAGAGAGAGTATTTCTACTCCTCCCCGTTTGTAGACAGCGAATATCTCAAAAAGAACAATCAATGAGCAATACTAGTATTTCCAAAGCATCAAACAATCAATCAATTATTTCTCAATTTGTCGTGTATCACGACCTTACCCGGACCGCGTGGACAGTTTCTCGTCTTCCGCCTCCAGCGCCCGATCGTCCTCTACTCTCCGTATTTGCCGCGGCACTCCTGATGGTTCCCAGTCAGGACCGTAGATCACTCGAGAGAGGTCTGCTCGGAACCAGTGAAGTTCGGATGATCGGCTGCCAGACGAGGGTCTATTGGGCAGGAGCTCTCCCGATCGTTGCAGTCGTTCACTCTGTCGTCGGGACCTCTCCCACTGGATCCACGTGTCGCTGATGGGCCCCTCGTTTGGGACGCCAATTGTTAAATGGTAGCGGCAGTTTCAGTCGATAACCTTTCAAGTATTTGCCCGGCGGTAATCGCCTCTCATACCACTCGATAATTTACCAATAAAAGAGGCAGGCGCCGGAGACTGGAAGGCAGGAAACAAAGTTTTATTCCGTCGGAGCAGAACACATCAGATCAGACAGCAAGGTATCGTCACGAGGTGCTCTAACTGCATCTCTGAGACCTGGTCTCTTATACACTGGTTTATTGCTTTATTACACATAGTACATTCTTGAGATTCCCTTGATGTACGGGGGGAATATCCCCTGAAGCCCCGGTTCAGATCCGATCCCACACATAGATACAGTAGAAGTTCCCACCCCACCCACAGTAGGAGATGGCTATTGCGCAGCAGGGTATTCCGCCAATTCCTGGGGGGTGTGTGACCGGTCGGGTCTCAGGGAGTAGGGGCTTTGATCTACTGTAATCCCTTTGATGTGGGGTGTTTCCCTTACAGTAGGGGCAATAAACTGCATCCGCAGGGCTAGGTGATGGCCTGGGACCAGTTCAGACAATGGGGCGCAGAGGAAGGGGGTTATCAAAGGAGAGGCATGACCATGTATGGGTTGTCGGTCGGAAGTGGTTCCGTAGCAGGGTCGCGCAGAAAGAGAGGGTTTATGGCCTGTATGAGAGAGCGGGGGTGGCCAGCGCGCGGGGGATGCTCGCAGCGCCAAGGGGACCGCGCTGGCGATTGACAATGAGTGGGGAGAGAGTGGGGTGCCTAAAATGGCGGCCGTGCATTCGCTGTGCGTGGCGCTGAGGAGAGGCAAGATGGCGCAGATAATGTTCAGTTTGTAAGCTAAATTTCCACATAGGGAGCACGGGACGCACGTCTGGGCATAACCTTCCCACTAAGGCCAACATATGCAAAAGAAACAATTGATGGACGGAATGCTGGACAATGCAAACATTCACCCCCAGTCACAAGGATCTTGGTTAAATCCATCATTCTTTTACTCACCACACCACCCCAGATTGGACCCAGCCATAAGCAAATCAGTCTTGACCCTGTTCCTTGTGAGAACAGTCCAGCCCGAACTGCCAAGCCAGGTCTTCCCTCGACAGGAAACAATCATCCTGGGACCCGTTTCAGGGCATCACCCTTCATCAGCCAGGCTAGCTTGAATCCAGTGGTGTAGTGAGCACGGGAACCACGTCTGGGCATACCCTTCCCACTTAGGGCGACTTATGCAACAGAAACAATTGATGGACGGAATGCTGGACAATGCAAACATTCACCCCCAGTCACAAGGATCTGGGTTAAATCCATCATTCTTTTGCTCACCACATCACTCCAGTTTGGACCTAGCCATATGCAAATCAGTCTTGACCCTATTCTTTGTGAGAACAGTCCATCCCGAATTGCCAAGCCAGGTCCTCCATGGACAGAAAACAAGCATCCTGGGACCGGTTTCAGGGCATCACCCTTCATCAGCCAGGCTAGCTTGAATCCAGTGGTGTAGTGAGCACGGGATCCACGTCTGGGCATGCCCTTCCCACTTAGGACGACATATGCTAAAGAAACAATTGATGGACGGAATGCTTGACAATGCAAACATTAACCCCCAGTCACAAGGATCTGGGTTAAATCCATCATTCTATTTGCACCCAGCCATATGCAAATCAGTCTTGACCCTGTTCCTTGTGAGAACAGTCCAGCCCGAACTGCCAAGCCAGGTCCTCCCTGGACAGGAAACAAGCATCCTTGGACCAGTTTCAGGGCATCACCCTTCATCAGCCAGGCTAGCTTGAATCCAGTCATGTAGGGAGCACGGGACGCAAGTCTGGGCATACCCTTCCCACTAAGGCCGACCTATGCAAAAGAAACAATTGATGGACAGAATCCTGGACAATGCAAACATTCACCCACAGTCACAAGGATCTGGTTAAATCCATCATTCTTTTGCTCACCACACCACCCCAGTTTGGACCCAGCAATATGCAAATCAGTCTTGACCGTGTTCCTTGTTAGAACAGTCAAGCCCGAACTGCCAAGCCAGGTCCTCCCAGGACGGTAAACAAGCATCCTGAGACCGGTTTCAGGGCATCACCCTTCATCAGCCAGGCTAGCTTGAATCCAGTTTTGTAGTGAGCACGGGACCCTCGTCTGGGAAAACCCTTCCCACTTAGGGTGACATATGCAAAAGAAACAATTGATGGACGGAATGATGGACAATGCAAACATTCAGCCCCAGTCACAAGGATCTGGGTTAAATACATCATTCTTTTGCTCACCACACCACCCCAGTTTGGACCCAGCCATATGCAAATCAGCCTTCACCCTGTTCCTTGTGGGAACAAGTCCAGCCCGAACTGCCAAGCCAGGTCCTCCCTGGACAGGCAACAAGCATCCTGGGACCGGTTTCAGGGCATCACGCTTCATCAACCCGGGTGCTCCATGGGGGACATGTTGTTTCTAGAGCCTAGGTGGCTCCCACGTTGTGACATTGTGTCATGGGCCATTTGAGAGCCCATGCCTCATTTTACTTCCCCAGCTGCGCAGCACTTAGTGCCAGCTGCAGCGCTTAGGCCCTGTGCTTGTCCCCAGCTGCCCAGCAAGTAGTGGGCAGCTGCTACGTTTAGGTTCTGGTGCGACCTGGACCCTAATGTGATTGAGGTGTTATTGCGATTCATGCTAATGTGATTGGGTGTTAGGAAATGTACTGTGTATAGCATGTCTTGCGCACCCTGTGTCTTATACCTCTAAATGTGGTCATTTCTGCCTAGGAGGTTGTTTTACCTGTTTAGGTTGGTGTTAGGGAGATTGTACTTTCCTGTGCGATTATACGCCCCTAGTGTAGGTATAAGTAGGTGGTTAGGTCTAATGCGTTAGACCAAGGAGAAATTGCATAATGTGTTTATGCCCCTGTGATGGATGCAGGATAGGTTTTATACCTGATGCTAGTGTGATGACGCTGAGGTCATTATGGCGCCAGTAGGTACTGGTTGTGTTCTACAGTGCTAATTTGTGTTATGTTCTACATGTACACTTGGTGATTTGTGCTAATTCTGACAGTGGCCCATGTAGCCCTGTCCCGTGTAAATAGTCCCTTGTAAAATTCGGCCCAGTGCCAGTTGGCACAGTGTAAATTGTGCGAATATTATCTAATGTGTTTGGTATAATACAAAGGCTATTTTTATATAATACATTGTGTGGAGTTTCCTTTGTGGTGGGCCTTGGGTGTTGTTGCTGGGTGCGCGCGCAAACGCTTTACACATTGCCTCCGGGATAAGCCTGACTGCTCGTGCCAAGCTACCAAGGGGGTGAGCAGGGGTTATCTTTGGCGTGTAACTCCCCAGCCCTGACTAGAGTGGTGGTTTCTGCCTGGCTTTGGCGCAAGCCCTAGCCAACCAGAAATCGCCATTTCTAACACCGACCTATGCAAAAGAAACAATTGATGGATGGAATGCTGGACAATGCAAACATTCACCCCCAGTCACAAGGATCTGGGTTAAATCCATCATTCTTTTACTCACTACACCACCCCAGTTTGGACCCAGCCATATGCAAATCAGTCTTGACCCTGTTCCTTGTGAGAACAGTCCCGCCCGAACTGCCAAGCCAGGTCTTAACTCGACAGGAAACAAGGATCCTGGGACCGGTTTCAGGGCATCACTCTTCATCAGCCAGGCTAGCTTGAATCCAGTTGTGTAGTGAGGACGGGACCCATGTCTGGGCATACCCTTCCCACTTTGGGCGACATATGCAAACGAAACAATTGATGGATGGAATGCTGGACAATGCAAACATGCACCCTCAGTCACAAGGATCTGGGTTAAATCCATCATGCTTTTGCTCACCACACCACCCCAGTTTGGACATAGCCATATGCAAATCAGTCTTGACCCTGTTCCTTGTGAGAACAGTCCCGCCCAAACTGCCAAGCCAGGTCCTCCCTGGACAGGAATCAAGGTTCCTGGGAGCGGTTTCAGGGCATCACCCTTCATCAGTCAGGCTAGCTTGAATCCAGTGGTATAGTGAGCACTGGACCCACATCTTTGCATACCCTTCCCACTTAGGGCGACATACACAAAAGAAACAATTGATGGACGAAATGCTGGACAATGCAACATTCACCCCCAGTCACAAGGATCTGGGTTAAATCCATCATTCTTTTGCTCACCACACCACCCCAGTTTGGACATAGCCATATGGAAATCAGTCTTAACCCTGTTTCTTGTGATAACAGTCCAGCCCGAACTGCCAAGCCAGGTCCTCCGTGGCCAGGAAACAAGCATCCTGGGACCGGTTTCAGGGCATCACCCTTCATCAGCCAGGCTAGCTTCAATCCAGTGGTGAAGTGAGCACGGGAACAACGTCTGGGCATACCCTTCCCACTTACGGCGACATATGCAAAAGAAACAATTGATGGACGGAATGCTGGACAATGCAAACATTCACCCCCAGTCACAAGGATCTGCGTTAAATCCATCATTCTTTTGCTCACCATACCACCCCAGTTTGGACCTAGACATATGCAAAACAGTCTTGACCCTGTTCCTTTTGAGAACAGTCCTGCCCGAACTGCCAAGCCAGGACCTCCGTGGACAGGAAACAAGCATCCTGGGACCGGTTTCAGGACATCACCCTTCATCAGCCAGGCTACCTTGAATCCAGTGGTGTAGTGAGCAAGGGACACACGTCTGGGCATACCCTTCCGACTTAGGGCGATATATGCAAAATAAACAATTGATGGACGGAATGCTGGACAATGCAAACATTAACACCAGTCACAAGGATCTGGGTTAAATCCATTATTCTTTTGCTCACCACACCACCCCTGTTTAGACCCAGACATATGCAAATCCCGTCTTGACCCTGTTCCTTGTGAGAACAGTACAGCCCGAAATGCCAAACCAGGTCCTCCCTGGACAGGAAACACGCATCCTAGGACCGGTTTCAGGGCATCACCCTTCATCAGCCAGGCTAGCTTGAATCCAGTGGTGTAGTGAGCACGGGACCCACGTCTGGGCATACCCTTCCCACTTAGGGCGACATATGCAAAAGAAACAATTGATGGACAGAATGGTGGACAATGCAAACATGCACCCTCAGTCACAAGGATCTGGGTTAAATCCATCATTCTTTTTGTCACCACACCACCCCAGTTTAGACCCAGCCATATGCAAATGAGTCTTGACCCTGTTCCGTGTGATAACAGTCCAGCCCGAACTGCCAAACCAGGTCCTCCGTAGAGAGGAAACAAGCATACCGGGACTGGTTTCAGGGCATCACCCTTCATCAGCCAGGCCAGCTTGAATCCAGTGGTGTATTGAGCACGGGACCCACGTCTGGGCATACCCTTCCCACTTAGGGCGACATATGCAAAAGAAACAATTCATGGACGGAATGCTGGACAATGCAAACATTCACCCCCAGTCACAAGGATCTGGGTTAAATCCATCATTCTTTTGCTCACCACTCCACCCGAGCTTGGACCTAGCCACATGCAAAACAGTATTGACCCTGTTCCTTGTGAGAACAGTCCAGCCCGAACTGTCAAGCCAGGTCCACCCTGAACAGAAAACAAGCATCCTGGGACCGGTTTCAGGGCATCACGCTTCATCAGCCAGGCTAGCTTGAATCCAGTGGTGTAGTGAGCACGGGATCCAGGTCTGGGCATACTCTTCCCACTTAGGGCGACATATGCAAAAGAAACAATTCATGGACGGAATGCTGGACAATGCAAACATTCACCCCCAGTCACAAGGATCTGGGTTAAATCCATCATTCTTTTTCTCACCACACCACCCCAGTTTGGACCAAGTCATATGCAAATCAGTCCTGACCCTGTTCCTTGTGAGAACAGTCCAGCCCGTACTGCCAAGCGAGGTCCTCCCTGGACAGGAAACAAGGTTCCTGGGAGCGGTTTCAGGGCATCACCCTTCATCAGCCAGGCTAGCTTTAATCCAGTGATGGAGGGAGCACGGGACGCACATCTGGGCATACCCTTCCCAGTAAGGCCGACATATGCAAAAGAAAAAATTGATGGACGGAATGCTGGACAACGCAAACATTCACCCCTAGTCACAAGGATCTTGGTTAAATCCATCATTCTTTTACTCACCACACCACCCCAGTTTGTACCCAGCCATATGCAAATCAGTCTTGACCCTGTTCCTTGTGAGAACAGTCCAGCCCGAACTGCCAAGCCAGGTCCTCCATGGACAGGAAACAAGCATCCTGGGACCGGTTTCAGGGCATCACGCTTCATCAGCCAGGCTAGCTTCAATCCAGTGGTGAAGTGAGCACGGGAACAACGTCTGGGCATACCCTTCCCACTTACGGTGACATATGCAAAAGAAACAATTGATGGACGGAATGCTGGACAATGCAAACATTCACCCCCAGTCACAAGGATCTGTGTTAAACTCATCATTCTTTTGCTCACCCCACGACCCCAGTTTGGACCTAGACATATGCCAAACAGTCTTGACCCTGTTCCTTTTGAGAACAGTCGTGCCCGAACTGCCAAGCCAGGACCTCCGTGGACAGGAAACAAGCATCTTGGGACCGGTTTCAGGACATCACCCTTCATCAGCCAGGCTACCTTGAATCCAGTGGTGTAGTGAGCAAGGGTCACACGTCTGGGCATACCCTTCCGATTTAGGGTGATATATGCAAAATAAATAATTGATGGACAGAATGCTGGACAATGCAAACATTAACCCCAGTCACAAGGATCTGGGTTAAATCCATTATTCTTTTGCTCACCACACCACCCCTGTTTGGACCCAGCCATATGCAAATCCCATTTTCACCCTGTTCCTTGTGAGAACAGTACAGCTCGAAATGCCAAGCCAGGTCCGCCCTGGACAGGAAACACGCATCCTAGGACCGGTTTCAGGGCATCACCCTTCATCAGCCAGGCTAACATGAATCCAGTGGTGTAGGTAGCACGGGACCCACGTCTGGGCATACCCTTCCCACTTAGGGCGACATATGCAAAAGAAACAATTGATGGACGGAATGCTGGACAATGCAAACATTCACCCCCAGTCACAAGGATCTGGGTTAAATCCATCATTCTTTATTTGCTCAACACACCACCCCAGTTTGGACCCAGCCATATGCAAATCAGTCTTGACGCTGTGCCTTGTGAGAACAGTCCAGTCCGAACTGCCAAGCCAGGTCCACCCTGGACAGGAAACAAGCATCGTGGGATCGTTTCAGGGCATCACCCTTCATCAGCCAGGCTAGCTTGAATCCAGTGGTGTAGTGAGCCTGGGACCCACATCTGGGCATGCCCTTCCCACTTAGGGCGACATATGCAAAAGAAACAATTGATGGACAGAATGGTGGAGAATGCAAACATTCACCCTCAGTCACAAGGATCTGGGTTAAATCCATCATTCTTTTTGTCACCACACCACCCCAGTTTAGACCCAGCCATATGCAAATGAGTCTTGACCCTGTTCCGTGTGATAACAGTCCAGCCCGAACTGCCAAACCATGTCCTCCGTGGAGAGGAAACAAGCATACCGGGGCTGGTTTCAGGGCATCACCCTTCATCAGCCAGGCTAGCTTGAATCCAGTGGTGTGTTGAGCACGGGACCCACGGCTGGGCATACCCATCCCACTTAGGGCGACATATGCAAAAGAAACTATTCATGGACGGAATGCTGGACAATGCAAACATTCACCCCCAGTCACAAGGATCAGGGTTAAATCCATCATTCTTTTGCTCACCACTCCACCCGAGTTTGGACCTTGCCATATGCAAAACAGTATTGACCCTGTTCCTTGTGAGAACAGTCCAGCCCGAACTGTCAAGCCAGGTCCACCCTGGACAGAAAACAAGCATCCTGGGAACGGTTTCAGGGCATCATGCTTCATCAGCCAGGCTAGCTTGAATCCAGTGGTGTAGTGAGCACGGGACCCACGTCTGGGCATACTCTTCCCACTTAGGGCGACATATGCAAAAGAAACAATTCATCGACGGAATGCTGGACAATGCAAACATTCACCCCCAGTCACAAGGATCAGGGTTAAATCCATCATTTGTTTGCTCACCACACCACCCCATTTTGGACCCAGCCATATGCAAATCAGTCTTGACCCTGTTCCTTGTGAGAACAGTCCAGCCCGTACAGCCAAGCCAGGTCCTCCCTGGACAGGAAACAAGGTTCCTGGGAGCGGTTTCAGGGCATCACCCTTCATCAGCCACGCTAGCTTGAATCCAGTGGTGTAGTGAGCACGGGACCCACGTCTGGGAATACCCTTCCCACTTAGGGTGACATATACTGGTTTCAGGGCATCGCCCTTCATCAGCCAGGTTAGCTTGAATCCAGTGATGTAGGGAGCACGGGACGCACGTCTGGGCATAACCTTCCCACTAAGGCCAACATATGCAAAAGAAACAATTGATGGACGGAATGCTGGACAATGCAAACATTCACCCCCAGTCACAAGGATCTTGGTTAAATCCATCATTCTTTTACTCACCACACCACCCCAGTTTGGACCCAGCCATAAGCAAATCAGTCTTGACCCTGTTCCTTGTGAGAACAGTCCAGCCCGAACTGCCAAACCAGGTCTTTCCTCGACAGGAAACAATCATCCTGGGACCCGTTTCAGGGCATCACCCTTCATCAGCCAGGCTAGCTTGAATCCAGTGGTGTATTGAGCACGGGAACCACGTCTGGGCATACCCTTCCCACTTAGGGCGACTTATGCAACAGAAACAATTGATGGACGGAATGCTGGACAATGCAAACATTAACCCCCAGTCACAAGGATCTGGGTTAAATCCATCATTCTATTTGGACCCAGCCATATGCAAATCAGTCTTGACCCTGTTCCTTGTGAGAACAGTCCATCCCGAATTGCCAAGCCAGGTCCTCCATGGACAGAAAACAAGCATCCTGGGACCGGTTTCAGGGCATCACCCTTCATCAACCAGGCTAGCTTGAATCCAGTGGTGTAGTGAGCACGGGATCCACGTCTGGGCATGCCCTTCCCACTTAGGACGACATATGCTAAAGAAACAATTGATGGACGGAATGCTTGACAATGCAAACATTAACCCCCAGTCACAAGGATCTGGGTTAAATCCATCATTCTATTTGGACTCAGCCATATGCAAATCAGTCTTGACCCTGTTCCTTGTGAGAACAGTCCAGCCCGAACTGCCAAGCCAGGTCCTCCCTGGACAGGAAACAAGCATCCTTGGACCAGTTTCAGGGCATCACCCTTCATCAGCCAGGCTAGCTTGAATCCAGTGATGTAGGGAGCACGGGACGCACGTCTGTGCATACCATTCCCACTAAGGCCGACCTATGCAAAAGAAACAATTGATGGACGGAATCCTGGACAATGCAAACATTCACACACAGTCACAAGGATCTGGTTAAATCCATCATTCTTTTGCTCACCACACCACCCCAGTTTGGACCCAGCAATATGCAAATCAGTCTTGACCGTGTTCCTTGTTAGAACAGTCAAGCCCGAACTGCCAAGCCAGGTCCTCCCAGGACAGTAAACAAGCATCCTGAGACCTGTTTCAGGGCATCACCCTTCATCAGCCAGGCTAGCTTGAATCCAGTGGTGTACTGAGCACGGGATCCACGTCTGGGCATACTCTTCACACTTAGGGCGACATATGCAAAAGAAACAATTCATGGACGGAATGCTGGACAATGCAAACATTCACCCCCAGTCACAAGGATCTGGGTTAAATCCATCATTCTTTTGCTCACCACACCACCCCAGTTTGGACCAAGTCATATGCAAATCAGTCTTGACCCTGTTCCTTGTGAGAACAGTCCAGCCCGAACTGCCAAGCCAGGTCCTCCGTGGACAGGAAACAAGCATCCTGGGACCGGTTTCAGGGCATCACCCTTCATCAGCCAGGCTAGCTTCAATCCAGTGGTGAAGTGAGCACGGGAACAATGTCTGGGCATACCCTTCCCACTTACGGCGACATATGCAAAAGAAACAATTGATGGACGGAATGCTGGACAATACAAACATTCACCCCCAGTCACAAGGATCTGTGTTAAACTCATCATTCTTTTGCTCACCCCACGACCCCAGTTTGGACCTAGACATATGCCAAACAGTCTTGACCCTGTTCCTTTTGAGAACAGTCCTGCCCGAACTGCCAAGCCAGGACCTCCGTGGACAGGAAACATGCATCTTGGGACCGGTTTCAGGACATCACCCTTAATCAGCCAGGCTACCTTGAATCCAGTGGTGTAGTGAGCAAGGGACACACGTCTGGGCATACCCTTCCGACTTAGGGCGATATATGCAAAATAAATATTTGATGGGCGGAATGCTGGACAATGCAAACATTAACCTCAGTCACAAGGATCTGGGTTAAATCCATTATTCTTTTGCTCACCACACCACCCCTGTTTGGACCCAGCCATATGCAAATCCCATTTTCACCCTGTTCCTTGTGAGAACAGTACAGCTCGAAATGCCAAGCCAGGTCCGCCCTGGACAGGAAACACGCATCCTAGGACCGGTTTCAGGGCATCACCCTTCATCAGCCAGGCTAACATGAATCCAGTGGTGTAGTGAGCACGGGACCCTCGTCTGGGCATACCCTTTCCACTTAGGGCGACATATGCAAAAGAAACAATTGATGGACGGAATGCTGGACAATGCAAACATTCACCCCCAGTCACAAGGATCTGGGTTAAATCCATCATTCTTTATTTGCTCAACACACCACCCCAGTTTGGACCCAGCCATATGCAAATCAGTCTTGACGCTGTGCCTTGTGAGAACAGTCCAGTCCGAACTGCCAAGCCAGGTCCACCCTGGACAGGAAACAAGCATCGTGGGACCGTTTCAGGGCATCACCCTTCATCAGCCAGGCTAGCTTGAATCCAGTGGTGTAGTGTGCACGGGACCCACATCTGGGCATGCCCTTCCCACTTAGGGCGACATATGCAAGAGAAACAATTGATGGACAGAATGGTGGACAATGCAAACATTCACCCTCAGTCACAAGCATCTGGGTTAAATCCATCATTCTTTTTGTCACCACACCACCCCAGTTTAGACCCAGCCATATGCAAATGAGTCTTGACCCTGTTCCGTGTGATAACAGTCCAGCCCGAACTGCCAAACCATGTACTCTGTGGAGAGGAAACAAGCATACCGGGGCTGGTTTCAGGGCATCACCCTTCATCAGCCAGGCTAGCTTGAATCCAGTGTAGTATTGAGCACGGGACCCACGGCTGGGCATACCCATCCCACTTAGGGCGACATATGCAAAAGAAACAATTCATGGACGGAATGCTTGACAATGCAAGCATTCGCTCTCAGTCACAAGGATCCGGGTAAAATCCATCATTCTTTTGTTCACCACACCACCCCAGTTTGGACCCAGCCTTATGCAAATCAGTCTTGACCCTGTTCCTTATGAGAACAGTCCAGTCTGAACTGCCAAGCCAGGTCCTCCATGGACAGGAAACAAGCATCGTGGGACCGGTTTCAGGGCATCACCCTTCATCAGCCAGTCTAGCTTGAATCCAGTGTTGTAGTGAGCACAGAACCCACATCTGGGCATGCCCATCCCACTTAGGGCGACATATGCAAAAGAAACAATTCATGGACGGAATGCTTGACAATGCAAACATTCACCCTCAGTCACAAGGATCTGGGTTAAATCCATCATGCTTTTGCTCACCACACCACCCCAGTTTGGACCCAGCCATAAGCAAATCAGTCTTGACCCTGTTCCTTGTGAGAACAGTCCAGCCCGAACTGCCAAGCCAGGTCTTCCCTCGACAGGAAACAATCATCCTGGGACCCGTTTCAGGGCATCACCCTTCATCAGCCAGGCTAGCTTGAATCCAGTGGTGTAGTGAGCACGGGAACCACGTCTGGGCATACCCTTCCCACTTAGGGCGACTTATGCAACAGAAACAATTGATGGACGGAATACTGGACAATGCAAACATTCACCCCCAGTCACAAGGATCTGGGTTAAATCCATCATTCTTTTGCTCACCACATCACTCCAGTTTGGACCTAGCCATATGCAAATCAGTCTTGACCCTATTCTTTGTGAGAACAGTCCATCCCGAATTGCCAAGCCAGGTCCTCCATGGACAGAAAACAAGCATCCTGGGACCGGTTTCAGGGCATCACCCTTCATCAGCCAGGCTAGCTTGAATCCAGTGGTGTAGTGAGCACGGGATCCACGTCTGGGCATGCCCTTCCCACTTAGGACGACATATGCTAAAGAAACAATTGATGGACGGAATGCTTGACAATGCAAACATTAACCCCCAGTCTCAAGGATCTGGGTTAAATCCATCATTCTATTTGCACCCAGCCATATGCAAATCAGTCTTGACCCTGTTCCTTGTGAGAACAGTCCAGCCCGAACTGCCAAGCCAGGTCCTCCCTGGACAGGAAACAAGCATCCTTGGACCAGTTTCAGGGCATCACCCTTCATCAGCCAGGCTAGCTTGAATCCAGTCATGTAGGGAGCACGGGACGCAAGTCTGGGCATACCCTTCCCACTAAGGCCGACCTATGCAAAAGAAACAATTGATGGACAGAATCCTGGACAATGCAAACATTCACCCACAGTCACAAGGATCTGGTTAAATCCATCATTCTTTTGCTCACCACACCACCCCAGTTTGGACCCAGCAATATGCAAATCAGTCTTGACCGTGTTCCTTGTTAGAACAGTCAAGCCCGAACTGCCAAGCCAGGTCCTCCCAGGACGGTAAACAAGCATCCTGAGACCGGTTTCAGGGCATCACCCTTCATCAGCCAGGCTAGCTTGAATCCAGTTTTGTAGTGAGCACGGGACCCTCGTCTGGGAAAACCCTTCCCACTTAGGGTGACATATGCAAAAGAAACAATTGATGGACGGAATGATGGACAATGCAAACATTCAGCCCCAGTCACAAGGATCTGGGTTAAATACATCATTCTTTTGCTCACCACACCACCCCAGTTTGGACCCAGCCATATGCAAATCAGCCTTCACCCTGTTCCTTGTGGGAACAAGTCCAGCCCGAACTGCCAAGCCAGGTCCTCCCTGGACAGGCAACAAGCATCCTGGGACCGGTTTCAGGGCATCACGCTTCATCAACCCGGGTGCTCCATGGGGGACATGTTGTTTCTAGAGCCTAGGTGGCTCCCACGTTGTGACATTGTGTCATGGGCCATTTGAGAGCCCATGCCTCATTTTACTTCCCCAGCTGCGCAGCACTTAGTGCCAGCTGCAGCGCTTAGGCCCTGTGCTTGTCCCCAGCTGCCCAGCAAGTAGTGGGCAGCTGCTACGTTTAGGTTCTGGTGCGACCTGGACCCTAATGTGATTGAGGTGTTATTGCGATTCATGCTAATGTGATTGGGTGTTAGGAAATGTACTGTGTATAGCATGTCTTGCGCACCCTGTGTCTTATACCTCTAAATGTGGTCATTTCTGCCTAGGAGGTTGTTTTACCTGTTTAGGTTGGTGTTAGGGAGATTGTACTTTCCTGTGCGATTATACGCCCCTAGTGTAGGTATAAGTAGGTGGTTAGGTCTAATGCGTTAGACCAAGGAGAAATTGCATAATGTGTTTATGCCCCTGTGATGGATGCAGGATAGGTTTTATACCTGATGCTAGTGTGATGACGCTGAGGTCATTATGGCGCCAGTAGGTACTGGTTGTGTTCTACAGTGCTAATTTGTGTTATGTTCTACATGTACACTTGGTGATTTGTGCTAATTCTGACAGTGGCCCATGTAGCCCTGTCCCGTGTAAATAGTCCCTTGTAAAATTCGGCCCAGTGCCAGTTGGCACAGTGTAAATTGTGCGAATATTATCTAATGTGTTTGGTATAATACAAAGGCTATTTTTATATAATACATTGTGTGGAGTTTCCTTTGTGGTGGGCCTTGGGTGTTGTTGCTGGGTGCGCGCGCAAACGCTTTACACATTGCCTCCGGGATAAGCCTGACTGCTCGTGCCAAGCTACCAAGGGGGTGAGCAGGGGTTATCTTTGGCGTGTAACTCCCCAGCCCTGACTAGAGTGGTGGTTTCTGCCTGGCTTTGGCGCAAGCCCTAGCCAACCAGAAATCGCCATTTCTAACACCGACCTATGCAAAAGAAACAATTGATGGATGGAATGCTGGACAATGCAAACATTCACCCCCAGTCACAAGGATCTGGGTTAAATCCATCATTCTTTTACTCACTACACCACCCCAGTTTGGACCCAGCCATATGCAAATCAGTCTTGACCCTGTTCCTTGTGAGAACAGTCCCGCCCGAACTGCCAAGCCAGGTCTTAACTCGACAGGAAACAAGGATCCTGGGACCGGTTTCAGGGCATCACTCTTCATCAGCCAGGCTAGCTTGAATCCAGTTGTGTAGTGAGGACGGGACCCATGTCTGGGCATACCCTTCCCACTTTGGGCGACATATGCAAACGAAACAATTGATGGATGGAATGCTGGACAATGCAAACATGCACCCTCAGTCACAAGGATCTGGGTTAAATCCATCATGCTTTTGCTCACCACACCACCCCAGTTTGGACATAGCCATATGCAAATCAGTCTTGACCCTGTTCCTTGTGAGAACAGTCCCGCCCAAACTGCCAAGCCAGGTCCTCCCTGGACAGGAATCAAGGTTCCTGGGAGCGGTTTCAGGGCATCACCCTTCATCAGTCAGGCTAGCTTGAATCCAGTGGTATAGTGAGCACTGGACCCACATCTTTGCATACCCTTCCCACTTAGGGCGACATACACAAAAGAAACAATTGATGGACGAAATGCTGGACAATGCAACATTCACCCCCAGTCACAAGGATCTGGGTTAAATCCATCATTCTTTTGCTCACCACACCACCCCAGTTTGGACATAGCCATATGGAAATCAGTCTTAACCCTGTTTCTTGTGATAACAGTCCAGCCCGAACTGCCAAGCCAGGTCCTCCGTGGCCAGGAAACAAGCATCCTGGGACCGGTTTCAGGGCATCACCCTTCATCAGCCAGGCTAGCTTCAATCCAGTGGTGAAGTGAGCACGGGAACAACGTCTGGGCATACCCTTCCCACTTACGGCGACATATGCAAAAGAAACAATTGATGGACGGAATGCTGGACAATGCAAACATTCACCCCCAGTCACAAGGATCTGCGTTAAATCCATCATTCTTTTGCTCACCATACCACCCCAGTTTGGACCTAGACATATGCAAAACAGTCTTGACCCTGTTCCTTTTGAGAACAGTCCTGCCCGAACTGCCAAGCCAGGACCTCCGTGGACAGGAAACAAGCATCCTGGGACCGGTTTCAGGACATCACCCTTCATCAGCCAGGCTACCTTGAATCCAGTGGTGTAGTGAGCAAGGGACACACGTCTGGGCATACCCTTCCGACTTAGGGCGATATATGCAAAATAAACAATTGATGGACGGAATGCTGGACAATGCAAACATTAACACCAGTCACAAGGATCTGGGTTAAATCCATTATTCTTTTGCTCACCACACCACCCCTGTTTAGACCCAGACATATGCAAATCCCGTCTTGACCCTGTTCCTTGTGAGAACAGTACAGCCCGAAATGCCAAACCAGGTCCTCCCTGGACAGGAAACACGCATCCTAGGACCGGTTTCAGGGCATCACCCTTCATCAGCCAGGCTAGCTTGAATCCAGTGGTGTAGTGAGCACGGGACCCACGTCTGGGCATACCCTTCCCACTTAGGGCGACATATGCAAAAGAAACAATTGATGGACAGAATGGTGGACAATGCAAACATGCACCCTCAGTCACAAGGATCTGGGTTAAATCCATCATTCTTTTTGTCACCACACCACCCCAGTTTAGACCCAGCCATATGCAAATGAGTCTTGACCCTGTTCCGTGTGATAACAGTCCAGCCCGAACTGCCAAACCAGGTCCTCCGTAGAGAGGAAACAAGCATACCGGGACTGGTTTCAGGGCATCACCCTTCATCAGCCAGGCCAGCTTGAATCCAGTGGTGTATTGAGCACGGGACCCACGTCTGGGCATACCCTTCCCACTTAGGGCGACATATGCAAAAGAAACAATTCATGGACGGAATGCTGGACAATGCAAACATTCACCCCCAGTCACAAGGATCTGGGTTAAATCCATCATTCTTTTGCTCACCACTCCACCCGAGCTTGGACCTAGCCACATGCAAAACAGTATTGACCCTGTTCCTTGTGAGAACAGTCCAGCCCGAACTGTCAAGCCAGGTCCACCCTGAACAGAAAACAAGCATCCTGGGACCGGTTTCAGGGCATCACGCTTCATCAGCCAGGCTAGCTTGAATCCAGTGGTGTAGTGAGCACGGGATCCAGGTCTGGGCATACTCTTCCCACTTAGGGCGACATATGCAAAAGAAACAATTCATGGACGGAATGCTGGACAATGCAAACATTCACCCCCAGTCACAAGGATCTGGGTTAAATCCATCATTCTTTTTCTCACCACACCACCCCAGTTTGGACCAAGTCATATGCAAATCAGTCCTGACCCTGTTCCTTGTGAGAACAGTCCAGCCCGTACTGCCAAGCGAGGTCCTCCCTGGACAGGAAACAAGGTTCCTGGGAGCGGTTTCAGGGCATCACCCTTCATCAGCCAGGCTAGCTTTAATCCAGTGATGGAGGGAGCACGGGACGCACATCTGGGCATACCCTTCCCAGTAAGGCCGACATATGCAAAAGAAAAAATTGATGGACGGAATGCTGGACAACGCAAACATTCACCCCTAGTCACAAGGATCTTGGTTAAATCCATCATTCTTTTACTCACCACACCACCCCAGTTTGTACCCAGCCATATGCAAATCAGTCTTGACCCTGTTCCTTGTGAGAACAGTCCAGCCCGAACTGCCAAGCCAGGTCCTCCATGGACAGGAAACAAGCATCCTGGGACCGGTTTCAGGGCATCACGCTTCATCAGCCAGGCTAGCTTCAATCCAGTGGTGAAGTGAGCACGGGAACAACGTCTGGGCATACCCTTCCCACTTACGGTGACATATGCAAAAGAAACAATTGATGGACGGAATGCTGGACAATGCAAACATTCACCCCCAGTCACAAGGATCTGTGTTAAACTCATCATTCTTTTGCTCACCCCACGACCCCAGTTTGGACCTAGACATATGCCAAACAGTCTTGACCCTGTTCCTTTTGAGAACAGTCGTGCCCGAACTGCCAAGCCAGGACCTCCGTGGACAGGAAACAAGCATCTTGGGACCGGTTTCAGGACATCACCCTTCATCAGCCAGGCTACCTTGAATCCAGTGGTGTAGTGAGCAAGGGTCACACGTCTGGGCATACCCTTCCGATTTAGGGTGATATATGCAAAATAAATAATTGATGGACAGAATGCTGGACAATGCAAACATTAACCCCAGTCACAAGGATCTGGGTTAAATCCATTATTCTTTTGCTCACCACACCACCCCTGTTTGGACCCAGCCATATGCAAATCCCATTTTCACCCTGTTCCTTGTGAGAACAGTACAGCTCGAAATGCCAAGCCAGGTCCGCCCTGGACAGGAAACACGCATCCTAGGACCGGTTTCAGGGCATCACCCTTCATCAGCCAGGCTAACATGAATCCAGTGGTGTAGGTAGCACGGGACCCACGTCTGGGCATACCCTTCCCACTTAGGGCGACATATGCAAAAGAAACAATTGATGGACGGAATGCTGGACAATGCAAACATTCACCCCCAGTCACAAGGATCTGGGTTAAATCCATCATTCTTTATTTGCTCAACACACCACCCCAGTTTGGACCCAGCCATATGCAAATGAGTCTTGACCCTGTTCCGTGTGATAACAGTCCAGCCCGAACTGCCAAACCATGTCCTCCGTGGAGAGGAAACAAGCATACCGGGGCTGGTTTCAGGGCATCACCCTTCATCAGCCAGGCTAGCTTGAATCCAGTGGTGTGTTGAGCACGGGACCCACGGCTGGGCATACCCATCCCACTTAGGGCGACATATGCAAAAGAAACTATTCATGGACGGAATGCTGGACAATGCAAACATTCACCCCCAGTCACAAGGATCAGGGTTAAATCCATCATTCTTTTGCTCACCACTCCACCCGAGTTTGGACCTTGCCATATGCAAAACAGTATTGACCCTGTTCCTTGTGAGAACAGTCCAGCCCGAACTGTCAAGCCAGGTCCACCCTGGACAGAAAACAAGCATCCTGGGAACGGTTTCAGGGCATCATGCTTCATCAGCCAGGCTAGCTTGAATCCAGTGGTGTAGTGAGCACGGGACCCACGTCTGGGCATACTCTTCCCACTTAGGGCGACATATGCAAAAGAAACAATTCATCGACGGAATGCTGGACAATGCAAACATTCACCCCCAGTCACAAGGATCAGGGTTAAATCCATCATTTGTTTGCTCACCACACCACCCCATTTTGGACCCAGCCATATGCAAATCAGTCTTGACCCTGTTCCTTGTGAGAACAGTCCAGCCCGTACAGCCAAGCCAGGTCCTCCCTGGACAGGAAACAAGGTTCCTGGGAGCGGTTTCAGGGCATCACCCTTCATCAGCCACGCTAGCTTGAATCCAGTGGTGTAGTGAGCACGGGACCCACGTCTGGGAATACCCTTCCCACTTAGGGTGACATATACTGGTTTCAGGGCATCGCCCTTCATCAGCCAGGTTAGCTTGAATCCAGTGATGTAGGGAGCACGGGACGCACGTCTGGGCATAACCTTCCCACTAAGGCCAACATATGCAAAAGAAACAATTGATGGACGGAATGCTGGACAATGCAAACATTCACCCCCAGTCACAAGGATCTTGGTTAAATCCATCATTCTTTTACTCACCACACCACCCCAGTTTGGACCCAGCCATAAGCAAATCAGTCTTGACCCTGTTCCTTGTGAGAACAGTCCAGCCCGAACTGCCAAACCAGGTCTTTCCTCGACAGGAAACAATCATCCTGGGACCCGTTTCAGGGCATCACCCTTCATCAGCCAGGCTAGCTTGAATCCAGTGGTGTATTGAGCACGGGAACCACGTCTGGGCATACCCTTCCCACTTAGGGCGACTTATGCAACAGAAACAATTGATGGACGGAATGCTGGACAATGCAAACATTAACCCCCAGTCACAAGGATCTGGGTTAAATCCATCATTCTATTTGGACCCAGCCATATGCAAATCAGTCTTGACCCTGTTCCTTGTGAGAACAGTCCATCCCGAATTGCCAAGCCAGGTCCTCCATGGACAGAAAACAAGCATCCTGGGACCGGTTTCAGGGCATCACCCTTCATCAACCAGGCTAGCTTGAATCCAGTGGTGTAGTGAGCACGGGATCCACGTCTGGGCATGCCCTTCCCACTTAGGACGACATATGCTAAAGAAACAATTGATGGACGGAATGCTTGACAATGCAAACATTAACCCCCAGTCACAAGGATCTGGGTTAAATCCATCATTCTATTTGGACTCAGCCATATGCAAATCAGTCTTGACCCTGTTCCTTGTGAGAACAGTCCAGCCCGAACTGCCAAGCCAGGTCCTCCCTGGACAGGAAACAAGCATCCTTGGACCAGTTTCAGGGCATCACCCTTCATCAGCCAGGCTAGCTTGAATCCAGTGATGTAGGGAGCACGGGACGCACGTCTGTGCATACCATTCCCACTAAGGCCGACCTATGCAAAAGAAACAATTGATGGACGGAATCCTGGACAATGCAAACATTCACACACAGTCACAAGGATCTGGTTAAATCCATCATTCTTTTGCTCACCACACCACCCCAGTTTGGACCCAGCAATATGCAAATCAGTCTTGACCGTGTTCCTTGTTAGAACAGTCAAGCCCGAACTGCCAAGCCAGGTCCTCCCAGGACAGTAAACAAGCATCCTGAGACCTGTTTCAGGGCATCACCCTTCATCAGCCAGGCTAGCTTGAATCCAGTGGTGTACTGAGCACGGGATCCACGTCTGGGCATACTCTTCACACTTAGGGCGACATATGCAAAAGAAACAATTCATGGACGGAATGCTGGACAATGCAAACATTCACCCCCAGTCACAAGGATCTGGGTTAAATCCATCATTCTTTTGCTCACCACACCACCCCAGTTTGGACCAAGTCATATGCAAATCAGTCTTGACCCTGTTCCTTGTGAGAACAGTCCAGCCCGAACTGCCAAGCCAGGTCCTCCGTGGACAGGAAACAAGCATCCTGGGACCGGTTTCAGGGCATCACCCTTCATCAGCCAGGCTAGCTTCAATCCAGTGGTGAAGTGAGCACGGGAACAATGTCTGGGCATACCCTTCCCACTTACGGCGACATATGCAAAAGAAACAATTGATGGACGGAATGCTGGACAATACAAACATTCACCCCCAGTCACAAGGATCTGTGTTAAACTCATCATTCTTTTGCTCACCCCACGACCCCAGTTTGGACCTAGACATATGCCAAACAGTCTTGACCCTGTTCCTTTTGAGAACAGTCCTGCCCGAACTGCCAAGCCAGGACCTCCGTGGACAGGAAACATGCATCTTGGGACCGGTTTCAGGACATCACCCTTCATCAGCCAGGCTACCTTGAATCCAGTGGTGTAGTGAGCAAGGGACACACGTCTGGGCATACCCTTCCGACTTAGGGCGATATATGCAAAATAAATATTTGATGGGCGGAATGCTGGACAATGCAAACATTAACCTCAGTCACAAGGATCTGGGTTAAATCCATTATTCTTTTGCTCACCACACCACCCCTGTTTGGACCCAGCCATATGCAAATCCCATTTTCACCCTGTTCCTTGTGAGAACAGTACAGCTCGAAATGCCAAGCCAGGTCCGCCCTGGACAGGAAACACGCATCCTAGGACCGGTTTCAGGGCATCACCCTTCATCAGCCAGGCTAACATGAATCCAGTGGTGTAGTGAGCACGGGACCCTCGTCTGGGCATACCCTTTCCACTTAGGGCGACATATGCAAAAGAAACAATTGATGGACGGAATGCTGGACAATGCAAACATTCACCCCCAGTCACAAGGATCTGGGTTAAATCCATCATTCTTTATTTGCTCAACACACCACCCCAGTTTGGACCCAGCCATATGCAAATCAGTCTTGACGCTGTGCCTTGTGAGAACAGTCCAGTCCGAACTGCCAAGCCAGGTCCACCCTGGACAGGAAACAAGCATCGTGGGACCGTTTCAGGGCATCACCCTTCATCAGCCAGGCTAGCTTGAATCCAGTGGTGTAGTGTGCACGGGACCCACATCTGGGCATGCCCTTCCCACTTAGGGCGACATATGCAAGAGAAACAATTGATGGACAGAATGGTGGACAATGCAAACATTCACCCTCAGTCACAAGCATCTGGGTTAAATCCATCATTCTTTTTGTCACCACACCACCCCAGTTTAGACCCAGCCATATGCAAATGAGTCTTGACCCTGTTCCGTGTGATAACAGTCCAGCCCGAACTGCCAAACCATGTACTCTGTGGAGAGGAAACAAGCATACCGGGGCTGGTTTCAGGGCATCACCCTTCATCAGCCAGGCTAGCTTGAATCCAGTGTAGTATTGAGCACGGGACCCACGGCTGGGCATACCCATCCCACTTAGGGCGACATATGCAAAAGAAACAATTCATGGACGGAATGCTTGACAATGCAAGCATTCGCTCTCAGTCACAAGGATCCGGGTAAAATCCATCATTCTTTTGTTCACCACACCACCCCAGTTTGGACCCAGCCTTATGCAAATCAGTCTTGACCCTGTTCCTTATGAGAACAGTCCAGTCTGAACTGCCAAGCCAGGTCCTCCATGGACAGGAAACAAGCATCGTGGGACCGGTTTCAGGGCATCACCCTTCATCAGCCAGTCTAGCTTGAATCCAGTGTTGTAGTGAGCACAGGACCCACATCTGGGCATGCCCATCCCACTTAGGGCGACATATGCAAAAGAAACAATTCATGGACGGAATGCTTGACAATGCAAACATTCACCCCCAGTCACAAGGATCAGGGTTAAATCCATCATTCTTTTGCTCACTGTTAGACCTGGCACCATTGGCGTGAGTCTCCCTTCCTTTTTTCGCTGTGTCTCCTCTGTTTTTGCTGGTTATAGATGCTCTGGGCGCTGTGCCGCTGCCATTCAGTGCCACAGCGCGAATGCTCCCTTTGTAAAGATGACATATGAATTGGTACATCCATGATTGGCTTATTCAGTTTACCTGTTAGTCCCTAGTAGCGTGGCCGGTGTGTGCCCAGGGCTGGTAAACCGAATGCTGCTGGTGGGCCTGCAGCACTGGTTTGTGCCACCCACAGAAGCAGCTTGTAAAGTGTGTCTCAGACCTGCCACTGCAGTGTCTGCGTGCAGTCCAGAACTGCCATCTTGGCTGTGAAGTGCACCCGCTTCCCAGCCCCTAAACCTTCCCTTGGCATCATGTAAGCCCCCCTTATGATAGGGCGCATTGTATGTGTAAGGTAGGACATGCCCTGTTGTATGTAGCATGTCCTAGTAGTGAATTACACCCAATTTCGTTTTTCACTACTGTAAGGCTACCTGTTCTCCATAGGCCAGAATGGGAGGTCTGGGCTATTACATCTTATAGTCCTAACTGACCCACAGAACATGGTAGAAAAACGAATCTAGTATGCCTGAGCTCAGAATATTAAAATACATCTTTTAGTGAAGGTTATTTTTATATTCTGTGTTTGAAACTACCACTTTTAGAGTATAGGTACTTTCTTGCCTAAGCCTTCCAGTTGCTCTGCTATTATGTGTATTGGCTGTCTGGTTTTGGAGGGACAGGGCAGGCTGAGTCAGACCTGGGTTGAATAGAGCGACCTGCCTAGGTGTGAGGGGAGGGGTAGCTCCTGCACTTGAATAGGGCTGTGCCTGGCAAGGTGAAAGCTGGCTCCACCTCCCACTGTGCGTCTGAGGCAGACCCCCTCTTTCTGAAAGGAAGGATGCAGCCTGATCAACAAAGTGCTCCAGGGCTGGGCAAAACTGGTTCTGGCTGGGTTCAGAGGCTTGGGACCCCTAAGAACAAAGACTTTGGGGGTATAAATATTTGTGCACAAACCCCTACAATTTGTATTGCTCCTGGATAACAAGAAGAACCTCTGTCCGTGTGGCTACAAGAATCTGCAGGAGAAGGACTGTCCTTGTGCTTGTGTGCTGTTCCTGGGACTGGCCTGCAGCTGTTACTACTGGACTTCAAGAAGAGGAAAGGAACTTTGATTGGACTTTTATTTCTTTTGCTATAGCAACTACCCAAGGGCTAGGAGAGAGCTAGCCTCCTGCTGGAGTCTCAGGCACATCAGACTCCACCATCAGCCTCCTGTTTCCTCCCAGCGAGGATTACTATCTGCAGGTGAGGCTCCTGTGTGTTCCAGGACCTCTATTTCTACTGTTGAGAAGAGAGCGCTGAAAATCGTCGCTAACCTCCGTTAGCGAGCCGCTGCAGCTGGTGAGCGTGAGAAAAATCGCCGCTCCGCTGTCGCCGAGCGCTCTCTAACCCCGAAGATCGTTGCAGCACCTGTCAGCGGGCCTGAAAACGCCCGCTATCCGAAGATCGTTGCAGCACCTGTCTGTGGGCCTGAAAACGCTCGCTATCTGAAATCATCGCAACAGGATCATCGCAGCGCGGACGCCGAGCGTTCGCCATTTTTCCCCGCATCGAATCCGGATCGTCGCTCCCTCGCGGAGCGCCTTTTTTGTCAACGAGCAAGATCGCACACGCAACAGGCTCGGTGCATCATCCTCCCTTTGCGGCAAGGATTTCATCGCATCACTGGCTTAGCGTGAGGAAGTTTGTCGCTTTGTCCTGCCCGCAACCCAGCGCATCATCCTCCCTCGCGGTAAGGATTCAACGCATCGCTGGTTAGCGTGAGGAAATTTCTCGCTACACCTCCTTAGCGACATTTTTGTTGCTTTGCTCCAGGAATCAGATACTTTGTGAGTAAAAGGGTCGCAGAGACCCCTGCCTTGAACTAAACATCATTTTGTGCATCCTGAACTATTTTTCCTTGCAGCATTTCTAAAGTAATTATATTTTTATAGTATTGTGGATTTTTACTGTTATTGGTCTTGTGATTAAGTCTATATAAAAATACATATTTTTCATAACTACTTGAGTGGTGTCCATTTGTAGTGTTCCTCATTATATTACTGTGTATGGTCATAAATGCTTCACACACTGCCTCTGAGATAAGCCTAGCTGCTCGTGCTACGTTACCACAGGGTTGAGCAGGGGTTGTCAAAGGGTGTAGGCTGCTTACTCTGACTTAGAAAGAAGGGTCCCTACTTGGACAGTGGCCAGCCATTGCCATCTAGAGACCCCCATTTCTAACACTCACCACACCACCCCATTTTGGACCCAGCCATATGCAAATCAGTCTTGACCCTGTTCCTTGTGAGAACAGTCCAGCCCGTACAGCCAAGCCAGGTCCTCCCTGGACAGGAAACAAGGTTCCTGGGAGCGGTTTCAGGGCATCACCCTTCATCAGCCACGCTAGCTTGAATCCAGTGGTGTAGTGAGCACGGGACCCACGTCTGGGAATACCCTTCCCACTTAGGGTGACATATACTAAAGAAACAATTGATGGACGGAATGCTGGACAATGCAAAATTAACCCTCAGTCACAAGAATCTGCGTTAAATCCATCATTCTTTTGCACACCACACGACCCCAGTTTGGACCTAGGCATATGCAAAACAGTCTTGACCCTGTTCCTTTTGAGAACAGTCCTGCCCGAACTGCCAAGCCAGGTCCTACTTTGACAGGAAACAAGCATCCTGGGACCGGTTTCAGGACATCACCCTTCTTCAGCCAGGCTACCTTGAATCCGGTGGTGTGGTGAGCAAGGGACACACGTCTGGGCATACCCTTCCGACTTAGGGCGATATATGCAAAATAAACAATTGATGGACGGAATGCTGCACAATGCAAACATTAACCCCCAGTCACAAGGATCTGGGTTAAATCCATTATTCTTTTACTCACCACACCACCCCTGTTTGGACCAAGCCATATGCAAATCCAGTCTTGACCCTGTTCCTTGTGAGAACAGTCCAGCTCGAAATGCGAAGCCAGGTCCTCCGTGGACAGGAAACAAGCATCCGAGGACCGGTTTCAGGGCATCACCCTTCATCAGCCAGGCTAGCTTGAATCCAGTGGTGTAGTGAGCACGTGACCCACGTCTGGGCATACCCTTCCCACTTAGGGCAACATATGCAAGAGAAACAATTGAGGGACGGAATGCTGGACAATGCAAACATTCACCCCCAGTCACAAGGATCTGGGTAAAATCCATCATTCTTTTGCTCACCACACCATCCCAGTTTGAGCCCAGCCATAGGCAAATCAGTCTTGACCCTTTTCCTTGTGAGAACAGTCCAGCCCGAACTGCCAAGCCAGATCTTCCCTCGAAAGGAAACAAGCATCCTGGGACCGGTTTCAGGGCATCACCCTTCATCAGCCAGGCTAGCTTGAATCCAGTGGGGTAGTGAGCACAGGATCCACGTCTGGGCATACCCTTCCCACTTAGGGCGACATATGCAAAAGAAACAATTGATGGACGGAATGCTGGACAATGCAACCATTCACCCCCAGTCACAAGGATCAGAGTTAAATCCATCATTCTTTTCCTAGTCACACCACCCCAGTATGGACCCAGCCATATGCAAAACAGTCTTGACCCTATTCCTTGTGAGAACAGTCCAGCCTGAACTGCCAAGCCAGGTCCTCCAAGGACAGGAAACAAACATCCTTGGACCGTTTTCAGGGCATCACCCTTCATCAGCCACGCTAGCTTGAATCCAGTGATATAGGGAGCACGGGACACACGTCTGGGCATACCCTTCCCACTAAGGCCAACATATGCAAAAGAAACAATTGATGGACGGAATGCTGGACAATGCAAACATTCACCCCCAGTCACAAGGATCTGGGTCAAATCCATCATTCTTTTGCTCACCACATCACCCCAGTTTGGACCTAGCCATATGCAAATCAGTCTTGACCCTGTTCTTCGTGAGAACAGTCCATCCCGAATTGCCAAGCCAGGTCCTCCGTGGACAGGAAACAAGCATCCTGGGACCGGTTTCAGGGCATCACCCTTCATCAGCCAAGCTAGCTTGAATCCAGTGGTGTATTGAGCACGGGACCCACGTCTGGGCATGCCCTTCCCACTTAGGGTGACATATGCTAAAGAAACAATTGATGGAGGGAATGCTGGACAATGCAAACATTAACGCCCAGTCACAAGGATCTGGGTTAAATCCATCATTCTTTTTTGGTCTCAGCCATATGCAAATCAGTCTTGACCCTGTTCCTTGTGAGAACAGTCCAACCCGAACTGCCAAGCCAGGTCCTCCCTGGACAGGAAACAAGCATCCTTGGACCAGTTTCAGGGCATCACCCTTCATCAGCCAGGCTAGCTTGAATTCAGTGATGTAGGGAGGACGGGACGCATGTCTGGGCATACCCTTCCCACTAAGGCCGACATATGCAAAAGAAACAATTGATGAATGGAATGCTGGACAATGCAAACATTCACCCCCAGTCACAAGGATCTGGGTTTAATCAATCATTCTTTTACTCACCACACCACCAAAGTTTGGAGCCAGCCATATGCAAATCAGTATTGACCCTGTTCCTTGTGAGAACAGTCCAGCCCGAACTGCCAAGCCAGGTCTTCACTCGACAGGAAACAAGGATCCTGGGACCGGTTTCAGGGTATCACTCTTCATCAGCCAGGCTAGCTTGATTCCAGTGGTGTAGTGAGCGCGGGACCCACGTCTGGGCATACCCTTCCCACTTAGGGCGACATATGCAAAAGAAACAATTGATGGACGGAATGCTGGACAACG
The DNA here is from genome assembly GCF_964204655.1 of Triturus cristatus. Taxonomy (NCBI): domain Eukaryota; kingdom Metazoa; phylum Chordata; class Amphibia; order Caudata; family Salamandridae; genus Triturus; species Triturus cristatus. The sequence goes on from NC_140579.1 coordinate 535,111,038, forward strand.
CAACCTTTCACCCCCACTCACAAGGATCAGGGTTAAAATCCATCATTCTTTTGCTCACCACACCACCGCAGTTTGGACCCAGCCATATGCAAATCAGTCATGACACTGTTCCTTGTGAGAACAATCCATCCCGAACTGCCAAGCCAGGTCTTCCTTTGACAGGAAACAATCATCCTGGGCCTGGTTTCAGGGCATCACCCTTCATCAGCCAGGCTAGCTTGAATCCAGTGTTGTAGTGAGCACAGGACCCACATCTGGGCATACTCTTCCCACGTAGGGCGACATATGCAAAAGAAACAATTGATGGACAGAATGGTGGACAATGCAAACATTCACCCACAGTCAAAAGGATCTGGGTTAAATCCATCATTCTTTTTGTCACCACACCACCCCAGTTTAGACCCAGCCATATGCAAATGAGTCTTGACCCTGTTCCGTGTGATAACAGTCCAGCCCGAACTGTCAAACCAGGTCCTCCATGGAGAGGAAACAAGCATACGGGGACTGGTTTCAGGGCATCACCCTTCATCAGCCAGGCTAGCTTGAATCCAGTGGTGTATTGAGCACGGGACCCACGGCTGGGCATACCCATCCCACTTAGGGTGACATATGCAAAAGAAACAATTCATGGACGGAATGCTGGACAATGCAAACATTCACTCCCAGTCACAAGGATCTGGGTTAAATCCATCATTCTTTTGCTCACCACTCCACCCGAGTTTGGACCTTGCCATATGCAAAACAGTATTGACGCTGTTCCTTGTGAGAACAGTCCAGCCCGAACTGTCAAGCCAGGTCCACTCTGGACAGAAAACAAGCATCCTGGGACCGGTTTCAGGGCATCACGCTTCATCAGCCAGGCTTGCTTGAATCCAGTGATGTAGTGAGCACGGGACCCACGTCTGGGCATACTCTTCCCACTTAGGGCGACATATGCAAAAGAAACAATTCATGGACGGAATGCTGGACAATGCAAACATTCATCCCCAGTCACAAGGATCAGGGTTAAATCCATCATTCTTTTGCTAACCACACCACCCCATTTTGGACCCAGCCATATGCAAATCAGTCTTGACCCTGTTCCTTGTGAGAACAGTCCAGCCCGTACAGCCAAGCCAGGTCCTCCCTGGACAGGAAACAAGGTTCCTGGGAGCGGTTTCAGGGCATCACCCTTCATCAGCCACGCTAGCTTGAATCCAGTGGTGTAGTGCGCACGGGACCCACGTCTGGGAATACCCTTCCCACTTAGGGTGACATATACTAAAGAAACAATTGATGGACGGAATGCTGGACAATGCAAAATTCACCCCCAGTCACAAGGATCTGGGTAAAATCCATCATTCTTTTGCTCACCACACCACCCCAGTTTGGACCCAGCCATATGCAAATCAGTCTTGACCCTGTTCCTTGTGAGAACACTCCAGCCCGAACTGCCAAGCCAGGTCCTCCCTGGACAGGAAACAAGCATCCTGGGACTGGTTTCAGGGCATCACCCTTCATCAGCAGGCTAGCTTGAATCCAGTGGTGAAGTGAGCACGGGACCCATGTCTGGGCATACCCTTCCCACTTAGGGCGACTTATGCAACAGAAACAATTGATGGACGGAATGCTGGACAATGCAAACATTCACCCCCAGTCACAAGAATCTGCGTTAAATCCATCATTCTTTTGCACACCACACGACCCCAGTTTGGACCTAGCCATATGCAAAACAGTCTTGACCCTGTTCCTTTTGAGAACAGTCCTGCCCGAACTGCCAAGCCAAGTCCTACGTTGACAGGAAACAAGCATCCTGGGACCGGTTTTAGGACATCACCCTTCATCAGCCAGGCTACCTTGAATCCAGTGGTGTAGTGAGCAAGGGACACACGCCTGGGCATACCCTTCCGACTTAGGGCGATATATGCAAAATAAACAATTGATGGACGGAATGCTGGACAATGCAAACATTAACCCCAAGTCACAAGGATCTGGGTTAAATCCATTATTCTTTTACTCACCACACCACCCCTGATTGGACCAAGCCATATGCAAATCCAGTCTTGACCCTGTTCCTTGTGAGAACAGTCCAGCTCGAAATGCGAAGCCAGGTCCTCCGTGGACAGGAAACAAGCATCCTAGGACCGGTTTCAGGGCATCACCCTTCATCAGCCAGGCTAGCTTGAATCCAGTGGTGTAGTGAGCACGTGACCCACGTCTGGGCATACCCTTCCCACTTAGGGCAACATATGCAAGAGAAACAATTGAGGGACGGAATGCTGGACAATGCAAACATTCACCCCCAGTCACAAGGATCTGGGTAAAATCCATCATTCTTTTGCTCACCACACCATCCCAGTTTGGACCCAGCCATAGGCAAATCAGTCTTGACCCTGTTCCTTGTGAGAACAGTCCAGCCCGAACTGCCAAGCCAGATCTTCCCTCGAAAGGAAACAAGCATCCTGGGACAGGTTTCAGGGCATCACCCTTCATCAGCCAGGCTAGCTTGAATCCAGTGGGGTAGTGAGCACGGGATCCACGTCTGGGCATAACCTTCCCACTTAGGGCGACATATGCAAAAGAAACAATTGATGGACGGAATGCTGGACAATGCAACCATTCACCCCCAGTCACAAGGATCAGGGTTAAATCCATCATTCTTTTGCTAGTCACACCACCCCAGTATGGACCCAGCCATATGCAAAACAGTCTTGACCCTATTCCTTGTGAGAACAGTCCAGCCTGAACTGCCAAGCCAGGTCCTCCAAGGACAGGAAACAAACATCCTTGGACCGTTTTCAGGGCATCACCCTTCATCAGCCACGCTAGCTTGAATCCAGTGATGTAGGGAGCACGGGACACACGTCTGGGCATACCCTTCCCACTAAGGCCAACATATGCAAAAGAAACAATTGATGGACGGAATGCTGGACAATGCAAACATTCACCCCCAGTCACAAGGATCTGGGTCAAATCCATCATTCTTTTGCTCACCACATCACCCCAGTTTGGACCTAGCCATATGCAAATCAGTCTTGACCCTGTTCTTTGTGAGAACAGTCCATCCTGAATTGCCAAGCCAGGTCCTCCGTGGACAGGAAACAAGCATCCTGGGACCGGTTTCAGGGCATCACCCTTCATCAGCCAAGCTAGCTTGAATCAAGTGGTGTATTGGGCACGGGACCCACGTCTGGGCATGCCCTTCCCACTTAGGGTGACATATGCTAAAGAAACAATTGATGGACGGAATGCTGGACAATGCAAACATTAATGCCCAGTCACAAGGATCTGGGTTAAATCCATCATTCTTTTTTGGTCCCAGCCATATGCAAATTAGTCTTGACCCTGTTCCTTGTGAGAACAGTCCAACCCGAACTGCCAAGCCAGGTCCTCCCTGGACAGGAAACAAGCATCCTTGGACCAGTTTCAGGGCATCACCCTTCATCAGCCAAGCTAGCTTGAATCCAGTGATGTAGGGAGGACGGGACGCATGTCTGGGCATACCCTTCCCACTAAGGCCGACATATGCAAAAGAAACAATTGATGAATGGAATGCTGGACAATGCAAACATTCACCCCCAGTCACAAGGATCTGGGTTTAATCAATCATTCTTTTACTCACCACACCACCAAAGTTTGGACCCAGCCATATGCAAATCAGTCTTGACCCTGTTCCTTGTGAGAACAGTCCAGCCCGAACTGCCAAGCCAGGTCTTCACTCGACAGGAAACAAGGATCCTGGGACCGGTTTCAGGGTATCACTCTTTATCAGCCAGGCTAGCTTGATTCCAGTGGTGTAGTGAGCGTGGGACCCACGTCAGGGCATACCCTTCCCACTTAGGGCGACATATGCAAAAGAAACTATTGATGGACGAAATGCTGGACAACGCAACCTTTCACCCCCACTCACAAGGATCAGGGTTAAAATCCATCATTCTTTTGCTCACCACACCACCGCAGTTTGGACCCAGCCATATGCAAATCAGTCATGACACTGTTCCTTGTGAGAACAATCCATCCCGAACTGCCAAGCCAGGTGTTCCTTTGACAGGAAACAATCTTCCTGGGCCTGGTTTCAGGGCATCACCCTTCATCAGCCAGGCTAGCTTGAATCCAGTGGTGTGGTGAGGAGAGGGACCCACGTCTGGGCATACCCTTCCCACTTAGGGTGACTTATGCAAAAGAAGCAATTGATGGACGGAATCCTGGACAATGCAAGCATTCGCTCTCAGTCACAAGGATCCGGGTTAAATCCATCAATCTTTTGTTCACCACACCACCCCAGTTTGGACCCAGCCTTATGCAAATCAGTCTTGACCCTGTTCCTTGTGAGAACAGTCCAGCCTGAACTGCCAAGCCAGGTCCTCCAAGGACAGGACACAAACATCCTTGGACCGTTTTCAGGGCATCACCCTTCGTCAGCCAGGCTAGCTTGAATCCAGTGGTGTGGTGAGGAGAGGGACCCACGTCTGGGCATACCCTTCCCACTTAGGGTGACTTATGCAAAAGAAGCAATTGATGGACGGAATCCTGGACAATGCAAGCATTCGCTCTCAGTCACAAGGATCCAGGTTAAATCCATCATGCTTTTGTTCACCACACCACCCCAGTTAGGACCCAGCCTTATGCAAATCAGTCTTGACCCTGTTCCTTATGAGAACAGTCCAGTCTGAACTGCCAAGCCAGGTCCTCCATGGACAGGAAACAAGCATTGTGGGACCGGTTTCAGGGCATCACCCTTCATCAGCCAGGCTAGCTTGAATCCAGTGTTGTAGTGAGCACAGGACCCACATCTGGGCATACTCTTCCCACGTAGGGCAACATATGCAAAAGAAACAATTGATGGACAGAATGCAGGACAATGCAAACATTCACCCACAGTCACAAGGATCTGGGTTAAATCCATCATTCTTTTGCTCACCACACCACCCCAGTTTGGACCCAGCAATATGCAAATCAGTCTTCACCCTGTTCCTTGTGAGAACAAGTCCAGCCCGAACTGCCAAGCCAGGTCCTCCCTGGACAAGCAACAAGCATCCTGGGACCGGTTTCAGGGCATCACCCTTCATCAGCCAGGCTAGCTTGAATCCAGTGGTGTAGTGAGCACGGGACCCACATCTGTGCATACTCTTCCCACTTTGGGCGATAAATACAAACAAAACAATTGATGGACGGAATGCTGGACAATGCAAACATTCACCCCCAGTCACAAGGATCTGGGTTAAATCCATTATTCTTTTGCTCACCACACCACCCCAGTTTGGACCAAGTCATATGCAAATCAGTCCTGACCCTGTTCCTTGTGAGAACAGTCCAGCCCGTACTGCCAAGCGAGGTCCTCCCTGGACAGGAAACAAGGTTCCTGGGAGCGGTTTCAGGGCATCACCCTTCATCAGCCAGGCTAGCTTGAATCCAGTGATGTAGGGAGCACGGGACGCACATCTGGGCATGCCCTTCCCACTAAGGCCGACATATGCAAAAGAAAAAATTGATGGACGGAATGCTGGACAACGCAAACATTCACCCCTAGTCACAAGGATCTTGGTAGAATCCATCATTCTTTTACTCACCACACCACCCCAGTTTGGACCCAGCCATATGCAAATCAGTCTTGACCCTGTTCCTTGTGAGAACAGTCCAGCCCGAACTGCCAAGCCAGGTCCTCCATGGACAGGAAACAAGCACCCTGGGACCGGTTTCAGGGCATCACCCTTCATCAGCCAGGCTAGCTTCAATCCAGTGGTGAAGTGAGCACGGGAACAACGTCTGGGCATACCCTTCCCACTTACGGCGACATATGCAAAAGAAACAATTGATGGACGGAATGCTGGACAATGCAAACATTCACCCCCAGTCACAAGGATCTGTGTTAAACCCATCATTCTTTTGCTCACCCCATGACCCCAGTTTGGACCTAGACATATGCCAAACAGTCTTGACCCTGTTCCTTTTGAGAACAGTCCTGCCCGAACTGCCAAGCCAGGACCTCCGTGGACAGGAAACAAGCATCTTGGGACCGGTTTCAGGACATCACCCTTCATCAGCCAGGCTACCTTGAATCCAGTGGTGTAGTGAGCAAGGGACACACGTCTGGGCATAACCTTCCGAGTTAGGGCGATATATGCAAATTAAATAATTGATGGACGGAATGCTGGACAATGCAAACATTAACCCCAGTCACAAGGATCTGGGTTAAATCCATTATTCTTTTGCTCACCACACCACCCCTGTTTGGACCAAGCCATATGCAAATCCCATTTTGACCCTGTTCCTTGTGAGAACAGTACAGCTCGAAATGCCAAGCCAGGTCCGCCCTGGACAGGAAACACGCATCCTAGGACCGGTTTCAGGGCATCACCCTTCATCAGCCAGGCTAACATGAATCCAGTGGTGTAGTGAGCACGGGACCCACGTCTGGGCATACCCTTCCCACTTAGGGCGACATATGCAAAAGAAACAATTGATGGACGGAATGCTGGACAATGCAAACATTCAGTCCCAGTCACAAGGATCTGGGTTAAATCCATCATTCTTTATTTGCTCAACACACCACCCCAGTTTGGACCCAGCCATATGCAAATCAGTCTTGACGCTGTGCCTTGTGAGAACAGTCCAGTCCGAACTGCCAAGCCAGGTCCACCCTGGACAGGAAACAAGCATCGTGGGACCGTTTCAGGGCATCACCCTTCATCAGCCAGGCTAGCTTGAATATAGTGGTGTAGTGAGCACGGGACCCACATCTGGGCATGCCCTTCCCACTTAGGGTGACATATGCAAAAGAAACAATTGATGGACTGAATGGTGGACAATGCAAACATTCACCCTCAGTCACAAGGATCTGGATTAAATCCATCATTCTTTTGGTCACCACACCACCCCAGTTTAGACCCAGCCATATGCAAATGAGTCCTGACCCTGTTCCGTGTGATAACAGTCCAGCCCGAACTGCCAAACCATGTCCTCCGTGGAGAGGAAACAAACATACCGGGGCTGGTTTCAGGGCATCACCCTTCATCAGCCAGGCTAGCTTGAATCCAGTTGTGTATTGAGCACGGGACCCACGGCTGGGCATACCCATCCCACTTAGGGCGACATATGCAAAAGAAACTATTCATGGACGGAATGCTGGACAATGCAAACATTCACCCCCAGTCACAAGGATCTGGGTTAAATCCATCATTCTTTTGCTCTCCACTCCACCCGAGTTTGGACCTTGCCATATGCAAAACAGTATTGACCCTGTTCCTTGTGAGAACAGTCCAGCCCGAACTGTCTAGCCAGGTCCACCCTGGACAGAAAACAAGCATCCTGGGACCGGTTTCAGGGCATCACGCTTCATCAGCCAGGCTAGCTTGAATCCAGTGGTGTAGTGAGCACGGGACCCACGTCTGGGCATACTCTTGCCACTTAGGGCGACATATGCAAAAGAAACAATTCATGGACGGAATGCTGGACAATGCAAACATTCAGCCCCAGTCACAAGGATCAGGGTTAAATCCATCATTCTTTTGCTCACCACACCACCCCATTTTGGACCCAGCCATATGCAAATCAGTCTTGACCCTGTTCCTTGTGAGAACAGACCAGCCCGTACAGCCAAGCCAGGTCCTCCCTGGACAGGAAACAAGGTTTCTGGGAGCGGTTTCAGGGCATCACCCTTCATCAGCCAGGCTAGCTTGAATCCAGTGGTGTAGTGAGCACGGGACCCACGTCTGGGAATACCCTTCCCACTTAGGGTGATATATACTAAAGAAACAATTGATGGACGGAAGGCTGGACAATGCAAAATTCACCCCCAGTCACAAGGATCTGGGTAAAATCCATCATTCTTTTGCTCACCACACCACCCCAGTTTGGACCCAGCCATATGCAAATCAGTCTTGACCCTGTTCCTTGTGAGAACACTCCAGCCCGAACTGCCAAACGAGGTCCTCCCTGGACAGGAACCAAGCATCCTGGGACTGGTTTCAGGGCATCACCCTTAATCAGCAGGCTAGCTTGAATCCAGTGGTGAAGTGAGCACGGGACCAAAGTCTGGGCATACCCTTCCCACTTAGGGCGACATATGCAAAAGAAACAATTGATGGACAGAATGCTGGACAATGCAAACATTCACCCCCAGTCACAAGGATCAGGGTTAAATCCATCATTCTTTTGCTCACCACACCACCCCATTTTGGACCCAGCCATATGCAAATCAGTCTTGACCCTGTTCCTTGTGAGAATAGTCCAGCCCGTACAGCCAAGCCAGGTCCTCCCTGGACAGGAAACAAGGTTCCTGGGAGCGGTTTCAGGGCATCACCCTTCATCAGACACGCTCGCTTGAATCCAGTGGTGTAGTGAGCACGGGACCCACGTCTGGGAATACCCTTCCCACTTAGGGTGACATATACTAAAGAAGCAATTGATGGACGGAATGCTGGACAATGCAAAATTCACCCCCAGTCACAAGGATCTGGGTAAAATCCATCATTCTTTTGCTCACCACACCAACCCAGTTTGGACCCAGCCGTAGGCAAATCAGTCTTGACCCTGTTCCTTGTGAGAACACTCCAGCCCGAACTGCCAAGCCAGATCTTCCCTCGAAAGGAAACAAGCATCCTGGGACCGGTTTCAGGGCATCACCCTTCATCAGCCAGGCTAGCTTGAATCCAGTGGGGTAGTGAGCACGGGATCCACGTCTGGGCATACCCTTCCCACTTAGGGCGACATATGCAAAAGAAACAATTGAACGACGGAATGCTGGACAATGCAACCATTCACCCCCAGTCACAAGGATCAGGGTTAAATCCATCATTCTTTTGCTAGTCACACCCCCCCAGTATGGACCCAGCCATATGCAAAACAGTCTTGACCCTATTACTTGTGGGAACAGTCCAGCCTGAACTGCCAAGCCAGGTCCTCCAAGGACAGGAAACAAACATCCTTGGACCGTTTTCAGGGCATCACCCTTCATCAGCCACGCTAGCTTGAATCCAGTGATGTAGGGAGCACGGGACACACGTCTGGGCATACCCTTCCCACTAAGGCCAACATATGCAAAAGAAACAATTGATGGACGGAATGCTGGACAATGCAAACATTCACCCCCAGTCACAAGGATCTGGGTCAAATCCATCATTCTTTTGCTCACCACATCACCCCAGTTTGGACCTAGCCATATGCAAATCAGTCTTGACCCTGTTCTTTGTGAGAACAGTCCATCCCGAATTCCCAAGCCAGGTCCTCCGTGGACAGGAAATAAGCATCCTGTGACCGGTTTCAGGGCATCACCCTTCTTCAGCCAAGCTAGCTTGAATCCAGTGGTGTATTGAGCACGGGACCCACGTCTGGACATGCCCTTCCCACTTAGGGTGACATATGCTAAAGAAACAATTGATGGACGGAATGCTGGACAATGCAAACATTAACGCCCAGTCACAAGGATCTGGGTTAAATCCATCATTCTTTTTTGGTCCCAGCCATATGCAAATCAGTCTTGACCCTGTTCCTTGTGAGAACAGTCCAACCCGAACTGCCAAGCCAGGTCCTCCCTGGACAGGAAACAAGCATCCTTGGACCAGTTTCAGGGCATCACCCTTCATCAGCCAGGCTAGCTTGAATCCAGTGATGTAGGGAGGACGGGACGCATGTCTGGGCATACCATTCCCACTAAGGCCGACATATGCAAAAGAAACAATTGATGAATGGAATGCTGGACAATGCAAACATTCACCCCCAGTCACAAGGATCTGGGTTTAATCAATCATTCTTTTGCTAGTCACACCACCCCAGTATGGACCCAGCCATATGCAAAACAGTCTTGACCCTATTCCTTGTGAGAACAGTCCAGCCCGAACTGCCAAGCCAGGTCTTCACTTGACAGGAAACAAGGATCCTGGGACCGGTTTCAGGGTATCACTCTTCATCAGCCAGGCTAGCTTGATTCCAGTGGTGTAGTGAGCGCGGAACCCACGTCTGGGCATACCCTTCCCACTTAGGGCGACATATGCAAAAGAAACAATTGATGGACGGAATGCTGGACAACGCAACCTTTCACCCCCACTCACAAAGATCAGGGTTAAAATCCATCATTCTTTTGCTCACCACACCACCCCAGTTTGGACCCAGCCATATGCAAATCAGTCATGACACTGTTCCTTGTGAGAACAATCCATCTCGAACTGCCAAGCCAGGTCTTCCTTTGACAGGAAACAATCATCCTGGGCCTGGTTTCAGGGCATTACCCTTCGTCAGCCAGGCTAGCTTGAATCCAGTGGTGTAGTGTAAGTAAGTAAGTAAAATTTATTGTTTCTGATTAATTAAAACCATTACAAGATCATAGTAAGTACATATTTCATCAATTTTTAAATTTGAGAGCAGTCTTAAAAGGAAAATGGGTTAAAAAAATAAAAGTTCAAGAAATGTTCATAATTCCTTGTTTTTCTGTACACCTTCATCTGTTTTAGGTTGTTTGAGCTTAACTAGTTTCAGAAATTTTACCAACAGACCATTCAGATGTAAAAGTCTTGGGTCAAAGCATGCAATGACTGCTTGTCTCCGGGTACGTATGTTAAGTTCGTTGAAGGTGGTTTTCAGGAGAGCTACTCTTTCCTCTTTTAGCTTTTTGCAGGAGCATATCAGGTGTTCCATATCTTCTTTCCCTGAGCCACACAGCCTACATGTGGGCCCACAATCTTTTCTCAGCCAGGGTTGTAAGTGGGGTGTGGCTGGTAAGATTCCAAGCCTATGTTTTAAAAATGCTTCTTTTGATTTCCTGCAATAACCCAGCCCGAAGTATGCCTGTAGCCCGGGCGATTTGTAAGAGCTCATTATCATCCATGCGTGGCGTCTGTGGGCAAAAGTAGCTTTGTCCTCTATAAAGGAGAGTCGCTTTATGTTCTTATTTACAACACGTTTAAATTGTGCGTTCGAAAGGGAAGTTTCCCATAGATCTTTTAGACCTGTCTTTGCTAGTGACTCCTCTAGGTAGTTTTTTGCAAGTGCAGTGGAGCTGCCACGCAGGTTTTCCCAGAGCTGGTGATTCAGTGTGTTTTCAGGCGAGATCTTTATTTTATACCAGCATTTGATGTATGATCCTCGCCTAGCGAGTAATTGCTTGGTTAAACCAAATTCTAGCCGGATTTGAGCCTGTGAGGTGTATGATGGTAGATTTAAGAGGACTCTGTAAGCTTTTGAGATAGTTGTGTCCAGCAGTTTTGCGTCTGTACCTCTTAAGGCTTCACTACCATAGGTAATTGATGACTCAATTTTTGCTTGTGCAACACGCAGTAGTGGCAGAAGAGTTGGCCCAGACAGATTGGTTTTAAGTTGTCTGAGAGTTGTTGCGATCAGCATACCTTTCCTCTTGGTGGCCTCAAGATGTCTTGAAAACTGGCCACCCCTGTCGACAATGACGCCAAGATATTTGTATTCAGAGCAGTTCTCAATTGCCCTTGTCCCAAAGGACCAGGAGAAGGATTTTCTTTCCTTGGATATTGTCAGTGTTTTGGTTTTTTCAATGTTGACTTCGAGCAGATTGTCCTCAGCATATCCGTGTAGTACGTTGATAAGGTGTTGCAGGCCTACCTTAGTGTGACTGATCAAAACCACGTCGTCTGCATAGGATATGCTGGGCAGGGTTCGGCCCCCCAAACGAGGGGCGTGTGCGTTGCAGGCCTCTAGAGCTGGTGGCAGATCAGCTGTATATAGGTTGAAGAGAGTTGGTGCTAAAACGCACCCCTGCTTGAGGCCTTTTGTTGTTGGTATGCGCCTTGAAAGGTGGGTGCCTTTTCCGAGCTTCACTTGGACCCATGTGTTGGAGTGCAGTTCTATCAAAAGATTTAAGAGTGGTGCAGGAATCCCCCATAAAGCTAGTTTCTTCCACAGATTTGCTCGATTGACATTATCGAAGGCTGCTTTGAAATCTACGAAACAGAAGTGGAGGCTTTGTTTGGTGGTGTAGTGAGCACGGGACCCACGTCTGGGCATACCCTTCCCACTTAGGGCGACATGTGCAAAAGAAACAATTGACGGACGGAATGCTGGACAATGCAAACATTCACCCCCAGTCACAAGGATCTGGGTTAAATCCATCATTCTTTTGCTCACCACTCCACCCGAGTTTGGACCTTGCCATATGCAAAACAGTATTGACCCTGTTCCTTGTGAGAACAGTCCAGCCCGAACTGTCTAGCCAGGTCCACCCTGGACAGAAAACAAGCATCCTGGGACCGGTTTCAGGGCATCACGCTTCATCAGCCAGGCTAGCTTGAATCCAGTGGTGTAGTGAGCACGGGACCCACGTCTGGGCATACTCTTGCCACTTAGGGCGACATATGCAAACGAAACAATTCATGGACGGAATGCTGGACAATGCAAACATTCAGCCCCAGTCACAAGGATCAGGGTTAAATCCATCATTCTTTTGCTCACCACACCACCCCATTTTGGACCCAGCCATATGCAAATCAGTCTTGACCCTGTTCCTTGTGAGAACAGACCAGCCCGTACAGCCAAGCCAGGTCCTCCCTGGACAGGAAACAAGGTTTCTGGGAGCGGTTTCAGGGCATCACCCTTCATCAGCCAGGCTAGCTTGAATCCAGTGGTGTAGTGAGCACGGGACCCACGTCTGGGAATACCCTTCCCACTTAGGGTGATATATACTAAAGAAACAATTGATGGACGGAAGGCTGGACAATGCAAAATTCACCCCCAGTCACAAGGATCTGGGTAAAATCCATCATTCTTTTGCTCACCACACCACCCCAGTTTGGACCCAGCCATATGCAAATCAGTCTTGACCCTGTTCCTTGTGAGAACACTCCAGCCCGAACTGCCAAACGAGGTCCTCCCTGGACAGGAACCAAGCATCCTGGGACTGGTTTCAGGGCATCACCCTTAATCAGCAGGCTAGCTTGAATCCAGTGGTGAAGTGAGCACGGGACCAAAGTCTGGGCATACCCTTCCCACTTAGGGCGACATATGCAAAAGAAACAATTGATGGACAGAATGGTGGACAATGCAAACATTCACCCTCAGTCACAAGGATCTGGGTTAAATCCATCATTCTTTTTGTCACCACACCACCCCAGTTTAGACCCAGCCATATGCAAATGAGTCTTGACCCTGTTCCGTGTGATAACAGTTCAGCCCGAACTGTCAAACCAGGTCCTCCATGGAGAGGAAACAAGCATACCGGGACTGGTTTCAGGGCATCACCCTTCATCAGCCAGGCTAGCTTGAATCCAGTGGTGTATTGAGCACGGGACCCACGGCTGGGCATACCCATCCCACTTAGGGCGACATATGCAAAAGAAACAATTCATGGACGGAATGCTGGACAATGCAAACATTCACTCCCAGGCACAAGGATCTGGGTTAAATCCATCATTCTTTTGCTCACCACTCCACCCGAGTTTGGACCTTGCCATATGCAAAACAGTATTGACCCTGTTCCTTGTGAGAACAGTCAAGCCCGAACTGTCAAGCCAGGTCCACCCTGGACAGAAAACAAGCATCCTGGGACCGGTTTCAGGGCATCACGCTTCATCAGCCAGGCTAGCTTGAATCCAGTGGTGTAGTGAGCACGGGACCCACGTCTGGGCATACTCTTCCCACTTAGGGCGACATATGCAAAAGAAACAATTCATGGACGGAATACTGGACAATGCAAACATTCACCCCCAGTCACAAGGATCAGGGTTAAATCCATCATTCTTTTGCTAGTCACACCCCCCCAGTATGGACCCAGCCATATGCAAAACAGTCTTGACCCTGTTCCTTGTGAGAACAGTCCAACCCGAACTGCCAAGCCAGGTCCTCCCTGGACAGGAAACAAGCATCCTTGGACCAGTTTCAGGGCATCACCCTTCATCAGCCAGGCTAGCTTGAATCCAGTGATGTAGGGAGGACGGGACGCATGTCTGGGCATACCATTCCCACTAAGGCCGACATATGCAAAAGAAACAATTGATGAATGGAATGCTGGACAATGCAAACATTCACCCCCAGTCACAAGGATCTGGGTTTAATCAATCATTCTTTTGCTAGTCACACCACCCCAGTATGGACCCAGTCATATGCAAAACAGTCTTGACCCTATTCCTTGTGAGAACAGTCCAGCCTGAACTGCCAAGCCAGGTCCTCCAAGGACAGGAAACAAACATCCTTGGACCGTTTTCAGGGCATCACCCTTCATCAGCCATGCTAGCTTGAATCCAGTGATGTAGGGAGCACGGGACACACGTCTGGGCATACCCTTCCCACTAAGGCCAACATATGCAAAAGAAACAATTGATGGCTGGAATGCTGGACAATGCAAACATTCACCCCCAGTCACAAGGATCTGGGTCAAATCCATCCTTCTTTTGCTCACCACATCACCCCAGTTTGGACCTAGCCATATGCAAATCAGTCTTGACCCTGTTCTTTGTGAGAACAGTCCATCCCAAATTGCCAAGCCAGGTCCTCCGTGGACAGGAAATAAGCATTCTGCGACCGGTTTCAGGGCATCACCCTTCATCAGCCAAGCTAGCTTGAATCCAGTGGTGTATTGAGCACGGGACCCACGCCTGGGCATGCCCTTCCCACTTAGGGTGACATATGCTAAAGAAACAATTGATGGACGGAATGCTGGACAATGCAAACATTAACGCCCAGTCACAAGGATCTGGGTTAAATCCATCATTCTTTTTTGGTCCCAGCCATATGCAAATCATTCTTGACCCTGTTCCTTGTGAGAACAGTCCAATCCGAACTGCCAAGCCAGGTCCTCCCTGGACAGGAAACAAGCATCCTTGGACCAGTTTCAGGGCATCACCCTTCATCAGCCAGGCTAGCTTGAATCCAGTGATGTAGGGAGGACGGGACGCATGTATGGGCATACCCTTCCCACTAAGGCCGACATAAGCAAAAGAAACAATTGATGAATGGAATGCTGGACAATGCAAACATTCACCCCCAGTCACAAGGATCTGGGTTTAATCAATCATTCTTTTACTCACCACACTACCAAAGTTTGGACCCAGCCATATGCAAATCAGTCTTGACCCTGTTCCTTGTGAGAACAGTCCAGCCCGAACTGCCAAGCCAGGTCTTCACTCGACAGGAAACAAGGATCCTGGGACCGGTTTTAGGGTATCACTCTTCATCAGCCAGGCTAGCTTGATTCCAGTGGTGTAGTGAGCGCGGGACCCACGTCTGGGCATACCCTTCCCACTTAGGGCGACATATGCAAAAGAAACAATTGATGGACGGAATGCTGGACAACGCAACCTTTCACCCCCACTCAGAAGGATCAAGGTTAAAATCCATCATTCTTTTGCTCACCGCACCACCGCAGTTTGGACCCAGCCATATGCAAATCAGTCATGACACTGTTCCTTGTGAGAACAGTCCAGCCCGAACTGTCAAACCAGGTCCTCCATGGAGAGGAAACAAGCATACCGGGACTGGTTTCAGGGCATCACCCTTCATCAGCCAGGCTAGCTTGAATCGAGAGGTGTATTGAGCACGGGACCCACGGCTGGGCATACCCATCCCACTTAGGGCGACATATGCAAAAGAAACAATTCATGGACGGAATGCTGGACAAGGCAAACATTCACTCCCAGTCACAAGGATCTGGGTTAAATCCATCATTCTTTTGCTCACCACTCCACCCGAGTTTGGACCTTGCCATATGCAAAACAGTATTGACCCTGTTCCTTGTGAGAACAGTCCAGCCCGAACTGTCAAGCCAGGTCCACCCTGGACAGAAAACAAGCATCCTGGGACCGATTTCAGAGCATCACGCTTCATCAGCCAGGCTAGCTTGAATCCAGTGGTGTAGTGAGCACGGGACCCATGTCTGGGCATACCCTTCCCACTTAGGGCGACTTATGCAACAGAAACAATTGATGGACGGAATGCTGGACAATGCAAACATTCACCCCCAGTCACAAGAATCTGCGTTAAATCCATCATTCTTTTGTACACCACACGACCCCAGTTTGGACCTAGCCATATGCAAATCAGTCTTGACCCTGTTCTTTGTGAGAACAGTCGATCCCGAATTGCCAAGCCAGGTCCTCCGTGGACAGGAAACAAGCATCCTGGGACCGGTTTCAGGGCATCACCCTTCATCAGCCAAGCTAGCTTGAATCCAGTGGTGTAGTGAGCAAGGGACACACGTCTGGGCATACCCTTCCGACTTAGGGCTATATATGCAAAATAAACAATTGATGGACGGTATGCTGGACAATGCAAACATTAACCCCCAGTCACAAGGATCTGGGTTAAATCCATTATCATTTTGCTCACAACACCACCCCTGTTTGGACCCAGCCATATGCAAATCCAGTCTTGACCCTGTTCCTTGTGGGAACAGTCTAGCCCAAACTGCCAAGCCAGGTCCTCCCTGGACAGGAAAGAATCATCCTGGGACCTGTTTCAAGGCATCACCCTTCATCAGCCAGGCTAGCTTGAATCCAGTGGTGTAGTGAGCACGGGCACCATGTCTGGGCATACCCTTTCCACTTAGGGTGACATATGCAAAAATAAATAATTGACGGACTGATTGCTCGACAATGCAAACATTCACCCCCAGTCACAAGGATCTGGGTTAAATCCATCATTCTTTTTGTCACCACACCATCCCAGTTTAGACCCAGCCATATGCAAATGAGTCTTGACCCTGTTCCTTTTGAGAACAGTCCTGCCTGAACTGCCAAACCAGGTCCTCCGTGGAGAGGAAACAAGCATACCGGGACTGGTTTCAGGGCATCGACCTTCATCAGCCAGGTTAGCTTGAATCCAGTGATGTAGGTGTTAAATGGTAGCGGCAGTTTCAGTCGATAACCTTTCAAGTATTTGCCCGGTGGTAATCGCCTCTCATACCACTCGATAATTTACCAATAAAAGAGGCAGGCGCCGGAGACTGGAAGGCAGGAAACAAAGTTTTATTCCGTCGGAGCAGAACACATCAGATCAGACAGCAAGGTATCGTCACGAGGTGCTCTAACTGCATCTCTGAGACCTGGTCTCTTATACACTGGTTTATTGCTTTATTACACATAGTACATTCTTGAGATTCCCTTGATGTACGGGGGGAATATCCCCTGAAGCCCCGGTTCAGATCCGATCCCACACATAGATACAGTAGAAGTTCCCACCCCACCCACAGTAGGAGATGGCTATTGCGCAGCAGGGTATTCCGCCAATTCCTGGGGGGTGTGTGACCGGTCGGGTCTCAGGGAGTAGGGGCTTTGATCTACTGTAATCCCTTTGATGTGGGGTGTTTCCCTTACAGTAGGGGCAATAAACTGCATCCGCAGGGCTAGGTGATGGCCTGGGACCAGTTCAGACAATGGGGCGCAGAGGAAGGGGGTTATCAAAGGAGAGGCATGACCATGTATGGGTTGTCGGTCGGAAGTGGTTCCGTAGCAGGGTCGCGCAGAAAGAGAGGGTTTATGGCCTGTATGAGAGAGCGGGGGTGGCCAGCGCGCGGGGGATGCTCGCAGCGCCAAGGGGACCGCGCTGGCGATTGACAATGAGTGGGGAGAGAGTGGGGTGCCTAAAATGGCGGCCGTGCATTCGCTGTGCGTGGCGCTGAGGAGAGGCAAGATGGCGCAGATAATGTTCAGTTTGTAAGCTAAATTTCCACAGTCCTCCCTTTTAACATATCTCGCCAGCTTGTCCGGCCAATATTCACCTTTGTTAGCCTTTCAGTTACAGTATCGTCAATGTTCGTTATACATTTAAAGATACAGAGTCTTTAGGGTAGTCAGGAGTAATCTGACACATTTGTACATTGTCTCATACAGTTTGATAAAGTAGGCGAGGAGGAAGTACATTCAAAGTTGCAGTATAGTCGTGTACATGGCTGGTGTTGTATGAATGTTACTATACAAAGTTACATTTTCTTAACTTCTCAGTGTACAGTCGGAAGTGATTGATGCAACATCATGAAAACTTGATAAGAAGATAGTTAATATAATAAGGTGGTTGGGAGAGGATTTTCAACTTTGACATGGGTTCTTCTTTCCAGTGTCCTTGTTTTATAAAGAGCTATCACTGGTAAGCTCTCATTGTTGTTCTTCTTTCGTTGGCACTGTTGAGCACCGGCGGTGGAGCTAAGGTCCAGCTCAAATCCGATTTCTCTCGTGGCAGGGTGTGACCACTCACTGTTCTTTGATCACAGTCCTGTTCCTTAACACAGTTCACCACAGGTACTTTGAGACAGGGTGCCGGCCTTTTGTTCTTCGGTAGTAGGTCAAAGTCATAGTCCGAATGAAAGAGGAAGAGAGAATGGGGTGGCGTGGGATCGGATCAAAAATGCGGACCAAGGAGAGCAGAATCTTTCAGCACTGGGCCCATCAATCGGGCCCGACGGGTTGAGACTTCAGGCACGCTGGTCAGTGAGCAGGGGCCTCGATGTAGCCCTTCGCGCTTATCGTTCTGATAATGGTGTCTCGTCTCACACCCTTTTTGCTTCGTCGCTTCCCCCTTGGTCGATGTCATAGACGCTTTATGATCCGCAGCCAGACTGTGCGTCACGTCCGACCCCTCTCTTCCGATGGCTGCAGGTTATCTTTGAATGGGTTATAAGAAACGAAAGTCTTAGAGATTTTGGCAGGGAAGACATTTACATACTTCATTCTCTCTCCCAACCACTGAGTAGTTGCGGAAATGCTCTTATCTGTTACTATATGATTGGTGTCTATTAACTCTGATGTTAATGTGCGTGTTACTAATCTATTAATTACTGCTGTGGTGCAGGGTTCGGTGGGTGTCCCTGTCCATCGTCTGGCCTTCTAGGTGTCAGTTTCTGCGCCCTATAATACAAGGTTTGGTAATACCCGTAAGTGCGAGGTGCTACGGTCATGCGTTCACGAGTATCCTTTTCATACAGTAGGTGACCCTTTATCAGTTTAAAACAGGGCCATCAGCTGTTTCGTTCGGAATACTCTGAGACGGCTAGTATAGGGCTGGAGTTATCTTTGGGAGAACAGGGTGCTTTAGACATTCTATTTCGGGCTAATTGGTCAGGGGTAATTCTGGGCGGTGGAGATGGTGTCCTTTAAGAACAAAAACCACTGACATATAGTCCCCGTGTTGAGGGTCAGATTGGGAGACATCAGTCGTCTTACCTGTCCTTTCCTTCTCAGCCGATTAGGCTTAACGTTCGCAAAAAGGAGAGGTAGTAACGTGGTAAAGTATGGTCGTTTTTGTTTCTGTCAATTTGTTCGAACACTACCGTGTTCAGGCCAATTATACACTTACCAAAGAGGTGTATGTCGTTAATTTATTCAAGAAGAAAGAGGGCAAGAAAGAGCCTTTTGCGAGGGAGGGGGAGAGAGAGTGAGAGAGAGAGAGAGAGAGAGAGAGAGAGAGAGATGGGTAAGATAATAGGCCACTTGGTGCACACACAACATGGAGTAGCATGGGTCTGTTCCATGTAAGAAAACACAAGCGGGGAAAAGACATAAATTCGGTGATCACGTACACACAAATGCCGGATAGGGTGTGACAGTACATGCATCAAGACGGAGACTCAGGGCTGCGTTGAGCACGGGGACCTCTCCTTTCCTGTCCTCTATTCCTATGCATGCTGCGTACCTTTAGTATTTTGTAGTTTATCTTATGGGTTGTCTGACCCTTTATTCTCCTCCCTTTGATCGGTGGACGAGCACTTCAATCATACAATGACGCTCTCTTCTAGTGACCCAAACATGAAATGCATACACATTCATATCGTATAATCGTAGTACACACGCACAATCATATCATACAGTTTTTCATGTTCCCAATGATGGTCTGTAATTTTACGCACTATCTCACAACGTTTGTCTATGTTTTCCCTGATGTTGAACTTGGTGCGGTCCATGTCCACTCCACTCTTCAGTCGGAACTTCGTCGTGACCTATAGAGGGGAAAATAAGAGGGGAGGGGAGGTGCAGTATTCAAAATACCCCAGCGCGCGCAGACACGAAAGGTTCTACCTACCATGTACCAGGCTAGCCGCAGGGGTGGGTAATACCACGAACCTATTATTCTTTAGTTCGAGGCAAAGATGCTCTAGTTCATTCATCTCCTAAATTCGGGTTCCCTGGTCGTGCATGTATTTCTCAATTGGTCGTGTATTATGGTGCAAGATACCATACCTTACGTGCGACATATACCTTAAGTTATAGTTCATTATTGATTTGACAATTCTTGGAAAAAGGGCAGGCGTGATGGGTACAAATTCCGTTAAACAAAAATATTTTAGGCAAATCGAGTCTGTATTATCTGTATGCTTTCGCTTAGGAGTGACAATCTTTTATTTAAAAGAGAAACCTTCAACAACCCAGATGATTAGTCATGACACTGATTCCGTAATTCCTTTTTAAGAAGCCCTTTATTTAAAACAATGTCAGTGTAGAAATACGGGCCTACAGCCGCTATAGGCCGGCCACGGTGTGAGAGGCGTCGAGCGACATGAGCAACACTAGATTAACATAAAAATCGGTTCCCCCCTCTCCCCCACCATCATGTGTGAAAGCATCGCATACATATATATATATATATATATATATCTCTTTTTAACACAAATGTCACGTGACTGGAACGCCACAAGGAGTTGTAGGCCACTCCTACATCAGCGCCATCTTAGGGCGGGGTCGGGCCAGTGCACAGTCTAAGTCTTTCCATGAATTAGCAGTTGAACCAGAATTCCTTTCGGTAGTTCGAGAACTTTCGTTAGCGTCAACTTTGCGTCAGCATGGCGTCACTGCAACCTTGTAGCAATGCCATGGTTCGTTCTTAGGGCGGGGCGGCAGGCGGGTTCTTCCGCCGACGTTTTACTTTTTCACTGCACCAAGCGGAGGCAAGGTGGCCGTCGCCCGGGGGGCAAAAGAGTAATGGCGGTGGTTTTGTCCTTACCGGAAGTCCGCAGGAGTCGAATGTCAAATGACTCCAACCAATTCTGCAAGGCCGAGGGGAGCGTTCTGTCAAGGGTGGGGCCCATGCCCTAGCAAACAAGCTTTCGAGTCCAGAATTGTCTCACGGTGGGCCAGGCCTGGAACTGGAGGGGTCAACCGCCGGAGTTCAAGGGCAGCAGTAGCAGCAGCTCTTCGGTACGGCTATCGGAGAGGGGCCAACAGCAGCTACAGCGGCAGTTCAGATGGTATTGCCACCGGAGTGGTTCCAGTAGCAGCGACAACAGCAGTTCGGATGGTATCACCACCGGAGTGGGCCCCTGCTTACTTGGCTGCGGGGGCCCACTCCCCGCGTCGGGTGCTAGCGGCAGTCCTGGTGAACCCTGTGCTTGGGTGGTTGCCTGGCGGCCGCGTGCAGGGGTGCCGGCTCAGCCGAACGGCGAATGAAGTGGCAGGGCGCAACTCAGCTGGCTGACGTGTGAAAGATGCGGTTGGGGTGCCCTCATCTGCTGGCGAGCCTCCACCTGGGGAGGTGGGGGAGGCCCGTCCGCGTCGCCTCCCCCCGCCAGGGCACCCTCCGTTATTGAAGGAAGAAGTGAATGGGAAGATCCGCACAGCGTGTCAGGGTGAAATCCAGCAGGCCGATGAAAAAGATGGCTGGGTGCAGCTTAGCTGGCCGGTGAGTCAAAGACGGTTGGGGTGCCTGGCGAGCCTCCACCTGGGGAGGTGGGGGAGGTCCGTCCGCGTCGCCTCCCCCCGCCAGGGCATCAGCCCTTATTGAAGAAAGAAGAAAGAAGACGGGTAGGCCCGCACAGCATGGCGGGCTCCGCCTTGGTGTTGCCAGAACTTCGGCGCTTCGTATAGCCTCCGGCCTATTCGCACAATCGCCCGCCACTGATGTCAAGGGATTTTTGCATGGCTTTTATAGCCCAAAGTCAACTAAGAGGGACCGCCCAAAACAGGCCAATGTTGCAACTTCGAGGTAGGAGAGGCGAGGACGGTGTCACGTGGACGTAAATGCTTTGGGGTGCAGGTCGCAGCAGACTGTCATGTAAATAGTTGTTTAAAACATGTTCTAACCTGTTCATTTTGCCGGAATGTTGTTATACTTATAAGTTATTAAAAATGTTTGACCATACTATTTTGCTGGAGCGTTGTACGTATCAGCGATCCAGTTAGCGTATTCGGAAAATGGCGTGGTTCGATTGCACGTGATCCTAATCAAGTGTGGTGACGTTGATGGTGGGTATCAACAAACTTCCTGTTGTGCCTATTGGGGTCCCTATTTTTGTTCAGTTCCAAAAGGACCGGGCACTGGGATTTCCAGTGTCCGAACCCTCTACAGAACGCACATTGATTCCCATCTAAGTCTCTCCGTCCGTTGTAGGGTGTAGGTGTATGGTCTCTAGGGGGTAGCTTTCTAGGGGCGGTTGGTTGGTAATTCTCCTTTGGGGGTTCCCTTCCTATGGTCACCCCTTGCAACTGTGCTATCATCACCCTCTCCTTTAATTCCTTTTTCTTCTTCTCTGACGCCCTATCGTTCTCATTCTTCTGGTTTTCGTAGTACTGGGCCATCTGGAGAATTGCTGCGGGTTTGGAGGCTGCCCAACTACTCTCGCTGGTCTGTAGTTTCTGGGAAACTTCTGGCGACAGACCCTTTACATAATTCTGGACAAAGAGGTGATGTCCGGTTGCGGTGGTCATGTCTTGGCCACTGTAATCGGAGAACACAGTCTCGAATCGGGAGAAGTATTCAGACACATCCTCCTGGGGTTTCTGGCGGCAAGCCGTCACTATCGACCAGTCTACCTTTCTTTCTGGGATTAGAGTCTTCAGCTTTTGTACAATCTTGTCTGGGAGCTCTAAGATGGCCTTCGGGGGTTTCTGTCCTGGTTCTCGCTGTTTATCTATGGTATCGAGTTGTACCCAGGTATATCCGAACGGCTCAGCGTGGTCAACTTTCCGGATTTGTTTCCACACATCAGCCGGCAGGCATAGCCCAAAGAACAAGTCGATATCTGCTAACGTCATTATCGTTGAGCCTAAGGCTGTACCCAATTCAGTGTAGAAGGCAGTCGGGTTCTTTCTCAAGTCGGGTAGAGTCTTTCTAAAGGTCAAAATATCTTGCCGGTCCCACGGCTGGTAGACCCAGTTATATACAACCCTTCCCTTCGCATCTTGGTGGTTGATGTCGTCGTGTGTTCCCTGACCCCGTGGGGGGACCCAGTAGGGGGCAGCTTCTTTAATAGGCATCATGGCATCGGACCTTCCTCCCTGGGGCTTAGTTGCTATGGGGGTTTCTGTTTTGGTGGTCTGTCCATGTTCTTTAAGGTGTCGGTAGACTTTGAGTGTACGGGTGAAGAGGTTCGCTACATCGCCCTCTCTTTCTTCCCCAATGTCTACCTTCCTATATAGGGCCGCTAAGCCTTCGGGACCTTTATCGTGGTACCTATCCTCATATGCATTCAGGGCGTGATAACAGAGCCGTACGACGAAGTGTCGTCTGCGGCTGTCGGCGTACGAGTTATACACGTCTGTTATATACTCCTCACTTTCTTTTCGTTCCACCAGCGTCCCTACTATCTTGTCAATTCCTGCTCGTTCATCCTTAGTTAATCGATTCATTCTGGTGGACTCTTTCTTTCCTATCTCATGGTCGTCTAGCGTTGTAGTCGACGTTGGGTTCGGCACAAGAGGCTCAGCCGGCGCGGAGGCCGTGAGGGCCGAGGCCCCTGTACTGCTTTCGCTCGTGTTCGGGGGTTGTGGGTGTTGCACTATTGATTGGGAGGGTGCATACGGAGGGGGCATGTAAATGATCGGGGGACCTAACAGTAACTCGTCATTCGTTCGCTGCTTGGAGGACAACTCGGGGTAGAGCAAAGAAGGGGTCCTAACAGCGTACTGGCCTGAGGTTTCGGGCTCCTGTCTTAGTTTAGTTTCCCTTCTCTCCTTTATGTCTTCTTCTAACTTTCTAGCGGCAAAGTGAGCTGCCTTTCGTAATTCCTTTTCTGCTTTTACTTCTTCCCTCTTTTTCCGTTGCGTCGCTTCTTTGCGCCACATGCCGATACTGTCAAGCATAGTAGGCGTCGTCTTGTTGCTACGCAGAGCTATTTCTAGCGCTTCTATCTTATGGTCGTCGAAGGATCCCATCAGTGGCCACTGACTTTCGGGGTCCTTCTTGGTATATTTATGCCACAGCTTGCTATAAGCTACGGCGACTAGTCCATATTTAGTGAACATGTCCTTATTAGGGGTGCCTTCCAGTGGAGCCGGGTGGTTCACCTCTAATAAGCGGTCCGGGCAGAACCAACTACCAATCAGTGGGGAGAAGATAGGCATGACGGGTTTCAACGGGGACAAAAGTCAGCACTACCTATCTTTTCACTGCTTGCAAAGACTAGACAGAATATCTCTATTCTTCGTTATTTCTAAGCAGAGAATACCTCCAAAGAACCAATATCGAACAACTAGTGTTCGGACAATCAATCAATCAATCAATCAATGGGAGATAAAGATAGGCACGACGGGTTTCAACGGGGACAAAAGTCTGCGTTACCTACCCTTCACTATTTGCAAAGACTAGACCGAATATTCCTATTCTACGTTATTTGCAAACAGAGAATATCTCAAAAAGCACTATTCTTCAAAACAATCAATGTTCGGACAATCAATCAATGGGGAGATAAAGATAGGCACGACGGGTTTCAACGGGGACAAAAGTCTGCGTTACCTACCCTTCACTATCTGCAAAGGGAGAGAGAGAGAGAGTATTTCTACTCCTCCCCGTTTGTAGACAGCGAATATCTCAAAAAGAACAATCAATGAGCAATACTAGTATTTCCAAAGCATCAAACAATCAATCAATTATTTCTCAATTTGTCGTGTATCACGACCTTACCCGGACCGCGTGGACAGTTTCTCGTCTTCCGCCTCCAGCGCCCGATCGTCCTCTACTCTCCGTATTTGCCGCGGCACTCCTGATGGTTCCCAGTCAGGACCGTAGATCACTCGAGAGAGGTCTGCTCGGAACCAGTGAAGTTCGGATGATCGGCTGCCAGACGAGGGTCTATTGGGCAGGAGCTCTCCCGATCGTTGCAGTCGTTCACTCTGTCGTCGGGACCTCTCCCACTGGATCCACGTGTCGCTGATGGGCACCACGTTTGGGACGCCAATTGTTAAATGGTAGCGGCAGTTTCAGTCGATAACCTTTCAAGTATTTGCCCGGCGGTAATCGCCTCTCATACCACTCGATAATTTACCAATAAAAGAGGCAGGCGCCGGAGACTGGAAGGCAGGAAACAAAGTTTTATTCCGTCGGAGCAGAACACATCAGATCAGACAGCAAGGTATCGTCACGAGGTGCTCTAACTGCATCTCTGAGACCTGGTCTCTTATACACTGGTTTATTGCTTTATTACACATAGTACATTCTTGAGATTCCCTTGATGTACGGGGGGAATATCCCCTGAAGCCCCGGTTCAGATCCGATCCCACACATAGATACAGTAGAAGTTCCCACCCCACCCACAGTAGGAGATGGCTATTGCGCAGCAGGGTATTCCGCCAATTCCTGGGGGGTGTGTGACCGGTCGGGTCTCAGGGAGTAGGGGCTTTGATCTACTGTAATTCCTTTGATGTGGGGTGTTTCCCTTACAGTAGGGGCAATAAACTGCATCCGCAGGGCTAGGTGATGGCCTGGGACCAGTTCAGACAATGGGGCGCAGAGGAAGGGGGTTATCAAAGGAGAGGCATGACCATGTATGGGTTGTCGGTCGGAAGTGGTTCCGTAGCAGGGTCGCGCAGAAAGAGAGGGTTTATGGCCTGTATGAGAGAGCGGGGGTGGCCAGCGCGCGGGGGATGCTCGCAGCGCCAAGGGGACCGCGCTGGCGATTGACAATGAGTGGGGAGAGAGTGGGGTGCCTAAAATGGCGGCCGTGCATTCGCTGTGCGTGGCGCTGAGGAGAGGCAAGATGGCGCAGATAATGTTCAGTTTGTAAGCTAAATTTCCACATAGGGAGCACGGGACGCACGTCTGGGCATAACCTTCCCACTAAGGCCAACATATGCAAAAGAAACAATTGATGGACGGAATGCTGGACAATGCAAACATTCACCCCCAGTCACAAGGATCTTGGTTAAATCCATCATTCTTTTACTCACCACACCACCCTAGATTGGACCCAGCCATAAGCAAATCAGTCTTGACCCTGTTCCTTGTGAGAACAGTCCAGCCCGAACTGCCAAGCCAGGTCTTCCCTCGACAGGAAACCATCATCCTGGGACCCGTTTCAGGGCATCACCCTTCATCAGCCAGGCTAGCTTGAATCCAGTGGTGTAGTGAGCACGGGAACCACGTCTGGGCATACCCTTCCCACTTAGGGCGACTTATGCAACAGAAACAATTGATGGACGGAATGCTGGACAATGCAAACATTCACCCCTAGTCACAAGGATCTGGGTTAAATCCATCATTCTTTTGCTCACCACATCACTCCAGTTTGGACCTAGCCATATGCAAATCAGTCTTGACCCTATTCTTTGTGAGAACAGTCCATCCCGAATTGCCAAGCCAGGTCCTCCATGGACAGAAAACAAGCATCCTGGGACCGGTTTCAGGGCATCACCCTTCATCAGCCAGGCTAGCTTGAATCCAGTGGTGTAGTGAGCACGGGATCCACGTCTGGGCATGCCCTTCCCACTTAGGACGACATATGCTAAAGAAACAATTGATGGACGGAATGCTTGACAATGCAAACATTAACCCCCAGTCACAAGGATCTGGGTTAAATCCATCATTCTATTTGCACCCAGCCATATGCAAATCAGTCTTGACCCTGTTCCTTGTGAGAACAGTCCAGCCCGAACTGCCAAGCCAGGTCCTCCCTGGACAGGAAACAAGCATCCTTGGACCAGTTTCAGGGCATCACCCTTCATCAGCCAGGCTAGCTTGAATCCAGTCATGTAGGAAGCACGGGACGCAAGTCTGGGCATACCCTTCCCACTAAGGCCGACCTATGCAAAAGAAACAATTGATGGACAGAATCCTGGACAATGCAAACATTCACCCACAGTCACAAGGATCTGGTTAAATCCATCATTCTTTTGCTCACCACACCACCCCAGTTTGGACCCAACAATATGCAAATCAGTCTTGACCGTGTTCCTTGTTAGAACAGTCAAGCCCGAACTGCCAAGCCAGGTCCTCCCAGGACGGTAAACAAGCATCCTGAGACCGGTTTCAGGGCATCACCCTTCATCAGCCAGGCTAGCTTGAATCCAGTTTTGTAGTGAGCACGGGACCCTCGTCTGGGAAAACCCTTCCCACTTAGGGTGACATATGCAAAAGAAACAATTGATGGACGGAATGATGGACAATGCAAACATTCAGCCCCAGTCACAAGGATCTGGGTTAAATACATCATTCTTTTGCTCACCACACCACCCCAGTTTGGACCCAGACATATGCAAATCCCGTCTTGACCCTGTTCCTTGTGAGAACAGTACAGCCCGAAATGCCAAACCAGGTCCTCCCTGTACAGGAAACACGCATCCTAGGACCGGTTTCAGGGCATCACCCTTCATCAGCCAGGCTAGCTTGAATCCAGTGGTGTAGTGAGCACGGGACCCACGTCTGGGCATACCCTTCCCACTTAGGGCGACATATGCAAAAGAAACAATTGATGGACAGAATGGTGGACAATGCAAACATGCACCCTCAGTCACAAGGATCTGGGTTAAATCCATCATTCTTTTTGTCACCACACCACCCCAGTTTAGACCCAGCCATATGCAAATGAGTCTTGACCC
The DNA here is from genome assembly GCF_964204655.1 of Triturus cristatus. Classification (NCBI taxonomy): domain Eukaryota; kingdom Metazoa; phylum Chordata; class Amphibia; order Caudata; family Salamandridae; genus Triturus; species Triturus cristatus. Next base: position 535,138,703 of record NC_140579.1, read on the forward strand.
TGTTCCGTGTGATAACAGTCCAGCCTGAACTGCCAAACCAGGTCCTCCGTAGAGAGGAAACAAGCATACCGGGACTGGTTTCAGGGCATCACCCTTCATCAGCCAGGCCAGCTTGAATCCAGTGGTGTATTGAGCACGGGACCCACGTCTGGGCATACCCTTCCCACTTACGGTGACATATGCAAAAGAAACAATTGATGGACGGAATGCTGGACAATGCAAACATTCACCCCCAGTCACAAGGATCTGTGTTAAACTCATCATTCTTTTGCTCACCCCACGACCCCAGTTTGGACCTAGACATATGCCAAACAGTCTTGACCCTGTTCCTTTTGAGAACAGTCGTGCCCGAACTGCCAAGCCAGGACCTCCGTGGACAGGAAACAAGCATCTTGGGACCGGTTTCAGGACATCACCCTTCATCAGCCAGGCTACCTTGAATCCAGTGGTGTAGTGAGCAAGGGTCACACGTCTGGGCATACCCTTCCGATTTAGGGTGATATATGCAAAATAAATAATTGATGGACAGAATGCTGGACAATGCAAACATTAACCCCAGTCACAAGGATCTGGGTTAAATCCATTATTCTTTTGCTCACCACACCACCCCTGTTTGGACCCAGCCATATGCAAATCCCATTTTCACCCTGTTCCTTGTGAGAACAGTACAGCTCGAAATGCCAAGCCAGGTCCGCCCTGGACAGGAAACACGCATCCTAGGACCGGTTTCAGGGCATCACCCTTCATCAGCCAAGCTAACATGAATCCAGTGGTGTAGGTAGCACGGGACCCACGTCTGGGCATACCCTTCCCACTTAGGGCGACATATGCAAAAGAAACAATTGATGGACGGAATGCTGGACAATGCAAACATTCACCCCCAGTCACAAGGATCTGGGTTAAATCCATCATTCTTTATTTGCTCAACACACCACCCCAGTTTGGACCCAGCCATATGCAAATCAGTCTTGACGCTGTGCGTTGTGAGAACAGTCCAGTCCGAACTGCCAAGCCAGGTCCACCCTGGACAGGAAACAAGCATCGTGGGATCGTTTCAGGGCATCACCCTTCATCAGCCAAGCTAACATGAATCCAGTGGTGTAGGTAGCACGGGACCCACATCTGGGCATACTCTTCCCACGTAGGGCGACATATGCAAAAGAAACAATTGATGGACAGAATGGTGGAGAATGCAAACATTCACCCTCAGTCACAAGGATCTGGGTTAAATCCATCATTCTTTTTGTCACCACACCACCCCAGTTTAGACCCAGCCATATGCAAATGAGTCTTGACCCTGTTCCATGTGATAACAGTCCAGCCCGAACTGCCAAACCATGTCCTCCGTGGAGAGGAAACAAGCATACCGGGGCTGGTTTCAGGGCATCACCCTTCATCAGCCAGGCTAGCTTGAATCCAGTGGTGTGTTGAGCACGGGACCCACGGCTGGGCATACTTATCCCACTTAGGGCGACATATGCAAAAGAAACTATTCATGGACGGAATGCTGGACAATGCAAACATTCACCCCCAGTCACAAGGATCAGGGTTAAATCCATCATTCTTTTGCTCACCACTCCACCCGAGTTTGGACCTTGCCATATGCAAAACAGTATTGACCCTGTTCCTTGTGAGAACAGTCCAGCCCGAACTGTCAAGCCAGGTCCACCCTGGACAGAAAACAAGCATCCTGGGAACGGTTTCAGGGCATCATGCTTCATCAGCCAGGCTAGCTTGAATCCAGTGGTGTAGTGAGCACGGGACCCACGTCTGGGCATACTCTTCCCACTTAGGGCGACATATGCAAAAGAAACAATTCATCGACGGAATGCTGGACAATGCAAACATTCACCCCCAGTCACAAGGATCAGGGTTAAATCCATCATTCTTTTGCTCACCACACCACCCCATTTTGGACCCAGCCATATGCAAATCAGTCTTGACCCTGTTCCTTGTGAGAACAGTCCAGACCGTACAGCCAAGCCAGGTCCTCCCTGGACAGGAAACAAGGTTCCTGGGAGCGGTTTCAGGGCATCACCCTTCATCAGCCACGCTAGCTTGAATCCAGTGGTGTAGTGAGCACGGGACCCACGTCTGGGAATACCCTTCCCACTTAGGGTGACATATACTGGTTTCAGGGCATCGCCCTTCATCAGCCAGGTTAGCTTGAATCCAGTGATGTAGGGAGCACGGGACGCACGTCTGGGCATAACCTTCCCACTAAGGCCAACATATGCAAAAGAAACAATTGATGGACGGAATGCTGGACAATGCAAACATTCACCCCCAGTCACAAGGATCTTGGTTAAATCCATCATTCTTTTACTCACCACACCACCCCAGTTTGGACCCAGCCATAAGCAAATCAGTCTTGACCCTGTTCCTTGTGAGAACAGTCCAGCCCGAACTGCCAAACCAGGTCTTTCCTCGACAGGAAACAATCATCCTGGGACCCGTTTCAGGGCATCACCCTTCATCAGCCAGGCTAGCTTGAATCCAGTGGTGTATTGAGCACGGGAACCACGTCTGGGCATACCCTTCCCACTTAGGGCGACTTATGCAACAGAAACAATTGATGGACGGAATGCTGGACAATGCAAACATTAACCCCCAGTCACAAGGATCTGGGTTAAATCCATCATTCTATTTGGACCCAGCCATATGCAAATCAGTCTTGACCCTGTTCCTTGTGAGAACAGTCCATCCCGAATTGCCAAGCCAGGTCCTCCATGGACAGAAAACAAGCATCCTGGGACCGGTTTCAGGGCATCACCCTTCATCAGCCAGGCTAGCTTGAATCCAGTGGTGTAGTGAGCACGGGATCCACGTCTGGGCATGCCCTTCCCACTTAGGACGACATATGCTAAAGAAACAATTGATGGACGGAATGCTTGACAATGCAAACATTAACCCCCAGTCACAAGGATCTGGGTTAAATCCATCATTCTATTTGGACTCAGCCATATGCAAATCAGTCTTGACCCTGTTCCTTGTGAGAACAGTCCAGCCCGAACTGCCAAGCCAGGTCCTCCCTGGACAGGAAACAAGCATCCTTGGACCAGTTTCAGGGCATCACCCTTCATCAGCCAGGCTAGCTTGAATCCAGTGATGTAGGGAGCACGGGACGCACGTCTGTGCATACCATTCCCACTAAGGCCGACCTATGCAAAAGAAACAATTGATGGACGGAATCCTGGACAATGCAAACATTCACACACAGTCACAAGGATCTGGTTAAATCCATCATTCTTTTGCTCACCACACCACCCCAGTTTGGACCCAGCAATATGCAAATCAGTCTTGACCGTGTTCCTTGTTAGAACAGTCAAGCCCGTACTGCCAAGCCAGGTCCTCCCAGGACAGTAAACAAGCATCCTGAGACCTGTTTCAGGGCATCACCCTTCATCAGCCAGGCTAGCTTGAATCCAGTGGTGTACTGAGCACGGGATCCACGTCTGGGCATACTCTTCACACTTAGGGCGACATATGCAAAAGAAACAATTCATGGACGGAATGCTGGACAATGCAAACATTCACCACCAGTCACAAGGATCTGGGTTAAATCCATCATTCTTTTGCTCACCACACCACCCCAGTTTGGACCAAGTCATATGCAAATCAGTCCTGACCCTGTTCCTAGTGAGAACAGTCCAGCCCGTACTGCCAAGCGAGGTCCTCCCTGGACAGGAAACAAGGTTCCTGGGAGCGGTTTCAGGGCATCACCCTTCATCAGCCAGGCTAGCTTGAATCCAGGGATGTAGGGAGCACGGGACGCACATCTGGGCATACCCTTTCCAATAAGGCCGACATCTGCAAAAGAAAAAATTGATGGACGGAATGTTGGACAACGCAAACATTCACCCCTAGTCACAAGGATCTTGGTTAAATCCATCATTCTTTTACTCACCACACCACCCCAGTTTGGACCCAGCCATATGCAAATCAGTCTTGACCCTGTTCCTTGTGAGAACAGTCCAGCCCGAACTGCCAAGCCAGGTCCTCCGTGGACAGGAAACAAGCATCCTGGGACCGGTTTCAGGGCATCACCCTTCATCAGCCAGGCTAGCTTCAATCCAGTGGTGAAGTGAGCACGGGAACAATGTCTGGGCATACCCTTCCCACTTACGGCGACATATGCAAAAGAAACAATTGATGGACGGAATGCTGGACAATACAAACATTCACCCCCAGTCACAAGGATCTGTGTTAAACTCATCATTCTTTTGCTCACCCCACGACCCCAGTTTGGACCTAGACATATGCCAAACAGTCTTGACCCTGTTCCTTTTGAGAACAGTCCTGCCCGAACTGCCAAGCCAGGACCTCCGTGGACAGGAAACAAGCATCTTGGGACCGGTTTCAGGACATCACCCTTCATCAGCCAGGCTACCTTGAATCCAGTGGTGTAGTGAGCAAGGGACACACGTCTGGGGATACCCTTCCGACTTAGGGCGATATATGCAAAATAAATATTTGATGGACGGAATGCTGGACAATGCAAACATTAACCTCAGTCACAAGGATCTGGGTTAAATCCATTATTCTTTTGCTCACCACACCACCCCTGTTTGGATCCAGCCATATGCAAATCCCATTTTCACCCTGTTCCTTGTGAGAACAGTACAGCTCGAAATGCCAAGCCAGGTCCGCCCTGGACAGGAAACACGCATCCTAGGACCGGTTTCAGGGCATCACCCTTCATCAGCCAGGCTAACATGAATCCAGTGGTGTAGTGAGCACGGGACCCTCGTCTGGGCATACCCTTTCCACTTAGGGCGACATATGCAAAAGAAACAATTGATGGACGGAATGCTGGACAATGCAAACATTCACCCCCAGTCACAAGGATCTGGGTTAAATCCATCATTCTTTATTTGCTCAACACACCACCCCAGTTTGGACCCAGCCATATGCAAATCAGTCTTGACGCTGTGCCTTGTGAGAACAGTCCAGTCCGAACTGCCAAGCCAGGTCCACCCTGGACAGGAAACAAGCATCGTGGGACCGTTTCAGGGCATCACCCTTCATCAGCCAGGCTAGCTTGAATCCAGTGGTGTAGTGTGCACGGGACCCACATCTGGGCATGCCCTTCCCACTTAGGGCAACATATGCAAGAGAAACAATTGATGGACAGAATGGTGGACAATGCAAACATTCACCCTCAGTCACAAGCATCTGGGTTAAATCCATCATTCTTTTTGTCACCACACCACCCCAGTTTAGACCCAGCCATATGCAAATGAGTCTTGACCCTGTTCCGTGTGATAACAGTCCAGCCCGAACTGCCAAACCATGTACTCTGTGGAGAGGAAACAAGCATACCGGGGCTGGTTTCAGGGCATCACCCTTCATCAGCCAGGCTAGCTTGAATCCAGTGTTGTATTGAGCACGGGACCCACGGCTGGGCATACCCATCCCACTTAGGGCGACATATGCAAAAGAAACTATTCATGGACGGAATGCTGGACAATGCAAACATTCACCCCCAGTCACAAGGATCTGGGTTAAATCCATCATTCTTTTGCTCACCACTCCACCCGAGTTTGGACCTTGCCATATGCAAAACAGTATTGACCCTGTTCCTTGTGAGAACAGTCCAGCCCGAACTGTCAAGCCAGGTCCACCCTGGACAGAAAACAAGCATCCTGGGACCGGTTTCAGGGCATCATGCTTCATCAGCCAGGCTAGCTTGAATCCAGTGGTGTAGTGAGCACGGGACCCACGTCTGGGCATACTCTTCCCACTTAGGGCGACATATGCAAAAGAAACAATTCATGGACGGAATGCTTGACAATGCAAACATTCACCCCCAGTCACAAGGATCAGGGTTAAATCCATCATTCTTTTGCTCACTGTTAGACCTGGCACCATTGGCGTGAGTCTCCCTTCCTTTTTTCGCTGTGTCTCCTCTGTTTTTGCTGGTTATAGATGCTCTGGGCGCTGTGCCGCTGCCATTCAGTGCCACAGCGCGAATGCTCCCTTTGTAAAGATGACATATGAATTGGTACATCCATGATTGGCTTATTCAGTTTACCTGTTAGTCCCTAGTAGCGTGGCCGGTGTGTGCCCAGGGCTGGTAAACCGAATGCTGCTGGTGGGCCTGCAGCACTGGTTTGTGCCACCCACAGAAGCAGCTTGTAAAGTGTGTCTCAGACCTGCCACTGCAGTGTCTGCGTGCAGTCCAGAACTGCCATCTTGGCTGTGAAGTGCACCCGCTTCCCAGCCCCTAAACCTTCCCTTGGCATCATGTAAGCCCCCCTTATGATAGGGCGCATTGTATGTGTAAGGTAGGACATGCCCTGTTGTATGTAGCATGTCCTAGTAGTGAATTACACCCAATTTCGTTTTTCACTACTGTAAGGCTACCTGTTCTCCATAGGCCAGAATGGGAGGTCTGGGCTATTACATCTTATAGTCCTAACTGACCCACAGAACATGGTAGAAAAACGAATCTAGTATGCCTGAGCTCAGAATATTAAAATACATCTTTTAGTGAAGGTTATTTTTATATTCTGTGTTTGAAACTACCACTTTTAGAGTATAGGTACTTTCTTGCCTAAGCCTTCCAGTTGCTCTGCTATTATGTGTATTGGCTGTCTGGTTTTGGAGGGACAGGGCAGGCTGAGTCAGACCTGGGTTGAATAGAGCGACCTGCCTAGGTGTGAGGGGAGGGGTAGCTCCTGCACTTGAATAGGGCTGTGCCTGGCAAGGTGAAAGCTGGCTCCACCTCCCACTGTGCGTCTGAGGCAGACCCCCTCTTTCTGAAAGGAAGGATGCAGCCTGATCAACAAAGTGCTCCAGGGCTGGGCAAAACTGGTTCTGGCTGGGTTCAGAGGCTTGGGACCCCTAAGAACAAAGACTTTGGGGGTATAAATATTTGTGCACAAACCCCTACAATTTGTATTGCTCCTGGATAACAAGAAGAACCTCTGTCCGTGTGGCTACAAGAATCTGCAGGAGAAGGACTGTCCTTGTGCTTGTGTGCTGTTCCTGGGACTGGCCTGCAGCTGTTACTACTGGACTTCAAGAAGAGGAAAGGAACTTTGATTGGACTTTTATTTCTTTTGCTATAGCAACTACCCAAGGGCTAGGAGAGAGCTAGCCTCCTGCTGGAGTCTCAGGCACATCAGACTCCACCATCAGCCTCCTGTTTCCTCCCAGCGAGGATTACTATCTGCAGGTGAGGCTCCTGTGTGTTCCAGGACCTCTATTTCTACTGTTGAGAAGAGAGCGCTGAAAATCGTCGCTAACCTCCGTTAGCGAGCCGCTGCAGCTGGTGAGCGTGAGAAAAATCGCCGCTCCGCTGTCGCCGAGCGCTCGCTAACCCCGAAGATCGTTGCAGCACCTGTCAGCGGGCCTGAAAACGCCCGCTATCCGAAGATCGTTGCAGCACCTGTCTGTGGGCCTGAAAACGCTCGCTATCTGAAATCATCGCAACAGGATCATCGCAGCGCGGACGCCGAGCGTTCGCCATTTTTCCCCGCATCGAATCCGGATCGTCGCTCCCTCGCGGAGCGCCTTTTTTGTCAACGAGCAAGATCGCACACGCAACAGGCTCGGTGCATCATCCTCCCTTTGCGGCAAGGATTTCATCGCATCACTGGCTTAGCGTGAGGAAGTTTGTCGCTTTGTCCTGCCCGCAACCCAGCGCATCATCCTCCCTCGCGGTAAGGATTCAACGCATCGCTGGTTAGCGTGAGGAAATTTCTCGCTACACCTCCTTAGCGACATTTTTGTTGCTTTGCTCCAGGAATCAGATACTTTGTGAGTAAAAGGGTCGCAGAGACCCCTGCCTTGAACTAAACATCATTTTGTGCATCCTGAACTATTTTTCCTTGCAGCATTTCTAAAGTAATTATATTTTTATAGTATTGTGGATTTTTACTGTTATTGGTCTTGTGATTAAGTCTATATAAAAATACATATTTTTCATAACTACTTGAGTGGTGTCCATTTGTAGTGTTCCTCATTATATTACTGTGTATGGTCATAAATGCTTCACACACTGCCTCTGAGATAAGCCTAGCTGCTCGTGCTACGTTACCACAGGGTTGAGCAGGGGTTGTCAAAGGGTGTAGGCTGCTTACTCTGACTTAGAAAGAAGGGTCCCTACTTGGACAGTGGCCAGCCATTGCCATCTAGAGACCCCCATTTCTAACACTCACCACACCACCCCATTTTGGACCCAGCCATATGCAAATCAGTCTTGACCCTGTTCCTTGTGAGAACAGTCCAGCCCGTACAGCCAAGCCAGGTCCTCCCTGGACAGGAAACAAGGTTCCTGGGAGCGGTTTCAGGGCATCACCCTTCATCAGCCACGCTAGCTTGAATCCAGTGGTGTAGTGAGCACGGGACCCACGTCTGGGAATACCCTTCCCACTTAGGGTGACATATACTAAAGAAACAATTGATGGACGGAATGCTGGACAATGCAAAATTAACCCCCAGTCACAAGGATCTGGGTAAAAGCCATCATTCTTTTGCTCACCACACCAACCCAGTTTGGACCCAGCCATATGCAAATCAGTCTTGACCCTGTTCCTTGTGAGAACACTCCAGCCCGAACTGCCAAGCCAGGTCCTCCCTGGACAGGAAACAAGCATCCTGGGAATGGTTTCAGGGCATCACCCTTCATCAGCAGGCTAGCTTGAATCCAGTGGTGAAGTGAGCACGGGACCCACGTCTGGGCATTCCCTTCCCACTTAGGGCGACTTATGCAACAGAAACAATTGATGGACGGAATGCTGGACAATGCAAACATTCACCCCCAGTCACAAGAATCTGCGTTAAATCCATCATTCTTTTGCACACCACACGACCCCAGTTTGGACCTAGGCATATGCAAAACAGTCTTGACCCTGTTCCTTTTGAGAACAGTCCTGCCCGAACTGCCAAGCCAGGTCCTACTTTGACAGGAAACAAGCATCCTGGGACCGGTTTCAGGACATCACCCTTCTTCAGCCAGGCTACCTTGAATCCGGTGGTGTGGTGAGCAAGGGACACACGTCTGGGCATACCCTTCCGACTTAGGGCGATATATGCAAAATAAACAATTGATGGACGGAATGCTGCACAATGCAAACATTAACCCCAAGTCACAAGGATCTGGGTTAAATCCATTATTCTTTTACTCACCACACCACCCCTGTTTGAACCAAGCCATATGCAAATCCAGTCTTGACCCTGTTCCTTGTGAGAACAGTCCAGCTCGAAATGCGAATCCAGGTCCTCCGTGGACAGGAAACAAGCATCCGAGGACCGGTTTCAGGGCATCACCCTTCATCAGCCAGGCTAGCTTGAATCCAGTGGTGTAGTGAGCACGTGACCCACGTCTGGGCATACCCTTCCCACTTAGGGCAACATATGCAAGAGAAACAATTGAGGGACGGAATGCTGGACAATGCAAACATTCACCCCCAGTCACAAGGATCTGGGTAAAATCCATCATTCTTTTGCTCACCACACCATCCCAGTTTGAGCCCAGCCATAGGCAAATCAGTCTTGACCCTTTTCCTTGTGAGAACAGTCCAGCCCGAACTGCCAAGCCAGATCTTCCCTCGAAAGGAAACAAGCATCCTGGGACCGGTTTCAGGGCATCACCCTTCATCAGCCAGGCTAGCTTGAATCCAGTGGGGTAGTGAGCACAGGATCCACGTCTGGGCATACCCTTCCCACTTAGGGCGACATATGCAAAAGAAACAATTGATGGACGGAATGCTGGACAATGCAACCATTCACCCCCAGTCACAAGGATCAGAGTTAAATCCATCATTCTTTTCCTAGTCACACCACCCCAGTATGGACCCAGCCATATGCAAAACAGTCTTGACCCTATTCCTTGTGAGAACAGTCCAGCCTGAACTGCCAAGCCAGGTCCTCCAAGGACAGGAAACAAACATCCTTGGACCGTTTTCAGGGCATCACCCTTCATCAGCCACGCTAGCTTGAATCCAGTGATATAGGGAGCACGGGACACACGTCTGGGCATACCCTTCCCACTAAGGCCAACATATGCAAAAGAAACAATTGATGGACGGAATGCTGGACAATGCAAACATTCACCCCCAGTCACAAGGATCTGGGTCAAATCCATCATTCTTTTGCTCACCACATCACCCCAGTTTGGACCTAGCCATATGCAAATCAGTCTTGACCCTGTTCTTCGTGAGAACAGTCCATCCCGAATTGCCAAGCCAGGTCCTCCGTGGACAGGAAACAAGCATCCTGGGACCGGTTTCAGGGCATCACCCTTCATCAGCCAAGCTAGCTTGAATCCAGTGGTGTATTGAGCACGGGACCCACGTCTGGGCATGCCCTTCCCACTTAGGGTGACATATGCTAAAGAAACAATTGATGGAGGGAATGCTGGACAATTCAAACATTAACGCCCAGTCACAAGGATCTGGGTTAAATCCATCATTCTTTTTTGGTCCCAGCCATATGCAAATCAGTCTTGACCCTGTTCCTTGTGAGAACAGTCCAACCCGAACTGCCAAGCCAGGTCCTCCCTGGACAGGAAACAAGCATCCTTGGACCAGTTTCAGGGCATCACCCTTCATCAGCCAGGCTAGCTTGAATCCAGTGATGTAGGGAGGACGGGACGCATGTCTGGGCATACCCTTCCCACTAAGGCCGACATATGCAAAAGAAACAATTGATGAATGGAATGCTGGACAATGCAAACATTCACCCCCAGTCACAAGGATCTGGGTTTAATCAATCATTCTTTTACTCACCACACCACCAAAGTTTGGAGCCAGCCATATGCAAATCAGTATTGACCCTGTTCCTTGTGAGAACAGTCCAGCCCGAACTGCCAAGCCAGGTCCTCCCTGGACAGGAAACAAGCATCCTGGGACCGGTTTCAGGGCATCACCCTTCATCAGCCAAGCTAGCTTGAATCCAGTGGTGTATTGAGCACGGGACCCACGTCTGGGCATGCCCTTCCCACTTAGGGTGACATATGCTAAAGAAACAATTGATGGAGGGAATGCTGGACAATTCAAACATTAACGCCCAGTCACAAGGATCTGGGTTAAATCCATCATTCTTTTTTGGTCCCAGCCATATGCAAATCAGTATTGACCCTGTTCCTTGTGAGAACAGTCCAGCCCGAACTGCCAAGCCAGGTCTTCACTCGACAGGAAACAAGGATCCTGGGACCGGTTTCAGGGTATCACTCTTCATCAGCCAGGCTAGCTTGATTCCAGTGGTGTAGTGAGCGCGGGACCCACGTCTGGGCATACCCTTCCCACTTAGGGCGACATATGCAAAAGAAACAATTGATGGACGGAATGCTGGACAACGCAACCTTTCACCCCCACTCACAAGGATCAGGGTTAAAATCCATCATTCTTTTGCTCACCACACCACCGCAGTTTGGACCCAGCCATATGCAAATCAGTCATGACACTGTTCCTTGTGAGAACAATCCATCCCGAACTGCCAAGCCAGGTCTTCCTTTGACAGGAAACAATCATCCTGGGCCTGGTTTCAGGGCATCACCCTTCATCAGCCAGGCTAGCTTGAATCCAGTGGTGTGGTGAGGAGAGGGACCCACGTCTGGGCATACCCTTCCCACTTAGGGTGACTTATGCAAAAGAAGCAATTGATGGACGGAATCCTGGACAATGCAAGCATTCGCTCTCAGTCACAAGGATCCGGGTAAAATCCATCATTCTTTTGTTCACCACACCACCCCAGTTTGGACCCAGCCTTATGCAAATCAGTCTTGACCCTGTTCCTTATGAGAACAGTCCAGTCTGAACTGCCAAGCCAGGTCCTCCATGGACAGGAAACAAGCATCGTGGGACCGGTTTCAGGGCATCACCCTTCATCAGCCAGTCTAGCTTGAATCCAGTGTTGTAGTGAGCACAGGACCCACATCTGGGCATACTCTTCCCACGTAGGGCGACATATGCAAAAGAAACAATTGATGGACAGAATGGTGGACAATGCAAACATTCACCCACAGTCAAAAGGATCTGGGTTAAATCCATCATTCTTTTTGTCACCACACCACCCCAGTTTAGACCCAGCCATATGCAAATGAGTCTTGACCCTGTTCCGTGTGATAACAGTCCAGCCCGAACTGTCAAACCAGGTCCTCCATGGAGAGGAAACAAGCATACGGGGACTGGTTTCAGGGCATCACCCTTCATCAGCCAGGCTAGCTTGAATCCAGTGGTGTATTGAGCACGGGACCCACGGCTGGGCATACCCATCCCACTTAGGGTGACATATGCAAAAGAAACAATTCATGGACGGAATGCTGGACAATGCAAACATTCACTCCCAGTCACAAGGATCTGGGTTAAATCCATCATTCTTTTGCTCACCACTCCACCCGAGTTTGGACCTTGCCATATGCAAAACAGTATTGACGCTGTTCCTTGTGAGAACAGTCCAGCCCGAACTGTCAAGCCAGGTCCACTCTGGACAGAAAACAAGCATCCTGGGACCGGTTTCAGGGCATCACGCTTCATCAGCCAGGCTTGCTTGAATCCAGTGATGTAGTGAGCACGGGACCCACGTCTGGGCATACTCTTCCCACTTAGGGCGACATATGCAAAAGAAACAATTCATGGACGGAATGCTGGACAATGCAAACATTCACCCCCAGTCACAAGGATCAGGGTTAAATCCATCATTCTTTTGCTAACCACACCACCCCATTTTGGACCCAGCCATATGCAAATCAGTCTTGACCCTGTTCCTTGTGAGAACAGTCCAGCCCGTACAGCCAAGCCAGGTCCTCCCTGGACAGGAAACAAGGTTCCTGGGACCGGTTTCAGGACATCACCCTTCATCAGCCAGGCTACCTTGAATCCAGTGGTGTAGTGAGCAAGGGACACACGCCTGGGCATACCCTTCCGACTTAGGGCGATATATGCAAAATAAACAATTGATGGACGGAATGCTGGACAATGCAAACATTAACCCCAAGTCACAAGGATCTGGGTTAAATCCATTATTCTTTTACTCACCACACCACCCCTGTTTGGACCAAGCCATATGCAAATCCAGTCTTGACCCTGTTCCTTGTGAGAACAGTCCAGCTCGAAATGCGAAGCCAGGTCCTCCGTGGACAGGAAACAAGCATCCTAGGACCGGTTTCAGGGCATCACCCTTCATCAGCCAGGCTAGCTTGAATCCAGTGGTGTAGTGAGCACGTGACCCACGTCTGGGCATACCCTTCCCACTTAGGGCAACATATGCAAGAGAAACAATTGAGCGACGGAATGCTGGACAATGCAAACATTCACCCCCAGTCACAAGGATCTGGGTAAAATCCATCATTCTTTTGCTCACCACACCATCCCAGTTTGGACCCAGCCATAGGCAAATCAGTCTTGACCCTGTTCCTTGTGAGAACAGTCCAGCCCGAACTGCCAAGCCAGATCTTCCCTCGAAAGGAAACAAGCATCCTGGGACAGGTTTCAGGGCATCACCCTTCATCAGCCAGGCTAGCTTGAATCCAGTGGGGTAGTGAGCACGGGATCCACGTCTGGGCATAACCTTCCCACTTAGGGCGACATATGCAAAAGAAACAATTGATGGACGGAATGCTGGACAATGCAACCATTCACCCCCAGTCACAAGGATCAGGGTTAAATCCATCATTCTTTTGCTAGTCACACCACCCCAGTATGGACCCAGCCATATGCAAAACAGTCTTGACCCTATTCCTTGTGAGAACAGTCCAGCCTGAACTGCCAAGCCAGGTCCTCCAAGGACAGGAAACAAACATCCTTGGACCGTTTTCAGGGCATCACCCTTCATCAGCCACGCTAGCTTGAATCCAGTGATGTAGGGAGCACGGGACACACGTCTGGGCATACCCTTCCCACTAAGGCCAACATATGCAAAAGAAACAATTGATGGACGGAATGCTGGACAATGCAAACATTCACCCCCAGTCACAAGGATCTGGGTCAAATCCATCATTCTTTTGCTCACCACATCACCCCAGTTTGGACCTAGCCATATGCAAATCAGTCTTGACCCTGTTCTTTGTGAGAACAGTCCATCCCGAATTGCCAAGCCAGGTCCTCCGTGGACAGGAAACAAGCATCCTGGGACCGGTTTCAGGGCATCACCCTTCATCAGCCAAGCTAGCTTGAATCAAGTGGTGTATTGGGCACGGGACCCACGTCTGGGCATGCCCTTCCCACTTAGGGTGACATATGCTAAAGAAACAATTGATGGACGGAATGCTGGACAATGCAAACATTAATGCCCAGTCACAAGGATCTGGGTTAAATCCATCATTCTTTTTTGGTCCCAGCCATATGCAAATTAGTCTTGACCCTGTTCCTTGTGAGAACAGTCCAACCCGAACTGCCAAGCCAGGTCCTCCCTGGACAGGAAACAAGCATCCTTGGACCAGTTTCAGGGCATCACCCTTCATCAGCCAGGCTAGCTTGAATCCAGCGATGTAGGGAGGACGGGACGCATGTCTGGGCATACCCTTCCCACTAAGGCCGACATATGCAAAAGAAACAATTGATGAATGGAATGCTGGACAATGCAAACATTCACCCCCAGTCACAAGGATCTGGGTTTAATCAATCATTCTTTTACTCACCACACCACCAAAGTTTGGACCCAGCCATATGCAAATCAGTCTTGACCCTGTTCCTTGTGAGAACAGTCCAGCCCGAACTGCCAAGTCAGGTCTTCACTCGACAGGAAACAAGGATCCTGGGACCGGTTTCAGGGTATCACTCTATCAGCCAGGCTAGCTTGATTCCAGTGGTGTAGTGAGCGTGGGACCCACGTCAGGGCATACCCTTCCCACTTAGGGCGACATATGCAAAAGAAACTATTGATGGACGAAATGCTGGACAACGCAACCTTTCACCCCCACTCACAAGGATCAGGGTTAAAATCCATCATTCTTTTGCTCACCACACCACCGCAGTTTGGACCCAGCCATATGCAAATCAGTCATGACACTGTTCCTTGTGAGAACAATCCATCCCGAACTGCCAAGCCAGGTGTTCCTTTGACAGGAAACAATCTTCCTGGGCCTGGTTTCAGGGCATCACCCTTCATCAGCCAGGCTAGCTGGAATCCAGTGGTGTGGTGAGGAGAGGGACCCACGTCTGGGCATACCCTTCCCACTTAGGGTGACTTATGCAAAAGAAGCAATTGATGGACGGAATCCTGGACAATGCAAGCATTCGCTCTCAGTCACAAGGATCCGGGTTAAATCCATCAATCTTTTGTTCACCACACCACCCCAGTTTGGACCCAGCCTTATGCAAATCAGTCTTGACCCTGTTCCTTATGAGAACAGTCCAGCCTGAACTGCCAAGCCAGGTCCTCCAAGGACAGGACACAAACATCCTTGGACCGTTTTCAGGGCATCACCCTTCGTCAGCCAGGCTAGCTTGAATCCAGTGGTGTGGTGAGGAGAGGGACCCACGTCTGGGCATACCCTTCCCACTTAGGGTGACTTATGCAAAAGAAGCAATTGATGGACGGAATCCTGGACAATGCAAGCATTCGCTCTCAGTCACAAGGATCCAGGTTAAATCCATCATGCTTTTGTTCACCACACCACCCCAGTTTGGACCCAGCCTTATGCAAATCAGTCTTGACCCTGTTCCTTATGAGAACAGTCCAGTCTGAACTGCCAAGCCAGGTCCTCCATGGACAGGAAACAAGCATTGTGGGACCGGTTTCAGGGCATCACCCTTCATCAGCCAGGCTAGCTTGAATCCAGTGTTGTAGTGAGCACAGGACCCACATCTGGGCATACTCTTCCCACGTAGGGCAACATATGCAAAAGAAACAATTGATGGACAGAATGCAGGACAATGCAAACATTCACCCACAGTCACAAGGATCTGGGTTAAATCCATCATTCTTTTGCTCACCACACCACCCCAGTTTGGACCCAGCAATATGCAAATCAGTCTTGATCCTGTTCCTTGTTAGAACAGTCAAGCCCGAACTGCCAAACCAGGTCCTCCCAGGACAGTAAACAAGCATCATTAGACCGGTTCCAGGAAATCACCCTTCATCAGCCAGGCTAGCTTGAATCCAGTGGTGTAGTGAGCACGGGACCCACGTCTGGGAAAACCCTTCCCACTCAGGGTGACATATGCAAAAGAAAGAATTGATGGACAGAATGATGGACAATGCAAACATTTAGACCCAGTCACAAGGATCTGGGTTAAATCCATCATTCTTTTGCTCACCACACCACCCCAATTTGGACCCAGCCATATGCAAATCAGTCTTCACCCTGTTCCTTGTGAGAACAAGTCCAGCCCGAACTGCCAAGCCAGGTCCTCCCTGGACAAGCAACAAGCATCCTGGGACCGGTTTCAGGGCATCACCCTTCATCAGCCAGGCTAGCTTGAATCCAGTGGTGTAGTGAGCACGGGACCCACATCTGTGCATACTCTTCCCACTTTGGGCGATAAATACAAACAAAACAATTGATGGACGGAATGCTGGACAATGCAAACATTCACCCCCAGTCACAAGGATCTGGGTTAAATCCATTATTCTTTTGCTCACCACACCACCCCAGTTTGGACCAAGTCATATGCAAATCAGTCCTGACCCTGTTCCTTGTGAGAACAGTCCAGCCCGTACTGCCAAGCGAGGTCCTCCCTGGACAGGAAACAAGGTTCCTGGGAGCGGTTTCAGGGCATCACCCTTCATCAGCCAGGCTAGCTTGAATCCAGTGATGTAGGGAGCACGGGACGCACATCTGGGCATGCCCTTCCCACTAAGGCCGACATATGCAAAAGAAAAAATTGATGGACGGAATGCTGGACAACGCAAACATTCACCCCTAGTCACAAGGATCTTGGTTGAATCCATCATTCTTTTACTCACCACACCACCCCAGTTTGGACCCAGCCATATGCAAATCAGTCTTGACCCTGTTCCTTGTGAGAACAGTCCAGCCCGAACTGCCAAGCCAGGTCCTCCATGGACAGGAAACAAGCACCCTGGGACCGGTTTCAGGGCATCACCCTTCATCAGCCAGGCTAGCTTCAATCCAGTGGTGAAGTGAGCACGGGAACAACGTCTGGGCATACCCTTCCCACTTACGGCGACATATGCAAAAGAAACAATTGATGGACGGAATGCTGGACAATGCAAACATTCACCCCCAGTCACAAGGATCTGTGTTAAACCCATCATTCTTTTGCTCACCCCATGACCCCAGTTTGGACCTAGACATATGCCAAACAGTCTTGACCCTGTTCCTTTTGAGAACAGTCCTGCCCGAACTGCCAAGCCAGGACCTCCGTGGACAGGAAACAAGCATCTTGGGACCGGTTTCAGGACATCACCCTTCATCAGCCAGGCTACCTTGAATCCAGTGGTGTAGTGAGCAAGGGACACACGTCTGGGCATAACCTTCCGAGTTAGGGCGATATATGCAAATTAAATAATTGATGGACGGAATGCTGGACAATGCAAACATTAACCCCAGTCACAAGGATCTGGGTTAAATCCATTATTCTTTTGCTCACCACACCACCCCTGTTTGGACCCAGCCATATGCAAATCCCATTTTGACCCTGTTCCTTGTGAGAACAGTACAGCTCGAAATGCCAAGCCAGGTCCGCCCTGGACAGGAAACACGCATCCTAGGACCGGTTTCAGGGCATCACCCTTCATCAGCCAGGCTAACATGAATCCAGTGGTGTAGTGAGCACGGGACTCACGTCTGGGCATACCCTTCCCACTTAGGGTGACATATGCAAAAGAAACAATTGATGGACGGAATGCTGGACAATGCAAACATTCAGTCCCAGTCACAAGGATCTGGGTTAAATCCATCATTCTTTATTTGCTCAACACACCACCCCAGTTTGGACCCAGCCATATGCAAATCCCATTTTGACCCTGTTCCTTGTGAGAACAGTACAGCTCGAAATGCCAAGCCAGGTCCGCCCTGGACAGGAAACGGAAGGGAAGGTTAGTCCAGGGAAGGGGAGGTTAGTCCAGGGAAGGGAAGGTTATTCCAGGGAAGGGAAGGTTAGTCCAGGGAAGGGAAGGTTAGTCCAGGGAAGGGAAGGTTAGTCCAGGGAAGGTTAGTCCAGGGAAGGGAAGGTTAGTCCAGGGAAGGTTAGTCAAGGGAAGGGAAGAGAAGGCTAGTCCAGGGAAGGGAAGGTTAGTCCAGGGAAGGGAAGGGAAGGTTATTCAAGGGAAGGGAAGGTTAGTCCAGGGAAGATAAGGGAAGGTTAGTCCAGGGAAGATAAGGAAAGGTTAGTCCAGGGAAGGTAAGGGAAGGTTAGTCCAGGGAAGGTTAGTCCAGGGAAGGTAAGGGAAGGTTAGTCCAGGGAAGGGAAGGTTAGTCCAGGGAAGGGAAGGTTAGTCCAGGGAAGGTTAGTCCAGGGAAGGGAAGGTTAGTCCAGGGAAGGGAAGGTTAGTCCATGGAAGGGAAGGGAAGGTTAGTCCAGGGAAGGGAAGGGAAGGGGAGGTTAGTCCAGGGAAGGGAAGGTTAGTCCAGGGAAGGGAAGGGAAGGTTAGTCCAGGGAAGGGAAGGGAGGGTTAGTCCAGGGAAGGGAAGGTTAGTCCAGGGAAGGGAAGGTTAGTCCAGGGAAGGGAAGGGAAGGTTAGTCCAGGGAAGGGAAGGTTAGTCCATTGAAGGGAAGAGAAGGTTAGTCCAGGGAAGGTTAGTCCAGGGAAGGTTAGTCCAGGGAAGGTTAGTCCAGGGAAGGTTAGTCCAGAGAAGGGAAGGGAAGGTTAGTCCAGGGAAGGTTAGTCCAGGGAAGGGAAGGTTAGTCCAGGGAAGGGAAGGTTAGTCCAGGGAAGGGAAGGGAAGGTTAGTCCAGGGAAGGGAAGGTTAGTACAGGGAAGGGAAGGTTAGTCCAGGGAAGGGAAGGGAAGGTTAGTCAGGGAAGGGAAGGGTAGTCCAGGGAAGGGAAGGTTAGTCCAGGGAAGGGAAGGTTCATCCAGGGAAGGGACGGGAAGGTTATTCCAGGGAAGGGACGGGAAGGTTATTCCAGGGAAGAGAAGGGAAGGGAAGGGAAGGTTAGTCCAGGGAAGGGAAGGTTAGTCCAGGGAAGGTAAGGGAAGGTTAGTCCAGGGAAGGTAAGGGAAGGTTAGTCCAGGGAAGGTAAGGGAAGGTTAGTCCAGGGAAGGTTAGTCCAGGGAAGGTAAGGGTAGGTTAGTCCAAGGAAGGTTAGTCCAGGGAAGGTTAGTCCAGGGAAGGGAAGGGAAGGGAAGGGAAGGTTAGTCCAGGGAAGGGAAGGTTAGTCCAGGGAAGGGAAGGTTAGTCCAGGGAAGGAAAGGTTAGTTAAGGGAAGGTTAGTCCAGGGAAGGGAAGGGAAGGTTAGTCCAGGGAAGGGAAGGGAAGGTTAGTCCAGGGAAGGGAAGGTTAGTCCAGGGAAGGGAAGGGAAGGTTAGTCCAGGGAAGGGAAGGGAAGGTTAATCCAGGGAAGGGAAGGGAAGGTTAGTCCAGGGAAGGGAAGGTTAGTCCAGGGAAGGGAAGGGAAGGTTAGTCAAGGGAAGGGAAGGGAAGGTTAGTCCAGGGAAGGGTAGGGAAGGTTAGTCCAGGGAAGGTTAGTCCAGGGAAGGTAAGGGAAGGTTAGTCCAGGGAAGGTTAGTCCAGGGAAGGGAAGGTTAGTCCAGGGAAGGTTAGTCCAGGGAAAGTAAGGGAAGGTTAGTCCAGGGAAGGTTAGTCCAGGGAAGGTAAGGGAAGGTTAGTCCAGGGAAGGTTAGTCCAGGGAAGTGAAGGGAGGGTTAGTTCAGGGAAGGGAAGGTTAGTCCAGGGAAGGGAAGGTTAGTCTAGGGAAGGTTAGTCTAGGGAAGGTAAGGGAAGGGAAGGGAAGGTTAGTTCAGGGAAGGGAAGGGAAGGTTAGTCTAGGGAAGGGAAGGGAAGGTTAGTCTAGGGAAGGGATGGTTAGTCCAGGAAAGGGAAGGGGAGGTTAGTCTAGGGAATGGAAGGTTAGTCCAGGGAAGGGAAGGAAAGGTTAGTCCAGGGAAGGGAAGGGAAGGTTAGTCCAGGGAAGGGAAGGGAAGGTTAGTCCATGGAGGGGAAGGGAAGGGAAGGTTAGTCCAGGGAAGGGAAGGTTAGTCCAGGGAAGGTTAGTCCAGGGAATGTTAGTCCAGGGAAGGGAAGGGAATGGAAGGGAAGGGAAGGTTAGTCCAGGGAAGGGAAGGTTAGTCCAGGGAAGAGAAGGGAAGGTTAGTCCAGGGAAGGTTAGTCCAGGGAAGGGAAGGGAAGGGGAGGTTAGTCCAGGGAAGGGAAGGTTAGTACAGGGAAGGGAAGGTTAGTCCAGGGAAGGGAAGGGAGGGTTAGTCCAGGGAAGGGAAGGGAAGGTTAGTCCAGGGAAGGGAAGGTTAGTCCAGGGAAGGGAAGGGAAGGTTAGTCCAGGGAAGGGAAGGGAAGGGAAGGTTAGTCCATTGAAGGGAAGAGAAGGTTAGTCCATGGAAGGTTAGTCCATGGAAGGTTAGTCCAGGGAAGGTTAGTCCAGGGAAGGTTAGTCCAGAGAAGGGAAGGGAAGGTTAGTCCAGGGAAGGTTAGTCCAGGGAAGGGAAGGGAAGGTTAGTCCAGGGAAGGGAAGGTTAGTCCAGGGAAGGGAAGGGAAGGTTAGTCCAGGGAAGGGAAGGTTAGTCAGGGAAGGGAAGGGTAGTCCAGGGAAGGGAAGGTTAGTCCAGGGAAGGGAAGGTTCATCCAGGGAAGGGACGGGAAGGTTATTCCAGGGAAGGGAAGGGAAGGGAAGGTAAGGGAAGGTTAGTCCAGGGAAGGGAAGGTTAGTCCAGGGAAGGGAAGGTTAGTCCAGGGAAGGTAAGGGAAGGTTAGTCCAGGGAAGGTAAGGGAAGGTTAGTCCAGGGAAGGTTAGTCCAGGGAAGGTAAGGGTAGGTTAGTCCAGGGAAGGTTAGTCCAGGGAAGGTTAGTCCAGGGAAGGTTAGTCCAGGGAAGGGAAGGGAAGGTTAGTCCAGGGAAGGGAAGGGAAGGTTAGTCCAGGGAAGGGAAGGTTAGTCCAGGGAAGGGAAGGGAAGGTTAGTCCAGGGAAGGGAAGGTTAGTTCAGGGAAGGTTAGTCCAGGGAAGGGAAGGGAAGGTTAGTCCAGGGAAGGGAAGGTTAGTCCAGGGAAGGGCAGGTTAGTCCAGGGAAGGGAAGGGAAGGTTAGTCCAGGGAAGGGAAGGTTAGTCCAGGGAAGGGAAGGTAAGGTTAGTCCAGGGAAGGGAAGGGAAGGGAAGGTTAGTCCAGGGAAGGGTAGGGAAGGTTAGTCCAGGGAAGGTTAGTCCAGGGAAGGTAAGGGAAGGTTTGTCCAGGGAAGGTTAGTCCAGGGAAGGTTAGTCCAGGGAAGGTTTGTCCAGGGAAGGTTTGTCCAGGGAAGGTTAGTCCAGGGAAGGTTAGTCCAGGGAAGGTTAGTCCAGGGAAGGTTAGTCCAGGGAAGGTTAGTCCAGGGAAGGGAAGGTTAGTCCAGGGAAGGTTAGTCCAGGGAAAGTAAGGGAAGGTTAGTCCAGGGAAGGTAAGGGAAGGTTAGTCCAGGAAAGGGAAGGGAAGGTTAGTCTAGGAAAGGGATGGTTAGTCCAGGGAAGGGAAGGGAAGGGGAGGTTAGTCTAGGGAATGGAAGGTTAGTCCAGGGAAGGGAAGGAACGGTTGGTCCAGGGAAGGGAAGGGAAGGGAAGGTTAGTCCAGGGAAGGGAAGGGAAGGTTAGTCCAGGGAGGGTAAGGGAAGGTTAGTCCAGGGAAGGGAAGGTTAGTCCAGGGAAGGTTAGTCCAGGGAATGTTAGTCCAGGGAAGGGAATGGAAGGGAAGGGAAGGTTAGTCCAGGGAAGGGAAGGGAAGGGAAGGTTAGTCCAGGGAAGGTTAGTCCAGGGAAGGGAAGGTTAGTCCAGGGAAGGTTAGTCCAGGGAGGGTTAGTCCAGGGAAGGGAAGGTTTGTCCAGGGAAGGGAAGGTTAGTCCAGGGAAGGGAATGTTAGTCCAGGGAAGGTTATTCCAGGGAAGGGAAGGGAAGGTTAGTCCAGGGAAGGGAAGGGAAGGTTAGTCCAGGGAAGGGAAGGGAAGGGAAGGTTAGTCCAGGGAAGGGAAGTTTAGTCCACGGAAGGGAAGGTTAGTCCAGGGAAGGGAAGGTTAGTCCATGGAAGGGAAGGTAAGGGAAGGTTAGTCCAGGGAAGTTAAGGGAAGGTTAGTCCAGGGAAGGGAAGGTTAGTCCAGGGAAGGGAAGGTTAGTCCAGGTAAGGTAAGGTTAGTCCAGGGAAGGGAAGGTTAGTCCAGGGAAGGGAAGGTTAGTCCAGAGAAGGGAATGGAAGGGAAGGTTAGTCCAGGGAAGGGAAGGTTAGTCCAGGGAAGGGAAGGTTAGTCCAGTGAAGGGAAGGGAAGGTTAGTCCAGGGAAGGGAAGGTTAGTCCAGGGAAGGTAAGAGAAGGAAAGGTAAGGGACAGTCAGTCCAGGGAAGGTAAGGGAAGGTTAGTCCAGGGAAGGTAAGGGAAGGTTAGTCCAGGGAAGGTAAGGGAAGGTTAGTCCAGGGAAGGGAAGGGAAGGTTAGTCCAGGGAAGGGAAGGGAAGGTTAGTCCAGGGAAGGGAAGGGAAGGTTAGTCCAGGGAAGGGAAGGGAAGGTTAGTCCAGGGAAGGGAAGGGAAGGTTACTCCAGGGAAAGGTAAGAGAAGGAAAGGTAAGGGACAGCCAAAAGTTCAAAAGCTTTATTCGGTATGTAAAATTCAACCATATAAGCAGAACGAAACACATAAAATACATAGCAAACTAAAGTATCTTGTACGCTGAACGTTACAGAAAACAATATGTAAAAACATTATTAAAGTGCATAGTGCTTCCTTGAACAGTTCAGAATTAGACTTGGGAATTTACTAACAAAACATCTACAATATATATTTAACAAAGTACAGATTCCATATCAAGTGTCTAATGCGTGCAGATGTGCAAAAGATGCTATGTATAGTAGCAATAACAAAAATACAATGTTCATCCAGAATCGACTCAAGCTATAAAGTGCATATAAAAGTCTGAGCGATGCCTAAATGTGCAAAGTACATAACAAGATAAAACTAGACAGCACAGACTAAAGACTTCCTTATATTTATGCATTTTAGCACATATGATGCCACAAAAAAACAGGTATCAGGACTTTCCAGAGTTGTTAAAAACTTCATTGCTGATTTGGTGGACCGAATCTTATGTTTTAAAAGGATAGGTTTAAGATAAAATTTCCTAAAATAACAATAAAATTTACAGAACAATAAAAAGTGACAGCAGCTTTGTTTTGAAATATTATCACAAGGACACAGCATATTGGATTTAATCTTCATATCCGGAAATGAGACTAAATGATGCACAATCCCTAGCCTTAGGCGGGTTAGGACAAATCTGTGGGAGTTATAAGTCACAATCGCAAGATATGTCTGAAAACCTCTCCTTAAATTCAAATCAAGGTAAGAAGCAACGGTTGTTAAATTACTAGACTGATTCTCTCTAGCCGCATTCTTATATGCTAGAAACCTCAATTTTATATCTTTCTTTGGTATCAGTGCGGCTGCTTCTGGGTTCAGACGAATATTACAATCAAACAGAAGATTAAACCAGTAGTAAATATAGCTCAGCCATGGTATACGTGACAAATTATCAAGGTTCAAGCAGTCCTTGATAATTGTTTGTGTGAATATTGTCTCTGTTTTGGACCAGATGGAGCGCCAAAGTAACAATGGGCGTAATGCAGCTAGGTCCATAATGAAGTCAATACCGGCTTCCATATGAGTTAGAAAATTAGGAACTGAGGGGGGGGCACATAGCAATTACTTCAAAAACTTGTTTTCATCATTCTGTAAACTGTTAACAGGATGGTGGCCCCATACACCTGCCCCATACAAGGTGGATGAAATACACCTGGCTTTATAAATAGCCAACATATCTTTCATTCTCCTTTGCCCTAATTTAGCCGCAAATCTAAAAATACTACTGGTATTTCTATTCATCTTTAATCTCACATTCTCGTCCTCATTAGTCCATTTCCCGTCTCCAAAAAATGTTATCCCCAAATAACAGAAACTGTTGACCGATTGTATCTTAACTTTATCAATAAAGAAGGAAGATTTAGATTTCACCTTCTTTCCGCAGGTCATAACAAAAGTCTTGGTTTTATTGACTACCAGTTTCCTATCTTTAATAAATAGCACGAATCTATCTATAAGACGTTGTAAACCATTCTGTGTTCGTGATAAAAGAACCGCATCATCTGCGTATAATAAAATTGGGGTAACGCTTCCGTCAATCAAAGGGGCGTCTGAAGGCAATTTACTTAAAATCGAATCAATTTGATTAATAAATAAGGAAAATAAAAACGGAGCCAAGACGCACCCCTGACGAATTCCTCTTGCAACTTTAAAAAAGGGCGTACATTCTCCCATAGGACCATAACGTACTTTACATGAAAGTCCGGAGTATAGCCGAGCCAAAAAGTATACACACTCTTTAGGGGCACCGAGATCTAACAGGGTGTCCCATAAGATATTGTGGTCTACAAGATCAAAGGCACTGCTCAGGTCTGCGAAACAGAGGAATAGATTACCATCCTTTGCAACAGTGTATTTATGTATAAGGAGGTCTAGATTAACACACTGCTCCAACGTCCCCAGACCTTTCCTAAATCCGTATTGTGCCTTTGAAATTATCGAATTATCCTTGGCCCAAGTCTCAAGTCTATTTAAAATTATTCTACTCATAATTTTTATAGATGCGTCTAGTAGGGAAATGGGACGATAGTTGCTTGCCTCGGACCTGGAGCCTTTCTTAAAAAGGGGAATGATTATAGACTGGCCCCAGGAAATTGGCATCTGTCCCTCCACTGTTGCGTTAAAGAATCTGGTCAGAATGGGAGCCCACAGATGTAACTCGGATTTATATAAATCCAGCGGGACCCCATCCGGGCCAGGTGCCTTACCACCTTTGCTGTTACTTAGACCCTCGTAGACCTCGTCCAGACTAATAGCCAGAGGTAATCTTGGCCAGGTAAACTCATTATCCTGAGGGGGATCTAAAATTAACCTATCCGGGTTAAAAATATTTAAAAAATGATGCATCCACGATTTACAGTCAACATGAGAGGTTATTTCAGGCACTATATCATTTTTCAAAAAGGGACTATTTATGGTATCCCAGTATAGTTTACTATCATTTGTATCTGCCGCAAAGCTGAGATTGTTCCAGGCCTCCTCTTGAAGAGCTTTTTTTCCTCTTAAGTGATGTTTTGTAAACAACACGACAATAAGGGACAGTCAGTCCAGGGAAGTTAAGGGAAGGTTAGTCCAGGGAGGTAAGGGAAGGTTAGTCCAGGGAAGGGAAGGTTAGTCCAGGGAAGGTAAGGGAAGGTTAGTCCAGGGAAGGGAAGGTTAGTCCAGGGAAGGGAAGGTTAGTCCAGGGAAGGGAAGGTTAGTCCAGGGAAGGTTAGTCAAGGGAAGGGAAGGGAAGGTTAGTCTAGGGAAGGGAAGGGAAGGTTAGTCCAGGGAAGGGAAGGGAAGGTTAGTCCAGGGAAGGGAAGGTTAGTCCAGGGAAGGGAAGGTTAGTCCAGGGAATGCAATTGAAGGTTAGTCCAGGGAAGGGAAGGTTTGTCCAGTGAAGGGAAGGGAAGGGAAGGTTAGTCCAGGGAAGGGGAGGTTAGTTCAGGGAAGGGAAGGTTAGTCCAGGGAAGGGAAGGTTAGTCCAGGGAAGGGAAGGTTAGTCCAGGGAAGGGAAGGTTAGTCCAGGGAAGGGAAGGTTAGTCCAGAGCAGGCAAGGGAAGGTTAGTCCAGAGCAGGCAAGGGAAGGTTAGTCCAGGGAAGGGAAGGGAAGGTTAGTCAAGGGAAGGGTAGGTTAGTCCAGGGAAGGTTAGTCCAGGGAAGGGAAGGGAAGGTTAGTCCAGGGAAGGGAAGGGAAGGGAAGGTTAGTCCAGGGAAGGGAAGGGAAGGTTAGTCAAGGGAAGGGAAGGTTAGTCCAGGGAAGGTAAGGGAAGGTTAGTCCAGGGAAGATAAGGAAAGGTTAGTCCAGGGAAGGTAAGGGAAGGTTAGTCCAGGGAAGGGAAGGGAAGGTTAGTCCAGGGAAGAGAAGGTTAGTCCAGGGAAGGGAAGGTTAGTCCAGGGAAGGTTAGTCCAGGGAAGGGAAGGTTAGTCCAGGGAAGGGAAGGTTAGTCCATGGAAGGGAAGGGAAGGTTAGTCCAGGGAAGGGAAGGGAAGGGGAGGTTTGTCCAGGGAAGGGAAGGTTAGTGAAGGGAAGGGAGGGTTAGTCCAGGGAAGGGAAGGGAAGGTTAGTCGAGGGGAGGGAAGGGAAGGTTAGTCCAGGGAAGGGAAGGGAAGGTTAGTCCAGGGAAGGGAAGGGAAGGTTAGTCCATTGAAGGGAAGAGAAGGTTAGTCCAGGGAAGGTTAGTCCATGGAAGGTTAGTCCAGGGAAGGTTAGTTCAGGGAAAGTAAGGGAAGGTTAGTCCAGGGAAGGTTAGTCCAGGGAAGGTAAGGGAAGGTTAGTCCAGGGAAGGTTAGTCCAGGGAAGTGAAGGGAGGGTTAGTTCAGGGAAGGGAAGGGAAGGTTAGTCCAGGGAAGGGAAGGTTAGTCTAGGGAAGGTTAGTCTAGGGAAGGTAAGGGAAGGGAAGGGAAGGTTAGTCCAGGAAAGGGAAGGGAAGGTTAGTCTGGGAAGGGATGGTTAGTCCAGGGAAGGGAAGGGGAGGTTAGTCTAGGGAATGGAAGGTTAGTCCAGGGAAGGGAAGGAAAGGTTAGTCCAGGGAAGGGAAGGGAAGGTTAGTCCAGGGAAGGGAAGGGAAGGTTAGTCCAGGGAGGGGAAGGGAAGGTTAGTCCAGGGAAGGGAAGGTTAGTCCAGGGAAGGTTAGTCCAGGGAATGTTAGTCCAGGGAAGGGAAGGGAAGGTTAGTCCAGGGAAGGGAAGGGAAGGTTAGTCCAGGGAAGGTTAGTCCAGGGAAGGGAAGGGAAGGTTAGTCCAGGGAGGGTTAGTCCAGGGAAGGGAAGGGAAGGTTTGTCCAGGGAAGGGAAGGTTAGTCCAGGGAAGGGAAGGTTAGTCCAGGGAAGGTTATTCCAGGGAAGGGAAGGTTAGTCCAGGGAAGGGAAGGGAAGGTTAGTCCAGGGAAGGGAAGGGAAGGTTAGTCCAGGGAAGGGACGTTTAGTCCACGGAAGGGAAGGTTAGTCCAGGGAAGGGAAGGTTAGTCCAGGGAAGGGAAGGTTAGTCCATGGAAGGGAAGGTAAGGGAAGGTTAGTCCAGGGAAGTTAAGGGAAGGTTAGTCCAGGGAAGAGAAGGTTAGTCCAGGGAAGGGAAGGTTAGTCCAGGTAAGGGAAGGTTAGTCCAGGGAAGGGAAGGTTAGTCCAGAGAAGGGAATGGAAGGGAAGGTTAGTCCAGGGAAGGGAAGGTTAGTCCAGTGAAGCGAAGGGAAGGTTAGTCCAGTGAAGCGAAGGGAAGGTTAGTCCAGGGAAGGGAAGGGAAGGTTAGTCCAGGGAAGGTAAGAGAAGGAAAGGTAAGGGACAGTCAGTCCAGGGAAGGTAAGGGAAGGTTAGTCCAGGGAAGGGAAGGTTAGTCCAGGGAAGGGAAGGTTAGGGAAGGGAAGGGAAGGTTAGTCCAGGGAAGGGAAGGTTAGTCCAGGGAAGGGAAGGGAAGGGAAGGTTAGTCCAGGGAAGGGAAGGGAAGGGAAGGTTACTCCAGGGAAAGGTAAGAGAAGGAAAGGTAAGGGACAGTCAGTCCAGGGAAGGTAAGGGAAGGTTAGTCCAGGGAAGGTAAGGGAAGGTTAGTCCAGGGAAGGGGAGGGAAGGTTAGTCCAGGGAAGGGAAGGTTAGTCCAGGGAAGGGAAGGTTAGTCCAGGGAAGGGAAGGTTAGTCCAGGGAAGGGAAGGTTAGTGAAGGGAAGGTTAGTCCAGAGAAGGCAAGGGAAGGTTAGTCCAGGGAAGGGAAGGGAAGGTTAGTCAAGGGAAGGGTAGGTTAGTCCAGGGAAGGTTAGTCCAGGGAAGGGAAGGTTAGTCCAGGGAAGGTTAGTCAAGGGAAGGGAAGGGAAGGTTAGTCAAGGGAAGGGAAGGGAAGGCTAGTCCAGGGAAGGGAAGGTTAGTCCAGGGAAGGGAAGTGAAGGTTAGTCTAGGGAAGGGAAGGTTAGTCCAGGGAAGGTAAGGGAAGGTTAGTCCAGGGAAGATAAGGAAAGGTTAGTCCAGGGAAGGTAAGGGAAGGTTAGTCCAGGGAAGGTTAGTCCAGGGAAGGTAAGGGAAGGTTAGTCCAGGGAAGGGAAGGTTAGTCCAGGGAAGGGAAGGTTAGTCCAGGGAAGGTTAGTCCAGGGAAGGGAAGGTTAGTCCAGGGAAGGGAAGGTTAGTCCATGGAAGGGAAGGGAAGGTTAGTCCAGGGAAAGGAAGGGAATGGGAGGTTAGTCCAGGGAAGGGAAGGTTAGTCCAGGGAAGGGAAGGGAAGGGAAGGTTAGTCCAGGGAAGGGAAGGGAGGGTTAGTCCAGGGAAGGGAAGGGAGGGTTAGTCCAGGGAAGGGAAGGGAAGGTTAGTCCAGGGAAGGGAAGGTTAGTCCAGGGAAGGGAAGGGAAGGTTAGTCCAGGGAAGGGAAGGGAAGGTTAGTCCATTGAAGGGAAGAGAAGGTTAGTCCATGGAAGGTTAGTCCATGGAAGGTTAGTCCAGGGAAGGTTAGTCCAGGGAAGGTTAGTCCAGAGAAGGGAAGGTTAGTCCAGGGAAGGTTAGTCCAGGGAAGGGATGGTTAGTCCAGGGAAGGGAAGGTTAGTCCAGGGAAGGGAAGGGAAGGTTAGTCCAGGGAAGGGAAGGTTAGTCAAGGGAAGGTTAGTCCAGGGAAGGGAAGGGACGGTTAGTCAGGGAAGGGAAGGGTAGTCCAGGGACGGGAAGGTTAGTCCAGGGAAGGGAAGGTTCATCCAGGGAAGGGACGGGAAGGTTATTCCAGGGAAGAGAAGGGAAGGTAAGGGAAGGTTAGTCCAGGGAAGGGAAGGTTAGTCCAGGGAAGGGAAGGTTAGTCCAGGGAAGGGAAGGTTAGTCCAGGGAAGGTAAGGGAAGGTTAGTCCAGGGAAGGTAAGGGAAGGTTAGTCCAGGGAAGGTTAGTCCAGGGAAGGTAAGGGTAGATTAGTCCAAGGAAGGTTAGTCCAGGGAAGGTTAGTCCAGGGAAGGTTAGTCCAGGGAAGGGAAGGGAAGGGAAGGGAAGGTTAGTCCAGTCCAGGGAAGGGAAGGTTAGTCCAGGGAAGGGAAGGGAAGGTTAGTCCAGGGAAGGGAAGGTTAGTTCAGGGAAGGTTAGTCCAGGGAAGGGAAGGAAAGGTTAGTCCAGGGAAGGGAAGGGAAGGTTAGTCCAGGGAAGGGAAGGTTAGTCCAGGGAAGGGAAGGGAAGGTTAGTCCAGGGAAGGGAAGGTTAATCCAGGGAAGGGAAGGGAAGGTTAGTCCAGGGAAGGGAAGGTTAGTCCAGGGAAGGGA
The DNA here is from genome assembly GCF_964204655.1 of Triturus cristatus. Taxonomy (NCBI): domain Eukaryota; kingdom Metazoa; phylum Chordata; class Amphibia; order Caudata; family Salamandridae; genus Triturus; species Triturus cristatus. Next base: position 535,168,073 of record NC_140579.1, read on the forward strand.
AGGTTAGTCAAGGGAAGGGAAGGGAAGGTTAGTCCAGGGAAGGGTAGGGAAGGTTAGTCCAGGGAAGGTTAGTCCAGGGAAGGTAAGGGAAGGTTTGTCCAGGGAAGGTTAGTCCAGGGAAGGTTAGTCCAGGGAAGGGAAGGTTAGTCCAGGGAAGGTTAGTCCAGGGAAAGTAAGGGAAGGTTAGTCCAGGGAAGGTTAGTCCAGGGAAGGTAAGGGAAGGTTAGTCCAGGGAAGGTTAGTCCAGGGAAGTGAAGGGAGGGTTAGGTCAGGGAAGGGAAGGTTAGTCCAGGGAAGGGAAGGTTAGTCTAGGGAAGGTTAGTCTAGGGAAGGTAAGGGAAGGGAAGGTTAGTCCAGGGAAGGGAAGGGAAGGTTAGTCTAGGGAAGGGATGGTTAGTCCAGGAAAGGGAAGGGGAGGTTAGTCTAGGGAATGGAAGGTTAGTCCAGGGAAGGGAAGGAAAGGTTAGTCCAGGGAAGGGAAGGGAAGGGAAGGTTGGTCCAGGGAAGGGAAGGGAAGGGAAGGTTGGTCCAGGGAAGGGAAGGGAAGGTTAGTCCAGGGAGGGGAAGGGAAGGGAAGGTTAGTCCAGCGAAGGGAAGGTTAGTCCAGGGAAGGTTAGTCCAGGGAATATTAGTCCAGGGAAGGGAAGGGAATGGAAGGGAAGGGAAGGTTAGTCAAGGGAAGGGAAGGTTAGTCCAGGGAAGGTTAGTCCAGGGAAGGGAAGGGAAGGTTAGTCCAGGGAAGGTTAGTCCAGGGAGGGTTAGTCAAGGGAAGGGAAGGTTTGTCCAGGGAAGGGAAGGTTAGTCCAGGGAAGGGAAGGTTAGTCCAGGGAAGGTTATTCCAGGGAAGGGAAGGGAAGGTTAGTCCAGGGAAGGGAAGGGAAGGTTAGTCCAGGGAAGGGAAGGGAAGGTTAGTCCAGGGAAGGGAAGTTTAGTCCACGGAAGGGAAGGTTAGTCCAGGGAAGGGAAGGGAAGGTTAGTCCATGGAAGGGAAGGTAAGGGAAGGTTAGTCCAGTGAAGTTAAGGGAAGGTTAGTCCAAGGAAGGGAAGGTTAGTCCAGGGAAGGGAAGGTTAGTCCAGGGAAGGGAAGGTTAGTCCAGAGAAGGGAATGGAAGGGAAGGTTAGTCCAGGGAAGGGAAGGTTAGTCCAGGGAAGGGAAGGTTAGTCCAGTGAAGGGAAGGGAAGGTTAGTCCGGGGAAGGGAAGGGAAGGTTAGTCCAGGGAAGGTAAGAGAAGGAAAGGTAAGGGACAGTCAGTCCAGGGAAGGTAAGGGAAGGTTAGTCCAGGTAAGGGAAGGTTAGTCCAGGGAAGGGAAGGTTAGTCCAGGGAAGGGAAGGGAAGGTTAGTCCAGGGAAGGGAAGGTTAGTCCAGGGAAGGGAAGGTTAGTCCAGGGAAGGGAAGGTTACTCCAGGGAAAGGTAAGAGAAGGAAAGGTAAGGGACAGTCAGTCCAGGGAAGGTAAGGGAAGGTTAGTCCAGGGAAGGTAAGGGAAGGTTAGTCCAGGGAAGGGAAGGTTAGTCCAGGGAAGGGAAGGGAAGGGAAGGTTAGGGAAGGGAAGGGAAGGTTACTCCAGGGAATGGTAGGGAAGGTTAGTCCAGGGAAGGGAAGGTTAGTCCAGGGAAGGGAAGGTTAGTCCAGGGAAGGGAAGGTTAGTCCAGGGAAGGGAAGGTTACTCCAGGGAAAGGTAAGAGAAGGAAAGGTAAGGGACAGTCAGTCCAGGGAAGGTAAGGGAAGGTTAGTCCAGGGAAGGTAAGGGAAGGTTAGTCCAGGGAAGGGAAGGTTAGTCCAGGGAAGGGAAGGGAAGGGAAGGTTAGGGAAGGGAAGGGAAGGTTACTCCAGGGAATGGTAGGGAAGGTTAGTCCAGGGAAGGAAGGTTAGTCCAGGGAAGGGAAGGTTAGTCCAGGGAAGGGAAGGGAAGGTTAGTCCAGGGAAGGGAAGGTTAGTCCAGGGAAGGGAAGGGAAGGGGGTGTGTTTGCAGGAGGCACAGCCCTTTGAAGTATAAATGAGGCTGGGTACAGACGCTCTTCAGTCATCCTACCAGGTTGGCCCATAATGTCCACACCCAAGCCCACTTTGTGTCACTGTCTGGAAAGAATACACAAACCCCCAACAGCAGAACCATTCACAGTCATGTGACCCAGACACTGGCAGAAGGCACAATTGGTTGAGACATGAAAATGGCAACTTTCTAAAAGTGGCCTTTTAAGACATGTAACTTAAAAAATGACTTCACCAAAAATTACAATTAATTTGTGTCTAAGTAGCATATCGCTTCCAATAGAAAGTTAGCACTTGTTACATGTAGCAAGGTAACCCAGTATTAATCAATGGGAGAGATAGGCCTTGCAGTGCCGATAACCAACATTAGGGGGGGGGGTTCAATGCCAGAACATATAAAACTTAATCACACATGTACAAATTTTTAAATAAAATGCACCCTGCCCTATGAATTTTTAGGGACTACCTTAGGCATGACTTATAAGTATTAAAACAGAAGGTAAGGACCTGGCAAAAGGATTAGTTAGCCAGGTCGAAATGGCAGTTTAAAAGTGGCAGACCTGATACATATTTTAAAAGGCCACTTTAGTGGGTGGCACAATGAGTTCTGCAGGTTCACTAGTACCATTTACTTTACAGTCCCTGGCTACAGGTAGTACCCTTTGTTAGGGATTTATAAGTAAGTTAAATGTGCCAATTAGATGTAGTCCAATTTTACCATGTTTAAAGGAGAGAGTTCAAGCACTAGTTAGCAGTGGTAAAGCGCACAGTGTCCTAATGCCAACAAAACTAATTCAGCAAAACCGCATGTTAGAAATGGGATGTTTGGTAGGCTAGGGCATGTGCCAAAGCCAGGCAGAAACCACCACTGTAGTCAGGATAAGGGAGTTACACTCCTAAAATAAACCCTGCTCACCCCCTTGGTAGCTTGGCATGAGCAGTCTGGCTTATCTTTGAGGCAGTGTGTAAAGCACTTGCACATAACCAACAGTAATACAGTGTAAGCACGACAAAAGGACACCACACCAGTTTAGAAAAATATCCAATATTTTTATATACTTAAGGCAAGACCAAAAACGATAAAAAGCCACAATACTGTACTTAGAAATCTTCAGTTGTCAAAATATGCTTGAAAAACAGTTATTTGATGTCGATAGCTCCGTCCAGGGCTATCACGGCGTCGTGACGTGAGCAAACAACTCCAAACTGTTCTGGCTGACCGCAGCGTCGCGGGCCAGCTACGGTGTCGGGAAGACCTGCAAACAGTACCTTTTAGAAATGCAGGGCATTGGCGACCTCTCGTTGAGCGTCCGAAAGCATGGCGTCCGCAGGCGTCAGTTCCGGAGGTCGGTGCAGGAGTCGTCGGGGCCCTCGAAGTCACATGCATTGCAGATCGAACTCCTCTCTGTTGAAGTCAGGAGCGCTGGCGTCGGCAGGCTTTGGGTGCTGTGGTGCGAAGTGCAGCGGTGCGGAGTGCGGTGCCCTCAGGTCACGGTGCGAGCAGCGGCTCGGTGGCAACATCAGATGGTGTCATCGGTGAGACCAGAGTCGCGGTGCGAAGTGAATGCGGTGCTCGTTGCGGTGCTGGCAGGTCACGGTGCAAGCAGCGATGTTGTCGTTGATGAAGCGCTGTCGTCGGCTGACAAACTGGAGTCGATGGTGCCGGCAGGTTAAGGCTGCTGTGAGGGATGAGGGTGGTGCCCTCAAACCACAGTGCAAGCAGTGGCATAGATTTCGGTGTGGAGCCGCGTCGTTGGGGATACCAAGGTGTTGTCGTGAAGCGAGTGCGGTGAGAGGAGCGGCTCGGTGGCAGCATCGGCAGGCATCATCGGTGAGACCAGGGTCGCCGTGCGGTGTTGCGGTGGTGTCCTCTGCAGTGCTGTCAGGACACGGAGTCGGCAGAGGCGTCATTGATGTCGTCGGGTTGCTTTTTCTTCTGTTGCAGCACAAAACACACAGTTCCCACTGCTGAGGGCTTGAAGTCTTTGCTGTTCCTGTGACTTCTTGTACAGGGGGCAAGCTGTACCTCAAGCCCTTGGAGAAAATCACAAAAGTAGATTGCAGAAAGTTCAGTCCAGTCCTTTCACTGCCCAGGACAGAAGCAACCACTGCAGGCCAACATGGTAAAGCACACAGCAAAGTGGTAGTTCCTCCTCACAGCTTCCCAGCTCTTCCTCTTCGTCCAAAAAGTTCTAAAGTTTAGAGGTCTGGGCCCCAATATTTATATCCCAAAATCCTTTGATCTCTTAGGCAGAGAGTGTCTGTGCCCAGCCAAAACTAGTTCTGCCTTCTCTGGTGTGGCTTCCTGGCAGGAGGTGGAGACGGCATTGTCAGAGGCAGAACAGGCCCATTCAGATGCAAGGAAATTTCCTCCCCCTACTCTAAATGCAGCCCAGGTCTATTCAGCCCTTTCCTGACCCACCTAGACTATCCGGAGCCACTCCTGCTCCCAGCCCTTGTCATCCAAAACCCAGTCAATCCACAAATCCAGCAGAGGCACACTGGATGGTTAGGCAAGAAAATACCTACTTTCTAAAAGTGGTATTTTCAAACACAGAATGTAAAAATCACCTTCACTAAAGATGCATCTTTAGATTCTGAGTTCAGGCATACTAAACTTCATTTTCCTACCTAGTTCCCAGGACCAGTTATGTTTATAAGATGTTATAAACAAACTCCCCATTTTTTCCTATGGGGAACAAGTAGCCTTGCAATAGTGAAAAACGTAATTGTCTGTAATTCACAATCAGGACATGCCACGCACACCAGGGCATGTCCTACCTTTCACATACACTGCACCCTGCCCACAGGGGGACCTTGGGCCTACCTTAGGGGTGACTGACATGTAAGAAAAGGGAAGGTTAGGGCCTGGCAAGTGGGCACACTTGCCACGTCGACATGGCAGTACCAGACTGCACACAGGCTCTGCAATGGCAGGACGGAGTTACATTTATGGGCTGTTTGGGTGGGTGGCACAATCCAGTGCTACAGCCCACCAAAAGCATTTGATTTATAGGCCCTGGCACACGCAGCGCACTTTACTAGGGACTGACACATAAATCAAACAGGCCAATCATGGAAACACCTATCCACAACACATTTTACACAGAGAGCATATGCACTTTATGTGAGAAGTTGGCCTGGTAGATGCTGTCCACTAGTTATAGTGGGCACGTTGCACCAGTCCAAACAACCCCTTATTGATGATAGGTTAAAGACAACCTTTATTAAAAGCTATCCTAGAGGTAGCTATGGAGAGCAGCCTCCAGGCTAAGTCTTGAAGGAATGTAAAGCAGCTTGTTTTACCAGTCTATAATCTCTTGAATGGCTAAATGAAAGACAACCACGCCAGGTATATATATATAAAATATATGTATTTATTTCTAAACACACCCTACCAGTCTCTTTATGAGGCTTGAGGTCCAAACACATAAGTTACACTTCAAATATTACAGTAATATAGCACAAATACACGTTAGGCCCTAGGGGCGAGCCAAACCATATACTAAAATAGTGGTATAAGAACCACAACATAACTAGACACAAGGCCTAGAGCCTGTAGAATCGCTGGGACCCCAAGGAACTACCCAAGGTAGTGACACAGGGGACCCACGGGGGCCATGTGCAGTGTGAGAACACTGCTGCGAGCTCCTGTTAGCTTCTATGGTGAAAGTCGCGGTTAGATTTTTAAAGGTTAGGGACACTTAGACATGAGATAGGACCAAACCCTTTTTAGGCTTAGAAAGTTCTAGGGTCAACACCCACGAGAGCACCGGAGTACTCGAGTTACCTCACCCAGGGAAGCCGGGTGCATAGGCGTCGAATGGTGTCGGGTCGCGTCGTCGTTTTCAATGGGAGCTGGCAAAGAGGTGCTGCTGCCGGGAAGATGCAAAGTGTCCGAAGAGATCGAAGCCTGGATTGAAGTCGAGAAGAGCCTGAAAGCAGAGGGGACAGAGTCTGGGTCACTAGCCAGTGACCAGGGGCACGATAGGCGAATGCCCACCAATGTCGGGTGTTTCAGGTGAAGAAGGTGAAGCTTGACTCTTCAGTCACGAGGACCAGGAGGTGTCAAGGACAACCAGGAGCTTGATTCGAGCTGTCTCACGAAGGATATCGAGTACTGCAGAGTCGGTGCCCAGATTGGACACAACAAGCTTTGGCAACAGCAACCCACGCAGAAATGAGAAAGATGCTTTGGTGCAGACCAGCAAGGTCTGGGGGACTCAACACGCTGTGGGGAGTCAGGGCACGTCTGGAGCAACCAGGGAAGCCCAAGGAAAATCAAATTTGCCTTCACAGAGACCCACCAGTCGACGGACCAGGGATGGCGAAGGAGCCTCGAGCAGAAATGCAAGAAGCGGGCTCACTGAACACTCGTGGAGTGTAGGCCCACAATCTTCGGTGCAGATGGTGCTCGGGTGTGGGCTACAAGTAACCCAAAGTACGACTTCGAGAGACTTCAGGAAGTCAATGCACTTGCAAATGTGCACGGTGACCAGGAGTTCCGGTTCCATGTTACTCACGAGGGCTGTGGGTCTCAGCTTTGCTGGGGACTCGGTCGGCCTCTGAGAAGTCTGGAAATCCTCTTCCTGGGCTGCAAATACTTCGGAGTCCGGCGGGAGCTTCGGAGATGCAGACTGGCAAAATGCTTTGTTGGTGCCTGCCAAGCAGGGGAGTCACTCCTTGACCCCAAGGGAGATTTCTTCAGTCCTCTAATCTTCAGTAGAGCGTCGAAGTTCCAGGATTCAGTTGCAGAGTTTCGTCCAGGGATATCTAAAGTCCTGTTGCCAGGGGTTCCTTACTTATACCTAAGGAAGGGGTTGGACTAACTCAGGGGACCCACCTATGGGAGAGTTTGGAAAGAGGGGTGGCTACACCCATTTCCTTTGTCCAGTTTCATGCCAGAGCGGTGGCTGGAAGTTAGGACTATGCACAGGGACACCAAATGTGCCCCCAGTGCAGGACTTTCGGTAAGCAGCAAGAGGCCAGACCTGTGTCTGTGTCTGCAGCATCCATTTTGTGATGCCAGGGCTAGTTTAAGTTGGTACCGGGTATACCGGTGCTGTCATGTCTCTCCCTCTAGAAGGGTGGCATCATACTCCCACACCAGTTACTGGTGTGGGGGTATGATTCCAAGGTGTTTGACACCAAACATGACATGTTTCCATGCAGCCAGTCCAAAGTTAGCATTAACCGTTTGGTTATGATGCACTGAAGAGTATATGGTCAGGCTGCACCACTGACAACCCTGGAGAAGAGATTCGAAGGCTGCAGAGGGGCTCAGCTCATACCTGGGCACCCTCTCACATATAACCAAGCACCCTGCCTTCAGGATTGATAAGGCCTGCCATGGGGGTGATTGATAGGTTTCTATGTGCAGTGATATATAGTGAACCTATATCTCAGTAAGGGGTGCATGCACCACCTTACCCAGACTGCAGTAGCAGACCTGAGGTGTCATTTTGGAGGGCTTTCCAGGGTTGGCACAATACATGCTTCAGCCCCTGATAGGCCTCTGGGGTACCTATGCCCTGGGTACATCGTATACCCTATACTAGGGACTCACAAGGGTACCCCAGAATCCAATCTGGAGTGCACCTTAAGTACATGGAAACAATTTGTAAGAGAAAGCAGATAGGCTGGGGACCTGAATAGCAGGTTCCCAGCCAAACTAAGTCAAAAACCATCAAAACACCAGGAAAAAAGTGGGGGCAACCATGTAGTCAGATTCCACCTTCCTACACTTTAGCACTGATAGCAGTGGTAAAGTGCCCAGAGTCCTAAAACCAACACAAACAGGTCAGGAAAAAATAGGAGGAAGAAGCAAAATCTTTGGGGATAACCTTGCAAAAAGGGCCATTTCCAACACAACCCCCTTCCAGCCTATAGCTAGGGTAGACCAATCCATACCTCGATGGGACGATAGAACATGGAACCTGGCCCGCAACAGCAGGGTTTTCTTCCCATTCTACGCCTTCCTGAACCTAGTTGGATCCCTCTATCCATATTCAATGTCAGTGATGAGAGCCAAGCCTTATGCATTTCAGGCCACTCTAACCGCTGTGGTGTCTTTTTTGCCAGGAGAGAAGTATCCACAGATGGCCAGCAGTCTTTAAAACGTAGCAAAAAAACACACCGAGTTCACTATAGTTTGAAACTAGTAGAACAAAGCTAAAATGTCTGTGTGATGAGAGCAAGTCTTTAATAAGCAAAGAAGAAAAACACTCCTGTGGTTCTTACCATACGAGTTGTAGTGTTCGCGGCATGGGACACCAGGGGAGAAGAGAGTGTACCAGAAACAGCTCGCACGGTTAGGTAAAAGCTTGGCAGTGTCACGGAAAGGGCTGCACACCTTGAAGAGATGAAGGAAACTGCTCCCGTGGTTTGGGGAATACGCGTTGCAGTGTTACGGCAAGGGCCGCACACTGTGAAGAAATAAAGATGAAGGAAACCGCTCCCGCAGTTTGGGGAATACACGTTGCAGTGTTGCTGCAAGGGCACACTGTGAAGAAAATAAAGATGAAAGAAACAGCTCCCACGATATGTGAAAGCTCGCTGCGGTGATCACGGCAGCCTTCATACAGAAAAGGAAGCAAAGCAAAATCTAGAGAAACTGCTCCTGCAGTTCCGGGCGTGACAGAGCTCAAACGCAGCTTCCGTGCACTTCAGAGTAAGGACAAAGGTATCTGGGAAACTGCGCCTGCAGTTTAGATCGTGGTTGAGCAAACGGCAGCGGCCGTGCCCCGAGATGATTGAGCAGAAGGGAAAACAGCATAGACCCAGCAAAGAATCCTGGAACGAAATACCATAAAGCCAAGCAACTAGTTGTTGCTTCAGGTGTGCTAGATGTAGGCACACCCCTCGTCACAATGTGATTCTAAGACCAATGAGGAAGGTGAACAGAATTTAAAGGGGCAGAATCGAGGAAGGAGTCCTGTGAGAAGTTGGCCTGGCATATGCTGGTCATTAGTTATAGTGGCCACCTTGCACCAGTCCAATTCGACTCTTATGGTAGATAGGTTTAAGACAACCTTTTAAAGAAAGCTATCCTAGTAGTAGCTGTGGAGAGCAGCCTTCAGGCTAAGTCTCGGGGGAATGTAAAGCAGCTTGTTTTACCTTATAATCTCTTGAATTACCAAATGAAAGGACACCACACAGGTATATATATCAAATATATATGTATTTATTTCTAGACACACTCTACTAATCTCTTTATGAGATCAGAAGCCAGGAACACATTCAAAGATCAACGTTTCACAATAAGTTAAGCACAAATATGGCTGGGGGCCCCAGGGGCGTAGCAGACCATATACTAAAAAAGAGGTTTAGGAAAGTCGACTTGCAAGGGGACAAGGCCTAGGGCCTGTAGAATCGCTGGGGCTTCACTAATCCACCCAAGGCAGGTAAGTAAAAGATCCACGGGAGACGCATGCAGTGTGAGAACACAGCCGCGGGTTCCCCATTGATTACAATGGAGCAAGTCGCGGTTGGATTTTTAAAGTTTTAGGGTACTTCGAGGAAGTCTACAAGCAAGCCACTTACAAGGTAAGTAATTCAAGGGCCAACACACACTAGGGCACCGGAGTGCACGAGTTACCTCACCCAGGGAAGCCGGGTGCATAGGTGTCTTTTGGTGTCGGCTCGCGTCACTGTTTTCTATGGAAGCCAAAGAAGATTTGCTGCTTGCGAAGACTGAAGAAGTGTCCGGTGGAATCCAAGGCTGGATTCAAGATGAAGAAGACCTGAAAGCAGAAGGGACAGTGTTCACAGTCACTTGCCAGTAACCCGGGGCCAGGAAGATGGATGCCCACGGATGTCGGGTGATTTCAGGTGCTTGAGGGTGTTTTGACTCTTTGCTCACGAGGTCCAGGAGGGATCGATGATGACCAGCAGCTGGATTCGGAGTGTTCCACGACGTCTGCAGTGGACTGAGGTGTCAGCAACCGGATTGGAGCCAACAAGCCTTGGCAACAGCAAGTCTCATGAAAAGTGAATAAAGTCAATGGTGCAGACCAGCAATATCTGAGGGACTCACCCAGCAAGGGTGAGTGAGGGCAGGCCTGGAGCAACCAGAGGAGCCCTTTGGTTTGATAAGAAAGTCTTCAGGGGACCCACAAGCCAACGGGCAAGGGATCGTGAAGACGCCTCATGAGGAAATGCTTTACAGGAGCCCACGGTCACTCGGGATGGTGTAGGCCTCTGATTTTTGGTGCACAACCTGCTGTAGGCTTGTGCCACAAATGGTCCAAAGCACAAATTCGTAGAACATCATGAGGGGGTTGAACTCGACAATAGTGCATGGTACCCGGGTATTGCAGTTCCTCATCACTCGTGGGGTCCACTTGCCTCAGCTCTGATGGGGACTCATAATGGCCGTCGAGAAGTCAGGAAATCCACTTCCGGGGCTGCAGGGACTTCGGACTCTGGCGGGAGCAGTAAAGTTTACGACTGTTGATTCAAGTTTTTCGTGCCTGCCAAGCAGGGGAATCACTCCTTGACTCCAAGGGAGATTCTTCCGTCTTCCAAAGGTAGTGGAACGTGGAAGGACCAGGATTCTTCTTGTAAAGCGTCATCCAGGGTTATCTAACTTGCAATGGCAAGGTGTACCTATCTTATAGTAAAAGAAATGGAGGGACTAGCTCTATGACCACTCCTCTAGGAGGGTCAGGGGGGTGGGTGGTTACACCCACTTCCCTTTGTCAAGTTCCGCGCCAGAGCAGGGGCTGGGAGCCCCCGAACCGGTTTGAGCTGGCATATGCGCAGAGGAGCCTACTGCTCCCCCAATGCAGGACTTCAAAGGACTCTAAGAGTGCACCCACCCAGCTCCAATACACTAAATCCTGTCTGGAAGGTGGTGACACCTCCCTGTGACAGGATGCCTATTGTTGGGCCTCCTCCATTGCGAGTTTCAGTCAGCAGCAGGAGGGAAGCTCAGTGTCTGAGTTGGTGGCATCCATTTTGTGTTGCCAGGGCTCTTTCAGATTTCTACCGTGTTTCCACAGTGGGTACATGTCGTCCCCTTTAGAAGGGTGGGATCATACTCCCACACCAGTTACTGGTGTGGGGGTATGATTCCAAGTTGTTTGACACCAAACACAACATGTTTTGATGTAGTCATTCCAAAGTTAGCATTTACCGGGAGGTTATAATGCACTTAAGAGTATATGGTTTAACTGCATCCACAAACAGCCACAGGGAATAGACCCTGCCAGCTGCAGAGGGGCCCTGCTCAGGCAGAGGCACTCCCTCACATTGTAAACCAAACCCCCTGCCCTCAGGATTGATAGGGCCTGCTGTAGGGGTGACTGATAGGTTTATATGTGTGTGTATGGTGAGATATAGGAGCCTATACCTCTGTGAGGAGTGCTAACACTACCTCACCCAGGCTGCAGTAGCAGGCCTGAGGTGTCAGATTTAGTCTGCTTCCCAGGGGTGGCATAATACATGTTTCGGCCCCTGGTAGGCCTGTAAAGTACCTATGCCCTTGGTACCTAAGGTACCATATACTAGGGGCTCATAAGGCACCACAGTAACCAATCACTAGTGCATCTATTATGCACTCCAAGTCGTTTAGAGAGAACAGAGCGACTGGGGCCCTGATTAGCAGGGACCCAGCCAGACTATAGCCAGAAACCAGGGTTAACATCAGAAAGAAAGTGGGGGCAACATAAGTGCAGATCCTACTCTCCTACACAACCCTCCCCAAACGCAGGGACACTAAACTAACCTTGACCAGTTGAGTCTTCGGGTTCTAAGTGGAAATACCTTGAGAGTCCATCTGCATTGGCATGTTGGGTCCCAGGTCTGTGTTCCACTGTATAGTCCATCCCCTGTAGGGAAATGGACCACCTTAGCAGTTTAGGATTTTCACCTTTCATCTGTTTGAGCCATAGGAGGGGCTTGTGGTCAGTCTGAACTATGAAGTGAGTGCCAAACAAGTATGGCCTCAGCTTCTTCAGGGCCCACACCACAGCAAAGGTCTCCCTCTATAGCTGACCAACGTTTCTCTCTAGGGGTCAGCCTTCTGCTTATAAAAGCTACTGGTTGGTCTTGACCTTCATCATTCAGTTGAGACAGTACAGCTCCCACACCCAGCTCAGAAGCATCTGTTTGGACAATGAACTTTTTTGTGTGGTCTGGACTTTGGAAGATGGGGGCAGTGCACATGGCCTACTTCAGGTCATCAAATGCCTTTTGACAGCTAGCTGTCCACTGAACCTTTTTTGGCATTTTCTTAGAGGTAAGATCATTTAAGGGGGTCACTACAGATCCATATCCCTTAACAAACCTCCTATAGTACCCAGTCAGGCCTAAAAAGGCTCTCACCTGTGTCTGGGTGGTTGGAGCTACCCATTCCATGATGGCTTGGATTTTGTTCTGCAAAGGTTGAACCTGGCCTCCACCTACAAGGTGGCCCAGGTACACAACCTGACTCTGCCCTATCTGGCACTTAGTGGCCTTGATAGTGAGGCCTGCTTTCTGCAGGGCCTCCAGAACATTTCTGAGGTGGACCAGGTGATCTTGCCAGGTGGAACTAAAGACAGCAATATCATCTAGATAAGCTGAGCAATAAGTTTCCATACCTGTCAGAACTTTGTTCACGAACCTCTGAAAAGTGGCAGGTGCATTTTTCAAACCAAAGGGCATTGCCACAAAGTGATAGTGCCCACCAGGGGTTGAAAATGCTGTTTTGTCCTTGGCATCATCAGCTAACTTGATTTGCCAGTAGCTAGCTGTTAGGTCAAATGTACTCAGATATTTGGCTGAGGCCAAAGTATCAATGAGCTCATCTGCCCTGGGACTTGGATAGGCGTCAGTCCTGGTGACTGCATTGAGGCCTCTGTAGTCTACACAAAACCGCATTTCTTTCTTACCACCCTGGGTATGAGGTTTAGGCACAAGGACTACTGGACTAGCCCAAGGGCTATCTGAAGGCTCAATCACTCCTAGTTCCAACATTTTCTGGACTTCAGTCCTGATACAGTCCCTGACATGGTCAGGTTGCCTGTAGATTTTACTCTTGACAGGCAGACTGTCTCCAGTGTCCACCTCATGGGTGCACCAGGAAGTCTGACTAGGGGTCAAGCTAAACATATGTCTGAACTGCTGCAGAGCTTGTCTGCATTCAGTTTGCTGATGGTCACTGAGGCTGCTTGCCAAAGCAACACCATCTACTGACCCATCATCAGGGTTCTGTGAGAGCAGGTCAGGGAGAGGGTCACTCTCCTCCTCCTGTTCCTCATCAGTTGCCATGAGCAATCCAATGTCAGCCCTGTCAACATATAGTTTCAATCTGTTGACATGGAGCACCCTAAGGGGGCTCCTGGGAGTTCCAAGATCCACCAAGTAGGTGACCTCTCCCTTTTCTTCAACAATTGTATGGGGGCCACTCCATTTGGAAAGCTGCTGGGGCCACAGGCTCCAACACCCACACTTTCTGTCCTGGCTGGTATACAGTCAGTACAGCCTTTTGGTCATGCCAAGCTTTTTTGCAGTTCTTGGCTTGCCTCGAGGTTTTTGGTTGCCTTCTTCATGTATTCAGCCATCCTGAAGCGCAGACCAAGTACATAGTCCATCACATCCTGTTTGGGAGGTTTGAGAGGTAACTCCCAGCCCTCCTTCACCAAACATAATGGACCTCTGACAGGGTGCCCAAACAGAAGTTTCGAAAGGGCTGTAGCCAACCCCCTTCTGTGGGACCTCCCTGTATGCAAACAGAAGGCAGGGAAGTAAAAGGTCCCATTTTCGCCTAAGCTTTTCTGGGAGGCCTTTAATCATTCCCTTTAGGGTTTTGTTGAACCTTTCAACTAACCCATTGCATTGTGGGTGATAGGGTAGTGAATTTATAATTGGCACCACACCCCTTCCACATTGCTTTTAGATACCCTGACATAAAGTTTGTAACTCTGTCAGATATAACCTCCTTAGGGAAACCCACTCTGGAGAAGACTCCAATGAGGGTTCTTGCCACCACAGGGCTTGTGGTGGTCCTGAGGAGAATTGCTTCTGGGTACCTGGTGGCATGATCCACTACACCAGGAGAAACCTGTGCCCAGATGTTGTTGGAGGGTCAAGGGGACCAACAATGTCAATCCCTACCCTTTCAAAGGGTACCCCCACCACAGGTAGTGGTATCAGGGGGGCCTTTGTTGTGCCACCTGACTTTCCACTGGCTTGGCAAGTGACACAGGAGCGACAACACTCCTTTGTGTCCTCTGACATGTGTGGCCAATGAAAATGTGGAACAAGCCTGTCCCAGGTCTTGTTTTGGCCCAAGTGTCCTGCCAAAGGGATATCATGTGCTAGGGTCAAGAGGAACCCCCTAAACTTCTGAGGTATTACCAACCTCCTGGTGGCTCCAGGGGTAGGATCTCTAGCCTCAGAATATAGGAGTCCCTCATCCCAATAAACCTTATGGGACCCACTAGCACTCCCAGCAGCCTCAGCAGCAGCCTGCTGTCTGAGGGGTTCAAGAGAGGGCCAGCACTGTTGCTCCTTACGCAGATCTTCCCTGGAAGGTCCCCCTACCCCCAATAACTCAACCTGATAAGGCTCAAGTCCTTCTGGGGCAGTTCCTTCTTCAGGATCTGCTTCTCTTCCCTCAGGAGGGGAATCTGAGATCTGAGACAGAGGGGAAGGCACTGCCTTAACCCTACTGCTCCTCCTCTTGGGTAGCATCTGGTCCATAGTTTCAGGATCCAGAGCTGGTTCAGCTTTATGCATCTTGGCCTGTGACCTGGTCACAGCAAATACCTCTGCAGGTATGCCCAACATCTCAGCATGAGTCCATAACTCTACTTCAGACCAGGCTGAAGTCTCCAGATCATTGCCCAATAGACATTCGACAGGAAGGTCCGTACTGACTACTACCTTCTTGAGGCCAGTTACCCCTCCCCAGGAGAAATTCACAACTGCCAGACTATGGGTGTTCCTGACATTACTTGCATTGGTAAACTGGTACATTTCACCCAGGATGATCTGTGCAGGGTTCCCCAGATCCTCTGCCACCATGGTGACACTAGCACCTGTGTCCCTGAATGCCAAAGCCTGTTTGCCATTTATTAGAGGCTGCTGTTTTTTATTTGCCCAGATTACTGGGGCTCACTAGGAAGGACATATCAATGTCTCCCCCACAAACCAGCAATGCCTGAGTGGGCACTCTGACTAGGCCAGAGTCCACTTCAGAACCCAGGGTTAACTCTACTACACCCTTATTCTGATTACCACCTCCACCAGTAGCTGCACTAGGGAGAACAGTTGCCTTAGGGGCAGGAGTGGTGGTGGTTTGATCTTTGGACTTGGTACAATCAGAAGTCCAGTGCCCTTTCTGTTTACAGAATTTGCACCAGGGCTTCTTTTGGCCTTTTCCCTTTGTAGACTGTGAATCCCCACCGAATGCAGATTTTTGGGGCCCTTGTGAAGACTTCTGGTCTTTTGACTTATCCCCACCTTTCTCTGAGCCTTTAGGATCTTGCTTCTTGGTGTCACCCCCTTGGTTCTGGGTTTTCTGCCTCACCCTGGTTCTGACCCATTTGTCTGCCTTCTTTCCCAATTCTTGGGGAGAGGTCAGATCAGAGTCCACCAGGTACTGATGCAAAAACTGGTTTTGGCAATTATTAAGGATCTGTACTCTCATTATAAGATTATACAATCCCTTAAAATCAGTAACTCTACTACCAACCAGCCAACCCTCCAGAGCCTTGGTTGCACAATCAACAAAGTCAGTCCAGTCCTGAGTCTGTGCTTTCTGGGTATCTCTGAACTTCAACCTCTTCAGGACTTCATAATCATCAGCATCCTCTTCTCTAACAGTGAGGAGCTTGTCTCTACCTTTATCAGAAAAGGAGAGCCACAAGATTGCTGCCCACTGTTTCTGGGGGACCTGTTGTACTTTACAGGCCCTCTCCATAGCAGTTATCCACTTGTGGATATCATACCCACTCTGGTAGGGAGGAACAACCTTGGACAGGTTCCTATGGTCGGGAATGTAATCTCTGCCTCTAGGGACACTGTTGCTGCCACCAGGGGGTTCTAACCCCTCTTTTTTAGAAGCTCTCTGAAGCTCAAAGGCTTCTCTATCTAAGGCCAATTGCTTGGTTCTGAGGGCAAGTCTTGCCTCCTCATACTGGAGCATCGTGTACCATCTTTCAGAGGAGGTCTCTCTTCTATTAGAATATGAGTTTCTCTGATGGACAGATTCTCTGTCAGAGTGATATGAGTGGTTAGATTCCCTTGAAGGGGACCTAGGCCTCTCTTCACCTCTGTCAGCTCTCTTAGGGAGAATTTCTCTGTCCTTTTCAGACCCTTGTGGGTCTGGCCCTTCAATCACAGACTCCAGGTCATCTTGATTTTCATCATCTGACCCAGAGACTATGGCTGACCCACCCCCTGATCCAGATCCACTAGCTCCTAGAGCTTGTCTAAGATCATCTGCTGTTAGCAAATTTATTAGGTGTTGTGTGGAGGGACTCTGTCCTAACCCCAGGTGTCTTGCAACACACATGGCCTTCAAGTCAAAGAAGGTCATGTCCTTATACTGAGGTTGGGTGGACCCACTGGCTCCATCCCTTGAGGACATTCTAGCGTTGTGCAGTGTTGTACTACCTACACTAGTGTGTGGCCTACTGATCCTAGATTGAGCTGTAGCAAGGGTGTGCTATCCCTTCACAAACAGCTCTAAGTTCAGTAGAACTTATTGATACTAAGCTTGACTTTATATGTACCTTGAGTACCTTAAGTGGTTTTCAGTTAATAATTCAAATAGAGATTTTCTGGTAAAACAATGGCAAGCTGGAATCCCACACGCTGCCCACCAATGTGAGAAGTTGGCCTGGCATATGCTGGTCACTAGTTATAGTGGACACCTTGCACCAGTCAAATTCGACTCTTATGGTAGTTAGGTTTAAGACAACCTTTTAAAGAAAGCTATCCTAGTGATAGCTGTGGAGAGCAGCCTTCAGGCTAAGTATCAGAGGAATGTAAAGCAGCTTGTTTTACCTTATAATCTCTTGAATTACCAAATGAAAGGACACCACACAGGTATATATATAAAATATATATGTATTTATTTCTAGACACACTCTACTAATCCCTTTATGAGATTAGAAGCCAGGAACACATTCAAATATCAACGTTTCACAATAAGTTAAGCACAAATATGGCTGGGGCCCTAGGGGCGTACCAGACCATATACTAAAAAAGAGGTTTAGGAAAGTCGACTTGCAAGGGGACAAGGCCTAGGGCCTGTAGAATCGCTGGGGCTTCACTAATCCACCCAAGGCAGGTAAGTAAAAGACCCACGGGAGACGTGTGCAGTGTGAGAACACAGTCGCGCGTTCCCTATTGATTACAATTGAGCAAGTCGCGTTTGGATTTTTAAAGTATTAGGGTACTTCAAGGAAGTCTACAAGCAAGCCACTTACAAGGTAAGTAATTCGAGGGCCAACACACACTAGGGCACCGGAGTGCACGAGTTACCTCACCCAGGGAAGCCGGGTGCATAGGTGTCTTTTGGTGTCGGCTCGCATCGCTGTTTTCTATGGAAGCCAAAGAAGATTTGCTGCTTGCGAAGACTGAAGAAGTGTCCGGTGGAATCCAAGGCTGGATTCAAGATGAAGAAGACCTAAAAGCAGAAGGGACAGTGTTCACAGTCACTTGCCAGTGACCCGGGGCCAGGAAGATGGATGCCCATGGATGTCGGGTGATTTCAGGTGCTTGAGGGTGTTTTGACTCTTCGCTCACGAGGTCCAGGAGGGATCGACGATGACCAGCAGCTGGATTCGGAGTGTCCCACGACGTCTGCAGCTGACTGAGGTGTCGGCAACTGGATTGGTGCCAACAAGCCTTGGCAACAGAAAGTCTGGTGAAAAGTGAATAAAGTCAATGGTGCAGGCCAGCAAGGTCTGAGGGACTCATCCAGCAAGGGTGAGTGAGGGCAGGCCTGGGGCAACCAGCGGAACCCTTTGGTTTGATAAGAAAGTCTTCAGGAGACCCACAAGCCAATGGGCAAGGGATCGCAAAGACGCCTCATGAGGAAATGCTTTACAGGAGCCCACGGTCACTCGGGATGGGGTAGGCATATGATTTTCGGTGCACAACCCGCTGGAGGTTTGGGACACAAATGGTCCAAAGCACAAGTTCGTAGAATGTCGTGAAGGGGTTGCACTTGACAATAGTGCACAGTACCCGGGAATTGCAGTTCCTCTTCACTCGTGGGGTCCACTTGCCTCAGCTCTGCTGGGGACTCATAATGGCCGTCGAGAAGTCAGGAAATCCACTTCTGGGGCTGCAGGGACTTCGGACTCTGGCGGGAGCGGGAAAGTTTGCGACCGTTGATTCAAGTTTTTGGTGCCTGCCAAGCAGGGAAGTCACTCCTTGACTCCAAGGGAGATTCTTGCGTCTTCCAAAGGTAGTGGAACATCGAAGGACCAGCATTCTTCTTGTAAAGCATCATCCAGGGTTATCTAACTTGCAATGGCAAGGTGTACCTATCTTATAGTAAAAGAAAGGGAGGGACTAGCTCTATGACCACTCCTCTAGGAGGGTCAGGGGGGTGGGTGGTTACACCCACTCCCCTTTGTCCAGTTTCACGCCAGAGCAGGGGCTGGTAGCCCTTGAAACGGTTTGAGCTGGTATATGCACAGAGGAGTCTACTGCTCCCCCAGTGCAGGTCTTCAAAGCACCCACCCAGCTCCAATACACTAAATCCTGCCTGGAAGGTGGTGACACCTCCCTGTGACAGGATGCCTATTGTTGGGCCTCCTCCACTGCGAGTTTCAGTCAGCAGCAGGAGAGCAGCCCAGTGTCTGTGCTGGTGGCATCCATTTTGTGATGCCAGGGCTCTTTCAGATTTCTACCGTGTTTCCACAGTGGGTACATGTCGTCCCCTCTAGAAGGGTGGGATCATACTCCCACACCAGTTACTGGTGTGGGGGTATGATTCCAAGTTGTTTGACACCAAACACAACATGTTTTGATGCTGTCATTCCAAAGTTAGCATTTACCGGGAGGTTATAATGCACTTAAGAGTATATGGTTTAACTGCATCCACAAACAGCCACAGGGAATAGACCCTGCCAGCTGCAGAGGGGCCCTGCTCAGGCAGAGGCACCCCCTCACATTTTAAACCAAGCCCCCTTCCCTCAGGATTGATAGGGCCTGCTGTAGGGGTGACTGATAGGTTTATATGTGTGTGTATGGTGAGATATAGGAACCTATACCTCTATGAGGAGTGTTAACACTACCTCAACCAGGCTGCAGTAGCAGGCCTGAGGTGTCAGATTTAGTCTGCTTCCCAGGGGTGGCGTAATACATGCTTCAGCCCCTGGTAGGCCTGTAAAGTACCTATGCCCTTGGTACCTAAGGTACCATATACTAGGGGCTCATAAGGCACCACAGTAACCAATCACTAGTGCATCTAATATGCACTCCAAGTCATTTAGAGAGAACAGAGCGACTGGGGCCCTGATTAGCAGGGACCCAGCCAGACTATAGCCAGAAACCAGTGTTAACATCAGGAAAAAAGTGGGAGCAACATAAGTGCAGATCTTACTCTCCTACAAGTCCACATTACATAGGTAAGGAGTGTGACACGACCTCGAGTGGTAACATTACCTCCTCCTCAAAGGCTCTCTAACAGAGCGAGGTTTGGCAGGGTTGCGAGCGTGAAACCTTCTCGCTAATAGAGGTGCATGAACATGAGTGGCCGGTTCCCAGGTTCTCTCATCAGGTAGGTAGGTACCCCTTCCAACCTACCAAATAGTAAAGCTTCCCATTCTGTTTCCGTGAATCCATAATATGATTCACTTCATAATCTTCCTGATCATCCACCAACAAAGGAGGAGGAGGAGTCCAAGGTTGAGTAGAAGGAACAAAGGGTTTGAGAAGGGAAGTGTGAGACACAGGATGTATTTGATATTCCTCTTGCAGTTCTAGTTTCATAGCTATGGGATTGATAGTATGAAGGATCTTAAATGGTCCAACAAAATGGGCTGGAATATCTTCGGACCCACTAAACAGAGGTTTTTAGAGGCTAACCAAATTTCATCTCCAGGGGCATAGCAAGAAGGAGGACGATGAGTTTTGTCAGCTTGTACCTTCATTGCTTTTTTAGTTTGGTGTAAATGTATTTGGACCATTTTCCATATCTCTTTCAAATTCATGCAAAGGGAATCTACTGCTGGAACCCTAAAAGCGGGTTGCAAGGGGACCATTCTGGGGTGAAAACCCATCGCACAAAAGAAAGGAGACATGCCCAAAGCAGAGTGCAGACTATTGTTGTATGCAAACTCTGCCACAGGTAAGGCTTTAACCCAACTACTCGTTAGAGTGGCCAATAAGCAACGAAGATACTGCTCCATAGTTTGATTAATTCGTTCTGTCTGACCATCCGTCTGGGGATGATGGGAGACGGAGGGTCACTGTTAGAAAAATACAAAACAGACAAATGAGAAGCAGATACTAAGAAAGCAATAAGACGGTGGGTAAAATGCACCTGGTAGGGACAAGAGTTATACTATGTATTCAGGAGTCATAACCACTGTTCCCTGTAAGGTGCACGCCTGGGCGCCTGCTCACCTCTGTTCTCCCGAGCACACAGTGCTGTGTGTGAAGCGCGTACACACAGCACATCCCGTGAGAGCGTTTCTGCGCTGAAGGGCAGAAAATGCTCATGCACTTGCATGCCTTTTTATTGTAATTAGAGCACGGCTGCCGGGCAGATTGTGGTCCTTTTGAAAGTATTTATGTTAATCACAGCGCTCATCAAGGGCTGCATTTAACATAAAATACTTTCAAACGGCAAACAATCAGCCCCACAGCTGCGCTCTATTTAGAAAAGAAAACAAAAGCAGCTTCTCAATCAGCTCCTCACAGCTGTATAAATGATACATGATAGGAAAATTAACCCTGGCAGCTGAGCCCGGCATGCTGTTAGCCAGACAGCAGCCGGCTGGCTACTCAGAAATAGGACTTCAGAGACAAGAGTCATCTCTGCTTAGTCACTCAAGCTGCAGCTAAATGTGTTCATTGCAGCTCTGCTGTGTCCTTCTGAAAACCACACAGTGTATATTGTTTCTACAATCTGGGTGCTCTCTCTAGTGGTCAATGTGCAATACATCCAAAATATCGTAGGCATAGAAAAAGGGTAGACACTGCTAAACTCAGCTACGCAGAGGTAGGCAGAGTTTTTGTCGAAACGTAGAGTGGCAAAACTCTGCTGGCAGGGCAGAGTTTAGGGTTTTTCCCTGGGCACTTATTGTACAACAATCTCCACATGCTGGCCCATGTGTTGTGTTCAGCGAGGGACCTCCTTGAAGCGGCTCTTGCCCTCTCCGTGGACCCACACAGCGCAGAGGGTTAATGTGCCTGGTACAAAAAAAGTGTGCCATGCAGATTACAGAACTGAGTGTGAGTAAACTAGGAGCAGCACTATTAAAAAATGAAATGTTTGTCAGAAAGGTGCTATAGAGAGATGAGGTGCATTGTTGGTGATTGGTAGTGAGGGAATTCATGGAGGAGGAAGAAATGGGGGAGGGGGCGCCACAGTTGCAGTGTGCGACCAGTGCTAGGCACAGCCTTGGCTGGGAGTGTTAGCCCCTCCTGAAGTTTGGATCTAGTTGCTCCCCTGATCACAGCGTCCGTCATGGGCTGCATTTAACAGAAATTCTTTCAAAAAGCAAACTATCAGCCCCGCATTTAGAAAAGAAATGCGGCAAGATTTATATAGTGCTAACTCAACCCAAAGGTATTGGAGCGATTTACATGATTTATTTAATTATTTGTATTCATGGGGAGATTAATTGATTTGCTGAGAATCAAAGGATGTAAATCTGACCCGAGACTCAAAAACCATCTCCTAAGTCGGCAGCTCGAGCATTAAGCTACAACCTCTACCACAAGAGCAGAAGCATTTTCAATATTGTTTACAACTTTATGCCACAAACAACTGTTGACAAAGCAAATAGTCCTGGCTTCTTGTATGTTTAATGTTACTTGTATTAAATATCTGGATGCAATGACAGAAGAAGCAAAATGTCAGTCGGGTGGGACACTGTGCTCAGCACAGATTTTTAGCTTAATTGCTAACCCACGCCCTTAATTGCATCGGTCACGCCCCTTTGAGAGACACCCAGTTTTTTCATCCCACTTTAAGCCCTGGTCTACAAGTGCGGTCGAGTTGTTGGCGCACATAGCCTTCGCTGCAGCGCAATTGAATCACACAGCCTCACACAGGTGTTAACTAAACTACCCTTCACCCAACCATTCAGTGCCTCAGAAAAGTACCCCACATCATTCTCACAAGACTGGTGAGACAGTGTCTGACTGTTGCTGTCCCTCAACCAATATTCTTCTGGCTGGTCTCCATACTCACTTACCAGGGCTTCTATCATGGGGGAACCCCTCTCCCTGCACCTCTCATCTAGAGTCAGTAGAGTATCCCTCCCACTACCAGGAAAATGATCCCCTGTGCCAGTTCCCCAATCCACCTCAGGGACATTGCGCACCAGTGGAGTAACCTCACAATCCTGAACCCCCTGGTGTATGTCAATCCCCTCCTTATAGCAGGGCCCCAAATCTGTGTGTGTGAGTACCTCATCCTCAGTACTGGACCTAACACTTTTGCTGCCACCATCTGGGCTGGACCTAGCCCTTCTGGCTTCCCAGCCCAGCTCTCTCATTTTAAACTCATGGTCTAACATCATCCTTTTCTCCTCCATGGCTAACTTAAGCTTCTCCAGTTCCACAGCAACTCCTTGCTGCCCGTCTGTCCTCCAGCTCCTCTGGGGACAAGGCACTGCTGCTACCTGGTTTAGAGGGTGCCCCCTCCCAAAAGCACATGCACCCTTAGAATAGGCTCCTCCACCTCCAGGCTAAGATCCCCAGACTGCACACTAGCATGTCTGGCCGCTACCCAGGCCCTCAGCATCTTTTGTAGCTCCTCTTTTCTGGTGAGGCCTCTGATTTGGATTTTGAGGTTTTTGCAGATCGCCTTCAACTCCTTAACATTGTAGGCTTCTAACCTCTCCTCCTCATAGGCCACTTCCAAGGATGCAACAGATGATGCAATTGATTCAGGTATGTTGTACTAGAAAGTTCAAGTTCAAAACAATGGAAAGGCAAAAATAGACTGAAAGAAAATAGTATGTGGTACGTAATGGTCTGCGATATGGTAGTAGTGCACACCAATCACTGTAAGTCTAGTGCAAATGCCTTGGTATCCCACCGCTGACACCAATGTCAGAAATTGGATTTTTGGTAGGCTACGGCATGTGCCAAAGCCAGGCAGAAACCACCACTACAAAAAGAAACAACACCAGTTTAGAAAAATATCCAATATTTTTATATACTTAAGGCAAGACCAAAAATGATAAAAAAAATCCACACACAGTACTTAGAAATCTTCAGTTATCAAAATATGCTTGAAAAACAGTTCTTTGATGTCGATAGCTCCGTGAGCAAACAACTCCAAACAGTTCTGGCTGGCTGCTGTGTCGCAGGCCAGCTACGGTGTCGGGAAGACCCGCTAACAGTACCTTTTAGAAGTGCAGGGCGTCGGCGACCTCTCATTGAGCTTTCGAAAGCACGGCATCCGCAGGCGTTGGTTCCGGAGGTCGGTGCAGAAGTCATCGGGCCCTCGAAGTCACACGCATTGTGGATCGAACTCCTCTCTGTTGAAGTCAGGAGCGCTGGCGTCGGCAGGCATCGGGTGCTGCTTTGCAAAGTGCAGCGCTGCGGCGTGCAGTGCCCTCAAGTCACGGTGCGAGCAGCGGCTCGGTGGCGGTGTCAGATGGCATCGTCGGTGAGACCAGGGCTGTGGTGCGAAATGAATGCGGTGCTCATCGCAGTGCTGGCAGGTCGTGGAGCAAGCAGCGGTGACGTCGTTGCTGTAGCGCTGTCGTCGGCTGACGAACTGGAGTCGCCGGCGCCGGCGTCAGTAGGCCAAGGCTGCAGTGCGGGATGAGGGTGGTGCGTTGTGTAACTTTACAGGGCGGTGCCCTCGAACCACGGTGCAAACAACGGCATAGATTTTGGCGTGGAGCGGTGTCGTTGGGGATACCAAGGAGTCATCGTGAAGCGAGGTGGTGGAGAGTGCGGTGCCCACAGGTCGCGGTGCCAGCAGCAGCTCGGTGGCGGCTTTAGCAGGCGGCGGCGGTGACACCAGGGTCGCGGTGCGGCGTTGCAGCGGTGCCATTCGTCGACATCTTCGGGTTGCTTTTTCTTCTGTTGTGGCACAAACCACACAGTTCCCAGTGCTGAGGGGAGAAGAGCTTGAAGTCTTTTCTGTTCCTGAGACATCTTGTACAGGGGGCAAGCTCTACCTCAAGACCTTGGAGAAACTCACAAAAGTAGATTGCATAAAGTTCAATCCAGTCCATTCACTGCCCAAGACAGAAGCAGCCACTGCAGGCCAACACAGCAGAGCACATAGCAAAGTGGTAGTTCCACCTCACAGCTTCTCCAGCTCTTCTTCTTGGCAGTCTTCTTGGTCCATTAGAGTTCTAAAGATCAGGGGTCTGGGCCCCAATATTTACATCCCAAAATCCTTTGATCTCTTAGGCAGAGAGTGTCTGTGCCCAGCCAAAACCAGTTCTGCCTTCTCTGGTGTGGCTTCCTGGCAGGAGGTGGAGACGGCATTGTCAGAGGCAGACCAGGCCCATTCAGGTGCAAAGAAATCTCCCCCCCTAATCTAAATGCAGCCCAGGTCTATTTAGCCCTTTCCTGACCCACCTAAACTACCTGGAGCCACTCCTGCTCCCCAGCCCCCGTCATCCAAAACACAGACAGTCAATTCACAAACCCAGCAGAGGCACACTGGATGGTTAGGCAAGAAAATACCTACTTTCTAAAAGTGGTATTTTCAAACACAGAATGTATAAATCACCTTCACTAAAAGATGCATCTTTAGATTCTGAGTAAAGGCATTCTAAACTTAAATTTCCTACCTAGTTCCCAGGGCCAGTTATGTTTTTAAGATGTTATAAACAAACTCCCCATTCTGTCCTATGGGGAACAGGTAGCCTTGCAATAGTGAAAAACGAAATTGGCAGTAATTCACTATCAGGACATACCATGTGGAGCAGATTAATTAATAACCTGCTGGTGCAGCGATCACCACTTCGCCATGGGTTCTTATCTATAAGGTGGAATCGACAGGAGAGCAAAGTCAAAGCATGGATAGTTTATTCAATCATTCATGAATGAGTTTCCATCCGACAAGTACCATCAACATACCCAAGGATAGAACACACTGAACAATGGTTACATGGGTTTATATAGGGAAAATCACAGACTAGGAACGCCCAGAGGTAAATAGAGCTTTGGGAAGAACACACAAATGAGACCATTGGTAAGAATCAACAACCTTGGTGCCTTGTGTAACTGTCGCGTCTTGAAGCTGCATAACAAGATAGGCTTATCTGAACAAACTTTGTCTAAGGCTTTATCATTGTTTAAAATACACACAAAACCCACAGTGGAGACATCAGCTGTTCTTTTGTGCTGACTTTGCATGTTTACGCAGCCTACAATGTCTCAACTTGGATTTGTGACCTAATGTTTATGCAAGTGTGGTGTCAAGGATAGAGTCAGGCTGAAAACAGGTCAAAGGTCAGCATGAATGAAGCACAGCTAAATTAGAAAATGAGAGATTCAGCTTTTAAGGTTTCACAGCCACACACACCAGGGCATGTCCTACCTTTCACATACACTACATCCTGCCCACAGGGGTACCTTGGGCCTACCTTAGGTGTGACTGACGTAAGAAAAGGGAAGGTTAGGGCCTGGCAAGTGGGTGAACTTGCCAAGTCGACATGGCAGTACCAGACTGCACACAGGCTTTGCAATAGCAGGCCGGAGTTACATTTACGGGCTGTTTGGGTGGGTGGCACAATCCAGTGCTGTAGCCCACCGACAGCATTTGATTTACAGGCCCTGGCACACACAGTGCACTTTACTAGGGACTGACACATAAATCAAACAAGCCAATCATGGGAAAACCAATCCATAAAACAATTTACACAGAGAGCATATGCACTTTAGCACTGATCAGCAGTGGTAAAGTGCTCAGAGTCCTAAAACCAACACAAACAGGTCAGGAAAAAATAGGAGGAAGAAGCAAAAAGTGTGGGGATAACCCTGCAAACAGGGCCATTTCCAACACTGTAGTAGAGCAAGCAAAGGTTTCACACTGCCAAAGGGGACCAGGCATGAAGCAATGACAATCATGACCTAGGGGTACTAGCAGGCTACCGCAATTGCCTAGAAGGTTGAACAGGAAACAATCCATGACAGAGCCTGTGGCCCTGAAGAAGTTTATGGATAGGTGACTGGGTCACCTAGGAAAGGAAAGGTGGAGGACTTGAAGTAAAAACTTGCCCAGAAGAAAATGACAATGTTACACTGTAAGTGAATGGTCACCAGGTGGGCTGGAAGAAGGAGAGTTATGGTAATGCTGGAAGTGAAAGGTCTCTTAAAGGGGCGTGGTCAATGTATTTAAGGGCGTGGCTTAAAATCACAGAAGCTAACAAGCATTGGCATAGCCAATAGGTCCCGCCTTTGGGACCTTATAAGTGTTTAGCCATGCAACAGTTGATGTTGTTGCACCAAGTATATTGTACTGCATAACTAAATACTTATAAGGTTCCAAAGGCGAGACCTATTGGCTATGCCAATGCTTGTTAGCTTCTGTGATTTTAAGCCACGCCCTTAAATACATTGGCCACGCCCCTTTAAGAGACCCCCAGTTTTTTCACCCCACTTAAAGCCTTGGAGACAGGCATGGAGCTTGAGAGAGGCAATGGCAAAAAGAGCAGAAGGGCAGAAGCACACGAGGAGACTTTGTAAGGGAGAGGGATAGAGAGCGAGGGGGAGAGGGGGATAGAGAGAGAGAGAGAGAGAGAGAGAGAGAGAGAGAGGGACGGGCTTAGGTTGTATGTGGAATGAGACTCAAGAGGCAGAGGAAAAAGTAAAGAGGATGGCAAGAGCGCATAAAATCAAAAATGTTTACAATGGGAATGCACAAACGGAGAAAGGGGTGTGACGGCAAAGAGCATAATGAGAGCAGACTGTGGACAGGTCGTGTCATTCGGGGTGGTTTCACTGGCAAACCGCTTATGAATGCCAGTGCATGGGCATTCACTGAAAAACAGCAGCCTGTACAGTACACACACAAGAACAGGAGCCTTGCTAAAACTCTTCTAGCTCATTTTACTGCTTTCATCATGACGCATTTAAGATGGCTGCTTGGGTCCAGGCACTTGCGCAGAGATCGGTGTTTCCAATAAATCTCAGGGTGCAGCACTGACAAGATGGCTCTAGTTAAATGCATTTGCTACAGAATTGTGTGCCTAATCTCGTTACTGTTACGAATCATCACACAAAAACTTGAACATGTAGTGTGCTTCCTGGAGAGCATAACGTGTAACTTGCATAGGATTGTATTCAAGGTAAATCAGCGAGTTAATGTGTCTGTTGCAAAGATTCTGTGTCTGTTGCATAGATTCAGTGTATTGTGCAGATCAAAAATTCCAATCCTGGTAAAATATCATGGGGTAATATGCCCAGTATCGCATGCCAATCTTTGTTGTTTCTAAAAATTCTATTTACGTTCAAAGGCACTGTGTGAAGTACAAGTTGTGTAATAAGAATGTGCTGCAGTATAAGCATGTGCTGCACAACAATGGAATGCCCTACTGATAAAAGCTGCAGTGATGCAAGCTGGAGATGGAGCAAATACATGCTTTTCATTAGTGCTTGATCTTCAAGCTCGGAGATGGAAACGGTAGAAAAGCTTTTTTTAATGTGTGATGTTATATTGTAGCTGCCTGCAGCTCCAGTTATAAAAGTACGGTGAGTAGTGTCTGAAAATGAATGGTTGTTGCAGAGAGCTGGTGTTGCTTTAACTGTTTCCTAAGGTAGGGTTTGCATCACAGATGACAGAAAATGTAAATCTAAGTTCTCAGGGTGTAAGCTGGAAATTCTTGTAAAAAATGTTATTACATTATCCCAAAAGAGCCTCAACACTTCTGATTTAAATGTCACAACCCAGTTCATATAAAATGAGGTCTGATTAAATATTCTGGTAAAAGTAGATAGAGCTGCGAATCAATAAGGAAGATTATCAAAAAGACTGTACAGCATCAAACACAGACAGAAAGAAAACAAGCGTGTGCGACTCGCGCAACAGCGGGAGAGTGAGGCAGAGGGGTGCACCCGCGAGTGGTGCGCGCGCGCTGGAGCGAGCAGTCTGCTCTTTTTCAAAGCACATACTCATGCTTGTGGCGCACTGCTGCGCACTCCTGCAAGGCGTATGCCGCCACAAGCACGAGTATGTGCTTGGAAAAAGAGCTGCACGACAGCTAAAGGTCTCCTACGAAATTGGTGTGGTCTGAGTTTGTGTGATCTGGGAGTGTGACCATGTAGGGGGGTGCTGTTGTACATACGTCAACATTTATTTCTTCCTTTTCCATTGTAGTTCTTTCTCTCTCTCTTCTTTTACATATTCTTGTCTTCTGACCTATCATGCTTCATTCTCATTATATGTCATCTTAGAATCTTCATCAGTTATAAATGTGATGTCATGGAATCTTGGGGCATTTGATTGGGCACTTCGTTCATGAGCAAATCTCCTTCTTGTTTATTGCTTGTGGG
The DNA here is from genome assembly GCF_964204655.1 of Triturus cristatus. Taxonomy (NCBI): domain Eukaryota; kingdom Metazoa; phylum Chordata; class Amphibia; order Caudata; family Salamandridae; genus Triturus; species Triturus cristatus. The sequence goes on from NC_140579.1 coordinate 535,196,715, forward strand.
CCTTTTGCTGTACATTTATTGTATTAAATGTTTTCCTTCTAAACCTACTATGACTTTGAGTCATAACAGGTGCCATCTCTATGCGAATACTCCTGTTCTTTTTAATTAGAGCTCTTTTGTTTCCCAGTTCCAGACCTGAGTAGTTTATCCAGTTCATGGTAGGGAAATGAAAGGACCCTGTAGATGTTGGCAGTGGAGTCGCGTTCGGTGAAAATATCAATTGTGAAAAAGAAGCGCCGTCTACAGGGTTAGGGCACTTCAAGAGCTCAAAGACTTATCACTCTCCTTACAGTGGAGGAACATTACAATTGTTAATGCCCACAGACTTTTGGTTAGTCATGTACGTATATTTAGAGCAATGAAGGACTCACCAGGGAAGTTTGCTTCTGCGGCTCAGAGACTAGTTGACGAGGGCAAATTCAAGAATGTTCCTCTTTTCCATGGTAGAAGTAACTCTGTTACCCTTAATCAAAATCAGTTTTACCAAAGTCTGTCTGTAAATATCAATAAACGATGTGCCCCGGATTCTGAGAAAGAACTTATAGCCAGCTTCAGTGTGCTAGATGCAGGCAACTTGCCTTCTGGTGATGAATGCATTCTTTATGGTGAAACAGATATCCAGAAACTGTGTTCAGAGTTTCAGCTACCAGCAAGAGATACTATCCAAGCTTTTAGACTTTTCAAAGATTTTGGTGGAAAGAAAACCCCTGAAGCATTAAAAAAGTTAGTAGTTTGCATGGTAACCCTGCCAGCAAGTAATGCGGATTGCGAGAGAGGTTTCAGCGCAATAAACTTAATTGCTTGTCCAACAAGTGCCTCTCTTCTTGTAGAGACCATTTCTTCATGCTTATGGGTAAAATTCAATGGTCCTCCATTTGAAACATTTGACGCAAAGCTGTATGTAAAGAGTTGGCTGGCAAAAGGTAGAAGGTCTGCTGAAGAAAATTGTTGTGAAAAACCCCAGCAAAATGGACACAGTGAATATCTTCAAGGGTTTTGGGAAATCCTGCAATAGATTTCTAAGTAATGTAAATAATTTTTACATGTTTTTTAAAGTGTTTGGTATTTTATGGCTTATACTTAATAAATATACCTTTTCCCTATTTTATTATCCTTTGCTGGATGCGACTGCTCCAGCGGAAAGGGGCAAATTTACATATCCTCCCTATGTCACAGACTCGTCACCACACTAGCTCATTCATACATACATTCATTGGTGGGGTCCATAACACCAACACTCATCCGTCTTACTCTAATCTGCACACAGGAGGAAAAGAAGCGCTGGACATGTGGGGGGTACCTTGTTACCTATCGGGAATAATTCCTTTACATTATATACGTGATATACACATCTGTACCTATAGAATCCTAACGTTAACATCAAGGCACTCCACCACTTGGTCGATGGACCAATTAGTTGGACTGGTTGATGGTGATTTAGAACCAGCTAAAACACATTTAAAGCTTCGGAACCTTTCGGTTAACTTTCAATACCTTATTTAAGAATCACAAACTCATTTCTTATTGATCAAAGTTTAGTTTATCTAATTAGTTCACTCTGTGTTGGCATATTCAGGATTACAGTTCAAATCATATTTCTATTGAGCGATTTCCAATCTTTGATCTTTAACATAAATTGACATAACCTTTATATTTACCTAAATTTGAACATTGGCGATCACCTCCAGAAGAACCCGTCAACCCACAGCAATAATCTAATCCCTTCAGATGGAATCGTCCTTTTATAATCAAAGGAAACCCAGGTAAATCCAGGAAATTTCCTTCAGCTCACCGCAGTCCCCACGAATCAGCCAAATGACTGAGCGATCAAACCAACGAACCAACAACCCAGCAAATCACCCTCCACACCAACAGCAGCCGACGGACCCCCTTCTAAATCCCTTTCTTTTATACTCTTTTCCTTCTTACTTTTAGGACAATGCACAACAATTTAGGGGTAGAAAGTGTTCTGATTGGCTAAATCCTCTGAATTTTGTAAGTCTCTTGAATTTTCCCAGGTTTGCCTGTTTCCCATGAGACCTGGCATGACATTTCTCCATTGTATTCTTTTTGGTAGTTTCACAGGCAAAAGTTCCGAAGTAACAACATGTAAGCTTTCGTGTACAGGTCTTTCATTGACCCTCGGTCATTCACACTAGTCTTTATCTTGGCAGTCCTCCATGTTCCTATCCCTGACAAGCAACATCTCGGTTCTCGTCGGAGGTCGCTTGGAGATCTTCAGAGCCATCCGAGTCTGCACTGCAGACATCGCGCTCACATGACGATGGCCACTTCCGAACTCCATCTTAAGTACTGCGGCCTAGTAGGCCTGAATGCCAACTTAAGCAAAACAAACATAACAGTAATTAATATATGGAAATGAAGATACTAATGTTTAAACCCGCACTAATCCCAATGTATATTAGTATTTTCCTAGCTTGTGGCAACATTTAAAGCAATAATACTCACCATTCTGCAGCACTGGAAGCACAAACCATCACAAAAGCAACATGAATCATGCAATTCTCTATTTCAACGCATCCTAAAGTTAGTTTGCGTACCACAGTTAATCATTTAATTATTTGCCATGCAATTAGCATTTTAGTCCCACGTGTATCTCGTGTTTATTATGGTGCAGTTGTTGATTATTTATACAACTTCACACAATTAGTACAAGTTAATATTTAGAATGATTACGTAATTAATATTTCATGCAAAATAGAGGAGGCATACAAACTTTTGCTTTACCTGCTCCATCAATTCCCCCTTTGGTGAATTTTAACATAACCACAATTCCCAATAAATGTCAAACTTTTGGCGGAAATGATTACTCAGTTCCCTTACATTTTGTTACGTTACATCATAGTATCTCCCATCTCATCTTCTCTTGTTTTCTTGTACATGTTCTCTTTCCATTCTTCTAGTTCTGTATCTCCTACTTCTCTTCCTCTTATTTCCTTCTCCTTTCTTTTCACAATTTCTCTTTTTATTCTATTTTGTAATTTTCTTCTTTTTATACATACACACCCTAATCTTATGATCAGTATCAGTATTACCACACAAGTCACTGGTATCAGTATTTTACCTACAAATGAACTACCTAATTTTGTTAATAAACCCTTTATAATAGAAAAACCTTTACCAAGCTTCTCCCAAACACTTTCAACCTCCAATGGAACAATTTCCTCATGCAAATCGGTTATATTTTTTATGTATTTCTTTAAATTTTGGCTCTCGTCAGGAATATAAGTACAGCAATGTTGTACCTTCAGCATTCCATAGACTCCTCCCTCTTTGGCTAATATAATATCAAGGGTAAGTCGATTTTGCATAATCACGGCTCTCATGGCACCCATTTCGGTATTTACCAATAAGAACCCTCCAGCTGTGCTTGTCGATAAGCGATCCACAACTGTAGACAGTTTTCTAATTTTATGTGCATTCAGAGATATTCTAGGTGTTAGTTGCCCACCTATTTCGTGCAAACCGTCCTCTCCCCTTCCCACATGAAATATTTTTGGGAAGACCAGGCCTAGGTATCATGTACCAGTGGTCTAGTAACCTATAATAAGCCCTGTTCCCACAGATGTAATATATTACATGGAATACCGGATCATTTCCTCCTTTAAATCCCCATCCTCCCATGATTTTATATACATCATGGCATTCACTTGCACCTACAAAATAATTATCAGTGTTATCTCTGCTGATGCACAATTTCCCTCTCTGAGGCCAATCTAAAGCCATTGCAGGATTTGTTTCTCCCTTTAAATGGTTTTCCTTTTCAGCATCCCAAAATGTTGTTTCCATCTTTTCCCCAGACACCTTTCTTTGCATCTTAATTCTTCTTTCCTCTACCATGTTCAAGAAAGTTTTTTCATCTTTTCTCAAACTACAAGTAAGATTATTCTTAAACACTTCTTCTAAAGTTAATTCTCTAGTTTCTAAGAAACATTCACCTAAAATTCTACCAGGAATCACCTTCTTTAGTTCAGGGACTACAGGAATCTGTGAGAAAAAATTATCTACATCAGTATAATAATATTCTAATTTCCCAGTTCTATAGAACAAGCTTGCTAATACACTACAAGTTATCCCATATGTCAAAGGAAGGTGACACCTTCTGACACCGATGGAGGTAACTGCATACAAACATAGCAATCTCTAACTTCCATAGTCTTTACATATTCGTACAGCAACTTTGAAAAAACATTATTAGAAAAATCATTTATAGACCTATCCTTGTGGAAATCTGTTCTATCTACCAGTTTAGTAACACGAGTATCATAAACCTTCTCTATTAGTCTTGTTCTCAGTGTGATTTTCTACCCTTTCAAATGTCACCTTAAATGAAATCGTTATTGCTAATATGATCCATAGAAGCATTAGTAATCCTGTACAACAACAACACACTTTGCACCATCTTCAGAGAAACCCACATGTAGGTTTTCTACCTTCTGTGTTTGCCATTTCGGAAATGATCAGTGTCTTTTGACATAGCCTCTCTTCATTCACGACTTAATTTTGTCTAAACCTAAGGCTTTGAGTGCCTACTTGGTTCTTTCAGTTACGTGTCTTGTCCAATGTTTTAAATTCTCTGCGTCTTTCTTTGTCACTTCAATCCGTGCATGGATCGTCTTTGTCTCTGTTTTCACAATCTTGGTTCAGAACTTCCTGATCATCTGTTTCTTCTCTGATATCAGATACGATAACTCTCAGGATTTCCGAATCTTCTTCTTCTTCAACCACTTCCGGTACAGTCACTCCTAGACTTCCTTGGCTGTGTGCTTCCTCTTGCATATCAGGAAGCCCCACATATGTCCACTCTGGTGACTTATACTTCTGGTTGGGTTTCTTTATTCTCTTCTCTCTTTTCAAGTGTGCCTGATCAGTGTCTTCTGGTTTCTCTTGGCTAGACACTTCATTTACTTGTTCAGCGTTAGAAGATTTTACTCTCGGTAGTCGGTATCTCAATCTTTTACGTTTATTAGGCCAAATTTCCTCTTTCGACGGTCTTTTCAACCTGTTCCCCTTCTCACCTCGCTCTGTTTTCCAAGCTCTTTTCCTCAAGATTCGTCCTACTTGGCCTTCTCCTTCACTTTCTTCAGATTCTGTATCGGTTTGACTTTCACTTTTTTTGGATTGTATTCTCAGGACCTCAGGTTCACTATCTACGTTTTTTCCTCCTCGTGTTTTTTCCACGCAATCTTCCTGCTGACTAACTGTCCCTTCTTCTACCTGGATGTGTGTTGTCCCTACACCTCCTCGGGGGTCTTTCGCAATAATCTTACCCTCACTCTCTGTATCTAATTTCTCACCTTCTAATTCTATGATTTTAGCGCCGGGACACCCCTTCGGGGGTAGCTGCGCGCTCTATAAACTACATAAAATAAATAAATATGATTTCAGGGGGAATTTCTCTCGTGCTTGCACTTGGTGCTTCTTTATCAAGAATTTCTTGCTCAGCTTCTTCAATATTCTCTTTTATCCTTTCTTGTATTCCCCCCTGTTCAGTCTCTGATTCGGAGCTAGTATCGGGAATTTCCAGTCACCTCCTCAGTGGTATGTTCTCCGGCTCCGCAACTTGGCTCAACTCCGCTTCTCCTGTTCTTGTTGTTTGTCTGGTTCTTGTTTCCTCTGATTCTGACTCCGAACTGGTATCAGACGCTTCCAAATACTCTTCCTCAGGTTGATTTATAGGACCAGGGATTCGAAGAGTATGACTAGCATGAATCCAATTCTTTACCTTGGAACACTTCACAGCAGTCGTCGTGGTCAGAATCACTAGACGTGGTTTCCCCCAGCGTGGGACCAGACAATTTCTCCTTCTATGCACTTTTATTCGCACCCAGTCTCCAGGACTCAAATAATGAGCTGGCTTCTTTTCAAGGGTGTTTGCATCTGGTCCAACCTGATGAAACACAGAATGAACGGAATCAGCCAACCCCTTGCAATAATCCAAAACAAAGTCATCAGATATAGGCAGTAGTTTGTTGACAGGAATCATGTCTCATTGCTCTACCCACAATATTTTCATGGGGGCTCAGGCCAGTGTTCCTATCAGGAATCGGCCTAATAGTCATGAGCACCAGAGGCAAGACACCTCGCCATTTTAGACCTGTGGCCAAGCACATTTTTCCCAATCTGTTTTCAATAGTGCCATTCATTTGTTCCACTACTCCAGAAGCCTCTGGGCGATAGGCACAATGTAGTTTCTGTTGTACATTCAATGCTTCACAAATCAATTTTATAATTTCTTTCTGAAAATGCTTTCCTCTATCTGATTCAATCATTACTGGGAAACCAAATCTAGGAATGAACTCTCTCAATAGGAGTTTCGCTACAGTAACTCCATCGCTCCTTCTAGTTGGGTAGGCTTCTACCCAACGTGGAAACAGGCAGACAACTACCAGGACATATCTTAGCCAATTACATGGGGGCATTTCAATGAAATCAATCTGCATTCTGGTGAAAGGACCTCCCTCCCGTCCTATAGTTCCCAAACTCACCACTGTTTTTCGGGAAACATCCTTAACAGCGAAGTATGAATAACGAATGACCTGAACCATGAATCCCGAACAACGACCAAACACTTTACCACAACTTCATTAACAACGACCTTCATTAAAAACAAATTCCTTTATAACGACTTGCATAAACCACGAAAATGTTACAGGGAATGCGCACGTCAGGACTTTCGAGGGGAGGTTTGTCTGTATCCGTACGTGTCACCCTTCATTGCAACCATTGATTCTGTTCATTTATAAAGTAAAAGAACTGGCCTTGCGAAGTACAGTCACAAAAACGTGTTAAACACACTTTGTAAATTTGGCATCCTACTTTTAAATTCATCAACATCTCAGATTATTTCTGCTCGTGATTGTTCTGGGGATGAAGAGAGAATCTGCAGAAGGATGCTGGCGTTAATCTGCAGAGCTCTGCTAATCTTCCAGGCAGGTTCCGTCACCTACATAGCAGGTAAAACAGCACCTTTATGAGAAAATTAATTAAACATTGTATATGTTTATTTAATATTTTTCGTACAGCTCTTAAACATCACAAGTACTCAAGCGCTATAAGGGAATAATGTGACTGGAACCCGCAGGTTGTGGGAAACGATGTATGAAAAGCGCATGCAGCATTTCCTTCTAATGCATTTTCTTTGAGACTTTTGCCCAGCGTGTTTGGCCCAGGATCACACCATTGTTAAAGGAGGGAGTTGCAGTTAGATGAATTTACCTAGTGGGTTGTATTGCAATCACACAACTTCGAAGCGCTTTGATGAAAGTAGCTCTGAGGGTGCAGACGTTTCTTGTAGTTAAGGTTCTATGGGGTCATCAGCTCACTATGAAGCATGCCGATGAGAACGGGAAACATCCTGAACAACATGTGTGTGGGTAATCGTGTTTATTTATAGGGTGGGTGTAATTCGTTTTTAAGGGGTGGGGGAATCGGGAAACTAGATGTAAAGCATTTTTTTTAACACGCATTCCTTTATCATGAAAAAACGTGGTAAAGGAATGCGAGGTAAAAAAAGTCGCGGTTTAGACGAGGTTGTGGTTGCGACCTCGTTGTTATAGAAGTCGTGATTGTGGAACTCGTTGTTCCAACATACAACCCTGTTTTTCTTCCTGGATTTTATTGCTGACATATAAGGCATCTTTGACACAGGCTTTCAGCTACAAGTCGTAACTTGACGTTATACCAGGTCTGTTTAAAAAGTCTAATCATGGTACCCTACCTATATGTGTCTGTCCATGGTACATCCGTGCCATGGTAGAGATCATGCTATCAGGCATTACTGGTTTTCCATCACGATAAACCCAAACCTTGTGTATCGCGTGTGGTGCACATCCTGATTTTATCAACTGTGTCTTTTCTTCCTCTCCTGCCTCTTCCTGTAACTGCCTCACCTCATCCAAAGTACTCACAGTGTTAGTAAAAAGCAAGGACATGAATTCATTTCCTTTTCCCGATTCCGATTCAAGATGTTTTGGTTCTGCGCACAATACTGTGCTATGTCATTCACAAATTCGTTGCCTGCTGACAGATAGTCTGTACCCTTGGAATGGGCTGCACATTTTACAACTGCAATTTGCTTAGGCAGCTGTATCGCCTCAAGCAATTTTCCAACCACTTCAGCATTTCTGATCGGAGTTCCACTCGACGTTAAGAACCCTCTTTGAGACCAAATTGGTCCAAAATCATGCACCACTCCAAACCCATACTGACTATCGGTAACAACAGTAACTCGCAGATTCTTTCCCAACTTGCGTGCTCGGGTCAGTGCAAACAATTCAGCAACCTGAGCGGATTTTATTCCTTTCAGGCAAGACGCTTCCAACACAGCCGCTACAGTACATACTGCATATGCAGCACTCAGAATTCCTTTTTCAGTTCTCAGACATGACCCATCCACACACATCACATAGTCACTTTCTTTCAGAGGCACATCCTTTATGTCCGGACGCGGCTTAGTGCAAACATCAAGCACTTCCAAACAATCATGATCCACGTCATCCTTCACTTCCACATTCACAGCATCAGGTAGCAGTGTTGATGGATTTACATTAAGGCACCTCACAAGGCTCACATTTGTAGCACCCAGAATGACCTTCTCATATTTAGTTAGACGACTATGCGTCATAAATTGTGTGCGGCTTCTTGTCAAAAGGATTGCAACATCATGGGGAACAAACACTCTCACAGGATATCCCATCACAATTCCTTCACTCTGCTCCAAACTCTTACAAGTAGCAGCCACTGCTTTCAAACAACCAGGCAAAGCTACGGCTACAGGATCTAGTACAGCTGAAAAGTATGCAACCGGTCGTCTTAATTTTCCATGCCTCTGTACTAACACAGAGAGTGCACATCCATCTCTCTCGCTACAATATAGCTCGAATTCCTTTTCATAATCAGGCATTCCAAGAGCTGGTGCTTCACACAAGCTGTCTCTCAGTTGTCTAAAAGCCTTCATCTCCTCTTTATTTAGTTCAAGGGGGTCTTTCACATCACTTTTTGTCAAGCGTACCAAAGGTTTCGCAATCAGCAAAAAGTTGCTGATCCACTGGCGACAATATCCCACCATTCCAAGAAACATTCTCCCTTCTCTCTGAGTCATTGGTGCTCTCATTCCTTTTTTTATTCTGATCCTGTCTGCAGTCACTTTCCTCAGGCCTTTCTCAATCTTATGACCTAAGTAATGTACTTCCTTCATACAAAACTGTAATTTGGATGGGTATACCTTAAGTCCTCCATCCACCAAATGATTCAACAATGCAACTGTGTCCACCACACATGCCTCTCTCAACTTCGATGCCATCAGTCATCGATGTATTGCACGAGTACTGAACTTTCGGGCATTTTCAAATCTTCTAAGGACTTCTTTAGAATCTGATTAAATATCGATGGACTTTCTGTATACCCCTGTGGGATACGGCACCATGCTAAAGTACGTTCGCCGAACCGGAATGCAAAAATTTGTTGGCTATCGGGGTGCAATGGGATAGAAAAGAAAGCATGACACAGGTCGATGACTGTGTACCATTCCGCATCATGGGGAATCTGATATAGGATTACCGAAGTGCTCGGTACAATCAGACAGCAGGGTACAACAATTTTATTCACTTTTCTCAAATCTTGTAATATCCTGAAAGTTCCATTAGGCTTCTTTAAACCCATGATCGGGGAATTACATGGACTACTCATTATTTCTCTCAAAATTCCCTGTTCAATCATCTTGTCTATTACAGGCGTCACTCCTGAAATTCTTTCTGGTGTCAATTTATTCTGGGGAATATTCGGGTAGCTTACTCCTTCTTTTACAGTTATTTTCACAGGATCTACCGTTTTCATTAATTCCATCTCTTCTCCTGTGAAATCCCATACCTCGGGTTTCACTGTTTTCTTCAATTCCTGAGGCAATTCCTCCGGATCAAATACAACAAATGCCTCAGTAGTTTCAGGTTCCAAATTTGCAATGGTCATCCTATACTGTACATCCTCATCAGGAGATTCAAAAGCAATGCCATCGGGGTACGGAAGATAGTGCAATTCATTTTGCACAACAAATCTCTCCCTAACAAATTCACGGGGCTAGTATCACACATGACAAATCGATGCATGTCGGTGAATTTCCCTATTTTAACTTTAACAGGATCAGTAAGATAAGTCTTTATCTGTCTATTTGAGACTCCTACTACTTGGATTGTATCACCAGAGAGAGGAAGATTTTTAATGTCAGCTCATCTAACCGTTGAACGAGTAGCACCAGTATCTACTAGGAAAGTAATTTTTTCATCATTTACCTTTCCATCCACAAAGGGTCCTGTCTGGTCTACCTCTAGAGTTGCGCCAAGTACGCACTCCTCTTCCTCTCCTAGGCACCATCAATAACTCTCTTCTGACTCACTCTCATCGCGCTGCAGCCAATACTGCGAAACAGCACTAGCACGCAGTAGCTTTGTTACCTGTTCCTCTGTGTAGAATCCTGTCTCATTACTGTATCTCTGAGGATTTACGCTCTATGGAAAAGGTGGGTTTGGCACCTGACACTGTTGGGTAACAACCTGCTGCTGTCGCGGCAGTTGACAACTCACCTCTTTCTGCACCTGTGGATTCAATGATGCATTATCACCATTAGCACTCGGAGGCAATTTACACTCGGATTTCCAATGCCCTAATTTTCCGCAATTATGACCTGGCCATTTCTTTTTTGCTTCCTCTAAGCTTATTTGTCCCTTTCCTTTTCCAATATTAGGCTTTTATCTAACTTGGCCCATGCCATTAGCTTGCTCAATCAACTGGGCTTCTTGCCTCTCCGCTACCTTAACTTGTGTCCACATTGCCTTCTCTTTCAGTTTGCTTTGTTTGGCTTCGATTTCATCACTAAAATATTTTGCATGTGGTAACACTTCATCTATCTTTTTATTTTGCCAATCCACTGTATGCTGTTTGATCATTTCACTTACCTCAGGTCTTAAACCATAAACAAATCGATATACACAATGACTTGAATCCTTCTCGCTCAATTTCTCATCACCACTGTATTGCTTAAAAGCTAACAGTAACCTTTCATAATAAGCGTGAACAGATTCTTTAACCTCTAAGTGAGTTCTATCAATTTTTACCCAATCGGTTTCCTTTTGCAGGACTTTGTCTTTCAAAAAAGTAATTACCTGTTCATATTTCCTCATTACCTCCGGATCAGGGGCTCCCGTCTTAGGATCCCTAGGGTACTCTTGAGTTGGCCAACCTATTGTAATTTTACATTCTGCCCATAAATCTGCAGGTACAATTATATAAAAAAAAACATTCAGATCTATCCACAACACTTTTGACAATTTAACAAACCTTTCCACCTGTCGATACCACTCAACTGGTTTTTCTCTCAACTTCGGGAAATCATTTGTAAATGACAAAATGTCCTGCCTAGTCCAGGGAACATGCACATAACCCCCTCCTGGGATCTCCCTCATGGGACATTGAGTTACTACTGGCTCCTTTTCTCTTACTGGAAATGCTGAAAAGGTCTCATCTGTCGTATCCTCTCTCTTTCGAAACCACCTACTTTTCAACCTATCTACATCACCCCATTTCCTTAACAAGGCAATCAGTTCTTTAATTTGAGTCAATCTCCCTGCAGTATTCAGATTTTCAATATCTTTCTCAGAAAAATCTACTCTATATGGTTTCTGTAATGAGCTTATTTTCTCAAAGTCAATACCCATTTCACTCGCTGTCTTTTCAAGTTTCTCATGCAAACTCCTCGCTCTCCAAGTTATACTTTTGCAGAGAAACATTAGCTCCTCCGTATTTCTCTCTGGGGTTTCGGTGCCGATTCTGTTGTCATCAGCGTCTTACTTGCTGTACTTTGATTTATAGTCAGATTTTTAGGAGTACCTAAACCTGATGTTCCTGCCATTTTTCCCCATGCATTTCCTCCAGCTCCACTTCTTTCTGTCTCTATTTGTTTACTACTATTGTAGGGAACTGTTAAACAATGCTCACTATCTTTCTGTTTATCAAAGACAAGCATCACCGGCCCTATAGTTACAGGTACAGTTACTGCTTCCATATTTTTGGTTAATTCTCTAATTTTCTCAGTTAATACCAGAGTAGTTCTAGCTAGTTCAACCGAATGTACATTTCCAGTCCTAACAGGTTGTGACATTTCAGAGTCTCTAAATGGATTATTTTTCCCTAAATCAGGTGACGTTTGCTCAAGATTTTTATTTAGCATGGTTTCTTTTACCGGTGCACTCGGCGTCAGCAACGTAGAATTTGGTTGATGCGGGGGAGGATTTTAATAAAACATGTCCTCTAGCACTTCATCCTCCGATTCATTCACACCATACTTATAACCTTCTGACCCTGTATTGTTTCTATTTTCTGCACACTTTCTTTCACTTGTCTCTTCAGTATTTCTCAAAGGAAACATACCATCAGTCATGTTTGCATTCCCCATCTTCTCATTCGATCCTCATGACTTTCCTGCCCACACTGTCTACCAAACATGTAATTATACCTTCTTCCTCTCCGATGCCATTCCCTTTCATACATCTCTTCTTCCCACTCCGTCAATGCCTCGAACTGAGTAGGTCTAGGTCTCGGTTCTAACCTCAACATTCTTTCTCTTAAGTTTCTTAATACAGCTAAACTAAACGAACCACTTTCTGGAAATGCTAGGACTCCATTTTCTTTTGTATATTTTGCCCAATTCTCTGGCCAAATACATGCATGGTACCCATATTTTGCTACAATGAAAGATGCAGGCGATTTCGGTGGAGGAAGTATCTGTACTTCCCTAGTCACAATCGGCTTATCCTTTTTAAATAGACTTTTAATTTTTCCAAACCATGATTTTTTCTCTTTCTCAGGTGGATCGTAGTACATCATTTTATCTTTCCTAGTTCTGTATCACTAGACTTTTCCCTTGCGACAATTCCGTATGCTCTCCAATCCCAGCGCGACTCACACTAATGCACCAATCCAGGGCGTCTATGTCACACTGGCAAATTCTCCACTCCTAGCGCGACTCACACCAACGCACCAATCCGTGAAAGCAATGTCTCTCTATGGCTGGCCAATCCCAGCACGGTCTTTCTGAGGTCTGCGTTTCTCGCTACTCCTGCTTCTGCTGACCCCTCCTTTACAAATTTAATCAGCAAACTTTTCTTACGTTTTCTTTCATCAAAATCTGTTAGTAACAACATAAAAACACCATCATTGCCTGTTTCGCTAAACCAAAGAGATTGTTTTGTTCATTTACACAAGAATTCTGTATTTCCAGTGGGCAGCGCTTACCTCTACCCTACCACAGAATTATTCAGTTTCGCTGATAAAGCAGCACTTCCCTCTACCTTACCCTTCTAATAAGCAAAAAGGCCAACCGTTTCTCTGTGGATAAAACACATGTGGAGACTATACTGCTCCTGAGAATTAAGGCCAGAGTTTCACGAGAGAACCTGTTGCTATTTCACTCACGCACGTTCACACAGAAATGTCCCTACCGATAACACACGACGATGTCATCAACTCGAAACCAGACAATGCGTTGTGCGAATTCACTGGCCACACATTTCCCCATGTAGATACAGGGCAACCAGACAATACTCCATGCGACTTCACTTGTCACACGTTTCCCCATCTACATATAGGGCAACCAACTTCCTACGTCCCGGAAGTCTTCAAACCAATCGACAACATAAAACACAACACGACTCAACATAGAGTGTTAAAACATAAATCAATAATCACCAAACCAATGCAATAAAATCATAACTCTGCTACCAGAAAACTGCTCCAGCGGAAAAGGGCAAATTTACATATCCTCCCTATGTCACAGACTCGTCACCACACTAGCTCATTCATACATACATACATTCATTGGTGGGGCCCATAACACCAACACTCATCCATCTCACTCCAGTCTGCACACAGGAGGAAAAGAAGCGTTGGACATGTGGGGGGGGGGTACCTTGTTACCTATTGGGAATAATTCCTTTACATTATATACATCTGTACCTCTAGAATCCTAACTTTAACATCAAGGCACTCCACCACTTGGTCGATGGACCAATTAGTTGGACTGGTTGATGGTGATTTAGAATCAGCTAAAACACATTTAATGCTTTGGAACCTTTTGGTTAACTTTCAATACCTTATTAAAGAATCACAAACTCATTTCTTATTAATCAAAGTTTAGTTTGCCTAATTAATTCACTCTGTGTTGGCATATTCAGGATTACAGTTCAAATCATATTTCTATTGAGCGATTTCCAGTCTTTGATCTTTAACATAAATGGACATAATGTTTATATTTACCTAAATTTGAACATTGGCGACCACCTCCAGACGAACCTGTCAATCCACAGCAATAATCAAATCCCTTCAGATGGAATCGTCCTTTTATAATCAAAGGAAACCCAGGTAAATCTAGGAAATCTCCTTCTGCTCGCCGCAGTCCCCACAAATCAGCCAAATGACTGGGCGATCGAACCAACAACCCAGCAAGTCACCCTCCACACCAACAGCAGCCGACGGACCCCTCTTCTAAATCCCTTTCTTTTATACTCTTTTCTGCCTTACTTTTAGGACAATGCGCAACAATTTAGGGGTAGAAAGTGTTCTGATTGGCTAAATCCTCAGAATTTTGTAAGTCTCTTGAATTTTCCCAGGTTTGCCTGTTTCCCATGAGACCAGCATGACATTTCTCAATTGTATTCTTTTTGGTAGTTTTACAGGCAAAAGTTCCGAAGTAGCAACATGTAAGCTTTCATGTACAGGTCTTTCATTGTCCCTCGGTCATTCACACTAGTCTTTATCTTGGCAGTCCTCCATGTTCCTATACTTGACAAGGAACATCTCGGTTCTAGTCGGAGGTCGCTTGGAGATCTTCAGAGCCATCCGAGTCTGCGCAGTAGACATCGCGCTCACATGACGGTGGCCACTTCCGAACTCCATCTTAAGTACTGCGGCCTAGTAGGCCCGAATGCCAACTTAAGCAAAACAAATATAACAGTAATTAATATATGGAAATGAAGATACTAATGTTTAAACCCGCAATAATCCCAATATATATTAGTATTTTCCTAGCTTGTGGCAGCATTTAAAACAATAATACTCACCATTCTGCAGCACTGGAAGCACAAACCATCACAAAAGCAACATGAATCATGCAATTCTCTATTTTAACACATCCTAAAGTTAGTTTGCGTACCACAGTTAATCATTTAAGTATTTGCCATGCAGTTAGCATTTTAGTCCCACGTGTATCTTGTGTTTATTAGGGTGCAGTTGTTGATTATTTATACCACTTCACACATTAGTACAAGTTAATATTTAGAATGATTACGTAATTAATATTTCATGCAAAATAGAGGAGGTATACAAAATTTTGCTTTATCTGCTCCATCACGACTTTATGATTTTCTTAAGCACACAATGCTATTTATCTTGATTTAGACCGCTCCCCTACTCGGACAGGCCACACCCCTTTAATAAATTTGCCACGCCCCTTTTAGAGCACCCCCCAGTTTTTTTAACCCACTTAAAGCCCTGGGTTTTTTCTACTTTTCATTCTGGGAGTTGGAAATTCAGGAACACATTGCCATAATACAAATAAAATAAATGTACTGGGTAAGCTACTGAAACATGAAACTGGGAAATATGAGAGCATGGTTTAATTACGTTGTAAAGTTTTAGCTACATCAGTTTGGACTGTGGAAACATTAAAACAGTGATAATTAGAAGACCGATCTGGAAACACACAACATTTGCATTTCTTATCGCCAATTGAAATTATGGCTGCCGATTGTATTCGTCGCAAACTTCCTAATACAATGAAATTACCAATCTGAAACGGACAAGACTCAAATCTCAAATTTAATAAACCTTCGTCATCGTTTGTCCCTGACCGCCTTCCTCAGTTTCAGAATTGTTCTAGTCCGTTCTTTGTTTCAAATTGTCCCTACAGTCCTTTCTCTATGTCGAGTAGTGTTAGTCTTCTATTTCTTAGTCGACGGCTTTGAGCTTTCGCTTATTTCTTACTGGAATGGTAGCTTTCCCTGTGTCTACTGTCTTGTTCCTCGTCTATTTCGACGCTTGTACTGGCGAGTCTGGATGGTGGAAGACACACGCAGCAGGTGCTTTTACTGCAAGTGTGGCGCTGTGCTATGGGCGCTGTGTCCCGCTATCCTTATTGAGATTTTTTGGGTTGGTGGGTTGAGGGTTCCTGATACGGTCTCAGTAAAAAATGAAAAGAGTGCAGTAAGTTGCAGGGTAATCGCTGGGAAGTATTACTTTGTAGATGCGCTAGTGTTGAGATGCTGCAATATATGTATGCAAAGTGAGTTCGGGGGCTGCGTCGTCATACACGTGTGTGCAAATTTAACTCGAATGAACATTGTGTCAGAGAGCAGATAGACTGCAGAGAAATACACTGGAAAATCTCACCTAAAGCAGAAAATTGTCTACAGAGGAAGTGGGTGGTCGTCAGTAACGAAATATGCACTGGAAAATCAGCACTTGCCTGAAAAAAAATGGCACTTGGAGTTCATTGCCCCCAGGAAATGTGTATGAGGGTCCCTCACTTGAAGGCAAATTTACATCAGGAATGCATTACTTGTAGGGAAGTCATATATTCCAATATTTAAAAACCGAAAAGTCAGAGATTTGAAAAAAAAAATTGGGAATGTATTTTTCCCATTGACTTCTACAGATAAACAGGCAATTTCATGCGGGAGACAGCTAAAATAAAGCCACTTTTGGCCTAAAAAATCGTGAATCTGGTCTGTTGGCATGTTTGTGAATTTTACATTCTGCCCATAAATCTGCAGGTACAATTATTTCCAAAAAAACATTCAGATCTATCCACAACACTTTCGACAATTTATCAAAACTTTCCACCTGTCGATACCACTCAACTGGTTTTTCTCTTAACCTCGGGAAATCATTTGTAAATGACAAAATGTCCTGCCTAGTCCAGGGAACATGCACATAACCCCCTCCTGGGATCTCCCTCATGGGACATTCAGTTACTACTGGCTCCTTTTCTCTTACTGGAAATGCTGAAAAGGACTCATCTGTCGTATCCTCTCTCTTTCGAAACCACCTACTTTTCAACCTATCTACATCACCCCATTTCCTTAACAAGGCAATCAGTTCTTTAATTTGAGTCAATCTCCCTGCAGTATTCAGATTTTCAATATCTTTCTCAGAAAAATCTACTCTATATGGTTTCTGTAATGATCTTATTTTCTCAAAGTCAATACTCATTTCACTCGCTGTCTTTTCAAGTTTCTCATGCAAACTCCTCGTTCTCCAAGGTATAATTTTGCAGAGAAACATTAGCTCCTCCGTATTTCTCTCTGGGGTTTCGGTGCCGATTCTGTTGTCATCAGCGTCTTACTTGCTGTACTTTGATTTATAGTCAGATTTTTAGGAGTACTTAAACCTGATGTCCCTGCCATTTTTCCCCATGCATTTCCTCCAGCTCCACTTCTTTCTGTCTCTATTCGTTTACTACTATTGTAGGGAACTGTTAAACAATGCTCACTAGCTTTCTGTTTATCAAAGACAAGCATCACCGGCCCTATAGTTACAGGTACAGTTACTGCTTCTATATTTTTGGTTAATTCTCTAATTTTTTCAGTTAATACCAGAGCAGTTCTAGCTACTTCAACTGAATGTACATTTCCAGTCCTAACAGGTTGTGACATTTCAGAGTCTCTAAATGGATTATTTTTCCCAAAATCAGGTGACGTTTGCTCAAGATTTTTATTTACCATGGTTTCTTTTACCGGTGCACTCGGCGTCAGCAACGTAGAATTTGGTTGATGCGGGGGAGGATTTTTATAAAACATGTCCTCTAGCACTTCATCCTCCGATTCATTCACACCATACTTATAACCTTCTGACCCTGTATTGTTTCTAGTTTCTGCACACTTTCTGCCACTTGTCTCTTCAGTATTTCTCAAAGGAAACATACCATCAGTCATGTTTGCATTCCCCCATCTTCTCATTCGATCCTCATGACTTTCCTGCCCACACTGTCTACCAAACATGTAATTATCTCTTCTTCCCACTCCGTCAAAGCCTCAAACTGAGTAGGTCTAGGTCTCGGTTCTAACCTCATCATTCTTTCTCTTAAGTTTCTTAATACAGCTAAACTAAACGAACCACTTTCTGGAAACGCTAGGACTCCATTTTCTTTAGTATACTTTGCCCAATTCTCTAGCCAAATACATGTATGGTACCCATATTTTGCTACCATAAAAGATGCAGGCAATTTCGGTGGAGGTAGTATCTGTTCTTCCCTAGTCACAATCGGCTTATCCTTTTTAAATAGACTTTTAATTTTTCCAAACCATGATTTTTTCTCTTTCTCAGGTGGATCGTAGTACATCATTTTATCTTTCCTAGTTCTGTATCACTAGACTTTTCCCTTGCGACAATTCCGTATGCTCTCCAATCCCAGCGCGACTCACACTAATGCACCAATCCAGGGCGTCTATGTCACACTGGCAAATTCTCCACTCCTAGCGCGACTCACACCAACGCACCAATCCGTGGAAGCAATGTCTCTCTATAGCTGGCCAATCCCAGCACGGTCTTTCTGAGGTCAGCGTTTCTTGCTACTCCTCCTTCTGCTGACCCCTCCTTTACAAATTTTATTAGCAAACTTTTCTTATGTTTTTTTTCATCAAAATCTGTTAGTAACAACATAAAAACACCATCATTGCCTGTTTCGCTAAACCAAAGAGATAGTTTTGTTCATTTACACAATAATTCTGTATTTCCAGTAGGCAGCGCTTACCTCTACCCTACCACAGAATTATTCAGTTTCGCTGATAAAGCTGCACTTCCTTCTACCTTACCCTTCTAATAAGCAAAAAGGCTAACCGTTTCTCTGGGGATAAAACACATGTGGAGACTACACTGCTCCTGAGAATTAAGGCCAGAGTTTCACGAGAGAACCTGTTGCTATTTCACTCACGCACGTTCACACAGAAATGTCCCTACCGATAACACACGACGATGTCATCAACTCGAAACCAGACAATGCGTTGTGCGACTTCACTTGCCACACATTTCCCCATGTACATACAGGGCAACCAGACAATACTCCATGCGACTTCACTTGTCACACGTTTCCCCGTCTACATATAGGGCAACCAACTTCCTACGTCCCGGAAGTCTTCAAACCAATCGACAACATAAAACGCAACGCGACTCAACATAGAGTGTTAAAACATAAATCAATAATCACCAAACCAATGCAATAACATCATAACTCTGCTACCAGAAAACTGCTCCAGCGGAAAAGGGCAAATTTACATATCCTCCCTGTTAGAATTGGGAATCTCTAGTCGGCACAGGTATGCACTTGCGACGAGCAGGGACTCTCAATTCTAAGTCAGGATAAGGGGATCACCATTTCAAATAACCCCTGCTCACCCTTTAGGTAGTGTGGTGCAAGTTGTCAAGACTATTCTCAGGGCGTCATAGGTTAAGCATTTGTGAACACATACAGTAATGCAATGACACACCACAAATGGACACCAGTCAAGGATATATCAAAAATAGTTCTCTTTATATAAGGCTTAGCACAAGACCAGAATAACGAATAAAATGACCACAGCATTATTTTAAAGTTCAATGTTCTTGTAAAAAGGCTTAAAATACATAAATAGGCTTCTTTTAGTCAATTCTGCTTCTTTTCAGGCTCTGTACGGTTCGTACCTGGATGTGCAACTCGTAGGCATTAAAAACAAGGAAAGTACAAGTCAAACAATCGTGGCGGACTCCGGGGTCCGTGACGTGCATGCTGCGGTGCGAACAGAACAAAGTACCTTGGTTTTGTGGTGTCCGCGACGGACAGTGCGGGACAAGTTGATGGGTCCGGGTCGTAGCTCGGCAGTGTATTCGGATGCTGGTCGGATCGCGGCGTCGGGATGCGGCGTTGGTACAGGACCTTCAGGGATACGTGCGGATGGCCCGGATCAGCTTGCAGAGTCCGTGGCGTTCGGCGTTCGAGCCGTACCTTCGGTGCGGATAGGCGGCGACACTTCTCGGCGCTGTACAGCGTACCGGGAGGATCGGTGCGATGCGGCGTCTCGGCTCTGAGCACGGCACAGTGCAGTACGTTAGCAGCGTACGGACCGTACATGTGGGACAATGAAGCTTGGGTCCGGCATACAGGGTTCGGCAGCCAGGTCTGTACGACTTGAATCGGCGGGGAAGGTTAGGTGCGATGCGGCCGGGAGGGATACGGTGCGTACTAACGCTTTTGGATCAGCGTAGACACACGGTGCTGGGCGGCAAAGACACGGCTTCGCGGCGGATGGAGTACGAGTTGTACTGGGGCCAAATCCAGCGGGAAACAAGCAAAAATTGTCCAGGCAACTCGATTTTGGAAGGCAGATGAGTCCAATGGTCCTGGGACTCAGTTCAGGGAGCAAGCTCTTCTTCCAAGCCCTTAGAGATTGTTGAAAAACAAAGTGCAAAGTCTCTTTCAGTCTTTTCCTCTCCTTTCTCAGCAAGGCACCAACTGCAGGCCAATCCCCCAGGTTAGGGAAAGTTACTCCTCCTTCAGCTTCTTCCAGGTCCTTCTAGTCAGGCAGAGCTTCTTCGTGGTTCAATCAGGATCTGATTTCTTAGGAGCAGGGCTCCTACATTTATACCAAGTTTCTTTTGTCTTTACAGGCAGGGGGGCCGTTGCAAAATCCCAGTCCAGTTCTTTTCAGTGAGGAGCACTTTGTTGTTGGGACTCTGGCTTCTTCTTTCAGCGGGCAGGGCAGAGACATCAGACGCTCCCCAGGGGGTGGAGCCAGCATTGTGGTGGCAGAGCACTGCCCTATTCAGAGTCAAAGGTGTACTCCTCCCACCCATCCTGGTGTAATCTCTCTACCCACCACCTGGCAGCCCCAGCCTGTCTCCTGGAACTTCCCAGCCCTGTCACTCAAGCTACACACAAAGAAGATAGCCCTCCCCTCCAGAGGCGGACTGAAATGGTTAGGCACGCAAAGGCTAACTTTCTAAAAGTAGCATTTGCAAACCCAGGATATTAAAATAACCTTTGCTAAAAGATGTATTTTATTATTCTGAGTTCAGGCATACTAAACATGAATTTCTACCATGCTTCCTGAGCCTGCTAGGATTATAGAGTGTTATAATCTAGCAGCCCATTCTGGCCTATGGAGAGCAGGTAGCCTTACAATAGTGAAAAAACGAAAATGAATGTAATTCACTATTAGGACATGCCACACACCTCAGGGCATGTCCTACCTTATCCTTACAATGCACCCTGCCCTAGGGCCTACCATAGGGGTGACTAACATGAAGGTAAGGGAAGGTTTAGGGACTGGCAAGTGGGGACACTTGCCCAGTCAGCATGACAGTACCAGACTGCATGCAGGTTCTGCAATGGCAGACCTTAGACACATTTTACCAGGCTGCTTCTGTGGGTGGCACAACCAGTGCTGCAAGCCCACTAGCAGCATTTGGATATACAAGCCCTTGGCACCCCTGGTGCACTCTACTAGGGACTGATAGTAAACCAAATAAGCCAAACATGGAAGTCAATTCACATAATACATTTTACCATAGGGAGAGCATATGCACCTTAGCACTGATCAGCAGCGGTAAGGTGCCCAGAGTCATAAAACAACCAACACCAGGTCAGAAAAAATACGGGAGGAAGGCAAAAAGTTTAGGGATGACTCTGCAAAAAGGGCCAAGTCCAACACAACCCCCTTCCAGCCAAAACGCAGGGTAGACCAATCACCACTGTGATGGTCTTCCCTGCTTGGGGCGATAGAACAAGGACCTGGCCCGCAACTGCAGGGGCAGACTCCAGTTCTACGCCAATCTGAACCTATTGGAATCCCTCTGTCCATACTCTCACAACCTGTGCAGCACCTAACCTTAACTGGCCCACAGGTGTGTCCCAACAGACAGACAGCAAAATGCTACCGTGGCCACTGACAGTAGTCAGGGATGAGACCCAGGCCGTATGCCTCTCAGGGCTCTCAAACCTCTGTGGCGCCAGGGAGCGGGGGGCAGTAGCCCCAGGTGCTTGGCACCCTCTGTCCATTCTCCCCCTTGTCAGGTCAGGTATGACATCCTGGCACTGACTCACCAGCCCCAGGACTGTACCCGGCGGCTGGACTAAAGACTGGGGTGGCCTCTCCCACACCCGGTCCTCCCTCTTGGGGCTCTGTACCCTCCCACCTGGAGTGATACCCCCTTCCAGAATTGCCAGGGCACCTGGGGCAGGTGTCCTGCGCAATTCGCCCACCAGTTCAGGGGTTCTATCCTGCAACTGGGAGTCTAGCTCAGGGGGAACAGCCTGAACCTGACCCTCCTACCTAGGGTCTAAACCCCTTAGTTGAGCCGGGGTCAGAGGCGAGGACTCCCTTCCTCTGCACCCCCTTCCAGAGAACTGCCCACTCCCAACTGGCATGGTACCCCTAGAAGAAACATGGGTCAGGACACTGCTTACAGTGGTCCCACCCTCCAGGTCAGACAACACCTGAACCTGGCTTCCCAACCCTGGGTCCAACCCATGCGGTTGAATGCTCGCCTGGCGCACCAGGACTTCCCGGGGAGCACGCATGCCCCCCTGAGGGTGACACATAACACATGTGTCGTGTGACAGTCTGCCTGGCGCTGATCTCCCGACCCCTGTCCATCTGACAGTGCCTGAAGATCCCCCAGGACAGAAGTGGTGTCACCATGGTCATTCACTGGTGACGCAGCCCTTCTGGCTGGCCCCTGACCCACTGGTTCTTCCACTGGTGACTCTTTCCCCCTCTCACCCCTCACTCTGGACTTCTGCACCCTCCCAACTGGAGCGGTACTGCCAGACAGCGGAAAAGGGCAAATTTACATATCCTCCCTATGTCACAGACTCGTCACCACACTAGCTCACTCATACATACATTCATTGGTGGGGCCCATAACACCAACACTCATCCTTCTCACTCTAGTCTGCACACAGGAGGAAAAGAAGCGCTGGACATGTGGGGGGGTACCTTGTTACCTATTGGGAATAATTCCTTTACATTATATACATCTGTACCTATAGAATCCTAACTTTAACATCAAGGCACTCCACCACTTGGTCGATGGACCAATTAGTTGGACTGGTTGATGGTGATTTAGAATCAGCTAAAACACATTTAATGCTTTGGAACCTTTTGGTTAACTTTCAATACCTTATTAAAGAATCACAAACTCATTTCTTATTAATCAAAGTTTAGTTTGCCTAATTAATTCACTCTGTGTTGGCATATTCAGGATTACAGTTCAAATCATATTTCTATTGAGCGATTTCCAGTCTTTGATCTTTAACATAAATGGACATAATGTTTATATTTACCTAAATTTGAAGATTGGCGACCACCTCCAGACGAACCTGTCAATCCACAGCAATAATCAAATCCCTTCAGATGGAATCGTCCTTTTATAATCAAAGGAAACCCAGGTAAATCTAGGAAATCTCCTTCTGCTCGCCGCAGTCCCCACAAATCAGCCAAATGACTGGGCGATCGAACCAACAACCCAGCAAGTCACCCTCCACACCAACAGCAGCCGACGGACCCCTCTTCTAAATCCCTTTCTTTTATACTCTTTTCTGCCTTACTTTTAGGACAATGCGCAACAATTTAGGGGTAGAAAGTGTTCTGATTGGCTAAATCCTCCGAATTTTGTAAGTCTCTTGAATTTTCCCAGGTTTGCCTGTTTCCCATGAGACCAGCATGACATTTCTCAATTGTATTCTTTTTGGTAGTTTTACAGGCAAAAGTTCCGAAGTAGCAACATGTAAGCTTTCGTGTACAGGTCTTTCATTGTCCCTCGGTCATTCACACGCAGTCCTCCATGTTCCTATACTTGACAAGGAATATCTCGGTTCTAGTCGGAGGTCGCTTGGAGATCTTCAGAGCCATCCGAGTCTGCGCAGTAGACATCACGCTCACATGACGGTGGCCACTTCCGAACTCCATCTTAAGTACTGCGGCCTAGTAGGCCCGAATGCCAACTTAAGCAAAACAAACATAACAGTAATTAATATATGGAAATGAAGATACTAATGTTTAAACCCGCAATAATCCCAATATATATTAGTATTTTCCTAGCTTGTGGCAGCATTTAAAACAATAATACTCACCATTCTGCAGCACTGGAAGCAGAAACCATCACAAAAGCAACATGAATCATGCAATTCTCTATTTCAACACATCCTAAAGTTAGTTTGCGTACCACAGTTAATCATTATATATTTGCCATGTAATTAGCATTTTAGTCCCACGTGTATCTCGTGTTTATTAAGGTGCAGTTGTTGATTATTTATACCACTTCACACATTAGTACAAGTTAATATTTAGAATGATTACGTAATTAATATTTCATGCAAAATAGAGGAGGTATACAAAATTTTGCTTTATCTGCTCCATCACGACTTCATGATTTTCTTAAGCACACAATGCTAGTTATCTTGATTTAGACCACTCCCCTACTCAGACAGGCCACACCCCTTTAATAAATGTGCCATGCCCCTTTTAGAGCACCCCCCAGTTTTTTTAACCACCTTAAAGCCCTGGGTTTTTTCTACTTTTCATTCTGGGAGTTGGAAATTGAGGAACACATTGCCATAATACAAATAAAATAAATGTACTGGGTTAGCTACTGAAACATGAAACTGGGAAATATGAGAGCATGGTTTAATTACGTTGTAAAGTTTTTGCTACATCAGTTTGGACTGTGGAAACATTAAAACAGTGATAATTAGAAGACCGATCTGGAAACACACAACATTTGCATTTCTTATCGCCAATTGAAATTATGGCTGCCGATTGTATTCGTCGCAAACTTCCTAATACAATGAAATTACCAATTAAAAATTTGCAAACATTCGTGACAAGAATTTTCAATTCTATTAAGGACACGGAGGCGAGGATTATGCTTCTCATTTTCTTTACTGAAAATCTCAGCAGCCAATCAGAAAGTAGAAAAAACACAATATGTACTACAATACCCATAAACCTCGTGGGTATCACGTAACAACCATAGAGTAGTCCCCTATAAATGGAGCACAAAAGAATACTACACCCTCTTTCTTTGTGTAAAAAAGTTCAGTCAAAATATAGTCACAGTCTGGAATCCGAGAAAGAACTGGAAGAGTCCAAACCAAAGGCATGCCAAGGCCAACGGCAGCAACGAGAAAACTTGAAGTCAGCTTCAAAGGAACAGCATGTCCTGGAGGACGACGAAATATCCTTCCTTAAAGGTGAAAAGGCAGCAAAGCTCACTTGAGATCAGAACCTGAAATAGAAATATAAAGCCGTAATACCACACTCCCAGGGAGAGATAAAGCAAAGGGAGGGGAAAAAACATGAGCATAAATATACATTTCATTATAAACATTTCAAATCAAACAGTACAGTACTGATTATGGGTGGGATAATCCTCGCCTCCGTGACCTTAATAGAATTGAAAATTCTTGTCACGAATGTTTGCAAATTTTTAATTCTATGTCAGGACCGGAGGCTCCGATTATGCTTGTTCAAAGCTGTGCCACCACAACAGATGCAACATTTACAATAGGTTTATAATAAAAAGTTTTGAATGCAGATTCAGAGGACCAATCAGCTGCATTCATAACTGACTCCCATAGAA
Source organism: Triturus cristatus (assembly GCF_964204655.1). NCBI lineage: Eukaryota > Metazoa > Chordata > Amphibia > Caudata > Salamandridae > Triturus > Triturus cristatus. The sequence continues at coordinate 535,222,398 of NC_140579.1, forward strand.
AAAGCCTTGGATGCCATAGCACCACGAGCAGAATGAGCACCAAATTTGGAAACATCAATACCAGCTTCGCTCATGACCCAACGCACCCATCGTGCAAGTGTAGCTGGGGTCACTGGACGAAAAGGTTTCTGTAGAGAAATCAACAATTGACCTGCCATATCTTGATGAAAACCTGCAGTACTTACCTCATAATCCCGGATACATTGTACCACACACAGTTTTGGATTGTCAGGAAACGCAGGGTATGTGACAGATGTGGTGTTTCTTTTAGTGCGTCTGGTGACCAGAAAAGTAACACCCTCAGGAGAAAATCTGCGACGCGCTAGATCGAGGGCGCGAATATCAGATACGCGTTTACATGATACCAAACAAAGTAGCATCGCTAGTTTGGCAGAAAGCTGTTTGCGAGACAAACCCTGATTGACCGGCCAGGAATCCAAGAAGCGTAGGATAATGGAGACATCCCAGAGCTCGGAATATTTAGGACACAGAAGTTTTACCAACCGGATACCCCTCAGTAATTTACGCACTAAAGGATGGTCACCAAGTGGTTTGCCCTCAAGGACCACGTGACCTGCCGAGATGGCTGATCGAAAATTATTAACAGTACGATAAGCAAGACCTGAAGCGGCTAAGGACGCTAAGAAGTTGACTACCAAGGAGACATCTGCTGCAGAGGGATCCACATCCCGTGAAGAGCACCAATCACACCATCGTTTCCATGCTGTAGCATAATGTTTGTGTGTGTTGGGCGACCAAGCCTCATTGATAAATCTGGTAGCGTCTCCCGAAAGGCCAGGGACTTTCCAACAATCCCCGAAATTCGCCAAGCGACCATCCATAGTTGACCTGATGTTATCAACGGATGTGGAGATTGGAGAGGGTCTAACAATAGATTCCATCGAAGGGGAAGAAGAACCGGAATCGCACATAACATTTCTAGAATTTCCGGGAGCCACGCTTGTGCCCTCCAAAGAGGAGTGATCAGAATCAATTCCGAGCGATAACATTTGGTTCGGGCTAGTACCCTGGGAATCATTACAAACGGAGGGAACGCATAACAAATCACTGGAGGCCATAATTGCAGAAAAGCATCCGTGGCAAGAGCCTCCGGATCCGGACGCCAGCTGAAGAACTCCGGAATTTGTTTGTTGAGTCGGGAGGCAAACAGATCGATTCGACAAGGGCCCCATAACTTGTTCAACAATCGGAACATTCGAGGGTGAAGCAGCCAATCGCTGAAATCCCAGAGATGTCTGGAATTCCAATCCGCAACTTGGTTGCTGCACCCTGGAAGATACTCCGCCACTACAAAGAGACTGTTCTGAAGGCAAAAGTGCCAAAAGTCCTTGGCAATTTCTGCTAGAAGACGGGACCGAGTCCCCCCCAACTTGTTGACATACCGAACCGCCGACACGTTGTCCATGTGGAGAAGGATGCAACAATTTGTCTGGCGGGGAGATAGGCAACGAATCGCAAAGGAGCCTGTCAAGAGCTCCAGGCAATTGATGTGAAGGTTCAACTCCTCTGGAGACCAACGGCCGCCAGTCGACACTTGACCGCATCGGGCTCCCCAACCCCACCGACTGGCGTCGGATTCGATCACTACCTCCGGAGTGGTGCCGAATAGGGCTCGACCGTTCCATGATTCCATGTGTTCCAGCCACCACAACATCTCCCACCTCGCCTCCTCTGAAAGAGAAATCTGATCGGAATACCTGAGGCCTTTCTGGAGATGGCGGATTTTGAGGTGTTGAAGTGCTCGGTAATGAAGAGGACCCGGAAAGATCGCTTGTATAGAAAAAGCCAACAACCCTACGACCCGGGCTACTGACCTCAAGGACACAGTCTGCTTGCTCAAAATCAACCTCAACTCTCTCTTGATCGATCTGATCTTCTGCTGGGGTAAGAGAAGTTGACAAGAGAGGGAGTTGACAAGAAAGCCCAGAAACTCCACCGACTGAGATGGAATCAACATTGATTTTTGAGGGTTGATCAAGAATCCTAGATTCTGAAAGAGATCCGTGGTCCAGGCAAGATGTTGTAAAACAAGACGAGGACATTGACCCATGATGAGAATGTCGTCCAGATAAATACTGAGGCGAACACCTCTGACCCGAAGAAACTCGACCACAGGCCTCAGAGCACCAAGGTGCTGACAAGAGGCCAAAAGGAAGGACTTTGTACTCGTACCATATTCCCTGCCAGTGGAATTGGAGAAAGCGACGATGAGGTCCGTAGATGGGTACTGACAGATAAGCATCTTTCAGATCTAGGCGGACCATCCAGTCCCCTTCCTGAAGAAGATCGCGAAGAAGATGGATCCCCCCCATCTTGAAGTGACGATATACGACCCATCCATTGAACTCCTTGAGATTTAAAAGAAGCCTGGATCCACCCCCCTTCTTCTGAACTAGGAAGACGTTGCTGACAAAGCCGTGAGGATGACAAACCATCCGTTCTATGGCCCCTTTTTGGAGAAGCGAATCTATCTCCCTGGAAATGAAAACCTGATCCAGATGGGAAAAAAACATCGGACGTGGGGCAAGACTCTGAGAGGGAGAATGAAGAAACTCTATTCGGTATCCCTGCACCATATCCAGGATCCATGCATCCTGTGAGATCTCTTGCCATTTGTGGAGAAAAAACTGGAGACGGCCCCCCAATTGAACCGCTGAAAAGGGGATTAAGCTCACCTGAAGGAGTGGCATCGCGTTGACCTCCTTGGTTGCCTCCATAGCGTCCCTTCTTGTTGGAATTACGGGATCCATGTGTGGGATAGAAATTGGCGGAGGAAGTGGACTCCTGATATTTTCCACGGTGAGAATCATAGCCTCGCTGGGTGCCTCTTTGGTAACCTCGGCCGAACGACCGCCCCCTATATCGTCCGGCCCGTCCAAAAACCGGGCAGAAAGCCCGCTTTAAGGAACCTTGTGCTTTATCAAGGCCACTGAAGGTTGCGACAAACTTAGTTAACTCTTTTAAAAAGGGTTGACCAAAGATGAGACCCTGAGCCAAAGGGCCGGACTCCAAAGAAGACAACTCAGCGAGTTTTGGATCGAGTTTTAAAAGGATAGAGCGGCGGCGCTCACTGGACATGGCACAGTTTGCATTGCCTAATAAACATATTGCACGTTGAGCCCAACCAATTAAATCATCTGGATTGATAATCTGCCCTGAGGCTTTAGCAATATAACCCAAATCCAAAATCTTTGTTAGGGGGCCGGACAAATCAAGCAACTTATCCTGACAGGATCTCCAAGCACGATCAAGACCCTTCTTCGGATCCTTCGTATACTTTTTAAGATATGTAAACATGGAAGGATCCACATCAGGAGTATCCACCACCTTGTCCGCTAGATCTGGTCGTGGGCATTCAGAACGCAAACGCGCTCTAACATCCTTGTCAAAAGGTTGACGTAAGTGGGAATGGATGTAGGTCGCAACTTCAGTTGAGGGGAGCCATGAAGAAGAATTAGGATGGACAATTGTAGAAGACTCAGAGGTCAATAAAGAGGGATGTGAGGGGGCGTCCACAAACCGCTCCTTACGTGATTTCTTTGCAGGAGGAGGAGAAGGCTCCGACTCCGACGAAGTACCAGAGGAGGTATTACCATCATCTCCGGGAGGAGAGCTAGAAGGAGTTTCCTTGGACGTAGACCCATAAGAATGGTCTGAAGCCATGGTTTTTGCGAGTTTCGCAAAATCTGAAGAGTGTGGGTTTTTACGTTTAACCCCAGAAGAAGTCCGGGACGTTGAGGCTGGAAGCCATCCCTGCTGTAAGGCATAGTTACATAAATGGCACTTCAAGGGTTGAATAGCCCTGACCATAGCTTTGTTAACGGAGTGCTGAACTCCCACATCAAGAGCTTCGACGAGCTCATACTCCAAAGACCCAGAGGGTTCCTCTTCAAAATAGTCTGCCTCATCATAATAGAATTCAGACATTGTAGGCACTTAAAGTGACAAAATCGACCCACAGGAGGAAATTAACGGAGTAAAAATGCACTGTCAGAGATGTAGCAAGCTGAAAGGATAATGACAGTGACAAATAAGGGAAGTGGCCAAACCCCAGGCAAGCCAAACAACACAGGAATGTGGTAATTCCAAATGTAAAATATTCAAATATTTAAATGTGGAGGGAGGGCTTGCCAAACAATGCCACTCTAGGCAGAGCCTATGCAAATTAATCAGCCCAAGCCCTCTGGTGGACTTGGACGTCACTGGGGAGACTGGCAAGCTTGTGGGTATAGAGCAAAAGAAAACGCTGCTCCTGCGTTCAGTACACCGGTATCAGCTGAGGAGAAATGCCGGTATGCACAAAATGGCCAAAACAAGCCAGAAAAGGGACAGCGCTCTCTAAGCGCATGCGTCCTCACTCCCCCTGCTCCCGCTCCACTATAAGCTGAACGTGCGATGGAGCACCCGTAAGCGGGAGGCGAAACGCGCTCCCAAGGCAACGGACAACGAAGCGGCCTCCACAAACAAAGTGGAAAGCTCCGACACTCTTGCAGGCAGAAAGCGCGAAGAGCGCAAGGTCAAACAGGCGACTCTGCCGAAGAAATAAATACAGAGAAAATGGCAATGTGAGCAGCGCGTGCAGCATCTACAAAGCAATAATAAGTAAGCAAACCAGTTTAAACATTCATAATAGGAAAGGTGAAAGTACTTAACTGGCTGCGGAGCAGCAAAGAAAGAGGATGTAGTATTCTCTTGTGCTCCATTTATAGGGGACTACTCTATGGTTGTTACGTGATACCAACGAGGTTTATGGGTATTGTAGTACATATTGTGTTTTTTCTACTTTCTGATTGGCTGCTGAGATTTTCAGTAAAGAAAATGAGAAGCATAATCGGAGCCTCCGTTCCTGACATAGAATCTGAAACGGACAAGACTCAAATCTCAAATTTAATAAACCTTCGTCATCGTTTGTCCCTGAACGCCTTCCTCAGTTTCAGAATTGTTCTAGTCTGTTTTTTGTTTCAAATCGTCCCTACAGTTCTTTCTCTATGTCGAGTAGTGTTAGTCTTCTATTTCTTAGTCGACGGCTTTGAGTTTTCACTTATTTCTTACTGGAATGGTAGCTTTCCCTGTGTCTACTGTCTTGTCCCTCGTCTATTTCGACGCTTGTACTGGCGAGTCTGGATGGTGGAAGACACACGCAGCAGGTGCTTTTACTGCAAGTGTGGCGCTGTGCTATGGGCGCTGTGTCCCGCTATCCTTTGGGTTGGTGGGTTGAGGGTTCCTGATACAGTCTCAGTAAAAAATAAAAAGAGTGCAGTAAGTTGCAAGGAAATCGCTGGGAAGCATTACTTTGGAGATGCGCTAGTGTTGAGATGCTGCAATATATGTATGCAAAGTGAGTTCGGAGGCTGCGTCGTCATACACGTGTCGTGTGTGCAAATTTAACTCGAATGAACATAGTGTCAGAGAGCAGATAGACTGTAGAGAAATACACTGGAAAATCTCACCTAAAGCAGAAAATTGTCTGCAGAGGAAGTGGGTGGTCGTCAGTAAAGAAATATGCACTGGAAAATTAGCACTTGCCTGAAAAAAAATGGCACTTGGAGTTCATTGCCCCCAGGAAATGTGTATGAGGGTCCCTCACTTGAAGGCAAATTTACATCAGGAATGCATTACTTGTAGGGAAATCATATATTCCAATATTTCAAAACCGAAAAGTCAGAGATTTAAAAAAAAAAATTGGGAATGTATTTTTCCCATTGACTTCTACGGATAAACAGGCAATTTCATGCGGGAGACAGCTAAAATGAAGCCACTTTTGGCCTAAAAATCGTGAATCGGGTCTGTTGGCATGTTTGTAAAGTGTGCATATAAAGTGCACCCACCACTTGTTGGGAAGTCTGCATGCGAGTGCCTTACTTGCAGGGAAATTTACCATCAGCTCCCGTGACGTGCATTGGCTAATATTTGCATCACATCCAAGAAAACTTATAACACCTGTAGGAAACTATACAGGGGGTATGCCACCAGGAGGTAAATTGGCTTGCAGAATGTACAACCTACTCATGATGCACAGTACCTGGATGGGAACGTTTCCTGCATTGTGCTTCACATTCATGGAAATATGTGGATTGTTTATAGGAGAACGTTTAAGTGAATTTATTTTACAGCACGTATTAGTCATAAAGTGCTGCGCGTAGATGAACGAAGTGTGCTATGCAAATACAAGCAGTGTAACATTTATATTTTTTATATGTATATTTTTTCATTTCCATCTGTATTTATCCATATTTTTTGGTGCTAATTTTACCTGTATTTATTCATATTTATTTTAGATTTGTGAAAAAATGAAGCTGAAATGTGTATATTTCTGCATTTATTTAACCAGTTAACCTGCACTCGTGCCTGAACGCCTGACAGGTTTCAATGATATATATGCACACTCAGATGGTAAAATATGCACTTGTAAGGAAACCGTATCAAGGTTGTGCAAATCTACTGCTGTTTAAGGCTCTTTACTAAAATCCCTATATTTTTTTAATCCCCTTGCCTGTCAGTTTGCACAGCTATTGGCCTGGCAGTCATGACTGACAACATTTAGAATCACTCAAAAAACAACCTCATTTCCGTTTTTTTCCACATTTACAAATAAATACAGAAAAGAAAAAAAATGGTTTCCTGTCTGTATTTATCTGTAAAAATCAGTAAAAACAGAAAACAGGGAGCCTTAGTCATAATGGAATGTCCACTGTCCCATCAACGCCCATGCCAGCCTATAAACAGATTGAGCATCAACTCTGCCTCTTCCTTGCTTCTCTGCCGCCATGTTAAGTATATTTCTCAATTATTCTTTTTACACCTATCTAAAGAGTTTTATTATTGTTAATGATATTGTTGTGCTAGATAAACTGTTGTAGTGATTTTATTTGTATTGCCTTGCTTATGCTTCTCTTACCGCGCGAACTGTGGTTGTGCATTTCTTTTAAATATTTTCCCCGGCCGTTGTGCACATCTTGCCCGCGCCCCCGCCATTTTAAGGCTTTCTGACTCAGTGATGGATATGAGCGATGTGCAGCGTGCTTCTGTTGCGCCCGATCTCCTTGCTGTTCACGTGGAGGAAAGTGGCTTCTCACGTTCTTTTACCATTCCTCCTCGTATCACAGCCTAGGTTCCCTCATCGCATTCTGAGCACGCTCATTGGCTTGCCTTTTCACTAGCCCCACCTGCATCCCTCCTTCTGGGTCAGTCCTCTGGAGGAGATGGCAAACACTTTATAGCATTCATAATCAAGAACTTTCAGTTCGATTACGGACACAGAGGCGAAGATAAATCCACCCAGCATTTGTGTATCTGAACATTTATTGTCCTCTTTGTCTTTCTGATGATGTTGTTCATACATGCTTTCTCAGATTTTGTAAATATTTTGGACCTACCCAGGTTATAATACAGACGTTTAGGTCCTTGTTTTTCCCCAGTTTCAGATCAAAAGCAGCAATGAATCGGGGTCTTTCACTGTCCAAGAAGGGATTTCTTTGCAGAAGAAGAGGCAAAGTTAATGATGTTCAACCTTTTATAGACTGGTATGACTGTTGATTGGTTATTGGATATTCTACTATGATGTGTTTTTTTGAATTGCTGGGATTGGTGTTTTTTTCTTACTCATCTCTACGATTACTTGGTTTATTGACTTGACATGGTTGCTGTTAAATAAAGAAAATATGAAAATGCATAATCTTCATCTCCGTATCCTCAACAGAATTGAAAATTCTTGTTCACAAATGCTATAAAACTAATTCAATGGCTGTCATATTTACTGTATAAATATGGATTTATCACACTTTACACATAATTTGCAGCATTCAACAACACAATATTCTTTGTAATGCAAATGAAACTTGTTAGACCTGTCATCCTTAAGGTGATTTCTCCCCAAACATTTTGCCTGCTTACCATCTCTTTTTGTTGCCCTTAGGACTCTGCACACTTTACCACTGCTGACTAGTGCCAAAGTGCATGTGCTTCTCCCCTAGACTTGGTAACATTGGTGCATATGCTATTGGCATATTTAGTTTACTTGTAAGTCCCCTGTAAAGTGGTATACCATATACCCAGGTCCTGTAACCTTAATGCTACTAGTGGGCTTGCAACACTGATTGTGCCACCACACAGTAAGTAGCCTTTCAAACCTGTCCCAGGCTACCATTGCAGGGCCTATGTGTGCAGTTTACTATCACCTCGACTCGGCATTTAAAACTACTTGCCAAGCCTTAAACTCCCCTTTTATTATACACAAGTTGCCCCTAAGGTAGACCCTTGGTAGCCAGTAGGGCAGGGTGCTATGGAAGTAAAAGGTAGGACATGTACTTTTAAGTATTGCATGTCCTGGTAGTGACAAATACCCAAATTCGTGTTTTTCATTACTTTGAAGCCTACTCCTCTCATGGGATAGCATTGGGAATTCCTTAAAACACTTTAAAGCTATAATTCCTAATCAGAAAGGAGTAGCTGCATCATGTTTTATGTCTTTGCAATGGTAATGCTAAATCATTTTTAATGGTAAAGCTGGATTTAATATTACTATTTTAGAAATGCCAATTTTAGAGATTGTGCTGCGGGTGGCATAGTGAGCAAAAGAATGATGCTTAAACCAAGATCTGTGACTGAGGGTGAGTGGTTGATGGATTTCAGCACTCCATCCATCACCTGGCTGTGTTTGCTATGTTCGCCCTAAGTAGCCATGGGTAAGCCCAGACATGGGTCCCCTCGCTGTGCCACTGGATTCAGGCTAGGCTGGCTGATGAGGGGTAATACCTCAAAACTGGTTCCAGGATGCTTGTTTCCGGTGCAGGTAGGGCCTGGCCTGGCAGTTTGAGCTTGACTGTTCCCATGAGGAACAGGGTCAAGACTGATTTGCATATGTCTGGGTCCAAACAGGGGTGGCCTAGTGAGCAAAAGAATGATGGATTAAACCCAGATCTGTGACTGGGGGTGAGTGGTTTAAAAGTTTCAGCACTCCATCCATCATCTTGTTGTGTTTGCTATGATCGCCTTAAATGGCCAAGGGTATGCCCAGACGTGGGTCGCTTGCTCGCTGTGTCACTGTATTCAAGATAGCCTGTCTCATGAGGGGTAGTACCCCGAAACCGTTCTCTGGATGCTTGTTTTCGGTCCAGGGAGAACCTAGCCTGGCAGTTCGGGCTGGACTGTTAGCATGAGGAACAGGGTCAAGACTGATTTGCATATGGCTGGGTTGCCATAGTGAGCAAAAGAATGATGGATTGAACCCAGATCTGTGACTGGGCATGAGTGGTTAAAAAATGTCAGCACTCCGCCCATCATCTTGCTGTGGTTGCTACTTTTAGAAACTGGGCATTTCTCTGCATTTCTTCAGGACCATGTGAATAAAAGTGAAACTATCTACATGTGAGTGGCGAGGTGCAACGCTACCTACCACTGGTGGCACAACCTGGGAGCAGAGGAGCGGGGTAGGTTGACCGACGGGCTCCGAATTGGAGCAGAGACACCATTCACTGTGTCCTTTTTACTCCGCTGCCACTGATGAAGCATATCTTTATACCTAACTAGGTCGGCTCAATTCCCCCAAGGGTATTGTCCCTGGGTACCACCAGTGGTAGGTAGCGTTGCACCTTACCACTCACGTGTAGATAGTTTCACTTTTATTCACATGGTCCTGAAGAATCGCCCATGATCACTCCTTGACAGCTTTAGGCGAGAAACATGTTGACCTTCCGGGAATTGAGTACTCGTTTTGTCACATTATAACAAAAGAATTACCCCTCCCTTTTGACTTTTAATCAGGTTGGGTCCGCTGCAGAATACATTTTTTTTTACTACAGAGGACTCCCTTACCTGTTTTACCACCACTTCAGACATCTGCACTCACGTAGGCCCCTCACACCCATGTCACCCTTACGGCAAGGAACAAAAGATCTCAGATAAAGAGCCCCTTTAAGGGTGCCCGTCGGGCATTGCAGCGCCGGCCCGACGAGGAGCAGACCCATATGATGAAGCATGACACCTAGCTTGCTGGGTATGTGAGGGCCCTAGTTCCGCAAGGAGGATTCCCCCTCCTCACGACCTGTAGAACCTTTTTAGTGTTTATCTTGTGAGTGATTAATACATCACTTAGGAACGTCGTACCCTTTTCTTGCTCACTGATTACAGGGCACGTACGTTGGACCTACTCAAGCCCCACTTGTCCCTTTCTTGTTATAATAACAGATGTATGTAGCACTGGTTCCAACAAACTGGTTACAATTTGCAACCAGTATTTTTGTGACGAGTGTGGTATTTTGAAAACCAACTTATGTACTAGTAGATTGGTCCGCACAATACTTATTTCCTAGTGGGTTTCAATTTGACTTACCTCTTGAATATTAATAAGTTCGACTGCAAATTGCGACCCACTAGAAATCACGGCCATCACAGAGATGGAGGCCTGCTGAGGTCAGCATGTCTGTGACTACTGCTTTTAAATAAAAAAAATGTTTTCTTTAAATGCAGCCCATTTTCTCTAAAGTGAAATGTTTTGTTTTTACTAACATTGTTTAAGAATAGGCAGTGTAACAAAAGACCACTGCCTACTCTCAAAAAATATTTCTTTAAACATTCATAAAGGAGGAGCGTCCCTTGGGAACCTCTTCCTGTTTGTGAATGCCTTTCCACTAACTTTCAGCAGGCTGTAAATTATTAACATTTTGCGTTCGGATTTCGGTTGCAAAACATTATTTATTTAATCATTATTATTTACCAATCCGATTCGGTATTTGTACACAGCTTTTCCAAATGCTGAATCGGTATTTGGTCGCAAACCCAAATTATGATTCGGTAAAGTGTTACAGAATCACAGTTTGAGTTTCATCCAAATAAAAAGCCTTTTTGCGGTCTCAAATGAATGCAAAAAGGCTTCATATGTCTAGCCTGTGAGAAGTTGGCCTGGCATATGCTGGTCACTAGTTATAGTGGCCACCTTGCACCAGTCCAATTCGACTCTTATGGTAGATAGGTTTAAGACAACCTTTTAAAGAAAGCTATCCTAGTAGTAGCTGTGGAGAGCAGCCTTCAGGCTAAGTCTCGGGGGAATGTAAAGCAGCTTGTTTTACCTTATAATCTCTTGAATTACCAAATGAAAGGACACCACACAGGTATATACATCAAATATATATGTATTTATTACTAGACACACTCTACTAATCTCTTTATGAGATTAGAAGCCAGATACACATTCAAATGTCAATGTTTCACAATAAATTAAGCACAAATATGGCTGGAGGTCTAGGGGCGTACCAGACCATATACTAAAATAATGGTATAACAATGTCGACTTGCAAAATGACAAGGCCTAGGGCTTGGAGAATCGCTGGGGCTTCACTACTGCTGTGTTAGCAGGTAAGTAACAGGCCCACGGGAGACGCGTGCAGTGGGTGAACACAGCCGCGGGTTCCCTATTGATTATAATGGTGCAAGTCGTGGTTTGATTTTTAAAAAGTTTTAGGGTACTTCGAGGAAGTCTACAAGCAAGCCACTTACAAGGTAAGTACTTCGAGGGCCAACACACACTAGGCCACCGGAGTGCACGAGTTACCTCACCCAGGGAAGCCGGGTGCATAGATGTCTTTTGGTGTGGGGTCGCGTCGCTGTTTTCTATGGAGACCAAAGAAGACTTGCTGCTTGCGTTGAATGAAGAAGTGTCCGGTGGAATCCAAGGGTGGATTCAAGATGGAGGCGACCTGAAAATTGAGGGGACAGTGTTCAAAGTCACTTGCCAGTGACCGGTGGCCAGGAAGATGGATGACCACGGATATTGGGTGATTTCAGTTCGTCAATGGTGTTTTGACTCTTCGCTCACGAGGTCCAGGAGGGATCAATGATGACCAGCAGCTGGATTCGGAGTGTCCCACAACGTCTGCGGCTGATGGCGGTGTCGGCAACCAGATTGGAGCCAACAAGCCTTGGCAACTGCAAGTCTCGTGTAGACTGAAGAAAGTCGATGGTGCAGACCAGCAAGGTCTGAGGGACTCACCCAACAAGGGTAAGTGAGGGCAGACCTGGAGCAACCGGGGGAGCCCTTTTAGTTGATAATAAAGTCTTCGGGGGACCCACTAGCTAATGGGCAAGTGATCGCAAAGACGCCGCTTCAGGAAATGCTTCACAGGAGCCCACGGTCACTCGGGATGGGGTAGGCCTCTGATTTTCACTGCAAAACCTGCTGGAGGCTTGGGACACAAATGGTCCAATGCACAAGTCCGTAGGACATCGTGAAGGGTTTGCACTTGACAATAGTGCACGGTCCCCAGGTATTGCTGTTCCTCGTCACTCGTGGGGTCCACTCGCCACAGCTTTGCTGGGGACTCACAATATCCGTCGAGAAGTCAGGAAATCCACTTCTGGGGCAGCAGGGACTTCGAACTCCGGCGGGAGCGGGAACGTTTGCAACCATTGATTAAGGTTTTTAGTGCCTGCCAAGCAGGGGAGTCACTCCTTGACTCCAAGGGAGATTCTTCTGTCTTCCAAAGGTAGTGGAACTTTGAAGGGCCAGGATTCTTCTTTGTAGAGCGTCGTCCAGGGTTATCTGATTTGCAATGGCAAAGCTTGCTATCTTATAGTGAAGATAGGGGAGGGACTAGCTCTATGAGCACTCCTCTAGGAGAGTCAGGGGAGGGGGTGGTTACACCCACTTCCCTTTGTCCAGTATCATGCCAGAGCAGGGGCAGGTAGCCCCTGAACCGGTTTGAGCTGGCATATGCACAGAGGAGCCGACTGCTCCCCCAGTGCAGGACTTCAAAGCACTCTAGGAGTGCACCCACCCAGCCCCAATACACTAAATCCTGTCTGGAAGGTGGTGACACCTCCCTGTGACAGGATGCCTTTTGTTGGGCTTCCTCCACTGCGAGTTTCAGTCAGCAGCAGGAGGGCAGCCCAGTGTCTGTGCTGGTGGCATCCATTTTGTGATGCCAGGGCTCTATAGGATTTTTATCGTTTTACATGTCATCCCCTCTAGAAGGCTGGGATCATGCTCCCACATCATGGACTGATGTGGGGGTATGATTCCAAGTTGTTTGACACCAAACACGACATCTTTTGATGCAGTAATTGCAAAGTTAGCATTTTAATGCACTTAAGAGTATATGGTTTAACCGCATCCACAAACAGCCATAGAGAATAGACTCTGGTAGCTGCAGAGGGGCCCTGCTCAGGCAGAGGCACCCCCTCACATTGTAAACCAAGTACACTGCCCTCAGGATTGATAGGGCCTGCCATAGGGGTGGTTTATATGGGTGTGTAGGGTGAGATATAGAAACCTATATCTCTGTGAGGAGTGCTAACACTACCTCACACAGGCTGCAGTAGCAGGCCTGTGGTGTCAGATTGAGCCTGCTTCCGAGGGGTGGCATAATACATGCTGCAGCACCTGGTAGGCCTGTGAAGTGCCTATGCCCTAGGTACCTAGGGTACCATATACTAGGGGCTCATAAGGTACCACAGTATTCAATCACTAGTGCATCTAATATGCACACCAAGTCGTTTAGAAAGAACAGAGAGACTGGGGCCCTGATTAGCAGGGACCCAGCCAGACTATAGCCAGAAACCAGTGTATACATCAGAAAAAAAGTGGGGGCAACATAAGTGCAGATCCTACTCTCCTACATAGCCATAAGTCAAAAGGTACATTTTCTGACCAGGATGAAGTCGGGCTTGGGTTCCAGTCTACTATGACCATTGACTGTCATTGACCCTTTGTGCTATTTGACCTTGTTTTTACATAATACTTTGGAAATGGATATCTCTGGTTCCGGTTCCCGTTTTGGGATTTTTGATTTCTAAGTTGATTTGGGAATTTTATTCTTGTGCAGTTTGATTACTGTTTTGCTACTGCAGAAATACTTTACACATTGCTGTAAGTTACGCCTGTCTGGTCTGAGCTATAGCTACCAGAGGGTTGAGCTTAGGTTAATTTAGTGACTTGGAGGGTTCACCCTGATCAGAGTTGTGATTATTCCTCCAAATAATAATCCAATTTCTTAAAAGGGTGACGTCCATATTTCACAAGGACACATGAAACGTACTTCTCGGATTCTTGTAAAGAGCATTTAACTCTTTTTTTCTCATTTAAAAGCACCTTAACATTTAATATGTAGTATGTAGAGGATACATATGTAGTATGTAGAGGATACATATTGGGGAACCCTTTAATATATTGCCATAGAGGGATTCTAGTGATATATTCCCAATCTGGACCTGGCAGACTTGGGCAATTACCGCCCCATATCCCTTCTGCCTGCAATAAGCAAGGTAGCTGAGAAACACGTTAATCAGGCCCTCTCCAGATTTCTTGAAACCCCCAACCTGCTTCACTCCTCCCAAACAGGGTTCCGACCGCGCCAGAGTACTGAAACAGCACTACTGGCAGTGGTAGAGGAAAGCAGGAAAATTCTCGACTCAAGAGGTTCGGCAGCCATGCTACTCCTAGACCTGAGCGCCGCATTTGACACGGTGAATCATTCGATTCCGATCCGGCATCTCGGGAGCACAGGAGTAGACGGCATGGCGCTTCATTGGCTATCCTCTTTCCTGGAGGGTAGAACCTTCCAGGTATTTGAAGAGAATATTGCATCTAAACCCACCTACCTACTGAGTGGTGTCCGGCAGGGTTAGTCACTCAGCCCTACCCTTTTTAATGTTTATATGGCCACTTTGGCAGCCATAGCAGCCCCCTATGGAATCCGCATGATTACCTACGCCGGCGACACGCAGCTGGTGGTGGGGTTAAACCAAGCAGATCTACAAACTCATGCCCTCTACACCTACCTAGAGGACATTTCAAACTGGATGGACACATCCCAGCTCAAGCTTAACGGAGGAAATACCGAGATTATGATACTGGGCAATACTCTTAGTTTTAAACCCAGTTCCATGTGGCCCTCTAGCATGAGTCCAGCCACGGTCCCGAAGTCAGAAATTAAGAGCCTGGGTATATGGTTGGACCAGGACTTGAGTTTTAGGATGCAGGCTAGGAAGACGGCAGCTCTCTGCTATGGCCTACTCAGAATGGCCCGAAAAGTTCTGCCTCTCCTCCCCTCCCAGGCTAAGAAAGTGCTGGTCCAATCACTCATACTTTCGAGACTGGACTATGGGAATGCTCTGTACTTGGATACCCCCATCTCAGCTGTCACGAAACGCCAATCGGTTCAAAACAGCGCCGCCAGACTTCTGACTGGAACCACCAATAGACAATCTACAAAACCTGCTCTTCGTTCCCTCCACTGGCTTCCAGTGCAGAAACGTATTAGATTTAAGGCCTTGTGTCTAGTACATAAGTCAATGCAGGGAATTGGTCCACCTATTAACTCTACCATGATACGCCCGTATAAAGCAAATAGGAATCTCTGATCAGATGACCAGTATCTAGCAGAGATCCCTAGGATCAAGAGGTCCAGAAGTGGCGACCGTCTATTTTCTTATAACGCCTCCAAACTCTGGAACTCTCTGCCTTTGCTGTTTCCTTAGCTTCTGTCTCCTCTGTGTCAATTCCTAGCGCTGGGACGCTTCCGGGTAGCCATGCGCTCCACAAATGTCTTTCCATATTTTGGCCTCATGGTTTGTAAATCTCAACAGATCTCTGAGATGTACCAGATCTCTGAGATGAACTACAGAATTACACATGCCTCACTTTGTGTATATTTTATACTGCATTTTTATTTTGGGGTAGTTCATGTGAAAAACCACTTTCTTCAAAATGCAGTGAAGAATGGGCACTTATTAGAATTGCAATGTTCAGATTTTGCTTCCCTTTCAAGGAGAAGTTGTTTACAAGTGGACAGTGTTGAGAGCCAGCAGACATATTGGATTCTGTGGCTACAACATTTAATGCTTAATTATGTATTCTTAGACTTGGCCCTCTCTGTAGGGCCATCCCTGAGCTTTTTGCCTACACCCTCCTGTTTTCTGAACCTGTTTTTGTTGGCTTTGAAGACTCTGCAAACTGTGCCACTTTTAACCACTGCCAAAGTGCTTGTGCTCTCTCCCTAAAACATGGTAAAAATTGTTCATACCCAATTGGAACATTCAAGTTACTTGTAAGTCTCTAGTGAAGTGATAGTACATGTACCCAGGGCCTGTAAACTAAATGCATGTTAGTAGGCCTGCACCACCGAATGTCGTATTGACTTAAGTAGCCTCTTAATCTTGTCTCGGGCTTACCATTGCAACCTTTGTGTGCAGTGTAAACTGCCATTTCAAGTTATCAAAATAAGCCTTTTGCCGGGCCCAACCCTTCCTTTTTAGTACACATAAGTCACTCCTGGGATTTTAATACACATAAGTCACCCCTAGGATAGGCACTAAACAGCTAATAGGACTGTGTCCAGTGCATTTAAAAAGTAGGACATGTACTATTAAGTTTTACATGTCCTAGTAGTGAAAAACTCTTAAATTCGTTTTTCACAAATGCAAGGCCTACTTGTGCCCACAGGATAACATTGGGTTAACTGATTACATTTAATAAGTGATAACTTTCAATTGGGAGCAGGTAGGAATGTCGAATTTGGTGTCTAAAGAATTGTAATTTAAAGCCCCCTTTACTGGTAAAGTCGGATTTTAAGTCACAATTCTGAAAATGCCACTTTTAGAAAGTTGCCATTTTCTTGTCCTAACCATGTGTTATCTGCTGCATGTATCCTGGGTCATCATCATAAACTTTATTCGCATTATATAAAATGCATAAAAGTAGATAGAAAAAGGCAGTTAAAATCATCCCTAGCAATGCATAATTAATCATAATATTTGAAATGTGTTTGTCCACTGAAAAGGATCCAAGCATTAATACAGGCTCAAAATATTCAGTTCTTTAGACTTAAAATACTATATGGAGTTCATGTAAAATTAATCTTCATGAGTTAGTCATATATTTCTAAGACTCTAAAATTCCTAATCACAGTTAAAGTATTATGATGAGAACTATTTTAAAACTTGTTGCGAAGATTTGTTATGGCTGCCCATAAAAAATTATGCACATTGCATACATATGTGGTTTCCAATTGTTGGATAAATGATAAGGCTACAAGATGATGTTTCAGGCAAAATGTTCGCAATAGTGGAACAATAAACTTTTTCCACTTCTGGGCATAGAAAGAGCAAAAGAAGAAAATGTGCAAAGTTGTCTGTGTGGACTTTCCATTACATGGGCATGAGGGGAGCTGAGTGGTTGAATACAGGTTTGCGAGATAGCCCAACATAAGCAGGATGTAATTTAGATGAAACCTAGTGAAAATAAAACAATGCTGCAGATTCTCAACTAATGACAAATAATCATGGGTCACATGACTAGGTATAGCTTGCAGTTGGTCTTTGTTTATTGCTCCCAGTCACCCACCACACTTGCACATCACAAAGGCTCTGCTTGAACACACTCACCAAGAGTTTGACACTAGTCTATTGTGACCTTAGATAAGCTGGAGCCAGGCAGGAAGTTACAAGAAACTCTGTGGGCGAACACCTCCAGAGCCTACTACTTCAAAGTGGGCACAGGTATAAACATTGGACCCTCAGATCCAACTCTTCAGTACATCTCTGGACCTGTGGAAGATTCCGAAGGAGTGCTGTGCTGCTCTGCTAGAAGGACTGTTACATTGTTGCCTTACTGCTTGAGTAAGAAAGATTGAACCTGCATTTTTTTGCATGGCCACCAGAGTAACTCCAAGGGCCAGTTGGCTGGCCTCCTGATCAGAAGCCTCAGGGACAGAACATGCTCCATCTACCCTGAAACCGGTTCCATGATGGAATATCGTTAACATAAATATCGTCAGAAATAAATATCGTCACTAAAATATCGCTTACATTAATATCGTCATCCTATACTTAAACAAGAATTCACACAAATATCGATTTTTTTTTATCGACAACCCTAATATCGTTCACACTAATATCGACAACATAAATATCGACTACTACATTATCGACTTTATTTTAAATAACATTACCTTAGACATAAATATCGACTACACTAACATCGACGACCTATCTGCTTATAGAAATATACAAAAAATATCGTCTTTTTATTACCAACTGGATATGCACTATTCTTTTATTTTACTCACTTTTTTTACTATTGTACTTTACAAAACTATTCACACATATAATTATTTAGTTTTCCTAATACTTATTGATATAAAAATATATTCCCTTTTGATCAAAAATAAATTGTATTAAATAGCATAATATTTACCATGTTTAGTAATAATTTACTTTTTATTGTTAAAAAACAAATGAATATTGTAAAATATACATTAATATGTTCAATAGAATTATGTATTAATTGTTTATTGTATATTAAAAAATGTTTTTCATTGTTAAATATTTTTCTCAGATGTTAAAAAATGTAAATTTATGTTATGTACATATCGTGATAAAATCAATGACATAAATATTTAATATATTACATTTTTATAAAAAATATTAAAATTTAATATACTAATTTATGCATAATTGAAACTGTATTTATGTACAAAACTGCAATATAATTTGTTAGCAAAAATTATGTTAAATGTTTTATAAAATGTTCAAAATCTTTGCAGTAACAAATTAAACTATGAATAAAAAAAATAAAAAATATTTTTTATTTCTTAATTTAGAAACTTGTCATATGTATGTAAAATGTTATAAAAATGTTTTTAATTTATATTGTTGAAATGAATATTACAACATGACATATATTATTCTTATTAAAAATAGTAAATAGATAATGCTGGATAATAAACCATAATAATTAACTATTCTAACTCTAATCCTACGTAAGTCAGGGTAAATGGTGGATAGTAAACCATTATAATTAACTATTGTAACTCCAAACATAACATAAGTCAAGGAAAGTGCTGGATAGTAAACCATAATAAATTACTATTCTAACTCCAATCCAACATAAGTCAGGGAAAGTGCTGGATAGTAAACCATAATAAATTACTATTCTAACTCCAATCCAACATGAGTCAGGGAAAGTGCTGGATAGTAAACCATAATAAATTACTATTCTAACTCCAAACATAACATAACTCATGGAAAGTGCTGGATAGTAAACCATAATAAATTACTATTCTAACTCCAATCCAACATAAGTCAGGGAAAGTGCTGGATAGTAAACCATAATAAATTACTATTCTAACTCCAAACATAACATAAGTCAGGGAGAGTGCTGGATAGTAAACCATAATAAATTACTATTCTAACTCCAATCCAACATAAGTCAGGGAAAGTGCTGGATAGTAAACCATAATAAATTACTATTCTAACTCCAAACATAACATACCTCAGGGAAAGTGCTGGATAGTAAACCATAATAAATTACTATTCTAACTCCAAACATAACATAAGTCAGGGAGAGTGCTGGATAGTAAACCATAATAAATTACTATTCTAACTCCAATCCAACATAAGTCAGGGAAAGTGCTGGATAGTAAACCATAATAAATTACTATTCTAACTCCAAACATAACATAAGTCAGGGAGAGTGCTGGATAGTAAACCATAATAAATTACTATTCTAACTCCAATCCAACATAAGTCAGGGAAAGTGCTGGATAGTAAACCATAATAAATTACTATTCTAACTCCAAACATAACATAACTCAGGGAAAGTGCTGGATAGTAAACCATAATAAATTACTATTCTAACTCCAATCCAACATAAGTCAGGGAAAGTGCTGGTTAGTAAACCATAATAAATTACTATTCTAACTCCAAACATAACATAACTCATGGAAAGTTCTGGATAGTAAACCATAATAAATTACTATTCTAACTCCAATCCAACATAAGTCAGGGAAAGTGCTGGATAGTAAACCATAATAAATTACTATTCTAACTCCAAACATAACATAACTCAGGGAAAGTGCTGGATAGTAAACCATAATAAATTACTATTCTAACTCCAATCCAACATAAGTCAGGGAAAGTGCTGGATAGTAAACCATAATAAATTACTATTCTAACTCCAAACATAACATAACTCAGGGAGAGTGCTGGATAGTAAACCATAATAAATTACTATTCTAACTCCAATCCAACATAAGTCAGGGAAAGTGCTGGATAGTAAACCATAATAAATTACTATTCTAACTCCAAACATAACATAACTCAGGGAAAGTGCTGGATAGTAAACCATAACAAATTACTATTCTAACTCCAATCCAACATAAGTCAGGGAAAGTGCTGGATAGTAAACCATAATAAATTACTATTCTAACTCCAAACATAACATAACTCATGGAAAGTGCTGGATAGTAAACCATAATATATTACTATTCTAACTCCAATCCAACATAAGTCAGGGAAAGTGCTGGATAGTAAACCATAATAAATTACTATTCTAACTCCAATCCAACATAAGTCAGGGAAAGTGCTGGATAGTAAACCATAATAAATTACTATTCTAACTCCAATCCAACATAAGTCAGGGAAAGTGCTGGATAGTAAACCATAATAAATTACTATTCTAACTCCAGACATAACATAACTCAGGGAAAGTGCTGGATAGTAAACCATAATAAATTACTATTCTAACTCCAATCCAACATAAGTCAGGGAAAGTGCTGGATAGTAAACCATAATAAATTACTATTCTAACTCCAAACATAACATAAGTCAGGGAGAGTGCTGGATAGTAAACCATAATAAATTACTATTCTAACTCCAATCCAACATAAGTCAGGGAAAGTGCTGGATAGTAAACCATAATAAATTACTATTCTAACTCCAAACATAACATAACTCAGGGAAAGTGCTGGATAGTAAACCATAACAAATTACTATTCTAACTCCAATCCAACATAAGTCAGGGAAAGTGCTGGATAGTAAACCATAATAAATTACTATTCTAACTCCAAACATAACATAACTCAGGGAAAGTGCTGGATAGTAAACCATAATAAATTACTATTCTAACTCCAATCCAACATAAGTCAGGGAAAGTGCTGGATAGTAAACCATAAAAAATTACTATTCTAACTCCAATCCAACATAAGTCAGGGAAAGTGCTGGATAGTAAGCCATAATAAATTACTATTCTAACTCCAAACATAACATAACTCAGGGAAAGTGCTGGATGGTAAACTATAATAAATTACTATTCTAACTCCAATCCAACATAAATCAGGAAATGTGCAGGTTAGTAAACAATATACATTTTTCTATATAAATTATTTTTTAGACCCTATTCCCCTATAATACCAAAATAACGCTTCTTCAATATTAATTTAATAATTTTTATTAATATTAAAAAATAAATTTCGTGTAAAATTTTAAATTTCGATGTTAAATTTTGATTTCATGATAAATTTCTAATTTATTAATATTTTATACAATTTTTTAACAATACATTTTTAAATTACTACCCACCCTAATCCCCTATAATACCAAAAACCCGCTCCTAAAATTTTTATTTGAAATTTTAAAATTTAATTACAAATTTAATTTCGTGAACAATTCGAAATTTCAAATTAAAATTTCGATTTCTTAATTATTTTCTAATTTGTTTATATTTTATAAATTTTTTAAAAACCAAATTTTAAATTACTACCCACCCTTATCCCCTATAATACCAATAACCCGCTACTAAAATTTTAACAATTCTTTTGTAGAAAATATTTTTTATCACATATTACTAGTAGGAGTTTTGTAAGTTTTTTAAAAACATAATACATATTTTTTTGTAAATTTTATAACACCTTATATTTTTGTGTCGATATTATATAAAACGACATTTTGATCAACGATATTCTGTTCATCGATATTTTTTTATGACGATATTTTTGTCATTCTCACGAAACGATATTTTTTACAACGATATTTTCTATTACGATATTTTTAACAGTCGATATTCTTACCACGATATTAATGCTAGTCGATATTTTCCCGTCGATATTCTATCTTTCTACCCTGAAACCAGCCCTTGGACTCTACTTGTTATGAGTCTTACTCACCAACTGGTGCCTCATCAATCCTGGGCCCTTGAAAGTGGGTATGAAGAAGCGCTGACAGCACAGCTGTGGTCCTGTGCTGTGGCAACAAGTGATGGATGGAATGCTAAATGAATCAAGCATTCACCCCCAGTCAAGAGATCGGTGTTAAGTTGATCGTTCTTTTGCTCACTATGCCACCCCAGTTTGGACCTAACCATATGCAAATCAGTCTTGACCCTGCTCCTCTTGGGAACAGTCCAGCCCATAATGCCAAGCCTGGTCTTGCCTGGACTGGAAACAAGCATCCTGGGGCCGGTTTCGGGCAATACCAAATGTGCACTGTAAGGTCTAATGATAATCTAAAGCCATAATGATTGTGAAGGAATTAGAGTCTGGGTGATAATGAACTCCATTGTTGAGTCTCCTCTACAGAGAAAGCTGACCTGTTTGGTCTGCATCTCCTGAACTTTAAAACAGTCAGGCAGAATAACGAGGCATGACAAGAAGTTTCTATGGATAGTTCAGAAATAAGCACAGTGCTTCGTAGACAATGTCTTCGGTTTCAGTTTGAATGGATATGGAACCAGGGAGGGATCAGGGATCAGGGATCCAAAAACCTTGCTTTCTATATTTTAGATGACATGAAGTCCATGCAACTTTTCAATCATCTGAATGATATCTTTCAGGTAAAGTTTTGAGGGAAGCCAAGATATGTCCAATTGGCATAACCACATTTAGAAATCTCCATTGCCTTTACCTCCAGATGTCCCTGCAAAAAGAGGAAGATTTGAAAGATCTCCCAGAGTATTCAAAAATACAAAAACCCCACACTGGGAGGAGTTGACAATGGGCTTTCATGGTAAGCTGAGCGTCCATTGCCTCTAGGTTCTTAACCTTGCTGACCGATATTTGCAGAACGTTTAGTTTTGGTGCTCAGATATCACCAATGAGGGTTAGCAACCAACACGATTTAGGACTCATTGAGCTGATTTTCAAGAAACTCTTGCCCATCCATATAATGGATAACACTGCCTGTGCTCCCCCTGCGGTCACGCCCCTTTTTCTTTCTGTACCCTGTTCCCCCTTCCCATTCGCCGCCGCGCTCCCGCCTCCCAGCTGCTCCTCCCTCCCCACTTGGCCATTTATGGTGGGGACCGCGCAATGGTGAGCTGTGACCTCTGACCCTGATTTCAGGGCAGGTCGCACCACGCACCGCACGGCTCCCCGCTAGTGCGCCCAGTGCCTCAGCGCTGCTGCCGCGAGTTCGCCCTTCCTCGCTCCTTAAGTATTCTCTGCTGCTCCGCTTCTGGTGCCCTGTGATTTGTGCCCTGTGATATACTTCTGTGCCCAGTTTTGTACTTGCCTGCTTGTTTCTGCCCAGTGCTCTGTTATTTT
Source organism: Triturus cristatus (assembly GCF_964204655.1). Lineage (NCBI taxonomy): Eukaryota > Metazoa > Chordata > Amphibia > Caudata > Salamandridae > Triturus > Triturus cristatus. The sequence continues at coordinate 535,245,728 of NC_140579.1, forward strand.
CCCACCTCTTGTTGTTGTTATTATCTCCCCCTTCGCCGCTCTCCGGGACCAGGTTTACCGCAGGGTTTTTCCCGCCTGTGCTCCCCCTGCGGCCACGCCCCTTTTTGTTTCTGTACCCTGTTCCCCCTTCACATTCGCCGCCCCGCTCCCACCTCCCAGCTGCTCCTCCCTCCCCACTTCGCCATTCATGGCGAGGACCACGCGAACGCGCAGTGGTCACGCGCAGCGGGCATGCCGATGGCGCGCTGAAGGCACGCCAAAGGCAAGCCCGTCTACGCACGTCCATGCCTGGACCGCGCCCAGCGCCGGAACCCCTGGACCTGGCAAGACCCAACCCAACCATCGGAGTTATGACACCGCCGCACTTATCGCCCTCAATCCCGGACGACCGCACGCCTGCTATCAAGCCACCCCCAGACGCACCCACGGACCCTTCACTTGTCAAGCCTGCAAATTCCCCAGCCTCCAAAATCACTCCGCGCCCGCCGAACCAAGCAGCAACACCAACCACCTCAAGTGCATCCTCCTCAAAACCCGCTCCGTACAAAAGCACGCCATCGAACTCTGGGACCTCCTCGATACAACAGCACCGGACGTCGCCTTCCTCACGGAAACCTGGATGAACGCCTCCTCAGCCCCCGACATCGCCACAGCCATCCCGGATGGCTACAAAATCACCCGGAGGGACCGTACCAACAAAACAGTCGGAGGGTTTGCTATCATCTACAGGAACACCATCAGCATCACGACCAACACCGAAGACGCCACCCCCACCGCCGAACTCCTACACTTCCAGATCCACACCAACCCCCAGACCACCCTCAGAGGAACACTCATCTACCGACCCCCGGGCCCACACACACAATTCAGCGTAACCATCGCCGACCTCATCAGCCCGCACGCCTTAGCCTCACCAGAGTACATCCTCCTAGGGGACCTCAACTTCCACCTGGAAAACAACAACGACAACGCCACCACCACGCTACTCGACAACCTCGCCAGCCTCGGACTCAAGCAACTGGTGAACTCCCCCACGCACCGCGCCAGCCAAACCCTCGACGCCATCTTCTCAGCTAGCAATCACATCGCCTTCAACCACGCCACAGGCCTACACTGGACCGACCACAGCTGCGTACACTTCACATTCAAAAGGACAACCTCACACCAGCACACGCTTCGGATCCCCCGCAGATGCTGGAGCAAGATCACCACGGACCAACTCACCACATCACTGAGCCAGAACCCACCCGTCGACACCAACGCACCCGACACCAACATCGAAGCACTCAACCTCACTCACTGGATCACCAACTGCGCCGACGACCTCGCCCCACTGAAAAACACCAACAACAAGACCTCCACCAGAAAACCTTCATAGTTCACAGACACCCTCAAAGCCGCAAAGAAATCCTGCCGTAATCTCGAAAAGACCTGGCGCAAAGAACGGACAACAGAAAACATGACGGCCCTCAAAACAGCCACCCGCGAATATCATCAGCAGATCCGGATCACCAAGAGGACATCACTCAACGAACGACTCGACAACAACACCCACAACAGCAAGGAACTCTTCAGCATTGTCAAAGAGTTCTCCAACCCCAACGCCAGCAACAACGACATCACCCCTACGCAAGTCCTCTGCAACTCCCTCGCAACCTTCTTCCACCGCAAGATCGCAGACATACACGACAGCTTCGGACCCCAACTTCCACCTCCGGGCACCAGCCCAGCGACCCCACCATCACCATCAACTCCTGGACTCCCATCAGCACCGAAGACACCATCCACGCCATGAACACCATCCACTCGGGCTCCCCCTGTTGTAAATTGGCTGCGATTGGATTAGCATTAGTGGAATCCATCTCGTATTTAGAGGCTATCTTGTCCATTTTGTGGAATCAATTTTGTATTTCTGGCAGCCATTTTGTTTTCCCTTTGCTCTGTTTAAAGGACTGGCTATACTTAGACTCTGCTACTCTGCACATGTGCAGAAGAATCTAACTGTCCATACATCTGTTTTTAGTCTGTAGCTGTCAGGTTGTTTCTACCAGAGTCAGCAACTGCTAGCTCCTCCTTTACTGTTGACTGTGCATTTCTGTATGACCATCTATGTATGTAATTCTCCTATGTGTACTTGTACCGCCTTTTTCAGCCCCTGTGTGGGTATAAAAGGACCATGCTTCTTCTGTTCAGTGTGCTACATTCATTCAGCACCACAGGGTGCTGTATGAATGTGGTTCCACCTCGTGAAGTTTTATTAAACTTTGTATTTTCTATTCCAGTTTCTGTGCCAACTTCTTCCTATTGGTCTGAGGACTCTATGCAGAGAAGGGCGAACCCCTTGCACTGGTAGGCCTAGCTGAGGTCACCATCAACAAATTGGCGCCCAACTACTGGGGCTCATCGGCGACTCGAATGCCCAAAGGATTGGTCGCGATGAAGGATTGGAATCTCGCTCTGGACGCGATCGCTGCCCGATGAGACCCGAGTCTTGGCAACCACGGCGTTTTTCCTTTCCTTCTGATCTGACCATCCAGGTGGTGCCAGTCCTCGACTGAGATCTCTTCTGTTGATTCGCCGTGCAGTGACCATTTGGTCGATTTTAGAACTTGGCAGTTGGAACCTGGACACCAAGTGATTGGTAAGTGTCCTTCTGTGGCGCTTGCTGTTGGTTTTGATGCCTGGGATTGGTAAGGTAGTTTAGTAACACTTACTGTGGCTTTTGGATTGCGCATTTTGTGTTGGCCAACTTGGTTTGTTATGATATATATATATAAGTTGCAACCTATATAGGCAGGTAATGAGGAGAATTTTCTCTATCTGAATTGATTTGAACGGCACATCGTACTAAAGGTACCTTAAGTGCTACTTTGATTATAATACTGCATATTCTGCACTATTTTTGGCATGCCTGTTTTTAGCACACTTCATAGGATGTGTAGCTCTGGTAGTGGTACCAATTTGAATTTGAAACTAGATGAAGCACAACTGGGCCCCCGGAGGGGACGCCTAATAGGGATATGTATATTAAGTATGGTCTTTCTTCTATAATGTACAGCGCATTATGGAATAAAAACACTCGTAAGGATCCTGAGTTGCGTTGGTCTATGTATGGGTCATTTGATTTACGAAAGATTGAGTATGTGGCACAATGTATGTTTAGGCAAAAGACTAGGCAAGAGATGTTTGATTGTGTACGAATGTGGGAGAAAGAAGTGCGTGAACGAATGAAGCGTGAGCAAGCCTTGATTGAAAAAAGAACAGCGAAAGAACATTTATGTGAAAGCATTAGAACTGAAGAACAAAGCAGTTACTTGTATATAATTAGCCGGCTCCCCTATAGGGGATACTTAACTAGGTTTAGGTATAAAAAAGTATTTATTCTTTGGTGATTAGTACCCCGAGGAACTAAATATGTACATAGAAAGGATCCTGGTCTGTGCACTTAGTAACATTCATAAGTGGTGATATGCAGAGCGTTTTTTTCTTGGTGTTCTGCCAGCCAAATCTAGTGAATATGACTTACAACTAGTATTTACAAATGGTTTGGTTTAAGTACAGTCTGTGGGCTGTCTTTTGTTTCTGTCCTAAGTGTTGATCTGTGTGTTAAATGTGTGTTTAAATGTCTGTGGTTTGTCATTAGTGGTACTTGTAAGTAGCGATTGCGCTCTTGGTGCAAGAATGGCTAGCCTTAAGTGTCCTGTATTAAGTGTTCTGAGTATATGACACCGTTTTGAAAATGTCTGGAATGAGCTCAATGGTTTGTTTTTTTTTGTCATCATTCTGTTATGCCAAATATCATTAAAATGAAATACATTTTAAAAGAATCCAGCAATGAATTATATAATATATGCTAAATAGCTGCACGCTATCATTAAATTGACAGAGTAAGACACTATACATGTCTGCAAATTGCCACAATGTTAAAGATAAAATTAGAATCCACATTTAATAGGAATAAAAAAGCTTCAAAAAACGAAATTGTGTGTTTTGCAATAGATAAATTAAGATACAAAATGTCACAGCATTTATCCTTCTGTATTAGGTATTACAAGGCATTTACATTATCTGAGTGAATTGACCCAAAATACACATTACAGAACGACAGATTTGCGCTGGCTGGCAAGGCTGACTTGAAAGGCGTGTGAATTCGACGCCTTTACGTGTCAAGCAGCTGTGTCAGCACATGGGTATTTCGGACTCCGGCCACAGAGAACAGCTGAAGTCAAACACGGTGTAAAATGCGGCATTTCAGACTGCTGTTTTAAAAGTTAGAAATATAGTTTCATTATTTTTGATAAACAGAGGACAGACTGACAGTAGGGATTTATTTTCTTAATGCCTTTTTAAATAAGGATAAGAGTGGTTTTTGAAGTTAAATAATAATGACTGTCTTTTAAAAGTGGCGCAGACTTTCAAGTTAAGTTTCTGTTCTTAGGGCTGTGAATGACTGCGTTTAAATATGATAGGCAAGGGATGCAGCTCGCTTTTCATATGTGGACTCATCAAAATGATTAGATTTATTAAAAAAAAATATGTTTTGATTATATAAAAAATGTTATTTAAAATAGGTGCATTAAATTTGTTTTTTAATATTTATAATGCCTAATAATGACACTGTGACCTCCTAGCATCCAAATTGAATTTAAGCCATGCTATACAGCAATAGGGGGTCACTTAGATGTGAAATGTCACTTTACCCAGGCATACAAAACTCATTTTTATAAGGGTATACATTATACATTTCTGATGCCACATCTGTGGGATATGTAGGGGACATTCTGGGGATGACTATTATGCAAAAACATTGTAGGATATTCATTTTTAAGTGCCCTAAACATCAAAGTCGAAATTGAGTAAAATTCACTATTTAAATGAGATTTCTCCAGTCAGAGCAGCTTTTAAACTGCCTTAGGCTACAGTAAATGTACAAATGTAAGCATATAATGAATAGCTGACATCTATACTACTAGACAAGCACTGCTTACAAATATAAATATGTACAAAAAACCTGGCAGAAGTTATTCAGCTTACCTCTGAATTGCTGGTAGACCGGAATGAAGTGGGTTTGCTCTTGCTCTTTTCGTTTCCAGGGTCATTTTGAAATGGGACACCCCCATGAAAACCTTGCATGCACGATCGGACAGCTGCATGGGTTAAAGGCCGAAGTCCTACATTTAGAAGCCTGCAGGGCTCAGCGCAACGTTTGCTTTGACATTTCGACATTTGAAAGACGAAATGGCAGGGCAGGGACAGAAAGAGGTTTTGCTTACTTTTTTGGCAAAAGCAAGTTTTTGTTCACTCACATGACTAGATTGCATAATAATAATGGTATATGTCAGCTTTTATTAAGACAATGGCTCTGTCATATATGTAGCACTAATGCTTTTAGGGCTGAATTAAGGAAGCAATGGGATTTAGTTTGAATTCATGTGCCCTCGTGTTACACTTGTAAATTTGCTAAAGGAATATGTTCTTTAGCTAGCTGAATGTGCTATTTAGCTCTTCAGAGTTTGTTTATGCCCAGTTGCTACAAATTGGGGTTGATAGTGCTGACAGAATGAAACCTGTTACAGGTTTCCTACTGTCAAAATGGGGGGAGGAGGCTAGCTCCTCAAATTAAGGGTAGGCAAATGTATGTTTTCTCTCTCTTTTTCCTAATTTCTTTTGAGCCTGTCTAAACTGTCTGTGAAATAGCCATGAGACATTTAATTGGCTATTCAGTAATACTGTTTTAAACATTATTTATTCATTTTATTAATGCTAATAAATTTGCTATGTTACTGCCCATCCTGTCTGATGAAATTATGAAAGGATGAGTAGTCTAGATTGTGGTTTCCTTATTTGATCTTTAAGGGGAACTAGCTGTGGGTAGTTTTTGTTCTAAAATTCTTAGGTGATAACACCACTATTGTTTGTTATTCTCATGCTACATACAGTTTTGCAAGGGCATTGCTAGTTTTTATTAGCTAGTCTGTGTAAATAAACTGACAGTCCTTACTAGAGCTGATGTTGCATAGTTTGGATTGTGAAAAGTAGAATGCAGGGAAGATGCCTATGTGATCCTTAGCAAACATTTTTGAGGAAAATATTGTTTTATAGGAGTCTGTGTGTCACAAGATGTTCTTTTGGAGAAAATGTACCCATTATGTTGAAGTTTTTTAGTTCTTTATGTAATAGGAATCCTTGTTAAATTAGCAGTTTTAGATTTTCCTGTTGCTCCTATAACATGAGAGCACGGTCCTAAGCATACAATGTAGGTGCTTTTATTAAGAGAAATCATTTTAGAAGTGTCTGCAGTCCTGTACAAGTAATGCAAAGTCTATGAGTAAAAGTGTAGAACATTTCCTTTTTTCTTGAGGGTCTTTAGATGATTAAGATAGGAATATACAGATGTAAGGATTTGGAGTATGTCTGTATTGTTTTTCTCTTTTCCTCAGAATTTAGTAAATGAACACAGACTTCCTTGGCTGCTTGGGATTGGGTGACGTATTACTCTTGTCAGTTCACCAAAGAGTTCCTTTTATACTTGCCAATAGGTCCAGGCTGTTGTTTCTTTTACTCTCACATAGATGAAAGTGGTTTTTGGGTGCCTTGCTAATATATGGGGCGTCCCTAGACTAGGAAGTATTCTGAGACTATCCTCTCTGTTGATAGATTATTTCTGTGCCTTGTCTAAAGACCTTTTGTTCTGTCCACCAATAGATATTTGCTGCCTTACAACCATTGCCAGAGGGGCGCGGACATCAGATCCAGCTTGGAGAGTCAGCATCAGTCCATCTTGAAGTCAAAGTGAAGGTAACCAGCACAGGCATTGCTGGCAACCAGGAGCTCAGTGAAGGTAAAAGGCCTGAAGCACTGGGATGTGAAGTGTGTACCCCGGCCACTGTCTTGGGCGAAAGACGGGGTCACAAATCAGAAAGGAGAAATCGGGGATCAAGTTATTGATGCCCAGCTGAGAGTCACAGACCGACCAGGAAGGCGAGAAAGTTTTTGCTTGAGGTAACCCCCTTTGAAACAAGGGTTGCTTCAGAGATCCTAGCATCAGGCCTCTGCAACCTGGTCCCAAAGTGGCTGTAAAGTTTTCACTTTTGTTGGTCAAGAGATACCTGGGCACACTGAATGCAATCTATGGCCCCAGCGAAAGAGCAATGTGCCAGCAGAGCAATACAGGAGTTAGGGAAGGACTTGAGTTCAGGGTACAGGTGCTGTGTCTCTGGTGCCTGTTAAATTGAAATGAAGATAAATGTTGCACTGCCTGAGACACTGGACAGGATCGCTGAGAGCATTTGCCCTGGTGGGTGATTGCCCTATCCTGAAAGAAGAAACTTTTCCCTTGAAACTGGGCCGTGATTCCTGAGTTGCGAGTTGTGCAGCTCCACCGTGGGAACAACAAGAGCCTGCCTGTGAGGCTCAAACGGACACAGGGAGAAGACTCCCCTCTGGTTGGTTGTACAGCGGCTTTAATTTCCCAAGGACTTCTTTTTCTTTTTTGTTGAAAATGTACCCCATTGGTCGTCCCATTTTTGAGGAGGAGCAACCCTTTGCAGCTCTTCGTCCTAATTCTCATGGTCCTGTGTGGTCCTCCTGGTCCTCTGGATCCAGGATCATTTTTGTAATAATATGTCTGACTGCTTTAATGTTTGTATTGGGAATAATGTTTATTCTATGAGAGAAAAGTTCATCTGAGCAGTTGAAAAATATTACATTTCCTTCATAATGATGGATACTCTAGCCCTCATAAAGGAAACACTTGAAAAGTCTAGTGAACATGTTTTTATTAGATATGTACTGTTGGCAATTTTGATATTGAAATTGATGGTCACTGAAATGCATAGGAGCCTTGAAAATGTTTTTACTGGATGGTTCTAGGATTTGCTTAGGACTAGAAAGCTAATAGTTCTGTTTCTAATAATAGTAATTACTCTCTCCTGCTATCTGTATGACCCAATGCTCTGTTCCCTTTGTACTCCTGCTTATACCTTATACATACCAGCTTAAGAATATTTAGAATGAGAAATGCCCACCTAACAATGAATTAGGATATTGATAAATTTATGGGAAAAGAGAATTTTTTTTTTTTTAAATTAATGTGCATATTTTTTTTTGTTTTCCTACTGGATTATGGGAGATGTCTTCAGCTAATGCTAAAAGGGTCGTCTGTTGTAAATTGGCTGCAATTGGATTAGCATTAGTGGAATCCATCTCGTATTTAGAGGCTATCTTGTCCATTTTGTGGAATCCATTTTGTATTTCTGGCAGCCATTTTGTTTTCCCTTTGCTCTGTTTAAAGGACTGGCTATACTTAGACTCTGCTACTCTGCACATGCGCAGAAGAATCTAACTGTCCATACATCTGTTTTTAGTCTGTAGCTGTCAGGTTGTTTCTACCAGAGTCAGCAACTGCTAGCTCCTCCTTTACTGTTGACTGTGCATTTCTGTATGACCATCTATGTATGTAATTCTCCTATGTGTACTTGTACCACCTTTTTCAGCCCCTGTGTGGGTATAAAAGGACCATGCTTCTTCTGTTCAGTGTGCTACATTCATTCAGCACCACAGGATGCTGTATGAATGTGGTTCCACCTCGTGAGGTTTTATTAAACTTTGTATTTTCTATTCCAGTTTCTGTGCCAACTTCTTCCTATTGGTCTGAGGACTCTATGCAGAGAAGGGCGAACCCCTTGCACTGGTAGGCCTAGCTGAGGTCACCATCAACACCCCTCCGACCCATGCCCCCACCACATCTTCAACAAAGCCGACACCATCATCGCACCCCACCTACGGAACATCATCAACAGCTCCTTCGCATCAGCTACCTTCCCTGAGAGCTGGAAGCATGCCGAGATCAACGCCCTCCTGAAAAAACCCACCGCAGGCCCCAGGGACCTCAAGAACTTCCGGCCCATCTCACTCCTTCCCTTCCCGGCGAAAGTCATCGAGAAGACCGTCAACAAACAGCTGACCACCTTCCTCGAGGACAACAACTCACTCGACCCCTCCCAGTTCGGATTCCGGAAAAACCACAGCACCGAGACTGCCCTCATCACAGCCACAGACAACATCAGAACCCTGATGGACAACGGGGAAACAGCCGCCCTTATCCTCCTGGACCTCTCAGCTGCCTTTGACACCGTATGCCACCGCACTCTAGTACACCGCCTCAACAACACGGGCATCCAGGGGAAGGCCCTGGAATGGATCTCCTCATTCCTCACTGGCAGAACCCAGAGAGTCCGCCTTCCCCCCTTCCGCGCATCGGCAACCGAAATCATCTGTGGCGTACCCCAAGGATCCTCGCTCAGCCCTACTCTCTTCAATATCTACATGAGCCCCCTCGCCACCATCGCACGGAAACACAACATCAACGTCATCTCCTACGCCGACGACACCCAGCTGATTCTCTCCCTCACCAAGGACCCAGCCACCGCCAAACCAAACTTCCAGGAAGGAATGAAAGAGGTAGCAGACTGGATGAAGCACAGCCGTCTCAAACTCAACTCGGACAAGATGGAGGTCCTCATCCTCGGACCATCCCCCTCGGCTTGGGACAACTCCTGGTGGCCCCCGGCGCTGGGCACCACACCGACACCCACGGACCACGCGCGCAACCTGGGCTTCATCCTAGACTCCTCGCTCACAATGACCAAACAAGTCAACGCCGTCTCATCCTCATGCTTCAACACCCTTCGCATGCTCCGGAAGATCTTCCGCTGGACCCCCACCGAAACCAGAAAAACAGTCACCCAGGCCCTCGTCACCAGCTGACTGGACTACGGGAACGCCCTCTACGCTGGAACAACCACCAAACTCCATAACCGTCTCCAGCGCATACAAAACGCCTCCGCACGACTCATCCTCAACATTCCCTGCCGCAACCACATCTCTACGCACCTGAGAAACCTCCACTGGCTCCCCGTCAACAAAAGGATCACGTTCAGACTGCTCACCCACGCACACAAAGCACTCCACAACATGGGCCCTGAATACCTCAACAACCGACTCACGTTCTACACCCCCACCCGCCAGCTACGGTCCACCAACCTCGCCCTCGCCATCGTCCCATGGATCCGCAGAGCCACCACAGGAGGAAGATCCTTCTCCTACCTCGCAGCAAAGACCTGGAACTCCCTCCCCACTCACCTTCGACTGACCCAGGACCACCACAGCTTCAGGAAGCACCTCAAGACCTGGCTCTTCGAGCAGTAGCAGCACCCCTTCCCTAGCGCCTTGAGACCCTCGCGGGTGAGTAGCGCGCTCTATAAGTTCTATGATTGATTGATTGATTGTTACCGCTTACGATTGTGATCTTTAAAGTGCAAGATGAAATATGAAAAAAGGTCTGGTGAGTACTGCGAGCCTGTGGCACACTACTTAAAGTTGCTTGTGAAGGGAATTCAATAGGAATAAATTAATTTTGTTTTTGGGGAGTTTATATAGTGCGAACTCGACCCGAAGGTATCGGGCGCTTTACATGAGCACCAGACGGACACATTCATTTGGTTTTTTTGGTAGGCACGGGGAGATTACGTGATTTGTCCAGTATCACAGGATGTTGAGCGTCTCTGCCAAGACACAAACCCGGTTCCCCAGCATCGAGGTCGACCGATATAGCCGTTAGGCCACATCCTCTCCCCAACATCACCCGCACTTACTCAGATTGGATGGGTGTAGGATTGGAGTGGCAATAAAAGAGAAAGAAGGCAGCAGCGTGATGTAAACTCAATAAGGATTTATTGAGTACTGTTGTAACGGCTCCATCCAACATCAAGCCTTGCAACTGTCAACTGAACAGTTGCTCACATTCTATGACCCTTCGCATTCTACATTCCATGTATCTAATATAGCAACAGTGGGAACATTCTAAAATCAGGACACTACATCATCTCCCCCTTCTCAATGAAAACAAGCGCAACAAAATAAACCTTAAACAAACTAAATAAAGTTCTGCACAATGTCAAGATGTCTAAACATAATCTTGAAGTTTGGCTGGCCGTTGAAGCACTCGGAGAGGCCTGAGAGACAATCATTGTGGAACAACACTAGAACTTACAGACACTTCTGTTGGTTGACACTTAGCCACTCTGTTTAAGTTCCAAACTCTATGATCGCTGGTTTTAATGGCGTTATCGAAAACCTTTATTACTTTAAAAGGTACCCCAAATTTCGAGCTACTTTTGCCCAAGCTTGGAGATTTTATTTTCACCCAATCACCCACAGAAACAAGTGTGCGCTTCACCGCCTTCCTTTCATCATACCATCTTTTCCTTTTCTCCTTTACTGCACCCTCTCTTGTAGTAAGGACTCCCTTAATACGTACATACATTGTTAAGTTAGCATAACCACGTCAGAAGTTAGAAAGCCATCTTGCTGCTTTTGCACACGACACTGCGTTCACATGTTATTGCTTAAACGAACTGCTGACTCGAGTTTTGCCTCACACGAGAGCAATCTGTTGTTACCATCCCGAGCTCTGCGAAGCGACCTTGGTCTGCACACGATGTGACAAACAGTCTGAGTTGTTAGACAATGCATGTTTTCCACTCTAGGTTGATCGACCCACTATTTAGTCATAACACACGAGCAGCTGCACATACCTGAAAGTTGGTGCTTTTAATATCACGGACATCATGTTTATTATTCAGACCGAAGACGAGCCTTCCTGCGAGAAGACTCCGGATGCTCCTGTGATGTGATTTCACTAAGCTGATCTTTGAGGTATGGGGTCCCCTATTCAAGCCTAAGAGACCGTCTGTTAGTCTAATAATAATATTAGCTTCTTAGTAAAGGGAAGGTGGTAGTATCCACTGTCATTATAACATGATCACCCCTTTTATATTCTATGGAATTGTAACTATGTTGATGGTTTTGATTTTAATCATTTGTCTGCTTGTATTAGCCAAAGTACTGCATATTAGGACACGTGGTCTATAAAAATAAACTCTTTTTATTTTCACCGTGTCTCTGTTGATTCTTGTTGTGGACTGATGTGAGAATAATATACGAACAGGTATTTCCGATTCCCACCATTCCTGAGTATGTACTGAGTCGCGTGTTCTGGGTTGTCTTTTCATTGGGACCGCCGAGCTAAATCTCGGATAACGAATGGGACACTTATGCTAGCCGGATACTGGGTTCTGGGTTCTGAGGTGAGTTTCTGGTACACCACAACTCACTGAGGTCCTGGGGTTCTACGCATAGTTCTGTGTATAAGCAGAATCCCTGCAACATGGCGCACCTAACGTTTGGTCTATGAGTTGAAACGCCTTAGTAGTGCTCGCGTTTTTCCACAACACCCTCATTCTTGTTTCCGGATAACAAGTCTGACGGATTTAAAACCTACCTAGGTCTATTGATATAGGTTCTTTCAAGCTTGATAATTAAAAAGGTTATTGAACCCTTGTGCTACTGATAGTTTCAAGTGTGTGTTGTCCTAATGTCGGTGGAGATTGCGGCGCACAGCCGTGCGGCTGTGAAACGTCATTTGACGCAGTATGGGGTACCGGACACTGGTATGAACGTCATCTTTGTAGTGGGAGCCGATGCGGCTCATCCCTATGAGTTGTTCTACTCTTGGGTGACGATTCCAGCGGTGGGGGATGATGACACCTTTCATTCTTACACTGCCGCTGCAGTGCCGGCGAACTATAGGACACAGGAAATACCAATATCTGCTTGGCAGCACCATATTTGGTTTAATGGCGCCCTTCCCCATGTGGTTATACCGCCGAGAATGGGCCCTTTATCAATTGCAGAGGCCACTTGGCCGGTACTAGCCGGATTTACGCCTCATCCCCGTTACCTCACGGTGACGGTGGCTGAGTTGCGTGTACTACACACTGCCCTCATTATGGTATATAGGGCGTTAGTGCAGTATGTGTCGCGCAATATGCAGGCGGGGGCACCTGCTGTTGCGGGACAGCCTACTGATCATCACGCGGTGGTCATTAGTCCTGTTATGGTTAATTCTGTTATGGGCAAGCGCCCCCAAACTAGGGATGATTTCCCCTTTTGGCTTGCTGAAAAATTTGACCAAATAGAAGCGGTTTACCCGAATACTACTCCTGTGGAGAAACACAGGATCCTCACCATTAGTTTGCCTAAAGACTTGGTCCCCCACATTGATGATTGTGTAAATTGGGGCAAGGTCTTTGCAGCGACGTACGCGCAGTGCTTTGGCACTCCGTCTATGTTGCAGCTGCCCTCCGTTATCAAAAGAGTTCAAGAGAACCATGGTGCGGAGTCTGCGATAGAGTTAGGGATGCGGCTCCTCGGGCAATTTGACCTGGTGGCTACCATGATAATTGGTAACCTGAAGGGTGATGCTTTGCATTTCCAGGTTCGTAATGAACTGAAACGAGTTGCTGAGGAGGACAAACCGCAGGAATTTGCGAAAATAATCGCAGAGGCATATCGGGATTTGGGTCGTAGCTCTTTAGGAGTTAAGCCTGTAATAAAGAATCCCGATTTAAAACAGCAGGGTAAGGCAGAAACGTCTGGTAAGGACGAACGGCCCTTTTTTCCTAAACAAAAATGGCAGGTTAAACAACAGGGAAAGCAGCAGCAACAGAAACAGGGCTCTCGGCCTGCCTCTCCCGTACAGTCTAGTAGTGAACGCACTTATGATCTGCGCGATCGTGCTGCTATAAAGTCTCCTGATAGATTTCAGGTTTCTGAACAGCGCTCTCCTCGTTCTTCACAGGAAACATCGGCTACACAGTCCGGTGGCGGAGGCGGTGGCAAAGGTCGGGGTGCTCCACAACAGCGTGACCAGCCCCGACAGACTGAGGGTAAAGGCAAGCAGGACGAATTTGCACGACAAAGACCCCCGTTTCAGAAGAAGAAAGTGGCGGCTCTGACGGCAAGGTATGCCTCAGATAGTGCGGACACAGCTTCGGAACCGGACATGGGCGCTGACGCTCCTGGACAGCGCAGCGGAAATTACCATAGTCCGTCAAGCTCTGCGTCCATTTCTGGCGGTGACAGCAACTGATATATCGGTTACTGTTGAAACAGCTGACACCAGAGTGGCTCCCCCTGACAGACTTTATGAAATAGTCTTATTAATAGAGGGTGACATACAACGTACAATAAAAGGGATTTTTTGGGATAATCTGACCACCACCTATGATATCCTCCTAGCGGAGGCAGATTGGCCCCCAGCTTTCATTTTAGAGGCTCCTAGAGGGGAGGAAGTAATCCTCCCGTCCTTTGCGCACACAGTGCCTAAGGACCAAGCTGAAGTGTATGCTGAGGAGTGGGCGCTTGCGCCGGCGGTGTATCGTACTCAGGTGGGATGGGACAGATTGTCCCCCTGCCATGAGATTCCATTGCGGTCTATGCCCCAGCCTCAACCTCCATATCCTATGCGTCGTGAAGCGAGACCCCACGTCGCGGCAATCCTTGAACAATTGGAATATCAGGGTGTTATTGAAACATGTGTGTCCCCTATGAATAACCCTTTATTCACTGTAACGAAGCCTGACGGCTCGTACCGTTTAGTTTTGGATTACCGGCACCTAAACTCCCATTGCCGGACCTGCGCGGTACAAAATACACATAGCTCGGCTTTGGTCGACAGTCTCGTGCGTAAAAGATTTAAAACGACACTTGACATTTCCAATGGCTTTTTTAGCCACAACCTGTCCACACTGAGTAGCCAGTGGACAGCGTTTACTTCAGGCGGAAAACAAAAACAGTTTACAAGATTAGCCATGGGTTACAAAAATAGCCCTGGCGTCTTTTCTGCTCGCGTGGTTTCTCTTTTAGAAAGAATAGACCCCGAAGCATACTCCTATGTTGACGATATCTATCTTACGGATGATGAGCTGATGCCGCATCTGTCTCGGGTTGACAATATTATCGTGAGTTTTGCTGACTATGGCTACAAATTCAATTTTGCGAAGTCACACATCGCAGAATATACGGTGTTGTTTTTGGGCTACGAGCTCAACAATGAAGGTAAGGGGTTAGCCCCCCACTTTCTGGAAAAGTGTGCACGCTTAAGTGCTCCTACGACACTGAAGAAATTACAATCTCTGCTGGGTTTTCTGAATTTCGTCCGTACGTACATTCCTGATTATGCCCAGCGTATCAAGCCGCTTTACGCCTTGGTACAGCCTTCGTTTTCGAAATCTAGCTGGCAGCTGGAACACTCTGCAATTTTACAGTCTTTACAGGCTGACCTTCTTGCTTCACAATACTTGCTGACACGTGATAACCGCACTAACCTGGTAATAAGAATAGTACCAGGCGCCGTGGGGTTCACGTATTTGACGTTTAATGAGGGCGACACAGTCCCCATTGCGTACAAATCCCACTTGTACACCTCTGCTGAATTACGTTTTTCCACGGTCGAAAAAGTTCTGACTGCTGTGCAGATGGCGATCCTCAAGGAACGCGCACTGTCGCATGGGAAACAGATTCTGGTTGTAACTCCATATCCTGCTTTAGAGGCAGTGACTAAAGCAAGTGTACCAAATTCTAAAGCTTTGCATCCACGGTGGATACAATGGGCCACAACACTGACGTCGCCAGACGTCACTTACATCTTTGATGCCTCATTACAGACTCAAGAGTACTTGCAGTATGAATTCGTTCATCCGGCACCTCTGTCTTTGCGCCCGCTCGAAGAATACCATTGTGTCATATACACTGACGGGTCTGCGCAACCCGCAATTGGATCGAAGCACGCTTATTCTGCGGCTTGCGCAATTGTCGTAGGTACATTCGTAAATGGTGAATTCCAATCTGATGCAGTGCATACGCAGTCATTGGGTGATTGTACCGCGCAATTGGCGGAGCTCCGGGCTCTGGTGCTTGCACTGGAGTTTGCTGATCCCTGAGTCACTACTCTTATAGTGAGTGACTCCTTATACTGTGTCCAGTCCTACAATGACAATTTACACTTCTGGTCTCAGAATGATTACCGCGACACTAAAGGTAGCACAATTAAGCATAAAATGCTTTGGGTTCGGGTGGCAGACTTTAAAGAACGTCTCCCTCTCGTGAGTGTTATTCACACTCTTGGTCACCAGCGGCTTGGTGTCCATGCTGTCGGCAACAGCTTAGCTGACGAGGCAGCGAAAACAGCAGTGGCTACATACTTAGTGGCAGCAGTTACAAGATCCAAAAGTAAGATTGATGATGACATCTTGGCAGCTATTGCTGCTACAGAGAAGGGAGGAGATTACCCGAAGGGTTTTCCCTCTCGGTATATTTCTCATTTAAGTCCTGATAACGTCCCATTAGTGAGGATTAACGACGTTGGTGATAGAATTATTCCCAACGCGGACTGCAGACCAGCACTGATCTTGGCTGCGCACGAGGGGTTGGCGTCAGCCCACGCCGGTGTGTCAGCTACAATATCTCTGCTACAACAACGTTACTGGTGGTTTGGTTTATATAAACAAGCGCGCGCTTATGTTCTTGATTGTGACATTTGCCAACAGATTAAACCTTCTACTGTTGCGCGCCCACCACAGACACAGCTGTACATCTCTAATAAGCCATTTGGTTGTGTTTATTTAGATCACTGCGGTCCTTTTTCTTCTGATACTGCGTACAAGTACATCTTGGTTGCAGTGGATTCGTGCACACGTTTTCTATGGGTATGGCCACAAAGGAGTGCTGACTCGCGGACTGTCATCAGGGATTTGCGTGTCTTTGTGGGAACTTTTGCGTGTGGTACCTTCCATTCTGATCAGGGCCCTGCGTTCGCCTCTAAGGCTTACAAGGAGGCTATGAAAAATTTGGGGGTCCTAGTCAAATTTTCGTCTCCCTACCGACCGGGTAATAGTGTGGTGGAGCGAATGAACCGTGACTTAAAGCAATCATTGACAGCACGTGTTTTAGGCACAGGCCGGAACTGGCTAGCCCATTTGTATAACGTCCAACGTGCACTAAATAATCTCCCTAGAAGGTCTCTGGGTGGGCGGACCCCGTACATGATGCTCTTCGGAATCAGAATGTTTGTTCCAGACCTTGATGGTCTAGACATTGCGGCGTCGACCGCACCCTTTGACGTAGATGATCACTGTGCTGTTTTGCAGACTCTACAAGAAGCCAGAGACTCACTTTCGAAAGAACATTTGCCCTCCACGTCTGAAGCTGAGGTTCAGATTCCGGTAGTCGGCTGGCTACCCCGAGTTGGTGATCTGGTCCGTGAGAAGGTGGAGAACAAGAAGGAGTTCGGCCCCTCTTATCGTGCACCAGTTCCAGTGCTTGGAGTGCAGGGTACAAGAACAGTCATTTTACCTCCACTTCCTGGTCGCAAAGAAAACAGGTACATCTCTATTGACAATGTCAAACTTCAGCGAGTGGCCGATACTTCTTAGTATGACTCCAGCAGTTTCATGCCAGACGATGCAAAGACATTCAATGTCGGTTCCTGCTTCTACCACCTTGTCTGATGTTGCCATCGAGATGCATTCAGTTACTGATCCCTTGCTGATACCACCTGCTGGTGGTTTGCCCGATGAGACTGAGTATGCTTATCCTACACGTGGACCTTCGCCTGTTTTACAATCTACAGCACTTGGCCAGTCCCGTTTTTCCTTTGACACTAACTCTTTGCCCTCAACTCCCCCATCAAACATTGCTGTTTTTGTGAGCTGGTTTAAGAAACATTTTTTGATAGCTCCTTGGACATACATCTGGTTGATGCTTTTTGGTATTTTTTTGTTTATGTCCATTGGATTTGTTGTAGTTTTCTTCCGTTTGGTGGATGGCCATTATCTCAAAGAGAGATCGACAATTAGACTTATCAATGGAACTTTGGCCCCCCACTCCTCATCCCACATCATGAAAAGGGACCAGACTTTTGTGAATATTACTGCCTGGCCCGTCATGGATGGAATCGCATGGGATGCAGTTAAATTTCAAATTCATGGGCCTACAGAGGTCATTAATGTGCCTAATGTATTTCGTGTTTCTATGGGTGATGTAGTTAAACAGAACATACGTTCTGATGATTGGGATGTACACGCCATTGAAGCACTGTTTTCAGATTTGAAATATTATGCCGCCTTTGATGCTGAGGATTTGTATGAAAATGCGGCTAATTATGCGGAACAGTATTGTTTTCAACATTATGGCAATCACTTCCTGCATAAATCGAATTCGTTTAGAAATTTTGTAAATTTTACCCAGTGGGAACATTGTCCCACCCCCTCGTTTGGCAGTTCACATACATTAGTTGATAAGTTTACTTATTTTACTGATTTCAGTGTTTCGGCCCCGGCATCCTTTTATTTTAAAGTTAAGCCCGAGTCTGCCTCCAAGGTTAGACTGACACACACCAAATTGCTATATTCTAAGTCCTTTATGGATGAGTTGTCAATCAAAGGTTATGATCTATGGAAGGCTACTATTGATCTTAAGTCGGTTTGGGGTTCCAAACCGTGGCAGGTTCAGGGAACTGAAGCTTTACACCGTGCCTGTCTAGTACCAAATCATATGTTGTTTTTAAATGCAACCATCTTCCAAACCACCTGTTTCGGATTGGCCACTTCTAAAAAACTAAATTCGCCTTCTGTGCCGGATCTGGGTGCTTACCCAAATTGGTATAATCACACAGATCTGTCCCTTCCTGCTTTGCAGTTATTGGTTTCCAATTCGTCTTTCAATATTTCGAAATTTAATAGTGAGGGATGGTTAATTTGGCAAAGCAGTTCTGATACCTGTCAACGTCGTTTTCTAGGACTGAAACCGGGGTATCCTCAAGATCGCGTGGACCCCCGGTTTGAGTCGTCACATACAGTAACTACATACTCTGTAGGGAAATTATGTCAGTCCTGGCTGCGACATTCCACCTTGGCATCTGTCAAAGTTCATTTATCAAAGTTACATAACAAAATAGATTTGAATGATTTTGTTAAAGGTCCTGTGGGTGGCAGATCCAAGAGATGGGCGTATGCTATTTACAACGAAGTATGGAAACTGTCGCAGATTGAGGCAGCTTCAAGATTGAGAGCTATTGATCAGGCTAATAAGGAAAAAGTATTAGCAGTTATTGATAACAGCATTAACACTCTTTCTTCTCGCATTTATACATTAGATAATATTGTTTCTTCAATTGTGGATATTGTGCAGGATGATATGTCTGTGTTGTATCATGGTCAAAACCAGTTGCGTTCTGTTATGCAGTTTGCATGGACATTACAAACATTGAAGGCAGGGAAGGTCCCTTGGGACTATCTGAATACAACATCGTTATTTCTTCCCTTTAACCTTACTGACAAACAGCAGTTCATGTCCATGAAGGATGCTACATATTCCTTGCTCCATGTTGAGAAATTGGAGCCGTTACCTTTTTCTGTTGCGGAAGTCGACTCCGCTGTGTGGCTCTTACACGGATTGATAACTCTACCGTTTGCGCTTTTTAAGTTTACCTCTTGTATGAAACACTATGCTCTGGGTAGATATGAACAGCTGGGTACCGCTTTCATACATGAAGTCTGGTCCCTCCCCTTTACGTATAGATGTACAAGGGACGGTACTGAGGTTTATCTGAGGGGTGAGGAATGTACAACGTCACCTGATCATTCTGTTGTATGTAGGCACGTTCAATTGCACGGTGCTTGTAATGTACACGCTCCGAATTTGGCCTGCGTCCTCAAAGGTATCCCGGTACCAGTGATTACGCCATCTTTCACGCTGCTTGCAAACGGTAGTTATTTAATTTTAAACAATGAAGCTTGCTGCGGGATGCTAGTAGGGATCCCGTATATAGTAACTGTAACACAGAGGGTTGTCTGCTGCAATAACGTCCTGTTTCCACCCCCGCATGGGAGGCTGGATGCTTCCATCTGGCCTTCGATTCCAACCTTGAAAGCAGAGTTCAACAAGATGAGCAGAATAAGAGCGCTATTGTCCCAAAAGGAGGTGCCATTGACTTCCTCCCGGGAAACATTTGTCCTTCACGTAGCGAATACGCGCACCGAGGTACAGGCGCTTTTGAATACTGACCTCCCCCTGCATTTTGGAGCTTTGATCCAAACAATTTTCAATGCCTCATCCACGACTGGCCTGGCTCATTTTTTTAAACTTGTGGGCTCGGGCCTCGTGACCTCTTTCCAAACTATTTTTGGTGTGATTCCGGCATTTTTTCATTCTATTTTCTCCAGCGTCTTTGGAGGTGTCCCGTTAATTCTGGCTCTAGTGGCAGGTGTGCTACTTTTACTTTTCATCTTGCGGAATGGCTGCTCTTTCTGTGCCACACGACAGCCTGTCCCGTCTGCAGCTTCTTCGTGACAGGATGCTTGATCACTATGGTGTCCTGCCGTTGGCGACTTTGAGCCTGGCATATGGATTATCCTTCCGGTATTCCTACTTCACCTGCGTGCAACCTGTCTTCCACTGCCTAGATTGTCCCTTTGAATGGCCTATGGATTTGTGCTTAACCAACATGGTGTCTCCGGACCCGGATTTTGATCGACTGATGAGGCCCTTAGTGTCTCACGAGTCTGCCTGTTCTGGTGTTCGGATTATGGCCTGCGGTGCGGCGCATGGTATCCTGGGTAATTGGGACATCGTGAGAGCGGCATATGACTTCTTGAATATGAGTTACTTGGAAGTACACGCTGGTTGCCCTCTGATGGTGCTAGAGGCTCCGCTGATAGAAGAACACGTATGTTCCTTTTCTTTACTTAACTGGATGGCTGAAACCTTCAGTGGCCGTGCCAATGATTTTCTGCTGGAGGCTGTGGCCACATATGCTGCGTATACTTTCATGGATTGAGTGAACTATCGTCCACTGTGTTTTCCTCACGTGTCTTGAACTGTCCCTGTACGTCTGCACTTCTGCCCGGTGAGGCGTTTTTTCATTTTTTCTCCCCCCACGGCACGTTTGAGGTTTTTTGTTTTTCTTTCCATTTTTGGTTTTTTCCTGTTCGGACTTTGCCTGAACTGATCAATGTTTTTTAAATTGGATACGCCTTGTTCTGCTCTGTCGCGCTTGAACTCTGCGTTCTCTCTTTTCTTGCATACTAAGTAGTGCTTCGATCAAGGGGGCATGTAGTAAGGACTCCCTTAATACGTACATACATTGTTAAGTTAGCATAACCACGTCAGAAGTTAGAAAGCCATCTTGCTGCTTTTGCACACGACACTGCGTTCACATGTTATTGCTTAAACGAACTGCTGACTCGAGTTTTGCCTCACACGAGAGCAATCTGTTGTTACCATCCCGAGCTCTGCGAAGCGACCTTGGTCTGCACACGATGTGACAAACAGTCTGAGTTGTTAGACAATGCATGTTTTCCACTCTAGGTTGATCGACCCACTATTTAGTCATAACACACGAGCAGCTGCACATACCTGAAAGTTGGTGCTTTTAATATCACGGACATCATGTTTATTATTCAGACCGAAGACGAGCCTTCCTGCGAGAAGACTCCGGATGCTCCTGTGATGTGATTTCACTAAGCTGATCTTTGAGGTATGGGGTCCCCTATTCAAGCCTAAGAGACCGTCTGTTAGTCTAATAATAATATTAGCTTCTTAGTAAAGGGAAGGTGGTAGTATCCACTGTCATTATAACATGATCACCCCTTTTATATTCTATGGAATTGTAACTATGTTGATGGTTTTGATTTTAATCATTTGTCTGCTTGTATTAGCCAAAGTACTGCATATTAGGACACGTGGTCTATAAAAATAAACTCTTTTTATTTTCACCGTGTCTCTGTTGATTCTTGTTGTGGACTGATGTGAGAATAATATACGAACAGGTATTTCCGATTCCCACCATTCCTGAGTATGTACTGAGTCGCGTGTTCTGGGTTGTCTTTTCATTGGGACCGCCGAGCTAAATCTCGGATAACGAATGGGACACTTATGCTAGCCGGATACTGGGTTCTGGGTTCTGAGGTGAGTTTCTGGTACACCACAACTCACTGAGGTCCTGGGGTTCTACGCATAGTTCTGTGTATAAGCAAAATCCCTGCAACACTCTTTCTCTCCAGCCTTCCACACAATCCTACTTCTCATCAACCAATAGTCTCTTAGAGGAAACCCAAGAGGGTCAAACTTCTGTGTTTGCCACCCTCTTTTTGAACAAGTGAAAAGGGGACACACCCGTAGAAGAGTGAGGGGTAAATCTGTACTCTCACTTTCTTTCTTATAGCTTCCTCCTAATCAATTCCATTCGCTACAGCCTGTTGTATGGTTTCTTTCAACACCTTCACAAACCTCTCAACAATCCCATTACTTAAAGGATGATAGAGTTTTGCTTTCCTGTGTTTAATGCCCCAAAAGGGCAGGAACTTTTCCTCCACGGATGAGGTGAATTGTACCCCATTGTCGGAAAGCAAAGAGAGAGGAAATCCTTCTAAAAGACCATCCAAAAATTCCATCACGACAGAAGATGCAACCGACGCCACCACCTTAACTTCTGGCCAGCGTGAGTACATGTCCACACACACCAAGATATACAGATCACGAGACCTCATTTTAACAGGCCCCAAAATATCTATTGCAATGTCCAACCAAGCCCCATCTGATCTCTCTCTCAGTACCATAGGTTGAGTTCTACTTCAAAACCTTATCACTGCACGCACATTCTGTGCACTTTCTAACCTCCCTTTCAATCCAGACATCCATTGCTGGCCACCAATAGGCCTCTCTTAGCCTCTCCTTGGTCTTAACTATACCCATATGGCTGGCATGGGCGTCCTTCAATAATGTATCCCA
Organism: Triturus cristatus; assembly: GCF_964204655.1. NCBI lineage: Eukaryota > Metazoa > Chordata > Amphibia > Caudata > Salamandridae > Triturus > Triturus cristatus. Next base: position 535,268,420 of record NC_140579.1, read on the forward strand.
TAAGGTATGCGAGGGAATCAATCTGCTAGCTCTCATGAGCAGACCACCCACAACCGACAATTCATCCTTAACCTGCCTAAAACCCATCAACTCCTCATCACAAACCTTTCTTTTCACAGCAACCCTTTGAAACCATGGTCAACACCTTTTGTAAAAGGACATCCTTCACTAAAGCTTCCCTCCAATCACTTTCAGAAACAATACCATCACTAATCAAACAAACATCAACTTCCTCGAATTCTTCACCACCAAAACTATCACCTTCTACCACATCTTCTTGATCATTTCCCAACCTTGACAAACAATCAGCAAGAATCTTACAGACACCAGGAAGATGTGAGACGACAAAATCAAACTCCTGCGACACAACCACCCACTTTCGAATTTGATGAGAAACAAAATCAATTCCTTTCTTTGCAAAAACTTCTTTCAATGGTTTATGATCCGTGAGAACTTAAAATTTGCTTCCCCAAAGAAATTTACGCAATTTGCGGATAGCCTAATAAATAGCTAGTGCCTCTCTTTCCACAACGGAGTAGTTGAACTCTGCCCCTCTCAAAGGTCAGAACAAGAATACCACAACTTTGTCTACTCCCTCGGATTTCTGAAACAAGACTACACCCAAACCTTTAGAGCTGGCATCCACCATCAAATAAGAATCCTTTCTTGGATCAAAACTCCCAAGATCTTGCACATTACTAAGACATTTCTTAAGATGTAAGAACTCCTCATCATACACATTCGACCATGCAAAGTCACAACCCTTTTTTTTTAGATCTCTTAAATTTCTTGTGACCCCAGCGAAATTAGGCACAAACTTGTGATAAAATTCAGCCATTCCCAGGAATTTCACTAGTTCGTCTTTATTTTGGGGCGATCTGAGATTGCAAATGGTGTCAACCAACGCAGCCTTGGGCTTAATTCCACTTGCAGAGACTTGGTGACCCAAATATTCGATCTCACCTTTATCAAATTTACACTTATGGGCCGGTAAAGTCAATCCAGCATCACTCAACTCTTTCAGTACTAATCTCAACCTAACATCATGTTCTTGAGAGTCCACACCAAACACCAGGACATCGTCCTGATATATTTTAACACCTTCAACACCCTTGAGTATGCGTTCCATGACCCTCTGGAACACTGAGGCTGCTGAGATAAGGCCAAACGGCATTCTAAAAAAACCTGAACGTACCAAAGGGAGTAATGAAGGCTGTCAGATTCTGTGAGGAGGGATGCAGTTTGACCTGATGATAGGCCGAACTTAAATCGAGCGATGAAAATTTTTTAGCTCCTCCAAGAGAGCACATCATCTCACAAATGTTAGGTAGTAGATTGTGATCCACTACCACCGCCTTATTGAGCTCCCTTAGGTCTGGCCTCCCCATTGGCCTTTCGGGCCATAACTATGGGAAAAAGCCATTCAGTTGCCTCAACCTCTTCTAAAATCCCATTGTCCATTAATTTGTCAAGCTCCACCTTCATACTCTCTTTTACCATAATGGGAACACTCCGAACTTTTGCCACCTTAGGAAGGGAACCAGGTTTAATCCTGATCATATGCGTGTATTTCTGAAGACACCCTAATTTATCATCGAACACCTCAGGGAACTCAGTAACCCAGGATTTACATCCTCTAGCCGCTTGACTAACTGATGGGATGTCCCTCAAACAGACTGAAGGACTCTCATTAGGGTCTAAAAAGACATGCAAATCGCGTTGGTGAAACCAGCTCACTAAAGAATCTCCCTTCATGAACACATACACTTTCCCGGGAATGATTCTGCTTTTGTAATCAATTGTTCCCCAAAACCATCCTAGGAGATCAATATTTTCTCCACCGTATCCCCTCGGTTTTATATCTGGTTTCATAAGATTGACCTTTTTTAACAGATACTGGTCAAAGAACTTCTTGGGAATCAACGTTATCTTTGCACCAGAATCAAATAGCATTTGAACAGGTGCATCATTGATTAACACAACATCAATGGGACCCCCAGAACCCTTGATTTGACAAATGTCAACTTCATCAATATCTTCTTCAAATAAATTAACTTCTCTGACTTTCTTTAAATCTCTTCCAGATCTACAACAACTCGTAAAATGGCCTTTGCGACCACAAGTAGTGCAGGAAGCCTTCCAGCAAGGACAGTCCTTGAAATTTGCCATGAGGCCCGAGTTTCCACACCTAAAACACTTACCCTGGAAGTTTGTGAAATTGTTTTTATGAGAAACAGCCTTACTTAACACTTTATTCTTTGCTCCATCATGCTTACCCTTGTCTTTATCTTTATAGTAAGAACAGAACTCTGATTTTTTTTTAAAGTGAATCATTCTTTTGTATAGTCTCTAAACATGCTTTGAAATGTTCACATGTTTTAGCAATCGTAACCACTTCATGTAAAGAAGGATTATATTTCTGCCACAAAGTGTCTCTAGCTTTATCAATACTAAAACCCAACATCATTTGATCCCTGAGTCGCTCCTCTAAAGATGAATCAAAATTGCAAGTTGAAGCCAACTTACGCAATTCAGTGATGTACTGCTCCACGGATTCATCACGTTTTTGCATCCACTTACCAAAGTGATATCTTTCTAGAACAGTGCTTACCTTTGGTAAATAGTGTAGATCTAGTTTTTTATAGAAATTTCAAACTCATTAAGGGAGGATGATTCACTGTCAGAGAGATCAGGCAGATGCTCAAATACTTCTTGCCCCTCTGCCCCCAAACAGTGCATTAATAAAGAGGTTTTTCTTTCAGCGCTTGAGCAGGAACGTTTTGCATAGTTGTTAGCCATAGACAACAAATAATATAACGGACAGAAATAGAAATAGCAAACTTAAACTTTGACGTAGATACAACAGCTGTGTCTATCAGCGATGATGAGTGATGAGAAGTTGCAAGAATAGTACTAACTCCCCAAACTGGATGGCAATGAATGACAATTATCACAATAGTAAGACCGTGTGTATCAGCGAAGATGCACACAATGATGACAGCAAATACCAATAAATATGCTTAGTAGGTTGTGTGTATCAGCGATGTTATGCTACGATAGTTGTGCACAAAGTTGAGCCCCACAACTGTCAACTGAACATGCTTTGGAGGACATTGAATGTAGAAAGCTGTGCACATCAGTGAAGAAGCACATAGAACACTGTGTGCAAAGAAAACAAAGGGTCGTAGACACTACTGGTATTCAATATTAAATGTAAAAAACTGTGCGCATCAGCGAGGTTGCGCTTTAATTCAGTAATTTACACCATTGTCGTGAAGAATGTAAAGAACAGGAAGCTGTAAATGTAAATATAGTTAGCTGTGCGCATCAGGGAGGATCCGCATTGAACACTGCGCGGACAGAAGGAAACAAATGATGCAAGTCAATTACTTAAATGTAGGAAGCTGTGCGCATCAGCGAGGATCCGCAATGAACGCTGCGCGGACAGAAGGTGAAGAGCGCTGAAGTCAATTGCAAGCTACAGGATCACCATGGAAACCACACAACGTGAGCACAACGTCTTTCAGATTCATGAGCTGATGCTATTGTTGCTTTCCAGTGACATGAGTGGCACGCGAAAGAGCACGCGCACGCTGTCCTTCCCTTCAACGACGTCAGCGATTGAAAAAATCAAAGTACTTACATCGCCTCACAAGTAAAGAAGACGTAGCTCTCCTCTTATGTTTATGAAGCGGGAGCCATATGCAAGAGGCACAATGAAATCGTTGAAAAGGTAACAATGCAAATAATATCTTCTTTTGTTGTTGAGGTGCTTATTTCGATGTGTTGAGGTCCAGCAGGAACACATGGGTAGTCCGGTCGTCGCCAAATGTAGGATCGGAGTGGCAATAAAAGAGAAAGAAGGCAGCAGCGTGAAGTAAACTCAATAAGAATTTATTGAGTACAGCTGTAACGACCCCATCCAACATCAAGCCCTGCAGCTGTCAACTGAACAGTTGCTCACATTCTAGGACCCTTCGCATTCTACATTCCATGTATCTTACATAGCAACAGTGGGAACATTCTAAAATCAGGACACTACATCAGGTGTAATCCTTTACCTCGCTGTAACTTGAAGAATGAGAGTCTGTTTAGGAGAACTTGCATGGTCAACAATTTTGAAGATCTTGGCACCTTTGCCGTCCACTTAAAAAGTCTGGTCATCCAACATTGGGATTTGCCACCAGTTGTTTCTCGGGATGAGCAAAAACCAACTTGGATGGATTCCTTAAGGCAGTTTCTTTTATAAAAGACTGGAATCTAGTAGTGATCGCTCACTCCAAAGCCAAGGAGTAATAGCCAAGTTAGCTATTGGCCAGTAGTGTATGAAGGCAACAGAATCAACCTCAAAACGTCATTGCTTGCAAGAAAAGAAGCCTGGTGAATCCCTTGCAAGAAAATATGAGATGTGTTAATTCGTTTCAAATATTTTGATATATTATCTGCTGTTCCAGTGCATTTCATTTTGGTAAAAGCAGATGTTTAGAGGCTTATGTGTTCTTGCAGACACATTGTATTGCAGTGGCAGGGATGCTGGTGTCTGAGATATCATTACAGGGTTGATTAATCTTATGCAGGGATTGGCAGGGCATCTTAACCTCTGACCACTGTTGAAGGTGTATATTCTATTCACGAATTGACAGTGGATACATCTCTCGAGTATATAGGCTCCAGTACAGTCCTTCATCTCTACGCACCAAGCATAGAAATATCCATTACCTGGTTCTCACTCTGTCAAAAATTATATTTTCTTAGTTCACTGGGCTTGATGCTTGCTGTTGACATGTATAATGGGTAGGTCATCAATTCTAATCTCTGCAAGACTAACTCATCCATTCTTCCTTCTGAGGTCTATGAATGTAGTACAGTTAAAATGGGCCATAGTAACACTTGTTATTTCCTCTTATGAACTATGGTACTAGGTATTATTTTAAAATGTTTCAGATTCAAGTTTAACTTTGTTCAGATTTTCAGAAATTAGCAAAGAGTAAGTTATATTTTTTTTGTTTTTTCAGTACCTCAAGTCCTGTATGCGAAATGAATAAAATAGAAGCATATATTCTGGACGTCAAATAAAGAAACCGGACTGACTAAAGTTACATATTTTATTTATGTGTTAATGATACATGGAGCATACAGTGGCTGATTTCCATTTTGGTGGTTTTCTAACAACTGCAGTGCATAGAAAAGATAAAAGAAGTGCTACAAAATCTAGAATTTCTGGAAGTATAGGAGTTTGTAGAATTGTCTGAAGGATCTGAGTTCCATTAGCAGGGATTTCCAAATGTGTGATCCGATAAATGAAGAAAGGCTTCTTTGGCTGACTGATGGAATCTTGGATTTGCAGAAGGAAGCAGTGGTCTTTTTAATTGTGTTCAATATGGGTTTCATCAGAATACTATATTACATTTTTATTTGTTTAATTGTTTTACATAGCACAGCTAGAAGCGGTATGAACGCACTTTAAATAAAACAACTAAGTACTTAGGATGCGCAGTGTAATTGAACTTGCCAGAGATGGTCAACAGCATAAGGATAGAAGCAGAATCTGTCTAGATTTGTGAAGATTGGTATGTATAATCTAGGCTATGGCAAAATGGGAATTTTGCTCAATTGCAGTATGAGAATGTGGGTGTTTACGCTCCTTGTAAAGAGCTAGATTGCTGGCTAGGTTGTCCATTGTGCTGGAAGGGAGTTGCACGTGATTGTTGCCATGACAGTGAAGGATTGCTTTATAATCTGAATTTAGGGGTTTTTGAGGTGTATTATTTTTTTGCTTCTTGATGCTCTTAATCCCATGGGTATGGTAGGCAGATTGGCATGGGTTGCAGATTTTTTCAGGAAAATGTCTCTATATGTCAGACAGACTATTTTTAATATAATCCTTCCAGGGCTAGCCAATGAAGTTCCTGCTGGATCGGCGTGATGTGGTTGAATTGTTTTTCATTGCAGTTAGTTTTTCTTTTGAGTGGAAAACCATCTCGAAAGGAGTCAGAGAAATGCTTGGCAGACCAGCCAGGATGTAATTTACACAGTCACTTCTAGAAATTAACCTGGCATTGGTAGCATGTCTTTTAACTGGCTTGGTGACAGTATGCATAATCTTTTCTTTAAAGACTGAAGGTAGCTATTTAATGCATGGACTACTATGTTTGTGAGAGGAAGTACTGTCAAGGTATTGTTAAGAGTGAAACCCAACAACATTGGATGAGAATGGGCTTCCACTTTGAGATTTTGCATCAGTCCTCGGTTGACTTTTTTTTGTGTGTGAGTGTGATATTAGGGGGTATTTTCTAGTTTGTAAGTTCAATATCAGAAAATGTTCTGCCATCCCGTATTGAAGCTTTTTAGACATGACTGGAGAGCGTGATTGCCCTACATTGATGTGAGCATCTGATTAACTTTGGTGACAACTTTAGTGTCTGCCCGATGTGAGCTCAGGGGATCCAGATAGAGTTAAGAAGCCAATATCTCCCAATCACTTTGTGAGGGCATGTGGCTCCCTCAGCTAATTGCAAGTTGTGTTGCAGAGATCTATCGCATGTCTATGTGTGCCCCATATGGTGATTTACTACAGAGAAAGGGATTCTTAGTGCTTAGACATTTTGTCATGATTTGTTTGTGAATGTATGCATGGTTTGCTGCAGGACAGAGTAATGCAGTGGGATCCTCTCTCCTAGTTCTTGTGTTTAGCCATTTCTTATGTTGGCATATACCGATTCCCAGTGTTGAGACATCCCTCAGTCCCCCAAATGTCTCTCTATGTTCAGTGTCATTTACTTTCCTGCTGTGATACTTTTTCTTTTCCTACTGGCTGTTTGTTTTTGGTACCTGCCCATGTTTTTCCTGAACTTTTTGCCATGCCTTGGGTTTCCTGTATGTATGCCTCCCTTACCAATTTGAGACCATGTTCAATGTATCCTGGAGTATGGATGTGTCCCATTGTGTGTGACTACCGTACTTTGAACTAAGTGCTCCATATTCTTCTGACTCCCATGTCCGTGTTTTCCCTGTACTAGTAAGCATGTCTCCTTGTTCCGACATGGTAGCTCGTTACCAAGTGTTGGAGTGCCCAGTCCCAGTGTCCATGTACTGCTTGCCCCAACATGCATTCCATCCCAACCCTGTGTCAATGATTTCCCTGTCCTAGTTGTAGGGATGTTTTCTGCTGTGTGTTACTTCTCTCCTTGCCCCAGTGTTATCTTGTTCTTTAAATCAATATGCACGACTCTATATGTCTTCCCTGTTCTTCGTTCATGTCTATGTCATTTGTTGTCTGAATTAATGATGATGAGATAAGGATGTTAGAACCCTTAAATCTAGCTTTATAGCCTTGAGCGATTGCACAACTATCAGTATATGGTTGGTGTATGTGTGCATCCCTGGTGAATCTGGGTAAAGCCATCACTGCCAGCAGCTTCTAACCATACATATATAGGATGTAACCGCCAGAAGTTTAATAGGAGCTACAATAGTGTTAGGTATGATAGAGCATTACAGTTGCACAAATTACATTAAATTGATTTTAACTTCAGCAAGAAAAAAGAATACAATTCTTTCTTGTTTAGATTGCTTTTTAACCAAATTTCATGGCTTTTAGTCATGTGGTTTCACAGCTAACGTGTTTTCTCCCATATCCAGCATGCGGGCTTGTGGTCTTTTCAAGTCTTGGCTATCACATCATCCTGGACTTCGCCTGCTTGTAATTACTCTAAATTTTGACTGTTTAAGGACGTGTAGCAGAGGGAGAAAAGGTGATTTTCAGCGCCCCACAGTTAAGTTAAATAAGGAAGCCAGCTGGGCTGTCACTGTGGTTTAGCAGCTCGAAGCTTTGGGTTCAACCAGAAGCATACTGGGTGCTACAGAAGTTTGCATACTTGTGGGAAAGGATTGTGAACATGAGGGTCCAAGCTGCCATCAGCACTAAGACTCCCCATGTGTTTTCTCTTTCAGGTACATTGCCAGAGATCGCCCACAGGCCTTTTGTGCAGGATGATGCTCCTGACTCTTATGGTGTTGATGAGTTCTCTCTTTGTGCAGACACTGGCAGAGGCCAACAAGGTATCCAGGAATAAAGATAGAATTTTTCATAGCGCTGGGATATAAAGGTACCTCAAGTGGGAATCCATCTTCCTGCTTTCAAAGCACTTTGTTGACTAGGATTGATTAAATTGGCCATTAGTATTATACTTATGTCTTCTGTTAAAGTGGACACTCACGTGTAACCCTGTTGTCCTTTTTCTTCTGCGTGCAACATTGTCCAGAGAACCTCCTCAACTGCAAAAAGACTGGTTCCTCCTCAGCACTGCATTTTTGTAACACCGAAAATGTCATTTTATAATAACACAGCAAGCAGGTAGTCGTGCATCACACTGACGTTTATTGTGCACAAAGTATCCGTTTAACCAGCGACCAGAGTAGATGGATATTATCTACTCTACGATGTTCAGCCTGAACATCGAGTCACCATGCCGCATAGAGTAAATCCTTTGAATTGATGTCCATTCCTCTGTTATAGGTAGATGACACTGCCTATTTGAACTAATTAAGTCCTATCCTAGAAAGCAAGTACAGTATGTCCTTTGCAAAAGGTGTTAAGCCTTGTGCCCACCAGCCTTATTGATTAAAGCCAAGGATCCTCCTGATTTATCTGGCCTTGATGTAAAAGGCTCTGTCAGTCCTCTAAGTTTTCCAGACTTGCTTTTGTAAAAATAGAGGTACGTCGATATCAATCAAACACTATTGTTTTTGTGGTGAAAGATAAGCAATCCATGTGCCCATAACCAAAAACATTCAGTCTAATTATTAAGACCCATAAAGCCTGTACCAACCACCTAAGCCACCCCACTTCAGTTATGACAAACAAGGAACCATGTGGCTATTACCTGAACAATTCAGCAATAATGGTAGGAGTCGAGGAATTCCAGCCTTAGCCTCTTAAACCATCCTGCCTGAATGGTAAAAGGCAAATAAAATCCGCAAACCTTTAGAAATGTTTGTTACACTTTCTGTATCTCAGAAACTTCCTGAACCTTTACCTGAAGGTTCTAGACTTTGGTGCCGATTACGATCCGGTAAAAAATTTCCCCATGCGACTCGTATCCGGTCTTTTTACCGTACGAATCGTACAAGTGCCGTACGAACTGGCAATCACGATTCGCATGGTAAAAAGTCCATACGAACCGCATTGGGAATCATTCCCCACACGTCCTCGGGTCGGAAAATGTGTCCGACACGTCCTCGGACGATTTACCGTACAAACGTGAAAAGTCAAGTCCGACCGAGGAATCACGATCCATCCCGTGCGTCCGAGGTCACAACCGGATGGAAAAAACACCGTCCGCACCGAACTCCCATAGCAACCATGGAGACGTGCCCGCATACGCGCCGACCCCCCCCCAGCCCCCGTACGTACGCGCCGACCCCCCCAGCCCCCGTACGTACGCGCCAAACCCCCCCCAGCCCCGTACGTACGCGCCGACCCCCCCCAGCCCCCGTACGTAAGTGCTGACCCCCCCCAGCCCCCGTACGTACGCGCCGAACCCCCCCCAGCCCCCGTACGTACGCGCCGACCCCCCCAGCCCCCGTACGTACGCGCCGACCCCCCCAGCCCCCGTACGTACGCGCCGAACCCCCCTGTATGTACACCCGTGTACGTGTCGAACCCCCCGTGTACGTGTCGAACCCCCCCGTGTACGTTCGAGTCGTACCCCCACCCGTGTATGTACGGTGCGTACCCCCCGTGTACGTTCGAGTCGAACCCCCCGTGTACGTTCGAGTCGAACCCCCCCGTGTACGTTCGAGTCGTACCCCCACCCGTGTATGTACGGTGCGTACCCCCAGCGCGTACACGGGTGGGGGTACGACTCGAACGTACACGGGGGGGTTCGACTCGAACGTACACGGGGGGGTTCGACTCGAACGTACACGGGGGGTACGCACCGTACATACACGGGTGGGGGTACGACTCGAACGTACACGGGGGGGTTCGACTCGAATGTACACGGGGGGTTCGACTCGAACGTACACGGGGGTTCGACTCGAACGTACACGGGGGGGTTCGACTCGAACGTACACCGGGGGGGGTTCGACTCGAACGTACACGGGGGGTACGCACCGTACATACACGGGTGGGGGTACGACTCGAACGTACACGGGGGGGTTCGACTCGAACGTACACGGGGGGGGTTCGACTCGAACGTACATGGGGGGTTCGACTCGAACGTACACGGGGGGGTTCGACTCGAACGTACACGGGGGGGGTTCGACTCGAACGTACACGGGGGGTATGCACCGTACATACACGGGTGGGGGTACGACTCGAACGTACACGGGGGGGTTCGACTCGAACGTACACGGGGGGTTCGACTCGAACGTACACGGGGGGGGTCGACTCGAAAGTACACGGGGGGTTCGACTCGAACGTACACGGGGGGGGTTCGACTCGAACGTACACGGGGGGTACGCACCGTACATACACGGGTGGGGGTACGACTCGAACGTACACGGGGGGGTTCGACTCGAACGTACACGGGGGGGTTCGACTCGAACGTACACGGGGGGGTTCGACTCGAACGTACACGGGGGGGGTTCGACTCGAACGTACACGGGGGGTACGCACCGTACATACACGGGTGGGGGTACGACTCGAACGTACACGGGGGGGTTCGACACGTACACGGGTGTACATACAGGGGGTTCGGCGCGTACGTACGGGGGCTGGGGGGGTCGGCGCGTACATGCGGGGGCAGGGGGGGTACGGTGCGTACATGCGGGGGCTGGGGGGGTACGGTGCGTACATGCGGGGGCTGGGGGGGGTACGGCGCTTACCGGGCCACCTACTCTGGTCGTTTCGCGCCGTACTTCGCATTTGCGGCACTTTTTGGGTGCCGTGAAAATATTGCCGTCCGGACTGCTGTCGGTTCGAATCGTAATTCCTGGGTCGTGAAACGCTGCCTGAAAGCGTACCGACGTCACGTCGCAGCATTCCCGGATCACATTCGTATGTATATTTTCGTCGGTCGGTGTTTTTTACGATTCGTACGGAAATGGTGTTTCCATGCGAATTGGAATTCCATGTTTGTAAAGTTTTACGACCGGGTACGAATCGGACGGGGAAAACGCTCCGACCGACGGTTCGTACCCGGTTTTTACCGGATCGTAATTGGCACCTTAGTTTTATAATACTCGGTAAAAGCCCCCTATTTTTTCTTCTAAACCTCTTAGTTTTCCATCACTTTTCCCTCTACTTTACATTTCAGAAGTCAGAAAACAACCGATGCAAGTGCATCTGCCCTCCTTACCGAAATATCAGCGGACATATTTACAATGACAATGTATCTCAGAAAGACTGGTAAGTAAGCCTCCTAGCTTGGATGAATCTATAAGCTGGTCACATTTCTTTGAACTGTGTTTGTACACTGTCAGATCTGCTATCAAATGTGCTCCACAGTTTATAGATAAGATTCCCTGAACGATATTATATTAAGTGTCAGTTCAGGGGGTGAGACTCTAAATCATCAGGGCGATAGGATTCCAAGAAAGGCACTCCAGATATCACCGTTACCAAATGGAAATACTTAAGCGCTTGCCACTACTTGATTAGGCAGGTCATGCTGGTATTTTCGTTGACTTCCTCGGTTAAAAGACCTAAATGGTGCTAATGACATATACTTTTGTTACTCCATTACTGTACGTGTGGGGTCTTTATTTCACATACCGTCTACCGTTCCACACATGACCATATTAGTTACCCTAATTAATGCAAATGAGCACACAACTGGGTCAATAGATGATTTTGATGTCGTTTTAAGCTATTTAATTTTTCAAATTAATTTTTATTTAGTTTCATCGAAATACACATACACTCACCTACATCCAACTGCAGCTGAGGTTCAATAAGAAGGAACAGCTAGTCCGAAGTCAATAACAGAAACGGGGGAAGAGATTGGGAGGGGGAACTTGGAGACACAACTAAGTAAAGGAGTTTGCTCCTTGATTGCTGATGTTGCCTGACTGAAAACATTGCCTCTGTGGGGGGATCCACTGGATCCCCGGCATGTCCTTAGTCTGTTACCTTGTGGGTAGTAGTAGCCTGGCTGTCAATAAGGTCGACATTTTTTCCATGCCAACAACGTCCCATAGCTTATGCAGCCAGTCCGTGTGATTGGGCGCGGAATCGGTGCCCCATTTGGATGTAATGGCTTGCTTCACTGCTCATAGCCCCATCATAATAACTTTCACTTTGCTGGAATATAAGGGGTATGCCAATGCTTTTGGCAGTACTAGTAATATAAGTCTAGATCGGTTGGGAATGCCCGTTTCGGAGAAATTGAAGAAGCGAATTAATAAGATACAAATTATTTAAATTAACAGCTATGAGTGCAATGATTACGGTAAAATTTAAAGATGAAATGACACTTTTTAAATGTGCAGCCTGCACTATGCCGCCATAGTTATTCGTTTAGACCGCAGAAACACTTCAATGCAAGTTGACTTTTAACTAGAAATGAACACGACAATGCGAAAATGTGCTTAATGGAACGGAGAGGCTTGACCATAACCTCTTAGCTGCCAGGCCCCTCTGTGCCATAACCTTTTAAGATATCTTTGGTAGTTTGACTTAAGACCTTAACATTTTGTCCGCGTAAGCTGTTTCCATGATGGGATATCGTTAACATAAATATCGTCAGAAATAAATATCGTCACTAAAATATCGCTTACATTAATATCGTCATCCTATACTTAAACAAGAATTCACACAAATATCGATTTTTTTTTATCGACAACCCTAATATCGTTCACACTAATATCGACAACATAAATATCGACTACTACATTATCGACTTTATTTTAAATAACATTACCTTAGACATAAATATCGACTACACTAACATCGACGACCTATCTGCTTATAGAAATATACAAAAAATATCGTCTTTTTATTACCAACTGGATATGCACTATTCTTTTATTTTACTCACTTTTTTTACTATTTTACTTTACAAAACTATTCACACATATAATTATTTAGTTTTCCTAATACTTATTGATATAAAAATATATACCCTTTTGATCAAAAATAAATTGAATTAAATAGCATAATATTTACCATGTTTAGTAATAATTTACTTTTTATTGTTAAAAAACAAATGAATATTGTAAAATATACATTAATATGTTCAATAGAATTATGTATTAATTGTTTATTGTATATTAAAACATGTTTTTCATTGTTAAATATTTTTCTCAGATGTTAAAAAATGTAAATTTATGTTATGTACCTATCATGATAAAATCAATGACATAAAAAATATGTAATATATTAAATTTTTGTAAAAAATATTAAAATTTATTATACTAATTTATGCATAATTGAAACTGTATTTATGTACAAAACTGCAATATAATTTGTTAGCAAAAATTATGTTAAATGTTTTATAAAATGTTCAAAATCTTTGCAGTAACAAATTAAACTATGAATAAAAAAAAAATTAAAAATTTTTTATTTCTTAATTTAGAAACTTGTCATATGTATGTAAAAATGTTATAAAAATGTCTTTAATTTATATTGTTGAAATGAATATTACAACATGACATATATTATTCTTATTAAAAATAGTAAATAGATAATGCTGGATAATAAACCATAATAATTAACTATTCTAACTCCAATCCTACGTAAGTCAGGGTAAATGGTGGATAGTAAACCATTATAATTAACTATTGTAAATCCAAATATAACATAAGTCAAGGAAAGTGCTGGATAGTAAACCATAATAAATTACTATTCTAACTGCAATCCAACATAAGTCAGGGAAAGTGCTGGATAGTAAACCATAATAAATTACTATTCTAACTCCAATCCAACATAAGTCAGGGAAAGTGCTGGATAGTAAACCATAATAAATTACTATTCTAACTCCAAACATAACATAACTCATGGAAAGTGCTGGATAGTAAACCATAATAAATTACTATTCTAACTCCAATCCAACATAAGTCAGGGAAAGTGCTGGATAGTAAACCATAATAAATTACTATTCTAACTCCAAACATAACATAAGTCAGGGAGAGTGCTGGATAGTAAACCATAATAAATTACTATTCTAACTCCAATCCAACATAAGTCAGGGAAAGTGCTGGATAGTAAACCATAATAAATTACTATTCTAACTCCAAACATAACATAACTCAGGGAAAGTGCTGGATAGTAAACCATAATAAATTACTATTCTAACTCCAATCCAACATAAGTCAGGGAAAGTGCAGGATAGTAAACCATAATAAATTACTATTCTAACTCCAAACATAACATAAGTCAGGGAGAGTGCTGGATAGTAAACCATAATAAATTACTATTCTAACTCCAATCCAACATAAGTCAGGGAAAGTGCTGGATAGTAAACCATAATAAATTACTATTCTAACTCCAAACATAACATAAGTCAGGGAGAGTGCTGGATAGAAAGCCATAATAAATTACTATTCTAACTCCAATCCAACATAAGTCAGGGAAAGTGCTGGATAGTAAACCATAATAAATTACTATTCTAACTCCAAACATAACATAACTCAGGGAAAGTGCTGGATAGTAAACCATAATAAATTACTATTCTAACTCCAATCCAACATAAGTCAGGGAAAGTGCAGGATAGTAAACCATAATAAATTACTATTCTAACTCCAAACATAACATAAGTCAGGGAGAGTGCTGGATAGTAAACCATAATAAATTACTATTCTAACTCCAATCCAACATAAGTCAGGGAAAGTGCTGGATAGTAAACCATAATAAATTACTATTCTAACTCCAAACATAACATAACTCAGGGAAAGTGCTGGATAGTAAACCATAACAAATTACTATTCTAACTCCAATCCAACATAAGTCAGGGAAAGTGCTGGATAGTAAACCATAATAAATTACTATTCTAACTCCAAACATAACATAACTCATGGAAAGTGCTGGATAGTAAACCATAATAAATTACTATTCTAACTCCAATCCAACATAAGTCAGGGAAAGTGCTGGATAGTAAACCATAATAAATTACTATTCTAACTCCAAACATAACATAAGTCAGGGAGAGTGCTGGATAGTAAACCATAATAAATTACTATTCTAACTCAAATCCAACATAAGTCAGGGAAAGTGCTGGATAGTAAACCATAATAAATTACTATTCTAACTCCAAACATAACATAACTCAGGGAAAGTGCTGGATAGTAAACCATAATAAATTACTATTCTAACTCCAATCCAACATAAGTCAGGGAAAGTGCTGGATAGTAAACCATAATAAATTACTATTCTAACTCCAAACATAACATAAGTCAGGGAGAGTGCTGGATAGTAAACCATAATAAATTACTATTCTAACTCCAATCCAACATAAGTCAGGGAAAGTGCTGGATAGTAAACCATAATAAATTACTATTCTAACTCCAAACATAACATAACTCAGGGAAAGTGCTGGATAGTAAACCATAACAAATTACTATTCTAACTCCAATCCAACATAAATCAGGGTAAGTGCTGGATAGTAAACCATAATAAATTACTATTCTAACTCCAAACATAACATAACTCAGGGAAAGTGCTGGATAGTAAACCATAATAAATTACTATTCTAACTCCAATCCAACATAAGTCAAGGAAAGTGCTGGATAGTAAACCATAATAAATTACTATTCTAACTCCAATCCAACATAAGTCAGGGAAAGTGCTGGATAGTAAACCATAATAAATTACTATTCTAACTCCAAACATAACATAACTCAGGGAAAGTGCTGGATAGTAAACTATAATAAATTACTATTCTAACTCCAATCCAACATAAGTCAGGAAATGTGCAGGTTAGTAAACAATATAAATGTTTCTATCTAAATTATTTTTTACACCCTATTCCCCTATAATACCAAAATAACGCTTCTTCAATATTAATTTAATAATTTTTATTATTAAAAAATAAATTTCGTGTAAAATTTTAAATTTCGATGTTAAATTTTGATTTCATGATAAATTTCTAATTTATTAATATTTTATACAATTTTTTAACACTACATTTTTAAATTACTACCCACCCTAATCCCCTATAATACCAAAAACCCGCTCCTAAAATTTTTATTTGAAATTTTAAAATTTAATTACAAATTTAATTTCGTGAACAATTCGAAATTTCAAATTAAAATTTCGATTTCTTAATTATTTTCTAATTTGTTTATATTTTATAAATTTTTTAAAAACCAAATTTTAAATTACTACCCACCCTTATCCCCTATAATACCAATAACCCGCTACTAAAATTTTAACAATTCTTTTGTAGAAAATATTTTTTAACACATATTATTACTAGTAGGAGTTCCCCTATAATACCAAAAACCCGCTCCTAAAATTTTTATTTGAAATTTTAAAATTTAATTACAAATTTAATTTCGTGAACAATTCGAAATTTCAAATTAAAATTTCGATTTCTTAATTATTTTCTAATTTGTTTATATTTTATAAATTTTTTAAAAACCAAATTTTAAATTACTACCCACCCTTATCCCCTATAATACCAATAACCCGCTACTAAAATTTTAACAATTCTTTTGTAGAAAATATTTTTTAACACATATTATTACTAGTAGGAGTTTTGTAAGTTTTTTAAAAACATAATACATATTTTTTTATAAATTTTATAACACCTTATATTTTTGTGTCGATATTATATAAAACGACATTTTGATCAACGATATTCTGTTCATCGATATTTTTTTATGACGATATTTTTGTCATTCTCACGAAACGATATTTTTTACAACGATATTTTCTATTACGATATTTTTAACAGTCGATATTCTTACCACAATATTAATGCTAGTCGATATTTTCCCGTCGATATTCTATCTTTATACCGCGTAAGCTATTCATGCTAAATTTGCATTCCTCTTTTCCAACAACCTGAGTCGTCTAAAGGTACCCAGGATTTGTGAATTTCCTTGGAGGGTTTCGACAAATTAGCCTAAATACAGCTACATTTTGTTTTTTTTTGGGGGGGGGGGGAATGGGAAATAAGTGCTGCAGAAGAAAGATCCTAGTTTTTCCCTGCAAAAAGCATCAACAAAGGGTTTACAGTGCAGAAATTACCATCTTCTCAGCTTTCAGGAACAGGCAGACGTTTGTCACAAAACCAAAGATTTCTACATAGTGTTGGCATTTTACTTTGATACATCCATTTGTGTCTACATTTTCACCTGTAACTTTTTATAACTATGACAGGTTTTTGAAAGCAATAAACTGTTACGTCCACTAGATCCTTCTGGTTACGGGTATATATAGGGCTTGTAGGCTCACTAAGAAGCTGAGGTAACCAGAGCCAATAACTGAGTTGCACATTGCAGTTGTTTTTCATTGTGTACCAGTATTCAGCAATTCGTTTGGAAAAAAATGAAGAGTAAAAAATAAGTATCAAGGAATCCTATGTATTTCCAAAATGGGAACAATGTAGGGAATTTAGAAGCAGTGGCTATTTACACCTCACTGAATTTGTGGGTAGCCATATTAGCATGTGAATTAAAGGGCATTTTTCTAAATGATTTCTTTTTTACCCACTGTCTTACATTTGTAAGGCAGAAATGCATAGAAAGACAATTGGCAATAACACTTGTTCTACTATTCTGTCTCCCGATAAAAATGTACATTTTTGAAAACTAGACACCCTGTGGAATCCAGGATAGGGTGACTTATGTGGCCCTCACCAGGTTCTGTTACCCAGAATCCCTTGCAAACCTCAAACTTTGTAAAAAAAAGAGAAAAAAAAGAAAAAAAAACATTTTCCTCACATTTCTGTCATGGAAAGTTCTGGAATCTGCAGGGAGCCACAAACTTCCACCCACCCAGCATTCCCCGAGTCGCTCGATAAACGTGGCACCTCACTTGTGTGGGTGCGCCAAGTGCCTGCAACATGGAAGGGCCAAAAGGTATTTTGGGGACATTAAAATTATCGATCACAAAACAACCTGGTTTTGCCAGGGGGGCACTTGGTTTCAGACTCGGTGGCTATCTGGGGAAATCAACCAAACCCAGACATTTCTGAAACTAGACACCCGAGGGAGTCCAAGGATGTGTGGCTTGCTTGGATCCCCAAAGTTTTATTACCCAAAACCCCTGCAAACCTCAAATTTAGCTTAAAAAATCAAAATTTTCCCACATTTCTGTTTGGGATCACAGTGCTTGCACAAATTCCCTACCACCCAGCCTTCCCCTCAATCTCCAAAGTAAAATGATATCTCACATGTGGCCCCAAAAATATAAGGGGTGCAAATGCCCTTGCCCAAGGGGCCTCTTCCCCCTCCGTGATGCCTAATAGAGTGGATCCCTGCTTGGGGTTTGCCCTCCTGCAGCGATCCTCAAACAGGGATCCACTAGGGAATGTTACATTTGGAAAGGGGAGATTGTCCCCTTTCCGATGATACCTCTCCTGTCTGCCTAGGTACTTGGGCTGAGATAGCCTCACGAGCACCAAAGCAGTGTAACTGGGATGAGCCAATTTGCTCATTTCATTTTCACTTTTAATGTAATGACGTCAGTGCGCCATGTGCACAATCGTCATGACATTGAAAAAAAAAGGCCTCTGAAGCTCTTCCCCAGCTCCCGAAACTAAAAAGGAAATCCCTCTGCTGTTTGCAGCAGAGGGATTTTTGAATGGTGTGCAGAGGACGTAACATCTAAGTCCTTGGCACACCAGTGCCACAGCCCAGGCCGTTACTGTTATGACCTTGGCATAGAAGGGGATAATGTGACAAGCTTAGAAATATTCACCATAACTGGAGTATGTACCAATTTAACAATTGTATTAAATTTTGCTAAGACACCTATTACAACGATAACCAAACGTCCTATTTTTCCCATATTTCACCTAATGCTTCAACAGAATAGTTGTATATTTTAAAACAGTATTTTTGAAACTTGATATTTCTCTTCTTTAGCATAGTTCATTGTTTATGCAATGAAACATTTAATTTTAGAAGGTTAAACTGTGTTTGATACCTATGCAAATGGAGGCTTATGAATCAAGAACCTACATACATAAGATGTCTCTAACAAACTTTGTGCTAAAAATTTAGAAGCTGCATGTTATTTCCTGGGAAAGGAGGAGCTGAGTTCAAATGGATGCTGCTGCCTGATTGGCTCTGAAGAGGAGAGACCTGATACAATGTCTACAACATATTTTATTTCTTTATATATTCGTCCGTGTTCCTAATGTAGTCTCAACACTCATTCCACAGGCATTCCCAGACACTCATCCCATTTTCTTCTTGTACTTGACTGACAACTGTGACTTCCGTTGCTGTTGTTCATTCGTTGCCTTATTATTGATGCTCGATTTTTACAGATTGGTACTGCAACTGTGTGCCTATTTGCTCAAATTATTGAGACTCTGCTGAGATTCATGAGTTAATGGGAAATTTGTCTGCTTTAATTGGATTTTGAGTTTTATGTTCTCTTTATCTCACTCTTTTTCTTTGAAATTTGAACTCTTTATGAGCTTTGCTAACTGTAAATTATGGTCCTGTTCTTTAGAATATGGCATTTGTCCTTTATGAAATGTGCTGGATATATTATTTGATGTTTTGTTCTAACCAAAATTTTATGACACGTATGTAATCGTACTTGAATTTACTGACTAACCTGAATAAAAAGAATCTTACTAAACTCTTAATGAGGAATAAACTTTTTAAACTTATTGAAACTCTCATCATTGACTCAACTTAGAACTGTCATTGTGATTTAACTTATTATGATGAAATAGCTCCTGATTCAAAACACATTGGCAAAGATCCATCACTTGAAGCAAGTTATACTTGCAGCCAGAGCGGAAACGGGCCTTAACCCTGTAATTGAAGGTAAGAAAAGGTTGAACCATATTATTTAAATTTTGCCTCATCTCCACACTATCAGTTTTCTGGTAGCAGAGGTATGGTTCACACCTTAAACGGAGAGCTATAAAATAATTGCCCAAGTTAGAATAAAATACTCGAATCCTGAAATCCAATCCACAGGGCTTGAAAATTGACCAGGTGCCATTTGTGAAGGTTGTCGCTGTTTTGGAAGTGTGAGTTTTAATAGGGTGATGTGTTGCTTATTGTAATTATGTTTACTGGTCTATTATTAAGACGAGAGTGAATGGTTGGATGAATGGAGATGTTTAGTGTTTGTAATGTAAAGAAATTTAAGAGATTCATGCTGGATGTGGGTAGCCATCGTCAAATGGTATTTCTTGTTTGCAGGTTTTGTAGTGTAGAGTGAGAGGTACCGTCACCTATCCAATTGAGATAGGGACACTAATTAACTGTTGTGATTGCACTAATATTGTTTTATGTTAGCAGAACCTGATTGTGCAAAGGGTGAAGCTGCATTGATTAGGGTGATTTCACTCTAGTCCACATATCACTTACAAATGTGAAATTCTTTTTGTGTGCTAAAAGTCAGAGGGTGTAAAAAACTTAGTATTCCTATTGTTGAAGTTATATCGTTTTCTTTAAAAGAGCAGCAAGAATTGTTATGTTTTGATATTGTTGTTTTAAAGATTTTTGTTGACTTGTGCAAGTACAAGAGAAATTGTAAAGAAGAGTGAGCTGCTTCAAGGAGTGAGATCATATGTCACATAGTGTTTCTTGCTGGGATTGGTTGGTGTACATTTCACACAGTGATTGGTTGGTGATGTCAGGGTGCCACGCTGTGATAGGTCAGTGGTTGTGTGACTATCGCATTGGGATTTGTTAACAGGATTTTGATAAATAACAACTGTGACAGGATTGGAGTAAAAGAATCATGAAATGCTTTGAAGAATTTAAGAGTTTTGTAAAGGGTGACGTTACAGTTTTGATACAGTGAGGCAAATAGGTGCCTCCCGAGGGTACGCTTCCACATTACATGACAGCTGAATTGGGATTATATACATGTTTATGGCTTTGTCAATGGTGAGAAAGAAGGTTGACACACCAAAAGAGGAGGGGTTAATGTTTGACATAGGCAACAAAAGGGGTGTGCAGTTTCGTTTTTTTTTTATTAATCCACCATACGTTTTGGCAGGAGGAGCACTTCTTTATCAGTTTCCCAGCTGACGACGGATGTCCCATTAATGTTAAACCAAAAGCCTGGAACAACTATCAAAGTCAGAAAGAGTAATGGTAATAATGTGGAAAGTGTCTAGACTAACGGCCATTCGGAAAATTACATTCCCCATTTCTAACGTTGAAGAGAAGTCATGAGCACAAAGAAAGCTATATATAAATGTACTGTGGCACATAAACAGGTAAGCGTTTTCAGCCAAACAGAGAGAGAATAAAAGAGCTGCACTGGAGAGACAGTGAGTTCAGGTACCTAATATCTGTGGACTGATGCTGGGCTGCATCAGTTGCCTTAGGTGATAAAATATAACGTGCACCGTTTTAAATCTCTTTCTGAGCATGTATTTGACAAGAATAACTTTCTGAATCAACGACAATAATATATGTTGCGATTTTCAGTGCTACAGGACGGTGAATGCAAAAGCAGAAGAGCTAATAAAACATAGTACAGTGCTTTAAATTAATTTAGGAAGCAGTCACTGTATGGGACATCTATTCAGGAAAAACACAAACCTTTCCCTCCCAAAGCTCGAGGTTAGCACCTCTCAGTATGTAAGTCACAGTATCAATTTATGAAAAAAGTGTCTTACCATCATGAAGTGTACACGTCAAGTGCCTGCTGACGAGAACCTAAACAACTTCCATAGCTGCCAAGGTTTCAGATTGCTTATGTGTGACATTTTCATAATTTCAGTGTAAATATGAGTGGCATTTCAATGACTATGAGTGACACTTCGGTACGAGCAAAATAAAGCAATGAAGGCGACTGAAGCATATAAATATAGGAAATTGCACCCATTTGAGCAACAAGAAACTCTAAGAAGATCTGAAAACTGCTGCAAATGACCTGTGGCTTTGCTGTTACTCAATATTTGTGACTGCTGTAATTTCTATTTTTATGCTCTCTATCAATGCCCAACGCCATTGTGTGGTATCATTTATATGCCTTATATCTTTATTTGTAAAGCACTCTAACATCCTTCAGCCCTTCTCTCACAAATTTTTCATTTGTTTTCTAGTACTGCTCATACCAATGTAGGGTGCCAGAGCACTTTACATCAGACAAACATTATACCAACACAGTGACTCTTTCGTGGGTATTCCAGGTTAGCAACATGTTGTTGGTAGCACATCTCCCCGGACAACATCTGACGTGGTTTCATAGGTAGTTATGAAGCTGAAGTGATTTGCAGTGTTCACAAGCATTTTGCCAGGTGTACTACAAGAAATAGAGCACACATTTGAAAATAGCAACTGGGGGCCCAAGCCAGTTGGATATTTGAAACTGAAAATATCCCGCAATGTCACCTTAGTACCAATACAGGCAGGCACGCACAGGCTTTAACCCACCGAGCTATCTCACCCATACTATTTTTTTGTCTAAATCTAGATGCTTATATGGCGTGTGGGTTAAGGCTGATTGAAGAGATTTGTGTGTTGTGTCGTCATGGTTACGCCAAAGGTCAATTCAAATGAGATCATCAGTATCCTAATGAGCATTATTAAATTTCAAAAAGCCTTTCTATTTTGGCCACATGATATTGGAAATTGTGAGCGTGACAAAGACAAAAGGGTGCCAGATATCATTGTCCACTGAAGTGCAGGTACTCTCACTGATAGAAAGCCCCGAGGGCAATCGGTACCTGCTCATTTAAAGCACTGCTTGTGCAGGTACCCTGGCTTTCCCCTTACTGTGGGTGTCACCCTCGCTGACTGCCTTCCCAGTCCACTAGTCCAGATTTTTTTACACCACTCTTAACAGTACATGTTCTGCCTTCCAACCCAAGCTGCACCCCTCCACACTCCATGCCTGACATGAGAAAGAGTTCAAACATGTGCCACCTAACAATGATCTCGCTGCCTGACCGCGTGCTGCCATTTATTGTGTAAATCACCCAGAGGCTGGTGGCACTTACTTGGGCAGTGGTCCAGAGTCTGGAGGAGTGTGGCGATGGCGCTCCAAGAATTGCTTGACACACCATGTCTCAAGGCAGTGGCTGCAGGCTCAATTAGGCCTCTACTGCGCGCTGTGGCAATTCGGGTTTGCCTGCCGCCTCATTATAACATTTACCCTCCAGGCTGCAAAGGTGCAGGCTCAGCCGGCTGGCTGCAGGCAGGTTCAGGGCGTGAGTCACAGCAGGCCGCGGCAATTTGAGTTTGATGCAACTACTAAACTGAACACACACACAAACACACATCGATCGCATGTAGCCCAGGGTTAAAGTTGGAAAAAAGCACTTACTTGAAGTCTCTCCATTATGTCTTTTCTGATAATTGCCTCAATGCAGACTCGAGCACAGCATCCATCGCACTGATCCAGATCCTCTTGGTGGGCTTTAGTGCTGAGCTGCTGCAATTGAATATCAAATCGAAGGTCACTGTAGTTTGGCGTCGCCATCGACAGTCAAAAGACTCAGGTCTGTCTGTGCCGCCCACCCTTCAACACAAGAGGAGGGTAGCAAGTGATGCGTGCTACTGCAAGTTCATGTGGTCCAGTCAAAGGTCAGCTGGCTGCCTTTTAAAGACAGGACGCAGGCCGGTGGTGTAAGTGCCCCACCAGCGACCCCAGCAACCCACGTTGAGGCAGGTAAGCGGTCAGGGAGGGCTGCTGAGGCATTGGGCCGCACAGGTCAGGACTTAAAAAAACATCCTGCCTGCAAGCAAGCATGACCGCCCCTCCATATTCACACATGGACCGTATTGAAATGCGCTACTGACTGTGGCGGCAGTAGGCCAGCTCACCAACGAAAAACAAAGCTGCTGCTGCTGCCCGCTACTTGAGCTGTGCAATGCCGACTTTTGTGCAGGAAACCAGGGTTCAAGCCTCGAGGTCGCGTCCACATCCAGTGATTCTGGTCAAATCCATTCATCTCCCTGTGCCTGAATGTGTAATGTAAATACGGTGCTATGTAAAGCGCTTCAATACCTTCTGGTCGATTTCGCGCTATATAAATTTGCAAAGATAAAACCAGGCAAGGCGCGACCCTTCGGACAGCTGGCGCCGCGGCCGCTCTCGAGAGGCAAGCGTGTGATGCCGTGTCACTGCTGTCGTGCTGCGATACATTTCAGCGTGAGGGCTGGCCAAACTTTATACCCAGGGCCGTCATTGGTAGCGCTTTCGCGCGCTACAAGATTGACGGCCCTGGGACTGTCTGGAACCACAAACGGGGTACGTACGTTGCTTGCTGTTCACAAGGGGGCCACGCGGCACTGGCGGACCGTGGCAGCGGTTTTTATAATCTATTTGGAGACATGGACACTACTGCCTGTAGTGACAGTAGTGTCAGCGAGTGTCCAATTCAATTATAAAGGCCGCCGCCACGGGCCACCAGTGCCGCGCAGCCGCCGCCGCCCTCAAAATAGTGCTGCCGGGGGCGGACCGCCCCCACCGCCCCCCCCCTAGCTACGCCACTGTGTGGGGACCTTTGTTACGCCACTGGCTCAGCCAGATTTTAATAATATCGATGACTTCCATTTTGCCTTTTCTCAATTTGCTTAATGGCACGTATTGTCTTGTAATTGAAGCATGCCTCATTTATCAGGGGCCTGCCCACAGAGAGGGCTTCAGAGCAGTGTCGGGGGGATTGGGGAGGGGGGTTATTGGGTGCTGTGTTTAGAAATAACTCATGGGTGTTAAAGCACCTGCTGCAGAGCTTCTTGTGTGTGTCTGAGAGTTCTCAGGCAACAAACATGTAAATATAATTCAGGTGGTTAATGTACCTGCTGTGACTGGTTTGACTCATCATAAGGAAGCGCAGAGAGTTATGCCTGTTGCAAAGAACGTGTAGCATACGGATCACAGAACTATGTTTCATGTAGATAGCTCAGTGGGTTCTGGAACCAGATCCGAAATACCCAGCAGCCTACGGTTTGGGGACCCTGTGATGGTTGCAGGGCCCTTCCCTTTAGGTGTCTACCCCGTCCTTAGAAACGTGGGTTACTGTGTCGAGTCTGAGCCTGAAAACAATGTCGGGTCATGAGACACACCTGGAATGTGTTGATTTGATCTGGAGTCCATATCTGTTCCTGAAGTCCCAGGTAGCAGGCGTCCTGCCCATTTGTAGAAGTGAGCTCCAGATAACTGTGTGCAGCCATGTGTGAGCCTATGCAGAAGGGTCGTGTCTGGAGGCCTCGTGTGGGACACTGTGTCCGTCTGCTGAGGTGCCCCCCACCACCCTCACCATCGTCCCTACCTGTAGATTCTCCACTTCTAGAGGCGACCAGACAATCATATTTTCCCAACGTTTCCTTGTTTTTGCAGAGGCCCGCCGTTCCTCCCCGGAGGGGGGGAGAGGCTAAGGGGCCGGCGCCATAACCCGCGCCGCGCCGAGAGGGGGACAAGAAGGAACCGGTTTTGGGCGCCCGAGGCGACCAAAGACGGCGGGAGGTAGCACCTCCTGCCCACGCGCTGGCCTCGCGTCTAACACCCCCCCCGCAGCCAATAGGGGGGGCAGGACACGAGGCAAACCCCCCAATGGGGGGGTAGGCCTGTTCAGGCGGGAAGAAAGAGTCGGGGATATAAGGGGCCGCTCGCCCAAGGGACTCCTAACTTCGGGAGCAGGGAGAGCGGCGCCCCAACGTTGTCACGGCAAATCCCACCCACCCACACCAAGGATACAGCAATGTCGCAGTGCTGGACAGCAACGCAAGCGTAGCGGCGGAATAACGGTACGAGGGTTGGCTAACGATACACACCGACAGGGCGGTGTGTAGGAGGAGGGCCGCTCACCTTGGGATGCCGCACGGCAGGGTGATGTGGCCTGGCCAACGGAAGAGGGGTAGCAAACGGAGACGGCGCTCGCGGCCCAGACCCGGCCTGTCGGCAGGGCACAAAAGGTAGCGAGTTGGGGCCTAACTCCGGGGGAAGACGAAGCTACCCCTCCCTACACGCAGAAAAGCGTGGGTGACCAACCAAAGGGTGGTCCCAGTGGTAATTGGACCAGAGGAGAAATACGCACGAACAACAACAGACCTGGCTGGTGGGTCGGGTACCTTACGAACTGGAGCGGCAACGGACTACGAGCGGGGGCACGGCTGTGTGTCCAAAGGGATGGCAGTTCGCAAGTAACCCCAATACGACCGATGTTATGCCAGATGTATGTAACCAGAATAAAAACTGCGGCCAACAACGACCACAAACGTACCATTCGTGTTGGCTAAGTTTTTGGGGGTACAGCGGGGGGAGCGGGGGCAGGGGTCATACCGGGTAGGCGCAGTGCGAGGGTTATGAGTCACCGCATGTGTTTTTACTGCATTATTGGGTTTGCCTTTAATAAGAGCACATGGGTCATGGCTGGACTGACGCTGTCCTTTCTGAGACCAGGGTGCGATGGCTTAGAAGAGCACTGCAGGCTACTCGTAGAGATTTTGATCAGAATTCACGAGAATATGGCCAGTTGTTTAATTGTCATGATGTGTTGGTTTAGTGGTCACAATCTTCCATTTCTTCAAGTCAATTAAGAATCGGTGAGTGGCACGGTGGATCAGTTATGGGTTGGATGGTTATGTAGTTTCGAGGTGGAAACTAATGCGGAATATTTATATTTACTCAGGTGATAACGGTGGATATTTACATGCTCTGGCTTGGGACTATAAGCGTCAGTTCAGGTGGGCAGTAGTCACTGGTTGTCATATTATAGATGTGATAGGCTTGTTAAAATCATATGGCGACCTTTCACATTCTCCGTACAGGAGAGACCTAGGACGTACCGCTTTTCTGGACAGGTATATTATGGATTTTGGTCGGGACCCTATGGGATTGGGATATTACACGTTGGATGACAGGGAGTGCACTTCGCTGCTGCTTAGATTTAAGGTCACGCATCACAGGGTTTAAATGATGGGGTAATTTGACAAATATATTATCTTGCCCCACAAATATGATGGACAATTCAACTGCGCAGTATGTCATATGCTAACGTTAACTTTGCATGTATATTATTGGAAACATTACGCTTGGATAATGATGTGATGTGTTGGACTACTGTGGGATACTGAAGCAACGTCTGAAACAAGTCAATCAAACGGTTTTTGTGAGGTAATGCGCATGGGTTTCCACTGACATGTCACAAATTGTATTGGAATATGTTAACAATACACATATGTCACCAGAAAATGTGTGTGGGACTGATTTGGAATGACATGTAGCATTACAATTGGAATTGTTTTCTGTTTTTTATCCCTGACAAAGTCGTAGGGTTACGCTCTTTGACGACCAAACACGTGTTGGCTAAGGCTTAAAAGAAGAGGCCAGTGGGCCGAAAACAGTAAAACCACTGAAATATTGATTACATACTGTACTATCATTTAAATTGTTGGCGTGTGCTTAAGGTTGTATGATCATAGCTTTCTTGAGAGTACTCATGAAACGTTCTAAAAGCCCATTGGCCTGTGGCCAAAGAGGTGTGCTCTTCTGAAGCTTCACATTAAAATGCTGAGAAAATCCATCCTAACAGTATTTTGGAGCCCCTGTTCAGAACAGCTTTGAATGCATGACCCAATCTCAGCTATTTCATGCCCTCTTTGCACAGGCACACTTGTCTATATTCTAAGGCTCTTACATTGTATATTCAGGGATTGGGAGGTTAGTGTTGGGCACGCAGCACCTCCGCTCCGACCTTTGCTTTCACCTGCAGTGGAGCAGGGAGTGGCGTCGTAACTTAAACCCTGCCAATTCCACCCCGCTGTTCGCCGTCCTTTTTCCCCAGCACCCGCCTGCCCCCTGCTACCTGCCATGGGCGGCAATTTGAGGATTATCCCCTGGAGCCAGAACCTCTAGCTACACCACTGTCCCCGCAGCGCCCAAGGCCTCTCATGCACGGCCATGATGCTGTGAGAGTTAATGCGGCCGCGAATGCCGGCCTGGACGCAGACAGCGGCAGTTAGTCGAATCCTCCGCCGCTCCTGAATCCGACCTCACTTCCTCCAGGACGTGAGGTCATATCCCCTCTGCGGTGCCAGCCAGTACACAACCACTGCTGAGGGCAAGCCCCCTACCGGGTTTCGGTGTTGGGCTGTGAGTCAGTGACTCACTGTGTGACAGCCGCGCTGCGGACGGAAATTTCAATGGGCAGTAGTCAGGCTAAAAGAGATGTAACACTGTAGCACTCAGCATCCACTTAAGACAAGATCATTAACTGTTTACAAGTCTGCCGGGAGATGCAGAGCCGGCGCACAGGTATCACAGGCGCCGGCGCACGCTAGCAGCCTGGCAGAGCCAGTTTCAGCGCTGGTGAGACAATGGCTTTAAGATGCGTGACAATGCATTTCAGTGCGGTGATGCAGAACACCACACTGAAATGCGGTAGAGTCACGCCTGATGCGTGATGCTTGGCAGGCCTGCATGGCCCCTATGCTGGCAGTTTAATTGTCGTCCTCCTAGACGCTACACGAGCACCACCAGGAAAGAAACACCACTACCCATACATGCCTTGTTTTAGTTAATGTTACCACTGGAGGTCAGCAGAGCTCCACTGAAGTGTGCTTAGCTGCATCGTTTTCCATGCCTGGCGCACTGTTTTCCTGTTGCGAGTTTTAGGTTGAGTGACAGCTTTCCTGCGCCTATGTTATAAATTCAGACGCGCGGTCTCTAGTCAGTTTACTCAAGAAAGTGTGTTAAATCTTTATTTTTTTAGCTTTACGCCGCTAATTTCGAAAAAGCAGGAGATGTAAAGTATATTTTTTTTAGAATATTATAAACGTCCCATCTCCGACTTCTTGCCGCGATCAGAGAGAGACCTCACTACCCCAACTGGTTGGTGAGGCATTTGGGTTTAAATAACTGACCCGGTTCTACGTAAAATGGGATTTAGAGGGAAAGGAGTATAGCGGGTCTGGTTCTCTCACCAAAATCATACTACATATTTTTCAAAAAAGTAATAGGCTTCTGAAGCAGCTTCCCAAGTCCCGCAGTCATGCCTTCATGTTTTGGGGTGGTTAGTAATACAGGATAATGCAGTACCCGCCAGAAAACCCGTCCCTCTTGCTTGGTTCCACCCCTCCATGGTAGTTGGCCTATAATGGAACCCAGTTTCAGCCCGCTTCTGCAGTCACTGCTCCTCTCACATGGTGACATTTTAAGATCTCGCCTGAGAAAGCGCATGCGTTGTCGCTTGCAAGACATTTTGTTTACTTATAGGGATTTACAGCCCTTCCAATGATTGGCTTCATCGTCACTCCCATTTCTTTGCATTCTTTGTTAAGGACCGGCTTCATTTCTTCTTCCTGTGTTTGTCCCTTCCATGGATATTTCCCAAGTATGGCTTCCTTGCCCAGTATGTGTCCTGGCACTGCTCATAGGACTAGGGCAGTATCTTTATTTAGGTTGAGCCTAGCGCAGCGCGCATGCGTTGCACTAGGAGATGACCTTTTGGAATCGATCTGTACTTTCCTAACACTCGGCATGTGGCGGCATCCACCTTGCGGGAGCGAGCAGCAGCGCGCAGGGGCCATCTGTTTCTAATTAGCATGGCCGCGCACGCTTGTTTACATTTCTCTTCTCTCTCTCCCCTGCCTGTCTCACCCTTGCCCTCCCTTGTTTTATAAGTGAGCGGGTCCCATCATCTCTATACGCTCCTACCTGCAACCCATTTCGTTGGCCCGAATTTAAACAAAACACTTTCGGATTGTTTTCTCAGTTTCAGTTAGATTCAGTGAAATTGACGCCATAAACGAGCTTGGCCGCGCACGCTCCCTGTCTTTGGTTGTGATGGGCACCCCTTATTAAATCTCCAATAATCTTCTCCATAAATACATCATTTCTGACTACCCGTCCTTATAAATCTCGTTTATTCTCAAATTAGTTCTGCTCCCAACTAAAAAAAACATTCAAAAACAAATCAGCACACTATTCATTTCAGCATCCATTCATTCAGCTACTTCAGACCGGAGGAGCACTGACGCAGCCACGTCGAAGGGGGTCGTTCTTATTTCAGTTCAATCAACCATTACCAAAAGCTGAAAATAAACCCCAAATGCGTACTTTTGCGTAGTTTACAGCAAACTAGACGATCTGAGCCTTAGAAAAAAAAAACGTGCACGTTTCAAAAGTATCCCTGAAATGTTTTCCGCCAGATGTTGCGAGCTCTTTGCGCACAATGTTACAGGAGATCGGAGTCCGTTCCCAAATATTTTCTCCACAGATCTGTTGTTATGTTACGGTGTAAATGGATAAACACTGCCTGGCTTGATTGGGTGCACATATTCTCGGCAATAGTGCATCACTATAAAGTTATCCTTGTGACACCTCGGCGTTTCCAAGGACGGAACCCAAAACGTACAGCCCAAGTCATGCACGGTGGAATCATTCTGGTCCTGCCGCTGATACATGAAATGTGACCGGCTGCTGAATGTACTTTCTGATGTTTGTAACCTCGCAGCTTGTGTGCTGCATGGCTAAACACTTATAAGATCCCAAAGGCGAGACCTATTTGCTATGCCAATGCTTGTTTTACTTGTAGTTACAGCAGTGCATTTGTTTGAGGCCGTTTTCCCCCACCCCAACCCGTTCTGTATTGTTGCTTGCCCCATTGTTTGCCCCATAGTTTGTTTGCCCCCTTAGTTTCTTCCTTACCTTGTTAGTTCTTGCTTGCCCCTTCATTTCTTGTTTCTGCTGTCGTTTCTTGCTTGCGCCGGTGTTGTTGGTTGCTTCACCCCCTTCCACATTGTTGCTTGCCCTCTCATCCCCGTCCTGGCAGGAATAAAAAGGCATTGGTAAATCCAATAGGTTTTGCCTAAAATAGAGAGTCATTGGCTTTTAGTCAGTGGTTTATTCTTTTTAGCCATGTTGTAAAGCAGCATGGCTGAAGGTTTACAATAAAAAGTGCTCTGATGGAACAGAAAAGGAAGGAGGAATGACTGGTCAAGTGGATGGATCGGCATTGACAAATCTTAACACAGATTGTCACCAACCATGGCACTAAGGTGCTCTTCGACTTGATTAGCAGCTTAGCTGAGCTGTGGGCTGGGTCGATTAGTCAGTGCCTGAATGCTATGTATATGCATGGGTGCTTCTCAGTCCAAACCACTCAGTAACCCATCGTCTCATGTGCCTCGTAAATGAATGTAGTAAGCATATGTGCACTGTTATGTGTACAAACGTCCAAGTGAGAGCATGAACAGAGATGCACGAGGCTGTAGATACCCTTCAATCTGCACACAGGCAGAATGCAGAGGGAACTGTGATGGATACAGTGACTTTGACATTAGGATTACCACCATACATATTTCAACTTTGACATTAGGATTACCACCGTACATATTTCAGATTTGACATTAGTATTACTACCGTACACATTTCAGCTTTGACATTAGGATTACCACCATACATATTTCAGCATTGACATTAGGATTACCACCATACATATTTCAGCTTTGACATTGGGATTTACACCGTACATATTTCAATTAGCTTGTTATCTTAAAAAGAAAAAAAATCCAGAATGGTAAAAAATAAATTCAGCGAGTGCAGTTTAAAGTATTTTTCTCCTTATTTTTGACATTGATCTAAATAACAATGTTATCTTTCATATGTAAACATTTTCCTCTTTCACTTTGCATGCCTAATGTAATGATTTGCCAAGGTAATTCATCAGCATGCAGCTCAGTTCGCCCGAAAGAGTATGATTTATCATGCATGCTCATATGCCAAGTTAATATGTATTGTGCAACCTGTGTATATAAATAACGACATACGACTTCCCTGTACACAAGCTGGAGTAAAGATGCTTCTTGTGCTTGATAAACTTTCCTTAATCCTGATGGTGACCATCAAGTAGTGGTTAGGTCAAAATATCATCAACTAGTTTGACATTTAGACACGGTTTCATATGGCTAGAACATCCTGATGGGATAATTGTAAATTAATGTGCTTCAACTTGTGGATAGGTAGGTATTCGGTCACTTTCAATATGCACACATTTTGTTACAGATCACTTTTTTAGGTCAAGCCTAGCGTTGCAGCGCATGCGCTGCTAGCTTTGCGAGGCATGTAGTATACAGTATAGCGTGGAAGCTTCGTGGAAGCTCCACCCATTCTCCGTCCATCTCTTTGATTGGCTTAGGTCCTAAATGCTGCCTTGCGATTGGTTTAAGGCTAGTTAGTCCCTCCTTATTACAAGCATGTCGTCATTTGTATCCTTCCATGGCTACTGATCCCTTTACTTTCAACACTATTTTCTTCCCGTGTTGCCCCCCCTCCCCTCCAGCAGTCCGTGACTTCTGCCGCCGCACTCCCCCGCCCATTCGTGCCTTTTTGCCCACCCGCCTGCAGTCCTGTTTCCAATGCAATAGGTCTCGCATAAATGCGAGTCCTATTGCATTGATAATCCTTGTTACTATTTGACGCCTATGACCACAGTTTTGCTGTTTCTGAGCAATGATGGTTATCGATGGATCGATCTCTGAAGGGTTTGAGGTTCAGTATCAAATCTCTGACGGGCCAACTGAACCTTAAGCTGGGAGGCCCATGTCAACAACAAGGGCTCACTGTCTCCATCTAGGTGTTGTTGTTTTGTTCCCCTTTACTGATCTGCTCTGAGCGTGTTGTGCCAGTGTGACGAGCTGCTGTGGACACCCCACGCTTCCCCATGGCGATGTAACGGGGTCCTGCAGGTCACTCAGAAGCCGCTTGCCCCTTTTCACTACCTGAAGCGCTCGGAGCCTCTGGCACTTGAAGTAATGTATGCATGCCAGCAGGGTGACTCCCTGTGGCACCTCCAGGCTGGTAAGGGCACCGCAAACAGGCCCGGAATGCAGGCACCGGGGCTCCAGCAGCCTCTTGGAGGGAGGAGTGGACAGCTGCCCTGGACATGACTTATCTCTCTGCCTTGCACTGAGAAGTGTCGGGTTAACAGCAGGGTAGTGACAGAGTGCAGGGATTATCTGCTCTACGCAGCCAGGCTGCAGGATACATTACAGTCTGGGGCAGTGGGAAGGCCTCGGTGAGTGCTGCAGGTGCACCCAACCGCAGTGACTCGGGCAGGTCATCTGTGCCATTCACAGCCACGTCACTGTAAACCTA
This sequence comes from Triturus cristatus, assembly GCF_964204655.1. NCBI lineage: Eukaryota > Metazoa > Chordata > Amphibia > Caudata > Salamandridae > Triturus > Triturus cristatus. The sequence continues at coordinate 535,301,559 of NC_140579.1, forward strand.
TTGCAGCAACTGTTACCCAACTAGACATTCCACCCATCTCTGCTCCCCAGCTGCCCCTCATCTAGGTAAGCGCTGCATCCAATCATACACAACCTATTGATGGCAAGTCCCGGACCTGCCCAGATTGATAAAGCGCTTCAATGCCATGTTAATGGTAGAAGCGCTGCATGCATGCTTAAAGCACCCTATAGCTTAATAGAGGACAAGATGGCCGGCACCAGCCTCTCACTGCTGCTTACAAGATGAAAGTCTGCCGTCTGCTGAGAGATGATTTGAGTAATTCAGGAGATGTAAATCTTGGAAAAAGCAGTTAATTTATAAAAACATGTCAGCTGAAAGGAAACATCGATCCGATATATTTGCATAATTTCGAAATTGTTTTTAGACCTGACTATGAACGTCCATTGATTAAAACTATTCCTAATTAGAGCCTCCAACCTGCTTCACTATTAATCTGTGTTATTCTGCTAGGGTTTGTAGTTTTACCTGTGAGAACACCCTCAAACTGTCTTTTTTTTAGTTTCCCTATGTCTTAGTTTTCTTTTCAGATAGTCTCATAAATTGAATACTGCGTAGAGTTGTTGGATACGAGACTAAATTAACACCATATCTAAACTCATTTTGTACAAGTCCAGAAACATTTTACTTTAGGTACACAACGCTGCATTCCTCACACGTTCCCAATATCCGTTTTATGGAGTTATTCCCCTGGTACACTCTACAAAATGGCTTCTATTTCTCAATAAAGGCTATCAGATCTTTGGCCACCGGATGCATAACAGACCTCCATTATAACAAGCTCTGTCTTCAATACTTAGATGCCTTAGATGAACTCACCATTCACACCGTTGGCTGCAGTGAGGTTCAAGTATTGAATTCAAGGTAAAACTAAACGCATTAACACATTTTAAAGTCCCACTCGGTAGCCTTTCGTGAGAATTGTGTATTTATTATTAAAACATAGGCTATGAAAGTGATCAAAAGTTGTTCTCTGCTAAGCATCAAACAGAAGCCACTACATTATAGTTGATGCTGGCGCCTGCGTAAATGCAAACAACACATTACTAGATAAGCACAAGAGATAAGTGCTCACAGATGCTTGTCGTGGATAATAAATCATGGCCGGCCCGCAGCTGCTGTTAAACCTCATTGTGCACTGCAGGAGTGTGGGTGCCTTCAAGTACACTCAAAATGCTTAAAAGTGCAGATAACAGTGCAGTTCTAAGATAGAGTAACCAATATAATGGGTATGAGCTGTTTTATGTCATCTATCTGCCATGCCATTTATGTGTTTACTTTGAGTAACTGTCATTGTCAAGAGCGTGTTGTTTTGGGTAACTGTTCAGCCAGTGAGCATCTAGATGGCTGTGTTTGGTGAACGAATGCTGAACAGCTGGAGACAAACTTTCTCTTTCAGATGAGACATTTCCTTGGTAACTCTCAAAAAAGTTTGAGGTGTTCACTAGGCAGTCATGGTCCAGTTTTCACGTCCTCCAATCTGGAAGTCTACAATACAAACATACACCAGTGAGCCTGGAGAAGAACCACTGTCGTCCGACTCACAAGAGCCGATCACAATACTACCCCTCAGTTTACTAGTATAAGATGTTTTTGCAGAGGGGCCATTGACCCTGTTCTATTGACACCTCACCTCTACCATAGCAGGCATTTTTTGTGTGGCTATCATAATCCCTACAGTTCTAGCGGGTTCTCCCAATTTACAATGACTCTGTCTATGGCTGTGTTTTGAATGAACGGGTAAATTATTTAATGAATGATACTATTTCTAGAGCTTATATAGCTACTTATAGGACTGCCCCACGCTGGGAAACAGAAAAACTAGCAGATCCCAATTCAGCATGCTTCTGCAAAATGGCAGGTTTTGAGTAGGTTACAAAACTGGTGTTCATTGTTGGCCCTGCGATGATTGAATGGAAGGTGGTTGCTAGCTGTTGGTGCCAAGAACCGGAAGGAGAAAGCCTGTTGTCCTCTTAAATCAAGGCACATGTTTTTAGGTCTTGCCTGAGCCAGCTCATGCGCTGCTCTGGCGAGACGTTTAGTAAGTGGGCTTCAAAAAGCCGAGCACATCTTTTTGTGTGGCCTAGAGCGTGTGGTTACGCGCACAGTTACGAGCACAGGCGCCATCTAGCTTTCCTGTCTCGTCATGGCTCATTAAGTGCATCGCTCGCAGGCACCCTTACAGCCCGCGATCACTTTCACGGCCACTCGGCCAATTCTTGTTTTTATTTCCTTTTAGCGCGCGCGCCTCCTCGCTCACACCTCTGCTTCCGTCCTTCCAGCACCTGTCACTCCATCTGAGCACACTCGCTGAGAGTAATGGGCATCCGCTTTTAAGAAATGCTTGTTTTATTTGCCGATTGCTTTGGTGTTAAAATAAAAAAAGAACATTGTCTTTGTATAAGTGGCAACATGCTCCATAATTTGTATTTTCTTGTCCCATAATTTTGCCATTCTTGCCACACAATATGTTTTTTAAATGCCGCAAACTTTGTGTGGGGCCCTTATCACACTTTTTGGCACACTCAAAAGGGGGATGTTACGGAGACAAATTACCATCCCCAAACTAATTTCTGGACGTGGTGGCCTATCGCCACCTGCAGGCCAAAACTATAATTTGTGTGCTGTAATCATATGTAATCGCCACAAAAAAGATCTGAATGGCGTCTGTTGATAGGGTTGAATGTGTGATTTTAAGAAGTTCTGCCTACAAAAGGTATTCCCTGTTCTTGTTTCCAAACATCCTCTCTTCATTCTTCCCTGGTTTATCTCACCCTTCATGTTCCATTCCTTCGTTCCTTCTTACATGTTCGCTCCCACGCTTTCTAACACTTCTCCATCGCTACTGCATTTCTTAATTTCCAACCTGTCGTTCTCCTTTCTCATTTTCTATCCTACTCTCTCAGTCACAATCTCTCTTCCCCCTTAGACCTACCATCCTATCTTCTCTGTTTCATCCCTTTCTTTATCGGGGTATCTCTTTTTTTTCTTTGATGCTCTCCCAAACTATTTTCTGTCCCTGTCGACCCAATCTACTGGTCTTTCACACACTCGCATGAAGCACCTTTTCTCACCCTCTCCTGCTCCCTTGACATCTCTTTCTCTCCCCTCTTAAACCCCTTGTTCTCGCTGGTCTTTTTCATTCCAGACTCTCTTCCCTTGCTCATGGGCTCTCCCCACTTTTCCTCCCCTCACTCTCCCAGAATCTCCGCTCCATACCTGAACGAGCCAGGACATCATACATGGTCTCACTAGCTCCTCCTTTTCTCATTGCTTTCCCTATCTTCTCAACCTCAGCTCTCTTCCTACTTTGCCGCGTCTCTACCTTTTGTCTTTATCATTCCAGTTTCCCGTCACTCTGTCCCCCTTTATATCTCCTGCTCATCACTCTTCTGAGCCCTTCTTCTCCCTGGTCCTGTTTCTACTTTGTGCTTTCTTCGCCCCCTTTTCTTCCTCACTTCACCATCTTCTCGGACCCTCATCTTCTCCTCTTTCCCTTTCCTATTTTAATATCTGCATTGTCCTTTTCCATCACTCACTCCCATACGTTGTCGCCTACCTCTCTCCCACTTTATATGTCTACCCTCTTCTGACCGCTCCTTTCGTCACACCTTTCTTCCCCTTTATAGGCCATCTCTTTATCCCGCCCGTCTTTCATATTCTGCCATATTTTTCCTTTTTTACATTACCTTCCCATGCTCCCATCATTCTCCCTTCATAAATTCCTTATTGTCTTGCACACTCTCCAGCCCCCTCTGCCTTTACCAATCCCACCTCTCTTTCATCTCTCTTCGCACCTCGCCATGACACTTCTCTCCCACCTACTCCATCTTCAATGATGTCACTTCATTTCAAGAACCTTTGATGTTCCTAAACACACATTGCCCTCAGCCCACTCCCTCACCCAACCCCCTCGCTCTCTCTCTACACACTCTTACTTCACTTCCTGTCACTTTCTCTCTCCTGCTCCTTCTCGCCTTACTCTGACTCTCCATCTGTCTTGTTCTCTGCCTGCCCCGCCCTCTCTAGCCTCTCTTCAACAGTCAAAGCCTTCTCTTTCTCCCCCCTCTCTCGCTCTTGAACCCCCCCAAGCCCTTCTCACTCACACAGATATCTAAGCCTCAGAAATCCATTTCTGGGGAACCTTGGTAAGTTGTAATTGCATTTATATAACACTTACTACCACTGACGAGGTGCTGAAGCGCTTTACCCTGGGCAGCATGCTGCCACCGAACCCAAGGTTAGTGGCTGGTCATGTTATTGGTTATTGGGGTTAGTTTAGTGACTCAAGCAGATATTCCATGCATTCACTAGAATTTCCTTGGGGTAGATTAAATAAATAGCAGTTTGGTGTTTACATTAGTGGGGTGGGGGAGTGGTTGAGGTATGTGAGTTGATGCAGATGTTTATTGGGATTCTTCATGCTGATGTTTGGTGGGTTTAATAAAATACAGATGAATGCAGATATTCTGAAACCTTTCCATGTTACAAGCAATAGGTAGTTCTCCTTGTCTTAGCCTCATCGCAGCCCTTGGCCCTTTGTGCAGCAAACCACTCACTGGTGTTGTTTGAAGATCTAAACCATTCCATCAAATAAAAAACAAGCATTGGCATAGCCAATAGGTCTCACCTTTGGGACCTTATAAGTGTTTAGCCATGCAACAGTTGATGTTGTTGCACCAAGGATATTGTGCTGCATAACTAAATACTTATAAGGTCCCAAAAGTGAGACCTATTGGCTATGCCAATGCTTGTTTTCTTTAGATCGTCATATACTATTTACTGTTATGTACAGCATTACAAGACTTGTTTGGGGTGGTTCATGTTATAAAGTGTTACTTAAATGCATTCAGCAGTATGGAGAGCGATGTAAATTCCCATTTTAGTTTAATAATTCCCCTTGGCCTGCCTTCAATCGTGCAACATGTGGTTTCAGCACAGGGGGAACATTTAGGAATCCCCGCCAACCACCAATCAAAGAATCTAGGTTATTTTCTTTTAAGTTTCTTGCTCTGGCTTAATTGCGCCCACAGCTTCTTCTATGTTCTCCATTAGGCTTTTCTGGTCAAAAAATGGAGAGGAAAAGCTAACTTACCAAGCATACAGATATTTGTGGGAAACAGGATTTTTACGAAGAAGCAAAAATGATTCAAGGTAAAAAGTATGTTTAATCCTAGCTGTACTGTCACAGTGCGAGTACTGTTTAACGGGCAACAGCACTTGAGGCATGCCATTCCATGTTACGACTTAACATTCTAGGTATAATGAGGTAACCACATTCTGGGGACATTATGATGAAAAAAGGAGAGTAAGTTGGTTAAGAAAACAAGCATTTGGCATTGAAAATGAAAATGTCTTTTATTTATGTTTTGGTTTTAAAACTTAAATAAAAGGCTTTGTCATTTACAATGCAAATAGCTTAAACTTGCGTACATGCGAGACCTATTGCATTGAATATGCTTGTTTCATTGTGTAAGCAGAAGAGTATGAAATATATTGTCCTTGCATATGATTAAGTAGAATAAACATGTGCTCAACGCCTTGAAAGCTGTGGCACAGGGCAGCCAGACTTAACTTTAGGGGCACCATGTGAAGTATTTCTACCAAACTCCAATAGTAATTAGGTGAAAACACAATACAAGAAATCCCAAACCAATTTAGAAAAACAGGAAGTATTTGACTAATTAAAAAGACACCAAAACAACAAAAATCTAATAAGTAGAACCGAACATATGAATTTTTAAATACAAATAGTGCCAAAAAGCACAAAGCACCAACCCAAAGTCAAAAGTTAAGGATGACTGCAAAGGATCAACAGTTAGATAAAGGAACCAGGTTTGTCCCGGCAGAAGTTTACCTTCTGACTTAGAAACTTTTATGGAGAAAAAGTGCTCAATGACAAATTATCAGCATGGCAAGCTGCAAGCTGAATCCAAAGCGGGGTTCGATGACAGTGGGCAAGCTCAAAGTGGGCAATGTCCATGCCCAGGAAGGCCTTGACATTGATTGGAAGGTGTTTGGTGTACGTCCTGGTCACACCCTTGACGCTCTCAAACATAGAAACTTTTCTGGAATCGGTCGGATCTCCTTCTGCGGGGCAACCAGGCATGTTGAGGCCGACTGGCGATTTGCCGTCAGTGGCTTCTATGGCGACCCTGCTCTCCATTGGTTCTCCAGGCAGAAAGTTGGTCAAACGTTTCCAGGTCCCACGTTTTGGAGGTTGAGGACAGGAGGAGTATACTCTACCACCAGCCAATGGTCTAGGGTCTGGGGGCAATACTCTTAGGGTAGGTTTCACTCCAACAGAGGTCAGCAGTAGGGTCCAGGGCACGTCCAGTTGGAATTGGTCAGCTGAGCAGTTGAAGTGAGAGAGGCCTATATAAGCGTATGCCCCTGTAGCTCAAACCGGTCTGCCAACTGACCTTTGAAGTCCTGGGTTAAGGGCAGACAGGTCCAGTCTTCCTTCAGATAACAGAGAAGACTTTCTTCTGATTCTTTACAGGTCCAGGACTGTTATGCAGAGAGGTTTGTGGGGTCCTCATTTATGCTCAGTGCCAGCCTGGGATTGAGGACAATCCTTTGTCCACCACCTAAATCAGTTCAGGTCAGTTCCTCTTCTCCCATTAAGTTGGAGCTAGCCTGACTAGAGAGGCAAAAGAGAGACCAGCCAAGGTGTGAGCTTCATCTGCCAAGCTATCTTGTCAATGGAGGAAACCTGTCCCCACACCCAGATCCCTTTGTCCTGTGGCAATCCACAACTCAACACAGGGGAGCCATCAGGGGTCAGTTTGCAGCTGGACATTGGCTGGAGAGTGTATTGGTTTTAGGCAGGAAATTGGCAACTTTCTAAAAGGGTGATTTTAAAAAATAGTAATATAAAATCTGGCTTGGCCATTATGTTAGATTTTAAATTACTGTTGAAATGAGTTCTTATAATAATTTTCTAGCTATTCCCAAACTGAATTTAGCACTTATTGTAATTGTGTCAACCAGTGTTAACTTTTGGGAGAGCCAGCCTTGTCACAGTACAAAAACAAGCTTTGGAGGATTTTCACTACCAGGACAAGTAAAAAAAGTAAATATACATGTCCTACATTTAAATACCATGCACCATGCCCTATGGGCTTTTAAGGCCCACCTTAGAGGTGACTTATAAGTACTAAAAAGGAAGAATTGGGCATGGAAGAGGTTTTATTTTGCCAAGTCGAAATGGCAATTAAATATTTTTTAACTGTGAAGCAGCCCACTAGTATTGTTTAATTTGCGGGCCCTGAGTACAGGTGGTACCATATACTAGGAACCTACAAGCACATTAAATGTTCTAATCAGGTATATACCAATTTAAGCAAGTTTGAAAGGGAGGGCAAAAGCACTTTAGCAGGGATAAAATGCACAGAGTCCGATGGCCGACAAATGTATAAATCTCGGGGCATACCACACAAAAGTGTTTGCTTCTAAAATGACTTGTTAATAAATAACATCTCAATGTAAGATTAACTCTGCCAACCTGCCCCTTTTCGATTCAAACTGTTCTTGCCTGTCCTGTTTTTAATTTCAGTGAACTATGAAATCTAAGGGTCCTCTGAGAGTGGTGCCTGTGTTTGTTTCTCAACTAGCGGGTCACAGAATCTGCTGGTCAATGTGGGAACCCAGAGTGTACCCCACTTGTAGTGAACAACTGGCTTTCACCAGGCTGTTTGAGACTGATGATTGGTGGTTGATGCTTATATCATGATGCAGGGCCACAAACGTGTTTAGTTGTATCCCTGGGAGAGGGTCTGTGTACCTCCACATGGAAAATGTGTTAAGTCCCCCCCAACCTGGCAGTTCCACTGCCCTCTGCCAGAGCATAGTGTTTCACAGTTTGTGTGAAGTGTGTTGTTTTGTGTATGGCATTCATTTCTGTTCTAGTGTTGCATGAATGGTATTTTCCTAGAGGATATAGTGACTTCAGAACAATATGGAGATTCTATCCATGTAGCCTTTGTCGAAATGAGGCCCCTCATGTGGGTTCTTTTAGAGTCCTGTAATCTTACTTGTAGGATCGGGGAACAAATATTTGTATCCTGTCAAGCCAGAGTTCTAACATCCAGACGAAGGGCTAACAGAACCAGTTTTGTTACCTAGTCAGCAGCCCTGCCTCCAGATCTTTTATGTAGCATGGTACCCATGTTTGGTATGTCTGTTCTGTGCTTTGATGAATATATTTCATAGTTGCCTCCTTTTCCTTGCTCTGGGAGCTTGTAGAATATGCTATAGACCTTGCTTAAGAAGTCTGGCCTGCTTCTCCTGAAAAGCTAATCCATTTGACCAATTATGTTTCCCCCATCGTGTACAATGAGGGAACTGCAAGGGAAGAGGTGCCCTGTATTAATTGGTTGCAGTTATGCATTTTAAACTACGACACTGACATCCTGGCATACTTTGACCTTCAGGAGATGTGCAGTGCCAGTGGGAAGAGGTGTTTGGCTGCTGCCAAGACCGTGGAAGTTACCTTGTAAGGTGATGCTCTCCTGATGCCTATGCCATACTGTAGCCCATCTGTTGTGCACTGCCTGGAAGATGTGCCTTGGGACTGCTTAAAATTTAAAAAGAGCTGCCTGTACTTGAACGACAGGAGAAAAGCCCAGCTCACTGAGTTTTGCGGACAGCTTGCAGAACTGAGCCTGCTCCGCAGCCACGGAAATATCCACCCAGTTGGTTGTGACAAAACCAGGCAACGGCTTTGACGCATAAAGCTGAGGAAAAGCTGCGACTGTCGAAGGACTCAGGATTTGCAGTGTGTGCTCTCCTCTTTCCCTTACCTAACTTTGTGAGATCCTGCATTACCTTAGCCTGAAGTGGGCCACAATAAGTTTCTTTTTCATCGTAGCTTCCTCTGATGTCTCTAATACTTGAGCTACCTCCAGATAACCTGCAGTTCCAGAGAAAGTGTTATTTAACTGTGTTCTTTTGATTCCAAGACCGCTAGGTGCCCTCAGGTCGCCTTTTTCTCCCCATTGTAAAATATTAGCAGCAGCTAGCATTTTATGAAATACTAATATCTGATGCTGGAGACTACTTTGGTTGCTGATGCCAGCACCACTAGCTCCCTTACTGAAAATTAACATTTGAGACCGGTTGGAGTTGAAAATGGCCCTTCTCAGCTGATTAGTGTGCCTCTGTCACCAACTACCAAATCCTTGGTGAAGCCTTCGCTGAACAGTTGCTTCGTTTACATTAGGCTGGCATCTCCTTGCCCATTGGAAATCACTCTTTTTGGTGTTTCAAATGCCTGTTCACTTTGGGGTTTTGGTGGATTGCTGCATTTTTGGCGTGACTTTGAAAGCCAATGCCCTTACACACTGAACTAACCTCCACTTGCTTGCAGGACTTTCGAGAAAGTAAGACCAGGGTGAATTCATTATCGCATCATTGATACCTTTGTAAGGTTCAGTCTTCTTCTTTGCCATAGTCCGGGCCACTGGAATTATGCGATTTTATGGCTGTGGCTTTTTCAGCATAATTATGGATTTGCCGCATAATCCATAATCTGTGGCACAGTCTGCATATATATTTTAACAACAAACAAAACATTCTATCTCAAGCGGATCAAATGTTACAAAAACGCAGCAAAACGTGTTGCCACAAAGTGAGGTCCTCAAAGTTCAACTGGTCATCTCTCTGTTACTTACTGCTGTATTTGAGTGTTAAACTGGTAGCAATGAGACAAAAGATTCTCCCAAGCAGTGTTTGTGTAAAAGTGACAAAATAATTAAAGTAATACTATCACAAAATGTGACACATAATTAACCTTTTCTCGCTGCAATAATTTAGTCAATAATAGCCCTTCTCTGCCATATAGTTTCAGTGGCTTTGCCTATAGTAAAAAACAGACATGTAAAGATTTCAGCACATTGCAGAAGACTTGAAGTCTCTGGCCTACAGTACAATATTACCCATAACTGGTCATGCTGTATGTACCATGCTGCTTTAATGCTTATGTTCTATAAGATTGTTTTAGATTAAAGCTTCGCCCGCAAAGCTACTAGACCCTCTTATGTTTTGTGCTTTGCTTTTGCTGTCTGATCTAGTTCATCTAGTTTATATGCACCTGTTGATTACATGAATATATAGCACTTAGAAGCTATTTCAACTGTCATAAAGGAAACCGAAATGGAGTAAAATAATAATCTTAAACGCAGCTGTCCGACGTCAACATGTTAATCAAACGAGTTATCTCCTTAACGTTTGTTCTCCTAAACAGTAACAGAACAGTTTTAAACAGTAACTCATGTTCGATCTGTCTTGTGCCTTCATCCCAAGATTCTAAGGGAGATGTGCCTGGATAGGGGAAGACCTACGTTGTAGAGTAAGATTCGGTCACTGAGCATTTATCCTGCTAAGTTCATTCCTTGGCGCCTTTTGTTCCCTGCTGACCCAATGGCATCGACAGCCCGAGCGTCCTGTTTGAAACCAAAAAGAAGAAAACGTTTTTAAGCTTAACAACTCCAAGAAGGATGATTCCAGCTACAGGGCAGGTGGCATAGGAAGCCATAGTTTGCATTAGAGTGACACCCCGACCCTTATGCAGATAAGACATTTGGCCAAGATTCATCAGCTTATAATTGACCAAGCCTTGAGGAAGCCCCAGACAAACTGTACACCGTGGGGCGGAACACATGCTGACTGATGTCTTAAGCACTGCATAAGAAGGCTATGAAAAAGATTAGAAAGTCACTAGTACAGCAAGGTGATGTGTCCTAGGCAACCTTTATCCAATAAAAGCGTAGCACTGATCTAGCATTTCAGAATAAACTAAACGAATACATATATGACATTGTCATATGCATGATGTATATATAAATTCTATCTAGGTCACCCCACGTATCAGACGTCAGGACCGCTGTCCGGTCATTAGTGCTCTCCAAAATCGATTTTGGAAATTCTGCGCATATATGACACCCGTCAGAGCAGTGATGCTCTCAGTGGCAAGAATGCTTTCTGGGGCAAAATCCTGATCACGTTACTCAAAGACTTACACAGGTTCCCGCTCAAAGCTAAAATAAAATTTCAACTAGCCTGTTTTGATTACAAAACACAATTTCTTAACAAACCTAAATAACTTTACTCAACCTTTAAGTCAGTGGTCTTCAAACGTTTTAATACTGCGCCCCGGCTTCATGTTAAGACTTTCATTGGACCCTTTAAAAACACTGAGTCTAAAGACTTTCTTGGTAACGCAAGAAATTCAGTCACACTAAAGCAGCCACCCAAGCCTTCTAAGGTGTTGCCACTACAATTTGGAATTTGCTTGCATCCTGGACCAGACAATTAAACTGCTTTAATTACTTTTCACTAAAGACTAAAAATCTTTTTTTCAACGTACTTTTAAACTATGCATGCTGAACCTTCCCTTCTTTCAGTTTCCTGGCTTTTTGCCACCCATTGACGGCATAAGCTTATTTCTGTGAGAAGTTGGCCTGACATATGCTGTCCACTAGTTATAGTGGGCACCTTGTATCAGTCCAAACAACCCCTTATTGGTTATAGGTTAAAGACAACCTTTATTGAAAGCTATCCTAGTGGTAGCTATGCAGAGCCGCCTTCAGACTAAGTCTTGAAGGAATGTAAAGCAGCTTGTTTAACCAGTCTATAATCTCTTGAGTCACTAAATGAAAGATATCAACACCAGGTATATATGTATTTATCACTAAACACACCCTTCTAGTCTCTTTATGAGACTAGAGGTCAAAACACATAAGTTACACTTCAATAATCACAGTAAAATAGCACAAATACACGTCAGGCCCTAGGGGCGAGCCAAACCATATACTAAAATAGTGGTATAAGAACCACAACTTAACTAGACACAAGGCCTAGAGCCTGTAGAATCGCTGGGACCCCAAGGAACCACCCATGGTAGTGACACAGGGGATCTACGGGGGCCGTGTGCAGTGTGTGAACACAGCCGCGAGCTCCCGTTAGCTTCTATGGGGAAAGTCACAGTTAGATTTTTAAAGATTAGGGACACTTAGAAATGAGCCAGGACCAAACCCTTTTGGACCTAGGAAGTTCCAGGTATAGCACCCACGGGAGCACCAGAGTACTCGTGTTACCTCACCCAGGGAAGCCGGGTGCATAGGTGTCTTTTGGTGTCGGTCGTGTCGTCGATTTCAATGGGAGCTGGCGAAGAAGTGCTGCTGCCGTGAAGATGCGAAGTGTCCGTAGAGATCCAAGCCTGGATCAAAGATGAGAAGAACCTGAAAGCAGAGGAGAGAGAGCCTGGGTCACTAGCCAGTGACCAGGAAGGCGATGGACAGATGCCCACTGATGTCGGGTGATTTCAGGTAAAAGAGGTGAAGCTTGACTCTTCAGCCACGAGGTCCAGGTGGCGTCGAGGATGACCAGGAGCTGGATTTGAGCTGTACCATGAAGGATGTCGAGTGCTGCAGCGTCGGTGCCCGGCTTGGACACAACAAGCCTTGGTAACAGTAACCCATGCAGAAACGAGAAAGATGCGTTGGTGCAGACCAGCAAGGTCTGTGGGACTCACCACTTGGTAGGAAGTCGGGGCACGTCAGGAGCAACCAGGGAAGCCCAAGGAATTTCAAAGTTACCCCCTCAGGGACCCACCAGTCAATGGACCAGGGATCGCGAAGGGACCTCAAGACAAAACACAAAATGGCAGCCCACGGGTCACTCGGCATGACCAAGCCAACAATCTTCAGTGGATTCAGTGCTCGAGGTAGGGGCTACAAGTCAGCCCAAGCACGACTTCAAGAGACGTCGAGAAGTCAATGCATTTGCAGAAATGCACGGTGACCAGGAGTTCCAGTTCCACGCTAATCACGAGGGCTGCGGGTCGCAGCTTTGCAGGGGACTCAGGTCAGCCTCTGAGATGTCTGGAAATCTTCTTCTTGGGCTGCAAATACTTCGGAGTCTAGTGGGAGCTTCGATGATGCAGACCGGCAAATTGCTTCTTTGGTGCCTGCCAAGCAGGGGAGTCACTCCTTGACCCCAAGGGAGATTTCTTCAGTCCTCTGATCTTGAGCAGAGCGTCGAAGCTCCAGGATTCAGCTTCAGAGTTTCGTCCAGGCTAATCTAGAGTTCTGGTTACAGAGGTTCCTTACTTATACCTAAGGAAGGGGTTGGACTAGATCTGGGGACCAACCTATGGGAGGGTTTGGAAAGAGGGGTGGCTACACCAATTTCGTTTGTCCAGTTTTGCGCCAGAGCAGGGGCTGGTAGCCCCTGAACCGGTTTGAGCTGGACTATGCACAGGGACACCAAATGTGTCCCCAGTGCAGGACTTCAAAGCACTCAGAGACTGCTCCCAACCAGCCCCAATACACATAAGCCTGTCTGGGAGGTGGTTACACCTCCCTGTGACAGGAAACCTATTGTCCAGGCCTCCCGTCCAAGAGTTTTGGTCAGCAGCAGGAGGCCAGACCCGTGTCTGTGGCTGCAGCATCCATTTTGTGATGCCAGGGCTCTATTAAGTGTTTACCGGATATACCAGTGCTGTCATGTCTCTCCCTCTAGAAGGGTGGGATCATACTCCCACACCAGTTACTGATGTGGAGGTATGATTCCAAGATGTTTGACACCAAACACAACATGTTTCCGTGCAGCCAGTCCAAAGTTAGCATTCACCATTTGGTTATAATGCACTTAAGAGTATATGGTCAGGCTGCACTACAAACAGCATCAGAGAAGTTTCTCTGAACGCTGCAGAGGGGCTCTGCTTATGCAGGGGCACCCTCTCACATAAGAACCAAGCACTCTGCCTTCAGGATTGATAAGGCCTGCCATAGGAGTAACTTATAGGTTTATATGTGTGTGTATATATATATATATTCACTGAAAAAACCATAGGTTTCACACATGTTATAGTTAGGAATTAGCATTTAAAAAACCTTGCAAATTCAGTGAAAAAACCAAAGGTTTCACACATGTTATAGTTAGCTGGACATTTCACTCGTAAAAAACCAATGAAATTCCCCCGTTATAGTTAGTTCAGCTAACTATAACTCGCGCGCCTGCAATGCACTGCTGATGACGTCACATATTACATCACTCATGACATGGTCACTGACATCACTCATGACATCACTGATGACATCTCAAATGACATCACTGATGACATCATCCAGTGAATGTGTGTTTTTCTGAAAATTAAATATGTTTTATATATGTATATCTCAAGGTCAATGGAAGAATAAATGGGTATATAAGTGTCTAAATGGATGCTTTGTTTTTGAAAAATTTATTGTGTTACTGACTGATTAAGTGTATCATAGTGAATACATGGCTTACTGAGTAATGTTTAAATATGAAAATATCTGTATCAGTCTCTCACTTTGTGTATAAGTGGCTGCATGGGTTAGTGAGTAGCTTCATGGGTGTCTATATAGGTTATTAGTTGTTTTTTTGAGTATCAGTCTGAGTGTCTGTGTGGTTCGGTGGGGGGTATTATGTAGTGCATAGGTGCATGAATGAGTGATTCACTCTTTGTATGTGTTGAAGACAGCATGTGTGCAGGACTGTATGGGTGGATGAGTGTGTGATTGGTTGTGTTAGTGAGTGAATGACTGTCTCAATAGTGTCTTTATGAGTAACTACATATGTTTTAAACTAGTATATGTGACTATTGGTGTATATAAGTGAGTATATGTGAGAGTGAGAGATTGAAAGAGTTCCTGTATGAATAAGTATGTGTTTCTATAAGTGATTGTTTATAAGACTAAGTATGTGTACGTTTCCGTAGAAGTAAGTGTGGTGGTGTGTGTATAACTGTATAAGCTAATAAATGTATGTTTGTTTCTTTATTAGCATGAGTGAGTATGTGTGAGTAACTCTATGGATGAGTGGCATTGTGTAACAGGATGTATAGGTGTATGAGTACATATGATGAGTGAGTGCATGTATGAGTGACTGTATAGGACTGTTGGTGAATGAGTGGATGTGTATGTGGTTCTTAGAATTACTTAAGAGGTTCTTGTAACTGGTATTGGTATGTCCATTGTTTTGAAAATTTCAGTCTCTATTTTTGAATGTGTGTATCAAAGGTTATATTAGGGGAAGAGGAGGTCTGCCACTCTATCACAAGGATGATGTCATCAGTGATGTCATCAGTGATGTCATTTGAGATGTCATCAGTGATGTCATGAGTGATGTCAGTGACCATGTCATGAGTGATGTAATATGTGACGTCATCAGCAGTGCATTGCGGGCGCGCGAGTTATAGTTAGCTGAACTAACTATAACGGGGGAATTTCATTGGTTTTTTACGAGTGAAATGTCCAGCTAACTATAACATGTGTGAAACCTTTGGTTTTTTCACTGAATTTGCAAGGTTTTTTAAATGCTAATTCCTAACTATAACATGTGTGAAACCTATGGTTTTTTCAGTGAATTTGCAAGGTTTTTTAAATGCTAATTTCTAACTATAACGTGTGTGAAACCCATGGTTTTTTCAGTGAATTTGTATGGTTTTTTTAAATGCTAATTCTTAGCTATAACATATGTGATTCCCATATTTTTTTGTATTGATTTTTTTTTTTTTTTTATAAATTCTTATATTAAATGTGTTTTTTTTTAAAAAAACAAGTTTTTAAAAAAACTTTTTATTCTCTTAAAACACTGTTTTTTTTCTTTAAAATCTGCAATATTTCAAGATTTTTTTTTTTTTATTTAACAAACAGGTAAGATATATTAGTATAACTTTGAAAATATTTTTTTTTTTTTAGTGCGCGTACGGTAAGCGTACGGTTTACGCAATGTCCGTAATTTATCTACGCTGTTTGCGTATAGTTACGCAATTTGCGTAGCCGCGCGTACTGCGCGTGGGGAGCGTACGCGTGTACGCTACACGCGCACGTTACGTGGAAGTGTTGGGGAGTGACTGTTATGCGCATGCGCGCGAGCGAGTGTCTTTTTTACGCGCATGCGTACTTTTGCCGTAAGCGTACCATAAGCGCACCGTAAGCGTACGGTTGGTCATGTGATCATGAAACACAACTTTTGATTGGTTGAAACTACTTTCAGTTCTAGAACTCTCCTACACCACACCCATTCCCCTCATTTCTGCTTGTGATCCCTTAGGAGAAGGAGCTGGGTTGTCTTTGTGATACGATGGCGGAACAGCAGAGCCCTTCTGAGAGTGAGGCTAGCAGCACTACCTTAAGGCAGAGAGCGAGGAAACAAAAGACCTCTTACATATGGGAGTATTTTTCTTTTCCAGAGGGCCAGCAAAAGGTAAATGCACCCTTAGTGACTTGTAAGCTGTGTGGCCGTGTACTTTCAAGAGGGAATCCCGACAGGAAGTATTCCTTCGGGAATCACACCATGATGAGACACCTTAAGGATGTACACAGAAGGACACATGCTCGACCTACTGAAGGTAACCCTTCAGTAAATCAACCAAGCACATCCACAGCAGCTCAGCCTGGACCATCATCTGCAGTGCCGAGTCCTTCTTCTGCAGGTCAGGTGAGCCCTTCATCTGTGGGGGGAGCATCTCCTTTTTCTTCTCCTCAGGAAATTAACCCTCGGTTTCTGAGGGTTGAAATACGGTGCGCCACTTGTCATGATCTAATTTGTTATAGGGAGACCAGTATTTCCCTAGTGAACAATAAAATAGATCAGCACACTTGTCGTACCGTCTAATATTCCTATTCTTTCTTTCCGCTGTCCCTGCATGAACACAACGGCTCTTTTAAGAGCCAACCTTACCTTTCATCTATTTTTTATATATGTTTTTAAAACTTTTTTTACGGTACGCGTAATTATTTTTTTTTTTTTTAAAAAACACTAAAAATCAATTAACACATTACAAGGTCCTTGAGAGACTACAATGAAAAACTGAAAATGTGATTGTGGAGAAGTGGAAAAAAGGGACCATGATATTTTTGACTTACCATACCCACTCGAAAAAATATTTATTCATTTAAATTTTTTTTAATTGCTTTAAAAATGGTTCTAGTTTTCGAAAATTATCTATCTCAATCTGAAAAAAAAGAAAAAAGTATTAATATTTAATAAAACATTTTATAATACAGTACACATATTTGCCTTTTTTTTGCTGTTTTCAGAATATATTGCATTTCACTTTAAATTGAGAAAGCAATTGCATTCATCATTTAACAGCGGGCAAAAAAAAAATAACAATCTCAAAGATTGTATAAAAAAAGCCCAGAATCTCTTTTAACTTAAACATAACATTATAGAAATGCATAATATTCTAAAAAAATATCAACTAATATCAATACTTATTTCTTTAAAATACCGTCTGATATTTTTGTTTCAGAAGTATAATCCCAAAAATATATCTCAAATAACTCCACAATACATCTGGTTCCATTTCCTTTAGGCCAAATAGTAATTTTAAAATTCTTTTTTGATTAAATTTCCAATGTTAATCCAATAAAAAACTAAAGTTTAAATTGTACAGATCTCACCGATTCTCTGTAACATTTTGGTTTCCGAAAGATTTATTAATAATTAAATAAGTCCACAATAGAATTGTTTACCTTTCTGCATGACCAAATAGTAATTTTAAAAATCTTTTTTGAATAAATTTCCAATGGCAATCCAATAACATTCCAAAATTTAAATTGTGCAGATGTTACCGATTTTGTCTAAATTTTTGTTTTTCCAAAGTTTCATTAAAAATTAAAAAAGTCCACATTACAATTGGTTACCTTTCCATTAGGCCAAATGGTAATTTGTAAAATCATTTTTTTAGAAAATTCCACTGGTAATCCAATAAAATTGTAAAATTGTTTTGTCCAGATGTTGCCAAATCTCTCTAAAATTTAGGTTTCAGGAAGATTAGATAGGAATTTGCTAAATCAAAAGGCAAACGTTGCTTAAAAATCAATTGGGAATCATTACACAGTGTCCAGCCTTTTTCACATTTAAGATAAACTATGTAATGTCCAGAAGTTACAGTAGGTCCATCATGGAAAATTATTGCAACTGTTACAAAAGTTTTTCCTGAAATTGATAATTGCTGTCCTGTAAACTTCTTTATTAAAGTATCTAATTTTGAACCATCAGCTTTACAGCGTTGCATCATTAAAATTACATACTGTCCGTATTCCTTTAAAATTAACGTTGAAAACATGTCAGATTGACACTCACTGCATTCCATGCTATGATTAGCATCTTTAACTAATTTAGCAAAAGTGACTGTTTTACTTTCTGGCAATGTTAAATAAATAAACCTTTCAGAATCAACATTAGAGCCACATATATTATAACAGTTTTCACAACTATGTTCCCATTTATAAGAGAGACCAAATACATTTTTAATGGGAACCCCTTCTTCTTCCAGTACCTGAAGAAAAAACATCAAGAATTCCTGTGCGTCTTGCTGTACATTTTGAGAAAACTGTGTTCGTCCTGAACATACATCTAAAAGTTTTCTAATTTCAGTGGCACTTTCTATTTGAGTTTTATCATTACTCAGCTTTTGAAAAAGGAGACTCAACTCAGAACAGAATCTTTTTCCCTGATTTACTATTATCTGCTCTTGCACACTTTCCAGATAAAATGCAACATTCAGCACTACATTAGCGTAGCAGTTGACACCAGAGCTATTTTCAAAATGACATCCTACAACCTGTTCTTCATTTTCCTTTTTCTTTTTGCTTGCAATTACATCACTCCTCTTTTTTTTCCTCCTCTCTACATCTTCATTACAGATATTCTCATTTCTCCTTTTACGAGAAACTACACGTTTCTCCAACACAGGATACTGACCTAAATGAGGAGCATAGCTTCTTCTTAATCTATTATACTCCTTTACACAATTTGCATCAGCACTAACTTTTGAGTCATCAAAGTCTATCATGAATAAACCTGATAATGTTTTCACTCGTGACAAAGCAACATATGCCATACCTTCTTTGAACACAGTTGAACCAATGTTCACAAATGCACAATCTACAGTCAATCCTTGAGACTTGTGAATAGTTACAGCATATGCTAGAGAAAACGGAAACTGCTTCCTACGTACATATAAATCTTTCACAAGCATGAAACGAACTGAACAACGACAAATGTCTTTAACTTCTTCTATCTGATCAAATTTTATTTTTAAACATTCAATTCCATCTTTTTTCTGATAATTAATAAAACCCACAACTCTTCCCATAGCTCCATTAACTAAACCTTTTTCAACATCCAAATTTCTCCTTAAAAATACTCTACAGTTCATGCAAACATATAGATTTTTTTCTAATCCAGCTGTTTTGGAAATGTTCTTCTCTAGTGAATCCAATTTATTTTTCAGTGTGCCTGTTAATGTGACAGTAATTCTTCCATCCTCAATTTTGTCCACTGCTTCCAATTTCCTGATATCTTCCTTTTCCAATTTCAAAAGCTCCTCATTGAATATTGAGCATTCACGTAGAGTTGGCATTAAGCAGATGACACTTTTCTTTTCTGCAATGTTCTTGTATATCTTCTCTGCACTTATTTCTTCCTTTGGAAATAAATTATGTAGCAGCCGACTCTATAATGCTTTTTTGCCAGCTTCAGTGAGTAGTCCAATTCTGATATCTTTCAGAATACTTCCATATTCTTCATCGTTTGCTTGCCTCATATTAGTAGTTAGTTCCTTGTACTCAAAGAAGGACCAAATATTTGCATTACCGATGCTTCCCAATGACTTCTTTGTGTCTTCATGTGTCACAGTATTAAACACTGGTTGTCCTTTAACTGGAGTAAGTTGCAAAAGATCTCCAAAAACTATGACGTGTTTTCCTCCAAATAACACGTCATAGTCTGTCTTCAGAATTTGCTGCATTCTTAAATGCACAAAGGCAAGCATTAAGTTTGATACCATGCTCACCTCATCAATAATGAGAACTTGCATCTTCTTCAATACTCTTGAAACTTCCAAGCATGCTTCTCCAGTTAGCTTGTTGTATTGTATTTTGTTCTCATGCTCCACTGGTAACATTAGCAAACGATGTAAAGTGATTCCTTTTATGTTATATGCTGCTAACCCAGTTGGAGCAGTAACCACACAAGACAAAGTAGAATCCGTTTTTTGCTGTAGGTAGCTTCTGATGACTTTTATAAGGAAACTTTTTCCAGTTCCAGCTTGTCCGCTTACATACATCCTGATTGGATGAAATGATGTGCATGAGCACTCTTTTTTTTCATGTAGAAATCCGTGATCAATTTTGTTTCTGATCTCTTCATAAATTTGTTGCTGCTCTTCGTTCAGTTGTCTTTCCAAATTTTGTAAGTCTATAAATTCTTCTTGAGCTTGATTCATAGCTGTTTCCACTTCAGTCATGGCTATTGATGCTTCATTTTCAACGATTGGTTGTCCTAGGGGATCTTGACTGAGTGTTCCTGAACTTTGGCTGTCCTGAGAACTGTCTCTAGCTATTTCTGCTGCAATTGTAGTTTCCTGTTCAATTTCTTCATTTAACATTTGCAGATAAGTTGAGAATGTACTGCATTGTATGCTGTCTTTGCAAGCATTAAAAGAATCTTCATAGCTTTGAAATTCTCCCAGTAGTTCATCCTCTGAACGCCATGGTTTAAACAGCTGTAAAAGAGCCAAGTAGTAAAATTCCTTTTTGTCAGTAGTGTCGCAACTCAGCTTCCTGTGATTTATCAAACTTCCTTTTGTTTGCTTCACCAAACATCCTTCCTCACCAATGACTTTATATTTTCCATTGTTGATGTCTTCTGCGGCTTTCCGTGAATAAATGTAGTTCTGCAGCACTTCATACAGACACATGTTCTCCAGATGATGACTTCTCTTTGAATAATATGTGTCCAACATGTTTGATTTCAAAATATCTGTACTTTCTGGGTCATTCTCGGCCAAATATTCAATTTCTCCAACAGATTTCAGTACCCGATTTCTCATTGCTGCAAGGCCTAAACTTGCCCAAATTATTCTTCTTGATTTCGAGTAGAGACTTGCAGAAGATAACCTATCTGAACATTCGTAGGATCCAATTTCTCGATGCGATAACATCTTCAAACTGAAACTGTACAGCTTCTTACTGACAGTCTTCTCGTGAGAAATCTCTTCCCACATTTCCTTCAATTCTGTTTTTTCTGATTTCGTAATGTAAGACGTTACATATCGAGCAACAGCAATGGAATTGTCAGCTACATACTGTATATCCATGTTAGCATTCCACATGGATAAAATGACTGGGTTGTAGTCATTTATATTTTTTGATTCTTCTTTTCTTTTAAGGTTGTAGGTATTCTTAGGTGATTTTCTTGTGATAGTATGTCTCACAGATGACATAAAACTGTTTACTCTTCCATTTGAAAGAACAGGTCTAGGAAATCCAAATCGACATTTAGTGTAGTATTTATCTTTGCTCTTGTATTTCCGTCGACAGTATTTTCCACACCGATGACTTTGGAAACGTAAAACTTGCTCCTTTAACTTTTTATCTTCTGTGATTTTTGGTATAGCACATGTTGCATATTCTTCAATGTAAGATAACACTGCTTCATCAGCATCTGTTCCAAACTTTGGGGCATCCTTGATCCACAACAGCATATGAATATGAGGAGCACCTCTTGCCTGGTACTCTTTTCTCCAAAAGAAATCCACTACTTCTCCTAGAGGTGGATTTTTTTTATTGCAGATGAAGGACATCATAGCCTCAAATCTATGATTGAAATATCTGCAAACATTAACCGGATCCAATGAGCACAGTTCTCCTGCTGTCTTGTATTCGATGTTTTTAATGTTTGAATTTGCCTCTCGTAGAAAATCCAGTAAATCATCCCAAGCGTACTCGGCACAGCTCAGGGTAAGGAACCATGTTGGTGTTCCTAAATTCCGTAACATGCATTTTAATTCACCATGGCGTCGGTACCAATAATTTGTCCCACGCTGACAAGCCATCAGATTGATCAGTTGTGTTTCCAAATGATCATCTCGGTGCTGCACTTTCTCCATAAAATCCTTAGCAGACACATTTTGTAAATGTACTCCACTTTTTAAAATGTGATTTACTGCATATGATAATGCAGACAAGTCGCTTTCAAATAAAAGATGGAACAAATAAGGAATACTTTGTCGAAATCTGGGATCTTCTGCATATAGTCTTGTAGTCCGATACTCAGAAGCTGGAATCTGTTCTGGACGTTCATCGTATCGTCCTCCTTTTCCTTTAGGAAACAGCTGGGGAAAACATCGAGCTTCCAAGCTCTCCTCCCATACACTCACGGGAGTTCCTTTTGCTTTCTTCATCTGAAACAGATCAATATTGTCTCCCATAGCTTCTTTTGAATGAAGAGGATGTATGCTAAAATGTTCAGAAATTTCTTCTTCCTTTGACTTGTCCACTTTTTCAATTTGACCAGTTGGTGTTTCTGTGTCTTCTTGTAAATCTTCTTCTTCTTCTTCTTCTATATAAATTGATTCATACCATTTGTTATTCCTTTTCAAATACAAATTTGCTCTTTGTACTTTCCGTACATCTACCAGCTCCTGCCAAATCTTCTTATTCTTTGTAGGTACACCATTAACCAGAATAATTAATGGTTCAGTTTCCAAAGTATCTGCATCAATAGTTTCCATATTTTTTTTCAAATCCAAGGGCAAATATACCACTCTACCTTTTAAACCTCTCAGTAAATCTGAAGGAGGTAATTTACCAGTTTTGGGCTCCATACGTACTATGGTCTGGAACGGATGAACACATTGAATAAGTATAGACTCATAAGTATTTAATTCAGAAAGTTCGGCAGGAATAACATCCAATTCTAAATTATTATGTACAGCTCTGGTCGGCATTCTATTTTCTTCTAATTTGTTGTAACAGTATTTACAAATACGCTGAACTTCACCCAATTCAAAACAATTTTCAAGAAATATATATGTGGCAAAATCCTTCCACTTATAATTATCTTCATTTTCACTTTTTCTATAGAGATCAACATACCTGGTTTGTTTTCTATAATGAGTTCTGCGGCAACAAATACAAGTAATATTTGGTCTTTCATTAGAGATTTTTTCAAATTTTGTTATGTGATCATTAAATGTCTTACTTAAAAATGGTTCTACATTCTCTTCCACTTCTTCCTCATTTACTGTGTCCTTTTCTGCACTGTTTTGTTCAGGACCAAAGTAACAAAACTGAATTTCATCAACAACCTTCTCTACATCTGATACTGACCCACGGAACAGAGCCCTATTCAATTCATCTAACTTTATTGCTGGACTTTTAGCAAAATACAACCGTCTCACAAACTTTCTCATTTCAGTATGATGAACAGCCAGCATCCTAAAATGATGGAAAACACTATTACACACTTTTCTAGATAGACAAGCCAGAGAATGACCCTGCAAACCAGTATTCTCTCTCACTCTGCATGGATCCAGACTTTGAAGCACCTTAATCTTCTGTTTTACACTTTTTTTTAGTATATTCTCTTAGAAACTCACGAAATTTATCAATAGATTCCTGACGCACAGTGCAAATACTACTACAATTCCAAGTGTACACTGGGGCTTTAGGACGTCTCCCCATAGCCTCATCCGCCATCACTTGTACCTCATCTCTTGGAACCATTATCTCCTTCTCCATTATGCAACCATTTTTCACTTCGTAAGCACGACCTCTGGTGTCAACTGCATGCAGCAAACTATTACTTTGAAAATAGCTCTCTTCATTAAAAAAAGGTTCACTACTTGAACTATGCATCCATTTTCCTAAAAACACTTTACAAAAGTTTGTTCTGTTCACTACTCTTTTCCTTTTGCTTTGTGATTTCAGTACATTAACCATTTTATCTAATGTACGCATCCTATTCAAAATTAAAATGAATAGTTTCCTTTTTAATTCTAATGCCTTTGCTGCAATGGCTTCAATTTCTTTTTTTCTCTTATAAAACTTAGCCTTTTGCTTATATTTCTTCACATCCTTTATCAAATTGGACATAACTCTTCTCTGAAACATTTTTCTACGTATCTCTTTAAACGCTGTTTTTCTGTTTAAGTTTATCTTTTTAGTTGCAGAAGGTATATTTGCATTAACTAAATGCTCAATTTTTTCCTCTCCTTTTCTATTGAAAACATTTTTTCCAGTACAGACATTTTGTACATTTTTCCTTTTTTTGAATATGTTCTTCAAAAAATCTTTTGTTTGCTTACCAGAAGATTTTTTCTTTTTCCCAACATGAGCATCTCCAACTAACTTAGGTCCTCCAGTTGTCTTCAAATATAGGTTTTTTTTGTGGTCTTTCTTTACTCTGGATTTTGTAGGCATCTTAAATTTTGTTCACTGCTCTTCAGCAATACCTGAAAAAAACTAAAAAAAAATTCCTTTATTTTATTTAAATATATTACTACATTTTTTATGTTCTTTAGAAATCTTAAAATACTATAAACCCCTTTCCTATAAATGAAAATCACAATAACACCTTCACAAATTAAATTTCTAAAAATAATTCCTGTGTGCACACAAAGTCATGCTTTGAAATTAGACAGAAAACTGCTTTTTCAGACCAGTACCATGTGTAACCTGGTTGACTGCCTACACTTCTGCAAGTGCAACCAGCCTTAGTGATGCTGAATGTATTTGCATTACTGACTGAAACCTCAAACCCCACTCGCTTGTGAATACTGTGCATGATTCCACAGGGTAAGCAGCTAGGTGTGTGCTAAGAGTCTGCTTCTGCACCAAAAAATGGCTCCCCCTTTCCATCTAATGCAACTGTGAAATCACCAGAGCAATACGCAATAAATCTCTGCCTGTAATTCCTATATGCACACAGAGTCATGTTTTCACATTAGTCACAAAACGAAATTTCTTTGCCATTTTGAAAGCACACTTACTACTCTTTTTTTTGGCAAGTGATAAACACTTTTACAGACTGACACATTATGAATCCACTTTTCAGATTCTTAAAAAAGCACATGTCCAAACTGCTTTTTCAGACCAGCACCATGTGTAACCTGGTTGACTGCCTACACTCCAGCAAGGGCAACCAGCCTTAGTGATGCTGAATGTATTTGCATTACTGACTGAAACCTCAAACCCCACTCGCTTGTGAATACTGTGCATGATTCCACAGGGTAAGCAGCTGGGTGTGTGCTAAGAGTCTGCTTCTGCACCAAAAAATGGCTCCCCCTTTCCATCTAATGCAACTGTGAAATCACCAGAGCAATACGCAATAAATCTCTGCCTGTAATTCCTATATGCACACAGAGTCATGTTTTCACATTAGTCACAAAACGAAATTTCTTTGCCAATTTGAAAGCACACTTACTACTCTTTTTTTTGGCAAGTGATAAACACTTTTACAGACTGACACATTATGAATCCACTTTTCCGATTCTTAAAAAAGCACATTTCCAAACTGCTTTTTCAGACCAGCACCATGTGTAACCTGGTTGACTGCCTACACTCCAGCAAGGGCAACCAGTCTTAGTGATGCTGAATGTATTTGCATTACTGACTGAAACCTCAAACCCCACTCGCTTGTGAATACTGTGCATGATTCCACAGGGTAAGCAGCTGGGTGTGTGCTAAGAGTCTGCTTCTGCACCAAAAAATGGCTCCCCCTTTCCATCTAATGCAACTGTGAAATCACCAGAGCAATACGCAATAAATCTCTGCCTGTAATTCCTATATGCACACAGAGTCATGTTTTCACATTAGTCACAAAACAAAATTTCTTTGCCAATTTGAAAGCACACTTACTACTCTTTTTTTGGCAAGTGATAAGTACTTTTACAGTCTGACACATTTCTAATCCACTTTTCAGATTCTCAAAAAAGCACATGTCCAAACTGCTTTTTCAGACCAGCACCATGTGTAACCTGGTTGACTGCCTACACTCCAGCAAGGGCAACCAGCCTTAGTGATGCTGAATGTATTTGCATTACTGACTGAAACCTCAAACCCCACTCGCTTGTGAATACTGTGCATGATTCCACAGGGTAAGCAGCTGGGTGTGTGCTAAGAGTCTGCTTCTGCACCAAAAAATGGCTCCCCCTTTCCATCTAATGCAACTGTGAAATCACCAGAGCAATACGCAATAAATCTCTGCCTGTAATTCCTATATGCACACAGAGTCATGTTTTCACATTAGTCACAAAACGAAATTTCTTTGCCAATTTGAAAGCAGACTTACTACTCTTTTTTTTGACAAGTGATAAACACTTTTACAGACTGACACATTATGAATCCACTTTTCAGATTCTTAAAAAAGTACATGTCCAAACTGCTTTTTCAGACCAGCACCATGTGTAACCTGGTTGACTGCCTACACTCCAGCAAGGGCAACCAGCCTTAGTGATGCTGAATGTATTTGCATTACTGACTGAAACCTCACACCCCACACGCTTGTGAATACTGTGCATGATTCCACAGGGTAAGCAGCTAGGTGTGTGCTAAGAGTCTGCTACTCCACCAAAAAATGGCTCCCCCTTTCCATCTAATGCAACTGTGAAATCACCAGAGCAATACGCAATAAATCTCTGCCTGTAATTCCTATATGCACACAGAGTCATGTTTTCACATTAGTCACAAAACGAAATTTCTTTGCCATTTTGAAAGCACACTTACTACTCTTTTTTTTGGCAAGTGTTAAACACTTTTACAGACTGACACATTATGAATCCACTTTTCAGATTCTTAAAAAAGCACATGTCCAAACTGCTTTTTCAGACCAGCACCATGTGTAACCTGGTTGACTGCCTACACTCCAGCAAGGGCAACCAGCCTTAGTGATGCTGAATGTATTTGCATTACTGACTGAAACCTCAAACCCCACTCGCTTGTGAATACTGTGCATGATTCCACAGGGTAAGCAGCTGGGTGTGTGCTAAGAGTCTGCTTCTGCACCAAAAAATGGCTCCCCCTTTCCATCTAATGCAACTGTGAAATCACCAGAGCAATACGCAATAAATCTCTGCCTGTAATTCCTATATGCACACAGAGTCATGTTTTCACATTAGTCACAAAACGAAATTTCTTTGCCAATTTGAAAGCACACTTACTGCTCTTTTTTTTGGCAAGTGATAAGCACTTTTACAGACTGACACATTATGAATCCACTTTTCAGATTCTTAAAAAAGCACATGTCCAAACTGCTTTTTCAGACCAGCACCATGTGTAACCTGGTTGACTGCCTACACTCCAGCAAGGGCAACCAGCATTAGTGATGCTGAATGTATTTGCATTACTGACTGAAACCTCAAACCCCACTCGCTTGTGAATACTGTGCATGATTCCACAGGGTAAGCAGCTGGGTGTGTGCTAAGAGTCTGCTTCTGCACCAAAAAATGGCTCCCCCTTTCCATCTAATGCAACTGTGAAATCACCAGAGCAATACGCAATAAATCTCTGCCTGTAATTCCTATATGCACACAGAGTCATGTTTTCACATTAGTCACAAAACGAAATTTCTTTGCCAATTTGAAAGCACACTTACTACTCTTTTTTTGGCAAGTGATAAGCACTTTTACAGACTGACACATTATGAATCCACTTTTCAGATTCTTAAAAAAGCACATGTCCAAACTGCTTTTTCAGACCAGCACCATGTGTAACCTGGTTGACTGCCTACACTCCAGCAAGGGCAACCAGCCTTAGTGATGCTGAACGATTTGCATTACTGACTGAAACCTCAAACCCCACTCGCTTGTGAATACTGTGCATGATTCCACAGGGTAAGCAGCTAGGTGTGTGCTAAGAGTCTGCTTCTCCACCAAAAAATGGCTCCCCCTTTCCATCTAATGCAACTGTGAAATCACCAGAGCAATACGCAATAAATCTCTGCCTGTAATTCCTATATGCACACAGAGTCATGTTTTCACATTAGTCACAAAACGAAATTTCTTTGCCAATTTGAAAGCAGACTTACTACTCTTTTTTTTGACAAGTGATAAACACTTTTACAGACTGACACATTATGAATCCACTTTTCAGATTCTTAAAAAAGTACATGTCCAAACTGCTTTTTCAGACCAGCACCATGTGTAACCTGGTTGACTGCCTACACTCCAGCAAGGGCAACCAGCCTTAGTGATGCTGAATGTATTTGCATTACTGACTGAAACCTCACACCCCACACGCTTGTGAATACTGTGCATGATTCCACAGGGTAAGCAGCTAGGTGTGTGCTAAGAGTCTGCTACTCCACCAAAAAATGGCTCCCCCTTTCCATCTAATGCAACTGTGAAATCACCAGAGCAATACGCAATAAATCTCTGCCTGTAATTCCTATATGCACACAGAGTCATGTTTTCACATTAGTCACAAAACGAAATTTCTTTGCCATTTTGAAAGCACACTTACTACTCTTTTTTTTGGCAAGTGTTAAACACTTTTACAGACTGACACATTATGAATCCACTTTTCAGATTCTTAAAAAAGCACATGTCCAAACTGCTTTTTCAGACCAGCACCATGTGTAACCTGGTTGACTGCCTACACTCCAGCAAGGGCAACCAGCCTTAGTGATGCTGAATGTATTTGCATTACTGACTGAAACCTCAAACCCCACTCGCTTGTGAATACTGTGCATGATTCCACAGGGTAAGCAGCTGGGTGTGTGCTAAGAGTCTGCTTCTGCACCCAAAAATGGCTCCCCCTTTCCATCTAATGCAACTGTGAAATCACCAGAGCAATACGCAATAAATCTCTGCCTGTAATTCCTATATGCACACAGAGTCATGTTTTCACATTAGTCACAAAACGAAATTTCTTTGCCAATTTGAAAGCACACTTACTGCTCTTTTTTTTGGCAAGTGATAAGCACTTTTACAGACTGACACATTATGAATCCACTTTTCAGATTCTTAAAAAAGCACATGTCCAAACTGCTTTTTCAGACCAGCACCATGTGTAACCTGGTTGACTGCCTACACTCCAGCAAGGGCAACCAGCCTTAGTGATGCTGAATGTATTTGCATTACTGACTGAAACCTCAAACCCCACTCGCTTGTGAATACTGTGCATGATTCCACAGGGTAAGCAGCTGGGTGTGTGCTAAGAGTCTGCTTCTGCACCAAAAAATGGCTCCCCCTTTCCATCTAATGCAACTGTGAAATCACCAGAGCAATACGCAATAAATCTCTGCCTGTAATTCCTATATGCACACAGAGTCATGTTTTCACATTAGTCACAAAACGAAATTTCTTTGCCAATTTGAAAGCACACTTACTACTCTTTTTTTTGGCAAGTGATAAGCACTTTTACAGACTGACACATTATGAATCCACTTTTCAGATTCTTAAAAAAGCACATGTCCAAACTGCTTTTTCAGACCAGCACCATGTGTAACCTGGTTGACTGCCTACACTCCAGCAAGGGCAACCAGCCTTAGTGATGCTGAACGATTTGCATTACTGACTGAAACCTCAAACCCCACTCGCTTGTGAATACTGTGCATGATTCCACAGGGTAAGCAGCTAGGTGTGTGCTAAGAGTCTGCTTCTCCACCAAAAAATGGCTCCCCCTTTCCATCTAATGCAACTGTGAAATCACCAGAGCAATACGCAATAAATCTCTGCCTGTAATTCCTATATGCACACAGAGTCATGTTTTCACATTAGTCACAAAACGAAATTTCTTTGCCATTTTGAAAGCACACTTACTACTCTTTTTTTTGGCAAGTGTTAAACACTTTTACAGACTGACACATTATGAATCCACTTTTCAGATTCTTAAAAAAGCACATGTCCAAACTGCTTTTTCAGACCAGCACCATGTGTAACCTGGTTGACTGCCTACACTCCAGCAAGGGCAACCAGCCTTAGTGATGCTGAATGTATTTGCATTACTGACTGAAACCTCAAACCCCACTCGCTTGTGAATACTGTGCATGATTCCACAGGGTAAGCAGCTGGGTGTGTGCTAAGAGTCTGCTTCTGCACCAAAAAATGGCTCCCCCTTTCCATCTAATGCAACTGTGAAATCACCAGAGCAATACGCAATACATCTCTGCCTGTAATTCCTATATGCACACAGAGTCATGTTTTCACATTAGTCACAAAACGAAATTTCTTTGCCAATTTTAAAGCACACTTACTACTCTTTTTTTTGGCAAGTGATAAACACTTTTACAGACTGACACATTATGAATCCACTTTTCAGATTCTTAAAAAAGCACATGTCCAAACTGATTTTTCAGACCAGCACCATGTGTAACCTGGTTGACTGCCTACACTCCAGCAAGGGCAACCAGCGTTAGTGATGCTGAATGTATTTGCATTACTGACTGAAACCTCAAACCCCACTCGCTTGTGAATACTGTGCATGATTCCACAGGGTAAGCAGCTGGGTGTGTGCTAAGAGTCTGCTTCTGCACCAAAAAATGGCTCCCCCTTTCCATCTAATGAAACTGTGAAATCACCAGAGCAATACGCAATAAATCTCTGCCTTTAATTCCTATATGCACACAGAGTCATGTTTTCACATTAGTCACAAAACGAAATTTCTTTGCCAATTTGAAAGCACACTTACTACTCTTTTTTTTGGCAAGTGATAAGCACTTTTACAGACTGACACATTATGAATCCACTTTTCAGATTCTTAAAAAAGCACATGTCCAAACTGCTTTTTCAGACCAGCACCATGTGTAACCTGGTTGACTGCCTACACTCCAGCAAGGGCAACCAGCCTTAGTGATGCTGAACGATTTGCATTACTGACTGAAACCTCAAACCCCACTCGCTTGTGAATACTGTGCATGATTCCACAGGGTAAGCAGCTAGGTGTGTGCTAAGAGTCTGCTTCTCCACCAAAAAATGGCTCCCCCTTTCCATCTAATGCAACTGTGAAATCACCAGAGCAATACGCAATAAATCTCTGCCTGTAATTCCTATATGCACACAGAGTCATGTTTTCACATTAGTCACAAAACGAAATTTCTTTGCCATTTTGAAAGCACACTTACTACTCTTTTTTTTGGCAAGTGTTAAACACTTTTACAGACTGACACATTATGAATCCACTTTTCAGATTCTTAAAAAAGCACATGTCCAAACTGCTTTTTCAGACCAGCACCATGTGTAACCTGGTTGACTGCCTACACTCCAGCAAGGGCAACCAGCCTTAGTGATGCTGAATGTATTTGCATTACTGACTGAAACCTCAAACCCCACTCGCTTGTGAATACTGTGCATGATTCCACAGGGTAAGCAGCTGGGTGTGTGCTAAGAGTCTGCTTCTGCACCAAAAAATGGCTCCCCCTTTCCATCTAATGCAACTGTGAAATCACCAGAGCAATACGCAATACATCTCTGCCTGTAATTCCTATATGCACACAGAGTCATGTTTTCACATTAGTCACAAAACGAAATTTCTTTGCCAATTTTAAAGCACACTTACTACTCTTTTTTTTGGCAAGTGATAAACACTTTTACAGACTGACACATTATGAATCCACTTTTCAGATTCTTAAAAAAGCACATGTCCAAACTGATTTTTCAGACCAGCACCATGTGTAACCTGGTTGACTGCCTACACTCCAGCAAGGGCAACCAGCGTTAGTGATGCTGAATGTATTTGCATTACTGACTGAAACCTCAAACCCCACTCGCTTGTGAATACTGTGCATGATTCCACAGGGTAAGCAGCTGGGTGTGTGCTAAGAGTCTGCTTCTGCACCAAAAAATGGCTCCCCCTTTCCATCTAATGAAACTGTGAAATCACCAGAGCAATACGCAATAAATCTCTGCCTTTAATTCCTATATGCACACAGAGTCATGTTTTCACATTAGTCACAAAACGAAATTTCTTTGCCAATTTGAAAGCACACTTACTACTCTTTTTTTTGGCAAGTGATAAACACTTTTACAGACTGACACATTATGAATCCACTTTTCAGATTCTTAAAAAAGCACATGTCCAAACTGCTTTTTCAGACCAGCACCATGTGTAACCTGGTTGACTGCCTACACTCCAGCAAGGGCAACCAGTCTTAGTGATGCTGAATGTATTTGCATTACTGACTGAAACCTCAAACCCCACTCGCTTGTGAATACTGTGCATGATTCCACAGGGTAAGCAGCTGGGTGTGTGCTAAGAGTCTGCTTCTGCACCAAAAAATGGCTCCCCCTTTCCATCTAATGCAACTGTGAAATCACCAGAGCAATACACAATAAATCTCTGCCTGTAATTCCTATATGCACACAGAGTCATGTTTTCACATTAGTCACAAAACGAAATTTCTTTGCCAATTTGAAAGCACACTTACTACTCTTTTTTTTGGCAAGTGTTAAACACTTTTACAGACTGACACATTATGAATCCACTTTTCAGATTCTTAAAAAAGCACATGTCCAAACTGCTTTTTCAGACCAGCACCATGTGTAACCTGGTTGACTGCCTACACTCCAGCAAGGGCAACCAGCCTTAGTGATGCTGAATGTATTTGCATTACTGACTGAAACCTCAAACCCCACTCGCTTGTGAATACTGTGCATGATTCCACAGGGTAAGCAGCTGGGTGTGTGCTAAGAGTCTGCTTCTGCACCAAAAAATGGCTCCCCCTTTCCATCTAATGCAACTGTGAAATCACCAGAGCAATACGCAATACATCTCTGCCTGTAATTCCTATATGCACACAGAGTCATGTTTTCACATTAGTCACAAAACGAAATTTCTTTGCCAATTTTAAAGCACACTTACTACTCTTTTTTTTGGCAAGTGATAAACACTTTTACAGACTGACACATTATGAATCCACTTTTCAGATTCTTAAAAAAGCACATGTCCAAACTGATTTTTCAGACCAGCACCATGTGTAACCTGGTTGACTGCCTACACTCCAGCAAGGGCAACCAGCGTTAGTGATGCTGAATGTATTTGCATTACTGACTGAAACCTCAAACCCCACTCGCTTGTGAATACTGTGCATGATTCCACAGGGTAAGCAGCTGGGTGTGTGCTAAGAGTCTGCTTCTGCACCAAAAAATGGCTCCCCCTTTCCATCTAATGAAACTGTGAAATCACCAGAGCAATACGCAATAAATCTCTGCCTTTAATTCCTATATGCACACAGAGTCATGTTTTCACATTAGTCACAAAACGAAATTTCTTTGCCAATTTGAAAGCACACTTACTACTCTTTTTTTTGGCAAGTGATAAGCACTTTTACAGACTGACACATTATGAATCCACTTTTCAGATTCTTAAAAAAGCACATGTCCAAACTGCTTTTTCAGACCAGCACCATGTGTAACCTGGTTGACTGCCTACACTCCAGCAAGGGCAACCAGCCTTAGTGATGCTGAACGATTTGCATTACTGACTGAAACCTCAAACCCCACTCGCTTGTGAATACTGTGCATGATTCCACAGGGTAAGCAGCTAGGTGTGTGCTAAGAGTCTGCTTCTCCACCAAAAAATGGCTCCCCCTTTCCATCTAATGCAACTGTGAAATCACCAGAGCAATACGCAATAAATCTCTGCCTGTAATTCCTATATGCACACAGAGTCATGTTTTCACATTAGTCACAAAACGAAATTTCTTTGCCATTTTGAAAGCACACTTACTACTCTTTTTTTTGGCAAGTGTTAAACACTTTTACAGACTGACACATTATGAATCCACTTTTCAGATTCTTAAAAAAGCACATGTCCAAACTGCTTTTTCAGACCAGCACCATGTGTAACCTGGTTGACTGCCTACACTCCAGCAAGGGCAACCAGCCTTAGTGATGCTGAATGTATTTGCATTACTGACTGAAACCTCAAACCCCACTCGCTTGTGAATACTGTGCATGATTCCACAGGGTAAGCAGCTGGGTGTGTGCTAAGAGTCTGCTTCTGCACCAAAAAATGGCTCCCCCTTTCCATCTAATGCAACTGTGAAATCACCAGAGC
Organism: Triturus cristatus; assembly: GCF_964204655.1. NCBI lineage: Eukaryota > Metazoa > Chordata > Amphibia > Caudata > Salamandridae > Triturus > Triturus cristatus. Next base: position 535,335,401 of record NC_140579.1, read on the forward strand.
AATACGCAATACATCTCTGCCTGTAATTCCTATATGCACACAGAGTCATGTTTTCACATTAGTCACAAAACGAAATTTCTTTGCCAATTTTAAAGCACACTTACTACTCTTTTTTTTGGCAAGTGATAAACACTTTTACAGACTGACACATTATGAATCCACTTTTCAGATTCTTAAAAAAGCACATGTCCAAACTGATTTTTCAGACCAGCACCATGTGTAACCTGGTTGACTGCCTACACTCCAGCAAGGGCAACCAGCGTTAGTGATGCTGAATGTATTTGCATTACTGACTGAAACCTCAAACCCCACTCGCTTGTGAATACTGTGCATGATTCCACAGGGTAAGCAGCTGGGTGTGTGCTAAGAGTCTGCTTCTGCACCAAAAAATGGCTCCCCCTTTCCATCTAATGAAACTGTGAAATCACCAGAGCAATACGCAATAAATCTCTGCCTTTAATTCCTATATGCACACAGAGTCATGTTTTCACATTAGTCACAAAACGAAATTTCTTTGCCAATTTGAAAGCACACTTACTACTCTTTTTTTTGGCAAGTGATAAACACTTTTACAGACTGACACATTATGAATCCACTTTTCAGATTCTTAAAAAAGCACATGTCCAAACTGCTTTTTCAGACCAGCACCATGTGTAACCTGGTTGACTGCCTACACTCCAGCAAGGGCAACCAGTCTTAGTGATGCTGAATGTATTTGCATTACTGACTGAAACCTCAAACCCCACTCGCTTGTGAATACTGTGCATGATTCCACAGGGTAAGCAGCTGGGTGTGTGCTAAGAGTCTGCTTCTGCACCAAAAAATGGCTCCCCCTTTCCATCTAATGCAACTGTGAAATCACCAGAGCAATACACAATAAATCTCTGCCTGTAATTCCTATATGCACACAGAGTCATGTTTTCACATTAGTCACAAAACGAAATTTCTTTGCCAATTTGAAAGCACACTTACTACTCTTTTTTTTGGCAAGTGATAAACACTTTTACAGACTGACACATTATGAATCCACTTTTCAGATTCTTAAAAAAGCACATTTCCAAACTGCTTTTTCAGACCAGCACCATGTGTAACCTGGTTGTCTGCCTACACTCCAGCAAGGGCAACCAGCCTTAGTGATGCTGAATGTATTTGCATTACTGACTGAAACCTCAAACCCTTAAAGTATTCTTTATTTTTACCAGTACACCTTAATTTATGGTGAAAACATAGTCCATATTATTTTACATGTTCTTCACATTTAAATTTCTCCCAAAACAGAAAATAATAAACACAACTTCAACAAAAGGAATCCCATTTCTATTATTCATTTCTTAATTTACCATATACATCCCCTCTCAAACTCTAAACTCACCTTTAAAATTAGTTAGTTGTGAAAGAAATGTGGCACTCAAACAGCAGATTATCAGAGCCAGGATGTCTGTTCTTTACACCTCTCTCCTCACAGCAGAACCAGATAATGGCAAACTTTCCCTCTCTTTTTCCACACATATACATGTTAGTTTCAAATCTCAGTGCTTCCCCCTTTTTTTCAAATGTAATCACACATTTCTATTGGTTGAAAACCAACCCTTTTCCAAAAGTACCCTTCCCCCAACTTGACTAGTGCCTAGTACCCTTCCCCCAACTTGACTTCTGCCTGCTACCATAGCAACAGCTCATGGAACACTGCTGTGTGGAGTTAGGTCAGAAGTTCACCAAACAATGTTTCAATTCCACAGAGCAAGAGTGCTTGACTTTTCAAACCTAACAGCAAATCCATAGTACTGTTCTTTGGTAATACATTTTTCTGTACCAATACAAAACATGCTTCTATTAATTTACACATACAGCCTAGTTTTTATTCTAGAATGGTATGAAACAGCCAATCAGTTCTTTTTTTAATGAAAAAAATATGTATGCCTCCATTTCCAAACTGTCTTTCTTTTCATATTGCCATTCTACTGAAAGACACCTCCTGAGTGCATCCAGTTCTCCTTTGAAGATGTTCACAGTGTGGATTGTAGGGCACAGCTATGTCTTCTGGAGTGAAAAGTATGCAGAGAAAACAGATATGGTGAGAGACCTTGCGTTGCCAAATGTAGACATTAAATGGATTGGTCAGAGAGGGTTAAAGTGGCACCAATTGATGCCATTGGTGAAATCCTTCATGCACATCCAACACCCTGACCTCATAATAGTGCACTGTGGTGGCAATGACCTAGGCACTTTGACTGGGGTAGGTCTGGAAATGCTTATGAAGGACACCTTTGCACAACTGTTTTCACTTTTCCCTAAAACTGCCTTTGTGTTTTCTAACATATGCCAAAGGCAAAAATGGAACTGGTCCAATCATTTCTGTCCGCAGATTGACAAAGCAAGAAAGCACGTCAACAAATCTGTTTCTGCTTTCCTCCGTGACTATGGTATGGGTTCCATTTACCACAACAACTTGCGTTACGACATGCAAGACATTTATAGAGGAGATGGTGTACACTTCACTGATGAAGTGAACAGAGTCTTCCTCTTGAACCTTAGACTCTGCATCGGTACTTACTTGTAGGTACCACTTAAAAATCATTTCATAAACACAACGGCTCTTTTTAGAGCCCCCTAATATCTAAACACTTAAATCTGAATTTCATTTCTTTTTTTCTTTTTTTTTTCTACCGTACGCTTACGGTAAGCTTACCGTACGCGTACCCCGCGATTTTTTTTAAAATCAATAAATGTTGTCTTTGTACTTTTCTGTCCTTCTTTGACCCCCCTTACAAATGTTAGGGGGTCTGTAACTCTCCTCCTTGCCCCGTTTTCAAGATATCACTCTTTTTTTTTCTGAGTGAAACACAAAATGGCGGCCGCCGCTTCCTGGTTTCGACCGATTCGAATGTTTACTAAGATCTAAGAGCCAATCAGAATCGCGCTCGCGCACGCCACCGTACGCGTACGGTAAGCGTACCGTAAGCGCACCGTAAGCTGGCTCAGATATATATATTGATTTAAAGGCTATTTTCTCAGAATCTACTGAACAGATTTACACCAAACCTACAAAAGGCACTTCCTTGACCTGAGGACTACCTCTCTGCCAAATTTCTAGTAATACTGTTCAGCCGTTCGGGCTGTAGCTGTGTCTAAATGTCCTATGGAAAAATGCATGGGAAAAACGCGTTTTGGGACCCCCCTTTTATCTCAGCCCCCGCTTGACGAATCCCCCCGAGACTTTCAGGGTAGGAGCGGAGCGGAGCGCCCCACCTATTTTGAAATATTCACGAGGATTAGTCGACCGGCGCCAAAGTTATTCAAAATAGAATGTTGCGGATTTCCTATGGAAACAGGGTCCTAACTATAACTACCTACTGGCGACCGCCAGTAGGTAATATATATATATATATATACATATATATATATATATATAGTGATATAGGTAACCTACATCCCAGTAAGGGGTGCATGCACCACCTTCCCCAGGCTGCAGTAGCAGACCTGTGGTGTCATTTTGGGTGGTTTTCAAGGGTGGCATAATACATGCTTCAACCCCTGATAGGCCTCTGGGGTACCTATGCCCTGGGTACATAGTATACCATATACTAGGGACTTATAAGGGCACCTCAGATCCAATCTGTAATGTACCTAAAGTACATGGAATCATTTTAGAGAGGAAACAGCTAGGCTGGGGCCCTGAATAGCAGGGTCCCAGCCAGACTAAAGTCAAAAAACAGTGAAACACCAGCAAAAAGTGGGGGTAAGCTTATGAAGCAGATCCTGCTCTCCTACACCCCCCCCCCCCAAAGCAGGGACATTAAACTAACCTTGACCAGTTGAGTCTTCATGTTCTAAGTGGAAAAGTTTGGAGAGTCCATCTGCATTGATATGGTTACTCCTAGGTCTATGTTCCACTGTATAGTCCATCCCCTGTAGGGAAATGGACCACTTGAGCAATTTGGGATTTTCACCCTTCTACTGTTTTAGCCATAGGAGGGGCTTATGGTCTGTCTGAACAATGAAGTGAGTACCAAATAAGTATGGCCTCAACTTCTTCAGAGCCCAAACCACAGCAAAGGCCTCCCTCTCAATGGCTGACCAATGTTTCTCTCTGGGGGTCAACCTTCTGCTTATGAAAGCTACTGGTTCATCCTGACCTTCATCCATCATTCAACTGTGACAGTACGGCCCCTACCCCCAACTCAGATGCATCTGTTTGGAAAATGAACTTTTTGGAGTAGTCAGGACTTTTCAGAATGGGAGCAGTGCACATGGCCTGCTTCAGGTCATCAAATGCCTTTTGACAGCTAGCTGTCCACTGAACCTTTTTGGGCATTTTCTTAGAGGTTAAGTCATTCAGGGGTGTCACTATTGATCCATACCCCATGACAAATCTTCTATAGTACCCAGTCAGGCCTAAGAAGGCTCTCACCTGAGTCTGGGTAGTTGGAGCAACCCAGTCCATTATGGTCTGGATTTTGCTCTGCAATGGTTGAACCTGGCCTCCACCTACAAGGTGGCCCAGGTACACAAACTGGCTCTGCCCTATCTGGCACTTAGTAGCCTTGATAGTTAGGCCTGCTTTTTGCAGGGCCTCCAAAACATTCCTCAGGTGGACCAGGTGGAGCTAAAGACAGCAATATCATCTAGATATGCTGCACTATAGTTTTCCAGGCCTGTAAGGACTTGATTCACCAACCTTTGGAAATTGGCAGATGTATTCTTCAAACCAAAGGGCATTACCACAAATTGATAGTGCCCACTAGGGGTAGAAAATGCTGTATTTGCCTTTGCATCATCAGCTAGTCTGATCTGCCAGTAGCCAGCTGTCAGGTCAAATGTGCTTAGAAACTTGGCTGAGGCCAAAGTATCTATTAGCTCATCTGCCCTGGGGATGGGATGGGCATCAGTCCTAGTGACAGCATTGAGACCCCTGTAGTCTACACAAAACCTCACCTCTCTCTTGCCATCTGTGGTGTGAGGTTTAGGTACCAGGACTACTGGACAAGCCCAAGGGCTAACTGAGGGTTCAATAACTCCCAAATCCAACATCTTTGGGACTTCTGTCCTTATACAGTCCCTGACATGGTCAGGTTGCCTGTAGATCTTATTCTTCACAGGCAGACTGTCCCCAGTGTTCAATTCATGAGTGCACCAGGTGGCCTGACTTGGAGTCAGAGAAAACATATGTCTTAACTGGCTGAGAAGTTTTCTGCAGTCAGTTTGCTGCTGGACAGTGAGGTTGCCTGCCAAAGCTACACCATCAACTGACCCATCATCTGGGTTCTGAGAAAGCAGGTCAGGGAGTGGATCACTCTCTTCCTCCTGTCCTTCATCAGTAGCCATGAGGAAGCCCATGTCTGCCCTGTCAACATATGGTTTTAGTCTGTTGACATGAAGTACCCTGTGGGGACTCCTAGGGGTTCCAAGGTCTACCAAGTAGGTGACCTCCCATTTCTGTTCAACAATTGTATGGGGCCACTCCATTTGTCCTGGAGGGCTGCTGGGCCCACAGGCTCCAACACTCACACTTTCTGTCCTGGCTAGTAGACAGTCAGTACAGCCTTTTGGTCATGCCAGGCTTTCTGTAATTCCTGGCTAGCCTCAAGGTTTTTGGTTGCCTTTTTCATATACTCAGCCATTCTGGAGCGGAGACCAAGTACATAGTCTACTATGTCCTGTTTGGGGGGCTTGAGATGTAACTCCCATCCTTCCTTAACCAGACACAATGGACCCCTGACAGGGTGACCAACAAAAGTTCAAAAGGGCTGTAGCCAACCCCCTTTTGAGGCACCTCCCTGAATGCAAATAAAAGGCAGGGCAAGAGTATGTCCCATCTTCGCCTAAGCTTTTCTGGGAGTCCTTTAATCATGCCCTTTAAGGTTTTGTTGAACCTTTCAACTAAACCATTGCATTGTGGGTGATAGGGTATGGTGAACTTGCAGTTCACTCCACACTCCTTCCACATAGCAGTCAAGTAACTAGACATGAAGCTTGCATCCCTGTCAGATACTACCTCCTTAGGAAAGCCTACTCTTGTGAATACACCCAAGAGAGCTCTTTCCACCACAGGTGCTGTAGTGGTCCTTAGGGGAATTGCTTCTGGGTACCTGGTGCAAAAAGAACTATTGATGGACAGAATGCAGAACAATGTCATACATTCACCCCAGTACAGAGATCTGGGCCTAAATCCATCGTTTTTTTGCTCACCATGCCATTCCAGTTTGGACCCAGCCATATACAAATCAGCCTTGACTCTGTGCCCAATGGGAACAGTCCAGCCTGAACTGCCAGGCCAGGTCCTCCCTGGACTGGAAACAAGCATCCTAGGACCAGTTTCAGGGTTTCACCCCTCTTCAGCCAGGATAGCTTGATTCCAGTGGCACGGAGAGCACGGAACTCACGTCTGAGCATACCCGTCCCACTCGGGGTCTAGGGTGAATGTATGACATTGTTCTGCATTCTGTCCATCAATAGTTCTTTTTGCATTTGTCACCCCGAGTGGGACGGGTATGCTCATACGTGAATCCTGTGCTCCCCATGCCACTGGAATCAAGCTATCCTGGCTGAAGAGGGGTGAAACCCCAAAACCGGTCCTAGGATGCTTGTTTCCAGTCCAGGGAGGACCTGGCCTGGCAGTTCGGGCTGGACTGTTCCCATTGGGCACAGGGTAAAGACTGATTTGCATATGGCTGGGTCCAAACTGGAATGGCATGGTGAGCAAAATAACGATGGATTAAGGCCCAGATCTCTGTAGTAGGGTGAATGTATGACATTGTTCTGCATTCTGTCCATCAATAGTTCTTTTTGCAGTTGTCACCCCGAGTGGGACGGGTATGCTCAGACGTGAGTCCCGTGCTCTCCATGCCACTGAAATCAAGCTATCCTGGCTGAAGAGGGGTGAAACCTCAAAACCGGTCCTAGGATGCTTGTTTCCAGTCCAGGGAGGACCTGACCTGGCAGTTCGGGCTGGACTGTTCCCATTGGGCACAGGGTCAAGACTGATTTGCATATGGCTGGGTCCAAACTGGAATGGCATGGTGAGCAAAATAACGATGGATTTAGGCCCAGATCTCTGTACTGGGGTGAATGTATGACATTGTTCTGTATTCTGTCCATCAATAGTTCTTTTTGCATTTGTCACTCCGAGTGGGACGGGTATGCTCAGACGTGAGTCCCGTGCTCTCCATGCCACTGGAATCAAGCTATCCTGGCTGAAGAGGGGTGAAACCCCGAAACCGGTCCTAGGATGCTTGTTTCCAGTCCAGGGAGGACCTGGCCTGGCAGTTCGGGCTGGACTGTTCCCATTGGGCACAGGGTCAAGACTGATTTGCATATGGCTGGGTCCAAACTGGAATGGCATGGTGAGCAAAATAACGATGGATTTAGCCCCAGATCTCTGTACTGGGGTGAATGTATGACATTGTTCTGCATTCTGTCCCTCAATAGTGTTGCAGGGATTCTGCTTATGCACAGAACTATGCACAGGAAACCAGGACCTCAGTGAAATGTGGTGTACCAAAAACTCACCTCAGAACCCAGAACCCCTTATCCGACCAGCACCACTGTCCCATTCGTTATCCGAGTGTTATCTCGGCGGTCCCAATGTATAGACAACCCAGAACAAGCGATTTATGGTATTCTCAGGAATGGTGGGAATCAGAAATACCTGTTCGTAATTATTCTCATATCAGTCCACAACAGAATAAACAGAGACACTGCAAAGTTTAAAGAGTTTATTCTATAAACCTCGTGTCCTAAGATGCAGTACTTTGGCTAACATAAGCCAACAAATGATTAAGATCAAAACCATCAGCATAGTTACAATACCATAAAAAATGAAAGGAGTAATCATACTAAAAATGACAGTGGATATCAGCCACCTTCCTTTCGCTAATAAACTAATAGTATTATTATTAGACTAATAAAAGGTCTCTAGGCTTGAATGGGGAACCCCATACCGTAAAGATCAGCTCAGTGAGATCACATCACAGGATCAGCTAGACTGCTCCTGGGAAAGCTCTTCTTCCGAATGTAATGAAAAACATGCAACACTGCAATATTAATAGCACCCGACTTTCAGGTATTTGCAGCTGCGTGCCATTTTTGGCTAAATAGTGGGCCGAGCAACCTGAACCCAACAACATGCACCGTCTAGCGACCCAGACTGTTTCTTTACACGATGTTCAGACCAAGGTCGCTGCTCACTGTTTGGGATGTGAACAAAAGACAGTTCTCATGTGAAGCAAAGTCGAGCAAGCATTTCTCAATTAATAACATGTAACTACAGTGTCGTGTGCAAAAGCAGCAAAAGCGGCAAGATGGCTTTCTAACATCTAACGCGGTTGTGCTAACTTAGCATTGTACGTATATAGATAGCAATCTTCACTACACCCCCCCTTGATCGGACCACTAACCAGTAGGGGTGCACTTGTAAGAACGCAGAGTTCAAGTTTGATAGAAAGGAACCAAGGGCATGAACTATAAGTCCATATAAGGTAAGTGAAAAAGTTCGAAGAGAAAAAACAAAGAAACAAATTAAAAAGGATTGAAAAAAAACCATTTAAAGGAGAAAAAAAAAACATCATTGAAGGACGTATGACGAAATGAAGGTGCAAAAAAGTCAATCCATCAATGTATAAGCACAATAGGTTGCAACAGCTTCCAAGAGGAAATCATTGGAACGTTCTGCAAAATTATCTGCCATCCAGTTCAGCACGGGGAAGGAACACACATGCTCCTCGACAACCGGAGCTTCCAGCACCATTCGAGGACAACTGGCGTGTTCTTCAAGATAACTTCTCGCTAAGAATTCAGCTGCAGCCGTTCCGATGTCCCAATTCCCAAGGACTGCATGTGCTGCACCACAGGCCATAATCATGATGCCAGAACAGTCCAACTCATGAGCCACTAAGCGGCTCATTAGCCGATCATAATCCGGGGCAGGAGACACCGAGTTCGACAGGCACAAATCCAGAGCCCATTGGAATCGACAATCTAGGCAATGAAAAACTGGCTGCACACAAGTAAAGTAGGGAAACCGGAAGGACAATCCATAGGCTATGCTTAAGGTCGCCAGTGGTAAAGTGCCATAGTATTCAAGCATCCGGTTACGAAGATGGAGCAGCCGGGACCTGCCGTCGTGTGACGCAAGTTGTGCATCCATAGCGTAGTACGCAGATCAACAGAAGCACCCCAGCTATGAGGGCGAGAAGCAAAGGGAGACCTCCGAAGACGCTGGAAAAAATAGAATGAAAAAATGCCGGGATCACACCAAAAATAGTTTGAAAGGAGGTCACGAGGCTGGAGCCCACAATTTTAAAAAAATGAGCCATGCCACTTGTTGACGAGGCATTAAAGATAGTCTGAATCAGGGCCCCAAAATGAAGTGGGAGATCAGTATTCAAAAGCGCTTGCACCTCTGTGCGCGTGTTTGCTACGTGAAAGACAAATGTTTCCCGGGATGAAGTCAACGCGACTTCTTTTTGAGACAATAGAGCCCTTATTCTGCTCATCTTATTGAACTCTGCTTTCAAGGTTGGAATGGAAGGCCAGATGGAGACATCGAGCCGTCCATGCGGGGGTGGGAAAAGGACGTCATACAGCAAACTACTCTCTGTGATACAGTCACTATGCAGGGAATTCCCACTAACATCCCACAGCAAGCTTCATTATTTAATAGCAAATAACTACCGTTAGCAAGCAGCGTAAAAGACGGTGTTATAACTGGCACAGGGATTCCTTTCAGGACGCAAGCTAAATTAGGAGCGTGCACATTACATGCACCATGCAATTGAATGTGCCTACACACTACAGAGTGATCCGGAGTGGAAGTGCACTCTTTACCTTTTAAGTATACCTCTTTTCCGTCTCTCACACATCTATACGTGAACGGGAGTGACCAAACTTCGTGCAGGAAGGCAGTACCAAGTTTTTCATATCTGCCAAGCGCATAATGTTTCATGCACGAACTGAACTTATACAGGGGAAACGGTAATGTGATCAACCCGTGGATAAGCCACACAGCGGAGTTTAATTCGGCAACAGAGAAAGGTAAAGGTTCTAACTTTTCAATGTGCAGCAATGAATATGTCGCATCTTTCATGGACATAAATTGTTGTTTCGCAGTTAAATTAAAAGGGAGGAACAAAGATGAAGTATTCATATAATCCCAAGGGACTTTCCCAGCCTTTAACGTTTGCAATGTCCATGCAAACTGCATAATGGAACGCAATTGATTCTGACCATGATACAAAACAGACAAATCATCCTGCACAATGTCTACCACAGATGAAACAATATTATCTAAGGTATAAATTCTGGAAGACAGGGTGTTAATGCTATTATCTATTACAGCCAATACCTTTTCCATATTGGCTTGATCAATAGCTCGTAATCTGGACGCAGCCTCAATCTGTGATAGTTTCCAAACTTCGTTGTAGATAGCATATACCCATCTTTTGGACCTGCCAACCGCAGGACCCTTAACAAAATCATTCAAATCTATTTTGTCGTTTAATTGTGATAAATGCAGTTTAACAGCAGCTAAGGTGGAATGTTGCAGCCAAGATTGGCATAACTTCCCTACTGAGTAGGTAGTGACGGTGTGAGAAGACTCAAAACGGGGGTCTACACGAACTTGTGTATACCACGGTGCTAAATCCAGAAACCGATGTTGACAGGAACCTGAACTCGTTTGCCACGCCAACCACCCTTCCGGATTTAATTCAGAAATATTGAAGGATGTGTTGGAAATGTACGACTGCAACGTAGCAAGGGACAGATCCGTATGATTACCCCAATTAGGATAAGCACCCAGACCCGGAATGGAGGGAGAATTTAATTTTTTATAAGTAGCCAATCCAAAACAGGTGGTCTGAAAAATTGACAAATTCAAAAAAACCATGTGGTTCGGGATGAGGCAGGCACGATGCAAAGCTTCTGTTCCCTGTACCTGCCACGGTCTAGAACCCCAAACCGACTTAAGATCGATAGTAGCTTTCCACAGATCATATCCTCCAATTGCCAATTTGTCCATAAAGGACTTGGAATACAACAATTTGGTGTGTGTCAGTCTAACCTTAGAAGCAGACTCAGCCGCAACCTTAAAATAAAAGGAGGCCGGGTTCGACACACTGAAATCAGAAAAATATGTGAATTTGTCCACTAACGTGGTGGAGCTGCCCAGCCTAGGGGCGGGACAGTGTTCCCATTGTGTATAATTTACAACATTTCTAAACGTATTGGCCTTGTGTAAGAAATGTGTGCCATAATGTTGATAGCAGAACTGCTCATCATAATTAGCAGTATCTAAATACAGATCTTCAGCATCAAATGCAGCATAATATTTCAAATCAGAAAACAGTTCTTCTATTGCTTGTACATCCCAATCATCCGAGTGGATGTTCTGCTTAACTACATCACCCATAGAAACACGAAATACATTTGGCACATTCATTACTTCAGTGGGGCCATGAATTTGAAATTTTACAGCATCCCAAGCGATCCCATCACGTACAGGTAAGGCAGTAATGTTCACAAAAGTCTGGTCCCTTTTCTTGATATGTGATGAGGAGTGGGGGGCCAAAGTTCCATCAATTAGTCGAATTGTAGATCTTTCTTTCAGGTAGTGTCCATTGATAAGTCTAAAAAACACTACCACAAAGCCAATGGACATAAACAAAAAAATACATATGAGCACCAGCCAAATGTAAGTCCAAGGGGGAATTAAAAAATGTCTTTTGAACCAGGCCACAAAAATTGAAACTTCGGACGGGGCAATGGAAGTCATTGAATTAGTGTCAAAAGAGTATCGTGACTGGGTAACTGTGGTGGATTGTAAAACAGGTGTTGGAACATCCGCAGGATAAGCATACTCATTATCTTCAGGTAGACCACCAGGTGTCGGTGGCAATAAAGGACCAGTAACTGTATGCATCTCGACGGCAACATCAGGCAAGGTGTTAGAAGCTGGGGCCACAACAGAATTTCTCAGCATCGAAGGGCAAGAAACTGCCGGTGTCATACTAAGAAGAATCGGCCACTCGCTGTAGCTTGACATTGTCAATAGAGATGTACCTGTTATTCTTTCAACCAGGAATTGGAGGTAAAATGACTGTACGTGTACCCTGTACTCCAAGCACTGGAACTGGTGCACGGTAAGAGGGGCCGAACTCCTTCTTGTTCTCCACCTTCTCACGGACCAGATCACCAACTCGAGGTAGCCAGCCGACTACCGGAATCTGAAGCGTAGCATCAGATGTGGAGGGTACGTGTTCCTTCGCTAGACTGTCTCTGGCTCCTTGAAGACTCTGCAATACAGCACACTGTTGATCTACGGCAAAGGGTGTGGCCGATGCCGCCATGTCTAGACCATCAAGGTCCGGGACAAACATTCGTATGCCGAAGAGCATCATGTATGGGGTCCGCCCACCCAGAGACCTTCTAGGGAGATTATTAAGTGCACGTTGCACGTCATATAAGTGGGCTAGCCAGTTCCGGCCTGTACCTAAAACCCTGGCTGTCAAAGATTGCTTTAAGTCATGGTTCATCCGCTCCACTCCACTATTACCCTCAGGTCGGTATGGAGACGAAAATTTGACTTGGACCCCCAAATTTCTCATGGCTTCTTTGTACACCTTAGAGGCGAACGCAGGGCCCTGATCAGAATGAAAGGTACCACAAGCAAAACTTCCAACAAAGAAACGCAAATCCTTGATGACAGTACGGGCATCAGCACTCCTTTGTGGCCACCCCCACAGAAAACGTGTGCACGAATCCACTGCAACCAAGATGTATTTGTACGCAGTATCAGAGGTAAATGGACCGCAATGATCTAAATAAACACAACCCAGTGGTTTATTAGATATGTACAACTGAGTTTGTGGTGGGCACGCTGCAGTTGAAGGTTTTATCTGCTGGCAAATGTCACAATTAAGAACATAGGCACGGGCTTGTTTATATAAACCGCACCACCAGTAACGTTGTTGTAACAGAGATGCAGTAGCTGCAACGCCGGCATGCGCGGACGCCATGCCCTCGTGAGCTGCTAATATCAAAGATGGTCTGCAGTCCACGTTGGGAATCAATCTGTCACCAACGTCATTAATCCTCTCTGATGGGACGTTATCAGGACTTAAGCGATAATGGTAACGAGACGGGAAACCTCTTGGATATTTTGTTCCCTTCTCTGTAGCAGCAATAGCTGCCAAGATGTCATCATCGATCTTACTTTTGGATCTTGTAACTGCTGCTACTAAGTATGTCGCCACTGCTGTTTTTGCTGCCTCGTCAGCTAAGCTGTTGCCGACAGCATGGACACCAACTCGTTGGTGACCAAGAGTGTGAATAACATTCACGAGAGGCAGATGTTCTTTAAGGTCTGCCACTCGAACCCAAAGCGTTTTATGCTTAATCGTGCTACCCTTGGAATCATGGTAGTCATTCTGAGACCAAAAATGTAGATTGTCGTTGTAAGATTGGACACAATAAAATGAGTCACTCACTATAAGAGTAGTGACTCGAGGATCAGCAAACTCTAGTGCAAGCACCAGAGCACGAAGCTCCGCCAACTGTGCGGTACAATCACCCAATGACTGCGTATGCACGACATCGGATTGGAATTCACCATTCACGAAAGTACTGACCACAATTGCGCAGGCCGCTGAATAGGCATGCTTCGATCCAGTAGCCGGTTGCGCAGAACCCTTAGTGTAAATGACACAATGGTAATCATCGAGCGGGCGCAAAGACAGAGGAGCTGGATGAACGAATTCATACTGCAAAAACTCCTGAGTCTGAAGTGCCGCGTCAAAGATATATGTGACGTCAGGCGATGCAAAGGAAGTGGCCCATTGTATCCACCTTGGATGCAAAGCCTTAGAATTAGGTACACTTGCTTTCGTCACCGCCTCAAGGGCAGGATATGGTGTTACCACCAACATGCGTTTGCCTTGTGATAGCGCTCGCTCTTTCAGAATCGCCATCTGTACTGCCGTCAGAACTTTCTTGACAGCGGAAAATCGCAGTTCAGCCGAAGTGTACAAGTGTGATTTGTAGGCAATGGGGACAGTGTCGCCCTCATTGAACGTTAAGTATGTGAAACCCACTGCGCCTGGCACAATTCTTATTACCAGGTTAGTGTGGTTATCACGCGTCAGTAAGTATTTTGAAGCAAGAAGGTCAGCTTGCAATGATTGCAATATAGCTGAATGCTCCGGCAGCCAACATGATTTGGAAAAAGTAGGTTGTAGCAAGGCATAAAGCGGCTTGATACGCTGGGCATAATCTGGAATGTAAGTTCGACTGAAATTCAGAAAACCCAGCAGAGATTGTAATTTCTTCAGTGTCGTGGGAGCACGTAGGCATGCGCATTTCTCTAGGAAGTGCGGAGCCAATCCTCGACCTTCATTGTTGAGTTCGTATCCCAAGAACAACAATTCAATTAATTTTATTATGTTTTGGTACTCCAAAGAGGTCCACATAAAACAAGATACACAAATACAAATACACATTCTCAAAGTAAAATTGACAGCTACAGCATTTTCCACTGAACAAGATAATCAGCGACACATACCTCCATATTTCATCAATAAATATCTAAAAAACCTTTTAAAAAGTTAAAAATATTGAAGCAAAACATTTCATTTGGAGGAATATATAAGGCCTGCAAAAAAGAATTCACATTGAGGATACCCAATTGCAAGCATATTGGTCTTAACCACTTCAAACGAAGTGGATGCAATGCAGGACATATAAACAGTACATGAGAACGATCCTGAGCAGACATATTACAAAAGTTACACGTGGGAGAAGACCCATGCCATTTTGCCAAAAGAGTATTTAGGGGCAGCAAGTCCTGCCTTAGATGGAACCAAAATCTCCGAACACCATGTGGTAGGTTCCAGGTGACATAGGGTTGAGCAAGCTTCATTGAGAATGTGTTAGCAAGGAGATCACCTCCCCTCTTTACTAGCATGGGCTTCTTGTCCAACGAGAAGCAAAGAGCCCAAGAAGCCTGTTTCAAAAGTGATTTTAGCTGGGAAGGAGAAATAGTAAAAAGGGTACTCTCTTCCAATTCAAGAAGTGCCACAGCCTTTCTAAAATTCTTAACAATTTGGGAGTACTCTCTTAAACTACCCAGCAATTCCCCCTTGAGAAGGGATCTCAAAGTCCCCGTTTCTCCTCTAGCCAGGCTGGCAACCCATCGTACTAGAGCAGACAGGCCCTGCGCCCAACTGCTACGGAGACCGAATTCAAGTCTACAGGCAGCCACAGAACAGGCGGGGTTGAGAGAAGTTATAGACCTTAATAATTTTCCTTCTACCGTCTGTAGAAAACCCCAGTGCTTTAAGTCAACCAGTTCCATTCCATACAGGAGGGTTGATGGAATTTTTGCCCTAAACACCTCCAGTAAACAAGCAAAATGTCTTCTCCCTGTGGCGGAATAAAGGGCTCTCAGACTTTTGCCTTGGGACAGGGCTTTACGGGAATTATTACCAATATGAGGCTTCTCACTCAGGTTGGCCGAAATTATTTTTCCTTAGAAGGTTTATGTCTTAACCACCTCCAATTTCTGACCACCAACTGACCAACCCAAATTCTCTGATTTAGATTTTTTCTTCCCTGTAATGCACATAATTTTGCTTTTTGTGGCATTTATCCTCATGTAGTGGGTCTCTGCAAAAAGATGTAAAGCCTGCAGACGATTAGCTAATCCCTTAGGTGTTAAATCTAGGATAAGGATATCGTCTGCATATAGAAGGCAGGAAATAGAAGATCCCCCCACTACCGGGGTATGCCAACACAAGATGAAAGCGAAGCAGGAAGGTCAGCAATGTACAGGGAGAACAGTAATGGGGCCAGTAGACAACCCTGCTTTAATCCATTAATGGAGGGAATAACCAGCGATAAACCCCTTTCTCCACCTTGTAACACTCTGCACCAAGTGTCTGTGTGTAAAGTCCGCACCAGATCTAATAGAAGAGGGGGCATGCCCAAGTCAGATAGCTTTCTCCACAGCAAGGGACGATCAACTTTGTTGAATGCTGTGGAGAAATCAATGAAAGCCGCATACACTCCTCCTCCCCGAACTCTTATATATTTGTCCGAAATAACCTGAAGGGCTGTAAGGTTATCCAATATACCATGCCCCTTACGGAAGCCGGTTTGTTCAAGGGGTAATATCTGATTTGCATCAACCCAATCAGTAATTAGCGATAGGAGACATTTGGAAAAAACTTTTCCAATGACATCAAGAAGGGCTATCTGGCGATAATTCATTGGCTTATCCCTATCGCCCTTCTTGAATAATGGAACCAATATGCTCCCTTTCCAAGAAGAGGGCACGGTTTTACTAATGAAGCAAGATCTAAATAAAGGAAAAAGAATCTTGCTCCATAAGACAGGATCCTGCTTCAATACCGATATGGGAAGTTCATCAGGCCCCATTGCTCCAGAGGAACGCATATCCTTAATGGCCATTTCAATGGTTTTCTCCGAAGGGGCGTCAATAGAAAACTCATCTTCTTTAGTAGTCCCCTTACATTCCACCCTTACGCCGTTCCCAGCATACAGGTTGGAGATGAAAGTGACCCATGACAATTCAGCAATGGGAATAGGGAGGGGGGGTAACTCTTGCTCCACAACCCTCCCCAATGAGTGACCAGAATTGTCTAACTTTGCCATGAACTGCGGCCTCCCGTAGACTTATCCAGAGTGAATCTTCTTTTTCTTTTTTAAGTTTCTTCCTAATTCTGCTTCTCCTTCTTTTTAACAAGTATATTTTATTATTTATTTCAATAGATCTACGCAAAAATTGCTCCCGCACTAATTTATTTATTTCCTTATTTAGGAGGGTAATCGGTCTAGAAACATAAATCTTTTTTACAGAAGGGCTAGACCTTTTGGCAACATGGATAACCTCCTTCATAAAATTCTCAAAGTGAATTATTTCAGAACCCTGCCAATCCTTCAATTCTAGAATTGTTTTACCTAAAATACACTCCAAGCCCTTCTAGGCTTTAAAATTCCAAAAACATCTTCCAGAGTCCTTATGAAAGTTAACTACATCACTGTTAAGGGACCATGAATCGGAATTAGGAGGTTGTAATAAGAGGCTTATAGTAATCACATTGTGGTCACTAAATGATGTCGGAGAGACCACCAAATCCTTCACTAAGGAAAAAGTACAATAGTCGGTGATTACATAGTCCAGAATTGACTCACTTTGGAAGGATCTATGAGTATATTTTGCAGGGACATCAGAGGGAAGCCTAACGTTCACTATTAACCCCTCCGCCGCTGAAAGTTCTTCTAGCAACAGCTTCCCTCTCTTATTTGTTTTAATTTTATTAGGGAGGAGAGATTGAGGAATAAGATAGGCTTCTTCTTTACATTTGTTTCTAAATAACTCTATGCTAGAGTTAGAAACTTTACAATTAAAATCACCTACTAACAACACATGGGGGGAGGTTCTAACTCTTTAATCTGTTTAATGTACGAAAAGACTTGCTTCAATAGAATATTAAAACATTCATCCGGGGGGATGTATGCGTTTATTATTACCAGAGGGTTATTGTTTCCCATACTGGTTAGACTACAAAGGGTCACCGCCTGAAAGAGGTTGCTTGGGTCAGCATAATGGGTGAAGTTCCACTTTAATCTGTTGGACAGAAGGCACGCAATTCCCCCTTTTGCATGCCCTTTCTTCGAAGGAGAGGCCATTGCCTCAAGGACAAAATAATCTCTCCCTACACACAATCTACTAGCACACCAGGTCTCTTGGATGCAAATCACACTAGCGTTCAGAGAGAACAAGTACTGTAATTTCTCGGGACTATTATTTATCCCGGCAGCATTCCAAGAGAGAACTTTTAAATCACTGCTAAAGATGTCGAAAAAGTTTGGGGTTGTCTATGGATTTACTAGACAGAGCACCGGGCAGCCAATTCCACAACTGGATATCTTCTATTTGGAGGGAATTCTGAATTAACGGGGCAGGCATTACATGCGTCACCAAACGTGTGCTTTTCGAAACCCAAATCTTTAAATCATCAAATGAGGGAGGGGGACCATCTTGGCCAGTGCCCTGCTGAGAGAGTCTATTATGAGGGAAACTATCTCTTCCAGAAGACAAAACAGGTAATACATCAATTCCCCTACACTGGAAGTTCTCAGCCTGTTGCAATATAAGATTTACTATAAGTTTGGAATAGAACTTTACCCTGACATAGGGCGCTGCAACTGTTCCTGATATGGAGACTAAATCAATATCGTTATATTGGATTAACCTTAGACTCTCTATGTCTTTGAAATACTTAAGTAACCATGCTCTATTTAAGGGCAGATCAGAGTCAAATAACGATAGAAAGTCCACAGTCAATGTATCTACAAAAACTTCTAGTACTCTTATAGGTAGATGATGAGGCCATACAACACCATCACCTGCGGCATGAAAAATAGGAGCAGAAGGTTTAAGAGCCACAGATACAATAGGGACTGACCTGGACATCTCTGCTACGGGGAGAGGAATCGTCAATCCTCCTACATCTAATAGGGGGCCTCCCACGGGAGAGATTGAACAATTGGAAAAAATTTTCATGCCTAATGCAGAGGGATTCAAATTATCGGAAGTATGAGTGGCCGCTTCCTGACTCAAGGACCCATTTACAGATTCTCCAGTGTTAGGATCATTGATATCAGGGACTTGGGAATCCTCAAAAATTATTTGTCTCTGCCTTTTCTTCCTGTATCTGCGGATTGGTTTCCCCTTTTTTCCTTTGTTCTTTCTTTGTTTTCCAGTTTTTTCTTTTTCTTCCCCCCTATCCCCTTCATTTCAGGCACAAAAATAGGGAATAGCTCTTTTTCAGATTTTGGAGCAGTAACATCAACACTTTCTTCATCAATTTCGAGGTCAGAATTCCTTACACAGTTAGATACGGGAAGTGTGGGTACTAAAGATGGCTCATTTTTAAAGATAGCCACAGGTTTATTTTGAACTGAATTAACATTTCCAGCTAGATGGTCACTACCCGACTCAGGCCCCTACAATCCTACCTTAGGAACTAAGTCAGGAACCTTTTCCGGGAGCTTTAACAGTAAGACATTTAGTATCTGAGTGACTGATTCCAAAATACAATCAGAGCTTCCCACAAATTTACCCAGTAACTGTAAAATAGATGCCAGCAAATGTTCCAATGCAATCAGGGATTCAGAAATCGGTTTTTCCGATTTATCAAAACCTAGGGGACCCATGGGACCAATGCCAGATATATTAAGCAGTGGACTCTTTGAGATGTTATACTGTGAGGAGATATCTAGCGATTTTAAGGAGGGGGTACTGCTATAAAGCAGAAGACCAGACAGAGTAGCGCCGATTGGGGACTTAAAAGCTTCAGATGATTTCAGAGTACCGTCAGTTAGGTATCGACCACAAAGCTCCAGGTCAATACTTGACAACTGAGAGTCCCCCTTACCGTCCCCCTTTGGCTGTAAACCTCCCATGGGATCATTGGATAAAAACACTTTATGGCTTGCAGACACATTATTTTGTTGCCCACCCTTAGAATTAGGAGCAGAACACTTAATGTCACCAGTCATTTCAGGGGGCACTGGGCAAGATTCCTCAGTAATCAGAGAGCCCGAATATTCTTCATTCACCAAAGGAGGGACCTTCTTGAGCACCATAAGGGCTGTGCCAGATGGAGAAGCAATGTCAAAGGCTTTATTTGCAACATTTAACAATTCCTTATCCTTGGGTTTTTCCCAAAATTGCAGCAGCTGGCATTGACCCTTTAATAACAAATTACTAACAGCCTTGTTTCTAAGGGGGTTGGATCTTGTCTTCGTACAAGACCTTCCCCTCAATAGTCTCCCCGAACGTAACTTTTTAGCCGTCATCCTTATACGTGGAGAGCAGGGGAGACCGTAACCCCGATGAATACAATTAATAACAGTTAAAAAGATTGAATATTTGGAGGTAAGTTACGATGAGTTCCTGGTCAGAGAGACAATGTTTATACCGTCAGAATACGACGCGAAATATGAAACACTAAGCAAATGAAGAAGTTCAAATACAAATAAAATAAAAATATAAATAAGTAGGCCCAGCCCAGCCTACTTCAACCTCTGAGGGTCACAGAGGGCCCGCCCTTTGCCCGGGCTTAGCCCGCACGCGTGATCCCCCGTCGCGGGAGAAGTGCCGCTCCTTTTCTGCGCCTCCAGGCGCGGGCGCTGGTGTCAGGGGGGGCGGAGTCACAAAGGATTATGGGGCCTGTAGTCCCCCCGCTCTGCGGTCGCGGTATGGAGTGCGACAGCGGGGGGGACCAGGCAGCAGGAACACACAATGTATATTCCGCAATGTGAGACTTCGAAAAGTTGAATTGGTACTCGAAGTCTGCAAACAAGACAATGATGCGATCAACGCGACGGAGATGCGGTCCCAACTCGTCATCTGTGAGATAAATATCATCCACATACGAGTACGCATCAGGGTCTATGCTCTCTAACAGAGAGACAACGCGAGCGGCGAAGACACCAGGGCTGTTTTTATAGCCCATCGGTAATCTTTTGAAATGTTTTTGTTTGCCACCCGAGGTAAATGCCATCCACTCACTACTAAGAGAGGACAGGTTATGGCTGTAAAAGCCATTGGAAATGTCAAGTGTGGTTTTAAACCATTTTCTCACGAAACTATCGACGAGAGCTGAACTGTGGGTATTCTGTACTGCGCATGTCCAGCAATGTGAGTTTAAATGCCGGTAATCCAAAACTAGGCGGTACGACCCATCAGGCTTCGTCACAGTGAATAAAGGATTATTCATTGGTGACACACATGTTTCAATTACACCTTGATATTCCAATTGTTCAAGGATAGCCGCGACGTGAGGTCTTGCTTCACGACGCATGGGATATTGGGGTTGTGGCTGGGGCGTGGACCGCAACGGAATTTCATGGCTGGGGGACAATTTATCCCAGCCTACCCGATTACGATACAGCGCAGGTGCAAGCACTAGAGCCCACTCCTCGGTGAACTTTTCAGCTTGGTCCTGTGTGCGCAAAGGACGGGAGGATTACCTCCTCCCCTCTAGGAGCTTCTAAAACGAAAGCCGGGGGCCAATCTGCCTCTGCCAATAGAATATCATATGAAGTGGTCAGATGATCCCAAAAAATTCCTTTAATCGTATGTTGTATGTCACCCTCAATTAAAAGGACTATGTTATATAGTCTGTCAGGGGGAGCCACTCTAGTGTCAGCAGTTTCTACAGTTATGAACGTATCAGTTGCTGTCGCCACCAGATATGGACGCAGTGCTTGTCGCACTACTGTAACTTCTGCCGCGCTGTCGAGCAGCGTTAGTGCCCATGTCAGGTTCTGAAGCTGCGTCTGCACCATCTGTGGCATACCTCGCTGTTAGAGCAGCAACTTTCTTCTTCTGAAACGGGGGTCGTTGTCGTGCAGACTCGTCCTGCTTGCCTTTGCCGTCAGTCTGGCGGGGTTGCTCACGACTTTGGGCACCCCTTCCTCTCCCACGTTCTCCGCCACCGGATTGTGAAGCCGATGTTTCCTGTGAAGAACGAGGAGAGCGTTGTTCAGAAACCTGAAATCTATCAGGTGACTTAATACGAGTTCGATCGCGCAGATCATATGTGCGTTCGCTGGACGACTGCACGGGCGAGGCAGGACGAGACCCCTGTTTCTGTTGCTACTTCCCCTGTTTCTTTGCTCGCCAACTTTGTTTAGGAAACTTTGGGCGTTCGTCTTTAGTTGACGAGCTCACCTTAGTTTGCTGTACTATATCAGGAATTATTACGGCTGGTTTAACACCCAACGCACTACGGCCCACTTGCCTGTAGGCTTGCGCAATTATTTTTGCGAACTCCTTGGGCTTGTCGAGCTCATCCACGCTGTCCAGCTTATTTAGTACTTGGAACTGCATGGCATCGCCTTTGAGGTTGCCCATTACCATGGAAGCCACCACATCGAACACTCCGACAAGCCTCATTCCCAATTCAACAGCAGCCTCCGCACCGTGATTCTCCTGAACACGTTTGATAACGGAGGGTAGTACAGACATAGACGGAGTGCCGAAGCACTTCGAGTAGGTCGCGGCAAAGACCTTGCCCCAGGTTGTGCAATCAGTCATATCTGGGACTAAGTCTTTTGGCAAACTAATGGTGAGTATCCTGTGTTTCTCCACAGGAGTGGTATGCGGAAAAACCGCCTCCAGTTGGTCAAATTTCTCAGCAAGCCAATAAGGAAAATCATCCTTACTCTGTGGGCGCTTGCCCATTACCGAATTAACCATAACAGGACTAATAACCACCGCGTGGTGATCCGTTGGTTGTCCTGCAACAGCAGGTGTCCCCACCTGCACGTTGCGCGACACGTACTGCACTAAAGCCCTATGAATTGTAATCAGGGCTGTGTGTAGTACCCGCAACTCAGCCACCGCCACCATGAGATAGCGGGGATGAGGCGTATAGCCGGCCAGCACCGGCCATGTGGCCTCTGCAATAGACAACGGGCCCATTCTTGCCGGTGCAACCGCATGGGGAAGGGCGCCATTAAACCAAATGGTATGCTGCCAGACAGAGATTGGAATTTCTTGTGTCCTATACGGGGTATAGACCGCAGGTAGCTGTGTGGCAGTAAAGGAATGAAATGTATCATCGTCATCTACCGCCGGAAAAGTCACCCAAGAGTAAAACAACTCATAGGGGTAAGACGCATCAGCGCTCACCACAAAAATAACAGCCATCCCATCATCTGGCACCCCATACATCGTCAAATGACGGCATAGAGGTGCACGACTATGCGCGGCTATCTCGACCGCCATTAGGACACACTAAAGAGTATCAACGATATCAACAGTAGCACTGGGGTTCAGTAAAAATAACCTTTTTAATGATCAAGCTTGAATGAACCTATTAGTCGAAACACAGGTAGGTTAAACCGTCACTCCCGTCAACCGGAAACCAGAGTGAGGGTGTTGTGGACTTATACAAGCACCTACTAAGGCATTTCAAATCAATAGACCAAACGTTAGGTGCGCCATGTTGCAGGGATTCTGCTTATGCACAGAACTATGCACAGGAAACCAGGACCTCAGTGAATTGTGGTGTACCAAAAACTCACCTCAGAACCCAGAACCCCTTATCCGACCAGCATCAGTGTCCCATTCGTTATCCGAGTGTTATCTCGGCGGTCCCAATGTATAGACAACCCAGAACAAGCGACTTATGGTATTCTCAGGAATGGTGGGAATCAGAAATACCTGTTCGTAATTATTCTCATATCAGTCCACAACAGAATAAACAGAAACACGGTAAAGTTTAAAGAGTTTATTCTATAAACCTCGTGTCCTAAGATGCAGTACTTTGGCTAACATAAGCAGACAAATGATTAAGATCAAAACCATCAGCATAGTTACAATACCATAGAAAATGAAAGGAGTAATCATACTAAAATGACAGTGGATATCAGCCACCTTCCTTTCGCTAATAAACTAATAGTATTATTATTAGACTAATAAAAGGTCTCTAGGCTTGAATGGGGAACCCCATACCGTAAAGATCAGCTCAGTGAGATCACATCACAGGATCAGCTAGACTCTGCTCCTGGGAAAGCTCTTCTTCCGAATGTAATGAAAAACATGCAACACTGCAATATTAAAAGCACCCGGCTTTCAGGTATTTGCAGCTGCGTGCGTGTTTTGGCTAAATAGTGGGCCGATCAACCTGAACCCATCAACATGCACCGTCTAGCGACCCAGACTGGTTCTTTACACGATGTTCAGACCAAGGTCGCTGCTCACTGTTTGGGATGTGAACAACAGACAGTTCTCATGTGAAGCAAAGTCGAGCAAGCATTTCTCAATTAATAACATGTAACTACAGTGTCGTGTGCAAAAGCAGCAAAAGCGGCAAGATGGCTTTCTAACATCTAACGCGGTTGTGCTAACTTAGCATTGTACGTATATAGATAGCAATCTTCACTACAATAGTTATTTTTGCATTTGTCACCCCGAGTGGGACGGGTATGCTCAGACGTGAGTCCCGTGCTCTCCATGCCACTGGAATCAAGCTATCCTGGCTGAAGAGGGGTGAAAACCCGAAACTTGTCCTAGGATGCTTGTTTCCAGTCTAGGGAGGACCTGGCCTGGTAGTTCGGGCTGGACTGTTCCCATTGGGCACAGGGTCAAGACTGATTTGCATATGGCTGGGTCCAAACTGGAATGGCATGGTGAGCAAAATAACGATGGATTTAGGCCCAGATCTCTGTACTGGGGTGAATGTATGACATTGTTCTGCATTCTGTCCATCAATAGTTCTTTTTGCATTTGTCACCCCGAGTGGGACGGGTATGCTCAGACGTGAGTCCCGTGCTCTACATGCCACTGGAATCAAGCTATCCTGGCTGAAGAGGGGTGAAAACCCGAAACTTGTCCTAGGATGCTTGTTTCCAGTCTAGGGAGGACCTGGCCTGGTAGTTCGGGCTGGACTGTTCCCATTGGGCACAGGGTCAAGACTGATTTGCATATGGCTGGGTCCAAACTGGAATGGCATGGTGAGCAAAATAACAAAGGGTTTAGGCCCAGATCTCTGTACTGGGGTGAATGTATGACATTGCCCTGCATTCTGTCCATCAATAGTTATTTTTCCATGGGGTACCTGGTGGCATGGCACCACCACCAGTATAAACCTGTGCCCAGATGCTGTCCGAGGATCCATATGACCAACAATGTCAATCCCAACCCTCTCAAAGGGAACCCCTACCACAGGTAGTGGTATCCGTGGGGCCTTTGTGGTTCCACCTGCCTTGCCACTGGCTTGGCAGGTCACACAGGAGCGACAAAACTCCTTAGTGTCTTCAGACATGTGGGGCCAGTGAAAGTGAGGGACAATTCTGTCCCAAGTCTTGTTCTGGCCCAGGTGTCCTGCTAGGGGAATGTCATGGGCTATTGTCAATAGGAAGCCCCTAAACTTCAGAGGTATAACCAACCTCCTGGATGCACCAGGCTTGGGGTCTCTACACTCTACACTCTGAATAAAGGAGTCCTTCATCCCAATAAACTTTATGGGTGCCACTAGCATTCCCAGCAGCCTCATCAGCAGCTTGCTTTCTGAGGGGTTCAAGAGAGGGGCAGGTTTTCTGCTCCTGGCTCAGATCAGACCGGCCTGGAAGGGCCCACCGTCCCCAAGAACTTAACCTGGTCAGGTTCAAGCTCCTCTGGGACATTTCCTTCTTCAGGCTCAAGATCATCTCCCTGAGGAGACTGATCTGCATTCTGTGTCAGGTGGGAAGGCACTGCCTTAACCCTACTGCTCCTCCTCTTGGGAGGCACCTGGTCCATTATTCCAGAATCCAGGGCCTGTTTAGTTTTAGACATTTTGGCCTGTGACCTAGTCACAGCAAAGACATGAGCAGGGATCCCTAACATTTCTGCATGTGTCCTGAGCTCCACTTCAGCCCAGGCTGAAGTCTCTAGGTCATTGCCAAGCAAGAACTGTACTGGTAGGTCTGCACTTACCACAACCTTCTTAAGGCCAGTTACCCCTCCCCAGGAGAAGTTAACAACTGCCAGAGAATGGTCTGTTCTGACATTGCTAGCATTGGTCACTTGGTACATTTCACCAAGTATAATCTGCCCAGGATCCACAAGATCTTTTGACACCATTGTGACACTTGCTCCTGTGTCCCTGAATGCCAAAGCCTCTTTTCCATTTATTAAAGGCTGTTGTCTGTATTTGCCCAGATTACTGGGACTCACAAAGGGGGACATATCCATGCCCTCATCACAGACTAGAACAACCTGAGTTGGAACTCTGACTAGGCCAGAGTCCATCTCAGAACCCAGGGTCAACCCTACTACACCCTTATTCTGAACATTACCACCACCAATTGTAGCTGTACTAGGGGGAACAGTTGCCTTAGGGGCAACCATGGCTGGAGTAGATTCTTTGGACTTGGTGCAATCACTAGTCCCGTGAGTTTTCTGTTTACAAATTTTGCACCATGGTTTCTTTTGGCCTTTTCCCTTGTTAGACTGTGAATCCCCACCTGAAGAAGATTTTTGGGGCACTTATGAAGATTTCTGGTCTTTACCTTTCTCCCCACCCTTGTCAGAGTTTTTAGGATCTTGTTTCTTGGGTTCACCACCTTGGTTCTGTACCTTCTGCCTCACCCTGGTTCTGACCCACTTGTCTGCCTTCTTTCCCAATTCTCGGGGAGAGGTCAGATCTGAGTAGACCAGGTACTGGTGCAACAGCTGATTTTGACAATTATTAAGGATCTGCTCCCTCATAATTAAATTGTACAATCCTTGATAGTCATGCACTTTACTGCCAAGTAACCAACCTTCCAGAGCCTTAGTAGCACAATCTACAAAGTCTACCCAGTCCTGAGTCTGTGCCTTTTGGATATCCCTGAACTTTAACCTGAATTGCTCAGTGGTTAGTCCAAACCCATCAATTAAGGTACTCTTCAGACTCTTGTAATCATCTGCCTCCTCCTCTCTAACGTTGAGGAGCTTATCTCTACCTTTGTCTGCAAAGGAGAGCCATAAGATTGCTGCCCACTGCTCCTGGAGGACCCTTTGTACTTTACAGGCCCTTTCCAGTGCAGTTATCCATTTGTGGATGTCATCCCCACTCTGGTAGGGAGGGACAATCTTATTCAGGTTTCTATGGTCATAAGACCTTTCACTATCTCTAGGGATGTTGCTGCCACCATGGGACTCTAGTCCCATCTTTTTCTAGCTCTGTAGAGCTCTAGGGCCTCCCTATCTAGGGCTACCTGCTTTCTTCTGATTTCAAGCTGAGCTTCCTCATACTTAAGCAGTCTCTCCCTTCTCTCCTGAGAGGTTTCCCTCCTATGAGAGGAGATTGAGGTCCGTACAGATGAGTTAGAATGGTTAGACTCCCTGGAGGAAGATCTTGACCTTCTAGGCCCACCACCAACTCTCCCAGGAGGAACAAAGAGGGGTCCATTATAGTCCTCTCCATCACTGTCTAGGGGAATTGTATTTTCCAGTTCCATATCATTGTTATCTGCCTGGCCAGCCTCAGAGGTCAGGTCATGGGGAGTTATACCCCTAGGCCCTTCCTCAGGTGCTGTCCCACCCACTCTGCCTAACCCTTCAGATCCTAAAGATCTGCTAAGGTCATCCAGCCTGAGTACCTCTATGAGATGCTGGGTGGTTGGACTTTTGCCTGTCTTCAGTTTCCTAGTTGTACACAATGCTCTCAGTTCCATGAATGGGAGTTTATCATACCGGGAATCTTGAAGCCCATTGGCTTCTGGCAAGGACCTTCTGGTCCCTGGCCTTGAAGACATTACTAGTGTGGTGTGATGTATTGCACTACCTACTCTAGTGTGGCCTACTAAACTCTCTTGAGATGTAGAAAGGGTGTGCTATCCCTTCACACAAATCTAAGTTCAGTATAACTTACTGTATTCTAAAGCTTGTATTATATGTACCTAAGGTACCTTTAGTGGTTTTCAGTTAGTTACTCAATTGAGATTATCTGGTAAAACAATAGCAAGCTGGAATCCCACACGCTGCACACCAATGTGAGAAGTTGGCCTGACATAGGCTTTCCACTAGTTATAGTGGGCACCTTGTATCGGTCCAAACAACCCCTTATTGGTTATAGGTTAAAGACAACCTTTATTGAATGCTCTCCTAGTGGTAGCTATGGAGAGCAGCCTTCAGACTAAGTCTTGAAGGAATGTAAAGCAGCTTGTTTTATCAGTCTATAATCTCTTGAGTCACTAAATGAAAGATATCCACACCAGGTATATATATAAAATATATGTATTTATTACTAAACACACCCTCCTAGTCTCTTTATGAGACTAGAGGTCAAAACACATAAGTTACACTTCAATAATCACAGTAAAATAGCACAAATACACGTCAGGCCCTAAGGGCGAGCCAAACCATATACTAAAATAGTGGTATAAGAACCAAGACTTAACTAGACACAAGGCCTAGAGCCTGTAGAATCACTGGGACTCCAAGGAACCACTCAAGGTAGTGACACAGGGGACCCACAGGGGCCGTGTGCAGTGTGTGAACACAGCCGCGAGCTCCCGTTAACTTCTATGGGGAAAGTCACGGTTAGATTTTTAAAGATTAGGGACACTCAGAAATTAGTCAGGACCAAACCCTTTTGGACTTATGAAGTTCTAGGGCTAGCACCCACGGGAGCACCAGAGTACTGGTGTTACCTCACCCAGGGAAGCCGGGTGCATAGGTGTCTTTTGGGGTTGGGTCGTGTCGTCGATTTCAATGGGAGCTGGCGAAGAAGTGCTGCTGCCGTTGTAGGAGAGTAGGATCTGCACTTGTGTTGCCCCCACTTTTTTTCTGATGTATACACTTGTTTCTGGCTATAGTCTGGCTGGGTCCCTGCTAATCAGGGCCCCAGTCTAACTGATTTCTCTAAACAACTTGGTGTGCATATTAGATGCACTAGTGATTGGATACTGTGGTACCTTATGAGCCCCTAGTATATGGTACCTTAGGTACCTAGGGCATTGGTACTTCACAGTCCTACCAGGGGCTGCAGCATGTATTATGCCACCCCTGGGAAGCACTCACAATCTGACACCACAGGCCTGCTACTGCAGCCTGTGTGAGGTAGTGTTAGCACTCCTCACTGAGGTATAGGTTCCTATATCTCACCACACACACACATATAAACCTATCAGTCACCCCTATGGTAGGCCCTATCAATCCCAAGGGCAGGGTGCATGGTTTACTATGTGAGGGGGTGCTTCTGCCTGAGCAGGACCCCTCTGCAGCTGGCAGAGTCTATTCTCTGCTGCTGTTTGTGGATGCGGTTAAACCATATACTCTTAAGTGCATTATAACCTCGCGGTAAATGCTAACTTTGGAATGACTGCATCAAAACATGTCGTGTTTGGTGTCAAACAACTTGGAATCCTACCCCCACACCAATAACTGGTGTGGGAGTAGGATCCCACCCTTCTAGAGGGGACGACATGTACCCACTGTACTACACGGTAGAAATCATCTAGAGCCCTGGCATCACAAAATGGATGCCACCAGCACAGACACCGGGCTGCCCTCCTGCTGCTGACCGAAACTCGCAGTGGAGGGAGCCCAACAAAGGGTTTCCTGTCACAGGGAGGTGTCACCACCTTCCAGACAGGATTTAGTGTATTGGAGCTGGGTGGGTGCACTGTTAGAGTGCTTTGAAGTCCTGCACTGGGGGAGCAGTAAGCTCCTTTGTGCATATGCCAGCTCCAACCGGTTCAGGGGCTACCTGCCCCTGCTCTGGCATGAAACTGGACAAAGGGAAGTGGGTGTAACCACCCATTACCCTGACCCTCCTAGAGGAGTGGTCATAGAGCTAGTCCCTCCTATCTTTTCACTATAAGATACCAAAGCTTGCCAATGCAACTTAGATTACACCTGGACGATGCTCTACATAGAAGAATCCTGGCCCTTCGACGTTCCACTATCTCTGGAAGACTGAAGAATCTCCCTTGGAGTCAAGGAGTGACTCCCCTGCTTGGCAGGCACCAAAATTCTTCAACAACGGTTGAAATGTTACTGCTCCCGCCGGAGCCCGAAGTCCCTGCGTCCCCTGAAGCAGATTTCCTAACCTCTCGACGGCCATTTTGAGTCCCCAGCGAAGCTGTGGCATTTGGACCCCACGAGTGACGAGGAACAGCAATACCAGGGAACCGTGCACTGATTTCGAGTGCAAGCCCTAATCTACGTCCAACGAAGTTGTGCTTTGGACCACTTGTTGTCCAAGTCCCTAGCAGGTCTAGTACCGAAATTCAGCAGCCTACCCTGTCCCGAGTGACCGTGGACTGTTGTTAAACTTTTCCTGCAAAGGCGTCTTTGCGGTTGCTTGCCCATTGTCTAGTAACTCACCTGAAGACTTCCACATCGACTTCAAGGGCTTGCCTGGTTGCACTGGGCATGCCCTCACTTACCCTTGCTGGGTAAGTCCATCAGACCTTGCTGGTTTGCATCATTGCCAATCTTCACACTACACAAGACTTGCAGTTGCCAAGGCTTGTTGGCTCCGATCCGGGTGCCGACACCGTCATCAGCTGCAGACGTTGTAGCAACCTCCAAAGCTAGCTGCTGGTCATCTTCGATCCCTCCTGGTCCTCGTGAGCGAAGAGACAAAACACCATCATCGACCTGAAGAGACGCGACAGCTGTGGTCATCCATCTTGCTGGCCACCGGTCACTGGCAAGTGATTCTGAACTCTGTCCCCTCAATTTCTAGGTCTTCTGCAACTCCAATCCATCATCAGATTCGAATGGACACCTCTCCAGTCGTCACAAGCAGCAAGTCTTCAAGGATCTCCATTGAAAACAGCATCGCGACCCGACACCAAAGGACACCTATGCACCCGGCTTCCCTGGGTGAGGTAACTCGTGCACTCCGGTGCCCAAGTGTGTGTTGGCTCTCAAAATACTTACCCTGTAAGTTGCTTGCCTGTTGACTTTTGCGAAGTGCCCTAGAACTGTAAAATACAAACCGCGACATTTGCCGTTGAAACGCATTGAAAACCCGCATGTGTGTTTAGACACTGCACGCGTCTCCTGTGGGCTGATTACTTACCTGCTAACACTGCAGAAGTGAAGCCCCAGCGATTCCCAAGGCCCTAGGCCTCTTCATTTTGCAAGTCGAGTTTGTTAACCCATTATTTTAGTATATGGTCTGGTACGCCCCTAGGGCTACAGCCATATTTGTGCTTAATTTATTGAGAACTGTTGATCTATTGAATGTTTACCTGGCTCTAATCTCATAAAGAGATTAATAGAGTATATTTAGAAATAAATACATATATATTTGATATATATACCTGTGTGGTGTCTTTTCATTTGGTAATTCAAGAGATTATAAGGTAAAACAAGCTTCTTTACATTCCTCAGAGACTTAGCCTGAAGGCTGCTCTCCACAGCTACCACTAGGATAGCTTTCTTTAAAAGGTTGTCTTTAAACCTATCTACCAAGAGTCAAATTGGACTGTTGCAAAGTGGCCACTATAACTAGTGACCAGCATATGCCAGGCCAACTTCTCACAGCCGTGAATATGCAAAGTGTCCAGAGAGATCCAAGCCTGGATCGAAGATGAGAAGAACCTGAAATCAGAGGGGACAGAGTCTGGGTCACTAGCCAGTGACCAGAAAGGCGATGGACAGATGCCCACCGATGTCAGTTGATTTCAGGTGAAAGAGGTGAAGCTTGACTCTTCAGCCACGAGGTCCAGGAGCCAATGAGGACAACCAGGAGCTGGATTCGAGCTGTCCCACGAAGGATGTTGAGTGCTGCAGCATCGGTGCCCGGATTGGACACAACGAGCCTTGAAGCCTTGGCAACAGCAACCCATGCAGAAACGAGAAAGATGCTTCGGTGCAGACCAGCAAGGTCTGTGGGACTCACCACTTGGCAGGGAGTCGGGGCACGTCTGGAGCAACCAGGGAAGCCCAAGGAATTTCAAAGTTACCCCCTCAGGGACCCACCAGTCAACAGACCAGGGATCGCGAAGGGACCTCGAGATGAAACACAAAATGGCAGCCCACGGGTCACTTGGAATGACCAGGCTGACAATCTTCGGTGGATTCAGTGTTCGAGGTGGGGTCTACAAGTCAGCTCAAGCACGACTTCAAGAGACGTCGAGAAGTCAATGCACTTGCAGAAATGCATGGTGACCAGGAGTTCCGGTTCCACGCTACTCATGAGGGCTGCATGTCTCAGCTTTGCTGGGGACTCGGGTCGGCCTCTGAGATGTCTGGAAATCCTCTTCCTGGGCTGCAAATACTTTTGAGTCCGGCGGGAGCTTCGATGATGCAGACCGGCAAATTGCTTCTTTGGTGCCTGCCAAGCAGGGGAGTCGCTCCTTGACCCCAAGGGAGATTTCTTCAGTCCTCTGATCTTGAGCAGAGCGTCGAAGGTCCAGGATTCAACTTCAGAGTTTTGTCCAGGGTAATCTAAAGTTCTGGTTACAGAGGTTCCTTACTTATACCTAACGAAGGGGTTGGACTAGCTCTGGGGACCCACCTATGGGAGGGTTTGGAAAGAGCGGTGGCTACACCCATTTCTTTTGTCCAGTTTCATGCCAGAGCAGGGGCTGGTAGCCCCTGAACCAGTTTGAGCTGGACTATGCACATGTGCCCCCAGTGCAGGACTACAAAGCACTCAGAGAGTGCTCCCACCCAGCCCCAATACACATAAGCCTGTCTGGAAGGTGGTTACACATCCCTGCGACAGGAAACCTATTGTCCAGGCCTCCCCTGCCGGAGTTTCGGTCAGCAGCAGGAGGCCAGACCCGTGTCTGTGGCTGCAGCATCCATTTTGTGATGCCAGGGCTATATTACGTTTTTACCGTGTACCAGTGCTGTCATGTCTCTCCCTCTAGAAGGGTGGGATCATACTCCCACACCAGTTACTGGTGTGGGGGTATGATTCCAAGGTGTTTGACACCTAACACGACATGTTTCCGTGCAGCCAGTCCAAAGTTAGCATTTACCGTTTGGTTATAACGCACTTAAGAGTACATGGTCAGGCTGCACTACAAACAGCATAAGAGAAGTTTCTCCGAACGCTGCAGAGGGGCTCTGCTCATGCAGGGGCACCCTCTCACATAAGAACCAAGCACTCTGCCTTCAGGATTGATAAGGCCTGCCATAAGAGTGACTTACAGGTTTATATGTGTGTATATATATAGTGATATAGGTAACCTATATCCCAGTAGGTGGTGCATTCACCACCGTACCCAGGCTGCAGTAGCAGACCTGTGGTGTCGTTTTGGGTGGCATAATACATGCTTCAGACCCTGGAAGTCCTCTGGGGCACCTATGCCCTGGGTACATAGTATACCATATACTAGGGACTTATAAGGGCACCTCAGATCCAATCTGTAATGTACCTAAAGTACATGGAATCATTTTAGAGAGGAAGCAGCTAGGCTGGGGCCCTGAATAGCAGGGTCCCAGCCAGACTAAAGTCGAAAAACAGTGAAACACCAGCAAAAAGTGAGGGTAAGCATGTGAAGCAGATCCTACTCTCCTACAATTTCTTCCTCGACATCCTCTTACTGGACCCACATCACGCATGTTCTATTCTCCATTTCCCTTGTGCTTTTTAACCCTTACCAAACCACCCCTTTGTTAGCACTACCTTCCCACTCGTACATAGCCTACCTTTACCCTTTTTTTCTTGATTTTCCCCCAAATTTAATTTCCTTCAGCTGTTTACCATTGTGTTTCAAAGTTGACTTTCTATCTAATGTTGAGGCAGATTGCTGCGCTAGGACCCCCCTCACACCCACGGACCACGCATGTCCCTTGCTCACTTTGCCACTGGATTCAAGATAGCCTGGCTGATAAGGGTTATGAACCCGAAACCGGTCCCAGGATGCTTGTTTCCGGTCCAGGGAAGACATGGCTTGGCAGTTCGGGCTGGACTGTTCCCATGAGGCACTGGGTCAGACTGATTTGCATATGTCCATGTCTGAACAGGGGTGGTGGAGTGAGCTAAAGAATGATGGTGGATTAAACCCAGATCAGTTGACTGGGGGTGAGTGTTTGATTTGCTGAAACGCTCCGTCCATCATCCCCTTTGGAATCGCTTTGTTCGCCCTAAGTTGGCAGGGTATGCCCAGACATGGGTCCCTTGCTCACTTTGCCACTGGATTCAAGATAGCATGGCTGATGAGGGTTATTAACCCGAAATCGGTCCCATGATGCTTGTTTCCGGTCCAGGGAAGACATGGCTTGGCAGTTCGGGCTGGACTGTTCCCATGAGGCACAGGGTCAGACTGATTTGCATATGGCCATGTCTGAACTGGGGTGGTGGAGTGAGATAAAGAATGATGATGGAATAAACCCAGATCAGTTGAATGGGGGTGAGTGTTTGATTTGCTCAAACGCTCCGTCCATCATCCCCTTTGGTATTGCTTTGTTCCCCCTAAGTTGGCAGGGTATACCCAGACGTGGGTCCCTTGCTCACTTTGCTGCTGGATTCAAGATAGCCTGGCTGATGAGGGTTATGAACCCGAAACCGGTCGCAGGATGCTTGTTTCCGGTCCAGGGAAGACATGTCTTGGCAGTTCGGGCTGGACTGTTCCCATGAGGCATAGGGTCAGACTGATTTGCATATGGCCATGTCTGAACTGGGGTGGTGGAGTGAGCTAAAGAATGATGATGGATTAAACCCAGATCAGTTGACTGGGGGTGAGTGTTTGATTTGCTGAAACGCTCCGTTCAACATCCCCTTTGGTAAAGCTTTGTTCGCCCTAAGTTGGCAGGGTATGCCCAGACGTGGGTCCCTTGCTCACTTTGCCACTGGATTCAAGATAGCCTGGCTGATGAGGGTTATAAACCCGAAACCGGTCCCAGGATGCTTGTTTCCGGTCCAGGGAAGACATGGCTTGGCAGTTCAAGCTGGACTGTTCCCATGAGGCACAGGGTCAGACTGATTTGCATATGGCCATGTCTGAACTGTGGTGGTGGAGTGAGCTAAAGAATGATGATGGATTAAACCCAGATCAGTTGACTGAGGGTGAGTGTTTGATTTGCTCAAAGGCTCCGTCCATCATCCCCTTTGGTATTCCTTTGTTCGCCCTAAGTTGGCAGGGTATGCCCAGACCTGGGTCCCTTGCTCACTTTGCCACTGGATTCAAGATAGCCTGGCTGATGAGCGTTATGAACCCGAAACAGGTCCCAGGATGCTTGTTTCCGGTTCAGGGAAGACATGGCTTGACAGTGTGGGCTGGACTGTTCCCATGAGGCACAGGGTCAGACTGATATGCATATGGCTATGTCTGACCTGGCGTGGTGGAGTGAGCTAAATAATGATGATGGATTAAACCCAGATCAGTTGACTGGGGGTGAGTGTTTGATTTGCTCAAACGCACCGTCCATCATCCCCTTTGGTATCGCTTTGTTCGCCGTAGGTTGGCAGGGTATGCCCAGACGTGGGTCCCTTGCTCACTTTGCCACTGGATTCAAGATAGCCTGGCTGATGAGGGTTATGAACCCGAAACCGGTCCCAGGATGCTTGTTTCCGGTCCAGGGAAGACATGGCTTGGCAGTTCGGGCTGGACTGTTCCCATGAGGCACCGGGTCAGACTGATTTGCATATGGCCATGTCTGAACTGGGGTGGTGGAGTGAGCTAAAGAATGATGATGGATAAAACCCAGATCAGTTGACTGGGGGTGAGTGTTTGATTTGCTCAAAGGCTCCGTCCATCATCCCCTTTGGTATTGCTTTGTTCACCCTAAGTTGGCAGGGTATGCCCAGACGTGGGTCCCTTGCTCACTTTGCCACTGGATTCAAGATAGCCTGGCTGATGAGCGTTATGAACCCGAAACCGGTCCCAGGATGCTTGTTTCCGGTTCAGGGAAGACGTGGCTTGGCAGTTCGGGCTGGACTGTTCCAATGAGGCACAGGGTCAGACTGATATGCATATGGCCATGTCTGAACTGGGGTGGTGGAGTGAGCTAAAGAATGATGATGGAATACACCCAGATCAGTTGAATGGGGGTGAGTGTTTGATTTGCTCAAACGCTCCGTCCATCATCCCCTTTGGTATTGCTTTGTTCGCCCTAAGTTGGCAGGGTATGCCCAGACGTGGGTCCCTTGCTCACTTTGCCGCTGGATTCAAGATAGCCTGGCTGATGAGGGTTATGAACCCGAAACCGGTCGCAGGATGCTTGTTTCCGGTCCAGGGAAGACATATCTTGGCAGTTCGGGCTGGACTGTTCCCATGAGGCATAGGGTCAGACTGATTTGCATATGGCCATGTCTGAACTGGGGTGGTGGAGTGAGCTAAAGAATGATGATGGACTAAACCCAGATCAGTTGACTGGGGGTGAGTGTTTGATTTGCTGAAACGCTCCGTTCATCATCCCCTTTGGTAAAGCTTTGTTCGCCCTAAATTGGCAGGGAATGCACAGACGTGGGTCCCTTGCTCACTTTGCCACTGGATTCAAGATAGCCTGGCTGATGAGGGTTATAAACCCGAAACCGATCCCAGGATGCTTGTTTCCGGTCCAGGGAAGACATGGCTTGGCAGTTCGGGCTGGACTGTTCCCATGAGGCACAGGGTCAGATTGATTTGTATATGGCCATGTCTGAACTGTGGTGGTGGAGTGAGCTAAAGAATGATGATGGATTAAACCCAGATCAGTTGACTGAGGGTGAGTGTTTGATTTGCTCAAAGGCTCCGTCCATCATCCCCTTTGGTATTTCTTTGTTCGCCCTAAGTTGGCAGGGTATGCCCAGACCTGGGTCCCTTGCTCACTTTGCCACTGGATTCAAGATAGCCTGGCTGATGAGCGTTATGAACCCGAAACAGGTCCCAGGATGCTTGATTCCAGTCCAGGGAAGACATGGATTGGCAGTTCGGGCTGGACTGTTCCCATGAGGCATAGGGTCAGACTGATTTGCATATGGCCATGTCAGAACTGGGGTGGTGGAGTGAGCTAAAGAATGATGATGGATTAAACCCAGATCAGTTGACTGGGGGTGAGTGTTTGATTTGCTCAAACGCTCCGTCCATCATCCCCTTTGGTATCGCTTTGTTTGCCCTAAGTTGGCAGGGTATGCCCAGACGTGGGTCCCTTGCTCACTTTGCCACTGGATTCAAGATAGCCTGGCTGATGAGGGTTATGAACCCGAAACCGGTCCCAGGATGCTTGTTTCCGGTCCAGGTAAGACATGGATTGGCAGTTCGGGCTGGACTGTTCCCATGAGGCACAGGGTCAGACTGATTTGCATATGGCCAGGTCTGAACTGGGCTGGTGGAGTGAGCTAAAGAATGATGATGGATTAAACCCAGATCAGTTGACTGGGGGTGAGTGTTTGATTTGCTCAAATGCTCTGTCCATCATCCCCTTTGGTATCGCGTTGTTCGCCCTAAGTTGGCAGGGTATGCCCAGATGTGGGTCCCTTGCTAACTTTGCCACTGGATTCAAGATAGCCTGGCAGATGAGGGTTATGAACCCGAAACCGGTCCCAGGATGCTTGTTTCCGGTCCCGGGAAGACATGGCTTGGCAGTTCGGGCTGGACTGTTCCAATGAGGCACAGGGTCAGACTGATTTTCATATGGCCATGTCTGAACTGGGGTGGTGGAGTGAGCTAAAGAATGATGATGGATTAAACCGAGATAAGTTGTCTGGGGGTGAGTGTTTGATTTGCTCAAACGCTCCGTCCATCATCCCCTTTGGTATCGCTTTGTTCGCCCTAAGTTGGCAGGGTATGCCCAGACGTGGGTCCCTTGCTCACTTTGCCACTGGATTCAAGATAGCCTGGCTGATGAGGGTTATGAACCCGAAACCGGTCCCAGGATGCTTGTTTCCAGTCCAGGGAAGACATGGCTTGGCAGTTCGGGCTGGACTGTTACCATGAGGCACAGGGTCAGACTGATTTGCATATGGCCATGTGTGAACTGGGGTGGTGGTTTAGTGAGCTAAAGAATGATGATGGATTTAACCTAGATCAGTTGACTGGGAGTGAGTGTTTGATTTGCTTAAACGCTCCGTCTATCATCCTCTTTGGTATTGCTTTGTTCGCCCTAAGTTGGCAGGGTATGCCCAGACGTGGGTCCCTTGCTCTCTTTGCCACTGGATTCAAGATAGCCTGGCTGATGAGGGTTATGAACCCGAAACCGGTCCCAGGATGCTTGTTTTCGGTCCAGAGAAGACATGGCTTGGCAGTTCGGGCTGGACTGTTACCATGAGGCACAGGGTCAGACTGATTTGCATATGGCCATGTCTGAACTGGGGTGGTGGTTTAGTGAGCTAAAGAATGATGATGGATTTAACCCAGATCAGTTGACTGGGGGTGAGTGTTTGATTTGCTCGAACGCTCCGTCCATCATCCCCTTTGGTATCGCTTTGTTTGCCCTAAGTTGGCAGGGTATGCCCAGAAGTGGGTCCCTTGCCCACTTTGTCACTGGATTCAAGATAGCCTGGCTGATGAGGGTTATGAACCCGAAACCGGTCCCAGGATGCTTGTTTCAGGTCCAGGGAAGACATGGCTTGGCAGTTCGGGCTGGACTGTTCCCATGAGGCACAGGGTCAGACTGATTTGCATATGGCCATGTCTGAACTGGGGTGGTGGAGTGAGCTAAAGAATGATGATGGATTAAACCCAGATCAGTTAACTGGGGGTGAGTGTTTGATTTGCTCAAACGCTCCATCCATCATCCCCTTTGGTATCGCTTTGTTAGCCCTAAGTTGGCAGGGTATGCCCAGACGTGGGTCCCTTGCTCACTTTGCCACTGGATTCAAGATAGCCTGTCTGATGAGGGTTATGAGCCCGAAACCAGTCCCAGGATGCTTGTTTCCGGTCCAGGGAAGACAAGGCTTGGCAGTTCGGGCTGGACTGTTCCCATGAGGCACAGGGTCAGACTGATTTGCATATTGCCATGTCTGAACTGGGGTGGTGGAGTGAGCTAAAGAATGATGATGGATTAAACCCAGATCAGTTGACTGGGGGTGAGTGTTTGTTTTGCTCAAACGCTCCGTCCATCATCCCCTTTGGTATCGCGTTGTTCGCCCTAAGTTGGCAGGGTATGCCCAGATGTGGGTCCCTTGCTAACTTTGCCACTGGATTCAAGATAGCCTGGCGGATGAGGGTTATGAACCCGAAACCGGTCCCAGGATGCTTGTTTCTGGTCCAGGGAAGACATGTCTTGGCAGTTCGGGCTGGACTGTTACCATGAGGCACAGGGTCAGACTGATTTGCATATGGCCATGTCTGAAATGGGGTGGTGGAGTGAGCTAAAGAATGATGATGGATTAAACCCAGATCAGTTGACTGGGGGTGACTGTTTGATTTGTTCAAACGCTCTGTCCATCATCCCCTTTGGTATCGCTTTGTTTGCCCTAAGTTGGCAGGGTATGCCCAGACATAGGTCCCTTGCTCACTTTGCCATTGGATTCAAGATAGCCTGGCTGATGAGGGTTATGATCCCGAAACCGGTCTCAGGATGCTTGTTTCCGGTCCCGGGAAGACATGGCTTGGCAGTTCGGGCTGGACTGTTCCCATGAGGCACAGGGTCAGAATGATTTTCATATGGCCATGTCTGAACTGGGGTGGTGGAGTGAGCTAAAGAATGATGATGGATTAAACCGAGATAAGTTGTCTGGGGGTGAGTGTTTGATTTGCTCAAACGCTCCGTCCATCATCCCCTTTGGTATCGCTTTGTTCGCCCTAAGTTGGCAGGGTATGCCCAGACGTGGGTCCCTTGCTCACTTTGCCACTGGATTCAAGATAGCCTGGCTGAAGAGGGTTATGAACCCGAAACGGGTCCCAGGATGCTTGTTTCCAGTCCAGGGAAGACATGGCTTGGCAGTTCGGGCTGGACTGTTACCATGAGGCATAGGGTCAGACTGATTTGCATATGGCCATGTCTGAACTGGGGTGGTGGTTTAGTGAGCTAAAGAATGATGATGGATTTAACCCAGATCAGTTGTCTGGGGGTGAGTGTTTGATTTGCATAAACGCTCCGTCCATCATCCCCTTTGGTATCGCTTTGTTCGCCCTAAGTTGGCAGGGTATGCCCAGACGTGGGTCCCTTGCTCACTTTGCCACTGGATTCATGATAGCCTGGCTGATGAGGGTTATGAACCCGATACCGGTCCCAGGATGCTTGTTTCCAGTCCAGGGAAGACATGGCTTGGCAGTTCGGGCTGGACTGTTACCATGAGGCACAGGATCAGACTGATTTGCATATGGCCATGTCTGAACTGGGGTGGTGGTTTAGTGAGCTAAAGAATGATGATGGATTTAACCCAGATCAGTTGACTGGGGGTGAGTGTTTGATTTGCTCGAACGCTCCGTCCATCATCCCCTTTGGTATCGCTTTGTTTGCCCTAAGTTGGCAGGGTATGCCCAGAAGTGGGTCCCTTGCCCACTTTGTCACTGGATTCAAGATAGCCTGGCTGATGAGGGTTATGAATCCGAAACCGGTCCCAGGATGCTTGTTTCTGGTCCAGGGAAGACATGGCTTGGCAGTTCGGGCTGGACTGTTCCCATGAGGCACAGGGTCAGACTGATTTGCATATGGCCATGTCTGAACTGGGGTGGTGGAGTGAGCTAAAGAATGATGATGAATTAAACCCAGATCAGTTGACTGGGGGTGAGTGTTTGTTTTGCTCAAACGCTCCGTCCATCATCCCCTTTGGTATCGCTTTGTTCGCCCTAAGTTGGCAGGGTATGCCCAGGTGTGGGTCCCTTGCCCACTTTGCCACTGGATTCAAGATAGCCTGGCTGATGAGGGTTATGAATCCGAAACCGGTCCGAGGATGCTTCTTTCCGGTCCAGGGAAGACATGGCTTGGCAGTTCGGGTTGGACTGTTCCCATGAGGCACAGGGTCAGACTGATTTGCATATGGCCATGTCTGAACTGGGGTGGTGGAGTGAGCTAAAGAATGATGATGGATTAAACCCAGATCAGTTGACTGGGGTGAGTGTTTGATTTGCTCAAACCCTCCGTCCATCATTCCCTTTGGTATCACTTTGTTCGCCCTAAGTTGGCAGGGTATGCCCAGACGTGGGTCCCTTGCTCACTTTGCCACTGGATTCAAGATAGTCTGGCAGATGAGGGTTATGAACCCGAAACGGGTCCCAGGATGCTTGTTTACGGTCCAGAGAAGACATGGCCTTGCAGTTCGGGCTGGACTTTTCCCATGAGGCACAGGGTCAGACTGATATGCATATGGCCATGTCTGACCTGGCGTGGTGGAGTGAGCTAAATAATGATGATGGATTAAACCCAGATCAGTTGACTGGGGGTGAGTGTTTGATTTGCTCAAACGATCCATCCATCATCCCCTTTGGTATCGCTTTGTTCGCCCTAAGTTGGCAGGGTATGCCCAGACGTGGGTCCCTTGCTCACTTTGCCACTGGATTCAAGATAGCCTGGCTGATGAGGGTTATGAACCCGAAACCGGTCCCAGGATGCTTGATTCCGGTCCAGGGAAGACATGGATTGGCAGTTCGGGCTGGACTGTTCCCATGAGGCATAGGGTCAGACTGATTTGCATATGGCCATGTCTGAACTGGGGTGGTGGAGTGAGCTAAAGAATGATGATGGATTAAACCCAGATCAGTTGACTGGGGGTGAGTGTTTGATTTGCTCAAACGCTCCGTCCATCATCCCCTTTGGTATCGCTTTGTTTGCCCTAAGTTGGCAGGGTATGCCCAGACGTGGGTCCCTTGCTCACTTTGCCACTGGATTCAAGATAGCCTGGCTGATGAGGGTTATGAACCCGAAACCGGTCCCAGGATGCTTGTTTCCGGTCCAGGTAAGACATGGATTGGCAGTTCGGGCTGGACTGTTCCCATGAGGCACAGGGTCAGACTGATTTGCATATGGCCATGTCTGAACTGGGCTGGTGGAGTGAGCTAAAGAATGATGATGGATTAAACCCAGATCAGTTGACTGGGGGTGAGTGTTTGATTTGCTCAAATGCTCTGTCCATCATCCCCTTTGGTATCGCGTTGTTCGCCCTAAGTTGGCAGGGTATGCCCAGATGTGGGTCCCTTGCTAACTTTGCCACTGGATTCAAGATAGCCTGGCAGATGAGGGTTATGAACCCGAAACCGGTCCCAGGATGCTTGTTTCTGGTCCAGGGAAGACATGTCTTGGCAGTTCGAGCTGGACTGTTCCCATGAGGCACAGGGACAGACTGATTTGCATATGGCCATGTCCGAACTGGGGTGGTGGAGTGAGCTAAAGAATGATGATGGATTAAACCCAGATCAGTTGACTGGGGGTGAGTGTTTGATTTTCTCAAACGCTCCGTCCATCATCCCCTTTGGTATCGCTTTGTTTGCCCTAAGTTGGCAGGGTATGCCCAGACGTAGGTCCCTTGCTCACTTTACCACTGGATTCAAGATAGCCTGGCTGATGAGGGTTATGAACCCGAAACCGGTCCCAGGATGCTTGTTTCCGGTCCCGGGAAGACATGGCTTGGCAGTTCGGGCTGGACTGTTACCATGAGGCACAGGGTCAGACTGATTTGCATATGGCCATGTGTGAACTGGGGTGGTGGTTTAGTGAGCTAAAGAATGATGATGGATTTAACCTAGATCAGTTGACTGGGGGTGAATGTTTGATTTGCTTGAACGCTCCGTCCATCATCCCCTTTGGTATCGCTTTGTTTGCCCTAAGTTGGCAGGGTATGCCCAGAAGTGGGTCCCTTGCCCACTTTGTCACTGGATTCAAGATAGCCTGGCTGATGAGGGTTATGAACCCGAAACCGGTCCCAGGATGCTTGTTTTCGGTCCAGGGAAGACATGGCTTGGCAGTTCGGGCTGGACTGTTCCCATGAGGCACAGGGTCAGACTGATTTGCATATGGCCATGTCTGAACTGGGGTGGTGGTTTAGTGAGCTAAAGAATGATGATGGATTAAACCTAGATCAGTTGACTGGGGGTGAGTGTTTGATTTGCTCGAACGCTCCGTCCATCATCCCCTTTGGTATCGCTTTGTTAGCCCTAAGTTGGCAGGGTATGCCCAGACGTGGGTCCCTTGCTCACTTTGCCACTGGATTCAAGATAGCCTGTCTGATGAGGGTTATGAACCCGAAACCGGTCCCAGGATGCTTGTTTCAGGTCCAGGGAAGACATGGCTTGGCAGTTCGGGCTGGACTGTTCCCATGAGGCACAGGGTCAGACTGATTTGCATATGGCCATGTCTGAACTGGGGTGGTGGAGTGAGCTAAAGAATGATGATGGATTAAACCCAGATCAGTTGTCTGGGGGTGAGTGTTTGATTTGCATAAACGCTCCGTCCATCATCCCCTTTGGTATCGCTTTGTTCGCCCTAAGTTGGCAGGGTATGCCCAGACGTGGGTCCCTTGCTCACTTTGCCACTGGATTCATGATAGCCTGGCTGATGAGGGTTATGAACCCGATACCGGTCCCAGGATGCTTGTTTCCAGTCCAGGGAAGACATGGCTTGGCAGTTCGGGCTGGACTGTTACCATGAGGCACAGGATCAGACTGATTTGCATATGGCCATGTCTGAACTGGGGTGGTGGTTTAGTGAGCTAAAGAATGATGATGAATTTAACCCAGATCAGTTGACTGGGGGTGAGTGTTTGATTTGCTCGAACGCTCCGTCCATCATCCCCTTTGGTATCGCTTTGTTTGCCCTAAGTTGGCAGGGTATGCCCAGAAGTGGGTCCCTTGCCCACTTTGTCACTGGATTCAAGATAGCCTGGCTGATGAGGGTTATGAATCCGAAACCGGTCCCAGGATGCTTGTTTCTGGTCCAGGGAAGACATGGCTTGGCAGTTCGGGCTGGACTGTTCCCATGAGGCACAGGGTCAGACTGATTTGCATATGGCCATGTCTGAACTGGGGTGGTGGAGTGAGCTAAAGAATGATGATGAATTAAACCCAGATCAGTTGACTGGGGGTGAGTGTTTGTTTTGCTCAAACGCTCCGTCCATCATCCCCTTTGGTATCGCTTTGTTCGCCCTAAGTTGGCAGGGTATGCCCAGGTGTGGGTCCCTTGCCCACTTTGCCACTGGATTCAAGATAGCCTGGCTGATGAGGGTTATGAACCCGAAACGGGTCCCAGGATGCTTGTTTTCGGTCCAGAGAAGACATGGCCTTGCAGTTCGGGCTGGACTTTTCCCATGAGGCACAGGGTCAGACTGATTTGCATATGGCCATGTCTGAACTGGGGTGGTGGAGTGAGCTAAAGAATGATGATGGATTAAACCCAGATCAGTTGACTGGGGGTGAGTGTTTGATTTGCTCAAACGCTCCGTCCATCATCCCCTTTGGTATCGCTTTGTTCGTCCTAAGTTGGCAGGGTATGCCCAGACGTAGGTCCCTTGCTCACTTTGCCACTGGATTCAAGATAGCCTGGCTGATGAGGGTTATGAACCCGAAACCGGTCCCAGGATGCTTGTTTCCGGTCCCGGGAAGACATGGCTTGGCAGTTCGGGCTGGACTGTTCCCATGAGGCACAGGGTCAGAATGATTTTCATATGGCCATGTCTGAACTGGGGTGGTGGAGTGAGCTAAAGAATGATGATGGATTAAACCGAGATAAGTTGTCTGGGGGTGAGTGTTTGATTTGCTCAAACGCTCCGTCCATCATCCCCTTTGGTATCGCTTTGTT
Organism: Triturus cristatus; assembly: GCF_964204655.1. NCBI lineage: Eukaryota > Metazoa > Chordata > Amphibia > Caudata > Salamandridae > Triturus > Triturus cristatus. The sequence continues at coordinate 535,379,529 of NC_140579.1, forward strand.
CGCCCTAAGTTGGCAGGGTATGCCCAGACGTGGGTCCCTTGCTCACTTTGCCACTGGATTCAAGATAGCCTGGCTGATGAGCGTTATGAACCCGAAACCGGTCCCAGGATGCTTGTTTCCGGTTCAGGGAAGACGTGGCTTGGCAGTTCGGGCTGGACTGTTCCAATGAGGCACAGGGTCAGACTGATATGCATATGGCCATGTCTGAACTGGGGTGGTGGAGTGAGCTAAAGAATGATGATGGAATAAACCCAGATCAGTTGAATGGGGGTGAGTGTTTGATTTGCTCAAACGCTCCGTCCATCATCCCCTTTGGTATTGCTTTGTTCGCCCTAAGTTGGCAGGGTATGCCCAGACGTGGGTCTCTTGCTCACTTTGCCGCTGGATTCAAGATAGCCTGGCTGATGAGGGTTATGAACCCGAAACCGGTCGCAGGATGCTTGTTTCCGGTCCAGGGAAGACATATCTTGGCAGTTCGGGCTGGACTGTTCCCATGAGGCATAGGGTCAGACTGATTTGCATATGGCCATGTCTGAACTGGGGTGGTGGAGTGAGCTAAAGAATGATGATGGACTAAACCCAGATCAGTTGACTGGGGGTGAGTGTTTGATTTGCTGAAACGCTCCGTTCATCATCCCCTTTGGTAAAGCTTTGTTCGCCCTAAATTGGCAGGGAATGCACAGACGTGGGTCCCTTGCTCACTTTGCCACTGGATTCAAGATAGCCTGGCTGATGAGGGTTATAAACCCGAAACCGATCCCAGGATGCTTGTTTCCGGTCCAGGGAAGACATGGCTTGGCAGTTCGGGCTGGACTGTTCCCATGAGGCACAGGGTCAGATTGATTTGTATATGGCCATGTCTGAACTGTGGTGGTGGAGTGAGCTAAAGAATGATGATGGATTAAACCCAGATCAGTTGACTGAGGGTGAGTGTTTGATTTGCTCAAAGGCTCCGTCCATCATCCCCTTTGGTATTTCTTTGTTCGCCCTAAGTTGGCAGGGTATGCCCAGACCTGGGTCCCTTGCTCACTTTGCCACTGGATTCAAGATAGCCTGGCTGATGAGCGTTATGAACCCGAAACAGGTCCCAGGATGCTTGATTCCAGTCCAGGGAAGACATGGATTGGCAGTTCGGGCTGGACTGTTCCCATGAGGCATAGGGTCAGACTGATTTGCATATGGCCATGTCAGAACTGGGGTGGTGGAGTGAGCTAAAGAATGATGATGGATTAAACCCAGATCAGTTGACTGGGGGTGAGTGTTTGATTTGCTCAAACGCTCCGTCCATCATCCCCTTTGGTATCGCTTTGTTTGCCCTAAGTTGGCAGGGTATGCCCAGACGTGGGTCCCTTGCTCACTTTGCCACTGGATTCAAGATAGCCTGGCTGATGAGGGTTATGAACCCGAAACCGGTCCCAGGATGCTTGTTTCCGGTCCAGGTAAGACATGGATTGGCAGTTCGGGCTGGACTGTTCCCATGAGGCACAGGGTCAGACTGATTTGCATATGGCCAGGTCTGAACTGGGCTGGTGGAGTGAGCTAAAGAATGATGATGGATTAAACCCAGATCAGTTGACTGGGGGTGAGTGTTTGATTTGCTCAAATGCTCTGTCCATCATCCCCTTTGGTATCGCGTTGTTCGCCCTAAGTTGGCAGGGTATGCCCAGATGTGGGTCCCTTGCTAACTTTGCCACTGGATTCAAGATAGCCTGGCAGATGAGGGTTATGAACCCGAAACCGGTCCCAGGATGCTTGTTTCCGGTCCCGGGAAGACATGGCTTGGCAGTTCGGGCTAGACTGTTCCAATGAGGCACAGGGTCAGACTGATTTTCATATGGCCATGTCTGAACTGGGGTGGTGGAGTGAGCTAAAGAATGATGATGGATTAAACCGAGATAAGTTGTCTGGGGGTGAGTGTTTGATTTGCTCAAACGCTCCGTCCATCATCCCCTTTGGTATCGCTTTGTACGCCCTAAGTTGGCAGGGTATGCCCAGACGTGGGTCCCTTGCTCACTTTGCCACTGGATTCAAGATAGCCTGGCTGATGAGGGTTATGAACCCGAAACCGGTCCCAGGATGCTTGTTTCCAGTCCAGGGAAGACATGGCTTGGCAGTTCGGGCTGGACTGTTACCATGAGGCACAGGGTCAGACTGATTTGCATATGGCCATGTGTGAACTGGGGTGGTGGTTTAGTGAGCTAAAGAATGATGATGGATTTAACCTAGATCAGTTGACTGGGAGTGAGTGTTTGATTTGCTTAAACGCTCCGTCTATCATCCTCTTTGGTATTGCTTTGTTCGCCCTAAGTTGGCAGGGTATGCCCAGACGTGGGTCCCTTGCTCTCTTTGCCACTGGATTCAAGATAGCCTGGCTGATGAGGGTTATGAACCCGAAACCGGTCCCAGGATGCTTGTTTTCGGTCCAGAGAAGACATGGCTTGGCAGTTCGGGCTGGACTGTTACCATGAGGCACAGGGTCAGACTGATTTGCATATGGCCATGTCTGAACTGGGGTGGTGGTTTAGTGAGCTAAAGAATGATGATGGATTTAACCCAGATCAGTTGACTGGGGGTGAGTGTTTGATTTGCTCGAACGCTCCGTCCATCATCCCCTTTGGTATCGCTTTGTTTGCCCTAAGTTGGCAGGGTATGCCCAGAAGTGGGTCCCTTGCCCACTTTGTCACTGGATTCAAGATAGCCTGGCTGATGAGGGTTATGAACCCGAAACCGGTCCCAGGATGCTTGTTTCAGGTCCAGGGAAGACATGGCTTGGCAGTTCGGGCTGGACTGTTCCCATGAGGCACAGGGTCAGACTGATTTGCATATGGCCATGTCTGAACTGGGGTGGTGGAGTGAGCTAAAGAATGATGATGGATTAAACCCAGATCAGTTAACTGGGGGTGAGTGTTTGATTTGCTCAAACGCTCCATCCATCATCCCCTTTGGTATCGCTTTGTCAGCCCTAAGTTGGCAGGGTATGCCCAGACGTGGGTCCCTTGCTCACTTTGCCACTGGATTCAAGATAGCCTGTCTGATGAGGGTTATGAGCCCGAAACCAGTCCCAGGATGCTTGTTTCCGGTCCAGGGAAGACAAGGCTTGGCAGTTCGGGCTGGACTGTTCCCATGAGGCACAGGGTCAGACTGATTTGCATATTGCCATGTCTGAACTGGGGTGGTGGAGTGAGCTAAAGAATGATGATGGATTAAACCCAGATCAGTTGACTGGGGGTGAGTGTTTGTTTTGCTCAAACGCTCCGTCCATCATCCCCTTTGGTATCGCGTTGTTCGCCCTAAGTTGGCAGGGTATGCCCAGATGTGGGTCCCTTGCTAACTTTGCCACTGGATTCAAGATAGCCTGGCGGATGAGGGTTATGAACCCGAAACCGGTCCCAGGATGCTTGTTTCTGGTCCAGGGAAGACATGTCTTGGCAGTTCGGGCTGGACTGTTACCATGAGGCACAGGGTCAGACTGATTTGCATATGGCCATGTCTGAAATGGGGTGGTGGAGTGAGCTAAAGAATGATGATGGATTAAACCCAGATCAGTTGACTGGGGGTGACTGTTTGATTTGTTCAAACGCTCTGTCCATCATCCCCTTTGGTATCGCTTTGTTTGCCCTAAGTTGGCAGGGTATGCCCAGACATAGGTCGCTTGCTCACTTTGCCATTGGATTCAAGATAGCCTGGCTGATGAGGGTTATGATCCCGAAACCGGTCTCAGGATGCTTGTTTCCGGTCCCGGGAAGACATGGCTTGGCAGTTCGGGCTGGACTGTTCCCATGAGGCACAGGGTCAGAATGATTTTCATATGGCCATGTCTGAACTGGGGTGGTGGAGTGAGCTAAAGAATGATGATGGATTAAACCGAGATAAGTAGTCTGGGGGTGAGTGTTTGATTTGCTCAAACGCTCCGTCCATCATCCCCTTTGGTATCGCTTTGTTCGCCCTAAGTTGGCAGGGTATGCCCAGACGTGGGTCCCTTGCTCACTTTGCCACTGGATTCAAGATAGCCTGGCTGAAGAGGGTTATGAACCCGAAACGGGTCCCAGGATGCTTGTTTCCAGTCCAGGGAAGACATGGCTTGGCAGTTCGGGCTGGACTGTTACCATGAGGCATAGGGTCAGACTGATTTGCATATGGCCATGTCTGAACTGGGGTGGTGGTTTAGTGAGCTAAAGAATGATGATGGATTTAACCCAGATCAGTTGTCTGGGGGTGAGTGTTTGATTTGCATAAACGCTCCGTCCATCATCCCCTTTGGTATCGCTTTGTTCGCCCTAAGTTGGCAGGGTATGCCCAGACGTGGGTCCCTTGCTCACTTTGCCACTGGATTCATGATAGCCTGGCTGATGAGGGTTATGAACCCGATACCGGTCCCAGGATGCTTGTTTCCAGTCCAGGGAAGACATGGCTTGGCAGTTCGGGCTGGACTGTTACCATGAGGCACAGGATCAGACTGATTTGCATATGGCCATGTCTGAACTGGGGTGGTGGTTTAGTGAGCTAAAGAATGATGATGGATTTAACCCAGATCAGTTGACTGGGGGTGAGTGTTTGATTTGCTCGAACGCTCCGTCCATCATCCCCTTTGGTATCGCTTTGTTTGCCCTAAGTTGGCAGGGTATGCCCAGAAGTGGGTCCCTTGCCCACTTTGTCACTGGATTCAAGATAGCCTGGCTGATGAGGGTTATGAATCCGAAACCGGTCCCAGGATGCTTGTTTCTGGTCCAGGGAAGACATGGCTTGGCAGTTCGGGCTGGACTGTTCCCATGAGGCACAGGGTCAGACTGATTTGCATATGGCCATGTCTGAACTGGGGTGGTGGAGTGAGCTAAAGAATGATGATGAATTAAACCCAGATCAGTTGACTGGGGGTGAGTGTTTGTTTTGCTCAAACGCTCCGTCCATCATCCCCTTTGGTATCGCTTTGTTCGCCCTAAGTTGGCAGGGTATGCCCAGGTGTGGGTCCCTTGCCCACTTTGCCACTGGATTCAAGATAGCCTGGCTGATGAGGGTTATGAATCCGAAACCGGTCCCAGGATGCTTGTTTCCGGTCCCTGGAAGACATGGCTTGGCAGTTCGGGCTAGACTGTTCCAATGAGGCACAGGGTCAGACTGATTTTCATATGGCCATGTCTGAACTGGGGTGGTGGAGTGAGCTAAAGAATGATGATGGATTAAACCGAGATAAGTTGTCTGGGGGTGAGTGTTTGATTTGCTCAAACGCTCCGTCCATCATCCCCTTTGGTATCGCTTTGTTCGCCCTAAGTTGGCAGGGTATGCCCAGACGTGGGTCCCTTGCTCACTTTGCCACTGGATTCAAGATAGCCTGGCTGATGAGGGTTATGAACCCGAAACCGGTCCCAGGATGCTTGTTTCCAGTCCAGGGAAGACATGGCTTGGCAGTTCGGGCTGGACTGTTACCATGAGGCACAGGGTCAGACTGATTTGCATATGGCCATGTGTGAACTGGGGTGGTGGTTTAGTGAGCTAAAGAATGATGATGGATTTAACCTAGATCAGTTGACTGGGAGTGAGTGTTTGATTTGCTTAAACGCTCCGTCTATCATCCTCTTTGGTATTGCTTTGTTCGCCCTAAGTTGGCAGGGTATGCCCAGACGTGGGTCCCTTGCTCTCTTTGCCACTGGATTCAAGATAGCCTGGCTGATGAGGGTTATGAACCCGAAACCGGTCCCAGGATGCTTGTTTTCGGTCCAGAGAAGACATGGCTTGGCAGTTCGGGCTGGACTGTTACCATGAGGCACAGGGTCAGACTGATTTGCATATGGCCATGTCTGAACTGGGGTGGTGGTTTAGTGAGCTAAAGAATGATGATGGATTTAACCCAGATCAGTTGACTGGGGGTGAGTGTTTGATTTGCTCGAACGCTCCGTCCATCATCCCCTTTGGTATCGCTTTGTTTGCCCTAAGTTGGCAGGGTATGCCCAGAAGTGGGTCCCTTGCCCACTTTGTCACTGGATTCAAGATAGCCTGGCTGATGAGGGTTATGAACCCGAAACCGGTCCCAGGATGCTTGTTTCAGGTCCAGGGAAGACATGGCTTGGCAGTTCGGGCTGGACTGTTCCCATGAGGCACAGGGTCAGACTGATTTGCATATGGCCATGTCTGAACTGGGGTGGTGGAGTGAGCTAAAGAATGATGATGGATTAAACCCAGATCAGTTAACTGGGGGTGAGTGTTTGATTTGCTCAAACGCTCCATCCATCATCCCCTTTGGTATCGCTTTGTCAGCCCTAAGTTGGCAGGGTATGCCCAGACGTGGGTCCCTTGCTCACTTTGCCACTGGATTCAAGATAGCCTGTCTGATGAGGGTTATGAGCCCGAAACCAGTCCCAGGATGCTTGTTTCCGGTCCAGGGAAGACAAGGCTTGGCAGTTCGGGCTGGACTGTTCCCATGAGGCACAGGGTCAGACTGATTTGCATATTGCCATGTCTGAACTGGGGTGGTGGAGTGAGCTAAAGAATGATGATGGATTAAACCCAGATCAGTTGACTGGGGGTGAGTGTTTGTTTTGCTCAAACGCTCCGTCCATCATCCCCTTTGGTATCGCGTTGTTCGCCCTAAGTTGGCAGGGTATGCCCAGATGTGGGTCCCTTGCTAACTTTGCCACTGGATTCAAGATAGCCTGGCGGATGAGGGTTATGAACCCGAAACCGGTCCCAGGATGCTTGTTTCTGGTCCAGGGAAGACATGTCTTGGCAGTTCGGGCTGGACTGTTACCATGAGGCACAGGGTCAGACTGATTTGCATATGGCCATGTCTGAAATGGGGTGGTGGAGTGAGCTAAAGAATGATGATGGATTAAACCCAGATCAGTTGACTGGGGGTGACTGTTTGATTTGTTCAAACGCTCTGTCCATCATCCCCTTTGGTATCGCTTTGTTTGCCCTAAGTTGGCAGGGTATGCCCAGACATAGGTCGCTTGCTCACTTTGCCATTGGATTCAAGATAGCCTGGCTGATGAGGGTTATGATCCCGAAACCGGTCTCAGGATGCTTGTTTCCGGTCCCGGGAAGACATGGCTTGGCAGTTCGGGCTGGACTGTTCCCATGAGGCACAGGGTCAGAATGATTTTCATATGGCCATGTCTGAACTGGGGTGGTGGAGTGAGCTAAAGAATGATGATGGATTAAACCGAGATAAGTTGTCTGGGGGTGAGTGTTTGATTTGCTCAAACGCTCCGTCCATCATCCCCTTTGGTATCGCTTTGTTCGCCCTAAGTTGGCAGGGTATGCCCAGACGTGGGTCCCTTGCTCACTTTGCCACTGGATTCAAGATAGCCTGGCTGAAGAGGGTTATGAACCCGAAACGGGTCCCAGGATGCTTGTTTCCAGTCCAGGGAAGACATGGCTTGGCAGTTCGGGCTGGACTGTTACCATGAGGCATAGGGTCAGACTGATTTGCATATGGCCATGTCTGAACTGGGGTGGTGGTTTAGTGAGCTAAAGAATGATGATGGATTTAACCCAGATCAGTTGTCTGGGGGTGAGTGTTTGATTTGCATAAACGCTCCGTCCATCATCCCCTTTGGTATCGCTTTGTTCGCCCTAAGTTGGCAGGGTATGCCCAGACGTGGGTCCCTTGCTCACTTTGCCACTGGATTCATGATAGCCTGGCTGATGAGGGTTATGAACCCGATACCGGTCCCAGGATGCTTGTTTCCAGTCCAGGGAAGACATGGCTTGGCAGTTCGGGCTGGACTGTTACCATGAGGCACAGGATCAGACTGATTTGCATATGGCCATGTCTGAACTGGGGTGGTGGTTTAGTGAGCTAAAGAATGATGATGGATTTAACCCAGATCAGTTGACTGGGGGTGAGTGTTTGATTTGCTCGAACGCTCCGTCCATCATCCCCTTTGGTATCGCTTTGTTTGCCCTAAGTTGGCAGGGTATGCCCAGAAGTGGGTCCCTTGCCCACTTTGTCACTGGATTCAAGATAGCCTGGCTGATGAGGGTTATGAATCCGAAACCGGTCCCAGGATGCTTGTTTCTGGTCCAGGGAAGACATGGCTTGGCAGTTCGGGCTGGACTGTTCCCATGAGGCACAGGGTCAGACTGATTTGCATATGGCCATGTCTGAACTGGGGTGGTGGAGTGAGCTAAAGAATGATGATGAATTAAACCCAGATCAGTTGACTGGGGGTGAGTGTTTGTTTTGCTCAAACGCTCCGTCCATCATCCCCTTTGGTATCGCTTTGTTCGCCCTAAGTTGGCAGGGTATGCCCAGGTGTGGGTCCCTTGCCCACTTTGCCACTGGATTCAAGATAGCCTGGCTGATGAGGGTTATGAATCCGAAACCGGTCCGAGGATGCTTCTTTCCGGTCCAGGGAAGACATGGCTTGGCAGTTCGGGTTGGACTGTTCCCATGAGGCACAGGGTCAGACTGATTTGCATATGGCCATGTCTGAACTGGGGTGGTGGAGTGAGCTAAAGAATGATGATGGATTAAACCCAGATCAGTTGACTGGGGTGAGTGTTTGATTTGCTCAAACCCTCCGTCCATCATTCCCTTTGGTATCACTTTGTTCGCCCTAAGTTGGCAGGGTATGCCCAGACGTGGGTCCCTTGCTCACTTTGCCACTGGATTCAAGATAGTCTGGCAGATGAGGGTTATGAACCCGAAACGGGTCCCAGGATGCTTGTTTACGGTCCAGAGAAGACATGGCCTTGCAGTTCGGGCTGGACTTTTCCCATGAGGCACAGGGTCAGACTGATATGCATTTGGCCATGTCTGACCTGGCGTGGTGGAGTGAGCTAAATAATGATGATGGATTAAACCCAGATCAGTTGACTGGGGGTGAGTGTTTGATTTGCTCAAACGATCCATCCATCATCCCCTTTGGTATCGCTTTGTTCGCCCTAAGTTGGCAGGGTATGCCCAGACGTGGGTCCCTTGCTCACTTTGCCACTGGATTCAAGATAGCCTGGCTGATGAGGGTTATGAACCCGAAACCGGTCCCAGGATGCTTGATTCCGGTCCAGGGAAGACATGGATTGGCAGTTCGGGCTGGACTGTTCCCATGAGGCATAGGGTCAGACTGATTTGCATATGGCCATGTCTGAACTGGGGTGGTGGAGTGAGCTAAAGAATGATGATGGATTAAACCCAGATCAGTTGACTGGGGGTGAGTGTTTGATTTGCTCAAACGCTCCGTCCATCATCCCCTTTGGTATCGCTTTGTTTGCCCTAAGTTGGCAGGGTATGCCCAGACGTGGGTCCCTTGCTCACTTTGCCACTGGATTCAAGATAGCCTGGCTGATGAGGGTTATGAACCCGAAACCGGTCCCAGGATGCTTGTTTCCGGTCCAGGTAAGACATGGATTGGCAGTTCGGGCTGGACTGTTCCCATGAGGCACAGGGTCAGACTGATTTGCATATGGCCATGTCTGAACTGGGCTGGTGGAGTGAGCTAAAGAATGATGATGGATTAAACCCAGATCAGTTGACTGGGGGTGAGTGTTTGATTTGCTCAAATGCTCTGTCCATCATCCCCTTTGGTATCGCGTTGTTCGCCCTAAGTTGGCAGGGTATGCCCAGATGTGGGTCCCTGGCTAACTTTGCCACTGGATTCAAGATAGCCTGGCAGATGAGGGTTATGAACCCGAAACCGGTCCCAGGATGCTTGTTTCTGGTCCAGGGAAGACATGTCTTGGCAGTTCGAGCTGGACTGTTCCCATGAGGCACAGGGACAGACTGATTTGCATATGGCCATGTCCGAACTGGGGTGGTGGAGTGAGCTAAAGAATGATGATGGATTAAACCGAGATAAGTTGTCTGGGGGTGAGTGTTTGATTTGCTCAAACGCTCCGTCCATCATCCCCTTTGGTATCGCTTTGTTCGCCCTAAGTTGGCAGGGTATGCCCAGACGTGGGTCCCTTGCTCACTTTGCAACTGGATTCAAGATAGCCTGGCTGATGAGGGTTATGAACCCAAAACCGGTCCCAGGATGCTTGTTTCCAGTCCAGGGAAGACATGGCTTGGCAGTTCGGGCTGGACTGTTACCATGAGGCACAGGGTCAGACTGATTTGCATATGGCCATGTGTGAACTGGGGTGGTGGTTTAGTGAGCTAAAGAATGATGATGGATTTAACCTAGATCAGTTGACTGGGGGTGAATGTTTGATTTGCTTGAACGCTCCGTCCATCATCCCCTTTGGTATCGCTTTGTTTGCCCTAAGTTGGCAGGGTATGCCCAGAAGTGGGTCCCTTGCCCACTTTGTCACTGGATTCAAGATAGCCTGGCTGATGAGGGTTATGAACCCGAAACCGGTCCCAGGATGCTTGTTTTCGGTCCAGGGAAGACATGGCTTGGCAGTTCGGGCTGGACTGTTCCCATGAGGCACAGGGTCAGACTGATTTGCATATGGCCATGTCTGAACTGGGGTGGTGGTTTAGTGAGCTAAAGAATGATGATGGATTAAACCTAGATCAGTTGACTGGGGGTGAGTGTTTGATTTGCTCGAACGCTCCGTCCATCATCCCCTTTGGTATCGCTTTGTTAGCCCTAAGTTGGCAGGGTATGCCCAGACGTGGGTCCCTTGCTCACTTTGCCACTGGATTCAAGATAGCCTGTCTGATGAGGGTTATGAACCCGAAACCGGTCCCAGGATGCTTGTTTCAGGTCCAGGGAAGACATGGCTTGGCAGTTCGGGCTGGACTGTTCCCATGAGGCACAGGGTCAGACTGATTTGCATATGGCCATGTCTGAACTGGGGTGGTGGAGTGAGCTAAAGAATGATGATGGATTAAACCCAGATCAGTTGTCTGGGGGTGAGTGTTTGATTTGCATAAACGCTCCGTCCATCATCCCCTTTGGTATCGCTTTGTTCGCCCTAAGTTGGCAGGGTATGCCCAGACGTGGGTCCCTTGCTCACTTTGCCACTGGATTCATGATAGCCTGGCTGATGAGGGTTATGAACCCGATACCGGTCCCAGGATGCTTGTTTCCAGTCCAGGGAAGACATGGCTTGGCAGTTCGGGCTGGACTGTTACCATGAGGCACAGGATCAGACTGATTTGCATATGGCCATGTCTGAACTGGGGTGGTGGTTTAGTGAGCTAAAGAATGATGATGAATTTAACCCAGATCAGTTGACTGGGGGTGAGTGTTTGATTTGCTCGAACGCTCCGTCCATCATCCCCTTTGGTATCGCTTTGTTTGCCCTAAGTTGGCAGGGTATGCCCAGAAGTGGGTCCCTTGCCCACTTTGTCACTGGATTCAAGATAGCCTGGCTGATGAGGGTTATGAATCCGAAACCGGTCCCAGGATGCTTGTTTCTGGTCCAGGGAAGACATGGCTTGGCAGTTCGGGCTGGACTGTTCCCATGAGGCACAGGGTCAGACTGATTTGCATATGGCCATGTCTGAACTGGGGTGGTGGAGTGAGCTAAAGAATGATGATGAATTAAACCCAGATCAGTTGACTGGGGGTGAGTGTTTGTTTTGCTCAAACGCTCCGTCCATCATCCCCTTTGGTATCGCTTTGTTCGCCCTAAGTTGGCAGGGTATGCCCAGGTGTGGGTCCCTTGCCCACTTTGCCACTGGATTCAAGATAGCCTGGCTGATGAGGGTTATGAACCCGAAACGGGTCCCAGGATGCTTGTTTTCGGTCCAGAGAAGACATGGCCTTGCAGTTCGGGCTGGACTTTTCCCATGAGGCACAGGGTCAGACTGATTTGCATATGGCCATGTCTGAACTGGGGTGGTGGAGTGAGCTAAAGAATGATGATGGATTAAACCCAGATCAGTTGACTGGGGGTGAGTGTTTGATTTGCTCAAACGCTCCGTCCATCATCCCCTTTGGTATCGCTTTGTTCGTCCTAAGTTGGCAGGGTATGCCCAGACGTAGGTCCCTTGCTCACTTTGCCACTGGATTCAAGATAGCCTGGCTGATGAGGGTTATGAACCCGAAACCGGTCCCAGGATGCTTGTTTCCGGTCCCGGGAAGACATGGCTTGGCAGTTCGGGCTGGACTGTTCCCATGAGGCACAGGGTCAGAATGATTTTCATATGGCCATGTCTGAACTGGGGTGGTGGAGTGAGCTAAAGAATGATGATGGATTAAACCGAGATAAGTTGTCTGGGGGTGAGTGTTTGATTTGCTCAAACGCTCCGTCCATCATCCCCTTTGGTATCGCTTTGTTCGCCCTAAGTTGGCAGGGTATGCCCAGACGTGGGTCCCTTGCTCACTTTGCCACTGGATTCAAGATAGCCTGGCTGAAGAGGGTTATGAACCCGAAACGGGTCCCAGGATGCTTGTTTCCAGTCCAGGGAAGACATGGCTTGGCAGTTCGGGCTGGACTGTTACCATGAGGCATAGGGTCAGACTGATTTGCATATGGCCATGTCTGAACTGGGGTGGTGGTTTAGTGAGCTAAAGAATGATGATGGATTTAACCCAGATCAGTTGTCTGGGGGTGAGTGTTTGATTTGCATAAACGCTCCGTCCATCATCCCCTTTGGTATCGCTTTGTTCGCCCTAAGTTGGCAGGGTATGCCCAGACGTGGGTCCCTTGCTCACTTTGCCACTGGATTCATGATAGCCTGGCTGATGAGGGTTATGAACCCGATACCGGTCCCAGGATGCTTGTTTCCAGTCCAGGGAAGACATGGCTTGGCAGTTCGGGCTGGACTGTTACCATGAGGCACAGGATCAGACTGATTTGCATATGGCCATGTCTGAACTGGGGTGGTGGTTTAGTGAGCTAAAGAATGATGATGGATTTAACCCAGATCAGTTGACTGGGGGTGAGTGTTTGATTTGCTCGAACGCTCCGTCCATCATCCCCTTTGGTATCGCTTTGTTTGCCCTAAGTTGGCAGGGTATGCCCAGAAGTGGGTCCCTTGCCCACTTTGTCACTGGATTCAAGATAGCCTGGCTGATGAGGGTTATGAATCCGAAACCGGTCCCAGGATGCTTGTTTCTGGTCCAGGGAAGACATGGCTTGGCAGTTCGGGCTGGACTGTTCCCATGAGGCACAGGGTCAGACTGATTTGCATATGGCCATGTCTGAACTGGGGTGTTGGAGTGAGCTAAAGAATGATGATGAATTAAACCCAGATCAGTTGACTGGGGGTGAGTGTTTGTTTTGCTCAAACGCTCCGTCCATCATCCCCTTTGGTATCGCTTTGTTCGCCCTAAGTTGGCAGGGTATGCCCAGGTGTGGGTCCCTTGCCCACTTTGCCACTGGATTCAAGATAGCCTGGCTGATGAGGGTTATGAATCCGAAACCGGTCCGAGGATGCTTCTTTCCGGTCCAGGGAAGACATGGCTTGGCAGTTCGGGTTGGACTGTTCCCATGAGGCACAGGGTCAGACTGATTTGCATATGGCCATGTCTGAACTGGGGTGGTGGAGTGAGCTAAAGAATGATGATGGATTAAACCCAGATCAGTTGACTGGGGTGAGTGTTTGATTTGCTCAAACCCTCCGTCCATCATTCCCTTTGGTATCACTTTGTTCGCCCTAAGTTGGCAGGGTATGCCCAGACGTGGGTCCCTTGCTCACTTTGCCACTGGATTCAAGATAGTCTGGCAGATGAGGGTTATGAACCCGAAATGGGTCCCAGGATGCTTGTTTACGGTCCAGAGAAGACATGGCCTTGCAGTTCGGGCTGGACTTTTCCCATGAGGCACAGGGTCAGACTGATATGCATATGGCCATGTCTGACCTGGCGTGGTGGAGTGAGCTAAATAATGATGATGGATTAAACCCAGATCAGTTGACTGGGGGTGAGTGTTTGATTTGCTCAAACGATCCATCCATCATCCCCTTTGGTATCGCTTTGTTCGCCCTAAGTTGGCAGGGTATGCCCAGACGTGGGTCCCTTGCTCACTTTGCCACTGGATTCAAGATAGCCTGGCTGATGAGGGTTATGAACCCGAAACCGGTCCCAGGATGCTTGATTCCGGTCCAGGGAAGACATGGATTGGCAGTTCGGGCTGGACTGTTCCCATGAGGCATAGGGTCAGACTGATTTGCATATGGCCATGTCTGAACTGGGGTGGTGGAGTGAGCTAAAGAATGATGATGGATTAAACCCAGATCAGTTGACTGGGGGTGAGTGTTTGATTTGCTCAAACGCTCCGTCCATCATCCCCTTTGGTATCGCTTTGTTTGCCCTAAGTTGGCAGGGTATGCCCAGACGTGGGTCCCTTGCTCACTTTGCCACTGGATTCAAGATAGCCTGGCTGATGAGGGTTATGAACCCGAAACCGGTCCCAGGATTGCTTGTTTCCGGTCCAGGTAAGACATGGATTGGCAGTTCGAGCTGGACTGTTCCCATGAGGCACAGGGACAGACTGATTTGCATATGGCCATGTCCGAACTGGGGTGGTGGAGTGAGCTAAAGAATGATGATGGATTAAACCCAGATCAGTTGACTGGGGGTGAGTGTTTGATTTTCTCAAACGCTCCGTCCATCATCCCCTTTGGTATCGCTTTGTTTGCCCTAAGTTGGCAGGGTATGCCCAGACGTAGGTCCCTTGCTCACTTTACCACTGGATTCAAGATAGCCTGGCTGATGAGGGTTATGAACCCGAAACCGGTCCCAGGATGCTTGTTTCCGGTCCCGGGAAGACATGGCTTGGCAGTTTGGGCTGGACTGTTCCCATGAGGCACAGGGTCAGACTGATTTTCATATGGCCATGTCTGAACTGGGGTGGTGGAGTGAGTTAAAGAATGATGATGGATTAAACCGAGATAAGTTGTCTGGGGGTGAGTGTTTGATTTGCTCAAACGCTCCGTCCATCATCCCCTTTGGTATCGCTTTGTTCGCCCTAAGTTGGCAGGGTATGCCCAGACGTGGGTCCCTTGCTCACTTTGCAACTGGATTCAAGATAGCCTGGCTGATGAGGGTTATGAACCCAAAACCGGTCCCAGGATGCTTGTTTCCAGTCCAGGGAAGACATGGCTTGGCAGTTCGGGCTGGACTGTTACCATGAGGCACAGGGTCAGACTGATTTGCATATGGCCATGTGTGAACTGGGGTGGTGGTTTAGTGAGCTAAAGAATGATGATGGATTTAACCTAGATCAGTTGACTGGGGGTGAATGTTTGATTTGCTTGAACGCTCCGTCCATCATCCCCTTTGGTATCGCTTTGTTTGCCCTAAGTTGGCAGGGTATGCCCAGAAGTGGGTCCCTTGCCCACTTTGTCACTGGATTCAAGATAGCCTGGCTGATGAGGGTTATGAACCCGAAACCGGTCCCAGGATGCTTGTTTTCGGTCCAGGGAAGACATGGCTTGGCAGTTCGGGCTGGACTGTTCCCATGAGGCACAGGGTCAGACTGATTTGCATATGGCCATGTCTGAACTGGGGTGGTGGTTTAGTGAGCTAAAGAATGATGATGGATTAAACCTAGATCAGTTGACTGGGGGTGAGTGTTTGATTTGCTCGAACGCTCCGTCCATCATCCCCTTTGGTATCGCTTTGTTAGCCCTAAGTTGGCAGGGTATGCCCAGACGTGGGTCCCTTGCTCACTTTGCCACTGGATTCAAGATAGCCTGTCTGATGAGGGTTATGAACCCGAAACCGGTCCCAGGATGCTTGTTTCAGGTCCAGGGAAGACATGGCTTGGCAGTTCGGGCTGGACTGTTCCCATGAGGCACAGGGTCAGACTGATTTGCATATGGCCATGTCTGAACTGGGGTGGTGGAGTGAGCTAAAGAATGATGATGGATTAAACCCAGATCAGTTGTCTGGGGGTGAGTGTTTGATTTGCATAAACGCTCCGTCCATCATCCCCTTTGGTATCGCTTTGTTCGCCCTAAGTTGGCAGGGTATGCCCAGACGTGGGTCCCTTGCTCACTTTGCCACTGGATTCATGATAGCCTGGCTGATGAGGGTTATGAACCCGATACCGGTCCCAGGATGCTTGTTTCCAGTCCAGGGAAGACATGGCTTGGCAGTTCGGGCTGGACTGTTACCATGAGGCACAGGATCAGACTGATTTGCATATGGCCATGTCTGAACTGGGGTGGTGGTTTAGTGAGCTAAAGAATGATGATGAATTTAACCCAGATCAGTTGACTGGGGGTGAGTGTTTGATTTGCTCGAACGCTCCGTTCATCATCCCCTTTGGTATCGCTTTGTTTGCCCTAAGTTGGCAGGGTATGCCCAGAAGTGGGTCCCTTGCCCACTTTGTCACTGGATTCAAGATAGCCTGGCTGATGAGGGTTATGAATCCGAAACCGGTCCCAGGATGCTTGTTTCTGGTCCAGGGAAGACATGGCTTGGCAGTTCGGGCTGGACTGTTCCCATGAGGCACAGGGTCAGACTGATTTGCATATGGCCATGTCTGAACTGGGGTGGTGGAGTGAGCTAAAGAATGATGATGAATTAAACCCAGATCAGTTGACTGGGGGTGAGTGTTTGTTTTGCTCAAACGCTCCGTCCATCATCCCCTTTGGTATCGCTTTGTTCGCCCTAAGTTGGCAGGGTATGCCCAGGTGTGGGTCCCTTGCCCACTTTGCCACTGGATTCAAGATAGCCTGGCTGATGAGGGTTATGAACCCGAAACGGGTCCCAGGATGCTTGTTTTCGGTCCAGAGAAGACATGGCCTTGCAGTTCGGGCTGGACTTTTCCCATGAGGCACAGGGTCAGACTGATTTGCATATGGCCATGTCTGAACTGGGGTGGTGGAGTGAGCTAAAGAATGATGATGGATTAAACCCAGATCAGTTGACTGGGGTGAGTGTTTGATTTGCTCAAACCCTCCGTCCATCATTCCCTTTGGTATCACTTTGTTCGCCCTAAGTTGGCAGGGTATGCCCAGACGTGGGTCCCTTGCTCACTTTGCCACTGGATTCAAGATAGTCTGGCAGATGAGGGTTATGAACCCGAAATGGGTCCCAGGATGCTTGTTTACGGTCCAGAGAAGACATGGCCTTGCAGTTCGGGCTGGACTTTTCCCATGAGGCACAGGGTCAGACTGATATGCATATGGCCATGTCTGACCTGGCGTGGTGGAGTGAGCTAAATAATGATGATGGATTAAACCCAGATCAGTTGACTGGGGGTGAGTGTTTGATTTGCTCAAACGATCCATCCATCATCCCCTTTGGTATCGCTTTGTTCGCCCTAAGTTGGCAGGGTATGCCCAGACGTGGGTCCCTTGCTCACTTTGCCACTGGATTCAAGATAGCCTGGCTGATGAGGGTTATGAACCCGAAACCGGTCCCAGGATGCTTGATTCCGGTCCAGGGAAGACATGGATTGGCAGTTCGGGCTGGACTGTTCCCATGAGGCATAGGGTCAGACTGATTTGCATATGGCCATGTCTGAACTGGGGTGGTGGAGTGAGCTAAAGAATGATGATGGATTAAACCCAGATCAGTTGACTGGGGGTGAGTGTTTGATTTGCTCAAACGCTCCGTCCATCATCCCCTTTGGTATCGCTTTGTTTGCCCTAAGTTGGCAGGGTATGCCCAGACGTGGGTCCCTTGCTCACTTTGCCACTGGATTCAAGATAGCCTGGCTGATGAGGGTTATGAACCCGAAACCGGTCCCAGGATTGCTTGTTTCCGGTCCAGGTAAGACATGGATTGGCAGTTCGAGCTGGACTGTTCCCATGAGGCACAGGGACAGACTGATTTGCATATGGCCATGTCCGAACTGGGGTGGTGGAGTGAGCTAAAGAATGATGATGGATTAAACCCAGATCAGTTGACTGGGGGTGAGTGTTTGATTTTCTCAAACGCTCCGTCCATCATCCCCTTTGGTATCGCTTTGTTTGCCCTAAGTTGGCAGGGTATGCCCAGACGTAGGTCCCTTGCTCACTTTACCACTGGATTCAAGATAGCCTGGCTGATGAGGGTTATGAACCCGAAACCGGTCCCAGGATGCTTGTTTCCGGTCCCGGGAAGACATGGCTTGGCAGTTTGGGCTGGACTGTTCCCATGAGGCACAGGGTCAGACTGATTTTCATATGGCCATGTCTGAACTGGGGTGGTGGAGTGAGTTAAAGAATGATGATGGATTAAACCGAGATAAGTTGTCTGGGGGTGAGTGTTTGATTTGCTCAAACGCTCCGTCCATCATCCCCTTTGGTATCGCTTTGTTCGCCCTAAGTTGGCAGGGTATGCCCAGACGTGGGTCCCTTGCTCACTTTGCAACTGGATTCAAGATAGCCTGGCTGATGAGGGTTATGAACCCAAAACCGGTCCCAGGATGCTTGTTTCCAGTCCAGGGAAGACATGGCTTGGCAGTTCGGGCTGGACTGTTACCATGAGGCACAGGGTCAGACTGATTTGCATATGGCCATGTGTGAACTGGGGTGGTGGTTTAGTGAGCTAAAGAATGATGATGGATTTAACCTAGATCAGTTGACTGGGGGTGAATGTTTGATTTGCTTGAACGCTCCGTCCATCATCCCCTTTGGTATCGCTTTGTTTGCCCTAAGTTGGCAGGGTATGCCCAGAAGTGGGTCCCTTGCCCACTTTGTCACTGGATTCAAGATAGCCTGGCTGATGAGGGTTATGAACCCGAAACCGGTCCCAGGATGCTTGTTTTCGGTCCAGGGAAGACATGGCTTGGCAGTTCGGGCTGGACTGTTCCCATGAGGCACAGGGTCAGACTGATTTGCATATGGCCATGTCTGAACTGGGGTGGTGGTTTAGTGAGCTAAAGAATGATGATGGATTAAACCTAGATCAGTTGACTAGGGGTGAGTGTTTGATTTGCTCGAACGCTCCGTCCATCATCCCCTTTGGTATCGCTTTGTTAGCCCTAAGTTGGCAGGGTATGCCCAGACGTGGGTCCCTTGCTCACTTTGCCACTGGATTCAAGATAGCCTGTCTGATGAGGGTTATGAACCCGAAACCGGTCCCAGGATGCTTGTTTCAGGTCCAGGGAAGACATGGCTTGGCAGTTCGGGCTGGACTGTTCCCATGAGGCACAGGGTCAGACTGATTTGCATATGGCCATGTCTGAACTGGGGTGGTGGAGTGAGCTAAAGAATGATGATGGATTAAACCCAGATCAGTTGTCTGGGGGTGAGTGTTTGATTTGCATAAACGCTCCGTCCATCATCCCCTTTGGTATCGCTTTGTTCGCCCTAAGTTGGCAGGGTATGCCCAGACGTGGGTCCCTTGCTCACTTTGCCACTGGATTCATGATAGCCTGGCTGATGAGGGTTATGAACCCGATACCGGTCCCAGGATGCTTGTTTCCAGTCCAGGGAAGACATGGCTTGGCAGTTCGGGCTGGACTGTTACCATGAGGCACAGGATCAGACTGATTTGCATATGGCCATGTCTGAACTGGGGTGGTGGTTTAGTGAGCTAAAGAATGATGATGAATTTAACCCAGATCAGTTGACTGGGGGTGAGTGTTTGATTTTCTCGAACGCTCCGTTCATCATCCCCTTTGGTATCGCTTTGTTTGCCCTAAGTTGGCAGGGTATGCCCAGAAGTGGGTCCCTTGCCCACTTTGTCACTGGATTCAAGATAGCCTGGCTGATGAGGGTTATGAATCCGAAACCGGTCCCAGGATGCTTGTTTCTGGTCCAGGGAAGACATGGCTTGGCAGTTCGGGCTGGACTGTTCCCATGAGGCACAGGGTCAGACTGATTTGCATATGGCCATGTCTGAACTGGGGTGGTGGAGTGAGCTAAAGAATGATGATGAATTAAACCCAGATCAGTTGACTGGGGGTGAGTGTTTGTTTTGCTCAAACGCTCCGTCCATCATCCCCTTTGGTATCGCTTTGTTCGCCCTAAGTTGGCAGGGTATGCCCAGGTGTGGGTCCCTTGCCCACTTTGCCACTGGATTCAAGATAGCCTGGCTGATGAGGGTTATGAACCCGAAACGGGTCCCAGGATGCTTGTTTTCGGTCCAGAGAAGACATGGCCTTGCAGTTCGGGCTGGACTTTTCCCATGAGGCACAGGGTCAGACTGATTTGCATATGGCCATGTCTGAACTGGGGTGGTGGAGTGAGCTAAAGAATGATGATGGATTAAACCCAGATCAGTTGACTGGGGGTGAGTGTTTGATTTGCTCAAACGCTCCGTCCATCATCCCCTTTGGTATCGCTTTGTTCGTCCTAAGTTGGCAGGGTATGCCCAGACGTAGGTCCCTTGCTCACTTTGCCACTGGATTCAAGATAGCCTGGCTGATGAGGGTTATGAACCCGAAACCGGTCCCAGGATGCTTGTTTCAGGTCCAGGGAAGACATGGCTTGGCAGTTCGGGCTGGACTGTTCCCATGAGGCACAGGGTCAGACTGATTTGCATATGGCCATGTCTGAACTGGGGTGGTGGAGTGAGCTAAAGAATGATGATGGATTAAACCCAGATCAGTTGACTGGGGGTGAGTGTTTGATTTGCTCAAACGCTCCGTCCATCATCCCCTTTGGTATCGCTTTGTTCGCCCTAAGTTGGCAGGGTATGCTCAGACGTGGGTCCCTTGCTTACTTTGCCACTGGATTCAAGATAGCCTGGCTGATGTGAGTTACAACCCTAAACCGGTCCCAGGATGCTTGTTTCCGGTCCCGGGAAGACATGGCTTGGCAGTTCGGGCTGGACTGTTCCCATGAGGCACAGGGTCAGACTGATTTTCATATGGCCATGTCTGAACTGGGGTGGTGGAGTGAGCTAAAGAATGATGATGGATTAAACCCAGATCAGTTGACTAGGGTGAGTGTTTGATTTGCTCAAAGGCTCCGTCCATCATCCCCTTTGGTATTCCTTTGTTCACCCTAAGTTGGCAGGGTATGCCCAGACGTGGGTCCCTTGCTCACTTTGCCACTGGATTCAAGATAGCCTGGCTGATGAGCGTTATGAACCCGAAACCGGTCCCAGGATGCTTGTTTCTGGTTTAGGGAAGACGTGGCTTGGCAGTTCGGGCTGGACTGTTCCAATGAGGCACAGGGTCAGACTGATTTGCAGATGGCCATGTCAGAACTGGGCTGGTGGAGTGAGCTAAAGAATGATGATGGATTAAACCCAGATCAGTTGACTGGGGGTGAGTGTTTGATTTGCTCAAACGCTCCGTCCATCATCCCCTTTGGTATCGCTTTGTTCGTCCTAAGTTGGCAGGGTATGCCCAGATGTGGGTCCCTTGCTCACTTTGCCACTGGATTCAAGATAGCCTGGCTGATGAGGGTTATGAACCCGAAACCGGTCCCAGGATGCTTGTTTCTGGTTTAGGGAAGACGTGGCTTGGCAGTTCGGGCTGGACTGTTCCAATGAGGCACAGGGTCAGACTGATTTGCAGATGGCCATGTCTGAACTGGGCTGGTGGAGTGAGCTAAAGAATGATGATGGATTAAACCCAGATCAGTTGACTGGGGGTGAGTGTTTGATTTGCTCAAACGCTCCGTCCATCATCCCCTTTGGTATCGCTTTGTTCGTCCTAAGTTGGCAGGGTATGCCCAGATGTGGGTCCCTTGCTCACTTTGCCACTGGATTCAAGATAGCCTGGCTGATGAGGGTTATGAACCCGAAACCGGTCCCAGGATGCTTGTTTCCGGTCCAGGAAAGACATGGCTTGGCAGTTTGGGCTGGACTGTTCCCATGAGGCACAGGGTCAGACTGATATGCATATCGACATGTCTGACCTGGGGTGGTGGAGTGAGCTAAATAATGATGATGGATTAAACCCAGATCAGTTGACTGGGGGTGAGTGTTTGATTTGCTCAAACGCTCCGTCCATCATCCCCTTTCGTATCGCTTTGTTCGCCCTAAGTTGGCAGGGTATGCCCAGACGTGGGTCCCTTGCTCACTTTGCCACTGGATTCAAGATAGCCTGGCTGATGAGGGTTATGAACCCGAAACCGGTCCCAGGATGCTTGTTTCTGGTCCAGGGAAGACATGTCTTGGCAGTTCGGGCTGGACTGTTACCATGAGGCACAGGGTCAGACTGATTTGCATATGGCCATGTCTGAAATGGGGTGGTGGAGTGAGCTAAAGAATGATGATGGATTAAACCCAGATCAGTTGACTGGGGGTGAGTGTTTGATTTGCTCAAACGCTCCGTCCATCATCCCCTTTGGTATCGCTTCGTTTGCCCTAAGTTGGCAGGGTATGCCCAGACATAGGTCCCTTGCTCACTTTGCCACTGGATTCAAGATAGCCTGGCTGATGAGGGTTATGAACCCGAAACCGGTCCCAGGATGCTTGTTTCCGGTCCCGGGAAGACATGGCTTGGCAGTTCGGGCTGGACTGTTCGCATGAGGCACAGGGTCAGACTGATTTTCATATGGCCATGTCTGAACTGGGGTGGTGGAGTGAGCTAAAGAATGATGATGGATTAAACCGAGATAAGTTGTCTGGGGGTGAGTGTTTGATTTGCTCAAACACTCCGTCCATCGTCCCCTTTGGTATCGCTTTGTTCGCCCTAAGTTGGCAGGGTATGCCCAGACGTGGGTCCATTGCTCACTTTGCCACTGGATTCAAGATAGACTGGCTGATGAGGGTTATGAACCCGAAACCGGTCCCAGGATGCTTGTTTCCAGTCCAGGGAAGACATGGCTTGGCAGTTCGGGCTGGACTGTTACCATGAGGCACAGGGTCAGACTGATTTGCATATGGCCATGTCTGAACTGGGGTGGTGGTTTAGTGAGCTAAAGAATGATGATGGATTTAACCCAGATCAGTTGTCTGGGGGTGAGTGTTTGATTTGCATAAACGCTCCGTCCATCATCCCCTTTGGTATCGCTTTGTTCGCCCTAAGTTGGCAGGGTATGCCCAGACGTGGGTCCCTTGCTCACTTTGCCACTGGATTCATGATAGCCTGGCTGATGAGGGTTATGAACCCGATACCGGTCCCAGGATGCTTGTTTCCAGTCCAGGGAAGACATGGCTTGGCAGTTCGGGCTGGACTGTTACCATGAGGCACAGGGTCAGACTGAATTGCATATGGCCATGTCTGAACTTGGGTGGTGGTTTAGTGAGCTAAAGAATGATGATGGATTTAACCCAGATCAGTTGACTGGGGGTGAGTGTTTGATTTGCTCAAACGCTCCGTCCATCATCCCCTTTGGTATTGCTTTGTTCGCCCTAAGTTGGCAGGGTATGCCCAGACGTGGGTCCCTTGCTCACTTTGCCACTGGATTCAAGATAGCCTGGCTGATGAGGGTTATGAACCCGAAACCGGTCCCAGGATGCTTGTTTTCGGTCCAGAGAAGACATGGCTTGGCAGTTCGGGCTGGACTTTTCCCATGAGGCACAGGGTCAGACTGATTTGCATATGGCCATGTCTGAACTGGGGTGGTGGATTGAGCTAAAGAATGATGATGGATTAAACCCAGATCAGTTGACTGGGGGTGAGTGTTTGATTTGCTCAAACGCTCCGTTCATCATCCCCTTTGGTATCGCTTTGTTCGCCGTAGGTTGGCAGGGTATGCCCAGACGTGGGTCCCTTGCTCACTTTGCCACTGGATTCAAGATAGCCTGGCTGATGAGGGTTATGAACCCGAAACCGGTCCCAGGATGCTTGTTTCCGGTCCAGGGAAGACATGGCTTGGCAGTTCGGGCTAGACTGTTCCCATGAGGCAGAGGGTCAGACTGATTTGCATATGGCCATGTCTGAACTGGGGTGGTGGAGTGAGCTAAAGAATGATGATGGATAAACCCAGATCAGTTGACTGGGGGTGAGTGTTTGATTTGCTCAAAGGCTCCGTCCATTATCCCCTTTGGTATCGCTTTGTTCGCCCTAAGTTGGCAGGGTATGCCCAGACGTGGGTCCCTTGCTCACTTTGCCACTGGATTTAAGATAGCCTGGCTGATGAGCGTTATGAACCCGAAACCGGTCCCAGGATGCTTGTTTCCGGTTCAGGGAAGACGTGGCTTGGCAGTTTGGGCTGGACTGTTCCAATGAGGCACAGGGTCAGACTGATTTGCATATGGCCATGTCTGAACTGGGGTGGTGGAGTGAGCTAAAGAATGATGAAGGATTAAACCCAGATCAGTTGACTGGGGGTGAGTGTTTGATTTGCTCAAACGCTCCGTCCATCATCCCCTTTGGTATCGCTTTGATCGCCCTAAGTTGGCAGGGTATGCCCAGACGTGGGTCCCTTGCTCACTTTGCCACTGGATTCAAGATAGCATGGCTGATGAGGGTTATGAACCCAAAACCGGTCCCATGATGCTTGTTTCCGGTCCAGGGAAGACATGGCTTGGCAGTTCGGGCTGGACTGTTCCCATGAGGCACAGGGTCAGACTGATTTGCATATGGCCATGTCTGAACTGGGGTGGTGGAGTGAGCTAAAGAATGATGATGGAATAAACCCAGATCAGTTGAATGGGGGTGAGTGTTTGATTTGCTCAAACGCTCCGTCCATCATCCCCTTTGGTATTGCTTTGTTCGCCCTAAGTTGGCAGGGTATGCGCAGACGTGGGTCCCTTGCTCACTTTGCCGCTGGATTCAAGATAGCCTGGCTGATGAGGGTTATGAACCCGAAACCGGTTGCAGGATGCTTGTTTCCGGTCCAGGGAAGACATGTCTTGGCAGTTCGGGATGGACTGTTCCCATGAGGCATAGGGTCAGACTGATTTGCATATGGCCATGTCTGAACTGGGGTGGTGGAGTGAGCTAAAGAATGATGATGGACTAAACCCAGATCAGTTGACTGGGGGTGAGTGTTTGATTTGCTGAAACGCTCCGTTCATCATCCCCTTTGGTAAAGCTTTGTTCGCCCTAAATTGGCAAGGTATGCCCAGACGTGGGTCCCTTGCTCACTTTGCCACTGGATTCAACATAGCCTGGCTGATGAGGGTTATAAACCCGAAACCGGTCCCAGGATGCTTGTTTCCGGTCCAGGGAAGACATGGCTTGGCAGTTCGGGCTGCACTGTTCCCATGAGGCACAGGGTCAGATTGATTTGTATATGGCCATGTCTGAACTGTGGTGGTGGAGTGAGCTAAAGAATGATGATGGATTAAACCCAGATCAGTTGACTGAGGGTGAGTGTTTGATTTGCTCAAAGGCTCCGTCCATCATCCCCTTTGGTATTCCTTTGTTCGCCCTAAGTTGGCAGGGTATGCCCAGACTTGGGTCCCTTGCTCACTTTGCCACTGGATTCAAGATAGCCTGGCTGATGAGCGTTATGATCCCGAAACAGGTCCCAGGATGCTTGTTTCCGGTTTAGGGAAGACATGGCTTGGCAGTTCGGGCTGGACTTTTCCCATGAGGCACAGGGTCAGACTGATTTGCATATGGCCATGTCTGAACTGGGGTGGTGGAGTGAGCTAAAGAATGATAAAGGATTAAACCCATATCAGTTGACTGGGGGTGAGTGTTTGATTTGTTCAAACGCTCCGTCCATCATCCCCTTTGGTATCGCTTTGTTCGTCCTAAGTTGGCAGGGTATGCCCAGACGTGGGTCCCTTGCTCACTTTGCCACTGGATTCAAGATAGCCTGGCTGATGAGGGTTATGAACCCGAAACCGGTCCCAGGATGCTTGATTCCGGTCCAGGGAAGACATGGATTGGCAGTTCGGGCTGGACTGTTCCCATGAGGCATAGGGACAGACTGATTTGCATATGGCCATGTCTGAACTGGGGTGGTGGAGTGAGCTAAAGAATGATGATGGATTAAACCCAGATCAGTTGACTGCGGGTGAGATTTTGATTTGCTCAAACGCTCCGTCCATCATCCCCTTTGGTATCGCTTTGTTTGCCCTAAGTTGGCAGGGTATGCCCAGACGTGGGTCCCTTGCTCACTTTGCCACTGGATTCAAGATAGCCTGGCTGATGAGGGTTATGAACCCGAAACCGGTCCCAGGATGCTTGTTTCCAGTCCAGGTAAGAAATGGATTGGCAGTTCGGGCTGGACTGTTCCCATGAGGCACAGGGTCAGACTGATATGCATATGGCCATGTCTGACCTGGCGTGGTGGAGTGAGCTAAATAATGATGATGGATTAAACCCAGATCAGTTGACTGGGGGTGAGTGTTTGATTTGCTCAAACGATCCATCCATCATCCCCTTTGGTATCGCTTTGTTCGCCCTAAGTTGGCAGGGTATGCCCAGACGTGGGTCCCTTGCTCACTTTGCCACTGGATTCAAGATAGCCTGGCTGATGAGGGTTATGAACCCGAAACCGGTCCCAGGATGCTTGATTCCGGTCCAGGGAAGACATGGATTGGCAGTTCGGGCTGGACTGTTCCCATGAGGCATAGGGTCAGACTGATTTGCATATGGCCATGTCTGAACTGGGGTGGTGGAGTGAGCTAAAGAATGATGATGGATTAAACCCAGATCAGTTGACTGGGGGTGAGTGTTTGATTTGCTCAAACGCTCCGTCCATCATCCCCTTTGGTATCACTTTGTTTGCCCTAAGTTGGCAGGGTATGCCCAGACGTGGGTCCCTTGCTCACTTTGCCACTGGATTCAAGATAGCCTGGCTGATGAGGGTTATGAACCCGAAACCGGTCCCAGGATGCTTGTTTCCGGTCCAGGTAAGACATGGATTGGCAGTTCGGGCTGGACTATTCCCATGAGGCACAGGGTCAGACTGATTTGCATATGGCCATGTCTGAACTGGGCTGGTGGAGTGAGCTAAAGAATGATGATGGATTAAACCCAGATCAGTTGACTGGGGGTGAGTGTTTGATTTGCTCAAATGCTCTGTCCATCATCCCCTTTGGTATCACGTTGTTCGCCCTAAGTTGGCAGGGTATGCCCAGATGTGGGTCCCTTGCTAACTTTGCCACTGGATTCAAGATAGCCTGGCAGATGAGGGTTATGAACCCGAAACCGGTCCCAGGATGCTTGTTTCTGGTCCAGGGAAGACATGTCTTGGCAGTTCGAGCTGGACTGTTCCCATGAGGCACAGGGACAGACTGATTTGCATATGGCCATGTCCGAACTGGGGTGGTGGAGTGAGCTAAAGAATGATGATGGATTAAACCCAGATCAGTTGACTGGGGGTGAGTGTTTGATTTTCTCAAACGCTCCGTCCATCATCCCCTTTGGTATCGCTTTGTTTGCCCTAAGTTGGCAGGGTATGCCCAGACGTAGGTCCCTTGCTCACTTTACCACTGGATTCAAGATAGCCTGGCTGATGAGGGTTATGAACCCGAAACCGGTCCCAGGATGCTTGTTTCCGGTCCCGGGAAGACATGGCTTGGCAGTTCGGGCTGGACTGTTCCCATGAGGCACAGGGTCAGACTGATTTTCATATGGCCATGTCTGAACTGGGGTGGTGGAGTGAGTTAAAGAATGATGATGGATTAAACCGAGATAAGTTGTCTGGGGGTGAGTGTTTGATTTGCTCAAACGCTCCGTCCATCATCCCCTTTGGTATCGCTTTGTTCGCCCTAAGTTGGCAGGGTATGCCCAGACGTGGGTCCCTTGCTCACTTTGCAACTGGATTCATGATAGCCTGGCTGATGAGGGTTATGAACCCAAAACCAGTCCCAGGATGCTTGTTTCCAGTCCAGGGAAGACATGGCTTGGCAGTTCGGGCTGGACTGTTACCATGAGGCACAGGGTCAGACTGATTTGCATATGGCCATGTGTGAACTGGGGTGGTGGTTTAGTGAGCTAAAGAATGATGATGGATTTAACCTAGATCAGTTGACTGGGAGTGAGTGTTTGATTTGCTTAAACGCTCCGTCTATCATCCTCTTTGGTATTGCTTTGTTCGCCCTAAGTTGGCAGGGTATGCCCAGAAGTGGGTCCCTTGCCCACTTTGTCACTGGATTCAAGATAGCCTGGCTGATGAGGGTTATGAACCCGAAACCGGTCCCAGGATGCTTGTTTTCGGTCCAGGGAAGACATGGCTTGGCAGTTCGGGCTGGACTGTTCCCATGAGGCACAGGGTCAGACTGATTTGCATATGGCAATGTCTGAACTGGGGTGGTGGTTTAGTGAGCTAAAGAATGATGATGGATTAAACCCAGATCAGTTGACTGGGGGTGAGTGTTTGATTTGCTCGAACGCTCCGTCCATCATCCCCTTTGGTATCGCTTTGTTAGCCCTAAGTTGGCAGGGTATGCCCAGACGTGGGTCCCTTGCTCACTTTGCCACTGGATTCAAGATAGCCTGTCTGATGAGGGTTATGAACCCGAAACCGGTCCCAGGATGCTTGTTTCAGGTCCAGGGAAGACATGGCTTGGCAGTTCGGGCTGGACTGTTCCCATGAGGCACAGGGTCAGACTGATTTGCATATGGCCATGTCTGAACTGGGGTGGTGGAGTGAGCTAAAGAATGATGATGGATTAAACCCAGATCAGTTGTCTGGGGGTGAGTGTTTGATTTGCATAAACGCTCCGTCCATCATCCCCTTTGGTATCGCTTTGTTCGCCCTAAGTTGGCAGGGTATGCCCAGACGTGGGTCCCTTGCTCACTTTGCCACTGGATTCATGATAGCCTGGCTGATGAGGGTTATGAACCCGATACCGGTCCCAGGATGCTTGTTTCCAGTCCAGGGAAGACATGGCTTGGCAGTTCGGGCTGGACTGTTACCATGAGGCACAGGATCAGACTGATTTGCATATGGCCATGTCTGAACTGGGGTGGTGGATTGAGCTAAAGAATGATGATGGATTAAACCCAGATCAGTTGACTGGGGGTGAGTGTTTGATTTGCTCAAACGCTCCGTTCATCATCCCCTTTGGTATCGCTTTGTTCGCCGTAGGTTGGCAGGGTATGCCCAGACGTGGGTCCCTTGCTCACTTTGCCACTGGATTCAAGATAGCCTGGCTGATGAGGGTTATGAACCCGAAACCGGTCCCAGGATGCTTGTTTCCGGTCCAGGGAAGACATGGCTTGGCAGTTCGGGCTAGACTGTTCCCATGAGGCAGAGGGTCAGACTGATTTGCATATGGCCATGTCTGAACTGGGGTGGTGGAGTGAGCTAAAGAATGATGATGGATAAACCCAGATCAGTTGACTGGGGGTGAGTGTTTGATTTGCTCAAAGGCTCCGTCCATTATCCCCTTTGGTATCGCTTTGTTCGCCCTAAGTTGGCAGGGTATGCCCAGACGTGGGTCCCTTGCTCACTTTGCCACTGGATTTAAGATAGCCTGGCTGATGAGCGTTATGAACCCGAAACCGGTCCCAGGATGCTTGTTTCCGGTTCAGGGAAGACGTGGCTTGGCAGTTTGGGCTGGACTGTTCCAATGAGGCACAGGGTCAGACTGATTTGCATATGGCCATGTCTGAACTGGGGTGGTGGAGTGAGCTAAAGAATGATGAAGGATTAAACCCAGATCAGTTGACTGGGGGTGAGTGTTTGATTTGCTCAAACGCTCCGTCCATCATCCCCTTTGGTATCGCTTTGATCGCCCTAAGTTGGCAGGGTATGCCCAGACGTGGGTCCCTTGCTCACTTTGCCACTGGATTCAAGATAGCATGGCTGATGAGGGTTATGAACCCAAAACCGGTCCCATGATGCTTGTTTCCGGTCCAGGGAAGACATGGCTTGGCAGTTCGGGCTGGACTGTTCCCATGAGGCACAGGGTCAGACTGATTTGCATATGGCCATGTCTGAACTGGGGTGGTGGAGTGAGCTAAAGAATGATGATGGAATAAACCCAGATCAGTTGAATGGGGGTGAGTGTTTGATTTGCTCAAACGCTCCGTCCATCATCCCCTTTGGTATTGCTTTGTTCGCCCTAAGTTGGCAGGGTATGCGCAGACGTGGGTCCCTTGCTCACTTTGCCGCTGGATTCAAGATAGCCTGGCTGATGAGGGTTATGAACCCGAAACCGGTTGCAGGATGCTTGTTTCCGGTCCAGGGAAGACATGTCTTGGCAGTTCGGGATGGACTGTTCCCATGAGGCATAGGGTCAGACTGATTTGCATATGGCCATGTCTGAACTGGGGTGGTGGAGTGAGCTAAAGAATGATGATGGACTAAACCCAGATCAGTTGACTGGGGGTGAGTGTTTGATTTGCTGAAACGCTCCGTTCATCATCCCCTTTGGTAAAGCTTTGTTCGCCCTAAATTGGCAAGGTATGCCCAGACGTGGGTCCCTTGCTCACTTTGCCACTGGATTCAACATAGCCTGGCTGATGAGGGTTATAAACCCGAAACCGGTCCCAGGATGCTTGTTTCCGGTCCAGGGAAGACATGGCTTGGCAGTTCGGGCTGCACTGTTCCCATGAGGCACAGGGTCAGATTGATTTGTATATGGCCATGTCTGAACTGTGGTGGTGGAGTGAGCTAAAGAATGATGATGGATTAAACCCAGATCAGTTGACTGAGGGTGAGTGTTTGATTTGCTCAAAGGCTCCGTCCATCATCCCCTTTGGTATTCCTTTGTTCGCCCTAAGTTGGCAGGGTATGCCCAGACTTGGGTCCCTTGCTCACTTTGCCACTGGATTCAAGATAGCCTGGCTGATGAGCGTTATGATCCCGAAACAGGTCCCAGGATGCTTGTTTCCGGTTTAGGGAAGACATGGCTTGGCAGTTCGGGCTGGACTTTTCCCATGAGGCACAGGGTCAGACTGATTTGCATATGGCCATGTCTGAACTGGGGTGGTGGAGTGAGCTAAAGAATGATAAAGGATTAAACCCATATCAGTTGACTGGGGGTGAGTGTTTGATTTGTTCAAACGCTCCGTCCATCATCCCCTTTGGTATCGCTTTGTTCGTCCTAAGTTGGCAGGGTATGCCCAGACGTGGGTCCCTTGCTCACTTTGCCACTGGATTCAAGATAGCCTGGCTGATGAGGGTTATGAACCCGAAACCGGTCCCAGGATGCTTGATTCCGGTCCAGGGAAGACATGGATTGGCAGTTCGGGCTGGACTGTTCCCATGAGGCATAGGGACAGACTGATTTGCATATGGCCATGTCTGAACTGGGGTGGTGGAGTGAGCTAAAGAATGATGATGGATTAAACCCAGATCAGTTGACTGCGGGTGAGATTTTGATTTGCTCAAACGCTCCGTCCATCATCCCCTTTGGTATCGCTTTGTTTGCCCTAAGTTGGCAGGGTATGCCCAGACGTGGGTCCCTTGCTCACTTTGCCACTGGATTCAAGATAGCCTGGCTGATGAGGGTTATGAACCCGAAACCGGTCCCAGGATGCTTGTTTCCAGTCCAGGTAAGAAATGGATTGGCAGTTCGGGCTGGACTGTTCCCATGAGGCACAGGGTCAGACTGATATGCATATGGCCATGTCTGACCTGGCGTGGTGGAGTGAGCTAAATAATGATGATGGATTAAACCCAGATCAGTTGACTGGGGGTGAGTGTTTGATTTGCTCAAACGATCCATCCATCATCCCCTTTGGTATCGCTTTGTTCGCCCTAAGTTGGCAGGGTATGCCCAGACGTGGGTCCCTTGCTCACTTTGCCACTGGATTCAAGATAGCCTGGCTGATGAGGGTTATGAACCCGAAACCGGTCCCAGGATGCTTGATTCCGGTCCAGGGAAGACATGGATTGGCAGTTCGGGCTGGACTGTTCCCATGAGGCATAGGGTCAGACTGATTTGCATATGGCCATGTCTGAACTGGGGTGGTGGAGTGAGCTAAAGAATGATGATGGATTAAACCCAGATCAGTTGACTGGGGGTGAGTGTTTGATTTGCTCAAACGCTCCGTCCATCATCCCCTTTGGTATCGCTTTGTTTGCCCTAAATTGGCAGGGTATGCCCAGACGTGGGTCCCTTGCTCACTTTGCCACTGGATTCAAGATAGCCTGGCTGATGAGGGTTATGAACCCGAAACCGGTCCCAGGATGCTTGTTTCCGGTCCAGGTAAGACATGGATTGGCAGTTCGGGCTGGACTATTCCCATGAGGCACAGGGTCAGACTGATTTGCATATGGCCATGTCTGAACTGGGCTGGTGGAGTGAGCTAAAGAATGATGATGGATTAAACCCAGATCAGTTGACTGGGGGTGAGTGTTTGATTTGCTCAAATGCTCTGTCCATCATCCCCTTTGGTATCACGTTGTTCACCCTAAGTTGGCAGGGTATGCCCAGATGTGGGTCCCTTGCTAACTTTGCCACTGGATTCAAGATAGCCTGGCAGATGAGGGTTATGAACCCGAAACCGGTCCCAGGATGCTTGTTTCTGGTCCAGGGAAGACATGTCTTGGCAGTTCGAGCTGGACTGTTCCCATGAGGCACAGGGACAGACTGATTTGCATATGGCCATGTCCGAACTGGGGTGGTGGAGTGAGCTAAAGAATGATGATGGATTAAACCCAGATCAGTTGACTGGGGGTGAGTGTTTGATTTTCTCAAACGCTCCGTCCATCATCCCCTTTGGTATCGCTTTGTTTGCCCTAAGTTGGCAGGGTATGCCCAGACGTAGGTCCCTTGCTCACTTTACCACTGGATTCAAGATAGCCTGGCTGATGAGGGTTATGAACCCGAAACCGGTCCCAGGATGCTTGTTTCCGGTCCCGGGAAGACATGGCTTGGCAGTTCGGGCTGGACTGTTCCCATGAGGCACAGGGTCAGACTGATTTTCATATGGCCATGTCTGAACTGGGGTGGTGGAGTGAGTTAAAGAATGATGATGGATTAAACCGAGATAAGTTGTCTGGGGGTGAGTGTTTGATTTGCTCAAACGCTCCGTCCATCATCCCCTTTGGTATCGCTTTGTTCGCCCTAAGTTGGCAGGGTATGCCCAGACGTGGGTCCCTTGCTCACTTTGCAACTGGATTCATGATAGCCTGGCTGATGAGGGTTATGAACCCAAAACCAGTCCCAGGATGCTTGTTTCCAGTCCAGGGAAGACATGGCTTGGCAGTTCGGGCTGGACTGTTACCATGAGGCACAGGGTCAGACTGATTTGCATATGGCCATGTGTGAACTGGGGTGGTGGTTTAGTGAGCTAAAGAATGATGATGGATTTAACCTAGATCAGTTGACTGGGAGTGAGTGTTTGATTTGCTTAAACGCTCCGTCTATCATCCTCTTTGGTATTGCTTTGTTCGCCCTAAGTTGGCAGGGTATGCCCAGAAGTGGGTCCCTTGCCCACTTTGTCACTGGATTCAAGATAGCCTGGCTGATGAGGGTTATGAACCCGAAACCGGTCCCAGGATGCTTGTTTTCGGTCCAGGGAAGACATGGCTTGGCAGTTCGGGCTGGACTGTTCCCATGAGGCACAGGGTCAGACTGATTTGCATATGGCAATGTCTGAACTGGGGTGGTGGTTTAGTGAGCTAAAGAATGATGATGGATTAAACCCAGATCAGTTGACTGGGGGTGAGTGTTTGATTTGCTCGAACGCTCCGTCCATCATCCCCTTTGGTATCGCTTTGTTAGCCCTAAGTTGGCAGGGTATGCCCAGACGTGGGTCCCTTGCTCACTTTGCCACTGGATTCAAGATAGCCTGTCTGATGAGGGTTATGAACCCGAAACCGGTCCCAGGATGCTTGTTTCAGGTCCAGGGAAGACATGGCTTGGCAGTTCGGGCTGGACTGTTCCCATGAGGCACAGGGTCAGACTGATTTGCATATGGCCATGTCTGAACTGGGGTGGTGGAGTGAGCTAAAGAATGATGATGGATTAAACCCAGATCAGTTGTCTGGGGGTGAGTGTTTGATTTGCATAAACGCTCCGTCCATCATCCCCTTTGGTATCGCTTTGTTCGCCCTAAGTTGGCAGGGTATGCCCAGACGTGGGTCCCTTGCTCACTTTGCCACTGGATTCATGATAGCCTGGCTGATGAGGGTTATGAACCCGATACCGGTCCCAGGATGCTTGTTTCCAGTCCAGGGAAGACATGGCTTGGCAGTTCGGGCTGGACTGTTACCATGAGGCACAGGATCAGACTGATTTGCATATGGCCATGTCTGAACTGGGGTGGTGGTTTAGTGAGCTAAAGAATGATGATGGATTTAACCCAGATCAGTTGACTGGGGGTGAGTGTTTGATTTGCTCGAACGCTCCGTCCATCATCCCCTTTGGTATCGCTTTATTTGCCCTAAGTTGGCAGGGTATGCCCAGAAGTGGGTCCCTTGCCCACTTTGTCACTGGATTCAAGATAGCCTGGCTGATGAGGGTTATGAATCCGAAACCGGTCCCAGGATGCTTGTTTCTGGTCCAGGGAAGACATGGCTTGGCAGTTCGGGCTGGACTGTTCCCATGAGGCACAGGGTCAGACTGATTTGCATATGGCCATGTCTGAACTGGGGTGTTGGAGTGAGCTAAAGAATGATGATGAATTAAACCCAGATCAGTTGACTGGGGGTGAGTGTTTGCTTTTCTCAAACGCTCCGTCCATCATCCCCTTTGGTATCGCTTTGTTCGCCCTAAGTTGGCAGGGTATGCCCAGGTGTGGGTCCCTTGCCCACTTTGCCACTGGATTCAAGATAGCCTGGCTGATGAGGGTTATGAACCCGAAACGGGTCCCAGGATGCTTGTTTTCGGTCCAGAGAAGACATGGCCTTGCAGTTCGGGCTGGACTTTTCCCATAAGGCACAGGGTCAGACTGATTTGCATATGGCCATGTCTGAACTGGGGTGGTGGAGTGAGCTAAAGAATGATGATGGATTAAACCCAGATCAGTTGACTGGGGGTGAGTGTTTGATTTGCTCAAATGCTCCGTCCATCATCCCCTTTGGTATCGCTTTGTTCGTCCTAAGTTGGCAGGGTATGCCCAGACGTAGGTCCCTTGCTCACTTTGCCACTGGATTCAAGATAGCCTGGCTGATGAGGGTTATGAACCCGAAACCGGTCCCAGGATGCTTGTTTCAGGTCCAGGGAAGACATGGCTTGGCAGTTCGGGCTGGACTGTTCCCATAAGGCACAGGGTCAGACTGATTTGCATATGGCCATGTCTGAACTGGGGTGGTGGTTTAGTGAGCTAAAGAATGATGATGGATTTAACCCAGATCAGTTGACTGGGGTGATTGTTTGATTTGCTCGAACGCTCCGTCCATCATCCCCTTTGGTATCGCTTTGTTTGCCCTAAGTTGGCAGGGTATGCCCAGAAGTGGGTCCCTTGCCCACTTTGTCACTGGATTCAAGATAGCCTGGCTGATGAGGGTTATGAATCCGAAACCGGTCCCAGGATGCTTGTTTCTGGTCCAGGGAAGACATGGCTTGGCAGTTCGGGCTGGACTGTTCCCATGAGGAACAGGGTCAGACTGATTTTCATATGGCCATGTCTGAACTGGGGTGGTGGAGTGAGTTAAAGAATGATGATGGATTAAACCGAGATAAGTTGTCTGGGGGTGAGTGTTTGATTTGCTCAAACGCACCGTCCATCATCCCCTTTGGTATCGCTTTGTTCGCCCTAAGTTGGCAGGGTATGCCCAGACGTGGGTCCCTTGCTCACTTTGCAACTGGATTCAAGATAGCCTGGCTGATGAGGGTTATGAACCCAAAACCAGTCCCAGGATGCTTGTTTCCAGTCCAGGGAAGACATGGCTTGGCAGTTCGGGCTGGACTGTTACCATGAGGCACAGGGTCAGACTGATTTGCATATGGCCATGTGTGAACTGGGGTGGTGGTTTAGTGAGCTAAAGAATGATGATGGATTTAACCTAGATCAGTTGACTGGGAGTGAGTGTTTGATTTGCTTAAACGCTCCGTCTATCATCCTCTTTGGTATTGCTTTGTTCGCCCTAAGTTGGCAGGGTATGCCCAGAAGTGGGTCCCTTGCCCACTTTGTCACTGGATTCAAGATAGCCTGGCTGATGAGGGTTATGAACCCGAAACCGGTCCCAGGATGCTTGTTTTCGGTCCAGGGAAGACATGGCTTGGCAGTTCGGGCTGGACTGTTCCCATGAGGCACAGGGTCAGACTGATTTGCATATGGCAATGTCTGAACTGGGGTGGTGGTTTAGTGAGCTAAAGAATGATGATGGATTAAACCCAGATCAGTTGACTGGGGGTGAGTGTTTGATTTGCTCGAACGCTCCGTCCATCATCCCCTTTGGTATCGCTTTGTTAGCCCTAAGTTGGCAGGGTATGCCCAGACGTGGGTCCCTTGCTCACTTTGCCACTGGATTCAAGATAGCCTGTCTGATGAGGGTTATGAACCCGAAACCGGTCCCAGGATGCTTGTTTCAGGTCCAGGGAAGACATGGCTTGGCAGTTCGGGCTGGACTGTTCCCATGAGGCACAGGGTCAGACTGATTTGCATATGGCCATGTCTGAACTGGGGTGGTGGAGTGAGCTAAAGAATGATGATGGATTAAACCCAGATCAGTTGTCTGGGGCTGAGTGTTTGATTTGCATAAACGCTCCGTCCATCATCCCCTTTGGTATCGCTTTGTTCGCCCTAAGTTGGCAGGGTATGCCCAGACGTGGGTCCCTTGCTCACTTTGCCACTGGATTCATGATAGCCTGGCTGATGAGGGTTATGAACCCGATACCGGTCCCAGGATGCTTGTTTCCAGTCCAGGGAAGACATGGCTTGGCAGTTCGGGCTGGACTGTTACCATGAGGCACAGGATCAGACTGATTTGCATATGGCCATGTCTGAACTGGGGTGGTGGTTTAGTGAGCTAAAGAATGATTATGGATTTAACCCAGATCAGTTGACTGGGGGTGAGTGTTTGATTTGCTCGAACGCTCCGTCCATCATCCCCTTTGGTATCGCTTTGTTTGCCCTAAGTTGGCAGGGTATGCCCAGAAGTGGGTCCCTTGCCCACTTTGTCACTGGATTCAAGATAGCCTGGCTGATGAGGGTTATGAATCCGAAACCGGTCCCAGGATGCTTGTTTCTGGTCCAGGGAAGACATGGCTTGGCAGTTCGGGCTGGACTGTTCCCATGAGGCACAGGGTCAGACTGATTTGCATATGGCCATGTCTGAACTGGGATGTTGGAGTGAGCTAAAGAATGATGATGAATTAAACCCAGATCAGTTGACTGGGGGTGAGTGTTTGTTTTTCTCAAACGCTCCGTCCATCATCCCCTTTGGTATCGCTTTGTTCGCCCTAAGTTGGCAGGGTATGCCCAGGTGTGGGTCCCTTGCCCACTTTGCCACTGGATTCAAGATAGCCTGGCTGATGAGGGTTATGAACCCGAAACGGGTCCCAGGATGCTTGTTTTCGGTCCAGAGAAGACATGGCCTTGCAGTTCGGGCTGGACTTTTCCCATGAGGCACAGGGTCAGACTGATTTGCATATGGCCATGTCTGAATTGGGGTGGTGGAGTGAGCTAAAGAATGATGATGGATTAAACCCAGATCAGTTGACTGGGGGTGAGTGTTTGATTTGCTCAAATGCTCCGTCCATCATCCCCTTTGGTATCGCTTTGTTCGTCCTAAGTTGGCAGGGTATGCCCAGACGTAGGTCCCTTGCTCACTTTGCCACTGGATTCAAGATAGCCTGGCTGATGAGGGTTATGAACCCGAAACCGGTCCCAGGATGCTTGTTTCAGGTCCAGGGAAGACATGGCTTGGCAGTTCGGGCTGGACTGTTCCCATAAGGCACAGGGTCAGACTGATTTGCATATGGCCATGTCTGAACTGGGGTGGTGGAGTGAGCTAAAGAATGATGATGGATTAAACCCAGATCAGTTGACTGGGGGTGAGTGTTTGATTTGCTCAAACGCTCCGTCCATCATCCCCTTTGGTATCGCTTTGTTCGTCCTAAGTTGGCAGGGTATGCCCAGAAGTGGGTCCCTTGCCCACTTTGTCACTGGATTCAAGATAGCCTGGCTGATGAGGGTTATGAATCCGAAACCGGTCCCAGGATGCTTGTTTCTGGTCCAGGGAAGACATGGCTTGGCAGTTCGGGCTGGACTGTTCCCATGAGGAACAGGGTCAGACTGATTTTCATATGGCCATGTCTGAACTGGGGTGGAGGAGTGAGTTAAAGAATGATGATGGATTAAACCGAGATAAGTTGTCTGGGGGTGAGTGTTTGATTTGCTCAAACGCTCCGTCCATCATCCCCTTTGGTATCGCTTTGTTCGCCCTAAGTTGGCAGGGTATGCCCAGACGTGGGTCCCTTGCTCACTTTGCAACTGGATTCAAGATAGCCTGGCTGATGAGGGTTATGAACCCAAAACCAGTCCCAGGATGCTTGTTTCCAGTCCAGGGAAGACATGGCTTGGCAGTTCGGGCTGGACTGTTACCATGAGGCACAGGGTCAGACTGATTTGCATATGGCCATGTGTGAACTGGGGTGGTGGTTTAGTGAGCTAAAGAATGATGATGGATTTAACCTAGATCAGTTGACTGGGAGTGAGTGTTTGATTTGCTTAAACGCTCCGTCTATCATCCTCTTTGGTATTGCTTTGT
The DNA here is from genome assembly GCF_964204655.1 of Triturus cristatus. Taxonomy (NCBI): domain Eukaryota; kingdom Metazoa; phylum Chordata; class Amphibia; order Caudata; family Salamandridae; genus Triturus; species Triturus cristatus. The sequence goes on from NC_140579.1 coordinate 535,417,663, forward strand.
TCGCCCTAAGTTGGCAGGGTATGCCCAGAAGTGGGTCCCTTGCCCACTTTGTCACTGGATTCAAGATAGCCTGGCTGATGAGGGTTATGAACCCGAAACCGGTCCCAGGATGCTTGTTTTCGGTCCAGGGAAGACATGGCTTGGCAGTTCGGGCTGGACTGTTCCCATGAGGCACAGGGTCAGACTGATTTGCATATGGCAATGTCTGAACTGGGGTGGTGGTTTAGTGAGCTAAAGAATGATGATGGATTAAACCCAGATCAGTTGACTGGGGGTGAGTGTTTGATTTGCTCGAACGCTCCGTCCATCATCCCCTTTGGTATCGCTTTGTTAGCCCTAAGTTGGCAGGGTATGCCCAGACGTGGGTCCCTTGCTCACTTTGCCACTGGATTCAAGATAGCCTGTCTGATGAGGGTTATGAACCCGAAACCGGTCCCAGGATGCTTGTTTCAGGTCCAGGGAAGACATGGCTTGGCAGTTCGGGCTGGACTGTTCCCATGAGGCACAGGGTCAGACTGATTTGCATATGGCCATGTCTGAACTGGGGTGGTGGAGTGAGCTAAAGAATGATGATGGATTAAACCCAGATCAGTTGTCTGGGGCTGAGTGTTTGATTTGCATAAACGCTCCGTCCATCATCCCCTTTGGTATCGCTTTGTTCGCCCTAAGTTGGCAGGGTATGCCCAGACGTGGGTCCCTTGCTCACTTTGCCACTGGATTCATGATAGCCTGGCTGATGAGGGTTATGAACCCGATACCGGTCCCAGGATGCTTGTTTCCAGTCCAGGGAAGACATGGCTTGGCAGTTCGGGCTGGACTGTTACCATGAGGCACAGGATCAGACTGATTTGCATATGGCCATGTCTGAACTGGGGTGGTGGTTTAGTGAGCTAAAGAATGATTATGGATTTAACCCAGATCAGTTGACTGGGGGTGAGTGTTTGATTTGCTCGAACGCTCCGTCCATCATCCCCTTTGGTATCGCTTTGTTTGCCCTAAGTTGGCAGGGTATGCCCAGAAGTGGGTCCCTTGCCCACTTTGTCACTGGATTCAAGATAGCCTGGCTGATGAGGGTTATGAATCCGAAACCGGTCCCAGGATGCTTGTTTCTGGTCCAGGGAAGACATGGCTTGGCAGTTCGGGCTGGACTGTTCCCATGAGGCACAGGGTCAGACTGATTTGCATATGGCCATGTCTGAACTGGGGTGTTGGAGTGAGCTAAAGAATGATGATGAATTAAACCCAGATCAGTTGACTGGGGGTGAGTGTTTGTTTTTCTCAAACGCTCCGTCCATCATCCCCTTTGGTATCGCTTTGTTCGCCCTAAGTTGGCAGGGTATGCCCAGGTGTGGGTCCCTTGCCCACTTTGCCACTGGATTCAAGATAGCCTGGCTGATGAGGGTTATGAACCCGAAACGGGTCCCAGGATGCTTGTTTTCGGTCCAGAGAAGACATGGCCTTGCAGTTCGGGCTGGACTTTTCCCATGAGGCACAGGGTCAGACTGATTTGCATATGGCCATGTCTGAATTGGGGTGGTGGAGTGAGCTAAAGAATGATGATGGATTAAACCCAGATCAGTTGACTGGGGGTGAGTGTTTGATTTGCTCAAATGCTCCGTCCATCATCCCCTTTGGTATCGCTTTGTTCGTCCTAAGTTGGCAGGGTATGCCCAGACGTAGGTCCCTTGCTCACTTTGCCACTGGATTCAAGATAGCCTGGCTGATGAGGGTTATGAACCCGAAACCGGTCCCAGGATGCTTGTTTCAGGTCCAGGGAAGACATGGCTTGGCAGTTCGGGCTGGACTGTTCCCATAAGGCACAGGGTCAGACTGATTTGCATATGGCCATGTCTGAACTGGGGTGGTGGAGTGAGCTAAAGAATGATGATGGATTAAACCCAGATCAGTTGACTGGGGGTGAGTGTTTGATTTGCTCAAACGCTCCGTCCATCATCCCCTTTGGTATCGCTTTGTTCGCCCTAAGTTGGCAGGGTATGCCCAGACGTGGGTCCCTTGCTCACTTTGCCACTGGATTCAAGATAGCCTGGCTGATGTGAGTTACAACCCTAAACCGGTCCCAGGATGCTTGTTTCCGGTCCCGGGAAGACATGGCTTGGCAGTTCGGGCTGGACTGTTCCCATGAGGCACAGGGTCAGACTGATTTTCATATGGCCATGTCTGAACTGGGGTGGTGGAGTGAGCTAAAGAATGATGATGGATTAAACCCAGATCAGTTGACTGGGGTGAGTGTTTGATTTGCTCAAAGGCTCCGTCCATCATCCCCTTTGGTATTCCTTTGTTCACCCTAAGTTGGCAGGGTATGCCCAGACGTGGGTCCCTTGCTCACTTTGCCACTGGATTCAAGATAGCCTGGCTGATGAGCGTTATGAACCCGAAACCGGTCCCAGGATGCTTGTTTCTGGTTTAGGGAAGACGTGGCTTGGCAGTTCGGGCTGGACTGTTCCAATGAGGCACAGGGTCAGACTGATTTGCAGATGGCCATGTCTGAACTGGGCTGGTGGAGTGAGCTAAAGAATGATGATGGATTAAACCCAGATCAGTTGACTGGGGGTGAGTGTTTGATTTGCTCAAACGCTCCGTCCATCATCCCCTTTGGTATCGCTTTGTTCGTCCTAAGTTGGCAGGGTATGCCCAGATGTGGGTCCCTTGCTCACTTTGCCACTGGATTCAAGATAGCCTGGCTGATGAGGGTTATGAACCCGAAACCGGTCCCAGGATGCTTGTTTCCGGTCCAGGAAAGACATGGCTTGGCAGTTTGGGCTGGACTGTTCCCATGAGGCACAGGGTCAGACTGATATGCATATAGCCATGTCTGACCTGGGGTGGTGGAGTGAGCTAAATAATGATGATGGATTAAACCCAGATCAGTTGACTGGGGGTGAGTGTTTAATTTGCTCAAACGCTCCGTCCATCATCCCCTTTCGTATCGCTTTGTTCGCCCTAAGTTGGCAGGGTATGCCCAGACGTGGGTCCCTTGCTCACTTTGCCACTGGATTCAAGATAGCCTGGCTGATGAGGGTTATGAACCCGAAACCGGTCCCAGGATGCTTAATTCTGGTCCAGGAAAGACATGGATTGGCAGTTTGGGCTGGGCTGTTCCCATGAGGCATTGGGTCAGACTGATTTGCATATGGCCATGTCTGAACTGGGGTGGTGGAGTAAGCTAAAGAATGACGATGGAATAAACCCAGATCAGTTGACTTGGGGTGAGTGTTTGATTTGCTCAAACGCTCCGTCCATCATCCCCTTTGGTATCGCGTTGTTCGCCCTAAGTTGGCAGGGTATGCCCACATGTGGGTCCCTTGCTAACTTTGCCATTGGATTCAAGATAGCCTGGCAGATGAGGGTTATGAACCCGAAACCGGTCCCAGGATGCTTATTTCTGGTCCAGGGAAGACATGTCTTGGCAGTTCGGGCTGGACTGTTCCCATGAGGCACAGGGTCAGACTGATATGCATATCGCCATGTCTGACCTGGGGTGGTGGAGTGAGCTAAATAATGATGATGGATTAAACCCAGATCAGTTGACTGGGGGTGAGTGTTTGATTTGCTCAAACGCTCCGTCCATCATCCCCTTTCGTATCGCTTTGTTCGCCCTAAGTTGGCAGGGTATGCCCAGACATAGGTCCCTTGCTCACTTTGCCACTGGATTCAAGATAGCCTGGCTGATGAGGGTTATGAACCCGAAACCGGTCCCAGGATGCTTGTTTCCGGTCCCGGGAAGACATGGCTTGGCAGTTCGGGCTGGACTGTTCGCATGAGGCACAGGGTCAGACTGATTTTCATATGGCCATGTCTGAACTGGGGTGGTGGAGTGAGCTAAAGAATGATGATGGATTAAACCGAGATAAGTTGTCTGGGGGTGAGTGTTTGATTTGCTCAAACGCTCCGTCCATCGTCCCCTTTGGTATCGCTTTGTTCGCCCTAAGTTGGCAGGGTATGCCCAGACGTGGGTCCATTGCTCACTTTGCCACTGGATTCAAGATAGACTGGCTGATGAGGGTTATGAACCCGAAACCGGTCCCAGGATGCTTGTTTCCAGTCCAGGGAAGACATGGCTTGGCAGTTCGGGCTGGACTGTTACCATGAGGCACAGGGTCAGACTGATTTGCATATGGCCATGTCTGAACTGGGGTGGTGGTTTAGTGAGCTAAAGAATGATGATGGATTTAACCCAGATCAGTTGTCTGGGGGTGAGTGTTTGATTTGCATAAACGCTCCGTCCATCATCCCCTTTGGTATCGCTTTGTTCGCCCTAAGTTGGCAGGGTATGCCCAGACGTGGGTCCCTTGCTCACTTTGCCACTGGATTCATGATAGCCTGGCTGATGAGGGTTATGAACCCGATACCGGTCCCAGGATTGTGGTAAATATTTAAATTACCTGTACTATTTTTATGCGGTAAAATACAATATGAATAACTCAGTAAAAATAAGAGGCAGAATCCGTGGTATTCGAGGGTATAATAGGGTATTTATTCCTTACAAAGGAATGATGGTTCGAACCAGGCAATCGAGTTCCGTCACCACGAAGGTTCAGGAAGGGATCAGCAATACATTATTGACAAGTATCAGTATATATAAGAAAGGCATTACATTAAGATAGATGCAGGAGGCGTAACAGCTTGATAATACAGATAAGAATATACATACGTAATAAAAAGTCGTAATAATAGGCGTGCATAGAGGCGTATACTAAAAACGTCATTATGATGGTGACACAAATGGGTGGATCCATAAGAGAATCCTGCAAAGTCAGCAAAAATACATGGCAGAGATGCGCGCGCAGCCGCATGACGTGAGATTGACGTGTAACTAGAGGGTGAAGGGAACTTGACATTTAGCCCTACATGAGGAGACAGAAGTCTGGGATGTCAGGACAACCTAGTCCCAAATCATATCTAATATCTTGTGTTTAAGGAACTATATTATCTAGAAGGAAAGGTCTTTTCGGACAAAGCCTATTCTATACTGACTGCTAGTGCGTGTACAAGCGTCTAAGTGTCTACATGAGATGCGAGGGGGCATGGGCCTACCATGGTAACGAAAGTCATGAATTACTTGCTAGAAGACAGTAAGGCCGGGCCCTTTGCTCTGCAGCTGGAGTGATGTTTACCTAAGCTACTAGACAGGAATGCATTTCTCGAGGAGCGGGGCAGATAACTTGAAGGCTGAATACAGTTTTGGCAGGTAACAGGCCGGGCTAGGCACCGTTAACCGCGCAGGAAGTAAGACAAAGTTCATGGATACAGATGCAGGTCCAGGCTGGAGCATTCAGAGGCAGAAGCAGGAAAATCTCGATGGCAGAATTCAGGGCCTACCTTGCCAGAGCTGGAAAACGTGAAAGGTACACCATATAAAGACGGTGGCAAGGCATACTTAGGAACGGAATATCTGACCCATTCATGGCAGATCTGAAAGAGGACATATTAACGTTGGACACAATTGTATTTACGTTTTCATAGCGTCTTCATAGCGTCTACATAGCTTGAAGCGGAGGGAACATACATGTACTTGTGGCATGTACATGGAGCCGTTGGGGTCTAGATAGGGGACACAATTATCATAAAAATTCATATTTCCTCATTCCCTCCTTGTCCCCTACAGACCCTTCATGAAATATCGATCTTCAGGAATCCATCAATCTGTTCATGTAACATCATTTGCTCTTCTTTCTTCTTCCGGGATCTTGAATGAAAACTTGAACGTGGAATACACGATGTGGCACACAGGCCGCAAATCGCTGGTCCACATTGTAGACACAGGCAACAACTGAATACTATGAGAAGGCCAATACCTAGGAAGGATAGGACTTTCCATCCCCAGGCTGACAACACGCTCCAGATCCAACCGGACCATGTCCAGGTGCCTGGATTCTGATGTATCTGGTTTGCAATCTTGTGAAGACGAGTTATGGCTTTATATACGGATGGCGCGTTTTCTGGGATGAAAACACAGCAACTTGATCCGATGACCCTACAAGCTCCGCCCCTATCTGCTAGGATGACGTCAAGGACAAGACGATTTTGAAGAACAACAATCCGCATCGCAGACTGTTCCTCTGTTAAGTTGCCTAGGGCAGAGGTAGTTTCATTCACTACTGCTTCAAGGGTTCTGGGTAATCTTCGTATCAGTTTACTATTTGAGACCACACCTATGTAAGGAAAGAGACCTTTATTGAAGTCTGTATATTGTTCCCATGCTGTTTCAGTGTAGTCAACAATCGGGATATCTCTCTGGGGTCTATGGTGTACTAGATTGGTATTTCTATGATAATCAGGAGGGGCTAGGAAAACAGGTGGCAGAAGGAATGCAATGTAACAGGTACCATCCCAATCTAGAGGTAGGCGTATATATGCGGTATGACCACATATAAAGTAGGAATGACGGAAAGCTCTAAATGTAGACTTGCCTTTATCACTGAATTCGATCACAGTAGTACATTTACTATGACCCAGGTGTACTGAACCATTCTTTCTTACACAGAATTCACCTTTGACTGGTAATACTGACTTAGCAGGCAAGACTCGTACAGCTTCAGATTCAACATTCAGAATCATGAGGTTAAGTGTAAAATTACCTAATCCATATACTTCATTTTCTAGATCAGTTCCTGTTCTTTTGGGAAGTCCCTCCTTGTTAGGATAACAGGCTTTAAGTAAAGCTGAGTTCAGGTTTCCCCATACCCAGTTGCTCTGGTAAACTACAGTGTTTAAATCTAAAGAGTTAATCAAACTAAACCATGCTCCACAGGAACCATTGTGTGTGAACGGGTACGGGAAGAGAGGCAGAACTCCTTTGTATTTCTGATAGGGAGGAAGTCGGCCACATATCCAACAATTTGTAGCATTGCTGGTCTGATGGAAATGATGTAACATACTAATGAATGTGTTGTTGCGCAGCGCAAATCTATAGGACAACTCATGCGGAGGTAATTCGCTAAAAGAATGTTCGGCAGTAGTATTGAAAGCACGCTTGGAAATAGGATAATACATATGTAACAGTATACTTACAGCAATAATAATAAGATTTAGAAAAAACATAATCACCAATGTCACTATACAGTGACTATGAAGTGATTTACAGTATGCATGTTTCTTGAGCTGCTTCTGTCTATTTTTCTCTCTCATTCGGTCTAGAGGATACATGTCAAAGACTTAATTCAACCGATTCACCTTGGAGAGGACTTAAACAATCGAATTGTCTGACTTGCTAGACCTTAGTTTCAGTTTATAGTTTTCTTTTTCTGTCTTTTCAACCAGGGGGAGTTTTGAGTCAGTCTGTGAGGGAATGCAGGACTGAACGTTTAAGTCCGATGGTAGTCCATGAAATTTCTTGATATGGCTCGAGTGTAACCACCCTTTGCGGCCCTCTATCTTCACGGCTGTCCTCGTGGTCAGTAAAACGAGTTTCGGTTGTTGCCAGCGAGGCTCCAATGGACTCCTCCTGTCGAAATTTCTTACAAGTACCAGGTCACCTGGAACCACGTCATGGGGCTTCGCCTCAGTGTTATCGGGAAAAGCTGCAGCTACCTGTGAACGACAAGATTGTAGTGCAGACATCAAGGAAGCCAGGTAATCTGTCAGCATATTACAATCAACATCAGTGATCTTACGAGGTATAGGCGTCCCCCACATATTTGGTGGCCTGCCGAAGACCACCTCATACGGGGATAGCCCTGTTCGAGAATGTGCTACCATTCTCATGTAAAAGAGCGCAACTGGTAAGGCTACTATCCAGTCGACACCTTTTTCTCTACAGATTTTGGACAGTCTAATTTTCAGAGTTTGATTATGGCGTTCCACGAGACCTGCTGCCTCGGGATGTCGGACACAGTGGAATTTCCATTGATAGCTTAACAGAAGTGAAACGTGTTTCATTAGCTCGGATGAGAACGGCTGGCCATTATCTGAGTACACGATACGAGGCAAACCATACCGTGGGAAGAATTCACGAACTAATTGTTTGGCAGTAGTCGGGGCAGTGTAATCTGAAACGGGATACGCCTCTGTCCAACGGGAAAGAGCGCATACAACTACGAGGACATATTTGAATCCTCGACATCGTTCCATCTGGATATAATCCATCTGGAGGACTTCAAAAGGGTGATCGGGAGGTTGAAATCCACCCTGCTCTACAGGTACGCCTTTACCTGGATTGAACTGACAACAAATCATACAAGTTCGGACTTTCTGTTTGGCTGCAGCTCGTAAGTGTTTGTTGAACCAAATGTGTTGAATACTGTCTAACATAGCTTTTTCTCCTAGATGTGCGGGACTATGTATTGTGTTAATGATAACTTGAACCATTGAGTCGGGGAGAAACCATATAGATTTTCCCTTCGTCATCCATCCCTGATCTGTTTGGATCCCTCCTAATTCAGTCCATTTCTTTATTTCCTCTGGTGTAGCATGTGTCTGTATGTCAATTATATCAAGGGCGGGATCCCTAACTGTCATGCAGTGTGTTGATGTCGGAACTATTGTCTTGGTCACGTCCGTTGCGTGATTCCTATTCTGTGCTGTTTGCTTAGCTGTTCGGTCTGCTAGGTCGTTACCCTGGGAAATAATATCGGTGACCTTTGTATGGGCTTTGCACTTCATGATAGATATTGAAGTAGGTAGATGTATTGCATCTAACAGAGCTTGAATGAGGGGACCGTGTTGAATGTTGGCACCGTGAGAAGTCAAATAACCACTCTCTCGCCAAAGGACTCCGAAGTCGTGTACAACTCCGAATGCATAACGTGAATCTGTGTATATGTTAACCTTTCTATTCTTGGCTTGAATACAGGCTTGTGTCAGAGCAATAAGCTCTGCTGCTTGAGCTGATAATGTGTCAATACAATTTGTTTCAATAACTTCGGTGTCTGTCGTGACTGCATAAGCGGCCACTAACTCTCCTATACTTGTTCTCATACATGAACCATCCACATAAAGTGTCAGGTCTGGGTCTGGTAATGGGACATCTGTCAAGTCTTGTCTGGGTTTTGTCGTAATAGTAATGACTTCGATACAATCATGTGCCAGTGGGTCTGTTCCACTTAATGGCAAAAGTGTGGCAGGATTTAATGTACTACAACGTCTGATTTCTATGTGTGGCTGAAATAATGTTAGTTCGTAACCTGTCAGTCGTGCTATAGTCAAGTGTTGTGTTTGTGTCCGGTTCAAGAGAACCTCTACTGCGTGTGGTACTTGTACTGTCAATTGATGTCCTAATACTATGGAATCGCTTTGTCTGATCGCTAGAGCTGTCGCTGCAACTGATTTCAGGCACGCAGGAAGAGCTTGAGCTACGGGATCTAATGTGCTAGAAAAGTAAGCACATGGTTTGTGTGATCCTGCTTGTTCCTGAGTGAGTACTGACAAAGCAGTACCTTCACGTTCTGTAACAAAGAGTGTAAAAGGCTTACTGTAACATGGTGTCGCTAAGACAGGTGCTTGGCATAAAGCTTTCTTTAAGTCTTCAAAGGCTTGTGTATATTCTGGAGTCCAAGGGAGGACAGTCGATGTCGCCGCCTCCTGTGTTGTCAACTGAATGAGTGGTTTAGCTAAAAATGCATATTGGGGGATCCACTGCCTGCAGTACGAAGTGAGGCCTATGAAGGCCCGTACCTCCTTTTGTGTCTTGGGTGGTGGCATGTTTACAATTAACTGGATGCGATCAGGTGTGAGCTGTCTCCCCCATTTGGACAGCAAGTGCCCTAGGTACACAACTTGCTGGGCACAAAATTGCAACTTTGAAGGGGACACCTTGTGCCCCTTGTCGGCTAAGAAATGTAAAACCGTCAGTGATGCTTTTTCACATTCGGGTTCGCTTCGGGCGGTGATCAGCAGATCATCGACATACTGAAGCAGTGCAGTGTTAACAGGCATGTGGATACTGTCAAGTTGTCTTTTCAGTGCTTGGCTGTAGATGCTAGGACTTTCTGTAAATCCTTGAGGTGCGCGTGCGAATTTAAAACTTCGTCCATTTAAACTGAATCCGAACAAATATTGGCTTTCCGGATCGATTGGGACGCTGAAGAAGGCGTTCTTGAGGTCAATTACAGTAAAGAACGTTGCCTCTGAATCAATAGCTGTCAGCAATGACGAGATATCTGGGACCACGGGATATTGTGGTACAATGCATTTATTCAATTCTCGTAGATCAATAACTAATCGATATACTGGGGGTGCTTTTGGGTCGGTTCGTTTAAGAATCGGAATAATCGGAGAATTACATATATTGGAGTCCGTTTCTACAACCACTCCTTGTGAGATGAGCTCGTCAATGATTTGCAGTAAAGCCACTACAGCATCTGGAGGTAATTTGTATTGTCGCATTCGTGGTAATACCACTCCTGCTTTGAGTGTGACTCGATATGGTGTAATGTGCATACAACCTACATCAGTGGGGCCTTGTGCCCATAAGTGTGCAGGTAGATTCTGTAACCGGTGATCCATGTCTCTAGACACGTAGTGACCTTTAAAGTCACGCAAAAATAGTCGTACTCCGTCCGGAGAACAACATATTATAGCTCCTAGAGCTTTCAATGTTTTTATACCTAGCAAGTTTTCTGGACATGATTTCGTAAGCAATAGATCTGTAGTCCGTGTTAATGGACCAACTGTAAATGCAAGTGGTTGCGATACTTCGTTAATAGTGGGCTTTCCTGAAAAACCAAGGGAAATATTTTGTGAGCCTGAGAGGGGTGCCCCTGGGACTTCGTCGTGACTTATAGTTGTTCTGCTTGCCCCTGTATCAAGTAGAAATTTTCTGTCTTTCCCTAATACTTGACTCTGTACATAGGGACCCTCTTGATCTACAGGAACCTCAATAAGGGGTAAGCCAACTTCCCTCTCTAGGCTATTTCATGTGTATCGCTGATACTCTGGATAGTCATTTTGTGCATACTGGTACATCTGTTGTGTCGTGTTCTGTGTTGCAGCAATAGGCTGTGACTGTTGTTGTGGTACGGTCTGTTGTGCAGCTTGCATAGGCTGTACATTCTGACGTTCTTGTTGTTGGATCTGATCCTGTCTAGGCGGACGTGGTCTCTCCTTGGTTTTACCCGTAGAGATATTATGTTTCAGAACTGCACAATCGTTTATATAATGACCTGGCTGTTTACAATAGTTGCATGTCCCTTTAACGGGAACCGCTGAATTACTGGACTGTGTTGCACCCTTTTTATGACCGTCAGCTGGAACTGACTGAGCGACTAGCATTTTCATTTTCGTGTCTTTCATACGTCTTAGTTCGTGTTCTTGCTCTTCTCTAATTCTATTCTGGTGATACTGTAACATTTGTAACATTTGTGAAGGGGTGTTAGCTTGCCAAGTGCTCTCGACTTTCAATACTCTGTTTTTAACCTGCGGCAGAGAATTCTCGACTAGTTTTGTTACAAAAAGATGTGGATATGACTCACTATTTGCTTTCAGGCCGCTATTAATACCAAAACATTTTTCAAATCGGGAATAAAAATCACTGGTGTCTTCCTCGGGTTTCTGTTTACAGGCTGAGATTGCTCCCCAATCTTCCTTTTTCGTAGTTAATAAACGTGGCAATACTTGTACTAATAGACCTGGCAATGCTTTTGTTTTGTCCCCAAGCCCTACGCCTGCAGTTCGGTTATTTTCTTCATTTTCTAATGCGGTCCAATCAATCTTTTGGTCTCCCACCTCCCATTCCTTTTCCTTGAGTTTCTCATAAATACCGGCAGGCAATAATACTTTCAATATTTTCATAATGTCAGGATAGGTATAATCACCCATGAGTAACATGTCTTTTAGCTCACGGTGGAAACCTGCTGGATCTTTGTCATCGCTGGGCACTAATTTTTTCATTTCTAATAGTTCTATTTTCGTTATGGGCGTGTACACAAACACGCGTCTAAACGTATTGTCATCATTCCTGACTGGGTGTACTTCACGTAAGGGATTCTGTCTGTCTATGTAATACTGGTTTCTCTCCATGGAAGGAGCTGGATCATGTTCTGGGCCCAAAAAGGCACTATATCTATGTCGGTATTCTAGAATTACTTTAATTAGATCGGTACCTAGACCTCTCCATTTATTTGTGAGTAGTTCTATCAATATATCAGGTAGGGGACCAGGATCGGAGTGTTGGCCTTTATATATTATAAGGAGATGTTGTATCATGTATATACTAGCCAAACGTTGTTCGTCTGGGACGAGATTCAGAAACGTGTGTGCTAGCGCATCATCACTATATTTTTCAGGGCTGTCAGCCCATTGTACTGCTGACCTGGCTAATTCTTGTTCATCCATAGAATCGAGCACATGGTACCCCCTTCGTTCTCGAAGTAATTTATCGGTAGCCTGGAATAAGTGTTCAGGGGTCCTTGGATTTGTAATAACTGTTTGAAAAATTCTGTTACATTCTGGACGTATCGGACGTATTGTTTTATTAAAGGATCTTCCTTTTCCTACATAAGCTATCGCTTGTCTAGCTGGTAATTCAAATTGTCCTGTGTTCATTTCTGACTGTTCCTCCTCCTCTTCCTCTGATTCAGTTTTAAATGCTTCTACTCTGTTTTCATGTATTCGTTCTACTTCTTTTCTGATCCTTCGGCACATTGCTTCTATACACTTCTGTTTATCATGTCTCCCGTCTGTTATATTCTGACCCCATCTGGTAAGTGCTTGCATTTCCTCCGAATCTACCTCTGGCCTATCTCTATTTCTGATCAAACAGTTTATAAAAAAACGTAACAGTAATTTTTGTATGTCTACTTTCTGGTATTCCATGGCTTCGGCAATACTTTCAGGACCTTGCCCTGATTGGATAAAGCGGTATATTTTGTCTAGATGTTCAACCATTCCTGGTAACGTCATTAAATAGTTTGCAGCTCGTCGCAAACGTACTGAAGACAGCAACATTCTGTCGTGTTTTCCTGGTACTGGATCATATCTACAATCGGAAAGAGGCTCGTTTAATATATTGTCTGATATTCTTTGGGGTGTACGTCGATATGCTAAATCTCTATAAGTTAATCTAGTTGTTGGCGGTGGCGTGGAAAAACCTCCTGTCGCACCCCCTGAGGTGCCAAGTCCAAAAGGATTTGTTGGGTGCAGGGTAGAGAGTGTCGGTGCAGGAAGGACTGTAGAAACAGATGGAATTGTTAGAACTTGAGTAGGAGTTTGTTGCTGCGGAGGTGAGTGCAGCTGGTTCTGGGGTTGAGTGTCGTTAACGGGTGGTGTGCGTGGCTGCACACCATTAGCATATTCGGGGGCTGCATCGTCTAAATAGGAAGAAAGGAAAATGTCTTTTGCGGTCTTGGGATGTACTTTAATCGGGAGTAACGGAGGTGGCAGATCTTCTGGTACCTCCAAAGTGGCCTTAGGCAAACCCTCGGCCAGAAGAGGATACATACCATTCATAAGAGTGTTTCGTTGTCTGTCTACTTGTTCTGTTTTTATTCGTGTACCTTCGTCAATTAATATGTTTTCTCGGGCCTTTTCTGAATCTTCCCTACTTTTCTCTTCCTTTCTGAGCGCTTTCTCTGTGCGCCTATGCGATTCTTTACGCCATAGTTCAATGGCATCTTTCTGTGACTGTCTGGCTTTCTTTTTCCATAACGCTTCTTCTATTCTCATGATGCAATCTGCATCCCATGTTCCAGCAGCGGGCCATCTCTGACTCTCTGCCAAATCCTTGGTGTAGTCCACCCATAGATCAAGATATAATACGGCATCTAGGCCATGTTTATGGTACATAAAGTACCCTGGAGTGTCCCTAGGTGGGATAGGAACAGCTTCCTCGAGTATCCCTTTTCTAGTTTTTATCTGTCTTAATTTTGAAAATAACGGCATCTTGAATCTTGTTACTTAATTCTTACTTTTACTCGGACCTGAACACAATTTATACAATAAACACAATAATGAAGATCGAACAATCACTCATACCACGACATTTAAAACATATCAAAACATTTCAGAACGAACAATAATAATTAGAATAATACTAGTTAACTGCATAATACTAAATATACTATATGTACTGCTACACAGTACAGATACACTGCTAAAACAGTGCAGACCAGGTCTGTGTACCCAGACCCGTCTTGACCGGCACAAACTAATGTGCACGTCTAGATGCGTCCTCAGCAGTGGTACTCACCGGTAAGCACGGAACGGAAGGCCTCGGAAGTCTGGACTGGACTAGACCAAACTGGACTGGACTCGACTCGTGACTTAGATACTTCGGAACTTCGGAATCTGGTGGGCCTCTGTATACCTCGGATCTTGCTCTCTCAGCTAGGCTCTGGTCGGGATTCTCCGCACTCCTCACCGCCTCGTCTGGGTGTTGATCGCAGCCTCAGTCACCCCCTTTGGCCTGAGGGAGATACAGGAAATCCTGCGGGTACGCGTAATTGTCCGTCCGGCTGTGGCAGGAGACCGGGTCTGCAACGCACCTCCGGCGCGTGGGGTGTGAGAGGTGTCCCTATTCGGGCGCCAATTATGTGGTAAATATTTAAATTACCTGTACTATTTTTATGCGGTAAAATACAATATGAATAACTCAGTAAAAATAAGAGGCAGAATCCGTGGTATTCGAGGGTATAATAGGGTATTTATTCCTTACAAAGGAATGATGGTTCGAACCAGGCAATCGAGTTCCGTCACCACGAAGGTTCAGGAAGGGATCAGCAATACATTATTGACAAGTATCAGTATATATAAGAAAGGCATTACATTAAGATAGATGCAGGAGGCGTAACAGCTTGATAATACAGATAAGAATATACATACGTAATAAAAAGTCGTAATAATAGGCGTGCATAGAGGCGTATACTAAAAACGTCATTATGATGGTGACACAAATGGGTGGATCCATAAGAGAATCCTGCAAAGTCAGCAAAAATACATGGCAGAGATGCGCGCGCAGCCGCATGACGTGAGATTGACGTGTAACTAGAGGGTGAAGGGAACTTGACATTTAGCCCTACATGAGGAGACAGAAGTCTGAGATGTCAGGACAACCTAGTCCCAAATCATATCTAATATCTTGTGTTTAAGGAACTATATTATCTAGAAGGAAAGGTCTTTTCGGACAAAGCCTATTCTATACTGACTGCTAGTGCGTGTACAAGCGTCTAAGTTTCTACATGAGATGCGAGGGGGCATGGGCCTACCATGGTAACGAAAGTCATGAATTACTTGCTAGAAGACAGTAAGGCCGGGCCCTTTGCTCTGCAGCTGGAGTGATGTTTACCTAAGCTACTAGACAGGAATGCATTTCTCGAGGAGCGGGGCAGATAACTTGAAGGCTGAATACAGTTTTGGCAGGCAACAGGCCGGGCTAGGCACCGTTAACCGCGCAGGAAGTAAGACAAAGTTCATGGATACAGATGCAGGTCCAGGCTGGAGCATTCAGAGGCAGAAGCAGGAAAAGCTCGATGGCAGAATTCAGGGCCTACCTTGCCAGAGCTGGAAAACGTGAAAGGTACACCATATAAAGACGGTGGCAAGGCATACTTAGGAACGGAATATCTGACCCATTCATGGCAGATCTGAAAGAGGACATATTAACGTTGGACACAATTGTATTTGCGTTTTCATAGCGTCTTCATAGCGTCTTCATAGCTTGAAGCGGAGGGAACATACATGTACTTGTGGCATGTACATGGAGCCGTTGGGGTCTAGATAGGGGACACAATTGATCATAAAAATTCATATTTCCTCAGGATGCTTGTTTCCAGTCCAGGGAAGACATGGCTTGGCAGTTCGGGCTGGACTGTTACCATGAGGCACAGGGTCAGACTGAATTGCATATGGCCATGTCTGAACTGGGGTGGTGGTTTAGTGAGCTAAAGAATGATGATGGATTTAACCCAGATCAGTTGACTGGGGGTGAGTGTTTGATTTGCTCAAACGCTCCGTCCATCATCCCCTTTGGTATTGCTTTGTTCGCCCTAAGTTGGCAGGGTATGCCCAGACGTGGGTCCCTTGCTCACTTTGCCACTGGATTCAAGATAGCCTGGCTGATGAGGGTTATGAACCCGAAACCGGTCCCAGGATGCTTGTTTTCGGTCCAGAGAAGACATGGCTTGGCAGTTCGGGCTGGACTTTTCCCATGAGGCACAGGGTCAGACTGATTTGCATATGGCCATGTCTGAACTGGGGTGGTGGATTGAGCTAAAGAATGATGATGGATTAAACCCAGATCAGTTGACTGGGGGTGAGTGTTTGATTTGCTCAAACGCTCCGTTCATCATCCCCTTTGGTATCGCTTTGTTCGCCGTAGGTTGGCAGGGTATGCCCAGACGTGGGTCCCTTGCTCACTTTGCCACTGGATTCAAGATAGCCTGGCTGATGAGGGTTATGAACCCGAAACCGGTCCCAGGATGCTTGTTTCCGGTCCAGGGAAGACATGGCTTGGCAGTTCGGGCTAGACTGTTCCCATGAGGCACAGGGTCAGACTGATTTGCATATGGCCATGTCTGAACTGGGGTGGTGGAGTGAGCTAAAGAATGATGATGGATAAACCCAGATCAGTTGACTGGGGGTGAGTGTTTGATTTGCTCAAAGGCTCCGTCCATTATCCCCTTTGGTATCGCTTTGTTCGCCCTAAGTTGGCAGGGTATGCCCAGACGTGGGTCCCTTGCTCACTTTGCCACTGGATTTAAGATAGCCTGGCTGATGAGCGTTATGAACCCGAAACTGGTCCCAGGATGCTTGTTTCCGGTTCAGGGAAGACGTGGCTTGGCAGTTTGGGCTGGACTGTTCCAATGAGGCACAGGGTCAGACTGATTTGCATATGGCCATGTCTGAACTGGGGTGGTGGAGTGAGCTAAAGAATGATGAAGGATTAAACCCAGATCAGTTGACTGGGGGTGAGTGTTTGATTTGCTCAAACGCTCCGTCCATCATCCCCTTTGGTATCGCTTTGATCGCCCTAAGTTGGCAGGGTATGCCCAGACGTGGGTCCCTTGCTCACTTTGCCACTGGATTCAAGATAGCATGGCTGATGAGGGTTATGAACCCAAAACCGGTCCCATGATGCTTGTTTCCGGTCCAGGGAAGACATGGCTTGGCAGTTCGGGCTGGACTGTTCCCATGAGGCACAGGGTCAGACTGATTTGCATATGGCCATGTCTGAACTGGGGTGGTGGAGTGAGCTAAAGAATGATGATGGAATAAACCCAGATCAGTTGAATGGGGGTGAGTGTTTGATTTGCTCAAACGCTCCGTCCATCATCCCCTTTGGTATTGCTTTGTTCGCCCTAAGTTGGCAGGGTATGCGCAGACGTGGGTCCCTTGCTCACTTTGCCGCTGGATTCAAGATAGCCTGGCTGATGAGGGTTATGAACCCGAAACCGGTTGCAGGATGCTTGTTTCCGGTCCAGGGAAGACATGTCTTGGCAGTTCGGGCTGGACTGTTCCCATGAGGCATAGGGTCAGACTGATTTGCATATGGCCATGTCTGAACTGGGGTGGTGGAGTGAGCTAAAGAATGATGATGGACTAAACCCAGATCAGTTGACTGGGGGTGAGTGTTTGATTTGCTGAAACGCTCCGTTCATCATCCCCTTTGGTAAAGCTTTGTTTGCCCTAAATTGGCAGGGTATGCCCAGACGTGGGTCCCTTGCTCACTTTGCCACTGGATTCAAGATAGCCTGGCTGATGAGGGTTATAAACCCGAAACCGGTCCCAGGATGCTTGTTTCCGGTCCAGGGAAGACATGGCTTGGCAGTTCGGGCTGGACTGTTCCCATGAGGCACAGGGTCAGATTGATTTGTATATGGCCATGTCTGAACTGTGGTGGTGGAGTGAGCTAAAGAATGATGATGGATTAAACCCAGATCAGTTGACTGAGGGTGAGTGTTTGATTTGCTCAAAGGCTCCGTCCATCATCCCCTTTGGTATTCCTTTGTTCGCCCTAAGTTGGCAGGGTATGCCCAGACTTGGGTCCCTTGCTCACTTTGCCACTGGATTCATGATAGCCTGGCTGATGAGCGTTATGAACCCGAAACAGGTCCCAGGATGCTTGTTTCCGGTTCAGGGAAGACATGGCTTGGCAGTTCGGGCTGGACTTTTCCCATGAGGCACAGGGTCAGACTGATTTGCATATGGCCATGTCTGAACTGGGGTGGTGGAGTGAGCTAAAGAATGATGAAGGATTAAACCCATATCAGTTGACTGGGGGTGAGTGTTTGATTTGTTCAAACGCTCCGTCCATCATCCCCTTTGGTATCGCTTTGTTCGTCCTAAGTTGGCAGTGTATGCCCAGATGTGGGTCCCTTGCTCACTTTGCCACTGGATTCAAGATAGCCTGGCTGATGAGGGTTATGAACCCGAAACCGGTCCCAGGATGCTTGTTTCCGGTCCAGGAAAGACATGGCTTGACAGTGTGGGCTGGACTGTTCCCATGAGGCAGAGGGTCAGACTGATATGCATATGGCCATGTCTGACCTGGCGTGGTGGAGTGAGCTAAATAATGATGATGGATTAAACCCAGATCAGTTGACTGGGGGTGAGTGTTTGATTTGCTCAAACGATCCGTCCATCATCCCCTTTGGTATCGCTTTGTTCGCCCTAAGTTGGCAGGGTATGCCCAGACGTGGGTCCCTTGCTCACTTTGCCACTGGATTCAAAATAGCCTGGCTGATGAGGGTTATGAACCCGAAACCGGTCCCAGGATGCTTGATTCCGGTCCAGGGAAGACATGGATTGGCAGTTCGGGCTGGACTGTTCCCATGAGGCATAGGGTCAGACTGATTTTCATATGGCCATGTCTGAACTGGGGTGGTGGAGTGAGCTAAAGAATGATGATGGATTAAACCCAGATCAGTTGACTGCGGGTGAGATTTTGATTTGCTCAAACGCTCCGTCCATCAACCCCTTTGGTATCGCTTTGTTTGCCCTAAGTTGGCAGGGTATGCCCAGACGTGGGTCCCTTGCTCACTTTGCCACTGGATTCAAGATAGCCTGGCTGATGAGGGTTATGAACCCGAAACCGGTCCCAGGATGCTTGTTTCCAGTCCAGGTAAGAAATGGATTGGCAGTTCGGGCTGGACTGTTCCCATGAGGCACAGGGTCAGACTGATTTGCATATGGCCATGTCTGAACTGGGCTGATGGAGTGAGCTAAAGAATGATGATGGATTAAACCCAGATCAGTTGACTGGGGGTGAGTGTTTGATTTGCTCAAATGCTCTGTCCATCATCCCCTTTGGTATCGCGTTGTTCGCCCTAAGTTGGCAAGGTATGCCCAGATGTGGGTCCCTTGCTAACTTTGCCACTGGATTCAAGATAGCCTGGCAGATGAGGGTTATGAACCCAAAACCGGTTCCAGGATGCTTGTTTCTGGTCCAGGGAAGACATGTCTTGGCAGTTCGGGCTGGACTGTTCCCATGAGGCACAGGGACAGACTGATTTGCATATGGCCATGTCCGAACTGGGGTGGTGGAGTGAGCTAAAGAATGATGATGGATTAAACCCAGATCAGTTGACTGGGGGTGAGTGTTTGATTTGCTCAAACGCTCCGTCCATCATCCCCTTTGGTATCGCTTTGTTTGCCCTAAGTTGGCAGGGTATGCCCAGACGTAGGTCCCTTGCTCACTTTACCACTGGATTCAAGATAGGCTGGCTGATGAGGTTTATGAACCCGAAACCGGTCCCAGGATGCTTGTTTCCGGTCCCGGGAAGACATGGCTTGGCAGTTCGGGCTGGACTGTTCCCATGAGGCACAGGGTCAGACTGATTTTCATATGGCCATGTCTGAACTGGGGTGGTGGAGTGAGCTAAAGAATGATGATGGATTAAACCGAGATAAGTTGTCTGGGGGTGAGTGTTTGATTTGCTCAAACGCTCCGTCCATCATCCCCTTTGGTATCGCTTTGTTCGCCCTAAGTTGGCAGGGTATGCCCAGACGTGGGTCCCTTGCTCACTTTGCCACTGGATTCAAGATAGCCTGGCTGATGAGGGTTATGAACCCGAAACCGGTCCCAGGATGCTTGTTTCCAGTCCAGGGAAGACATGGCTTGGCAGTTCGGGCTGGACTGTTACCATGAGGCACAGGGTCAGACTGATTTGCATATGGCCATGTGTGAGCTGGGGTGGTGGTTTAGTGAGCTAAAGAATGATGATGGATTTAACCTAGATCAGTTGACTGGGGGTGAGTGTTTGATTTGCTTAAACGCTCCGTCTATCATCCTCTTTGGTATTGCTTTGTTCGCCCTAAGTTGGCAGGGTATGCCCAGACGTGGGTCCCTTGCTCTCTTTGCCACTGGATTCAAGATAGCCTGGCTGATGAGGGTTATGAACCCGAAACCGGTCCCAGGATGCTTGTTTTCGGTCCAGAGAAGACATGGCTTGGCAGTTCAGGCTGGACTGTTACCATGAGGCACAGGGTAAGACTGATTTGCATATTGCCATGTCTGAACTGGGGTGGTGGTTTAGTGAGCTAAAGAATGATGATGGATTTAACCCAGATCAGTTGACTGGGGGTGAGTGTTTGATTTGCTCGAACGCTCCGTCCATCATCCCCTTTGGTATCGCTTTGTTTGCCCTAAGTTGGCAGGGTATGCCCAGAAGTGGGTCCCTTGCCCACTTTGTCACTGGATTCAAGATAGCCTGGCTGATGAGGGTTATGAATCCGAAACCGGTCCCAGGATGCTTGTTTCTGGTCCAGGGAAGACATGGCTTGGCAGTTCGGGCTGGACTGTTCCCATGAGGCACAGGGTCAGACTGATTTGCATATGGCCATGTCTGAACTGGGGTGGTGGAGTGAGCTAAAGAATGATGATGAATTAAACCCAGATCAGTTGACTGGGGGTGAGTGTTTGTTTTGCTCAAACGCTCCGTCCATCATCCCCTTTGGTATCGCTTTGTTCGCCCTAAGTTGGCAGGGTATGCCCAGGTGTGGGTCCCTTGCCCACTTTGCCACTGGATTCAAGATAGCCTGGCTGATGAGGGTTATGAATCCGAAACCGGTCCGAGGATGCTTCTTTCCGGTCCAGGGAAGACATGGCTTGGCAGTTCGGGTTGGACTGTTTCCATGAGGCACAGGGTCAGACTGATTTGCCTATGGCCATGTCTGAACTGGGGTGGTGGAGTGAGCTAAAGAATGATGATGGATTAAACCCAGATCAGTTGACTGGGGTGAGTGTTTGATTTGCTCAAACCCTCCGTCCATCATTCCCTTTGGTATCACTTTGTTCGCCCTAAATTGGCAGGGTATGCCCAGACGTGGGTCCCTTGCTCACTTTGCCACTGGATTCAAGATAGTCTGGCTGATGAGGGTTATGAACCCGAAACGGGTCCCAGGATGCTTGTTTTCGTTCCAGAGAAGACATGGCCTTGCAGTTCGGGCTGGACTTTTCCCATGAGGCACAGGGTCAGACTGATCTGCATATGGCCATGTCTGAACTGGGGTGGTGGAGTGAGCTAAAGAATGATGATGGATTAAACCCAGATCAGTTGACTGGGGGTGAGTGTTTGATTTGCTCAAACGCTCCGTCCATCATCCCGTTTGGTCGCCCTAAGTTGGCAGGGTGTGTCCAGATGTGGGTCCCTTGCTCACTTTGCCACTGGATTCAAGATAGCCTGGCTGATGAGGGTTATGAACCTGAAACCGGTCTGAGGATGCTTGTTTCCGGTTCAGGGAAGACATGGATTGGCACTTCGGGCTGGACTGTTCCCATGACGCACAGGGTCAGACTGATTTGCATATGGCCATGTCTGAACTGGGGTGGTGGAGTGAGCTAAAGAATGATGATGGATTAAACCCAGATCAGTTGACTGGGGGTGAGTGTTTGATTTGCTCAAACGCTCCGTCCATCATCCCCTTTGGTATCGCTTTGTTCGTCCTAAGTTGGCAGGCTATGCCCAGACGTAGGTCCCTTGCTCACTTTGCCACTGGATTCAAGATAGCCTGGCTGATGAGGGTTATGAACCCAAAACCGGTCCCAGGATGCTTGTTTCAGGTCCAGGGAAGACATGGCTTGGCAGTTCAGGCTGGACTGTTCCCATGAGGCACAGGGTCAGACTGATTTGCATATGGCCATGTCTGAACAGGGGTGGTGGAGTGAGCTAAAGAATGATGATGGATTAAACCCAGATCAGTTAACTGGGGGTGAGTGTTTGATTTGCTCAAACGCTCCATCCATCATCCCCTTTGGTATCTCTTTGTTTGCCCTAAGTTGGCAGGGTATGCCCAGTCGTGGGTCCCTTGCTCACTTTGCCACTGGATTCAAGATAGCCTGTCTGATGAGGGTTATGAGCCCGAAACCAGTCCCAGGATGCTTGTTTCTGGTCCAGGAAGACAAGGCTTGGCAGTTCGGGCTGGACTGTTACCATGAGGCACAGGGTCAGACTGATTTGCATATGGCCATGTGTGAGCTGGGGTGGTGGTTTAGTGAGCTAAAGAATGATGATGGATTTAACCTAGATCAGTTGACTGGGGGTGAGTGTTTGATTTGCTTAAACGCTCCGTCTATCATCCTCTTTGGTATTGCTTTGTTCGCCCTAAGTTGGCAGGGTATGCCCAGACGTGGGTCCCTTGCTCTCTTTGCCACTGGATTCAAGATAGCCTGGCTGATGAGGGTTATGAACCCGAAACCGGTCCCAGGATGCTTGTTTTCGGTCCAGAGAAGACATGGCTTGGCAGTTCAGGCTGGACTGTTACCATGAGGCACAGGGTAAGACTGATTTGCATATTGCCATGTCTGAACTGGGGTGGTGGTTTAGTGAGCTAAAGAATGATGATGGATTTAACCCAGATCAGTTGACTGGGGGTGAGTGTTTGATTTGCTCGAACGCTCCGTCCATCATCCCCTTTGGTATCGCTTTGTTTGCCCTAAGTTGGCAGGGTATGCCCAGAAGTGGGTCCCTTGCCCACTTTGTCACTGGATTCAAGATAGCCTGGCTGATGAGGGTTATGAATCCGAAACCGGTCCCAGGATGCTTGTTTCTGGTCCAGGGAAGACATGGCTTGGCAGTTCGGGCTGGACTGTTCCCATGAGGCACAGGGTCAGACTGATTTGCATATGGCCATGTCTGAACTGGGGTGGTGGAGTGAGCTAAAGAATGATGATGAATTAAACCCAGATCAGTTGACTGGGGGTGAGTGTTTGTTTTGCTCAAACGCTCCGTCCATCATCCCCTTTGGTATCGCTTTGTTCGCCCTAAGTTGGCAGGGTATGCCCAGGTGTGGGTCCCTTGCCCACTTTGCCACTGGATTCAAGATAGCCTGGCTGATGAGGGTTATGAATCCGAAACCGGTCCGAGGATGCTTCTTTCCGGTCCAGGGAAGACATGGCTTGGCAGTTCGGGTTGGACTGTTTCCATGAGGCACAGGGTCAGACTGATTTGCCTATGGCCATGTCTGAACTGGGGTGGTGGAGTGAGCTAAAGAATGATGATGGATTAAACCCAGATCAGTTGACTGGGGTGAGTGTTTGATTTGCTCAAACCCTCCGTCCATCATTCCCTTTGGTATCACTTTGTTCGCCCTAAATTGGCAGGGTATGCCCAGACGTGGGTCCCTTGCTCACTTTGCCACTGGATTCAAGATAGTCTGGCTGATGAGGGTTATGAACCCGAAACGGGTCCCAGGATGCTTGTTTTCGTTCCAGAGAAGACATGGCCTTGCAGTTCGGGCTGGACTTTTCCCATGAGGCACAGGGTCAGACTGATCTGCATATGGCCATGTCTGAACTGGGGTGGTGGAGTGAGCTAAAGAATGATGATGGATTAAACCCAGATCAGTTGACTGGGGGTGAGTGTTTGATTTGCTCAAACGCTCCGTCCATCATCCCGTTTGGTCGCCCTAAGTTGGCAGGGTGTGTCCAGATGTGGGTCCCTTGCTCACTTTGCCACTGGATTCAAGATAGCCTGGCTGATGAGGGTTATGAACCTGAAACCGGTCTGAGGATGCTTGTTTCCGGTTCAGGGAAGACATGGATTGGCACTTCGGGCTGGACTGTTCCCATGACGCACAGGGTCAGACTGATTTGCATATGGCCATGTCTGAACTGGGGTGGTGGAGTGAGCTAAAGAATGATGATGGATTAAACCCAGATCAGTTGACTGGGGGTGAGTGTTTGATTTGCTCAAACGCTCCGTCCATCATCCCCTTTGGTATCGCTTTGTTCGTCCTAAGTTGGCAGGCTATGCCCAGACGTAGGTCCCTTGCTCACTTTGCCACTGGATTCAAGATAGCCTGGCTGATGAGGGTTATGAACCCAAAACCGGTCCCAGGATGCTTGTTTCAGGTCCAGGGAAGACATGGCTTGGCAGTTCAGGCTGGACTGTTCCCATGAGGCACAGGGTCAGACTGATTTGCATATGGCCATGTCTGAACTGGGGTGGTGGAGTGAGCTAAAGAATGATGATGGATTAAACCCAGATCAGTTAACTGGGGGTGAGTGTTTGATTTGCTCAAACGCTCCATCCATCATCCCCTTTGGTATCTCTTTGTTTGCCCTAAGTTGGCAGGGTATGCCCAGTCGTGGGTCCCTTGCTCACTTTGCCACTGGATTCAAGATAGCCTGTCTGATGAGGGTTATGAGCCCGAAACCAGTCCCAGGATGCTTGTTTCTGGTCCAGGAAGACAAGGCTTGGCAGTTCGGGCTGGACTGTTCCCATGAGGCACAGGGTCAGACTGATTTGCATATTGCCATGTCTGAACTGGGGTGGTGGAGTGAGCTAAAGAATGATGATGGATTAATCCCAGATCAGTTGACTGGGGGTGAGTGTTTGTTTTGCTCAAACGCTCCGTCCATCATCCCCTTTGGTATCGCGTTGTTCGCCCTAAGTTGGCAGGGTATGCCCAGATGTGGGTCCCTTGCTAACTTTGCCACTGGATTCAAGATAGCCTGGCAGATGAGGGTTATGAACCCGAAACCAGTCCCAGGATGCTTGTTTCTGGTCCAGGGAAGACATGTCTTGGCAGTTCGGGCTGGACTGTTACCATAAGGCACAGGGTCAGACTGATTTGCATATGGCCATGTCTGAAATGGGGTGGTGGAGTGAGCTAAAGAATGATGATGGATTAAACCCAGATCAGTTGACTGGGGGTGAGTGTTTGATTTGTTCAAACGCTCCGTCCATCATCCCCTTTGGTATGGCTTTGTTTGCCCTAAGTTGGCAGGGTATGTCCAGATGTGGGTCCCTTGCTCACTTTGCCACTGGATTCAAGATAGCCTGGCTGATGAGGGTTATGAACCTGAAACCGGTCTGAGGATGCTTGTTTCCGGTTCAGGGAAGACATGGATTGGCACTTCGGGCTGGACTGTTCCCATGACGCACAGGGTCAGACTGATTTG
This sequence comes from Triturus cristatus, assembly GCF_964204655.1. NCBI lineage: Eukaryota > Metazoa > Chordata > Amphibia > Caudata > Salamandridae > Triturus > Triturus cristatus. Next base: position 535,442,957 of record NC_140579.1, read on the forward strand.
CATATGGCCATGTCTGAACTGGGGTGGTGGAGTGAGCTAAAGAATGATGATGGATTAAACCCAGATCAGTTGACTGGGGGTGAGTGTTTGATTTGCTCAAACGCTCCGTCCATCATCCCCTTTGGTATCGCTTTGTTCGTCCTAAGTTGGCAGGCTATGCCCAGACGTAGGTCCCTTGCTCACTTTGCCACTGGATTCAAGATAGCCTGGCTGATGAGGGTTATGAACCCGAAACCGGTCCCAGGATGCTTGTTTCAGGTCCAGGGAAGACATGGCTTGGCAGTTCAGGCTGGACTGTTCCCATGAGGCACAGGGTCAGACTGATTTGCATATGGCCATGTCTGAACTGGGGTGGTGGAGTGAGCTAAAGAATGATGATGGATTAAACCCAGATCAGTTAACTGGGGGTGAGTGTTTGATTTGCTCAAACGCTCCATCCATCATCCCCTTTGGTATCTCTTTGTTTGCCCTAAGTTGGCAGGGTATGCCCAGTCGTGGGTCCCTTGCTCACTTTGCCACTGGATTCAAGATAGCCTGTCTGATGAGGGTTATGAGCCCGAAACCAGTCCCAGGATGCTTGTTTCCGGTCCAGGAAGACAAGGCTTGGCAGTTCGGGCTGGACTGTTCCCATGAGGCACAGGGTCAGTCTGATTTGCATATTGCCATGTCTGAACTGGGGTGGTGGAGTGAGCTAAAGAATGATGATGGATTAATCCCAGATCAGTTGACTGGGGGTGAGTGTTTGTTTTGCTCAAACGCTCCGTCCATCATCCCCTTTGGTATCGCGTTGTTCGCCCTAAGTTGGCAGGGTATGCCCAGATGTGGGTCCCTTGCTAACTTTGCCACTGGATTCAAGATAGCCTGGCAGATGAGGGTTATGAACCCGAAACCAGTCCCAGGATGCTTGTTTCTGGTCCAGGGAAGACATGTCTTGGCAGTTCGGGCTGGACTGTTACCATAAGGCACAGGTTCAGACTGATTTGCATATGGCCATGTCTGAAATGGGGTGGTGGAGTGAGCTAAAGAATGATTGTGGATTAAACCCAGATCAGTTGACTGGGGGTGAGTGTTTGATTTGTTCAAACGCTCCGTCCATCATCCCCTTTGGTATCGCTTTGTTTGCCCTAAGTTGGCAGGGTATGTCCAGATGTGGGTCCCTTGCTCACTTTGCCACTGGATTCAAGATAGCCTGGCTGATGAGGGTTATGAACCTGAAACCGGTCTGAGGATGCTTGTTTCCGGTTCAGGGAAGACATGGATTAGCACTTCGGGCTGGACTGTTCCCATGACGCACAGGGTCAGACTGATTTGCCTATGGCCATAACTGAACTGGGGTGGTGGAGTGAGCTAAAGAATGATGATGGATTAAACCCAGATCAGTTGACTGGGGGTGAGTGTTTGATTTGCTCAAACGCTCCGTCCATCATCCCCTTTGGTATCGCTTTGTTCGTCCTAAGTTGGCAGGCTATGCCCAGACGTAGGTCCCTTGCTCACTTTGCCACTGGATTCAAGATAGCCTGGCTGATGAGGGTTATGAACCCGAAACTGGTCCCAGGATGCTTGTTTCAGGTCCAGGAAAGACATGGCTTGGCAGTTCAGACTGGACTGTTCCCATGAGGCACAGGGTCAGACTGATTTGCATATGGCCATGTCTGAACTGGGGTGGTGGAGTGAGCTAAAGAATGATGATGGATTAAACCCAGATCAGTTAACTGGGGGTGAGTGTTTGATTTGCTCAAACGCTCCATCCATCATCCCCTTTGGTATCTCTTTGTTTGCCCTAAGTTGGCAGGGTATGCCCAGTCGTGGGTCCCTTGCTCACTTTGCCACTGGATTCAAGATAACCTGTCTGATGAGGGTTATGAGCCCGAAACCAGTCCCAGGATGCTTGTTTCCGGTCCAGGGAAGACAAGGCTTGGCAGTTCGGGCTGGACTGTTCCCATGAGGCACAGGGTCAGACTGATTTGCATATTGCCATGTCTGAACTGGGGTGGTGGAGTGAGCTAAAGAATGATGATGGATTAATCCCAGATCAGTTGACTGGGGGTGAGTGTTTGTTTTGCTCAAACGCTCCGTCCATCATCCCCTTTGGTATCGCGTTGTTTGCCCTAAGTTGGCAGGGTATGCCCAGATGTGGGTCCCTTGCTAACTTTGCCACTGGATTCAAGATAGCCTGGCAGATGAGGGTTATGAACCCGAAACCAGTCCCAGGATGCTTGTTTCTGGTCCAGGGAAGACATGTCTTGGCAGTTCGGGCTGGACTGTTACCATAAGGCACAGGGTCAGACTGATTTGCATATGGCCATGTCTGAAATTGGGTGGTGGATTGAGCTAAAGAATGATGATGGATTAAACCCAGATCAGTTGACTGGGGGTGAGTGTTTGATTTGTTCAAACGCTCCGTCCATCATCCCCTTTGGTATCGCTTTCTTTGCCCTAAGTTGGCAGGGTATGCCCAGACGTGGGTCCCTTGCTCACTTTGCCACTGGATTCAAGATAGCATGGCTGATGAGGGTTATGAACCCGAAACCGGTCCCATGATGCTTGTTTCCGGTCCAGGGAAGACATGGCTTGGCAGTTCGGGCTGGACTGTTCCCATGAGGCACAGGGTCAGACTGATTTGCATATGGCCATGTCTGAAATGGGGTGGTGGTTTAGTGAGCTAAAGAATGATGATGGATTTAACCCAGATCAGTTGTCTGGGTGTGAGTGTTTGATTTGCATAAACGCTCCGTCCATCATCCCCTTTGGTATCGCTTTGTTTGCCCTAAGTTGGCAGGGTATGCCCAGACATAGGTCCCTTGCCCACTTTGCCACTGGATTCAAGATAGCCTGGCTGATGAGGGTTATGAATCCGAAATCGGTCCGAGGATGCTTCTTTCTGGTCCAGGGAAGACATGGCTTGGCAGTTCGGGTTGGACTGTTCCCATGAGGCACAGGGTCAGACTGATTTGCATATGGCCATGTCTGAACTGGGGTGGTGGAGTGAGCTAAAGAATGATGATGGATTAAACCCAGATCAGGTGACTGGGGTGAGTGTTTGATTTGCTCAAACCCTCCGTCCATCATTCCCTTTGGTATCACTTTGTTCGCCCTAAGTTGGCAGGGTATGCCCAGACGTGGGTCCCTTGCTCACTTTGCCACTGGATTCAAGATAGTCTGGCAGATGAGGGTTATGAACCCGAAACGGGTCCCAGGATGCTTGTTTTCGGTCCAGAGAAGACATGGCCTTGCAGTTCGGGCTGGACTTTTCCCATGAGGCACAGGGTCAGACTGATTTGCATATGGCCATGTCTGAACTGGGGTGGTGGAGTGAGCTAAAGAATGATGATGGATTAAACCTAGATCAGTTGACTGGGGGTGAGTGTTTGATTTGCTCAAACGCTCCGTCCATCATCCCCTTTGGTATCGCGTTGTTCGTCCTAAGTTGGCAGGGTATGCCCAGACGTAGGTCCCTTGCTCACTTTGCCACTGGATTCAAGATAGCCTGGCTGATGAGGGTTATGAACCCGAAACTGGTCCCAGGATGCTTGTTTCAGGTCCAGGGAAGACATGTCTTGGCAGTTCGGGCTGGACTGTTACCATAAGGCACAGGGTCAGACTGATTTGCATATGGCCATGTCTGAAATGGGGTGGTGGAGTGAGCTAAAGAATGATGATGGATTAAACCCAGATCTGTTGACTGGGGGTGAGTGTTTGATTTGCTCGAACGCTCCGTCCATCATCCCCTTTGGTATCGCTTTGTTCGCCCTAAGTTGGCAGGGTATGCCCAGGTGTGGGTCCCTTGCCCACTTTGCCACTGGATTCAAGATAGCCTGGCTGATGAGGGTTATGAATCCGAAACCGGTCCGAGGATGCTTCTTTCCGGTCCAGGGAAGACATGGCTTGGCAGTTCGGGTTGGACTGTTCCCATGAGGCACAGGGTCAGACTGATTTGCATATGGCCATGTCTGAACTGGGGTGGAGGAGTGAGCTAAAGAATGATGAAGGATTAAACCCAGATCAGTTGACTGGGGTGAGTGTTTGATTTGCTCAAACCCTCTGTCCATCATTCCCTTTGGTATCACTTTGTTCGCCCTAAGTTGGCAGGGTATGCCCAGACGTGGGTCCCTTGCTCACTTTGCCACTGGATTCAAGATAGTCTGGCTGATGAGGGTTATGAATCCGAAACGGGTCCCAGGATCCTTGTTTTCGGTCCAGAGAAGACATGGCCTTGCAGTTCGGGCTGGACTTTTCCCATGAGGCACAGGGTCAGACTGATTTGCATATGGCCATGTCTGAACTGGGGTGGTGGAGTGAGCTAAAGAATGATGATGATTAAACCCAGATCAGTTGACTGGGGGTGAGTGTTTGATTTGCTCAAACGCTCCGTCCATCATCCCGTTTGGTATCGCTTTGTTCGCCCTAAGTTGGCAGGGTATGTCCAGATGTGGGTCCCTTGCTCACTTTGCCACTGGATTCAAGATAGCCTGGCTGATGAGGGTTATGAACCTGAAACCGGTCCGAGGATGCTTGTTTCCGGTTCAGGGAAGACATGGATTGGCACTTCGGGCTGGACTGTTCCCATGACGCACAGGGTCAGACTGATTTGCATATGGCCATGTCTGAACTGGGGTGGTGGAGTGAGCTAAAGAATGATGATGGATTAAACCCAGATCAGTTGACTGGGGGTGAGTGTTTGATTTGCTCAAACGCTCCGTCCATCATCCCCTTTGGTATCGCTTTGTTCGTCCTAAGTTGGCAGGCTATGCCCAGACGTAGGTCCCTTGCTCACTTTGCCACTGGATTCAAGATAGCCTGGCTGTTGAGGGTTATGAACCCGAAACCGGTCCCAGGATGCTTGTTTCAGGTCCAGGGAAGACATGGCTTGGCAGTTCGGGCTGGACTGTTCCCATGAGGCACAGGGTCAGACTGATTTGCATATGGCCATGTCTGAACTGGGGTGGTGGAGTGAGCTAAAGAATGATGATGAATTAAACCCAGATCAGTTGACTGGGGGTGAGTGTTTGATTTGCTCAAACGCTCCATCCATCATCCCCTTTGGTATCGCTTTGTTTGCCCTAAGTTGGCAGGGTATGCCCAGACGTGGGTCCCTTGCTCACTTTGCCACTGGATTCAAGATAGCCTGTCTGATGAGGGTTATGAACCCGAAACCAGTCCCAGGATGCTTGTTTCCAGGCCAGGGAAGACAAGGCTTGGCAGTTCAGGCTGGACTGTTCCCATGAGGCACAGGGTCAGACTGATTTGCATATTGCCATGTCTGAACTGGGGTGGTGGAGTGAGCTAAAGAATGATGATGGATTAAACCCAGATCAGTTGACTGGGGGTGAGTGTTTGTTTTGCTCAAACGCTCCGTCCATCATCCCCTTTGGTATCGTGTTGTTCGCCCTAAGTTGGAAGGGTATGCCCAGATGTGGGTCCCTTGCTAACTTTGGCACTGGATTCAAGATAGCCTGGCAGATGAGGGTTATGAACGCGAAACCCGTCCCAGGATGCTTGTTTCTGGTCCAGGGAAGACATGTCTTGGCAGTTCGGGCTGGACTGTTCCCATGAGGCACAGAGTCAGACTGATTTGCATATGGCCATGTCTGAACTGGGGTGGTGGAGTGAACTAAAGAATGATGATGGATTAAACCCAGATCAGTTGACTGGCGGTGAGTGTTTGATTTGCTCAAACGCTCCGTCCATCATCCCCTTTGGTATCGCTTTGTTCGCCCTAAGTTGGCAGGGTATGCCCAGACGTGGGTCCCTTGCTCACTTTGCCACTGGATTCAAGATAGCCTGGCTGATGTGAGTTACAACCCTAAACCGGTCCCAGGATGCTTGTTTCCGGTCCTGGGAAGACATGGCTTGGCAGTTCGGGCTGGACTGTTCCCATGAGGCACAGGGTCAGACTGATTTTCATATGGCCATGTCTGAACTGGGGTGGTGGAGTGAGCTAAAGAATGATGATGGATTAAACCGAGATAAGTTGTCTGGGGGTGAGTGTTTGATTTGCTCAAACGCTCCGTCTATCATCCCCTTTGGTATCGCTTTGTTCGCCCTAAGTTGGCAGGGAATGCCAAGACGTGGGTCCCTTGCTCACTTTGTCACTGGATTCAAGATAGCCTGGCTGATGAGGGTTATGAACCCGAAACCGGTCCCAGGAGGCTTGCTTCCAGTCCAGGGAAGACATGGCTTGGCAGTTCGGGCTGGACTGTTACCATGAGGCACAGGGTCAGACTGATTTGCATATGGCCATGTCTGAACTGGGGTGGTGGTTTACTGAGCTAAAGAATGATGATAGATTTAACCCAGATCAGGTGACTGGGGGTGAGTGTTTGATTTGCTCGAACGCTCCGTCCATCATCCCCTTTGGTATCGCTTTGTTTGCCCTAAGTTGGCAGGGTATGCCCAGAAGTGGGTCCCTTGCCCACTTTGTCACTGGATTCTAGATAGCCTGGCTGATGAGGGTTATGAATCCGAAACCGGTACCAGGATACTTGTTTCTGGTCCAGGGAAGACATGGCTTGGCAGTTCGGGTTGGACTGTTCCCATGAGGCACAGGGTCACACTGATTTGCATATGGCCATGTCTGAACTGGGGTGGTGGGGTGAGCTAAAGAATGATGATGGATTAAACCCAGATCAGTTGACTGGGGGTGAGTGTTTGTTTTGCTCAAACGCTCCGTCCATCATCCCCTTTGGTATTTCTTTGTTCGCCCTAAGTTGGCAGGGTATGCCCAGATGTGGGTCCCTTGCCCACTTTGCCACTGGATTCAAGATGGCCTGGCTGATGAGGGTTATGAATCCGAAACCGGTCCCAGGATGCTTGTTTCCGGTCCAGGGAAGACATGGCTTGGCAGTTTGGGCTGGACTGTTCCCATGAGGCACAGATCAGACTGATATGCATATCGCCATGTCTGACCTGGGGTGGTGGAGTGAGCTAAATAATGATGATGGATTACACCCAGATCAGTTGACTGGGGGTGAGTGTTTGATTTGCTCAAACGCTCCGTCCATCATCCCCTTTGGTATCGCTTTGTTCGCCCTAAGTTGGCAGGGTATGCCCAGACGTGGGTCCCTTGCTCACTTTGCCACTGGATTCAAGATAGCCTGGCTGATGAGGCTTATGAACCCGAAACCGGTCCCAGGATGCTTAATTCTGGTCCAGGGAAGACATGGATTGGCAGTTTGGGCTGGGCTGTTCCCATGAGGCATTGGGTCAGACTGATTTGCATATGGCCATGTCTGAACTGGGGTGGTGGAGTGAGCTAAAGAATGACGATGGAATAAACCCAGATCAGTTGACTTGGGGTGAGTGTTTGATTTGCTCAAACACTCCGTCCATCATCCCCTTTGGTATCGCGTTGTTCGCCCTAAGTTGGCAGGATATGCCCAGATGTGGGACCCTTGCTAACTTTGCCACTGGATTCAAGATTGCCTGGCAGATGAGGGTTATGAACCCGAAACCGGTCCCAGGATGCTTGTTTCTGGTCCAGGGAAGACATGTCTTGGCAGTTCGGGCTGGACTGTTACCATGAGGCACAGGGTCAGACTGATTTGCATATGGCCATGTCTGAAATGGGGTGGTGGAGTGAGCTAGAGAATGATGATGGATTAAACCCAGATCAGTTGACTAGGGGTGAGTGTTTGATTTGCTCAAACGCTCCGTCCATCATCCCCTTTGGTATCGCTTTGTTTGCCGTAAGTTGGCAGGGTATGCCCAGACATAGGTCCCTTGCTCACTTTGCCACTGGATTCAAGATAGCCTGGCTGATGAGGGTTATGAACCCGAAACCGGTCCCAGGATGCTTGTTTCCGGTCCCGGGAAGACATGGCTTGGCAGTTCGGGCTGGACTGTTCGCATGAGGCACAGGGTCAGACTGGTTTTCATATGGCCATGTCTCAACTGGGGTGGTGGAGTGAGCTAAAGAATGACGATGGATTAAACCGAGATAAGTTGTCTGGGGGTGAGTGTTTGATTTGCTCAAACGCTCCGTCCATCATCCCCTTTGGTATCGCTTTGTTCGCCCTAAGTTGGCAGGGTATGCCCAGACGTGGGTCCCTTGCTCACTTTGCCACTGGATTCAAGATAGCCTGGCTGATGAGGCTTATGAACCCGAAACCGGTCCCAGGATGCTTAATTCTGGTCCAGGGAAGACATGGATTGGCAGTTTGGGCTGGGCTGTTCCCATGAGGCATTGGGTCAGACTGATTTGCATATGGCCATGTCTGAACTGGGGTGGTGGAGTGAGCTAAAGAATGACGATGGAATAAACCCAGATCAGTTGACTTGGGGTGAGTGTTTGATTTGCTCAAACGCTCCGTCCATCATCCCCTTTGGTATCGCGTTGTTCGCACTAAGTTGGCAGGGTATGCCCAGATGTGGGACCCTTGCTAACTTTGCCACTGGATTCAAGATAGCTTGGCAGATGAGGGTTATGAACCCGAAACCGGTCCCAGGATGCTTGTTTCTGGTCCAGGGAAGACATGTCTTGGCAGTTCGGGCTGGACTGTTACCATGAGGCACAGGGTCAGACTGATTTGCATATGGCCATGTCTGAAATGGGGTGGTGGTGTGAGCTAAAGAATGATGATGGATTAAACCCAGATCAGTTGACTAGGGGTGAGTGTTTGATTTGCTCAAACGCTCCGTCCATCATCCCCTTTGGTATCGCTTTGTTTGCCGTAAGTTGGCAGGGTATGCCCAGACATAGGTCCCTTGCTCACTTTGCCACTGGATTCAAGATAGCCTGGCTGATGAGGGTTATGAACCCGAAACCGGTCCCAGGATGCTTGTTTCCGGTCCCGGGAAGACATGGCTTGGCAGTTCGGGCTGGACTGTTCGCATGAGGCACAGGGTCAGACTGATTTTCATATGGCCATGTATCAACTGGGGTGGTGGAGTGAGCTAAAGAATGACGATGGATTAAACCGAGATAAGTTGTCTGGGGGTGAGTGTTTGATTTGCTCAAACGCTCCGTCCATCATCCCCTTTGGTATCGCTTTGTTCGCCCTAAGTTGGCAGGGTATGCCCAGACGTGGGTCCCTTGCTCACTGTGCCATTGGATTCATGATAGCCTGGCTGATGAGGGTTATGAACCCGATACCGGTCCCAGGATGCTTGTTTCCAGTCCAGGGAAGACATGGCTTGGCAGTTCGGGCTGGACTGTTACCATGAGGCACAGGGTCAGACTGATTTGCATATGGCCATGTCTGAACTGGGGTGGTGGTTTACTGAGCTAAAGAATGATGATAGATTTAACCCAGATCAGGTGACTAGGGGTGAGTGTTTGATTTGCTCGAACGCTCCGTCCATCATCCCCTTTGGTATCGCTTTGTTTGCCCTAAGTTGGCAGGGTATGCCCAGAAGTGGGTCCCTTGCCCACTTTGTCACTGGATTCTAGATAGCCTGGCTGATGAGGGTTATGAATCCGAAACCGGTACCAGGATACTTGTTTCTGGTCCAGGGAAGACATGGCTTGGCAGTTCGGGTTGGACTGTTCCCATGAGGCACAGGGTCACACTGATTTGCATATGGCCATGTCTGAACTGGGGTGGTGGGGTGAGCTAAAGAATGATGATGGATTAAACCCAGATCAGTTGACTGGGGGTGAGTGTTTGTTTTGCTCAAACGCTCCGTCCATCATCCCCTTTGGTATTTCTTTGTTCGCCCTAAATTGGCAGGGTATGCCCAGATGTGGGTCCCTTGCCCACTTTGCCACTGGATTCAAGATGGCCTGGCTGATGAGGGTTATGAATCCGAAACCGGTCCCAGGATGCTTGTTTCCGGTCCAGGGAAGACATGGCTTGGCAGTTTGGGCTGGACTGTTCCCATGAGGCACAGATCAGACTGATATGCATATCGCCATGTCTGACCTGGGGTGGTGGAGTGAGCTAAATAATGATGATGGATTACACCCAGATCAGTTGACTGGGGGTGAGTGTTTGATTTGCTCAAACGCTCCGTCCATCATCCCCTTTGGTATCACTTTGTTCGCCCTAAGTTGGCAGGGTATGCCCAGACGTGGGTCCCTTGCTCACTTTGCCACTGGATTCAAGATAGCCTGGCTGATGAGGCTTATGAACCCGAAACCGGTCCCAGGATGCTTAATTCTGGTCCAGGGAAGACATGGATTGGCAGTTTGGGTTGGGCTGTTCCCATGAGGCATTGGGTCAGACTGATTTGCATATGGCCATGTCTGAACTGGGGTGGTGGAGTGAGCTAAAGAATGACGATGGAATAAACCCAGATCAGTTGACTTGGGGTGAGTGTTTGATTTGCTCAAACACTCCGTCCATCATCCCCTTTGGTATCGCGTTGTTCGCCCTAAGTTGGCAGGGTATGCCCAGATGTGGGACCCTTGCTAACTTTGCCACTGGATTCAAGATTGCCTGGCAGATGAGGGTTATGAACCCGAAACCGGTCCCAGGATGCTTGTTTCTGGTCCAGGGAAGACATGTCTTGGCAGTTCGGGCTGGACTGTTACCATGAGGCACAGGGTCAGACTGATTTGCATATGGCCATGTCTGAAATGGGGTGGTGGAGTGAGCTAGAGAATGATGATGGATTAAACCCAGATCAGTTGACTAGGGGTGAGTGTTTGATTTGCTCAAACGCTCCGTCCATCATCCCCTTTGGTATCGCTTTGTTTGCCGTAAGTTGGCAGGGTATGCCCAGACATAGGTCCCTTGCTCACTTTGCCACTGGATTCAAGATAGCCTGGCTGATGAGGGTTATGAACCCGAAACCGGTCCCAGGATGCTTGTTTCCGGTCCCGGGAAGACATGGCTTGGCAGTTCGGGCTGGACTGTTCGCATGAGGCACAGGGTCAGACTGGTTTTCATATGGCCATGTCTCAACTGGGGTGGTGGAGTGAGCTAAAGAATGACGATGGATTAAACCGAGATAAGTTGTCTGGGGGTGAGTGTTTGATTTGCTCAAACGCTCCGTCCATCATCCCCTTTGGTATCGCTTTGTTCGCCCTAAGTTGGCAGGGTATGCCCAGACGTGGGTCCCTTGCTCACTTTGCCACTGGATTCAAGATAGCCTGGCTGATGAGGCTTATGAACCCGAAACCGGTCCCAGGATGCTTAATTCTGGTCCAGGGAAGACATGGATTGGCAGTTTGGGCTGGGCTGTTCCCATGAGGCATTGGGTCAGACTGATTTGCATATGGCCATGTCTGAACTGGGGTGGTGGAGTGAGCTAAAGAATGACGATGGAATAAACCCAGATCAGTTGACTTGGGGTGAGTGTTTGATTTGCTCAAACGCTCCGTCCATCATCCCCTTTGGTATCGCGTTGTTCGCACTAAGTTGGCAGGGTATGCCCAGATGTGGGACCCTTGCTAACTTTGCCACTGGATTCAAGATAGCCTGGCAGATGAGGGTTATGAACCCGAAACCGGTCCCAGGATGCTTGTTTCTGGTCCAGGGAAGACATGTCTTGGCAGTTCGGGCTGGACTGTTACCATGAGGCACAGGGTCAGACTGATTTGCATATGGCCATGTCTGAAATGGGGTGGTGGAGTGAGCTAAAGAATGATGATGGATTAAACCCAGATCAGTTGACTAGGGGTGAGTGTTTGATTTGCTCAAACGCTCCGTCCATCATCCCCTTTGGTATCGCTTTGTTTGCCGTAAGTTGGCAGGGTATGCCCAGACATAGGTCCCTTGCTCACTTTGCCACTGGATTCAAGATAGCCTGGCTGATGAGGGTTATGAACCCGAAACCGGTCCCAGGATGCTTGTTTCCGGTCCCGGGAAGACATGGCTTGGCAGTTCGGGCTGGACTGTTCGCATGAGGCACAGGGTCAGACTGATTTTCATATGGCCATGTATCAACTGGGGTGGTGGAGTGAGCTAAAGAATGACGATGGATTAAACCGAGATAAGTTGTCTGGGGGTGAGTGTTTGATTTGCTCAAACGCTCCGTCCATCATCCCCTTTGGTATCGCTTTGTTCGCCCTAAGTTGGCAGGGTATGCCCAGACGTGGGTCCCTTGCTCACTGTGCCATTGGATTCATGATAGCCTGGCTGATGAGGGTTATGAACCCGATACCGGTCCCAGGATGCTTGTTTCCAGTCCAGGGAAGACATGGCTTGGCAGTTCGGGCTGGACTGTTACCATGAGGCACAGGGTCAGACTGATTTGCATATGGCCATGTCTGAACTGGGGTGGTGGTTTACTGAGCTAAAGAATGATGATAGATTTAACCCAGATCAGGTGACTAGGGGTGAGTGTTTGATTTGCTCGAACGCTCCGTCCATCATCCCCTTTGGTATCGCTTTGTTTGCCCTAAGTTGGCAGGGTATGCCCAGAAGTGGGTCCCTTGCCCACTTTGTCACTGGATTCTAGATAGCCTGGCTGATGAGGGTTATGAATCCGAAACCGGTACCAGGATACTTGTTTCTGGTCCAGGGAAGACATGGCTTGGCAGTTCGGGTTGGACTGTTCCCATGAGGCACAGGGTCACACTGATTTGCATATGGCCATGTCTGAACTGGGGTGGTGGGGTGAGCTAAAGAATGATGATGGATTAAACCCAGATCAGTTGACTGGGGGTGAGTGTTTGTTTTGCTCAAACGCTCCGTCCATCATCCCCTTTGGTATTTCTTTGTTCGCCCTAAATTGGCAGGGTATGCCCAGATGTGGGTCCCTTGCCCACTTTGCCACTGGATTCAAGATGGCCTGGCTGATGAGGGTTATGAATCCGAAACCGGTCCCAGGATGCTTGTTTCCGGTCCAGGGAAGACATGGCTTGGCAGTTTGGGCTGGACTGTTCCCATGAGGCACAGATCAGACTGATATGCATATCGCCATGTCTGACCTGGGGTGGTGGAGTGAGCTAAATAATGATGATGGATTACACCCAGATCAGTTGACTGGGGGTGAGTGTTTGATTTGCTCAAACGCTCCGTCCATCATCCCCTTTTGTATCGCTTTGTTCGCCCTAAGTTGGCAGGGTATGCCCAGATGCGGGTCCCTTGCTCACTTTGCCACTGGATTCAAGATAGCCTGGCTGATGAGGCTTATGAACCCGAAACCGGTCCCAGGATGCTTAATTCTGGTCCAGGGAAGACATGGATTGGCAGTTTGGGCTGGGCTGTTCCCATGAGGCATTGGGTCAGACTGATTTGCATATGGCCATGTCTGAACTGGGGTGGTGGAGTGAGCTAAAGAATGACGATGGAATAAACCCAGATCAGTTGACTTGGGGTGAGTGTTTGATTTGCTCAAACGCTCCGTCCATCATCCCCTTTGGTATCGCGTTGTTCGCCCTAAGTTGGCAGGGTATGCCCAGATGTGGGACCCTTGCTAACTTTGCCACTGGATTCAAGATAGCCTGGCAGATGAGGGTTATGAACCCGAAACCGGTCCCAGGATGCTTGTTTCTGGTCCAGGGAAGACATGTCTTGGCAGTTCGGGCTGGACTGTTACCATGAGGCACAGGGTCAGACTGATTTGCATATGGCCATGTCTGAAATGGGGTGGTGGAGTGAGCTAAAGAATGATGATGGATTAAACCCAGATCAGTTGACTAGGGGTGAGTGTTTGATTTGCTCAAACGCTCCGTCCATCATCCCCTTTGGTATCGCTTTGTTTGCCGTAAGTTGGCAGGGTATGCCCAGACATAGGTCCCTTGCTCACTTTGCCACTGGATTCAAGATAGCCTGGCTGATGAGGGTTATGAACCCGAAACCGGTCCCAGGATGCTTGTTTCCGGTCCCGGGAAGACATGGCTTGGCAGTTCGGGCTGGACTGTTCGCATGAGGCACAGGGTCAGACTGATTTTCATATGGCCATGTCTCAACTGGGGTGGTGGAGTGAGCTAAAGAATGACGATGGATTAAACTGAGATAAGTTGTCTGGGGGTGAGTGTTTGATTTGCTCAAACGCTCCGTCCATCATCCCCTTTGGTATCTTTTTTTTCGCCCTAAGTTGGCAGGGTATGCCCAGACGTGGGTCCCTTGCTCACTGTGCCATTGGATTCATGATAGCCTGGCTGATGAGGGTTATGAACCCGATACCGGTCCCAGGATGCTTGTTTCCAGTCCAGGGAAGACATGGCTTGGCAGTTCGGGCTGGACTGTTACCATGAGGCACAGGGTCAGACTGATTTGCATATGGCCATGTCTGAACTGGGGTGGTGGTTTAGTGAGCTAAAGAATGATGATGGATTTAACCCAGATCAGTTGACTGGGGTGATTGTTTGATTTGCTCGAACGCTCCGTCCATCATCCCCTTTGGTATCGCTTTGTTTGCCCTAAGGGTGCAGGGTATGCCCAGAAGTGGGTCCCTTGCCCACTTTGTCACTGGATTCAAGATAGCCTGGCTGATGAGGGTTATGAATCCGAAACCGGTCCCAGGATGCTTGTTTCTGGTCCAGGGAAGACATGGCTTGGCAGTTCGGGCTGGACTGTTCCCATGAGGCACAGGGTCAGACTGATTTGCATATGGCCATGTCTGAACTGGGGTGGTGGAGTGAGCTAAAGAATGATGATGGATTAAACCCAGATTAGTTGACTGGGGTGAGTGTTTGATTTGCTCAAACCCTCCGTCCATCATTCCCTTTGGTATCGCTTTGTTTGCCCTAAGTTGGCACGGTATGCCCAGACATGGGTCCCTTGCTCACTTTGCCACTGGATTCAAGATAGTCTGGCTGATGAGGGTTATGAACCCGAAACGGGTCCCAGGATGCTTGTTTTCGGTCCAGAGAAGACATGGCCTTGCAGTTCGGGCTGGACTTTTCCCATGAGGCACAGGGTCAGACTGATTTGCATATGGCCATGTCTGAACTGGGGTGGTGGAGTGAGCTAAAGAATGATGATGGATTAAACCCAGATCATTTGACTGGGGGTGAGTGTTTGATTTGCTCAAACGCTCCGTCCATCATCCCGTTTGGTATCGCTTTGTTCGCCCTAAGTTGGCAGGGTATGTCCAGATGTTGGTCCCTTGCTCACTTTGCCACTGGATTCAAGATAGCCTGGCTGATGAGGGTTATGAACCTGAAACCGGTCCGAGGATGCTTGTTTCCGGTTCAGGGAAGACATGGATTGGCACTTCGGGCTGGACTGTTCCCATGACGCACAGGGTCAGACTGATTTGCATATGGCCATGTCTGAACTGGGGTGGTGGAGTGAGCTAAAGAATGATGATGGATTAAACCCAGATCAGTTGACTGGGGGTGAGTGTTTGTTTTGCTCAAACGCTCCGTACATCATCCTCTTTGGTATCGCGTTGTTCGCCCTAAGTTGGCAGGGTATGCCCAGATGTGGGTCCCTTGCTAACTTTGGCACTGGATTCAAGATAGCCTGGCAGATGAGGGTTATGAACGCGAAACCCGTCCCAGGATGCTTGTTTCTGGTCCAGGGAAGACATGTCTTGGCAGTTCGGGCTGGACTGTTCCCATGAGGCACAGAGTCAGACTGATTTGCATATGGCCATGTCTGAACTGGGGTGGTGGAGTGAACTAAAGAATGATGATGGATTAAACCCAGATCAGTTGACTGGCGGTGAGTGTTTGATTTGCTCAAACGCTCCGTCCATCATCCCCTTTGGTATCGCTTTGTTCGCCCTAAGTTGGCAGGGTATGCCCAGACGTGGGACCCTTGCTCACTTTGCCACTGGATTCAAGATAGCCTGGCTGATGTGAGTTACAACCCTAAACCGGTCCCAGGATGCTTGTTTCCGGTCCCGGGAAGACATGGCTTGGCAGTTCGGGCTGGACTGTTCCCATGAGGCACAGGGTCAGACTGATTTTCATATGGCCATGTCTGAACTGGGGTGGTGGAGTGAGCTAAAGAATGATGATGGATTAAACCGAGATAAGTTGTCTGGGGGTGAGTGTTTGATTGGCTCAAACGCTCTGTCCATCATCCCCTTTGGTATCGCTTTGTTCGCCCTAAGTTGGCAGGGTATGCCCAGACGTGGGTCCCTTGCTCACTTTGCCACTGGATTTAAGATAGCCTGGCTGATGAGGGTTATGAACCCGAAACCGGTCCCAGGATGCTTGCTTCCAGTACAGGGAAGACATGGCTTGGCAGTTCGGGCTGGACTGTTACCATGAGGCACAGGGTCAGACTGATTTGCATATGGCCATGTCTGAACTGGGGTGGTGGTTTAGTGAGCTAAAGAATGATTATAGATTTAACCCAGATCAGTTGACTGGGGGTGAGTGTTTGATTTGCTTGACCGCTCTGTCCATCATCCCCTTTGGTATCGCTTTGTTTGCCCTAAGTTGGCAGGGTATGCCCAGAAGTGGGTCCCTTGCCCCCTTTGTCACTGGATTCAAGATAGCCTGGCTGATGAGGGTTATGAATCCGAAACCGGTCCCAGGATGCTTGTTTCCGGTCCAGGGAAGACATGGCTTGGCAGTTCGGGTTGGACTGTTCCCATGAGGCACAGGGCAGACTGATTTGCATATGGCCATGTCTTAACTGGGGTGGTGGAGTGAGCTAAAGAATGGTGATGGTTTAAACCCAGATCAGTTGACTGGGGGTGAGTGTTTGATTTGCTCAAACGCTCCGTCCATCATCCCCTTTGGTATCGCTTTGTTCGCCCTAAATTGGCAGGGTATGCCCAGACGTGGGTCCCTTGCTCACTTTGCCACTGGATTCAAGATAGCCTGGCTGATGAGGGTTATGAACCCAAAACCGGTCCCAGGATGCTTGTTTCCGGTCCATAGAAGACATGGCTTGGCAGTTCGGGCTGGAATTTTCCCATGAGGCACAGGGTCAGACTGATTTGCATATGGCCATGTCTGAACTGGGGTGGTGGGGTGAGCTAAAGAATGATGATGGATTAAACCCAGATCAGTTGACTGGTGGTGAGTGTTTTTTATTTGCCCAAACGCTCCGTCTATCATCCCGTTTGGTATCGCTTTGTTCGCCCTAAGTTGGCAGGGTATGTACAGATGTGGGTCCCTTGCTCACTTTGCCACTGGATTCAAGATAGCCTGGCTGATGAGGGTTATGAATCTGAAACCGGTCCCAGGATGCTTGTTTCCGGTTCAGGGAAGACATGGATTGGCACTTCGGGCTGGACTGTTCCCATGAGGCACAGGGTCAGACTGATTTGCATATGGCCATGTCTGAACTGGGGTGGTGGAGTGAGCTAAAGAATGATGATGGATTAAACCCAGATCTTGAGTGTTTAATTTGCTCAAACGCTCCGTCCATCATCCCCTTTGGTATCGCTTTGTTCGCCTTAAGTTGGCAGGGTATGCCCAGACGTGGGTCCCTTGCTTACTTTGACACTGGATTCAAGATAGCCTGGCTGATGAGGGTTATGAACCCGAAACCGGTCCCAGGATGCTTGTTTCCGGTCCAGGAAAGACATGGCTTGGCAGTTCAGGCTGGACTGTTTCCATGAGGCACAGGGTCAGACTGATTTGCATATGGCCATGTCTGAACTGGGGTGGTGGAGTGAGCTAAAGAATAATGATGGATTTATCCCAGATCAGTTGACTGGGGGTGAGTGTGTGATTTGCTCAAACACTCCGTCCATCATCCCCTTTGGTATCGCTTTGTTTGCCCTAAGTTGGCAGGGTATGCCCAGATGTGGGTCCCTTGCCCACTTTGCCACTGGATTCAAGATAGCCTGGCTGATGAGGGTTATGAATCCGAAACCGGTCCGAGGATGCTTCTTTCCGGTCCAGGGAAGACATGGCTTGGCAGTTCGGGTTGGACTGTTCCCATGAGGCACAGGGTAACACTGATTTGCATATGGCCATGTCTTAACTGGGGTGGTGGGGTGAGCTAAAGAATGATGATGGATTAAACCCAGATCAGTTGACTGGGGGTGAGTGTTTGTTTTGCTCAAACGCTCCGTCCATCATCCCCTTTGGTATTTCTTTGTTCGCCCTAAGTTGGCAGGGTATGCCCAGATCTGGGTCCCTTGCCCACTTTGCCACTGGATTCAAGATGGCCTGGCTGATGAGGGTTTTGAATCCGATACCGGTCCCAGGATGCTTGTTTCCGGTCCAGGGAAGACATGGCTTGGCAGTTTGGGCTGGACTGTTCCCATGAGGCACAGATCAGACTGATATGCATATCGCCATGTCTGACCTGGGGTGGTGGAGTGAGCTAAATAATGATGATAGATTAAACCCAGATCAGTTGACTGGGGGTGAGTGTTTGATTTGCTCAAACGCTCCGTCCATCATCCCCTTTCGTATCGCTTTGTTCGCCCTAAGTTGGCAGGGTATGCCCAGACGTGGGTCCCTCGCTCACTTTGCCACTGGATTCAAGATAGCCTGGCTGATGAGGCTTATGAACCCGAAACCGGTCGCAGGATGCTTAATTCTGGTCCAGGGAAGACATGGATTGGCAGTTTGGGCTGGGCTGTTCCCATGAGGCATTGGGTCAGACTGATTTGCATATGGCCATGTCTGAACTGGGGTGGTGGAGTGAGCTAAAGAATGACGATGGAATAAACCCAGATCAGTTGACTTGGGGTGAGTGTTTGATTTGCTCAAACCCTCCGTCCATCATCCCCTTTGGTATCGCTTTGTTTGCCCTAAGTTGGCAGGGTATGCCCAGAAAGTGGGTCCCTTGCCCACTTTGTCACTGGATTCAAGATAGCCTGGCTGATGAGGGTTATGAATCCGAAACCGGTCCCAGGATGCTTGTTTCTGGTCCAGGGAAGACATGGCTTGGCAGTTCGGGCTGGACTGTTCCCATGAGGCACAGGGTCAGACTGATTTGCATATGGCCATGTCTGAACTGGGGTGGTGGAGTGAGCTAAAGAATGATGATGAATTAAACCCAGATCAGTTGACTGGGGTTGAGTGTTTGTTTTGCTCAAACGCTCCGTCCATCATCCCCTTTGGGATCGCTTTGTTCGCCCTAAGTTGGCAGGGTATGCCCAGATGTGGGTCCCTTGCCCACTTTGCCACTGGATTCAAGATAGCCTGGCTGATGAGGGTTATGAATCCGAAACCGGTCCGAGGATGCTTCTTTCCGGTCCAGGGAAGACATGGCTTGGCAGTTCGGGTTAGACTGTTCCTATGAGGCACAGGGTCAGACTGATTTGCATATGGCCATGTCTGAACTGGGGTGGTGGAGTGAGCTAAAGTATGATGATGGATTAAACCCAGATCAGTTGACTGGGGTGAGTGTTTGATTTGCTCAAACCCTCCGTCCATCATTCCCTTTGGTATCGCTTTGTTTGCCCTAAGTTGGCACGGTATGCCCAGACGTGGGTCCCTTGCTAACTTTGCCACTGGATTCAAGATAGTCTGGCTGATGAGGGTTATGAACCCGAAACGGTTCCCAGGATGCTTGTTTTCGGTCCAGAGAAGACATGGCCTTGCAGTTCGGGCTGGACTTTTCCCATGAGGCACAGGGTCAGACTGATTTGCATATGGCCATTTCTGAACTGGGGTGGTGGAGTGAGCTAAAGAATGATGATGGATTAAACCCAGATCAGTTGACTGGGGGTGAGTGTTTGATTTGCTCAAACGCTCCGTCCATCATCCCGTTTGGTATTGCTTTGTTCGCCCTAAGTTGGCAGGGTATGTCCAGATGTTGGTCCCTTGCTCACTTTGCCACTGGATTCAAGATAGCCTGGCTGATGAGGGTTATGAACCTGAAACCGGTCCGAGGATGCTTGTTTCCGGTTCAGGGAAGACATGGATTGGCACTTCGGGCTGGACTGTTCCCATGACGCACAGGGTCAGACTGATTTGCATATGGCCATGTCTGAACTGGGGTGGTGGAGTGAGCTAAAGAATGATGATGGATTAAACCCAGATCAGTTGACTGGGGGTGAGTGTTTGATTTGCTCAAACGCTCCGTCCATCATCCCTTTTGGTATCGCTTTGTTCGTCCTAAGTTGGCAGGCTATGCCCAGACGTAGGTCCCTTGCTCACTTTGCCACTGGATTCAAGATAGCCTGGCTGATGAGGGTTATGAACCCAAAACCGGTCCCAGGATGCTTGTTTCAGGTCCAGGGAAAACATGGCTTGGCAGTTCGGACTGGACTGTTCCCATGAGGCACAGGGTCAGACTGATTTGCATATGGCCATGTCTGAACTGGGGTGGTGGAGTGAGCTAAAGAATGATGATGGATTAAACCCAGATCAGTTGACTGGGGGTGAGTGTTTGATTTGCTCAAACGCTCCATCCATCATCCCCTTTGGTATCGCTTTGTTTGCCCTAAGTTGGCAGGGTATGCCCAGACGTGGGTCCCTTGCTCACTTTGCCGCTGGATTCAAGATAGCCTGTCTGATGAGGGTTATGAACCCGAAACCAGTCCCAGGATGCTTGTTTCCGGTCCAGGGAAGACAAGGCTTGGCAGTTTGGGCTGGACTGTTCCCATGAGGCACAGGGTCAGACTGATTTGCATATTGCCATGTCTGAACTGGGGTGGTGGAGTGAGCTAAAGAATGATGATGGATTAAACCCAGATCAGTTGACTGGGGGTGAGTGTTTGTTTTGCTCAAACGCTCCGTACATCATCCCCTTTGGTATCGCGTTGTTCGCCCTAAGTTGGCAAGGTATGCCCAGATGTGGGTCCCTTGCTAACTTTGGCACTGGATTCAAGATAGCCTGGCAGATGAGGGTTATGAACGCGAAACCCGTCCCAGGATGCTTGTTTCTGGTCCAGGGAAGACATGTCTTGGCAGTTCGGGCTGGACTGTTCCCATGAGGCACAGAGTCAGACTGATTTGCATATGGCCATGTCTGAACTGGGGTGGTGGAGTGAACTAAAGAATGATGATGGATTTAACCCAGATCAGTTGACTGGGGGTGAGTGTTTGATTTGCTCGACCGCTCTGTCCATCATCCCCTTTGGTATCGCTTTGTTTGCCCTAAGTTGGCAGGGTATGCCCAGAAGTGGGTCCCTTGCCCCCTTTGTCACTGGATTCAAGATAGCCTGGCTGATGAGGGTTATGAATCCGAAACCGGTCCCAGGATGCTTGTTTCCGGTCCAGGGAAGACATGGCTTGGCAGTTCGGGTTGGACTGTTCCCATGAGGCACAGGGCAGACTGATTTGCATATGGCCATGTCTTAACTGGGGTGGTGGAGTGAGCTAAAGAATGGTGATGGTTTAAACCCAGATCAGTTGACTGGGGGTGAGTGTTTGATTTGCTCAAACGCTCCGTCCATCATCCCCTTTGGTATCGCTTTGTTCGCCCTAAATTGGCAGGGTATGCCCAGACGTGGGTCCCTTGCTCACTTTGCCACTGGATTCAAGATAGCCTGGCTGATGAGGGTTATGAACCCAAAACCGGTCCCAGGATGCTTGTTTCCGGTCCATAGAAGACATGGCTTGGCAGTTCGGGCTGGAATTTTCCCATGAGGCACAGGGTCAGACTGATTTGCATATGGCCATGTCTGAACTGGGGTGGTGGGGTGAGCTAAAGAATGATGATGGATTAAACCCAGATCAGTTGACTGGGGGTGAGTGTTTTTTATTTGCCCAAACGCTCCGTCTATCATCCCGTTTGGTATCGCTTTGTTCGCCCTAAGTTGGCAGGGTATGTACAGATGTGGGTCCCTTGCTCACTTTGCCACTGGATTCAAGATAGCCTGGCTGATGAGGGTTATGAATCTGAAACCGGTCCCAGGATGCTTGTTTCCGGTTCAGGGAAGACATGGATTGGCACTTCGGGCTGGACTGTTCCCATGAGGCACAGGGTCAGACTGATTTGCATATGGCCATGTCTGAACTGGGGTGGTGGAGTGAGCTAAAGAATGATGATGGATTAAACCCAGATCTTGAGTGTTTAATTTGCTCAAACGCTCCGTCCATCATCCCCTTTGGTATCGCTTTGTTCGCCTTAAGTTGGCAGGGTATGCCCAGACGTGGGTCCCTTGCTTACTTTGACACTGGATTCAAGATAGCCTGGCTGATGAGGGTTATGAACCCGAAACCGGTCCCAGGATGCTTGTTTCCGGTCCAGGAAAGACATGGCTTGGCAGTTCAGGCTGGACTGTTTCCATGAGGCACAGGGTCAGACTGATTTGCATATGGCCATGTCTGAACTGGGGTGGTGGAGTGAGCTAAAGAATAATGATGGATTTATCCCAGATCAGTTGACTGGGGGTGAGTGTGTGATTTGCTCAAACACTCCGTCCATCATCCCCTTTGGTATCGCTTTGTTTGCCCTAAGTTGGCAGGGTATGCCCAGAAGTGGGTCCCTTGCCCACTTTGTCACTGGATTCTAGATAGCCTGGCTGATGAGGGTTATGAATCCGAAACTGGTACCAGGATACTTGTTTCTGGTCCAGGGAAGACATGGCTTGGCAGTTCGGGTTGGACTGTTCCCATGAGGCACAGGGTCACACTGATTTGCATATGGCCATGTCTTAACTGGGGTGGTGGGGTGAGCTAAAGAATGATGATGGATTAAACCCAGATCAGTTGACTGGGGGTGAGTATTTGTTTTGCTCAAACGCTCCGTCCATCATCCCCTTTGGTATTTCTTTGTTCGCCCTAAGTTGGCAGGGTATGCCCAGATGTGGGTCCCTTGCCCACTTTGCCACTGGATTCAAGATGGCCTGGCTGATGAGGGTTTTGAATCCGATACCGGTCCCAGGATGCTTGTTTCCGGTCCAGGGAAGACATGGCTTGGCAGTTTGGGCTGGACTGTTCCCATGAGGCACAGATCAGACTGATATGCATATCGCCATGTCTGACCTGGGGTGGTGGAGTGAGCTAAATAATGATGATAGATTAAACCCAGATCAGTTGACTGGGGGTGAGTGTTTGATTTGCTCAAACGCTCCGTCCATCATCCCCTTTCGTATCGCTTTGTTCGCCCTAAGTTGGCAGGGTATGCCCAGACGTGGGTCCCTTGCTCACTTTGCCACTGGATTCAAGATAGCCTGGCTGATGAGGCTTATGAACCCGAAACCGGTCGCAGGATGCTTAATTCTGGTCCAGGGAAGACATGGATTGGCAGTTTGGGCTGGGCTGTTCCCATGAGGCATTGGGTCAGACTGATTTGCATATGGCCATGTCTGAACTGGGGTGGTGGAGTGAGCTAAAGAATGACGATGGAATAAACCCAGATCAGTTGACTTGGGGTGAGTGTTTGATTTGCTCAAACCCTCCGTCCATCATCCCCTTTGGTATCGCTTTGTTTGCCCTAAGTTGGCAGGGTATGCCCAGAAAGTGGGTCCCTTGCCCACTTTGTCACTGGATTCAAGATAGCCTGGCTGATGAGGGTTATGAATCCGAAACCGGTCCCAGGATGCTTGTTTCTGGTCCAGGGAAGACATGGCTTGGCAGTTCGGGCTGGACTGTTCCCATGAGGCACAGGGTCAGACTGATTTGCATATGGCCATGTCTGAACTGGGGTGGTGGAGTGAGCTAAAGAATGATGATGAATTAAACCCAGATCAGTTGACTGGGGTTGAGTGTTTGTTTTGCTCAAACGCTCCGTCCATCATCCCCTTTGGGATCGCTTTGTTCGCCCTAAGTTGGCAGGGTATGCCCAGATGTGGGTCCCTTGCCCACTTTGCCACTGGATTCAAGATAGCCTGGCTGATGAGGGTTATGAATCCGAAACCGGTCCGAGGATGCTTCTTTCCGGTCCAGGGAAGACATGGCTTGGCAGTTCGGGTTGGACTGTTCCTATGAGGCACAGGGTCAGACTGATTTGCATATGGCCATGTCTGAACTGGGGTGGTGGAGTGAGCTAAAGTATGATGATGGATTAAACCCAGATCAGTTGACTGGGGTGAGTGTTTGATTTGCTCAAACCCTCCGTCCATCATTCCCTTTGGTATCGCTTTGTTTGCCCTAAGTTGGCACGGTATGCCCAGACGTGGGTCCCTTGCTAACTTTGCCACTGGATTCAAGATAGTCTGGCTGATGAGGGTTATGAACCCGAAACGGTTCCCAGGATGCTTGTTTTCGGTCCAGAGAAGACATGGCCTTGCAGTTCGGGCTGGACTTTTCCCATGAGGCACAGGGTCAGACTGATTTGCATATGGCCATTTCTGAACTGGGGTGGTGGAGTGAGCTAAAGAATGATGATGGATTAAACCCAGATCAGTTGACTGGGGGTGAGTGTTTGATTTGCTCAAACGCTCCGTCCATCATCCCGTTTGGTATTGCTTTGTTCGCCCTAAGTTGGCAGGGTATGTCCAGATGTTGGTCCCTTGCTCACTTTGCCACTGGATTCAAGATAGCCTGGCTGATGAGGGTTATGAACCTGAAACCGGTCCGAGGATGCTTGTTTCCGGTTCAGGGAAGACATGGATTGGCACTTCGGGCTGGACTGTTCCCATGACGCACAGGGTCAGACTGATTTGCATATGGCCATGTCTGAACTGGGGTGGTGGAGTGAGCTAAAGAATGATGATGGATTAAACCCAGATCAGTTGACTGGGGGTGAGTGTTTGATTTGCTCAAACGCTCCGTCCATCATCCCTTTTGGTATCGCTTTGTTCGTCCTAAGTTGGCAGGCTATGCCCAGACGTAGGTCCCTTGCTCACTTTGCCACTGGATTCAAGATAGCCTGGCTGATGAGGGTTATGAACCCAAAACCGGTCCCAGGATGCTTGTTTCAGGTCCAGGGAAAACATGGCTTGGCAGTTCGGACTGGACTGTTCCCATGAGGCACAGGGTCAGACTGATTTGCATATGGCCATGTCTGAACTGGGGTGGTGGAGTGAGCTAAAGAATGATGATGGATTAAACCCAGATCAGTTGACTGGGGGTGAGTGTTTGATTTGCTCAAACGCTCCATCCATCATCCCCTTTGGTATCGCTTTGTTTGCCCTAAGTTGGCAGGGTATGCCCAGACGTGGGTCCCTTGCTCACTTTGCCGCTGGATTCAAGATAGCCTGTCTGATGAGGGTTATGAACCCGAAACCAGTCCCAGGATGCTTGTTTCCGGTCCAGGGAAGACAAGGCTTGGCAGTTTGGGCTGGACTGTTCCCATGAGGCACAGGGTCAGACTGATTTGCATATTGCCATGTCTGAACTGGGGTGGTGGAGTGAGCTAAAGAATGATGATGGATTAAACCCAGATCAGTTGACTGGGGGTGAGTGTTTGTTTTGCTCAAACGCTCCGTACATCATACCCTTTGGTATCGCGTTGTTCGCCCTAAGTTGGCAGGGTATGCCCAGATGTGGGTCCCTTGCTAACTTTGGCACTGGATTCAAGATAGCCTGGCAGATGAGGGTTATGAACGCGAAACCCGTCCCAGGATGCTTGTTTCTGGTCCAGGGAAGACATGTCTTGGCAGTTCGGGCTGGACTGTTCCCATGAGGCACAGAGTCAGACTGATTTGCATATGGCCATGTCTGAACTGGGGTGGTGGAGTGAACTAAAGAATGATGATGGATTTAACCCAGATCAGTTGACTGGGGGTGAGTGTTTGATTTGCTCGACCGCTCTGTCCATCATCCCCTTTGGTATCGCTTTGTTTGCCCTAAGTTGGCAGGGTATGCCCAGAAGTGGGTCCCTTGCCCCCTTTGTCACTGGATTCAAGATAGCCTGGCTGATGAGGGTTATGAATCCGAAACCGGTCCCAGGATGCTTGTTTCCGGTCCAGGGAAGACATGGCTTGGCAGTTCGGGTTGGACTGTTCCCATGAGGCACAGGGCAGACTGATTTGCATATGGCCATGTCTTAACTGGGGTGGTGGAGTGAGCTAAAGAATGGTGATGGTTTAAACCCAGATCAGTTGACTGGGGGTGAGTGTTTGATTTGCTCAAACGCTCCGTCCATCATCCCCTTTGGTATCGCTTTGTTCGCCCTAAATTGGCAGGGTATGCCCAGACGTGGGTCCCTTGCTCACTTTGCCACTGGATTCAAGATAGCCTGGCTGATGAGGGTTATGAACCCAAAACCGGTCCCAGGATGCTTGTTTCCGGTCCATAGAAGACATGGCTTGGCAGTTCGGGCTGGAATTTTCCCATGAGGCACAGGGTCAGACTGATTTGCATATGGCCATGTCTGAACTGGGGTGGTGGGGTGAGCTAAAGAATGATGATGGATTAAACCCAGATCAGTTGACTGGGGGTGAGTGTTTTTTATTTGCCCAAACGCTCCGTCTATCATCCCGTTTGGTATCGCTTTGTTCGCCCTAAGTTGGCAGGGTATGTACAGATGTGGGTCCCTTGCTCACTTTGCCACTGGATTCAAGATAGCCTGGCTGATGAGGGTTATGAATCTGAAACCGGTCCCAGGATGCTTGTTTCCGGTTCAGGGAAGACATGGATTGGCACTTCGGGCTGGACTGTTCCCATGAGGCACAGGGTCAGACTGATTTGCATATGGCCATGTCTGAACTGGGGTGGTGGAGTGAGCTAAAGAATGATGATGGATTAAACCCAGATCTTGAGTGTTTAATTTGCTCAAACGCTCCGTCCATCATCCCCTTTGGTATCGCTTTGTTCGCCTTAAGTTGGCAGGGTATGCCCAGACGTGGGTCCCTTGCTTACTTTGACACTGGATTCAAGATAGCCTGGCTGATGAGGGTTATGAACCCGAAACCGGTCCCAGGATGCTTGTTTCCGGTCCAGGAAAGACATGGCTTGGCAGTTCAGGCTGGACTGTTTCCATGAGGCACAGGGTCAGACTGATTTGCATATGGCCATGTCTGAACTGGGGTGGTGGAGTGAGCTAAAGAATAATGATGGATTTATCCCAGATCAGTTGACTGGGGGTGAGTGTGTGATTTGCTCAAACACTCCGTCCATCATCCCCTTTGGTATCGCTTTGTTTGCCCTAAGTTGGCAGGGTATGCCCAGAAGTGGGTCCCTTGCCCACTTTGTCACTGGATTCTAGATAGCCTGGCTGATGAGGGTTATGAATCCGAAACTGGTACCAGGATACTTGTTTCTGGTCCAGGGAAGACATGGCTTGGCAGTTCGGGTTGGACTGTTCCCATGAGGCACAGGGTCACACTGATTTGCATATGGCCATGTCTTAACTGGGGTGGTGGGGTGAGCTAAAGAATGATGATGGATTAAACCCAGATCAGTTGACTGGGGGTGAGTATTTGTTTTGCTCAAACGCTCCGTCCATCATCCCCTTTGGTATTTCTTTGTTCGCCCTAAGTTGGCAGGGTATGCCCAGATGTGGGTCCCTTGCCCACTTTGCCACTGGATTCAAGATGGCCTGGCTGATGAGGGTTTTGAATCCGATACCGGTCCCAGGATGCTTGTTTCCGGTCCAGGGAAGACATGGCTTGGCAGTTTGGGCTGGACTGTTCCCATGAGGCACAGATCAGACTGATATGCATATCGCCATGTCTGACCTGGGGTGGTGGAGTGAGCTAAATAATGATGATAGATTAAACCCAGATCAGTTGACTGGGGGTGAGTGTTTGATTTGCTCAAACGCTCCGTCCATCATCCCCTTTCGTATCGCTTTGTTCGCCCTAAGTTGGCAGGGTATGCCCAGACGTGGGTCCCTTGCTCACTTTGCCACTGGATTCAAGATAGCCTGGCTGATGAGGCTTATGAACCCGAAACCGGTCGCAGGATGCTTAATTCTGGTCCAGGGAAGACATGGATTGGCAGTTTGGGCTGGGCTGTTCCCATGAGGCATTGGGTCAGACTGATTTGCATATGGCCATGTCTGAACTGGGGTGGTGGAGTGAGCTAAAGAATGACGATGGAATAAACCCAGATCAGTTGACTTGGGGTGAGTGTTTGATTTGCTCAAACCCTCCGTCCATCATCCCCTTTGGTATCGCTTTGTTTGCCCTAAGTTGGCAGGGTATGCCCAGAAAGTGGGTCCCTTGCCCACTTTGTCACTGGATTCAAGATAGCCTGGCTGATGAGGGTTATGAATCCGAACCCGGTCCCAGGATGCTTGTTTCTGGTCCAGGGAAGACATGGCTTGGCAGTTCGGGCTGGACTGTTCCCATGAGGCACAGGGTCAGACTGATTTGCATATGGCCATGTCTGAACTGGGGTGGTGGAGTGAGCTAAAGAATGATGATGAATTAAACCCAGATCAGTTGACTGGGGTTGAGTGTTTGTTTTGCTCAAACGCTCCGTCCATCATCCCCTTTGGGATCGCTTTGTTCGCCCTAAGTTGGCAGGGTATGCCCAGATGTGGGTCCCTTGCCCACTTTGCCACTGGATTCAAGATAGCCTGGCTGATGAGGGTTATGAATCCGAAACCGGTCCGAGGATGCTTCTTTCCGGTCCAGGGAAGACATGGCTTGGCAGTTCGGGTTGGACTGTTCCTATGAGGCACAGGGTCAGACTGATTTGCATATGGCCATGTCTGAACTGGGGTGGTGGAGTGAGCTAAAGTATGATGATGGATTAAACCCAGATCAGTTGACTGGGGTGAGTGTTTGATTTGCTCAAACCCTCCGTCCATCATTCCCTTTGGTATCGCTTTGTTTGCCCTAAGTTGGCACGGTATGCCCAGACGTGGGTCCCTTGCTAACTTTGCCACTGGATTCAAGATAGTCTGGCTGATGAGGGTTATGAACCCGAAACGGTTCCCAGGATGCTTGTTTTCGGTCCAGAGAAGACATGGCCTTGCAGTTCGGGCTGGACTTTTCCCATGAGGCACAGGGTCAGACTGATTTGCATATGGCCATTTCTGAACTGGGGTGGTGGAGTGAGCTAAAGAATGATGATGGATTAAACCCAGATCAGTTGACTGGGGGTGAGTGTTTGATTTGCTCAAACGCTCCGTCCATCATCCCGTTTGGTATTGCTTTGTTCGCCCTAAGTTGGCAGGGTATGTCCAGATGTTGGTCCCTTGCTCACTTTGCCACTGGATTCAAGATAGCCTGGCTGATGAGGGTTATGAACCTGAAACCGGTCCGAGGATGCTTGTTTCCGGTTCAGGGAAGACATGGATTGGCACTTCGGGCTGGACTGTTCCCATGACGCACAGGGTCAGACTGATTTGCATATGGCCATGTCTGAACTGGGGTGGTGGAGTGAGCTAAAGAATGATGATGGATTAAACCCAGATCAGTTGACTGGGGGTGAGTGTTTGATTTGCTCAAACGCTCCGTCCATCATCCCTTTTGGTATCGCTTTGTTCGTCCTAAGTTGGCAGGCTATGCCCAGACGTAGGTCCCTTGCTCACTTTGCCACTGGATTCAAGATAGCCTGGCTGATGAGGGTTATGAACCCAAAACCGGTCCCAGGATGCTTGTTTCAGGTCCAGGGAAAACATGGCTTGGCAGTTCGGACTGGACTGTTCCCATGAGGCACAGGGTCAGACTGATTTGCATATGGCCATGTCTGAACTGGGGTGGTGGAGTGAGCTAAAGAATGATGATGGATTAAACCCAGATCAGTTGACTGGGGGTGAGTGTTTGATTTGCTCAAACGCTCCATCCATCATCCCCTTTGGTATCGCTTTGTTTGCCCTAAGTTGGCAGGGTATGCCCAGACGTGGGTCCCTTGCTCACTTTGCCGCTGGATTCAAGATAGCCTGTCTGATGAGGGTTATGAACCCGAAACCAGTCCCAGGATGCTTGTTTCCGGTCCAGGGAAGACAAGGCTTGGCAGTTTGGGCTGGACTGTTCCCATGAGGCACAGGGTCAGACTGATTTGCATATTGCCATGTCTGAACTGGGGTGGTGGAGTGAGCTAAAGAATGATGATGGATTAAACCCAGATCAGTTGACTGGGGGTGAGTGTTTGTTTTGCTCAAACGCTCCGTACATCATACCCTTTGGTATCGCGTTGTTCGCCCTAAGTTGGCAGGGTATGCCCAGATGTGGGTCCCTTGCTAACTTTGGCACTGGATTCAAGATAGCCTGGCAGATGAGGGTTATGAACGCGAAACCCGTCCCAGGATGCTTGTTTCTGGTCCAGGGAAGACATGTCTTGGCAGTTCGGGCTGGACTGTTCCCATGAGGCACAGAGTCAGACTGATTTGCATATGGCCATGTCTGAACTGGGGTGGTGGAGTGAACTAAAGAATGATGATGGATTAAACCCAGATCAGTTGACTGGCAGTGAGTGTTTGATTTGCTCAAACGCTCCGTCCATCATCCCCTTTGGTATCGCTTTGTTCGCCCTAAGTTGGCAGGGTATGCCCAGATGTGGGTCCCTTGCCCACTTTGCCACTGGATTCAAGATAGCCTGGCTGATGAGGGTTATGAATCCGAAACCGGTCCGAGGATGCTTCTTTCCGGTCCAGGGAAGACATGGCTTGGCAGTTCGGGTTGGACTGTTCCTATGAGGCACAGGGTCAGACTGATTTGCATATGGCCATGTCTGAACTGGGGTGGTGGAGTGAGCTAAAGTATGATGATGGATTAAACCCAGATCAGTTGACTGGGGTGAGTGTTTGATTTGCTCAAACCCTCCGTCCATCATTCCCTTTGGTATCGCTTTGTTTGCCCTAAGTTGGCACGGTATGCCCAGACGTGGGTCCCTTGCTAACTTTGCCACTGGATTCAAGATAGTCTGGCTGATGAGGGTTATGAACCCGAAACGGTTCCCAGGATGCTTGTTTTCGGTCCAGAGAAGACATGGCCTTGCAGTTCGGGCTGGACTTTTCCCATGAGGCACAGGGTCAGACTGATTTGCATATGGCCATTTCTGAACTGGGGTGGTGGAGTGAGCTAAAGAATGATGATGGATTAAACCCAGATCAGTTGACTGGGGGTGAGTGTTTGATTTGCTCAAACGCTCCGTCCATCATCCCGTTTGGTATTGCTTTGTTCGCCCTAAGTTGGCAGGGTATGTCCAGATGTTGGTCCCTTGCTCACTTTGCCACTGGATTCAAGATAGCCTGGCTGATGAGGGTTATGAACCTGAAACCGGTCCGAGGATGCTTGTTTCCGGTTCAGGGAAGACATGGATTGGCACTTCGGGCTATACTGTTCCCATGACGCACAGGGTCAGACTGATTTGCATATGGCCATGTCTGAACTGGGGTGGTGGA
Source organism: Triturus cristatus (assembly GCF_964204655.1). Lineage (NCBI taxonomy): Eukaryota > Metazoa > Chordata > Amphibia > Caudata > Salamandridae > Triturus > Triturus cristatus. Next base: position 535,473,790 of record NC_140579.1, read on the forward strand.
GTGAGCTAAAGAATGATGATGGATTAAACCCAGATCAGTTGACTGGGGGTGAGTGTTTGATTTGCTCAAACGCTCCGTCCATCATCCCTTTTGGTATCGCTTTGTTCGTCCTAAGTTGGCAGGCTATGCCCAGACGTAGGTCCCTTGCTCACTTTGCCACTGGATTCAAGATAGCCTGGCTGATGAGGGTTATGAACCCAAAACCGGTCCCAGGATGCTTGTTTCAGGTCCAGGGAAAACATGGCTTGGCAGTTCGGACTGGACTGTTCCCATGAGGCACAGGGTCAGACTGATTTGCATATGGCCATGTCTGAACTGGGGTGGTGGAGTGAGCTAAAGAATGATGATGGATTAAACCCAGATCAGTTGACTGGGGGTGAGTGTTTGATTTGCTCAAACGCTCCATCCATCATCCCCTTTGGTATCGCTTTGTTTGCCCTAAGTTGGCAGGGTATGCCCAGACGTGGGTCCCTTGCTCACTTTGCCGCTGGATTCAAGATAGCCTGTCTGATGAGGGTTATGAACCCGAAACCAGTCCCAGGATGCTTGTTTCCGGTCCAGGGAAGACAAGGCTTGGCAGTTTGGGCTGGACTGTTCCCATGAGGCACAGGGTCAGACTGATTTGCATATTGCCATGTCTGAACTGGGGTGGTGGAGTGAGCTAAAGAATGATGATGGATTAAACCCAGATCAGTTGACTGGGGGTGAGTGTTTGTTTTGCTCAAACGCTCCGTACATCATACCCTTTGGTATCGCGTTGTTCGCCCTAAGTTGGCAGGGTATGCCCAGATGTGGGTCCCTTGCTAACTTTGGCACTGGATTCAAGATAGCCTGGCAGATGAGGGTTATGAACGCGAAACCCGTCCCAGGATGCTTGTTTCTGGTCCAGGGAAGACATGTCTTGGCAGTTCGGGCTGGACTGTTCCCATGAGGCACAGAGTCAGACTGATTTGCATATGGCCATGTCTGAACTGGGGTGGTGGAGTGAACTAAAGAATGATGATGGATTAAACCCAGATCAGTTGACTGGCAGTGAGTGTTTGATTTGCTCAAACGCTCCGTCCATCATCCCCTTTGGTATCGCTTTGTTCGCCCTAAGTTGGCAGGGTATGCCCAGACGTGGGTCCCTTGCTCACTTTGCCACTGGATTCAAGATAGCCTGGCTGATGTGAGTTACAACCCTAAACCGGTCCCAGGATGCTTGTTTCCGGTCCCGGGAAGACATGGCTTGGCAGTTCGGGCTGGACTGTTCCCATGAGGTACAGGGTCAGACTGATTTTCATAGGGCCATGTCTGAACTGGGGTTGTGGAGTGAGCTAAAGAATGATGATGGATTAAACCGAGATAAGTTGTCTGGGGGTGAGTGTTTGATTTGCTCAAACGCTCTGTCCATCATCCCCTTTGGTATCGCTTTGTTCGCCCTAAGTTGGCAGGGTATGCCCAGACGTGGGTCCCTTGCTCACTTTGCCACTGGATTCAAGATAGCCTGGCTGATGAGGGTTATGAACCCGAAACCGGTCCCAGGATGCTTGCTTCCAGTCCAGGGAAGACATGGCTTGGCAGTACGGGCTGGACTGTTACCATGAGGCACAGGGTCAGACTGATTTGCATATGGCCATGTCTGAACTGGGGTGGTGGTTTAGTGAGCTAAAGAATGATGATAGATTTAACCTAGATCAGTTGACTGGGGGTGAGTGTTTGATTTGCTCGAACGCTCTGTCCATCATCCCCTTTGGTATCGCTTTGTTTGCCCTAAGTTGGCAGGGTATGCCCAGAAAGTGGGTCCCTTGCCCACTTTGTCACTGGATTCAAGATAGCCTGGCTGATGAGGGTTATGAATCCGAAACCGGTCCCAGGATACTTGTTTCTGGTCCAGGGAAGACATGGCTTGGCAGTTCGGGCTGGACTGTTCCCATGAGGCACAGGGTCACACTGATTTGCATATGGCCATGTCTGAACTGGGGTGGTGGGGTGAGCTAAAGAATGATGGTGGATTAAACCCAGATCAGTTGACTGTGGGTGAGTGTTTGTTTTGCTCAAACGCTCCGTCCATCATCCCCTTTGGTATTTCTTTGTTCGCCCTAAGTTGGCAGGGTATGCCCAGATGTGGGTCCCTTGCCCACTTTGCCACTGGATTCAAGATGGCCTGGCTGATGAGGGTTATGAATCCGAAACCGGTCCCAGGATGCTTGTTTCCGGTCCAGGGAAGACATGGCTTGGCAGTTCGGGTTGGACTGTTCCCATGAGGCACAGGGCAGACTGATTTGCATATGGCCATGTCTTAACTGGGGTGGTGGAGTGAGCTAAAGAATGGTGATGGTTTAAACCCAGATCAGTTGACTGGGGGTGAGTGTTTGATTTGCTCAAACGCTCCGTCCATCATCCCCTTTGGTATCGCTTTGTTCGCACTAAATTGGCAGGGTATGCCCAGACGTGGGTCCCTTGCTAACTTTGCCACTGGATTCAAGATAGCCTAGCTGATGAGGGTTATGAACCCGAAACCGGTCCCAGGATGCTTGTTTCCGGTCCATAGAAGACATGGCTTGGCAGTTCGGGCTGGACTTTTCCCATGAGGCACAGGGTCAGACTAATTTGCATATGGCCATGTCTGAACTGGGGTGGTGGGGTGAGCTAAAGAATGATGATGGATTAAACTCAGATCAGTTGACTGGGGGTGAGTGTTTTTTATTTGCCCAAACGCTCCGTCTATCATCCCGTTTGGTATCGCTTTGTTCGCCCTAAGTTGGCAGGGTATGTACAGATGTGGGTCCCTTGCTCACTTTGCCACTGGATTCAAGATAGCCTGGCTGATGAGGGTTATGAATCTGAAACCGGTCCCAGGATGCTTGTTTCCGGTTCAGGGAAGACATGGATTGGCACTTCGGGCTGGACTGTTCCCATGAGGCACAGGGTCAGACTGATTTGCATATGGCCATGTCTGAACTGGGGTGGTGGAGTGAGCTAAAGAATGATGATGGATTAAACCCAGATCAGTTGACCGGGGGTGAGTGTTTAATTTGCTCAAACGCTCCGTCCATCATCCCCTTTGGTATCGCTTTGTTCGCCTTAAGTTGGCAGGGTATGCCCAGATGTGGGTCCCTTGCCCACTTTGCCACTGGATTCAAGATAGCCTGGCTGATGAGGGTTATGAATCCGAAACCGGTCCGAGGATGCTTCTTTCCGGTCCAGGGAAGACATGGCTTGGCAGTTCGGGTTGGACTGTTCCTATGAGGCACAGGGTCAGACTGATTTGCATATGGCCATGTCTGAACTGGGGTGGTGGAGTGAGCTAAAGTATGATGATGGATTAAACCCAGATCAGTTGACTGGGGTGAGTGTTTGATTTGCTCAAACCCTCCGTCCATCATTCCCTTTGGTATCGCTTTGTTTGCCCTAAGTTGGCACGGTATGCCCAGACGTGGGTCCCTTGCTAACTTTGCCACTGGATTCAAGATAGTCTGGCTGATGAGGGTTATGAACCCGAAACGGTTCCCAGGATGCTTGTTTTCGGTCCAGAGAAGACATGGCCTTGCAGTTCGGGCTGGACTTTTCCCATGAGGCACAGGGTCAGACTGATTTGCATATGGCCATTTCTGAACTGGGGTGGTGGAGTGAGCTAAAGAATGATGATGGATTAAACCCAGATCAGTTGACTGGGGGTGAGTGTTTGATTTGCTCAAACGCTCCGTCCATCATCCCGTTTGGTATTGCTTTGTTCGCCCTAAGTTGGCAGGGTATGTCCAGATGTTGGTCCCTTGCTCACTTTGCCACTGGATTCAAGATAGCCTGGCTGATGAGGGTTATGAACCTGAAACCGGTCCGAGGATGCTTGTTTCCGGTTCAGGGAAGACATGGATTGGCACTTCGGGCTGGACTGTTCCCATGACGCACAGGGTCAGACTGATTTGCATATGGCCATGTCTGAACTGGGGTGGTGGAGTGAGCTAAAGAATGATGATGGATTAAACCCAGATCAGTTGACTGGGGGTGAGTGTTTGATTTGCTCAAACGCTCCGTCCATCATCCCTTTTGGTATCGCTTTGTTCGTCCTAAGTTGGCAGGCTATGCCCAGACGTAGGTCCCTTGCTCACTTTGCCACTGGATTCAAGATAGCCTGGCTGATGAGGGTTATGAACCCAAAACCGGTCCCAGGATGCTTGTTTCAGGTCCAGGGAAAACATGGCTAGGCAGTTCGGACTGGACTGTTCCCATGAGGCACAGGGTCAGACTGATTTGCATATGGCCATGTCTGAACTGGGGTGGTGGAGTGAGCTAAAGAATGATGATGGATTAAACCCAGATCAGTTGACTGGGGGTGAGTGTTTGATTTGCTCAAACGCTCCATCCACCATCCCCTTTGGTATCGCTTTGTTTGCCCTAAGTTGGCAGGGTATGCCCAGACGTGGGTCCCTTGCTCACTTTGCCGCTGGATTCAAGATAGCCTGTCTGATGAGGGTTATGAACCCGAAACCAGTCCCAGGATGCTTGTTTCCGGTCCAGGGAAGACAAGGCTTGGCAGTTCGGGCTGGACTGTTCCCATGAGGCACAGGGTCAGACTGATTTGCATATTGCCATGTCTGAACTGGGGTGGTGGAGTGAGCTAAAGAATGATGATGGATTAAACCCAGATCAGTTGACTGGGGGTGAGTGTTTGTTTTGCTCAAACGCTCCGTACATCATCCCCTTTGGTATCGCGTTGTTCGCCCTAAGTTGGCAGGGTATGCCCAGATGTGGGTCCCTTGCTAACTTTGGCACTGGATTCAAGATAGCCTGGCAGATGAGGGTTATGAACGCGAAACCCGTCCCAGGATGCTTGTTTCTGGTCCAGGGAAGACATGTCTTGGCAGTTCGGGCTGGACTGTTCCCATGAGGCACAGAGTCAGACTGATTTGCATATGGCCATGTCTGAACTGGGGTGGTGGAGTGAACTAAAGAATGATGATGGATTAAACCCAGATCAGTTGACTGGCAGTGAGTGTTTGATTTGCTCAAACGCTCCGTCCATCATCCCCTTTGGTATCGCTTTGTTCGCCCTAAGTTGGCAGGGTATGCCCAGACGTGGGTCCCTTGCTCACTTTGCCACTGGATTCAAGATAGCCTGGCTGATGTGAGTTACAACCCTAAACCGGTCCCAGGATGCTTGTTTCCGGTCCCGGGAAGACATGGCTTGGCAGTTCGGGCTGGACTGTTCCCATGAGGTACAGGGTCAGACTGATTTTCATAGGGCCATGTCTGAACTGGGGTTGTGGAGTGAGCTAAAGAATGATGATGGATTAAACCGAGATAAGTTGTCTGGGGGTGAGTGTTTGATTTGCTCAAACGCTCTGTCCATCATCCCCTTTGGTATCGCTTTGTTCGCCCTAAGTTGGCAGGGTATGCCCAGACGTGGGTCCCTTGCTCACTTTGCCACTGGATTCAAGATAGCCTGGCTGATGAGGGTTATGAACCCGAAACCGGTCCCAGGATGCTTGCTTCCAGTCCAGGGAAGACATGGCTTGGCAGTACGGGCTGGACTGTTACCATGAGGCACAGGGTCAGACTGATTTGCATATGGCCATGTCTGAACTGGGGTGGTGGTTTAGTGAGCTAAAGAATGATGATAGATTTAACCTAGATCAGTTGACTGGGGGTGAGTGTTTGATTTGCTCGAACGCTCTGTCCATCATCCCCTTTGGTATCGCTTTGTTTGCCCTAAGTTGGCAGGGTATGCCCAGAAAGTGGGTCCCTTGCCCACTTTGTCACTGGATTCAAGATAGCCTGGCTGATGAGGGTTATGAATCCGAAACCGGTCCCAGGATACTTGTTTCTGGTCCAGGGAAGACATGGCTTGGCAGTTCGGGCTGGACTGTTCCCATGAGGCACAGGGTCACACTGATTTGCATATGGCCATGTCTGAACTGGGGTGGTGGGGTGAGCTAAAGAATGATGGTGGATTAAACCCAGATCAGTTGACTGTGGGTGAGTGTTTGTTTTGCTCAAACGCTCCGTCCATCATCCCCTTTGGTATTTCTTTGTTCGCCCTAAGTTGGCAGGGTATGCCCAGATGTGGGTCCCTTGCCCACTTTGCCACTGGATTCAAGATGGCCTGGCTGATGAGGGTTATGAATCCGAAACCGGTCCCAGGATGCTTGTTTCCGGTCCAGGGAAGACATGGCTTGGCAGTTCGGGTTGGACTGTTCCCATGAGGCACAGGGCAGACTGATTTGCATATGGCCATGTCTTAACTGGGGTGGTGGAGTGAGCTAAAGAATGGTGATGGTTTAAACCCAGATCAGTTGACTGGGGGTGAGTGTTTGATTTGCTCAAACGCTCCGTCCATCATCCCCTTTGGTATCGCTTTGTTCGCACTAAATTGGCAGGGTATGCCCAGACGTGGGTCCCTTGCTCACTTTGCCACTGGATTCAAGATAGCCTGGCTGATGAGGGTTATGAACCCGAAACCGGTCCCAGGATGCTTGTTTCCGGTCCATAGAAGACATGGCTTGGCAGTTCGGGCTGGACTTTTCCCATGAGGCACAGGGTCAGACTAATTTGCATATGGCCATGTCTGAACTGGGGTGGTGGGGTGAGCTAAAGAATGATGATGGATTAAACCCAGATCAGTTGACTGGGGGTGAGTGTTTTTTATTTGCCCAAACGCTCCGTCTATCATCCCGTTTGGTATCGCTTTGTTCGCCCTAAGTTGGCAGGGTATGTACAGATGTGGGTCCCTTGCTCACTTTGCCACTGGATTCAAGATAGCCTGGCTGATGAGGGTTATGAATCTGAAACCGGTCCCAGGATGCTTGTTTCCGGTTCAGGGAAGACATGGATTGGCACTTCGGGCTGGACTGTTCCCATGAGGCACAGGGTCAGACTGATTTGCATATGGCCATGTCTGAACTGGGGTGGTGGAGTGAGCTAAAGAATGATGATGGATTAAACCCAGATCAGTTGACCGGGGGTGAGTGTTTAATTTGCTCAAACGCTCCGTCCATCATCCCCTTTGGTATCGCTTTGTTCGCCTTAAGTTGGCAGGGTATGCCCAGACGTGGGTCCCTTGCTCACTTTGACACTGGATTCAAGATAGCCTGGCTGATGAGGGTTATGAACCCGAAACCGGTCCCAGGATGCTTGTTTCCGGTCCAGGAAAGACATGGCTTGGCAGTTCAGGCTGGACTGTTTCCATGAGGCACAGGGTCAGACTGATTTGCATATGGCCATGTCTGAACTGGAGTGGTGGAGTGAGCTAAAAAATGATGATTGATTAAACCCAGACCAGTTGACTGGGGGTGAGTGTTTGATTTGCTCAAATGCTCCGTCCATCATCCCCTTTAGTATCGATTTGTTCGCCCTAAGTTGGCAGGGTATGCCCAGACGTGGGTCCCTTGATCACTTTGCCACTGGATTCAAGATAGTGTGGCAGATGAGGGTTATGAACCCAAAACTTGTCCCAGGATGCTTGTTTCCAGTCCAGGGAATATATGGATTGGCAGTTCAGGCTGGATTGTTACCATGAGGCACAGGGTCAGACTGATTTGCATATGGCCATGTCTGAACTGGGGTGGTGGAGTGAGCTAAAGAATAATGATGGATTTAACCCAGATCAGTTGACTGGGGGTGAGTGTGTGATTTGCTCAAACACTCCGTCCATCATCCCCTTTGGTATCGCTTTGTTTGCCCTAAGTTGGCAGGGTATGCCCAGAAGTGGGTCCCTTGCCCACTTTGCCACTGGATTCAAGATAGCCTGGCTGATGAGGGTTATGAATCCGAAACCGGTCCCAGGATGCTTGTTTCCCTTCCAGGGAAGACATGGCCTGGCAGTTCGGGCTGGACTGTTCCCATGAGGCACAGGGTCAGACTGATTTGTATATGGCCATGTCTGAACTGGGGTGGTGGAGTGAGCTAAAGAATGATGACGGATTAAACCCAGATCAGTTGACTGGGGGTGAGTTTTTGTTTTGCTCAAACGCTCCCTCCATCATCCCCTTTGGTATTGCTATGTTCGCCCTAAATTGGCAGGGTATGCCCAGACGTGGGTCCCTTGCCCACTTTGCCACTGGATTCAAGATAGCCTGGCTGATGAGGGTTATAAATCCGAAACCTGACCCAGGATGCTTGTTTCCGGTCCAGGGAAGACATGGCTTGGCAGTTCGGGCTGGACTGTTCCCATGAGGCACAGGGTCAGACTGATTTGCATATGGCCATGTCTGAACTTGGGTGGTGGAGTGAGCTAAAGAATGATGATGGATTAAACTCAAAACAGTTGACCGGGGGTGAGTGTTTAATTTGCTCAAACGCTTCGTCCATCATCCCCTTTGGTATCGCTTTGTTCGCCTTTAGTTGGCAGGGTATGCCCAGACGTGGGTCTCTTGCTCACTTTGACACTGGATTCAAGATAGCCTGGCTGATGAGGGTTATGAACCCGAAACCAGTCTCAGGATGCTTGTTTCCGGTCAAGGAAAGACATGGCTTGGCAGTTCAGGCTGGACTGGTTCCATGCGGCACAGGGTCAGACTGATTTGCATATGGCCATCTGAACTGGGGTGGTGGAGTGAGCTAAAGAATGATGATGGATTAAACCCAGATCAGTTGACTGGGGGTGAGTGTTTGATTTGCTCAAACCCTCCGTCCATCATCCCCTTTGGTATCGCTCTGTTCGCCCTAAGTTGGCAGGGTATGCCCAGACGTGGGTCCCTTGCTCACTTTGCCACTGGATTCAAGATAGCCTGGCTGATGAGGGTTATAAACCCAAAACCGGTCCGAGGATGCTTGTTTTCGGTCCAGAGAAGACATGGCTTGGCAGTTAGGGCTGGACTTTTCCCATGAGGCACAGGGTCAGATTGATTTGCATATGGCCATGTCTGAACTGGGGTGGTGGAGTGAGCTAAAGAATGATAATGGATTAAACCCAGATCAGTTGACTGGGGGTGAGTGTTTGATTTGCTCAAACGCTCCGTCCATCATCCCCTTTGGTATCGCTTTGTTCGCCCTAAGTTGGCAGGGTATGCCCAGGTGTGGGTCACTTGCCCACTTTGCCACTGGATTCAAGATAGCCTGGCTGATGAGGGTTATGAATCCGAAACCGGTCCGAGGATGTTTCTTTCCGGTCCAGGGAAGACATGGCTTGGCAGTTTGGGTTGGACTGTTCCAATGAGGCACAGGGTCAGACTGATTTGCATATGGCCATGTCTGAACTGGGGTGGTGGAGTGAGCTAAAGAATGATGATGGATTAAACCCAGATCAGTTGACTGGGGTGAGTGTTTGATTTGCTCAAACCCTCCGTCCATCATTCCCTTTGGTATCACTTTGTTCGCCCTAAGTTGGCAGGGTATGCCCAGACGTGGGTCCCTTGCTCACTTTGCCACTGGATTCAAGATAGTCTGGCTGATGAGGGTTATGAACCCGAAACGGGTCCCAGGATGCTTGTTTTCGGTCCAGAGAAGACATGGCCTTGCAGTTCGGGCTGGACTTTTCCCATGAGGCACAGGGTCAGACTGATTTGCATATGGCCATGTCTGAACTGGGGTGTTGGAGTGAGCTAAAGAATGATGATGGATTAAACCCAGATCAGTTGACTGGGGGTGAGTGTATGATTTGCTCAAACAGTCCGTCCATCATCCCGTTTGGTATCGCTTTGTTCGCCCTAAGTTGGCAGGGTATGTCCAGATGTTGGTCCCTTGCTCACTTTGCCACTGGATTTAAGATAGCCTGGCTGATGAGGGTTATGAACCTGAAACCGGTCCGAGGATGCTTGTTTCCGGTTCAGGGAAGACATGGATTGGCACTTCAGGCTGGACTGTTCCCATGAGGCACAGGGTCAGACTGATTTGCATATGGCCATGTCTGAACTGGGGTGGTGGAGTGAGCTAAAGAATGATGATGGATTAAACCCAGATCAGTTGACTGGGGGTGAGTGTTTGATTTGCTCAAACGCTCCGTCCATCATCCCCTTTGGTATCGCTTTGTTCGTCCTAAGTTGGCAGGCTATGCCCAGACGTAGTTCCCTTGCTCACTTTGCCACTGGATTCAAGATAGCCTGGCTGATGAGGGTTATGAACCCAAAACCGGTCCCAGGATGCTTGTTTCAGGTCCAGGGAAGACATGGCTTGGCAGTTCGGGCTGGACTATTCCCATGAGGCACAGGGTCAGACTGATTTGCATATGGCCATGTCTGAACTGGGGTGGTGGAGTGAGCTAAAGAATGATGATGGATTAAACCCAGATCAATTGACTGGGGGTGAGTGTTTGATTTGCTCAAACGCTCCATCCATCATCCCCTTTGGTATCGCTTTGTTTGCCCTAAGTTGGCAGGGTATGCCCAGACGTTGGTCCCTTGCTCACGTTGCCACTGGATTCAAGATAGCCTGTCTGATGAGGGTTATGAACCCGAAACCAGTCCCAGGATGCTTGTTTCCGGTCCAGGGAAGACAAGGCTTGGCAGTTCGGGCTGGACTGTTCCCATGAGGCACAGGGTCAGACTGATTTGCATATTGCCATGTCTGAACTGGGGTGGTGGAGTGAGCTAAAGAATGATGATGAATTAAACCCAGATCAGTTGACTGGGGGTGAGTGTTTGTTTTGCTCAAACGCTCCGTCCATCATCCCCTTTGGTATCGCTTTGTTCGCCCTAAGTTGGCAGGGTATGCCCAGGTGTGGGTCCCTTCCCCACTTTGCCACTGGATTCAAGATAGCCTGGCTGATGAGGGTTATGAATCCGAAACCGGTCCGAGGATGCTTCTTTCCGGTCCAGGGAAGACATGGCTTGGCAGTTCGGGTTGGACTGTTCCCATGAGGCACAGGGTCAGACTGATTTGCATATGGCCATGTCTGAACTGGGGTGGTGGAGTGAGCTAAAGAATGATGATGGATTAAACCCAGATCAGTTGACTGGGTTGAGTGTTTGATTTGCTCAAACCCTCCGTCCATCATTCCCTTTGGTATCACTTTGTTCGCCCTAAGTTGGCAGGGTATGCCCAGACGTGGGTCCCTTGCTCACTTTGCCACTGGATTCAAGATAGTCTGGCTGATGAGGGTTATGAGCTCGAAACGGGTCCCAGGATGCTTGTTTTCGGTCCAGAGAAGACATGGCCTTGCAGTTCGGGCTGGACTTTTCCCATGAGGCACAGGGTCAGACTGATTTGCATATTGCCATGTCTGAACTGGGGTGGTGGAGTGAGCTAAAGAATGATGATGAATTAAACCCAGATCAGTTGACTGGGGGTGAGTGTTTGTTTTGCTCAAACGCTCCGTCAATCATCCCCTTTGGTATCGCTTTGTTCGCCCTAAGTTGGCAGGGTATGCCCAGGTGTGGGTCCCTTGCCCACTTTGCCACTGGATTCAAGATAGCCTGGCTGATGAGGGTTATGAATCCGAAACCGGTCCGAGGATGCTTGTTTCCGGTTCAGGGAAGACATAGATTGGCACTTCGGGCTGGACTGTTCCCATGACGCACAGGGTCAGACTGATTTGCATATGGCCATGTCTGACCTGGGGTGGTGGAGTGAGCTAAAGAATGATGATGGATTAAAACCAGATCAGTTGACTGGGGGTGAGTGTTTGATTTGCTCAAACGCTCCGTCCATCATCCCCTTTGGTATCGCTTTGTTCGTCCTAAGTTGGCAGGCGATGCCCAGACGTAGGTCCCTTGCTCACTTTGCCACTGGATTTAAGATAGCCTGGCTGATGAGGGTTATGAACCCAAAACCGGTCCCAGGATGCTTGTTTCAGGTCCAGGGAAGACATGGCTTGGCAGTTCGGGCTGGACTGTTCCCATGAGGCACAGGGTCATACTGATTTGCATATGGCCATGTCTGAACTGGGGTGGTGGAGTGAGCTAAAGAATGATGATGGATTAAACCCAGATCAGTTGACTGGGGGTGAGTGTTTGATTTGCTCAAACGCTCCATCCATCATCCCCTTTGGTATCGCTTTGTTTGCCCTAAGTTGGCAGGGTATGCCCAGACGTGGGTCCCTTGCTCACTTTGCCACTGGATTCAAGATAGCCTGTCTGATGAGGGTTATGAACCCGAAACCAGTCCCAGGATGCTTGTTTCCGGTCCAGGGAAGAAAAGGCTTGGCAGTTCGGGCTGGACTGTTCCCATGAGGCACAGGGTCAGACTGATTTGCATATTGCCATGTCTGAACTGGGGTGGTGGAGTGAGCTAAAGAATGATGATGGATTAAACCCAGATCAGTTGACTGGGGGTGAGTGTTTGTTTTGCTCAAACGCTCCGTCCATCATCCCCTTTGGTATCGCGATGTTCGCCCTAAGTTGGCAGGGTATGCCCAGATGTGGGTCCCTTGCTAACTTTGGCACTGGATTCAAGGTAGCCTGGCAGATGAGGGTTATGAACGCGAAACCCATCCCAGGATGCTTGTTTCTGGTCCAGGGAAGACATGTCTTGGCAGTTCGGGCTGGACTGGTCCCATGAGGCACAGAGTCAGACTGATTTGCATATGGCCATGTCTGAACTGGGGTGGTGGAGTGAACTAAAGAATGATGATGGATTAAACCCAGATCAGTTGACTGGCGGTGAGTGTTTGATTTGCTCAAACGCTCCGTCCATCATCCCCTTTGGTATCGCTTTGTTCGCCATAAGTTGGCAGGGTATGCCCAGACGTGGGTCCCTTGCTCACTTTGCCACTGGATTCAAGATAGCCTGGCTGATGTGAGTTACAACCCTAAACCGGTCCCAGGATGCTTGTTTCCGGTCCTGGGAAGACATGGCTTGGCAGTTCGGGCTGGACTGTTCCCATGAGGCACAGGGTCAGACTGATTTTCATATGGCCATGTCTGAACTGGGGTTGTGGAGTGAGCTAAAGAATGATGATGGATTAAACCGAGATAAGTTGTCTGGGGGTGAGTGTTTGATTTGCTCAAACGCTCCGTCCATCATCCCCTTTGGTATCGCTTTGTTTGCCCTAAGTTGGCAGGGTATGCCCAGACGTGGGTCCCTTGCTCACTTTGCCACTGGATTCAAGATAGCCTGGCTGATGAGGGTTATGAACCCGAAACCGGTCCCAGGATGCTTGCTTCCAGTCCAGGGAAGACATGGCTTGGCAGTTCGGGCTGGACTGTTACCATGAGGCACAGGGTCAGACTGATTTGCATATGGCCATGTCTGAACTGGGGTGGTGGTTTAGTGAGCTAAAGAATGATGATAGATTTAACCCAGATCAGTTGACTGGGGGTGAGTGTTTGATTTGCTCGAACGCTCCGTCCATCATCCCCTTTGGTATCGCTTTGTTTGCCCTAAGTTGGCAGGGTTTGCCCAGAAGTGGGTCCCTTGCCCACTTTGTCACTGGATTCAAGATAGCCTGGCTGATGAGGGTTATGAATCCGAAACCGGTCCCAGGATACTTGTTTCTGGTCCAGGGAAGACATGGCTTGGCAGTTCGGGCTGGACTGTTCCCATGAGGCACAGGGTCACACTGATTTGCATATGGCCATGTCTGAACTGGGGTGGTGGGGTGGGCTAAAGAATGATGATGGATTAAACCCAGATCAGTTGACTGGGGGTAAGTGTTTGTTTTGCTCAAACGCTCCGTCCATCATCCCCTTTGGTATTTCTTTGTTCGCCCTAAGTTGGCAGGGTATGCCCAGATGTGGGTCCCTTGCCCACTTTGCCACTGGATTCAAGATGGCCTGGCTGATGAGGGTTTTGAATCCGAAACCGGTCCCAGGATGCTTGTTTCCGGTCCAGGGAAGACATGGCTTGGCAGTTCGGGTTGGACTGTTCCCATGAGGCACAGGGCAGACTGATTTGCATATGGCCATGTCTGAACTGGGGTGGTGGAGTGAGCTAAAGAATGATGATGGATTAAACCCAGATCAGTTGACTGGGGGTGAGTGTTTTTTATTTGCCCAAACGCTCCGTCTATCATCCCGTTTGGAATCGCTTTGTTCGCCCTAAGTTGGCAGGGTATGTACAGATGTGGGTCCCTTGCTCACTTTGCCACTGGATTCAAGATAGCCTGGCTGATGAGGGTTATGAATCTGAAACCGGTCCCAGGATGCTTGTTTCCGGTTCAGGGAAGACATGGATTGGCACTTCGGGCTGGACTGTTCCCATGAGGCACAGGGTCAGACTGATTTGCATATGGCCATGTCTGAACTGGGGTGGTGGAGTGAGCTAAAGAATGATGATGGATTAAACCCAGATCAGTTGACCGGGGGTGAGTGTTTAATTTGCTCAAACGCTCCGTCCATCATCCCCTTTGGTATCGCTTTGTTCGCCTTAAGTTGGCAGGGTATGCCCAGACGTGGGTCCCTTGCTCACTTTGACACTGGATTCAAGATAGCCTGGCTGATGAGGGTTATGAACCCGAAACCGGTCCCAGGATGCTTGTTTCCGGTCCAGGAAAGACATGGCTTGGCAGTTCAGGCTGGACTGTTTCCATGAGGCACAGGGTCAGACTGATTTGCATATGGCCATGTCTGAACTGGGGTGGTGGAGTGAGCTAAAGAATGATGATTGATTAAACCCAGACCAGTTGACTGGGGGTGAGTGTTTGATTTGCTCAAATGCTCCGTCCATCATCCCCTTTAGTATTGATTTGTTCACCCTAAGTTGGCAGGGTATGCCCAGACGTGGGTCCCTTGATCACTTTGCCACTGGATTCAAGATAGTGTGGCTGATGAGGGTTATGAACCCAAAACTGGTCCCAGGATGCTTGTTTCCAGTCCAGGGAAGATATGGATTGGCAGTTCAGGCTGGATTGTTACCATGAGGCACAGGGTCAGACTGATTTGCATATGGCCATGTCTGAACTGGGGTGGTGGTTTAGTGAGCTAAAGAATGATGATGGATTTAACCCAGATCAGTTGACTGGGGGTGAGTGTGTGATTTGCTCAAATGCTCCGTCCATCATCCCCTTTGGTATCGCTTTGTTTGCCCTAAGTTGGCAGGGTATGCCCAGAAGTGGGTCCCTTGCCCACTTTGCCACTGGATTCAAGATAGCCTGGCTGATGAGGGTTATGAATCCGAAACCGGTCCCAGGATGCTTGTTTCTGGTCCAGGGAAGAAAAGGCTTGGCAGTTCGGGCTGGACTGTTCCCATGAGGCACAGGGTCAGACTGATTTGCATATTGCCATGTCTGAACTGGGGTGGTGGAGTGAGCTAAAGAATGATGATGGATTAAACCCAGATCAGTTGACTGGGGGTGAGTGTTTGATGTGCTCAAATGCTCCGTCCATCATCCCCTTTGGTATCGCTTTGTTTGCCCTAAGTTGGCAGGGTATGCCCAGAAGTGGGTCCCTTGCCCACTTTGCCACTGGATTCAAGATAGCCTGGCTGATGAGGGTTATGAATCCGAAACCGGTCCCAGGATGCTTGTTTCCCTTCCAGGGAAGACATGGCTTGGCAGTTCGGGCTGGACTGTTCCCATGAGGCACAGGGTCAGACTGATTTGTATATGGCCATGTCTGAACTGGGGTGGTGGAGTGAGCTAAAGAATGATGATGGATTAAACCCAGATCAGTTGACTGGGGGCGAGTGTTTGTTTTGCTCAAACGCTCCGTCCATCATCCCCTTTGGTATTGCTATGTTCACCCTAAGTTGGCAGGGTATGCCCAGACGTGGGTCCCTTGCCCACTTTGCCACTGGATTCAAGATAGCCTGGCTGATGAGGGTTATAAATCCGAAACCTGTCCCAGGATGCTTGTTTCCGGTCCAGGGAAGACATGGCTTGGCAGTTCGGGCTGGACTGTTTCCATGAGGCACAGGGTCAGACTGATTTGCATATGGCCATGTCTGAACTTGGGTGGTGGAGTGAGCTAAAGAATGATGATGGATTAAACTCAGATCAGTTGACCGGGGGTGAGTGTTTAATTTGCTCAAACGCTCCGTCCATCATCCCCTTTGGTATCGCTTTGTTCGCCTTAAGTTGGCAGGGTATGCCCAGACGTGGGTCTCTTGCTCACTTTGACACTGGATTCAAGATAGCCTGGCTGAAGAGGGTTATGAACCCGAAACCAGTCCCAGGATGCTTGTTTCCGGTCCAGGAAAGACATGCCTTGGCAGTTCAGGCTGGACTGTTTCCATGAGGCACAGGGTCAGACTGATTTGCATATGGCCATCTGAACTGGGGTGGTGGAGTGAGATAAAGAATGATGATGGATTAAACCCAGATCAGTTGACTGGGGGTGAGTGTTTGATTTGCTCAAACCCTCCGTCCATCATCCCCTTTGGTATCGTTTTTTTCGCCCTAAGTTGGCAGGGTATGCCCAGACGTGGGTCCCTTGCTCACTTTGCCACTGGATTCAAGATAGCCTGGCTGATGAGGGTTATATACCCGAAACCGGTCCCAGGATGCTTGTTTTCGGTCCAGAGAAGACATGGCTTGGCAGTTAGGGCTGGACTTTTCCCATGAGGCTCAGGGTCAGACTGATTTGCATATGGCCATGTCTGAACTGGGGTGGTGGAGTGAGCTAAAGAATGATGATGGATTAAACCCAGATCAGTTGACTGGGGTTGAGTGTTTGATTTGCTCAAACGGTCCGTCCATCATCCCGTTTGGTTTCGCTTTGTTCGCCCTAAGTTGGCAGGGTATGTCCAGATGTGGGTCCCTTGCTCACTTTGCCACTGGATTCAAGATAGCCTGGCTGATGAGGGTTATGAACCTGAAACCGGTCCGAGGATGCTTGTTTCCGGTTCAGGGAAGACATGGATTGGCACTTCGGGCTGGACTGTTCCCATGACGCACAGGGTCAGACTGATTTGCATATGGCCATGTCTGAACTGGGGTGGTGGAGTGAGCTAAAAAATGATGATGGATTAAACCCAGATCAGTTGACTGGGGGTGAGTGTTTGATTTGCTCAAATTCTCCGTCCATCATCCCCTTTGGTATCGCTTTGTTCGTCCTAAGATGGCAGGGTATGCCCGGACGTAGGTCCCTTGCTCACTTTGCCACTGGATTCAAGATAGCCTGGCTGATGAGGGTTATAAACCCGAAACCGGTCCCAGGATGCTTGTTTCCGGTCCCGGGAAGACATGGCTTGGCAGTTCGGGCTGGACTGTTCCCATGAGGCACAGGGTCAGACTGATTTTCATATGGCCATGTCTGAACTGAGGTGGTGGAGTGAGCTAAAGAATAATGATGGATTAAACCGAGATAAGTTGTCTGGGGGTGAGTGTTTGATTTGCTCAAACGCTCTGTCCATCATCCCCTTTGGTATCGCTTTGTTCGCCCTAAGTTGGCAGGGTATGCCCAGACGTGGGTCCCTTGCTCACTTTGCCACTGGATTCAAGATAGCCTGGCTGATGAGGGTTATGAACCCGAAACCGGTCCCAGGATGCTTACTTCCAGTCCAGGGAAGACATGGCTTGGCAGTTCGGGCTGGACTGTTACCATGAGGCACAGGGTCAGACTGATTTGCATATGGCCATGTCTGAACTGGGGTGGTGGTTTAGTGAGCTAAAGAATGATGATAGATTTAACCCAGATCAGTTGACTGGGGGTGAGTGTTTGATTTGCTCGAACGCTCTGTCCATCATCCCCTTTGGTATCGCTTTGTTTGCCCTAAGTTGGCAGGGTATGCCCAGAAGTGGGTCCCTTGCCCACTTTGTCACTGGATTCAAGATAGCCTGGCTGATGAGGGTTATGAATCCGAAACCGGTCCCAGGATACTTGTTTCTGGTCCAGGGAAGACATGGCTTGGCAGTTCGGGCTGGACTGTTCCCATGAGGCACAGGGTCACACTGATTTGCATATGGCCATGTCTGAACTGGGGTGGTGGGGTGAGCTAAAGAATGATGGTGGATTAAACCCAGATCAGTTGACTGTGGGTGAGTGTATGTTTTGCTCAAACGCTCCGTCCATCATCCCCTTTGGTATTTCTTTGTTCGCCCTAAGTTGGCAGGGTATGCCCAGATGTGGGTCCCTTGCCCACTTTGCCACTGGATTCAAGATGGCCTGGCTGATGAGGGTTATGAATCCGAAACCGGTCCCAGGATGCTTGTTTCCGGTCCAGGGAAGACATGGCTTGGCAGTTCGGGTTTGACTGTTCCCATGAGGCACAGGGCAGACTGATTTGCATATGGCCATGTCTTAACTGGGGTGGTGGAGTGAGCTAAAGAATGGTGATGGTTTAAACCCAGATCAGTTGACTGGGGGTGAGTGTTTGATTTGCTCAAACGCTCCGTCCATCATCCCCTTTGGTATCGCTTTGTTCGCCCTAAATTGGCAGGGTATGCCCAGACGTGGGTCCCTTGCTCACTTTGCCACTGGATTCAAGATAGCCTGGCTGATGAGGGTTATGAACCCGAAACCGGTCCCAGGATGCTTGTTTCCGGTCCATAGAAGACATGGCTTGGCAGTTCGGGCTGGACTTTTCCCATGAGGCACAGGGTCAGACTGATTTGCATATGGCCATGTCTGAACTGGGGTGGTGGGGTGAGCTAAAGAATGATGATGGATTAAACCCAGATCAGTTGACTGGGGGTGAGTGTTTTTTATTTACCCAAACGCTCCGTCTATCATCCCGTTTGGTATCGCTTTGTTCGCCCTAAGTTGGCAGGGTATGTACAGATGTGGGTCCCTTGCTCACTTTGCCACTGGATTCAAGATAGCCTGGCTGATGAGGGTTATGAATCTGAAACCGGTCCCAGGATGCTTGTTTCCGGTTCAGGGAAGACATGGATTGGCACTTCGGGCTGGACTGTTCCCATGAGGCACAGGGTCAGACTGATTTGCATATGGCCATGTCTGAACTGGGGTGGTGGAGTGAGGTAAAGAATGATGATGGATTAAACCCAGATCAGTTGACCGGGGGTGAGTGTTTAATTTGCTCAAACGCTCCGTTCATCATCCCCTTTGGTATCGCTTTGTTCGCCTTAAGTTGGCAGGGTATGCCCAGACGTGGGTCCCTTGCTCACTTTGACACTGGATTCAAGATAGCCTGGCTGATGAGGGTTATGAACCCGAAACCGGTCCCAGGATGCTTGTTTCCGGTCCAGGAAAGACATGGCTTGGCAGTTCAGGCTGGACTGTTTCCATGAGGCACAGGGTCAGACTGATTTGCATATGGCCATGTCTGAACTGGGGTGGTGGAGTGAGCTAAAGAATGATGATGGATTAAACCCAAATCAGTTGACTGGGGGTGAGTGTTTGATTTGCTCAAACGCTCCATCAATCATCCCTTTTGGTATCGCTTTGTTTGCCCTAAGTTGGCAGGGTATGCCCAGACGTGGGTCCCTTGCTGACTTTGCCACTGGATTCAAGATAGCCTGTCTGATGAGGGTTATGAACCCGAAACCAGTCCCAGGATGCTTGTTTCTGGCCCAGGGAAGAAAAGGCTTGGCAGTTCGGGCTGGACTGTTCCCATGAGGCACAGGGTCAGACTGATTTGCATATTGCCATGTCTGAACTGGGGTGGTGGAGTGAGCTAAAGAATGATGATGGATTAAACCCAGATCAGTTGACTGGGGGTGAGTGTTTGTTTTGCTCAAACGCTCCGTCCATCATCCCCTTTGGTATCGCTTTGTTTGCCCTAAGTTGGCAGGGTATGCCCAGACGTGGGTCCCTTGCTCACTTTGCCACTGGATTCAAGATAGCCTGTCTGATGAGGGTTATGAACCCGAAACCAGTCCCAGGATGCTTGTTTCCGGTCCAGGGAAGAAAAGGCTTGGCAGTTCGGGCTGGACTGTTCCCATGAGGCACAGGGTCAGACTGATTTGCATATTGCCATGTCTGAACTGGGGTGGTGGAGTGAGCTAAAGAATGATGATGGATTAAACCCAGATCAGTTGACTGGGGGTGAGTGTTTGTTTTGCTCAAACGCTCCGTCCATCATCCCCTTTGGTATCGCGTTGTTCGCCCTAAGTTGGCAGGGTATGCCCAGATGTGGGTCCCTTGCTAACTTTGGCACTGGATTCAAGGTAGCCTGGCAGATGAGGGTTATGAACGCGAAACCCATCCCAGGATGCTTGTTTCTGGTCCAGGGAAGACATGTCTTGGCAGTTCGGGCTGGACTGTTCCCATGAGGCACAGAGTCAGACTGATTTGCATATGGCCATGTCTGAACTGGGGTGGTGGAGTGAACTAAAGAATGATGATGGATTAAACCCAGATCAGTTGACTGGCGGTGAGTGTTTGATTTGCTCAAACGCTCCGTCCATCATCCCCTTTGGTATCGCTTTGTTCGCCATAAGTTGGCAGGGTATGCCCAGACGTGGGTCCCTTGCTCACTTTGCCACTGGATTCAAGATAGCCTGGCTGATGTGAGTTACAACCCTAAACCGGTCCCAGGATGCTTGTTTCCGGTCCCGGGAAGACATGGCTTGGCAGTTCGGGCTGGACTGTTCCCATGAGGCACAGGGTCAGACTGATTTTCATATGGCCATGTCTGAACTGGGGTTGTGGAGTGAGCTAAAGAATGATGATGGATTAAACCGAAATAAGTTGTCTGGGGGTGAGTGTTTGATTTGCTCAAACGCTCCGTCCATCATCCCCTTTGGTATCGCTTTGTTCGCCCTAAGTTGGCAGGGTATGCCCAGACGTGGGTCCCTTGCTCACTTTGCCACTGGATTCAAGATAGCCTGGCTGATGAGGGTTATGAACCCGAAACCGGTCCCAGGATGCTTGCTTCCAGTCCAGGGAAGACATGGCTTGGCAGTTCGGGCTGGACTGTTACCATGAGGCACAGGGTCAGACTGATTTGCATATGGCCATGTCTGAACTGGGGTGGTGGTTTAGTGAGCTAAAGAATGATGATAGATTTAACCCAGATCAGTTGACTGGGGGTGAGTGTTTGATTTGCTCGAACGCTCCGTCCATCATCCCCTTTGGTATCGCTTTGTTTGCCCTAAGTTGGCAGGGTTTGCCCAGAAGTGGGTCCCTTGCCCACTTTGTCACTGGATTCAAGATAGCCTGGCTGATGAGAGTTATGAATCCGAAACCGGTCCCAGGATACTTGTTTCTGGTCCAGGGAAGACATGGCTTGGCAGTTCGGGCTGGACTGTTCCCATGAGGCACAGGGTCACACTGATTTGCATATGGCCATGTCTGAACTGGGGTGGTGGGGTGAGCTAAAGAATGATGATGGATTAAACCCAGATCAGTTGACTGGGGGTAAGTGTTTGTTTTGCTCAAACGCTCCGTCCATCATCCCCTTTGGTATTTCTTTGTTCGCCCTAAGTTGGCAGGGTATGCCCGGATGTGGGTCCCTTGCCCACTTTGCCACTGGATTCAAGATGGCCTGGCTGATGAGGGTTATGAATCCGAAACCGGTCCCAGGATGCTTGTTTCCGGTCCAGGGAAGACATGGCTTGGCAGTTCGGGTTGGACTGTTCCCATGAGGCACAGGGCAGACTGATTTGCATATGGCCATGTCTGAACTGGGGTGGTGGAGTGAGCTAAAGAATGGTGATGGTTTAAACCCAGATCAGTTGACTGGGGGTGAGTGTTTGATTTGCTCAAACGCTCCGTCCATCATCCCCTTTGGTATCGCTTTGTTCGTCCTTAGTTGGCAGGGTATGCCCAGACGTGGGTCCCTTGCTCACTTTGCCACTGGATTCAAGATAACCTGGCTGATGAGGGTTATGAACCCAAAACCGGTCCCAGGATGCTTGTTTCCGGTCCAGAGAAGACATGGCTTGGCAGTTCGGGCTGGACTTTTCCCATGAGGCACAGGGTCAGACTGATTTGCATATGGCCATGTCTGAACTGGGGTGGTGGAGTGAGCTAAAGAATGATGATGGATTAAACCCAGATCAGTTGACTGGGGGTGAGTGTTTTTTATTTGCCCAAACGCTCCGTCTATCATCCCGTTTGGAATCGCTTTGTTCGCCCTAAGTTGGCAGGG
Source organism: Triturus cristatus (assembly GCF_964204655.1). Taxonomy (NCBI): domain Eukaryota; kingdom Metazoa; phylum Chordata; class Amphibia; order Caudata; family Salamandridae; genus Triturus; species Triturus cristatus. Next base: position 535,495,576 of record NC_140579.1, read on the forward strand.
TATGTACAGATGTGGGTCCCTTGCTCACTTTGCCACTGGATTCAAGATAGCCTGGCTGATGAGGGTTATGAATCTGAAACCGGTCCCAGGATGCTTGTTTCCGGTTCAGGGAAGACATGGATTGGCACTTCGGGCTGGACTGTTCCCATGAGGCACAGGGTCAGACTGATTTGCATATGGCCATGTCTGAACTGGGGTGGTGGAGTGAGCTAAAGAATGATGATGGATTAAACCCAGATCAGTTGACCGGGGGTGAGTGTTTAATTTGCTCAAACGCTCCGTCCATCATCCCCTTTGGTATCGCTTTGTTCGCCTTAAGTTGGCAGGGTATGCCCAGACGTGGGTCCCTTGCTCACTTTGACACTGGATTCAAGATAGCCTGGCTGATGAGGGTTATGAACCCGAAACCGGTCCCAGGATGCTTGTTTCCGGTCCAGGAAAGACATGGCTTGGCAGTTCAGGCTGGACTGTTTCCATGAGGCACAGGGTCAGACTGATTTGCATATGGCCATGTCTGAACTGGAGTGGTGGAGTGAGCTAAAGAATGATGATTGATTAAACCCAGACCAGTTGACTGGGGGTGAGTGTTTGATTTGCTCAAATGCTCCGTCCATCATCCCCTTTAGTATTGATTTGTTCACCCTAAGTTGGCAGGGTATGCCCAGACGTGGGTCCCTTGATCACTTTGCCACTGGATTCAAGATAGTGTGGCTGATGAGGGTTATGAACCCAAAACTGGTCCCAGGATGCTTGTTTCCAGTCCAGGGAAGATATGGATTGGCAGTTCAGGCTGGATTGTTACCATGAGGCACAGGGTCAGACTGATTTGCATATGGCCATGTCTGAACTGGGGTGGTGGTTTAGTGAGCTAAAGAATGATGATGGATTTAACCCAGATCAGTTGACTGGGGGTGAGTGTGTGATTTGCTCAAACACTCCGTCCATCATCCCCTTTGGTATCGCTTTGTTTGCCCTAAGTTGGCAGGGTATGCCCAGAAGTGGGTCCCTTGCCCACTTTGCCACTGGATTCAAGATAGCCTGGCTGATGAGGGTTATGAATCCGAAACCGGTCCCAGGATGCTTGTTTCCCTTCCAGGGAAGACATGGCTTGGCAGTTCGGGCTGGACTGTTCCCATGAGGCACAGGGTCAGACTGATTTGTATATGGCCATGTCTGAACTGGGGTGGTGGAGTGAGCTAAAGAATGATGATGGATTAAACCCAGATCAGTTGACTGGGGGTGAGTGTTTGTTTTGCTCAAACGCTCCGTCCATCATCCCCTTTGGTATTGCTATGTTCACCCTAAGTTGGCAGGGTATGCCCAGACGTGGGTCCCTTGCCCACTTTGCCACTGGATTCAAGATAGCCTGGCTGATGAGGGTTATAAATCCAAAACCTGTCCCAGGATGCTTGTTTCCGGTCCAGGGAAGACATGGCTTGGCAGTTCGGGCTGGACTGTTTCCATGAGGCACAGGGTCAGACTGATTTGCATATGGCCATGTCTGAACTTGGGTGGTGGAGTGAGCTAAAGAATGATGATGGATTAAACTCAGATCAGTTGACCGGGGGTGAGTGTTTAATTTGCTCAAACGCTCCGTCCATCATCCCCTTTGGTATCGCTTTGTTCGCCTTAAGTTGGCAGGGTATGCCCAGACGTGGGTCTCTTGCTCACTTTGACACTGGATTCAAGATAGCCTGGCTGAAGAGGGTTATGAACCCGAAACCAGTCCCAGGATGCTTGTTTCCGGTCCAGGAAAGACATGGCTTGGCAGTTCAGGCTGGACTGTTTCCATGAGGCACAGGGTCAGACTGATTTGCATATGGCCATCTGAACTGGGGTGGTGGAGTGAGATAAAGAATGATGATGGATTAAACCCAGATCAGTTGACTGGGGGTGAGTGTTTGATTTGCTCAAACCCTCCGTCCATCATCCCCTTTGGTATCGTTTTTTTGCCCTAAGTTGGCAGGGTATGCCCAGACGTGGGTCCCTTGCTCACTTTGCCACTGGATTCAAGATAGCCTGGCTGATGAGGGTTATATACCCGAAACCGGTCCCAGGATGCTTGTTTTCGGTCCAGAGAAGACATGGCTTGGCAGTTAGGGCTGGACTTTTCCCATGAGGCTCAGGGTCAGACTGATTTGCATATGGCCATGTCTGAACTGGGGTGGTGGAGTGAGCTAAAGAATGATGATGGATTAAACCCAGATCAGTTGACTGGGGGTGAGTTTTGATTTGCTCAAACGGTCCGTCCATCATCCCGTTTGGTTTCGCTTTGTTCGCCCTAAGTTGGCAGGGTATGTCCAGATGTGGGTCCCTTGCTCACTTTGCCACTGGATTCAAGATAGCCTGGCTGATGAGGGTTATATACCCGAAACCGGTCCCAGGATGCTTGTTTTCGGTCCAGAGAAGACATGGCTTGGCAGTTAGGGCTGGACTTTTCCCATGAGGCTCAGGGTCAGACTGATTTGCATATGGCCATGTCTGAACTGGGGTGGTGGAGTGAGCTAAAGAATGATGATGGATTAAACCCAGATCAGTTGACTGGGGGTGAGTGTTTGATTTGCTCAAACGGTCCGTCCATCATCCCGTTTGGTTTCGCTTTGTTCGCCCTAAGTTGGCAGGGTATGTCCAGATGTGGGTCCCTTGCTCACTTTGCCACTGGATTCAAGATAGCCTGGCTGATGAGGGTTATGAACCTGAAACCGGTCCGAGGATGCTTGTTTCCGGTTCAGGGAAGACATGGATTGGCACTTCGGGCTGGACTGTTCCCATGACGCACAGGGTCAGACTGATTTGCATATGGCCATGTCTGAACTGGGGTGGTGGAGTGAGCTAAAAAATGATGATGGATTAAACCCAGATCAGTTGACTGGGGGTGAGTGTTTGATTTGCTCAAATGCTCCGTCCATCATCCCCTTTGGTATCGCTTTGTTCGTCCTAAGATGGCAGGGTATGCCCGGACGTAGGTCCCTTGCTCACTTTGCCACTGGATTCAAGATAGCCTGGCTGATGAGGGTTATAAATCCAAAACCTGTCCCAGGATGCTTGTTTCCGGTCCAGGGAAGACATGGCTTGGCAGTTCGGGCTGGACTGTTTCCATGAGGCACAGGGTCAGACTGATTTGCATATGGCCATGTCTGAACTTGGGTGGTGGAGTGAGCTAAAGAATGATGATGGATTAAACTCAGATCAGTTGACCGGGGGTGAGTGTTTAATTTGCTCAAACGCTCCGTACATCATCCCCTTTGGTATCGCTTTGTTCGCCTTAAGTTGGCAGGGTATGCCCAGACGTGGGTCTCTTGCTCACTTTGACACGGATTCAAGATAGCCTGGCTGAAGAGGGTTATGAACCCGAAACCAGTCCCAGGATGCTTGTTTCCGGTCCAGGAAAGACATGGCTTGGCAGTTCAGGCTGGACTGTTTCCATGAGGCACAGGGTCAGACTGATTTGCATATGGCCATCTGAACTGGGGTGGTGGAGTGAGATAAAGAATGATGATGGATTAAACCCAGATCAGTTGACTGGGGGTGAGTGTTTGATTTGCTCAAACCCTCCGTCCATCATCCCCTTTGGTATCGTTTTTTTGCCCTAAGTTGGCAGGGTATGCCCAGACGTGGGTCCCTTGCTCACTTTGCCACTGGATTCAAGATAGCCTGGCTGATGAGGGTTATATACCCGAAACCGGTCCCAGGATGCTTGTTTTCGGTCCAGAGAAGACATGGCTTGGCAGTTAGGGCTGGACTTTTCCCATGAGGCTCAGGGTCAGACTGATTTGCATATGGCCATGTCTGAACTGGGGTGGTGGAGTGAGCTAAAGAATGATGATGGATTAAACCCAGATCAGTTGACTGGGGGTGAGTGTTTGATTTGCTCAAACGGTCCGTCCATCATCCCGTTTGGTTTCGCTTTGTTCGCCCTAAGTTGGCAGGGTATGTCCAGATGTGGGTCCCTTGCTCACTTTGCCACTGGATTCAAGATAGCCTGGCTGATGAGGGTTATGAACCTGAAACCGGTCCGAGGATGCTTGTTTCCGGTTCAGGGAAGACATGGATTGGCACTTCGGGCTGGACTGTTCCCATGACGCACAGGGTCAGACTGATTTGCATATGGCCATGTCTGAACTGGGGTGGTGGAGTGAGCTAAAAAATGATGATGGATTAAACCCAGATCAGTTGACTGGGGGTGAGTGTTTGATTTGCTCAAACGGTCCGTCCATCATCCCATTTGGTTTCGCTTTGTTCGCCCTAAGTTGGCAGGGTATGTCCAGATGTGGGTCCCTTGCTCACTTTGCCACTGGATTCAAGATAGCCTGGCTGATGAGGGTTATGAACCCGAAACCGGTCCCAGGATGCTTACTTCCAGTCCAGGGAAGACATGGCTTGGCAGTTCGGGCTGGACTGTTACCATGAGGCACAGGGTCAGAGTGATTTGCATATGGCCATGTCTGAACTGGGGTGGTGGTTTAGTGAGCTAAAGAATGATGATAGATTTAACCCAGATCAGTTGACTGGGGGTGAGAGTTTGATTTGCTCGAACGCTCTGTCCATCATCCCCTTTGGTATCGCTTTGTTTGCCCTAAGTTGGCAGGGTATGCCCAGAAGTGGGTCCCTTGCCCACTTTGTCACTGGATTCAAGATAGCCTGGCTGATGAGGGTTATGAATCCGAAACCGGTCCCAGTATACTTGTTTCTGGTCCAGGGAAGACATGGCTTGGCAGTTCGGGCTGGACTGTTCCCATGAGGCACAGGGTCACACTGATTTGCATATGGCCATGTCTGAACTGGGGTGGTGGGGTGAGCTAAAGAATGATGGTGGATTAAACCCAGATCAGTTGACTGTGGGTGAGTGTATGTTTTGCTCAAACGCTCCGTCCATCATCCCCTTTGGTATTTCTTTGTTCGCCCTAAGTTGGCAGGGTATGCCCAGATGTGGGTCCCTTGCCCACTTTGCCACTGGATTCAAGATGGCCTGGCTGATGAGGGTTATGAATCCGAAACCGGTCCCAGGATGCTTGTTTCCGGTCCAGGGAAGACATGGCTTGGCAGTTCGGGTTTGACTGTTCCCATGAGGCACAGGGCAGACTGATTTGCATATGGCCATGTCTTAACTGGGGTGGTGGAGTGAGCTAAAGAATGGTGATGGTTTAAACCCAGATCAGTTGACTGGGGGTGAGTGTTTGATTTGCTCAAACGCTCCGTCCATCATCCCCTTTGGTATCGCTTTGTTCGCCCTAAATTGGCAGGGTATGCCCAGACGTGGGTCCCTTGCTCACTTTGCCACTGGATTCAAGATAGCCTGGCTGATGAGGGTTATGAACCCGAAACCGGTCCCAGGATGCTTGTTTCCGGTCCATAGAAGACATGGCTTGGCAGTTCGGGCTGGACTTTTCCCATGAGGCACAGGGTCAGACTGATTTGCATATGGCCATGTCTGAACTGGGGTGGTGGGGTGAGCTAAAGAATGATGATGGATTAAACCCAGATCAGTTGACTGGGGGTGAGTGTTTTTTATTTGCCCAAACGCTCCGTCTATCATCCCGTTTGGTATCGCTTTGTTCGCCCTAAGTTGGCAGGGTATGTACAGATGTGGGTCCCTTGCTCACTTTGCCACTGGATTCAAGATAGCCTGGCTGATGAGGGTTATGAATCTGAAACCGGTCCCAGGATGCTTGTTTCCGGTTCAGGGAAGACATGGATTGGCACTTCGGGCTGGACTGTTCCCATGAGGCACAGGGTCAGACTGATTTGCATATGGCCATGTCTGAACTGGGGTGGTGGAGTGAGCTAAAGAATGATGATGGATTAAACCCAGATCAGTTGACCGGGGGTGAGTGTTTAATTTGCTCAAACGCTCCGTTCATCATCCCCTTTGGCATCGCTTTGTTCGTCCTAAGATGGCAGGGTATGCCCGGACGTAGGTCCAGTGCTCACTTTGCCACTGGATTCAAGATAGCCTGGCTGATGAGGGTTATAAACCCGAAACCGGTCCCAGGATGCTTGTTTCCGGTCCCGGGAAGACATGGCTTGGCAGTTCGGGCTGGACTGTTCCCATGAGGCACAGGGTCAGACTGATTTTCATATGGCCATGTCTGAACTGAGTTGGTGGAGTGAGCTAAAGAATAATGATGGATTAAACCGAGATAAGTTGTCTGGGGGTGAGTGTTTGATTTGCTCAAACGCTCTGTCCATCATCCCCTTTGGTATCGCTTTGTTCGCCCTAAGTTGGCAGGGTATGCCCAGACGTGGGTCCCTTGCTCACTTTGCCACTGGATTCAAGATAGCCTGGCTGATGAGGGTTATGAACCCGAAACCGGTCCCAGGATGCTTACTTCCAGTCCAGGGAAGACATGGCTTGGCAGTTCGGGCTGGACTGTTACCATGAGGCACAGGGTCAGACTGATTTGCATATGGCCATGTCTGAACTGGGGTGGTGGTTTAGTGAGCTAAAGAATGATGATAGATTTAACCCAGATCAGTTGACTGGGGGTGAGTGTTTGATTTGCTCGAACGCTCTGTCCATCATCCCCTTTGGTATCGCTTTGTTTGCCCTATGTTGGCAGGGTATACCCAGAAGTGGGTCCCTTGCCCACTTTGTCACTGGATTCAAGATAGCCTGGCTGATGAGGGTTATGAATCCGAAACCGGTCCCAGGATACTTGTTTCTGGTCCAGGGAAGACATGGCTTGGCAGTTCGGGCTGGACTGTTCCCATGAGGCACAGGGTCAGACTGATTTGCATATTGCCATGTCTGAACTGGGGTGGTGGAGTGAGCTAAAGAATGATGATGGATTAAACCCAGATCAGTTGACTGGGGGTGAGTGTTTGTTTTGCTCAAACGCTCCGTCCATCATCCCCTTTGGTATCGCGTTGTTCGCCCTGAGTTGGCAGGGTATGCCCAGATGTGGGTCCCTTGCTAACTTTGGCACTGGATTCAAGGTAGCCTGGCAGATGAGGGTTATGAACGCGAAACCCGTCCAGGACACTTGTTTCTGGTCCAGGGAAGACATGGCTTGGCAGTTCGGGCCGGACTGTTCCCATGAGGCACAGGGTCACACTGATTTGCATATGGCCATGTCTGAACTGGGGTGGTGGGGTGAGCAAAAGAATGATGATGGATTAAACCCAGATCAGTTGACTGGGGGTAAGTGTTTGTTTTGCTCAAACGCTGCGTCCATCATCCCCTTTGGTATTTCTTTGTTCGCCCTAAGTTGGCAGGGTATGCCCAGATGTGGGTCCCTTGCCCACTTTGCCACTGGATTCAAGATGGCCTGGCTGATGAGGGTTATGAATCCGAAACCGGTCCCAGGATGCTTGTTTCCGGTCCAGGGAAGACATGGCTTGGCAGTTCGTGTTGGACTGTTCCCATGAGGCACAGGGCAGACTGATTTGCATATGGCCATGTCTGAACTGGGGTGGTGGAGTGAGCTAAAGAATGGTGATGGTTTAAACCCAGATCAGTTGACTGGGGGTGAGTGTTTGATTTGCTCAAACGCTCCGTCCATCATCCCCTTTGGTATCGCTTTGTTCGCCCTAAGTTGGCAGGGTATGCCCAGACGTGGGTCCCTTGCTCACTTTGCCACTGGATTCAAGATAGCCTGGCTGATGAGGGTTATGAACCCGAAACCGGTCCCAGGAAGCTTGTTTCCGGTCCAGAGAAGACATGGCTTGGCAGTTCGGGCTGGACTTTTCCCATGAGGCACAGGGTCAGACTGATTTGCATGTGGCCATGTCTGAACTGGGGTGGTGGAGTGAGCTAAAGAATGATGATGGATTAAACCCAGATCAGTTTACTTGGGGTGAGTGTTGTTTATTTGCCCAAACGCTCCGTCTATCATCCCGTTTGGAATCGCTTTGTTCGCCCTAAGTTGGCAGGGTATGTACAGATGTGGGTCCCTTGCTCACTTTGCCACTGGATTCAAGATAGCCTGGCTGATGAGGGTTATGAATCTGAAACCGGTCCCAGGATGCTTCTTTCCGGGTCAGGGAAGACATGGATTGGCACTTCGGGCTGGACTGTTCCCATGAGGCACAGGGTCAGACTGATTTGCATATGGCCATGTCTGAACTGGGGTGGTGGAGTGAGCTAAAGAATGATGATGGATTAAACCCAGATCAGTTGACCGGGGGTGAGTGTTTAATTTGCTCAAACGCTCCGTCCATCATCCCCTTTGGTATCGCTTTGTTCGCCTTAAGTTGGCAGGGTATGTACAGACGTGGGTCCCTTGCTCACTTTGACACTGGATTCAAGATAGCCTGGCTGATGAGGGTTATGAACCCGAAACCGGTCCCAGGATGCTTGTTTCCGGTCCAGGAAAGACATGGCTTGGCAGTTCAGGCTGGACTGTTTCCATGAGGCACAGGGTCAGACTGATTTGCATATGGCCATGTCTGAACTGGGGTGGTGGAGTGAGCTAAAGAATGATGATTGATTAAACCCAGACCAGTTGACTGGGGGTGAGTGTGTGATTTGCTCAAACACTCCGTCCATCATCCCCTTTGGTATCGCTTTGTTTGCCCTAAGTTGGCAGGGTATGCCCAGAAGTGGGTCCCTTGCCCACTTTGCCACTGGATTCAAGATAGCCTGGCTGATGAGGGTTATGAATCCGAAACCGGTCCCAGGATGCTTGTTTCCCTTCCAGGGAAGACATGGCTTGGCAGTTCGGGCTGGACTGTTCCCATGAGGCACAGGGTCAGACTGATTTGTATATGGCCATGTCTGAACTGGGGTGGTGGAGTGAGCTAAAGAATGATGACGGATTAAACCCAGATCAGTTGACTGGGGGTGAGTGTTTGTTTTGCTCAAACGCTCCGTCCATCATCCCCTTTGGTATTGCTATGTTCGCCCTAAGTTGGCAGGGTATGCCAAGACATGGGTCCCTTGCCCACTTTGCCACTGGATTCAAGATAGCCTGGCTGATGAGGGTTATAAATCCGAAACCTGTCCCAGGATGCTTGTTTCCGGTCCAGGGAAGACATGGCTTGGCAGTTCGGGCTGGACTGTTTCCATGAGGCACAGGGTCAGACTGATTTGCATATGGCCATGTCTGAACTTGGGTGGTGGAGTGAGCTAAAGAATGATGATGGATTAAACTCAGATCAGTTGACCGGGGGTGAGTGTTTAATTTGCTCAAACGCTCCGTCCATCATCCCCTTTGGTATCGCTTTGTTCGCCTTAAGTTGGCAGGGTATGCCCAGACGTGGGTCTCTTGCTCACTTTGACACTGGATTCAAGATAGCCTGGCTGATGAGGGTAATGAACCCGAAACCAGTCCCAGGATGCTTGTTTCCGGTCCAGGAAAGACATGGCTTGGCAGTTCAGGCTGGACTGTTTCCATGAGGCACAGGGTCAGACTGATTTGCATATGGCCATCTGAACTGGGGTGGTGGAGTGAGCTAAAGAATGATGATGGATTAAACCCAGATTAGTTGACTGGCGGTGAGTGTTTGATTTGCTCAAACGCTCCGTCCATCATCCCCTTTGGTATCGCTTTGTTCGCCATAAGTTGGCAGGGTATGCCCAGACGTGGGTCCCTTGCTCACTTTGCCACTGGATTCAAGATAGCCTGGCTGATGTGAGTTACAACCCTAAACCGGTCCCAGGATGCTTGTTTCCGGTCCCGGGAAGACATGGCTTGGCAGTTCAGGCTGGACTGTTCCCATGAGGCACAGGGTCAGACTGATTTTCATATGGCCATGTCTGAACTGGGGTTGTGGAGTGAGCTAAAGAATGATGATGGATTAAACCGAGATAAGTTGTCTGGGGGTGAGTGTTTGATTTGCTCAAACGCTCCGTCCATCATCCCCTTTGGTATCGCTTTGTTCGCCCTAAGTTGGCAGGGTATGCCCAGACGTGGGTCCCTTGCTCACTTTGCCACTGGATTCAAGATAGCCTGGCTGATGAGGGTTATGAACCCGAAACCGGTCCCAGGATGCTTGCTTCCAGTCCAGGGAAGACATGGCTTGGCAGTTCGGGCTGGACTGTTACCATGAGGCACAGGGTCAGACTGATTTGCATATGGCCATGTCTGAACTGGGGTGGTGGTTTAGTGAGCTAAAGAATGATGATAGATTTAACCCAGATCAGTTGACTGGGGGTGAGTGTTTGATTTGCTCGAACGCTCCGTCCATCATCCCCTTTGGTATCGCTTTGTTTGCCCTAAGTTGGCAGGGTTTGCCCAGAAGTGGGTCCCTTGCCCACTTTGTCACTGGATTCAAGATAGCCTGGCTGATGAGGGTTATGAATCCGAAACCGGTCCCAGGATACTTGTTTCTGGTCCAGGGAAGACATGGCTTGGCAGTTCGGGCTGGACTGTTCCCATGAGGCACAGGGTCACACTGATTTGCATATGGCCATGTCTGAACTGGGGTGGTGGGGTGAGCTAAAGAATGATGATGGATTAAACCCAGATCAGTTGACTGGGGGTAAGTGTTTGTTTTGCTCAAACGCTCCGTCCATCATCCCCTTTGGTATTTCTTTGTTCGCCCTAAGTTGGCAGGGTATGCCCAGATGTGGGTCCCTTGCCCACTTTGCCACTGGATTCAAGATGGCCTGGCTGATGAGGGTTATGAATCCGAAACCGGTCCCAGGATGCTTGTTTCCGGTCCAGGGAAGACATGGCTTGGCAGTTCGGGTTGGACTGTTCCCATGAGGCACAGGGCAGACTGATTTGCATATGGCCATGTCTGAACTGGGGTGGTGGAGTGAGCTAAAGAATGGTGATGGTTTAAACCCAGATCAGTTGACTGGGGGTGAGTGTTTGTTTTGCTCAAACGCTCCGTCCATCATCCCCTTTGGTATTGCTATGTTCGCCCTAAGTTGGCAGGGTATGCCAAGACATGGGTCCCTTGCCCACTTTGCCACTGGATTCAAGATAGCCTGGCTGATGAGGGTTATAAATCCGAAACCTGTCCCAGGATGCTTGTTTCCGGTCCAGGGAAGACATGGCTTGGCAGTTCGGGCTGGACTGTTTCCATGAGGCACAGGGTCAGACTGATTTGCATATGGCCATGTCTGAACTTGGGTGGTGGAGTGAGCTAAAGAATGATGATGGATTAAACTCAGATCAGTTGACCGGGGGTGAGTGTTTAATTTGCTCAAACGCTCCGTCCATCATCCCCTTTGGTATCGCTTTGTTCGCCTTAAGTTGGCAGGGTATGCCCAGACGTGGGTCTCTTGCTCACTTTGACACTGGATTCAAGATAGCCTGGCTGATGAGGGTAATGAACCCGAAACCAGTCCCAGGATGCTTGTTTCCGGTCCAGGAAAGACATGGCTTGGCAGTTCAGGCTGGACTGTTTCCATGAGGCACAGGGTCAGACTGATTTGCATATGGCCATCTGAACTGGGGTGGTGGAGTGAGCTAAAGAATGATGATGGATTAAACCCAGATTAGTTGACTGGCGGTGAGTGTTTGATTTGCTCAAACGCTCCGTCCATCATCCCCTTTGGTATCGCTTTGTTCGCCATAAGTTGGCAGGGTATGCCCAGACGTGGGTCCCTTGCTCACTTTGCCACTGGATTCAAGATAGCCTGGCTGATGTGAGTTACAACCCTAAACCGGTCCCAGGATGCTTGTTTCCGGTCCCGGGAAGACATGGCTTGGCAGTTCAGGCTGGACTGTTCCCATGAGGCACAGGGTCAGACTGATTTTCATATGGCCATGTCTGAACTGGGGTTGTGGAGTGAGCTAAAGAATGATGATGGATTAAACCGAGATAAGTTGTCTGGGGGTGAGTGTTTGATTTGCTCAAACGCTCCGTCCATCATCCCCTTTGGTATCGCTTTGTTCGCCCTAAGTTGGCAGGGTATGCCCAGACGTGGGTCCCTTGCTCACTTTGCCACTGGATTCAAGATAGCCTGGCTGATGAGGGTTATGAACCCGAAACCGGTCCCAGGATGCTTGCTTCCAGTCCAGGGAAGACATGGCTTGGCAGTTCGGGCTGGACTGTTACCATGAGGCACAGGGTCAGACTGATTTGCATATGGCCATGTCTGAACTGGGGCGGTGGTTTAGTGAGCTAAAGAATGATGATAGATTTAACCCAGATCAGTTGACTGGGGGTGAGTGTTTGATTTGCTCGAACGCTCCGTCCATCATCCCCTTTGGTATCGCTTTGTTTGCCCTAAGTTGGCAGGGTTTGCCCAGAAGTGGGTCCCTTGCCCACTTTGTCACTGGATTCAAGATAGCCTGGCTGATGAGGGTTATGAATCCGAAACCGGTCCCAGTATACTTGTTTCTGGTCCAGGGAAGACATGGCTTGGCAGTTCGGGCTGGACTGTTCCCATGAGGCACAGGGTCACACTGATTTGCATATGGCCATGTCTGAACTGGGGTGGTGGGGTGAGCTAAAGAATGATGATGGATTAAACCCAGATCAGTTGACTGGGGGTAAGTGTTTGTTTTGCTCAAACGCTCCGTCCATCATCCCCTTTGGTATTTCTTTGTTCGCCCTAAGTTGGCAGGGTATGCCCAGATGTGGGTCCCTTGCCCACTTTGCCACTGGATTCAAGATGGCCTGGCTGATGAGGGTTATGAATCCGAAACCGGTCCCAGGATGCTTGTTTCCGGTCCAGGGAAGACATGGCTTGGCAGTTCGGGTTGGACTGTTCCCATGAGGCACAGGGCAGACTGATTTGCATATGGCCATGTCTGAACTGGGGTGGTGGAGTGAGCTAAAGAATGGTGATGGTTTAAACCCAGATCAGTTGACTGGGGGTGAGTGTTTGATTTGCTCAAACGCTCCGTCCATCATCCCCTTTGGTATCGCTTTGTTCGCCCTAAGTTGGCAGGGTATGTCCAGATGTGGGTCCCTTGCTCACTTTGCCACTGGATTCAAGATAGCCTGGCTGATGAGGGTTTTATACCCGAAACCGGTCCCAGGATGCTTGTTTTCGGTCCAGAGAAGACATGGCTTGGCAGTTAGGGCTGGACTTTTCCCATGAGGCTCAGGGTCAGACTGATTTGCATATGGCCATGTCTGAACTGGGGTGGTGGAGTGAGCTAAAGAATGATGATGGATTAAACCCAGATCAGTTGACTGGGGGTGAGTGTTTGATTTGCTCAAACGGTCCGTCCATCATCCCGTTTGGTTTCGCTTTGTTCGCCCTAAGTTGGCAGGGTATGTCCAGATGTGGGTCCCTTGCTCACTTTGCCACTGGATTCAAGATAGCCTGGCTGATGAGGGTTATGAACCTGAAACCGGTCCGAGGATGCTTGTTTCCGGTTCAGGGAAGACATGGATTGGCACTTCGGGCTGGACTGTTCCCATGACGCACAGGGTCAGACTGATTTGCATATGGCCATGTCTGAACTGGGGTGGTGGAGTGAGCTAAAAAATGATGATGGATTAAACCCAGATCAGTTGACTGGGGGTGAATGTTTGATTTGCTCAAATGCTCCGTCCATCATCCCCTTTGGTATCGCTTTGTTCGTCCTAAGATGGCAGGGTATGCCCGGACGTAGGTCCCTTGCTCACTTTGCCACTGGATTCAAGATAGCCTGGCTGATGAGGGTTATAAACCCGAAACCGGTCCCAGGATGCTTGTTTCCGGTCCCGGGAAGACATGGCTTGGCAGTTCGGGCTGGACTGTTCCCATGAGGCACAGGGTCAGACTGATTTTCATATGGCCATGTCTGAACTGAGGTGGTGGAGTGAGCTAAAGAATAATGATGGATTAAACCGAGATAAGTTGTCTGGGGGTGAGTGTTTGATTTGCTCAAACGCTCTGTCCATCATCCCCTTTGGTATCGCTTTGTTCGCCCTAAGTTGGCAGGGTATGCCCAGACGTGGGTCCCTTGCTCACTTTGCCACTGGATTCAAGATAGCCTGGCTGATGAGGGTTATGAACCCGAAACCGGTCCCAGGATGCTTACTTCCAGTCCAGGGAAGACATGGCTTGGCAGTTCGGGCTGGACTGTTACCATGAGGCACAGGGTCAGACTGATTTGCATATGGCCATGTCTGAACTGGGGTGGTGGTTTAGTGAGCTAAAGAATGATGATAGATTTAACCCAGATCAGTTGACTGGGGGTGAGTGTTTGATTTGCTCGAACGCTCTGTCCATCATTCCCTTTGGTATCGCTTTGTTTGCCCTAAGTTGGCAGGGTATGCCCAGAAGTGGGTCCCTTGCCCACTTTGTCACTGGATTCAAGATAGCCTGGCTGATGAGGGTTATGAATCCGAAACCGGTCCCAGGATACTTGTTTCTGGTCCAGGGAAGACATGGCTTGGCAGTTCGGGCTGGACTGTTCCTATGAGGCACAGGGTCACACTGATTTGCATATGGCCATGTCTGAACTGGGGTGGTGGGGTGAGCTAAAGAATGATGGTGGATTAAACCCAGATCAGTTGACTGTGGGTGAGTGTATGTTTTGCTCAAACGCTCCGTCCATCATCCCCTTTGGTATTTCTTTGTTCGCCCTAAGTTGGCAGGGTATGCCCAGATGTGGGTCCCTTGCCCACTTTGCCACTGGATTCAAGATGGCCTGGCTGATGAGGGTTATGAATCCGAAACCGGTCCCAGGATGCTTGTTTCCGGTCCAGGGAAGACATGGCTTGGCAGTTCGGGTTTGACTGTTCCCATGAGGCACAGGGCAGACTGATTTGCATATGGCCATGTCTTAACTGGGGTGGTGGAGTGAGCTAAAGAATGGTGATGGTTTAAACCCAGATCAGTTGACTGGGGGTGAGTGTTTGATTTGCTCAAACGCTCCGTCCATCATCCCCTTTGGTATCGCTTTGTTCGCCCTAAATTGGCAGGGTATGCCCAGACGTGGGTCCCTTGCTCACTTTGCCACTGGATTCAAGATAGCCTGGCTGATGAGGGTTATGAACCCGAAACCGGTCCCAGGATGCTTGTTTCCGGTCCATAGAAGACATGGCTTGGCAGTTCGGGCTGGACTTTTCCCATGAGGCACAGGGTCAGACTGATTTGCATATGGCCATGTCTGAACTGGGGTGGTGGGGTGAGCTAAAGAATGATGATGGATTAAACCCAGATCAGTTGACTGGGGGTGAGTGTTTTTTATTTGCCCAAACGCTCCGTCTATCATCCCGTTTGGTATCGCTTTGTTCGCCCTAAGTTGGCAGGGTATGTACAGATGTGGGTCCCTTGCTCACTTTGCCACTGGATTCAAGATAGCCTGGCTGATGAGGGTTATGAATCTGAAACCGGTCCCAGGATGCTTGTTTCCGGTTCAGGGAAGACATGGATTGGCACTTCGGGCTGGACTGTTCCCATGAGGCACAGGGTCAGACTGATTTGCATATGGCCATGTCTGAACTGGGGTGGTGGAGTGAGCTAAAGAATGATGATGGATTAAACCCAGATCAGTTGACCGGGGGTGAGTGTTCAATTTGCTCAAACGCTCCGTTCATCATCCCCTTTGGTATCGCTTTGTTCGCCTTAAGTTGGCAGGGTATGCCCAGACGTGGGTCCCTTGCTCACTTTGACACTGGATTCAAGATAGCCTGGCTGATGAGGGTTATGAACCCAAAACCGGTCCCAGGATGCTTGTTTCCGGTCCAGGAAAGACATGGCTTGGCAGTTCAGGCTGGACTGTTTCCATGAGGCACAGGGTCAGACTGATTTGCATATGGCCATGTCTGAACTGGGGTGGTGGAGTGAGCTAAAGAATGATGATGGATTAAACCCAAATCAGTTGACTGGGGGTGAGTGTTTGATTTGCTCAAACGCTCCATCAATCATCCCTTTTGGTATCGCTTTGTTTGCCCTAAGTTGGCAGGGTATGCCCAGACGTGGGTCCCTTGCTGACTTTGCCACTGGATTCAAGATAGCCTGTCTGATGAGGGTTATGAACCCAAAACCAGTCCCAGGATGCTTGTTTCCGGTCCAGGGAAGAAAAGGCTTGGCAGTTCGGGCTGGACTGTTCCCATGAGGCTCAGGGTCAGACTGATTTGCATATGGCCATGTCTGAACTGGGGTGGTGGAGTGAGCTAAAGAATGATGATGGATTAAACCCAGATCAGTTGACTGGGGGTGAGCGTTTGATTTGCTCAAACGGTCCGTCCATCATCCCGTTTGGTTTCGCTTTGTTCGCCGTAAGTTGGCAGGGTATGTCCAGATGTGGGTCCCTTGCTCACTTTGCCACTGGATTCAAGATAGCCTGGCTGATGAGGGTTATGAACCTGAAACCGGTCCGAGGATGCTTGTTTCCGGTTCAGGGAAGACATGGATTGGCACTTCGGGCTGGACTGTTCCCATGACGCACAGGGTCAGACTGATTTGCATATGGCCATGTCTGAACTGGGGTGGTGGAGTGAGCTAAAAAATGATGATGGATTAAACCCAGATCAGTTGACTGGGGGTGAGTGTTTGATTTGCTCAAATGCTCCGTCCATCATCCCCTTTGGTATCGCTTTGTTCGTCCTAAGATGGCAGGGTATGCCCGGACGTAGGTCCCTTGCTCACTTTGCCACTGGATTCAAGATAGCCTGGCTGATGAGGGTTATAAACCCGAAACCGTTCCCAGGATGCTTGTTTCCGGTCCCGGGAAGACATGGCTTGGCAGTTCGGGCTGGACTGTTCCCATGAGGCACAGGGTCAGACTGATTTTCATATGGCCATGTCTGAACTGAGGTGGTGGAGTGAGCTAAAGAATAATGATGGATTAAACTGAGATAAATTGTCTGGGGGTGAGTGTTTGATTTGCTCAAACGCTCTGTCCATCATCCCCTTTGGTATCGCTTTGTTCGCCCTAAGTTGGCAGGGTATGCCCAGACGTGGGTCCCTTGCTCACTTTGCCACTGGATTCAAGATAGCCTGGCTGATGAGGGTTATGAACCCGAAACCGGTCCCAGGATGCTTACTTCCAGTCCAGGGAAGACATGGCTTGGCAGTTCGGGCTGGACTGTTACCATGAGGCACAGGGTCAGACTGATTTGCATATGGCCATGTCTGAACTGGGGTGGTGGTTTAGTGAGCTAAAGAATGATGATAGATTTAACCCAGATCAGTTGACTGGGGGTGAGTGTTTGATTTGCTCGAACGCTCTGTCCATCATCCCCTTTGGTATCGCTTTGTTTGCCCTATGTTGGCAGGGTATGCCCAGAAGTGGGTCCCTTGCCCACTTTGTCACTGGATTCAAGATAGCCTGGCTGATGAGGGTTATGAATCCGAAACCGGTCCCAGGATACTTGTTTCTGGTCCAGGGAAGACATGGCTTGGCAGTTCGGGCTGGACTGTTCCCATGAGGCACAGGGTCAGACTGATTTGCATATTGCCATGTCTGAACTGGGGTGGTGGAGTGAGCTAAAGAATGATGATGGATTAAACCCAGATCAGTTGACTGGGGGTGAGTGTTTGTTTTGCTCAAACGCTCCGTCCATCATCCCCTTTGGTATCGCTTTGTTTGCCCTATGTTGGCAGGGTATGCCCAGAAGTGGGTCCCTTGCCCACTTTGTCACTGGATTCAAGATAGCCTGGCTGATGAGGGTTATGAATCCGAAACCGGTCCCAGGATACTTGTTTCTGATCCAGGGAAGACATGGCTTGGCAGTTCGGGCTGGACTGTTCCCATGAGGCACAGGGTCAGACTGATTTGCATATTGCCATGTCTGAACTGGGGTGGTGGAGTGAGCTAAAGAATGATGATGGATTAAACCCAGATCAGTTGACTGGGGGTGAGTGTTTGTTTTGCTCAAACGCTCCGTCCATCATCCCCTTTGGTATCGCTTTGTTCGCCCTAAGTTGGCAGGGTATGCCCAGACGTGGGTCCCTTGCTCACTTTGCCACTGGATTCAAGATAGCCTGGCTGATGAGGGTTATGAACCCGAAACCGGTCCCAGGATGCTTACTTCCAGTCCAGGGAAGACATGGCTTGGCAGTTCGGGCTGGACTGTTACCATGAGGCACAGGGGCAGACTGATTTGCATATGGCCATGTCTGAACTGGGGTGGTGGTTTAGTGAGCTAAAGAATGATGATAGATTTAACCCAGATCAGTTGACTGGGGGTGAGTGTTTGATTTGCTCGAACGCTCTGTCCATCATCCCCTTTGGTATCGCTTTGTTTGCCCTATGTTGGCAGGGTATGCCCAGAAGTGGGTCCCTTGCCCACTTTGTCACTGGATTCAAGATAGCCTGGCTGATGAAGGTTATGAATCCGAAACCGGTCCCAGGATACTTGTTTCTGGTCCAGGGAAGACATGGCTTGGCAGTTCGGGCTGGACTGTTCCCATGAGGCACAGGGTCAGACTGATTTGCATATTGCCATGTCTGAACTGGGGTGGTGGAGTGAGCTAAAGAATGATGATGGATTAAACCCAGATCAGTTGACTGGGGGTGAGTGTTTGTTTTGCTCAAACGCTCCGTCCATCATCCCCTTTGGTATCGCGTTGTTCGCCCTAAGTTGGCAGGGTATGCCCAGATGTGGGTCCCTTGCTAACTTTGGCACTGGATTCAAGGTAGCCTGGCAGATGAGGGTTATGAACGCGAAACCCGTCCAGGACACTTGTTTCTGGTCCAGGGAAGACATGGCTTGGCAGTTCGGGCCGGACTATTCCCATGAGGCACAGGGTCACACTGATTTGCATATGGCCATGTCTGAACTGGGGTGGTGGGGTGAGCTAAAGAATGATGATGGATTAAACCCAGATCAGTTGACTGGGGGTAAGTGTTTGTTTTGCTCAAACGCTGCGTCCATCATCCCCTTTGGTATTTCTTTGTTCGCCCTAAGTTGGCAGGGTATGCCCAGATGTGGGTCCCTTGCCCACTTTGCCACTGGATTCAAGATGGCCTGGCTGATGAGGGTTATGAATCCGAAACCGGTCCGAGGATGCTTGTTTCCGGTCCAGGGAAGACATGGCTTGGCAGTTCGGGTTGGACTGTTCCCATGAGGCACAGGGCAGACTGATTTGCATATGGCCATGTCTGAACTGGGGTGGTGGAGTGAGCTAAAGAATGGTGATGGTTTAAACCCAGATCAGTTGACTGGGGGTGAGTGTTTGATTTGCTCAAACGCTCCGTCCATCATCCCCTTTGGTATCGCTTTGTTCGCCCTAAGTTGGCAGGGTATGCCCAGACGTGGGTCCCTTGCTCACTTTGCCACTGGATTCAAGATAGCCTGGCTGATGAGGGTTATGAACCCGAAACCGGTCCCAGGAAGCTTGTTTCCGGTCCAGAGAAGACATGGATTGGCAGTTCGGGCTGGACTTTTCCCATGAGGCACAGGGTCAGACTGATTTGCATATGGCCATGTCTGAACTGGGGTGGTGGAGTGAGCTAAAGAATGATGATGGATTAAACCCAGATCAGTTTACTTGGGGTGAGTGTTGTTTATTTGCCCAAACGCTCCGTCTATCATCCCGTTTGGAATCGCTTTGTTCGCCCTAAGTTGGCAGGGTATGTACAGATGTGGGTCCCTTGCTCACTTTGCCACTGGATTCAAGATAGCCTGGCTGATGAGGGTTATGAATCTGAAACCGGTCCCAGGATGCTTGTTTCCGGGTCAGGGAAGACATGGATTGGCACTTCGGGCTGGACTGTTCCCATGAGGCACAGGGTCAGACTGATTTGCATATGGCCATGTCTGAACTGGGGTGGTGGAGTGAGCTAAAGAATGATGATGGATTAAACCCAGATCAGTTGACCGGGGGTGAGTGTTTAATTTGCTCAAACGCTCCGTCCATCATCCCCTTTGGTATTGCTTTGTTCGCCTTAAGTTGGCAGGGTATGCCCAGACGTGGGTCCCTTGCTCACTTTGACACTGGATTCAAGATAGCCTGGCTGATGAGGGTTATGAACCCGAAACCGGTCCCAGGATGCTTGTTTCCAGTCCAGGAAAGACATGGCTTGGCAGTTCAGGCTGGACTGTTTCCATGAGGCACAGGGTCAGACTGATTTGCATATGGCCATGTCTGAACTGGGGTGGTGGAGTGAGCTAAAGAATGATGATTGATTAAACCCAGACCAGTTGACTGGGGGTGAGTGTTTGATTTGCTCAAATGCTCCATCCATCATCCCCTTTAGTATTGATTTGTTCACCCTAAGTTGGCAGGGTATGCCCAGACGTGGGTCCCTTGATCACTTTGCCACTGGATTCAAGATAGTGTGGCTGATGAGGGTTATGAACCCAAAACTGGTCCCAGGATGCTTGTTTCCAGTCCAGGGAAGATATGGATTGGCAGTTCAGGCTGGATTGTTACCATGAGGCACAGGGTCAGACTGATTTGCATATGGCCATGTCTGAACTGGGGTGGTGGTTTAGTGAGCTAAAGAATGATGATGGATTTAACCCAGATCAGTTGACTGGGGGTGAGTGTGTGATTTGCTCAAACACTCCGTCCATCATCCCCTTTGGTATCGCTTTGTTTGCCCTAAGTTGGCAGGGTATGCCCAGAAGTGGGTCCCTTGCCCACTTTGCCACTGGATTCAAGATAGCCTGGCTGATGAGGGTTATGAATCCGAAACCGGTCCCAGGATGCTTGTTTCCCTTCCAGGGAAGACATGGCTTGGCAGTTCGGGCTGGACTGTTCCCATGAGGCACAGGGTCAGACTGATTTGTATATGGCCATGTCTGAACTGGGGTGGTGGAGTGAGCTAAAGAATGATGACGGATTAAACCCAGATCAGTTGACTGGGGGTGAGTGTTTGTTTTGCTCAAACGCTCCGTCCATCATCCCCTTTGGTATTGCTATGTTCACCCTAAGTTGGCAGGGTATGCCCAGACATGGGTCCCTTGCCCACTTTGCCACTGGATTCAAGATAGCCTGGCTGATGAGGGTTATAAATCCGAAACCTGTCCCAGGATGCTTGTTTCCGGTCCAGGGAAGACATGGCTTGGCAGTTCGGGCTGGACTGTTTCCATGAGGCACAGGGTCAGACTGATTTTCATATGGCCATGTCTGAACTTGGGTGGTGGAGTGAGCTAAAGAATGATGATGGATTAAACTCAGATCAGTTGACCGGGGGTGAGTGTTTAATTTGCTCAAACGCTCCGTCCATCATCCCCTTTGGTATCGCTTTGTTCGCCTTAAGTTGGCAGGGTATGCCCAGACGTGGGTCTCTTGCTCACTTTGACACTGGATTCAAGATAGCCTGGCTGATGAGGGTAATGAACCCGAAACCAGTCCCAGGATGCTTGTTTCCGGTCCAGGAAAGACATGGCTTGGCAGTTCAGGCTGGACTGTTTCCATGAGGCACAGGGTCAGACTGATTTGCATATGGCCATCTGAACTGGGGTGGTGGAGTGAGCTAAAGAATGATGATGGATTAAACCCAGATCAGTTGACTGGGGGTGAGTGTTTGATTTGCTCAAACCCTCCGTCCATCATCCCCTTTGGAATCGCTTTGTTCGCCCTAAGTTAACAGGGTATGCCCAGACGTGGGTCCCTTGCTCACTTTGCCACTGGATTCAAGATAGCCTGTCTGATGAGGGTTATAAACCCGAAACCGGTCCCAGGATGCTTGTTTTCGGTCCAGAGAAGACATGGCTTGGCAGTTAGGGCTGGACTTTTCCCATGAGGCACAGGGTCAGACTGATTTGCATATGGCCATGTCTGAACTGGGGTGGTGGTTTAGTGAGCTAAAGAATGATGATAGATTTAACCCAGATCAGTTGACTGGGGGTGAGTGTTTGATTTGCTCGAACGCTCCGTCCATCATCCCCTTTGGAATCGCTTTGTTCGCCCTAAGTTAACAGGGTATGCCCAGACGTGGGTCCCTTGCTCACTTTGCCACTGGATTCAAGATAGCCTGGCTGATGAGGGTTATGAACCCGAAACCGGTCCCAGGATGCTTACTTCCAGTCCAGGGAAGACATGGCTTGGCAGTTCGGGCTGGACTGTTACCATGAGGCACAGGGTCAGACTGATTTGTATATGGCCATGTCTGAACTGGGGTGGTGGAGTGAGCTAAAGAATGATGACGGATTAAACCCAGATCAGTTGACTGGGGGTGAGTGTTTGTTTTGCTCAATTGCTCCGTCCATCATCCCCTTTGGTATTGCTATGTTCACCCTAAGTTGGCAGGGTATGCCCAGACATGGGTCCCTTGCCCACTTTGCCACTGGATTCAAGATAGCCTGGCTGATGAGGGTTATAAATCCGAAACCTGTCCCAGGATGCTTGTTTCCGGTCCAGGGAAGACATGGCTTGGCAGTTCGGGCTGGACTGTTTCCATGAGGCACAGGGTCAGACTGATTTGCATATGGCCATGTCTGAACTTGGGTGGTGGAGTGAGCTAAAGAATGATGATGGATTAAACTCAGATCAGTTGACCGGGGGTGAGTGTTTAATTTGCTCAAACGCTCGGCCCATCATCCCCTTTGGTATCGCTTTGTTCGCCTTAAGTTGGCAGGGTATGCCCAGACGTGGGTCTCTTGCTCACTTTGACACTGGATTCAAGATAGCCTGGCTGATGAGGGTAATGAACCCGAAACCAGTCCCAGGATGCTTGTTTCCGGTCCAGGAAAGACATGGCTTGGCAGTTCAGGCTGGACTGTTTCCATGAGGCACAGGGTCAGACTGATTTGCATATGGCCATCTGAACTGGGGTGGTGGAGTGAGCTAAAGAATGATGATGGATTAAACCCAGATCAGTTGACTGGGGGTGAGTGTTTGATTTGCTCAAACCCTCCGTCCATCATCCCCTTTGGAATCGCTTTGTTCGCCCTAAGTTAACAGGGTATGCCCAGACGTGGGTCCCTTGCTCACTTTGCCACTGGATTCAAGATAGCCTGTCTGATGAGGGTTATAAACCCGAAACCGGTCCCAGGATGCTTGTTTTCGTCCAGAGAAGACATGGCTTGGCAGTTAGGGCTGGACTTTTCCCATGAGGCACAGGGTCAGACTGATTTGCATATGGCCATGTCTGAACTGGGGTGGTGGTTTAGTGAGCTAAAGAATGATGATAGATTTAACCC
Source organism: Triturus cristatus (assembly GCF_964204655.1). Classification (NCBI taxonomy): domain Eukaryota; kingdom Metazoa; phylum Chordata; class Amphibia; order Caudata; family Salamandridae; genus Triturus; species Triturus cristatus. The sequence continues at coordinate 535,518,457 of NC_140579.1, forward strand.
AGATCAGTTGACTGGGGGTGAGTGTTTGATTTGCTCGAACGCTCCGTCCATCATCCCCTTTGGTATCGCTTTGTTTGCCCTAAGTTGGCAGGGTTTGCCCAGAAGTGGGTCCCTTGCCCACTTTGTCACTGGATTCAAGATAGCCTGGCTGATGAGGGTTATGAATCCGAAACCGGTCCCAGGATACTTGTTTCTGGTCCAGGGAAGACATGGCTTGGCAGTTCGGGCTGGACTGTTCCCATGAGGCACAGGGTCACACTGATTTGCATATGGCCATGTCTGAACTGGGGTGGTGGGGTGAGCTAAAGAATGATGATGGATTAAACCCAGATCAGTTGACTGGGGGTAAGTGTTTGTTTTGCTCAAACGCTCCGTCCATCATCCTCTTTGGTATTTCTTTGTTCGCCCTAAGTTGGCAGGGTATGCCCAGATGTGGGTCCCTTGCCCACTTTGCCACTGGATTCAAGATGGCCTGGCTGATGAGGGTTATGAATCCGAAACCGGTCCCAGGATGCTTGTTTCCGGTCCAGGGAAGACATGGCTTGGCAGTTCGGGTTGGACTGTTCCCATGAGGCACAGGGCAGACTGATTTGCATATGGCCATGTCTGAACTGGGGTGGTGGAGTGAGCTAAAGAATGGTGATGGTTTAAACCCAGATCAGTTGACTGGGGGTGAGTGTTTGATTTGCTCAAACGCTCCGTCCATCATCCCCTTTGGTATCGCTTTGTTCGCCCTAAGTTGGCAGGGTATGTCCAGATGTGGGTCCCTTGCTCACTTTGCCACTGGATTCAAGATAGCCTGGCTGATGAGGGTTTTATACCCGAAACCGGTCCCAGGATGCTTGTTTTCGGTCCAGAGAAGACATGGCTTGGCAGTTAGGGCTGGACTTTTCCCATGAGGCTCAGGGTCAGACTGATTTGCATATGGCCATGTCTGAACTGGGGTGGTGGAGTGAGCTAAAGAATGATGATGGATTAAACCCAGATCAGTTGACTGGGTGTGAGTGTTTGATTTGCTCAAACGGTCCGTCCATCATCCCGTTTGGTTTCGCTTTGTTCGCCCTAAGTTGGCAGGGTATGTCCAGATGTGGGTCCCTTGCTCACTTTGCCACTGGATTCAAGATAGCCTGGCTGATGAGGGTTATGAACCTGAAACCGGTCCGAGGATGCTTGTTTCCGGTTCAGGGAAGACATGGATTGGCACTTCGGGCTGGACTGTTCCCATGACGCACAGGGTCAGACTGATTTGCATATGGCCATGTCTGAACTGGGGTGGTGGAGTGAGCTAAAAAATGATGATGGATTAAACCCAGATCAGTTGACTGGGGGTGAATGTTTGATTTGCTCAAATGCTCCGTCCATCATCCACTTTGGTATCGCTTTGTTCGTCCTAAGATGGCAGGGTATGCCCGGACGTAGGTCCCTTGCTCACTTTGCCACTGGATTCAAGATAGCCTGGCTGATGAGGGTTATAAACCCGAAACCGGTCCCAGGATGCTTGTTTCCGGTCCCGGGAAGACATGGCTTGGCAGTTTGGGCTGGACTGTTCCCATGAGGCACAGGGTCAGACTGATTTTCATATGGCCATGTCTGAACTGAGGTGGTGGAGTGAGCTAAAGAATAATGATGGATTAAACCGAGATAAGTTGTCTGGGGGTGAGTGTTTGATTTGCTCAAACGCTCTGTCCATCATCCCCTTTGGTATCGCTTTGTTCGCCCTAAGTTGGCAGGGTATGCCCAGACGTGGGTCCCTTGCTCACTTTGCCACTGGATTCAAGATAGCCTGGCTGATGAGGGTTATGAACCCGAAACCGGTCCCAGGATGCTTACTTCCAGTCCAGGGAAGACATGGCTTGGCAGTTCGGGCTGGACTGTTACCATGAGGCACAGGGTCAGACTGATTTGCATATGGCCATGTCTGAACTGGGGTGGTGGTTTAGTGAGCTAAAGAATGATGATAGATTTAACCCAGATCAGTTGACTGGGGGTGAGTGTTTGATTTGCTCGAACGCTCTGTCCATCATCCCCTTTGGTATCGCTTTGTTTGCCCTAAGTTGGCAGGGTATGCCCAGAAGTGGGTCCCTTGCCCACTTTGTCACTGGATTCAAGATAGCCTGGCTGATGAGGGTTATGAATCCGAAACCGGTCCCAGGATACTTGTTTCTGGTCCAGGGAAGACATGGCTTGGCAGTTCGGGCTGGACTGTTCCTATGAGGCACAGGGTCACACTGATTTGCATATGGCCATGTCTGAACTGGGGTGGTGGGGTGAGCTAAAGAATGATGGTGGATTAAACCCAGATCAGTTGACTGTGGGTGAGTGTATGTTTTGCTCAAACGCTCCGTCCATCATCCCCTTTGGTATTTCTTTGTTCGCCCTAAGTTGGCAGGGTATGCCCAGATGTGGGTCCCTTGCCCACTTTGCCACTGGATTCAAGATGGCCTGGCTGATGAGGGTTATGAATCCGAAACCGGTCCCAGGATGCTTGTTTCCGGTCCAGGGAAGACATGGCTTGGCAGTTCGAGTTTGACTGTTCCCATGAGGCACAGGGCAGACTGATTTGCATATGGCCATGTCTTAACTGGGGTGGTGGAGTGAGCTAAAGAATGGTGATGGTTTAAACCCAGATCAGTTGACTGGGGGTGAGTGTTTGATTTGCTCAAACGCTCCGTCCATCATCCCCTTTGGTATCGCTTTGTTCGCCCTAAATTGGCAGGGTATGCCCAGACGTGGGTCCCTTGCTCACTTTGCCACTGGATTCAAGATAGCCTGGCTGATGAGGGTTATGAACCCGAAACCGGTCCCAGGATGCTTGTTTCCGGTCCATAGAAGACATGGCTTGGCAGTTCGGGCTGGACTTTTCCCATGAGGCACAGGGTCAGACTGATTTGCATATGGCCATGTCTGAACTGGGGTGGTGGGGTGAGCTAAAGAATGATGATGGATTAAACCCAGATCAGTTGACTGGGGGTGAGTGTTTTTTATTTGCCCAAACGCTCCGTCTATCATCCCGTTTGGTATCGCTTTGTTCGCCCTAAGTTGGCAGGGTATGTACAGATGTGGGTCCCTTGCTCACTTTGCCACTGGATTCAAGATAGCCTGGCTGATGAGGGTTATGAATCTGAAACCGGTCCCAGGATGCTTGTTTCCGGTTCAGGGAAGACATGGATTGGCACTTCGGGCTGGACTGTTCCCATGAGGCACAGGGTCAGACTGATTTGCATATGGCCATGTCTGAACTGGGGTGGTGGAGTGAGCTAAAGAATGATGATGGATTAAACCCAGATCAGTTGACCGGGGGTGAGTGTTCAATTTGCTCAAACGCTCCGTTCATCATCCCCTTTGGTATCGCTTTGTTCGCCTTAAGTTGGCAGGGTATGCCCAGACGTGGGTCCCTTGCTCACTTTGACACTGGATTCAAGATAGCCTGGCTGATGAGGGTTATGAACCCAAAACCGGTCCCAGGATGCTTGTTTCCGGTCCAGGAAAGACATGGCTTGGCAGTTCAGGCTGGACTGTTTCCATGAGGCACAGGGTCAGACTGATTTGCATATGGCCATGTCTGAACTGGGGTGGTGGAGTGAGCTAAAGAATGATGATGGATTAAACCCAAATCAGTTGACTGGGGGTGAGTGTTTGATTTGCTCAAACGCTCCATCAATCATCCCTTTTGGTATCGCTTTGTTTGCCCTAAGTTGGCAGGGTATGCCCAGACGTGGGTCCCTTGCTGACTTTGCCACTGGATTCAAGATAGCCTGTCTGATGAGGGTTATGAACCCGAAACCAGTCCCAGGATGCTTGTTTCCGGTCCAGGGAAGAAAAGGCTTGGCAGTTCGGGCTGGACTGTTCCCATGAGGCTCAGGGTCAGACTGATTTGCATATGGCCATGTCTGAACTGGGGTGGTGGAGTGAGCTAAAGAATGATGATGGATTAAACCCAGATCAGTTGACTGGGGGTGAGCGTTTGATTTGCTCAAACGGTCCGTCCATCATCCCGTTTGGTTTCGCTTTGTTCGCCGTAAGTTGGCAGGGTATGTCCAGATGTGGGTCCCTTGCTCACTTTGCCACTGGATTCAAGATAGCCTGGCTGATGAGGGTTATGAACCTGAAACCGGTCCGAGGATGCTTGTTTCCGGTTCAGGGAAGACATGGATTGGCACTTCGGGCTGGACTGTTCCCATGACGCACAGGGTCAGACTGATTTGCATATGGCCATGTCTGAACTGGGGTGGTGGAGTGAACTAAAAAATGATGATGGATTAAACCCAGATCAGTTGACTGGGGGTGAGTGTTTGAGTTGCTCAAATGCTCCGTCCATCATCCCCTTTGGTATCGCTTTGTTCGTCCTAAGATGGCAGGGTATGCCCGGACGTAGGTCCCTTGCTCACTTTGCCACTGGATTCAAGATAGCCTGGCTGATGAGGGTTATAAACCCGAAACCGGTCCCAGGATGCTTGTTTCCGGTCCCGGGAAGACATGGCTTGGCAGTTCGGGCTGGACTGTTCCCATGAGGCACAGGGTCAGACTGATTTTCATATGGCCATGTCTGAACTGAGGTGGTGGAGTGAGCTAAAGAATAATGATGGATTAAACCGAGATAAGTTGTCTGGGGGTGAGTGTTTGATTTGCTCAAACGCTCTGTCCATCATCCCCTTTGGTATCGCTTTGTTCGCCCTAAGTTGGCAGGGTATGCCCAGACGTGGGTCCCTTGCTCACTTTGCCACTGGATTCAAGATAGCCTGGCTGATGAGGGTTATGAACCCGAAACCGGTCCCAGGATGCTTACTTCCAGTCCAGGGAAGACATGGCTTGGCAGTTCGGGCTGGACTGTTACCATGAGGCACAGGGTCAGACTGATTTGCATATGGCCATGTCTGAACTGGGGTGGTGGTTTAGTGAGCTAAAGAATGATGATAGATTTAACCCAGATCAGTTGACTGGGGGTGAGTGTTTGATTTGCTCGAACGCTCTGTCCATCATCCCCTTTGGTATCGCTTTGTTTGCCCTAAGTTGGCAGGGTATGCCCAGAAGTGGGTCCCTTGCCCACTTTGTCACTGGATTCAAGATAGCCTGGCTGATGAGGGTTATGAATCCGAAACCGGTCCCAGGATACTTGTTTCTGGTCCAGGGAAGACATGGCTTGGCAGTTCGGGCTGGACTGTTCCTATGAGGCACAGGGTCACACTGATTTGCATATGGCCATGTCTGAACTGGGGTGGTGGGGTGAGCTAAAGAATGATGGTGGATTAAACCCAGATCAGTTGACTGTGGGTGAGTGTATGTTTTGCTCAAACGCTCCGTCCATCATCCCCTTTGGTATTTCTTTGTTCGCCCTAAGTTGGCAGGGTATGCCCAGATGTGGGTCCCTTGCCCACTTTGCCACTGGATTCAAGATGGCCTGGCTGATGAGGGTTATGAATCCGAAACCGGTCCCAGGATGCTTGTTTCCGGTCCAGGGAAGACATGGCTTGGCAGTTCGAGTTTGACTGTTCCCATGAGGCACAGGGCAGACTGATTTGCATATGGCCATGTCTTAACTGGGGTGGTGGAGTGAGCTAAAGAATGGTGATGGTTTAAACCCAGATCAGTTGACTGGGGGTGAGTGTTTGATTTGCTCAAACGCTCCGTCCATCATCCCCTTTGGTATCGCTTTGTTCGCCCTAAATTGGCAGGGTATGCCCAGACGTGGGTCCCTTGCTCACTTTGCCACTGGATTCAAGATAGCCTGGCTGATGAGGGTTATGAACCCGAAACCGGTCCCAGGATGCTTGTTTCCGGTCCATAGAAGACATGGCTTGGCAGTTCGGGCTGGACTTTTCCCATGAGGCACAGGGTCAGACTGATTTGCATATGGCCATGTCTGAACTGGGGTGGTGGGGTGAGCTAAAGAATGATGATGGATTAAACCCAGATCAGTTGACTGGGGGTGAGTGTTTTTTATTTGCCCAAACGCTCCGTCTATCATCCCGTTTGGTATCGCTTTGTTCGCCCTAAGTTGGCAGGGTATGTACAGATGTGGGTCCCTTGCTCACTTTGCCACTGGATTCAAGATAGCCTGGCTGATGAGGGTTATGAATCTGAAACCGGTCCCAGGATGCTTGTTTCCGGTTCAGGGAAGACATGGATTGGCACTTCGGGCTGGACTGTTCCCATGAGGCACAGGGTCAGACTGATTTGCATATGGCCATGTCTGAACTGGGGTGGTGGAGTGAGCTAAAGAATGATGATGGATTAAACCCAGATCAGTTGACCGGGGGTGAGTGTTCAATTTGCTCAAACGCTCCGTTCATCATCCCCTTTGGTATCGCTTTGTTCGCCTTAAGTTGGCAGGGTATGCCCAGACGTGGGTCCCTTGCTCACTTTGACACTGGATTCAAGATAGCCTGGCTGATGAGGGTTATGAACCCAAAACCGGTCCCAGGATGCTTGTTTCCGGTCCAGGAAAGACATGGCTTGGCAGTTCAGGCTGGACTGTTTCCATGAGGCACAGGGTCAGACTGATTTGCATATGGCCATGTCTGAACTGGGGTGGTGGAGTGAGCTAAAGAATGATGATGGATTAAACCCAAATCAGTTGACTGGGGGTGAGTGTTTGATTTGCTCAAACGCTCCATCAATCATCCCTTTTGGTATCGCTTTGTTTGCCCTAAGTTGGCAGGGTATGCCCAGACGTGGGTCCCTTGCTGACTTTGCCACTGGATTCAAGATAGCCTGTCTGATGAGGGTTATGAACCCGAAACCAGTCCCAGGATGCTTGTTTCCGGTCCAGGGAAGAAAAGGCTTGGCAGTTCGGGCTGGACTGTTCCCATGAGGCTCAGGGTCAGACTGATTTGCATATGGCCATGTCTGAACTGGGGTGGTGGAGTGAGCTAAAGAATGATGATGGATTAAACCCAGATCAGTTGACTGGGGGTGAGCGTTTGATTTGCTCAAACGGTCCGTCCATCATCCCGTTTGGTTTCGCTTTGTTCGCCGTAAGTTGGCAGGGTATGTCCAGATGTGGGTCCCTTGCTCACTTTGCCACTGGATTCAAGATAGCCTGGCTGATGAGGGTTATGAACCTGAAACCGGTCCGAGGATGCTTGTTTCCGGTTCAGGGAAGACATGGATTGGCACTTCGGGCTGGACTGTTCCCATGACGCACAGGGTCAGACTGATTTGCATATGGCCATGTCTGAACTGGGGTGGTGGAGTGAACTAAAAAATGATGATGGATTAAACCCAGATCAGTTGACTGGGGGTGAGTGTTTGAGTTGCTCAAATGCTCCGTCCATCATCCCCTTTGGTATCGCTTTGTTCGTCCTAAGATGGCAGGGTATGCCCGGACGTAGGTCCCTTGCTCACTTTGCCACTGGATTCAAGATAGCCTGGCTGATGAGGGTTATAAACCCGAAACCGGTCCCAGGATGCTTGTTTCCGGTCCCGGGAAGACATGGCTTGGCAGTTCGGGCTGGACTGTTCCCATGAGGCACAGGGTCAGACTGATTTTCATATGGCCATGTCTGAACTGAGGTGGTGGAGTGAGCTAAAGAATAATGATGGATTAAACTGAGATAAGTTGTCTGGGGGTGAGTGTTTGATTTGCTCAAACGCTCTGTCCATCATCCCCTTTGGTATCGCTTTGTTCGCCCTAAGTTGGCAGGGTATGCCCAGACGTGGGTCCCTTGCTCACTTTGCCACTGGATTCAAGATAGCCTGGCTGATGAGGGTTATGAACCCGAAACCGGTCCCAGGATGCTTACTTCCAGTCCAGGGAAGACATGGCTTGGCTGTTCGGGCTGGACTGTTACCATGAGGCACAGGGTCAGACTGATTTGCATATGGCCATGTCTGAACTGGGGTGGTGGTTTAGTGAGCTAAAGAATGATGATAGATTTAACCCAGATCAGTTGACTGGGGGTGAGTGTTTGATTTGCTCGAACGCTCTGTCCATCATCCCCTTTGGTATCGCTTTGTTTGCCCTATGTTGGCAGGGTATGCCCAGAAGTGGGTCCCTTGCCCACTTTGTCACTGGATTCAAGATAGCCTGGCTGATGAGGGTTATGAATCCGAAACCGGTCCCAGGATACTTGTTTCTGGTCCAGGGAAGACATGGCTTGGCAGTTCGGGCTGGACTGTTCCCATGAGGCACAGGGTCAGACTGATTTGCATATTGCCATGTCTGAACTGGGGTGGTGGAGTGAGCTAAAGAATGATGATGGATTAAACCCAGATCAGTTGACTGGGGGTGAGTGTTTGTTTTGCTCAAACGCTCCGTCCATCATCCCCTTTGGTATCGCTTTGTTTGCCCTATGTTGGCAGGGTATGCCCAGAAGTGGGTCCCTTGCCCACTTTGTCACTGGATTCAAGATAGCCTGGCTGATGAGGGTTATGAATCCGAAACCGGTCCCAGGATACTTGTTTCTGGTCCAGGGAAGACATGGCTTGGCAGTTCGGGCTGGACTGTTCCCATGAGGCACAGGGTCAGACTGATTTGCATATTGCCATGTCTGAACTGGGGTGGTGGAGTGAGCTAAAGAATGATGATGGATTAAACCCAGATCAGTTGACTGGGGGTGAGTGTTTGTTTTGCTCAAACGCTCCGTCCATCATCCCCTTTGGTATCGCTTTGTTCGCCCTAAGTTGGCAGGGTATGCCCAGACGTGGGTCCCTTGCTCACTTTGCCACTGGATTCAAGATAGCCTGGCTGATGAGGGTTATGAACCCGAAACCGGTCCCAGGATGCTTACTTCCAGTCCAGGGAAGACATGGCTTGGCAGTTCGGGCTGGACTGTTACCATGAGGCACAGGGTCAGACTGATTTGCATATGGCCATGTCTGAACTGGGGTGGTGGTTTAGTGAGCTAAAGAATGATGATAGATTTAACCCAGATCAGTTGACTGGGGGTGAGTGTTTGATTTGCTCGAACGCTCTGTCCATCATCCCCTTTGGTATCGCTTTGTTTGCCCTATGTTGGCAGGGTATGCCCAGAAGTGGGTCCCTTGCCCACTTTGTCACTGGATTCAAGATAGCCTGGCTGATGAGGGTTATGAATCCGAAACCGGTCCCAGGATACTTGTTTCTGGTCCAGGGAAGACATGGCTTGGCAGTTCGGGCTGGACTGTTCCCATGAGGCACAGGGTCAGACTGATTTGCATATTGCCATGTCTGAACTGGGGTGGTGGAGTGAGCTAAAGAATGATGATGGATTAAACCCAGATCAGTTGACTGGGGGTGAGTGTTTGTTTTGCTCAAACGCTCCGTCCATCATCCCCTTTGGTATCGCGTTGTTCGCCCTAAGTTGGCAGGGTATGCCCAGATGTGGGTCCCTTGCTAACTTTGGCACTGGATTCAAGGTAGCCTGGCAGATGAGGGTTATGAACGCGAAACCCATCCAGGACACTTGTTTCTGGTCCAGGGAAGACATGGCTTGGCAGTTCGGGCCGGACTATTCCCATGAGGCACAGGGTCACACTGATTTGCATATGGCCATGTCTGAACTGGGGTGGTGGGGTGAGCTAAAGAATGATGATGGATTAAACCCAGATCAGTTGACTGGGGGTAAGTGTTTGTTTTGCTCAAACGCTGCGTCCATCATCCCCTTTGGTATTTCTTTGTTCGCCCTAAGTTGGCAGGGTATGCCCAGATGTGGGTCCCTTGCCCACTTTGCCACTGGATTCAAGATGGCCTGGCTGATGAGGGTTATGAATCCGAAACCGGTCCGAGGATGCTTGTTTCCGGTCCAGGGAAGACATGGCTTGGCAGTTTGGGTTGGACTGTTCCCATGAGGCACAGGGCAGACTGATTTGCATATGGCCATGTCTGAACTGGGGTGGTGGAGTGAGCTAAAGAATGGTGATGGTTTAAACCCAGATCAGTTGACTGGGGGTGAGTGTTTGATTTGCTCAAACGCTCCGTCCATCATCCCCTTTGGTATCGCTTTGTTCGCCCTAAGTTGGCAGGGTATGCCCAGACGTGGGTCCCTTGCTCACTTTGCCACTGGATTCAAGATAGCCTGGCTGATGAGGGTTATGAACCCGAAACCGGTCCCAGGAAGCTTGTTTCCGGTCCAGAGAAGACATGGCTTGGCAGTTCGGGCTGGACTTTTCCCATGAGGCACAGGGTCAGACTGATTTGCATATGGCCATGTCTGAACTGGGGTGGTGGAGTGAGCTAAAGAATGATGATGGATTAAACCCAGATCAGTTTACTTGGGGTGAGTGTTGTTTATTTGCCCAAACGCTCCGTCTATCATCCCGTTTGGAATCGCTTTGTTCGCCCTAAGTTGGCAGGGTATGTACAGATGTGGGTCCCTTGCTCACTTTGCCACTGGATTCAAGATAGCCTGGCTGATGAGGGTTATGAATCTGAAACCGGTCCCAGGATGCTTGTTTCCGGGTCAGGGAAGACATGGATTGGCACTTCGGGCTGGACTGTTCCCATGAGGCACAGGGTCAGACTGATTTGCATATGGCCATGTCTGAACTGGGGTGGTGGAGTGAGCTAAAGAATGATGATGGATTAAACCCAGATCAGTTGACCGGGGGTGAGTGTTTAATTTGCTCAAACGCTCCGTCCATCATCCCCTTTGGTATCGCTTTGTTCGCCTTAAGTTGGCAGGGTATGCCCAGACGTGGGTCCCTTGCTCACTTTGACACTGGATTCAAGATAGCCTGGCTGATGAGGGTTATGAACCCGAAACCGGTCCCAGGATGCTTGTTTCCAGTCCAGGAAAGACATGGCTTGGCAGTTCAGGCTGGACTGTTTCCATGAGGCACAGGGTCAGACTGATTTGCATATGGCCATGTCTGAACTGGGGTGGTGGAGTGAGCTAAAGAATGATGATTGATTAAACCCAGACCAGTTGACTGGGGGTGAGTGTTTGATTTGCTCAAATGCTCCGTCCATCATCCCCTTTAGTATTGATTTGTTCACCCTAAGTTGGCAGGGTATGCCCAGACGTGGGTCCCTTGATCACTTTGCCACTGGATTCAAGATAGTGTGGCTGATGAGGGTTATGAACCCAAAACTGGTCCCAGGATGCTTGTTTCCAGTCCAGGGAAGATATGGATTGGCAGTTCAGGCTGGATTGTTACCATGAGGCACAGGGTCAGACTGATTTGCATATGGCCATGTCTGAACTGGGGTGGTGGTTTAGTGAGCTAAAGAATGATGATGGATTTAACCCAGATCAGTTGACTGGGGGTGAGTGTGTGATTTGCTCAAACACTCCGTCCATCATCCCCTTTGGTATCGCTTTGTTTGCCCTAAGTTGGCAGGGTATGCCCAGAAGTGGGTCCCTTGCCCACTTTGCCACTGGATTCAAGATAGCCTGGCTGATGAGGGTTATGAATCCGAAACCGGTCCCAGGATGCTTGTTTCCCTTCCAGGGAAGACATGGCTTGGCAGTTCGGGCTGGACTGTTCCCATGAGGCACAGGGTCAGACTGATTTGTATATCGCCATGTCTGAACTGGGGTGGTGGAGTGAGCTAAAGAATGATGACGGATTAAACCCAGATCAGTTGACTGGGGGTGAGTGTTTGTTTTGCTCAAACGCTCCGTCCATCATCCCCTATGGTATTGCTATGTTCACCCTAAGTTGGCAGGGTATGCCCAGACATGGGTCCCTTGCCCACTTTGCCACTGGATTCAAGATAGCCTGGCTGATGAGGGTTATAAATCCGAAACCTGTCCCAGGATGCTTGTTTCCGGTCCAGGGAAGACATGGCTTGGCAGTTCGGGCTGGACTGTTTCCATGAGGCACAGGGTCAGACTGATTTGCATATGGCCATGTCTGAACTTCGGTGGTGGAGTGAGCTAAAGAATGATGATGGATTAAACTCAGATCAGTTGACCGGGGGTGAGTGTTTAATTTGCTCAAACGCTCCGTCCATCATCCCCTTTGGTATCGCTTTGTGCGCCTTAAGTTGGCAGGGTATGCCCAGACGTGGGTCTCTTGCTCACTTTGACACTGGATTCAAGATAGCCTGGCTGATGAGGGTAATGAACCTGAAACCAGTCCCAGGATGCTTGTTTCCGGTCCAGGAAAGACATGGCTTGGCAGTTCAGGCTGGACTGTTTCCATGAGGCACAGGGTCAGACTGATTTGCATATGGCCATCTGAACTGGGGTGGTGGAGTGAGCTAAAGAATGATGATGGATTAAACCCAGATCAGTTGACTGGGGGTGAGTGTTTGATTTGCTCAAACCCTCCGTCCATCATCCCCTTTGGAATCGCTTTGTTCGCCCTAAGTTAACAGGGTATGCCCAGACGTGGGTCCCTTGCTCACTTTGCCACTGGATTCAAGATAGCCTGTCTGATGAGGGTTATAAACCCGAAACCGGTCCCAGGATGCTTGTTTTCGGTCCAGAGAAGACATGGCTTGGCAGTTAGGGCTGGACTTTTCCCATGAGGCACAGGGTCAGACTGATTTGCATATGGCCTTGTCTGAACTGGGGTGGTGGAGTGAGCTAAAGAATGATGATGGATTAAACCCAGATCAGTTGACTTGGGGTGAGTGTTTGATTTGCTCAAACGCTCCGTCCATCATCCCGTTGGTTTCGCTTTGTTCGCCCTAAGTTGGCAAGGTATGTCCAGATGTGGGTCCCTTGCTCACTTTGCCACTGGATTCAAGATAGCCTGGCTGATGAGGGTTATGAACCTGAAACCGGTCCGAGGATGCTTGTTTCCGGTTCAGGGAAGACATGGATTGGCACTTCGGGCTGGACTGTTCCCATGACGCACAGGGTCAGACTGATTTGCATATGGCCATGTCTGAACTGGGGTGGTGGAGTGAGCTAAAGAATGATGATGGATTAAACCCAGATCAGTTGACTGGGGGTGAGTGTTTGATTTGCTCAAACGCTCCGTCCATCATCCCCTTTGGTATCGCTTTGTTCATCCTAAGTTGGCAGGCTATGCCCAGACGTAGGTCCCTTGCTCACTTTGCCACTGGATTCAAGATAGCCTGGCTGATGAGGGTTATGAACCCGAAACCGGTCCCAGGATGCTTGTTTCTGGTCCCGGGAAGACATGGCTTGGCAGTTCGGGCTGGACTGTTCCCATGAGGCACAGGGTCAGACTGATTTTCATATGGCCATGTCTGAACTGGGGTGGTGGAGTGAGCTAAAGAATAATGATGGATTAAACCGAGATAAGTTGTCTGGGGTGAGTGTTTGATTTGCTCAAACGCTCTGTCCATCATCCCCTTTGGTATCGCTTTGTTCGCCCTAAGTTGGCAGGGTAGGCCCAGACGTGGGTCCATTGCTCACTTTGCCACTGGATTCAAGATAGCCTGGCTGATGAGGGTTATGAACCCGAAACCGGTCCCAGGATGCTTGCTTCCAGTCCAGGGAAGACATGGCTTGGCAGTTCGGGCTGGACTGTTACCATGAGGCACAGGGTCAGACTGATTTGCATATGGCCATGTCTGAACTGGGGTGGTGGTTTAGTGAGCTAAAGAATGATGATAGATTTAACCCAGATCAGTTGACTGGGGGTGAGTGTTTGATTTGCTCGAACGCTCTGTCCATCATCCCCTTTGGTATCGCTTTGTTTGCCCTAAGTTGGCAGGGTATGCCCAGAAGTGGGTCCCTTGCCCACTTTGTCACTGGATTCAAGATAGCCTGGCTGATGAGGGTTATGAATCTGAAACCGGTCCCAGGATACTTGTTTCTGGTCCAGGGAAGACATGGCTTGGCAGTTCGGGCTGGACTGTTCCCATGAGGCACAGGGTCACACTGATTTGCATATGGCCATGTCTGAACTGGGGTGGTGGGTGAGCTAAAGAATGATGGTGGATTAAACCCAGATCAGTTGACTGTGGGTGAGTGTTTGTTTTGCTCAAACGCTCCGTCCATCATCCCCTTTGGTATTTCTTTGTCCGCCCTAAGTTGGCAGGGTATGCCCAGATGTGGGTCCCTTGCCCAATTTGCCACTGGATTCAAGAACAAGATGGCCTGGCTGATGAGGGTTATGAATCCGAAACCGGTCCCAGGATGCTTGTTTCCGGTCCAGGGAAGACATGGCTTGGCAGTTCGGGTTGGACTGTTCCCATGAGGCACAGGGCAGACTGATTTGCATATGGCCATGTCTTAACTGGGGTGGTGGAGTGAGCTAAAGAATGGTGATGGTTTAAACCCAGATCAGTTGACTGGGGGTGAGTGTTTGATTTGCTCAAACGCTCCGTCCATCATCCCCTTTGGTATCGCTTTGTTTGCCCTAAGTTGGCAGGGTATGCCCAGAAGTGGGTCCCTTGCCCACTTTGTCACTGGATTCAAGATAGCCTGGCTGATGAGGGTTATGAATCCGAAACCGGTCCCAGGATACTTGTTTCTGGTCCAGGGAAGACATGGCTTGGCAGTTCGGGCTGGACTTTTCCCATGAGGCACAGGGTCAGACTGATTTGCATATGGCCATGTCTGAACTGGGGTGGTGGGGTGAGCTAAAGAATGATGATGGATTAAACCCAGATCAGTTGACCGGGGGTGAGTGTTTAATTTGCTCAAACGCTCCGTCCATCATCCCCTTTGGTATCGCTTTGTTCGCCTTAAGTTGGCAGGGTATGCCCAGACGTGGGTCCCTTGCTCACTTTGACACTGGATTCAAGATAGCCTGGCTGATGAGGGTTATGAACCCGAAACCGGTCCCAGGATGCTTGTTTCCGGTCCAGGAAAGACATGGCTTGGCAGTTCAGGCTGGACTGTTTCCATGAGGCACAGGGTCAGACTGATTTGCATATGGTCATGTCTGAACTGGGGTGGTGGAGTGAGCTAAAAAATGATGATTGATTAAACCCAGACCAGTTGACTGGGGGTGAGTGTTTGATTTGCTCAAATGTTCCGTCCATCATCCCCTTTAGTATCGATTTGTTCGCCCTAAGTTGGCAGGGTATGCCCAGACGTGGGTCCCTTGATCACTTTGCCACTGGATTCAAGATAGTGTGGCTGATGAGGGTTATGAACCCAAAACTGGTCCCAGGATGCTTGTTTCCAGTCCAGGGAATATGTGGATTGGCAGTTCAGGCTGGATTGTTACCATGAGGCACAGGGTCAGACTGATTTGCATATGGCCATGTCTGAACTGGGGTGGTGGAGTGAGCTAAAGAATAATGATGGATTTAACCCAGATCAGTTGACTGGGGGTGAGTGTGTGATTTGCTCAAACACTCCGTCCATCATCCCCTTTGGTATCGCTTTGTTTGCCCTAAGTTGGCAGGGTATGCCCAGAAGTGGGTCCCTTGCCCACTTTGCCACTGGATTCAAGATAGCCTGGCTGATGAGGGTTATGAATCCGAAACCGGTCCCAGGATGCTTGTTTCCGGTCCAGGGAAGACATGGCTTGGCAGTTCGGGCTGGACTGTTCCCATGAGGCACAGGGTCAGACTGATTTGCATATGGCCATGTCTGAACTTGGGTGGTGGAGTGAGCTAAAGAATGATGATGGATTAAACTCAGATCAGTTGACCGGGGGTGAGTGTTTAATTTGCTCAAACGCTCCGTCCATCATCCCCTTTGGTATCGCTTTGTTCGCCTTAAGTTGGCAGGGTATGCCCAGACGTGGGTCTCTTGCTCACTTTGACACTGGATTCAAGATAGCCTGGCTGATGAGGGTTATGAACCCGAAACCAGTCTCAGGATGCTTGTTTCCGGTCCAGGAAAGACATGGCTTGGCAGTTCAGGCTGGACTGTTTCCATGAGGCACAGGGTCAGACTGATTTGCATATGGCCATCTGAACTGGGGTGGTGGAGTGAGCTAAAGAATGATGATGGATTAAACCCAGATCAGTTGACTGGGGGTGAGTGTTTGATTTGCTCAAACCCTCCGTCCATCATCCCCTTTGGTATCGCTTTGATCGCCCTAAATTGGCAGGGTATGCCCAGACGTGGGTCCCTTGCTCACTTTGCCACTGGATTCAAGATAGCCTGGCTGATGAGGGTTATAAACCCGAAACTGGTCCCAGGATGCTTGTTTTCGGTCCAGAGAAGACATGGCTTGGCAGTTAGGGCTGGACTTTTCCCATGAGGCACAGGGTCAGACTGATTTGCATATGGCCCTGTCTGAACTGGGGTGGTGGAGTGAGCTAAAGAATGATGATGGATTAAACCCAGATCAGATGACTGGGGGTGAGTGTTTGATTTGCTCAAACGCTCCGTCAATCATCCCCTTTGGTATCGCTTTGTTCGCCCTAAGTTTGCAGGGTATGCCCAGGTGTGGGTCCCTTGCCCACTTTGCCACTGGATTCAAGATAGCCTGGCTGATGAGGGTTATGAATCCGAAACCGGTCCGAGGATGCTTCTTTCCGGTCCAGGGAAGACATGGCTTGGCAGTTTGGGTTCGACTGTTCCCATGAGGCACAGGGTCAGACTGATTTGCATATGGCCATGTCTGAACTGGGGTGGTGGAGTGAGCTAAAGAATGATGATGGATTAAACCCAGATCAGTTGACTGGGGTGAGTGTTTGATTTGCTCAAACCCTCCGTCCATCATTCCCTTTGGTATCACTTTGTTCGCCCTAAGTTGGCAGGGTATGCCCAGACGTGGGTCCCTTGCTCACTTTGCCACTGGATTCAAGATAGTCTGGCTGATGAGGGTTATGAACCCGAAACGGGTCCCAGGATGCTTGTTTTCGGTCCAGAGAAGACATGGCCTTGCAGTTCGGGCTGGACTTTTCCCATGAGGCACAGGGTCAGACTGATTTGCATATGGCCATGTCTGAACTGGGGTGGTGGAGTGAGCTAAAGAATGATGATGGATTAAACCCAGATCAGTTGACTGGGGGTGAGTGTTTGATTTGCTCAAACGCTCCGTCCATCATCCCGTTTGGTATCGCTTTGTTCGCCCTAAGTTGGCATGGTATGTCCAGATGTTGGTCCCTTGCTCACTTTGCCACTGGATTTAAGATAGCCTGGCTGATGAGGGTTATGAACCTGAAACCGGTCCGAGGATGCTTGTTTCCGGTTCAGGGAAGACATGGATTGGCACTTCGGGCTGGACTGTTCCCATGAGGCACAGGGTCAGACTGATTTGCATATGGCCATGTCTGAACTGGGGTGGTGGAGTGAGCTAAAGAATGATGATGGATTAAACCCAGATCAGTTGACTGGGGGTGAGTGTTTGATTTGCCCAAACGCTCCGTCCATCATCCCCTTTGGTATCGCTTTGTTCGTCCTAAGTTGGCAGGCTATGCCCAGACGTAGGTCCCTTGCTCACTTTGCCACTGGATTCAAGATAGCCTGGCTGATGAGGGTTATGAACCCAAAACCGGTCCCAGGATGCTTGTTTCAGGTCCAGGGAAGACATGGCTTGGCAGTTCGGGCTGGACTATTCCCATGAGGCACAGGGTCAGACTGATTTGTATATGGCCATGTCTGAACTGGGGTGGTGGAGTGAGCTAAAGAATGATGATGAATTAAACCCAGATCAGTTGACTGGGGGTGAGTGTTTGTTTTGCTCAAACGCTCCGTCCATCATCCCCTTTGGTATCGCTTTGTTCGCCCTAAGTTGGCAGGGTATGCCCAGGTGTGGGTCCCTTGCCCACTTTGCCACTGGATTCAAGATAGCCTGGCTGATGAGGGTTATGAATCCGAAACCGGTCCGAGGATGCTTCTTTCCGGTCCAGGGAAGACATGGCTTGGCAGTTTGGGTTGGACTGTTCCCATGAGGCACAGGGTCAGACTGATTTGCATATGGCCATGTCTGAACTGGGGTGGTGGAGTGAGCTAAAGAATGATGATGGATTAAACCCAGATCAGTTGACTGGGGTGAGTGTTTGATTTGCTCAAACCCTCCGTCCATCATTCCCTTTGGTATCACTTTGTTCGCCCTAAGTTGGCAGGGTATGCCCAGACGTGGGTCCCTTGCTCACTTTGCCACTGGATTCAAGATAGTCTGGCTGATGAGGGTTATGAACCCGAAACGGGTCCCAGGATGCTTGTTTTCGGTCCAGAGAAGACATGGCCTTGCAGTTCGGGCTGGACTTTTCCCATGAGGCACAGGGTCAGACTGATTTGCATATGGCCATGTCTGAACTGGGGTGGTGGAGTGAGCTAAAGAATGATGATGGATTAAACCCAGATCAGTTGACTGGGGGTGAGTGTTTGATTTGCTCAAACGCTCCGTCCATCATCCCGTTTGGTATCGCTTTGTTCGCCCTAAGTTGGCATGGTATGTCCAGATGTTGGTCCCTTGCTCACTTTGCCACTGGATTTAAGATAGCCTGGCTGATGAGGGTTATGAACCTGAAACCGGTCCGAGGATGCTTGTTTCCGGTTCAGGGAAGACATGGATTGGCACTTCGGGCTGGACTGTTCCCATGAGGCACAGGGTCAGACTGATTTGCATATGGCCATGTCTGAACTGGGGTGGTGGAGTGAGCTAAAGAATGATGATGGATTAAACCCAGATCAGTTGACTGGGGGTGAGTGTTTGATTTGCCCAAACGCTCCGTCCATCATCCCCTTTGGTATCGCTTTGTTCGTCCTAAGTTGGCAGGCTATGCCCAGACGTAGGTCCCTTGCTCACTTTGCCACTGGATTCAAGATAGCCTGGCTGATGAGGGTTATGAACCCAAAACCGGTCCCAGGATGCTTGTTTCAGGTCCAGGGAAGACATGGCTTGGCAGTTCGGGCTGGACTATTCCCATGAGGCACAGGGTCAGACTGATTTGTATATGGCCATGTCTGAACTGGGGTGGTGGAGTGAGCTAAAGAATGATGATGGATTGAACCCAGATCAGTTGACTGGGGGTGAGTGTTTGATTTGCTCAAACGCTCCATCCATCATCCCCTTTGGTATCGCTTTGTTTGCCCTAAGTTGGCAGGGTATGCCCAGACGTGGGTCCCTTGCTCACGTTGCCACTGGATTCAAGATAGCCTGTCTTATGAGGGTTATGAACCCGAAACCTGTCCCAGGATGCTTGTTTCCGGTCCAGGGAAGACAAGGCTTGGCAGTTTGGGCTGGACTGTTCCCATGAGGCACAGGGTCAGACTGATTTGCATATTGCCATGTCTGAACTGGGGTGGTGGAGTGAGCTAAAGAATGATGATGAATTAAACCCAGATCAGTTGACTGGGGGTGAGTGTTTGTTTTGCTCAAACGCTCCGTCCATCATCCCCTTTGGTATCGCTTTGTTCGCCCTAAGTTGGCAGGGTATGCCCAGGTGTGGGTCCCTTGCCCACTTTGCCACTGGATTCAAGATAGCCTGGCTGATGAGGGTTATGAATCCGAAACCGGTCCGAGGATGCTTCTTTCCGGTCCAGGGAAGACATGGCTTGGCAGTTCGGGTTGGACTGTTCCCATGAAGCACATGGTCAGACTGATTTGCATATGGCCATGTCTGAACTGGGGTGGTGGAGTGAGCTAAAGAATGATGATGGATTAAACCCAGATCAGTTGACTGGGGTGAGTGTTTGATTTGCTCAAACCCTCCGTCCATCATTCCCTTTGGTATCACTTTGTTCGCCCTAAGTTGGCAGGGTATGCCCAGACGTGGGTCCCTTGCTCACTTTGCCACTGGATTCAAGATAGTCTGGCTGATGAGGGTTATGAACCCGAAACGGGTCCCAGGATGCTTGTTTTCGGTCCAGAGAAGACATGGCCTTGCAGTTCGGGCTGGACTTTTCCCATGAGGCACAGGGTCAGACTGATTTGCATATGGCCATGTCTGAACTGGGGTGGTGGAGTGAGCTAAAGAATGATGATGGATTAAACCCAGATCAGTTGACTGGGGGTGAGTGTTTGATTTGCTCAAACGCTCCGTCCATCATCCCGTTTGGTATCGCTTTGTTTGCCCTAAGTTGGCAGGGTATGTCCAGATGTGGGTCCCTTGCTCACTTTGCCACTGGATTCAAGATAGCCTGGCTGATGAGGGTTATGAACCTGAAACCGGTCCGAGGATGCTTGTTTCCGGTTCAGGGAAGTCATGGATTGGCAGTTCGGGCTGGACTGTTCCCATGACGCACAGGGTCAGACTGATTTGCATATGGCCATGTCTGAACTTGGGTGGTGGAGTGAGCTAAAGAATGATGATGGATTAAACTCAGATCAGTTGACCGGGGGTGAGTGTTTCATTTGCTCAAACGCTCCGTCCATCATCCCCTTTGGTATCGCTTTGTTTGCCCTAAGTTGGCAGGGTATGCCCAGACGTGGGTCCCTTGCTCACTTTGCCAACGGATTCAAGATAGCCTTGCTGATGAGGGTTATAAACCCGAAACCGGTCCCAGGATGCTTGTTTTCGGTCCAGAGAAGACATGGCTTGGCAGTTAGGGCTGGACTTTTCCCATGAGGCACAGGGTCAGACTGATTTGCATATGGCCATGTCTGAACTGAGGTGGTGGAGTGAGCTAAAGAATGATGATGGATTAAACCCAGATCAGTTGACTGGGGGTGAGTGTTTGATTTGCTGAAACCCTCCGTCCATCATCCCCTTTGGTATCGCTTTGTTCGCCCTAAGTTGGCAGGGTATGTCCAGATGTTGGTCCCTTGCTCACTTTGCCACTGGATTTAAGATAGCCTGGCTGATGAGGGTTAAGAACCTGAAACCGGTCCGAGGATGCTTGTTTCAGGTCCAGGGAAGACATGGCTTGGCAGTTCGGGTTGGACTGTTCCCATGAGGCACAGGGCAGACTGATTTGCATATGGCCATGTCTGAACTGGGGTGGTGGAGTGAGCTAAAGAATGGTGATGGTTTAAACCCAGATCAGTTGACTGGGGGTGAGTGTTTGATTTGCTCAAACGCTCCGTCCATCATCCCCTTTGGTATCGCTTTGTTCGCCCTAAGTTGGCAGGGTATGCCCAGACGTGGGTCCCTTGCTCACTTTGCCACTGGATTCAAGATAGCCTGGCTGATGAGGGTTATGAACCCGAAACCGGTCCCAGGAAGCTTGTTTCCGGTCCAGAGAAGACATGGCTTGGCAGTTCGGGCTGGACTTTTCCCATGAGGCACAGGGTCAGACTGATTTGCATATGGCCATGTCTGAACTGGGGTGGTGGAGTGAGCTAAAGAATGATGATGGATTAAACCCAGATCAGTTTACTTGGGGTGAGTGTTGTTTATTTGCCCAAACGCTCCGTCTATCATCCCGTTTGGAATCGCTTTGTTCGCCCTAAGTTGGCAGGGTATGTACAGATGTGGGTCCCTTGCTCACTTTGCCACTGGATTCAAGATAGCCTGGCTGATGAGGGTTATGAATCTGAAACCGGTCCCAGGATGCTTGTTTCCGGGTCAGGGAAGACATGGATTGGCACTTCGGGCTGGACTGTTCCCATGAGGCACAGGGTCAGACTGATTTGCATATGGCCATGTCTGAACTGGGGTGGTGGAGTGAGCTAAAGAATGATGATGGATTAAACCCAGATCAGTTGACCGGGGGTGAGTGTTTAATTTGCTCAAACGCTCCGTCCATCATCCCCTTTGGTATCGCTTTGTTCGCCTTAAGTTGGCAGGGTATGCCCAGACGTGGGTCCCTTGCTCACTTTGACACTGGATTCAAGATAGCCTGGCTGATGAGGGTTATGAACCCGAAACCGGTCCCAGGATGCTTGTTTCCAGTCCAGGAAAGACATGGCTTGGCAGTTCAGGCTGGACTGTTTCCATGAGGCACAGGGTCAGACTGATTTGCATATGGCCATGTCTGAACTGGGGTGGTGGAGTGAGCTAAAGAATGATGATTGATTAAACCCAGACCAGTTGACTGGGGGTGAGTGTTTGATTTGCTCAAATGCTCCGTCCATCATCCCCTTTAGTATTGATTTGTTCACCCTAAGTTGGCAGGGTATGCCCAGACGTGGGTCCCTTGATCACTTTGCCACTGGATTCAAGATAGTGTGGCTGATGAGGGTTATGAACCCAAAACTGGTCCCAGGATGCTTGTTTCCAGTCCAGGGAAGATATGGATTGGCAGTTCAGGCTGGATTGTTACCATGAGGCACAGGGTCAGACTGATTTGCATATGGCCATGTCTGAACTGGGGTGGTGGTTTAGTGAGCTAAAGAATGATGATGGATTTAACCCAGATCAGTTGACTGGGGGTGAGTGTGTGATTTGCTCAAACACTCCGTCCATCATCCCCTTTGGTATCGCTTTGTTTGCCCTAAGTTGGCAGGGTATGCCCAGAAGTGGGTCCCTTGCCCACTTTGCCACTGGATTCAAGATAGCCTGGCTGATGAGGGTTATGAATCCGAAACCGGTCCCAGGATGCTTGTTTCCCTTCCAGGGAAGACATGGCTTGGCAGTTTGGGCTGGACTGTTCCCATGAGGCACAGGGTCAGACTGATTTGTATATCGCCATGTCTGAACTGGGGTGGTGGAGTGAGCTAAAGAATGATGACGGATTAAACCCAGATCAGTTGACTGGGGGTGAGTGTTTGTTTTGCTCAAACGCTCCGTCCATCATCCCCTATGGTATTGCTATGTTCACCCTAAGTTGGCAGGGTATGCCCAGACATGGGTCCCTTGCCCACTTTGCCACTGGATTCAAGATAGCCTGGCTGATGAGGGTTATAAATCCGAAACCTGTCCCAGGATGCTTGTTTCCGGTCCAGGGAAGACATGGCTTGGCAGTTCGGGCTGGACTGTTTCCATGAGGCACAGGGTCAGACTGATTTGCATATGGCCATGTCTGAACTTGGGTGGTGGAGTGAGCTAAAGAATGATGATGGATTAAACTCAGATCAGTTGACCGGGGGTGAGTGTTTAATTTGCTCAAACGCTCCGTCCATCATCCCCTTTGGTATCGCTTTGTGCGCCTTAAGTTGGCAGGGTATGCCCAGACGTGGGTCTCTTGCTCACTTTGACACTGGATTCAAGATAGCCTGGCTGATGAGGGTAATGAACCTGAAACCAGTCCCAGGATGCTTGTTTCCGGTCCAGGAAAGACATGGCTTGGCAGTTCAGGCTGGACTGTTTCCATGAGGCACAGGGTCAGACTGATTTGCATATGGCCATCTGAACTGGGGTGGTGGAGTGAGCTAAAGAATGATGATGGATTAAACCCAGATCAGTTGACTGGGGGTGAGTGTTTGATTTGCTCAAACCCTCCGTCCATCATCCCCTTTGGAATCGCTTTGTTCGCCCTAAGTTAACAGGGTATGCCCAGACGTGGGTCCCTTGCTCACTTTGCCACTGGATTCAAGATAGCCTGTCTGATGAGGGTTATAAACCCGAAACCGGTCCCAGGATGCTTGTTTTCGGTCCAGAGAAGACATGGCTTGGCAGTTAGGGCTGGACTTTTCCCATGAGGCACAGGGTCAGACTGATTTGCATATGGCCTTGTCTGAACTGGGGTGGTGGAGTGAGCTAAAGAATGATGATGGATTAAACCCAGATCAGTTGACTTGGGGTGAGTGTTTGATTTGCTCAAACGCTCCGTCCATCATCCCGTTGGTTTCGCTTTGTTCGCCCTAAGTTGGCAAGGTATGTCCAGATGTGGGTCCCTTGCTCACTTTGCCACTGGATTCAAGATAGCCTGGCTGATGAGGGTTATGAACCTGAAACCGGTCCGAGGATGCTTGTTTCCGGTTCAGGGAAGACATGGATTGGCACTTCGGGCTGGACTGTTCCCATGACGCACAGGGTCAGACTGATTTGCATATGGCCATGTCTGAACTGGGGTGGTGGAGTGAGCTAAAGAATGATGATGGATTAAACCCAGATCAGTTGACTGGGGGTGAGTGTTTGATTTGCTCAAACGCTCCGTCCATCATCCCCTTTGGTATCGCTTTGTTCATCCTAAGTTGGCAGGCTATGCCCAGACGTAGGTCCCTTGCTCACTTTGCCACTGGATTCAAGATAGCCTGGCTGATGAGGGTTATGAACCCGAAACCGGTCCCAGGATGCTTGTTTCTGGTCCCGGGAAGACATGGCTTGGCAGTTCGGGCTGGACTGTTCCCATGAGGCACAGGGTCAGACTGATTTTCATATGGCCATGTCTGAACTGGGGTGGTGGAGTGAGCTAAAGAATAATGATGGATTAAACCGAGATAAGTTGTCTGGGGTGAGTGTTTGATTTGCTCAAACGCTCTGTCCATCATCCCCTTTGGTATCGCTTTGTTCGCCCTAAGTTGGCAGGGTAGGCCCAGACGTGGGTCCATTGCTCACTTTGCCACTGGATTCAAGATAGCCTGGCTGATGAGGGTTATGAACCCGAAACCGGTCCCAGGATGCTTGCTTCCAGTCCAGGGAAGACATGGCTTGGCAGTTCGGGCTGGACTGTTACCATGAGGCACAGGGTCAGACTGATTTGCATATGGCCATGTCTGAACTGGGGTGGTGGTTTAGTGAGCTAAAGAATGATGATAGATTTAACCCAGATCAGTTGACTGGGGGTGAGTGTTTGATTTGCTCGAACGCTCTGTCCATCATCCCCTTTGGTATCGCTTTGTTTGCCCTAAGTTGGCAGGGTATGCCCAGAAGTGGGTCCCTTGCCCACTTTGTCACTGGATTCAAGATAGCCTGGCTGATGAGGGTTATGAATCTGAAACCGGTCCCAGGATACTTGTTTCTGGTCCAGGGAAGACATGGCTTGGCAGTTCGGGCTGGACTGTTCCCATGAGGCACAGGGTCACACTGATTTGCATATGGCCATGTCTGAACTGGGGTGGTGGGTGAGCTAAAGAATGATGGTGGATTAAACCCAGATCAGTTGACTGTGGGTGAGTGTTTGTTTTGCTCAAACGCTCCGTCCATCATCCCCTTTGGTATTTCTTTGTCCGCCCTAAGTTGGCAGGGTATGCCCAGATGTGGGTCCCTTGCCCAATTTGCCACTGGATTCAAGAACAAGATGGCCTGGCTGATGAGGGTTATGAATCCGAAACCGGTCCCAGGATGCTTGTTTCCGGTCCAGGGAAGACATGGCTTGGCAGTTCGGGTTGGACTGTTCCCATGAGGCACAGGGCAGACTGATTTGCATATGGCCATGTCTTAACTGGGGTGGTGGAGTGAGCTAAAGAATGGTGATGGTTTAAACCCAGATCAGTTGACTGGGGGTGAGTGTTTGATTTGCTCAAACGCTCCGTCCATCATCCCCTTTGGTATCGCTTTGTTTGCCCTAAGTTGGCAGGGTATGCCCAGAAGTGGGTCCCTTGCCCACTTTGTCACTGGATTCAAGATAGCCTGGCTGATGAGGGTTATGAATCCGAAACCGGTCCCAGGATACTTGTTTCTGGTCCAGGGAAGACATGGCTTGGCAGTTCGGGCTGGACTTTTCCCATGAGGCACAGGGTCAGACTGATTTGCATATGGCCATGTCTGAACTGGGGTGGTGGGGTGAGCTAAAGAATGATGATGGATTAAACCCAGATCAGTTGACCGGGGGTGAGTGTTTAATTTGCTCAAACGCTCCGTCCATCATCCCCTTTGGTATCGCTTTGTTCGCCTTAAGTTGGCAGGGTATGCCCAGACGTGGGTCCCTTGCTCACTTTGACACTGGATTCAAGATAGCCTGGCTGATGAGGGTTATGAACCCGAAACCGGTCCCAGGATGCTTGTTTCCGGTCCAGGAAAGACATGGCTTGGCAGTTCAGGCTGGACTGTTTCCATGAGGCACAGGGTCAGACTGATTTGCATATGGTCATGTCTGAACTGGGGTGGTGGAGTGAGCTAAAAAATGATGATTGATTAAACCCAGACCAGTTGACTGGGGGTGAGTGTTTGATTTGCTCAAATGTTCCGTCCATCATCCCCTTTAGTATCGATTTGTTCGCCCTAAGTTGGCAGGGTATGCCCAGACGTGGGTCCCTTGATCACTTTGCCACTGGATTCAAGATAGTGTGGCTGATGAGGGTTATGAACCCAAAACTGGTCCCAGGATGCTTGTTTCCAGTCCAGGGAATATGTGGATTGGCAGTTCAGGCTGGATTGTTACCATGAGGCACAGGGTCAGACTGATTTGCATATGGCCATGTCTGAACTGGGGTGGTGGAGTGAGCTAAAGAATAATGATGGATTTAACCCAGATCAGTTGACTGGGGGTGAGTGTGTGATTTGCTCAAACACTCCGTCCATCATCCCCTTTGGTATCGCTTTGTTTGCCCTAAGTTGGCAGGGTATGCCCAGAAGTGGGTCCCTTGCCCACTTTGCCACTGGATTCAAGATAGCCTGGCTGATGAGGGTTATGAATCCGAAACCGGTCCCAGGATGCTTGTTTCCGGTCCAGGGAAGACATGGCTTGGCAGTTCGGGCTGGACTGTTCCCATGAGGCACAGGGTCAGACTGATTTGCATATGGCCATGTCTGAACTTGGGTGGTGGAGTGAGCTAAAGAATGATGATGGATTAAACTCAGATCAGTTGACCGGGGGTGAGTGTTTAATTTGCTCAAACGCTCCGTCCATCATCCCCTTTGGTATCGCTTTGTTCGCCTTAAGTTGGCAGGGTATGCCCAGACGTGGGTCTCTTGCTCACTTTGACACTGGATTCAAGATAGCCTGGCTGATGAGGGTTATAAACCCGAAACTGGTCCCAGGATGCTTGTTTTCGGTCCAGAGAAGACATGGCTTGGCAGTTAGGGCTGGACTTTTCCCATGAGGCACAGGGTCAGACTGATTTGCATATGGCCCTGTCTGAACTGGGGTGGTGGAGTGAGCTAAAGAATGATGATGGATTAAACCCAGATCAGATGACTGGGGGTGAGTGTTTGATTTGCTCAAACGCTCCGTCAATCATCCCCTTTGGTATCGCTTTGTTCGCCCTAAGTTTGCAGGGTATGCCCAGGTGTGGGTCCCTTGCCCACTTTGCCACTGGATTCAAGATAGCCTGGCTGATGAGGGTTATGAATCCGAAACCGGTCCGAGGATGCTTCTTTCCGGTCCAGGGAAGACATGGCTTGGCAGTTTGGGTTCGACTGTTCCCATGAGGCACAGGGTCAGACTGATTTGCATATGGCCATGTCTGAACTGGGGTGGTGGAGTGAGCTAAAGAATGATGATGGATTAAACCCAGATCAGTTGACTGGGGTGAGTGTTTGATTTGCTCAAACCCTCCGTCCATCATTCCCTTTGGTATCACTTTGTTCGCCCTAAGTTGGCAGGGTATGCCCAGACGTGGGTCCCTTGCTCACTTTGCCACTGGATTCAAGATAGTCTGGCTGATGAGGGTTATGAACCCGAAACGGGTCCCAGGATGCTTGTTTTCGGTCCAGAGAAGACATGGCCTTGCAGTTCGGGCTGGACTTTTCCCATGAGGCACAGGGTCAGACTGATTTGCATATGGCCATGTCTGAACTGGGGTGGTGGAGTGAGCTAAAGAATGATGATGGATTAAACCCAGATCAGTTGACTGGGGGTGAGTGTTTGATTTGCTCAAACGCTCCGTCCATCATCCCGTTTGGTATCGCTTTGTTCGCCCTAAGTTGGCATGGTATGTCCAGATGTTGGTCCCTTGCTCACTTTGCCACTGGATTTAAGATAGCCTGGCTGATGAGGGTTATGAACCTGAAACCGGTCCGAGGATGCTTGTTTCCGGTTCAGGGAAGACATGGATTGGCACTTCGGGCTGGACTGTTCCCATGAGGCACAGGGTCAGACTGATTTGCATATGGCCATGTCTGAACTGGGGTGGTGGAGTGAGCTAAAGAATGATGATGGATTAAACCCAGATCAGTTGACTGGGGGTGAGTGTTTGATTTGCCCAAACGCTCCGTCCATCATCCCCTTTGGTATCGCTTTGTTCGTCCTAAGTTGGCAGGCTATGCCCAGACGTAGGTCCCTTGCTCACTTTGCCACTGGATTCAAGATAGCCTGGCTGATGAGGGTTATGAACCCAAAACCGGTCCCAGGATGCTTGTTTCAGGTCCAGGGAAGACATGGCTTGGCAGTTCGGGCTGGACTATTCCCATGAGGCACAGGGTCAGACTGATTTGTATATGGCCATGTCTGAACTGGGGTGGTGGAGTGAGCTAAAGAATGATGATGAATTAAACCCAGATCAGTTGACTGGGGGTGAGTGTTTGTTTTGCTCAAACGCTCCGTCCATCATCCCCTTTGGTATCGCTTTGTTCGCCCTAAGTTGGCAGGGTATGCCCAGGTGTGGGTCCCTTGCCCACTTTGCCACTGGATTCAAGATAGCCTGGCTGATGAGGGTTATGAATCCGAAACCGGTCCGAGGATGCTTCTTTCCGGTCCAGGGAAGACATGGCTTGGCAGTTTGGGTTGGACTGTTCCCATGAGGCACAGGGTCAGACTGATTTGCATATGGCCATGTCTGAACTGGGGTGGTGGAGTGAGCTAAAGAATGATGATGGATTAAACCCAGATCAGTTGACTGGGGTGAGTGTTTGATTTGCTCAAACCCTCCGTCCATCATTCCCTTTGGTATCACTTTGTTCGCCCTAAGTTGGCAGGGTATGCCCAGACGTGGGTCCCTTGCTCACTTTGCCACTGGATTCAAGATAGTCTGGCTGATGAGGGTTATGAACCCGAAACGGGTCCCAGGATGCTTGTTTTCGGTCCAGAGAAGACATGGCCTTGCAGTTCGGGCTGGACTTTTCCCATGAGGCACAGGGTCAGACTGATTTGCATATGGCCATGTCTGAACTGGGGTGGTGGAGTGAGCTAAAGAATGATGATGGATTAAACCCAGATCAGTTGACTGGGGGTGAGTGTTTGATTTGCTCAAACGCTCCGTCCATCATCCCGTTTGGTATCGCTTTGTTCGCCCTAAGTTGGCATGGTATGTCCAGATGTTGGTCCCTTGCTCACTTTGCCACTGGATTTAAGATAGCCTGGCTGATGAGGGTTATGAACCTGAAACCGGTCCGAGGATGCTTGTTTCCGGTTCAGGGAAGACATGGATTGGCACTTCGGGCTGGACTGTTCCCATGAGGCACAGGGTCAGACTGATTTGCATATGGCCATGTCTGAACTGGGGTGGTGGAGTGAGCTAAAGAATGATGATGGATTAAACCCAGATCAGTTGACTGGGGGTGAGTGTTTGATTTGCCCAAACGCTCCGTCCATCATCCCCTTTGGTATCGCTTTGTTCGTCCTAAGTTGGCAGGCTATGCCCAGACGTAGGTCCCTTGCTCACTTTGCCACTGGATTCAAGATAGCCTGGCTGATGAGGGTTATGAACCCAAAACCGGTCCCAGGATGCTTGTTTCAGGTCCAGGGAAGACATGGCTTGGCAGTTCGGGCTGGACTATTCCCATGAGGCACAGGGTCAGACTGATTTGTATATGGCCATGTCTGAACTGGGGTGGTGGAGTGAGCTAAAGAATGATGATGGATTGAACCCAGATCAGTTGACTGGGGGTGAGTGTTTGATTTGCTCAAACGCTCCATCCATCATCCCCTTTGGTATCGCTTTGTTTGCCCTAAGTTGGCAGGGTATGCCCAGACGTGGGTCCCTTGCTCACGTTGCCACTGGATTCAAGATAGCCTGTCTTATGAGGGTTATGAACCCGAAACCTGTCCCAGGATGCTTGTTTCCGGTCCAGGGAAGACAAGGCTTGGCAGTTTGGGCTGGACTGTTCCCATGAGGCACAGGGTCAGACTGATTTGCATATTGCCATGTCTGAACTGGGGTGGTGGAGTGAGCTAAAGAATGATGATGAATTAAACCCAGATCAGTTGACTGGGGGTGAGTGTTTGTTTTGCTCAAACGCTCCGTCCATCATCCCCTTTGGTATCGCTTTGTTCGCCCTAAGTTGGCAGGGTATGCCCAGGTGTGGGTCCCTTGCCCACTTTGCCACTGGATTCAAGATAGCCTGGCTGATGAGGGTTATGAATCCGAAACCGGTCCGAGGATGCTTCTTTCCGGTCCAGGGAAGACATGGCTTGGCAGTTCGGGTTGGACTGTTCCCATGAAGCACATGGTCAGACTGATTTGCATATGGCCATGTCTGAACTGGGGTGGTGGAGTGAGCTAAAGAATGATGATGGATTAAACCCAGATCAGTTGACTGGGGTGAGTGTTTGATTTGCTCAAACCCTCCGTCCATCATTCCCTTTGGTATCACTTTGTTCGCCCTAAGTTGGCAGGGTATGCCCAGACGTGGGTCCCTTGCTCACTTTGCCACTGGATTCAAGATAGTCTGGCTGATGAGGGTTATGAACCCGAAACGGGTCCCAGGATGCTTGTTTTCGGTCCAGAGAAGACATGGCCTTGCAGTTCGGGCTGGACTTTTCCCATGAGGCACAGGGTCAGACTGATTTGCATATGGCCATGTCTGAACTGGGGTGGTGGAGTGAGCTAAAGAATGATGATGGATTAAACCCAGATCAGTTGACTGGGGGTGAGTGTTTGATTTGCTCAAACGCTCCGTCCATCATCCCGTTTGGTATCGCTTTGTTTGCCCTAAGTTGGCAGGGTATGTCCAGATGTGGGTCCCTTGCTCACTTTGCCACTGGATTCAAGATAGCCTGGCTGATGAGGGTTATGAACCTGAAACCGGTCCGAGGATGCTTGTTTCCGGTTCAGGGAAGTCATGGATTGGCAGTTCGGGCTGGACTGTTCCCATGACGCACAGGGTCAGACTGATTTGCATATGGCCATGTCTGAACTTGGGTGGTGGAGTGAGCTAAAGAATGATGATGGATTAAACTCAGATCAGTTGACCGGGGGTGAGTGTTTCATTTGCTCAAACGCTCCGTCCATCATCCCCTTTGGTATCGCTTTGTTTGCCCTAAGTTGGCAGGGTATGCCCAGACGTGGGTCCCTTGCTCACTTTGCCAACGGATTCAAGATAGCCTTGCTGATGAGGGTTATAAACCCGAAACCGGTCCCAGGATGCTTGTTTTCGGTCCAGAGAAGACATGGCTTGGCAGTTAGGGCTGGACTTTTCCCATGAGGCACAGGGTCAGACTGATTTGCATATGGCCATGTCTGAACTGAGGTGGTGGAGTGAGCTAAAGAATGATGATGGATTAAACCCAGATCAGTTGACTGGGGGTGAGTGTTTGATTTGCTGAAACCCTCCGTCCATCATCCCCTTTGGTATCGCTTTGTTCGCCCTAAGTTGGCAGGGTATGTCCAGATGTTGGTCCCTTGCTCACTTTGCCACTGGATTTAAGATAGCCTGGCTGATGAGGGTTAAGAACCTGAAACCGGTCCGAGGATGCTTGTTTCAGGTCCAGGGAAGACATGGCTTGGCAGTTCGGGCTGGACTATTCCCATGAGGCACAGGGTCAGACTGATTTGCATATGGCCATGTCTGAACTGGGGTGGTGGAGTGAGCTAAAGAATGATGATGGATTAAACCCAGATCAGTTGACTGGGGTGAGTGTTTGATTTGCTCAAACCCTCCGTCCATCATTCCCTTTGGTATCACTTTGTTCGCCCTAAGTTGGCAGGGTATGCCCAGACGTGGGTCCCTTGCTCACTTTGCCACTGGATTCAAGATAGTCTGGCTGATGAGGGTTATGAACCCGAAACGGGTCCCAGGATGCTTGTTTTCGGTCCAGAGAAGACATGGCCTTGCAGTTCGGGCTGGACTTTTCCCATGAGGCACAGGGTCAGACTGATTTGCATATGGCCATGTCTGAACTGGGGTGGTGGAGTGAGCTAAAGAATGATGATGGATTAAACCCAGATCAGTTGACTGGGGGTGAGTGTTTGATTTGCTCAAACGCTCCGTCCATCATCCCGTTTGGTATCGCTTTGTTCGCCCTAAGTTGGCATGGTATGTCCAGATGTTGGTCCCTTGCTCACTTTGCCACTGGATTTAAGATAGCCTGGCTGATGAGGGTTATGAACCTGAAACCGGTCCGAGGATGCTTGTTTCCGGTTCAGGGAAGACATGGATTGGCAGTTCGGGCTGGACTATTCCCATGAGGCACAGGGTCAGACTGATTTGTATATGGCCATGTCTGAACTGGGGTGGTGGAGTGAGCTAAAGAATGATGATGGATTGAACCCAGATCAGTTGACTGGGGGTGAGTGTTTGATTTGCTCAAACGCTCCATCCATCATCCCCTTTGGTATCGCTTTGTTTGCCCTAAGTTGGCAGGGTATGCCCAGACGTGGGTCCCTTGCTCACGTTGCCACTGGATTCAAGATAGCCTGTCTGATGAGGGTTATGAACCCGAAACCTGTCCCAGGATGCTTGTTTCCGGTCCAGGGAAGACAAGGCTTGGCAGTTTGGGCTGGACTGTTCCCATGAGGCACAGGGTCAGACTGATTTGCATATTGCCATGTCTGAACTGGGGTGGTGGAGTGAGCTAAAGAATGATGATGAATTAAACCCAGATCAGTTGACTGGGGGTGAGTGTTTGTTTTGCTCAAACGCTCCGTCCATCATCCCCTTTGGTATCGCTTTGTTCGCCCTAAGTTGGCAGGGTATGCCCAGGTGTGGGTCCCTTGCCCACTTTGCCACTGGATTCAAGATAGCCTGGCTGATGAGGGTTATGAATCCGAAACCGGTCCGAGGATGCTTCTTTCCGGTCCAGGGAAGACATGGCTTGGCAGTTTGGGTTGGACTGTTCCCATGAGGCACAGGGTCAGACTGATTTGCATATGGCCATGTCTGAACTGGGGTGGTGGAGTGAGCTAAAGAATGATGATGGATTAAACCCAGATCAGTTGACTGGGGTGAGTGTTTGATTTGCTCAAACCCTCCGTCCATCATTCCCTTTGGTATCACTTTGTTCGCCCTAAGTTGGCAGGGTATGCCCAGACGTGGGTCCCTTGCTCACTTTGCCACTGGATTCAAGATAGTCTGGCTGATGAGGGTTATGAACCCGAAACGGGTCCCAGGATGCTTGTTTTCGGTCCAGAGAAGACATGGCCTTGCAGTTCGGGCTGGACTTTTCCCATGAGGCACAGGGTCAGACTGATTTGCATATGGCCATGTCTGAACTGGGGTGGTGGAGTGAGCTAAAGAATGATGATGGATTAAACCCAGATCAGTTGACTGGGGGTGAGTGTTTGATTTGCTCAAACGCTCCGTCCATCATCCCGTTTGGTATCGCTTTGTTCGCCCTAAGTTGGCATGGTATGTCCAGATGTTGGTCCCTTGCTCACTTTGCCACTGGATTTAAGATAGCCTGGCTGATGAGGGTTATGAACCTGAAACCGGTCCGAGGATGCTTGTTTCCGGTTCAGGGAAGACATGGATTGGCACTTCGGGCTGGACTGTTCCCATGAGGCACAGGGTCAGACTGATTTGCATATGGCCATGTCTGAACTGGGGTGGTGGAGTGAGCTAAAGAATGATGATGGATTAAACCCAGATCAGTTGACTGGGGGTGAGTGTTTGATTTGCCCAAACGCTCCGTCCATCATCCCCTTTGGTATCGCTTTGTTCGTCCTAAGTTGGCAGGCTATGCCCAGACGTAGGTCCCTTGCTCACTTTGCCACTGGATTCAAGATAGCCTGGCTGATGAGGGTTATGAACCCAAAACCGGTCCCAGGATGCTTGTTTCAGGTCCAGGGAAGACATGGCTTGGCAGTTCGGGCTGGACTATTCCCATGAGGCACAGGGTCAGACTGATTTGTATATGGCCATGTCTGAACTGGGGTGGTGGAGTGAGCTAAAGAATGATGATGGATTGAACCCAGATCAGTTGACTGGGGGTGAGTGTTTGATT
Organism: Triturus cristatus; assembly: GCF_964204655.1. Classification (NCBI taxonomy): domain Eukaryota; kingdom Metazoa; phylum Chordata; class Amphibia; order Caudata; family Salamandridae; genus Triturus; species Triturus cristatus. Next base: position 535,551,960 of record NC_140579.1, read on the forward strand.
TGCTCAAACGCTCCATCCATCATCCCCTTTGGTATCGCTTTGTTTGCCCTAAGTTGGCAGGGTATGCCCAGACGTGGGTCCCTTGCTCACGTTGCCACTGGATTCAAGATAGCCTGTCTTATGAGGGTTATGAACCCGAAACCTGTCCCAGGATGCTTGTTTCCGGTCCAGGGAAGACAAGGCTTGGCAGTTTGGGCTGGACTGTTCCCATGAGGCACAGGGTCAGACTGATTTGCATATTGCCATGTCTGAACTGGGGTGGTGGAGTGAGCTAAAGAATGATGATGAATTAAACCCAGATCAGTTGACTGGGGGTGAGTGTTTGTTTTGCTCAAACGCTCCGTCCATCATCCCCTTTGGTATCGCTTTGTTCGCCCTAAGTTGGCAGGGTATGCCCAGGTGTGGGTCCCTTGCCCACTTTGCCACTGGATTCAAGATAGCCTGGCTGATGAGGGTTATGAATCCGAAACCGGTCCGAGGATGCTTCTTTCCGGTCCAGGGAAGACATGGCTTGGCAGTTCGGGTTGGACTGTTCCCATGAAGCACATGGTCAGACTGATTTGCATATGGCCATGTCTGAACTGGGGTGGTGGAGTGAGCTAAAGAATGATGATGGATTAAACCCAGATCAGTTGACTGGGGTGAGTGTTTGATTTGCTCAAACCCTCCGTCCATCATTCCCTTTGGTATCACTTTGTTCGCCCTAAGTTGGCAGGGTATGCCCAGACGTGGGTCCCTTGCTCACTTTGCCACTGGATTCAAGATAGTCTGGCTGATGAGGGTTATGAACCCGAAACGGGTCCCAGGATGCTTGTTTTCGGTCCAGAGAAGACATGGCCTTGCAGTTCGGGCTGGACTTTTCCCATGAGGCACAGGGTCAGACTGATTTGCATATGGCCATGTCTGAACTGGGGTGGTGGAGTGAGCTAAAGAATGATGATGGATTAAACCCAGATCAGTTGACTGGGGGTGAGTGTTTGATTTGCTCAAACGCTCCGTCCATCATCCCGTTTGGTATCGCTTTGTTTGCCCTAAGTTGGCAGGGTATGTCCAGATGTGGGTCCCTTGCTCACTTTGCCACTGGATTCAAGATAGCCTGGCTGATGAGGGTTATGAACCTGAAACCGGTCCGAGGATGCTTGTTTCCGGTTCAGGGAAGTCATGGATTGGCAGTTCGGGCTGGACTGTTCCCATGACGCACAGGGTCAGACTGATTTGCATATGGCCATGTCTGAACTTGGGTGGTGGAGTGAGCTAAAGAATGATGATGGATTAAACTCAGATCAGTTGACCGGGGGTGAGTGTTTCATTTGCTCAAACGCTCCGTCCATCATCCCCTTTGGTATCGCTTTGTTTGCCCTAAGTTGGCAGGGTATGCCCAGACGTGGGTCCCTTGCTCACTTTGCCAACGGATTCAAGATAGCCTTGCTGATGAGGGTTATAAACCCGAAACCGGTCCCAGGATGCTTGTTTTCGGTCCAGAGAAGACATGGCTTGGCAGTTAGGGCTGGACTTTTCCCATGAGGCACAGGGTCAGACTGATTTGCATATGGCCATGTCTGAACTGAGGTGGTGGAGTGAGCTAAAGAATGATGATGGATTAAACCCAGATCAGTTGACTGGGGGTGAGTGTTTGATTTGCTGAAACCCTCCGTCCATCATCCCCTTTGGTATCGCTTTGTTCGCCCTAAGTTGGCAGGGTATGTCCAGATGTTGGTCCCTTGCTCACTTTGCCACTGGATTTAAGATAGCCTGGCTGATGAGGGTTAAGAACCTGAAACCGGTCCGAGGATGCTTGTTTCAGGTCCAGGGAAGACATGGCTTGGCAGTTCGGGCTGGACTATTCCCATGAGGCACAGGGTCAGACTGATTTGCATATGGCCATGTCTGAATTGGGGTGGTGGAGTGAGCTAAAGAATGATGATGGATTAAACCCAGATCAGTTGACTGGGGGTGAGTGTTTGATTTGCTCAAACGCTCTGTCCATCATCCCCTTTGGTATCGCTTTGTTCGTCCTAAGTTGGCAGGCTATGCCCAGACGTAGGTCCCTTGCTCACTTTGCCACTGGATTCAAGATAGCCTGGCTGATGAGGGTTATGAACCCAAAACCGGTCCCAGGATGCTTATTTCAGGTCCAGGGAAGACATGGCTTGGCAGTTCGGGCTGGACTATTCCCATGAGGCACAGGGTCAGACTGATTTGCATATGGCCATGTCTGAACTGGGGTGGTGGAGTGAGCTAAAGAATGATGATGGATTAAACCCAGATCAGTTGACTGGGGGTGAGTGTTTGATTTGCTCAAACGCTCCGTCCATCATCCCCTTTGGTATCGCTTTGTTCGTCCTAAGTTGGCAGGCTATGCCCAGACGTAGGTCCCTTGCTCACTTTGCCACTGGATTCAAGATAGCCTGGCTGATGAGGGTTATGAACCCAAAACCGGTCCCAGGATGCTTGTTTCAGGTCCAGGGAAGACATGGCTTGGCAGTTTGGGCTGGACTATTCCCATGAGGCACAGGGTCAGACTGATTTGCATATGGCCATGTCTGAACTGGGGTGGTGGAGTGAGCTAAAGAATGATGATGGATTGAACCCAGATTAGTTGACTGGGGGTGAGTGTTTGATTTGCTCAAACGCTCCATCCATCATCCCCTTTGGTATCGCTTTGTTTGCCCTAAGTTGGCAGGGTATGCCCAGACGTGGGTCCCTTGCTCACGTTGCCACTGGATTCAAGATAGCCTGTCTGATGAGGGTTATGAACCCGAAACCTGTCCCAGGATGCTTGTTTCCGGTCCAGGGAAGACAAGGCTTGGCAGTTTGGGCTGGACTGTTCCCATGAGGCACAGGGTCAGACTGATTTGCATATTGCCATGTCTGAACTGGGGTGGTGGAGTGAGCTAAAGAATGATGATGAATTAAACCCAGATCAGTTGACTGGGGGTGAGTGTTTGTTTTGCTCAAACGCTCCGTCCATCATCCCCTTTGGTATCGCTTTGTTCGCCCTAAGTTGGCAGGGTATGCCCAGGTGTGGGTCCCTTGCCCACTTTGCCACTGGATTCAAGATAGCCTGGCTGATGAGGGTTATGAATCCGAAACCGGTCCGAGGATGCTTCTTTCCGGTCCAGGGAAGACATGGCTTGGCAGTTCGGGTTGGACTGTTCCCATGAGGCACATGGTCAGACTGATTTGCATATGGCCATGTCTGAACTGGGGTGGTGGAGTGAGCTAAAGAATGATGATGGATTAAACCCAGATCAGTTGACTGGGGTGAGTGTTTGATTTGCTCAAACCCTCCGTCCATCATTCCCTTTGGTATCACTTTGTTCGCCCTAAGTTGGTAGGGTATGCCCAGACGTGGGTCCCTTGTTCACTTTGCCACTGGATTCAAGATAGCCTGGCTGATGAGGGTTATGAACCTGAAACCGGTCCGAGGATGCTTGTTTCCGGTTCAGGGAAGACATGGATTGGCACTTCGGGCTGGACTGTTCCCATGACGCACAGGGTCAGACTGATTTGCATATGGCCATGTCTGAACTTGGGTGGTGGAGTGAGCTAAAGAATGATGATGGATTAAACTCAGATCAGTTGACCGGGGGTGAGTGTTTAATTTGCTCAAAACCTCCGTCCATCATCCCCTTTGGTATCGCTTTGTTCGCCTTAAGTTGGCAGGGTATGCCCAGACGTGGGTCTCTTGCTCACTTTGACACTGGATTCAAGATAGCCTGGCTGATGAGGGTTATGAACCCGAAACCAGTCTCAGGATGCTTGTTTCCGGTCCAGGAAAGACATGGCTTGGCAGTTCAGGCTGGACTGTTTCCATGAGGCACAGTGTCAGACTGATTTGCATATGGCCATCTGAACTGGGGTGGTGGAGTGAGCTAAAGAATGATGATGGATTAAACCCAGATCAGTTGACTGGGGGTGAGTGTTTGATTTGCTGAAACCCTCCGTCCATCATCCCCTTTGGTATCGCTTTGTTTGCCCTAAGTTGGCAGGGTATGCCCAGATGTGGGTCCCTTGCTCACTTTGCCACCGGATTCAAGATAGCCTTGCTGATGAGGGTTATAAACCCGAAACCGGTCCCAGGATGCTTGTTTTCGGTCCAGAGAAGACATGGCTTGGCAGTTAGGGCTGGACTTTTCCCATGAGGCACAGGGTCAGACTGATTTGCATATGGCCATGTCTGAACTGGGGTGGTGGAGTGAGCTAAAGAATGATGATGGATTAAACCCAGATCAGTTGACTGGGGGTGAGTGTTTGATTTGCTCAAACGCTCCGTCCATCATCTCCTTTGGTATCGCTTTGTTCGCCCTAAGTTGGAAGGGTATGCCCAGGTGTGGGTCCCTTGCCCACTTTGCCACTGGATTCAAGATAGTCTGGCTGATGAGGGTTATGAATCCGAAACCGGTCCGAGGATGCTTCTTTCCGGTCCAGGGAAGACATGGCTTGGCAGTTTGGGTTGGACTGTTCCCATGAGGCACAGGGTCAGACTGATTTGCATATGGCCATGTCTGAACTGGGGTGGTGGAGTGAGCTAAAGAATGATGATGGATTAAACCCAGATCAGTTGACTGGGGTGAGTGTTTGATTTGCTCAAACCCTCCGTCCATCATTCCCTTTGGTATCACTTTGTTCGCCCTAAGTTGGCAGGGTATGCCCAGACGTGGGTCCCTTGCTCACTTTGCCACTGGATTCAAGATAGTCTGGCTGATGAGAGTTATGAACCCGAAACGGGTCCCAGGATGCTTGTTTTCGGTCCAGAGAAGACATGGCCTTGCAGTTCGGGCTGGACTTTTCCCATGAGGCACAGGGTCAGACTGATTTGCATATGGCCATGTCTGAACTGGGGTGGTGGAGTGAGCTAAAGAATGATGATTGATTAAACCCAGATCAGTTGACTGGGGGTGAGTGTTTGATTTGCTCAAACGCTCCGTCCATCATCCCGTTTGGTATTGCTATGTTCGCCCTAAGTTGGCAGGGTATGTCCAGATGTTGGTCCCTTGCTCACTTTGCCACTGGATTTAAGATAGCCTGGCTGATGAGGGTTATGAACCTGAAACCGGTCCGAGGATGCTTGTTTCCGGTTCAGGGAAGACATGGATTGGCACTTCGGGCTGGACTGTTCCCATGAGGCACAGGGTCAGACTGATTTGCATATGGCCATGTCTGAACTGGGGTGGTGGAGTGAGCTAAAGAATGATGATGGATTAAACCCAGATCAGTTGACTGGGGGTGAGTGTTTGATTTGCTCAAACGCTCCGTCCATCATCCCCTTTGGTATCGCTTTGTTCGTCCTAAGTTGGCAGGCTATGCCCAGACGTAGGTCCCTTGCTCACTTTGCCACTGGATTCAAGATAGCCTGGCTGATGAGGGTTATGAACCCAAAACCGGTCCCAGGATGCTTGTTTCAGGTCCAGGGAAGACATGGCTTGGCAGTTCGGGCTGGACTATTCCCATGAGGCACAGGGTCAGACTGATTTGCATATGGCCATGTATGAACTGGGGTGGTGGAGTGAGCTAAAGAATGATGATGGATTAAACCCAGATCAGTTGACTGGGGGTGAGTGTTTGATTTGCTCAAACGCTCCGTCCATCATCCCCTTTGGTATCGCTTTGTTCGTCCTAAGTTGGCAGGCTATGCCCAGACGTAGGTCCCTTGCTCACTTTGCCACTGGATTCAAGATAGCCTGGCTGATGAGGGTTATGAACCCAAAACCGGTCCCAGGATGCTTGTTTCAGGTCCAGGGAAGACATGGCTTGGCAGTTCGGGCTGGACTATTCCCATGAGGCACAGGGTCAGACTGATTTGCATATGGCCATGTCTGAACTGGGGTGGTGGAGTGAGCTAAAGAATGATGATGGATTTAACCCAGATCAGTTGACTGGGGGTGAGTGTTTGATTTGCTCAAACGCTCCGTCCATCATCCCCTTTGGTATCGCTTTGTTCGTCCTAAGTTGGCAGGCTATGCCCAGACGTAGGTCCTTTGCTCACTTTGCCACTGGATTCAAGATAGCCTGGCTGATGAGGGTTATGAACCCAAAACCGGTCCCAGGATGCTTGTTTCAGGTCCAGGGAAGACATGGCTTGGCAGTTCGGGCTGGACTATTCCCATGAGGCACAGGGTCAGACTGATTTGCATATGGCCATGTCTGAACTGGGGTGGTGGAGTGAGCTAAAGAATGATGATGGATTAAACCCAGATCAGTTGACTGGGGGTGAGTGTTTGATTTGCTCAAACGCTCCGTCCATCATCCCCTTTGGTATCGCTTTGTTCGTCCTAAGTTGGCAGGCTATGCCCAGACGTAGGTCCCTTGCTCACTTTGCCACTGGATTCAAGATAGCCTGGCTGATGAGGGTTATGAACCCAAAACCGGTCCCAGGATGCTTGTTTCAGGTCCAGGGAAGACATGGCTTGGCAGTTCGGGCTGGACTATTCCCATGAGGCACAGGGTCAGACTGATTTGCATATGGCCATGTCTGAACTGGGGTGATGGAGTGAGCTAAAGAATGATGATGGATTGAACCCAGATCAGTTGACTGGGGGTGAGTGTTTGATTTGCTCAAACGCTCCATCCATCATCCCCTTTGGTATCGCTTTGTTTGCCCTAAGTTGGCAGGGTATGCCCAGACGTGGGTCCCTTGCTCACGTTGCCACTGGATTCAAGATAGCCTGTCTGATGAGGGTTATGAACCCGAAACCTGTCCCAGGATGCTTGTTTCCGGTCCAGGGAAGACAAGGCTTGGCAGTTTGGGCTGGACTGTTCCCATGAGGCACAGGGTCAGACTGATTTGCATATTGCCATGTCTGAACTGGGGTGGTGGAGTGAGCTAAAGAATGATGATGAATTAAACCCAGATCAGTTGACTGGGGGTGAGTGTTTGTTTTGCTCAAACGCTCCGTCCATCATCCCCTTTGGTATCGCTTTGTTCGCCCTAAGTTGGCAGGGTATGCCCAGGTGTGGGTCCCTTGCCCACTTTGCCACTGGATTCAAGATAGCCTGGCTGATGAGGGTTATGAATCCGAAACCGGTCCGAGGATGCTTCTTTCCGGTCCAGGGAAGACATGGCTTGGCAGTTCGGGTTGGACTGTTCCCATGAGGCACATGGTCAGACTGATTTGCATATGGCCATGTCTGAACTGGGGTGGTGGAGTGAGCTAAAGAATGATGATGGATTAAACCCAGATCAGTTGACTGGGGTGAGTGTTTGATTTGCTCAAACCCTCCGTCCATCATTCCCTTTGGTATCACTTTGTTCGCCCTAAGTTGGCAGGGTATGCCCAGACGTGGGTCCCTTGTTCACTTTGCCACTGGATTCAAGATAGCCTGGCTGATGAGGGTTATGAACCTAAACCGGTCCGAGGATGCTTGTTTCCGGTTCAGGGAAGACATGGATTGGCACTTCGGGCTGGACTGTTCCCATGACGCACAGGGTCAGACTGATTTGCATATGGCCATGTCTGAACTTGGGTGGTGGAGTGAGCTAAAGAATGATGATGGATTAAACTCAGATCAGTTGACCGGGGGTGAGTGTTTAATTTGCTCAAAACCTCCGTCCATCATCCCCTTTGGTATCGCTTTGTTCTCCTTAAGTTGGCAGGGTATGCCCAGACGTGGGTCTCTTGCTCACTTTGACACTGGATTCAAGATAGCCTGGCTGATGAGGGTTATGAACCCGAAACCAGTCTCAGGATGCTTGTTTCCGGTCCAGGAAAGACATGGCTTGGCAGTTCAGGCTGGACTGTTTCCATGAGGCACAGTGTCAGACTGATTTGCATATGGCCATCTGAACTGGGGTGGTGGAGTGAGCTAAAGAATGATGATGGATTAAACCCAGATCAGTTGACTGGGGGTGAGTGTTTGATTTGCTGAAACCCTCCGTCCATCATCCCCTTTGGTCTCGCTTTGTTTGCCCTAAGTTGGCAGGGTATGCCCAGACGTGGGTCCCTTGCTCACGTTGCCACTGGATTCAAGATTGCCTGTCTGATGAGGGTTATGAACCCGAAACCTGTCCCAGGATGCTTGTTTCCGGTCCAGGGAAGACAAGGCTTGGCAGTTTGGGCTGGACTGTTCCCATGAGGCACAGGGTCAGACTGATTTGCATATTGCCATGTCTGAACTGGGGTGGTGGAGTGAGCTAAAGAATGATGATGAATTAAACCCAGATCAGTTGACTGGGGGTGAGTGTTTGTTTTGCTCAAACGCTCCGTCCATCATCCCCTTTGGTATCGCTTTGTTCGCCCTAAGTTGGCAGGGTATGCCCAGGTGTGGGTCCCTTGCCCACTTTGCCACTGGATTCAAGATAGCCTGGCTGATGAGGGTTATGAATCCGAAACCGGTCCGAGGATGCTTCTTTCCGGTCCAGGGAAGACATGGCTTGGCAGTTCGGGTTGGACTGTTCCCATGAGGCACATGGTCAGACTGATTTGCATATGGCCATGTCTGAACTGGGGTGGTGGAGTGAGCTAAAGAATGATGATGGATTAAACCCAGATCAGTTGACTGGGGTGAGTGTTTGATTTGCTCAAACCCTCCGTCCATCATTCCCTTTGGTATCACTTTGTTCGCCCTAAGTTGGCAGGGTATGCCCAGACGTGGGTCCCTTGTTCACTTTGCCACTGGATTCAAGATAGCCTGGCTGATGAGGGTTATGAACCTGAAACCGGTCCGAGGATGCTTGTTTCCGGTTCAGGGAAGACATGGATTGGCACTTCGGGCTGGACTGTTCCCATGACGCACAGGGTCAGACTGATTTGCATATGGCCATGTCTGAACTTGGGTGGTGGAGTGAGCTAAAGAATGATGATGGATTAAACTCAGATCAGTTGACCGGGGGTGAGTGTTTAATTTGCTCAAAACCTCCGTCCATCATCCCCTTTGGTATCGCTTTGTTCGCCTTAAGTTGGCAGGGTATGCCCAGACGTGGGTCTCTTGCTCACTTTGACACTGGATTCAAGATAGCCTGGCTGATGAGGGTTATGAACCCGAAACCAGTCTCAGGATGCTTGTTTCCGGTCCAGGAAAGACATGGCTTGGCAGTTCAGGCTGGACTGTTTCCATGAGGCACAGTGTCAGACTGATTTGCATATGGCCATCTGAACTGGGGTGGTGGAGTGAGCTAAAGAATGATGATGGATTAAACCCAGATCAGTTGACTGGGGGTGAGTGTTTGATTTGCTGAAACCCTCCGTCCATCATCCCCTTTGGTATCGCTTTGTTTGCCCTAAGTTGGCAGGGTATGCCCAGACGTGGGTCCCTTGCTCACTTTGCCACCGGATTCAAGATAGCCTTGCTGATGAGGGTTATAAACCCGAAACCGGTCCCAGGATGCTTGTTTTCGGTCCAGAGAAGACATGGCTTGGCAGTTAGGGCTGGACTTTTCCCATGAGGCACAGGGTCAGACTGATTTGCATATGGCCATGTCTGAACTGGGGTGGTGGAGTGAGCTAAAGAATGATGATGGATTAAACCCAGATCAGTTGACTGGGGGTGAGTGTTTGATTTGCTCAAACGCTCCGTCCATCATCTCCTTTGGTATCGCTTTGTTCGCCCTAAGTTGGAAGGGTATGCCCAGGTGTGGGTCCCTTGCCCACTTTGCCACTGGATTCAAGATAGTCTGGCTGATGAGGGTTATGAATCCGAAACCGGTCCGAGGATGCTTCTTTCCGGTCCAGGGAAGACATGGCTTGGCAGTTTGGGTTGGACTGTTCCCATGAGGCACAGGGTCAGACTGATTTGCATATGGCCATGTCTGAACTGGGGTGGTGGAGTGAGCTAAAGAATGATGATGGATTAAACCCAGATCAGTTGACTGGGGTGAGTGTTTGATTTGCTCAAACCTTCCGTCCATCATTCCCTTTGGTATCACTTTGTTCGCCCTAAGTTGGCAGGGTATGCCCAGACGTGGGTCCCTTGCTCACTTTGCCACTGGATTCAAGATAGTCTGGCTGATGAGAGTTATGAACCCGAAACGGGTCCCAGGATGCTTGTTTTCGGTCCAGAGAAGACATGGCCTTGCAGTTCGGGCTGGACTTTTCCCATGAGGCACAGGGTCAGACTGATTTGCATATGGCCATGTCTGAACTGGGGTGGTGGAGTGAGCTAAAGAATGATGATTGATTAAACCCAGATCAGTTGACTGGGGGTGAGTGTTTGATTTGCTCAAACGCTCCGTCCATCATCCCGTTTGGTATCGCTTTGTTCGCCCTAAGTTGGCAGGGTATGTCCAGATGTTGGTCCCTTGCTCACTTTGCCACTGGATTTAAGATAGCCTGGCTGATGAGGGTTATGAACCTGAAACCGGTCGGAGGATTCTTGTTTCCGGTTCAGGGAAGACATGGATTGGCACTTCGGGCTGGACTGTTCCCATGAAGCACAGGGTCAGACTGATTTGCATATGGCCATGTCTGAACTGGGGTGGTGGAGTGAGCTAAAGAATGATGATGGATTAAACCCAGATCAGTTGACTGGGGGTGAGTGTTTGATTTGCTCAAACGCTCCGTCCATCATCCCCTTTGGTATCGCTTTGTTCGTCCTAAGTTGGCAGGCTATGCCCAGACGTAGGTCCCTTGCTCACTTTGCCACTGGATGCAAGATAGCCTGGCTGATGAGGGTTATGAACCCAAAACCGGTCCCAGGATGCTTGTTTCAGGTCCAGGGAAGACATGGCTTGGCAGTTCGGGCTGGACTATTCCCATGAGGCACAGGGTCAGACTGATTTGCATATGGCCATGTCTGAACTGGGGTGGTGGAGTGAGCTAAAGAATGATGATGGATTAAACCCAGATCAGTTGACTGGGGGTGAGTGTTTGATTTGCTCAAACGCTCCGTCCATCATCCCCTTTGGTATCGCTTTGTTCGTCCTAAGTTGGCAGGCTATGCCCAGACGTAGGTCCCTTGCTCACTTTGCCACTGGATTCAAGATAGCCTGGCTGATGAGGGTTATGAACCCAAAACCGGTCCCAGGATGCTTGTTTCAGGTCCAGGGAAGACATGGCTTGGCAGTTCGGGCTGGACTTTTCCCATGAGGCACAGGGTCAGACTGATTTGCATATGGCCATGTCTGAACTGGGGTGGTGGAGTGAGCTAAAGAATGATGATGGATTAAACCCAGATCAGTTGACTGGGGGTGAGTGTTTGATTTGCTCAAACGCTCCGTCCATCATCCCCTTTGGTATCGCTTTGTTCGTCCTAAGTTGGCAGGCTATGCCCAGACGTAGGTCCCTTGCTCACTTTGCCACTGGATTCAAGATAGCCTGGCTGATGAGGGTTATGAACCCAAAACCGGTCCCAGGATGCTTGTTTCAGGTCCAGGGAAGACATGGCTTGGCAGTTCGGGCTGGACTATTCCCATGAGGCAAAGGGTCAGACTGATTTGCATATGGCCATGTCTGAACTGGGGTGGTGGAGTGAGCTAAAGAATGATGATGGATTAAACCCAGATCAGTTGACTGGGGGTGAGTGTTTGATTTGCTCAAACGCTCCGTCCATCATCCCCTTTGGTATCGCTTTGTTCGTCCTAAGTTGGCAGGCTATGCCCAGACGTAGGTCCCTTGCTCACTTTGCCACTGGATTCAAGATAGCCTGGCTGATGAGGGTTATGAACCCAAAACCGGTCCCAGGATGCTTGTTTCAGGTCCAGGGAAGACATGGCTTGGCAGTTCGGGCTGGACTATTCCCATGAGGCACAGGGTCAGACTGATTTGCATATGGCCATGTCTGAACTGGGGTGGTGGAGTGAGCTAAAGAATGATGATGGATTAAACCCAGATCAGTTGACTGGGGGTGAGTGTTTGATTTGCTCAAACGCTCCGTCCATCATCCCCTTTGGTATCGCTTTGTTCGTCCTAAGTTGGCAGGCTATGCCCAGACGTAGGTCCCTTGCTCACTTTGCCACTGGATTCAAGATAGCCTGGCTGATGAGGGTTATGAACCCAAAACCGGTCCCAGGATGCTTGTTTCAGGTCCAGGGAAGACATGGCTTGGCAGTTCGGGCTGGACTATTCCCATGAGGCACAGGGTCAGACTGATTTGCATATGGCCATGTCTGAACTGGGGTGGTGGAGTGAGCTAAAGAATGATGATGGATTGAACCCAGATCAGTTGACTGGGGGTGAGTGTTTGATTTGCTCAAACGCTCCATCCATCATCCCCTTTGGTATCGCTTTGTTTGCACTAAGTTGGCAGGGTATGCCCAGACGTGGGTCCCTTGCTCACGTTGCCACTGGATTCAAGATAGCCTGTCTGATGAGGGTTATGAACCCGAAACCTGTCCCAGGATGCTTGTTTCCGGTCCAGGGAAGACAAGGCTTGGCAGTTTGGGCTGGACTGTTCCCATGAGGCACAGGGTCAGACTGATTTGCATATTGCCATGTCTGAACTGGGGTGGTGGAGTGAGCTAAAGAATGATGATGAATTAAACCCAGATCAGTTGACTGGGGGTGAGTGTTTGTTTTGTTAAAACGCTCCGTCCATCATCCCCTTTGGTATCGCTTTGTTCGCCCTAAGTTGGCAGGGTATGCCCAGGTGTGGGTCCCTTGCCCACTTTGCCACTGGATTCAAGATAGCCTGGCTGATGAGGGTTATGAATCCGAAACCGGTCCGAGGATGCTTCTTTCCGGTCCAGGGAAGACATGGCTTGGCAGTTCGGGTTGGACTGTTCCCATGAGGCACATGGTCAGACTGATTTGCATATGGCCATGTCTGAACTGGGGTGGTGGAGTGAGCTAAAGAATGATGATGGATTAAACCCAGATCAGTTGACTGGGGTGAGTGTTTGATTTGCTCAAACCCTCCGTCCATCATTCCCTTTGGTATCACTTTGTTCGCCCTAAGTTGGCAGGGTATGCCCAGACGTGGGTCCCTTGTTCACTTTGCCACTGGATTCAAGATAGCCTGGCTGATGAGGGTTATGAACCTGAAACCGGTCCGAGGATGCTTGTTTCCGGTTCAGGGAAGACATGGATTGGCACTTCGGGCTGGACTGTTCCCATGACGCACAGGGTCAGACTGATTTGCATATGGTCATGTCTGAACTTGGGTGGTGGAGTGAGCTAAAGAATGATGATGGATTAAACTCAGATCAGTTGACCGGGGGTGAGTGTTTAATTTGCTCAAAATCTCCGTCCATCATCCCCTTTGGTATCGCTTTGTTCGCCTTAAGTTGGCAGGGTATGCCCAGACGTGGGTCTCTTGCTCACTTTGACACTGGATTCAAGATAGCCTGGCTGATGAGGGTTATGAACCCGAAACCAGTCTCAGGATGCTTGTTTCCGGTCCAGGAAAGACATGGCTTGGCAGTTCAGGCTGGACTGTTTCCATGAGGCACAGTGTCAGACTGATTTGCATATGGCCATCTGAACTGGGGTGGTGGAGTGAGCTAAAGAATGATGATGGATTAAACCCAGATCAGTTGACTGGGGGTGAGTGTTTGATTTGCTGAAACCCTCCGTCCATCATCCCCTTTGGTATCGCTTTGTTTGCCCTAAGTTGGCAGGGTATGCCCAGACGTGGGTCCCTTGCTCACTTTGCCACCGGATTCAAGATAGCCTTGCTGATGAGGGTTATAAACCCGAAACCGGTCCCAGGATGCTTGTTTTCGGTCCAGAGAAGACATGGCTTGGCAGTTAGGGCTGGACTTTTCCCATGAGGCACAGGGTCAGACTGATTTGCATATGGCCATGTCTGAACTGGGGTGGTGGAGTGAGCTAAAGAATGATGATGGATTAAACCCAGATCAGTTGACTGGGGGTGAGTGTTTGATTTGCTCAAACGCTCCGTCCATCATCTCCTTTGGTATCGCTTTGTTCGCCCTAAGTTGGAAGGGTATGCCCAGGTGTGGGTCCCTTGCCCACTTTGTCACTGGATTCAAGATAGTCTGGCTGATGAGGGTTATGAATCCGAAACCGGTCCGAGGATGCTTCTTTCCGGTCCAGGGAAGACATGGCTTGGCAGTTTGGGTTGGACTGTTCCCATGAGGCACAGGGTCAGACTGATTTGCATATGGCCATGTCTGAACTGGGGTGGTGGAGTGAGCTAAAGAATGATGATGGATTAAACCCAGATCAGTTGACTGGGGTGAGTGTTTGATTTGCTCAAACCCTCCGTCCATCATTCCCTTTGGTATCACTTTGTTCGCCCTAAGTTGGCAGGGTATGCCCAGACGTGGGTCCCATGCTCACTTTGCCACTGGATTCAAGATAGTCTGGCTGATGAGAGTTATGAACCCGAAACGGGTCCCAGGATGCTTGTTTTCGGTCCAGAGAAGACATGGCCTTGCAGTTCGGGCCGGACTTTTCCCATGAGGCACAGGGTCAGACTGATTTGCATATGGCCATGTCTGAACTGGGGTGGTGGAGTGAGCTAAAGAATGATGATTGATTAAACCCAGATCAGTTGACTGGGGGTGAGTGTTTGATTTGCTCAAACGCTCCGTCCATCATCCCGTTTGGTATCGCTTTGTTCGCCCTAAGTTGGCAGGGTATGTCCAGATGTTGGTCCCTTGCTCACTTTGCCACTGGATTTAAGATAGCCTGGCTGATGAGGGTTATGAACCTGAAACCGGTCCGAGGATGCTTGTTTCCGGTTCAGGGAAGACATGGATTGGCACTTCGGGCTGGACTGTTCCCATGAGGCACAGGGTCAGACTGATTTGCATATGGCCATGTCTGAACTGGGGTGGTGGAGTGAGCTAAAGAATGATGATGGATTAAACCCAGATCAGTTGACTGGGGGTGAGTGTTTGATTTGCTCAAACGCTCCGTCCATCATCCCCTTTGGTATCGCTTTGTTCGTCCTAAGTTGGCAGGCTATGCCCAGACGTAGGTCCCTTGCTCACTTTGCCACTGGATTCAAGATAGCCTGGCTGATGAGGGTTATGAACCCAAAACCGGTCCCAGGATGCTTGTTTCAGGTCCAGGGAAGACATGGCTTGGCAGTTCGGGCTGGACTATTCCGATGAGGCACAGGGTCAGACTGATTTGCATATGGCCATGTCTGAACTGGGGTGGTGGAGTGAGCTAAAGAATGATGATGGATTAAACCCAGATCAGTTGACTGGGGGTGAGTGTTTGATTTGCTCAAACGCTCCGTCCATCATCCCCTTTGGTATCGCTTTGTTCGTCCTAAGTTGGCAGGCTATGCCCAGACGTAGGTCCCTTGCTCACTTTGCCACTGGATTCAAGATAGCCTGGCTGATGAGGGTTATGAACCCAAAACCGGTCCCAGGATGCTTGTTTCAGGTCCAGGGAAGACATGGCTTGGCAGTTCGGGCTGGACTATTCCCATGAGGCACAGGGTCAGACTGATTTGCATATGGCCATGTCTGAACTGGGGTGGTGGAGTGAGCTAAAGAATGATGATGGATTAAACCCAGATCAGTTGACTGGGGGTGAGTGTTTGATTTGCTCAAACGCTCCGTCCATCATCCCCTTTGGTATCGCTTTGTTCGTCCTAAGTTGGCAGGCTATGCCCAGACGTAGGTCCCTTGCTCACTTTGCCACTGGATTCAAGATAGCCTGGCTGATGAGGGTTATGAACCCAAAACCGGTCCCAGGATGCTTGTTTCAGGTCCAGGGAAGACATGGCTTGGCAGTTCGGGCTGGACTATTCCCATGAGGCACAGGGTCAGACTGATTTGCATATGGCCATGTCTGAACTGGGGTGGTGGAGTGAGCTAAAGAATGATGATGGATTGAACCCAGATCAGTTGACTGGGGGTGAGTGTTTGATTTGCTCAAACGCTCCATCCATCATCCCCTTTGGTATCGCTTTGTTTGCCCTAAGTTGGCAGGGTATGCCCAGACGTGGGTCCCTTGCTCACGTTGCCACTGGATTCAAGATAGCCTGTCTGATGAGGGTTATGAACCCGAAACCTGTCCCAGGATGCTTGTTTCCGGTCCAGGGAAGACAAGGCTTGGCAGTTTGGGCTGGACTGTTCCCATGAGGCACAGGGTCAGACTGATTTGCATATTGCCATGTCTGAACTGGGGTGGTGGAGTGAGCTAAAGAATGATGATGAATTAAACCCAGATCAGTTGACTGGGGGTGAGTGTTTGTTTTGCTCAAACGCTCCGTCCATCATCCCCTTTGGTATCGCTTTGTTCGCCCTAAGTTGGCAGGGTATGCCCAGGTGTGGGTCCCTTGCCCACTTTGCCACTGGATTCAAGATAGCCTGGCTGATGAGGGTTATGAATCCGAAACCGGTCCGAGGATGCTTCTTTCCGGTGCAGGGAAGACATGGATTGGCAGTTCGGGTTGGACTGTTCCCATGAGGCACATGGTCAGACTGATTTGCATATGGCCATGTCTGAACTGGGGTGGTGGAGTGAGCTAAAGAATGATGATGGATTAAACCCAGATCAGTTGACTGGGGTGAGTGTTTGATTTGCTCAAACCCTCCGTCCATCATTCCCTTTGGTATCACTTTGTTCGCCCTAAGTTGGCAGGGTATGCCCAGACGTGGGTCCCTTGCTCACTTTGCCACTGGATTCAAGATAGTCTGGCTGATGAGGGTTATGAACCCCGAAACGGGTCCCAGGATGCTTGTTTTCGGTCCAGAGAAGACATGGCCTTGCAGTTCGGGCTGGACTTTTCCCATGAGGCACAGGGTCAGACTGATTTGCATATGGCCATGTCTGAACTGGGGTGGTGGAGTGAGCTAAAGAATGATGATGGATTAAACCCAGATCAGTTGACTGGGGGTGAGTGTTTGATTTGCTCAAACGCTCCGTCCATCATCCCGTTTGGTATCGCTTTGTTCGCCCTAAGTTGGCAGGGTATGTCCAGATGTGGGTCCCTTGCTCACTTTGCCACTGGATTCAAGATAGCCTGGCTGATGAGGGTTATGAACCTGAAACCGGTCCGAGGATGCTTGTTTCCGGTTCAGGGAAGACATGGATTGGCACTTCGGGCTGGACTGTTCCCATGATGCACAGGGTCAGACTGATTTGCAGATGGCCATGTCTGAACTTGGGTGGTGGAGTGAGCTAAAGAATGATGATGGATTAAACTCAGATCAGTTGACCGGGGGTGAGTGTTTAATTTGCTCAAACGCTCCGTCCATCATCCCCTTTGGTATCGCTTTGTTCGCCTTAAGTTGGCAGGGTATGCCCAGACGTGGGTCTCTTGCTCACTTTGACACTGGATTCAAGATAGCCTGGCTGATGAGGGTTATGAACCCGAAACCAGTCTCAGGATGCTTGTTTCCGGTCCAGGAAAGACATGGCTTGGCAGTTCAGGCTGGACTGTTTCCATGAGGCACAGTGTCAGACTGATTTGCATATGGCCATCTGAACTGGGGTGGTGGAGTGAGCTAAAGAATGATGATGGATTAAACCCAGATCAGTTGACTGGGGGTGAGTGTTTGATTTGCTGAAACCCTCCGTCCATCATCCCCTTTGGTATCGCTTTGTTTGCCCTAAGTTGGCAGGGTATGCCCAGACGTGGGTCCCTTGCTCACTTTGCCACCGGATTCAAGATAGCCTTGCTGATGAGGGTTATAAACCCGAAACCGGTCCCAGGATGCTTGTTTTCGGTCCAGAGAAGACATGGCTTGCAGTTAGGGCTGGACTTTTCCCATGAGGCACAGGGTCAGACTGATTTGCATATGGCCATGTCTGAACTGGGGTGGTGGAGTGAGCTAAAGAATGATGATGGATTAAACCCAGATCAGTTGACTGGGGGTGAGTGTTTGATTTGCTCAAACGCTCCGTCCATCATCCCCTTTGGTATCGCTTTGTTCGCCCTAAGTTGGAAGGGTATGCCCAGGTGTGGGTCCCTTGCCCACTTTGCCACTGGATTCAAGATAGTCTGGCTGATGAGGGTTATGAATCCGAAACCGGTCCGAGGATGCTTCTTTCCGGTCCAGGGAAGACATGGCTTGGCAGTTTGGGTTGGACTGTTCCCATGAGGCACAGGGTCAGACTGATTTGCATATGGCCATGTCTGAACTGGGGTGGTGGAGTGAGCTAAAGAATGATGATGGATTAAACCCAGATCAGTTGACTGGGGTGAGTGTTTGATTTGCTCAAACCCTCCGTCCATCATTCCCTTTGGTATCGCTTTGTTCGCCCTAAGTTGGCAGGGTATGTCCAGATGTTGGTCCCTTGCTCACTTTGCCACTGGATTTAAGATAGCCTGGCTGATGAGGGTTATGAACCTGAAACCGTTCCGAGGATGCTTGTTTCCGGTTCAGGGAAGACATGGATTGGCACTTCGGGCTGGACTGTTCCCATGAGGCACAGGGTCAGACTGATTTGCATATGGCCATGTCTGAACTGGGGTGGTGGAGTGAGCTAAAGAATGATGATGGATTAAACCCAGATCAGTTGACTGGGGGTGAGTGTTTGATTTGCTCAAACGCTCCGTCCATCATCCCCTTTGGTATCGCTTTGTTCGTCCTAAGTTGGCAGGCTATGCCCAGACGTAGGTCCCTTGCTCACTTTGCCACTGGATTCAAGATAGCCTGGCTGATGAGGGTTATGAACCCAAAACCGGTCCCAGGATGCTTGTTTCAGGTCCAGGGAAGACATGGCTTGGCAGTTCGGGCTGGACTATTCCCATGAGGCACAGGGTCAGACTGATTTGCATATGGCCATGTCTGAACTGGGGTGGTGGAGTGAGCTAAAGAATGATGATGGATTAAACCCAGATCAGTTGACTGGGGTGAGTGTTTGATTTGCTCAAACGCTCCATCCATCATCCCCGTTGGTATCGCTTTGTTTGCCCTAAGTTGGCAGGGTATGCCCAGACGTGGGTCCCTTGCTCACGTTGCCACTGGATTTAAGATAGCCTGTCTGATGAGGGTTATGAACCCGAAACCAGTCCCAGGATGCTTGTTTCCGGTCCAGGGAAGACAAGGCTTGGCAGTTCGGGCTGGACTGTTCCCATGAGGCACAGGGTCAGACTGATTTGCATATTGCCATGTCTGAACTGGGGTGGTGGAGTGAGCTAAAGAATGATGATGAATTAAACCCAGATCAGTTGACTGGGGGTGAGTGTTTGTTTTGCTCAAATGCTCCGTCCATCATCCCCTTTGGTATCGCTTTGTTCGCCCTAAGTTGGCAGGGTATGCCCAGGTGTGGGTCCCTTGCCCACTTTGCCACTGGATTCAAGATAGCCTGGCTGATGAGGGTTATGAATCCGAAACCGGTCCGAGGATGCTTCTTTCCGGTCCAGGGAAGACATGGCTTGGAAGTTCGGGTTGGACTGTTCCCATGAGGCACAGGGTCAGACTGATTTGCATATGGCCATGTCTAAACTGGGGTGGTGGAGTGAGCTAAAGAATGATGATGGATTAAACCCAGATCAGTTGACTGGGGTGAGTGTTTGATTTGCTCAAACCCTCCATCCATCATTCCCTTTGGTATCAATTTGTTCGCCCTAAGTTGGCAGGGTATGCCCAGACGTGGGTCCCTTGCTCACTTTGCCACTGGATTCAAGATAGTCTGGCTGATGAGGGTTATGAACCCGAAATGGGTCCCAGGATGCTTATTTTCGGTCCAGAGAAGACATGGCCTTGCAGTTCGGGCTGGACTTTTCCCATGAGGCACAGGGTCAGACTGATTTGCATATGGCCATGTCTGAACTGGGGTGGTGGAGTGAGCTAAAGAATGATGATGGATTAAACCCAGATCAGTTGACTGGGGGTGAGTGTTTGATTTGCTCAAACGCTCCGTCCATCATCCCGTTTGGTATCGCTTTGTTCGCCCTAAGTTGGCAGGGTATGTCCAGATGTGGGTCCCTTGCTCACTTTGCCACTGGATTCAAGATAGCCTGGCTGATGAGGGTTATGAACCTGAAACCGGTCCGAGGATGCTTGTTTCCGGTTCAGGGAAGACATGGATTGGCACTTCGGGCTGGACTGTTCCCATGACGCACAGGGTCAGACTGATTTGCATATGGCCATGTCTGAACTGGGGTGGTGGAGTGAGCTAAAGAATGATGATGGATTAAACCCAGATCAGTTGACTCGGGTTAGTGTTTGATTTGCACAAACGCTCCGTCCTTCATCCCCTTTGGTATCGCTTTGTTCGCCCTAAGTTGGCAGGGTATGCCCAGACGTGGGTCCCTAGCTCACTTTGCCACTGGATTCAAGATAGCCTGGCTGATGAGGGTTATGAACCCGAAACCGGTCCCAGGATGCTTGTTTCTGGTCCAGTGAAGACATGGCATGGCAGTTCGGGCTGGACTGTTCCCATGAGGCACAGGGTCAGACTGATTTGCATATGGCCATGTCTGAAATGGGGTGGTGGAGTGAGCTAAAGAATGATGATGGATTAAACCCAGATCAGTTGACTGGGGTGAGTGTTTGATTTGCTCAAACCCTCCGTCCATCATTCCCTTTGGTATCACTTTGTTCGCCCTAAGTTGGCAGGGTATGCCCAGACGTGGGTCCCTTGCTCACTTTGCCACTGGATTCAAGATAGTCTGGCTGATGAGGGTTATGAACCCGAAACGGGTCCCAGGATGCTTGTTTTCGGTCCAGAGAAGACATGGCCTTGCAGTTCGGGCTGGACTTTTCCCATGAGGCACAGGGTCAGACTGATTTGCATATGGCCATGTCTGAACTGGGGTGGTGGAGTGAGCTAAAGAATGATGATGGATTAAACCCAGATCAGTTGACTGGGGGTGAGTGTTTGATTTGCTCAAACGCTCCGTCCATCATCCCGTTTGGTATCGCTTTGTTCGCCATAAGTTGGCAGGGTATGTCCAGATGTTGGTCCCTTGCTCACTTTGCCACTGGATTTAAGATAGCCTGGCTGATGAGGGTTATGAACCTGAAACCGGTCAGAGGATGCTTGTTTCCGGTTCAGGGAAGACATGGATTGGCACTTCGGGCTGGACTGTTCCCATGAGGCACAGGGTCAGACTGATTTGCATATGGCCATGTCTGAACTGGGGTGGTGGAGTGAGCTAAAGAATGATGATGGATTAAACCCAGATCAGTTGACTGGGGGTGAGTGTTTGATTTGCTCAAACGCTCCGTCCATCATCCCCTTTGGTATCGCTTTGTTCATCCTAAGTTGGCAGGCTATGCCCAGACGTAGGTCCCTTGCTCACTTTGCCACTGGATTCAAGATATCCTGGCTGATGAGGGTTATGAACCCAAAACCGGTCCCAGGATGCTTGTTTCAGGTCCAGGGAAGACATGGCTTGGCAGTTCGGGCTGGACTATTCCCATGAGGCACATGGTCAGACTGATTTGCATATGGCCATGTCTGAACTGGGGTGGTGGAGTGAGCTAAAGAATGATGATGGATTAAACCCAGATCAGTTGACTGGGGTGAGTGTTTGATTTGCTCAAACCCTCCGTCCATCATTCCCTTTGGTATCACTTTGTTCGCCCTAAGTTGGCAGGGTATGCCCAGACGTGGGTCCCTTGTTCACTTTGCCACTGGATTCAAGATAGCCTGGCTGATGAGGGTTATGAACCTGAAACCGGTCCGAGGATGCTTGTTTCCGGTTCAGGGAAGACATGGATTGGCACTTCGGGCTGGACTGTTCCCATGACGCACAGGGTCAGACTGATTTGCATATGGCCATGTCTGAACTTGGGTGGTGGAGTGAGCTAAAGAATGATGATGGATTAAACTCAGATCAGTTGACCGGGGGTGAGTGTTTAATTTGCTCAAAACCTCCGTCCATCATCCCCTTTGGTATCGCTTTGTTCGCCATAAGTTGGCAGGGTATGCCCAGACGTGGGTCTCTTGCTCACTTTGACACTGGATTCAAGATAGCCTGGCTGATGAGGGTTATGAACCCGAAACCAGTCTCAGGATGCTTGTTTCCGGTCCAGGAAAGACATGGCTTGGCAGTTCAGGCTGGACTGTTTCCATGAGGCACAGTGTCAGACTGATTTGCATATGGCCATCTGAACTGGGGTGGTGGAGTGAGCTAAAGAATGATGATGGATTAAACCCAGATCAGTTGACTGGGGGTGAGTGTTTGATTTGCTGAAACCCTCCGTCCATCATCCCCTTTGGTATCGCTTTGTTTGCCCTAAGTTGGCAGGGTATGCCCAGACGTGGGTCCCTTGCTCACTTTGCCACCGGATTCAAGATAGCCTTGCTGATGAGGGTTATAAACCCGAAACCGGTCCCAGGATGCTTGTTTTCGGTCCAGAGAAGACATGGCTTGGCAGTTAGGGCTGGACTTTTCCCATGAGGCACAGGGTCAGACTGATTTGCATATGGCCATGTCTGAACTGGGGTGGTGGAGTGAGCTAAAGAATGATGATGGATTAAACCCAGATCAGTTGACTGGGGGTGAGTGTTTGATTTGCTCAAACGCTCCGTCCATCATCTCCTTTGGTATCGCTTTGTTCGCCCTAAGTTGGAAGGGTATGCCCAGGTGTGGGTCCCTTGCCCACTTTGCCACTGGATTCAAGATAGTGTGGCTGATGAGGGTTATGAATCCGAAACCGGTCCGAGGATGCTTCTTTCCGGTCCAGGGAAGACATGGCTTGGCAGTTTGGGTTGGACTGTTCCCATGAGGCACAGGGTCAGACTGATTTGCATATGGCCATGTCTGAACTGGGGTGGTGGAGTGAGCTAAAGAATGATGATGGATTAAACCCAGATCAGTTGACTGGGGTGAGTGTTTGATTTGCTCAAACCTTCCGTCCATCATTCCCTTTGGTATCACTTTGTTCGCCCTAAGTTGGCAGGGTATGCCCAGACGTGGGTCCCTTGCTCACTTTGCCACTGGATTCAAGATAGTCTGGCTGATGAGAGTTATGAACCCGAAACGGGTCCCAGGATGCTTGTTTTCGGTCCAGAGAAGACATGGCCTTGCAGTTCGGGCTGGACTTTTCCCATGAGGCACAGGGTCAGACTGATTTGCATATGGCCATGTCTGAACTGGGGTGGTGGAGTGAGCTAAAGAATGATGATTGATTAAACCCAGATCAGTTGACTGGGGGTGAGTGTTTGATTTGCTCAAACGCTCCGTCCATCATCCCGTTTGGTATCGCTTTGTTCGCCCTAAGTTGGCAGGGTATGTCCAGATGTTGGTCCCTTGCTCACTTTGCCACTGGATTTAAGATAGCCTGGCTGATGAGGGTTATGAACCTGAAACCGGTCGGAGGATGCTTGTTTCCGGTTCAGGGAAGACATGGATTGGCACTTCGGGCTGGACTGTTCCCATGAAGCACAGGGTCAGACTGATTTGCATATGGCCATGTCTGAACTGGGGTGGTGGAGTGAGCTAAAGAATGATGATGGATTAAACCCAGATCAGTTGACTGGGGGTGAGTGTTTGATTTGCTCAAACGCTCCGTCCATCATCCCCTTTGGTATCGCTTTGTTCGTCCTAAGTTGGCAGGCTATGCCCAGACGTAGGTCCCTTGCTCACTTTGCCACTGGATGCAAGATAGCCTGGCTGATGAGGGTTATGAACCCAAAACCGGTCCCAGGATGCTTGTTTCAGGTCCAGGGAAGACATGGCTTGGCAGTTCGGGCTGGACTATTCCCATGAGGCACAGGGTCAGACTGATTTGCATATGGCCATGTCTGAACTGGGGTGGTGGAGTGAGCTAAAGAATGATGATGGATTAAACCCAGATCAGTTGACTGGGGGTGAGTGTTTGATTTGCTCAAACGCTCCGTCCATCATCCCCTTTGGTATCGCTTTGTTCGTCCTAAGTTGGCAGGCTATGCCCAGACGTAGGTCCCTTGCTCACTTTGCCACTGGATTCAAGATAGCCTGGCTGATGAGGGTTATGAACCCAAAACCGGTCCCAGGATGCTTGTTTCAGGTCCAGGGAAGACATGGCTTGGCAGTTCGGGCTGGACTTTTCCCATGAGGCACAGGGTCAGACTGATTTGCATATGGCCATGTCTGAACTGGGGTGGTGGAGTGAGCTAAAGAATGATGATGGATTAAACCCAGATCAGTTGACTGGGGGTGAGTGTTTGATTTGCTCAAACGCTCCGTCCATCATCCCCTTTGGTATCGCTTTGTTCGTCCTAAGTTGGCAGGCTATGCCCAGACGTAGGTCCCTTGCTCACTTTGCCACTGGATTCAAGATAGCCTGGCTGATGAGGGTTATGAACCCAAAACCGGTCCCAGGATGCTTGTTTCAGGTCCAGGGAAGACATGGCTTGGCAGTTCGGGCTGGACTATTCCCATGAGGCAAAGGGTCAGACTGATTTGCATATGGCCATGTCTGAACTGGGGTGGTGGAGTGAGCTAAAGAATGATGATGGATTAAACCCAGATCAGTTGACTGGGGGTGAGTGTTTGATTTGCTCAAACGCTCCGTCCATCATCCCCTTTGGTATCGCTTTGTTCGTCCTAAGTTGGCAGGCTATGCCCAGACGTAGGTCCCTTGCTCACTTTGCCACTGGATTCAAGATAGCCTGGCTGATGAGGGTTATGAACCCAAAACCGGTCCCAGGATGCTTGTTTCAGGTCCAGGGAAGACATGGCTTGGCAGTTCGGGCTGGACTATTCCCATGAGGCACAGGGTCAGACTGATTTGCATATGGCCATGTCTGAACTGGGGTGGTGGAGTGAGCTAAAGAATGATGATGGATTAAACCCAGATCAGTTGACTGGGGGTGAGTGTTTGATTTGCTCAAACGCTCCGTCCATCATCCCCTTTGGTATCGCTTTGTTCGTCCTAAGTTGGCAGGCTATGCCCAGACGTAGGTCCCTTGCTCACTTTGCCACTGGATTCAAGATAGCCTGGCTGATGAGGGTTATGAACCCAAAACCGGTCCCAGGATGCTTGTTTCAGGTCCAGGGAAGACATGGCTTGGCAGTTCGGGCTGGACTATTCCCATGAGGCACAGGGTCAGACTGATTTGCATATGGCCATGTCTGAACTGGGGTGGTGGAGTGAGCTAAAGAATGATGATGGATTGAACCCAGATCAGTTGACTGGGGGTGAGTGTTTGATTTGCTCAAACGCTCCATCCATCATCCCCTTTGGTATCGCTTTGTTTGCACTAAGTTGGCAGGGTATGCCCAGACGTGGGTCCCTTGCTCACGTTGCCACTGGATTCAAGATAGCCTGTCTGATGAGGGTTATGAACCCGAAACCTGTCCCAGGATGCTTGTTTCCGGTCCAGGGAAGACAAGGCTTGGCAGTTTGGGCTGGACTGTTCCCATGAGGCACAGGGTCAGACTGATTTGCATATTGCCATGTCTGAACTGGGGTGGTGGAGTGAGCTAAAGAATGATGATGAATTAAACCCAGATCAGTTGACTGGGGGTGAGTGTTTGTTTTGCTCAAACGCTCCGTCCATCATCCCCTTTGGTATCGCTTTGTTCGCCCTAAGTTGGCAGGGTATGCCCAGGTGTGGGTCCCTTGCCCACTTTGCCACTGGATTCAAGATAGCCTGGCTGATGAGGGTTATGAATCCGAAACCGGTCCGAGGATGCTTCTTTCCGGTCCAGGGAAGACATGGCTTGGCAGTTCGGGTTGGACTGTTCCCATGAGGCACATGGTCAGACTGATTTGCATATGGCCATGTCTGAACTGGGGTGGTGGAGTGAGCTAAAGAATGATGATGGATTAAACCCAGATCAGTTGACTGGGGTGAGTGTTTGATTTGCTCAAACCCTCCGTCCATCATTCCCTTTGGTATCACTTTGTTCGCCCTAAGTTGGCAGGGTATGCCCAGACGTGGGTCCCTTGTTCACTTTGCCACTGGATTCAAGATAGCCTGGCTGATAAGGGTTATGAACCTGAAACCGGTCCGAGGATGCTTGTTTCCGGTTCAGGGAAGACATGGATTGGCACTTCGGGCTGGACTGTTCCCATGACGCACAGGGTCAGACTGATTTGCATATGGTCATGTCTGAACTTGGGTGGTGGAGTGAGCTAAAGAATGATGATGGATTAAACTCAGATCAGTTGACCGGGGTGAGTGTTTAATTTGCTCAAAATCTCCGTCCATCATCCC
Source organism: Triturus cristatus (assembly GCF_964204655.1). Taxonomy (NCBI): domain Eukaryota; kingdom Metazoa; phylum Chordata; class Amphibia; order Caudata; family Salamandridae; genus Triturus; species Triturus cristatus. The sequence continues at coordinate 535,577,867 of NC_140579.1, forward strand.
CTTTGGTATCGCTTTGTTCGCCTTAAGTTGGCAGGGTATGCCCAGACGTGGGTCTCTTGCTCACTTTGACACTGGATTCAAGATAGCCTGGCTGATGAGGGTTATGAACCCGAAACCAGTCTCAGGATGCTTGTTTCCGGTCCAGGAAAGACATGGCTTGGCAGTTCAGGCTGGACTGTTTCCATGAGGCACAGTGTCAGACTGATTTGCATATGGCCATCTGAACTGGGGTGGTGGAGTGAGCTAAAGAATGATGATGGATTAAACCCAGATCAGTTGACTGGGGGTGAGTGTTTGATTTGCTGAAACCCTCCGTCCATCATCCCCTTTGGTATCGCTTTGTTTGCCCTAAGTTGGCAGGGTATGCCCAGACGTGGGTCCCTTGCTCACTTTGCCACCGGATTCAAGATAGCCTTGCTGATGAGGGTTATAAACCCGAAACCGGTCCCAGGATGCTTGTTTTCGGTCCAGAGAAGACATGGCTTGGCAGTTAGCGCTGGACTTTTCCCATGAGGCACAGGGTCAGACTGATTTGCATATGGCCATGTCTGAACTGGGGTGGTGGAGTGAGCTAAAGAATGATGATGGATTAAACCCAGATCAGTTGACTGGGGGTGAGTGTTTGATTTGCTCAAACGCTCCGTCCATCATCTCCTTTGGTATCGCTTTGTTCGCCCTAAGTTGGAAGGGTATGCCCAGGTGTGGGTCCCTTGCCCACTTTGCCACTGGATTCAAGATAGTCTGGCTGATGAGGGTTATGAATCCGAAACCGGTCCGAGGATGCTTCTTTCCGGTCCAGGGAAGACATGGCTTGGCAGTTTGGGTTGGACTGTTCCCATGAGGCACAGGGTCAGACTGATTTGCATATGGCCATGTCTGAACTGGGGTGGTGGAGTGAGCTAAAGAATGATGATGGATTAAACCCAGATCAGTTGACTGGGGTGAGTGTTTGATTTGCTCAAACCCTCCGTCCATCATTCCCTTTGGTATCACTTTTTTCGCCCTAAGTTGGCAGGGTATGCCCAGACGTGGGTCCCTTGCTCACTTTGCCACTGGATTCAAGATAGTCTGGCTGATGAGAGTTATGAACCCGAAACGGGTCCCAGGATGCTTGTTTTCGGTCCAGAGAAGACATGGCCTTGCAGTTCGGGCCGGACTTTTCCCATGAGGCACAGGGTCAGACTGATTTGCATATGGCCATGTCTGAACTGGGGTGGTGGAGTGAGCTAAAGAATGATGATTGATTAAACCCAGATCAGTTGACTGGGGGTGAGTGTTTGATTTGCTCAAACGCTCCGTCCATCATCCCGTTTGGTATCGCTTTGTTCGCCCTAAGTTGGCAGGGTATGTCCAGATGTTGGTCCCTTGCTCACTTTGCCACTGGATTTAAGATAGCCTGGCTGATGAGGGTTATGAACCTGAAACCGGTCCGAGGATGCTTGTTTCCGGTTCAGGGAAGACATGGATTGGCACTTCGGGCTGGACTGTTCCCATGAGGCACAGGGTCAGACTGATTTGCATATGGCCATGTCTGAACTGGGGTGGTGGAGTGAGCTAAAGAATGATGATGGATTAAACCCAGATCAGTTGACTGGGGGTGAGTGTTTGATTTGCTCAAACGCTCCGTCCATCATCCCCTTTGGTATCGCTTTGTTCGTCCTAAGTTGGCAGGCTATGCCCAGACGTAGGTCCCTTGCTCACTTTGCCACTGGATTCAAGATAGCCTGGCTGATGAGGGTTATGAACCCAAAACCGGTCCCAGGATGCTTGTTTCAGGTCCAGGGAAGACATGGCTTGGCAGTTCGGGCTGGACTATTCCCATGAGGCACAGGGTCAGACTGATTTGCATATGGCCATGTCTGAACTGGGGTGGTGGAGTGAGCTAAAGAATGATGATGGATTAAACCCAGATCAGTTGACTGGGGGTGAGTGTTTGATTTGCTCAAACGCTCCGTCCATCATCCCCTTTGGTATCGCTTTGTTCGTCCTAAGTTGGCAGGCTATGCCCAGACGTAGGTCCCTTGCTCACTTTGCCACTGGATTCAAGATAGCCTGGCTGATGAGGGTTATGAACCCAAAACCGGTCCCAGGATGCTTGTTTCAGGTCCAGGGAAGACATGGCTTGGCAGTTCGGGCTGGACTATTCCCATGAGGCACAGGGTCAGACTGATTTGCATATGGCCATGTCTGAACTGGGGTGGTGGAGTGAGCTAAAGAATGATGATGGATTAAACCCAGATCAGTTGACTGGGGGTGAGTGTTTGATTTGCTCAAACGCTCCGTCCATCATCCCCTTTGGTATCGCTTTGTTCGTCCTAAGTTGGCAGGCTATGCCCAGACGTAGGTCCCTTGCTCACTTTGCCACTGGATTCAAGTTAGCCTGGCTGATGAGGGTTATGAACCCAAAACCGGTCCCAGGATGCTTGTTTCAGGTCCAGGGAAGACATGGCTTGGCAGTTCGGGCTGGACTATTCCCATGAGGCACAGGGTCAGACTGATTTGCATATGGCCATGTCTGAACTGGGGTGGTGGAGTGAGCTAAAGAATGATGATGGATTGAACCCAGATCAGTTGACTGGGGGTGAGTGTTTGATTTGCTCAAACGCTCCATCCATCATCCCCTTTGGTATCGCTTTGTTTGCCCTAAGTTGGCAGGGTATGCCCAGACGTGGGTCCCTTGCTCACGTTGCCACTGGATTCAAGATAGCCTGTCTGATGAGGGTTATGAACCCGAAACCTGTCCCAGGATGCTTGTTTCCGGTCCAGGGAAGACAAGGCTTGGCAGTTTGGGCTGGACTGTTCCCATGAGGCACAGGGTCAGACTGATTTGCATATTGCCATGTCTGAACTGGGGTGGTGGAGTGAGCTAAAGAATGATGATGAATTAAACCCAGATCAGTTGACTGGGGGTGAGTGTTTGTTTTGCTCAAACGCTCCGTCCATCATCCCCTTTGGTATCGCTTTGTTCGCCCTAAGTTGGCAGGGTATGCCCAGGTGTGGGTCCCTTGCCCACTTTGCCACTGGATTCAAGATAGCCTGGCTGATGAGGGTTATGAATCCGAAACCGGTCCGAGGATGCTTCTTTCCGGTGCAGGGAAGACATGGCTTGGCAGTTCGGGTTGGACTGTTCCCATGAGGCACATGGTCAGACTGATTTGCATATGGCCATGTCTGAACTGGGGTGGTGGAGTGAGCTAAAGAATGATGATGGATTAAACCCAGATCAGTTGACTGGGGTGAGTGTTTGATTTGCTCAAACCCTCCGTCCATCATTCCCTTTGGTATCACTTTGTTCGCCCTAAGTTGGCAGGGTATGCCCAGACGTGGGTCCCTTGCTCACTTTGCCACTGGATTCAAGATAGTCTGGCTGATGAGGGTTATGAACCCCGAAACGGGTCCCAGGATGCTTGTTTTCGGTCCAGAGAAGACATGGCCTTGCAGTTCGGGCTGGACTTTTCCCATGAGGCACAGGGTCAGACTGATTTGCATATGGCCATGTCTGAACTGGGGTGGTGGAGTGAGCTAAAGAATGATGATGGATTAAACCCAGATCAGTTGACTGGGGGTGAGTGTTTGATTTGCTCAAACGCTCCGTCCATCATCCCGTTTGGTATCGCTTTGTTAGCCCTAAGTTGGCAGGGTATGTCCAGATGTGGGTCCCTTGCTCACTTTGCCACTGGATTCAAGATAGCCTGGCTGATGAGGGTTATGAACCTGAAACCGGTCCGAGGATGCTTGTTTCCGGTTCAGGGAAGACATGGATTGGCACTTCGGGCTGGACTGTTCCCATGACGCACAGGGTCAGACTGATTTGCAGATGGCCATGTCTGAACTTGGGTGGTGGAGTGAGCTAAAGAATGATGATGGATTAAACTCAGATCAGTTGACCGGGGGTGAGTGTTTAATTTGCTCAAACGCTCCGTCCATCATCCCCTTTGGTATCGCTTTGTTCGCCTTAAGTTGGCAGGGTATGCCCAGACGTGGGTCTCTTGCTCACTTTGACACTGGATTCAAGATAGCCTGGCTGATGAGGGTTATGAACCCGAAACCAGTCTCAGGATGCTTGTTTCCGGTCCAGGAAAGACATGGCTTGGCAGTTCAGGCTGGACTGTTTCCATGAGGCACAGTGTCAGACTGATTTGCATATGGCCATCTGAACTGGGGTGGTGGAGTGAGCTAAAGAATGATGATGGATTAAACCCAGATCAGTTGACTGGGGGTGAGTGTTTGATTTGCTGAAACCCTCCGTCCATCATCCCCTTTGGTATCGCTTTGTTTGCCCTAAGTTGGCAGGGTATGCCCAGACATGGGTCCCTTGCTCACTTTGCCACCGGATTCAAGATAGCCTTGCTGATAAGGGTTATAAACCCGAAACCGGTCCCAGGATGCTTGTTTTCGGTCCAGAGAAGACATGGCTTGCAGTTAGGGCTGGACTTTTCCCATGAGGAACAGGGTCAGACTGATTTGCATATGGCCATGTCTGAACTGGGGTGGTGGAGTGAGCTAAAGAATGATGATGGATTAAACCCAGATCAGTTGACTGGGGGTGAGTGTTTGATTTGCTCAAACGCTCCGTCCATCATCCCCTTTGGTATCGCTTTGTTCGCCCTAAGTTGGAAGGGTATGCCCAGGTGTGGGTCCCTTGCCCACTTTGCCACTGGATTCAAGATAGTCTGGCTGATGAGGGTTATGAATCCGAAACCGGTCCGAGGATGCTTCTTTCCGGTCCAGGGAAGACATGGCTTGGCAGTTTGGGTTGGACTGTTCCCATGAGGCACAGGGTCAGACTGATTTGCATATGGCCATGTCTGAACTGGGGTGGTGGAGTGAGCTAAAGAATGATGATGGATTAAACCCAGATCAGTTGACTGGGGTGAGTGTTTGATTAGCTCAAACCCTCCGTCCATCATTCCCTTTGGTATCGCTTTGTTCGCCCTAAGTTGGCAGGGTATGTCCAGATGTCGGTCCCTTGCTCACTTTGCCACTGGATTTAAGATAGCCTGGCTGATGAGGGTTATGAACCTGAAACCGTTCCGAGGATGCTTGTTTCTGGTTCAGGGAAGACATGGATTGGCACTTCGGGCTGGACTGTTCCCATGAGGCACAGGGTCAGACTGATTTGCATATGGCCATGTCTGAACTGGGGTGGTGGAGTGAGCTAAAGAATGATGATGGATTAAACCCAGATCAGTTGACTGGGGGTGAGTGTTTGATTTGCTCAAACGCTCCGTCCATCATCCCCTTTGGTATCGCTTTGTTCGTCCTAAGTTGGCAGGCTATGCCCAGACGTAGGTCCCTTGCTCACTTTGCCACTGGATTCAAGATAGCCTGGCTGATGAGGGTTATGAACCCAAAACCGGTCCCAGGATGCTTGTTTCAGGTCCAGGGAAGACATGGCTTGGCAGTTCGGGCTGGACTATTCCCATGAGGCACAGGGTCAGACTGATTTGCATATGGCCATGTCTGAACTGGGGTGGTGGAGTGAGCTAAAGAATGATGATGGATTAAACCCAGATCAGTTGACTGGGGTGAGTGTTTGATTTGCTCAAACGCTCCATCCATCATCCCCGTTGGTATCGCTTTGTTTGCCCTAAGTTGGCAGGGTATGCCCAGACGTGGGTCCCTTGCTCACGTTGCCACTGGATTTAAGATAGCCTGTCTGATGAGGGTTATGAACCCGAAACCAGTCCCAGGATGCTTGTTTCCGGTCCAGGGAAGACAAGGCTTGGCAGTTCGGGCTGGACTGTTCCCATGAGGCACAGGGTCAGACTGATTTGCATATTGCCATGTCTGAACTGGGGTGGTGGAGTGAGCTAAAGAATGATGATGAATTAAACCCAGATCAGTTGACTGGGGGTGAGTGTTTGTTTTGCTCAAATGCTCCGTCCATCATCCCCTTTGGTATCGCTTTGTTCGCCCTAAGTTGGCAGGGTATGCCCAGGTGTGGGTCCCTTGCCCACTTTGCCACTGGATTCAAGATAGCCTGGCTGATGAGGGTTATGAATCCGAAACCGGTCCGAGGATGCTTCTTTCCGGTCCAGGGAAGACATGGCTTGGAAGTTCGGGTTGGACTGTTCCCATGAGGCACAGGGTCAGACTGATTTGCATATGGCCATGTCTAAACTGGGGTGGTGGAGTGAGCTAAAGAATGATGATGGATTAAACCCAGATCAGTTGACTGGGGTGAGTGTTTGATTTGCTCAAACCCTCCATCCATCATTCCCTTTGGTATCAATTTGTTCGCCCTAAGTTGGCAGGGTATGCCCAGACGTGGGTCCCTTGCTCACTTTGCCACTGGATTCAAGATAGTCTGGCTGATGAGGGTTATGAACCCGAAATGGGTCCCAGGATGCTTATTTTCGGTCCAGAGAAGACATGGCCTTGCAGTTCGGGCTGGACTTTTCCCATGAGGCACAGGGTCAGACTGATTTGCATATGGCCATGTCTGAACTGGGGTGGTGGAGTGAGCTAAAGAATGATGATGGATTAAACCCAGATCAGTTGACTGGGGGTGAGTGTTTGATTTGCTCAAACGCTCCGTCCATCATCCCGTTTGGTATCGCTTTGTTCGCCCTAAGTTGGCAGGGTATGTCCAGATGTGGGTCCCTTGCTCACTTTGCCACTGGATTCAAGATAGCCTGGCTGATGAGGGTTATGAACCTGAAACCGGTCCGAGGATGCTTGTTTCCGGTTCAGGGAAGACATGGATTGGCACTTCGGGCTGGACTGTTCCCATGACGCACAGGGTCAGACTGATTTGCAGATGACCATGTCTGAACTTGGGTGGTGGAGTGAGCTAAAGAATGATGATGGATTAAACTCAGATCAGTTGACTGGGGGTGAGTGTTTGATTTGCTCAAACGCTCCGTCCATCATCCCCTTTGGTATCGCTTTGTTCGTCCTAAGTTGGCAGGCTATGCCCAGACGTAGGTCCCTTGCTCACTTTGCCACTGGATTCAAGATAGCCTGGCTGATGAGGGTTATGAACCCAAAACCGGTCCCAGGATGCTTGTTTCAGGTCCAGGGAAGACATGGCTTGGCAGTTCGGGCTGGACTTTTCCCATGAGGCACAGGGTCAGACTGATTTGCATATGGCCATGTCTGAACTGGGGTAGTGGAGTGAGCTAAAGAATGATGATGGATTAAACCCAGATCAGTTGACTGGGGGTGAGTGTTTGATTTGCTCAAACGCTCCGTCCATCATCCCCTTTGGTATCGCTTTGTTCGTCCTAAGTTGGCAGGCTATGCCCAGACGTAGGTCCCTTGCTCACTTTGCCACTGGATTCAAGATAGCCTGGCTGATGAGGGTTATGAACCCAAAACCGGTCCCAGGATGCTTGTTTCAGGTCCAGGGAAGACATGGCTTGGCAGTTCGGGCTGGACTATTCCCATGAGGCAAAGGGTCAGACTGATTTGCATATGGCCATGTCTGAACTGGGGTGGTGGAGTGAGCTAAAGAATGATGATGGATTAAACCCAGATCAGTTGACTGGGGGTGAGTGTTTGATTTGCTCAAACGCTCCGTCCATCATCCCCTTTGGTATCGCTTTGTTCGTCCTAAGTTGGCAGGCTATGCCCAGACGTAGGTCCCTTGCTCACTTTGCCACTGGATTCAAGATAGCCTGGCTGATGAGGGTTATGAACCCAAAACCGGTCCCAGGATGCTTGTTTCAGGTCCAGGGAAGACATGGCTTGGCAGTTCGGGCTGGACTATTCCCATGAGGCACAGGGTCAGACTGATTTGCATATGGCCATGTCTGAACTGGGGTGGTGGAGTGAGCTAAAGAATGATGATGGATTAAACCCAGATCAGTTGACTGGGGGTGAGTGTTTGATTTGCTCAAACGCTCCGTCCATCATCCCCTTTGGTATCGCTTTGTTCGTCCTAAGTTGGCAGGCTATGCCCAGACGTAGGTCCCTTGCTCACTTTGCCACTGGATTCAAGATAGCCTGGCTGATGAGGGTTATGAACCCAAAACCGGTCCCAGGATGCTTGTTTCAGGTCCAGGGAAGACATGGCTTGGCAGTTCGGGCTGGACTATTCCCATGAGGCACAGGGTCAGACTGATTTGCATATGGCCATGTCTGAACTGGGGTGGTGGAGTGAGCTAAAGAATGATGATGGATTGAACCCAGATCAGTTGACTGGGGGTGAGTGTTTGATTTGCTCAAACGCTCCATCCATCATCCCCTTTGGTATCGCTTTGTTTGCACTAAGTTGGCAGGGTATGCCCAGACGTGGGTCCCTTGCTCACGTTGCCACTGGATTCAAGATAGCCTGTCTGATGAGGGTTATGAACCCGAAACCTGTCCCAGGATGCTTGTTTCCGGTCCAGGGAAGACAAGGCTTGGCAGTTTGGGCTGGACTGTTCCCATGAGGCACAGGGTCAGACTGATTTGCATATTGCCATGTCTGAACTGGGGTGGTGGAGTGAGCTAAAGAATGATGATGAATTAAACCCAGATCAGTTGACTGGGGGTGAGTGTTTGTTTTGCTCAAACGCTCCGTCCATCATCCCCTTTGGTATCGCTTTGTTCGCCCTAAGTTGGCAGGGTATGCCCAGGTGTGGGTCCCTTGCCCACTTTGCCACTGGATTCAAGATAGCCTGGCTGATGAGGGTTATGAATCCGAAACCGGTCCGAGGATGCTTCTTTCCGGTCCAGGGAAGACATGGCTTGGCAGTTCGGGTTGGACTGTTCCCATGAGGCACATGGTCAGACTGATTTGCATATGGCCATGTCTGAACTGGGGTGGTGGAGTGAGCTAAAGAATGATGATGGATTAAACCCAGATCAGTTGACTGGGGTGAGTGTTTGATTTGCTCAAACCCTCCGTCCATCATTCCCTTTGGTATCACTTTGTTCGCCCTAAGTTGGCAGGGTATGCCCAGACGTGGGTCCCTTGTTCACTTTGCCACTGGATTCAAGATAGCCTGGCTGATAAGGGTTATGAACCTGAAACCGGTCCGAGGATGCTTGTTTCCGGTTCAGGGAAGACATGGATTGGCACTTCGGGCTGGACTGTTCCCATGACGCACAGGGTCAGACTGATTTGCATATGGTCATGTCTGAACTTGGGTGGTGGAGTGAGCTAAAGAATGATGATGGATTAAACTCAGATCAGTTGACCGGGGTGAGTGTTTAATTTGCTCAAAATCTCCGTCCATCATCCCCTTTGGTATCGCTTTGTTCGCCTTAAGTTGGCAGGGTATGCCCAGACGTGGGTCTCTTGCTCACTTTGACACTGGATTCAAGATAGCCTGGCTGATGAGGGTTATGAACCCGAAACCAGTCTCAGGATGCTTGTTTCCGGTCCAGGAAAGACATGGCTTGGCAGTTCAGGCTGGACTGTTTCCATGAGGCACAGTGTCAGACTGATTTGCATATGGCCATCTGAACTGGGGTGGTGGAGTGAGCTAAAGAATGATGATGGATTAAACCCAGATCAGTTGACTGGGGGTGAGTGTTTGATTTGCTGAAACCCTCCGTCCATCATCCCCTTTGGTATCGCTTTGTTTGCCCTAAGTTGGCAGGGTATGCCCAGACGTGGGTCCCTTGCTCACTTTGCCACCGGATTCAAGATAGCCTTGCTGATGAGGGTTATAAACCCGAAACCGGTCCCAGGATGCTTGTTTTCGGTCCAGAGAAGACATGGCTTGGCAGTTAGCGCTGGACTTTTCCCATGAGGCACAGGGTCAGACTGATTTGCATATGGCCATGTCTGAACTGGGGTGGTGGAGTGAGCTAAAGAATGATGATGGATTAAACCCAGATCAGTTGACTGGGGGTGAGTGTTTGATTTGCTCAAACGCTCCGTCCATCATCTCCTTTGGTATCGCTTTGTTCGCCCTAAGTTGGAAGGGTATGCCCAGGTGTGGGTCCCTTGCCCACTTTGCCACTGGATTCAAGATAGTCTGGCTGATGAGGGTTATGAATCCGAAACCGGTCCGAGGATGCTTCTTTCCGGTCCAGGGAAGACATGGCTTGGCAGTTTGGGTTGGACTGTTCCCATGAGGCACAGGGTCAGACTGATTTGCATATGGCCATGTCTGAACTGGGGTGGTGGAGTGAGCTAAAGAATGATGATGGATTAAACCCAGATCAGTTGACTGGGGTGAGTGTTTGATTTGCTCAAACCCTCCGTCCATCATTCCCTTTGGTATCACTTTTTTCGCCCTAAGTTGGCAGGGTATGCCCAGACGTGGGTCCCTTGCTCACTTTGCCACTGGATTCAAGATAGTCTGGCTGATGAGAGTTATGAACCCGAAACGGGTCCCAGGATGCTTGTTTTCGGTCCAGAGAAGACATGGCCTTGCAGTTCGGGCCGGACTTTTCCCATGAGGCACAGGGTCAGACTGATTTGCATATGGCCATGTCTGAACTGGGGTGGTGGAGTGAGCTAAAGAATGATGATTGATTAAACCCAGATCAGTTGACTGGGGGTGAGTGTTTGATTTGCTCAAACGCTCCGTCCATCATCCCGTTTGGTATCGCTTTGTTCGCCCTAAGTTGGCAGGGTATGTCCAGATGTTGGTCCCTTGCTCACTTTGCCACTGGATTTAAGATAGCCTGGCTGATGAGGGTTATGAACCTGAAACCGGTCCGAGGATGCTTGTTTCCGGTTCAGGGAAGACATGGATTGGCACTTCGGGCTGGACTGTTCCCATGAGGCACAGGGTCAGACTGATTTGCATATGGCCATGTCTGAACTGGGGTGGTGGAGTGAGCTAAAGAATGATGATGGATTAAACCCAGATCAGTTGACTGGGGGTGAGTGTTTGATTTGCTCAAACGCTCCGTCCATCATCCCCTTTGGTATCGCTTTGTTCGTCCTAAGTTGGCAGGCTATGCCCAGACGTAGGTCCCTTGCTCACTTTGCCACTGGATTCAAGATAGCCTGGCTGATGAGGGTTATGAACCCAAAACCGGTCCCAGGATGCTTGTTTCAGGTCCAGGGAAGACATGGCTTGGCAGTTCGGGCTGGACTATTCCCATGAGGCACAGGGTCAGACTGATTTGCATATGGCCATGTCTGAACTGGGGTGGTGGAGTGAGCTAAAGAATGATGATGGATTAAACCCAGATCAGTTGACTGGGGGTGAGTGTTTGATTTGCTCAAACGCTCCGTCCATCATCCCCTTTGGTATCGCTTTGTTCGTCCTAAGTTGGCAGGCTATGCCCAGACGTAGGTCCCTTGCTCACTTTGCCACTGGATTCAAGATAGCCTGGCTGATGAGGGTTATGAACCCAAAACCGGTCCCAGGATGCTTGTTTCAGGTCCAGGGAAGACATGGCTTGGCAGTTCGGGCTGGACTATTCCCATGAGGCACAGGGTCAGACTGATTTGCATATGGCCATGTCTGAACTGGGGTGGTGGAGTGAGCTAAAGAATGATGATGGATTAAACCCAGATCAGTTGACTGGGGGTGAGTGTTTGATTTGCTCAAACGCTCCGTCCATCATCCCCTTTGGTATCGCTTTGTTCGTCCTAAGTTGGCAGGCTATGCCCAGACGTAGGTCCCTTGCTCACTTTGCCACTGGATTCAAGTTAGCCTGGCTGATGAGGGTTATGAACCCAAAACCGGTCCCAGGATGCTTGTTTCAGGTCCAGGGAAGACATGGCTTGGCAGTTCGGGCTGGACTATTCCCATGAGGCACAGGGTCAGACTGATTTGCATATGGCCATGTCTGAACTGGGGTGGTGGAGTGAGCTAAAGAATGATGATGGATTGAACCCAGATCAGTTGACTGGGGGTGAGTGTTTGATTTGCTCAAACGCTCCATCCATCATCCCCTTTGGTATCGCTTTGTTTGCCCTAAGTTGGCAGGGTATGCCCAGACGTGGGTCCCTTGCTCACGTTGCCACTGGATTCAAGATAGCCTGTCTGATGAGGGTTATGAACCCGAAACCTGTCCCAGGATGCTTGTTTCCGGTCCAGGGAAGACAAGGCTTGGCAGTTTGGGCTGGACTGTTCCCATGAGGCACAGGGTCAGACTGATTTGCATATTGCCATGTCTGAACTGGGGTGGTGGAGTGAGCTAAAGAATGATGATGAATTAAACCCAGATCAGTTGACTGGGGGTGAGTGTTTGTTTTGCTCAAACGCTCCGTCCATCATCCCCTTTGGTATCGCTTTGTTCGCCCTAAGTTGGCAGGGTATGCCCAGGTGTGGGTCCCTTGCCCACTTTGCCACTGGATTCAAGATAGCCTGGCTGATGAGGGTTATGAATCCGAAACCGGTCCGAGGATGCTTCTTTCCGGTGCAGGGAAGACATGGCTTGGCAGTTCGGGTTGGACTGTTCCCATGAGGCACATGGTCAGACTGATTTGCATATGGCCATGTCTGAACTGGGGTGGTGGAGTGAGCTAAAGAATGATGATGGATTAAACCCAGATCAGTTGACTGGGGTGAGTGTTTGATTTGCTCAAACCCTCCGTCCATCATTCCCTTTGGTATCACTTTGTTCGCCCTAAGTTGGCAGGGTATGCCCAGACGTGGGTCCCTTGCTCACTTTGCCACTGGATTCAAGATAGTCTGGCTGATGAGGGTTATGAACCCCGAAACGGGTCCCAGGATGCTTGTTTTCGGTCCAGAGAAGACATGGCCTTGCAGTTCGGGCTGGACTTTTCCCATGAGGCACAGGGTCAGACTGATTTGCATATGGCCATGTCTGAACTGGGGTGGTGGAGTGAGCTAAAGAATGATGATGGATTAAACCCAGATCAGTTGACTGGGGGTGAGTGTTTGATTTGCTCAAACGCTCCGTCCATCATCCCGTTTGGTATCGCTTTGTTCGCCCTAAGTTGGCAGGGTATGTCCAGATGTGGGTCCCTTGCTCACTTTGCCACTGGATTCAAGATAGCCTGGCTGATGAGGGTTATGAACCTGAAACCGGTCCGAGGATGCTTGTTTCCGGTTCAGGGAAGACATGGATTGGCACTTCGGGCTGGACTGTTCCCATGACGCACAGGGTCAGACTGATTTGCAGATGGCCATGTCTGAACTTGGGTGGTGGAGTGAGCTAAAGAATGATGATGGATTAAACTCAGATCAGTTGACCAGGGGTGAGTGTTTAATTTGCTCAAACGCTCCGTCCATCATCCCCTTTGGTATCGCTTTGTTCGCCTTAAGTTGGCAGGGTATGCCCAGACGTGGGTCTCTTGCTCACTTTGACACTGGATTCAAGATAGCCTGGCTGATGAGGGTTATGAACCCGAAACCAGTCTCAGGATGCTTGTTTCCGGTCCAGGAAAGACATGGCTTGGCAGTTCAGGCTGGACTGTTTCCATGAGGCACAGTGTCAGACTGATTTGCATATGGCCATCTGAACTGGGGTGGTGGAGTGAGCTAAAGAATGATGATGGATTAAACCCAGATCAGTTGACTGGGGGTGAGTGTTTGATTTGCTGAAACCCTCCGTCCATCATCCCCTTTGGTATCGCTTTGTTTGCCCTAAGTTGGCAGGGTATGCCCAGACATGGGTCCCTTGCTCACTTTGCCACCGGATTCAAGATAGCCTTGCTGATAAGGGTTATAAACCCGAAACCGGTCCCAGGATGCTTGTTTTCGGTCCAGAGAAGACATGGCTTGCAGTTAGGGCTGGACTTTTCCCATGAGGAACAGGGTCAGACTGATTTGCATATGGCCATGTCTGAACTGGGGTGGTGGAGTGAGCTAAAGAATGATGATGGATTAAACCCAGATCAGTTGACTGGGGGTGAGTGTTTGATTTGCTCAAACGCTCCGTCCATCATCCCCTTTGGTATCGCTTTGTTCGCCCTAAGTTGGAAGGGTATGCCCAGGTGTGGGTCCCTTGCCCACTTTGCCACTGGATTCAAGATAGTCTGGCTGATGAGGGTTATGAATCCGAAACCGGTCCGAGGATGCTTCTTTCCGGTCCAGGGAAGACATGGCTTGGCAGTTTGGGTTGGACTGTTCCCATGAGGCACAGGGTCAGACTGATTTGCATATGGCCATGTCTGAACTGGGGTGGTGGAGTGAGCTAAAGAATGATGATGGATTAAACCCAGATCAGTTGACTGGGGTGAGTGTTTGATTAGCTCAAACCCTCCGTCCATCATTCCCTTTGGTATCGCTTTGTTCGCCCTAAGTTGGCAGGGTATGTCCAGATGTCGGTCCCTTGCTCACTTTGCCACTGGATTTAAGATAGCCTGGCTGATGAGGGTTATGAACCTGAAACCGTTCCGAGGATGCTTGTTTCTGGTTCAGGGAAGACATGGATTGGCACTTCGGGCTGGACTGTTCCCATGAGGCACAGGGTCAGACTGATTTGCATATGGCCATGTCTGAACTGGGGTGGTGGAGTGAGCTAAAGAATGATGATGGATTAAACCCAGATCAGTTGACTGGGGGTGAGTGTTTGATTTGCTCAAACGCTCCGTCCATCATCCCCTTTGGTATCGCTTTGTTCGTCCTAAGTTGGCAGGCTATGCCCAGACGTAGGTCCCTTGCTCACTTTGCCACTGGATTCAAGATAGCCTGGCTGATGAGGGTTATGAACCCAAAACCGGTCCCAGGATGCTTGTTTCAGGTCCAGGGAAGACATGGCTTGGCAGTTCGGGCTGGACTATTCCCATGAGGCACAGGGTCAGACTGATTTGCATATGGCCATGTCTGAACTGGGGTGGTGGAGTGAGCTAAAGAATGATGATGGATTAAACCCAGATCAGTTGACTGGGGTGAGTGTTTGATTTGCTCAAACGCTCCATCCATCATCCCCGTTGGTATCGCTTTGTTTGCCCTAAGTTGGCAGGGTATGCCCAGACGTGGGTCCCTTGCTCACGTTGCCACTGGATTTAAGATAGCCTGTCTGATGAGGGTTATGAACCCGAAACCAGTCCCAGGATGCTTGTTTCCGGTCCAGGGAAGACAAGGCTTGGCAGTTCGGGCTGGACTGTTCCCATGAGGCACAGGGTCAGACTGATTTGCATATTGCCATGTCTGAACTGGGGTGGTGGAGTGAGCTAAAGAATGATGATGAATTAAACCCAGATCAGTTGACTGGGGGTGAGTGTTTGTTTTGCTCAAATGCTCCGTCCATCATCCCCTTTGGTATCGCTTTGTTCGCCCTAAGTTGGCAGGGTATGCCCAGGTGTGGGTCCCTTGCCCACTTTGCCACTGGATTCAAGATAGCCTGGCTGATGAGGGTTATGAATCCGAAACCGGTCCGAGGATGCTTCTTTCCGGTCCAGGGAAGACATGGCTTGGAAGTTCGGGTTGGACTGTTCCCATGAGGCACAGGGTCAGACTGATTTGCATATGGCCATGTCTAAACTGGGGTGGTGGAGTGAGCTAAAGAATGATGATGGATTAAACCCAGATCAGTTGACTGGGGTGAGTGTTTGATTTGCTCAAACCCTCCATCCATCATTCCCTTTGGTATCAATTTGTTCGCCCTAAGTTGGCAGGGTATGCCCAGACGTGGGTCCCTTGCTCACTTTGCCACTGGATTCAAGATAGTCTGGCTGATGAGGGTTATGAACCCGAAATGGGTCCCAGGATGCTTATTTTCGGTCCAGAGAAGACATGGCCTTGCAGTTCGGGCTGGACTTTTCCCATGAGGCACAGGGTCAGACTGATTTGCATATGGCCATGTCTGAACTGGGGTGGTGGAGTGAGCTAAAGAATGATGATGGATTAAACCCAGATCAGTTGACTGGGGGTGAGTGTTTGATTTGCTCAAACGCTCCGTCCATCATCCCGTTTGGTATCGCTTTGTTCGCCCTAAGTTGGCAGGGTATGTCCAGATGTGGGTCCCTTGCTCACTTTGCCACTGGATTCAAGATAGCCTGGCTGATGAGGGTTATGAACCTGAAACCGGTCCGAGGATGCTTGTTTCCGGTTCAGGGAAGACATGGATTGGCACTTCGGGCTGGACTGTTCCCATGATGCACAGGGTCAGACTGATTTGCATATGGCCATGTCTGAACTGGGGTGGTGGAGTGAGCTAAAGAATGATGATGGATTAAACCCAGATCAGTTGACTCGGGTTAGTGTTTGATTTGCACAAACGCTCCGTCCTTCATCCCCTTTGGTATCGCTTTGTTCGCCCTAAGTTGGCAGGGTATGCCCAGACGTGGGTCCCTAGCTCACTTTGCCACTGGATTCAAGATAGCCTGGCTGATGAGGGTTATGAACCCGAAACCGGTCCCAGGATGCTTGTTTCTGGTCCAGTGAAGACATGGCATGGCAGTTCGGGCTGGACTGTTCCCATGAGGCACAGGGTCAGACTGATTTGGATATGGCCATGTCTGAAATGGGGTGGTGGAGTGAGCTAAAGAATGATGATGGATTAAACCCAGATCAGTTGACTGGGGTGAGTGTTTGATTTGCTCAAACGCTCCGTCCATCATCCCGTTTGGTATCGCTTTGTTCGCCCTAAGTTGGCAGGGTATGTCCAGATGTTGGTCCCTTGCTCACTTTGCCACTGGATTTAAGATAGCCTGGCTGATGAGGGTTATGAACCTGAAACCGGTCCGAGGATGCTTGTTTCCGGTTCAGGGAAGACATGGATTGGCACTTCGGGCTGGACTGTTCCCATGAGGCACAGGGTCAGACTGATCTGCATATGGCCATGTCTGAACTGGGGTGGTGGAGTGAGCTAAAGAATGATGATGGATTAAACCCAGATCAGTTGACTGGGGGTGAGTGTTTGATTTGCTCAAACGCTCCGTCCATCATCCCCTTTGGTATCGCTTTGTTCGTCCTAAGTTGGCAGGCTATGCGCAGACGTAGGTCCCTTGCTCACTTTGCCACTGGATTCAAGATAGCCTGGCTGATGAGGGTTATGAACCCAAAACCGGTCCCAGGATGCTTGTTTCAGGTCCAGGGAAGACATGGCTTGGCAGTTCGGGCTGGACTATTCCCATGAGGCACAGGGTCAGACTGATTTGCATATGGCCATGTCTGAACTGGGGTGGTGGAGTGAGCTAAAGAATGATGATGGATTAAACCCAGATCAGTTGACTGGGGGTGAGTGTTTGATTTGCTCAAACGCTCCGTCCATCATCCCCTTTGGTATCGCTTTGTTCGTCCTAAGTTGGCAGGCTATGCCCAGACGTAGGTCCCTTGCTCACTTTGCCACTGGATTCAAGATAGCCTGGCTGATGAGGGTTATGAACCCAAAACCGGTCCCAGGATGCTTGTTTCAGGTCCAGGGAAGACATGGCTTGGCAGTTTGGGCTGGACTATTCCCATGAGGCACAGGGTCAGACTGATTTGCATATGGCCATGTCTGAACTGGGGTGGTGGAGTGAGCTAAAGAATGATGATGGATTGAACCCAGATCAGTTGACTTGGGGTGAGTGTTTGATTTGCTCAAACGCTCCATCCATCATCCCCTTTGGTATCACTTTGTTTGCCCTAAGTTGGCAGGGTATGCCCAGACGTGGGTCCCTTGCTCACGTTGCCACTGGATTCAAGATAGCCTGTCTGATGAGGGTTATGAACCCGAAACCTGTCCCAGGATGCTTGTTTCCGGTCCAGGGAAGACAAGGCTTGGCAGTTTGGGCTGGACTGTTCCCATGAGGCACAGGGTCAGACTGATTTGCATATTGCCATGTCTGAACTGGGGTGGTGGAGTGAGCTAAAGAATGATGATGAATTAAACCCAGATCAGTTGACTGGGGGTGAGTGTTTGTTTTGCTCAAACGCTCCGTCCATCATCCCCTTTGGTATCGCTTTGTTCATCCTAAGTTGGCAGGCTATGCCCAGACGTAGGTCCCTTGCTCACTTTGCAACTGGATTCAAGATATCCTGGCTGATGAGGGTTATGAACCCAAAACCGGTCCCAGGATGCTTGTTTCAGGTCCAGGGAAGACATGGCTTGGCAGTTCGGGCTGGACTATTCCCATGAGGCACAGGGTCAGACTGATTTGCATATGGCCATGTCTGAACTGGGGTGGTGGAGTGAGCTAAAGAATGATGATGGATTGAACCCAGATCAGTTGACTGGGGGTGAGTGTTTGATTTGCTCAAACGCTCCATCCATCATCCCCTTTGGTATCGCTTTGTTTGCCCTAAGTTGGCAGGGTATGCCCAGACGTGGGTCCCTTGCTCACGTTGCCACTGGATTCAAGATAGCCTGTCTGATGAGGGTTATGAACCCGAAACCTGTCCCAGGATGCTTGTTTCCGGTCCAGGGAAGACAAGGCTTGGCAGTTTGGGCTGGACTGTTCCCATGAGGCACAGGGTCAGACTGATTTGCATATTGCCATGTCTGAACTGGGGTGGTGGAGTGAGCTAAAGAATGATGATGAATTAAACCCAGATCAGTTGACTGGGGGTGAGTGTTTGTTTTGCTCAAACGCTCCGTCCATCATCCCCTTTGGTATCGCTTTGTTCGCCCTAAGTTGGCAGGGTATGCCCAGGTGTGGGTCCCTTGCCCACTTTGCCACTGGATTCAAGATAGCCTGGCTGATGAGGGTTATGAATCCGAAACCGGTCCGAGGATGCTTCTTTCCGGTCCAGGGAAGACATGGCTTGGCAGTTCGGGTTGGACTGTTCCCATGAGGCACATGGTCAGACTGATTTGCATATGGCCATGTCTGCACTGGGGTGGTGGAGTGAGCTAAAGAATGATGATGGATTAAACCCAGATCAGTTGACTGGGGTGAGTGTTTGATTTGCTCAAACCCTCCGTCCATCATTCCCTTTGGTATCACTTTGTTCGCCCTAAGTTGGCAGGGTATGCCCAGACGTGGGTCCCTTGCTCACTTTGCCACTGGATTCAAGATAGTCTGGCTGATGAGGGTTATGAACCCGAAACGGGTCCCAGGATGCTTGTTTTCGGTCCAGAGAAGACATGGCCTTGCAGTTCGGGCTGGACTTTTCCCATGAGGCACAGGGTCAGACTGATTTGCATATGGCCATGTCTGAACTGGGGTGGTGGAGTGAGCTAAAGAATGATGATGGATTAAACCCAGATCAGTTGACTGGGGGTGAGTGTTTGATTTGCTCAAACGCTCCGTCCATCATCCAGTTTGGTATCGCTTTGTTCGCCCTAAGTTGGCAGGGTATGTCCAGATGTGGGTCCCTTGCTCACTTTGCCACTGGATTCAAGATAGCCTGGCTGATGAGGGTTATGAACCTGAAACCGGTCCGAGGATGCTTGTTTCCGGTTCAGGGAAGACATGGATTGGCAGTTCGGGCTGGACTGTTCCCATGACGCACAGGGTCAGACTGATTTGCATATGGCCATGTCTGAACTTGGGTGGTGGAGTGAGCTAAAGAATGATGATGGATTAAACTCAGATCAGTTGACCGGGGGTGAGTGTTTAATTTGCTCAAACGCTCCGTCCATCATCCCCTTTGGTATCGCTTTGTTCGCCTTAAGTTGGCAGGGTATGCCCAGACGTGGGTCTCTTGCTCACTTTGACACTGGATTCAAGATAGCCTGGCTGATGAGGGTTATGAACCCGAAACCAGTCTCAGGATGCTTGTTTCCGGTCCAGGAAAGACATGGCTTGGCAGTTCAGGCTGGACTGTTTCCATGAGGCACAGTGTCAGACTGATTTGCATATGGCCATCTGAACTGGGGTGGTGGAGTGAGCTAAAGAATGATGATGGATTAAACCCAGATCAGTTGACTGGGGGTGAGTGTTTGATTTGCTGAAACCCTCCGTCCATCATCCCCTTTGGTATCGCTTTGTTTGCCCTAAGGTGGCAGGGTATGCCCAGACGTGGGTCCCTTGCTCACTTTGCCACCGGATTCCAGATAGCCTTGCTGATGAGGGTTATAAACCCGAAACCGGTCCCAGGATGCTTGTTTTCGGTCCAGAGAAGACATGGCTTGGCAGTTAGGGCTGGACTTTTCCCATGAGGCACAGGGTCAGACTGATTTGCATATGGCCATGTCTGAACTGGGGTGGTGGAGTGAGCTAAAGAATGATGATGGATTAAACCCAGATCAGTTGACTGGGGGTGAGTGTTTGATTTGCTCAAACGCTCCGTCCATCATCCCCTTTAGTATCGCTATGTTCGCCCTAAGTTGGAAGGGTATGCCCAGGTGTGGGTCCCTTGCCCACTTTGCCACTGGATTCAAGATAGTCTGGCTGATGAGGGTTATGAATCCGAAACCGGTCCGAGGATGCTTCTTTCCGGTCCAGGGAAGACATGGCTTGGCAGTTTGGGTTGGACTGTTCCCATGAGGCACAGGGTCAGACTGATTTGCATATGGCCATGTCTGAACTGGGGTGGTGGAGTGAGCTAAAGAATGATGATGGATTAAACCCAGATCAGTTGACTGGGGTGAGTGTTTGATTTGCTCAAACCCTCCGTCCATCATTCCCTTTGGTATCACTTTGTTCGCCCTAAGTTGGCAGGGTATGCCCAGACGTGGGTCCCTTGCTCACTTTGCCACTGGATTCAAGATAGTCTGGCTGATGAGAGTTATGAACCCGAAACGGGTCCCAGGATGCTTGTTTTCGGTCCAGAGAAGACATGGCCTTGCAGTTCGGGCTGGACTTTTCCCATGAGGCACAGGGTCAGACTGATTTGCATATGGCCATGTCTGAACTGGGGTGGTGGAGTGAGCTAAAGAATGATGATTGATTAAACCCAGATCAGTTGACTGGGGGTGAGTGTTTGATTTGCTCAAACGCTCCGTCCATCATCCCGTTTGGTATCGCTTTGTTCGCCCTAAGTTGGCAGGGTATGTCCAGATGTTGGTCCCTTGCTCACTTTGCCACTGGATTTAAGATAGCCTGGCTGATGAGGGTTATGAACCTGAAACCGGTCCGAGGATGCTTGTTTCCGGTTCAGGAAAGACATGGATTGGCACTTCGGGCTGGACTGTTCCCATGAGGCACAGGGTCAGACTGATCTGCATATGGCCATGTCTGAACTGGGGTGGTGGAGTGAGCTAAAGAATGATGATGGATTAAACCCAGATCAGTTGACTGGGGGTGAGTGTTTGATTTGCTCAAACGCTCCGTCCATCATCCCCTTTGGTATCGCTTTGTTCGTCCTAAGTTGGCAGGCTATGCGCAGACGTAGGTCCCTTGCTCACTTTGCCACTGGATTCAAGATAGCCTGGCTGATGAGGGTTATGAACCCAAAACCGGTCCCAGGATGCTTGTTTCAGGTCCAGGGAAGACATGGCTTGGCAGTTCGGGCTGGACTATTCCCATGAGGCACAGGGTCAGACTGATTTGCATATGGCCATGTCTGAACTGGGGTGGTGGAGTGAGCTAAAGAATGATGATGGATTAAACCCAGATCAGTTGACTGGGGGTGAGTGTTTGATTTGCTCAAACGCTCCGTCCATCATCCCCTTTGGTATCGCTTTGTTCGTCCTAAGTTGGCAGGCTATGCCCAGACGTAGGTCCCTTGCTCACTTTGCCACTGGATTCAAGATAGCCTGGCTGATGAGGGTTATGAACCCAAAACCGGTCCCAGGATGCTTGTTTCAGGTCCAGGGAAGACATGGCTTGGCAGTTTGGGCTGGACTATTCCCATGAGGCACAGGGTCAGACTGATTTGCATATGGCCATGTCTGAACTGGGGTGGTGGAGTGAGCTAAAGAATGATGATGGATTGAACCCAGATCAGTTGACTTGGGGTGAGTGTTTGATTTGCTCAAACGCTCCATCCATCATCCCCTTTGGTATCGCTTTGTTTGCCCTAAGTTGGCAGGGTATGCCCAGACGTGGGTCCCTTGCTCACGTTGCCACTGGATTCAAGATAGCCTGTCTGATGAGGGTTATGAACCCGAAACCTGTCCCAGGATGCTTGTTTCCGGTCCAGGGAAGACAAGGCTTGGCAGTTTGGGCTGGACTGTTCCCATGAGGCACAGGGTCAGACTGATTTGCATATTGCCATGTCTGAACTGGGGTGGTGGAGTGAGCTAAAGAATGATGATGAATTAAACCCAGATCAGTTGACTGGGGGTGAGTGTTTGTTTTGCTCAAACGCTCCGTCCATCATCCCCTTTGGTATCGCTTTGTTCATCCTAAGTTGGCAGGCTATGCCCAGACGTAGGTCCCTTGCTCACTTTGCCACTGGATTCAAGATATCCTGGCTGATGAGGGTTATGAACCCAAAACCGGTCCCAGGATGCTTGTTTCAGGTCCAGGGAAGACATGGCTTGGCAGTTCGGGCTGGACTATTCCCATGAGGCACAGGGTCAGACTGATTTGCATATGGCCATGTCTGAACTGGGGTGGTGGAGTGAGCTAAAGAATGATGATGGATTGAACCCAGATCAGTTGACTGGGGGTGAGTGTTTGATTTGCTCAAACGCTCCATCCATCATCCCCTTTGGTATCGCTTTGTTTGCCCTAAGTTGGCAGGGTATGCCCAGACGTGGGTCCCTTGCTCACGTTGCCACTGGATTCAAGATAGCCTGTCTGATGAGGGTTATGAACCCGAAACCTGTCCCAGGATGCTTGTTTCCGGTCCAGGGAAGACAAGGCTTGGCAGTTTGGGCTGGACTGTTCCCATGAGGCACAGGGTCAGACTGATTTGCATATTGCCATGTCTGAACTGGGGTGGTGGAGTGAGCTAAAGAATGATGATGAATTAAACCCAGATCAGTTGACTGGGGGTGAGTGTTTGTTTTGCTCAAACGCTCCGTCCATCATCCCCTTTGGTATCGCTTTGTTCGCCCTAAGTTGGCAGGGTATGCCCAGGTGTGGGTCCCTTGCCCACTTTGCCACTGGATTCAAGATAGCCTGGCTGATGAGGGTTATGAATCCGAAACCGGTCCGAGGATGCTTCTTTCCGGTCCAGGGAAGACATGGCTTGGCAGTTCGGGTTGGACTGTTCCCATGAGGCACATGGTCAGACTGATTTGCATATGGCCATGTCTGAACTGGGGTGGTGGAGTGAGCTAAAGAATGATGATGGATTAAACCCAGATCAGTTGACTGGGGTGAGTGTTTGATTTGCTCAAACCCTCCGTCCATCATTCCCTTTGGTATCACTTTGTTCGCCCTAAGTTGGCAGGGTATGCCCAGACGTGGGTCCCTTGCTCACTTTGCCACTGGATTCAAGATAGTCTGGCTGATGAGGGTTATGAACCCGAAACGGGTCCCAGGATGCTTGTTTTCGGTCCAGAGAAGACATGGCCTTGCAGTTCGGGCTGGACTTTTCCCATGAGGCACAGGGTCAGACTGATTTGCATATGGCCATGTCTGAACTGGGGTGGTGGAGTGAGCTAAAGAATGATGATGGATTAAACCCAGATCAGTTGACTGGGGATGAGTGTTTGATTTGCTCAAACGCTCCGTCCATCATCCAGTTTGGTATCGCTTTGTTCGCCCTAAGTTGGCAGGGTATGTCCAGATGTGGGTCCCTTGCTCACTTTGCCACTGGATTCAAGATAGCCTGGCTGATGAGGGTTATGAACCCGAAACCAGTCTCAGGATGCTTGTTTCCGGTCCAGGAAAGACATGGCTTGGCAGTTCAGGCTGGACTGTTCCCATGACGCACAGGGTCAGACTGATTTGCATATGGCCATCTGAACTGGGGTGGTGGAGTGAGCTAAAGAATGATGATGGATTAAACCCAGATCAGTTGACTGGGGGTGAGTGTTTGATTTGCTGAAACCCTCCGTCCATCATCCCCTTTGGTATCGCTTTGTTTGCCCTAAGTTGGCAGGGTATGCCCAGACGTGGGTCCCTTGCTCACTTTGCCACCGGATTCCAGATAGCCTTGCTGATGAGGGTTATAAACCCGAAACCGGTCCCAGGATGCTTGTTTTCGGTCCAGAGAAGACATGGCTTGGCAGTTAGGGCTGGACTTTTCCCATGAGGCACAGGGTCAGACTGATTTGCATATGGCCATGTCTGAACTGGGATGGTGGAGTGAGCTAAAGAATGATGATGGATTAAACCCAGATCAGTTGACTGGGGGTGAGTGTTTGATTTGCTCAAACGCTCCGTCCATCATCCCCTTTGGTATCGCTTTGTTCGCCCTAAGTTGGAAGGGTATGCCCAGGTGTGGGTCCCTTGCCCACTTTGCCACTGGATTTAAGATAGTCTGGCTGATGAGGGTTATGAATCCGAAACCGGTCCGAGGATGCTTCTTTCCGGTCCAGGGAAGACATGGCTTGGCAGTTTGGGTTGGACTGTTCCCATGAGGCACAGGGTCAGACTGATTTGCATATGGCCATGTCTGAACTGGGGTGGTGGAGTGAGCTAAAGAATGATGATGGATTAAACCCAGATCAGTTGACTGGGGTGAGTGTTTGATTTGCTCAAACCCTCCGTCCATCATTCCCTTTGGTATCACTTTGTTCGCCCTAAGTTGGCAGGGTATGCCCAGACGTGGGTCCCTTGCTCACTTTGCCACTGGATTCAAGATAGTCTGGCTGATGAGAGTTATGAACCCGAAACGGGTCCCAGGATGCTTGTTTTCGGTCCAGAGAAGACATGGCCTTGCAGTTCGGGCTGGACTTTTCCCATGAGGCACAGGGTCAGACTGATTTGCATATGGCCATGTCTGAACTGGGGTGGTGGAGTGAGCTAAAGAATGATGATTGATTAAACCCAGATCAGTTGACTGGGGGTGAGTGTTTCATTTGCTCAAACGCTCCGTCCATCATCCCGTTTGGTATCGCTTTGTTCGCCCTAAGTTGGCAGGGTATGTCCAGATGTTGGTCCCTTGCTCACTTTGCCACTGGATTTAAGATAGCCTGGCTGATGAGGGTTATGAACCTGAAACCGGTCCGAGGATGCTTGTTTCCGGTTCAGGGAAGACATGGATTGGCACTTCGGGCTGGACTGTTCCCATGAGGCACAGGGTCAGACTGATCTGCATATGGCCATGTCTGAACTGGGGTGGTGGAGTGAGCTAAAGAATGATGATGGATTAAACCCAGATCAGTTGACTGGGGGTGAGTGTTTGATTTGCTCAAACGCTCCGTCCATCATCCCCTTTGGTTTTTTTTTTTCGCCCTAAGTTGGAAGGGTATGCCCAGGTGTGGGTCCCTTGCCCACTTTGCCACTGGATTCAAGATAGTCTGGCTGATGAGGGTTATGAATCCGAAACCAGTCCGAGGATGCTTCTTTCCGGTCCAGGGAAGACATGGCTTGGCAGTTTGGGTTGGACTGTTCCCATGAGCCACAGGGTCAGACTGATTTGCATATGGCCATGTCTGAACTGGGGTGGTGGAGTGAGCTAAAGAATGATGATGGATTAAACCCAGATCAGTTGACTGGGGTGAGTGTTTGATTTGCTCAAACCCTCCGTCCATCATTCCCTTTGGTATCACTTTGTTCGCCCTAAGTTGGCAGGGTATGCCCAGACGTGGGTCCCTTGCTCACTTTGCCACTGGATTCAAGATAGTCTGGCTGATGAGAGTTATGAACCCGAAACGGGTCCCAGGATGCTTGTTTTCGGTCCAGAGAAGACATGGCCTTGCAGTTCGGGCTGGACTTTTCCCATGAGGCACAGGGTCAGACTGATTTGCATATGGCCATGTCTGAACTGGGGTGGTGGAGTGAGCTAAAGAATGATGATTGATTAAACCCAGATCAGTTGACTGGGGGTGAGTGTTTGATTTGTTCAAACGCTCCGTCCATCATCCCCTTTGGTATCGCTTTGTTCGTCCTAAGTTGGCAGGCTATGCCCAGACGTAGGTCCCTTGCTCACTTTGCCACTGGATTCAAGATAGCCTGGCTGATGAGGGTTATGAACTCAAAACCGGTCCCAGGATGCTTTTTTCAGGTCCAGGGAAGACATGGCTTGGCAGTTCGGGCTGGACTATTCCCATGAGGCACAGGGTCAGACTGATTTGCATATGGCCATGTCTGAACTGGGGTGGTGGAGTGAGCTAAAGAATGATGATGGATTAAACCCAGATCAGTTGACTGGGGGTGAGTGTTTGATTTGCTCAAACGCTCCGTCCATCATCCCCTTTGGTATCGCTTTGTTCGTCCTAAGTTGGCAGGCTATGCCCAGACGTAGGTCCCTTGCTCACTTTGCCACTGGATTCAAGATAGCCTGGCTGATGAGGGTTATGAACCCAAAACCGGTCCCAAGATGCTTGTTTCAGGTCCAGGGAAGACATGGCTTGGCAGTTCGGGCTGGACTATTCCCATGAGGCACAGGGTCAGACTGATTTGCATATGGCCATGTCTGAACTGGGGTGGTGGAGTGAGCTAAAGAATGATGATGGATTGAACCCAGATCAGTTGACTGGGGGTGAGTGTTTGATTTGCTCAAACGCTCCATCCATCATCCCCTTTGGTATCGCTTTGTTTTCCCTAAGTTGGCAGGGTATGCCCAGACGTGGGTCCCTTGCTCACGTTGCCACTGGATTCAAGATAGCCTGTCTGATGAGGGTTATGAACCCGAAACCTGTCCCAGGATGCTAGTTTCCGGTCCAGGGAAGACAAGGCTTGGCAGTTTGGGCTGGACTGTTCCCATGAGGCACAGGGTCAGACTGATTTGCATATTGCCATGTCTGAACTGGGGTGGTGGAGTGAGCTAAAGAATGATGATGAATTAAACCCAGATCAGTTGACTGGGGGTGAGTGTTTGTTTTGCTCAAACGCTCCGTCCATCATCCCCTTTGGTATCGCTTTGTTCGCCCTAAGTTGGCAGGGTATGCCCAGGTGTGGGTCCCTTGCCCACTTTGCCACTGGATTCAAGATAGCCTGGCTGATGAGGGTTATGAATCCGAAACCGGTCCGAGGATGCTTCTTTCCGGTCCAGGGAAGACATGGCTTGGCAGTTCGGGTTGGACTGTTCCCATGAGGCACATGGTCAGACTGATTTGCATATGGCCATGTCTGAACTGGGGTGGTGGAGTGAGCTAAAGAATGATGATGGATTAAACCCAGATCAGTTGACTGGGGTGAGTGTTTGATTTGCTCAAACCCTCCGTCCATCATTCCCTTTGGTATCACTTTGTTCGCCCTAAGTTGGCAGGGTATGCCCAGACGTGGGTCCCTTGCTCACTTTGCCACTGGATTCAAGATAGTCTGGCTGATGAGGGTTATGAACCCGAAACGGGTCCCAGGATGCTTGTTTTCGGTCCAGAGAAGACATGGCCTTGCAGTTCGGGCTGGACTTTTCCCATGAGGCACAGGGTCAGACTGATTTGCATATGGCCATGTCTGAACTGGGGTGGTGGAGTGAGCTAAAGAATGATGATGGATTAAACCCAGATCAGTTGACTGGGGGTGAGTGTTTGATTTGCTCAAACGCTCCGTCCATCATCCCGTTTGGTATCGCTTTGTTCGCCCTAAGTTGGCAGGGTATGTCCAGATGTGGGTCCCTTGCTCACTTTGCCACTGGATTCAAGATAGCCTGGCTGATGAGGGTTATGAACCTGAAACCGGTCCGAGGATGCTTGTTTCCGGTTCAGGGAAGACATGGATTGGCACTTCGGGCTGGACTGTTCCCATGACGCACAGGGTCAGACTGATTTGCATATGGCCATGTCTGAACTTGGGTGGTGGAGTGAGCTAAAGAATGATGATGGATTAAACTCAGATCAGTTGACCGGGGGTGAGTGTTTAATTTGCTCAAACGCTCCGTCCATCATCCCCTTTGGTATCGCTTTGTTCGCCTTAAGTTGGCAGGGTATGCCCAGACGTGGGTCTCTTGCTCACTTTGACACTGGATTCAAGATAGCCTGGCTGATGAGGGTTATGAACCCGAAACCAGTCTCAGGATGCTTGTTTCCGGTCCAGGAAAGACATGGCTTGGCAGTTCAGGCTGGACTGTTTCCATGAGGCACAGTGTCAGACTGATTTGCATATGGCCATCTGAACTGGGGTGGTGGAGTGAGCTAAAGAATGACGATGGATTAAACCCAGATCAGTTGACTGGGGGTGAGTGTTTGATTTGCTGAAACCCTCCGTCCATCATCCCCTTTGGTATCGCTTTGTTTGCCCTAAGTTGGCAGGGTATGCCCAGACGTGGGTCCCTTGCTCACTTTGCCACCAGATTAAAGATAGCCTTGCTGATGAGGGTTATAAACCCGAAACCGGTCCCAGGATGCTTGTTTTCGGTCCAGAGAAGACATGGCTTGGCAGTTAGGGCTGGACTTTTCCCATGAGGCACAGGGTCAGACTGATTTGCATATGGCCATGTCTGAACTGGGGTGGTGGAGTGAGCTAAAGAATGATGATGGATTAAACCCAGATCAGTTGACTGGGGGTGAGTGTTTGATTTGCTCAAACGCTCCGTCCATCATCCCCTTTGGTATCGCTTTGTTCGCCCTAAGTTGGAAGGGTATGCCCAGGTGTGGGTCCCTTGCCCACTTTGCCACTGGATTCAAGATAGTCTGGCTGATGAGGGTTATGAATCCGAAACCGGTCTGAAAATGCTTCTTTCCGGTCCTGGGAAGACATGGCTTGGCAGTTTGGGTTGGACTGTTCCCATGAGGCACAGGGTCAGACTGATTTGCATATGGCCATGTCTGAACTGGGGTGGTGGAGTGAGCTAATGAATGATGATGGATTAAACCCAGATCAGTTGACTGGGGGTGAGTGTTTGATTTGCTCAAACGCTCCATCCATCATCCCCTTTGGTATCGCTTTGTTTGCCCTAAGTTGGCAGGGTATGCCCAGACGTGGGTCCCTTGCTCACGTTGCCACTGGATTCAAGATAGCCTGTCTGATGAGGGTTATGAACCCGAAACCTGTCCCAGGATGCTTGTTTCCGGTCCAGGGAAGACAAGGCTTGGCAGTTTGGGCTGGACTGTTCCCATGAGGCACAGGGTCAGACTGATTTGCATATTGCCATGTCTGAACTGGGGTGGTGGAGTGAGCTAAAGAATGATGATGAATTAAACCCAGATCAGTTGACTGGGGGTGAGTGTTTGTTTTGCTCAAACGCTCCGTCCATCATCCCCTTTGGTATCGCTTTGTTCGCCCTAAGTTGGCAGGGTATGCCCAGGTGTGGGTCCCTTGCCCACTTTGCCACTGGATTCAAGATAGCCTGGCTGATGAGGGTTATGAATCCGAAACCGGTCCGAGGATGCTTCTTTCCGGTCCAGGGAAGACATGGCTTGGCAGTTCGGGTTGGACTGTTCCCATGAGGCACATGGTCAGACTGATTTGCATATGGCCATGTCTGAACTGGGGTGGTGGAGTGAGCTAAAGAATGATGATGGATTAAACCCAGATCAGTTGACTGGGGTGAGTGTTTGATTTGCTCAAACCCTCCGTCCATCATTCCCTTTGGTATCACTTTGTTCGCCCTAAGTTGGCAGGGTATGCCCAGACGTGGGTCCCTTGCTCACTTTGCCACTGGATTCAAGATAGTCTGGCTGATGAGGGTTATGAACCCGAAACGGGTCCCAGGATGCTTGTTTTCGGTCCAGAGAAGACATGGCCTTGCAGTTCGGGCTGGACTTTTCCCATGAGGCACAGGGTCAGACTGATTTGCATATGGCCATGTCTGAACTGGGGTGGTGGAGTGAGCTAAAGAATGATGATGGATTAAACCCAGATCAGTTGACTGGGGGTGAGTGTTTGATTTGCTCAAACGCTCCGTCCATCATCCCGTTTGGTATCGCTTTGTTCGCCCTAAGTTGGCAGGGTATGTCCAGATGTGGGTCCCTTGCTCACTTTGCCACTGGATTCAAGATAGCCTGGCTGATGAGGGTTATGAACCTGAAACCGGTCCGAGGATGCTTGTTTCCGGTTCAGGGAAGACATGGATTGGCACTTCGGGCTGGACTGTTCCCATGACGCACAGGGTCAGACTGATTTGCATATGGCCATGTCTGAACTTGGGTGGTGGAGTGAGCTAAAGAATGATGATGGATTAAACTCAGATCAGTTGACCGGGGGTGAGTGTTTAATTTGCTCAAACGCTCCGTCCATCATCCCCTTTGGTATCGCTTTGTTCGCCTTAAGTTGGCAGGGTATGCCCAGACGTGGGTCTCTTGCTCACTTTGACACTGGATTCAAGATAGCCTGGCTGATGAGGGTTATGAACCCGAAACCAGTCTCAGGATGCTTGTTTCCGGTCCAGGAAAGACATGGCTTGGCAGTTCAGGCTGGACTGTTTCCATGAGGCACAGTGTCAGACTGATTTGCATATGGCCATCTGAACTGGGGTGGTGGAGTGAGCTAAAGAATGACGATGGATTAAACCCAGATCAGTTGACTGGGGTGAGTGTTTGATTTGCTGAAACCCTCCGTCCATCATCCCCTTTGGTATCGCTTTGTTTGCCCTAAGTTGGCAGGGTATGCCCAGACGTGGGTCCCTTGCTCACTTTGCCACCAGATTCAAGATAGCCTTGCTGATGAGGGTTATAAACCCGAAACCGGTCCCAGGATGCTTGTTTTCGGTCCAGAGAAGACATGGCTTGGCAGTTAGGGCTGGACTTTTCCCATGAGGCACAGGGTCAGACTGATTTGCATATGGCCATGTCTGAACTGGGGTGGTGGAGTGAGCTAAAGAATGATGATGGATTAAACCCAGATCAGTTGACTGGGGGTGAGTGTTTGATTTGCTCAAACGCTCCGTCCATCATCCCCTTTGGTATCGCTTTGTTCGCCCTAAGTTGGAAGGGTATGCCCAGGTGTGGGTCCCTTGCCCACTTTGCCACTGGATTCAAGATAGTCTGGCTGATGAGGGTTATGAATCCGAAACCGGTCTGAAAATGCTTCTTTCCGGTCCTGGGAAGACATGGCTTGGCAGTTTGGGTTGGACTGTTCCCATGAGGCACAGGGTCAGACTGATTTGCATATGGCCATGTCTGAACTGGGGTGGTGGAGTGAGCTAAAGAATGATGATGGATTAAACCCAGATCAGTTGACTGGGGTGAGTGTTTGATTTGCTCAAACCCTCCGTCCATCATTCCCTTTGGTATCACTTTGTTCGCCCTAAGTTGGCAGGGTATGCCCAGACGTGGGTCCCTTGCTCACTTTGCCACTGGATTCAAGATAGTCTGGCTGATGAGAGTTATGAACCCGAAACGGGTCCCAGGATGCTTGTTTTCGGTCCAGAGAAGACATGGCCTTGCAGTTCGGGCTGGACTTTTCCCATGAGGCACAGGGTCAGACTGATTTGCATATGGCCATGTCTGAACTGGGGTGGTGGAGTGAGCTAAAGAATGATGATTGATTAAACCCAGATCAGTTGACTGGGGGTGAGTGTTTGATTTGCTCAAACGCTCCGTCCATCATCCCGTTTGGTATCGCTTTGTTCGCCCTAAGTTGGCAGGGTATGTCCAGATGTTGGTCCCTTGCTCACTTTGCCACTGGATTTAAGATAGCCTGGCTGATGAGGGTTATGAACCTGAAACCGGTCCGAGGATGCTTGTGTCCGGTTCAGGGAAGACATGGATTGGCACTTCGGGCTGGACTGTTCCCATGAGGCACAGGGTCAGACTGATTTGCATATGGCCATGTCTGAACTGGGGTGGTGGAGTGAGCTAAAGAATGATGATGGATTAAACCCAGATCAGTTGACTGGGGGTGAGTGTTTGATTTGCTCAAACGCTCCGTCCATCATCCCCTTTGGTATCGCTTTGTTCGTCCTAAGTTGGCAGGCTATGCCCAGACGTAGGTCCCTTGCTCACTTTGCCACTGGATTCAAGATAGCCTGGCTGATGAGGGTTATGAACCCAAAACCGGTCCCAGGATGCTTGTTTCAGGTCCAGGGAAGACATGGCTTGGCAGTTCGGGCTGGACTATTCCCATGAGGCACAGGGTCAGACTGATTTGCATATGGCCATGTCTGAACTGGGGTGGTGGAGTGAGCTAAAGAATGATGATGGATTAAACCCAGATCAGTTGACTGGGGGTGAGTGTTTGATTTGCTCAAACGCTCCATCCATCATCCCCGTTGGTATCGCTTTGTTTGCCCTAAGTTGGCAGGGTATGCCCAGACGTGGGTCCCTTGCTCACGTTGCCACTGGATTTAAGATAGCCTGTCTGATGAGGGTTATGAACCCGAAACCAGTCCCAGGATGCTTGTTTCCGGTCCAGGGAAGACAAGGCTTGGCAGTTCGGGCTGGACTGTTCCCATGAGGCACAGGGTCAGACTGATTTGCATATTGCCATGTCTGAACTGGGGTGGTGGAGTGAGCTAAAGAATGATGATGGATTAAACCCAGATCAGTTGACTCGGGTTAGTGTTTGATTTGCACAAACGCTCCGTCCTTCATCCCCTTTGGTATCGCTTTGTTCGCCCTAAGTTGGCAGGGTATGCCCAGACGTGGGTCCCTAGCTCACTTTGCCACTGGATTCAAGATAGCCTGGCTGATGAGGGTTATAAACCCGAAACCGGTCCCAGGATGCTTGTTTTCGGTCCAGAGAAGACATGGCTTGGCAGTTAGGGCTGGACTTTTCCCATGAGGCACAGGGTCAGACTGATTTGCATATGGCCATGTCTGAACTGGGGTGGTGGAGTGAGCTAAAGAATGATGATGGATTAAACCCAGATCAGTTGACTGGGGGTGAGTGTTTGATTTGCTCAAACGCTCCGTCCATCATCCCCTTTGGTATCGCTTTGTTCGCCCTAAGTTGGAAGGGTATGCCCAGGTGTGGGTCCCTTGCCCACTTTGCCACTGGATTCAAGATAGTCTGGCTGATGAGGGTTATGAATCCGAAACCGGTCTGAAAATGCTTCTTTCCGGTCCTGGGAAGACATGGCTTGGCAGTTTGGGTTGGACTGTTCCCATGAGGCACAGGGTCAGACTGATTTGCATATGGCCATGTCTGAACTGGGGTGGTGGAGTGAGCTAAAGAATGATGATTGATTAAACCCAGATCAGTTGACTGGGGGTGAGTGTTTGATTTGCTCAAACGCTCCGTCCATCATCCCGTTTGGTATCGCTTTGTTCGCCCTAAGTTGGCAGGGTATGTCCAGATGTTGGTCCCTTGCTCACTTTGCCACTGGATTTAAGATAGCCTGGCTGATGAGGGTTATGAACCTGAAACCGGTCCGAGGATGCTTGTGTCCGGTTCAGGGAAGACATGGATTGGCACTTCGGGCTGGACTGTTCCCATGAGGCACAGGGTCAGACTGATTTGCATATGGCCATGTCTGAACTGGGGTGGTGGAGTGAGCTAAAGAATGATGATGGATTAAACCCAGATCAGTTGACTGGGGGTGAGTGTTTGATTTGCTCAAACGCTCCGTCCATCATCCCCTTTGGTATCGCTTTGTTCGTCCTAAGTTGGCAGGCTATGCCCAGACGTAGGTCCCTTGCTCACTTTGCCACTGGATTCAAGATAGCCTGGCTGATGAGGGTTATGAACCCAAAACCGGTCCCAGGATGCTTGTTTCAGGTCCAGGGAAGACATGGCTTGGCAGTTCGGGCTGGACTATTCCCATGAGGCACAGGGTCAGACTGATTTGCATATGGCCATGTCTGAACTGGGGTGGTGGAGTGAGCTAAAGAATGATGATGGATTAAACCCAGATCAGTTGACTGGGGGTGAGTGTTTGATTTGCTCAAACGCTCCATCCATCATCCCCGTTGGTATCGCTTTGTTTGCCCTAAGTTGGCAGGGTATGCCCAGACGTGGGTCCCTTGCTCACGTTGCCACTGGATTTAAGATAGCCTGTCTGATGAGGGTTATGAACCCGAAACCAGTCCCAGGATGCTTGTTTCCGGTCCAGGGAAGACAAGGCTTGGCAGTTCGGGCTGGACTGTTCCCATGAGGCACAGGGTCAGACTGATTTGCATATTGCCATGTCTGAACTGGGGTGGTGGAGTGAGCTAAAGAATGATGATGGATTAAACCCAGATCAGTTGACTCGGGTTAGTGTTTGATTTGCACAAACGCTCCGTCCTTCATCCCCTTTGGTATCGCTTTGTTCGCCCTAAGTTGGCAGGGTATGCCCAGACGTGGGTCCCTAGCTCACTTTGCCACTGGATTCAAGATAGCCTGGCTGATGAGGGTTATGAACCCGAAACCGGTCCCAGGATGCTTGTTTCTGGTCCAGTGAAGACATGGCATGGCAGTTCGGGCTGGACTGTTCCCATGAGGCACAGGGTCAGACTGATTTGCATATGGCCATGTCTGAAATGGGGTGGTGGAGTGAGCTAAAGAATGATGATGGATTAAACCCAGATCAGTTGACTGGGGTGAGTGTTTGATTTGCTCAAACCCTCCGTCCATCATTCCCTTTGGTATCACTTTGTTCGCCCTAAGTTGGCAGGGTATGCCCAGACGTGGGTCCCTTGCTCACTTTGCCACTGGATTCAAGATAGTCTGGCTGATGAGGGTTATGAACCCGAAACGGGTCCCAGGATGCTTGTTTTCGGTCCAGAGAAGACATGGCCTTGCAGTTCGGGCTGGACTTTTCCCATGAGGCACAGGGTCAGACTGATTTGCATATGGCCATGTCTGAACTGGGGTGGTGGAGTGAGCTAAAGAATGATGATTGATTAAACCCAGATCAGTTGACTGGGGGTGAGTGTTTCATTTGCTCAAACGCTCCGTCCATCATCCCGTTTGGTATCGCTTTGTTCGCCCTAAGTTGGCAGGGTATGTCCAGATGTTGGTCCCTTGCTCACTTTGCCACTGGATTTAAGATAGCCTGGCTGATGAGGGTTATGAACCTGAAACCGGTCCGAGGATGCTTGTTTCCGGTTCAGGGAAGACATGGATTGGCACTTCGGGCTGGACTGTTCCCATGAGGCACAGGGTCAGACTGATCTGCATATGGCCATGTCTGAACTGGGGTGGTGGAGTGAGCTAAAGAATGATGATGGATTAAACCCAGATCAGTTGACTGGGGGTGAGTGTTTGATTTGCTCAAACGCTCCGTCCATCATCCCCTTTGGTATCGCTTTTTTCGCCCTAAGTTGGAAGGGTATGCCCAGGTGTGGGTCCCTTGCCCACTTTGCCACTGGATTCAAGATAGTCTGGCTGATGAGGGTTATGAATCCGAAACCAGTCCGAGGATGCTTCTTTCCGGTCCAGGGAAGACATGGCTTGGCAGTTTGGGTTGGACTGTTCCCATGAGGCACAGGGTCAGACTGATTTGCATATGGCCATGTCTGAACTGGGGTGGTGGAGTGAGCTAAAGAATGATGATGGATTAAACCCAGATCAGTTGACTGGGGTGAGTGTTTGATTTGCTCAAACCCTCCGTCCATCATTCCCTTTGGTATCACTTTGTTCGCCCTAAGTTGGCAGGGTATGCCCAGACGTGGGTCCCTTGCTCACTTTGCCACTGGATTCAAGATAGTCTGGCTGATGAGAGTTATGAACCCGAAACGGGTCCCAGGATGCTTGTTTTCGGTCCAGAGAAGACATGGCCTTGCAGTTCGGGCTGGACTTTTCCCATGAGGCACAGGGTCAGACTGATTTGCATATGGCCATGTCTGAACTGGGGTGGTGGAGTGAGCTAAAGAATGATGATTGATTAAACCCAGATCAGTTGACTGGGGGTGAGTGTTTGATTTGTTCAAACGCTCCGTCCATCATCCCCTTTGGTATCGCTTTGTTCGTCCTAAGTTGGCAGGCTATGCCCAGACGTAGGTCCCTTGCTCACTTTGCCACTGGATTCAAGATAGCCTGGCTGATGAGGGTTATGAACTCAAAACCGGTCCCAGGATGCTTTTTTCAGGTCCAGGGAAGACATGGCTTGGCAGTTCGGGCTGGACTATTCCCATGAGGCACAGGGTCAGACTGATTTGCATATGGCCATGTCTGAACTGGGGTGGTGGAGTGAGCTAAAGAATGATGATGGATTAAACCCAGATCAGTTGACTGGGGGTGAGTGTTTGATTTGCTCAAACGCTCCGTCCATCATCCCCTTTGGTATCGCTTTGTTCGTCCTAAGTTGGCAGGCTATGCCCAGACGTAGGTCCCTTGCTCACTTTGCCACTGGATTCAAGATAGCCTGGCTGATGAGGGTTATGAACCCAAAACCGGTCCCAGGATGCTTGTTTCAGGTCCAGGGAAGACATGGCTTGGCAGTTCGGGCTGGACTATTCCCATGAGGCACAGGGTCAGACTGATTTGCATATGGCCATGTCTGAACTGGGGTGGTGGAGTGAGCTAAAGAATGATGATGGATTGAACCCAGATCAGTTGACTGGGGGTGAGTGTTTGATTTGCTCAAACGCTCCATCCATCATCCCCTTTGGTATCGCTTTGTTTTCCCTAAGTTGGCAGGGTATGCCCAGACGTGGGTCCCTTGCTCACGTTGCCACTGGATTCAAGATAGCCTGTCTGATGAGGGTTATGAACCCGAAACCTGTCCCAGGATGCTTGTTTCCGGTCCAGGGAAGACAAGGCTTGGCAGTTTGGGCTGGACTGTTCCCATGAGGCACAGGGTCAGACTGATTTGCATATTGCCATGTCTGAACTGGGGTGGTGGAGTGAGCTAAAGAATGATGATGAATTAAACCCAGATCAGTTGACTGGGGGTGAGTGTTTGTTTTGCTCAAACGCTCCGTCCATCATCCCCTTTGGTATTGCTTTGTTCGCCCTAAGTTGGCAGGGTATGCCCAGGTGTGGGTCCCTTGCCCACTTTGCCACTGGATTCAAGATAGCCTGGCTGATGAGGGTTATGAATCCGAAACCGGTCCGAGGATGCTTCTTTCCGGTCCAGGGAAGACATGGCTTGGCAGTTCGGGTTGGACTGTTCCCATGAGGCACATGGTCAGACTGATTTGCATATGGCCATGTCTGAACTGGGGTGGTGGAGTGAGCTAAAGAATGATGATGGATTAAACCCAGATCAGTTGACTGGGGTGAGTGTTTGATTTGCTCAAACCCTCCGTCCATCATTCCCTTTGGTATCACTTTGTTCGCCCTAAGTTGGCAGGGTATGCCCAGACGTGGGTCCCTTGCTCACTTTGCCACTGGATTCAAGATAGTCTGGCTGATGAGGGTTATGAACCCGAAACGGGTCCCAGGATGCTTGTTTTCGGTCCAGAGAAGACATGGCCTTGCAGTTCGGGCTGGACTTTTCCCATGAGGCACAGGGTCAGACTGATTTGCATATGGCCATGTCTGAACTGGGGTGGTGGAGTGAGCTAAAGAATGATGATGGATTAAACCCAGATCAGTTGACTGGGGGTGAGTGTTTGATTTGCTCAAACGCTCCGTCCATCATCCCGTTTGGTATCGCTTTGTTCGCCCTAAGTTGGCAGGGTAT
Organism: Triturus cristatus; assembly: GCF_964204655.1. Classification (NCBI taxonomy): domain Eukaryota; kingdom Metazoa; phylum Chordata; class Amphibia; order Caudata; family Salamandridae; genus Triturus; species Triturus cristatus. The sequence continues at coordinate 535,614,925 of NC_140579.1, forward strand.
GTCCAGATGTGGGTCCCTTGCTCACTTTGCCACTGGATTCAAGATAGCCTGGCTGATGAGGGTTATGAACCTGAAACCGGTCCGAGGATGCTTGTTTCCGGTTCAGGGAAGACATGGATTGGCACTTCGGGCTGGACTGTTCCCATGACGCACAGGGTCAGACTGATTTGCATATGGCCATGTCTGAACTTGGGTGGTGGAGTGAGCTAAAGAATGATGATGGATTAAACTCAGATCAGTTGACCGGGGGTGAGTGTTTAATTTGCTCAAACGCTCCGTCCATCATCCCCTTTGGTATCGCTTTGTTCGCCTTAAGTTGGCAGGGTATGCCCAGACGTGGGTCTCTTGCTCACTTTGACACTGGATTCAAGATAGCCTGGCTGATGAGGGTTATGAACCCGAAACCAGTCTCAGGATGCTTGTTTCCGGTCCAGGAAAGACATGGCTTGGCAGTTCAGGCTGGACTGTTTCCATGAGGCACAGTGTCAGACTGATTTGCATATGGCCATCTGAACTGGGGTGGTGGAGTGAGCTAAAGAATGACGATGGATTAAACCCAGATCAGTTGATGGGGGGTGAGTGTTTGATTTGCTGAAACCCTCCGTCCATCATCCCCTTTGGTATCGCTTTGTTTGCCCTAAGTTGGCAGGGTATGCCCAGACGTGGGTCCCTTGCTCACTTTGCCACCAGATTCAAGATAGCCTTGCTGATGAGGGTTATAAACCCGAAACCGGTCCCAGGATGCTTGTTTTCGGTCCAGAGAAGACATGGCTTGGCAGTTAGGGCTGGACTTTTCCCATGAGGCACAGGGTCAGACTGATTTGCATATGGCCATGTCTGAACTGGGGTGGTGGAGTGAGCTAAAGAATGATGATGGATTAAACCCAGATCAGTTGACTGGGGGTGAGTGTTTGATTTGCTCAAACGCTCCGTCCATCATCCCCTTTGGTATCGCTTTGTTCGCCCTAAGTTGGAAGGGTATGCCCAGGTGTGGGTCCCTTGCCCACTTTGCCACTGGATTCAAGATAGTCTGGCTGATGAGGGTTATGAATCCGAAACCGGTCTGAAAATGCTTCTTTCCGGTCCTGGGAAGACATGGCTTGGCAGTTTGGGTTGGACTGTTCCCATGAGGCACAGGGTCAGACTGATTTGCATATGGCCATGTCTGAACTGGGGTGGTGGAGTGAGCTAAAGAATGATGATGGATTAAACCCAGATCAGTTGACTGGGGGTGAGTGTTTGATTTGCTCAAACGCTCCGTCCATCATCCCCTTTGGTATCGCTTTGTTCGTCCTAAGTTGGCAGGCTATGCCCAGACGTAGGTCCCTTGCTCACTTTGCCACTGGATTCAAGATAGCCTGGCTGATGAGGGTTATGAACCCAAAACCGGTCCCAGGATGCTTGTTTCAGGTCCAGGGAAGACATGGCTTGGCAGTTCGGGCTGGACTATTCCCATGAGGCACAGGGTCAGACTGATTTGCATATGGCCATGTCTGAACTGGGGTGGTGGAGTGAGCTAAAGAATGATGATGGATTGAACCCAGATCAGTTGACTGGGGGTGAGTGTTTGATTTGCTCAAACGCTCCATCCATCATCCCCTTTGGTATCGCTTTGTTTTCCCTAAGTTGGCAGGGTATGCCCAGACGTGGGTCCCTTGCTCACGTTGCCACTGGATTCAAGATAGCCTGTCTGATGAGGGTTATGAACCCGAAACCTGTCCCAGGATGCTTGTTTCCGGTCCAGGGAAGACAAGGCTTGGCAGTTTGGGCTGGACTGTTCCCATGAGGCACAGGGTCAGACTGATTTGCATATTGCCATGTCTGAACTGGGGTGGTGGAGTGAGCTAAAGAATGATGATGAATTAAACCCAGATCAGTTGACTGGGGGTGAGTGTTTGTTTTGCTCAAACGCTCCGTCCATCATCCCCTTTGGTATTGCTTTGTTCGCCCTAAGTTGGCAGGGTATGCCCAGGTGTGGGTCCCTTGCCCACTTTGCCACTGGATTCAAGATAGCCTGGCTGATGAGGGTTATGAATCCGAAACCGGTCCGAGGATGCTTCTTTCCGGTCCAGGGAAGACATGGCTTGGCAGTTCGGGTTGGACTGTTCCCATGAGGCACATGGTCAGACTGATTTGCATATGGCCATGTCTGAACTGGGGTGGTGGAGTGAGCTAAAGAATGATGATGGATTAAACCCAGATCAGTTGACTGGGGTGAGTGTTTGATTTGCTCAAACCCTCCGTCCATCATTCCCTTTGGTATCACTTTGTTCGCCCTAAGTTGGCAGGGTATGCCCAGACGTGGGTCCCTTGCTCACTTTGCCACTGGATTCAAGATAGTCTGGCTGATGAGGGTTATGAACCCGAAACGGGTCCCAGGATGCTTGTTTTCGGTCCAGAGAAGACATGGCCTTGCAGTTCGGGCTGGACTTTTCCCATGAGGCACAGGGTCAGACTGATTTGCATATGGCCATGTCTGAACTGGGGTGGTGGAGTGAGCTAAAGAATGATGATGGATTAAACCCAGATCAGTTGACTGGGGGTGAGTGTTTGATTTGCTCAAACGCTCCGTCCATCATCCCGTTTGGTATCGCTTTGTTCGCCCTAAGTTGGCAGGGTATGTCCAGATGTGGGTCCCTTGCTCACTTTGCCACTGGATTCAAGATAGCCTGGCTGATGAGGGTTATGAACCTGAAACCGGTCCGAGGATGCTTGTTTCCGGTTCAGGGAAGACATGGATTGGCACTTCGGGCTGGACTGTTCCCATGACGCACAGGGTCAGACTGATTTGCATATGGCCATGTCTGAACTTGGGTGGTGGAGTGAGCTAAAGAATGATGATGGATTAAACTCAGATCAGTTGACCGGGGGTGAGTGTTTAATTTGCTCAAACGCTCCGTCCATCATCCCCTTTGGTATCGCTTTGTTCGCCTTAAGTTGGCAGGGTATGCCCAGACGTGGGTCTCTTGCTCACTTTGACACTGGATTCAAGATAGCCTGGCTGATGAGGGTTATGAACCCGAAACCAGTCTCAGGATGCTTGTTTCCGGTCCAGGAAAGACATGGCTTGGCAGTTCAGGCTGGACTGTTTCCATGAGGCACAGTGTCAGACTGATTTGCATATGGCCATCTGAACTGGGGTGGTGGAGTGAGCTAAAGAATGACGATGGATTAAACCCAGATCAGTTGACTGGGGGTGAGTGTTTGATTTGCTGAAACCCTCCGTCCATCATCCCCTTTGGTATCGCTTTGTTTGCCCTAAGTTGGCAGGGTATGCCCAGACGTGGGTCCCTTGCTCACTTTGCCACCAGATTCAAGATAGCCTTGCTGATGAGGGTTATAAACCCGAAACCGGTCCCAGGATGCTTGTTTTCGGTCCAGAGAAGACATGGCTTGGCAGTTAGGGCTGGACTTTTCCCATGAGGCACAGGGTCAGACTGATTTGCATATGGCCATGTCTGAACTGGGGTGGTGGAGTGAGCTAAAGAATGATGATGGATTAAACCCAGATCAGTTGACTGGGGGTGAGTGTTTGATTTGCTCAAACGCTCCGTCCATCATCCCCTTTGGTATCGCTTTGTTCGCCCTAAGTTGGAAGGGTATGCCCAGGTGTGGGTCCCTTGCCCACTTTGCCACTGGATTCAAGATAGTCTGGCTGATGAGGGTTATGAATCCGAAACCGGTCTGAAAATGCTTCTTTCCGGTCCTGGGAAGACATGGCTTGGCAGTTTGGGTTGGACTGTTCCCATGAGGCACAGGGTCAGACTGATTTGCATATGGCCATGTCTGAACTGGGGTGGTGGAGTGAGCTAAAGAATGATGATGGATTAAACCCAGATCAGTTGACTGGGGGTGAGTGTTTGATTTGCTCAAACGCTCCGTCCATCATCCCCTTTGGTATCGCTTTGTTCGTCCTAAGTTGGCAGGCTATGCCCAGACGTAGGTCCCTTGCTCACTTTGCCACTGGATTCAAGATAGCCTGGCTGATGAGGGTTATGAACCCAAAACCGGTCCCAGGATGCTTGTTTCAGGTCCAGGGAAGACATGGCTTGGCAGTTCGGGCTAGACTATTCCCATGAGGCACAGGGTCAGACTGATTTGCATATGGCCATGTCTGAACTGGGGTGGTGGAGTGAGCTAAAGAATGATGATGGATTGAACCCAGATCAGTTGACTGGGGGTGAGTGTTTGATTTGCTCAAACGCTCCATCCATCATCCCCTTTGGTATCGCTTTGTTTGCCCTAAGTTGGCAGGGTATGCCCAGACGTGGGTCCCTTGCTCACGTTGCCACTGGATTCAAGATAGCCTGTCTGATGAGGGTTATGAACCCGAAACCTGTCCCAGGATGCTTTTTTCCGGTCCAGGGAAGACAAGGCTTGGCAGTTTGGGCTGGACTGTTCCCATGAGGCACAGGGTCAGACTGATTTGCATATTGCCATGTCTGAACTGGGGTGGTGGAGTGAGCTAAAGAATGATGATGAATTAAACCCAGATCAGTTGACTGGGGGTGAGTGTTTGTTTTGCTCAAACGCTCCGTCCATCATCCCCTTTGGTATCGCTTTGTTCGCCCTAAGTTGGCAGGGTATGCCCAAGTGTGGGTCCCTTGCCCACTTTGCCACTGGATTCAAGATAGCCTGGCTGATGAGGGTTATGAATCCGAAACCGGTCCGAGGATGCTTCTTTCCGGTCCAGGGAAGACATGGCTTGGCAGTTCGGGTTGGACTGTTCCCATGAGGCACATGGTCAGACTGATTTGCATATGGCCATGTCTGAACTGGGGTGGTGGAGTGAGCTAAAGAATGATGATGGATTAAACCCAGATCAGTTGACTGGGGTGAGTGTTTGATTTGCTCAAACCCTCCGTCCATCATTCCCTTTGGTATCACTTTGTTCGCCCTAAGTTGGCAGGGTATGCCCAGACGTGGGTCCCTTGCTCACTTTGCCACTGGATTCAAGATAGTCTGGCTGATGAGGGTTATGAACCCGAAACGGGTCCCAGGATGCTTGTTTTCGGTCCAGAGAAGACATGGCCTTGCAGTTCGGGCTGGACTTTTCCCATGAGGCACAGGGTCAGACTGATTTGCATATGGCCATGTCTGAACTGGGGTGGTGGAGTGAGCTAAAGAATGATGATGGATTAAACCCAGATCAGTTGACTGGGGGTGAGTGTTTGATTTGCTCAAACGCTCCGTCCATCATCCCGTTTGGTATCGCTTTGTTCGCCCTAAGTTGGCAGGGTATGTCCAGATGTGGGTCCCTTGCTCACTTTGCCACTGGATTCAAGATAGCCTGGCTGATGAGGGTTATGAACCTGAAACCGGTCCGAGGATGCTTGTTTCCGGTTCAGGGAAGACATGGATTGGCACTTCGGGCTGGACTGTTCCCATGACGCACAGGGTCAGACTGATTTGCATATGGCCATGTCTGAACTTGGGTGGTGGAGTGAGCTAAAGAATGATGATGGATTAAACTCAGATCAGTTGACCGGGGGTGAGTGTTTAATTTGCTCAAACGCTCCGTCCATCATCCCCTTTGGTATCGCTTTGTTCGCCTTAAGTTGGCAGGGTATGCCCAGACGTGGGTCTCTTGCTCACTTTGACACTGGATTCAAGATAGCCTGGCTGATGAGGGTTATGAACCCGAAACCAGTCTCAGGATGCTTGTTTCCGGTCCAGGAAAGACATGGCTTGGCAGTTCAGGCTGGACTGTTTCCATGAGGCACAGTGTCAGACTGATTTGCATATGGCCATCTGAACTGGGGTGGTGGAGTGAGCTAAAGAATGACGATGGATTAAACCCAGATCAGTTGACTGGGGGTGAGTGTTTGATTTGCTGAAACCCTCCGTCCATCATCCCCTTTGGTATCGCTTTGTTTGCCCTAAGTTGGCAGGGTATGCCCAGACGTGGGTCCCTTGCTCACTTTGCCACCAGATTCAAGATAGCCTTGCTGATGAGGGTTATAAACCCGAAACCGGTCCCAGGATGCTTGTTTTCGGTCCAGAGAAGACATGGCTTGGCAGTTAGGGCTGGACTTTTCCCATGAGGCACAGGGTCAGACTGATTTGCATATGGCCATGTCTGAACTGGGGTGGTGGAGTGAGCTAAAGAATGATGATGGATTAAACCCAGATCAGTTGACTGGGGGTGAGTGTTTGATTTGCTCAAACGCTCCGTCCATCATCCCCTTTGGTATCGCTTTGTTCGCCCTAAGTTGGAAGGGTATGCCCAGGTGTGGGTCCCTTGCCCACTTTGCCACTGGATTCAAGATAGTCTGGCTGATGAGGGTTATGAATCCGAAACCTGTCTGAAAATGCTTCTTTCCGGTCCTGGGAAGACATGGCTTGGCAGTTTGGGTTGGACTGTTCCCATGAGGCACAGGGTCAGACTGATTTGCATATGGCCATGTCTGAACTGGGGTGGTGGAGTGAGCTAAAGAATGATGATGGATTAAACCCAGATCAGTTGACTGGGGTGAGTGTTTGATTTGCTCAAACCCTCCGTCCATCATTCCCTTTGGTATCACTTTGTTCGCCCTAAGTTGGCAGGGTATGCCCAGACGTGGGTCCCTTGCTCACTTTGCCACTGGATTCAAGATAGTCTGGCTGATGAGAGTTATGAACCCGAAACGGGTCCCAGGATGCTTGTTTTCGGTCCAGAGAAGACATGGCCTTGCAGTTCGGGCTGGACTTTTCCCATGAGGCACAGGGTCAGACTGATTTGCATATGGCCATGTCTGAACTGGGGTGGTGGAGTGAGCTAAAGAATGATGATTGATTAAACCCAGATCAGTTGACTGGGGGTGAGTGTTTGATTTGCTCAAACGCTCCGTCCATCATCCCGTTTGGTATCGCTTTGTTCGCCCTAAGTTGGCAGGGTATGTCCAGATGTTGGTCCCTTGCTCACTTTGCCACTGGATTTAAGATAGCCTGGCTGATGAGGGTTATGAACCTGAAACCGGTCCGAGGATGCTTGTTTCCGGTTCAGGGAAGACATGGATTGGCACTTCGGGCTGGACTGTTCCCATGAGGCACAGGGTCAGACTGATTTGCATATGGCCATGTCTGAACTGGGGTGGTGGAGTGAGCTAAAGAATGATGATGGATTAAACCCAGATCAGTTGACTGGGGGTGAGTGTTTGATTTGCTCAAACGCTCCGTCCATCATCCCCTTTGGTATCGCTTTGTTCGTCCTAAGTTGGCAGGCTATGCCCAGACGTAGGTCCCTTGCTCACTTTGCCACTGGATTCAAGATAGCCTTGCTGATGAGGGTTATGAACCCAAAACCGGTCCCAGGATGCTTGTTTCAGGTCCAGGGAAGACATGGCTTGGCAGTTCGGGCTGGACTATTCCCATGAGGCACAGGGTCAGACTGATTTGCATATGGCCATGTCTGAACTGGGGTGGTGGAGTGAGCTAAAGAATGATGATGGATTAAACCCAGATCAGTTGACTGGGGGTGAGTGTTTGATTTGCTCAAACGCTCCATCCATCATCCCCGTTGGTATCGCTTTGTTTGCCCTAAGTTGGCAGGGTATGCCCAGACGTGGGTCCCTTGCTCACGTTGCCACTGGATTTAAGATAGCCTGTCTGATGAGGGTTATGAACCCGAAACCAGTCCCAGGATGCTTGTTTCCGGTCCAGGGAAGACAAGGCTTGGCAGTTCGGGCTGGACTGTTCCCATGAGGCACAGGGTCAGACTGATTTGCATATTGCCATGTCTGAACTGGGGTGGTGGAGTGAGCTAAAGAATGATGATGGATTAAACCCAGATCAGTTGACTCGGGTTAGTGTTTGATTTGCACAAACGCTCCGTCCTTCATCCCCTTTGGTATCGCTTTGTTCGCCCTAAGTTGGCAGGGTAGGCCCAGACGTGGGTCCCTAGCTCACTTTGCCACTGGATTCAAGATAGCCTGGCTGATGAGGGTTATGAACCCGAAACCGGTCCCAGGATGCTTGTTTCTGGTCCAGTGAAGACATGGCATGGCAGTTCGGGCTGGACTGTTCCCATGAGGCACAGGGTCAGACTGATTTGCATATGGCCATGTCTGAAATGGGGTGGTGGAGTGAGCTAAAGAATGATGATGGATTAAACCCAGATCAGTTGACTGGGGTGAGTGTTTGATTTGCTCAAACCCTCCGTCCATCATTCCCTTTGGTATCACTTTGTTCGCCCTAAGTTGGCAGGGTATGCCCAGACGTGGGTCCCTTGCTCACTTTGCCACTGGATTCAAGATAGTCTGGCTGATGAGGGTTATGAACCCGAAACGGGTCCCAGGATGCTTGTTTTCGGTCCAGAGAAGACATGGCCTTGCAGTTCGGGCTGGACTTTTCCCATGAGGCACAGGGTCAGACTGATTTGCATATGGCCATGTCTGAACTGGGGTGGTGGAGTGAGCTAAAGAATGATGATGGATTAAACCCAGATCAGTTGACTGGGGGTGAGTGTTTGATTTGCTCAAACGCTCCGTCCATCATCCCGTTTGGTATCGCTTTGTTCGCCCTAAGTTGGCAGGGTATGTCCAGATGTTGGTCCCTTGCTCACTTTGCCACTGGATTTAAGATAGCCTGGCTGATGAGGGTTATGAACCTGAAACCGGTCCGAGGATGCTTGTTTCCGGTTCAGGGAAGACATGGATTGGCACTTCGGGCTGGACTGTTCCCATGAGGCACAGGGTCAGACTGATTTGCATATGGCCATGTCTGAACTGGGGTGGTGGAGTGAGCTAAAGAATGATGATGGATTAAACCCAGATCAGTTGACTGGGGGTGAGTGTTTGATTTGCTCAAACGCTCCGTCCATCATCCCCTTTGGTATCGCTTTGTTCGTCCTAAGTTGGCAGGCTATGCCCAGACGTAGGTCCCTTGCTCACTTTGCCACTGGATTCAAGATAGCCTGGCTGATGAGGGTTATGAACCCAAACCCGGTCCCAGGATGCTTGTTTCAGGTCCAGGGAAGACATGGCTTGGCAGTTCGGGCTGGACTATTCCCATGAGGCACAGGGTCAGACTGATTTGCATATGGCCATGTCTGAACTGGGGTGGTGGAGTGAGCTAAAGAATGATGATGGATTGAACCCAGATCAGTTGACTGGGGGTGAGTGTTTGATTTGCTCAAACGCTCCATCCATTATCCCCTTTGGTATCGCTTTGTTTGCCCTAAGTTGGCAGGGTATGCCCAGACGTGGGTCCCTTGCTCACGTTGCCACTGGATTCAAGATAGCCTGTCTGATGAGGGTTATGAACCCGAAACCTGTCCCAGGATGCTTGTTTCCGGTCCAGGGAAGACAAGGCTTGGCAGTTTGGGCTGGACTGTTCCCATGAGGCACAGGGTCAGACTGATTTGCATATTGCCATGTCTGAACTGGGGTGGTGGAGTGAGCTAAAGAATGATGATGAATTAAACCCAGATCAGTTGACTGGGGGTGAGTGTTTGTTTTGCTCAAACGCTCCGTCCATCATCCCCTTTGGTATCGCTTTGTTCGCCCTAAGTTGGCAGGGTATGCCCAGGTGTGGGTCCCTTGCCCACTTTGCCACTGGATTCAAGATAGCCTGGCTGATGAGGGTTATGAATCCTTAACCGGTCCGAGGATGCTTCTTTCCGGTCCAGGGAAGACATGGCTTGGCAGTTCGGGTTGGACTGTTCCCATGAGGCACATGGTCAGACTGATTTGCATATGGCCATGTCTGAACTGGGGTGGTGGAGTGAGCTAAAGAATGATGATGGATTAAACCCAGATCAGTTGACTGGGGTGAGTGTTTGATTTGCTCAAACCCTCCGTCCATCATTCCTTTTGGTATCACTTTGTTCGCCCTAAGTTGGCAGGGTATGCCCAGACGTGGGTCCCTCGCTCACTTTGCCACTGGATTCAAGATAGTCTGGCTGATGAGGGTTATGAACCCGAAACGGGTCCCAGGATGCTTGTTTTCGGTCCAGAGAAGACATGGCCTTGCAGTTCGGGCTGGACTTTTCCCATGAGGCACAGGGTCAGACTGATTTGCATATGGCCATGTCTGAACTGGGGTGGTGGAGTGAGCTAAAGAATGATGATGGATTAAACCCAGATCAGTTGACTGGGGGTGAGTGTTTGATTTGCTCAAACGCTCCGTCCATCATCCCGTTTGGTATCGCTTTGTTCGCCCTAAGTTGGCAGGGTATGTCCAGAAGTGGGTCCCTTGCTCACTTTGCCACTGGATTCAAGATAGCCTGGCTGATGACGGTTATGAACCTGAAACCGGTCCGAGGATGCTTGTTTCCGGTTCAGGGAAGACATGGATTGGCAGTTCGGGCTGGACTGTTCCCATGACGCACAGGGTCAGACTGATTTGCATATGGCCATGTCTGAACTTGGGTGGTGGAGTGAGCTAAAGAATGATGATGGATTAAACTCAGATCAGTTGACCGGGGGTGAGTGTTTAATTTGCTCAAACGCTCCGTCCATCATCCCCTTTGGTATCGCTTTGTTCGCCTTAAGTTGGCAGGGTATGCCCAGACGTGGGTCTCTTGCTCACTTTGACACTGGATTCAAGATAGCCTGGCTGATGAGGGTTATGAACCCGAAACCAGTCTCAGGATGCTTGTTTCCGGTCCAGGAAAGACATGGCTTGGCAGTTCAGGCTGGACTGTTTCCATGAGGCACAGTGTCAGACTGATTTGCATATGACCATCTGAACTGGGGTGGTGGAGTGAGCTAAAGAATGATGATGGATTAAACCCAGATCAGTTGACTGGGGGTGAGTGTTTGATTTGCTGAAACCCTCCGTCCATCATCCCCTTTGGTATCGCTTTGTTTGCCCTAAGTTGGCAGGGTATGCCCAGACGTGGGTCCCTTGCTCACTTTGCCACCGGATTCAAGATAGCCTTGCTGATGAGGGTTATAAACCCGAAACCGGTCCCAGGATGCTTGTTTTCGGTCCAGAGAAGACATGGCTTGGCAGTTAGGGCTGGACTTTTCCCACGAGGCACAGGGTCAGACTGATTTGCATATGGCCATGTCTGAACTGGGGTGGTGGAGTGAGCTAAAGAATGATGATGGATTAAACCCAGATCAGTTGACTGGGGGTGAGTGTTTGATTTGCTCAAACGCTCCGTCCATCATCCCCTTTGGTATCGCTTTGTTCGCCCTAAGTTGGAAGGGTATGCCCAGGTGTGGGTCCCTTGCCCACTTTGCCACTGGATTCAAGATAGTCTGGCTGATGAGGGTTATGAATCCGAAACCGGTCCGAGGATGCTTCTTTCCGGTCCAGGGAAGACATGGCTTGGCAGTTTGGGTTGGACTGTTCCCATGAGGCACAGGGTCAGACTGATTTGCATATGGCCATGTCTGAACTGGGGTGGTGGAGTGAGCTAAAGAATGATGATGGATTAAACCCAGATCAGTTGACTGGGGTGAGTGTTTGATTTGCTCAAACCCTCCGTCCATCATTCCCTTTGGTATCACTTTGTTCGCCCTAAGTTGGCAGGGTATGCCCAGACGTGGGTCCCTTGCTCACTTTGCCACTGGATTCAAGATAGTCTGGCTGATGAGAGTTATGAACCCGAAACGGGTCCCAGGATGCTTGTTTTCGGTCCAGAGAAGACATGGCCTTGCAGTTCGGGCTGGACTTTTCCCATGAGGCACAGGGTCAGACTGATTTGCATATGGCCATGTCTGAACTGGGGTGGTGGAGTGAGCTAAAGAATGATGATTGATTAAACCCAGATCAGTTGACTGGGGGTGAGTGTTTGATTTGCTCAAACGCTCCGTCCATCATCCCGTTTGTTATCGCTTTGTTCGCCCTAAGTTGGCAGGGTATGTCCAGATGTTGGTCCCTTGCTCACTTTGCCACTGGATTTAAGATAGCCTGGCTGATGAGGGTTATGAACCTGAAACCGGTCCGAGGATGCTTGTTTCCGGTTCAGGGAAGACATGGATTGGCACTTCGGGCTGGACTGTTCCCATGAGGCACAGGGTCAGACTGATTTGCATATGGCCATGTCTGAACTGGGGTGGTGGAGTGAGCTAAAGAATGATGATGGATTAAACCCAGATCAGTTGACTGGGGGTGAGTGTTTGATTTGCTCAAACGCTCCGTCCATCATCCCCTTTGGTATCGCTTTGTTCGTCCTAAGTTGGCAGGCTATGCCCAGACGTAGGTCCCTTGCTCACTTTGCCACTGGATTCAAGATAGCCTGGCTGATGAGGGTTATGAACCCAAAACCGGTCCCAGGATGCTTGTTTCAGGTCCAGGGAAGACATGGCTTGGCAGTTCGGGCTGGACTATTCCCATGAGGCACAGGGTCAGACTGATTTGCATATGGCCATGTCTGAACTGGGGTGGTGGAGTGAGCTAAAGAATAATGATGGATTAAACCCAGATCAGTTGACTGGGGGTGAGTGTTTGATTTGCTCAAACGCTCCGTCCATCATCCCCTTTGGTATCGCTTTTTTCGCCCTAAGTTGGAAGGGTATGCCCAGGTGTGGGTCCCTTGCCCACTTTGCCACTGGATTCAAGATAGTCTGGCTGATGAGGGTTATGAATCCGAAACCGGTCCGAGGATGCTTCTTTCCGGTCCAGGGAAGACATGGCTTGGCAGTTTGGGTTGGACTGTTCCCATGAGGCACAGGGTCAGACTGATTTGCATATGGCCATGTCTGAACTGGGGTGGTGGAGTGAGCTAAAGAATGATGATGGATTAAACCCAGATCAGTTGACTGGGGTGAGTGTTTGATTTGCTCAAACCCTCCGTCCATCATTCCCTTTGGTATCACTTTGTTCGCCCTAAGTTGGCAGGGTATGCCCAGACGTGGGTCCCTTGCTCACTTTGCCACTGGATTCAAGATAGTCTGGCTGATGAGAGTTATGAACCCGAAACGGGTCCCAGGATGCTTGTTTTCGGTCCAGAGAAGACATGGCCTTGCAGTTCGGGCTGGACTTTTCCCATGAGGCACAGGGTCAGCCTGATTTGCATATGGCCATGTCTGAACTGGGGTGGTGGAGTGAGCTAAAGAATGATGATTGATTAAACCCAGATCAGTTGACTGGGGGTGAGTGTTTGATTTGCTCAAACGCTCCGTCCATCATCCCGTTTGGTATCGCTTTGTTCGCCCTAAGTTGGCAGGGTATGTCCAGATGTTGGTCCCTTGCTCACTTTGCCACTGGATTTAAGATAGCCTGGCTGATGAGGGTTATGAACCTGAAACCGGTCCGAGGATGCTTGTTTCCGGTTCAGGGAAGACATGGATTGGCACTTCGGGCTGGACTGTTCCCATGAGGCACAGGGTCAGACTGATTTGCATATGGCCATGTCTGAACTGGGGTGGTGGAGTGAGCTAAAGAATGATGATGGATTAAACCCAGATCAGTTGACTGGGGGTGAGTGTTTGATTTGCTCAAACGCTCCGTCCATCATCCCCTTTGGTATCGCTTTGTTCGTCCTAAGTTGGCAGGCTATGCCCAGACGTAGGTCCCTTGCTCACTTTGCCACTGGATTCAAGATAGCCTGGCTGATGAGGGTTATGAACCCAAAACCGGTCCCAGGATGCTTGTTTCAGGTCCAGGGAAGACATGGCTTGGCAGTTCGGGCTGGACTATTCCCATGAGGCACAGGGTCAGACTGATTTGCATATGGCCATGTCTGAACTGGGGTGGTGGAGTGAGCTAAAGAATGATGATGGATTAAACCCAGATCAGTTGACTGGGGGTGAGTGTTTGATTTGCTCAAACGCTCCATCCATCATCCCCGTTGGATTCTCTTTGTTTGCCCTAAGTTGGCAGGGTATGCCCAGACGTGGGTCCCTTGCTCACGTTGCCACTGGATTTAAGATAGCCTGTCTGATGAGGGTTATGAACCCGAAACCAGTCCCAGGATGCTTGTTTCCGGTCCAGGGAAGACAAGGCTTGGCAGTTCGGGCTGGACTGTTCCCATGAGGCACAGGGTCAGACTGATTTGCATATTGCCATGTCTGAACTGGGATGGTGGAGTGAGCTAAAGAATGATGATGAATTAAACCCAGATCAGTTGACTGGGGGTGAGTGTTTGTTTTGCTCAAATGCTCCGTCCATCATCCCCTTTGGTATCGCTTTGTTCGCCCTAAGTTGGCAGGGTATGCCCAGGTGTGGGTCCCTTGCCCACTTTGCCACTGGATTCAAGATAGCCTGGCTGATGAGGGTTATGAATCCTTAACCGGTCCGAGGATGCTTCTTTCCGGTCCAGGGAAGACATGGCTTGGCAGTTCGGGTTGGACTGTTCCCATGAGGCACATGGTCAGACTGATTTGCATATGGCCATGTCTGAACTGGGGTGGTGGAGTGAGCTAAAGAATGATGATGGATTAAACCCAGATCAGTTGACTGGGGTGAGTGTTTGATTTGCTCAAACCCTCCGTCCATCATTCCTTTTGGTATCACTTTGTTCGCCCTAAGTTGGCAGGGTATGCCCAGACGTGGGTCCCTCGCTCACTGTGCCACTGGATTCAAGATAGTCTGGCTGATGAGGGTTATGAACCCGAAACGGGTCCCAGGATGCTTGTTTTCGGTCCAGAGAAGACATGGCCTTGCAGTTCGGGCTGGACTTTTCCCATGAGGCACAGGGTCAGACTGATTTGCATATGGCCATGTCTGAACTGGGGTGGTGGAGTGAGCTAAAGAATGATGATGGATTAAACCCAGATCAGTTGACTGGGGGTGAGTGTTTGATTTGCTCAAACGCTCCGTCCATCATCCCGTTTGGTATCGCTTTGTTCGCCTTAAGTTGGCAGGGTATGTCCAGAAGTGGGTCCCTTGCTCACTTTGCCACTGGATTCAAGATAGCCTGGCTGATGACGGTTATGAACCTGAAACCGGTCCGAGGATGCTTGTTTCCGGTTCAGGGAAGACATGGATTGGCAGTTCGGGCTGGACTGTTCCCATGACGCACAGGGTCAGACTGATTTGCATATGGCCATGTCTGAACTTGGGTGGTGGAGTGAGCTAAAGAATGATGATGGATTAAACTCAGATCAGTTGACCGGGGGTGAGTGTTTAATTTGCTCAAACGCTCCGTCCATCATCCCCTTTGGTATCGCTTTGTTCGCCTTAAGTTGGCAGGGTATGCCCAGACGTGGGTCTCTTGCTCACTTTGACACTGGATTCAAGATAGCCTGGCTGATGAGGGTTATGAACCCGAAACCAGTCTCAGGATGCTTGTTTCCGGTCCAGGAAAGACATGGCTTGGCA
This sequence comes from Triturus cristatus, assembly GCF_964204655.1. Taxonomy (NCBI): domain Eukaryota; kingdom Metazoa; phylum Chordata; class Amphibia; order Caudata; family Salamandridae; genus Triturus; species Triturus cristatus. Next base: position 535,630,120 of record NC_140579.1, read on the forward strand.
GTTCAGGCTGGACTGTTTCCATGAGGCACAGTGTCAGACTGATTTGCATATGACCATCTGAACTGGGGTGGTGGAGTGAGCTAAAGAATGATGATGGATTAAACCCAGATCAGTTGACTGGGGGTGAGTGTTTGATTTGCTGAAACCCTCCGTCCATCATCCCCTTTGGTATCGCTTTGTTTGCCCTAAGTTGGCAGGGTATGCCCAGACGTGGGTCCCTTGCTCACTTTGCCACCGGATTCAAGATAGCCTTGCTGATGAGGGTTATAAACCCGAAACCGGTCCCAAGATGCTTGTTTTCGGTCCAGAGAAGACATGGCTTGGCAGTTAGGGCTGGACTTTTCCCACGAGGCACAGGGTCAGACTGATTTGCATATGGCCATGTCTGAACTGGGGTGGTGGAGTGAGCTAAAGAATGATGATGGATTAAACCCAGATCAGTTGACTGGGGGTGAGTGTTTGATTTGCTCAAACGCTCCGTCCATCATCCCCTTTGGTATCGCTTTGTTCGCCCTAAGTTGGAAGGGTATGCCCAGGTGTGGGTCCCTTGCCCACTTTGCCACTGGATTCAAGATAGTCTGGCTGATGAGGGTTATGAATCCGAAACCGGTCCGAGGATGCTTCTTTCCGGTCCAGGGAAGACATGGCTTGGCAGTTTGGGTTGGACTGTTCCCATGAGGCACAGGATCAGACTGATTTGCATATGGCCATGTCTGAACTGGGGTGGTGGAGTGAGCTAAAGAATGATGATGGATTAAACCCAGATCAGTTGACTGGGGTGAGTGTTTGATTTGCTCAAACCCTCCGTCCATCATTCCCTTTGGTATCACTTTGTTCGCCCTAAGTTGGCAGGGTATGCCCAGACGTGGGTCCCTTGCTCACTTTGCCACTGGATTCAAGATAGTCTGGCTGATGAGAGTTATGAACCCGAAACGGGTCCCAGGATGCTTGTTTTCGGTCCAGAGAAGACATGGCCTTGCAGTTCGGGCTGGACTTTTCCCATGAGGCACAGGGTCAGACTGATTTGCATATGGCCATGTCTGAACTGGGGTGGTGGAGTGAGCTAAAGAATGATGATTGATTAAACCCAGATCAGTTGACTGGGGGTGAGTGTTTGATTTGCTCAAACGCTCCGTCCATCATCCCGTTTGTTATCGCTTTGTTCGCCCTAAGTTGGCAGGGTATGTCCAGATGTTGGTCCCTTGCTCACTTTGCCACTGGATTTAAGATAGCCTGGCTGATGAGGGTTATGAACCTGAAACCGGTCCGAGGATGCTTGTTTCCGGTTCAGGGAAGACATGGATTGGCACTTCGGGCTGGACTGTTCCCATGAGGCACAGGGTCAGACTGATTTGCATATGGCCATGTCTGAACTGGGGTGGTGGAGTGAGCTAAAGAATGATGATGGATTAAACCCAGATCAGTTGACTGGGGGTGAGTGTTTGATTTGCTCAAACGCTCCGTCCATCATCCCCTTTGGTATCGCTTTGTTCGTCCTAAGTTGGCAGGCTATGCCCAGACGTAGGTCCCTTGCTCACTTTGCCACTGGATTCAAGATAGCCTGGCTGATGAGGGTTATGAACCCAAAACCGGTCCCAGGATGCTTGTTTCAGGTCCAGGGAAGACATGGCTTGGCAGTTCGGGCTGGACTATTCCCATGAGGCACAGGATCAGACTGATTTGCATATGGCCATGTCTGAACTGGGGTGGTGGAGTGAGCTAAAGAATGATGATGGATTAAACCCAGATCAGTTGACTGGGGGTGAGTGTTTGATTTGCTCAAACGCTCCGTCCATCATCCCCTTTGGTATCGCTTTTTTCGCTCTAAGTTGGAAGGGTATGCCCAGGTGTGGGTCCCTTGCCCACTTTGCCACTGGATTCAAGATAGTCTGGCTGATGAGGGTTATGAATCCGAAACCGGTCCGAGGATGCTTCTTTCCGGTCCAGGGAAGACATGGCTTGGCAGTTTGGGTTGGACTGTTCCCATGAGGCACAGGGTCAGACTGATTTGCATATGGCCATGTCTGAACTGGGGTGGTGGAGTGAGCTAAAGAATGATGATGGATTAAACCCAGATCAGTTGACTGGGGTGAGTGTTTGATTTGCTCAAACCCTCCGTCCATCATTCCCTTTGGTATCACTTTGTTCGCCCTAAGTTGGCAGGGTATGCCCAGACGTGGGTCCCTTGCTCACTTTGCCACTGGATTCAAGATAGTCTGGCTGATGAGAGTTATGAACCCGAAACGGGTCCCAGGATGCTTGTTTTCGGTCCAGAGAAGACATGGCCTTGCAGTTCGGGCTGGACTTTTCCCATGAGGCACAGGGTCAGACTGATTTGCATATGGCCATGTCTGAACTGGGGTGGTGGAGTGAGCTAAAGAATGATGATTGATTAAACCCAGATCAGTTGACTGGGGGTGAGTGTTTGATTTGCTCAAACGCTCCGTCCATCATCCCGTTTGGTATCGCTTTGTTCGCCCTAAGTTGGCAGGGTATGTCCAGATGTTGGTCCCTTGCTCACTTTGCCACTGGATTTAAGATAGCCTGGCTGATGAGGGTTATGAACCTGAAACCGGTCCGAGGATGCTTGTTTCCGGTTCAGGGAAGACATGGATTGGCACTTCGGGCTGGACTGTTCCCATGAGGCACAGGGTCAGACTGATTTGCATATGGCCATGTCTGAACTGGGGTGGTGGAGTGAGCTAAAGAATGATGATGGATTAAACCCAGATCAGTTGACTGGGGGTGAGTGTTTGATTTGCTCAAACGCTCCGTCCATCATCCCCTTTGGTATCGCTTTGTTCGTCCTAAGTTGGCAGGCTATGCCCAGACGTAGGTCCCTTGCTCACTTTGCCACTGGATTCAAGATAGCCTGGCTGATGAGGGTTATGAACCCAAAACCGGTCCCAGGATGCTTGTTTCAGGTCCAGGGAAGACATGGCTTGGCAGTTCGGGCTGGACTATTCCCATGAGGCACAGGGTCAGACTGATTTGCATATGGCCATGTCTGAACTGGGGTGGTGGAGTGAGCTAAAGAATGATGATGGATTAAACCCAGATCAGTTTACTGGGGGTGAGTGTTTGATTTGCTCAAACGCTCCATCCATCATCCCCGTTGGTATCGCTTTGTTTGCCCTAAGTTGGCAGGGTATGCCCAGACGTGGGTCCCTTGCTCACGTTGCCACTGGATTTAAGATAGCCTGTCTGATGAGGGTTATGAACCCGAAACCAGTCCCAGGATGCTTGTTTCCGGTCCAGGGAAGACAAGGCTTGGCAGTTCGGGCTGGACTGTTCCCATGAGGCACAGGGTCAGACTGATTTGCATATTGCCATGTCTGAACTGGGGTGGTGGAGTGAGCTAAAGAATGATGATGAATTAAACCCAGATCAGTTGACTGGGGGTGAGTGTTTGTTTTGCTCAAATGCTCCGTCCATCATCCCCTTTGGTATCGCTTTGTTCGCCCTAAGTTGGCAGGGTATGCCCAGGTGTGGGTCCCTTGCCCACTTTGCCACTGGATTCAAGATAGCCTGGCTGATGAGGGTTATGAATCCTTAACCGGTCCGAGGATGCTTCTTTCCGGTCCAGGGAAGACATGGCTTGGCAGTTCGGGTTGGACTGTTCCCATGAGGCACATGGTCAGACTGATTTGCATATGGCCATGTCTGAACTGGGGTGGTGGAGTGAGCTAAAGAATGATAATGGATTAAACCCAGATCAGTTGACTGGGGTGAGTGTTTGATTTGCTCAAACCCTCCGTCCATCATTCCTTTTGGTATCACTTTGTTCGCCCTAAGTTGGCAGGGTATGCCCAGACGTGGGTCCCTCGCTCACTTTGCCACTGGATTCAAGATAGTCTGGCTGATGAGGGTTATGAACCCGAAACGGGTCCCAGGATGCTTGTTTTCGGTCCAGAGAAGACATGGCCTTGCAGTTCGGGCTGGACTTTTCCCATGAGGCACAGGGTCAGACTGATTTGCATATGGCCATGTCTGAACTGGGGTGGTGGAGTGAGCTAAAGAATGATGATGGATTAAACCCAGATCAGTTGACTGGGGGTGAGTGTTTGATTTGCTCAAACGCTCCGTCCATCATCCCGTTTGGTATCGCTTTGTTCGCCCTAAGTTGGCAGGGTATGTCCAGAAGTGGGTCCCTTGCTCACTTTGCCACTGGATTCAAGATAGCCTGGCTGATGACGGTTATGAACCTGAAACCGGTCCGAGGATGCTTGTTTCCGGTTCAGGGAAGACATGGCTTGGCAGTTCAGGCTGGACTGTTTCCATGAGGCACAGTGTCAGACTGATTTGCATATGACCATCTGAACTGGGGTGGTGGAGTGAGCTAAAGAATGATGATGGATTAAACCCAGATCAGTTGACTGGGGGTGAGTGTTTGATTTGCTGAAACCCTCCGTCCATCATCCCCTTTGGTATCGCTTTGTTTGCCCTAAGTTGGCAGGGTATGCCCAGACGTGGGTCCCTTGCTCACTTTGCCACCGGATTCAAGATAGCCTTGCTGATGAGGGTTATAAACCCGAAACCGGTCCCAGGATGCTTGTTTTCGGTCCAGAGAAGACATGGCTTGGCAGTTAGGGCTGGACTTTTCCCACGAGGCACAGGGTCAGACTGATTTGCATATGGCCATGTCTGAACTGGGGTGGTGGAGTGAGCTAAAGAATGATGATGGATTAAACCCAGATCAGTTGACTGGGGGTGAGTGTTTGATTTGCTCAAACGCTCCGTCCATCATCCCCTTTGGTATCGCTTTGTTCGCCCTAAGTTGGAAGGGTATGCCCAGGTGTGGGTCCCTTGCCCACTTTGCCACTGGATTCAAGATAGTCTGGCTGATGAGGGTTATGAATCCGAAACCGGTCCGAGGATGCTTCTTTCCGGTCCAGGGAAGACATGGCTTGGCAGTTTGGGTTGGACTGTTCCCATGAGGCACAGGGTCAGACTGATTTGCATATGGCCATGTCTGAACTGGGGTGGTGGAGTGAGCTAAAGAATGATGATGGATTAAACCCAGATCAGTTGACTGGGGTGAGTGTTTGATTTGCTCAAACCCTCCGTCCATCATTCCCTTTGGTATCACTTTGTTCGCCCTAAGTTGGCAGGGTATGCCCAGACGTGGGTCCCTTGCTCACTTTGCCACTGGATTCAAGATAGTCTGGCTGATGAGAGTTATGAACCCGAAACGGGTCCCAGGATGCTTGTTTTCGGTCCAGAGAAGACATGGCCTTGCAGTTCGGGCTGGACTTTTCCCATGAGGCACAGGGTCAGACTGATTTGCATATGGCCATGTCTGAACTGGGGTGGTGGAGTGAGCTAAAGAATGATGATTGATTAAACCCAGATCAGTTGACTGGGGGTGAGTGTTTGATTTGCTCAAACGCTCCGTCCATCATCCCGTTTGTTATCGCTTTGTTCGCCCTAAGTTGGCAGGGTATGTCCAGATGTTGGTCCCTTGCTCACTTTGCCACTGGATTTAAGATAGCCTGGCTGATGAGGGTTATGAACCTGAAACCGGTCCGAGGATGCTTGTTTCCGGTTCAGGGAAGACATGGATTGGCACTTCGGGCTGGACTGTTCCCATGAGGCACAGGGTCAGACTGATTTGCATATGGCCATGTCTGAACTGGGGTGGTGGAGTGAGCTAAAGAATGATGATGGATTAAACCCAGATCAGTTGACTGGGGGTGAGTGTTTGATTTGCTCAAACGCTCCGTCCATCATCCCCTTTGGTATCGCTTTGTTCGTCCTAAGTTGGCAGGCTATGCCCAGACGTAGGTCCCTTGCTCACTTTGCCACTGGATTCAAGATAGCCTGGCTGATGAGGGTTATGAACCCAAAACCGGTCCCAGGATGCTTGTTTCAGGTCCAGGGAAGACATGGCTTGGCAGTTCGGGCTGGACTATTCCCATGAGGCACAGGGTCAGACTGATTTGCATATGGCCATGTCTGAACTGGGGTGGTGGAGTGAGCTAAAGAATGATGATGGATTAAACCCAGATCAGTTGACTGGGGGTGAGTGTTTGATTTGCTCAAACGCTCCGTCCATCATCCCCTTTGGTATCGCTTTTTTCGCCCTAAGTTGGAAGGGTATGCCCAGGTGTGGGTCCCTTGCCCACTTTGCCACTGGATTCAAGATAGTCTGGCTGATGAGGGTTATGAATCCGAAACCGGTCCGAGGATGCTTCTTTCCGGTCCAGGGAAGACATGGCTTGGCAGTTTGGGTTGGACTGTTCCCATGAGGCACAGGGTCAGACTGATTTGCATATGGCCATGTCTGAACTGGGGTGGTGGAGTGAGCTAAAGCATGATGATGGATTAAACCCAGATCAGTTGACTGGGGTGAGTGTTTGATTTGCTCAAACCCTCCGTCCATCATTCCCTTTGGTATCACTTTGTTCGCCCTAAGTTGGCAGGGTATGCCCAGACGTGGGTCCCTTGCTCACTTTGCCACTGGATTCAAGATAGTCTGGCTGATGAGAGTTATGAACCCGAAACGGGTCCCAGGATGCTTGTTTTCGGTCCAGAGAAGACATGGCCTTGCAGTTCGGGCTGGACTTTTCCCATGAGGCACAGGGTCAGACTGATTTGCATATGGCCATGTCTGAACTGGGGTGGTGGAGTGAGCTAAAGAATGATGATTGATTAAACCCAGATCAGTTGACTGGGGGTGAGTGTTTGATTTGCTCAAACGCTCCGTCCATCATCCCGTTTGGTATCGCTTTGTTCGCCCTAAGTTGGCAGGGTATGTCCAGATGTTGGTCCCTTGCTCACTTTGCCACTGGATTTAAGATAGCCTGGCTGATGAGGGTTATGAACCTGAAACCGGTCCGAGGATGCTTGTTTCCGGTTCAGGGAAGACATGGATTGGCACTTCGGGCTGGACTGTTCCCATGAGGCACAGGGTCAGACTGATTTGCATATGGCCATGTCTGAACTGGGGTGGTGGAGTGAGCTAAAGAATGATGATGGATTAAACCCAGATCAGTTGACTGGGGGTGAGTGTTTGATTTGCTCAAACGCTCCGTCCATCATCCCCTTTGGTATCGCTTTGTTCGTCCTAAGTTGGCAGGCTATGCCCAGACGTAGGTCCCTTGCTCACTTTGCCACTGGATTCAAGATAGCCTGGCTGATGAGGGTTATGAACCCAAAACCGGTCCCAGGATGCTTGTTTCAGGTCCAGGGAAGACATGGCTTGGCAGTTCGGGCTGGACTATTCCCATGAGGCACAGGGTCAGACTGATTTGCATATTGCCATGTCTGAACTGGGGTGGTGGAGTGAGCTAAAGAATGATGATGGATTAAACCCAGATCAGTTGACTGGGGGTGAGTGTTTGATTTGCTCAAACGCTCCATCCATCATCCCCGTTGGTATCGCTTTGTTTGCCCTAAGTTGGCAGGGTATGCCCAGACGTGGGTCCCTTGCTCACGTTGCCACTGGATTTAAGATAGCCTGTCTGATGAGGGTTATGAACCCGAAACCAGTCCCAGGATGCTTGTTTCCGGTCCAGGGAAGACAAGGCTTGGCAGTTCGGGCTGGACTGTTCCCATGAGGCACAGGGTCAGACTGATTTGCATATTGCCATGTCTGAACTGGGGTGGTGGAGTGAGCTAAAGAATGATGATGAATTAAACCCAGATCAGTTGACTGGGGGTGAGTGTTTGTTTTGCTCAAATGCTCCGTCCATCATCCCCTTTGGTATCGCTTTGTTCGCCCTAAGTTGGCAGGGTATGCCCAGGTGTGGGTCCCTTGCCCACTTTGCCACTGGATTCAAGATAGCCTGGCTGATGAGGGTTATGAATCCGAAACCGGTCCGAGGATGCTTCTTTCCGGTCCAGGGAAGACATGGCTTGGCGGTTCGGGTTGGACTGTTCCCATGAGGCACAGGGTCAGACTGATTTGCATATGGCCATGTCTAAACTGGGGTGGTGGAGTGAGCTAAAGAATGATGATGGATTAAACCCAGATCAGTTGACTGGGGTGAGTGTTTGATTTGCTCAAACCCTCCATCCATCATTCCCTTTGGTATCAATTTGTTCACCCTAAGTTGGCAGGGTATGCCCAGACGTGGGTCCCTTGCTCACTTTGCCACTGGATTCAAGATAGTCTGGCTGATGAGGGTTATGAACCCGAAATGGGTCCCAGGATGCTTGTTTTCGGTCCAGAGAAGACATGGCCTTGCAGTTCGGGCTGGACTTTTCCCATGAGGCACAGGGTCAGACTGATTTGCATATGGCCATGTCTGAACTGGGGTGGTGGAGTGAGCTAAAGAATGATGATGGATTAAACCCAGATCAGTTGACTGGGGGTGAGTGTTTGATTTGCTCAAATGCTCCGTCCATCATCCCGTTTGGTATCGCTTTGTTCGCCCTAAGTTGGCAGGGTATGTCCAGATGTGGGTCCCTTGCTCACTTTGCCACTGGATTCAAGATAGCCTGGCTGATGAGGGTTATGAACCTGAAACCGGTCCGAGGATGATTGTTTCCGGTTCAGGGAAGACATGGATTGGCACTTCGGGCTGGACTGTTCCCATGACGCACAGGGTCAGACTGATTTGCATATGGCCATGTCTGAACTGGGGTGGTGGAGTGAGCTAAAGAATGATGATGGATTAAACCCAGATCAGTTGACTCGGGTTAGCGTTTGATTTGCACAAACGCTCCGTCCTTCATCCCCTTTGGTATTGCTTTGTTCGCCCTAAGTTGTCAGGGTATGCCCAGACGTGGGTCCCTAGCTCACTTTGCCACTGGATTCAAGATAGCCTGGCTGATGAGGGTTATGAACTCGAAACCGGTCCCAGGATGCTTGTTTCTGGTCCAGTGAAGACATGGCATGGCAGTTCGGGCTGGACTGTTCCCATGAGGCACAGGGTCAGACTGATTTGCATATGGCCATGTCTGAAATGGGGTGGTGGAGTGAGCTAAAGAATGATGATGGATTAAACCCAGATCAGTTGACTGGGGTGAGTGTTTGATTTGCTCAAACCCTCCGTCCATCATTCCCTTTGGTATCACTTTGTTCGCCCTAAGTTGGCAGGGTATGCCCAGACGTGGGTCCCTTGCTCACTTTGCCACTGGATTCAAGATAGTCTGGCTGATGAGGGTTATGAACCCGAAACGGGTCCCAGGATGCTTGTTTTCGGTCCAGAGAAGACATGGCCTTGCAGTTCGGGCTGGACTTTTCCCATGAGGCACAGGGTCAGACTGATTTGCATATGGCCATGTCCGAACTGGGGTGGTGGAGTGAGCTAAAGAATGATGATGGATTAAACCCAGATCAGTTGACTCGGGTTAGCGTTTGATTTGCACAAACGCTCCGTCCTTCATCCCCTTTGGTATCGCTTTGTTTGCCCTAAGTTGGCAGGGTATGCCCAGAAGTGGGTCCCTTGCCCACTTTGTCACTGGATTCAAGATAGCCTGGCTGATGAGGGTTATGAATCCGAAACCGGTCCCAGGATGCTTGTTTCTGGTCCAGGGAAGACATGGCTTGGCAGTTCGGGCTGGACTGTTCCCATGAGGCACAGGGTCAGACTGATTTGCATATGGCCATGTCTGAACTGGGGTGGTGGAGTGAGCTAAAGAATGATGATGAATTAAACCCAGATCAGTTGACTGGGGGTGAGTGTTTGTTTTTCTCAAACGCTCCGTCCATCATCCCCTTTGGTATCGCTTTGTTTGCCCTAAGTTGGCAGGGTATGCCCAGGTGTGGGTCCCTTGCCCACTTTGCCACTGGATTCAAGATAGCCTGGCTGATGAGGGTTATGTACCCGAAATGGGTCCCAGGATGCTTGTTTTCGGTCCAGAGAAGACATGGCCTTGCAGTTCGGGCTGGACTTTTCCCATGAGGCACAGGGTCAGACTGATTTGCATATGGCCATGTCTGAACTGGGGTGGTGGAGTGAGCTAAAGAATGATGATGGATTAAACCCAGATCAGTTGACTGGGGGTGAGTGTTTGATTTGCTCAAATGCTCCGTCCATCATCCCCTTTGGTATCGCTTTGTTCGTCCTAAGTTGGCAGGGTATGCCTAGACGTAGGTCCCTTGCTCACTTTGCCACTGGATTCAAGATAGCCTGGCTGATGAGGGTTATGAACCCGAAACCGGTCCCAGGATGCTTGTTTCAGGTCCAGGGAAGACATGGCTTGGCAGTTCGGGCTGGACTGTTCCCATAAGGCACAGGGTCAGACTGATTTGCATATGGCCATGTCTGAACTGGGGTGGTGGAGTGAGCTAAAGAATGATGATGGATTAAACCCAGATCAGTTGACTGGGGGTGAGTGTTTGATTTGCTCAAACGCTCCGTCCATCATCCCCTTTGGTATCGCTTTGTTCGCCCTAAGTTGGCAGGGTATGCCCAGACGTGGGTCCCTTGCTCACTTTGCCACTGGATTCAAGATAGCCTGGCTGATGTGAGTTACAACCCTAAACCGGTCCCAGGATGCTTGTTTCCGGTCCCGGGAAGACATGGCTTGGCAGTTCGGGCTGGACTGTTCCCATGAGGCACAGGGTCAGACTGATTTTCATATGGCCATGTCTGAACTGGGGTGGTGGAGTGAGCTAAAGAATGATGATGGATTAAACCCAGATCAGTTGACTGGGGTGAGTGTTTGATTTGCTCAAAGGCTCCGTCCATCATCCCCTTTGGTATTCCTTTGTTCACCCTAAGTTGGCAGGGTATGCCCAGACGTGGGTCCCTTGCTCACTTTGCCACTGGATTCAAGATAGCCTGGCTGATGAGCGTTATGAACCCGAAACCGGTCCCAGGATGCTTGTTTCTGGTTTAGGGAAGACGTGGCTTGGCAGTTCGGGCTGGACTGTTCCAATGAGGCACAGGGTCAGACTGATTTGCAGATGGCCATGTCTGAACTGGGCTGGTGGAGTGAGCTAAAGAACGATGATGGATTAAACCCAGATCAGTTGACTGGGGGTGAGTGTTTGATTTGCTCAAACGCTCCGTCCATCATCCCCTTTGGTATCGCTTTGTTCGTCCTAAGTTGGCAGGGTATGCCCAGATGTGGGTCCCTTGCTCACTTTGCCACTGGATTCAAGATAGCCTGGCTGATGAGGGTTATGAACCCGAAACCGGTCCCAGGATGCTTGTTTCCGGTCCAGGAAAGACATGGCTTGGCAGTTTGGGCTGGACTGTTCCCATGAGGCACAGGGTCAGACTGATATGCATATCGCCATGTCTGACCTGGGGTGGTGGAGTGAGCTAAATAATGATGATGGATTAAACCCAGATCAGTTGACTGGGGGTGAGTGTTTAATTTGCTCAAACGCTCCGTCCATCATCCCCTTTCGTATCGCTTTGTTCGCCCTAAGTTGGCAGGGTATGCCCAGACGTGGGTCCCTTGCTCACTTTGCCACTGGATTCAAGATAGCCTGGCTGATGAGGGTTATGAACCCGAAACCGGTCCCAGGATGCTTAATTCTGGTCCAGGAAAGACATGGATTGGCAGTTTGGGCTGGGCTGTTCCCATGAGGCATTGGGTCAGACTGATTTGCATATGGCCATGTCTGAACTGGGGTGGTGGAGTAAGCTAAAGAATGACAATGGAATAAACCCAGATCAGTTGACTTGGGGTGAGTGTTTGATTTGCTCAAACGCTCCATCCATCATCCCCTTTGGTATCGCGTTGTTCGCCCTAAGTTGGCAGGGTATGCCCACATGTGGGTCCCTTGCTAACTTTGCCATTGGATTCAAGATAGCCTGGCAGATGAGGGTTATGAACCCGAAACCGGTCCCAGGATGCTTATTTCTGGTCCAGGGAAGACATGTCTTGGCAGTTCGGGCTGGACTGTTCCCATGAGGCACAGGGTCAGACTGATATGCATATCGCCATGTCTGACCTGGGGTGGTGGAGTGAGCTAAATAATGATGATGGATTAAACCCAGATCAGTTGACTGGGGGTGAGTGTTTGATTTGCTCAAACGCTCCGTCCATCATCCCCTTTCGTATCGCTTTGTTCGCCCTAAGTTGGCAGGGTATGCCCAGACGTGGGTCCCTTGCTCACTTTGCCACTGGATTCAAGATAGCCTGGCTGATGAGGGTTATGAACCCGAAACCGGTCCCAGGATGCTTAATTCTGGTCCAGGAAAGACATGGATTGGCAGTTTGGGCTGGGCTGTTCCCATGAGGCATTGGGTCAGACTGATTTGCATATGGCCATGTCTGAACTGGGGTGGTGGAGTAAGCTAAAGAATGACGATGGAATAAACCCAGATCAGTTGACTTGGGGTGAGTGTTTGATTTGCTCAAACGCTCCGTCCATCATCCCCTTTGGTATCGCGTTGTTCGCCCTAAGTTGGCAGGGTATGCCCACATGTGGGTCCCTTGCTAACTTTGCCATTGGATTCAAGATAGCCTGGCAGATGAGGGTTATGAACCCGAAACCGGTCCCAGGATGCTTGTTTCTGGTCCAGGGAAGACATGTCTTGGCAGTTCGGGCTGGACTGTTACCATGAGGCACAGGGTCAGACTGATTTGCATATGGCCATGTCTGAAATGGGGTTGTGGAGTGAGCTAAAGAATGATGATGGATTAAACCCAGATCAGTTGACTGGGGGTGAGTGTTTGATTTGCATAAACGCTCCGTCCATCATCCCCTTTGGTATCGCTTTGTTCGCCCTAAGTTGGCAGGGTATGCCCAGACGTGGGTCCCTTGCTCACTTTGCCACTGGATTCATGATAGCCTGGCTGATGAGGGTTATGAACCCGATACCGGTCCCAGGATTGTGGTAAATATTTAAATTACCTGTACTATTTTTATGCGGTAAAATACAATATGAATAACTCAGTAAAAATAAGAGGCAGAATCCGTGGTATTCGAGGGTATAATAGGGTATTTATTCCTTACAAAGGAATGATGGTTCGAACCAGGCAATCGAGTTCCGTCACCACGAAGGTTCAGGAAGGGATCAGCAATACATTAAGATAGATGCAGGAGGCGTAACAGCTTGATAATACAGATAAGAATATACATACGTAATAAAAAGTCGTAATAATAGGCGTGCATAGAGGCGTATACTAAAAACGTCATTATGATGGTGACACAAATGGGTGGATCCATAAGAGAATCCTGCAAAGTCAGCAAAAATACATGGCAGAGATGCGCGCGCAGCCGCATGACGTGAGATTGACGTGTAACTAGAGGGTGAAGGGAACTTGACATTTAGCCCTACATGAGGAGACAGAAGTCTGGGATGTCAGGACAACCTAGTCCCAAATCATATCTAATATCTTGTGTTTAAGGAACTATATTATCTAGAAGGAAAGGTCTTTTCGGACAAAGCCTATTCTATACTGACTGCTAGTGCGTGTACAAGCGTCTAAGTGTCTACATGAGATGCGAGGGGGCATGGGCCTACCATGGTAACGAAAGTCATGAATTACTTGCTAGAAGACAGTAAGGCCGGGCCCTTTGCTCTGCAGCTGGAGTGATGTTTACCTAAGCTACTAGACACAGGAATGCATTTCTCGAGGAGCGGGGCAGATAACTTGAAGGCTGAATACAGTTTTGGCAGGCAACAGGCCGGGCTAGGCACCGTTAACCGCGCAGGAAGTAAGACAAAGTTCATGGATACAGATGCAGGTCCAGGCTGGAGCATTCAGAGGCAGAAGCAGGAAAAGCTCGATGGCAGAATTCAGGGCCTACCTTGCCAGAGCTGGAAAACGTGAAAGGTACACCATATAAAGACGGTGGCAAGGCATACTTAGGAACGGAATATCTGACCCATTCATGGCAGATCTGAAAGAGGACATATTAACGTTGGACACAATTGTATTTGCGTTTTCATAGCGTCTTCATAGCGTCTACATAGCTTGAAGCGGAGGGAACATACATGTACTTGTGGCATGTACATGGAGCCGTTGGGGTCTAGATAGGGGACACAATTATCATAAAAATTCATATTTCCTCATGCCCTCCTTGTCCCCTACAGACCCTTCATGAAATATCGATCTTCAGGAATCCATCAATCTGTTCATGTAACATCATTTGCTCTTCTTTCTTCTTCCGGGATCTTGAATGAAAACTTGAACGTGGAATACACGATGTGGCACACAGGCCGCAAATCGCTGGTCCACATTGTAGACACAGGCAACAACTGAATACTATGAGAAGGCCAATACCTAGGAAGGATAGGACTTTCCATCCCCAGGCTGACAACACGCTCCAGATCCAACCGGACCATGTCCAGGTGCCTGGATTCTGATGTATCTGGTTTGCAATCTTGTGAAGACGAGTTATGGCTTTATATACGGATGGCGCGTTTTCTGGGATGAAAACACAGCAACTTGATCCGATGACCCTACAAGCTCCGCCCCTATCTGCTAGGATGACGTCAAGGACAAGACGATTTTGAAGAACAACAATCCGCATCGCAGACTGTTCCTCTGTTAAGTTGCCTAGGGCAGAGGTAGTTTCATTCACTACTGCTTCAAGGGTTCTGGGTAATCTTCGTATCAGTTTACTATTTGAGACCACACCTATGTAAGGAAAGAGACCTTTATTGAAGTCTGTATATTGTTCCCATGCTGTTTCAGTGTAGTCAACAATCGGGATATCTCTCTGGGGTCTATGGTGTACTAGATTGGTATTTCTATGATAATCAGGAGGGGCTAGGAAAACAGGTGGCAGAAGGAATGCAATGTAACAGGTACCATCCCAATCTAGAGGTAGGCGTATATATGCGGTATGACCACATATAAAGTAGGAATGACGGAAAGCTCTAAATGTAGACTTGCCTTTATCACTGAATTCGATCACAGTAGTACATTTACTATGACCCAGGTGTACTGAACCATTCTTTCTTACACAGAATTCACCTTTGACTGGTAATACTGACATAGCAGGCAAGACTAGTACAGCTTCAGATTCAACATTCAGAATCATGAGGTTAAGTGTAAAATTACCTAATCCATATACTTCATTTTCTAGATCAGTTCCTGTTCTTTTGGGAAGTCCCTCCTTGTTAGGATAACAGGCTTTAAGTAAAGCTGAGTTCAGGTTTCCCCATACCCAGTTGCTCTGGTAAACTACAGTGTTTAAATCTAAAGAGTTAATCAAACTAAACCATGCTCCACAGGAACCATTGTGTGTGAACGGGTACGGGAAGAGAGGCAGAACTCCTTTGTATTTCTGATAGGGAGGAAGTCGGCCACATATCCAACAATTTGTAGCATTGCTGGTCTGATGGAAATGATGTAACATACTAATGAATGTGTTGTTGCGCAGCGCAAATCTATAGGACAACTCATGCGGAGGTAATTCGCTAAAAGAATGTTCGGCAGTAGTATTGAAAGCACGCTTGGAAATAGGATAATACATATGTAACAGTATACTTACAGCAATAATAATAAGATTTAGAAAAAACATAATCACCAATGTCACTATACAGTGACTATGAAGTGATTTACAGTATGCATGTTTCTTGAGCTGCTTCTGTCTATTTTTCTCTCTCATTCGGTCTAGAGGATACATGTCAAAGACTTAATTCAACCGATTCACCTTGGAGAGGACTTAAACAATCGAATTGTCTGACTTGCTAGACCTTAGTTTCAGTTTATAGTTTTCTTTTTCTGTCTTTTCAACCAGGGGGAGTTTTGAGTCAGTCTGTGAGGGAATGCAGGACTGAACGTTTAAGTCCGATGGTAGTCCATGAAATTTCTTGATATGGCTCGAGTGTAACCACCCTTTGCGGCCCTCTATCTTCACGGCTGTCCTCGTGGTCAGTAAAACGAGTTTCGGTTGTTGCCAGCGAGGCTCCAATGGACTCCTCCTGTCGAAATTTCTTACAAGTACCAGGTCACCTGGAACCACGTCATGGGGCTTCGCCTCAGTGTTATCGGGAAAAGCTGCAGCTACCTGTGAACGACAAGATTGTAGTGAAGACATCAAGGAAGCCAGGTAATCTGTCAGCATATTACAATCAACATCAGTGATCTTACGAGGTATAGGCGTCCCCCACATATTTGGTGGCCTGCCGAAGACCACCTCATACGGGGATAGTCCTGTTCGAGAATGTGCTACCATTCTCATGTAAAAGAGCGCAACTGGTAAGGCTACTATCCAGTCGACACCTTTTTCTCTACAGATTTTGGACAGTCTAATTTTCAGAGTTTGATTATGGCGTTCCACGAGACCTGCTGCCTCGGGATGTCGGACACAGTGGAATTTCCATTGATAGCCTAACAGAAGTGAAACGTGTTTCATTAGCTCGGATGAGAACGGCTGGCCATTATCTGAGTACACGATACGAGGCAAACCATACCGTGGGAAGAATTCACAAACTAATTGTTTGGCAGTAGTCGGGGCAGTGTAATCTGAAACGGGATACGCCTCTGTCCAACGGGAAAGAGCGCATACAACTACGAGGACATATTTGAATCCTCGACATCGTTCCATCTGGATATAATCCATCTGGAGGACTTCAAAAGGGTGATCGGGAGGTTGAAATCCACCCTGCTCTACAGGTACGCCTTTACCTGGATTGAACTGACAACAAATCATACAAGTTCGGACTTTCTGTTTGGCTGCAGCTCGTAAGTGTTTGTTGAACCAAATGTGTTGAATACTGTCTAACATAGCTTTTTCTCCTAGATGTGCGGGACTATGTATTGTGTTAATGATAACTTGAACCATTGAGTCGGGGAGAAACCATATAGATTTTCCCTTCGTCATCCATCCCTGATCTGTTTGGATCCCTCCTAATTCAGTCCATTTCTTTATTTCCTCTGGTGTAGCATGTGTCTGTATGTCAATTATATCAAGGGCGGGATCCCTAACTGTCATGCAGTGTGTTGATGTCGGAACTATTGTCTTTGTCACGTCCGTTGCGTGATTCCTATTCTGTGCTGTTTGCTTAGCTGTTCGGTCTGCTAGGTCGTTACCCTGGGAAATAATATCGGTGACCTTTGTATGGGCTTTGCACTTCATGATAGATATTGAAGTAGGTAGATGTATTGCATCTAACAGAGCTTGAATGAGGGGACCGTGTTGAATGTTGGCACCGTGAGAAGTCAAATAACCTCTCTCTCGCCAAAGGACTCCGAAGTCGTGTACAACTCCGAATGCATAACGTGAATCTGTGTATATGTTAACCTTTCTATTCTTGGCTTGAATACAGGCTTGTGTCAGAGCAATAAGCTCTGCTGCTTGAGCTGATAATGTGTCAATACAATTTGTTTCAATAACTTCGGTGTCTGTCGTGACTGCATAAGCGGCCACTAACTCTCCTATACTTGTTCTCATACATGAACCATCCACATAAAGTGTCAGGTCTGGGTCTGGTAATGGGACATCTGTCAAGTCTTGTCTGGGTTTTGTCGTAATAGTAATGACTTCGATACAATCATGTGCCAGTGGGTCTGTTCCACTTAATGGCAAAAGTGTGGCAGGATTTAATGTACTACAACGTCTGATTTCTATGTGTGGCTGAAATAATGTTAGTTCGTAACCTGTCAGTCGTGCTATAGTCAAGTGTTGTGTTTGTGTCCGGTTCAAGAGAACCTCTACTGCGTGTGGTACTTGTACTGTCAATTGATGTCCTAATACTATGGAATCGCTTTGTCTGATCGCTAGAGCTGTCGCTGCAACTGATTTCAGGCACGCAGGAAGAGCTTGAGCTACGGGATCTAATGTGCTAGAAAAGTAAGCACATGGTTTGTGTGATCCTGCTTGTTCCTGAGTGAGTACTGACAAAGCAGTACCTTCACGTTCTGTAACAAAGAGTGTAAAAGGCTTACTGTAACATGGTGTCGCTAAGACAGGTGCTTGGCATAAAGCTTTCTTTAAGTCTTCAAAGGCTTGTGTATATTCTGGAGTCCAAGGGAGGACAGTCGATGTCGCCGCCTCCTGTGTTGTCAACTGAATGAGTGGTTTAGCTAAAAATGCATATTGGGGGATCCACTGCCTGCAGTACGAAGTGAGGCCTATGAAGGCCCGTACCTCCTTTTGTGTCTTGGGTGGTGGCATGTTTACAATTAACTGGATGCGATCAGGTGTGAGCTGTCTCCCCCATTTGGACAGCAAGTGCCCTAGGTACACAACTTGCTGGGCACAAAATTGCAACTTTGAAGGGGACACCTTGTGCCCCTTGTCGGCTAAGAAATGTAAAACCGTCAGTGATGCTTTTTCACATTCGGGTTCGCTTCGGGCGGTGATCAGCAGATCATCGACATACTGAAGCAGTGCAGTGTTAACAGGCATGTGGATACTGTCAAGTTGTCTTTTCAGTGCTTGGCTGTAGATGCTAGGACTTTCTGTAAATCCTTGAGGTGCGCGTGCGAATTTAAAACTTTGTCCATTTAAACTGAATCCGAACAAATATTGGCTTTCCGGATCGATTGGGACGCTGAAGAAGGCGTTCTTGAGGTCAATTACAGTAAAGAACGTTGCCTCTGAATCAATAGCTGTCAGCAATGACGAGATATCTGGGACCACGGGATATTGTGGTACAATGCATTTATTCAATTCTCGTAGATCAATAACTAATCGATATACTGGGGGTGCTTTTGGGTCGGTTCGTTTAAGAATCGGAATAATCGGAGAATTACATATATTGGAGTCCGTTTCTACAACCACTCCTTGTGAGATGAGCTCGTCAATGATTTGCAGTAAAGCCACTACAGCATCTGGAGGTAATTTGTATTGTCGCATTCGTGGTAATACCACTCCTGCTTTGAGTGTGACTCGATATGGTGTAATGTGCATACAACCTACATCAGTGGGGCCTTGTGCCCATAAGTGTGCAGGTAGATTCTGTAACCGGTGATCCATGTCTCTAGACACGTAGTGACCTTTAAAGTCACGCAAAAATAGTCGTACTCCGTCCGGAGAACAACATATTATAGCTCCTAGAGCTTTCAATGTTTTTATACCTAGCAAGTTTTCTGGACATGATTTCGTAAGCAATAGATCTGTAGTCCGTGTTAATGGACCAACTGTAAATGCAAGTGGTTGCGATACTTCATTAATAGTGGGCTTTCCTGAAAAACCAAGGGAAATATTTTGTGAGCCTGAGAGGGGTGCCCCTGGGACTTCGTTGTGACTTATAGTTGTTCTGCTTGCCCCTGTATCAAGTAGAAATTTTCTGTCTTTCCCTAATACTTGACTCTGTACATAGGGACCCTCTTGATCTACAGGAACCTCAATAAGGGGTAAGCCAACTTCCCTCTCTAGGCTATTTCATGTGTATCGCTGATACTCTGGATAGTCATTTTGTGCATACTGGTACATCTGTTGTGTCGTGTTCTGTGTTGCAGCAATAGGCTGTGACTGTTGTTGTGGTACGGTCTGTTGTGCAGCTTGCATAGGCTGTACATTCTGACGTTCTTGTTGTTGGATCTGATCCTGTCTAGGCGGACGTGGTCTCTCCTTGGTTTTACCCGTAGAGATATTATGTTTCAGAACTGCACAATCGTTTATATAATGACCTGGCTGTTTACAATAGTTGCATGTCCCTTTAACGGGAACCGCTGAATTACTGGACTGTGTTGCACCCTTTTTATGACCGTCAGCTGGAACTGACTGAGCGACTAGCATTTTCATTTTCGTGTCTTTCATACGTCTTAGTTCGTGTTCTTGCTCTTCTCTAATTCTATTCTGGTGATACTGTAACATTTGTAACATTTGTGAAGGGGTGTTAGCTTGCCAAGTGCTCTCGACTTTCAATACTCTGTTTTTAACCTGCGGCAGAGAATTCTCGACTAGTTTTGTTACAAAAAGATGTGGATATGACTCACTATTTGCTTTCAGGCCGCTATTAATACCAAAACATTTTTCAAATCGGGAATAAAAATCACTGGTGTCTTCCTCGGGTTTCTGTTTACAGGCTGAGATTGCTCCCCAATCTTCCTTTTTCGTAGTTAATAAACGTGGCAATACTTGTACTAATAGACCTGGCAATGCTTTTGTTTTGTCCCCAAGCCCTACGCCTGCAGTTCGGTTATTTTCTTCATTTTCTAATGCGGTCCAATCAATCTTTTGGTCTCCCACCTCCCATTCCTTTTCCTTGAGTTTCTCATAAATACCGGCAGGCAATAATACTTTCAATATTTTCATAATGTCAGGATAGGTATAATCACCCATGAGTAACATGTCTTTTAGCTCACGGTGGAAACCTGCTGGATCTTTGTCATCGCTGGGCACTAATTTTTTCATTTCTAATAGTTCTATTTTCGTTATGGGCGTGTACACAAACACGCGTCTAAACGTATTGTCATCATTCCTGACTGGGTGTACTTCGCGTAAGGGATTCTGTCTGTCTATGTAATACTGGTTTCTCTCCATGGAAGGAGCTGGATCATGTTCTGGGCCCAAAAAGGCACTATATCTATGTCGGTATTCTAGAATTACTTTAATTAGATCGGTACCTAGACCTCTCCATTTATTCGTGAGTAGTTCTATCAATATATCAGGTAGGGGACCAGGATCGGAGTGTTGGCCTTTATATATTATAAGGAGATGTTGTATCATGTATATACTAGCCAAACGTTGTTCGTCTGGGACGAGATTCAGAAACGTGTGTGCTAGCGCATCATCACTATATTTTTCAGGGCTGTCAGCCCATTGTACTGCTGACCTGGCTAATTCTTGTTCATCCATAGAATCGAGCACATGGTACCCCCTTCGTTCTCGAAGTAATTTATCGGTAGCCTGGAATAAGTGTTCAGGGGTCCTTGGATTTGTAATAACTGTTTGAAAAATTCTGTTACATTCTGGACGTATCGGACGTATTGTTTTATTAAAGGATCTTCCTTTTCCTACATAAGCTATCGCTTGTCTAGCTGGTAATTCAAATTGTCCTGTGTTCATTTCTGACTGTTCCTCCTCCTCTTCCTCTGATTCAGTTTTATCTGCTTCTACTCTGTTTTCATGTATTCGTTCTACTTCTTTTCTGATCCTTCGGCACATTGCTTCTATACACTTCTGTTTATCATGTCTCCCGTCTGTTATATTCTGACCCCATCTGGTAAGTGCTTGCATTTCCTCCGAATCTACCTCTGGCCTATCTCTATTTCTGATCAAACAGTTTATAAAAAAACGTAACAGTAATTTTTGTATGTCTACTTTCTGGTATTCCATGGCTTCGGCAATACTTTCAGGACCTTGCCCTGATTGGATAAAGCGGTATATTTTGTCTAGATGTTCAACCATTCCTGGTAACGTCATTAAATAGTTTGCAGCTCGTCGCAAACGTACTGAAGACAGCAACATTCTGTCGTGTTTTCCTGGTACTGGATCATATCTACAATCGGAAAGAGGCTCGTTTAATATATTGTCTGATATTCTTTGGGGTGTACGTCGATATGCTAAATCTCTATAAGTTAATCTAGTTGTTGGCGGTGGCGTGGAAAAACCTCCTGTCGCACCCCCTGAGGTGCCAAGTCCAAAAGGATTTGTTGGGTGCAGGGTAGAGAGTGTCGGTGCAGGAAGGACTGTAGAAACAGATGGAATTGTTAGAACTTGAGTAGGAGTTTGTTGCTGCGGAGGTGAGTGCAGCTGGTTCTGGGGTTGAGTGTCGTTAACGGGTGGTGTGCGTGGCTGCACACCATTAGCATATTCGGGGGCTGCATCGTCTAAATAGGAAGAAAGGAAAATGTCTTTTGCGGTCTTGGGATGTACTTTAATCGGGAGTAACGGAGGTGGCAGATCTTCTGGTACCTCCAAAGTGGCCTTAGGCAAACCCTCGGCCAGAAGAGGATACATACCATTCATAATAATAATAATAATAATAATATGAAATTTGTAATGCGCTCAGCTTACCCAGGGGCGTCCCGGCGCAACAGACCAGAAGGGGAGACTCAGCTAGTCACTACTGTGGAAACAAGTAGGTCTTAAGAAGTTTCCTAAATGGTAGGATCTTGGGCTCTGAGCGAATCCTGAGGGGCAGAGAGTTCCAAAGAGAAGCCACCTGCACCGAGAAACGCCTACCCCCAGAACGAGCTTTTCTTACTCTGGCTGACTGCAAAAGGTGTTTTTGGTCCGAGCGCAGCAGACGTGGAGTTTTATAGGGACGGGCCATATTCGCAAGGATAGGGGGGCCTTTGCCATGTAGAATTTTGTGGGCAGTACATAGCGCTTTAAATTTCACCCGCTCCTTCACGGGGAGCCAGTGAAGCGCTCTAAGGGCGGGAGCAGCAGACTGCCTTCTGGGAACATCCATAAGGATTCTCGCAGCTGCGTTTTGCACCTGTTGGAGAGTTTTGAAGGTCGCTTCGGGGGCACCGAGAAACAGCGCATTCCCATAATCGAGCCTCGATAGAATTAGGCCACGTATCAACAGCTTCCTTGCTGGATCAGGAAGCAAAGGTAGCACCTTTCGGGCTGATTTCAGTAAGCCAAAGCAAACCCCTGCGGTCTTCCTGGCATGAGTCCTGAAGGACAGATCTTCTTCCAACCATACTCCCAAGGACTTGATCTCCTTCTTGGGGGATGGTGGGTCACCAAGAGACCGGGGCCAACAGGTCGCAATAATGGAGGGACTGGGATTGCCCAGGAGTATCAGCTCAGTTTTACCTCCATTAAGCTTTAAGGCAGAGGTGGACATCCAACGATAAACATTGGCGAGGCAGTCGTGTAAAACCTCAGGTTGTTCCGCCAGCTGAGTGAGGCCGACCACCAGCTGAGTATCATCAGCATAGCTGATGATCTTCACCCCCGAGGGGGCGACCACTCTTTCAAGTGGAGTCATATATATATTAAATAAAGTAGGGCTCAGCAATGAGCCCTGCGGGACTCCACATTGAAGAGGGATTAGGGCAGATTGCTCTGACCCCTCCCAGACTTGGTAGAAACGGTCAGATAGAAAAGATCCCAACCATTTCAGGGCCGTCCCTGAGACACCTACCTCTGACAGACGTTGGAGGAGCACTTGATGACTCACAGTGTCAAAGGCAGCACTCAAGTCCAGGAGGATCACTGCCACTGACCCTCCTGTATCTAGAGTGCTCCTTGCCTCCTCCACTACTGCCAGCAAGGCAGTGTCTGTTCCATGGCCGGGACGGAAACCAGTCTGGGAGTCTCCTAGCAGGTGGTTAGACTCAAGATGGTGAGAGAGCTGACGGTTAACCAGCTTCTCTGCAATTTTTGAGAAACCAGGCAAAAGTGAAATTGGCCTAAAGTTGGTCAAGTTGGATGAGTTCATTCCTGGCTTTTTCAATAAGGCCTTCACCACGGCCTTTTTCCATCTCTGGGGCACTATGCCCTGTGTAAGTGAAAGGTTCAAGAGGTCAGTCAGAGGAGTTGACAAGGTGTTAGCCACGAGTTTAAGATGTTTTATGGGGACTGGGTCACTCGGGGAGCCACTCTTCATCTCTAACAGGACTTTTATGACCTCCTCTTCCAAAAAGGGGCCAAAAGATGCTAGCTCAATCAGGCAACTTGTAGGACTAGCAACCGATTCATCGCTTTGAGGGATAGTAGGTAAGGAGGATAATATTTTCTCTATTTTAGAGTGGAAGAAGCTGGCCAGTTCCTCACATTTTTCTTTGGGATTATCATGCAACACTGGAGGGACCGGGGCTTTCAGAAGTTCCTTAAAGATTTTAAACGATTCTCCTGAAGAATTACTTGCTCTCTCAATCCGGTCGCTAAAGAAAGTCTTTTTAGCGTCCTTCAGTGCGCTTTTATATTTCCTTAGTTCCCTTTTATAATTGGCCCGGCTATCTTCCGTCCGCTCTCTCCTCCAGGCACGTTCAAGCCTTTTACAAGAGGTTCTGATGCACCCCAGTTCGGGGGTATACCAGGGGGCAGAGCCAATTCTTCTCTCCCTGACAAGCCTTCTTTTATTTGGGATCAGTAAGTCCAGAGAGTTGGTAAGCCATTTGCCCAAGAGCTGGTCAGCAGTGTTGGGGTCATCTGTGAGGTAAGGACAGGTTCTAGATAGCTCTTCCGCCCAACTGTCCACCGGGAGCTTCGACCAAAGTCGTTCCACAGTATGTTGTCTAGGAGCGGGGTCTCTGCGGTTCCCCAGCAGCCAGCTAAACGGAACAAGATGGTGGTCAGTCCAGGGGAGAGCCAACATCTGAAGAGCCTGCAAGTTCACAGAGTTAGCAAAAACTGCATCAAGCTGATGGCCTCTGTTATGGGTAACTCCCATATTAACAAGATGAAGGTCCAGTGCACCAAGCGAGCTTACAAGCTCCCTTGCCACTACATCATTGGGGTCGTTAAAATGAAAATTGAAGTCCCCAAGGGTGACAAAGTAGGACGAGGCAGCAGCCAATGGGATGATAGCCTCCATGAAGGAGTCCACGAAATTCCCTAGAGTAGCGGGAGGCCGATACACAAGGAGGCCAGAGATAGAGACAGTTGAAGAGATGCAAAGGGTAAACTGACAACTTTCAGCGTTGTTAATGCCACAGTCGACTGCTTTGCATACAAATGTGTCTCTGTAAACAATGGCCACTCCACCCCCTCTCCCATCCGGCCTATCAAGATGGAACATAAGATACCCCGAAGGAAGAGCGTTGACGATGTCAGGGTCGGAACCTGTAGTCAGCCACGTTTCCGTCAGAAATAAAACATCCAGACTATGGTCCAGAAGGAGGGAATGAACTTCGGTAGTATGACAAGGCAATGATCTACAGTTGAGCAGTGCCATAGTAAGAGAGTTAGGGTGCTTGCAAGTATTGTACGGGCGACAGTCAAGAAAATGGTTAAAAACGGAGCCCTCAGCCCAATAATAGCAGCAGCTGGAGTGTCTAGGCGTGCGTAAAGCAAGCAGTGTGTCCCGTGAGTACCTGTAACAGGGGATCTGAGGGCAAGAGGTGTTTAACAGAGTGGTATGCCCTGGGCCCGTCTGGGCCCGGACGGGCACAGACGGGCTTGACTCTGGCGAAACTCCGGCGATAGTCCGGCGATGACGCTGCGTGATGACGCTGCGCGTCAGCATGGCTGGCTTTATGCTCGCCGAGCGCGGGACACTAAAGACACTAGAGCGCTACCTGCGCCTCCTGCAATATCCCCCCTCCCAAGATGGCCACCAACACGAGACAGTGGTCAGGGACCCGCTAAAACGCGGTGCTTTGACCAATTTTAGGTGAGAGTAAGGTGGCAGCAATGCAGGTATGCGAATGGACCTAATTTAAAAACAGGGGAAAAACGAGTAACTAAAATTAAAATTAAAGACAAAAACGGGACGTTTAAAAATAAATTACAGCAGCAGCCAGCAGCAGAATAGAATAGCGGTGAGTGCGAGGCTATCCTAACACTAATGCTCAAGATGTTAAGGGTGTTTCGTTGTCTGTCTACTTGTTCTGTTTTTATTCGTGTACCTTCATCAATTAATATGTTTTCTCGGGCCTTTTCTGAATCTTCCCTACTTTTCTCTTCCTTTCTGAGCGCTTTCTCTGTGCGCCTATGCGATTCTTTACGCCATAGTTCAATGGCATCTTTCTGTGACTGTCTGGCTTTCTTTTTCCATAACGCTTCTTCTATTCTCATGATGCAATCTGCATCCCATGTTCCAGCAGCGGGCCATCTCTGACTCTCTGCCAAATCCTTGGTGTAGTCCACCCATAGATCAAGATATAATACGGCATCTAGGCCATGTTTATGGTACATAAAGTACCCTGGAGTGTCCCTAGGTGGGATAGGAACAGCTTCCTCGAGTATCCCTTTTCTAGTTTTTATCTGTCTTAATTTTGAAAATAACGGCATCTTGAATCTTGTTACTTAATTCTTACTTTTACTCGGACCTGAACACAATTTATACAATAAACACAATAATGAAGATCGAACAATCACTCATACCACGACATTTAAAACATATCAAAACATTTCAGAACGAACAATAATAATTAGAATAATACTAGTTAACTGCATAATACTAAATATACTATATGTACTGCTACACAGTACAGATACACTGCTAAAACAGTGCAGACCAGGTCTGTGTACCCAGACCCGTCTTGACCGGCACAAACTAATGTGCACGTCTAGATGCGTCCTCAGCAGTGGTACTCACCGGTAAGCACGGAACGGAAGGCCTCGGAAGTCTGGACTGGACTAGACCAAACTGGACTGGACTCGACTCGTGACTTAGATACTTCGGAACTTCGGAATCTGGTGGGCCTCTGTATACCTCGGATCTTGCTCTCTCAGCTAGGCTCTGGTCGGGATTCTCCGCACTCCTCACCGCCTCGTCTGGGTGTTGATCGCAGCCTCAGTCACCCCCTTTGGCCTGAGGGAGATACAGGAAATCCTGCGGGTACGCGTAATTGTCCGTCCGGCTGTGGCAGGAGACCGGGTCTGCAACGCACCTCCGGCGCGTGGGGTGTGAGAGGTGTCCCTATTCGGGCGCCAATTATGTGGTAAATATTTAAATTACCTGTACTATTTTTATGTGGTAAAATACAATATGAATAACTCAGTAAAAATAAGAGGCAGAATCCGTGGTATTCGAGGGTATAATAGGGTATTTATTCCTTACAAAGGAATGATGGTTCGAACCAGGCAATCGAGTTCCGTCACCACGAAGGTTCAGGAAGGGATCAGCAATACATTATTGACAAGTATCAGTATATATAAGAAAGGCATTACATTAAGATAGATGCAGGAGGCGTAACAGCTTGATAATACAGATAAGAATATACATACGTAATAAAAAGTCGTAATAATAGGCGTGCATAGAGGCGTATACTAAAAACGTCATTATGATGGTGACACAAATGGGTGGATCCATAAGAGAATCCTGCAAAGTCAGCAAAAATACATGGCAGAGATGCGCGCGCAGCCGCATGACGTGAGATTGACGTGTAACTAGAGGGTGAAGGGAACTTGACATTTAGCCCTACATGAGGAGACAGAAGTCTGAGATGTCAGGACAACCTAGTCCCAAATCATATCTAATATCTTGTGTTTAAGGAACTATATTATCTAGAAGGAAAGGTCTTTTCGGACAAAGCCTATTCTATACTGACTGCTAGTGCGTGTACAAGCGTCTAAGTGTCTACATGAGATGCGAGGGGGCATGGGCCTACCATGGTAACGAAAGTCATGAATTACTTGCTAGAAGACAGTAAGGCCGGGCCCTTTGCTCTGCAGCTGGAGTGATGTTTACCTAAGCTACTAAGGGAGAAGATTCTAGGTTAACTGGACCCACCAAATGAGGGGAAGAACGTGTCTTGCCTCTTGTTGCCCTCACACACCCTAAGGGGTGTCATGCTTCATCATCGGGCAGTTGCTCCTCGTTGGGCCGGCGCTGCAATCCCCAACGGGTCCCCCGAAGGGTCACTTTGGCGGAGATCTTTTGAGACATGCCGGATGGTGCATGTGGGTATGTGGGGTGTGGGTCCAAAATACGGGTAACAAAGTGCGTGCATCGTGGTTTAAAATTGACCAAGGGTGGCCTGACAAAATTATAGTGTATAGCAACACCCTTGTCAGAATAAAAGCTCATAAATTGAGTATCATCCCAAGGGGCACATTTGTGCCGCGGTATCATAGAAATGGTCAACATGTTTCACGCCTCTGTTGCCATAAACGGTCGTTGGCGCTTCTTCAGGACCAGGATTGAAGAGTGTAGTGAAGTGCACGTGAAGGAATGTTAAAAGATAAATACTCATTATACATGTCAGGGCGGGTCATTGTACTGCTCCTGATCACAACCTAGAACAGAAAGGAAAAGAAAGAAAGTACATCGGATGTGCATTAGCGTTGCTTAATGCAGCATAGTGTGCCACAGCTGTGTGCGCCACATACCAATGCCCCAAAAAAAGAGAAAAGAAAACAGCACGAGACCACAGAGGGGTAAGGTATCCCCTAATTAAACACAGGACATGTAAGAAAGGCTCAGGGCCGTAATATGGTGAGCCAGCATTATCAAGGGGCCCACACTGTGGGGAGGAAGAGTACTAGCCCACCCCTTAATGAAACTAGGGTACCCTTAACCCCACCAAATCCCCAGAAGGGTCAATAACCTCCATCAGAGAAACCTACACCTTTCTAGAGGCAGTCCTTACCTCCCAAATAAACTGCACTCGCTCCAAAGACTGTGGGCGGTAGACGCCCGCACCATGCCGGGCTAGCAAAAACAGACATAACAAAAGTATGTATATCGATAATAAATATACATCCAAAGGTACGAGCATTAGGCTCAAAGTTGAAAATTAGGTCGCACATCCTCATCGTTCAATGTCTTACTCACAAAATATCACACAAGCCAGCGCCCATGCACCTATCGTTTGCCGCCGCCAAGTCAAATGAGCAGCAGTGGCCGCGCGACGGAAGATTTTAAAGAAAAAACAAAGCGCATAGGTGCCGTGGGCGTGCTCTAGTTCCGGGGTGTTCCTCTGTCCCATATGGGGACGGCGCATGCGTACAAACTGGCCCCAATGCGCATGCGTGGCCGGGGAATGCTAATCCCCAGCGCATCGACATCCCGAGTGGAGACTAATTAACAAGGCAGTCTGAGGGAATACGTTGAGCCACAAACCAGTATACAGGTAACTGCGTACACCGGAGAAGTGTGTGCTCCTATGTGAGCTGGAAATTACAAGGAACGATAAGGGAGCCCTCCAGGGACAGTCTCATATCAGCGACTTATGTCAAACATTAAAGTACCTTTTATTACTGGTGACTTCTTAAACAGGGTGTTGTACCCAAACCTCACACGTGTAAAAATACCAGATCCATGTAAGCCTGTCGTTATAGTAGGAGGTAGGTAAAAGAAGTGGAGGAAAAGGGGGGGAAAAGGGGGGGGGGGACAAAGAAAGGGGGGACGGTCACCAATATTCAAACACCCTTAGTAAGTTTCTATAGTGTATCCCTGAGAACCTCCCATCCTGGTGATACCAAGGACTCGTGTGGAAAAAGAGTTGAGAAATAGAAGGGATAGTAAAGATAATTGGTCCCTCGGCAGAGCCGCCGTGCATTAATACTATCAAAAAAAAGGGGGGGGGGACCTGAGAGCCAGTTAATGGTCCAGTGTCCGTGCTCCCACGATTACATGTAACAAAACTGAAAGGACACTGTTCCAACAATAGGGTGCAGATAGACACCCATATGCTTAAAGATAAAAAGGGAGAAGATTCTAGGTTAACTGGACCTACCAAATGAGGGGAAGAACGTGTCTTGCCTCTTGTTGCCCTCACACACCCAAAGGGGTGTCATGCTTCATCATCGGGCAGTTGCTCCTCGTTGGGCCGGCGCTGCAATCCCCAACGGGTCCCCCGAAGGGTCACTTTGGCGGAGATCTTTTGAGACATGCCGGATGGTGCATGTGGGTATGTGGGGTGTGGGTCCAAAATACGGGTAACAAAGTGCGTGCATCGTGGTTTAAAATTGACCAAGGGTGGCCTGACAAAATTATAGTGTATAGCAACACCCTTGTCAGAATAAAAGCTCATAAATTGAGTATCATCCCAAGGGGCACATTTGTGCCGCGGTATCATAGAAATGGTCAACATGTTTCACGCCTCTGTTGCCATAAACGGTCGTTGGCGCTTCTTCAGGACCAGGATTGAAGAGTGTAGTGAAGTGCACGTGAAGGAATGTTAAAAGATAAATACCCATTATACATGTCAGGGCGGGTCATTGTACTGCTCCTGATCACAACCTAGAACAGAAAGGAAAAGAAAGAAAGTACATCGGATGTGCATTAGCGTTGCTTAATGCAGCATAGTGTGCCACAGCTGTGTGCGCCACATACCAATGCCCCAAAAAAAGAGAAAAGAAAACAGCACGAGACCACAGAGGGGTAAGGTATCCCCTAATTAAACACAGGACATGTAAGAAAGGCTCAGGGCCGTAATATGGTGAGCCAGCATTATCAAGGGGCCCACACTGTGGGGAGGAAGAGTACTAGCCCACCCCTTAATGAAACTAGGGTACCCTTAGCCCCACCAAATCCCCAGAAGGGTCAATAACCTCCATCAGAGAAACCTACACCTTTCTAGAGGCAGTCCTTACCTCCCAAATAAACTGCACTCGCTCCAAAGACTGTGGGCGGTAGACGCCCGCACCATGCCGGGCTAGCAAAAACAGACATAACAAAAGTATGTATATCGACCTTTGGATGTATATTTATTATCGATATACATACTTTTGTTATGTCTGTTTTTGCTAGCCCGGCATGGTGCGGGCGTCTACCGCCCACAGTCTTTGGAGCGAGTGCAGTTTATTTGGGAGGTAAGGACTGCCTCTAGAAAGGTGTAGGTTTCTCTGATGGAGGTTATTGACCCTTCTGGGGATTTGGTGGGGCTAAGGGTACCCTAGTTTCATTAAGGGGTGGGCTAGTACTCTTCCTCCCCACAGTGTGGGCCCCTTGATAATGCTGGCTCACCATATTACGGCCCTGAGCCTTTCTTACATGTCCTGTGTTTAATTAGGGGATACCTTACCCCTCTGTGGTCTCGTGCTGTTTTCTTTTCTCTTTTTTTGGGGCATTGGTATGTGGCGCACACAGCTGTGGCACACTATGCTGCATTAAGCAACGCTAATGCACATCCGATGTACTTTCTTTCTTTTCCTTTCTGTTCTAGGTTGTGATCAGGAGCAGTACAATGACCCGCCCTGACATGTATAATGGGTATTTATCTTTTAACATTCCTTCACGTGCACTTCACTACACTCTTCAATCCTGGTCCTGAAGAAGCGCCAACGACCGTTTATGGCAACAGAGGCGTGAAACATGTTGACCATTTCTATGATACCGCGGCACAAATGTGCCCCTTGGGATGATACTCAATTTATGAGCTTTTATTCTGACAAGGGTGTTGCTATACACTATAATTTTGTCAGGCCACCCTTGGTCAATTTTAAACCACGATGCACGCACTTTGTTACCCGTATTTTGGACCCACACCCCACATACCCACATGCACCATCCGGCATGTCTCAAAAGATCTCCGCCAAAGTGACCCTTCGGGGGACCCGTTGGGGATTGCAGCGCCGGCCCAACGAGGAGCAACTGCCCGATGATGAAGCATGACACCCCTTTGGGTGTGTGAGGGCAACAAGAGGCAAGACACGTTCTTCCCCTCATTTGGTGGGTCCAGTTAACCTAGAATCTTCTCCCTTTTTATCTTTAAGCATATGGGTGTCTATCTGCACCCTATTGTTGGAACAGTGTCCTTTCAGTTTTGTTACATGTAATCGTGGGAGCACGGACACTGGACCATTAACTGGCTCTCAGGTCCCCCCCCCCTTTTTTTTGATAGTATTAATGCACGGCGGCTCTGCCGAGGGACCAATTATCTTTACTATCCCTTCTATTTCTCAACTCTTTTTCCACACGAGTCCTTGGTATCACCAGGATGGGAGGTTCTCAGGGATACACTATAGAAACTTACTAAGGGTGTTTGAATATTGGTGACCGTCCCCCCTTTCTTTGTCCCCCCCCCCCCCTTTTCCCCCCCTTTTCCTCCACTTCTTTTACCTACCTCCTATTATAACGACAGGCTTACATGGATCTGGTATTTTTACACGTGTGAGGTTTGGGTACAACACCCTGTTTAAGAAGTCACCAGTAATAAAAGGTACTTTAATGTTTGACATAAGTCGCTGATATGAGACTGTCCCTGGAGGGCTCCCTTATCGTTCCTTGTAATTTCCAGCTCACATAGGAGCACACACTTCTCCGGTGTACGCAGTTACCTGTATACTGGTTTGTGGCTCAACGTATTCCCTCAGACTGCCTTGTTAATTAGTCTCCACTCGGGATGTCGATGCGCTGGGGATTAGCATTCCCCGGCCACGCATGTGCATTGGGGCCAGTTTGTACGCATGCGCCGTCCCCATATGGGACAGAGGAACACCCCGGAACTAGAGCACGCCCACGGCACCTATGCGCTTTGTTTTTTCTTTAAAATCTTCCGTCGCGCGGCCACTGCTGCTCATTTGACTTGGCGGCGGCAAACGATAGGTGCATGGGCGCTGGCTTGTGTGATATTTTGTGAGTAAGACATTGAACGATGAGGATGTGCGACCTAATTTTCAACTTTGAGCCTAATGCTCGTACCTTTGGATGTATATTTATTATCGATATACATACTTTTGTTATGTCTGTTTTTGCTAGCCCGGCATGGTGCGGGCGTCTACCGCCCACAGTCTTTGGAGCGAGTGCAGTTTATTTGGGAGGTAAGGACTGCCTCTAGAAAGGTGTAGGTTTCTCTGATGGAGGTTATTGACCCTTCTGGGGATTTGGTGGGGCTAAGGGTACCCTAGTTTCATTAAGGGGTGGGCTAGTACTCTTCCTCCCCACAGTGTGGGCCCCTTGATAATGCTGGCTCACCATATTACGGCCCTGAGCCTTTCTTACATGTCCTGTGTTTAATTAGGGGATACCTTACCCCTCTGTGGTCTCGTGCTGTTTTCTTTTCTCTTTTTTTGGGGCATTGGTATGTGGCGCACACAGCTGTGGCACACTATGCTGCATTAAGCAACGCTAATGCACATCCGATGTACTTTCTTTCTTTTCCTTTCTGTTCTAGGTTGTGATCAGGAGCAGTACAATGACCCGCCCTGACATGTATAATGGGTATTTATCTTTTAACATTCCTTCACGTGCACTTCACTACACTCTTCAATCCTGGTCCTGAAGAAGCGCCAACGACCGTTTATGGCAACAGAGGCGTGAAACATGTTGACCATTTCTATGATACCGCGGCACAAATGTGCCCCTTGGGATGATACTCAATTTATGAGCTTTTATTCTGACAAGGGTGTTGCTATACACTATAATTTTGTCAGGCCACCCTTGGTCAATTTTAAACCATGATGCACGCACTTTGTTACCCGTATTTTGGACCCACACCCCACATACCCACATGCACCATCCGGCATGTCTCAAAAGATCTCCGCCAAAGTGACCCTTCGGGGGACCCGTTGGGGATTGCAGCGCCGGCCCAACGAGGAGCAACTGCCCGATGATGAAGCATGACACCCCATTGGGTGTGTGAGGGCAACAAGAGGCAAGACACGTTCTTCCCCTCATTTGGTGGGTCCAGTTAACCTAGAATCTTCTCCCTTTTTATCTTTAAGCATATGGGTGTCTATCTGCACCCTATTGTTGGAACAGTGTCCTTTCAGTTTTGTTACATGTAATCGTGGGAGCACGGACACTGGACCATTAACTGGCTCTCAGGTCCCCCCCCCTTTTTTTTTGATAGTATTAATGCACGGCGGCTCTGCCGTGGGACCAATTATCTTTACTATCCCTTCTATTTCTCAACTCTTTTTCCACACGAGTCCTTGGTATCACCAGGATGGGAGGTTCTCAGGGATACACTATAGAAACTTACTAAGGGTGTTTGAATATTGGTGACCGTCCCCCCTTTCTTTGTCCCCCCCCCCCTTTCCCCCCCTTTTCCTCCACTTCTTTTACCTACCTCCTACTATAACGACAGGCTTACATGGATCTGGTATTTTTACACGTGTGAGGTTTGGGTACAACACCCTGTTTAAGAAGTCACCAGTAATAAAAGGTACTTTAATGTTTGACATAAGTCGCTGATATGAGACTGTCCCTGGAGGGCTCCCTTATCGTTCCTTGTAATTTCCAGCTCACATAGGAGCACACACTTCTCCGGTGTACGCAGTTACCTGTATACTGGTTTGTGGCTCAACGTATTCCCTCAGACTGCCTTGTTAATTAGTCTCCACTCGGGATGTCGATGCGCTGGGGATTAGCATTCCCCGGCCACGCATGCGCATTGGGGCCAGTTTGTACGCATGCGCCGTCCCCATATGGGACAGAGGAACACCCCGGAACTAGAGCACGCCCACGGCACCTATGCGCTTTGTTTTTTCTTTAAAATCTTCCGTCGCGCGGCCACTGCTGCTCATTTGACTTGGCGGCGGCAAACGATAGGTGCATGGGCGCTGGCTTGTGTGATATTTTGTGAGTAAGACATTGAACGATGAGGATGTGCGACCTAATTTTCAACTTTGAGCCTAATGCTCGTACCTTTGGATGTATATTTATTATCGATATACATACTTTTGTTATGTCTGTTTTTGCTAGCCCGGCATGGTGCGGGCGTCTACCGCCCACAGTCTTTGGAGCGAGTGCAGTTTATTTGGGAGGTAAGGACTGCCTCTAGAAAGGTGTAGGTTTCTCTGATGGAGGTTATTGACCCTTCTGGGGATTTGGTGGGGCTAAGGGTACCCTAGTTTCATTAAGGGGTGGGCTAGTACTCTTCCTCCCCACAGTGTGGGCCCCTTGATAATGCTGGCTCACCATATTACGGCCCTGAGCCTTTCTTACATGTCCTGTGTTTAATTAGGGGATACCTTACCCCTCTGTGGTCTCGTGCTGTTTTCTTTTCTCTTTTTTTGGGGCATTGGTATGTGGCGCACACAGCTGTGGCACACTATGCTGCATTAAGCAACGCTAATGCACATCCGATGTACTTTCTTTCTTTTCCTTTCTGTTCTAGGTTGTGATCAGGAGCAGTACAATGACCCGCCCTGACATGTATAATGGGTATTTATCTTTTAACATTCCTTCACGTGCACTTCACTACACTCTTCAATCCTGGTCCTGAAGAAGCGCCAACGACCATTTATGGCAACAGAGGCGTGAAACATGTTGACCATTTCTATGATACCGCGGCACAAATGTGCCCCTTGGGATGATACTCAATTTATGAGCTTTTATTCTGACAAGGGTGTTGCTATACACTATAATTTTGTCAGGCCACCCTTGGTCAATTTTAAACCACGATGCACGCACTTTGTTACCCGTATTTTGGACCCACACCCCACATACCCACATGCACCATCCGGCATGTCTCAAAAGATCTCCGCCAAAGTGACCCTTCGGGGGACCCGTTGGGGATTGCAGCGCCGGCCCAACGAGGAGCAACTGCCCGATGATGAAGCATGACACCCCTTTGGGTGTGTGAGGGCAACAAGAGGCAAGACACGTTCTTCCCCTCATTTGGTGGGTCCAGTTAACCTAGAATCTTCTCCCTTTTTATCTTTAAGCATATGGGTGTCTATCTGCACCCTATTGTTGGAACAGTGTCCTTTCAGTTTTGTTACATGTAATCGTGGGAGCACGGACACTGGACCATTAACTGGCTCTCAGGTCCCCCCCCCCTTTTTTTTGATAGTACCTAAGCTACTAGACAGGAATGCATTTCTCGAGGAGCGGGGCAGATAACTTGAAGGCTGAATACAGTTTTGGCAGGCAACAGGCCGGGCTAGGCACCGTTAACCGCGCAGGAAGTAAGACAAAGTTCATGGATACAGATGCAGGTCCAGGCTGGAGCATTCAGAGGCAGAAGCAGGAAAAGCTCGATGGCAGAATTCAGGGCCTACCTTGCCAGAGCTGGAAAACGTGAAAGGTACACCATATAAAGACGGTGGCAAGGCATACTTAGGAACGGAATATCTGACCCATTCATGGCAGATCTGAAAGAGGACATATTAACGTTGGACACAATTGTATTTGCGTTTTCATAGCGTCTTCACAGCGTCTTCATAGCTTGAAGCGGAGGGAACATACATGTACTTGTGGCATGTACATGGAGCCGTTGGGGTCTAGATAGGGGACACAATTGATCATAAAAATTCATATTTCCTCAGGATGCTTGTTTCCAGTCCAGGGAAGACATGGCTTGGCAGTTCGGGCTGGACTGTTACCATGAGGCACAGGGTCAGACTGAATTGCATATGGCCATGTCTGAACTGGGGTGGTGGTTTAGTGAGCTAAAGAATGATGATGGATTTAACCCAGATCAGTTGACTGGGGGTGAGTGTTTGATTTGCTCAAACGCTCCGTCCATCATCCCCTTTGGTATTGCTTTGTTCGCCCTAAGTTGGCAGGGTATGCCCAGACGTGGGTCCCTTGCTCACTTTGCCACTGGATTCAAGATAGCCTGGCTGATGAGGGTTATGAACCCGAAACCGGTCCAGGGATGCTTGTTTTCGGTCCAGAGAAGACATGGCTTGGCAGTTCGGGCTGGACTTTTCCCATGAGGCACAGGGTCAGACTGATTTGCATATGGCCATGTCTGAACTGGGGTGGTGGATTGAGCTAAAGAATGATGATGGATTAAACCCAGATCAGTTGACTGGGGGTGAGTGTTTGATTTGCTCAAACCCTCCGTTCATCATCCCCTTTGGTATCGCTTTGTTCGCCGTAGGTTGGCAGGGTATGCCCAGACGTGGGTCCCTTGCTCACTTTGCCACTGGATTCAAGATAGCCTGGCTGATGAGGGTTATGAACCCGAAACCGGTCCCAGGATGCTTGTTTCCGGTCCAGGGAAGACATGGCTTGGCAGTTCGGGCTAGACTGTTCCCATGAGGCACAGGGTCAGACTGATTTGCATATGGCCATGTCTGAACTGGGGTGGTGGAGTGAGCTAAAGAATGATGATGGATAAACCCAGATCAGTTGACTGGGGGTGAGTGTTTGATTTGCTCAAAGGCTCCGTCCATTATCCCCTTTGGTATCGCTTTGTTCGCCCTAAGTTGGCAGGGTATGCCCAGACGTGGGTCCCTTGCTCACTTTGCCACTGGATTTAAGATAGCCTGGCTGATGAGCGTTATGAACCCGAAACTGGTCCCAGGATGCTTGTTTCCGGTTCAGGGAAGACGTGGCTTGGCAGTTTGGGCTGGACTGTTCCAATGAGGCACAGGGTCAGACTGATTTGCATATGGCCATGTCTGAACTGGGGTGGTGGAGTGAGCTAAAGAATGATGAAGGATTAAACCCAGATCAGTTGATTGGGGGTGAGTGTTTGATTTGCTCAAACGCTCCGTCCATCATCCCCTTTGGTATCGCTTTGATCGCCCTAAGTTGGCAGGGTATGCCCAGACGTGGGTCCCTTGCTCACTTTGCCACTGGATTCAAGATAGCATGGCTGATGAGGGTTATGAACCCAAAACCGGTCCCATGATGCTTGTTTCCGGTCCAGGGAAGACATGGCTTGGCAGTTCGGGCTGGACTGTTCCCATGAGGCACAGGGTCAGACTGATTTGCATATGGCCATGTCTGAACTGGGGTGGTGGAGTGAGCTAAAGAATGATGATGGAATAAACCCAGATCAGTTGAATGGGGGTGAGTGTTTGATTTGCTCAAACGCTCCGTCCATCATCCCCTTTGGTATTGCTTTGTTCGCCCTAAGTTGGCAGGGTATGCGCAGACGTGGGTCCCTTGCTCACTTTGCCGCTGGATTCAAGATAGCCTGGCTGATGAGGGTTATGAACCCGAAACCGGTTGCAGGATGCTTGTTTCCGGTCCAGGGAAGACATGTCTTGGCAGTTCGGGCTGGACTGTTCCCATGAGGCATAGGGTCAGACTGATTTGCATATGGCCATGTCTGAACTGGGGTGGTGGAGTGAGCTAAAGAATGATGATGGACTAAACCCAGATCAGTTGACTGGGGGTGAGTGTTTGATTTGCTGAAACGCTCCGTTCATCATCCCCTTTGGTAAAGCTTTGTTCGCCCTAAATTGGCAGGGTATGCCCAGACGTGGGTCCCTTGCTCACTTTGCCACTGGATTCAAGATAGCCTGGCTGATGAGGGTTATAAACCCGAAACCGGTCCCAGGATGCTTGTTTCCGGTCCAGGGAAGACATGGCTTGGCAGTTCGGGCTGGACTGTTCCCATGAGGCACAGGGTCAGATTGATTTGTATATGGCCATGTCTGAACTGTGGTGGTGGAGTGAGCTAAAGAATGATGATGGATTAAACCCAGATCAGTTGACTGAGGGTGAGTGTTTGATTTGCTCAAAGGCTCCGTCCATCATCCCCTTTGGTATTCCTTTGTTCGCCCTAAGTTGGCAGGGTATGCCCAGACTTGGGTCCCTTGCTCACTTTGCCACTGGATTCAAGATAGCCTGGCTGATGAGCGTTATGAACCCGAAACAGGTCCCAGGATGCTTGTTTACGGTTCAGGGAAGACATGGCTTGGCAGTTCGGGCTGGACTTTTCCCATGAGGCACAGGGTCAGACTGATTTGCATATGGCCATGTCTGAACTGGGGTGGTGCAGTGAGCTAAAGAATGATGAAGGATTAAACCCATATCAGTTGACTGGGGGTGAGTGTTTGATTTGTTCAAACACTCCGTCCATCATCCCCTTTGGTATCGCTTTGTTCGTCCTAAGTTGGCAGTGTATGCCCAGATGTGGGTCCCTTGCTCACTTTGCCACTGGATTCAAGATAGCCTGGCTGATGAGGGTTATGAACCCGAAACCGGTCCCAGGATGCTTGTTTCCGGTCCAGGAAAGACATGGCTTGACAGTGTGGGCTGGACTGTTCCCATGAGGCAGAGGGTCAGACTGATATGCATATGGCCATGTCTGACCTGGCGTGGTGGAGTGAGCTAAATAATGATGATGGATTAAACCCAGATCAGTTGACTGGGGGTGAGTGTTTGATTTGCTCAAACGATCCGTCCATCATCCCCTTTGGTATCGCTTTGTTCGCCCTAAGTTGGCAGGGTATGCCCAGACGTGGGTCCCTTGCTCACTTTGCCACTGGATTCAAGATAGCCTGGCTGATGAGGGTTATGAACCCGAAACCGGTCCCAGGATGCTTGATTCCGGTCCAGGGAAGACATGGATTGGCAGTTCGGGCTGGACTGTTCCCATGAGGCATAGGGTCAGACTGATTTGCATATGGCCATGTCTGAACTGGGGTGGTGGAGTGAGCTAAAGAATGATGATGGATTAAACCCAGATCAGTTGACTGCGGGTGAGATTTTGATTTGCTCAAAAGCTCCGTCCATCATCCCCTTTGGTATCGCTTTGTTTGCCCTAAGTTGGCAGGGTATGCCCAGACGTGGGTCCCTTGCTCACTTTGCCACTGGATTCAAGATAGCCTGGCTGATGAGGGTTATGAACCCGAAACCGGTCCCAGGATGCTTGTTTCCAGTCCAGGTAAGAAATGGATTGGCAGTTCGGGCTGGACTGTTCCCATGAGGCACAGGGTCAGACTGATTTGCATATGGCCATGTCTGAACTGGGCTGGTGGAGTGAGCTAAAGAATGATGATGGATTAAACCCAGATCAGTTGACTGGGGGTGAGTGTTTGATTTGCTCAAATGCTCTGTCCATCATCCCCTTTGGTATCGCGTTGTTCGCCCTAAGTTGGCAAGGTATGCCCAGATGTGGGTCCCTTGCTAACTTTGCCACTGGATTCAAGATAGCCTGGCAGATGAGGGTTATGAACCCAAAACCGGTTCCAGGATGCTTGTTTCTGGTCCAGGGAAGACATGTCTTGGCAGTTCGGGCTGGACTGTTCCCATGAGGCACAGGGACAGACTGATTTGCATATGGCCATGTCCGAACTGGGGTGGTGGAGTGAGCTAAAGAATGATGATGGATTAAACCCAGATCAGTTGACTGGGGGTGAGTGTTTGATTTGCTCAAACGCTCCGTCCATCATCCCCTTTGGTATCGCTTTGTTTGCCCTAAGTTGGCAGGGTATGCCCAGACGTAGGTCCCTTGCTCACTTTACCACTGGTTTCAAGATAGGCTGGCTGATGAGGTTTATGAACCCGAAACCGGTCCCAGGATGCTTGTTTCCGGTCCCGGGAAGACATGGCTTGGCAGTTCGGGCTGGACTGTTCCCATGAGGCACAGGGTCAGACTGATTTTCATATGGCCATGTCTGAACTGGGGTGGTGGAGTGAGCTAAAGAATGATGATGGATTAAACCGAGATAAGTTGTCTGGGGGTGAGTGTTTGATTTGCTCAAACGCTCCGTCCATCATCCCCTTTGGTATCGCTTTGTTCGCCCTAAGTTGGCAGGGTATGCCCAGACGTGGGTCCCTTGCTCACTTTGCCACTGGATTCAAGATAGCCTGGCTGATGAGGGTTATGAACCCGAAACCGGTCCCAGGATGCTTGTTTCCAGTCCAGGGAAGACATGGCTTGGCAGTTCGGGCTGGACTGTTACCATGAGGCACAGGGTCAGACTGATTTGCATATGGCCATGTGTGAGCTGGGGTGGTGGTTTAGTGAGCTAAAGAATGATGATGGATTTAACCTAGATCAGTTGACTGGGGGTGAGTGTTTGATTTGCTTAAACGCTCCGTCTATCATCCTCTTTGGTATTGCTTTGTTCGCCCTAAGTTGGCAGGGTATGCCCAGACGTGGGTCCCTTGCTCTCTTTGCCACTGGATTCAAGATAGCCTGGCTGATGAGGGTTATGAACCCGAAACCGGTCCCAGGATGCTTGTTTTCGGTCCAGAGAAGACATGGCTTGGCAGTTCAGGCTGGACTGTTACCATGAGGCACAGGGTAAGACTGATTTGCATATGGCCATGTCTGAACTGGGGTGGTGGTTTAGTGAGCTAAAGAATGATGATGGATTTAACCCAGATCAGTTGACTGGGGGTGAGTGTTTGATTTGCTCGAACGCTCCGTCCATCATCCCCTTTGGTATCGCTTTGTTTGCCCTAAGTTGGCAGGGTATGCCCCGAAGTGGGTCCCTTGCCCACTTTGTCACTGGATTCAAGATAGCCTGGCTGATGAGGGTTATGAATCCGAAACCGGTCCCAGGATGCTTGTTTCTGGTCCAGGGAAGACATGGCTTGGCAGTTCGGGCTGGACTGTTCCCATGAGGCACAGGGTCAGACTGATTTGCATATGGCCATGTCTGAACTGGGGTGGTGGAGTGAGCTAAAGAATGATGATGAATTAAACCCAGATCAGTTGACTGGGGGTGAGTGTTTGTTTTGCTCAAACGCTCCGTCCATCATCCCCTTTGGTATCGCTTTGTTCGCCCTAAGTTGGCAGGGTATGCCCAGGTGTGGGTCCCTTCCCCCTTTGCCACTGGATTCAAGATAGCCTGGCTGATGAGGGTTATGAATCCGAAACCGGTCCGAGGATGCTTCTTTCCGGTCCAGGGAAGACATGGCTTGGCAGTTCGGGTTGGACTGTTTCCATGAGGCACAGGGTCAGACTGATTTGCCTATGGCCATGTCTGAACTGGGGTGGTGGAGTGAGCTAAAGAATGATGATGGATTAAACCCAGATCAGTTGACTGGGGTGAGTGTTTGATTTGCTCAAACCCTCCGTCCATCATTTCCTTTGGTATCACTTTGTTCGCCCTAAGTTGGCAGGGTATGCCCAGACGTGGGTCCCTTGCTCACTTTGCCACTGGATTCAAGATAGTCTGGCTGATGAGGGTTATGAACCGGAAACGGGTCCCAGGATGCTTGTTTTCGTTCCAGAGAAGACATGGCCTTGCAGTTCGGGCTGGACTTTTCCCATGAGGCACAGGGTCAGACTGATCTGCATATGGCCATGTCTGAACTGGGGTGGTGGAGTGAGCTAAAGAATGATGATGGATTAAACCCAGATCAGTTGACTGGGGGTGAGTGTTTGATTTGCTCAAACGCTCCGTCCATCATCCCGTTTGGTATCGCTTTGTTCGCCCTAAGTTGGCAGGGTGTGTCCAGATGTGGGTCCCTTGCTCACTTTGCCACTGGATTCAAGATAGCCTGGCTGATGAGGGTTATGAACCTGAAACCGGTCTGAGGATGCTTGTTTCCGGTTCAGGGAAGACATGGATTGGCACTTCGGGCTGGACTGTTCCCATGACGCACAGGGTCAGACTGATTTGCATATGGCCATGTCTGAACTGGGGTGGTGGAGTGAGCTAAAGAATGATGATGGATTAAACCCAGATCAGTTGACTGGGGGTGAGTGTTTGATTTGCTCAAACGCTCCGTCCATCATCCCCTTTGGTATCGCTTTGTTCGTCCTAAGTTGGCAGGCTATGCCCAGACGTAGGTCCCTTGCTCACTTTGCCACTGGATTCAAGATAGCCTGGCTGATGAGGGTTATGAACCCAAAACCGGTCCCAGGATGCTTGTTTCAGGTCCAGGGAAGACATGGCTTGGCAGTTCAGGCTGGACTGTTCCCATGAGGCACAGGGTCAGACTGATTTGCATATGGCCATGTCTGAACTGGGGTGTTGGAGTGAGCTAAAGAATGATGATGGATTAAACCCAGATCAGTTAACTGGGGTGAGTGTTTGATTTGCTCAAACGCTCCATCCATCATCCCCTTTGGTATCTCTTTGTTTGCCCTAAGTTGGCAGGGTATGCCCAGTCGTGGGTCCCTTGCTAACTTTGCCACTGGATTCAAGATAGCCTGGCAGATGAGGGTTATGAACCCGAAACCAGTCCCAGGATGCTTGTTTCTGGTCCAGGGAAGACATGTCTTGGCAGTTCGGGCTGGACTGTTACCATAAGGCACAGGGTCAGACTGATTTGCATATGGCCATGTCTGAAATGGGGTGGTGGAGTGAGCTAAAGAATGATGATGGATTAAACCCAGATCAGTTGACTGGGGGTGAGTGTTTGATTTGTTCAAACGCTCCGTCCATCATCCCCTTTGGTATCGCTTTGTTTGCCCTAAGTTGGCAGGGTATGTCCAGATGTGGGTCCCTTGCTCACTTTGCCACTGGATTCAAGATAGCCTGGCTGATGAGGGTTATGAACCTGAAACCGGTCTGAGGATGCTTGTTTCCGGTTCAGGGAAGACATGGATTGGCACTTCGGGCTGGACTGTTCCCATGACGCACAGGGTCAGACTGATTTGCATTTGCCCATGTCTGAACTGGGTTGGTGGAGTGAGCTAAAGAATGATGATGGATTAAACCCAGATCAGTTGACTGGGGGTGAGTGTTTGATTTGCTCAAACGCTCCGTCCATCATCCCCTTTGGTATCGCTTTGTTCGTCCTAAGTTGGCAGGCTATGCCCAGACGTAGGTCCCTTGCTCACTTTGCCACTGGATTCAAGATAGCCTGGCTGATGAGGGTTATGAACCCGAAACCGGTCCCAGGATGCTTGTTTCAGGTCCAGGGAAGACATGGCTTGGCAGTTCAGGCTGGACTGTTCCCATGAGGCACAGGGTCAGACTGATTTGCATATGGCCATGTCTGAACTGGGGTGGTGGAGTGAGCTAAAGAATGATGATGGATTAAACCCAGATCAGTTAACTGGGGGTGAGTGTTTGATTTGCTCAAACGCTCCATCCATCATCCCCTTTGGTATCTCTTTGTTTGCCCTAAGTTGGCAGGGTATGCCCAGTCGTGGGTCCCTTGCTCACTTTGCCACTGGATTCAAGATAGCCTGTCTGATGAGGGTTATGAGCCCGAAACCAGTCTCAGGATGCTTGTTTCCGGTCCAGGAAGACAAGGCTTGGCAGTTCGGGCTGGACTGTTCCCATGAGGCACAGGGTCAGACTGATTTGCATATTGCCATGTCTGAACTGGGGTGGTGGAGTGAGCTAAAGAATGATGATGGATTAATCCCAGATCAGTTGACTGGGGGTGAGTGTTTGTTTTGCTCAAACGCTCCGTCCATCATCCCCTTTGGTATCGCGTTGTTCGCCCTAAGTTGGCAGGGTATGCCCAGATGTGGGTCCCTTGCTAACTTTGCCACTGGATTCAAGATAGCCTGGCAGATGAGGGTTATGAACCCGAAACC
Organism: Triturus cristatus; assembly: GCF_964204655.1. Taxonomy (NCBI): domain Eukaryota; kingdom Metazoa; phylum Chordata; class Amphibia; order Caudata; family Salamandridae; genus Triturus; species Triturus cristatus. The sequence goes on from NC_140579.1 coordinate 535,673,533, forward strand.
AGTCCCAGGATGCTTGTTTCTGGTCCAGGGAAGACATGTCTTGGCAGTTCGGGCTGGACTGTTACCATAAGGCACAGGTTCAGACTGATTTGCATATGGCCATGTCTGAAATGGGGTGGTGGAGTGAGCTAAAGAATGATGATGGATTAAACCCAGATCAGTTGACTGGGGGTGAGTGTTTGATTTGTTCAAACGCTCCGTCCATCATCCCCTTTGGTATCGCTTTGTTTGCCCTAAGTTGGCAGGGTATGTCCAGATGTGGGTCCCTTGCTCACTTTGCCACTGGATTTAAGATAGCCTGGCAGATGAGGGTTATGAACCTGAAACCGGTCTGAGGATGCTTGTTTCTGGTCCAGGGAAGACATGGATTGGCACTTCGGGCTGGACTGTTCCCATGACGCACAGGGTCAGACTGATTTGCATATGGCCATGTCTGAAATGGGGTGGTGGATTGAGCTAAAGAATGATGATGGATTAAACCCAGATCAGTTGACTGGGGGTGAGTGTTTGATTTGCTCAAACGCTCCGTCCATCATCCCCTTTGGTATCGCTTTGTTTGCCCTAAGTTGGCAGGGTATGCCCAGACGTGGGTCCCTTGCTCACTTTGCCACTGGATTCAAGATAGCATGGCTGATGAGGGTTATGAACCCGAAACCGGTCCCAGGATGCTTGTTTCAGGTCCAGGGAAGACATGGCTTGGCAGTTCGGGCTGGACTGTTCCCATGAGGCACAGGGTCAGACTGATTTGCATATGGCCATGTCTGAAATGGGGTGGTGGTTTAGTGAGCTAAAGAATGATGATGGATTTAACCCAGATCAGTTGTCTGGGTGTGAGTGTTTGATTTGCATAAACGCTCCGTCCATCATCCCCTTTGGTATCGCTTTGTTTGCCCTAAGTTGGCAGGGTATGCCCAGACATAGGTCCCTTGCCCACTTTGCCACTGGATTCAAGATAGCCTGGCTGATGAGGGTTATGAATCCGAAATCGGTCCGAGGATGCTTCTTTCCGGTCCAGGGAAGACATGGCTTGGCAGTTCGGGTTGGACTGTTCCCATGAGGCACAGGGTCAGACTGATTTGCATATGGCCATGTCTGAACTGGGGTGGTGGAGTGAGCTAAAGAATGATGATGGATTAAACCCAGATCAGGTGACTGGGGTGAGTGTTTGATTTGCTCAAACCCTCCGTCCATCATTCCCTTTGGTATCACTTTGTTCGCCCTAAGTTGGCAGGGTATGCCCAGACGTGGGTCCCTTGCTCACTTTGCCACTGGATTCAAGATAGTCTGGCAGATGAGGGTTATGAACCCGAAACGGGTCCCAGGATGCTTGTTTTCGGTCCAGAGAAGACATGGCCTTGCAGTTCGGGCTGGACTTTTCCCATGAGGCACAGGGTCAGACTGATTTGCATATGGCCATGTCTGAACTGGGGTGGTGGAGTGAGCTAAAGAATGATGATGGATTAAACCCAGATCAGTTGACTGGGGGTGAGTGTTTGATTTGCTCAAACGCTCCGTCCATCATCCCCTTTGGTATCGCGTTGTTCGTCCTAAGTTGGCAGGGTATGCCCAGACGTAGGTCCCTTGCTCACTTTGCCACTGGATTCAAGATAGCCTGGCTGATGAGGGTTATGAACCCGAAACTGGTCCCAGGATGCTTGTTTCAGGTCCAGGGAAGACATGTCTTGGCAGTTCGGGCTGGACTGTTACCATAAGGCACAGGGTCAGACTGATTTGCATATGGCCATGTCTGAAATGGGGTGGTGGAGTGAGCTAAAGAATGATGATGGATTAAACCCAGATCAGTTGACTGGGGGTGAGTGTTTGATTTGCTCGAACGCTCCGTCCATCATCCCCTTTGGTATCGCTTTGTTTGCCCTAAGTTGGCAGGGTATGCCCAGAAGTGGGTCCCTTGCCCACTTTGTCACTGGATTCAAGATAGCCTGGCTGATGAGGGTTATGAATCCAAAACCGGTCCCAGGATGCTTGTTTCTGGTCCAGGGAAGACATGGCTTGGCAGTTCGGGCTGGACTGTTCCCATGAGGCACAGGGTCAGACTGATTTGCATATGGCCATGTCTGAATTGGGGTGGTGGAGTGAGCTAAAAAATGATGATGAATTAAACCCAGATCAGTTGACTGGGGGTGAGTGTTTGTTTTGCTCAAACGCTCCGTCCATCATCCCCTTTGGTATCGCTTTGTTCGCCCTAAGTTGGCAGGGTATGCCCAGGTGTGGGTCCCTTGCCCACTTTGCCACTGGATTCAAGATAGCCTGGCTGATGAGGGTTATGAATCCGAAACCGGTCCGAGGATGCTTCTTTCCGGTCCAGGGAAGACATGGCTTGGCAGTTCGGGTTGGACTGTTCCCATGAGGCACAGGGTCAGACTGATTTGCATATGGCCATGTCTGAACTGGGGTGGAGGAGTGAGCTAAAGAATGATGAAGGATTAAACCCAGATCAGTTGACTGGGGTGAGTGTTTGATTTGCTCAAACCCTCCGTCCATCATTCCCTTTGGTATCACTTTGTTCGCCCTAAGTTGGCAGGGTATGCCCAGACGTGGGTCCCTTGCTCACTTTGCCACTGGATTCAAGATAGTCTGGCTGATGACGGTTATGAACCCGAAACGGGTCCCAGGATCCTTGTTTTCGGTCCAGAGAAGACATGGCCTTGCAGTTCGGGCTGGACTTTTCCCATGAGGCACAGGGTCAGACTGATTTGCATATGGCCATGTCTGAACTGGGGTGGTGGAGTGAGCTAAAGAATGATGATGATTAAACCCAGATCAGTTGACTGGGGGTGAGTGTTTGATTTGCTCAAACGCTCCGTCCATCATCCCGTTTGGTATCGCTTTGTTCGCCCTAAGTTGGCAGGGTATGTCCAGATGTGGGTCCCTTGCTCACTTTGCCACTGGATTCAAGATAGCCTGGCCGATGAGGGTTATGAACCTGAAACCGGTCCGAGGATGCTTGTTTCCGGTTCAGGGAAGACATGGATTGGCACTTCGGGCTGGACTGTTCCCATGACGCACAGGGTCAGACTGATTTGCATATGGCCATGTCTGAACTGGGGTGGTGGAGTGAGCTAAAGAATGATGATGGATTAAACCCAGATCAGTTGACTGGGGGTGAGTGTTTGATTTGCTCAAACGCTCCGTCCATCATCCCCTTTGGTATCGCTTTGTTCGTCCTAAGTTGGCAGGCTATGCCCAGACGTAGGTCCCTTGCTCACTTTGCCACTGGATTCAAGATAGCCTGGCTGTTGAGGGTTATGAACCCGAAACCGGTCCCAGGATGCTTGTTTCAGGTCCAGGGAAGACATGGCTTGGCAGTTCGGGCTGGACTGTTCCCATGAGGCACAGGGTCAGACTGATTTGCATATGGCCATGTCTGAACTGGGGTGGTGGAGTGAGCTAAAGAATGATGATGAATTAAACCCAGATCAGTTGACTGGGGGTGAGTGTTTGATTTGCTCAAACGCTCCATCCATCATCCCCTTTGGTATCGCTTTGTTTGCCCTAAGTTGGCAGGGTATGCCCAGACGTGGGTCCCTTGCTCACTTTGCCACTGGATTCAAGATAGCCTGTCTGATGAGGGTTATGAACCCGAAACCAGTCCCAGGATGCTTGTTTCCAGGCCAGGGAAGACAAGGCTTGGCAGTTCAGGCTGGACTGTTCCCATGAGGCACAGGGTCAGACTGATTTGCATATTGCCATGTCTGAACTGGGTTGGTGGAGTGAGCTAAAGAATGATGATGGATTAAACCCAGATCAGTTGACTGGGGGTGAGTGTTTGTTTTGCTCAAACGCTCCGTCCATCATCCCCTTTGGTATCGCGTTGTTCGCCATAAGTTGGCAGGGTATGCCCAGATGTGGGTCCCTTGCTAACTTTGGCACTGGATTCAAGATAGCCTGGCAGATGAGGGTTATGAACGCGAAACCCGTCCCAGGATGCTTGTTTCTGGTCCAGGGAAGACATGTCTTGGCAGTTCGGGCTGGACTGTTCCCATGAGGCACAGAGTCATACTGATTTGCATATGGCCATGTCTGAACTGGGGTGGTGGAGTGAATTAAAGAATGATGATGGATTAAACCCAGATCAGTTGACTGGCGGTGAGTGTTTGATTTGCTCAAACGCTCCGTCCATCATCCCCTTTGGTATCGCTTTGTTCGCCCTAAGTTGGCAGGGTATGCCCAGACGTGGGTCCCTTGCTCACTTTGCCACTGGATTCAAGATAGCCTGGCTGATGTGAGTTACAACCCTAAACCGGTCCCAGGATGCTTGTTTCCGGTCCTGGGAAGACATGGCTTGGCAGTTCGGGCTGGACTGTTCCCATGAGGCACAGGGTCAGACTGATTTTCATATGGCCATGTCTGAACTGGGGTGGTGGAGTGAGCTAAAGAATGATGATGGATTAAACCGAGATAAGTTGTCTGGGGGTGAGTGTTTGATTTGCTCAAACGCTCCGTCTATCATCCCCTTTGGTATCGCTTTGTTCGCCCTAAGTTGGCAGGGAATGCCCAGACGTGGGTCCCTTGCTCACTTTGCCACTGGATTCAAGATAGCCTGGCTGATGAGGGTTATGAACCCGAAACCGGTCCCAGGAGGCTTGCTTCCAGTCCAGGGAAGACATGGCTTGGCAGTTCGGGCTGGACTGTTACCATGAGGCACAGGGTCAGACTGATTTGCATATGGCCATGTCTGAACTGGGGTGGTGGTTTACTGAGCTAAAGAATGATGATAGATTTAACCCAGATCAGGTGACTGGGGGTGAGTGTTTGATTTGCTCGAACGCTCCGTCCATCATCCCCTTTGGTATCGCTTTGTTTGCCCTAAGTTGGCAGGGTATGCCCAGAAGTGGGTCCCTTGCCCACTTTGTCACTGGATTCTAGATAGCCTGGCTGATGAGGGTTATGAATCCGAAACCGGTACCAGGATACTTGTTTCTGGTCCAGGGAAGACATGGCTTGGCAGTTCGGGTTGGACTGTTCCCATGAGGCACAGGGTCACACTGATTTGCATATGGCCATGTCTGAACTGGGGTGGTGGGGTGAGCTAAAGAATGATGATGGATTAAACCCAGATCAGTTGACTGGGGGTGAGTGTTTGTTTTGCTCAAACGCTCCGTCCATCATCCCCTTTGGTATTTCTTTGTTCGCCCTAAGTTGGCAGGGTATGCCCAGATGTGGGTCCCTTGCCCACTTTGCCACTGGATTCAAGATGGCCTGGCTGATGAGGGTTATGAATCCGAAACCGGTCCCAGGATGCTTGTTTCCGGTCCAGGGAAGACATGGCTTGGCAGTTTGGGCTGGACTGTTCCCATGAGGCACAGATCAGACTGATATGCATATCGCCATGTCTGACCTGGGGTGGTGGAGTGAGCTAAATAATGATGATGGATTACACCCAGATCAGTTGACTGGGGGTGAGTGTTTGATTTGCTCAAACGCTCCGTCCATCATCTCCTTTGGTATCGCTTTGTTCGCCCTAAGTTGGCAGGGTATGCCCAGACGTGGGTCCCTTGCTCACTTTGCCACTGGATTCAAGATAGCCTGGCTGATGAGGCTTATGAACCCGAAACCGGTCCCAGGATGCTTAATTCTGGTCCAGGGAAGACATGGATTGGCAGTTTGGGCTGGGCTGTTCCCATGAGGCATTGGGTCAGACTGATTTGCATATGGCCATGTCTGAACTGGGGTGGTGGAGTGAGCTAAAGAATGACGATGGAATAAACCCAGATCAGTTGACTTGGGGTGAGTGTTTGATTTGCTCAAACGCTCCGTCCATCATCCCCTTTGGTATCGCGTTGTTCGCCCTAAGTTGGCAGGGTATGCCCAGATGTGGGACCCTTGCTAACTTTGCCACTGGATTCAAGATTGCCTGGCAGATGAGGGTTATGAACCCGAAACCGGTCCCAGGATGCTTGTTTCTGGTCCAGGGAAGACATGTCTTGGCAGTTCGGGCTGGACTGTTACCATGAGGCACAGGGTCAGACTGATTTCCATATGGCCATGTCTGAAATGGGGTGGTGGAGTGAGCTAAAGAATGATGATGGATTAAACCCAGATCAGTTGACTAGGGGTGAGTGTTTGATTTGCTCAAACGCTCCGTCCATCATCCCCTTTGGTATCGCTTTGTTTGCCGTAAGTTGGCAGGGTATGCCCAGACATAGGTCCCTTGCTCACTTTGCCACTGGATTCAAGATAGCCTGGCTGATGAGGGTTATGAACCCGAAACCGGTCCCAGGATGCTTGTTTCCGGTCCCGGGAAGACATGGCTTGGCAGTTCGGGCTGGACTGTTCGCATGAGGCACAGGGTCAGACTGATTTTCATATGGCCATGTCTCAACTGGGGTGGTGGAGTGAGCTAAAGAATGACGATGGATTAAACTGAGATAAGTTGTCTGGGGGTGAGTGTTTGATTTGCTCAAACGCTCCGTCCATCATCCCCTTTGGTATCGCTTTGCTCGCCCTAAGTTGGCAGGGTATGCCCAGACGTGGGTCCCTTGCTCACTTTGCCACTGGATTCAAGATAGCCTGGCTGATGAGGCTTATGAACCCGAAACCGGTCCCAGGATGCTTAATTCTGGTCCAGGGAAGACATGGATTGGCAGTTTGGGCTGGGCTGTTCCCATGAGGCATTGGGTCAGACTGATTTGCATATGGCCATGTCTGAACTGGGGTGGTGGAGTGAGCTAAAGAATGACGATGGAATAAACCCAGATCAGTTGACTTGGGGTGAGTGTTTGATTTGCTCAAACGCTCCGTCCATCATCCCCTTTGGTATCGCGTTGTTCGCACTAAGTTGGCAGGGTATGCCCAGATGTGGGACCCTTGCTAACTTTGCCACTGGATTCAAGATAGCCTGGCAGATGAGGGTTATGAACCCGAAACCGGTCCCAGGATGCTTGTTTCTGGTCCAGGGAAGACATGTCTTGGCAGTTCGGCTGGACTGTTACCATGAGGCACAGGGTCAGACTGATTTGCATATGGCCATGTCTGAAATGGGGTGGTGGAGTGAGCTAAAGAATGATGATGGATTAAACCCAGATCAGTTGACTAGGGGTGAGTGTTTGATTTGCTCAAACGCTCCGTCCATCATCCCCTTTGGTATCGCTTTGTTTGCCGTAAGTTGGCAGGGTATGCCCAGACATAGGTCCCTTGCTCACTTTGCCACTGGATTCAAGATAGCCTGGCTGATGAGGGTTATGAACCCGAAACCGGTCCCAGGATGCTTGTTTCCGGTCCCGGGAAGACATGGCTTGGCAGTTCGGGCTGGACTGTTCGCATGAGGCACAGGGTCAGACTGATTTTCATATGGCCATGTATCAACTGGGGTGGTGGAGTGAGCTAAAGAATGACGATGGATTAAACCGAGATAAGTTGTCTGGGGGTGAGTGTTTGATTTGCTCAAACGCTCCGTCCATCATCCCCTTTGGTATCGCTTTGTTCGCCCTAAGTTGGCAGGGTATGCCCAGACGTGGGTCCCTTGCTCACTGTGCCATTGGATTCATGATAGCCTGGCTGATGAGGGTTATGAACCCGATACCGGTCCCAGGATGCTTGTTTCCAGTCCAGGGAAGACATGGCTTGGCAGTTCGGGCTGGACTGTTACCATGAGGCACAGGGTCAGCACTGATTTGCATATGGCCATGTCTGAACTGGGGTGGTGGTTTACTGAGCTAAAGAATGATGATAGATTTAACCCAGATCAGGTGACTGGGGGTGAGTGTTTGCTCGAACGCTCCGTCCATCATCCCCTTTGGTATCGCTTTGTTTGCCCTAAGTTGGCAGGGTATGCCCAGAAGTGGGTCCCTTGCCCACTTTGTCACTGGACTCTAGATAGCCTGGCTGATGAGGGTTATGAATCCGAAACCGGTACCAGGATACTTGTTTCTGGTCCAGGGAAGACATGGCTTGGCAGTTCGGGTTGGACTGTTCCCATGAGGCACAGGGTCACACTGATTTGCATATGGCCATGTCTGAACTGGGGTGGTGGGGTGAGCTAAAGAATGATGATGGATTAAACCCAGATCAGTTGACTGGGGGTGAGTGTTTGTTTTGCTCAAACGCTCCGTCCATCATCCCCTTTGGTATTTCTTTGTTCGCCCTAAGTTGGCAGGGTATGCCCAGATGTGGGTCCCTTGCCCACTTTGCCACTGGATTCAAGATGGCCTGGCTGATGAGGGTTATGAATCCGAAACCGGTCCCAGGATGCTTGTTTCCGGTCCAGGGAAGACATGGCTTGGCAGTTTGGGCTGGACTGTTCCCATGAGGCACAGATCAGACTGATATGCATATCGCCATGTCTGACCTGGGGTGGTGGAGTGAGCTAAATAATGATGATGGATTACACCCAGATCAGTTGACTGGGGGTGAGTGTTTGATTTGCTCAAACGCTCCGTCCATCATCCCCTTTCGTATCGCTTTGTTCGCCCTAAGTTGGCAGGGTATGCCCAGATGTGGGTCCCTTGCTCACTTTGCCACTGGATTCAAGATAGCCTGGCTGATGAGGCTTATGAACCCGAAACCGGTCCCAGGATGCTTAATTCTGGTCCAGGGAAGACATGGATTGGCAGTTTGGGCTGGGCTGTTCCCATGAGGCATTGGGTCAGACTGATTTGCATATGGCCATGTCTGAACTGGGGTGGTGGAGTGAGCTAAAGAATGACGATGGAATAAACCCAGATCAGTTGACTTGGGGTGAGTGTTTGATTTGCTCAAACGCTCCGTCCATCATCCCCTTTGGTATCGCGTTGTTCGCCCTAAGTTGGCAGGGTATGCCCAGATGTGGGACCCTTGCTAACTTTGCCACTGGATTCAAGATAGCCTGGCAGATGAGGGTTATGAACCCGAAACCGGTCCCAGGATGCTTGTTTCTGGTCCAGGGAAGACATGTCTTGGCAGTTCGGGCTGGACTGTTACCATGAGGCACAGGGTCAGACTGATTTGCATATGGCCATGTCTGAAATGGGGTGGTGGAGTGAGCTAAAGAATGATGATGGATTAAACCCAGATCAGTTGACTAGGGGTGAGTGTTTGATTTGCTCAAACGCTCCGTCCATCATCCCCTTTGGTATCGCTTTGTTTGCCGTAAGTTGGCAGGGTATGCCCAGACATAGGTCCCTTGCTCACTTTGCCACTGGATTCAAGATAGCCTGGCTGATGAGGGTTATGAACCCGAAACCGGTCCCAGGATGCTTGTTTCCGGTCCCGGGAAGACATGGCTTGGCAGTTCGGGCTGGACTGTTCGCATGAGGCACAGGGTCAGACTGATTTTCATATGGCCATGTCTCAACTGGGGTGGTGGAGTGAGCTAAAGAATGACGATGGATTAAACCGAGATAAGTTGTCTGGGGGTGAGTGTTTGATTTGCTCAAACGCTCCGTCCATCATCCCCTTTGGTATCGCTTTGTTCGCCCTAAGTTGGCAGGGTATGCCCATACGTGGGTCCCTTGCTCACTGTGCCATTGGATTCATGATAGCCTGGCTGATGAGGGTTATGAACCCGATACCGGTCCCAGGATGCTTGTTTCCAGTCCAGGGAAGACATGGCTTGGCAGTTCGGGCTGGACTGTTACCATGAGGCACAGGGTCAGACTGATTTGCATATGGCCATGTCTGAACTGGGGTGGTGGTTTAGTGAGCTAAAGAATGATGATGGATTTAACCCAGATCAGTTGACTGGGGTGATTGTTTGATTTGCTCGAACGCTCCGTCCATCATCCCCTTTGGTATCGCTTTGTTTGCCCTAAGTTGGCAGGGTATGCCCAGAAGTGGGTCCCTTGCCCACTTTGTCACTGGATTCAAGATAGCCTGGCTGATGAGGGTTATGAATCCGAAACCGGTCCCAGGATGCTTGTTTCTGGTCCAGGGAAGACATGGCTTGGCAGTTCGGGCTGGACTGTTCCCATGAGGCACAGGGTCAGACTGATTTGCATATGGCCATGTCTGAACTGGGGTGGTGGAGTGAGCTAAAGAATGATGATGGATTAAACCCAGATTAGTTGACTGGGGTGAGTGTTTGATTTGCTCAAACCCTCCGTCCATCATTCCCTTTGGTATCGCTTTGTTTGCCCTAAGTTGGCACGGTATGCCCAGACATGGGTCCCTTGCTCACTTTGCCACTGGATTCAAGATAGTCTGGCTGATGAGGGTTATGAACCCGAAACGGGTCCCAGGATGCTTGTTTTCGGTCCAGAGAAGACATGGCCTTGCAGTTTGGGCTGGACTTTTCCCATGAGGCACAGGGTCAGACTGATTTGCATATGGCCATGTCTGAACTGGGGTGGTGGAGTGAGCTAAAGAATGATGATGGATTAAACCCAGATCATTTGACTGGGGGTGAGTGTTTGATTTGCTCAAACGCTCCGTCCATCATCCCGTTTGGTATCGCTTTGTTCGCCCTAAGTTGGCAGGGTATGTCCAGATGTTGGTCCCTTGCTCACTTTGCCACTGGATTCAAGATAGCCTGGCTGATGAGGGTTATGAACCTGAAACCGGTCCGAGGATGCTTGTTTCCGGTTCAGGGAAGACATGGATTGGCACTTCGGGCTGGACTGTTCCCATGAGGCACAGAGTCAGACTGATTTGCATATGGCCATGTCTGAACTGGGGTGGTGGAGTGAACTAAAGAATGATGATGGATTAAACCCAGATCAGTTGACTGGCGGTGAGTGTTTGATTTGCTCAAACGCTCCGTCCATCATCCCCTTTGGTATCGCTTTGTTCGCCCTAAGTTGGCAGGGTATGCCCAGACGTGGGACCCTTGCTCACTTTGCCACTGGATTCAAGATAGCCTGGCTGATGTGAGTTACAACCCTAAACCGGTCCCAGGATGCTTGTTTCCGGTCCCGGGAAGACATGGCTTGGCAGTTCGGGCTGGACTGTTCCCATGAGGCACAGGGTCAGACTGATTTTCATATGGCCATGTCTGAACTGGGGTGGTGGAGTGAGCTAAAGAATGATGATGGATTAAACCGAGATAAGTTGTCTGGGGGTGAGTGTTTGATTGGCTCAAACGCTCTGTCCATCATCCCCTTTGGTATTGCTTTGTTCGCCCTAAGTTGGCAGGGTATGCCCAGACGTGGGTCCCTTGCTCACTTTGCCACTGGATTTAAGATAGCCTGGCTGATGAGGGTTATGAACCCGAAACCGGTCCCAGGATGCTTGCTTCCAGTACAGGGAAGACATGGCTTGGCAGTTCGGGCTGGACTGTTACCATGAGGCACAGGGTCAGACTGATTTCCATATGGCCATGTCTGAACTGGGGTGGTGGTTTAGTGAGCTAAAGAATGATTATAGATTTAACCCAGATCAGTTGACTGGGGGTGAGTGTTTGATTTGCTCGACCGCTCTGTCCATCATCCCCTTTGGTATTTCTTTGTTCGCCCTAAGTTGGCAGGGTATGCCCAGATGTGGGTCCCTTGCCCCCTTTGCCACTGGATTCAAGATAGCCTGGCTGATGAGGGTTATGAATCCGAAACCGGTCCCAGCATGCTTGTTTCCGGTCCAGGGAAGACATGGCTTGGCAGTTCGGGTTGGACTGTTCCCATGAGGCACAGGGCAGACTGATTTGCATATGGCCATGTCTTAACTGGGGTGATGGAGTGAGCTAAAGAATGGTGATGGTTTAAACCCAGATCAGTTGACTGGGGGTGAGTGTTTGATTTGCTCAAACGCTCCGTCCATCATCCCCTTTGGTATCGCTTTGTTCGCCCTAAATTGGCAGGGTATGCCCAGACGTGGGTCCCTTGCTCACTTTGCCACTGGATTCAAGATAGCCTGGCTGATGAGGGTTATGAACCCGAAACCGGTCCCAGGATGCTTGTTTCCGGTCCATAGAAGACATGGCTTGGCAGTTCGGGCTGGACTTTTCCCATGAGGCACAGGGTCAGACTGATTTGCATATGGCCATGTCTGAACTGGGGTGGTGGAGTGAGCTAAAGAATGATGATGGATTAAACCCAGATCAGTTGACCGGGGGTGAGTGTTTAATTTGCTCAAACGCTCCGTCCATCATCCCCTTTGGTATCGCTTTGTTCGCCTTAAGTTGGCAGGGTATGCCCAGACGTGGGTCCCTTGCTCACTTTGACACTGGATTCAAGATAGCCTGGCTGATGATGGTTATGAACCCGAAACCGGTCCCAGGATGCTTGTTTCCGGTCCAGGAAAGACATGGCTTGGCAGTTCAGGCTGGACTGTTTCCATGAGGCACAGGGTCAGACTGATTTGCATATGGCCATGTCTGAACTGGGGTGGTGGAGTGAGCTAAAAAATGATGATTGATTAAACCCAGACCAGTTGACTGGGGGTGAGTGTTTGATTTGCTCAAATGCTCCGTCCATCATCCCCTTTAGTATCGATTTGTTCGCCCTAAGTTGGCAGGGTATGCCCAGACGTGGGTCCCTTGATCACTTTGCCACTGGATTCAAGATAGTGTGGCTGATGAGGGTTATGAACCCAAAACTGGTCCCAGGATGCTTGTTTCCAGTCCAGGGAATATATGGATTGGCAGTTCAGGCTGGATTGTTACCATGAGGCACAGGGTCAGACTGATTTGCATATGGCCATGTCTGAACTGGGGTGGTGGAGTGAGCTAAAGAATAATGATTGATTTATCCCAGATCAGTTGACTGGGGGTGAGTGTGTGATTTGCTCAAACACTCCGTCCATCATCCCCTTTGGTATCGCTTTGTTTGCCCTAAGTTGGCAGGGTATGCCCAGAAGTGGGTCCCTTGCCCACTTTGCCACTGGATTCAAGATAGCCTGGCTGATGAGGGTTATGAATCCGAAACCGGTCCCAGGATGCTTGTTTCCCTTCCAGGGAAGACATGGCCTGGCAGTTCGGGCTGGACTGTTCCCATGAGGCACAGGGTCAGACTGATTTGTATATGGCCATGTCTGAACTGGGGTGGTGGAGTGAGCTAAAGAATGATGACGGATTAAACCCAGATCAGTTGACTGGGGGTGAGTGTTTGTTTTGCTCAAACGCTCCGTCCATCATCCCCTTTGGTATTGCTATGTTCGCCCTAAATTGGCAGGGTATGCCCAGACGTGGGTCCCTTGCCCACTTTGCCACTGGATTCAAGATAGCCTGGCTGATGAGGGTTATAAATCCGAAACCTGTCCCAGGATGCTTGTTTCCGGTCCAGGGAAGACATGGCTTGGCAGTTCGGGCTGGACTGTTCCCATGAGGCACAGGGTCAGACTGATTTGCACATGGCCATGTCTGAACTTGGGTGGTGGAGTGAGCTAAAGAATGATGATGGATTAAACTCAGATCAGTTGACCGGGGGTGAGTGTTTAATTTGCTCAAACGCTCCGTTCATCATCCCCTTTGGTATCGCTTTGTTCGCCTTAAGTTGGCAGGGTATGCCCAGACGTGGGGCTCTTGCTCACTTTGACACTGCATTCAAGATAGCCTGGCTGATGAGGGTTATGAACCCGAAACCAGTCTCAGGATGCTTGTTTCCGGTCCAGGAAAGACATGGCTTGGCAGTTCAGGCTGGACTGTTTCCATGAGGCACAGGGTCAGACTGATTTGCATATGGCCATCTGAACTGGGGTGGTGGAGTGAGCTAAAGAATGATGATGGATTAAACCCAGATCAGTTGACTGGGGGTGAGTGTTTGATTTGCTCAAACCCTCCGTCCATCATCCCCTTTGGTATCGCATTGTTCGCCCTAAGTTGGCAGGGTATGCCCAGACGTGGGTCCCTTGCTCACTTTGCCACTGGATTCAAGATAGCCTGGCTGATAAGGGTTATAAACCCGAAACCGGTCCCAGGATGCTTGTTTTCGGTCCAGAGAAGACATGGCTTGGCAGTTAGGGCTGGACTTTTCCCATGAGGCACAGGGTCAGACTGATTTGCATATGGCCATGTCTGAACTGGGGTGGTGGAGTGAGCTAAAGAATGATGATGGATTAAACCCAGATCAGTTGACTGGGGGTGAGTGTTTGATTTGCTCAAACGCTCCGTCCATCATCCCCTTTGGTATCGCTTTGTTCGCCCTAAGTTGGCAGGGTATGCCCAGGTGTGGGTCCCTTGCCCACTTTGCCACTGGATTCAAGATAGCCTGGCTGATGAGGGTTATGAATCTGAAACCGGTCCAAGGATGCTTCTTTCCGGTCCAGGGAAGACATGGCTTGGCAGTTTGGGTTGGACTGTTCCCATGAGGCACAGGTCAGACTGATTTGCATATGGCCATGTCTGAACTGGGGAGGTGGAGTGAGCTAAAGAATGATGATGGATTAAACCCAGATCAGTTGACTGGGGTGAGTGTTTGATTTGCTCAAACCCACCGTCCATCATTCCCTTTGGTATCACTTTGTTCGCCCTAAGTTGGCAGGGTATGCCCAGACGTGGGTCCCTTGCTCACTTTGCCACTGGATTCAAGATAGTCTGGCTGATGAGGGTTATGAACCCGAAATGGGTCCCAGGATGCTTGTTTTCGGTCCAGAGAAGAAATGGCCTTGCAGTTCGGGCTGGACTTTTCCCATGAGGCACAGGGTCAGACTGATTTGCATATGGCCATGTCTGAACTGGGGTGGTGGAGTGAGCTAAAGAATGATGATGGATTAAACCCAGATCAGTTGACTGGGGGTGAGTGTTTGATTTGCTCAAACGCTCCGTCCATCATCCCGTTTGGTATCGCTTTGTTCGCCCTAAGTTGGCAGGGTATGTCCAGATGTTGGTCCCTTGCTCACTTTGCCACTGGATTTAAGATAGCCTGGCTGATGAGGGTTATGAACCTGAAACCGGTCCGAGGATGCTTGTTTCCGGTTCAGGGAAGACATGGATTGGCACTTCGGGCTGGACTGTTCCCATGAGGCACAGGGTCAGACTGATTTGCATATGGCCATGTCTGAACTGGGGTGGTGGAGTGAGCTAAAGAATGATGATGGATTAAACCCAGATCAGTTGACTGGGGGTGAGTGTTTGATTTGCTCAAACGCTCCGTCCATCATCCCCTTTGGTATCGCTTTGTTCGTCCTAAGTTGGCAGGCTATGCCCAGACGTAGGTCCCTTGCTCACTTTGCCACTGGATTCAAGATAGCCTGGCTGATGAGGGTTATGAACCCAAAACCGGTCCCAGGATGCTTGTTTCAGGTCCAGGGAAGACATGGCTTGGCAGTTCGGGCTGGACTATTCCCATGAGGCACAGGGTCAGACTGATTTGCATAGGGCCATGTCTGAACTGGGGTGGTGGAGTGAGCTAAAGAATGATGATGGATTAAACCCAGATCAGTTGACTGGGGGTGAGTGTTTGTTTTGCTCAAACGCTCCGTGCATCATCCCCTTTGGTATCGCGTTGTTCGCCCTAAGTTGGCAGGGTATGCCCAGATGTGGGTCCCTTGCTAACTTTGGCACTGGATTCAAGATAGCCTGTCTGATGAGGGTTATGAACCCGAAACCAGTCCCAGGATGCTTGATTCCAGTCCAGGGAAGACAAGGCTTGGCAGTTCGGGCTGGACTGTTCCCATGAGGCACAGGGTCAGACTGATTTGCATATTGCCATGTCTGAACTGGGGTGGTGGAGTGAGCTAAAGAATGATGATGGATTAAACCCAGATCAGTTGACTGGGGGTGAGTGTTTGTTTTGCTCAAACGCTCCGTGCATCATCCCCTTTGGTATCGCGTTGTTCGCCCTAAGTTGGCAGGGTATGCCCAGATGTGGGTCCCTTGCTAACTTTGGCACTGGATTCAAGATAGCCTGGCAGATGAGGGTTATGAATGCGAAACCCGTCCCAGGATGCTTGTTTCTGGTCCAGGGAAGACATGTCTTGGCAGTTCGGGCTTGACTGTTCCCATGAGGCACAGAGTCAGACTGATTTGCATATGGCCATGTCTGAACTGGGGTGGTGGAGTGAACTAAAGAATGATGATGGATTAAACCCAGATCAGTTGACTGGCGGTGAGTGTTTGATTTGCTCAAACGCTCCGTCCATCATCCCCTTTGGTATCGCTTTGTTCGCCCTAAGTTGGCAGGGTATGCCCAGACGTGGGTCCCTTGCTCACTTTGCCACTGGATTCAAGATAGCCTGGCTGATGTGAGTTACAACCCTAAACCGGTACCAGGATGCTTGTTTCCGGTCCTGGGAAGACATGGCTTGGCAGTTCGGGCTGGACTGTTCCCATGAGGCACAGGGTCAGACTGATTTTCATATGGCCATGTCTGAACTGGGGTGGTGGAGTGAGCTAAAGAATGATGATGATTAAACCGAGATAAGTTGTCTGGGGGTGAGTGTTTGATTTGCTCAAACGCTCCGTCCATCATCCCCTTTGGTATCGCTTTGTTCGCCCTAAGTTGGCAGGGTATGCCCAGACGTGGGTCCCTTGCTCACTTTGCCACTGGATTCAAGATAGCCTGGCTGATGAGGGTTATGAACCCGAAACCTTTCCCAGGATGCTTGCTTCCAGTCCAGGGAAGACATGGCTTGGCAGTTCGGGCTGGACTGTTACCATGAGGCACAGGGTCAGACTGATTTGCATAAGGCCATGTCTGAACTGGGGTGGTGGTTTAGTGAGCTAAAGAATGATGATAGATTTAACCCAGATCAGTTGACTGGGGATGAGTGTTTGATTTGCTCGAACGCTCCGTCCATCATCCCCTTTGGTATCGCTTTGTTTGCCCTAAATTGGCAGGGTATGTGCAGAAGTGGGTCCCTTGCCCACTTTGTCACTGGATTCTAGATAGCCTGGCTGATGAGGGTTATGAATCCGAAACTGGTACCAGGATACTTGTTTCTGGTCCAGGGAAGACATGGCTTGGCAGTTCGGGTTGGACTGTTCCCATGAGGCACAGGGTCACACTGATTTGCATATGGCCAAGTCTGAACTGGGGTGGTGGGGTGAGCTAAAGAATGATGATGGATTAAACCCAGATCAGTTGACTGGGGGTGAGTGTGTGTTTTGCTCAAACGCTCCGTCCATCATCCCCTTTGGTATTTCTTTGTTCGCCCTAAGTTGGCAGGGTATGCCCAGATGTGGGTCCCTTGCCCACTTTGCCACTGGATTCAAGATGGCCTGGCTGATGAGGGTTATGAATCCGAAACCGGTCCCAGGATGCTTGTTTCCGGTCCAGGGAAGACATGGCTTGGCAGTTTGGGCTGGACTGTTCCCATGAGGCACAGATCAGACTGATATGCATATCGCCATGTCTGACCTGGGGTGGTGGAGTGAGCTAAATAATGATGATAGATTAAACCCAGATCAGTTGACTGGGGGTGAGTGTTTGATTTGCTCAAACGCTCCGTCCATCATCCCATTTCGTATCGCTTTGTTCGCCCTAAGTTGGCAGGGTATGCCCAGACGTGGGTCCCTTGCTCACTTTGCCACTGGATTCAAGCAAGCCTGGCTGATGAGGCTTATGAACCCAAAACCGGTCCCAGGATGCTTAATTCTGGTCCAGGGAAGACATGGATTGGCAGTTTGGGCTGGGCTGTTCCCATGAGGCATTGGGTCAGACTGATTTGCATATGGCCATGTCTGAACTGGGGTGGTGGAGTGAGCTAAAGAATGACGATGGAATAAACCCAGATCAGTTGACTTGGGGTGAGTGTTTGATTTGCTCAAACGCTCCGTCCATCATCCCCTTTGGTATCGCGTTGTTCGCCCTAAGTTGGCAGGGTATGCCCAGATGTGGGACCCTTGCTAACTTTGCCACTGGATTCAAGATAGCCTGGCAGATGAGGGTTATGAACCCGAAACCGGTCCCAGGATGCTTGTTTCTGGTCCAGGGAAGACATGTCTTGGCAGTTCGGGCTGGACTGTTACCATGAGGCACAGGGTCAGACTGATTTGCATATGGCCATGTCTGAAATGGGGTGGTGGAGTGAGCTAAAGAATGATGATGGATTAAACCCAGATCAGTTGACTAGGGGTGAGTGTTTGATTTGCTCTAACGCTCCGTCCATCATCCCCTTTGGTATCGCTTTGTTTGCCGTAAGTTGGCAGGGTATGCCCAGACATAGGTCCCTTGCTCACTTTGCCACTGGATTCAAGATAGCCTGGCTGATGAGGGTTATGAACCCGAAACCGGTCCCAGGATGCTTGTTTCCGGTCCCGGGAAGACATGGCTTGGCAGTTCGGGCTGGACTGTTCGCATGAGGCACAGGGTCAGACTGATTTTCATATGGCCATGTCTGAACTGGGGTGGTGGAGTGAGCTAAAGAATGACGATGGATTAAACCGAGATAAGTTGTCTGGGGGTGAGTGTTTGATTTGCTCAAACGCTCCGTGCATCATCCCCTTTGGTATCGCGTTGTTCGCCCTAAGTTGGCAGGGTATGCCCAGATGTGGGTCCCTTGCTAACTTTGGCACTGGATTCAAGATAGCCTGTCTGATGAGGGTTATGAACCCGAAACCAGTCCCAGGATGCTTGATTCCAGTCCAGGGAAGACAAGGCTTGGCAGTTCGGGCTGGACTGTTCCCATGAGGCACAGGGTCAGAATGATTTGCATATTGCCATGTCTGAACTGGGGTGGTGGAGTGAGCTAAAGAATGATGATGGATTAAACCCAGATCAGTTGACTGGGGGTGAGTGTTTGTTTTGCTCAAACGCTCCGTGCATCATCCCCTTTGGTATCGCGTTGTTCGCCCTAAGTTGGCAGGGTATGCCCAGATGTGGGTCCCTTGCTAACTTTGGCACTGGATTCAAGATAGCCTGGCAGATGAGGGTTATGAATGCGAAACCCGTCCCAGGATGCTTGTTTCTGGTCCAGGGAAGACATGTCTTGGCAGTTCGGGCTGGACTGTTCCCATGAGGCACAGAGTCAGACTGATTTGCATATGGCCATGTCTGAACTGGGGTGGTGGAGTGAACTAAAGAATGATGATGGATTAAACCCAGATCAGTTGACTGGCGGTGAGTGTTTGATTTGCTCAAACGCTCCGTCCATCATCCCCTTTGGTATCGCTTTGTTCGCCCTAAGTTGGCAGGGTATGCCCAGACGTGGGTCCCTTGCTCACTTTGCCACTGGATTCAAGATAGCCTGGCTGATGTGAGTTACAACCCTAAACCGGTACCAGGATGCTTGTTTCCGGTCCTGGGAAGACATGGCTTGGCAGTTCGGGCTGGACTGTTCCCATGAGGCACAGGGTCAGACTGATTTTCATATGGCCATGTCTGAACTGGGGTGGTGGAGTGAGCTAAAGAATGATGATGATTAAACCGAGATAAGTTGTCTGGGGGTGAGTGTTTGATTTGCTCAAACGCTCCGTCCATCATCCCCTTTGGTATCGCTTTGTTCGCCCTAAGTTGGCAGGGTATGCCCAGACGTGGGTCCCTTGCTCACTTTGCCACTGGATTCAAGATAGCCTGGCTGATGAGGGTTATGAACCCGAAACCTTTCCCAGGATGCTTGCTTCCAGTCCAGGGAAGACATGGCTTGGCAGTTCGGGCTGGACTGTTACCATGAGGCACAGGGTCAGACTGATTTGCATAAGGCCATGTCTGAACTGGGGTGGTGGTTTAGTGAGCTAAAGAATGATGATAGATTTAACCCAGATCAGTTGACTGGGGATGAGTGTTTGATTTGCTCGAACGCTCCGTCCATCATCCCCTTTGGTATCGCTTTGTTTGCCCTAAATTGGCAGGGTATGCGCAGAAGTGGGTCCCTTGCCCACTTTGTCACTGGATTCTAGATAGCCTGGCTGATGAGGGTTATGAATCCGAAACTGGTACCAGGATACTTGTTTCTGGTCCAGGGAAGACATGGCTTGGCAGTTCGGGTTGGACTGTTCCCATGAGGCACAGGGTCACACTGATTTGCATATGGCCAAGTCTGAACTGGGGTGGTGGGGTGAGCTAAAGAATGATGATGGATTAAACCCAGATCAGTTGACTGGGGGTGAGTGTGTGTTTTGCTCAAACGCTCCGTCCATCATCCCCTTTGGTATTTCTTTGTTCGCCCTAAGTTGGCAGGGTATGCCCAGATGTGGGTCCCTTGCCCACTTTGCCACTGGATTCAAGATGGCCTGGCTGATGAGGGTTATGAATCCGAAACCGGTCCCAGGATGCTTGTTTCCGGTCCAGGGAAGACATGGCTTGGCAGTTTGGGCTGGACTGTTCCCATGAGGCACAGATCAGACTGATATGCATATCGCCATGTCTGACCTGGGGTGGTGGAGTGAGCTAAATAATGATGATAGATTAAACCCAGATCAGTTGACTGGGGGTGAGTGTTTGATTTGCTCAAACGCTCCGTCCATCATCCCATTTCGTATCGCTTTGTTCGCCCTAAGTTGGCAGGGTATGCCCAGACGTGGGTCCCTTGCTCACTTTGCCACTGGATTCAAGCAAGCCTGGCTGATGAGGCTTATGAACCCAAAACCGGTCCCAGGATGCTTAATTCTGGTCCAGGGAAGACATGGATTGGCAGTTTGGGCTGGGCTGTTCCCATGAGGCATTGGGTCAGACTGATTTGCATATGGCCATGTCTGAACTGGGGTGGTGGAGTGAGCTAAAGAATGACGATGGAATAAACCCAGATCAGTTGACTTGGGGTGAGTGTTTGATTTGCTCAAACGCTCCGTCCATCATCCCCTTTGGTATCGCGTTGTTCGCCCTAAGTTGGCAGGGTATGCCCAGATGTGGGACCCTTGCTAACTTTGCCACTGGATTCAAGATAGCCTGGCAGATGAGGGTTATGAACCCGAAACCGGTCCCAGGATGCTTGTTTCTGGTCCAGGGAAGACATGTCTTGGCAGTTCGGGCTGGACTGTTACCATGAGGCACAGGGTCAGACTGATTTGCATATGGCCATGTCTGAAATGGGGTGGTGGAGTGAGCTAAAGAATGATGATGGATTAAACCC
This sequence comes from Triturus cristatus, assembly GCF_964204655.1. Classification (NCBI taxonomy): domain Eukaryota; kingdom Metazoa; phylum Chordata; class Amphibia; order Caudata; family Salamandridae; genus Triturus; species Triturus cristatus. Next base: position 535,694,347 of record NC_140579.1, read on the forward strand.
AGATCAGTTGACTAGGGGTGAGTGTTTGATTTGCTCTAACGCTCCGTCCATCATCCCCTTTGGTATCGCTTTGTTTGCCGTAAGTTGGCAGGGTATGCCCAGACATAGGTCCCTTGCTCACTTTGCCACTGGATTCAAGATAGCCTGGCTGATGAGGGTTATGAACCCGAAACCGGTCCCAGGATGCTTGTTTCCGGTCCCGGGAAGACATGGCTTGGCAGTTCGGGCTGGACTGTTCGCATGAGGCACAGGGTCAGACTGATTTTCATATGGCCATGTCTGAACTGGGGTGGTGGAGTGAGCTAAAGAATGACGATGGATTAAACCGAGATAAGTTGTCTGGGGGTGAGTGTTTGATTTGCTCAAACGCTCCGTCCATCATCCCCTTTGGTATCGCTTTGTTCGCCCTAAGTTGGCAGGGTATGCCCAGACGTGGGTCCCTTGCTCACTGTGCCACTGGATTCATGATAGCCTGGCTGATGAGGGTTATGAACCCGATACCGGTCCCAGGATGCTTGTTTCCAGTCCAGGGAAGACATGGCTTGGCAGTTCGGGCTGGACTGTTACCATGAGGCACAGGGTCAGACTGATTTGCATATGGCCATGTCTGAACTGGGGTGGTGGTTTAGTGAGCTAAAGAACGATGATGGATTTAACCCAGATCAGTTGACTGGGGTGAGTGTTTGATTTGCTCGAACGCTCCGTCCATCATCCCCTTTGGTATCGCTTTGTTTGCCCTAAGTTGGCAGGGTATGCCCAGAAGTGGGTCCCTTGCCCACTTTGTCACTGGATTCAAGATAGCCTGGCTGATGAGGGTTATGAATCCGAAACCGGTCCCAGGATGCTTGTTTCTGGTCCAGGGAAGACATGGCTTGGCAGTTCGGGCTGGACTGTTCCCATGAGGCACAGGGTCAGACTGATTTGCATATGGCCATGTCTGAACTGGGGTGGTGGAGTGAGCTAAAGAATGATGATGAATTAAACCCAGATCAGTTGACTGGGGGTGAGTGTTTGTTTTGCTCAAACGCTCCGTCCATCATCCCCTTTGGGATCGCTTTGTTCGCCCTAAGTTGGCAGGGTATGCCCAGATGTGGGTCCCTTGCCCACTTTGCCACTGGATTCAAGATAGCCTGGCTGATGAGGGTTATGAATCCGAAACCGGTCCGAGGATGCTTCTTTCCGGTCCAGGGAAGACATGGCTTGGCAGTTCGGGTTGGACTGTTCCTATGAGGCACAGGGTCAGACTGATTTGCATATGGCCATGTCTGAACTGGGGTGGTGGAGTGAGCTAAAGTATGATGATGGATTAAACCCAGATCAGTTGACTGGGGTGAGTGTTTGATTTGCTCAAACCCTCCGTCCATCATTCCCTTTGGTATCGCTTTGTTTGCCCTAAGTTGGCACGGTATGCCCAGACGTGGGTCCCTTGCTCACTTTGCCACTGGATTCAAGATAGTCTGGCTGATGAGGGTTATGAACCCGAAACGGGTCCCAGGATGCTTGTTTTCGGTCCAGAGAAGACATGGCCTTGCAGTTCGGGCTGGACTTTTCCCATGAGGCACAGGGTCAGACTGATTTGCATATGGCCATGTCTGAACTGGGGTGGTGGAGTGAGCTAAAGAATGATGATGGATTAAACCCAGATCAGTTGACTGGGGGTGAGTGTTTGATTTGCTCAAACGCTCCGTCCATCATCCCGTTTGGTATTGCTTTGTTCGCCCTAAGTTGGCAGGGTATGTCCAGATGTTGGTCCCTTGCTCACTTTGCCACTGGATTCAAGATAGCCTGGCTGATGAGGGTTATGAACCTGAAACCGGTCCGAGGATGCTTGTTTCCGGTTCAGGGAAGACATGGATTGGCACTTCGGGCTGGACTGTTCCCATGACGCACAGGGTCAGACTGATTTGCATATGGCCATGTCTGAACTGGGGTGGTGGAGTGAGCTAAAGAATGATGATGGATTAAACCCAGATCAGTTGACTGGGGGTGAGTGTTTGATTTGCTCAAACGCTCCGTCCATCATCCCTTTTGGTATCGCTTTGTTCGTCCTAAGTTGGCAGGCTATGCCCAGACGTAGGTCCCTTGCTCACTTTGCCACTGGATTCAAGATAGCCTGGCTGATGAGGGTTATGAACCCAAAACCGGTACCAGGATACTTGTTTCTGGTCCAGGGAAGACATGGCTTGGCAGTTCGGGTTGGACTGTTCCCATGAGGCACAGGGTCACACTGATTTGCATATGGCCATGTCTGAACTGGGGTGGTGGGGTGAGCTAAAGAATGATGATGGATTAAACCCAGATCAGTTGACTGGGGGTGAGTGTTTGTTTTGCTCAAACGCTCCGTCCATCATCCCCTTTGGTATTTCTTTGTTCGCCCTAAGTTGGCAGGGTATGCCCAGATGTGGGTCCCTTGCCCACTTTGCCACTGGATTCAAAATGGCCTGGCTGATGAGGGTTATGAATCCGAAACCGGTCCCAGGATGCTTGTTTCCGGTCCAGGGAAGACATGGCTTGGCAGTTTGGGCTGGACTGTTCCCATGAGGCACAGATCAGACTGATATGCATATCGCCATGTCTGACCTGGGGTGGTGGAGTGAGCTAAATAATGATGATAGATTAAACCCAGATCAGTTGACTGGGGGTGAGTGTTTGATTTGCTCAAACGCTCCGTCCATCATCCCCTTTCGTATCGCTTTGTTCGCCCTAAGTTGGCAGGGTATGCCCAGACGTGGGTCCCTTGCTCACTTTGCCACTGGATTCAAGATAGCCTGGCTGATGAGGCTTATGAACCCGAAACCGGTCCCAGGATGCTTATTTCTGGTCCAGGGAAGACATGGATTGGCAGTTTGGGCTGGGCTGTTCCCATGAGGCATTGGGTCAGACTGATTTGCATATGGCCATGTCTGAACTGGGGTGGTGGAGTGAGCTAAAGAATGACGATGGAATAAACCCAGATCAGTTGACTTGGGGTGAGTGTTTGATTTGCTCAAACGCTCCGTCCATCATCCCCTTTGGTATCGCGTTGTTCGCCCTAAGTTGGCAGGGTATGCCTAGATGTGGGACCCTTGCTAACTTTGCCACTGGATTCAAGATAGCCTGGCAGATGAGGGTTATGAACCCGAAACCCGTCCCAGGATGCTTGTTTCTGGTCCAGGGAAGACATGTCTTGGCAGTTCGGGCTGGACTGTTACCATGAGGCACAGGGTCAGACTGATTTGCATATGGCCATGTCTGAAATGGGGTGGTGGAGTGAGCTAAAGAATGATGATGGATTAAACCCAGATCAGTTGACTAGGGGTGAGTGTTTGATTTGCTCAAACGCTCCGTCCATCATCCCCTTTGGTATCGCTTTGTTTGCCGTAAGTTGGCAGGGTATGCCCAGACATAGGTCCCTTGCTCACTTTGCCACTGGATTCAAGATAGCCTGGCTGATGAGGGTTATGAACCCGAAACCGGTCCCAGGATGCTTGTTTCCGGTCCCGGGAAGACATGGCTTGGCAGTTCGGGCTGGACTGTTCGCATGAGGCACAGGGTCAGACTGATTTTCATATGGCCATGTCTGAACTGGGGTGGTGGAGTGAGCTAAAGAATGACGATGGATTAAACCGAGATAAGTTGTCTGGGGGTGAGTGTTTGATTTGCTCAAACGCTCCGTCAATCATCCCCTTTGGTATCGCTTTGTTCGCCCTAAGTTGGCAGGGTATGCCCAGACGTGGGTCCCTTGCTCACTGTGCCACTGGATTCATGATAGCCTGGCTGATGAGGGTTATGAACCCGATACCGGTCCCAGGATGCTTGTTTCCAGTCCAGGGAAGACATGGCTTGGCAGTTCGGGCTGGACTGTTACCATGAGGCACAGGGTCAGACTGATTTGCATATGGCCATGTCTGAACTGGGGTGGTGGTTTAGTGAGCTAAAGAACGATGATGGATTTAACCCAGATCAGTTGACTGGGGTGAGTGTTTGATTTGCTCGAACGCTCCGTCCATCATCCCCTTTGGTATCGCTTTGTTTGCCCTAAGTTGGCAGGGTATGCCCAGAAGTGGGTCCCTTGCCCACTTTGTCACTGGATTCAAGATAGCCTGGCTGATGAGGGTTATGAATCCGAAACCGGTCCCAGGATGCTTGTTTCTGGTCCAGGGAAGACATGGCTTGGCAGTTCGGGCTGGACTGTTCCCATGAGGCACAGGGTCAGACTGATTTGCATATGGCCATGTCTGAACTGGGGTGGTGGAGTGAGCTAAAGAATGATGATGAATTAAACCCAGATCAGTTGACTGGGGTTGAGTGTTTGTTTTGCTCAAACGCTCCGTCCATCATCCCCTTTGGGATCGCTTTGTTCGCCCTAAGTTGGCAGGGTATGCCCAGATGTGGGTCCCTTGCCCACTTTGCCACTGGATTCAAGATAGCCTGGCTGATGAGGGTTATGAATCCGAAACCGGTCCGAGGATGCTTCTTTCCGGTCCAGGGAAGACATGGCTTGGCAGTTCGGGTTGGACTGTTCCTATGAGGCACAGGGTCAGACTGATTTGCATATGGCCATGTCTGAACTGGGGTGGTGGAGTGAGCTAAAGTATGATGATGGATTAAACCCAGATCAGTTGACTGGGGTGAGTGTTTGATTTGCTCAAACCCTCCGTCCATCATTCCCTTTGGTATCGCTTTGTTTGCCCTAAGTTGGCACGGTATGCCCAGACGTGGGTCCCTTGCTAACTTTGCCACTGGATTCAAGATAGTCTGGCTGATGAGGGTTATGAACCCGAAACGGTTCCCAGGATGCTTGTTTTCGGTCCAGAGAAGACATGGCCTTGCAGTTCGGGCTGGACTTTTCCCATGAGGCACAGGGTCAGACTGATTTGCATATGGCCATTTCTGAACTGGGGTGGTGGAGTGAGCTAAAGAATGATGATGGATTAAACCCAGATCAGTTGACTGGGGGTGAGTGTTTGATTTGCTCAAACGCTCCGTCCATCATCCCGTTTGGTATTGCTTTGTTCGCCCTAAGTTGGCAGGGTATGTCCAGATGTTGGTCCCTTGCTCACTTTGCCACTGGATTCAAGATAGCCTGGCTGATGAGGGTTATGAACCTGAAACCGGTCCGAGGATGCTTGTTTCCGGTTCAGGGAAGACATGGATTGGCACTTCGGGCTGGACTGTTCCCATGACGCACAGGGTCAGACTGATTTGCATATGGCCATGTCTGAACTGGGGTGGTGGAGTGAGCTAAAGAATGATGATGGATTAAACCCAGATCAGTTGACTGGGGGTGAGTGTTTGATTTGCTCAAACGCTCCGTCCATCATCCCTTTTGGTATTGCTTTGTTCGTCCTAAGTTGGCAGGCTATGCCCAGACGTAGGTCCCTTGCTCACTTTGCCACTGGATTCAAGATAGCCTGGCTGATGAGGGTTATGAACCCAAAACCGGTCCCAGGATGCTTGTTTCAGGTCCAGGGAAAACATGGCTTGGCAGTTCGGACTGGACTGTTCCCATGAGGCACAGGGTCAGACTGATTTGCATATGGCCATGTCTGAACTGGGGTGGTGGAGTGAGCTAAAAAATGATGATGGATTAAACCCAGATCAGTTGACTGGGGGTGAGTGTTTGATTTGCTCAAACGCTCCATCCATCATCCCCTTTGGTATCGCTTTGTTTGCCCTAAGTTGGCAGGGTATGCCCAGACGTGGGTCCCTTGCTCACTTTGCCGCTGGATTCAAGATAGCCTGTCTGATGAGGGTTATGAACCCGAAACCAGTCCCAGGATGCTTGTTTCCGGTCCAGGGAAGACAAGGCTTGGCAGTTCGGGCTGGACTGTTCCCATGAGGCACAGGGTCAGACTGATTTGCATATTGCCATGTCTGAACTGGGGTGGTGGAGTGAGCTAAAGAATGATGATGGATTAAACCCAGATCAGTTGACTGGGGGTGAGTGTTTGTTTTGCTCAAACGCTCCGTACATCATCCCCTTTGGTATCGCGTTGTTCGCCCTAAGTTGGCAGGGTATGCCCAGATGTGGGTCCCTTGCTAACTTTGGCACTGGATTCAAGATAGCCTGGCAGATGAGGGTTATGAACGCGAAACCCGTCCCAGGATGCTTGTTTCTGGTCCAGGGAAGACATGTCTTGGCAGTTCGGGCTGGACTGTTCCCATGAGGCACAGAGTCAGACTGATTTGCATATGGCCATGTCTGAACTGGGGTGGTGGAGTGAACTAAAGAATGATGATGGATTAAACCCAGATCAGTTGACTGGCAGTGAGTGTTTGATTTGCTCAAACGCTCCGTCCATCATCCCCTTTGGTATCGCTTTGTTTGCCCTAAGTTGGCAGGGTATGCCCAGACGTGGGTCCCTTGCTCACTTTGCCACTGGATTCAAGATAGCCTGGCTGATGTGAGTTACAACCCTAAACCGGTCCCAGGATGCTTGTTTCCGGTCCCGGGAAGACATGGCTTGGCAGTTCGGGCTGGACTGTTCCCATGAGGCACAGGGTCAGACTGATTTTTATAGGGCCATGTCTGAACTGGGGTGGTGGAGTGAGCTAAAGAATGATGATGGATTAAACCGAGATAAGTTGTCTGGGGGTGAGTGTTTGATTTGCTCAAACGCTCTGTCCATCATCCCCTTTGGTATCGCTTTGTTCGCCCTAAGTTGGCAGGGTATGCCCAGACGTGGGTCCCTTGCTCACTTTGCCACTGGATTCAAGATAGCCTGGCTGATGAGGGTTATGAACCCGAAACCGGTCCCAGGATGCTTGCTTCCAGTCCAGGGAAGACATGGCTTGGCAGTACGGGCTGGACTGTTACCATGAGGCACAGGGTCAGACTGATTTGCATATGGCCATGTCTGAACTGGGGTGGTGGTTTAGTGAGCTAAAGAATGATGATAGATTTAACCCAGATCAGTTGACTGGGGGTGAGTGTTTGATTTGCTCGAACGCTCTGTCCATCATCCCCTTTGGTATCGCTTTGTTTGCCCTAAGTTGGCAGGGTATGCCCAGAAAGTGGGTCCCTTGCCCACTTTGTCACTGGATTCAAGATAGCCTGGCTGATGAGGGTTATGAATCCGAAACCGGTCCCAGGATACTTGTTTCTGGTCCAGGGAAGACATGGCTTGGCAGTTCGGGCTGGACTGTTCCCATGAGGCACAGGGTCACACTGATTTGCATATGGCCATGTCTGAACTGGGGTGGTGGGGTGAGCTAAAGAATGATGGTGGATTAAACCCAGATCAGTTGACTGTGGGTGAGTGTTTGTTTTGCTCAAACGCTCCGTCCATCATCCCCTTTGGTATTTCTTTGTTCGCCCTAAGTTGGCAGGGTATGCCCAGATGTGGGTCCCTTGCCCACTTTGCCATTGGATTCAAGATGGCCTGGCTGATGAGGGTTATGAATCCGAAACCGGTCCCAGGATGCTTGTTTCCGGTCCAGGGAAGACATGGCTTGGCAGTTCGGGTTGGACTGTTCCCATGAGGCACAGGGCAGACTGATTTGCATATGGCCATGTCTTAACTGGGGTGGTGGAGTGAGCTAAAGAATGGTGATGGTTTAAACCCAGATCAGTTGACTGGGGGTGAGTGTTTGATTTGCTCAAACGCTCCGTCCATCATCCCCTTTGGTATCGCTTTGTTCGCACTAAATTGGCAGGGTATGCCCAGACGTGGGTCCCTTGCTCACTTTGCCACTGGATTCAAGATAGCCTGGCTGATGAGGGTTATGAACCCGAAACCGGTCCCAGGATGCTTGTTTCCGGTCCATAGAAGACATGGCTTGGCAGTTCGGGCTGGACTTTTCCCATGAGGCACAGGGTCAGACTAATTTGCATATGGCCATGTCTGAACTGGGGTGGTGGGGTGAGCTAAAGAATGATGATGGATTAAACCCAGATCAGTTGACTGGGGGTGAGTGTTTTTTATTTGCCCAAACGCTCCGTCTATCATCCCGTTTGGTATCGCTTTGTTCGCCCTAAGTTGGCAGGGTATGTACAGATGTGGGTCCCTTGCTCACTTTGCCACTGGATTCAAGATAGCCTGGCTGATGAGGGTTATGAATCTGAAACCGGTCCCAGGATGCTTGTTTCCGGTTCAGGGAAGACATGGATTGGCACTTCGGGCTGGACTGTTCCCATGAGGCACAGGGTCAGACTGATTTGCATATGGCCATGTCTGAACTGGGGTGGTGGAGTGAGCTAAAGAATGATGATGGATTAAACCCAGATCAGTTGACCGGGGGTGAGTGTTTAATTTGCTCAAACGCTCCGTCCATCATCCCCTTTGGTATCGCTTTGTTCGCCTTAAGTTGGCAGGGTATGCCCAGACGTGGGTCCCTTGCTCACTTTGACACTGGATTCAAGATAGCCTGGCTGATGAGGGTTATGAACCCGAAACCGGTCCCAGGATGCTTGTTTCTGGTCCAGGAAAGACATGGCTTGGCAGTTCAGGCTGGACTGTTTCCATGAGGCACAGGGTCAGACTGATTTGCATATGGCCATGTCTGAACTGGGGTGGTGGAGTGAGCTAAAAAATGATGATTGATTAAACCCAGACCAGTTGACTGGGGGTGAGTGTTTGATTTGCTCAAATGCTCCGTCCATCATCCCCTTTAGTATCGATTTGTTCGCCCTAAGTTGGCAGGGTATGCCCAGACGTGGGTCCCTTGATCACTTTGCCACTGGATTCAAGATAGTGTGGCTGATGAGGGTTATGAACCCAAAACTGGTCCCAGGATGCTTGTTTCCAGTCCAGGGAATATATGGATTGGCAGTTCAGGCTGGATTGTTACCATGAGGCACAGGGTCAGACTGATTTGCATATGGCCATGTCTGAACTGGGGTGGTGGAGTGAGCTAAAGAATAATGATGGATTTAACCCAGATCAGTTGACTGGGGGTGAGTGTGTGATTTGCTCAAACACTCCGTCCATCATCCCCTTTGGTATCGCTTTGTTTGCCCTAAGTTGGCAGGGTATGCCCAGAAGTGGGTCCCTTGCCCACTTTGCCACTGGATTCAAGATAGCCTGGCTGATGAGGGTTATGAATCCGAAACCGGTCCCAGGATGCTTGTTTCCCTTCCAGGGAAGACATGGCCTGGCAGTTCGGGCTGGACTGTTCCCATGAGGCACAGGGTCAGACTGATTTGTATATGGCCATGTCTGAACTGGGGTGGTGGAGTGAGCTAAAGAATGATGACGGATTAAACCCAGATCAGTTGACTGGGGGTGAGTTTTTGTTTTGCTCAAACGCTCCCTCCATCATCCCCTTTGGTATTGCTATGTTCGCCCTAAATTGGCAGGGTATGCCCAGACGTGGGTCCCTTGCCCACTTTGCCACTGGATTCAAGATAGCCTGGCTGATGAGGGTTATAAATCCGAAACCTGTCCCAGGATGCTTGTTTCCGGTCCAGGGAAGACATGGCTTGGCAGTTCGGGCTGGACTGTTCCCATGAGGCACAGGGTCAGACTGATTTGCATATGGCCATGTCTGAACTTGGGTGGTGGAGTGAGCTAAAGAATGATGATGGATTAAACTCAAAACAGTTGACCGGGGGTGAGTGTTTAATTTGCTCAAACGCTTCGTCCATCATCCCCTTTGGTATCGCTTTGTTCGCCTTTAGTTGGCAGGGTATGCCCAGACGTGGGTCTCTTGCTCACTTTGACACTGGATTCAAGATAGCCTGGCTGATGAGGGTTATGAACCCGAAACCAGTCTCAGGATGCTTGTTTCCGGTCCAGGAAAGACATGGCTTGGCAGTTCAGGCTGGACTGTTTCCATGCGGCACAGGGTCAGACTGATTTGCATATGGCCATCTGAACTGGGGTGGTGGAGTGAGCTAAAGAATGATGATGGATTAAACCCAGATCAGTTGACTGGGGGTGAGTGTTTGATTTGCTCAAACCCTCCGTCCATCATCCCCTTTGGTATCGCTTTGTTCGCCCTAAGTTGGCAGGGTATGCCCAGACGTGGGTCCCTTGCTCACTTTGCCACTGGATTCAAGATAGCCTGGCTGATGAGGGTTATAAACCCAAAACCGGTCCGAGGATGCTTGTTTTCGGTCCAGAGAAGACATGGCTTGGCAGTTAGGGCTGGACTTTTCCCATGAGGCACAGGGTCAGACTGATTTGCATATGGCCATGTCTGAACTGGGGTGGTGGAGTGAGCTAAAGAATGATGATGGATTAAACCCAGATCAGTTGACTGGGGGTGAGTGTTTGATTTGCTCAAACGCTCCGTCCATCATCCCCTTTGGTATCGCTTTGTTCGCCCTAAGTTGGCAGGGTATGCCCAGGTGTGGGTCACTTGCCCACTTTGCCACTGGATTCAAGATAGCCTGGCTGATGAGGGTTATGAATCCGAAACCGGTCCGAGGATGTTTCTTTCCGGTCCAGGGAAGACATGGCTTGGCAGTTTGGGTTGGACTGTTCCAATGAGGCACAGGGTCAGACTGAGATGCATATGGCCATGTCTGAACTGGGGTGGTGGAGTGAGCTAAAGAATGATGATGGATTAAACCCAGATCAGTTGACTGGGGTGAGTGTTTGATTTGCTCAAACCCTCCGTCCATCATTCCCTTTGGTATCACTTTGTTCGCCCTAAGTTGGCAGGGTATGCCCAGACGTGGGTCCCTTGCTCACTTTGCCACTGGATTCAAGATAGTCTGGCTGATGAGGGTTATGAACCCGAAACGGGTCCCAGGATGCTTGTTTTCGGTCCAGAGAAGACATGGCCTTGCAGTTCGGGCTGGACTTTTCCCATGAGGCACAGGGTCAGACTGATTTGCATATGGCCATGTCTGAACTGGGGTGTTGGAGTGAGCTAAAGAATGATGATGGATTAAACCCAGATCAGTTGACTGGGGGTGAGTGTTTGATTTGCTCAAACGCTCCGTCCATCATCCCCTTTGGTATCGCTTTGTTCGTCCTAAGTTGGCAGGCTATGCCCAGACGTAGGTCCCTTGCTCACTTTGCTACTGGATTCAAGATAGCCTGGCTGATGAGGGTTATGAACCCAAAACCGGTCCCAGGATGCTTGTTTCAGGTCCAGGGAAGACATGGCTTGGCAGTTCGGGTTGGACTATTCCCATGAGGCACAGGGTCAGACTGATTTGCATATGGCCATGTCTGAACTGGGGTGGTGGAGTGAGCTAAAGAATGATGATGGATTAAACCCGGATCAATTGACTGGGGGTGAGTGTTTGATTTGCTCAAACGCTCCATCCATCATCCCCTTTGGTATCGCTTTGTTTGCCCTAAGTTGGCAGGGTATGCCCAGACGTGGGTCCCTTGCTCACGTTGCCACTGGATTCAAGATAGCCTGTCTGATGAGGGTTATGAACCCGAAACCAGTCCCAGGATGCTTGTTTCCGGTCCAGGGAAGACAAGGCTTGGCAGTTCGGGCTGGACTGTTCCATGAGGCACAGGGTCAGACTGATTTGCATATTGCCATGTCTGAACTGGGGTGGTGGAGTGAGCTAAAGAATGATGATGAATTAAACCCAGATCAGTTGACTGGGGGTTAGTGTTTGTTTTGCTCAAACGCTCCGTCCATCATCCCCTTTGGTATCGCTTTGTTCGCCCTAAGTTGGCAGGGTATGCCCAGGTGTGGGTCCCTTCCCCACTTTGCCACTGGATTCAAGATAGCCTGGCTGATGAGGGTTATGAATCCGAAACCGGTCCGAGGATGCTTGTTTCCGGTTCAGGGAAGACATAGATTGGCACTTCGGGCTGGACTGTTCCCATGACGCACAGGGTCAGACTGATTTGCATATGGCCATGTCTGACCTGGGGTGGTGGAGTGAGCTAAAGAATGATGATGGATTAAAACCAGATCAGTTGACTGGGGGTGAGTGTTTGATTTGCTCAAACGCTCCATCCATCATCCCCTTTGGTATCGCTTTGTTCGTCCTAAGTTGGCAGGCGATGCCCAGACGTAGGTCCCTTGCTCACTTTGCCACTGGATTTAAGATAGCCTGGCTGATGAGGGTTATGAACCCAAAACCGGTCCCAGGATGCTTGTTTCAGGTCCAGGGAAGACATGGCTTGGCAGTTCGGGCTGGACTGTTCCCATGAGGCACAGGGTCATACTGATTTGCATATGGCCATGTCTGAACTGGGGTGGTGGAGTGAGCTAAAGAATGATGATGGATTAAACCCAGATCAGTTGACTGGGGGTGAGTGTTTGATTTGCTCAAACGCTCCATCCATCATCCCCTTTGGTATCGCTTTGTTTGCCCTAAGTTGGCAGGGTATGCCCAGACGTGGGTCCCTTGCTCACTTTGCCACTGGATTCAAGATAGCCTGTCTGATGAGGGTTATGAACCCGAAACCAGTCCCAGGATGCTTGTTTCCGGTCCAGGGAAGAAAAGGCTTGGCAGTTCGGGCTGGACTGTTCCCATGAGGCACAGGGTCAGACTGATTTGCATATTGCCATGTCTGAACTGGGGTGGTGGAGTGAGCTAAAGAATGATGATGGATTCAACCCAGATCAGTTGACTGGGGGTGAGTGTTTGTTTTGCTCAAACGCTCCGTCCATCATCCCCTTTGGTATCGCGTTGTTCGCCCTAAGTTGGCAGGGTATGCCCAGATGTGGGTCCCTTGCTAACTTTGGCACTGGATTCAAGGTAGCCTGGCAGATGAGGGTTATGAACGCAAAACCCATCCCAGGATGCTTGTTTCTGGTCCAGGGAAGACATGTCTTGGCAGTTCGGGCTGGACTGTTCCCATGAGGCACGGAGTCAGACTGATTTGCATATGGCCATGTCTGAACTGGGGTGGTGGAGTGAACTAAAGAATGATGATGGATTAAACCCAGATCAGTTGACTGGCGGTGAGTGTTTGATTTGCTCAAACGCTCCGTCCATCATCCCCTTTGGTATCGCTTTGTTCGCCATAAGTTGGCAGGGTATGCCCAGACGTGGGTCCCTTGCTCACTTTGCCACTGGATTCAAGATAGCCTGGCTGATGTGAGTTACAACCCTAAACCGGTCCCAGGATGCTTGTTTCCGGTCCCGGGAAGACATGGCTTGGCAGTTCGGGCTGGACTGTTCCCATGAGGCACAGGGTCAGACTGATTTTCATATGGCCATGTCTGAACTGGGGTTGTGGAGTGAGCTAAAGAATGATGATGGATTAAACCGAGATAAGTTGTCTGGGGGTGAGTGTTTGATTTGCTCAAACGCTCCGTCCATCATCCCCTTTGGTATCGCTTTGTTTGCCCTAAGTTGGCAGGGTATGCCCAGACGTGGGTCCCTTGCTCACTTTGCCACTGGATTCAAGATAGCCTGGCTGATGAGGGTTATGAACCCGAAACCGGTCCCAGGATGCTTGCTTCCAGTCCAGGGAAGACATGGCTTGGCAGTTCGGGCTGGACTGTTACCATGAGGCACAGGGTCAGACTGATTTGCATATGGCCATGTCTGAACTGGGGTGGTGGTTTAGTGAGCTAAAGAATGATGATAGATTTAACCCAGATCAGTTGACTGGGGGTGAGTGTTTGATTTGCTCGAACGCTCCGTCCATCATCCCCTTTGGTATCGCTTTGTTTGCCCTAAGTTGGCAGGGTTTGCCCAGAAGTGGGTCCCTTGCCCACTTTGTCACTGGATTCAAGATAGCCTGGCTGATGAGGGTTATGAATCCGAAACCGGTCCCAGGATACTTGTTTCTGGTCCAGGGAAGACATGGCTTGGCAGTTCGGGCTGGACTGTTCCCATGAGGCACAGGGTCACACTGATTTGCATATGGCCATGTCTGAACTGGGGTGGTGGGGTGGGCTAAAGAATGATGATGGATTAAACCCAGATCAGTTGACTGGGGGTGAGTGTTTGATTTGCTCAAACGCTCCGTCCATCATCCCCTTTGGTATCGCTTTGTTCGCCCTAAGTTGGCAGGGTATGCCCAGGTGTGGGTCACTTGCCCACTTTGCCACTGGATTCAAGATAGCCTGGCTGATGAGGGTTATGAATCCGAAACCGGTCCGAGGATGTTTCTTTCCGGTCCAGGGAAGACATGGCTTGGCAGTTTGGGTTGGACTGTTCCAATGAGGCACAGGGTCAGACTGAGATGCATATGGCCATGTCTGAACTGGGGTGGTGGAGTGAGCTAAAGAATGATGATGGATTAAACCCAGATCAGTTGACTGGGGTGAGTGTTTGATTTGCTCAAACCCTCCGTCCATCATTCCCTTTGGTATCACTTTGTTCGCCCTAAGTTGGCAGGGTATGCCCAGACGTGGGTCCCTTGCTCACTTTGCCACTGGATTCAAGATAGTCTGGCTGATGAGGGTTATGAACCCGAAACGGGTCCCAGGATGCTTGTTTTCGGTCCAGAGAAGACATGGCCTTGCAGTTCGGGCTGGACTTTTCCCATGAGGCACAGGGTCAGACTGATTTGCATATGGCCATGTCTGAACTGGGGTGTTGGAGTGAGCTAAAGAATGATGATGGATTAAACCCAGATCAGTTGACTGGGGGTGAGTGTTTGATTTGCTCAAACGCTCCGTCCATCATCCCCTTTGGTATCGCTTTGTTCGTCCTAAGTTGGCAGGCTATGCCCAGACGTAGGTCCCTTGCTCACTTTGCTACTGGATTCAAGATAGCCTGGCTGATGAGGGTTATGAACCCAAAACCGGTCCCAGGATGCTTGTTTCAGGTCCAGGGAAGACATGGCTTGGCAGTTCGGGTTGGACTATTCCCATGAGGCACAGGGTCAGACTGATTTGCATATGGCCATGTCTGAACTGGGGTGGTGGAGTGAGCTAAAGAATGATGATGGATTAAACCCGGATCAATTGACTGGGGGTGAGTGTTTGATTTGCTCAAACGCTCCATCCATCATCCCCTTTGGTATCGCTTTGTTTGCCCTAAGTTGGCAGGGTATGCCCAGACGTGGGTCCCTTGCTCACGTTGCCACTGGATTCAAGATAGCCTGTCTGATGAGGGTTATGAACCCGAAACCAGTCCCAGGATGCTTGTTTCCGGTCCAGGGAAGACAAGGCTTGGCAGTTCGGGCTGGACTGTTCCATGAGGCACAGGGTCAGACTGATTTGCATATTGCCATGTCTGAACTGGGGTGGTGGAGTGAGCTAAAGAATGATGATGAATTAAACCCAGATCAGTTGACTGGGGGTTAGTGTTTGTTTTGCTCAAACGCTCCGTCCATCATCCCCTTTGGTATCGCTTTGTTCGCCCTAAGTTGGCAGGGTATGCCCAGGTGTGGGTCCCTTCCCCACTTTGCCACTGGATTCAAGATAGCCTGGCTGATGAGGGTTATGAATCCGAAACCGGTCCGAGGATGCTTGTTTCCGGTTCAGGGAAGACATAGATTGGCACTTCGGGCTGGACTGTTCCCATGACGCACAGGGTCAGACTGATTTGCATATGGCCATGTCTGACCTGGGGTGGTGGAGTGAGCTAAAGAATGATGATGGATTAAAACCAGATCAGTTGACTGGGGGTGAGTGTTTGATTTGCTCAAACGCTCCGTCCATCATCCCCTTTGGTATCGCTTTGTTCGTCCTAAGTTGGCAGGCGATGCCCAGACGTAGGTCCCTTGCTCACTTTGCCACTGGATTTAAGATAGCCTGGCTGATGAGGGTTATGAACCCAAAACCGGTCCCAGGATGCTTGTTTCAGGTCCAGGGAAGACATGGCTTGGCAGTTCGGGCTGGACTGTTCCCATGAGGCACAGGGTCATACTGATTTGCATATGGCCATGTCTGAACTGGGGTGGTGGAGTGAGCTAAAGAATGATGATGGATTAAACCCAGATCAGTTGACTGGGGGTGAGTGTTTGATTTGCTCAAACGCTCCATCCATCATCCCCTTTGGTATCGCTTTGTTTGCCCTAAGTTGGCAGGGTATGCCCAGACGTGGGTCCCTTGCTCACTTTGCCACTGGATTCAAGATAGCCTGTCTGATGAGGGTTATGAACCCGAAACCAGTCCCAGGATGCTTGTTTCCGGTCCAGGGAAGAAAAGGCTTGGCAGTTCGGGCTGGACTGTTCCCATGAGGCACAGGGTCAGACTGATTTGCATATTGCCATGTCTGAACTGGGGTGGTGGAGTGAGCTAAAGAATGATGATGGATTCAACCCAGATCAGTTGACTGGGGGTGAGTGTTTGTTTTGCTCAAACGCTCCGTCCATCATCCCCTTTGGTATCGCGTTGTTCGCCCTAAGTTGGCAGGGTATGCCCAGATGTGGGTCCCTTGCTAACTTTGGCACTGGATTCAAGGTAGCCTGGCAGATGAGGGTTATGAACGCAAAACCCATCCCAGGATGCTTGTTTCTGGTCCAGGGAAGACATGTCTTGGCAGTTCGGGCTGGACTGTTCCCATGAGGCACGGAGTCAGACTGATTTGCATATGGCCATGTCTGAACTGGGGTGGTGGAGTGAACTAAAGAATGATGATGGATTAAACCCAGATCAGTTGACTGGCGGTGAGTGTTTGATTTGCTCAAACGCTCCGTCCATCATCCCCTTTGGTATCGCTTTGTTCGCCATAAGTTGGCAGGGTATGCCCAGACGTGGGTCCCTTGCTCACTTTGCCACTGGATTCAAGATAGCCTGGCTGATGTGAGTTACAACCCTAAACCGGTCCCAGGATGCTTGTTTCCGGTCCCGGGAAGACATGGCTTGGCAGTTCGGGCTGGACTGTTCCCATGAGGCACAGGGTCAGACTGATTTTCATATGGCCATGTCTGAACTGGGGTTGTGGAGTGAGCTAAAGAATGATGATGGATTAAACCGAGATAAGTTGTCTGGGGGTGAGTGTTTGATTTGCTCAAACGCTCCGTCCATCATCCCCTTTGGTATCGCTTTGTTTGCCCTAAGTTGGCAGGGTATGCCCAGACGTGGGTCCCTTGCTCACTTTGCCACTGGATTCAAGATAGCCTGGCTGATGAGGGTTATGAACCCGAAACCGGTCCCAGGATGCTTGCTTCCAGTCCAGGGAAGACATGGCTTGGCAGTTCGGGCTGGACTGTTACCATGAGGCACAGGGTCAGACTGATTTGCATATGGCCATGTCTGAACTGGGGTGGTGGTTTAGTGAGCTAAAGAATGATGATAGATTTAACCCAGATCAGTTGACTGGGGGTGAGTGTTTGATTTGCTCGAACGCTCCGTCCATCATCCCCTTTGGTATCGCTTTGTTTGCCCTAAGTTGGCAGGGTTTGCCCAGAAGTGGGTCCCTTGCCCACTTTGTCACTGGATTCAAGATAGCCTGGCTGATGAGGGTTATGAATCCGAAACCGGTCCCAGGATACTTGTTTCTGGTCCAGGGAAGACATGGCTTGGCAGTTCGGGCTGGACTGTTCCCATGAGGCACAGGGTCACACTGATTTGCATATGGCCATGTCTGAACTGGGGTGGTGGGGTGGGCTAAAGAATGATGATGGATTAAACCCAGATCAGTTGACTGGGGGTAAGTGTTTGTTTTGCTCAAACGCTCCGTCCATCATCCCCTTTGGTATTTCTTTGTTCGCCCTAAGTTGGCAGGGTATGCCCAGGTGTGGGTCCCTTCCCCACTTTGCCACTGGATTCAAGATAGCCTGGCTGATGAGGGTTATGAATCCGAAACCGGTCCGAGGATGCTTCTTTCCGGTCCAGGGAAGACATGGCTTGGCAGTTCGGGTTGGACTGTTCCCATGAGGCACAGGGTCAGACTGATTTGCATATGGCCATGTCTGAACTGGGGTGGTGGAGTGAGCTAAAGAATGATGGTGGATTAAACCCAGATCAGTTGACTGGGTTGAGTGTTTGATTTGCTCAAACCCTCCGTCCATCATTCCCTTTGGTATCACTTTGTTCGCCCTAAGTTGGCAGGGTATGCCCAGACGTGGGTCCCTTGCTCACTTTGCCACTGGATTCAAGATAGTCTGGCTGATGAGGGTTATGAACTCGAAACGGGTCCCAGGATGCTTGTTTTCGGTCCAGAGAAGACATGGCCTTGCAGTTCGGGCTGGACTTTTCCCATGAGGCACAGGGTCAGACTGATTTGCATATTGCCATGTCTGAACTGGGGTGGTGGAGTGAGCTAAAGAATGATGATGAATTAAACCCAGATCAGTTGACTGGGGGTGAGTGTTTGTTTTGCTCAAACGCTCCGTCCATCATCCCCTTTGGTATCGCTTTGTTCGCCCTAAGTTGGCAGGGTATGCCCAGGTGTGGGTCCCTTGCCCACTTTGCCACTGGATTCAAGATAGCCTGGCTGATGAGGGTTATGAATCCGAAACCGGTCCGAGGATGCTTGTTTCCGGTTCAGGGAAGACATAGATTGGCACTTCGGGCTGGACTGTTCCCATGACGCACAGGGTCAGACTGATTTGCATATGGCCATGTCTGACCTGGGGTGGTGGAGTGAGCTAAAGAATGATGATGGATTAAAACCAGATCAGTTTACTGGGGGTGAGTGTTTGATTTGCTCAAACGCTCCGTCCATCATCCCCTTTGGTATCGCTTTGTTCGTCCTAAGTTGGCAGGCGATGCCCAGACGTAGGTCCCTTGCTCACTTTGCCACTGGATTTAAGATAGCCTGGCTGATGAGGGTTATGAACCCAAAACCGGTCCCAGGATGCTTGTTTCAGGTCCAGGGAAGACATGGCTTGGCAGTTCGGGCTGGACTGTTCCCATGAGGCACAGGGTCATACTGATTTGCATATGGCCATGTCTGAACTGGGGTGGTGGAGTGAGCTAAAGAATGATGATGGATTAAACCCAGATCAGTTGACTGGGGGTGAGTGTTTGATTTGCTCAAACGCTCCATCCATCATCCCCTTTGGTATCGCTTTGTTTGCCCTAAGTTGGCAGGGTATGCCCAGACGTGGGTCCCTTGCTCACTTTGCCACTGGATTCAAGATAGCCTGTCTGATGAGGGTTATGAACCCGAAACCAGTCCCAGGATGCTTGTTTCCGGTCCAGGGAAGAAAAGGCTTGGCAGTTCGGGCTGGACTGTTCCCATGAGGCACAGGGTCAGACTGATTTGCATATTGCCATGTCTGAACTGGGGTGGTGGAGTGAGCTAAAGAATGATGATGGATTCAACCCAGATCAGTTGACTGGGGGTGAGTGTTTGTTTTGCTCAAACGCTCCGTCCATCATCCCCTTTGGTATCGCGTTGTTCGCCCTAAGTTGGCAGGGTATGCCCAGATGTGGGTCCCTTGCTAACTTTGGCACTGGATTCAAGGTAGCCTGGCAGATGAGGGTTATGAACGCAAAACCCATCCCAGGATGCTTGTTTCTGGTCCAGGGAAGACATGTCTTGGCAGTTCGGGCTGGACTGTTCCCATGAGGCACGGAGTCAGACTGATTTGCATATGGCCATGTCTGAACTGGGGTGGTGGAGTGAACTAAAGAATGATGATGGATTAAACCCAGATCAGTTGACTGGCGGTGAGTGTTTGATTTGCTCAAACGCTCCGTCCATCATCCCCTTTGGTATCGCTTTGTTCGCCATAAGTTGGCAGGGTATGCCCAGACGTGGGTCCCTTGCTCACTTTGCCACTGGATTCAAGATAGCCTGGCTGATGTGAGTTACAACCCTAAACCGGTCCCAGGATGCTTGTTTCCGGTCCCGGGAAGACATGGCTTGGCAGTTCGGGCTGGACTGTTCCCATGAGGCACAGGGTCAGACTGATTTTCATATGGCCATGTCTGAACTGGGGTTGTGGAGTGAGCTAAAGAATGATGATGGATTAAACCGAGATAAGTTGTCTGGGGGTGAGTGTTTGATTTGCTCAAACGCTCCGTCCATCATCCCCTTTGGTATCGCTTTGTTTGCCCTAAGTTGGCAGGGTATGCCCAGACGTGGGTCCCTTGCTCACTTTGCCACTGGATTCAAGATAGCCTGGCTGATGAGGGTTATGAACCCGAAACCGGTCCCAGGATGCTTGCTTCCAGTCCAGGGAAGACATGGCTTGGCAGTTCGGGCTGGACTGTTACCATGAGGCACAGGGTCAGACTGATTTGCATATGGCCATGTCTGAACTGGGGTGGTGGTTTAGTGAGCTAAAGAATGATGATAGATTTAACCCAGATCAGTTGACTGGGGGTGAGTGTTTGATTTGCTCGAACGCTCCGTCCATCATCCCCTTTGGTATCGCTTTGTTTGCCCTAAGTTGGCAGGGTTTGCCCAGAAGTGGGTCCCTTGCCCACTTTGTCACTGGATTCAAGATAGCCTGGCTGATGAGGGTTATGAATCCGAAACCGGTCCCAGGATACTTGTTTCTGGTCCAGGGAAGACATGGCTTGGCAGTTCGGGCTGGACTGTTCCCATGAGGCACAGGGTCACACTGATTTGCATATGGCCATGTCTGAACTGGGGTGGTGGGGTGGGCTAAAGAATGATGATGGATTAAACCCAGATCAGTTGACTGGGGGTAAGTGTTTGTTTTGCTCAAACGCTCCGTCCATCATCCCCTTTGGTATTTCTTTGTTCGCCCTAAGTTGGCAGGGTATGCCCAGATGTGGGTCCCTTGCCCACTTTGCCACTGGATTCAAGATGGCCTGGCTGATGAGGGTTATGAATCCGAAACCGGTCCCAGGATGCTTGTTTCCGGTCCAGGGAAGACATGGCTTGGCAGTTCGGGTTGGACTGTTCCCATGAGGCACAGGGCAGACTGATTTGCATATGGCCATGTCTGAACTGGGGTGGTGGAGTGAGCTAAAGAATGGTGATGGTTTAAACCCAGATCAGTTGACTAGGGGTGAGTGTTTGATTTGCTCAAACGCTCCGTCCATCATCCCCTTTGGTATCGCTTTGTTCGTCCTAAGTTGGCAGGGTATGCCCAGACGTGGGTCCCTTGCTCACTTTGCCACTGGATTCAAGATAGCCTGGCTGATGAGGGTTATGAACCCGAAACCGGTCCCAGGATGCTTGTTTCCGGTCCAGAGAAGACATGGCTTGGCAGTTCGGGCTGGACTTTTCCCATGAGGCACAGGGTCAGACTGATTTGCATATGGCCATGTCTGAACTGGGGTGGTGGAGTGAGCTAAAGAATGATGATGGATTAAACCCAGATCAGTTGACCGGGGGTGAGTGTTTAATTTGCTCAAACGCTCCGTCCATCATCCCCTTTGGTATCGCTTTGTTCGCCTTAAGTTGGCAGGGTATGCCCAGACGTGGGTCCCTTGCTCACTTTGACACTGGATTCAAGATAGCCTGGCTGATGAGGGTTATGAACCCAAAACCGGTCCCAGGATGCTTGTTTCAGGTCCAGGGAAGACATGGCTTGGCAGTTCGGGCTGGACTATTCCCATGAGGCACAGGGTCAGACTGATTTGCATATGGCCATGTCTGAACTGGGGTGGTGGAGTGAGCTAAAGAATGATGATGAATTAAACCCAGATCAGTTGACTGGGGGTGAGTGTTTGTTTTGCTCAAACGCTCCGTCCATCATCCCCTTTGGTATCGCTTTGTTCGCCCTAAGTTGGCAGGGTATGCCCAGGTGTGGGTCCCTTGCCCACTTTGCCACTGGATTCAAGATAGCCTGTCTGATGAGGGTTATGAACCCGAAACCAGTCCCAGGATGCTTGATTCCAGTCCAGGGAAGACAAGGCTTGGCAGTTCGGGCTGGACTGTTCCCATGAGGCACAGGGTCAGACTGATTTGCATATTGCCATGTCTGAACTGGGGTGGTGGAGTGAGCTAAAGAATGATGATGGATTAAACCCAGATCAGTTGACTGGGGGTGAGTGTTTTTTATTTGCCCAAACGCTCCGTCTATCATCCCGTTTGGAATCGCTTTGTTCGCCCTAAGTTGGCAGGGTATGTACAGATGTGGGTCCCTTGCTCACTTTGCCACTGGATTCAAGATAGCCTGGCTGATGAGGGTTATGAATCTGAAACCGGTCCAAGGATGCTTGTTTCCGGTTCAGGGAAGACATGGATTGGCACTTCGGGCTGGACTGTTCCCATGAGGCACAGGGTCAGACTGATTTGCATATGGCCATGTCTGAACTGGGGTGGTGGAGTGAGCTAAAGAATGATGATGGATTAAACCCAGATCAGTTGACCGGGGGTGAGTGTTTAATTTGCTCAAACGCTCCGTCCATCATCCCCTTTGGTATCGCTTTGTTCGCCTTAAGTTGGCAGGGTATGCCCAGACGTGGGTCCCTTGCTCACTTTGACACTGGATTCAAGATAGCCTGGCTGATGAGGGTTATGAACCCGAAACCGGTCCCAGGATGCTTGTTTCCGGTCCAGGAAAGACATGGCTTGGCAGTTCAGGCTGGACTGTTTCCATGAGGCACAGGGTCAGACTGATTTGCATATGGCCATGTCTGAACTGGGGTGGTGGAGTGAGCTAAAGAATGATGATTGATTAAACCCAGACCAGTTGACTGGGGGTGAGTGTTTGATTTGCTCAAATGCTCCGTCCATCATCCCCTTTAGTATTGATTTGTTCACCCTAAGTTGGCAGGGTATGCCCAGACGTGGGTCCCTTGATCACTTTGCCACTGGATTCAAGATAGTGTGGCTGATGAGGGTTATGAACCCAAAACTGGTCCCAGGATGCTTGTTTCCAGTCCAGGGAAGATATGGATTGGCAGTTCAGGCTGGATTGTTACCATGAGGCACAGGGTCAGACTGATTTGCATATGGCCATGTCTGAACTGGGGTGGTGGTTTAGTGAGCTAAAGAATGATGATGGATTTAACCCAGATCAGTTGACTGGGGGTGAGTGTGTGATTTGCTCAAACACTCCGTCCATCATCCCCTTTGGTATCACTTTGTTTGCCCTAAGTTGGCAGGGTATGCCCAGAAGTGGGTCCCTTGCCCACTTTGCCACTGGATTCAAGATAGCCTGGCTGATGAGGGTTATGAATCCGAAACCGGTCCCAGGATGCTTGTTTCCCTTCCAGGGAAGACATGGCTTGGCAGTTCGGGCTGGACTGTTCCCATGAGGCACAGGGTCAGACTGATTTGTATATGGCCATGTCTGAACTGGGGTGGTGGAGTGAGCTAAAGAATGATGATGGATTAAACCCAGATCAGTTGACTGGGGGTGAGTGTTTGTTTTGCTCAAACGCTCCGTCCATCATCCCCTTTGGTATTGCTATGTTCACCCTAAGTTGGCAGGGTATGCCCAGACGTGGGTCCCTTGCCCACTTTGCCACTGGATTCAAGATAGCCTGGCTGATGAGGGTTATAAATCCGAAACCTGTCCCAGGATGCTTGTTTCCGGTCCAGGGAAGACATGGCTTGGCAGTTCGGGCTGGACTGTTTCCATGAGGCACAGGGTCAGACTGATTTGCATATGGCCATGTCTGAACTTGGGTGGTGGAGTGAGCTAAAGAATGATGATGGATTAAACTCAGATCAGTTGACCGGGGGTGAGTGTTTAATTTGCTCAAACGCTCCATCCATCATCCCCTTTGGTATCGCTTTGTTCGCCTTAAGTTGGCAGGGTATGCCCAGACGTGGGTCTCTTGCTCACTTTGACACTGGATTCAAGATAGCCTGGCTGAAGAGGGTTATGAACCCGAAACCAGTCCCAGGATGCTTGTTTCCGGTCCAGGAAAGACATGCCTTGGCAGTTCAGGCTGGACTGTTTCCATGAGGCACAGGGTCAGACTGATTTGCATATGGCCATCTGAACTTGGGTGGTGGAGTGAGATAAAGAATGATGATGGATTAAACCCAGATCAGTTGACTGGGGGTGAGTGTTTGATTTGCTCAAACCCTCCGTCCATCATCCCCTTTGGTATCGTTTTTTTCGCCCTAAGTTGGCAGGGTATGCCCAGACGTGGGTCTCTTGCTCACTTTGCCACTGGATTCAAGATAGCCTGGCTGATGAGGGTTATATACCCGAAACCGGTCCCAGGATGCTTGTTTTCGGTCCAGAGAAGACATGGCTTGGCAGTTAGGGCTGGACTTTTCCCATGAGGCTCAAGGTCAGACTGATTTGCATATGGCCATGTCTGAACTGGGGTGGTGGAGTGAGCTAAAGAATGATGATGGATTAAACCCAGATCAGTTGACTGGGGGTGAGTGTTTGATTTGCTCAAACGGTCCGTCCATCATCCCGTTTGGTTTCGCTTTGTTCGCCCTAAGTTGGCAGGGTATGTCCAGATGTGGGTCCCTTGCTCACTTTGCCACTGGATTCAAGATAGCCTGGCTGATGAGGGTTATGAACCTGAAACCGGTCCGAGGATGCTTGTTTCCGGTTCAGGGAAGACATGGATTGGCACTTCGGGCTGGACTGTTCCCATGACGCACAGGGTCAGACTGATTTGCATATGGCCATGTCTGAACTGGGGTGGTGGAGTGAGCTAAAAAATGATGATGGATTAAACCCAGATCAGTTGACTGGGGGTGAGTGTTTGATTTGCTCAAATGCTCCGTCCATCATCCCCTTTGGTATCGCTTTGTTCGTCCTAAGATGGCAGGGTATGCCCGGACGTAGGTCCCTTGCTCACTTTGCCACTGGATTCAAGATAGCCTGGCTGATGAGGGTTATAAACCCGAAACCGGTCCCAGGATGCTTGTTTCCGGTCCCGGGAAGACATGGCTTGGCAGTTCGGGCTGGACTGTTCCCATGAGGCACAGGGTCATACTGATTTTCATATGGCCATGTCTGAACTGAGGTGGTGGAGTGAGCTAAAGAATAATGATGGATTAAACCGAGATAAGTTGTCTGGGGGTGAGTGTTTGATTTGCTCAAACGCTCTGTCCATCATCCCCTTTGGTATCGCTTTGTTCGCCCTAAGTTGGCAGGGTATGCCCAGACGTGGGTCCCTTGCTCACTTTGCCACTGGATTCAAGATAGCCTGGCTGATGAGGGTTATGAACCCGAAACCGGTCCCAGGATGCTTACTTCCAGTCTAGGGAAGACATGGCTTGGCAGTTCGGGCTGGACTGTTACCTTGAGGCACTGGGTCAGACTGATTTGCATATGGCCATGTCTGAACTGGGGTGGTGGTTTAGTGAGCTAAAGAATGATGATAGATTTAACCCAGATCAGTTGACTGGGGGTGAGTGTTTGATTTGCTCGAACGCTCTGTCCATCATCCCCTTTGGTATCGCTTTGTTTGCCCTAAGTTGGCAGGGTATGCCCAGAAGTGGGTCCCTTGCCCACTTTGCCACTGGATTCAAGATGGCCTGGCTGATGAGGGTTATGAATCCGAAACCGGTCCCAGGATGCTTGTTTCCGGTCCAGGGAAGACATGGCTTGGCAGTTCAGGTTTGACTGTTCCCATGAGGCACAGGGCAGACTGATTTGCATATGGCCATGTCTTAACTGGGGTGGTGGAGTGAGCTAAAGAATGGTGATGGTTTAAACCCAGATCAGTTGACTGGGGGTGAGTGTTTGATTTGCTCAAACGCTCCGTCCATCATCCCCTTTGGTATCGCTTTGTTCGCCCTAAATTGGCAGGGTATGCCCAGACGTGGGTCCCTTGCTCACTTTGCCACTGGATTCAAGATAGCCTGGCTGATGAGGGTTATGAACCCGAAACCGGTCCCAGGATGCTTGTTTCCGGTCCATAGAAGACATGGCTTGGCAGTTCGGGCTGGACTTTTCCCATGAGGCACAGGGTCAGACTGATTTGCATATGGCCATGTCTGAACTAGGGTGGTGGGGTGAGCTAAAGAATGATGATGGATTAAACCCAGATCAGTTGACTGGGGGTGAGTGTTTTTTATTTGCCCAAACGCTCCGTCTATCATCCCGTTTGGTATCGCTTTGTTCGCCCTAAGTTGGCAGGGTATGTACAGATGTGGGTCCCTTGCTCACTTTGCCACTGGATTCAAGATAGCCTGGCTGATGAGGGTTATGAATCTGAAACCGGTCCCAGGATGCTTGTTTCCGGTTCAGGGAAGACATGGATTGGCACTTCGGGCTGGACTGTTCCCATGAGGCACAGGGTCAGACTGATTTGCATATGGCCATGTCTGAACTGGGGTGGTGGAGTGAGGTAAAGAATGATGATGGATTAAACCCAGATCAGTTGACCGGGGGTGAGTGTTTAATTTGCTCAAACGCTCCGTTCATCATCCCCTTTGGTATCGCTTTGTTCGCCTTAAGTTGGCAGGGTATGCCCAGACGTGGGTCCCTTGCTCACTTTGACACTGGATTCAAGATAGCCTGGCTGATGAGGGTTATGAACCCGAAACCGGTCCCAGGATGCTTGTTTCCGGTCCAGGAAAGACATGGCTTGGCAGTTCAGGCTGGACTGTTTCCATGAGGCACAGGGTCAGACTGATTTGCATATGGCCATGTCTGAACTGGGGTGGTGGAGTGAGCTAAAGAATGATGATGGATTAAACCCAAATCAGTTGACTGGGGGTGAGTGTTTGATTTGCTCAAACGCTCCATCAATCATCCCTTTTGGTATCGCTTTGTTTGCCCTAAGTTGGCAGGGTATGCCCAGACGTGGGTCCCTTGCTGACTTTGCCACTGGATTCAAGATAGCCTGTCTGATGAGGGTTATGAACCCGAAACCAGTCCCAGGATGCTTGTTTCTGGTCCAGGGAAGAAAAGGCTTGGCAGTTCGGGCTGGACTGTTCCCATGAGGCACAGGGTCAGACTGATTTGCATATTGCCATGTCTGAACTGGGGTGGTGGAGTGAGCTAAAGAATGATGATGGATTAAACCCAGATCAGTTGACTGGGGGTGAGTGTTTGTTTTGCTCAACCGCTCCGTCCATCATCCCCTTTGGTATCGCTTTGTTTGCCCTAAGTTGGCAGGGTATGCCCAGACATGGGTCCCTTGCTCACTTTGCCACTGGATTCAAGATAGCCTGTCTGATGAGGGTTATGAACCCGAAACCAGTCCCAGGATGCTTGTTTCCGGTCCAGGGAAGAAAAGGCTTGGCAGTTCGGGCTGGACTGTTCCCATGAGGCACAGGGTCAGACTGATTTGCATATTGCCATGTCTGAACTGGGGTGGTGGAGTGAGCTAAAGAATGATGATGGATTAAACCCAGATCAGTTGACTGGGGGTGAGTGTTTGTTTTGCTCAAACGCTCCGTCCATCATCCCCTTTGGTATCGCGTTGTTCGCCCTAAGTTGGCAGGGTATGCCCAGATGTGGGTCCCTTGCTAACTTTGGCACTGGATTCAAGGTAGCCTGGCAGATGAGGGTTATGAACGCGAAACCCATCCCAGGATGCTTGTTTCTGGTCCAGGGAAGACATGTCTTGGCAGTTCGGGCTGGACTGTTCCCATGAGGCACAGAGTCAGACTGATTTGCATATGGCCATGTCTGAACTGGGGTGGTGGAGTGAACTAAAGAATGATGATGGATTAAACCCAGATCAGTTGACTGGCGGTGAGTGTTTGATTTGCTCAAACGCTCCGTCCATCATCCCCTTTGGTATCGCTTTGTTCGCCATAAGTTGGCAGGGTATGCCCAGACGTGGGTCTCTTGCTCACTTTGCCACTGGATTCAAGATAGCCTGGCTGATATGAGTTACAACCCTAAACCGGTCCCAGGATGCTTGTTTCCGGTCCCGGGAAGACATGGCTTGGCAGTTCGGGCTGGACTGTTCCCATGAGGCACAGGGTCAGACTGATTTTCATATGGCCATGTCTGAACTGGGGTTGTGGAGTGAGCTAAAGAATGATGATGGATTAAACCGAGATAAGTTGTCTGGGGGTGAGAGTTTGATTTGCTCAAACGCTCCGTCCATCATCCCCTTTGGTATCGCTTTGTTCGCCCTAAGTTGGCAGGGTATGCCCAGACGTGGGTCCCTTGCTCACTTTGCCACTGGATTCAAGATAGCCTGGCTGATGAGGGTTATGAACCCGAAACCGGTCCCAGGATGCTTGCTTCCAGTCCAGGGAAGACATGGCTTGGCAGTTCGGGCTGGACTGTTACCATGAGGCACAGGGTCAGACTGATTTGCATATGGCCATGACTGAACTGGGGTGGTGGTTTAGTGAGCTAAAGAATGATGATAGATTTAACCCAGATCAGTTGACTGGGGGTGAGTGTTTGATTTGCTCGAACGCTCCGTCCATCATCCCCTTTGGTATCGCTTTGTTTGCCCTAAGTTGGCAGGGTTTTCCCAGAAGTGGGTCCCTTGCCCACTTTGTCACTGGATTCAAGATAGCCTGGCTGATGAGAGTTATGAATCCGAAACCGGTCCCAGGATACTTGTTTCTGGTCCAGGGAAGACATGGCTTGGCAGTTCGGGCTGGACTGTTCCCATGAGGCACAGGGTCACACTGATTTGCAGATGGCCATGTCTGAACTGGGGTGGTGGGGTGAGCTAAAGAATGATGATGGATTAAACCCAGATCAGTTGACTGGGGGTAAGTGTTTGTTTTGCTCAAACGCTCCGTCCATCATCCCCTTTGGTATTTCTTTGTTCGCCCTAAGTTGGCAGGGTATGCCCAGATGTGGGTCCCTTGCCCACTTTTCCACTGGATTCAAGATGGCCTGGCTGATGAGGGTTATGAATCCGAAACCGGTCCCAGGATGCTTGTTTCCGGTCCAGGGAAGACATGGCTTGGCAGTTCGGGTTGGACTGTTCCCATGAGGCACAGGGCAGACTGATTTGCATATGGCCATGTCTGAACTGGGGTGGTGGAGTGAGCTAAAGAATGGTGATGGTTTAAACCCAGATCAGTTGACTGGGGGTGAGTGTTTGATTTGCTCAAACGCTCCGTCCATCATCCCCTTTGGTATCGCTTTGTTCGTCCTAAGTTGGCAGGGTATGCCCAGACGTGGGTCCCTTGCTCACTTTGCCACTGGATTCAAGATAGCCTGGCTGATGAGGGTTATGAACCCAAAACCGGTCCCAGGATGCTTGTTTCCGGTCCAGAGAAGACATGGCTTGGCAGTTCGGGCTGGACTTTTCCCATGAGGCACAGGGTCAGACTGATTTGCATATGGCCATGTCTGAACTGGGGTGGTGGAGTGAGCTAAAGAATGATGATGGATTAAACCCAGATCAGTTGACCGGGGGTGAGTGTTTAATTTGCTCAAACGCTCCGTCCATCATCCCCTTTGGTATCGCTTTGTTCGCCTTAAGTTGGCAGGGTATGCCCAGATGTGGGTCCCTTGCCCACTTTGCCACTGGATTCAAGATGGCCTGGCTGATGAGGGTTATGAATCCGAAACCGGTCCCAGGATGCTTGTTTCCGGTCCAGGAAAGACATGGCTTGGCAGTTCGGGTTGGACTGTTCCCATGAGGCACAGGGTCAGACTGATTTGCATATGGCCATGTCTGAACTGGGGTGGTGGAGTGAGCTAAAGAATGATGATTGATTAAACCCAGACCAGTTGACTGGGGGTGAGTGTTTGATTTGCTCAAATGCTCCGTCCATCATCCCCTTTAGTATTGATTTGTTCACCCTAAGTTGGCAGGGTATGCCCAGACGTGGGTCCCTTGATCACTTTGCCACTGGATTCAAGATAGTGTGGCTGATGAGGGTTATGAACCCAAAACTGGTCCCAGGATGCTTGTTTCCAGTCCAGGGAAGATATGGATTGGCAGTTCAGGCTGGATTGTTACCATGAGGCACAGGGTCAGACTGATTTGCATATGGCCATGTCTGAACTGGGGTGGTGGTTTAGTGAGCTAAAGAATGATGATGGATTTAACCCAGATCAGTTGACTGGGGGTGAGTGTGTGATTTGCTCAAACACTCCGTCCATCATCCCCTTTGGTATCGCTTTGTTTGCCCTAAGTTGGCAGGGTATGCCCAGAAGTGGGTCCCTTGCCCACTTTGCCACTGGATTCAAGATAGCCTGGCTGATGAGGGTTATGAATCCGAAACCGGTCCCAGGATGCTTGTTTCCCTTCCAGGGAAGACATGGCTTGGCAGTTCGGGCTGGACTGTTCCCATGAGGCACAGGGTCAGACTGATTTGTATATGGCCATGTCTGAACTGGGGTGGTGGAGTGAGCTAAAGAATGATGATGGATTAAACCCAGATCAGTTGACTGGGGGTGAGTGTTTGTTTTGCTCAAACGCTCCGTCCATCATCCCCTTTGGTATTGCTATGTTCACCCTAAGTTGGCAGGGTATGCCCAGACGTGGGTCCCTTGCCCACTTTGCCACTGGATTCAAGATAGCCTGGCTGATGAGGGTTATAAATCCAAAACCTGTCCCAGGATGCTTGTTTCCGGTCCAGGGAAGACATGGCTTGGCAGTTCGGGCTGGACTGTTTCCATGAGGCACAGGGTCAGACTGATTTGCATATGGCCATGTCTGAACTTGGGTGGTGGAGTGAGCTAAAGAATGATGATGGATTAAACTCAGATCAGTTGACCGGGGGTGAGTGTTTAATTTGCTCAAACGCTCCGTCCATCATCCCCTTTGGTATCGCTTTGTTCGCCTTAAGTTGGCAGGGTATGCCCAGACGTGGGTCTCTTGCTCACTTTGACACTGGATTCAAGATAGCCTGGCTGAAGAGGGTTATGAACCCGAAACCAGTCCCAGGATGCTTGTTTCCGGTCCAGGAAAGACATGGCTTGGCAGTTCAGGCTGGACTGTTTCCATGAGGCACAGGGTCAGACTGATTTGCATATGGCCATCTGAACTGGGGTGGTGGAGTGAGATAAAGAATGATGATGGATTAAACCCAGATCAGTTGACTGGGGGTGAGTGTTTGATTTGCTCAAACCCTCCGTCCATCATCCCCTTTGGTATCGTTTTTTTTGCCCTAAGTTGGCAGGGTATGCCCAGACGTGGGTCCCTTGCTCACTTTGCCACTGGATTCAAGATAGCCTGGCTGATGAGGGTTATATACCCGAAACCGGTCCCAGGATGCTTGTTTTCGGTCCAGAGAAGACATGGCTTGGCAGTTAGGGCTGGACTTTTCCCATGAGGCTCAGGGTCAGACTGATTTGCATATGGCCATGTCTGAACTGGGGTGGTGGAGTGAGCTAAAGAATGATGATGGATTAAACCCAGATCAGTTGACAGGGGGTGAGTGTTTGATTTGCTCAAACGGTCCGTCCATCATCCCGTTTGGTTTCGCTTTGTTCGCCCTAAGTTGGCAGGGTATGTCCAGATGTGGGTCCCTTGCTCACTTTGCCACTGGATTCAAGATAGCCTGGCTGATGAGGGTTATGAACCTGAAACCGGTCCGAGGATGCTTGTTTCCGGTTCAGGGAAGACATGGATTGGCACTTCGGGCTGGACTGTTCCCATGACGCACAGGGTCAGACTGATTTGCATATGGCCATGTCTGAACTGGGGTGGTGGAGTGAGCTAAAAAATGATGATGGATTAAACCCAGATCAGTTGACTGGGGGTGAGTGTTTGATTTGCTCAAATGCTCCGTCCATCATCCCCTTTGGTATCGCTTTGTTCGTCCTAAGATGGCAGGGTATGCCCGGACGTAGGTCCCTTGCTCACTTTGCCACTGGATTCAAGATAGCCTGGCTGATGAGGGTTATAAATCCAAAACCTGTCCCAGGATGCTTGTTTCCGGTCCAGGGAAGACATGGCTTGGCAGTTCGGGCTTGACTGTTTCCATGAGGCACAGGGTCAGACTGATTTGCATATGGCCATGTCTGAACTTGGGTGGTGGAGTGAGCTAAAGAATGATGATGGATTAAACTCAGATCAGTTGACCGGGGGTGATTGTTTAATTTGCTCAAACGCTCCGTCCATCATCCCCTTTGGTATCGCTTTGTTCGCCTTAAGTTGGCAGGGTATGCCCAGACGTGGGTCTCTTGCTCACTTTGACACTGGATTCAAGATAGCCTGGCTGAAGAGGGTTATGAACCCGAAACCAGTCCCAGGATGCTTGTTTCCGGTCCAGGAAAGACATGGCTTGGCAGTTCAGGCTGGACTGTTTCCATGAGGCACAGGGTCAGACTGATTTGCATATGGCCATCTGAACTGGGGTGGTGGAGTGAGATAAAGAATGATGATGGATTAAACCCAGATCAGTTGACTGGGGGTGAGTGTTTGATTTGCTCAAACCCTCCGTCCATCATCCCCTTTGGTATCGTTTTTTTTGCCCTAAGTTGGCAGGGTATGCCCAGACGTGGGTCCCTTGCTCACTTTGCCACTGGATTCAAGATAGCCTGGCTGATGAGGGTTATATACCCGAAACCGGTCCCAGGATGCTTGTTTTCGGTCCAGAGAAGACATGGCTTGGCAGTTAGGGCTGGACTTTTCCCATGAGGCTCAGGGTCAGACTGATTTGCATATGGCCATGTCTGAACTGGGGTGGTGGAGTGAGCTAAAGAATGATGATGGATTAAACCCAGATCAGTTGACTGGGGGTGAGTGTTTGATTTGCTCAAACGGTCCGTCCATCATCCCGTTTGGTTTCGCTTTGTTCGCCCTAAGTTGGCAGGGTATGTCCAGATGTGGGTCCCTTGCTCACTTTGCCACTGGATTCAAGATAGCCTGGCTGATGAGGGTTATGAACCTGAAACCGGTCCGAGGATGCTTGTTTCCGGTTCAGGGAAGACATGGATTGGCACTTCGGGCTGGACTGTTCCCATGACGCACAGGGTCAGACTGATTTGCATATGGCCATGTCTGAACTGGGGTGGTGGAGTGAGCTAAAAAATGATGATGGATTAAACCCAGATCAGTTGACTGGGGGTGAGTGTTTGATTTGCTCAAATGCTCCGTCCATCATCCCCTTTGGTATCGCTTTGTTCGTCCTAAGATGGCAGGGTATGCCCGGACGAAGGTCCCTTGCTCACTTTGCCACTGGATTCAAGATAGCCTGGCTGATGAGGGTTATAAACCCGAAACCGGTCCCAGGATGCTTGTTTCCGGTCCCGGGAAGACATGGCTTGGCAGTTCGGGCTGGACTGTTCCCATGAGGCACAGGGTCAGACTGATTTTCATATGGCCATGTCTGAACTGAGGTGGTGGAGTGAGCTAAAGAATAATGATGGATTAAACCGAGATAAGTTGTCTGGGGGTGAGTGTTTGATTTGCTCAAACGCTCTGTCCATCATCCCCTTTGGTATCGCTTTGTTCGCCCTAAGTTGGCAGGGTATGCCCAGACGTGGGTCCCTTGCTCACTTTGCCACTGGATTCAAGATAGCCTGGCTGATGAGGGTTATGAACCCGAAACCGGTCCCAGGATGCTTACTTCCAGTCCAGGGAAGACATGGCTTGGCAGTTCGGGCTGGACTGTTCCCATGAGGCACAGGATCACACTGATTTGCATATGGCCATGTCTGAACTGGGGTGGTGGGGTGAGCTAAAGAATGATGGTGGATTAAACCCAGATCAGTTGACTGTGGGTGAGTGTATGTTTTGCTCAAATGCTCCGTCCATCATCCCCTTTGGTATTTCTTTGTTCGCCCTAAGTTGGCAGGGTATGCCCAGATGTGGGTCCCTTGCCCACTTTGCCACTGGATTCAAGATGGCCTGGCTGATGAGGGTTATGAATCCGAAACCGGTCCCAGGATGCTTGTTTCCGGTCCAGGGAAGACATGGCTTGGCAGTTCGGGTTTGACTGTTCCCATGAGGCACAGGGCAGACTGATTTGCATATGGCCATGTCTTAACTGGGGTGGTGGAGTGAGCTAAAGAATGGTGATGGTTTAAACCCAGATCAGTTGACTGGGGGTGAGTGTTTGATTTGCTCAAACGCTCCGTCCATCATCCCCTTTGGTATCGCTTTGTTCGCCCTAAATTGGCAGGGTATGCCCAGACGTGGGTACCTTGCTCACTTTGCCACTGGATTCAAGATAGCCTGGCTGATGAGGGTTATGAACCCGAAACCGGTCCCAGGATGCTTGTTTCCGGTCCATAGAAGACATGGCTTGGCAGTTCGGGCTGGACTTTTCCCATGAGGCACAGGGTCAGACTGATTTGCATATGGCCATGTCTGAACTGGGGTGGTGGGGTGAGATAAAGAATGATGATGGATTAAACCCAGATCAGTTGACTGGGGGTGAGTGTTTTTTATTTGCCCAAACGCTCCGTCTATCATCCCGTTTGGTATCGCTTTGTTCGCCCTAAGTTGGCAGGGTATGTACAGATGTGGGTCCCTTGCTCACTTTGCCACTGGATTCAAGATAGCCTGGCTGATGAGGGTTATGAATCTGAAACCGGTCCCAGGATGCTTGTTTCCGGTTCAGGGAAGACATGGATTGGCACTTCGGGCTGGACTGTTCCCATGAGGCACAGGGTCAGACTGATTTGCATATGGCCATGTCTGAACTGGGGTGGTGGAGTGAGCTAAAGAATGATGATGGATTAAACCCAGATCAGTTGACCGGGGGTGAGTGTTTAATTTGCTCAAACGCTCCGTTCATCATCCCCTTTGGTATCGCTTTGTTCGCCTTAAGTTGGCAGGGTATGCCCAGACGTGGGTCCCTTGCTCACTTTGACACTGGATTCAAGATAGCCTGGCTGATGAGGGTTATGAACCCGAAACCGGTCCCAGGATGCTTGTTTCCGGTAAAGGAAAGACATGGCTTGGCAGTTCAGGCTGGACTGTTTCCATGAGGCACAGGGTCAGACTGATTTGCATATGGCCATGTCTGAACTGGGGTGGTGGAGTGAGCTAAAGAATGATGATGGATTAAACCCAAATCAGTTGACTGGGGGTGAGTGTTTGATTTGCTCAAACGCTCCATCAATCATCCCTTTTGGTATCGCTTTGTTTGCCCTAAGTTGGCAGGGTATGCCCAGACGTGGGTCCCTTGCTGACTTTGCCACTGGATTCAAGATAGCCTGTCTGATGAGGGTTATGAACCCGAAACCAGTCCCAGGATGCTTGTTTCCGGTCCAGGGAAGAAAAGGCTTGGCAGTTCGGGCTGGACTGTTCCCATGAGGCTCAGGGTCAGACTGATTTGCATATGGCCATGTCTGAACTGGGGTGGTGGAGTGAGCTAAAGAATGATGATGGATTAAACCCAGATCAGT
This sequence comes from Triturus cristatus, assembly GCF_964204655.1. Taxonomy (NCBI): domain Eukaryota; kingdom Metazoa; phylum Chordata; class Amphibia; order Caudata; family Salamandridae; genus Triturus; species Triturus cristatus. The sequence continues at coordinate 535,729,134 of NC_140579.1, forward strand.
TGACTGGGGGTGAGTGTTTGATTTGCTCAAATGGTCCGTCCATCATCCCGTTTGGTTTCGCTTTGTTCGCCCTAAGTTGGCAGGGTATGTCCAGATGTGGGTCCCTTGCTCACTTTGCCACTGGATTCAAGATAGCCTGGCTGATGAGGGTTATGAACCTGAAACCGGTCCGAGGATGCTTGTTTCCGGTTCAGGGAAGACATGGATTGGCACTTCGGGCTGGACTGTTCCCATGACGCACAGGGTCAGACTGATTTGCATATGGCCATGTCTGAACTGGGGTGGTGGAGTGAGCTAAAAAATGATGATGGATTAAACCCAGATCAGTTGACTGGGGGTGAGTGTTTGATTTGCTCAAATGCTCCGTCCATCATCCCCTTTGGTATCGCTTTGTTCGTCCTAAGATGGCAGGGTATGCCCGGACGTAGGTCCCTTGCTCACTTTGCCACTGGATTCAAGATAGCCTGGCTGATGAGGGTTATAAACCCGAAACCGGTCCCAGGATGCTTGTTTCCGGTCCCGGGAAGACATGGCTTGGCAGTTCGGGCTGGACTGTTCCCATGAGGCACAGGGTCAGACTGATTTTCATATGGCCATGTCTGAACTGAGGTGGTGGAGTGAGCTAAAGAATAATGATGGATTAAACCGAGATAAGTTGTCTGGGGGTGAGTGTTTGATTTGCTCAAACGCTCTGTCCATCATCCCCTTTGGTATCGCTTTGTTCGCCCTAAGTTGGCAGGGTATGCCCAGACGTGGGTCCCTTGCTCACTTTGCCACTGGATTCAAGATAGCCTGGCTGATGAGAATTATGAACCCGAAACCGGTCCCAGGATGCTTACTTCCAGTCCAGGGAAGACATGGCTTGGCAGTTCGGGCTGGACTGTTACCATGAGGCACAGGGTCAGACTGATTTGCATATGGCCATGTCTGAACTGGGGTGGTGGTTTAGTGAGCTAAAGAATGATGATAGATTTAACCCAGATCAGTTGACTGGGGGTGAGTGTTTGATTTGCTCGAACGCTCTGTCCATCATCCCCTTTGGTATCGCTTTATTTGCCCTATGTTGGCAGGGTATGCCCAGAAGTGGGTCCCTTGCCCACTTTGTCACTGGATTCAAGATAGCCTGGCTGATGAGGGTTATGAATCCGAAACCGGTCCCAGGATACTTGTTTCTGGTCCAGGGAAGACATGGCTTGGCAGTTCGGGCTGGACTGTTCCCATGAGGCACAGGGTCAGACTGATTTGCATATTGCCATGTCTGAACTGGGGTGGTGGAGTGAGCTAAAGAATGATGATGGATTAAACCCAGATCAGTTGACTGGGGGTGAGTGTTTGTTTTGCTCAAACGCTCCGTCCATCATCCCCTTTGGTATCGCGTTGTTCGCCCTAAGTTGGCAGGGTATGCCCAGATGTGGGTCCCTTGCTAACTTTGGCACTGGATTCAAGGTAGCCTGGCAGATGAGGGTTATGAACGCGAAACCCGTCCAGGACACTTGTTTCTGGTCCAGGGAAGACATGGCTTGGCAGTTCGGGCCGGACTGTTCCCATGAGGCACAGGGTCACACTGATTTGCATATGGCCATGTCTGAACTGGGGTGGTGGGGTGAGCTAAAGAATGATGATGGATTAAACCCAGATCAGTTGACTGGGGGTAAGTGTTTGTTTTGCTCAAACGCTGCGTCCATCATCCCCTTTGGTATTTCTTTGTTCGCCCTAAGTTGGCAGGGTATGCCCAGATGTGGGTCCCTTGCCCACTTTGCCACTGGATTCAAGATGGCCTGGCTGATGAGGGTTATGAATCCGAAACCGGTCCCAGGATGCTTGTTTCCGGTCCAGGGAAGACATGGCTTGGCAGTTCGGGTTGGACTGTTCCCATGAGGCACAGGGCAGACTGATTTGCATATGGCCATGTCTGAACTGGGGTGGTGGAGTGAGCTAAAGAATGGTGATGGTTTAAACCCAGATCAGTTGACTGGGGGTGAGTGTTTGATTTGCTCAAACGCTCCGTCCATCATCCCCTTTGGTATCGCTTTGTTCGCCCTAAGTTGGCAGGGTATGCCCAGACGTGGGTCCCTTGCTCACTTTGCCACTGGATTCAAGATAGCCTGGCTGATGAGGGTTATGAACCCGAAACCGGTCCCAGGAAGCTTGTTTCCGGTCCAGAGAAGACATGACTTGGCAGTTCGGGCTGGACTTTTCCCATGAGGCACAGGGTCAGACTGATTTGCATATGGCCATGTCTGAACTGGGGTGGTGGAGTGAGCTAAAGAATGATGATGGATTAAACCCAGATCAGTTTACTTGGGGTGAGTGTTGTTTATTTGCCCAAACGCTCCGTCTATCATCCCGTTTGGAATCGCTTTGTTCGCCCTAAGTTGGCAGGGTATGTACAGATGTGGGTCCCTTGCTCACTTTGCCACTGGATTCAAGATAGCCTGGCTGATGAGGGTTATGAATCTGAAACCGGTCCCAGGATGCTTCTTTCCGGGTCAGGGAAGACATGGATTGGCACTTCGGGCTGGACTGTTCCCATGAGGCACAGGGTCAGACTGATTTGCATATGGCCATGTCTGAACTGGGGTGGTGGAGTGAGCTAAAGAATGATGATGGATTAAACCCAGATCAGTTGACCGGGGGTGAGTGTTTAATTTGCTCAAACGCTCCGTCCATCATCCCCTTTGGTATCGCTTTGTTCGCCTTAAGTTGGCAGGGTATGCCCAGACGTGGTCCCTTGCTCACTTTGACACTGGATTCAAGATAGCCTGGCTGATGAGGGTTATGAACCCGAAACCGGTCCCAGGATGCTTGTTTCCGGTCCAGGAAAGACATGGCTTGGCAGTTCAGGCTGGACTGTTTCCATGAGGCACAGGGTCAGACTGATTTGCATATGGCCATGTCTGAACTGGGGTGGTGGAGTGAGCTAAAGAATGATGATTGATTAAACCCAGACCAGTTGACTGGGGGTGAGTGTGTGATTTGCTCAAACACTCCGTCCATCATCCCCTTTGGTATCGCTTTGTTTGCCCTAAGTTGGCAGGGTATGCCCAGAAGTGGGTCCCTTGCCCACTTTGCCACTGGATTCAAGATAGCCTGGCTGATGAGGGTTATGAATCCGAAACCGGTCCCAGGATGCTTGTTTCCCTTCCAGGGAAGACATGGCTTGGCAGTTCGGGCTGGACTGTTCCCATGAGGCTCAGGGTCAGACTGATTTGCATATGGCCATGTCTGAACTGGGGTGGTGGAGTGAGCTAAAGAATGATGATGGATTAAACCCAGATCAGTTGACTGGGGGTGAGTGTTTGATTTGCTCAAATGGTCCGTCCATCATCCCGTTTGGTTTCGCTTTGTTCGCCCTAAGTTGGCAGGGTATGTCCAGATGTGGGTCCCTTGCTCACTTTGCCACTGGATTCAAGATAGCCTGGCTGATGAGGGTTATGAACCTGAAACCGGTCCGAGGATGCTTGTTTCCGGTTCAGGGAAGACATGGATTGGCACTTCGGGCTGGACTGTTCCCATGACGCACAGGGTCAGACTGATTTGCATATGGCCATGTCTGAACTGGGGTGGTGGAGTGAGCTAAAAAATGATGATGGATTAAACCCAGATCAGTTGACTGGGGGTGAGTGTTTGATTTGCTCAAATGCTCCGTCCATCATCCCCTTTGGTATCGCTTTGTTCGTCCTAAGATGGCAGGGTATGCCCGGACGTAGGTCCCTTGCTCACTTTGCCACTGGATTCAAGATAGCCTGGCTGATGAGGGTTATAAACCCGAAACCGGTCCCAGGATGCTTGTTTCCGGTCCCGGGAAGACATGGCTTGGCAGTTCGGGCTGGACTGTTCCCATGAGGCACAGGGTCAGACTGATTTTCATATGGCCATGTCTGAACTGAGGTGGTGGAGTGAGCTAAAGAATAATGATGGATTAAACCGAGATAAGTTGTCTGGGGGTGAGTGTTTGATTTGCTCAAACGCTCTGTCCATCATCCCCTTTGGTATCGCTTTGTTCGCCCTAAGTTGGCAGGGTATGCCCAGACGTGGGTCCCTTGCTCACTTTGCCACTGGATTCAAGATAGCCTGGCTGATGAGAATTATGAACCCGAAACCGGTCCCAGGATGCTTACTTCCAGTCCAGGGAAGACATGGCTTGGCAGTTCGGGCTGGACTGTTACCATGAGGCACAGGGTCAGACTGATTTGCATATGGCCATGTCTGAACTGGGGTGGTGGTTTAGTGAGCTAAAGAATGATGATAGATTTAACCCAGATCAGTTGACTGGGGGTGAGTGTTTGATTTGCTCGAACGCTCTGTCCATCATCCCCTTTGGTATCGCTTTATTTGCCCTATGTTGGCAGGGTATGCCCAGAAGTGGGTCCCTTGCCCACTTTGTCACTGGATTCAAGATAGCCTGGCTGATGAGGGTTATGAATCCGAAACCGGTCCCAGGATACTTGTTTCTGGTCCAGGGAAGACATGGCTTGGCAGTTCGGGCTGGACTGTTCCCATGAGGCACAGGGTCAGACTGATTTGCATATTGCCATGTCTGAACTGGGGTGGTGGAGTGAGCTAAAGAATGATGATGGATTAAACCCAGATCAGTTGACTGGGGGTGAGTGTTTGTTTTGCTCAAACGCTCCGTCCATCATCCCCTTTGGTATCGCGTTGTTCGCCCTAAGTTGGCAGGGTATGCCCAGATGTGGGTCCCTTGCTAACTTTGGCACTGGATTCAAGGTAGCCTGGCAGATGAGGGTTATGAACGCGAAACCCGTCCAGGACACTTGTTTCTGGTCCAGGGAAGACATGGCTTGGCAGTTCGGGCCGGACTGTTCCCATGAGGCACAGGGTCACACTGATTTGCATATGGCCATGTCTGAACTGGGGTGGTGGGGTGAGCTAAAGAATGATGATGGATTAAACCCAGATCAGTTGACTGGGGGTAAGTGTTTGTTTTGCTCAAACGCTGCGTCCATCATCCCCTTTGGTATTTCTTTGTTCGCCCTAAGTTGGCAGGGTATGCCCAGATGTGGGTCCCTTGCCCACTTTGCCACTGGATTCAAGATGGCCTGGCTGATGAGGGTTATGAATCCGAAACCGGTCCCAGGATGCTTGTTTCCGGTCCAGGGAAGACATGGCTTGGCAGTTCGGGTTGGACTGTTCCCATGAGGCACAGGGCAGACTGATTTGCATATGGCCATGTCTGAACTGGGGTGGTGGAGTGAGCTAAAGAATGGTGATGGTTTAAACCCAGATCAGTTGACTGGGGGTGAGTGTTTGATTTGCTCAAACGCTCCGTCCATCATCCCCTTTGGTATCGCTTTGTTCGCCCTAAGTTGGCAGGGTATGCCCAGACGTGGGTCCCTTGCTCACTTTGCCACTGGATTCAAGATAGCCTGGCTGATGAGGGTTATGAACCCGAAACCGGTCCCAGGAAGCTTGTTTCCGGTCCAGAGAAGACATGACTTGGCAGTTCGGGCTGGACTTTTCCCATGAGGCACAGGGTCAGACTGATTTGCATATGGCCATGTCTGAACTGGGGTGGTGGAGTGAGCTAAAGAATGATGATGGATTAAACCCAGATCAGTTTACTTGGGGTGAGTGTTGTTTATTTGCCCAAACGCTCCGTCTATCATCCCGTTTGGAATCGCTTTGTTCGCCCTAAGTTGGCAGGGTATGTACAGATGTGGGTCCCTTGCTCACTTTGCCACTGGATTCAAGATAGCCTGGCTGATGAGGGTTATGAATCTGAAACCGGTCCCAGGATGCTTCTTTCCGGGTCAGGGAAGACATGGATTGGCACTTCGGGCTGGACTGTTCCCATGAGGCACAGGGTCAGACTGATTTGCATATGGCCATGTCTGAACTGGGGTGGTGGAGTGAGCTAAAGAATGATGATGGATTAAACCCAGATCAGTTGACCGGGGGTGAGTGTTTAATTTGCTCAAACGCTCCGTCCATCATCCCCTTTGGTATCGCTTTGTTCGCCTTAAGTTGGCAGGGTATGCCCAGACGTGGTCCCTTGCTCACTTTGACACTGGATTCAAGATAGCCTGGCTGATGAGGGTTATGAACCCGAAACCGGTCCCAGGATGCTTGTTTCCGGTCCAGGAAAGACATGGCTTGGCAGTTCAGGCTGGACTGTTTCCATGAGGCACAGGGTCAGACTGATTTGCATATGGCCATGTCTGAACTGGGGTGGTGGAGTGAGCTAAAGAATGATGATTGATTAAACCCAGACCAGTTGACTGGGGGTGAGTGTGTGATTTGCTCAAACACTCCGTCCATCATCCCCTTTGGTATCGCTTTGTTTGCCCTAAGTTGGCAGGGTATGCCCAGAAGTGGGTCCCTTGCCCACTTTGCCACTGGATTCAAGATAGCCTGGCTGATGAGGGTTATGAATCCGAAACCGGTCCCAGGATGCTTGTTTCCCTTCCAGGGAAGACATGGCTTGGCAGTTCGGGCTGGACTGTTCCCATGAGGCACAGGGTCAGACTGATTTGTATGTGGCCATGTCTGAACTGGGGTGGTGGAGTGAGCTAAAGAATGATGACGGATTAAACCCAGATCAGTTGACTGGGGGTGAGTGTTTGTTTTGCTCAAACGCTCCGTCCATCATCCCCTTTGGTATTGCTATGTTCGCCCTAAGTTGGCAGGGTATGCCCAGACATGGGTCCCTTGCCCACTTTGCCACTGGATTCAAGATAGCCTGGCTGATGAGGGTTATGAATCCGAAACCTGTCCCAGGATGCTTGTTTCCGGTCCAGGGAAGACATGGCTTGGCAGTTCGGGCTGGACTGTTTCCATGAGGCACAGGGTCAGACTGATTTGCATATGGCCATGTCTGAACTTGGGTGGTGGAGTGAGCTAAAGAATGATGATGGATTAAACTCAGATCAGTTGACCGGGGGTGAGTGTTTAATTTGCTCAAACGCTCCGTCCATCATCCCCTTTGGTATCGCTTTGTTCGCCTTAAGTTGGCAGGGTATGCCCAGACGTGGGTCTCTTGCTCACTTTGACACTGGATTCAAGATAGCCTGGCTGATGAGGGTAATGAACCCGAAACCAGTCCCAGGATGCTTGTTTCCGGTCCAGGAAAGACATGGCTTGGCAGTTCAGGCTGGACTGTTTCCATGAGGCACAGGGTCAGACTGATTTGCATATGGCCATCTGAACTGGGGTGGTGGAGTGAGCTAAAGAATGATGATGGATTAAACCCAGATTAGTTGACTGGCGGTGAGTGTTTGATTTGCTCAAACGCTCCGTCCATCATCCCCTTTGGTATCGCTTTGTTCGCCATAAGTTGGCAGGGTATGCCCAGACGTGGGTCCCTTGCTCACTTTGCCACTGGATTCAAGATAGCCTGGCTGATGTGAGTTACAACCCTAAACCGGTCCCAGGATGCTTGTTTCCGGTCCCGGGAAGACATGGCTTGGCAGTTCGGGCTGGACTGTTCCCATGAGGCACAGGGTCAGACTGATTTTCATATGGCCATGTCTGAACTGGGGTTGTGGAGTGAGCTAAAGAATGATGATGGATTAAACCGAGATAAGTTGTCTGGGGGTGAGTGTTTGATTTGCTCAAACGCTCCGTCCATCATCCCCTTTGGTATCGCTTTGTTCGCCCTAAGTTGGCAGGGTATGCCCAGACGTGGGTCCCTTGCTCACTTTGCCACTGGATTCAAGATAGCCTGGCTGATGAGGGTTATGAACCCGAAACCGGTCCCAGGATGCTTGCTTCCAGTCCAGGGAAGACATGGCTTGGCAGTTCGGGCTGGACTGTTACCATGAGGCACAGGGTCAGACTGATTTGCATATGGCCATGTCTGAACTGGGGTGGTGGTTTAGTGAGCTAAAGAATGATGATAGATTTAACCCAGATCAGTTGACTGGGGGTGAGTGTTTGATTTGCTCGAACGCTCCGTCCATCATCCCCTTTGGTATCGCTTTGTTTGCCCTAAGTTGGCAGGGTTTGCCCAGAAGTGGGTCCCTTGCCCACTTTGTCACTGGATTCAAGATAGCCTGGCTGATGAGGGTTATGAATCCGAAACCGGTCCCAGGATACTTGTTTCTGGTCCAGGGAAGACATGGCTTGGCAGTTCGGGCTGGACTGTTCCCATGAGGCACAGGGTCACACTGATTTGCATATGGCCATGTCTGAACTGGGGTGGTGGGGTGAGCTAAAGAATGATGATGGATTAAACCCAGATCAGTTGACTGGGGGTAAGTGTTTGTTTTGCTCAAACGCTCCGTCCATCATCCCCTTTGGTATTTCTTTGTTCGCCCTAAGTTGGCAGGGTATGCCCAGATGTGGGTCCCTTGCCCACTTTGCCACTGGATTCAAGATGGCCTGGCTGATGAGGGTTATGAATCCGAAACCGGTCCCAGGATGCTTGTTTCCGGTCCAGGGAAGACATGGCTTGGCAGTTCGGGTTGGACTGTTCCCATGAGGCACAGGGCAGACTGATTTGCATATGGCCATGTCTGAACTGGGGTGGTGGAGTGAGCTAAAGAATGGTGATGGTTTAAACCCAGATCAGTTGACTGGGGGTGAGTGTTTGATTTGCTCAAACGCTCCGTCCATCATCCCCTTTGGTATCGCTTTGTTCGCCCTAAGTTGGCAGGGTATGTCCAGATGTGGGTCCCTTGCTCACTTTGCCACTGGATTCAAGATAGCCTGGCTGATGAGGGTTTTATACCCGAAACCGGTCCCAGGATGCTTGTTTTCGGTCCAGAGAAGACATGGCTTGGCAGTTAGGGCTGGACTTTTCCCATGAGGCTCAGGGTCAGACTGATTTGCATATGGCCATGTCTAAACTGGGGTGGTGGAGTGAGCTAAAGAATGATGATGGATTAAACCCAGATCAGTTGACTGGGGGTGAGTGTTTGATTTGCTCAAACGGTCTGTCCATCATCCCGTTTGGTTTCGCTTTGTTCGCCCTAAGTTGGCAGGGTATGTCCAGATGTGGGTCCCTTGCTCACTTTGCCACTGGATTCAAGATAGCCTGGCTGATGAGGGTTATGAACCTGAAACCGGTCCGAGGATGCTTGTTTCCGGTTCAGGGAAGACATGGATTGGCACTTCGGGCTGGACTGTTCCCATGACGCACAGGGTCAGACTGATTTGCATATGGCCATGTCTGAACTGGGGTGGTGGAGTGAGCTAAAAAATGATGATGGATTAAACCCAGATCAGTTGACTGGGGGTGAATGTTTGATTTGCTCAAATGCTCCGTCCATCATCCCCTTTGGTATCGCTTTGTTCGTCCTAAGATGGCAGGGTATGCCCGGACGTAGGTCCCTTGCTCACTTTGCCACTGGATTCAAGATAGCCTGGCTGATGAGGGTTATAAACCCGAAACCGGTCCCAGGATGCTTGTTTCCGGTCCCGGGAAGACATGGCTTGGCAGTTCGGGCTGGACTGTTTCCATGAGGCACAGGGTCAGACTGATTTTCATATGGCCATGTCTGAACTGAGGTGGTGGAGTGAGCTAAAGAATAATGATGGATTAAACCGAGATAAGTTGTCTGGGGGTGAGTGTTTGATTTGCTCAAACGCTCTGTCCATCATCCCCTTTGGTATCGCTTTGTTCGCCCTAAGTTGGCAGGGTATGCCCAGACGTTGGTCCCTTGCTCACTTTGCCACTGGATTCAAGATAGCCTGGCTGATGAGGGTTATGAACCCGAAACCGGTCCCAGGATGCTTACTTCCAGTCCAGGGAAGACATGGCTTGGCAGTTCGGGCTGGACTGTTACCATGAGGCACAGGGTCAGACTGATTTGCATATGGCCATGTCTGAACTGGGGTGGTGGTTTAGTGAGCTAAAGAATGATGATAGATTTAACCCAGATCAGTTGACTGGGGGTGAGTGTTTGATTTGCTCGAACGCTCTGTCCATCATCCCCTTTGGTATCGCTTTGTTTGCCCTAAGTTGGCAGGGTATGCCCAGAAGTGGGTCCCTTGCCCACTTTGTCACTGGATTCAAGATAGCCTGGCTGATGAGGGTTATGAATCCGAAACCGGTCCCAGGATACTTGTTTCTGGTCCAGGGAAGACATGGCTTGGCAGTTCGGGCTGGACTGTTCCCATGAGGCACAGGGTCACACTGATTTGCATATGGCCATGTCTGAACTGGGGTGGTGGGGTGAGCTAAAGAATGATGGTGGATTAAACCCAGATCAGTTGACTGTGGGTGAGTGTATGTTTTGCTCAAACGCTCCGTCCATCATCCCCTTTGGTATTTCTTTGTTCGCCCTAAGTTGGCAGGGTATGCCCAGATGTGGGTCCCTTGCCCACTTTGCCACTGGATTCAAGATGGCCTGGATGATGAGGGTTATGAATCCGAAACCGGTCCCAGGATGCTTGTTTCCGGTCCAGGGAAGACATGGCTTGGCAGTTCGGGTTTGACTGTTCCCATGAGGCACAGGGCAGACTGATTTGCATATGGCCATGTCTGAACTGGGGTGGTGGGGTGAGCTAAAGAATGATGATGGATTAAACCCAGATCAGTTGACTGGGGGTGAGTGTTTTTTATTTGCCCAAACGCTCCGTCTATCATCCCGTTTGGTATCGCTTTGTTCGCCCTAAGTTGGCAGGGTATGTACAGATGTGGGTCCCTTGCTCACTTTGCCACTGGATTCAAGATAGCCTGGCTGATGAGGGTTATGTATCTGAAACCGGTCCCAGGATGCTTGTTTCCGGTTCAGGGAAGACATGGATTGGCACTTCGGGCTGGACTGTTCCCATGAGGCACAGGGTCAGACTGATTTGCATATGGCCATGTCTGAACTGGGGTGGTGGAGTGAGCTAAAGAATGATGATGGATTAAACCCAGATCAGTTGACCGGGGGTGAGTGTTCAATTTGCTCAAACGCTCCGTTCATCATCCCCTTTGGTATCGCTTTGTTCGCCTTAAGTTGGCAGGGTATGCCCAGACGTGGGTCCCTTGCTCACTTTGACACTGGATTCAAGATAGCCTGGCTGATGAGGGTTATGAACCCAAAACCGGTCCCAGGATGCTTGTTTCCGGTCCAGGAAAGACATGGCTTGGCAGTTCAGGCTGGACTGTTTCCATGAGGCACAGGGTCAGACTGATTTGCATATGGCCATGTCTGAACTGGGGTGGTGGAGTGAGCTAAAGAATGATGATGGATTAAACCCAAATCAGTTGACTGGGGGTGAGTGTTTGATTTGCTCAAACGCTCCATCAATCATCCCTTTTGGTATCGCTTTGTTTGCCCTAAGTTGGCAGGGTATGCCCAGACGTGGGTCCCTTGCTGACTTTGCCACTGGATTCAAGATAGCCTGTCTGATGAGGGTTATGAACCCGAAACCAGTCCCAGGATGCTTGTTTCCGGTCCAGGGAAGAAAAGGCTTGGCAGTTCGGGCTGGACTGTTCCCATGAGGCTCAGGGTCAGACTGATTTGCATATGGCCATGTCTGAACTGGGGTGGTGGAGTGAGCTAAAGAATGATGATGGATTAAACCCAGATCAGTTGACTGGGGGTGAGTGTTTGATTTGCTCAAACGGTCCGTCCATCATCCCGTTTGGTTTCGCTTTGTTCGCCGTAAGTTGGCAGGGTATGTCCAGATGTGGGTCCCTTGCTCACTTTGCCACTGGATTCAAGATAGCCTGGCTGATGAGGGTTATGAACCTGAAACCGGTCCGAGGATGCTTGTTTCCGGTTCAGGGAAGACATGGATTGGCACTTCGGGCTGGACTGTTCCCATGACGCACAGGGTCAGACTGATTTGCATATGGCCATGTCTGAACTGGGGTGGTGGAGTGAGCTAAAAAATGATGATGGATTAAACCCAGATCAGTTGACTGGGGGTGAGTGTTTGATTTGCTCAAATGCTCCGTCCATCATCCCCTTTGGTATCGCTTTGTTCGTCCTAAGATGGCAGGGTATGCCCGGACGTAGGTCCCTTGCTCACTTTGCCACTGGATTCAAGATAGCCTGGCTGATGAGGGTTATAAACCCGAAACCGGTCCCAGGATGCTTGTTTCCGGTCCCGGGAAGACATGGCTTGGCAGTTCGGGCTGGACTGTTCCCATGAGGCACAGGGTCTGACTGATTTTCATATGGCCATGTCTGAACTGAGGTGGTGGAGTGAGCTAAAGAATAATGATGGATTAAACTGAGATAAGTTGTCTGGGGGTGAGTGTTTGATTTGCTCAAACGCTCTGTCCATCATCCCCTTTGGTATCGCTTTGTTCGCCCTAAGTTGGCAGGGTATGCCCAGACGTGGGTCCCTTGCTCACTTTGCCACTGGATTCAAGATAGCCTGGCTGATGAGGGTTATGAACCCGAAACCGGTCCCAGGATGCTTACTTCCAGTCCAGGGAAGACATGGCTTGGCAGTTCGGGCTGGACTGTTACCATGAGGCACAGGGTCAGACTGATTTGCATATGGCCATGTCTGAACTGGGGTGGTGGTTTAGTGAGCTAAAGAATGATGATAGATTTAACCCAGATCAGTTGACTGGGGGTGAGTGTTTGATTTGCTCGAACGCTCTGTCCATCATCCCCTTTGGTATTGCTTTGTTTGCCCTATGTTGGCAGGGTATGCCCAGAAGTGGGTCCCTTGCCCACTTTGTCACTGGATTCAAGATAGCCTGGCTGATGAGGGTTATGAATCCGAAACCGGTCCCAGGATACTTGTTTCTGGTCCAGGGAAGACATGGCTTGGTAGTTCGGGCTGGACTGTTCCCATGAGGCACAGGGTCAGACTGATTTGCATATTGCCATGTCTGAACTGGGGTGGTGGAGTGAGCTAAAGAATGATGATGGATTAAACCCAGATCAGTTGACTGGGGGTGAGTGTTTGTTTTGCTCAAACGCTCCGTCCATCATCCCCTTTGGTATCGCGTTGTTCGCCCTAAGTTGGCAGGGTATGCCCAGATGTGGGTCCCTTGCTAACTTTGGCACTGGATTCAAGGTAGCCTGGCAGATGAGGGTTATGAACGCGAAACCCGTCCAGGACACTTGTTTCTGGTCCAGGGAAGACATGGCTTGGCAGTTCGGGCCGGACTATTCCCATGAGGCACAGGGTCACACTGATTTGCATATGGCCATGTCTGAACTGGGGTGGTGGGGTGAGCTAAAGAATGATGATGGATTAAACCCAGATCAGTTGACTGGGGGTAAGTGTTTGTTTTGCTCAAACGCTGCGTCCATCATCCCCTTTGGTATCGCTTTGTTCGCCCTAAGTTGGCAGGGTATGCCCAGACGTGGGTCCCTTGCTCACTTTGCCACTGGATTCAAGATAGCCTGGCTGATGAGGGTTATGAACCCGAAACCGGTCCCAGGAAGCTTGTTTCCGGTTCAGAGAAGACATGGCTTGGCAGTTCGGGCTGGACTTTTCCCATGAGGCACAGGGTCAGACTGATTTGCATATGGCCATGTCTGAACTGGGGTGGTGGAGTGAGCTAAAGAATGATGATGGATTAAACCCAGATCAGTTTACTTGGGGTGAGTGTTGTTTATTTGCCCAAACGCTCCGTCTATCATCCCGTTTGGAATCGCTTTGTTCGCCCTAAGTTGGCAGGGTATGTACAGATGTGGGTCCCTTGCTCACTTTGCCACTGGATTCAAGATAGCCTGGCTGATGAGGGTTATGAATCTGAAACCGGTCCCAGGATGCTTGTTTCCGGGTCAGGGAAGACATGGATTGGCACTTCGGGCTGGACTGTTCCCATGAGGCACAGGGTCAGACTGATTTGCATATGGCCATGTCTGAACTGGGGTGGTGGAGTGAGCTAAAGAATGATGATGGATTAAACCCAGATCAGTTGACCGGGGGTGAGTGTTTAATTTGCTCAAACGCTCCGTCCATCATCCCCTTTGGTATCGCTTTGTTCGCCTTAAGTTGGCAGGGTATGCCCAGACGTGGGTCCCTTGCTCACTTTGACACTGGATTCAAGATAGCCTGGCTGATGAGGGTTATGAACCCAAAACCGGTCCCAGGATGCTTGTTTCCAGTCCAGGAAAGACATGGCTTGGCAGATCAGGCTGGACTGTTTCCATGAGGCACAGGGTCAGACTGATTTGCATATGGCCATGTCTGAACTGGGGTGGTGGAGTGAGCTAAAGAATGATGATTGATTAAACCCAGACCAGTTGACTGGGGGTGAGTGTTTGATTTGCTCAAATGCTCCGTCCATCATCCCCTTTAGTATTGATTTGTTCACCCTAAGTTGGCAGGGTATGCCCAGACGTGGGTCCCTTGATCACTTTGCCACTGGATTCAAGATAGTGTGGCTGATGAGGGTTATGAACCCAAAACTGGTCCCAGGATGCTTGTTTCCAGTCCAGGGAAGATATGGATTGGCAGTTCAGGCTGGATTGTTACCATGAGGCACAGGGTCAGACTGATTTGCATATGGCCATGTCTGAACTGGGGTGGTGGTTTAGTGAGCTAAAGAATGATGATGGTTTTAACCCAGATCAGTTGACTGGGGGTGAGTGTGTGATTTGCTCAAACACTCCGTCCATCATCCCCTTTGGTATCGCTTTGTTTGCCCTAAGTTGGCAGGGTATGCCCAGAAGTGGGTCCCTTGCCCACTTTGCCACTGGATTCAAGATAGCCTGGCTGATGAGGGTTATGAATCCGAAACCGGTCCCAGGATGCTTGTCTCCCTTCCAGGGAAGACATGGCTTGGCAGTTCGGGCTGGACTGTTCCCATGAGGCACAGGGTCAGACTGATTTGTATATGGCCATGTCTGAACTGGGGTGGTGGAGTGAGCTAAAGAATGATGACGGATTAAACCCAGATCAGTTGACTGGGGGTGAGTGTTTGTTTTGCTCAAATGCTCCGTCCATCATCCCCTTTGGTATTGCTATGTTCGCCCTAAGTTGGCAGGGTATGCCCAGACATGGGTCCCTTGCCCACTTTGCCACTGGATTCAAGATAGCCTGGCTGATGAGGGTTATAAATCCGAAACCTGTCCCAGGATGCTTGTTTCCGGTCCAGGGAAGACATGGCTTGGCAGTTCGGGCTGGACTGTTTCCATGAGGCACAGGGTCAGACTGATTTGCATATGGCCATGTCTGAACTTGGGTGGTGGAGTGAGCTAAAGAATGATGATGGATTAAACTCAGATCAGTTGACCGGGGGTGAGTGTTTAATTTGCTCAAACGCTCCGTCCATCATCCCCTTTGGTATCGCTTTGTTCGCCTTAAGTTGGCAGGGTATGCCCAGACGTGGGTCTCTTGCTCACTTTGACACTGGATTCAAGATAGCCTGGCTGATGAGGGTAATGAACCCGAAACCAGTCCCAGGATGCTTGTTTCCAGTCCAGGAAAGACATGGCTTGGCAGTTCAGGCTGGACTGTTTCCATGAGGCACAGGGTCAGACTGATTTGCATATGGCCATCTGAACTGGGGTGGTGGAGTGAGCTAAAGAATGATGATGGATTAAACCCAGATCAGTTGACTGGGGGTGAGTGTTTGATTTGCTCAAACCCTCCGTCCATCATCCCCTTTGGAATCGCTTTGTTCGCCCTAAGTTAACAGGGTATGCCCAGACGTGGGTCCCTTGCTCACTTTGCCACTGGATTCAAGATAGCCTGTCTGATGAGGGTTATAAACCCGAAACCGGTCCCAGGATGCTTGTTTTCGGTCCAGAGAAGACATGGCTTGGCAGTTAGGGCTGGACTTTTCCCATGAGGCACAGGGTCAGACTGATTTGCATATGGCCATGTCTGAACTGGGGTGGTGGAGTGAGCTAAAGAATGATGATGGATTAAACCCAGATCAGTTGACTTGGGGTGAGTGTTTGATTTGCTCAAACGCTCCGTCCATCATCCCGTTGGTTTCGCTTTGTTCGCCCTAAGTTGGCAGGGTATGTCCAGATGTGGGTCCCTTGCTCACTTTGCCACTGGATTCAAGATAGCCTGGCTGATGAGGGTTATGAACCTGAAACCGGTCCGAGGATGCTTGTTTCCGGTTCAGGGAAGACATGGATTGGCACTTCGGGCTGGACTGTTCCCATGACGCACAGGGTCAGACTGATTTGCATATGGCCATGTCTGAACTGGGGTGGTGGAGTGAGCTAAAAAATGATGATGGATTAAACCCAGATCAGTTGACTGGGGGTGAGTGTTTGATTTGCTCAAATGCTCCGTCCATCATCCCCTTTGGTATCGCTTTGTTCGTCCTAAGATGGCAGGGTATGCCCGGACGTAGGTCCCTTGCTCACTTTGCCACTGGATTCAAGATAGCCTGGCTGATGAGCGTTATGAACCCGAAACCGGTCCCAGGATGCTTGTTTCTGGTCCCGGGAAGACATGGCTTGGCAGTTCGGGCTGGACTGTTCCCATGAGGCACAGGGTCAGACTGATTTTCATATGGCCATGTCTGAACTGGGGTGGTGGAGTGAGCTAAAGAATAATGATGGATTAAACCGAGATAAGTTGTCTGGGGTGAGTGTTTGATTTGCTCAAACGCTCTGTCCATCATCCCCTTTGGTATCGCTTTGTTCGCCCTAAGTTGGCAGGGTAGGCCCAGACGTGGGTCCATTGCTCACTTTGCCACTGGATTCAAGATAGCCTGGCTGATGAGGGTTATGAACCCGAAACCGGTCCCAGGATGCTTGCTTCCAGTCCAGGGAAGACATGGCTTGGCAGTTCGGGCTGGACTGTTACCATGAGGCACAGGGTCAGACTGATTTGCATATGGCCATGTCTGAACTGGGGTGGTGGTTTAGTGAGCTAAAGAATGATGATAGATTTAACCCAGATCAGTTGACTGGGGGTGAGTGTTTGATTTGCTCGAACGCTCTGTCCATCATCCCCTTTGGTATCGCTTTGTTTGCCCTAAGTTGGCAGGGTATGCCCAGAAGTGGGTCCCTTGCCCACTTTGTCACTGGATTCAAGATAGCCTGGCTGATGAGGGTTATGAATCTGAAACCGGTCCCAGGATACTTGTTTCTGGTCCAGGGAAGACATGGCTTGGCAGTTCGGGCTGGACTGTTCCCATGAGGCACAGGGTCACACTGATTTGCATATGGCCATGTCTGAACTGGGGTGGTGGGGTGAGCTAAAGAATGATGGTGGATTAAACCCAGATCAGTTGACTGTGGGTGAGTGTTTGTTTTGCTCAAACGCTCCGTCCATCATCCCCTTTGGTATTTCTTTGTCCGCCCTAAGTTGGCAGGGTATGCCCAGATGTGGGTCCCTTGCCCAATTTGCCACTGGATTCAAGATGGCCTGGCTGATGAGGGTTATGAATCCGAAACCGGTCCCAGGATACTTGTTTCTGGTCCAGGGAAGACATGGCTTGGCAGTTCGGGTTGGACTGTTCCCATGAGGCACAGGGCAGACTGATTTGCATATGGCCATGTCTTAACTGGGGTGGTGGAGTGAGCTAAAGAATGGTGATGGTTTAAACCCAGATCAGTTGACTGGGGGTGAGTGTTTGATTTGCTCAAACGCTCCGTCCATCATCCCCTTTGGTTTCGCTTTGTTTGCCCTAAGTTGGCAGGGTATGCCCAGAAGTGGGTCCCTTGCCCACTTTGTCACTGGATTCAAGATAGCCTGGCTGATGAGGGTTATGAATCCGAAACCGGTCCCAGGATACTTGTTTCTGGTCCAGGGAAGACATGGCTTGGCAGTTCGGGCTGGACTTTTCCCATGAGGCACAGGGTCAGACTGATTTGCATATGGCCATGTCTGAACTGGGGTGGTGGGGTGAGCTAAAGAATGATGATGGATTAAACCCAGATCAGTTGACCGGGGGTGAGTGTTTAATTTGCTCAAACGCTCCGTCCATCATCCCCTTTGGTATCGCTTTGTTCGCCTTAAGTTGGCAGGGTATGCCCAGACGTGGGTCCCTTGCTCACTTTGACACTGGATTCAAGATAGCCTGGCTGATGAGGGTTATGAACCCGAAACCGGTCCCAGGATGCTTGTTTCCGGTCCAGGAAAGACATGGCTTGGCAGTTCAGGCTGGACTGTTTCCATGAGGCACAGGGTCAGACTGATTTGCATATGGTCATGTTTGAACTGGGGTGGTGGAGTGAGCTAAAAAATGATGATTGATTAAACCCAGACCAGTTGACTGGGGGTGAGTGTTTGATTTGCTCAAATGTTCCGTCCATCATCCCCTTTAGTATCGATTTGTTCGCCCTAAGTTGGCAGGGTATGCCCAGACGTGGGTCCCTTGATCACTTTGCCACTGGATTCAAGATAGTGTGGCTGATGAGGGTTATGAACCCAAAACTGGTCCCAGGATGCTTGTTTCCAGTCCAGGGAATATGTGGATTGGCAGTTCAGGCTGGATTGTTACCATGAGGCACAGGGTCAGACTGATTTGCATATGGCCATGTCTGAACTGGGGTGGTGGAGTGAGCTAAAGAATAATGATGGATTTAACCCAGATCAGTTGACTGGGGGTGAGTGTGTGATTTGCTCAAACACTCCGTCCATCATCCCCTTTGGTATCGCTTTGTTTGCCCTAAGTTGGCAGGGTATGCCCAGAAGTGGGTCCCTTGCCCACTTTGCCACTGGATTCAAGATAGCCTGGCTGATGAGGGTTATGAATCCGAAACCGGTCCCAGGATGCTTGTTTCCGGTCCAGGGAAGACATGGCTTGGCAGTTCGGGCTGGACTGTTCCCATGAGGCACAGGGTCAGACTGATTTGCATATGGCCATGTCTGAACTTGGGTGGTGGAGTGAGCTAAAGAATGATGATGGATTAAACTCAGATCAGTTGACCGGGGGTGAGTGTTTAATTTGCTCAAACGCTCCGTCCATCATCCCCTTTGGTATCGCTTTGTTCGCCTTAAGTTGGCAGGGTATGCCCAGACGTGGGTCTCTTGCTCACTTTGACACTGGATTCAAGATAGCCTGGCTGATGAGGGTTATGAACCCGAAACCAGTCTCAGGATGCTTGTTTCCGGTCCAGGAAAGACATGGCTTGGCAGTTCAGGCTGGACTGTTTCCATGAGGCACAGGGTCAGACTGATTTGCATATGGCCATCTGAACTGGGGTGGTGGAGTGAGCTAAAGAATGATGATGGATTAAACCCAGATCAGTTGACTGGGGGTGAGTGTTTGATTTGCTCAAACCCTCCGTCCATCATCCCCTTTGGTATCGCTTTGATCGCCCTAAATTGGCAGGGTATGCCCAGACGTGGGTCCCTTGCTCACTTTGCCACTGGATTCAAGATAGCCTGGCTGATGAGGGTTATAAACCCGAAACCGGTCCCAGGATGCTTGTTTTCGGTCCAGAGAAGACATGGCTTGGCAGTTAGGGCTGGACTTTTCCCATGAGGCACAGGGTCAGACTGATTTGCATATGGCCCTGTCTGAACTGGGGTGGTGGAGTGAGCTAAAGAATGATGATGGATTAAACCCAGATCAGATGACTGGGGGTGAGTGTTTGATTTGCTCAAACGCTCCGTCAATCATCCCCTTTGGTATCGCTTTGTTCGCCCTAAGTTTGCAGGGTATGCCCAGGTATGGGTCCCTTGCCCACTTTGCCACTGGATTCAAGATAGCCTGGCTGATGAGGGTTATGAATCCGAAACCGGTCCGAGGATGCTTCTTTCCGGTCCAGGGAAGACATGGCTTGGCAGTTTGGGTTGGACTGTTCCCATGAGGCACAGGGTCAGACTGATTTGCATATGGCCATGTCTGAACTGGGGTGGTGGAGTGAGCTAAAGAATGATGATGGATTAAACCCAGATCAGTTGACTGGGGTGAGTGTTTGATTTGCTCAAACCCTCCGTCCATCATTCCCTTTGGTATCACTTTGTTCGCCCTAAGTTGGCAGGGTATGCCCAGACGTGGGTCCCTTGCTCACTTTGCCACTGGATTCAAGATAGTCTGGCTGATGAGGGTTATGAACCCGAAACGGGTCCCAGGATGCTTGTTTTCGGTCCAGAGAAGACATGGCCTTGCAGTTCGGGCTGGACTTTTCCCATGAGGCACAGGGTCAGACAGATTTGCATATGGCCATGTCTGAACTGGGGTGGTGGAGTGAGCTAAAGAATGATGATGGATTAAACCCAGATCAGTTGACTGGGGGTGAGTGTTTGATTTGCTCAAACGCTCCGTCCATCATCCCGTTTGGTATCGCTTTGTTCCCCCTAAGTTGGCAGGGTATGTCCAGATGTTGGTCCCTTGCTCACTTTGCCACTGGATTTAAGATAGCCTGGCTGATGAGGGTTATGAACCTGAAACCAGTCCGAGGATGCTTGTTTCCGGTTCAGGGAAGACATGGATTGGCACTTCGGGCTGGACTGTTCCCATGAGGCACAGGGTCAGACTGATTTGCATATGGCCATGTCTGAACTGGGGTGGTGGAGTGAGCTAAAGAATGATGATGGATTAAACCCAGATCAGTTGACTGGGGGTGAGTGTTTGATTTGCCCAAACGCTCTGTCCATCATCCCCTTTGGTATCGCTTTGTTCGTCCTAAGTTGGCAGGCTATGCCCAGACGTAGGTCCCTTGCTCACTTTGCCACTGGATTCAAGATAGCCTGGCTGATGAGGGTTATGAACCCAAAACCGGTCCCAGGATGCTTGTTTCAGGTCCAGGGAAGACATGGCTTGGCAGTTCGGGCTGGACTATTCCCATGAGGCACAGGGTCAGACTGATTTGTATATGGCCATGTCTGAACTGGGGTGGTGGAGTGAGCTAAAGAATGATGATGGATTGAACCCAGATCAGTTGACTGGGGGTGAGTGTTTGATTTGCTCAAACGCTCCATCCATCATCCCCTTTGGTATCGCTTTGTTTGCCCTAAGTTGGCAGGGTATGCCCAGACGTGGGTCCCTTGCTCACGTTGCCACTGGATTCAAGATAGCCTGTCTGATGAGGGTTATGAACCCGAAACCTGTCCCAGGATGCTTGTTTCCGGTCCAGGGAAGACAAGGCTTGGCAGTTTGGGCTGGACTGTTCCCATGAGGCACAGGGTCAGACTGATTTGCATATTGCCATGTCTGAACTGGGGTGGTGGAGTGAGCTAAAGAATGATGATGAATTAAACCCAGATCAGTTGACTGGGGGTGAGTGTTTGTTTTGCTCAAACGCTCCGTCCATCATCCCCTTTGGTATCGCTTTGTTCGCCCTAAGTTGGCAGGGTATGCCCAGGTGTGGGTCCCTTGCCCACTTTGCCACTGGATTCAAGATAGCCTGGCTGATGAGGGTTATGAATCTGAAACCGGTCCGAGGATGCTTCTTTCCGGTCCAGGGAAGACATGGCTTGGCAGTTCGGGTTGGACTGTTCCCATGAGGCACATGGTCAGACTGATTTGCATATGGCCATGTCTGAACTGGGGTGGTGGAGTGAGCTAAAGAATGATGATGGATTAAACCCAGATCAGTTGACTGGGGTGAGTGTTTGATTTGTCCAAACCCTCCGTCCATCATTCCCTTTGGTATCACTTTGTTCGCCCTAAGTTGGCAGGGTATGCCCAGACGTGGGTCCCTTGCTCACTTTGCCACTGGATTCAAGATAGTCTGGCTGATGAGGGTTATGAACCCGAAACGGGTCCCAGGATGCTTGTTTTCGGTCCAGAGAAGACATGGCCTTGCAGTTCGGGCTGGACTTTTCCCATGAGGCACAGGGTCAGACTGATTTGCATATGGCCATGTCTGAACTGGGGTGGTGGAGTGAGCTAAAGAATGATGATGGATTAAACCCAGATCAGTTGACTGGGGGTGAGTGTTTGATTTGCTCAAACGCTCCGTCCATCATCCCGTTTGGTATCGCTTTGTTTGCCCTAAGTTGGCAGGGTATGTCCAGATGTGGGTCCCTTGCTCACTTTGCCACTGGATTCAAGATAGCCTGGCTGATGAGGGTTATGAACCTGAAACCGGTCCGAGGATGCTTGTTTCCGGTTCAGGGAAGTCATGGATTGGCAGTTCGGGCTGGACTGTTCCCATGACGCACAGGGTCAGACTGATTTGCATATGGCCATGTCTGAACTTGGGTGGTGGAGTGAGCTAAAGAATGATGATGGATTAAACTCAGATCAGTTGACCGGGGGTGAGTGTTTAATTTGCTCAAACGCTCCGTCCATCATCCCCTTTGGTATCGCTTTGTTTGCCCTAAGTTGGCAGGGTATGCCCAGACGTGGGTCCCTTGCTCACTTTGCCACCGGATTCAAGATAGCCTTGCTGATGAGGGTTATAAACCCGAAACCGGTCCCAGGATGCTTGTTTTCGGTCCAGAGAAGACATGGCTTGGCAGTTAGGGCTGGACTTTTCCCATGAGGCACAGGGTCAGACTGATTTGCATATGGCCATGTCTGAACTGAGGTGGTTGAGTGAGCTAAAGAATGATGATGGATTAAACCCAGATCAGTTGACTGGGGGTGAGTGTTTGATTTGCTGAAACCCTCCGTCCATCATCCCCTTTGGTATCGCTTTGTTCGCCCTAAGTTGGCAGGGTATGTCCAGATGTTGGTCCCTTGCTCACTTTGCCACTGGATTTAAGATAGCCTGGCTGATGAGGGTTATGAACCTGAAACCGGTCCGAGGATGCTTGTTTCCGGTTCAGGGAAGACATGGATTGGCACTTCGGGCTGGACTGTTCCCATGAGGCACAGGGTCAGACTGATTTGCATATGGCCATGTCTGAACTGGGGTGGTGGAGTGAGCTAAAGAATGATGATGGATTAAACCCAGATCAGTTGACTGGGGGTGAGTGTTTGATTTGCTCAAACGCTCCGTCTATCATCCCCTTTGGTATCGCTTTGTTCGTCCTAAGTTGGCAGGCTATGCCCAGACGTAGGTCCCTTGCTCACTTTGCCACTGGATTCAAGATAGCCTGGCTGATGAGGGTTATGAACCCAAAACCGGTCCCAGGATGCTTGTTTCAGGTCCAGGGAAGACATGGCTTGGCAGTTCGGGCTGGACTATTCCCATGAGGCACAGGGTCAGACTGATTTGCATATGGCCATGTCTGAACTGGGGTGGTGGAGTGAGCTAAAGAATGATGATGGATTAAACCCAGATCAGTTGACTGGGGGTGAGTGTTTGATTTGCTCAAACGCTCCGTCCATCATCCCCTTTGGTATCGCTTTGTTCGTCCTAAGTTGGCAGGCTATGCCCAGACGTAGGTCCCTTGCTCACTTTGCCACTGGATTCAAGATAGCCTGGCTGATGAGGGTTATGAACCCAAAACCGGTCCCAGGATGCTTGTTTCAGGTCCAGGGAAGACATGGCTTGGCAGTTCGGGCTGGACTATTCCCATGAGGCACAGGGTCAGACTGATTTGCATATGGCCATGTCTGAACTGGGGTGGTGGAGTGAGCTAAAGAATGATGATGGATTAAACCCAGATCAGTTGACTGGGGGTGAGTGTTTGATTTGCTCAAACGCTCCGTCCATCATCCCCTTTGGTATCGCTTTGTTCGTCCTAAGTTGGCAGGCTATGCCCAGACGTAGGTCCCTTGCTCACTTTGCCACTGGATTCAAGATAGCCTGGCTGATGAGGGTTATGAACCCAAAACCGGTCCCAGGATGCTTGTTTCAGGTCCAGGGAAGACATGGCTTGGCAGTTCGGGCTGGACTATTCCCATGAGGCACAGGGTCAGACTGATTTGCATATGGCCATGTCTGAACTGGGGTGGTGGAGTGAGCTAAAGAATGATGATGGATTGAACCCAGATTAGTTGACTGGGGGTGAGTGTTTGATTTGCTCAAACGCTCCATCCATCATCCCCTTTGGTATCGCTTTGTTTGCCCTAAGTTGGCAGGGTATGCCCAGACGTGGGTCCCTTGCTCACGTTGCCACTGGATTCAAGATAGCCTGTCTGATGAGGGTTATGAACCCGAAACCTGTCCCAGGATGCTTGTTTCCGGTCCAGGGAAGACAAGGCTTGGCAGTTTGGGCTGGACTGTTCCCATGAGGCACAGGGTCAGACTGATTTGCATATTGCCATGTCTGAACTGGGGTGGTGGAGTGAGCTAAAGAATGATGATGAATTAAACCCAGATCAGTTGACTGGGGGTGAGTGTTTGTTTTGCTCAAACGCTCCGTCCATCATCCCCTTTGGTATCGCTTTGTTCGCCCTAAGTTGGCAGGGTATGCCCAGGTGTGGGTCCCTTGCCCACTTTGCCACTGGATTCAAGATAGCCTGGCTGATGAGGGTTATGAATCCGAAACCGGTCCGAGGATGCTTCTTACCGGTCCAGGGAAGACATGGCTTGGCAGTTCGGGTTGGACTGTTCCCATGAGGCACATGGTCAGACTGATTTGCATATGGCCATGTCTGAACTGGGGTGGTGGAGTGAGCTAAAGAATGATGATGGATTAAACCCAGATCAGTTGACTGGGGTGAGTGTTTGATTTGCTCAAACCCTCCGTCCATCATTCCCTTTGGTATCACTTTGTTCGCCCTAAGTTGGTAGGGTATGCCCAGACGTGGGTCCCTTGTTCACTTTGCCACTGGATTCAAGATAGCCTGGCTGATGAGGGTTATGAACCTGAAACCGGTCCGAGGATGCTTGTTTCCGGTTCAGGGAAGACATGGATTGGCACTTCGGGCTGGACTGTTCCCATGACGCACAGGGTCAGACTGATTTGCATATGGCCATGTCTGAACTTGGGTGGTGGAGTGAGCTAAAGAATGATGATGGATTAAACTCAGATCAGTTGACCGGGGGTGAGTGTTTAATTTGCTCAAAACCTCCGTCCATCATCCCCTTTGGTATCGCTTTGTTCGCCTTAAGTTGGCAGGGTATGCCCAGACGTGGGTCTCTTGCTCACTTTGACACTGGATTCAAGATAGCCTGGCTGATGAGGGTTATGAACCCGAAACCAGTCTCAGGATGCTTGTTTCCGGTCCAGGAAAGACATGGCTTGGCAGTTCAGGCTGGACTGTTTCCATGAGGCACAGTGTCAGACTGATTTGCATATGGCCATCTGAACTGGGGTGGTGGAGTGAGCTAAAGAATGATGATGGATTAAACCCAGATCAGTTGACTGGGGGTGAGTGTTTGATTTGCTGAAACCCTCCGTCCATCATCCCCTTTGGTATCGCTTTGTTTGCCCTAAGTTGGCAGGGTATGCCCAGACGTGGGTCCCTTGCTCACTTTGCCACCGGATTCAAGATAGCCTTGCTGATGAGGGTTATAAACCCGAAACCGGTCCCAGGATGCTTGTTTTCGGTCCAGAGAAGACATGGCTTGGCAGTTAGGGCTGGACTTTTCCCATGAGGCACAGGGTCAGACTGATTTGCATATGGCCATGTCTGAACTGGGGTGGTGGAGTGAGCTAAAGAATGATGATGGATTAAACCCAGATCAGTTGACTGGGGGTGAGTGTTTGATTTGCTCAAACGCTCCGTCCATCATCTCCTTTGGTATCGCTTTGTTTGCCCTAAGTTGGAAGGGTATGCCCAGGTGTGGGTCCCTTGCCCACTTTGCCACTGGATTCAAGATAGACTGGCTGATGAGGGTTATGAATCCGAAACCGGTCCGAGGATGCTTCTTTCCGGTCCAGGGAAGACATGGCTTGGCAGTTTGGGTTGGACTGTTCCCATGAGGCACAGGGTCAGACTGATTTGCATATGGCCATGTCTGAACTGGGGTGGTGGAGTGAGCTAAAGAATGATGATGGATTAAACCCAGATCAGTTGACTGGGGTGAGTGTTTGATTTGCTCAAACCCTCCATCCATCATTCCCTTTGGTATCACTTTGTTCGCCCTAAGTTGGCAGGGTATGCCCAGACGTGGGTCCCTTGCTCACTTTGCCACTGGATTCAAGATAGTCTGGCTGATGAGAGTTATGAACCCGAAACGGGTCCCAGGATGCTTGTTTTCGGTCCAGAGAAGACATGGCCTTGCAGTTCGGGCTGGACTTTTCCCATGAGGCACAGGGTCAGACTGATTTGCATATGGCCATGTCTGAACTGGGGTGGTGGAGTGAGCTAAAGAATGATGATTGATTAAACCCAGATCAGTTGACTGGGGGTGAGTGTTTGATTTGCTCAAACGCTCCGTCCATCATCCCGTTTGGTATCGCTTTGTTCGCCCTAAGTTGGCAGGGTATGTCCAGATGTTGGTCCCTTGCTCACTTTGCCACTGGATTTAAGATAGCCTGGCTGATGAGGGTTATGAACCTGAAACCGGTCCGAGGATGCTTGTTTCCGGTTCAGGGAAGACATGGATTGGCACTTCGGGCTGGACTGTTCCCATGAGGCACAGGGTCAGACTGATTTGCATATGGCCATGTCTGAACTGGGGTGGTGGAGTGAGCTAAAGAATGATGATGGATTAAACCCAGATCAGTTGACTGGGGGTGAGTGTTTGATTTGCTCAAACGCTCCGTCCATCATCCCCTTTGGTATCGCTTTGTTCGTCCTAAGTTGGCAGGCTATGCCCAGACGTAGGTCCCTTGCTCACTTTGCCACTGGATTCAAGATAGCCTGGCTGATGAGGGTTATGAACCCAAAACCGGACCCAGGATGCTTGTTTCAGGTCCAGGGAAGACATGGCTTGGCAGTTCGGGCTGGACTATTCCCATGAAGCACAGGGTCAGACTGATTTGCATATGGCCATGTATGAACTGGGGTGGTGGAGTGAGCTAAAGAATGATGATGGATTAAACCCAGATCAGTTGACTGGGGGTGAGTGTTTGATTTGCTCAAAGGCTCCGTCCATCATCCCCTTTGGTATCGCTTTGTTCGTCCTAAGTTGGCAGGCTATGCCCAGACGTAGGTCCTTTGCTCACTTTGCCACTGGATTCAAGATAGCCTGGCTGATGAGGGTTATGAACCCAAAACCGGTCCCAGGATGCTTGTTTCAGGTCCAGGGAAGACATGGCTTGGCAGTTCGGGCTGGACTATTCCCATGAGGCACAGGGTCAGACTGATTTGCATATGGCCATGTCTGAACTGGGGTGGTGGAGTGAGCTAAAGAATGATGATGGATTAAACCCAGATCAGTTGACTGGGGGTGAGTGTTTGATTTGCTCAAACGCTCCGTCCATCATCCCCTTTGGTATCGCTTTGTTCGTCCTAAGTTGGCAGGCTATGCCCAGACGTAGGTCCCTTGCCCACTTTGCCACTGGATTCAAGATAGCCTGGCTGATGAGGGTTATGAACCCAAAACCGGTCCCAGGATGCTTGTTTCAGGTCCAGGGAAGACATGGCTTGGCAGTTCGGGCTGGACTATTCCCATGAGGCACAGGGTCAGACTGATTTGCATATGGCCATGTCTGAACTGGGGTGGTGGAGTGAGCTAAAGAATGATGATGGATTAAACCCAGATCAGTTGACTGGGGGTGAGTGTTTGATTTGCTCAAACGCTCCGTCCATCATCCCCTTTGGTATCGCTTTGTTCGTCCTAAGTTGGCAGGCTATGCCCAGACGTAGGTCCTTTGCTCACTTTGCCACTGGATTCAAGATAGCCTGGCTGATGAGGGTTATGAACCCAAAACCGGTCCCAGGATGCTTGTTTCAGGTCCAGGGAAGACATGGCTTGGCAGTTCGGGCTGGACTATTCCCATGAGGCACAGGGTCAGACTGATTTGCATATGGCCATGTCTGAACTGGGGTGGTGGAGTGAGCTAAAGAATGATGATGGATTGAACCCAGATCAGTTGACTGGGGGTGAGTGTTTGATTTGCTCAAACGCTCCATCCATCATCCCCTTTGGTATCGCTTTGTTTGCCCTAAGTTGGCAGGGTATGCCCAGACGTGGGTCCCTTGCTCACGTTGCCACTGGATTCAAGATAGCCTGTCTGATGAGGGTTATGAACCCGAAACCTGTCCCAGGATGCTTGTTTCCGGTCCAGGGAAGACAAGGCTTGGCAGTTTGGGCTGGACTGTTCCCATGAGGCACAGGGTCAGACTGATTTGCATATTGCCATGTCTGAACTGGGGTGGTGGAGTGAGCTAAAGAATGATGATGAATTAAACCCAGATCAGTTGACTGGGGGTGAGTGTTTGTTTTGCTCAAACGCTCCGTCCATCATCCCCTTTGGTATCGCTTTGTTCGCCCTAAGTTGGCAGGGTATGCCCAGGTGTGGGTCCCTTGCCCACTTTGCCACTGGATTCAAGATAGCCTGGCTGATGAGGGTTATGAATCCGAAACCGGTCCGAGGATGCTTCTTTCCGGTCCAGGGAAGACATGGCTTGGCAGTTCGGGTTGGACTGTTCCCATGAGGCACATGGTCAGACTGATTTGCATATGGCCATGTCTGAACTGGGGTGGTGGAGTGAGCTAAAGAATGATGATGGATTAAACCCAGATCAGTTGACTGGGGTGAGTGTTTGATTTGCTCAAACCCTCCGTCCATCATTCCCTTTGGTATCACTTTGTTCGCCCTAAGTTGGCAGGGTATGCCCAGACGTGGGTCCCTTGTTCACTTTGCCACTGGATTCAAGATAGCCTGTCTGATGAGGGTTATGAACCCGAAACCTGTCCCAGGATGCTTGTTTCCGGTCCAGGGAAGACAAGGCTTGGCAGTTTGGGCTGGACTGTTCCCATGAGGCACAGGGTCAGACTGATTTGCATATTGCCATGTCTGAACTGGGGTGGTGGAGTGAGCTAAAGAATGATGATGAATTAAACCCAGATCAGTTGACTGGGGGTGAGTGTTTGTTTTGCTCAAACGCTCCGTCCATCATCCCCTTTGGTATCGCTTTGTTCGTCCTAAGTTGGCAGGCTATGCCCAGACGTAGGTCCTTTGCTCACTTTGCCACTGGATTCAAGATAGCCTGGCTGATGAGGGTTATGAACCCAAAACCGGTCCCAGGATGCTTGTTTCAGGTCCAGGGAAGACATGGCTTGGCAGTTCGGGCTGGACTATTCCCATGAGGCACAGGGTCAGACTGATTTGCATATGGCCATGTCTGAACTGGGGTGGTGGAGTGAGCTAAAGAATGATGATGGATTGAACCCAGATCAGTTGACTGGGGGTGAGTGTTTGATTTGCTCAAACGCTCCATCCATCATCCCCTTTGGTATCGCTTTGTTTGCCCTAAGTTGGCAGGGTATGCCCAGACGTGGGTCCCTTGCTCACGTTGCCACTGGATTCAAGATAGCCTGTCTGATGAGGGTTATGAACCCGAAACCTGTCCCAGGATGCTTGTTTCCGGTCCAGGGAAGACAAGGCTTGGCAGTTTGGGCTGGACTGTTCCCATGAGGCACAGGGTCAGACTGATTTGCATATTGCCATGTCTGAACTGGGGTGGTGGAGTGAGCTAAAGAATGATGATGAATTAAACCCAGATCAGTTGACTGGGGGTGAGTGTTTGTTTTGCTCAAACGCTCCGTCCATCATCCCCTTTGGTATCGCTTTGTTCGCCCTAAGTTGGCAGGGTATGCCCAGGTGTGGGTCCCTTGCCCACTTTGCCACTGGATTCAAGATAGCCTGGCTGATGAGGGTTATGAATCCGAAACCGGTCCGAGGATGCTTCTTTCCGGTCCAGGGAAGACATGGCTTGGCAGTTCGGGTTGGACTGTTCCCATGAGGCACATGGTCAGACTGATTTGCATATGGCCATGTCTGAACTGGGGTGGTGGAGTGAGCTAAAGAATGATGATGGATTAAACCCAGATCAGTTGACTGGGGTGAGTGTTTGATTTGCTCAAACCCTCCGTCCATCATTCCCTTTGGTATCACTTTGTTCGCCCTAAGTTGGCAGGGTATGCCCAGACGTGGGTCCCTTGTTCACTTTGCCACTGGATTCAAGATAGCCTGGCTGATGAGGGTTATGAACCTGAAACCGGTCCGAGGATGCTTGTTTCCGGTTCAGGGAAGACATGGATTGGCACTTCGGGCTGGACTGTTCCCATGACGCACAGGGTCAGACTGATTTGCATATGGCCATGTCTGAACTTGGGTGGTGGAGTGAGCTAAAGAATGATGATGGATTAAACTCAGATCAGTTGACCGGGGGTGAGTGTTTAATTTGCTCAAAACCTCCGTCCATCATCCCCTTTGGTATCGCTTTGTTCGCCTTAAGTTGGCAGGGTATGCCCAGACGTGGGTCTCTTGCACACTTTGACACTGGATTCAAGATAGCCTGGCTGATGAGGGTTATGAACCCGAAACCAGTCTCAGGATGCTTGTTTCCGGTCCAGGAAAGACATGGCTTGGCAGTTCAGGCTGGACTGTTTCCATGAGGCACAGTGTCAGACTGATTTGCATATGGCCATCTGAACTGGGGTGGTGGAGTGAGCTAAAGAATGATGATGGATTAAACCCAGATCAGTTGACTGGGGGTGAGTGTTTGATTTGCTGAAACCCTCCGTCCATCATCCCCTTTGGTATCTCTTTGTTTGCCCTAAGTTGGCAGGGTATGCCCAGACGTGGGTCCCTTGCTCACTTTGCCACCGGATTCAAGATAGCCTTGCTGATGAGGGTTATAAACCCGAAACCGGTCCCAGGATGCTTGTTTTCGGTCCAGAGAAGACATGGCTTGGCAGTTAGGGCTGGACTTTTCCCATGAGGCACAGGGTCAGACTGATTTGCATATGGCCATGTCTGAACTGGGGTGGTGGAGTGAGCTAAAGAATGATGATGGATTAAACCCAGATCAGTTGACTGGGGGTGAGTGTTTGATTTGCTCAAACGCTCCGTCCATCATCTCCTTTGGTATCGCTTTGTTCGCCCTAAGTTGGAAGGGTATGCCCAGGTGTGGGTCCCTTGCCCACTTTGCCACTGGATTCAAGATAGTCTGGCTGATGAGGGTTATGAATCCGAAACCGGTCCGAGGATGCTTCTTTCCGGTCCAGGGAAGACATGGCTTGGCAGTTTGGGTTGGACTGTTCCCATGAGGCACAGGGTCAGACTGATTTGCATATGGCCATGTCTGAACTGGGGTGATGGAGTGAGCTAAAGAATGATGATGGATTAAACCCAGATCAGTTGACTGGGGTGAGTGTTTGATTTGCTCAAACCCTCCGTCCATCATTCCCTTTGGTATCACTTTGTTCGCCCTAAGTTGGCAGGGTATGCCCAGACGTGGGTCCCTTGCTCACTTTGCCACTGGATTCAAGATAGTCTGGCTCATGAGAGTTATGAACCCGAAACGGGTCCCAGGATGCTTGTTTTCGGTCCAGAGAAGACATGGCCTTGCAGTTCGGGCTGGACTTTTCCCATGAGGCACAGGGTCAGACTGATTTGCATATGGCCATGTCTGAACTGGGGTGGTAGAGGGAGCTAAAGAATGATGATTGATTAAACCCAGATCAGTTGACTGGGGGTGAGTGTTTGATTTGCTCAAACGCTCCGTCCATCATCCCGTTTGGTATCGCTTTGTTCGCCCTAAGTTGGCAGGGTATGTCCAGATGTTGGTCCCTTGCTCACTTTGCCACTGGATTTAAGATAGCCTGGCTGATGAGGGTTATGAACCTGAAACCGGTCCGAGGATGCTTGTTTCCGGTTCAGGGAAGACATGGATTGGCACTTCGGGCTGGACTGTTCCCATGAAGCACAGGGTCAGACTGATTTGCATATGGCCATGTCTGAACTGGGGTGGTGGAGTGAGCTAAAGAATGATGATGGATTAAACCCAGATCAGTTGACTGGGGGTGAGTGTTTGATTTGCTCAAACGCTCCGTCCATCATCCCCTTTGGTATCGCTTTGTTCGTCCTAAGTTGGCAGGCTATGCCCAGACGTAGGTCCCTTGCTCACTTTGCCACTGGATGCAAGATAGCCTGGCTGATGAGGGTTATGAACCCAAAACCGGTCCCAGGATGCTTGTTTCAGGTCCAGGGAAGACATGGCTTGGCAGTTCGGGCTGGACTATTCCCATGAGGCACAGGGTCAGACTGATTTGCATATTGCCATGTCTGAACTGGGGTGGTGGAGTGAGCTAAAGAATGATGATGGATTAAACCCAGATCAGTTGACTGGGGGTGAGTGTTTGATTTGCTCAAACGCTCCGTCCATCATCCCCTTTGGTATCGCTTTGTTCGTCCTAAGTTGGCAGGCTATGCCCAGACGTAGGTCCCTTGCTCACTTTGCCACTGGATTCAAGATAGCCTGGCTGATGAGGGTTATGAACCCAAAACCGGTCCCAGGATGCTTGTTTCAGGTCCAGGGAAGACATGGCTTGGCAGTTCAGGCTGGACTTTTCCCATGAGGCACAGGGTCAGACTGATTTGCATATGGCCATGTCTGAACTGGGGTGGTGGAGTGAGCTAAAGAATGATGATGGATTAAACCCAGATCAGTTGACTGGGGGTGAGTGTTTGATTTGCTCAAACGCTCCGTCCATCATCCCCTTTGGTATCTCTTTGTTCGTCCTAAGTTGGCAGGCTATGGCCAGACGTAGGTCCCTTGCTCACTTTGCCACTGGATTCAAGATAGCCTGGCTGATGAGGGTTATGAACCCAAAACCGGTCCCAGGATGCTTGTTTCAGGTCCAGGGAAACATGGCTTGGCAGTTCGGGCTGGACTATTCCCATGAGGCAAAGGGTCAGACTGATTTGCATATGGCCATGTCTGAACTGGGGTGGTGGAGTGAGCTAAAGAATGATGATGGATTAAACCCAGATCAGTTGACTGGGGGTGAGTGTTTGATTTGCTCAAACGCTCCGTCCATCATCCCCTTTGGTATCGCTTTGTTCGTCCTAAGTTGGCAGGCTATGCCCAGACGTAGGTCCCTTGCTCACTTTGCCACTGGATTCAAGATAGCCTGGCTGATGAGGGTTATGAACCCAAAACCGGTCCCAGGATGCTTGTTTCAGGTCCAGGGAAGACATGGCTTGGCAGTTCAGGCTGGACTATTCCCATGAGGCACAGGGTCAGACTGATTTGCATATGGCCATGTCTGAACTGGGGTGGTGGAGTGAGCTAAAGAATGATGATGGATTAAACCCAGATCAGTTGACTGGGGGTGAGTGTTTGATTTGCTCAAACGCTCCGTCCATCATCCCCTTTGGTATCGCTTTGTTCGTCCTAAGTTGGCAGGCTATGCCCAGACGTAGGTCCCTTGCTCACTTTGCCACTGGATTCAAGATAGCCTGGCTGATGAGGGTTATGAACCCAAAACCGGTCCCAGGATGCTTGTTTCAGGTCCAGGGAAGACATGGCTTGGCAGTTCGGGCTGGACTATTCCCATGAGGCACAGGGTCAGACTGATTTGCATATGGCCATGTCTGAACTGGGGTGGTGGAGTGAGCTAAAGAATGATGATGGATTGAACCCAGATCAGTTGACTGGGGGTGAGTGTTTGATTTGCTCAAACGCTCCATCCATCATCCCCTTTGGTATCGCTTTGTTTGCACTAAGTTGGCAGGGTATGCCCAGACGTGGGTCCCTTGCTCACGTTGCCACTGGATTCAAGATAGCCTGTCTGATGAGGGTTATGAACCCGAAACCTGTCCCAGGATGCTTGTTTCCGGTCCAGGGAAGACAAGGCTTGGCAGTTTGGGCTGGACTGTTCCCATGAGGTACAGGGTCAGACTGATTTGCATATTGCCATGTCTGAACTGGGGTGGTGGAGTGAGCTAAAGAATGATGATGAATTAAACCCAGATCAGTTGACTGGGGGTGAGTGTTTGTTTTGCTCAAACGCTCCGTCCATCATCCCCTTTGGTATCGCTTTGTTCGCCCTAAGTTGGCAGGGTATGCCCAGGTGTGGGTCCCTTGCCCACTTTGCCACTGGATTCAAGATAGCCTGGCTGATGAGGGTTATGAATCCGAAACCGGTCCGAGGATGCTTCTTTCCGGTCCAGGGAAGACATGGCTTGGCAGTTCGGGTTGGACTGTTCCCATGAGGCACATGGTCAGACTGATTTGCATATGGCCATGTCTGAACTGGGGTGGTGGAGTGAGCTAAAGAATGATGATGGATTAAACCCAGATCAGTTGACTGGGGTGAGTGTTTGATTTGCTCAAACCCTCCGTCCATCATTCCCTTTGGTATCACTTTGTTCGCCCTAAGTTGGCAGGGTATGCCCAGACGTGGGTCCCTTGTTCACTTTGCCACTGGATTCAAGATAGCCTGGCTGATGAGGGTTATGAACCTGAAACCGGTCCGAGGATGCTTGTTTCCGGTTCAGGGAAGACATGGATTGGCACTTCGGGCTGGACTGTTCCCATGGGGCACAGGGTCAGACTGATTTGCATATGGCCATGTCTGAACTGGGGTGGTGGAGTGAGCTAAAGAATGATGATGGATTAAACCCAGATCAGTTGACTGGGGGTGAGTGTTTGATTTGCTCAAACGCTCCGTCCATCATCCCCTTTGGTATCGCTTTGTTCGTCCTAAGTTGGCAGGCTATGCCCAGACGTAGGTCCCTTGCTCACTTTGCCACTGGATTCAAGATAGCCTGGCTGATGAGGGTTATGAACCCAAAACCGGTCCCAGGATGCTTGTTTCAGGTCCAGGGAAGACATGGCTTGGCAGTTCGGGCTGGACTATTCCCATGAGGCACAGGGTCAGACTGATTTGCATATGGCCATGTCTGAACTGGGGTGGTGGAGTGAGCTAAAGAATGATGATGGATTAAACCCAGATCAGTTGACTGGGGGTGAGTGTTTGATTTGCTCAAACGCTCCGTCCATCATCCCCTTTGGTATCGCTTTGTTCGTCCTAAGTTGGCAGGCTATGCCCAGACGTAGGTCCCTTGCTCACTTTGCCACTGGATTCAAGATAGCCTGGCTGATGAGGGTTATGAACCCAAAACCGGTCCCAGGATGCTTGTTTCAGGTCCAGGGAAGACATGGCTTGGCAGTTCGGGCTGGACTATTCCCATGAGGCACAGGGTCAGACTGATTTGCATATGGCCATGTCTGAACTGGGGTGGTGGAGTGAGCTAAAGAATGATGATGGATTAAACCCAGATCAGTTGACTGGGGGTGAGTGTTTGATTTGCTCAAACGCTCCATCCATCATCCCCTTTGGTATCGCTTTGTTCGTCCTAAGTTGGCAGGCTATGCCCAGACGTAGGTCCCTTGCTCACTTTGCCACTGGATTCAAGATAGCCTGGCTGATGAGGGTTATGAACCCAAAACCGGTCCCAGGATGCTTGTTTCAGGTCCAGGGAAGACATGGCTTGGCAGTTCGGGCTGGACTATTCCCATGAGGCACAGGGTCAGACTGATTTGCATATGGCCATGTCTGAACTGGGGTGGTGGAGTGAGCTAAAGAATGATGATGGATTGAACCCAGATCAGTTGACTGGGGGTGAGTGTTTGATTTGCTCAAACGCTCCATCCATCATCCCCTTTGGTATCGCTTTGTTTGCCCTAAGTTGGCAGGGTATGCCCAGACGTGGGTCCCTTGCTCACGTTGCCACTAGATTCAAGATAGCCTGTCTGATGAGGGTTATGAACCCGAAACCTGTCCCAGGATGCTTGTTTCCGGTCCAGGGAAGACAAGGCTTGGCAGTTTGGGCTGGACTGTTCCCATGAGGCACAGGGTCAGACTGATTTGCATATTGCCATGTCTAAAACTGGGGTGGTGGAGTGAGCTAAAGAATGATGATGAATTAAACCCAGATCAGTTGACTGGGGGTGAGTGTTTGTTTTGCTCAAACGCTCCGTCCATCATCCCCTTTGGTATCGCTTTGTTCGCCCTAAGTTGGCAGGGTATGCCCAGGTGTGGGTCCCTTGCCCACTTTGCCACTGGATTCAAGATAGCCTGGCTGATGAGGGTTATGAATCCGAAACCGGTCCGAGGATGCTTCTTTCCGGTGCAGGGAAGACATGGCTTGGCAGTTCGGGTTGGACTGTTCCCATGAGGCACATGGTCAGACTGATTTGCATATGGCCATGTCTGAACTGGGGTGGTGGAGTGAGCTAAAGAATGATGATGGATTAAACCCAGATCAGTTGACTGGGGTGAGTGTTTGATTTGCTCAAACCCTCCGTCCATCATTCCCTTTGGTATCACTTTGTTCGCCCTAAGTTGGCAGGGTATGCCCAGACGTGGGTCCCTTGCTCACTTTGCCACTGGATTCAAGATAGTCTGGCTGATGAGGGTTATGAACCCCGAAACGGGTCCCAGGATGCTTGTTTTCGGTCCAGAGAAGACATGGCCTTGCAGTTCGGGCTGGACTTTTCCCATGAGGCACAGGGTCAGACTGATTTGCATATGGCCATGTCTGAACTGGGGTGGTGGAGTGAGCTAAAGAATGATGATGGATTAAACCCAGATCAGTTGACTGGGGGTGAGTGTTTGATTTACTCAAACGCTCCGTCCATCATCCCGTTTGGTATCGCTTTGTTCGCCCTAAGTTGGCAGGGTATGTCCAGATGTGGGTCCCTTGCTCACTTTGCCACTGGATTCAAGATAGCCTGGCTGATGAGGGTTATGAACCTGAAACCGGTCCGAGGATGCTTGTTTCCGGTTCAGGGAAGACATGGATTGGCACTTCGGGCTGGACTGTTCCCATGACGCACAGGGTCAGACTGATTTGCATATGGCCATGTCTGAACTTGGGTGGTGGAGTGAGCTAAAGAATGATGATGGATTAAACTCAGATCAGTTGACCGGGGGTGAGTGTTTAATTTGCTCAAACGCTCCGTCCATCATCCCCTTTGGTATCGCTTTGTTCGCCTTAAGTTGGCAGGGTATGCCCAGACGTGGGTCTCTTGCTCACTTTGACACTGGATTCAAGATAGCCTGGCTGATGAGGGTTATGAACCCGAAACCAGTCTCAGGATGCTTGTTTCCGGTCCAGGAAAGACATGGCTTGGCAGTTCAGGCTGGACTGTTTCCATGAGGCACAGTGTCAGACTGATTTGCATATGGCCATCTGAACTGGGGTGGTGGAGTGAGCTAAAGAATGATGATGGATTAAACCCAGATCAGTTGACTGGGGGTGAGTGTTTGATTTGCTGAAACCCTCCGTCCATCATCCCCTTTGGTATCGCTTTGTTTGCCCTAAGTTGGCAGGGTATGCCCAGACGTGGGTCCCTTGCTCACTTTGCCACCGGATTCAAGATAGCCTTGCTGATGAGGGTTATAAACCCGAAACCGGTCCCAGGATGCTTGTTTTCGGTCCAGAGAAGACATGGCTTGCAGTTAGGGCTGGACTTTTCCCATGAGGCACAGGGTCAGACTGATTTGCATATGGCCATGTCTGAACTGGGGTGGTGGAGTGAGCTAAAGAATGATGATTGATTAAACCCAGATCAGTTGACTGGGGGTGAGTGTTTGATTTGCTCAAACGCTCCGTCCATCATCCCGTTTGGTATC
Organism: Triturus cristatus; assembly: GCF_964204655.1. Classification (NCBI taxonomy): domain Eukaryota; kingdom Metazoa; phylum Chordata; class Amphibia; order Caudata; family Salamandridae; genus Triturus; species Triturus cristatus. The sequence goes on from NC_140579.1 coordinate 535,766,252, forward strand.
GCTTTGTTCGCCCTAAGTTGGAAGGGTATGCCCAGGTGTGGGTCCCTTGCCCACTTTGCCACTGGATTCAAGATAGTCTGGCTGATGAGGGTTATGAATCCGAAACCGGTCCGAGGATGCTTCTTTCCGGTCCAGGGAAGACATGGCTTGGCAGTTTGGGTTTGACTGTTCCCATGAGGCACAGGGTCAGACTGATTTGCATATGGCCATGTCTGAACTGGGGTGGTGGAGTGAGCTAAAGAATGATGATGGATTAAACCCAGATCAGTTGACTGGGGTGAGTGTTTGATTTGCTCAAACCCTCCGTCCATCATTCCCTTTGGTATCGCTTTGTTCGCCCTAAGTTGGCAGGGTATGTCCAGATGTTGGTCCCTTGCTCACTTTGCCACTGGATTTAAGATAGCCTGGCTGATGAGGGTTATGAACCTGAAACCGGTCCGAGGATGCTTGTTTCCGGTTCAGGGAAGACATGGATTGGCACTTCGGGCTGGACTGTTCCCATGAGGCACAGGGTCAGACTGATTTGCATATGGCCATGTCTGAACTGGGGTGGTGGAGTGAGCTAAAGAATGATGATGGATTAAACCCAGATCAGTTGACTGGGGGTGAGTGTTTGATTTGCTCAAACGCTCCGTCCATCATCCCCTTTGGTATCGCTTTGTTTGCCCTAAGTTGGCAGGGTATGCCCAGACGTGGGTCCCTTGCTCACGTTGCCACTGGATTTAAGATAGCCTGTCTGATGAGGGTTATGAACCCGAAACCAGTCCCAGGATGCTTGTTTCCAGTCCAGGGAAGACAAGGCTTGGCAGTTCGGGCTGGACTGTTCCCATGAGGCACAGGGTCAGACTGATTTGCATATTGCCATGTCTGAACTGGGGTGGTGGAGTGAGCTAAAGAATGATGATGAATTAAACCCAGATCAGTTGACTGGGGGTGAGTGTTTGTTTTGCTCAAATGCTCCGTCCATCATCCCTTTTGGTATCGCTTTGTTCGCCCTAAGTTGGCAGGGTATGCCCAGGTGTGGGTCCCTTGCCCACTTTGCCACTGGATTCAAGATAGCCTGGCTGATGAGGGTTATGAATCCGAAACCGGTCCGAGGATGCTTCTTTCCGGTCCAGGGAAGACATGGCTTGGAAGTTCGGGTTGGACTGTTCCCATGAGGCACAGGGTCAGACTGATTTGCATATGGCCATGTCTAAACTGGGGTGGTGGAGTGAGCTAAAGAATGATGATGGATTAAACCCAGATCAGTTGACTGGGGTGAGTGTTTGATTTGCTCAAACCCTCCATCCATCATTCCCTTTGGTATCAATTTGTTCGCCCTAAGTTGGCAGGGTATGCCCAGACGTGGGTCCCTTGCTCACTTTGCCACTGGATTCAAGATAGTCTGGCTGATGAGGGTTATGAACCCGAAATGGGTCCCAGGATGCTTGTTTTCGGTCCAGAGAAGACATGGCCTTGCAGTTCGGGCTGGACTTTTCCCATGAGGCACAGGGTCAGACTGATTTGCATATGGCCATGTCTGAACTGGGGTGGTGGAGTGAGCTAAAGAATGATGATGGATTAAACCCAGATCAGTTGACTGGGGGTGAGTGGTTGATTTGCTCAAACGCTCCGTCCATCATCCCGTTTGGTATCGCTTTGTTCGCCCTAAGTTGGCAGGGTATGTCCAGATGTGGGTCCCTTGCTCACTTTGCCACTGGATTCAAGATAGCCTGGCTGATGAGGGTTATGAACCTGAAACCGGTCCGAGGATGCTTGTTTCCGGTTCAGGGAAGACATGGATTGGCACTTCGGGCTGGACTGTTCCCATGACGCACAGGGTCAGACTGATTTGCATATGGCCATGTCTGAACTGGGGTGGTGGAGTGAGCTAAAGAATGATGATGGATTAAACCCAGATCAGTTGACTCGGGTTAGTGTTTGATTTGCACAAACGCTCCGTCCTTCATCCCCTTTGGTATCGCTTTGTTCGCCCTAAGTTGGCAGGGTATGCCCAGACGTGGGTCCCTAGCTCACTTTGCCACTGGATTCAAGATAGCCTGGCTGATGAGGGTTATGAACCCGAAACCGGTCCCAGGATGCTTGTTTCTGGTCCAGTGAAGACATGGCATGGCAGTTCGGGCTGGACTGTTCCCATGAGGCACAGGGTCAGACTGATTTGCATATGGCCATGTCTGAAATGGGGTGGTGGAGTGAGCTAAAGAATGATGATGGATTAAACCCAGATCAGTTGACTGGGGTGAGTGTTTGATTTGCTCAAACCCTCCGTCCATCATTCCCTTTGGTATCACTTTGTTCGCCCTAAGTTGGCAGGGTATGCCCAGACGTGGGTCCCTTGCTCACTTTGCCACTGGATTCAAGATAGTCTGGCTGATGAGGGTTATGAACCCGAAACGGGTCCCAGGATGCTTGTTTTCGGTCCAGAGAAGACATGGCCTTGCAGTTCGGGCTGGACTTTTCCCATGAGGCACAGGGTCAGACTGATTTGCATATGGCCATGTCTGAACTGGGGTGGTGGAGTGAGCTAAAGAATGATGATGGATTAAACCCAGATCAGTTGACTGTGGGTGAGTGTTTGATTTGCTCAAACGCTCCGTCCATCATCCCGTTTGGTATCGCTTTGTTCGCCCTAAGTTGGCAGGGTATGTCCAGATGTTGGTCCCTTGCTCACTTTGCCACTGGATTTAAGATAGCCTGGCTGATGAGGGTTATGAACCTGAAACCGGTCCGAGGATGCTTGTTTCCGGTTCAGGGAAGACATGGCCTTGCAGTTCGGGCTGGACTTTTCCCATGAGGCACAGGGTCACACTGATTTGCATATGGCCATGTCTGAACTGGGGTGGTGGAGTGAGCTAAAGAATGATGATGGATTAAACCCAGATCAGTTGACTGGGGGTGAGTGTTTGATTTGCTCAAACGCTCCGTCCATCATCCCCTTTGGTATCGCTTTGTTCATCCTAAGTTGGCAGGCTATGCCCAGACGTAGGTCCCTTGCTCACTTTGCCACTGGATTCAAGATATCCTGGCTGATGAGGGTTATGAACCCAAAACCGGTCCCAGGATGCTTGTTTCAGGTCCAGGGAAGACATGGCTTGGCAGTTCGGGCTGGACTATTCCCATGAGGCACAGGGTCAGACTGATTTGCATATGGCCATGTCTGAACTGGGGTGGTGGAGTGAGCTAAAGAATGATGATGGATTGAACCCAGATCAGTTGACTGGGGGTGAGTGTTTGATTTGCTCAAACGCTCCATCCATCATCCCCTTTGGTATCGCTTTGTTTGCCCTAAGTTGGCAGGGTATGCCCAGACGTGGGTCCCTTGCTCACGTTGCCACTGGATTCAAGATAGCCTGTCTGATGAGGGTTATGAACCCGAAACCTGTCCCAGGATGCTTGTTTCCGGTCCAGGGAAGACAAGGCTTGGCAGTTTGGGCTGGACTGTTCCCATGAGGCACAGGGTCAGACTGATTTGCATATTGCCATGTCTGAACTGGGGTGGTGGAGTGAGCTAAAGAATGATGATGAATTAAACCCAGATCAGTTGACTGGGGGTGAGTGTTTGTTTTGCTCAAACGCTCCGTCCATCATCCCCGTTGGTATCGCTTTGTTCGCCCTAAGTTGGCAGGGTATGCCCAGGTGTGGGTCCCTTGCCTACTTTGCCACTGGATTCAAGATAGCCTGGCTGATGAGGGTTATGAATCCGAAACCGTTCCGAGGATGCTTCTTTCCGGTCCAGGGAAGACATGGTTTGGCAGTTCGGGTTGGACTGTTCCCATGAGGCACATGGTCAGACTGATTTGCATATGGCCATGTCTGAACTGGGGTGGTGGAGTGAGCTAAAGAATGATGATGGATTAAACCCAGATCAGTTGACTGGGGTGAGTGTTTGATTTGCTCAAACCCTCCGTCCATCATTCCCTTTGGTATCACTTTGTTCGCCCTAAGTTGGCAGGGTATGCCCAGACGTGGGTCCCTTGCTCACTTTGCCACTGGATTCAATATAGTCTGGCTGATGAGGGTTATGAACCCGAAACGGGTCCCAGGATGCTTGTTTTCGGTCCAGAGAAGACATGGCCTTGCAGTTTGGGCTGGACTTTTCCCATGAGGCACAGGGTCAGACTGATTTGCATATGGCCATGTCTGAACTGGGGTGGTGGAGTGAGCTAAAGAATGATGATGGATTAAACCCAGATCAGTTGACTGGGGGTGAGTGTTTGATTTGCTCAAACGCTCCGTCCATCATCCAGTTTGGTATCGCTTTGTTCGCCCTAAGTTGGCAGGGTATGTCCAGATGTGGGTCCCTTGCTCACTTTGCCACTGGATTCAAGATAGCCCGGCTGATGAGGGTTATGAACCTGAAACCGGTCCGAGGATGCTTGTTTCCGGTTCAGGGAAGACATGGATTGGCAGTTCGGGCTGGACTGTTCCCATGACGCACAGGGTCAGACTGATTTGCATATGGCCATGTCTGAACTTGGGTGGTGGAGTGAGCTAAAGAATGATGATGGATTAAACTCAGATCAGTTGACCGGGGGTGAGTGTTTAATTTGCTCAAACGCTCCGTCCATCATCCCCTTTGGTATCGCTTTGTTCGCCTTAAGTTGGCAGGGTATGCCCAGACGTGGGTCTCTTGCTCACTTTGACACTGGATTCAAGATAGCCTGGCTGATGAGGGTTATGAACCCGAAACCAGTCTCAGGATGCTTGTTTCTGGTCCAGGAAAGACATGGCTTGGCAGTTCAGGCTGGACTGTTTCCATGAGGCACAGTGTCAGACTGATTTGCATATGGCCATCTGAACTGGGGTGGTGGAGTGAGCTAAAGAATGATGATGGATTAAACCCAGATCAGTTGACTGGGGGTGAGTGTTTGATTTGCTGAAACCCTCCGTCCATCATCCCCTTTGGAATCGCTTTGTTTGCCCTAAGTTGGCAGGGTATGCCCAGACGTGGGTCCCTTGCTCACTTTGCCACCGGATTCCAGATAGCCTTGCTGATGAGGGTTATAAACCCGAAACCGGTCCCAGGATGCTTGTTTTCGGTCCAGAGAAGACATGGCTTGGCAGTTCGGGCTGGACTTTTCCCATGAGGCACAGGGTCAGACTGATTTGCATATGGCCATGTCTGAACTGGGGTGGTGGAGTGAGCTAAAGAATGATGATGTATTAAACCCAGATCAGTTGACTGGGGGTGAGTGTTTGATTTGCTCAAACGCTCCGTCCATCATCCCCTTTGGTATCGCTTTGTTCGCCCTAAGTTGGAAGGGTATGCCCAGGTGTGGGTCCCTTGCCCACTTTGCCACTGGATTCAAGATAGTCTGGCTGATGAGGGTTATGAATCCGAAACCGGTCCGAGGATGCTTCTTTCCGGTCCAGGGAAAACATGGCTTGGCAGTTTGGGTTGGACTGTTCCCATGAGGCACAGGGTCAGACTGATTTGCATATGGCCATGTCTGAACTGGGGTGGTGGAGTGAGCTAAAGAATGATGATGGATTAAACCCAGATCAGTTGACTGGGGTGAGTGTTTGATTTGCTCAAACCCTCCGTCCATCATTCCCTTTGGTATCACTTTGTTCGCCCTAAGTTGGCAGGGTATGCCCAGACGTGGGTCCCTTGCTCACTTTGCCACTGGATTCAAGATAGTCTGGCTGATGAGAGTTATGAACCCGAAACGGGTCCCAGGATGCTTGTTTTCGGTCCAGAGAAGACATGGCCTTGCAGTTCGGGCTGGACTTTTCCCATGAGGCACAGGGTCAGACTGATTTGCATATGGCCATGTCTGAACTGGGGTGGTGGAGTGAGCTAAAGAATGATGATTGATTAAACCCAGATCAGTTGACTGGGGGTGAGTGTTTGATTTGCTCAAACGCTCCGTCCATCATCCCGTTTGGTATCGCTTTGTTCGCCCTAAGTTGGCAGGGTATGTCCAGATGTTGGTCCCTTGCTCACTTTGCCACTGGATTTAAGATAGCCTGGCTGATGAGGGTTATGAACCTGAAACCGGTCCGAGGATGCTTGTTTCCGGTTCAGGGAAGACATGGATTGGCACTTCGGGCTGGACTGTCCCCATGAGGCACAGGGTCAGACTGATCTGCATATGGCCATGTCTGAACTGGGGTGGTGGAGTGAGCTAAAGAATGATGATGGATTAAACCCAGATCAGTTGACTGGGGGTGAGTGTTTGATTTGCTCAAACGCTCCGTCCATCATCCCCTTTGGTATCGCTTTGTTCGTCCTAAGTTGGCAGGCTATGCCCAGACGTAGGTCCCTTGCTCACTTTGCCACTGGATTCAAGATAGCCTGGCTGATGAGGGTTATGAACCCAAAACCGGTCCCAGGATGCTTGTTTCAGGTCCAGGGAAGACATGGCTTGGCAGTTCGGGCTGGACTATTCCCATGAGGCACAGGGTCAGACTGATTTGCATATGGCCATGTCTGAACTGGGGTGGTGGAGTGAGCTAAAGAATGATGATGGATTAAACCCAGATCAGTTGACTGGGGGTGAGTGTTTGATTTGCTCAAACGCTCCGTCCATCATCCCCTTTGGTATCGCTTTGTTCGTCCTAAGTTGGCAGGCTATGCCCAGACGTAGGTCCCTTGCTCACTTTGCCACTGGATTCAAGATAGCCTGGCTGATGAGGGTTATGAACCCAAAACCGGTCCCAGGATGCTTGTTTCAGGTCCAGGGAAGACATGGCTTGGCAGTTTGGGCTGGACTATTCCCATGAGGCACAGGGTCAGACTGATTTGCATATGGCCATGTCTGAACTGGGGTGGTGGAGTGAGCTAAAGAATGATGATGGATTGAACCCAGATCAGTTGACTTGGGGTGAGTGTTTGATTTGCTCAAACGCTCCATCCATCATCCCCTTTGGTATCGCTTTGTTTGCCCTAAGTTGGCAGGGTATGCCCAGACGTGGGTCCCTTGCTCACGTTGCCACTGGATTCAAGATAGCCTGTCTGATGAGGGTTATGAACCCGAAACCTGTCCCAGGATGCTTGTTTCCGGTCCAGGGAAGACAAGGCTTGGCAGTTTGGGCTGGACTGTTCCCATGAGGCACAGGGTCAGACTGATTTGCATATTGCCATGTCTGAACTGGGGTGGTGGAGTGAGCTAAAGAATGATGATGAATTAAACCCAGATCAGTTGACTGGGGGTGAGTGTTTGTTTTGCTCAAACGCTCCGTCCATCATCCCCTTTGGTATCGCTTTGTTCATCCTAAGTTGGCAGGCTATGCCCAGACGTAGGTCCCTTGCTCACTTTGCCACTGGATTCAAGATATCCTGGCTGATGAGGGTTATGAACCCAAAACCGGTCCCAGGATGCTTGTTTCAGGTCCAGGGAAGACATGGCTTGGCAGTTCGGGCTGGACTATTCCCAAGAGGCACAGGGTCAGACTGATTTGCATATGGCCATGTCTGAACTGGGGTGGTGGAGTGAGCTAAAGAATGATGATGGATTGAACCCAGATCAGTTGACTGGGGGTGAGTGTTTGATTTGCTCAAACGCTCCATCCATCATCCCCTTTGGTATCGCTTTGTTTGCCCTAAGTTGGCAGGGTATGCCCAGACGTGGGTCCCTTGCTCACGTTGCCACTGGATTCAAGATAGCCTGTCTGATGAGGGTTATGAACCCGAAACCTGTCCCAGGATGCTTGTTTCCGGTCCAGGGAAGACAAGGCTTGGCAGTTTGGGCTGGACTGTTCCCATGAGGCACAGGGTCAGACTGATTTGCATATTGCCATGTCTGAACTGGGGTGGTGGAGTGAGCTAAAGAATGATGATGAATTAAACCCAGATCAGTTGACTGGGGGTGAGTGTTTGTTTTGCTCAAACGCTCCGTCCATCATCCCCTTTGGTATCGCTTTGTTCGCCCTAAGTTGGCAGGGTATGCCCAGGTGTGGGTCCCTTGCCCACTTTGCCACTGGATTCAAGATAGCCTGGCTGATGAGGGTTATGAATCCGAAACCGGTCCGAGGATGCTTCTTTCCGGTCCAGGGAAGACATGGCTTGGCAGTTCGGGTTGGACTGTTCCCATGAGGCACATGGTCAGACTGATTTGCATATGGCCATGTCTGAACTGGGGTGGTGGAGTGAGCTAAAGAATGATGATGGATTAAACCCAGATCAGTTGACTGGGGTGAGTGTTTGATTTGCTCAAACCCTCCGTCCATCATTCCCTTTGGTATCACTTTGTTCGCCCTAAGTTGGCAGGGTATGCCCAGACGTGGCTCCCTTGCTCACTTTGCCACTGGATTCAAGATAGTCTGGCTGATGAGGGTTATGAACCCGAAACGGGTCCCAGGATGCTTGTTTTCGGTCCAGAGAAGACATGGCCTTGCAGTTCGGGCTGGACTTTTCCCATGAGGCACAGGGTCAGACTGATTTGCATATGGCCATGTCTGAACTGGGGTGGTGGAGTGAGCTAAAGAATGATGATGGATTAAACCCAGATCAGTTGACTGGGGGTGAGTGTTTGATTTGCTCAAACGCTCCGTCCATCATCCAGTTTGGTATCGCTTTGTTCGCCCTAAGTTGGCAGGGTATGTCCAGATGTGGGTCCCTTGCTCACTTTGCCACTGGATTCAAGATAGCCTGGCTGATGAGGGTTATGAACCCGAAACCAGTCTCAGGATGCTTGTTTCCGGTCCAGGAAAGACATGTCTTGGCAGTTCAGGCTGGACTGTTCCCATGACGCACAGGGTCAGACTGATTTGCATATGGCCATCTGAACTGGGGTGGTGGAGTGAGCTAAAGAATGATGATGGATTAAACCCAGATCAGTTGACTGGGGGTGAGTGTTTGATTTGCTGAAACCCTCCGTCCATCATCCCCTTTGGTATCGCTTTGTTTGCCCTAAGTTGGCAGGGTATGCCCAGACGTGGGTCCCTTGCTCACTTTGCCACCGGATTCCAGATAGCCTTGCTGATGAGGGTTATAAACCCGAAACCGGTCCCAGGATGCTTGTTTTCGGTCCAGAGAAGACATGGCTTGGCAGTTAGGGCTGGACTTTTCCCATGAGGCACAGGGTCAGACTGATTTGCATATGGCCATGTCTGAACTGGGATGGTGGAGTGAGCTAAAGAATGATGATGGATTAAACCCAGATCAGTTGACTGGGGGTGAGTGTTTGATTTGCTCAAACGCTCCGTCCATCATCCCCTTTGGTATCGCTTTGTTCGCCCTAAGTTGGAAGGGTATGCCCAGGTGTGGGTCCCTTGCCCACTTTGCCACTGGATTCAAGATAGTCTGGCTGATGAGGGTTATGAATCCGAAACCGGTCCGAGGATGCTTCTTTCCGGTCCAGGGAAGACATGGCTTGGCAGTTTGGGTTGGACTGTTCCCATGAGGCACAGGGTCAGACTGATTTGCATATGGCCATGTCTGAACTGGGGTGGTGGAGTGAGCTAAAGAATGATGATGGATTAAACCCAGATCAGTTGACTGGGGTGAGTGTTTGATTTGCTCAAACCCTCCGTCCATCATTCCCTTTGGTATCACTTTGTTCGCCCTAAGTTGGCAGGGTATGCCCAGACGTGGGTCCCTTGCTCACTTTGCCACTGGATTCAAGATAGTCTGGCTGATGAGAGTTATGAACCCGAAACGGGTCCCAGGATGCTTGTTTTCGGTCCAGAGAAGACATGGCCTTGCAGTTCGGGCTGGACTTTTCCCATGAGGCACAGGGTCAGACTGATTTGCATATGGCCATGTCTGAACTGGGGTGGTGGAGTGAGCTAAAGAATGATGATTGATTAAACCCAGATCAGTTGACTGGGGGTGAGTGTTTCATTTGCTCAAACGCTCCATCCATCATCCCGTTTGGTATCGCTTTGTTCGCCCTAAGTTGGCAGGGTATGTCCAGATGTTGGTCCCTTGCTCACTTTGCCACTGGATTTAAGATAGCCTGGCTGATGAGGGTTATGAACCTGAAACCGGTCCGAGGATGCTTGTTTCCGGTTCAGGGAAGACATGGATTGGCACTTCGGGCTGGACTGTTCCCATGAGGCACAGGGTCAGACTGATCTGCATATGGCCATGTCTGAACTGGGGTGGTGGAGTGAGCTAAAGAATGCTGATGGATTAAACCCAGATCAGTTGACTGGGGGTGAGTGTTTGATTTGCTCAAACGCTCCGTCCATCATCCCCTTTGGTATCGCTTTGTTCGTCCTAAGTTGGCAGGCTATGCCCAGACGTAGGTCCCTTGCTCACTTTGCCACTGGATTCAAGATAGCCTGGCTGATGAGGGTTATGAACTCAAAACCGGTCCCAGGATGCTTTTTTCAGGTCCAGGGAAGACATGGCTTGGCAGTTCGGGCTGGACTATTCCCATGAGGCACAGGGTCAGACTGATTTGCATATGGCCATGTCTGAACTGGGGTGGTGGAGTGAGCTAAAGAATGATGATGGATTAAACCCAGATCAGTTGACTGGGGGTGAGTGTTTGATTTGCTCAAACGCTCCATCCATCATCCCCTTTGGTATCGCTTTGTTTGCCCTAAGTTGGCAGGGTATGCCCAGACGTGGGTCCCTTGCTCACGTTGCCACTGGATTCAAGATAGCCTGTCTGATGAGGGTTATGAACCCGAAACCTGTCCCAGGATGCTTGTTTCCGGTCCAGGGAAGACAAGGCTTGGCAGTTTGGGCTGGACTGTTCCCATGAGGCACAGGGTCAGACTGATTTGCATATTGCCATGTCTGAACTGGGGTGGTGGAGTGAGCTAAAGAATGATGATGAATTAAACCCAGATCAGTTGACTGGGGGTGAGTGTTTGTTTTGCTCAAACGCTCCGTCCATCATCCCCTTTGGTATCGCTTTGTTCGCCCTAAGTTGGCAGGGTATGCCCAGGTGTGGGTCCCTTGCCCACTTTGCCACTGGATTCAAGATAGCCTGGCTGATGAGGGTTATGAATCCGAAACCGGTCCGAGGATGCTTCTTTCCGGTCCAGGGAAGACATGGCTTGGCAGTTCGGGTTGGACTGTTCCCATGAGGCACATGGTCAGACTGATTTGCATATGGCCATGTCTGAACTGGGGTGGTGGAGTGAGCTAAAAAATGATGATGGATTAAACCCAGATCAGTTGACTGGGGGTGAGTGTTTGATTTGCTCAAACGCTCCGTCCATCATCCCGTTTGGTGTCGCTTTGTTCGCCCTAAGTTGGCTGGGTATGTCCAGATGTGGGTCCCTTGCTCACTTTGCCACTGGATTCAAGATAGCCTGGCTGATGAGGGTTATGAACCTGAAACCGGTCCGAGGATGCTTGTTTCCGGTTCAGGGAAGACATGGATTGGCACTTCGAGCTGGACTGTTCCCATGACGCACAGGGTCAGACTGATTTGCATATGGCCATGTCTGAACTTGGGTGGTGGAGTGAGCTAAAGAATGATGATGGATTAAACTCAGATCAGTTGACCGGGGGTGAGTGTTTAATTTGCTCAAACGCTCCGTCCATCATCCCCTTTGGTACCGCTTTGTTCGCCTTAAGTTGGCAGGGTATGCCCAGACGTGGGTCTCTTGCTCACTTTGACACTGGATTCAAGATAGCCTGGCTGATGAGGGTTATGAACCCGAAACCAGTCTCAGGATGCTTGTTTCCGGTCCAGGAAAGACATGGCTTGGCAGTTCAGGCTGGACTGTTTCCATGAGGCAGTGTCAGACTGATTTGCATATGGCCATCTGAACTGGGGTGGTGGAGTGAGCTAAAGAATGACGATGGATTAAACCCAGATCAGTTGACTGGGGGTGAGTGTTTGATTTGCTGAAACCCTCCGTCCATCATCCCCTTTGGTATCGCTTTGTTTGCCCTAAGTTGGCAGGGTATGCCCAGACGTGGGTCCCTTGCTCACTTTGCCACCAGATTCAAGATAGCCTTGCTGATGAGGGTTATAAACCCGAAACCGGTCCCAGGATGCTTGTTTTAGGTCCAGAGAAGACATGGCTTGGCAGTTAGGGCTGGACTTTTCCCATGAGGCACAGGGTCAGACTGATTTGCATATGGCCATGTCTGAACTGGGGTGGTGGAGTGAGCTAAAGAATGATGATGGATTAAACCCAGATCAGTTGACTGGGGGTGAGTGTTTGATTTGCTCAAACGCTCCGTCCATCATCCCCTTTGGTATCGCTTTGTTCGCCCTAAGTTGGAAGGGTATGCCCAGGTGTGGGTCCCTTGCCCACTTTGCCACTGGATTCAAGATAGTCTGGCTGATGAGGGTTATGAATCCGAAACCGGTCTGAAAATGCTTCTTTCCGGTCCAGGGAAGACATGGCTTGGCAGTTTGGGTTGGACTGTTCCCATGAGGCACAGGGTCAGACTGATTTGCATATGGCCATGTCTGAACTGGGGAGGTGGAGTGAGCTAAAGAATGATGATGGATTAAACCCAGATCAGTTGACTGGGGTGAGTGTTTGATTTGCTCAAACCCTCCGTCCATCATTCCCTTTGGTATCACTTTGTTCGCCCTAAGTTGGCAGGGTATGCCCAGACGTGGGTCCCTTGCTCACTTTGCCACTGGATTCAAGATAGTCTGGCTGATGAGAGTTATGAACCCGAAACGGGTCCCAGGATGCTTGTTTTCGGTCCAGAGAAGACATGGCCTTGCAGTTCGGGCTGGACTTTTCCCATGAGGCACAGGGTCAGACTGATTTGCATATGGCCATGTCTGAACTGGGGTGGTGGAGTGAGCTAAAGAATGATGATTGATTAAACCCAGATCAGTTGACTGGGGGTGAGTGTTTGATTTGCTCAAACGCTCCGTCCATCATCCCGTTTGGTATCGCTTTGTTCGCCCTAAGTTGGCAGGGTATGTCCAGATGTTGGTCCCTTGCTCACTTTGCCACTGGATTTAAGATAGCCTGGCTGATGAGGGTTATGAACCTGAAACCGGTCCGAGGATGCTTGTTTCCGGTTCAGGGAAGACATGGATTGGCACTTCGGGCTGGACTGTTCCCATGAGGCACAGGGTCAGACTGATTTGCATATGGCCATGTCTGAACTGGGGTGGTGGAGTGAGCTAAAGAATGATGATGGATTAAACCCAGATCAGTTGACTGGGGGTGAGTGTTTGATTTGCTCAAACGCTCCGTCCATCATCCCCTTTGGTATCGCTTTGTTCGTCCTAAGTTGGCAGGCTATGCCCAGACGTAGGTCCCTTGCTCACTTTGCCACTGGATTCAAGATAGCCTGGCTGATGAGGGTTATGAACCCAAAACCGGTCCCAGGATGCTTGTTTCAGGTCCAGGGAAGACATGGCTTGGCAGTTCGGGCTGGACTATTCCCATGAGGCACAGGGTCAGACTGATTTGCATATGGCCATGTCTGAACTGGGGTGGTGGAGTGAGCTAAAGAATGATGATGGATTAAACCCAGATCAGTTGACTGGGGGTGAGTGTTTGATTTGCTCAAACGCTCCGTCCATCATCCCCGTTGGTATCGCTTTGTTTGCCCTAAGTTGGCAGGGTATGCCAAGACGTGGGTCCCTTGCTCACGTTGCCACTGGATTTAAGATAGCCTGTCTGATGAGGGTTATGAACCCGAAACCAGTCCCAGGATGCTTGTTTCCGGTCCAGGGAAGACAAGGCTTGGCAGTTCGGGCTGGACTGTTCCCATGAGGCACAGGGTCAGACTGATTTGCATATTGCCATGTCTGAACTGGGGTGGTGGAGTGAGCTAAAGAATGATGATGGATTAAACCCAGATCAGTTGACTCGGGTTAGTGTTGGATTTGCACAAACGCTCCGTCCTTCATCCCCTTTGGTATCGCTTTGTTCGCCCTAAGTTGGCAGGGTATGCCCAGACGTGGGTCCCTAGCTCACTTTGCCACTGGATTCAAGATAGCCTGGCTGATGAGGGTTATGAACCCGAAACCGGTCCCAGGATGCTTGTTTCTGGTCCAGTGAAGACATGGCATGGCAGTTCGGGCTGGACTGTTCCCATGAGGCACAGGGTCAGACTGATTTGCATATGGCCATGTCTGAAATGGGGTGGTGGAGTGAGCTAAAGAATGATGATGGATTAAACCCAGATCAGTTGACTGGGGTGAGTGTTTGATTTGCTCAAACCCTCCGTCCATCATTCCCTTTGGTATCACTTTGTTCGCCCTAAGTTGGCAGGGTATGCCCAGACGTGGGTCCCTTGCTCACTTTGCCACTGGATTCAAGATAGTCTGGCTGATGAGGGTTATGAACCCGAAACGGGTCCCAGGATGCTTGTTTTCGGTCCAGAGAAGACATGGCCTTGCAGTTCGGGCTGGACTTTTCCCATGAGGCACAGGGTCAGACTGATTTGCATATGGCCATGTCTGAACTGGGGTGGTGGAGTGAGCTAAAGAATGATGATGGATTAAACCCAGATCAGTTGACTGGGGGTGAGTGTTTGATTTGCTCAAACGCTCCGTCCATCATCCCGTTTGGTATCGCTTTGTTCGCCCTAAGTTGGCAGGGTATGTCCAGATGTTGGTCCCTTGCTCACTTTGCCACTGGATTTAAGATAGCCTGGCTGATGAGGGTTATGAACCTGAAACCGGTCCGAGGATGCTTGTTTCCGGTTCAGGGAAGACATGGATTGGCACTTCGGGCTGGACTGTTCCCATGAGGCACAGGGTCAGACTGATTTGCATATGGCCATGTCTGAACTGGGGTGGTGGAGTGAGCTAAAGAATGATGATGGATTAAACCCAGATCAGTTGACTGGGGGTGAGTGTTTGATTTGCTCAAACGCTCCGTCCATCATCCCCTTTGGTATCGCTTTGTTCGTCCTAAGTTGCCAGGCTATGCCCAGACGTAGGTCCCTTGCTCACTTTGCCACTGGATTCAAGATAGCCTGGCTGATGAGGGTTATGAACCCAAAACCGGTCCCAGGATGCTTGTTTCAGGTCCAGGGAAGACATGGCTTGGCAGTTCGGGCTGGACTATTCCCATGAGGCACAGGGTCAGACTGATTTGCATATGGCCATGTCTGAACTGGGGTGGTGGAGTGAGCTAAAGAATGATGATGGATTGAACCCAGATCAGTTGACTGGGGGTGAGTGTTTGATTTGCTCAAACGCTCCATCCATCATCCCCTTTGGTATCGCTTTGTTTGCCCTAAGTTGGCAGGGTATGCCCAGACGTGGGTCCCTTGCTCACGTTGCCACTGGATTCAAGATAGCCTGTCTGATGAGGGTTATGAACCCGAAACCTGTCCCAGGATGCTTGTTTCCGGTCCAGGGAAGACAAGGCTTGGCAGTTTGGGCTGGACTGTTCCCATGAGGCACAGGGTCAGACTGATTTGCATATTGCCATGTCTGAACTGGGGTGGTGGAGTGAGCTAAAGAATGATGATGAATTAAACCCAGATCAGTTGACTGGGGGTGAGTGTTTGTTTTGCTCAAACGCTCCGTCCATCATCCCCTTTGGTATCGCTTTGTTCGCCCTAAGTTGGCAGGGTATGCCCAGGTGTGGGTCCCTTGCCCACTTTGCCACTGGATTCAAGATAGCCTGGCTGATGAGGGTTATGAATCCGAAACCGGTCCGAGGATGCTTCTTTCCGGTCCAGGGAAGACATGGCTTGGCAGTTCGGGTTGGACTGTTTCCATGAGGCACATGGTCAGACTGATTTGCATATGGCCATGTCTGAGCTGGGGTGGTGGAGTGAGCTAAAGAATGATGATGGATTAAACCCAGATCAGTTGACTGGGGTGAGTGTTTGATTTGCTCAAACCCTCCGTCCATCATTCCTTTTGGTATCACTTTGTTCGCCCTAAGTTGGCAGGGTATGCCCAGACGTGGGTCCCTCGCTCACTTTGCCACTGGATTCAAGATAGTCTGGCTGATGAGGGTTATGAACCCGAAACGGGTCCCAGGATGCTTGTTTTCGGTCCAGAGAAGACATGGCCTTGCAGTTCGGGCTGGACTTTTCCCATGAGGCACAGGGTCAGACTGATTTGCATATGGCCACATCTGAACTGGGGTGGTGGAGTGAGCTAAAGAATGATGATGGATTAAACCCAGATCAGTTGACTGGGGGTGAGTGTTTGATTTGCTCAAACGCTCCGTCCATCATCCCGTTTGGTATCGCTTTGTTTGCCCTAAGTTGGCAGGGTATGCCCAGACGTGGGTCCCTTGCTCACGTTGCCACTGGATTCAAGATAGCCTGTCTGATGAGGGTTATGAACCCGAAACCTGTCCCAGGATGCTTGTTTCCGGTCCAGGGAAGACAAGGCTTGGCAGTTTGGGCTGGACTGTTCCCATGAGGCACAGGGTCAGACTGATTTGCATATTGCCATGTCTGAACTGGGGTGGTGGAGTGAGCTAAAGAATGATGATGAATTAAACCCAGATCAGTTGACTGGGGGTGAGTGTTTGTTTTGCTCAAACGCTCCGTCCATCATCCCCTTTGGTATCGCTTTGTTCGCCCTAAGTTGGCAGGGTATGCCCAGACGTGGGTCTCTTGCTCACTTTGACACTGGATTCAAGATAGCCTGGCTGATGAGGGTTATGAACCCGAAACCAGTCTCAGGATGCTTGTTTCCGGTCCAGGAAAGACATGGCTTGGCAGTTCAGGCTGGACTGTTTCCATGAGGCACAGTGTCAGACTGATTTGCATATGGCCATGTCTGAACTGGGGTGGTGGAGTGAGCTAAAGAATGATGATGGATTAAACCCAGATCAGTTGACTGGGGGTGAGTGTTTGATTTGCTCAAACGCTCCGTCCATCATCCCCTTTGGTATCGCTTTGTTCGTCCTAAGTTGGCAGGGTATGTCCAGAAGTGGGTCCCTTGCTCACTTTGCCACTGGATTCAAGATAGCCTGGCTGATGACGGTTATGAACCTGAAACCGGTCCGAGGATGCTTGTTTCCGGTTCAGGGAAGACATGGATTGGCAGTTCGGGCTGGACTGTTCCCATGACGCACAGGGTCAGACTGATTTGCATATGGCCATGTCTGAACTTGGGTGGTGGAGTGAGCTAAAGAATGATGATGGATTAAACTCAGATCAGTTGACCGGGGGTGAGTGTTTAATTTGCTCAAACGCTCCGTCCATCATCCCCTTTGGTATCGCTTTGTTTGCCTTAAGTTGGCAGGGTATGCCCAGACGTGGGTCTCTTGCTCACTTTGACACTGGATTCAAGATAGCCTGGCTGATGAGGGTTATGAACCCGAAACCAGTCTCAGGATGCTTGTTTCCGGTCCAGGAAAGACATGGCTTGGCAGTTCAGGCTGGACTGTTTCCATGAGGCACAGTGTCAGACTGATTTGCATATGACCATCTGAACTGGGGTGGTGGAGTGAGCTAAAGAATGATGATGGATTAAACCCAGATCAGTTGACTGGGGGTGAGTGTTTGATTTGCTGAAACCCTCCGTCCATCATCCCCTTTGGTATCGCTTTGTTTGCCCTAAGTTGGCAGGGTATGCCCAGACGTGGGTCCCTTGCTCACTTTGCCACCGGATTCAAGATAGCCTTGCTGATGAGGGTTATAAACCCGAAACCGGTCCCAGGATGCTTGTTTTCGGTCCAGAGAAGACATGGCTTGGCAGTTAGGGCTGGACTTTTCCCACGAGGCACAGGGTCAGACTGATTTGCATATGGCCATGTCTGAACTGGGGTGGTGGAGTGAGCTAAAGAATGATGATGGATTAAACCCAGATCAGTTGACTGGGGGTGAGTGTTTGATTTGCTCAAACGCTCCGTCCATCATCCCCTTTGGTATCGCTTTGTTCGCCCTAAGTTGGAAGGGTATGCCCAGGTGTGGGTCCCTTGCCCACTTTGCCACTGGATTCAAGATAGTCTGGCTGATGAGGGTTATGAATCCGAAACCGGTCCGAGGATGCTTCTTTCCGGTCCAGGGAAGACATGGCTTGGCAGTTTGGGTTGGACTGTTCCCATGAGGCACAGGGTCAGACTGATTTGCATATGGCCATGTCTGAACTGGGGTGGTGGAGTGAGCTAAAGAATGATGATGGATTAAACCCAGATCAGTTGACTGGGGTGAGTGTTTGATTTGCTCAAACCCTCCGTCCATCATTCCCTTTGGTATCACTTTGTTCGCCCTAAGTTGGCAGGGTATGCCCAGACGTGGGTCCCTTGCTCACTTTGCCACTGGATTCAAGATAGTCTGGCTGATGAGAGTTATGAACCCGAAACGGGTCCCAGGATGCTTGTTTTCGGTCCAGAGAAGACATGCCCTTGCAGTTCGGGCTGGACTTTTCCCATGAGGCACAGGGTCAGACTGATTTGCATATGGCCATGTCTGAACTGAGGTGGTGGAGTGAGCTAAAGAATGATGATTGATTAAACCCAGATCAGTTGACTGGGGGTGAGTGTTTGATTTGCTCAAACGCTCCGTCCATCATCCCGTTTGTTATCGCTTTGTTCGCCCTAAGTTGGCAGGGTATGTCCAGATGTTGGTCCCTTGCTCACTTTGCCACTGGATTTAAGATAGCCTGGCTGATGAGGGTTATGAACCTGAAACCGGTCCGAGGATGCTTGTTTCCGGTTCAGGGAAGACATGGATTGGCACTTCGGGCTGGACTGTTCCCATGAGGCACAGGGTCAGACTGATTTGCATATGGCCATGTCTGAACTGGGGTGGTGGAGTGAGCTAAAGAATGATGATGGATTAAACCCAGATCAGTTGACTGGGGGTGAGTGTTTGATTTGCTCAAACGCTCCGTCCATCATCCCCTTTGGTATCGCTTTGTTCGTCCTAAGTTGGCAGGCTATGCCCAGACGTAGGTCCCTTGCTCACTTTGCCACTGGATTCAAGATAGCCTGGCTGATGAGGGTTATGAACCCAAAACCGGTCCCAGGATGCTTGTTTCAGGTCCAGGGAAGACATGGCTTGGCAGTTCGGGCTGGACTATTCCCATGAGGCACAGGGTCAGACTGATTTGCATATGGCCATGTCTGAACTGGGGTGGTGGAGTGAGCTAAAGAATGATGATGGATTAAACCCAGATCAGTTGACTGGGGGTGAGTGTTTGATTTGCTCAAACGCTCCGTCCATCATCCCCTTTGGTATCGCTTTTTTCGCCCTAAGTTGGAAGGGTATGCCCAGGTGTGGGTCCCTTGCCCACTTTGCCACTGGATTCAAGATAGTCTGGCTGATGAGGGTTATGAATCCGAAACCGGTCCGAGGATGCTTCTTTCCGGTCCAGGGAAGACATGGCTTGGCAGTTTGGGTTGGACTGTTCCCATGAGGCACAGGGTCAGACTGATTTGCATATGGCCATGTCTGAACTGGGGTGGTGGAGTGAGCTAAAGAATGATGATGGATTAAACCCAGATCAGTTGACTGGGGTGAGTGTTTGATTTGCTCAAACCCTCCGTCCATCATTCCCTTTGGTATCACTTTGTTCGCCCTAAGTTGGCAGGGTATGCCCAGACGTGGGTCCCTTGCTCACTTTGCCACTGGATTCAAGATAGTCTGGCTGATGAGAGTTATGAACCCGAAACGGGTCCCAGGATGCTTGTTTTCGGTCCAGAGAAGACATCGCCTTGCAGTTCGGGCTGGACTTTTCCCATGAGGCACAGGGTCAGACTGATTTGCATATGGCCATGTCTGAACTGGGGTGGTGGAGTGAGCTAAAGAATGATGATTGATTAAACCCAGATCAGTTGACTGGGGGTGAGTGTTTGATTTGCTCAAACGCTCCGTCCATCATCCCGTTTGGTATCGCTTTGTTCGCCCTAAGTTGGCAGGGTATGTCCAGATGTTGGTCCCTTGCTCACTTTGCCACTGGATTTAAGATAGCCTGGCTGATGAGGGTTATGAACCTGAAACCGGTCCGAGGATGCTTGTTTCCGGTTCAGGGAAGACATGGATTGGCACTTCGGGCTGGACTGTTCCCATGAGGCACAGGGTCAGACTGATTTGCATATGGCCATGTCTGAACTGGGGTGGTGGAGTGAGCTAAAGAATGATGATGGATTAAACCCAGATCAGTTGACTGGGGGTGAGTGTTTGATTTGCTCAAACGCTCCGTCCATCATCCCCTTTGGTATCGCTTTGTTCGTCCTAAGTTGGCAGGCTATGCCCAGACGTAGGTCCCTTGCTCACTTTGCCACTGGATTCAAGATAGACTGGCTGATGAGGGTTATGAACCCAAAACCGGTCCCAGGATGCTTGTTTCAGGTCCAGGGAAGACATGGCTTGGCAGTTCGGGCTGGACTATTCCCATGAGGCACAGGGTCAGACTGATTTGCATATGGCCATGTCTGAACTGGGGTGGTGGAGTGAGCTAAAGAATGATGATGGATTAAACCCAGATCAGTTGACTGGGGGTGAGTGTTTGATTTGCTCAAACGCTCCATCCATCATCCCCGTTGGTATCGCTTTGTTTGCCCTAAGTTGGCAGGGTATGCCCAGACGTGGGTCCCTTGCTCACGTTGCCACTGGATTTAAGATAGCCTGTCTGATGAGGGTTATGACCCCGAAACCAGTCCCAGGATGCTTGTTTCCGGTCCAGGGAAGACAAGGCTTGGCAGTTCGGGCTGGACTGTTCCCATGAGGCACAGGGTCAGACTGATTTGCATATGGCCATGTCTGAACTGGGGTGGTGGAGTGAGCTAAAGAATGATGATGAATTAAACCCAGATCAGTTGACTGGGGGTGAGTGTTTGTTTTGCTCAAATGCTCCGTCCATCATCCCCTTTGGTATCGCTTTGTTCGCCCTAAGTTGGCAGGGTATGCCCAGGTGTGGGTCCCTTGCCCACTTTGCCACTGGATTCAAGATAGCCTGGCTGATGAGGGTTATGAATCCGAAACCGGTCCGAGGATGCTTCTTTCCGGTCCAGGGAAGACATGGCTTGGCAGTTCGGGTTGGACTGTTCCCATGAGGCACAGGGTCAGACTGATTTGCATATGGCCATGTCTAAACTGGGGTGGTGGAGTGAGCTAAAGAATGATGATGGATTAAACCCAGATCAGTTGACTGGGGTGAGTGTTTGATTTGCTCAAACCCTCCATCCATCATTCCCTTTGGTATCAATTTGTTCGCCCTAAGTTGGCAGGGTATGCCCAGACGTGGGTCCCTTGCTCACTTTGCCACTGGATTCAAGATAGTCTGGCTGATGAGGGTTATGAACCCGAAATGGGTCCCAGGATGCTTGTTTCAGGTCCAGGGAAGACATGGCTTGGCAGTTCGGGCTGGACTATTCCCATGAGGCACAGGGTCAGACTGATTTGCATATGGCCATGTCTGAACTGGGGTGGTGGAGTGAGCTAAAGAATGATGATGGATTAAACCCAGATCAGTTGACTGGGGGTGAGTGTTTGATTTGCTCAAACGCTCCGTCCATCATCCCCTTTGGTATCGCTTTTTTCGCCCTAAGTTGGAAGGGTATGCCCAGGTGTGGGTCCCTTGCCCACTTTGCCACTGGATTCAAGATAGTCTGGCTGATGAGGGTTATGAATCCGAAACCGGTCCGAGGATGCTTCTTTCCGGTCCAGGGAAGACATGGCTTGGCAGTTTGGGTTGGACTGTTCCCATGAGGCACAGGGTCAGACTGATTTGCATATGGCCATGTCTGAACTGGGGTGGTGGAGTGAGCTAAAGAATGATGATGGATTAAACCCAGATCAGTTGACTGGGGTGAGTGTTTGATTTGCTCAAACCCTCCGTCCATCATTCCCTTTGGTATCACTTTGTTCGCCCTAAGTTGGCAGGGTATGCCCAGACGTGGGTCCCTTGCTCACTTTGCCACTGGATTCAAGATAGTCTGGCTGATGAGAGTTATGAACCCGAAACGGGTCCCAGGATGCTTGTTTTCGGTCCAGAGAAGACATCGCCTTGCAGTTCGGGCTGGACTTTTCCCATGAGGCACAGGGTCAGACTGATTTGCATATGGCCATGTCTGAACTGGGGTGGTGGAGTGAGCTAAAGAATGATGATTGATTAAACCCAGATCAGTTGACTGGGGGTGAGTGTTTGATTTGCTCAAACGCTCCGTCCATCATCCCGTTTGGTATCGCTTTGTTCGCCCTAAGTTGGCAGGGTATGTCCAGATGTTGGTCCCTTGCTCACTTTGCCACTGGATTTAAGATAGCCTGGCTGATGAGGGTTATGAACCTGAAACCGGTCCGAGGATGCTTGTTTCCGGTTCAGGGAAGACATGGATTGGCACTTCGGGCTGGACTGTTCCCATGAGGCACAGGGTCAGACTGATTTGCATATGGCCATGTCTGAACTGGGGTGGTGGAGTGAGCTAAAGAATGATGATGGATTAAACCCAGATCAGTTGACTGGGGGTGAGTGTTTGATTTGCTCAAACGCTCCGTCCATCATCCCCTTTGGTATCGCTTTGTTCGTCCTAAGTTGGCAGGCTATGCCCAGACGTAGGTCCCTTGCTCACTTTGCCACTGGATTCAAGATAGACTGGCTGATGAGGGTTATGAACCCAAAACCGGTCCCAGGATGCTTGTTTCAGGTCCAGGGAAGACATGGCTTGGCAGTTCGGGCTGGACTATTCCCATGAGGCACAGGGTCAGACTGATTTGCATATGGCCATGTCTGAACTGGGGTGGTGGAGTGAGCTAAAGAATGATGATGGATTAAACCCAGATCAGTTGACTGGGGGTGAGTGTTTGATTTGCTCAAACGCTCCATCCATCATCCCCGTTGGTATCGCTTTGTTTGCCCTAAGTTGGCAGGGTATGCCCAGACGTGGATCCCTTGCTCACGTTGCCACTGGATTTAAGATAGCCTGTCTGATGAGGGTTATGACCCCGAAACCAGTCCCAGGATGCTTGTTTCCGGTCCAGGGAAGACAAGGCTTGGCAGTTCGGGCTGGACTGTTCCCATGAGGCACAGGGTCAGACTGATTTGCATATGGCCATGTCTGAACTGGGGTGGTGGAGTGAGCTAAAGAATGATGATGAATTAAACCCAGATCAGTTGACTGGGGGTGAGTGTTTGTTTTGCTCAAATGCTCCGTCCATCATCCCCTTTGGTATCGCTTTGTTCGCCCTAAGTTGGCAGGGTATGCCCAGGTGTGGGTCCCTTGCCCACTTTGCCACTGGATTCAAGATAGCCTGGCTGATGAGGGTTATGAATCCGAAACCGGTCCGAGGATGCTTCTTTCCGGTCCAGGGAAGACATGGCTTGGCAGTTCGGGTTGGACTGTTCCCATGAGGCACAGGGTCAGACTGATTTGCATATGGCCATGTCTAAACTGGGGTGGTGGAGTGAGCTAAAGAATGATGATGGATTAAACCCAGATCAGTTGACTGGGGTGAGTGTTTGATTTGCTCAAACCCTCCATCCATCATTCCCTTTGGTATCAATTTGTTCGCCCTAAGTTGGCAGGGTATGCCCAGACGTGGGTCCCTTGCTCACTTTGCCACTGGATTCAAGATAGTCTGGCTGATGAGGGTTATGAACCCGAAATGGGTCCCAGGATGCTTGTTTTCGGTCCAGAGAAGACATGGCCTTGCAGTTCGGGCTGGACTTTTCCCATGAGGCACAGGGTCAGACTGATTTGCATATGGCCATGTCTGAACTGGGGTGGTGGAGTGAGCTAAAGAATGATGATGGATTAAACCCAGATCAGTTGACTGGGGGTGAGTGTTTGATTTGCTCAAATGCTCCGTCCATCATCCCGTTTGGTATCGCTTTGTTCGCCCTAAGTTGGCAGGGTATGTCCAGATGTGGGTCCCTTGCTCACTTTCCCACTGGATTCAAGATAGCCTGGCTGATGAGGGTTATGAACCTGAAACCGGTCCGAGGATGATTGTTTCCGGTTCAGGGAAGACATGGATTGGCACTTCGGGCTGGACTGTTCCCATGACGCACAGGGTCAGACTGATTTGCATATGGCCATGTCTGAACTGGGGTGGTGGAGTGAGCTAAAGAATGATGATGGATTAAACCCAGATCAGTTGACTGGGGGTGAGTGTTTGATTTGCTCAAACGCTCCGTCCATCATCCCCTTTGGTATCGCTTTGTTCGTCCTAAGTTGGCAGGCTATGCCCAGACGTAGGTCCCTTGCTCACTTTGCCACTGGATTCAAGATAGCCTGGCTGATGAGGGTTATGAACCCAAAACCGGTCCCAGGATGCTTGTTTCAGGTCCAGGGAAGACATGGCTTGGCAGTTCGGGCTGGACTATTCCCATGAGGCACAGGGTCAGACTGATTTGCATATGGCCATGTCTGAACTGGGGTGGTGGAGTGAGCTAAAGAATGATGATGGATTAAACCCAGATCAGTTGACTGGGGGTGAGTGTTTGATTTGCTCAAACGCTCCGTCCATCATCCCCTTTGGTATCGCTTTTTTCGCCCTAAGTTGGAAGGGTATGCCCAGGTGTGGGTCCCTTGCCCACTTTGCCACTGGATTCAAGATAGTCTGGCTGATGAGGGTTATGAATCCGAAACCGGTCCGAGGATGCTTCTTTCCGGTCCAGGGAAGACATGGCTTGGCAGTTTGGGTTGGACTGTTCCCATGAGGCACAGGGTCAGACTGATTTGCATATGGCCATGTCTGAACTGGGGTGGTGGAGTGAGCTAAAGAATGATGATGGATTAAACCCAGATCAGTTGACTGGGGTGAGTGTTTGATTTGCTCAAACCCTCCGTCCATCATTCCCTTTGGTATCACTTTGTTCGCCCTAAGTTGGCAGGGTATGCCCAGACGTGGGTCCCTTGCTCACTTTGCCACTGGATTCAAGATAGTCTGGCTGATGAGAGTTATGAACCCGAAACGGGTCCCAGGATGCTTGTTTTCGGTCCAGAGAAGACATCGCCTTGCAGTTCGGGCTGGACTTTTCCCATGAGGCACAGGGTCAGACTGATTTGCATATGGCCATGTCTGAACTGGGGTGGTGGAGTGAGCTAAAGAATGATGATTGATTAAACCCAGATCAGTTGACTGGGGGTGAGTGTTTGATTTGCTCAAACGCTCCGTCCATCATCCCGTTTGGTATCGCTTTGTTCGCCCTAAGTTGGCAGGGTATGTCCAGATGTTGGTCCCTTGCTCACTTTGCCACTGGATTTAAGATAGCCTGGCTGATGAGGGTTATGAACCTGAAACCGGTCCGAGGATGCTTGTTTCCGGTTCAGGGAAGACATGGATTGGCACTTCGGGCTGGACTGTTCCCATGAGGCACAGGGTCAGACTGATTTGCATATGGCCATGTCTGAACTGGGGTGGTGGAGTGAGCTAAAGAATGATGATGGATTAAACCCAGATCAGTTGACTGGCGGTGAGTGTTTGATTTGCTCAAACGCTCCGTCCATCATCCCCTTTGGTATCGCTTTGTTCGTCCTAAGTTGGCAGGCTATGCCCAGACGTAGGTCCCTTGCTCACTTTGCCACTGGATTCAAGATAGACTGGCTGATGAGGGTTATGAACCCAAAACCGGTCCCAGGATGCTTGTTTCAGGTCCAGGGAAGACATGGCTTGGCAGTTCGGGCTGGACTATTCCCATGAGGCACAGGGTCAGACTGATTTGCATATGGCCATGTCTGAACTGGGGTGGTGGAGTGAGCTAAAGAATGATGATGGATTAAACCCAGATCAGTTGACTGGGGGTGAGTGTTTGATTTGCTCAAACGCTCCATCCATCATCCCCGTTGGTATCGCTTTGTTTGCCCTAAGTTGGCAGGGTATGCCCAGACGTGGGTCCCTTGCTCACGTTGCCACTGGATTTAAGATAGCCTGTCTGATGAGGGTTATGACCCCAAAACCAGTCCCAGGATGCTTGTTTCCGGTCCAGGGAAGACAAGGCTTGGCAGTTCGGGCTGGACTGTTCCCATGAGGCACAGGGTCAGACTGATTTGCATATGGCCATGTCTGAACTGGGGTGGTGGAGTGAGCTAAAGAATGATGATGAATTAAACCCAGATCAGTTGACTGGGGGTGAGTGTTTGTTTTGCTCAAATGCTCCGTCCATCATCCCCTTTGGTATCGCTTTGTTCGCCCTAAGTTGGCAGGGTATGCCCAGGTGTGGGTCCCTTGCCCACTTTGCCACTGGATTCAAGATAGCCTGGCTGATGAGGGTTATGAATCCGAAACCGGTCCGAGGATGCTTCTTTCCGGTCCAGGGAAGACATGGCTTGGCAGTTCGGGTTGGACTGTTCCCATGAGGCACAGGGTCAGACTGATTTGCATATGGCCATGTCTAAACTGGGGTGGTGGAGTGAGCTAAAGAATGATGATGGATTAAACCCAGATCAGTTGACTGGGGTGAGTGTTTGATTTGCTCAAACCCTCCATCCATCATTCCCTTTGGTATCAATTTGTTCGCCCTAAGTTGGCAGGGTATGCCCAGACGTGGGTCCCTTGCTCACTTTGCCACTGGATTCAAGATAGTCTGGCTGATGAGGGTTATGAACCCGAAATGGGTCCCAGGATGCTTGTTTTCGGTCCAGAGAAGACATGGCCTTGCAGTTCGGGCTGGACTTTTCCCATGAGGCACAGGGTCAGACTGATTTGCATATGGCCATGTCTGAACTGGGGTGGTGGAGTGAGCTAAAGAATGATGATGGATTAAACCCAGATCAGTTGACTGGGGGTGAGTGTTTGATTTGCTCAAATGCTCCGTCCATCATCCCGTTTGGTATCGCTTTGTTCGCCCTAAGTTGGCAGGGTATGTCCAGATGTGGGTCCCTTGCTCACTTTCCCACTGGATTCAAGATAGCCTGGCTGATGAGGGTTATGAACCTGAAACCGGTCCGAGGATGATTGTTTCCGGTTCAGGGAAGACATGGATTGGCACTTCGGGCTGGACTGTTCCCATGACGCACAGGGTCAGACTGATTTGCATATGGCCATGTCTGAACTGGGGTGGTGGAGTGAGCTAAAGAATGATGATGGATTAAACCCAGATCAGTTGACTCGGGTTAGTGTTTGATTTGCACAAACGCTCCGTCCTTCATCCCCTTTGGTATCGCTTTGTTCGCCCTAAGTTGGCAGGGTATGCCCAGACGTGGGTCCCTAGCTCACTTTGCCACTGGATTCAAGATAGCCTGGCTGATGAGGGTTATGAACCCGAAACCGGTCCCAGGATGCTTGTTTCTGGTCCAGTGAAGACATGGCATGGCAGTTCGGGCTGGACTGTTCCCATGAGGCACAGGGTCAGACTGATTTGCATATGGCCATGTCTGAAATGGGGTGGTGGAGTGAGCTAAAGAATGATGATGGATTAAACCCAGATCAGTTGACTGGGGTGAGTGTTTGATTTGCTCAAACCCTCCGTCCATCATTCCCTTTGGTATCACTTTGTTCGCCCTAAGTTGGCAGGGTATGCCCAGACGTGGGTCCCTTGCTCACTTTGCCACTGGATTCAAGATAGTCTGGCTGCTGAGGGTTATGAACCCGAAACGGGTACCAGGATGCTTGTTTTCGGTCCAGAGAAGACATGGCCTTGCAGTTCGGGCTGGACTTTTCCCATGACGCACAGGGTCAGACTGATTTGCATATGGCCATGTCTGAACTGGGGTGGTGGAGTGAGCTAAAGAATGATGATGGATTAAACCCAGATCAGTTGACTGGGGGTGAGTGTTTGATTTGCTCAAACGCTCCGTCCATCATCCCCTTTGGTATCGCTTTGTTCGTCCTAAGTTGGCAGGCTATGCCCAGACGTAGGTCCCTTGCTCACTTTGCCACTGGATTCAAGATAGCCTGGCTGATGAGGGTTATGAACCCAAAACCGGTCCCAGGATGCTTGTTTCAGGTCCAGGGAAGACATGGCTTGGCAGTTCGGGCTGGACTATTCCCATGAGGCACAGGGTCAGACTGATTTGCATATGGCCATGTCTGAACTGCGGTGGTGGAGTGAGCTAAAGAATGATGATGGATTAAACCCAGATCAGTTGACTCGGGTTAGTGTTTGATTTGCACAAACGCTCCGTCCTTCATCCCCTTTGGTATCGCTTTGTTCGCCCTAAGTTGGCAGGGTATGCCCAGACGTGGGTCCCTAGCTCACTTTGCCACTGGATTCAAGATAGCCTGGCTGATGAGGGTTATGTACCCGAAACCGGTCCCAGGATGCTTGTTTCTGGTCCAGTGAAGACATGGCATGGCAGTTCGGGCTGGACTGTTCCCATGTGGCACAGGGTCAGACTGATTTGCATATGGCCATGTCTGAAATGGGGTGGTGGAGTGAGCTAAAGAATGATGATGGATTAAACCCAGATCAGTTGACTGGGGTGAGTGTTTGATTTGCTCAAACCCTCCGTCCATCATTCCCTTTGGTATCACTTTGTTCGCCCTAAGTTGGCAGGGTATGCCCAGACGTGGGTCCCTTGCTCACTTTGCCACTGGATTCAAGATAGTCTGGCTGATGAGGGTTATGAACCCGAAACGGGTCCCAGGATGCTTGTTTTCGGTCCAGAGAAGACATGGCCTTGCAGTTCGGGCTGGACTTTTCCCATGAGGCACAGGGTCAGACTGATTTGCATATGGCCATGTCTGAACTGGGGTGGTGGAGTGAGCTAAAGAATGATGATGGATTAAACCCAGATCAGTTGACTGGGGGTGAGTGTTTGATTTGCTCAAACGCTCCGTCCATCATCCCCTTTGGTATCGCTTTGTTCGTCCTAAGTTGGCAGGCTATGCCCAGACGTAGGTCCCTTGCTCACTTTGCCACTGGATTCAAGATAGCCTGGCTGATGAGGGTTATGAACCCAAAACCGGTCCCAGGATGCTTGTTTCAGGTCCAGGGAAGACATGGCTTGGCAGTTCGGGCTGGACTATTCCCATGAGGCACAGGGTCAGACTGATTTGCATATGGCCATGTCTGAACTGGGGTGGTGGAGTGAGCTAAAGAATGATGATGGATTAAACCCAGATCAGTTGACTGGGGGTGAGTGTTTGATTTGCTCAAACGCTCCGTCCATCATCCCCTTTGGTATCGCTTTGTTCGTCCTAAGTTGGCAGGCTATGCCCAGACGTAGGTCCCTTGCTCACTTTGCCACTGGATTCAAGATAGCCTGGCTGATGAGGGTTATGAACCCAAAACCGGTCCCAGGATGCTTGTTTCAGGTCCAGGGAAGACATGGCTTGGCAGTTCGGGCTGGACTATTCCCATGAGGCACAGGGTCAGACTGATTTGCATATGGCCATGTCTGAACTGGGGTGGTGGAGTGAGCTAAAGAATGATGATGGATTAAACCCAGATCAGTTGACTGGGGGTGAGTGTTTGATTTGCTCAAACGCTCCGTCCATCATCCCCTTTGGTATCGCTTTGTTCATCCTAAGTTGGCAGGCTATGCCCAGACGTAGGTCCCTTGCTCACTTTGCCACTGGATTCAAGATATCCTGGCTGATGAGGGTTATGAACCCAAAACCGGTCCCAGGATGCTTGTTTCAGGTCCAGGGAAGACATGGCTTGGCAGTTCGGGCTGGACTATTCCCAAGAGGCACAGGGTCAGACTGATTTGCATATGGCCATGTCTGAACTGGGGTGGTGGAGTGAGCTAAAGAATGATGATGGATTGAACCCAGATCAGTTGACTGGGGGTGAGTGTTTGATTTGCTCAAACGCTCCATCCATCATCCCCTTTGGTATCGCTTTGTTTGCCCTAAGTTGGCAGGGTATGCCCAGACGTGGGTCCCTTGCTCACGTTGCCACTGGATTCAAGATAGCCTGTCTGATGAGGGTTATGAACCCGAAACCTGTCCCAGGATGCTTGTTTCCGGTCCAGGGAAGACAAGGCTTGGCAGTTTGGGCTGGACTGTTCCCATGAGGCACAGGGTCAGACTGATTTGCATATTGCCATGTCTGAACTGGGGTGGTGGAGTGAGCTAAAGAATGATGATGAATTAAACCCAGATCAGTTGACTGGGGGTGAGTGTTTGTTTTGCTCAAACGCTCCGTCCATCATCCCCTTTGGTATCGCTTTGTTCGCCCTAAGTTGGCAGGGTATGCCCAGGTGTGGGTCCCTTGCCCACTTTGCCACTGGATTCAAGATAGCCTGGCTGATGAGGGTTATGAATCCGAAACCGGTCCGAGGATGCTTCTTTCCGGTCCAGGGAAGACATGGCTTGGCAGTTCGGGTTGGACTGTTCCCATGAGGCACATGGTCAGACTGATTTGCATATGGCCATGTCTGAACTGGGGTGGTGGAGTGAGCTAAAGAATGATGATGGATTAAACCCAGATCAGTTGACTGGGGTGAGTGTTTGATTTGCTCAAACCCTCCGTCCATCATTCCCTTTGGTATCACTTTGTTCGCCCTAAGTTGGCAGGGTATGCCCAGACGTGGGTCCCTTGCTCACTTTGCCACTGGATTCAAGATAGTCTGGCTGATGAGGGTTATGAACCCGAAACGGGTCCCAGGATGCTTGTTTTCGGTCCAGAGAAGACATGGCCTTGCAGTTCGGGCTGGACTTTTCCCATGAGGCACAGGGTCAGACTGATTTGCATATGGCCATGTCTGAACTGGGGTGGTGGAGTGAGCTAAAGAATGATGATGGATTAAACCCAGATCAGTTGACTGGGGGTGAGTGTTTGATTTGCTCAAACGCTCCGTCCATCATCCAGTTTGGTATCGCTTTGTTCGCCCTAAGTTGGCAGGGTATGTCCAGATGTGGGTCCCTTGCTCACTTTGCCACTGGATTCAAGATAGCCTGGCTGATGAGGGTTATGAACCCGAAACCAGTCTCAGGATGCTTGTTTCCGGTCCAGGAAAGACATGGCTTGGCAGTTCAGGCTGGACTGTTCCCATGACGCACAGGGTCAGACTGATTTGCATATGGCCATCTGAACTGGGGTGGTGGAGTGAGCTAAAGAATGATGATGGATTAAACCCAGATCAGTTGACTGGGGGTGAGTGTTTGATTTGCTGAAACCCTCCGTCCATCATCCCCTTTGGTATCGCTTTGTTTGCCCTAAGTTGGCAGGGTATGCCCAGACGTGGGTCCCTTGCTCACTTTGCCACCGGATTCCAGATAGCCTTGCTGATGAGGGTTATAAACCCGAAACCGGTCCCAGGATGCTTGTTTTCGGTCCAGAGAAGACATGGCTTGGCAGTTAGTGCTGGACTTTTCCCATGAGGCACAGGGTCAGACTGATTTGCATATGGCCATGTCTGAACTGGGATGGTGGAGTGAGCTAAAGAATGATGATGGATTAAACCCAGATCAGTTGACTGGGGGTGAGTGTTTGATTTGCTCAAACGCTCCGTCCATCATCCCCTTTGGTATCGCTTTGTTCGCCCTAAGTTGGAAGGGTATGCCCAGGTGTGGGTCCCTTGCCCACTTTGCCACTGGATTCAAGATAGTCTGGCTGATGAGGGTTATGAATCCGAAACCGGTCCGAGGATGCTTCTTTCCGGTCCAGGGAAGACATGGCTTGGCAGTTTGGGTTGGACTGTTCCCATGAGGCACAGGGTCAGACTGATTTGCATAT
Source organism: Triturus cristatus (assembly GCF_964204655.1). Lineage (NCBI taxonomy): Eukaryota > Metazoa > Chordata > Amphibia > Caudata > Salamandridae > Triturus > Triturus cristatus. Next base: position 535,797,580 of record NC_140579.1, read on the forward strand.
GGCCATGTCTGAACTGGGGTGGTGGAGTGAGCTAAAGAATGATGATGGATTAAACCCAGATCAGTTGACTGGGGTGAGTGTTTGATTTGCTCAAACCCTCCGTCCATCATTCCCTTTGGTATCACTTTGTTCGCCCTAAGTTGGCAGGGTATGCCCAGATGTTGGTCCCTTGCTCACTTTGCCACTGGATTTAAGATAGCCTGGCTGATGAGGGTTATGAACCTGAAACCGGTCCGAGGATGCTTGTTTCCGGTTCAGGGAAGACATGGATTGGAACTTCGGGCTGGACTGTTCCCATGAGGCACAGGGTCAGACTGATTTGCATATGGCCATGTCTGAACTGGGGTGGTGGAGTGAGCTAAAGAATGCTGATGGATTAAACCCAGATCAGTTGACTGGGGGTGAGTGTTTGATTTGCTCAAACGCTCCGTCCATCATCCCCTTTGGTATCGCTTTGTTCGTCCTAAGTTGGCAGGCTATGCCCAGACGTAGGTCCCTTGCTCACTTTGCCACTGGATTCAAGATAGCCTGGCTGATGAGGGTTATGAACTCAAAACCGGTCCCAGGATGCTTTTTTCAGGTCCAGGGAAGACATGGCTTGGCAGTTCGGGCTGGACTATTCCCATGAGGCACAGGGTCAGACTGATTTGCATATGGCCATGTCTGAACTGGGGTGGTGGAGTGAGCTAAAGAATGATGATGGATTAAACCCAGATCAGTTGACTGGGGGTGAGTGTTTGATTTGCTCAAACGCTCCATCCATCATCCCCTTTGGTATCGCTTTGTTTGCCCTAAGTTGGCAGGGTATGCCCAGACGTGGGTCCCTTGCTCACGTTGCCACTGGATTCAAGATAGCCTGTCTGATGAGGGTTATGAACCCGAAACCTGTCCCAGGATGCTTGTTTCCGGTCCAGGGAAGACAAGGCTTGGCAGTTTGGGCTGGACTGTTCCCATGAGGCACAGGGTCAGACTGATTTGCATATTGCCATGTCTGAACTGGGGTGGTGGAGTGAGCTAAAGAATGATGATGAATTAAACCCAGATCAGTTGACTGGGGGTGAGTGTTTGTTTTGCTCAAACGCTCCGTCCATCATCCCCTTTGGTATCGCTTTGTTCGCCCTAAGTTGGCAGGGTATGCCCAGGTGTGGGTCCCTTGCCCACTTTGCCACTGGATTCAAGATAGCCTGGCTGATGAGGGTTATGAATCCGAAACCGGTCCGAGGATGCTTCTTTCCGGTCCAGGGAAGACATGGCTTGGCAGTTCGGGTTGGACTGTTCCCATGAGGCACATGGTCAGACTGATTTGCATATGGCCATGTCTGAACTGGGGTGGTGGAGTGAGCTAAAGAATGATGATGGATTAAACCCAGATCAGTTGACTGGGGGTGAGTGTTTGATTTGCTCAAACGCTCCGTCCATCATCCCGTTTGGTGTCGCTTTGTTCGTCCTAAGTTGGCAGGGTATGTCCAGATGTGGGTCCCTTGCTCACTTTGCCACTGGATTCAAGATAGCCTGGCTGATGAGGGTTATGAACCTGAAACCGGTCCGAGGATGCTTGTTTCCGGTTCAGGGAAGACATGGATTGGCACTTCGAGCTGGACTGTTCCCATGACGCACAGGGTCAGACTGATTTGCATATGGCCATGTCTGAACTTGGGTGGTGGAGTGAGCTAAAGAATGATGATGGATTAAACTCAGATCAGTTGACCGGGGGTGAGTGTTTAATTTGCTCAAACGCTCCGTCCATCATCCCCTTTGGTACCGCTTTGTTCGCCTTAAGTTGGCAGGGTATGCCCAGACGTGGGTCTCTTGCTCACTTTGACACTGGATTCAAGATAGCCTGGCTGATGAGGGTTATGAACCCGAAACCAGTCTCAGGATGCTTGTTTCCGGTCCAGGAAAGACATGGCTTGGCAGTTCAGGCTGGACTGTTTCCATGAGGCACAGTGTCAGACTGATTTGCATATGGCCATCTGAACTGGGGTGGTGGAGTGAGCTAAAGAATGACGATGGATTAAACCCAGATCAGTTGACTGGGGGTGAGTGTTTGATTTGCTGAAACCCTCCGTCCATCATCCCCTTTGGTATCGCTTTGTTTGCCCTAAGTTGGCAGGGTATGCCCAGACGTGGGTCCCTTGCTCACTTTGCCACCAGATTCAAGATAGCCTTGCTGATGAGGGTTATAAACCCGAAACCGGTCCCAGGATGCTTGTTTTAGGTCCAGAGAAGACATGGCTTGGCAGTTAGGGCTGGACTTTTCCCATGAGGCACAGGGTCAGACTGATTTGCATATGGCCATGTCTGAACTGGGGTGGTGGAGTGAGCTAAAGAATGATGATGGATTAAACCCAGATCAGTTGACTGGGGGTGAGTGTTTGATTTGCTCAAACGCTCCGTCCATCATCCCCTTTGGTATCGCTTTGTTCGCCCTAAGTTGGAAGGGTATGCCCAGGTGTGGGTCCCTTGCCCACTTTGCCACTGGATTCAAGATAGTCTGGCTGATGAGGGTTATGAATCCGAAACCGGTCTGAAAATGCTTCTTTCCGGTCCAGGGAAGACATGGCTTGGCAGTTTGGGTTGGACTGTTCCCATGAGGCACAGGGTCAGACTGATTTGCATATGGCCATGTCTGAACTGGGGTGGTGGAGTGAGCTAAAGAATGATGATGGATTAAACCCAGATCAGTTGACTGGGGTGAGTGTTTGATTTGCTCAAACCCTCCGTCCATCATTCCCTTTGGTATCACTTTGTTCGCCCTAAGTTGGCAGGGTATGCCCAGACGTGGGTCCCTTGCTCACTTTGCCACTGGATTCAAGATAGTCTGGCTGATGAGAGTTATGAACCCGAAACGGGTCCCAGGATGCTTGTTTTCGGTCCAGAGAAGACATGGCCTTGCAGTTCGGGCTGGACTTTTCCCATGAGGCACAGGGTCAGACTGATTTGCATATGGCCATGTCTGAACTGGGGTGGTGGAGTGAGCTACAGAATGATGATTGATTAAACCCAGATCAGTTGACTGGGGGTGAGTGTTTGATTTGCTCAAACGCTCCGTCCATCATCCCGTTTGGTATCGCTTTGTTCGCCCTAAGTTGGCAGGGTATGTCCAGATGTTGGTCCCTTGCTCACTTTGCCACTGGATTTAAGATAGCCTGGCTGATGAGGGTTATGAACCTGAAACCGGTCCGAGGATGCTTGTTTCCGGTTCAGGGAAGACATGGATTGGCACTTCGGGCTGGACTGTTCCCATGAGGCACAGGGTCAGACTGATTTGCATATGGCCATGTCTGAACTGGGGTGGTGGAGTGAGCTAAAGAATGATGATGGATTAAACCCAGATCAGTTGACTGGGGGTGAGTGTTTGATTTGCTCAAACGCTCCGTCCATCATCCCCTTTGGTATCGCTTTGTTCGTCCTAAGTTGGCAGGCTATGCCCAGACGTAGGTCCCTTGCTCACTTTGCCACTGGATTCAAGATAGCCTGGCTGATGAGGGTTATGAACCCAAAACCGGTCCCAGGATGCTTGTTTCAGGTCCAGGGAAGACATGGCTTGGCAGTTCGGGCTGGACTATTCCCATGAGGCACAGGGTCAGACTGATTTGCATATGGCCATGTCTGAACTGGGGTGGTGGAGTGAGCTAAAGAATGATGATGGATTAAACCCAGATCAGTTGACTGGGGGTGAGTGTTTGATTTGCTCAAACGCTCCATCCATCATCCCCGTTGGTATCGCTTTGTTTGCCCTAAGTTGGCAGGGTATGCCAAGACGTGGGTCCCTTGCTCACGTTGCCACTGGATTCAAGATAGTCTGGCTGATGAGAGTTATGAACCCGAAACGGGTCCCAGGATGCTTGTTTTCGGTCCAGAGAAGACATCGCCTTGCAGTTCGGGCTGGACTTTTCCCATGAGGCACAGGGTCAGACTGATTTGCATATGGCCATGTCTGAACTGGGGTGGTGGAGTGAGCTAAAGAATGATGATTGATTAAACCCAGATCAGTTGACTGGGGGTGAGTGTTTGATTTGCTCAAACGCTCCGTCCATCATCCCGTTTGGTATCGCTTTGTTCGCCCTAAGTTGGCAGGGTATGTCCAGATGTTGGTCCCTTGCTCACTTTGCCACTGGATTTAAGATAGCCTGGCTGATGAGGGTTATGAACCTGAAACCGGTCCGAGGATGCTTGTTTCCGGTTCAGGGAAGACATGGATTGGCACTTCGGGCTGGACTGTTCCCATGAGGCACAGGGTCAGACTGATTTGCATATGGCCATGTCTGAACTGGGGTGGTGGAGTGAGCTAAAGAATGATGATGGATTAAACCCAGATCAGTTGACTGGGGTGAGTGTTTGATTTGCTCAAACCCTCCATCCATCATTCCCTTTGGTATCAATTTGTTCGCCCTAAGTTGGCAGGGTATGCCCAGACGTGGGTCCCTTGCTCACTTTGCCACTGGATTCAAGATAGTCTGGCTGATGAGGGTTATGAACCCGAAATGGGTCCCAGGATGCTTGTTTTCGGTCCAGAGAAGACATGGCCTTGCAGTTCGGGCTGGACTTTTCCCATGAGGCACAGGGTCAGACTGATTTGCATATGGCCATGTCTGAACTGGGGTGGTGGAGTGAGCTAAAGAATGATGATGGATTAAACCCAGATCAGTTGACTGGGGGTGAGTGTTTTATTTGCTCAAATGCTCCGTCCATCATCCCGTTTGGTATCGCTTTGTTCGCCCTAAGTTGGCAGGGTATGTCCAGATGTGGGTCCCTTGCTCACTTTCCCACTGGATTCAAGATAGCCTGGCTGATGAGGGTTATGAACCTGAAACCGGTCCGAGGATGATTGTTTCCGGTTCAGGGAAGACATGGATTGGCACTTCGGGCTGGACTGTTCCCATGACGCACAGGGTCAGACTGATTTGCATATGGCCATGTCTGAACTGGGGTGGTGGAGTGAGCTAAAGAATGATGATGGATTAAACCCAGATCAGTTGACTCGGGTTAGTGTTTGATTTGCACAAACGCTCCGTCCTTCATCCCCTTTGGTATCGCTTTGTTCGCCCTAAGTTGGCAGGGTATGCCCAGACGTGGGTCCCTAGCTCACTTTGCCACTGGATTCAAGATAGCCTGGCTGATGAGGGTTATGAACCCGAAACCGGTCCCAGGATGCTTGTTTCTGGTCCAGTGAAGACATGGCATGGCAGTTCGGGCTGGACTGTTCCCATGAGGCACAGGGTCAGACTGATTTGCATATGGCCATGTCTGAAATGGGGTGGTGGAGTGAGCTAAAGAATGATGATGGATTAAACCCAGATCAGTTGACTGGGGTGAGTGTTTGATTTGCTCAAACCCTCCGTCCATCATTCCCTTTGGTATCACTTTGTTCGCCCTAAGTTGGCAGGGTATGCCCAGACGTGGGTCCCTTGCTCACTTTGCCACTGGATTCAAGATAGTCTGGCTGCTGAGGGTTATGAACCCGAAACGGGTACCAGGATGCTTGTTTTCGGTCCAGAGAAGACATGGCCTTGCAGTTCGGGCTGGACTTTTCCCATGAGGCACAGGGTCAGACTGATTTGCATATGGCCATGTCTGAACTGGGGTGGTGGAGTGAGCTAAAGAATGATGATGGATTAAACCCAGATCAGTTGACTGGGGGTGAGTGTTTGATTTGCTCAAACGCTCCGTCCATCATCCCCTTTGGTATCGCTTTGTTCGTCCTAAGTTGGCAGGCTATGCCCAGACGTAGGTCCCTTGCTCACTTTGCCACTGGATTCAAGATAGCCTGGCTGATGAGGGTTATGAACCCAAAACCGGTCCCAGGATGCTTGTTTCAGGTCCAGGGAAGACATGGCTTGGCAGTTCGGGCTGGACTATTCCCATGAGGCACAGGGTCAGACTGATTTGCATATGGCCATGTCTGAACTGGGGTGGTGGAGTGAGCTAAAGAATGATGATGGATTAAACCCAGATCAGTTGACTCGGGTTAGTGTTTGATTTGCACAAACGCTCCGTCCTTCATCCCCTTTGGTATCGCTTTGTTCGCCCTAAGTTGGCAGGGTATGCCCAGACGTCGGTCCCTAGCTCACTTTGCCACTGGATTCAAGATAGCCTGGCTGATGAGGGTTATGTACCCGAAACCGGTCCCAGGATGCTTGTTTCTGGTCCAGTGAAGACATGGCATGGCAGTTCGGGCTGGACTGTTCCCATGAGGCACAGGGTCAGACTGATTTGCATATGGCCATGTCTGAAATGGGGTGGTGGAGTGAGCTAAAGAATGATGATGGATTAAACCCAGATCAGTTGACTGGGGTGAGTGTTTGATTTGCTCAAACCCTCCGTCCATCATTCCCTTTGGTATCACTTTGTTCGCCCTAAGTTGGCAGGGTATGCCCAGACGTGGGTCCCTTGCTCACTTTGCCACTGGATTCAAGATAGTCTGGCTGATGAGGGTTATGAACCCGAAACGGGTCCCAGGATGCTTGTTTTCGGTCCAGAGAAGACATGGCCTTGCAGTTCGGGCTGGACTTTTCCCATGAGGCACAGGGTCAGACTGATTTGCATATGGCCATGTCTGAACTGGGGTGGTGGAGTGAGCTAAAGAATGATGATGGATTAAACCCAGATCAGTTGACTGGGGGTGAGTGTTTGATTTGCTCAAACGCTCCGTCCATCATCCCCTTTGGTATCGCTTTGTTCGTCCTAAGTTGGCAGGCTATGCCCAGACGTAGGTCCCTTGCTCACTTTGCCACTGGATTCAAGATAGCCTGGCTGATGAGGGTTATGAACCCAAAACCGGTCCCAGGATGCTTGTTTCAGGTCCAGGGAAGACATGGCTTGGCAGTTCGGGCTGGACTATTCCCATGAGGCACAGGGTCAGACTGATTTGCATATGGCCATGTCTGAACTGGGGTGGTGGAGTGAGCTAAAGAATGATGATGGATTAAACCCAGATCAGTTGACTGGGGGTGAGTGTTTGATTTGCTCAAACGCTCCGTCCATCATCCCCTTTGGTATCGCTTTGTTCGTCCTAAGTTGGCAGGCTATGCCCAGACGTAGGTCCCTTGCTCACTTTGCCACTGGATTCAAGATAGCCTGGCTGATGAGGGTTATGAACCCAAAACCGGTCCCAGGATGCTTGTTTCAGGTCCAGGGAAGACATGGCTTGGCAGTTCGGGCTGGACTATTCCCATGAGGCACAGGGTCAGACTGATTTGCATATGGCCATGTCTGAACTGGGGTGGTGGAGTGAGCTAAAGAATGATGATGGATTAAACCCAGATCAGTTGACTGGGGGTGAGTGTTTGATTTGCTCAAACGCTCCGTCCATCATCCCCTTTGGTATCGCTTTGTTCGTCCTAAGTTGGCAGGCTATGCCCAGACGTAGGTCCCTTGCTCACTTTGCCACTGGATTCAAGATAGCCTGGCTGATGAGGGTTATGAACCCAAAACCGGTCCCAGGATGCTTGTTTCAGGTCCAGGGAAGACATGGCTTGGCAGTTTGGGCTGGACTATTCCCATGAGGCACAGGGTCAGACTGATTTGCATATGGCCATGTCTGAACTGGGGTGGTGGAGTGAGCTAAAGAATGATGATGGATTGAACCCAGATCAGTTGACTTGGGGTGAGTGTTTGATTTGCTCAAACGCTCCATCCATCATCCCCTTTGGTATCGCTTTGTTTGCCCTAAGTTGGCAGGGTATGCCCAGACGTGGGTCCCTTGCTCACGTTGCCACTGGATTCAAGATAGCCTGTCTGATGAGGGTTATGAACCCGAAACCTGTCCCAGGATGCTTGTTTCCGGTCCAGGGAAGACAAGGCTTGGCAGTTTGGGCTGGACTGTTCCCATGAGGCACAGGGTCAGACTGATTTGCATATTGCCATGTCTGAACTGGGGTGGTGGAGTGAGCTAAAGAATGATGATGAATTAAACCCAGATCAGTTGACTGGGGGTGAGTGTTTGTTTTGCTCAAACGCTCCGTCCATCATCCCCTTTGGTATCGCTTTGTTCATCCTAAGTTGGCAGGCTATGCCCAGACGTAGGTCCCTTGCTCACTTTGCCACTGGATTCAAGATATCCTGGCTGATGAGGGTTATGAACCCAAAACCGGTCCCAGGATGCTTGTTTCAGGTCCAGGGAAGACATGGCTTGGCAGTTCGGGCTGGACTATTCCCAAGAGGCACAGGGTCAGACTGATTTGCATATGGCCATGTCTGAACTGGGGTGGTGGAGTGAGCTAAAGAATGATGATGGATTGAACCCAGATCAGTTGACTGGGGGTGAGTGTTTGATTTGCTCAAACGCTCCATCCATCATCCCCTTTGGTATCGCTTTGTTTGCCCTAAGTTGGCAGGGTATGCCCAGACGTGGGTCCCTTGCTCACGTTGCCACTGGATTCAAGATAGCCTGTCTGATGAGGGTTATGAACCCGAAACCTGTCCCAGGATGCTTGTTTCCGGTCCAGGGAGGACAAGGCTTGGCAGTTTGGGCTGGACTGTTCCCATGAGGCACAGGGTCAGACTGATTTGCATATTGCCATGTCTGAACTGGGGTGGTGGAGTGAGCTAAAGAATGATGATGAATTAAACCCAGATCAGTTGACTGGGGGTGAGTGTTTGTTTTGCTCAAACGCTCCGTCCATCATCCCCTTTGGTATCGCTTTGTTCGCCCTAAGTTGGCAGGGTATGCCCAGGTGTGGGTCCCTTGCCCACTTTGCCACTGGATTCAAGATAGCCTGGCTGATGAGGGTTATGAATCCGAAACCGGTCCGAGGATGCTTCTTTCCGGTCCAGGGAAGACATGGCTTGGCAGTTCGGGTTGAACTGTTCCCATGAGGCACATGGTCAGACTGATTTGCATATGGCCATGTCTGAACTGGGGTGGTGGAGTGAGCTAAAGAATGATGATGGATTAAACCCAGATCAGTTGACTGGGGTGAGTGTTTGATTTGCTCAAACCCTCCGTCCATCATTCCCTTTGGTATCACTTTGTTCGCCCTAAGTTGGCAGGGTATGCCCAGACGTGGGTCCCTTGCTCACTTTGCCACTGGATTCAAGATAGTCTGGCTGATGAGGGTTATGAACCCGAAACGGGTCCCAGGATGCTTGTTTTCGGTCCAGAGAAGACATGGCCTTGCAGTTCGGGCTGGACTTTTCCCATGAGGCACAGGGTCAGACTGATTTGCATATGGCCATGTCTGAACTGGGGTGGTGGAGTGAGCTAAAGAATGATGATGGATTAAACCCAGATCAGTTGACTGGGGGTGAGTGTTTGATTTGCTCAAACGCTCCGTCCATCATCCAGTTTGGTATCGCTTTGTTCGCCCTAAGTTGGCAGGGTATGTCCAGATGTGGGTCCCTTGCTCACTTTGCCACTGGATTCAAGATAGCCTGGCTGATGAGGGTTATGAACCCGAAACCAGTCTCAGGATGCTTGTTTCCGGTCCAGGAAAGACATGGCTTGGCAGTTCAGGCTGGACTGTTCCCATGACGCACAGGGTCAGACTGATTTGCATATGGCCATCTGAACTGGGGTGGTGGAGTGAGCTAAAGAATGATGATGGATTAAACCCAGATCAGTTGACTGGGGGTGAGTGTTTGATTTGCTGAAACCCTCCGTCCATCATCCCCTTTGGTATCGCTTTGTTTGCCCTAAGTTGGCAGGGTATGCCCAGACGTGGGTCCCTTGCTCACTTTGCCACCGGATTCCAGATAGCCTTGCTGATGAGGGTTATAAACCCGAAACCGGTCCCAGGATGCTTGTTTTCGGTCCAGAGAAGACATGGCTTGGCAGTTAGGGCTGGACTTTTCCCATGAGGCACAGGGTCAGACTGATTTGCATATGGCCATGTCTGAACTGGGATGGTGGAGTGAGCTAAAGAATGATGATGGATTAAACCCAGATCAGTTGACTGGGGGTGAGTGTTTGATTTGCTCAAACGCTCCGTCCATCATCCCCTTTGGTATCGCTTTGTTCGCCCTAAGTTGGAAGGGTATGCCCAGGTGTGGGTCCCTTGCCCACTTTGCCACTGGATTCAAGATAGTCTGGCTGATGAGGGTTATGAATCCGAAACCGGTCCGAGGATGCTTCTTTCCGGTCCAGGGAAGACATGGCTTGGCAGTTTGGGTTGGACTGTTCCCATGAGGCACAGGGTCAGACTGATTTGCATATGGCCATGTCTGAACTGGGGTGGTAGAGTGAGCTAAAGAATGATGATGGATTAAACCCAGATCAGTTGACTGGGGTGAGTGTTTGATTTGCTCAAACCGTCCGTCCATCATTCCCTTTGGTATCACTTTGTTCGCCCTAAGTTGGCAGGGTATGCCCAGATGTTGGTCCCTTGCTCACTTTGCCACTGGATTTAAGATAGCCTGGCTGATGAGGGTTATGAACCTGAAACCGGTCCGAGGATGCTTGTTTCCGGTTCACTGAAGACATGGATTGGCACTTCGGGCTGGACTGTTCCCATGAGGCACAGGGTCAGACTGATCTGCATATGGCCATGTCTGAACTGGGGTGGTGGAGTGAGCTAAAGAATGCTGATGGATTAAACCCAGATCAGTTGACTGGGGGTGAGTGTTTGATTTGCTCAAACGCTCCGTCCATCATCCCCTTTGGTATCGCTTTGTTCGTCCTAAGTTGGCAGGCTATGCCCAGACGTAGGTCCCTTGCTCACTTTGCCACTGGATTCAAGATAGCCTGGCTGATGAGGGTTATGAACTCAAAACCGGTCCCAGGATGCTTTTTTCAGGTCCAGGGAAGACATGGCTTGGCAGTTCGGGCTGGACTATTCCCATGAGGCACAGGGTCAGACTGATTTGCATATGGCCATGTCTGAACTGGGGTGGTGGAGTGAGCTAAAGAATGATGATGGATTAAACCCAGATCAGTTGACTGGGGGTGAGTGTTTGATTTGCTCAAACGCTCCATCCATCATCCCCTTTGGTATCGCTTTGTTTGCCCTAAGTTGGCAGGGTATGCCCAGACGTGGGTCCCTTGCTCACGTTGCCACTGGATTCAAGATAGCCTGTCTGATGAGGGTTATGAACCCGAAACCTGTCCCAGGATGCTTGTTTCCGGTCCAGGGAAGACAAGGCTTGGCAGTTTGGGCTGGACTGTTCCCATGAGGCACAGGGTCAGACTGATTTGCATATTGCCATGTCTGAACTGGGGTGGTGGAGTGAGCTAAAGAATGATGATGAATTAAACCCAGATCAGTTGACTGGGGGTGAGTGTTTGTTTTGCTCAAACGCTCCGTCCATCATCCCCTTTGGTATCGCTTTGTTCGCCCTAAGTTGGCAGGGTATGCCCAGGTGTGGGTCCCTTGCCCACTTTGCCACTGGATTCAAGATAGCCTGGCTGATGAGGGTTATGAATCCGAAACCGGTCCGAGGATGCTTCTTTCCGGTCCAGGGAAGACATGGCTTGGCAGTTCGGGTTGGACTGTTCCCATGAGGCACATGGTCAGACTGATTTGCATATGGCCATGTCTGAACTGGGGTGGTGGAGTGAGCTAAAGAATGATGATGGATTAAACCCAGATCAGTTGACTGGGGGTGAGTGTTTGATTTGCTCAAACGCTCCGTCCATCATCCCGTTTGGTGTCGCTTTGTTCGTCCTAAGTTGGCAGGGTATGTCCAGATGTGGGTCCCTTGCTCACTTTGCCACTGGATTCAAGATAGCCTGGCTGATGAGGGTTATGAACCTGAAACCGGTCCGAGGATGCTTGTTTCCGGTTCAGGGAAGACATGGATTGGCACTTCGAGCTGGACTGTTCCCATGACGCACAGGGTCAGACTGATTTGCATATGGCCATGTCTGAACTTGGGTGGTGGAGTGAGCTAAAGAATGATGATGGATTAAACTCAGATCAGTTGACCGGGGGTGAGTGTTTAATTTGCTCAAACGCTCCGTCCATCATCCCCTTTGGTACCGCTTTGTTCGCCTTAAGTTGGCAGGGTATGCCCAGACGTGGGTCTCTTGCTCACTTTGACACTGGATTCAAGATAGCCTGGCTGATGAGGGTTATGAACCCGAAACCAGTCTCAGGATGCTTGTTTCCGGTCCAGGAAAGACATGGCTTGGCAGTTCAGGCTGGACTGTTTCCATGAGGCACAGTGTCAGACTGATTTGCATATGGCCATCTGAACTGGGGTGGTGGAGTGAGCTAAAGAATGACGATGGATTAAACCCAGATCAGTTGACTGGGGGTGAGTGTTTGATTTGCTGAAACCCTCCGTCCATCATCCCCTTTGGTATCGCTTTGTTTGCCCTAAGTTGGCAGGGTATGCCCAGACGTGGGTCCCTTGCTCACTTTGCCACCAGATTCAAGATAGCCTTGCTGATGAGGGTTATAAACCCGAAACCGGTCCCAGGATGCTTGTTTTAGGTCCAGAGAAGACATGGCTTGGCAGTTAGGGCTGGACTTTTCCCATGAGGCACAGGGTCAGACTGATTTGCATATGGCCATGTCTGAACTGGGGTGGTGGAGTGAGCTAAAGAATGATGATAGATTAAACCCAGATCAGTTGACTGGGGGTGAGTGTTTGATTTGCTCAAACGCTCCGTCCATCATCCCCTTTGGTATCGCTTTGTTCGCCCTAAGTTGGAAGGGTATGCCCAGGTGTGGGTCCCTTGCCCACTTTGCCACTGGATTCAAGATAGTCTGGCTGATGAGGGTTATGAATCCGAAACCGGTCTGAAAATGCTTCTTTCCGGTCCAGGGAAGACATGGCTTGGCAGTTTGGGTTGGACTGTTCCCATGAGGCACAGGGTCAGACTGATTTGCATATGGCCATGTCTGAACTGGGGTGGTGGAGTGAGCTAAAGAATGATGATGGATTAAACCCAGATCAGTTGACTGGGGTGAGTTTTTTGATTTGCTCAAACCCTCCGTCCATCATTCCCTTTGGTATCACTTTGTTCGCCCTAAGTTGGCAGGGTATGCCCAGACGTGGGTCCCTTGCTCACTTTGCCACTGGATTCAAGATAGTCTGGCTGATGAGAGTTATGAACCCGAAACGGGTCCCAGGATGCTTGTTTTCGGTCCAGAGAAGACATGGCCTTGCAGTTCGGGCTGGACTTTTCCCATGAGGCACAGGGTCAGACTGATTTGCATATGGCCATGTCTGAACTGGGGTGGTGGAGTGAGCTAAAGAATGATGATTGATTAAACCCAGATCAGTTGACTGGGGGTGAGTGTTTGATTTGCTCAAACGCTCCGTCCATCATCCCGTTTGGTATCGCTTTGTTCGCCCTAAGTTGGCAGGGTATGTCCAGATGTTGGTCCCTTGCTCACTTTGCCACTGGATTTAAGATAGCCTGGCTGATGAGGGTTATGAACCTGAAACCGGTCCGAGGATGCTTGTTTCCGGTTCAGGGAAGACATGGATTGGCACTTCGGGCTGGACTGTTCCCATGAGGCACAGGGTCAGACTGATTTGCATATGGCCATGTCTGAACTGGGGTGGTGGAGTGAGCTAAAGAATGATGATGGATTAAACCCAGATCAGTTGACTGGGGGTGAGTGTTTGATTTGCTCAAACGCTCCGTCCATCATCCCCTTTGGTATCGCTTTGTTCGTCCTAAGTTGGCAGGCTATGCCCAGACGTAGGTCCCTTGCTCACTTTGCCACTGGATTCAAGATAGCCTGGCTGATGAGGGTTATGAACCCAAAACCGGTCCCAGGATGCTTGTTTCAGGTCCAGGGAAGACATGGCTTGGCAGTTCGTGCTGGACTATTCCCATGAGGCACAGGGTCAGACTGATTTGCATATGGCCATGTCTGAACTGGGGTGGTGGAGTGAGCTAAAGAATGATGATGGATTAAACCCAGATCAGTTGACTGGGGGTGAGTGTTTGATTTGCTCAAACGCTCCATCCATCATCCCCGTTGGTATCGCTTTGTTTGCCCTAAGTTGGCAGGGTATGCCAAGACGTGGGTCCCTTGCTCACGTTGCCACTGGATTTAAGATAGCCTGTCTGATGAGGGTTATGAACCCGAAACCAGTCCCAGGATGCTTGTTTCCGGTCCAGGGAAGACAAGGCTTGGCAGTTCGGGCTGGACTGTTCCCATGAGGCACAGGGTCAGACTGATTTGCATATTGCCATGTCTGAACTGGGGTGGTGGAGTGAGCTAAAGAATGATGATGGATTAAACCCAGATCAGTTGACTCGGGTTAGTGTTTGATTTGCACAAACGCTCCGTCCTTCATCCCCTTTGGTATCGCTTTGTTCGCCCTAAGTTGGCAGGGTATGCCCAGACGTGGGTCCCTAGCTCACTTTGCCACTGGATTCAAGATAGCCTGGCTGATGAGGGTTATGAACCCGAAACCGGTCCCAGGATGCTTGTTTCTGGTCCAGTGAAGACATGGCATGGCAGTTCGGGCTGGACTGTTCCCATGAGGCACAGGGTCAGACTGATTTGCATATGGCCATGTCTGAAATGGGGTGGTGGAGTGAGCTAAAGAATGATGATGGATTAAACCCAGATCAGTTGACTGGGGTGAGTGTTTGATTTGCTCAAACCCTCCGTCCATCATTCCCTTTGGTATCACTTTGTTCGCCCTAAGTTGGCAGGGTATGCCCAGACGTGGGTCCCTTGCTCACTTTGCCACTGGATTCAAGATAGTCTGGCTGATGAGGGTTATGAACCCGAAACGGGTCCCAGGATGCTTGTTTTCGGTCAAGAGAAGACATGGCCTTGCAGTTCGGGCTGGACTTTTCCCATGAGGCACAGGGTCAGACTGATTTGCATATGGCCATGTCTGAACTGGGGTGGTGGAGTGAGCTAAAGAATGATGATGGATTAAACCCAGATCAGTTGACTGGGGGTGAGTGTTTGATTTGCTCAAACGCTCCGTCCATCATCCCGTTTGGTATCGCTTTGTTCGCCCTAAGTTGGCAGGGTATGTCCAGATGTTGGTCCCTTGCTCACTTTGCCACTGGATTTAAGATAGCCTGGCTGATGAGGGTTATGAACCTGAAACCGGTCCGAGGATGCTTGTTTCCGGTTCAGGGAAGACATGGATTGGCACTTCGGGCTGGACTGTTCCCATGAGGCACAGGGTCAGACTGATTTGCATATGGCCATGTCTGAACTGGGGTGGTGGAGTGAGCTAAAGAATGATGATGGATTAAACCCAGATCAGTTGACTGGGGGTGAGTGTTTGATTTGCTCAAACGCTCCGTCCATCATCCCCTTTGGTATCGCTTTGTTCGTCCTAAGTTGCCAGGCTATGCCCAGACGTAGGTCCCTTGCTCACTTTGCCACTGGATTCAAGATAGCCTGGCTGATGAGGGTTATGAACCCAAAACCGGTCCCAGGATGCTTGTTTCAGGTCCAGGGAAGACATGGCTTGGCAGTTCGGGCTGGACTATTCCCATGAGGCACAGGGTCAGACTGATTTGCATATGGCCATGTCTGAACTGGGGTGGTGGAGTGAGCTAAAGAATGATGATGGATTGAACCCAGATCAGTTGACTGGGGGTGAGTGTTTGATTTGCTCAAACGCTCCATCCATCATCCCCTTTGGTATCGCTTTGTTTGCCCTAAGTTGGCAGGGTATGCCCAGACGTGGGTCCCTTGCTCACGTTGCCACTGGATTCAAGATAGCCTGTCTGATGAGGGTTATGAACCCGAAACCTGTCCCAGGATGCTTGTTTCCGGTCCAGGGAAGACAAGGCTTGGCAGTTTGGGCTGGACTGTTCCCATGAGGCACAGGGTCAGACTGATTTGCATATTGCCATGTCTGAACTGGGGTGGTGGAGTGAGCTAAAGAATGATGATGAATTAAACCCAGATCAGTTGACTGGGGGTGAGTGTTTGTTTTGCTCAAACGCTCCGTCCATCATCCCCTTTGGTATCGCTTTGTTCGCCCTAAGTTGGCAGGGTATGCCCAGGTGTGGGTCCCTTGCCCACTTTGCCACTGGATTCAAGATAGCCTGGCTGATGAGGGTTATGAATCCGAAACCGGTCCGAGGATGCTTCTTTCCGGTCCAGGGAAGACATGGCTTGGCAGTTCGGGTTGGACTGTTCCCATGAGGCACATGGTCAGACTGATTTGCATATGGCCATGTCTGAGCTGGGGTGGTGGAGTGAGCTAAAGAATGATGATGGATTAAACCCAGATCAGTTGACTGGGGTGAGTGTTTGATTTGCTCAAACCCTCCGTCCATCATTCCTTTTGGTATCACTTTGTTCGCCCTAAGTTGGCAGGGTATGCCCAGACGTGGGTCCCTCGCTCACTTTGCCACTGGATTCAAGATAGTCTGGCTGATGAGGGTTATGAACCCGAAACGGGTCCCAGGATGCTTGTTTTCGGTCCAGAGAAGACATGGCCTTGCAGTTCGGGCTGGACTTTTCCCATGAGGCACAGGGTCAGACTGATTTGCATATGGCCACATCTGAACTGGGGTGGTGGAGTGAGCTAAAGAATGATGATGGATTAAACCCAGATCAGTTGACTGGGGGTGAGTGTTTGATTTGCTCAAACGCTCCGTCCATCATCCCGTTTGGTATCGCTTTGTTTGCCCTAAGTTGGCAGGGTATGCCCAGACGTGGGTCCCTTGCTCACGTTGCCACTGGATTCAAGATAGCCTGTCTGATGAGGGTTATGAACCCGAAACCTGTCCCAGGATGCTTGTTTCCGGTCCAGGGAAGACAAGGCTTGGCAGTTTGGGCTGGACTGTTCCCATGAGGCACAGGGTCAGACTGATTTGCATATTGCCATGTCTGAACTGGGGTGGTGGAGTGAGCTAAAGAATGATGATGAATTAAACCCAGATCAGTTGACTGGGGGTGAGTGTTTGTTTTGCTCAAACGCTCCGTCCATCATCCCCTTTGGTATCGCTTTGTTCGCCCTAAGTTGGCAGGGTATGCCCAGACGTGGGTCTCTTGCTCACTTTGACACTGGATTCAAGATAGCCTGGCTGATGAGGGTTATGAACCCGAAACCAGTCTCAGGATGCTTGTTTCCGGTCCAGGAAAGACATGGCTTGGCAGTTCAGGCTGGACTGTTTCCATGAGGCACAGTGTCAGACTGATTTGCATATGGCCATGTCTGAACTGGGGTGGTGGAGTGAGCTAAAGAATGATGATGGATTAAACCCAGATCAGTTGACTGGGGGTGAGTGTTTGATTTGCTCAAACGCTCCGTCCATCATCCCCTTTGGTATCGCTTTGTTCGTCCTAAGTTGGCAGGGTATGTCCAGAAGTGGGTCCCTTGCTCACTTTGCCACTGGATTCAAGATAGCCTGGCTGATGACGGTTATGAACCTGAAACCGGTCCGAGGATGCTTGTTTCCGGTTCAGGGAAGACATGGATTGGCAGTTCGGGCTGGACTGTTCCCATGACGCACAGGGTCAGACTGATTTGCATATGGCCATGTCTGAACTTGTGTGGTGGAGTGAGCTAAAGAATGATGATGGATTAAACTCAGATCAGTTGACCGGGGGTGAGTGTTTAATTTGCTCAAACGCTCCGTCCATCATCCCCTTTGGTATCGCTTTGTTTGCCTTAAGTTGGCAGGGTATGCCCAGACGTGGGTCTCTTGCTCACTTTGACACTGGATTCAAGATAGCCTGGCTGATGAGGGTTATGAACCCGAAACCAGTCTCAGGATGCTTGTTTCCGGTCCAGGAAAGACATGGCTTGGCAGTTCAGGCTGGACTGTTTCCATGAGGCACAGTGTCAGACTGATTTGCATATGACCATCTGAACTGGGGTGGTGGAGTGAGCTAAAGAATGATGATGGATTAAACCCAGATCAGTTGACTGGGGGTGAGTGTTTGATTTGCTGAAACCCTCCGTCCATCATCCCCTTTGGTATCGCTTTGTTTGCCCTAAGTTGGCAGGGTATGCCCAGACGTGGGTCCCTTGCTCACTTTGCCACCGGATTCAAGATAGCCTTGCTGATGAGGGTTATAAACCCGAAACCGGTCCCAGGATGCTTGTTTTCGGTCCAGAGAAGACATGGCTTGGCAGTTAGGGCTGGACTTTTCCCACGAGGCACAGGGTCAGACTGATTTGCATATGGCCATGTCTGAACTGGGGTGGTGGAGTGAGCTAAAGAATGATGATGGATTAAACCCAGATCAGTTGACTGGGGGTGAGTGTTTGATTTGCTCAAACGCTCCGTCCATCATCCCCTTTGGTATCGCTTTGTTCGCCCTAAGTTGGAAGGGTATGCCCAGGTGTGGGTCCCTTGCCCACTTTGCCACTGGATTCAAGATAGTCTGGCTGATGAGGGTTATGAATCCGAAACCGGTCCGAGGATGCTTCTTTCCGGTCCAGGGAAGACATGGCTTGGCAGTTTGGGTTGGACTGTTCCCATGAGGCACAGGGTCAGACTGATTTGCATATGGCCATGTCTGAACTGGGGTGGTGGAGTGAGCTAAAGAATGATGATGGATTAAACCCAGATCAGTTGACTGGGGTGAGTGTTTGATTTGCTCAAACCCTCCGTCCATCATTCCCTTTGGTATCACTTTGTTCGCCCTAAGTTGGCAGGGTATGCCCAGACGTGGGTCCCTTGCTCACTTTGCCACTGGATTCAAGATAGTCTGGCTGATGAGAGTTATGAACCCGAAACGGGTCCCAGGATGCTTGTTTTCGGTCCAGAGAAGACATGCCCTTGCAGTTCGGGCTGGACTTTTCCCATGAGGCACAGGGTCAGACTGATTTGCATATGGCCATGTCTGAACTGAGGTGGTGGAGTGAGCTAAAGAATGATGATTGATTAAACCCAGATCAGTTGACTGGGGGTGAGTGTTTGATTTGCTCAAACGCTCCGTCCATCATCCCGTTTGTTATCGCTTTGTTCGCCCTAAGTTGGCAGGGTATGTCCAGATGTTGGTCCCTTGCTCACTTTGCCACTGTATTTAAGATAGCCTGGCTGATGAGGGTTATGAACCTGAAACCGGTCCGAGGATGCTTGTTTCCGGTTCAGGGAAGACATGGATTGGCACTTCGGGCTGGACTGTTCCCATGAGGCACAGGGTCAGACTGATTTGCATATGGCCATGTCTGAACTGGGGTGGTGGAGTGAGCTAAAGAATGATGATGGATTAAACCCAGATCAGTTGACTGGGGGTGAGTGTTTGATTTGCTCAAACGCTCCGTCCATCATCCCCTTTGGTATCGCTTTGTTCGTCCTAAGTTGGCAGGCTATGCCCAGACGTAGGTCCCTTGCTCACTTTGCCACTGGATTCAAGATAGCCTGGCTGATGAGGGTTATGAACCCAAAACCGGTCCCAGGATGCTTGTTTCAGGTCCAGGGAAGACATGGCTTGGCAGTTCGGGCTGGACTATTCCCATGAGGCACAGGGTCAGACTGATTTGCATATGGCCATGTCTGAACTGGGGTGGTGGAGTGAGCTAAAGAATGATGATGGATTAAACCCAGATCAGTTGACTGGGGGTGAGTGTTTGATTTGCTCAAACGCTCCGTCCATCATCCCCTTTGGTATCGCTTTTTTCGCCCTAAGTTGGAAGGGTATGCCCAGGTGTGGGTCCCTTGCCCACTTTGCCACTGGATTCAAGATAGTCTGGCTGATGAGGGTTATGAATCCGAAACCGGTCCGAGGATGCTTCTTTCCGGTCCAGGGAAGACATGGCTTGGCAGTTTGGGTTGGACTGTTCCCATGAGGCACAGGGTCAGACTGATTTGCATATGGCCATGTCTGAACTGGGGTGGTGGAGTGAGCTAAAGAATGATGATGGATTAAACCCAGATCAGTTGACTGGGGTGAGTGTTTGATTTGCTCAAACCCTCCGTCCATCATTCCCTTTGGTATCACTTTGTTCGCCCTAAGTTGGCAGGGTATGCCCAGACGTGGGTCCCTTGCTCACTTTGCCACTGGATTCAAGATAGTCTGGCTGATGAGAGTTATGAACCCGAAACGGGTCCCAGGATGCTTGTTTTCGGTCCAGAGAAGACATCGCCTTGCAGTTCGGGCTGGACTTTTCCCATGAGGCACAGGGTCAGACTGATTTGCATATGGCCATGTCTGAACTGGGGTGGTGGAGTGAGCTAAAGAATGATGATTGATTAAACCCAGATCAGTTGACTGGGGGTGAGTGTTTGATTTGCTCAAACGCTCCGTCCATCATCCCGTTTGGTATCGCTTTGTTCGCCCTAAGTTGGCAGGGTATGTCCAGATGTTGGTCCCTTGCTCACTTTGCCACTGGATTTAAGATAGCCTGGCTGATGAGGGTTATGAACCTGAAACCGGTCCGAGGATGCTTGTTTCCGGTTCAGGGAAGACATGGATTGGCACTTCGGGCTGGACTGTTCCCATGAGGCACAGGGTCAGACTGATTTGCATATGGCCATGTCTGAACTGGGGTGGTGGAGTGAGCTAAAGAATGATGATGGATTAAACCCAGATCAGTTGACTGGGGGTGAGTGTTTGATTTGCTCAAACGCTCCGTCCATCATCCCCTTTGGTATTGCTTTGTTCGTCCTAAGTTGGCAGGCTATGCCCAGACGTAGGTCCCTTGCTCACTTTGCCACTGGATTCAAGATAGACTGGCTGATGAGGGTTATGAACCCAAAACCGGTCCCAGGATGCTTGTTTCAGGTCCAGGGAAGACATGGCTTGGCAGTTCGGGCTGGACTATTCCCATGAGGCACAGGGTCAGACTGATTTGCATATGGCCATGTCTGAACTGGGGTGGTGGAGTGAGCTAAAGAATGATGATGGATTAAACCCAGATCAGTTGACTGGGGGTGAGTGTTTGATTTGCTCAAACGCTCCATCCATCATCCCCGTTGGTATCGCTTTGTTTGCCCTAAGTTGGCAGGGTATGCCCAGACGTGGGTCCCTTGCTCACGTTGCCACTGGATTTAAGATAGCCTGTCTGATGAGGGTTATGACCCCGAAACCAGTCCCAGGATGCTTGTTTCCGGTCCAGGGAAGACAAGGCTTGGCAGTTCGGGCTGGACTGTTCCCATGAGGCACAGGGTCAGACTGATTTGCATATGGCCATGTCTGAACTGGGGTGGTGGAGTGAGCTAAAGAATGATGATGAATTAAACCCAGATCAGTTGACTGGGGGTGAGTGTTTGTTTTGCTCAAATGCTCCGTCCATCATCCCCTTTGGTATCGCTTTGTTCGCCCTAAGTTGGCAGGGTATGCCCAGGTGTGGGTCCCTTGCCCACTTTGCCACTGGATTCAAGATAGCCTGGCTGATGAGGGTTATGAATCCGAAACCGGTCCGAGGATGCTTCTTTCCGGTCCAGGGAAGATATGGCTTGGCAGTTCGGGTTGGACTGTTCCCATGAGGCACAGGGTCAGACTGATTTGCATATGGCCATGTCTAAACTGGGGTGGTGGAGTGAGCTAAAGAATGATGATGGATTAAACCCAGATCAGTTGACTGGGGTGAGTGTTTGATTTGCTCAAACCCTCCATCCATCATTCCCTTTGGTATCAATTTGTTCGCCCTAAGTTGGCAGGGTATGCCCAGACGTGGGTCCCTTGCTCGCTTTGCCACTGGATTCAAGATAGTCTGGCTGATGAGGGTTATGAACCCGAAATGGGTCCCAGGATGCTTGTTTTCGGTCCAGAGAAGACATGGCCTTGCAGTTCGGGCTGGACTTTTCCCATGAGGCACAGGGTCAGACTGATTTGCATATGGCCATGTCTGAACTGGGGTGGTGGAGTGAGCTAAAGAATGATGATGGATTAAACCCAGATCAGTTGACTGGGGGTGAGTGTTTGATTTGCTCAAATGCTCCGTCCATCATCCCGTTTGGTATCGCTTTGTTCGCCCTAAGTTGGCAGGGTATGTCCAGATGTGGGTCCCTTGCTCACTTTCCCACTGGATTCAAGATAGCCTGGCTGATGAGGGTTATGAACCTGAAACCGGTCCGAGGATGATTGTTTCCGGTTCAGGGAAGACATGGATTGGCACTTCGGGCTGGACTGTTCCCATGACGCACAGGGTCAGACTGATTTGCATATGGCCATGTCTGAACTGGGGTGGTGGAGTGAGCTAAAGAATGATGATGGATTAAACCCAGATCAGTTGACTCGGGTTAGTGTTTGATTTGCACAAACGCTCCGTCCTTCATCCCCTTTGGTATCGCTTTGTTCGCCCTAAGTTGGCAGGGTATGCCCAGACGTGGGTCCCTAGCTCACTTTGCCACTGGATTCAAGATAGCCTGGCTGATGAGGGTTATGAACCCGAAACCGGTCCCAGGATGCTTGTTTCTGGTCCAGTGAAGACATGGCATGGCAGTTCGGGCTGGACTGTTCCCATGAGGCACAGGGTCAGACTGATTTGCATATGGCCATGTCTGAAATGGGGTGGTGGAGTGAGCTAAAGAATGATGATGGATTAAACCCAGATCAGTTGACTGGGGTGAGTGTTTGATTTGCTCAAACCCTCCGTCCATCATTCCCTTTGGTATCACCTTGTTCGCCCTAAGTTGGCAGGGTATGCCCAGACGTGGGTCCCTTGCTCACTTTGCCACTGGATTCAAGATAGTCTGGCTGCTGAGGGTTATGAACCCGAAACGGGTACCAGGATGCTTGTTTTCGGTCCAGAGAAGACATGGCCTTGCAGTTCGGGCTGGACTTTTCCCATGAGGCACAGGGTCAGACTGATTTGCATATGGCCATGTCTGAACTGGGGTGGTGGAGTGAGCTAAAGAATGATGATGGATTAAACCCAGATCAGTTGACTGGGGGTGAGTGTTTGATTTGCTCAAACGCTCCGTCCATCATCCCCTTTGGTATCGCTTTGTTCGTCCTAAGTTGGCAGGCTATGCCCAGACGTAGGTCCCTTGCTCACTTTGCCACTGGATTCAAGATAGCCTGGCTGATGAGGGTTATGAACCCAAAACCGGTCCCAGGATGCTTGTTTCAGGTCCAGGGAAGACATGGCTTGGCAGTTCGGGCTGGACTATTCCCATGAGGCACAGGGTCAGACTGATTTGCATATGGCCATGTCTGAACTGGGGTGGTGGAGTGAGCTAAAGAATGATGATGGATTAAACCCAGATCAGTTGACTCGGGTTAGTGTTTGATTTGCACAAACGCTCCGTCCTTCATCCCCTTTGGTATCGCTTTGTTCGCCCTAAGTTGGCAGGGTATGCCCAGACGTGGGTCCCTAGCTCACTTTGCCACTGGATTCAAGATAGCCTGGCTGATGAGGGTTATGTACCCGAAACCGGTCCCAGGATGCTTGTTTCTGGTCCAGTGAAGACATGGCATGGCAGTTCGGGCTGGACTGTTCCCATGAGGCACAGGGTCAGACTGATTTGCATATGGCCATGTCTGAAATGGGGTGGTGGAGTGAGCTAAAGAATGATGATGGATTAAACCCAGATCAGTTGACTGGGGTGAGTGTTTGATTTGCTCAAACCCTCCGTCCATCATTCCCTTTGGTATCACTTTGTTCGCCCTAAGTTGGCAGGGTATGCCCAGACGTGGGTCCCTTGCTCACTTTGCCACTGGATTCAAGATAGTCTGGCTGATGAGGGTTATGAACCCGAAACGGGTCCCAGGATGCTTGTTTTCGGTCCAGAGAAGACATGGCCTTGCAGTTCGGGCTGGACTTTTCCCATGAGGCACAGGGTCAGACTGATTTGCATATGGCCATGTCTGAACTGGGGTGGTGGAGTGAGCTAAAGAATGATGATGGATTAAACCCAGATCAGTTGACTGGGGGTGAGTGTTTGATTTGCTCAAACGCTCCGTCCATCATCCCCTTTGGTATCGCTTTGTTCGTCCTAAGTTGGCAGGCTATGCCCAGACGTAGGTCCCTTGCTCACTTTGCCACTGGATTCAAGATAGCCTGGCTGATGAGGGTTATGAACCCAAAACCGGTCCCAGGATGCTTGTTTCAGGTCCAGGGAAGACATGGCTTGGCAGTTCGGGCTGGACTATTCCCATGAGGCACAGGGTCAGACTGATTTGC
Source organism: Triturus cristatus (assembly GCF_964204655.1). Taxonomy (NCBI): domain Eukaryota; kingdom Metazoa; phylum Chordata; class Amphibia; order Caudata; family Salamandridae; genus Triturus; species Triturus cristatus. The sequence continues at coordinate 535,821,493 of NC_140579.1, forward strand.
ATATGGCCATGTCTGAACTGGGGTGGTGGAGTGAGCTAAAGAATGATGATGGATTGAACCCAGATCAGTTGACTGGGGGTGAGTGTTTGATTTGCTCAAACGCTCCATCCATCATCCCCTTTGGTATCGCTTTGTTTGCCCTAAGTTGGCAGGGTATGCCCAGACGTGGGTCCCTTGCTCACGTTGCCACTGGATTCAAGATAGCCTGTCTGATGAGGGTTATGAACCCGAAACCTGTCCCAGGATGCTTGTTTCCGGTCCAGGGAAGACAAGGCTTGGCAGTTTGGGCTGGACTGTTCCCATGAGGCACAGGGTCAGACTGATTTGCATATTGCCATGTCTGAACTGGGATGGTGGAGTGAGCTAAAGAATGATGATGAATTAAACCCAGATCAGTTTACTGGGGGTGAGTGTTTGTTTTGCTCAAACGCTCCGTCCATCATCCCCTTTGGTATCGCTTTGTTCGCCCTAAGTTGGCAGGGTATGCCCAGGTGTGGGTCCCTTGCCCACTTTGCCACTGGATTCAAGATAGCCTGGCTGATGAGGGTTATGAATCCGAAACCGGTACGAGGATGCAACTTTCCGGTCCAGGGAAGACATGGCTTGGCAGTTCGGGTTGGACTGTTCCCATGAGGCACATGGTCAGACTGATTTGCATATGGCCATGTCTGAACTGGGGTGGTGGAGTGAGCTAAAGAATGATGATGGATTAAACTCAGATCAGTTGACTGGGGTGAGTGTTTGATTTGCTCAAACCCTCCGTCCATCATTCTTTTTGGTATCACTTTGTTCGCCCTAAGTTGGCAGGGTATGCCCAGACGTGGGTCCCTTGCTCACTTTGCCACTGGATTCAAGATAGTCTGGCTGATGAGGGTTATGAACCCGAAACGGGTCCCAGGATGCTTGTTTTCGGTCCAGAGAAGACATGGCCTTGCAGTTCGGGCTGGACTTTTCCCATGAGGCACAGGGTCAGACTGATTTGCATATGGCCATGTCTGAACTGGGGTGGTGGAGTGAGCTAAAGAATGATGATGGATTAAACCCAGATCAGTTGACTGGGGGTGAGTGTTTGATTTGCTCAAACGCTCCGTCCATCATCCCGTTTGGTATCGCTTTGTTCGCCCTAAGTTGGCAGGGTATGTCCAGATGTGGGTCCCTTGCTCACTTTGCCACTGGATTCAAGATAGCTTGGCTGATGAGGGTTATGAACCTGAAACCAGTCCGAGGATGCTTGTTTCCGGTTCAGGGAAGACATGGATTGGCAGTTCGGGCTGGACTGTTCCCATGACGCACAGGGTCAGACTGATTTGCATATGGCCATGTCTGAACTTGGGTGGTGGAGTGAGCTAAAGAATGATGATGGATTAAACTCAGATCAGTTGACCGGGGGTGAGTGTTTAATTTGCTCAAACGCTCCGTCCATCATCCCCTTTGGTATCGCTTTGTTCGCCTTAAGTTGGCAGGGTATGCCCAGACGTGGGTCTCTTGCTCACTTTGACACTGGATTCAAGATAGCCTGGCTGATGAGGGTTATGAACCCGAAACCAGTCTCAGGATGCTTGTTTCCGGTCCAGGAAAGACATGGCTTGGCAGTTCAGGCTGGACTGTTTCCATGAGGCACAGTGTCAGACTGATTTGCATATGGCCATCTGAACTGGGGTGGTGGAGTGAGCTAAAGAATGACGATGGATTAAACCCAGATCAGTTGACTGGGGGTGAGTGTTTGATTTGCTGAAACCCTCCATCCATCATCCCCTTTGGTATCGCTTTGTTTGCCCTAAGTTGGCAGGGTATGCCCAGACGTGGGTCCCTTGCTCACTTTGCCACCGGATTCAAGATAGCCTTGCTGATGAGGGTTATAAACCCGAAACCGGTCCCAGGATGCTTGTTTTCGGTCCAGAGAAGACATGGCTTGGCAGTTAGGGCTGGACTTTTCCCATGAGGCACAGGGTCAGACTGATTTGCATATGGCCATGTCTGAACTGGGGTGGTGGAGTGAGCTAAAGAATGATGATGGATTAAACCCAGATCAGTTGACTGGGGGTGAGTGTTTGATTTGCTCAAACGCTCCGTCCATCATCCCCTTTGGTATCGCTTTGTTCGCCCTAAGTTGGAAGGGTATGCCCAGGTGTGGGTCCCTTGCCCACTTTGCCACTGGATTCAAGATAGTCTGGCTGATGAGGGTTATGAATCCGAAACCGGTCCGAGGATGCTTCTTTCCGGTCCAGGGAAGACATGGCTTGGCAGTTTGGGTTGGACTGTTCCCATGAGGCACAGGGTCAGACTGATTTGCATATGGCCATGTCTGAACTGGGGTGGTGGAGTGAGCTAAAGAATGATGATGGATTAAACCCAGATCAGTTGACTGGGGTGAGTGTTTGATTTGCTCAAACCCTCCGTCCATCATTCCCTTTGGTATCACTTTGTTCGCCCTAAGTTGGCAGGGTATGCCCAGACGTGGGTCCCTTGCTCACTTTGCCACTGGATTCAAGATAGTCTGGCTGATGAGAGTTATGAACCCGAAACGGGTCCCAGGATGCTTGTTTTCGGTCCAGAGAAGACATGGCCTTGCAGTTCGGGCTGGACTTTTCCCATGAGGCACAGGGTCAGACTGATTTGCATTTAGCCATGTCTGAACTGGGGTGGTGGAGTGAGCTAAAGAATGATGATTGATTAAACCCAGATCAGTTGACTGGGGGTGAGTGTTTGATTTGCTCAAACGCTCCGTCCATCATCCCGTTTGGTATCGCTTTGTTCGCCCTAAGTTGGCAGGGTATGTCCAGATGTTGGACCCTTGCTCACTTTGCCACTGGATTTAAGATAGCCTGGCTGATGAGGGTTATGAACCTGAAACCGGTCCGAGGATGCTTGTTTCCGGTTCAGGGAAGACATGGATTGGCACTTCGGGCTGGACTGTTCCCATGAGGCACAGGGTCAGACTGATTTGCATATGGCCATGTCTGAACTGGGGTGGTGGAGTGAGCTAAAGAATGATGATGGATTAAACCCAGATCAGTTGACTGGGGGTGAGTGTTTGATTTGCTCAAACGCTCCGTCCATCATCCCCTTTGGTATCGCTTTGTTCGTCCTAAGTTGGCAGGCTATGCCCAGACGTAGGTCCCTTGCTCACTTTGCCACTGGATTCAAGATAGCCTGGCTGATGAGGGTTATGAACCCAAAACCGGTCCCAGGATGCTTGTTTCAGGTCCAGGGAAGACATGGCTTGGCAGTTCGGGCTGGACTATTCCCATGAGGCACAGGGTCAGACTGATTTGCATATGGCCATGTCTGAACTGGGGTGGTGGAGTGAGCTAAAGAATGATGATGGATTAAACCCAGATCAGTTGACTGGGGGTGAGTGTTTGATTTGCTCAAACGCTCCATCCATCATCCCCGTTGGTATCGCTTTGTTTGCCCTAAGTTGGCAGGGTATGCCCAGACGTGGGTCCCTTGCTCACGTTGCCACTGGATTTAAGATAGCCTGTCTGATGAGGGTTATGAACCCGAAACCAGTCCCAGGATGCTTGTTTCCGGTCCAGGGAAGACAAGGCTTGGCAGTTCGGGCTGGACTTTTCCCATGAGGCACAGGGTCAGACTGATTTGCATATGGCCATGTCTGAACTGGGGTGGTGGAGTGAGCTAAAGAATGATGATTGATTAAACCCAGATCAGTTGACTGGGGGTGAGTGTTTGATTTGCTCAAACGCTCCGTCCATCATCCCGTTTGGTATCGCTTTGTTCGCCCTAAGTTGGCAGGGTATGTCCAGATGTTGGTCCCTTGCTCACTTTGCCACTGGATTTAAGATAGCCTGGCTGATGAGGGTTATGAACCTGAAACCGGTCCGAGGATGCTTGTTTCCGGTTCAGGGAAGACATGGATTGGCACTTCGGGCTGGACTGTTCCCATGAGGCACAGGGTCAGACTGATTTGCATATGGCCATGTCTGAACTGGGGTGGTGGAGTGAGCTAAAGAATGATGATGGATTAAACCCAGATCAGTTGACTGGGGGTGAGTGTTTGATTTGCTCAAACTCTACGTCCATCATCCCCTTTGGTATCGCTTTGTTCGTCCTAAGTTGGCAGGCTATGCCCAGACGTAGGTCCCTTGCTCACTTTGCCACTGGATTCAAGATAGCCTGGCTGATGAGGGTTATGAACCCAAAACCGGTCCCAGGATGCTTGTTTCAGGTCCAGGGAAGACATGGCTTGGCAGTTCGGGCTGGACTATTCCCATGAGGCACAGGGTCAGACTGATTTGCATATGGCCATGTCTGAACTGGGGTGGTGGAGTGAGCTAAAGAATGATGATGGATTAAACCCAGATCAGTTGACTGGGGGTGAGTGTTTGATTTGCTCAAACGCTCCATCCATCATCCCCGTTGGTATCGCTTTGTTTGCCCTAAGTTGGCAGGGTATGCCCAGACGTGGGTCCCTTGCTCACGTTGCCACTGGATTTAAGATAGCCTGTCTGATGAGGGTTATGAACCCGAAACCAGTCCCAGGATGCTTGTTTCCGGTCCAGGGAAGACAAGGCTTGGCAGTTCGGGCTGGACTGTTCCCATGAGGCACAGGGTCAGACTGATTTGCATATTGCCATGTCTGAACTGGGGTGGTGGAGTGAGCTAAAGAATGATGATGAATTAAACCCAGATCAGTTGACTGGGGGTGAGTGTTTGTTTTGCTCAATTGCTCCGTCCATCATCCCCTTTGGTATCGCTTTGTTCGCCCTAAGTTGGCAGGGTATGCCCAGGTGTGGGTCCCTTGCCCACTTTGCCACTGGATTCAAGATAGCCTGGCTGATGAGGGTTATGAATCCGAAACCGGTCCGAGGATGCTTCTTTCCGGTCCAGGGAAGACATGGCTTGGCAGTTCAGGTTGGACTGTTCCCATGAGGCACAGGGTCAGACTGATTTGCATATGGCCATGTCTAAACTGGGGTGGTGGAGTGAGCTAAAGAATGATGATGGATTAAACCCAGATCAGTTGACTGGGGTGAGTGTTTGATTTGCTCAAACCCTCCATCCATCATTCCCTTTGGTATCAATTTGTTCGCCCTAAGTTGGCAGGGTATGCCCAGACGTGGGTCCCTTGCTCACTTTGCCACTGGATTCAAGATAGTCTGGCTGATGAGGGTTATGAACCCGAAATGGGTCCCAGGATGCTTGTTTTCGGTCCAGAGAAGACATGGCCTTGCAGTTCGGGCTGGACTTTTCCCATGAGGCACAGGGTCAGACTGATTTGCATATGGCCATGTCTGAACTGGGGTGGTGGAGTGAGCTAAAGAATGATGATGGATTAAACCCAGATCAGTTGACTGGGGGTGAGTGTTTGATTTGCTCAAACGCTCCGTCCATCATCCCGTTTGGTATCGCTTTGTTCGCCCTAAGTTGGCAGGGTATGTCCAGATGTGGGTCCCTTGCTCACTTTGCCACTGGATTCAAGATAGCCTGGCTGATGAGGGTTATGAACCTGAAACCGGTCCGAGGATGCTTGTTTCCGGTTCAGGGAAGACATGGATTGGCACTTCAGGCTGGACTGTTCCCATGACGCACAGGGTCAGACTGATTTGCATATAGCCATGTCTGACCTGGGGTGGTGGAGTGAGCTAAAGAATAATGATGGATTAAACCCAGATCAGTTGACTGGGGTGAGTGTTTGATTTGCTCAAACCCTCCGTCCATCATTCCCTTTGGTATCACTTTGTTCGCCCTAAGTCGGCAGGGTATGCCCAGACGTGGGTCCCTTGCTCACTTTGCCACTGGATTCAAGATAGTCTGGCTGATGAGGGTTATGAACCCGAAACGGGTCCCAGGATGCTTGTTTTCAGTCCAGAGAAGACATGGCCTTGCAGTTCGGGCTGGACTTTTCCCATGAGGCAGAGGGTCAGACTGATTTGCATATGGCCATGTCTGAACTGGGGTGGTGGAGTGAGCTAAAGAATGATGATGAATTAAACCCAGATCAGTTGACTGGGGGTGAGTGTTTGATTTGCTCAAACGCTCCGTCCATCATCCCGTTTGGTATCGCTTTGTTCGCCCTAAGTTGGCAGGGTATGCCCAGATGTGGGTCCCTTGCCCACTTTGCCACTGGATTCAAGATGGCCTGGCTGATGAGGGTTATGAATCCGAAACCGGTCCCAGGATGCTTGTTTCCGGTCCAGGGAAGACATGGCTTGGCAGTTCGGGTTGGACTGTTCCCATGAGGCACAGGGCAGACTGATTTGCATATGGCCATGTCTTAACTGGGGTGGTGGAGTGAGCTAAAGAATGGTGATGGTTTAAACCCAGATCAGTTGACTGGGGGTGAGTGTTTGATTTGCTCAAACGCTCCGTCCATCATCCCCTTTGGTATCGCTTTGTTCGCCCTAAATTGGCAGGGTATGCCCAGACGTGGGTCCCTTGCTCACTTTGCCACTGGATTCAAGATAGCCTGGCTGATGAGGGTTATGAACCCGAAACCGGTCCCAGGATGCTTGTTTCCGGTCCATAGAAGACATGGCTTGGCAGTTCTGGCTGGACTTTTCCCATGAGGCACAGGGTCAGACTGATTTGCATATGGCCATGTCTGAACTGGGGTGGTGGGGTGAGCTAAAGAATGATGATGGATTAAACCCAGATCAGTTGACTGGGGGTGAGTGTTTTTTATCTGCCCAAACGCTCCGTCTATCATCCCGTTTGGTATCGCTTTGTTCGCCCTAAGTTGGCAGGGTATGCCCAGACGTGGGTCCCTTGCTAAGTTTGCCACTGGATTCAAGATAGCCTGGCTGATGAGGGTTATGAACCCGAAACCGGTCCCAGGATGCTTGTTTCCGGTCCAGGGAAGACATGGCTTGGCAGTTCGGTCTGGACTGTTCCCATGAGTCACAGGGTCAGACTGATTTGCATATGGCCATGTCTGAACTGGGGTGGTAGAGTGAGCTAAAGAATGATGATGGATTAAACCCAGATCAGTTGACTCGGGTGAGTGTTTGATATACTCAAACGCTCCATCCATCATCCCCTTTGGTATCGCTTTATTCGCCCTAAAATGGCAGGGTATGCCCAGATGTGGGTCCCTTGCTAACTTTGCCACTGGATTCAAGATAGCCTGGCTGATGAGGGTTATGATCCCAAAACCGGTCCCAGGATGCTTGTTTCCGGTCCAGGGAAGACATGGCTTGGCAGTTCGGTCTGGACTGTTCCCATGAGTCACAGGGTCAGACTGATTTGCATATGGCCATGTCTGAACTGGGGTGGTGGAGTGAGCTAAAGAATGATGATGGATTAAACCCAGATCAGTTGACTCGGGTGAGTGTTTGATTTGCGCAAACGCTCCGTCCTTCATCCCCTTTGGTATCGCTTTTTTCACCCTAAGTTGGCAGGGTATGCCCAGACGTGGGTCCCTTGCTCACTTTGCCACTGGATTCAATATAGCCTGGCTGATGAGGGTTATGAACCCGAAACCGGTCCCAGGATGCTTGTTTCCGGTCCAGGGAAGACATGGCATGGCAGTTCGGGCTGGACTGTTCCCATTAGGCACAGGGTCAGACTGATTTTCATATGGCCATGTCTGAACTGGGGGGGTCGAGTGAGCTAAAGAATGATGATGGATTAAACCCAGAACAGTTGACTGGGGGTGAGTGTTTGATTTGCTCAAACGCTCCATCCATCATCCCCTTTTGTATCGCTTTATTCGCCCTAAATTGGCAGGGTATGCCCAGATGTAGGTCCCTTGCTAACTTTGCCACTGGATTCAAGATAGCCTGGCTGATGAGGGTTATGATCCCGAAACCGGTCCCAGGATGCTTGTTTCCGGTCCAGGGAAGACATGGCTTGGCAGTTCGGACTGGACTGTTCCCATGAGACACAGGGTCAGACTGATTTGCATATGGCCATGTCTGAACTGGGGTGGTGGAGTGAGCTAAAGAATGATGATGGATTAAACCCAGATCATTTGACTGGGGGTGAGTGTTTGCTTTGCACAAACGCTCCGTCCTTCATCCCCTTTGGTATCGCTTTGTTCGCCCTAAGTTGGCAGGGTATGCCCAGATGTGGGTCCCTTGCTCACTTTGCCACTGGATTCAAGATAGCGTGGCTGATGAGGGTTATGAACCCGAAACAAGTCCCAGGATGCTTGTTTCCGGTCCAGGGAAGACATGGCTTGGCAGTTCCGGCTGGACTGTTCCCATGCGTCACAGGGTCAGACTGATTTGTATATGGCCATGTCTGAACTGGGGTGGTGGAGTGAGCTAAAGAATGATGATGGATTAAACCCAGATCAGTTGACTGGGGGTGAGTGTTTGATTTGCTCAAACGCTCCTCCATCATCCCCTTTGGTATCGCTTTGTTCACCCTAAGTTGGCAGGGTATGCCCAGACGTGGGTCCCTTGCTCACTTTGCCACTAGATTCAAGATAGCCTGGCTGATGAGGGTTATGAACCCGAAACTGGTCCCAGGATGCTTGTTTCTGGTCCAGGGAAGACATGGCTTGGCAGTTCGGGCTGGACTGTTCCCATGAGGCACAGGGTCAGACTGATTTGCATATGGCCATGTCCGAACTGGGGTGGTGGAGTGAGCTAAAGAATGATGATGGATTAAACCCAGATCAGTTGACTGGGGGTGAGTGTTTGATTTGCTCAAACGCTCCGTCCATCATCCCCTTTGGTATCACTTTGTTCGCCCTTATTTGGCATAGTATACCCAGACGTGGGTTCCTTGCTCACTTTGCCACTGGATTCAAGATAGCCTGGCTGATGAGGGTTATGAACCCGAAACCGGTCCCAGGATGCTTGTTTCCGGGCCAGGGAAGACATGGCTTGGCAGTTCGGGCTGGACTGTTCCCATGAGGCACAGGGTCAGACTGATTTGCACATGGCCATGTCTGAACTGTGGTGGTGGAGTGAGCTAAAGAATGATGATGGATTAAACCCAGATCATTTGACTGCGGGTGTGTGTTTGATTTGCACAAACGCTCCGTCCATCATCCCCTTTGGTATCGCTTTGTTCGCCCTAAGTTGGCATGGTATGCCCAGACGTGGGTCCCTTGCTCACTTTGCCACTGGATTCAAGATAGCCTGGCTGATGAGGGTTATGAACCCGAAACCGGTCCCAGGATGCTTGTTACCAGTCCAGGGAAGACATGGCTTGGCAGTTTGGGCTGGACTGTTCCCATGAGGCACAGGGTCAGACTGATTTGCAAATGGCCATGTCTGAACTGGGGTGGTGGAGTGAGCTAAAGAATGATGATGGATTAAACCCAGATCAGTTGCCTGGGGGTGAGTGTTTGATTTGCTCAAATGCTCCGTCCATTATCCCCTTTGGTATCGCTTTGTTCACCCTAAGTTGGCAGGGTATGCCCAGACGTGGGTCCCAAGCTCACTTTGCCACTGGATTCAAGATAGCCTGGCTGATGAGGGTTATGAACCCGAAACCGGTCCCAGGATGCTTGTTTCTGGTCCAGAGAAGACATGGCATGGCAGTTCGGGCTGGACTGTTCCCATGAGGCACAGGGTCAGACTGATTTGCATATGGCCATATCTGAACTGGGGGGTGGAGTGAGCTAAAGAATGATGATGGATTAAACCCAGATCAGTTGACTCGGGTTAGTGTTTGATTTGCACAAACGCTCTGTCCTTCATCCCCTTTGGTATCGCTTTATTCGCCCTAAGTTGGCAGGGTATGCCCAGACGTGGGTCCCTAGCTCACTTTGCCACTGGATTCAAGATAGCCTGGCTGATGAGGGTTATGAACCCGAAACCGGTCCCAGGATGCTTGTTTCTGGTCCAGTGAAGACATGGCATGGCAGTTCGGGCTGGACTGTTCCCATGAGGCACAGGGTCAGACTGATTTGCATATGGCCATGTCTGAAATGGGGTGGTGGAGTGAGCTAAAGAATGATGATGGATTAAACCCAGATCAGTTGACTGGGGTGAGTGTTTGATTTGCTCAAACCCTCCGTCCATCATTCCCTTTGGTATCACTTTGTTCGCCCTAAGTTGGCAGGGTATGCCCAGACGTGGGTCCCTTGCTCACTTTGCCACTGGATTCAAGATAGTCTGGCTGATGAGGGTTATGAACCCGAAACGGGTCCCAGGATGCTTGTTTTCGGTCCAGAGAAGACATGGCCTTGCAGTTCGGGCTGGACTTTTCCCATGAGGCACAGGGTCAGACTGATTTGCATATGGCCATGTCTGAACTGGGGTGGTGGAGTGAGCTAAAGAATGATGATGGATTAAACCCAGATCAGTTGACTGGGGGTGAGTGTTTGATTTGCTCAAACGCTCCGCCCATCATCCCGTTTGGTATCGCTTTGTTCGCCCTAAGTTGGCAGGGTATGTCCAGATGTTGGTCCCTTGCTCACTTTGCCACTGGATTTAAGATAGCCTGGCTGATGAGGGTTATGAACCTGAAACCGGTCCGAGGATGCTTGTTTCCGGTTCAGGGAAGATATGGATTGGCACTTCGGGCTGGACTGTTCCCATGAGGCACAGGGTCAGACTGATTTGCATATGGCCATGTCTGAACTGGGGTGGTGGAGTGAGCTAAAGAATGATGATGGATTAAACCCAGATCAGTTGACTGGGGGTGAGTGTTTGATTTGCTCAAACGCTCCGCCCATCATCCCGTTTGGTATCGCTTTGTTCGCCCTAAGTTGGCAGGGTATGTCCAGATGTTGGTCCCTTGCTCACTTTGCCACTGGATTTAAGATAGCCTGGCTGATGAGGGTTATGAACCTGAAACCGGTCCGAGGATGCTTGTTTCCGGTTCAGGGAAGATATGGATTGGCACTTCGGGCTGGACTGTTCCCATGAGGCACAGGGTCAGACTGATTTGCATATGGCCATGTCTGAACTGGGGTGGTGGAGTGAGCTAAAGAATGATGATGGATTAAACCCAGATCAGTTGACTGGGGGTGAGTGTTTGATTTGCTCAAACGCTCCGTCCATCATCCCCTTTGGTATCGCTTTGTTCGTCCTAAGTTGGCAGGCTATGCCCAGACGTAGGTCCCTTGCTCACTTTGCCACTGGATTCAAGATAGCCTGGCTGATGAGGGTTATGAACCCAAAACCGGTCCCAGGATGCTTGTTTCAGGTCCAGGGAAGACATGGCTTGGCAGTTCGGGCTGGACTATTCCCATGAGGCGCAGGGTCAGACTGATTTGCATATGGCCATGTCTGAACTGGGGTGGTGGAGTGAGCTAAAGAATGATGATGGATTGAACCCAGATCAGTTGACTGGGGGTGAGTGTTTGATTTGCTCAAACGCTCCATCCATCATCCCCTTTGGTATCGCTTTGTTTGCCCTAAGTTGGCAGGGTATGCCCAGACGTGGGTCCCTTGCTCACGTTGCCACTGGATTCAAGATAGCCTGTCTGATGAGGGTTATGAACCCGAAACCTGTCCCAGGATGCTTGTTTCCGGTCCAGGGAAGACAAGGCTTGGCAGTTTGGGCTGGACTGTTCCCATGAGGCACAGGGTCAGACTGATTTGCATATTGCCATGTCTGAACTGGGGTGGTGGAGTGAGCTAAAGAATGATGATGAATTAAACCCAGATCAGTTGACTGGGGGTGAGTGTTTGTTTTGCTCAAACGCTCCGTCCATCATCCCCTTTGGTATCGCTTTGTTCGCCCTAAGTTGGCAGGGTATGCCCAGGTGTGGGTCCCTTGCCCACTTTGCCACTGGATTCAAGATAGTCTGGCTGATGAGGGTTATGAACCCGAAACGGGTCCCAGGATGCTTGTTTTCGGTCCAGAGAAGACATGGCCTTGCAGTTCGGGCTGGACTTTTCCCATGAGGCACAGGGTCAGACTGATTTGCATATGGCCATGTCTGAACTGGGGTGGTGGAGTGAGCTAAAGAATGATGATGGATTAAACCCAGATCAGTTGACTGGGGGTGAGTGTTTGATTTGCTCAAACGCTCCGTCCATCATCCCGTTTGGTATCGCTTTGTTCGCCCTAAGTTGGCAGGGTATGTCCAGATGTGGGTCCCTTGCTCACTTTGCCACTGGATTCAAGATAGCCTGGCTGATGAGGGTTATGAACCTGAAACCGGTCCGAGGATGCTTGTTTCCGGTTCAGGGAAGACATGGATTGGCACTTCGGGCTGGACTGTTCCCATGACGCACAGGGTCAGACTGATTTGCATATGGCCATGTCTGAACTGGGGTGGTGGAGTGAGCTAAAGAATAATGATGGATTAAACCGAGATAAGTTGTCTGGGGGTGAGTGTTTGATTTGCTCAAACGCTCTGTCCATCATCCCCTTTGGTATCGCTTTGTTCGCCCTAAGTTGGCAGGGTATGCCCAGACGTGGTTCCCTTGCTCACTTTGCCACTGGATTCAAGATAGCCTGGCTGATGAGGGTTATGAACCCGAAACCGGTCCCAGGATGCTTGCTTCCAGTCCAGGGAAGACATGGCTTGGCAGTTGGGGCTGGACTGTTACCATGAGGCACAGGGTCAGACTGATTTGCATATGGCCATGTCTGAACTGGGGTGGTGGTTTAGTGAGCTAAAGAATGATGATAGATTTAACCCAGATCAGTTGACTGGGGGTGAGTGTTTGATTTGCTCGAACGCTCTGTCCATCATCCCCTTTGGTATCGCTTTGTTTGCCCTAAGTTGGCAGGGTATGCCCAGAAGTGGGTCCCTTGCCCACTTTGTCACTGGATTCAAGATAGCCTGGCTGATGAGGGTTATGAATCCGAAACCGGTCCCAGGATACTTGTTTCTGGTCCAGGGAAGACATGGCTTGGCAGTTCGGGCTGGACTGTTCCCATGAGGCACAGGGTCACACTGATTTGCATATGGCCATGTCGGAACTGGGGTGGTGGGGTGAGCTAAAGAATGATGGTGGATTGAACCCAGATCAGTTTACTGTGGGTGAGTGTTTGTTTTGCTCAAACGCTCCGTCCATCATCCCCTTTGGTATTTCTTTGTTCGCCCTAAGTCGGCAGGGTATGCCCAGATGTGGGTCCCTTGCCCACTTTGCCACTGGATTCAAGATGGCCTGGCTGATGAGGGTTATGAATCCGAAACCGGTCCCAGGATGCTTGTTTCCGGTCCAGGGAAGACATGGCTTGGCAGTTCGGGTTGGACTGTTCCCATGAGGCACAGGGCAGACTGATTTGCATATGGCCATGTCTTAACTGGGGTGGTGGAGTGAGCTAAAGAATGGTGATGGTTTAAACCCAGATCAGTTGACTGGGGGTGAGTGTTTGATTTGCTCAAACGCTCCGTCCATCATCCCCTTTGGTATCGCTTTGTTCGCCCTAAATTGGCAGGGTATGCCCAGACGTGGGTCCCTTGCTCACTTTGCCACTGGATTCAAGATAGCCTGGCTGATGAGGGTTATGAATCCGAAACCGGTCCCAGGATACTTGTTTCTGGTCCAGGGAAGACATGGCTTGGCAGTTCGGGCTGGACTGTTCCCATGAGGCACAGGGTCACACTGATTTGCATATGGCCATGTCGGAACTGGGGTGGTGGGGTGAGCTAAAGAATGATGGTGGATTGAACCCAGATCAGTTGTCTGGGGGTGAGTGTTTGATTTGCTCAAACGCTCTGTCCATCATCCCCTTTGGTATCGCTTTGTTCGCCCTAAGTTGGCAGGGTATGCCCAGACGTGGTTCCCTTGCTCACTTTGCCACTGGATTCAAGATAGCCTGGCTGATGAGGGTTATGAACCCGAAACCGGTCCCAGGATGCTTGCTTCCAGTCCAGGGAAGACATGGCTTGGCAGTTGGGGCTGGACTGTTACCATGAGGCACAGGGTCAGACTGATTTGCATATGGCCATGTCTGAACTGGGGTGGTGGTTTAGTGAGCTAAAGAATGATGATAGATTTAACCCAGATCAGTTGACTGGGGGTGAGTGTTTGATTTGCTCAAACGCTCTGTCCATCATCCCCTTTGGTATCGCTTTGTTTGCCCTAAGTTGGCAGGGTATGCCCAGAAGTGGGTCCCTTGCCCACTTTGTCACTGGATTCAAGATAGCCTGGCTGATGAGGGTTATGAATCCGAAACCGGTCCCAGGATACTTGTTTCTGGTCCAGGGAAGACATGGCTTGGCAGTTCGGGCTGGACTGTTCCCATGAGGCACAGGGTCACACTGATTTGCATATGGCCATGTCGGAACTGGGGTGGTGGGGTGAGCTAAAGAATGATGGTGGATTGAACCCAGATCAGTTTACTGTGGGTGAGTGTTTGTTTTGCTCAAACGCTCCGTCCATCATCCCCTTTGGTATTTCTTTGTTCGCCCTAAGTTGGCAGGGTATGCCCAGATGTGGGTCCCTTGCCCACTTTGCCACTGGATTCAAGATGGCCTGGCTGATGAGGGTTATGAATCCGAAACCGGTCCCAGGATGCTTGTTTCCGGTCCAGGGAAGACATGGCTTGGCAGTTCGGGTTGGACTGTTCCCATGAGGCACAGGGCAGACTGATTTGCATATGGCCATGTCTTAACTGGGGTGGTGGAGTGAGCTAAAGAATGGTGATGGTTTAAACCCAGATCAGTTGACTGGGGGTGAGTGTTTGATTTGCTCAAACGCTCCGTCCATCATCCCCTTTGGTATCGCTTTGTTCGCCCTAAATTGGCAGGGTATGCCCAGACGTGGGTCCCTTGCTCACTTTGCCACTGGATTCAAGATAGCCTGGCTGATGAGGGTTATGAACCCGAAACCGGTCCCAGGATGCTTGTTTCCGGTCCATAGAAGACATGGCTTGGCAGTTCGGGCTGGACTTTTCCCATGAGGCACAGGGTCAGACTGATTTGCATATGGCCATGTAGTAGTAGTAGTAGTAGTTTAACTTTATTCGGATTCAGTAAAGATCCATAAAAGTACAACATCATTATAAACATATAGCATACATTCTTCACTCGAGAAAAATAAAACATATAAAGAATAAAAAAATAAATGTCATAGAGCAAATACATAACTAGAAGGAAAAAAGACAATTTTTAAAAGGGGGAAATGGGTTTAACCAGTAGTACGTACAATGACCATCAATCTGGCTGTGCAAAGACGCAAAATGTAAACTTTAAGACGCTGTGCAAATAGGCAAATTGTAAACATCCAACGATAAAATAAGAATTTTGTCATTGTAGACCCTGTATACAATAATCTTATTGAATAATAAATAGGCGATAATGTATCTAAGATGAGTTGTAAAGAAAACCTCACCATTACTGTGCAAAATAGCAAGCATGTAAACATAGTTATAGTACAAATGGACAGTTACAATAACCTGTTTAGAACAGAATAAACATATCTTGGTTAGCCGTAATCAGCACCTTTTAATAATTAGTAACATTTATCATCAGGTATGCATAGAAGCTCGAGATTTTATGGCTGCTGATAAAAAGGAGCTAACTCGAAAAATCATATCCTCACTGCCCAATTGTAGTATTTCTTCATATGCAGAGATATAATTAGTCGTCCCATGAGCTTTAAAGTGGGGGATGAGGTAGTGCTTAGTGTACCTTACATAGAATCTGCAGGAGAACAAAAAATGTAGTAAGGTTTGTTTGCAGCCATTGCCACATGGGCAGACTGTATCCTCCAGATTTTTTATTAAATCCGATAGGGAAACATAGGAGATATTTTACACTGTTGTCCCTAAGGCGAAAAAGCAGATGCCTATTCCATCTCCCAATATTTTTCCTTAGATATTCCTGTGGTTTTGAATAATTGGTATCGACTGTTCTCGGGATGGACATGTATCTAATGATAGAAGGTTTACTAAGCTCTGCCTCTGCTCTGTCAGTGCGATATAGAGCGTATAGTGCATCCCTTGCTGATTTTAAGATTATGTTTTCGGCGGCAAGGGGGGAGGAAAAGCTATGTTCTAGATATATACTAGACAAGCTTTTTTGAACGGCATTAAGCCAGGGTATGTGTTTGCCCCTATCGCAACTCAAGCAATCCGTTATAATTCGTTGTGTTAAAATGGCTGCAGGATTGCGCCATATCTTCAGCCAGAATAAGGCGGGGCGAGATTTGATAAAATCTTCTACATAATGTAGATTCAATTCTTTGTGACACAAAAAGGTAGGTGATGAGATTTGTGCCCCAAGTAACCTTCTACAGAATCTATTTTCTTCTAATTGTATCCCACTGCAGTCCGCGAACCCCCATACTTCAGAGCCATAAGTCGCAGTAGGCAGGCATTGGGTTCTGTAGATCTGCAGTAGTGGGGTCACTACATCGGCCTTTTTTGGTTGTCCCAGACTCATTATAGAGTTAATTGCCAAACCTAATTTATTTCTACCTCTGGCTACATGCGATTTCCATGAGCCTGTGTCAGAAAAGACTAAACCAAGGTAGGGAAAAGTGCTCGTGCTTTTTAAAAGATCTGTTCCTATCCTTATATTCTTTGTACAGTATTTTTTGGGTCCGCAAGACATTATAAATGATTTATTAAAATTGGTGCATAATCCCAAATCTCCCATAAAAGATACAAAACCAGAGATTAAAATACGTAAAACTTTAGGTGTGCGGCCCATAAGGACCGCATCGTCTGCGTATAAAAGTGCAGGGTACAATTCGCCGTTAATTTTAGGTACATCACTAGATAGTTCGATCAGAGAGTTGTTCAATTCATTAATGTAAAGAATAAAAAGCAGAGGGGCCAAGACACACCCTTGTCTGACCCCTCTGCCAATTAAAATATCCCTAGAAACCTCGCCATCGTTGTTAATCCTCACCCGTGCTTTCAAGTCTCTGTGCAGATATGCCAGAAAGTGTACGAGTGCATTGTCCAATCCATAGTTTAAAAGGATCTCCCATAGGCGTGAACGGTTGACAAAATCGAACGCTGAAGTTAGGTCCATAAAACCCAAATATAAGGGTACTTTTTTTGCTACTGTGTATTTCCCCAGTATGAGATTTAGATTTAGACACTGTTCAACCGTGCCAACGTGGCTCCTAAAGCCCAGCTGGCAACAGTTTAAGATTTGTTCTTCTTCAGCCCAGTTCCGGATTTTATTAAAAACGACTCGCCCCAAGATCTTCAGGGTGTTGTCGATCAAAGATATAGGGCGATAGCAGCAAGGGTTGGATCTGTCCCCTTTCTTAAAAATGGGTACTATTATGCTTGTGGTCCATGTTTCTGGGATGGGAGAGTTTATCAGGTTATTAAAAACATTACATAAAAGAGGGGACCAGAGATCAGGTTGAGATTTAATGAGGTCGATAGACAAACCGTCTGGGCCGGGTGCTTTATTCCCTGCGCTTTCGTGTATGGCATCTTCAACTTCAGACAGTAGTATAGTTAAGTGTGAAGGTAAGGGGAGATAATCAGAGCTTATTTGATTAGCCAAATAAATTTTTGAAAAGTGCTCTTCCCATACGTTGCTAGATATGTTGCAGCCTATGGGGGTGATGTTTGAACCTAAGGATCTGAATGCTTTCACCTCTCTCCAGAACCCCGTTACGTCTTTGAGAGCTGCAGCGCGGGCGAGGGAATCCCACCGTTCCTTTAACACCATCTCTGCGCGGATTTTAATTGCGTACTTATAGCGCGCTCTCAGGAGCTTAACTAATGCCACGTCCCTGGGTTCGGTTTTTAGGGCGTCACGTAAGGACCTATTTGCACTGGAGCAAGTGTCGTCGAACCATCTAGGGCTCATGCCCTGAGTCGTCACTGGCTTCGAGATTTCTGATTTTATACCAGCACACAACGTAGTAAAAGCCTTAATGATGTCTGCACCGGGGCAAGTACTAGACAAACATGTCTCTATAGATGGGCGGTGGGATTTTATAATACGGGCCAATAAGGCATTATTGTCTATCCCTCTCCACATGACTTTCAACTTGTCAGTGGATAGTGTCAGGTCTTTGGCCCCTATTTCTTTACGTTTTCTGGATTTGTTAAAAAATCTAATGGTGGTAAAAATTGGATTATGATCGCTATAGCTAGTACCTAAAACTTCGGCCTTAACTAAAATTTTTTCGAGTGAAGCTGAAATGAAGATATAGTCAATGGTAGATGAGCAGCCACGTCCTCTATAAGTCGGCAGTGGGGGGTTAACTGGGTCGAGGCCAACTTTTACCATTACATCGACTAAGTCATAGGTAGATAGATAGTTGTACAATTCATTGCCTCTACTGCAAGGAGTTTTCCCAGCACTATTTGTAGCAAATGTGTGTGTACTGTTATACAGATGGGCATTGAAGTCACCCCCCAGGCAAATGCCATCTAATTTACCATATTTTCCATCCTGTGTTAGGGTATCGATAAATTCGAATAACCCGATGAAGTTTTTGTTAGGCACAGATGTAAAATCGTTGTTGTAAAAATTGATTAGACAAACCGTAATTCCGTGCGTGTAAATCAAGGCCTGGACATTATCATTGTTAGTATCTATAGATTTGATACTATTACCTTCAGTAATTTTTATCCATATGGATAAACCCCCGCTTGGTCTACCAGAGTTAGGGGTGGATGCAAGTTTGTTATAGCATGAAAAGCCCTCGAGTAATAGATTGCTAGTGCACCAAGTTTCTTGGAACATCAGAATATCGAATCGATTGACCATATTGACCCAATCATTTGAAATCAACTTAGCTTTCAAACCTGCAATGTTCCAACTGAGTATATTCAGATTTTGATCATAAAGTTTAGGAACAGTGGTCGCAGAGGAAGTGACTAATGCAGGTTCAACCATCCGTGATCCCAGCGGATTATCAGTGGGACTATGTTCAACTATATCAGGGTTGTCACACCTGAGGCTCAATATTGATGTTTCAGTGATGATAGGGTTATATAATGGTCAATCCTGGTTATCCAGGTCAGATAGAGTGCTAAACCTATTAAATAACTGAGGTGCCAGGTTAATGTTATTGTATGGTATTACTCGGGGTCTGTAAAAGAAACCCAGTGGTACAAGAATAATGTTAGTGGGTCTGGTAAATGAATCACATGAGGCATTCAACAGCCATTTGGCCAATGAAGGAGACCTTAAGGATATGACTATACAGTCACCCGTGATGTGTTTGGTAGAAGGTCCCACCCAGGCCACCCTACGAACCATTAGGATGTCATTAGCAATCTCCCACCCAACACCCTTGTGTTTACATATCCAGTCCAAGCATTTGTTTTTAAGCTCATCCCATGACTCGGTCTGGTTATGTCTAAGAGGGGGTACGCCAGCTAATATTGTTACATAGGGGCAGGCTTCTGGAGGCAGCTGAAGGGTAACTTCCGTGCATTTATGTACCTGTTGGGTGGCTAAAGGTCTGTTGGTTGTGTCAGGGACTAGATTTACAGGTCCGGATGTAGCTATAACGGTTGGTACAATAGAGGGGGGTGCCAGGATACCAGGAGGGTTGTTCAAAGTGTGTGCCTTGTGTGGTGCCAACAGAGTAGTCGCGGGAATTTGTGTAGGATTGATTGATGGTAGATTTAGATTAACCCTCCCAGTACATTCATTACACATGCTAGTTAGTCCAGGCGGAGCACTATTGCTGAAGCCCTCTAGAAATCTATTATGGAGAGCGTCGAGATCTTTTAGATGCTTCTCACCTCTGGTTTGATCAATGATCATGGACCCTTTTCTCTTAATTTCCTCATTTTTTATAATGCTTTCCAGTCTGTCAAGTCTTTTAAAAATAACATTAAACTGGTTTACCATTAGGTCCTTCAATCGGTTAAAGGTGGAGTCCACTATAGTGTCAATTAGATTCCCGTTCGGGTTTACATGTGGGGAATTCCTTGGCACAGGCTCGGTTTGTGTAAGAGTAGAAGTACGAGCCGCTGTCAAAGTTGTAAGATCAGGAGTGCTTATTACTGGGTGCACGATGGAATCAGTAGGAACCCTACCAGGGTCATCGGAGCTTCGTGACCACATACTCATAGGCGTCGGTTGAAGTTTGTTGCAAGGGGGCTGTTTCCTCTTGCTTTTAGTAGTTTTACCGGGGCCCCTCTTCCTTTTCTCCCCCACGGTTTTTGCTGATATTACGGTGGAATTATTGTCACTTGTGATTCTAGGACTTTGCTGAGAATCAGAAATGGTAATTACAGCATCAGCGATTATGTGGGCCTCGCTAGTAGTTCCAGAGTGCGCTGGCTTATTAATAATTACAGTAGGGATTAATGGTACAGGCATCACAGTCGCAGTTTCAGTTCCGTTTTCGCTAGAGCCCTCTAGCTGTCGTTGATATGGGGGTATATAGCCCATAGAGAGCCTCCTCTCAGTGATCTCGATTTCCTTGTTGACTCTGTTTACAGCATCCTCCAACATATACTCAAATGACGAGATTTCCACGTGTAGGGACGATGGTATCGGAGCTGGGCGGGGGGGTCGCGTGTTCATTCATTATGCAGTAAGTAACCACTTACCCGCACTCACAGCTTAGAGGGGGGCCCCAGCCCAGCCTCGGCCAGCCCCGGACGGCCACAGACGGCCCGCCCTCTGCCCGGGCTCAGCCCTGCGCCACCCGCGCGCGTCCGCGAGGCGGAGGAAGCTGCCCTCTTTTCAGCTCCTCCGGCGCGGGAATCAGGCAGTGGGCGGAGTCGCAGGGCAAGCTGGGAAATGTGGTCCGCACCGCTCCGCGGCCGCGCGATGTGAAGGCACGGCGGCGGGTGCGACCACGACTGCAGGGCTCCGCTTTGCTGGTAACAGGTAGGCAGGCAAGTGATCGATGGCAGCGTTTCCTCCTCCGAGTTGACTGTGGCTCAGTAATGCTTCCCCGCTCCCCAGTGGGAGCTGCCCTCTTTTCAGCTCCTCCGGCGCGGGAATCAGGCAGTGGGCGGAGTCGCAGGGCAAGCTGGGAAATGTGGTCCGCACCGCTCCGCGGCCGCGCGATGTGAAGGCACGGCGGCGGGTGCGACCACGACTGCAGGGCTCCGCTTTGCTGGTAACAGGTAGGCAGGCAAGTGATCGATGGCAGCGTTTCCTCCTCCGAGTTGACTGTGGCTCAGTAATGCTTCCCCGCTCCCCAGTGGGAGCTGCCCTCTTTTCAGCTCCTCCGGCGCGGGAATCAGGCAGTGGGCGGAGTCGCAGGGCAAGCTGGGAAATGTGGTCCGCACCGCTCCGCGGCCGCGCGATGTGAAGGCACGGCGGCGGGTGCGACCACGACTGCAGGGATCCGCTTTGCTGGTAACAGGTAGGCAGGCAAGTGATCGATGGCAGCGTTTCCTCCTCCGAGTTGACTGTGGCTCAGTAATGCTTCCCCGCTCCCCAGTGGGAGCTGCCCTCTTTTCAGCTCCTCCGGCGCGGGAATCAGGCAGTGGGCGGAGTCGCAGGGCAAGCTGGGAAATGTGGTCCGCACCGCTCCGCGGCCGCGCGATGTGAAGGCACGGCGGCGGGTGCGACCACGACTGCAGGGCTCCGCTTTGCTGGTAACAGGTAGGCAGGCAAGTGATCGATGGCAGCGTTTCCTCCTCCGAGTTGACTGTGGCTCAGTAATGCTTCCCCGCTCCCCAGTGGGAGCTGCCCTCTTTTCAGCTCCTCCGGCGCGGGAATCAGGCAGTGGGCGGAGTCGCAGGGCAAGCTGGGAAATGTGGTCCGCACCGCTCCGCGGCCGCGCGATGTGAAGGCACGGCGGCGGGTGCGACCACGACTGCAGGGCTCCGCTTTGCTGGTAACAGGTAGGCAGGCAAGTGATCGATGGCAGCGTTTCCTCCTCCGAGTTGACTGTGGCTCAGTAATATGGCCATGTCTGAACTGGGGTGGTGGGGTGAGCTAAAGAATGATGATGGATTAAACCCAGATCAGTTGACTGGGGGTGAGTGTTTTTTATTTGCCCAAACGCTCCGTCTATCATCCCGTTTGGTATCGCTTTGTTCGCCCTAAGTTGGCAGGGTATGTACAGATGTGGGTCCCTTGCTCACTTTGCCACTGGATTCAAGATAGCCTGGCTGATGAGGGTTATGAATCTGAAACCGGTCCCAGGATGCTTGTTTCCGGTTCAGGGAAGACATGGATTGGCACTTCGGGCTGGACTGTTCCCATGAGGCACAGGGTCAGACTGATTTGCATATGGCCATGTCTGAACATGGGTGGTGGAGTGAGATTAGGAATGATGATGGATTAAACCCAGATCAGTTGACCGGGGGTGAGTGTTTAATTTGCTCAAACGCTCCGTCCATCATCCCCTTTGGTATCGCTTTGTTCGCCTTAAGTTGGCAGGGTATGCCCAGACGTGGGTCCCTTGCTCACTTTGACACTGGATTCAAGATAGCCTGGCAGATGAGGGTTATGAACCCAAAACCAGTCCCAGGATGCTTGTTTCCGGTCCAGGAAAGACATGGCTTGGCAGTTCAGGCTGGACTGTTTCCATGAGGCACAGGGTCAGACTGATTTGCATATGGCCATGTCTGAACTGGGGTGGTGGAGTGAGCTAAAAAATGATGATTGATTAAACCCAGACCAGTTGACTGGGGGTGAGTGTTTGATTTGCTCAAATGCTCCGTCCATCATCCCCTTTAGTATCGATTTGTCCGCCCTAAGTTGGCAGGGTATGCCCAGACGTGGGTCCCTTGATCACTTTGCCACTGGATTCAAGATAGTGTGGCTGATGAGGGTTATGAACCCAAAACTGGTCCCAGGATGCTTGTTTCCAGTCCAGGGAATATATGGATTGGCAGTTCAGGCTGGATTGTTACCATGAGGCACAGGGTCAGACTGATTTGCATATGGCCATGTCTGAACTGGGGTGGTGGAGTGAGCTAAAGAATAATGATGGATTTAACCCAGATCAGTTGACTGGGGGTGAGTGTGTGATTTGCTCAAACACTCCGTCCATCATCCCCTTTGGTATCGCTTTGTTTGCCCTAAGTTGGCAGGGTATGCCCAGAAGTGGGTCCCTTGCCCACTTTGCCACTTGATTCAAGATAGCCTGGCTGAGGAGGGTTATGAATCCGAAACCGGTCCCAGGATGCTTGTTTCCCTTCCAGGGAAGACATGGCCTGGCAGTTCGGGCTGGACTGTTCCCATGAGGCACAGGGTCAGACTGATTTGCATATGGCCATGTCTGAACTGGGGTGGTGGAGTGAGCTAAAGAATAATGATGGATTTAACCCAGATCAGTTGACTGGGGATGAGTGTTTGTTTTGCTCAAACGCTCCGTCCATCATCCCCTTTGGTATTGCTATGTTCGCCCTAAATTGGCAGGGTATGCCCAGACGTGGGTCCCTTTCCCACTTTGCCACTGGATTCAAGATAGCCTGGCTGATGAGGGTTATAAATCCGAAACCTGTCCCAGGATGCTTGTTTCCGGTCCAGGGAAGACATGGCTTGGCAGTTTGGGCTGGACTGTTCCCATGAGGCACAGGGTCAGACTGATTTGCATATGGCCATGTCTGAACTTGGGTGGTGGAGTGAGCTAAAGAATGATGATGGATTAAACTCAGATCAGTTGACCGGGGGTGAGTGTTTAATTTGCTCAAACGCTCCGTCCATCATCCCCTTTGGTATCGCTTTGTTCGCCTTAAGTTGGCAGGGTATGCCCAGACGTGGGTCTCTTGCTCACTTTGACACTGGATTCAAGATAGCCTGGCTGATGAGGGTTATGAACCCGAAACCAGTCTCAGGATGCTTGTTTCCGGTCCAGGAAAGACATGGCTTGGCAGTTCAGGCTGGACTGTTTCCATGAGGCACAGGGTCAGACTGATTTGCATATGGCCATCTGAACTGGGGTGGTGGAGTGAGCTAAAGAATGATGATGGATTAAACCCAGATCAGTTGACTGGGGGTGAGTGTTTGATTTGCTGAAACCCTCCGTCCATCATCCCCTTTGGTATCGCTTTGTTTGCCCTAAGTTGGCAGGGTATGCCCAGACGTGGGTCCCTTGCTCACTTTGCCACTGGATTCAAGATAGCCTTGCTGATGAGGGTTATAAACCCGAAACCGGTCCCAGGATGCTTGTTTTCGGTCCAGAGAAGACATGGCTTGGCAGTTAGAGCTGGACTTTTCCCATGAGGCACAGGGTCAGACTGATTTGCATATGGCCATGTCTGAACTGGGGTGGTGGAGTGAGCTAAAGAATGATGATGGATTAAACCCAGATCAGTTGACTGGGGTGAGTGTTTGATTTGCTCAAACCCTCCGTCCATCATTCCCTTTGGTATCACTTTGTTCGCCCTAAGTTGGCAGGGTATGCCCAGACGTGGGTCCCTTGCTCACTTTGCCACTGGATTCAAGATAGTCTGGATGATGAGAGTTATGAACCCGAAACGGGTCCCAGGATGCTTGTTTTCGGTCCAGAGAAGACATGGCCTTGCAGTTCAGGCTGGACTTTTCCCATGAGGCACAGGGTCAGACTGATATGCATATGGCCATGTCTGAACTGGGGTGGTGGAGTGAGCTAAAGAATGATGATGGATTAAACTCAGATCAGTTGACCGGGGGTGAGTGTTTAATTTGCTCAAACGCTCCGTCCATCATCCCCTTTGGTATCGCTTTGTTCGCCTTAAGTTGGCAGGGTATGCCCAGACGTGGGTCTCTTGCTCACTTTGACACTGGATTCAAGATAGCCTGGCTGATGAGGGTTATGAACCCGAAACCAGTCTCAGGATGCTTGTTTCCGGTCCAGGAAAGACATGGCTTGGCAGTTCAGGCTGGACTGTTTCCATGAGGCACAGGGTCAGACTGATTTGCATATGGCCATCTGAACTGGGGTGGTGGAGTGAGCTAAAGAATGATGATGGATTAAACCCAGATCAGTTGACTGGGGGTGAGTGTTTGATTTGCTGAAACCCTCCGTCCATCATCCCCTTTGGTATCGCTTTGTTTGCCCTAAGTTGGCAGGGTATGCCCAGACGTGGGTCCCTTGCTCACTTTGCCACTGGATTCAAGATAGCCTTGCTGATGAGGGTTATAAACCCGAAACCGGTCCCAGGATGCTTGTTTTCGGTCCAGAGAAGACATGGCTTGGCAGTTAGGGCTGGACTTTTCCCATGAGGCACAGGGTCAGACTGATTTGCATATGGCCATGTCTGAACTGGGGTGGTGGAGTGAGCTAAAGAATGATGATGGATTAAACCCAGATCAGTTGACTGGGGGTGAGTGTTTGATTTGCTCAAACGCTCCGTCCATCATCCCCTTTGGTATCGCTTTGTTCGCCCTAAGTTGGCAGGGTATGCCCAGGTGTGGGTCCCTTGCCCACTTTGCCACTGGATTCAAGATAGCCTGGCTGATGAGGGTTATGAATCCGAAACCGGTCCGAGGATGCTTCTTTCCGGTCCAGGGAAGACATGGCTTGGCAGTTTGGGTTGGACTGTTCCCATGAGGCACAGGGTCAGACTGATTTGCATATGGCCATGTCTGAACTGGGGTGGTGGAGTGAGCTAAAGAATGATGATGGATTAAACCCAGATCAGTTGACTGGGTGAGTGTTTGATTTGCTCAAACCCTCCGTCCATCATTCCCTTTGGTATCACTTTGTTCGCCCTAAGTTGGCAGGGTATGCCCAGACGTGGGTCCCTTGCTCACTTTGCCACTGGATTCAAGATAGTCTGGCTGATGAGGGTTATGAACCCGAAATGGGTCCCAGGATGCTTGTTTTCGGTCCAGAGAAGACATGGCCTTGCAGTTCGGGCTGGACTTTTCCCTTGAGGCACAGGGTCAGACTGATTTGCATATGGCCATGTCTGAACTGGGGTGGTGGAGTGAGCTAAAGAATGATGATGGATTAAACCCAGATCAGTTGACTGGGGGTGAGTGTTTGATTTGCTCAAACGCTCCGTCCATCATCCCGTTTGGTATCGCTTTGTTCGCCCTAAGTTGGCAGGGTATGTCCAGATGTGGGTCCCTTGCTCACTTTGCCACTGGATTCAAGATAGCCTGGCTGATGAGGGTTATGAACCTGAAACCGGTCCGAGGATGCTTGTTTCCGGTTCAGGGAAGACATGGATTGGCACTTCGGGCTGGACTGTTCCCATGACGCACAGGGTCAGACTGATTTGCATATGGCCATGTCTGACCTGGGGTGGTGGAGTGAGCTAAAGAATGATGATGGATTAAACCCAGATCAGTTGACTGGGGTGAGTGTTTGATTTGCTCAAACCCTCCGTCCATCATTCCCATTGGTATCACTTTGTTCGCCCTAAGTTGGCAGGGTATGCCCAGACGTGGGTCCCTTGCTCACTTTGCCACTGGATTCAAGATAGTCTGGCTGATGAGGGTTATGAACCCGAAACGGGTCCCAGGATGCTTGTTTTCGGTCCAGAGAAGACATGGCCTTGCAGTTCGGCCTGGACTTTTCCCATGAGGCACAGGGTCAGACTGATTTGCATATGGCCATGTCTGAACTGGGGTGGTGGAGTGAGCTAAAGAATGATGATGAATTAAACCCAGATCAGTTGACTGGGGGTGAGTGTTTGATTTGCTCAAACGCTCCGTCCATCATCCCGTTTGGTATCGCTTTGTTCGCCCTAAGTTGGCAGGGTATGCCCAGATGTGGGTCCCTTGCCCACTTTGCCACTGGATTCAAGATGGCCTGGCTGATGAGGGTTATGAATCCGAAACCGGTCCCAGGATGCTTGTTTCCAGTCCATGGAAGACATGGCTTGGCAGTTCGGGTTGGACTGTTCCCATGAGGCACAGGGCAGACTGATTTGCATATGGCCATGTCTTAACTGGGGTGGTGGAGTGAGCTAAAGAATGGTGATGGTTTAAACCCAGATCAGTTGACTGGGGGTGAGTGTTTGATTTGCTCAAACGCTCCGTCCATCATCCCCTTTGGTATCGCTTTGTTCGCCCTAAATTGGCAGGGTATGCCCAGACGTGGGTCCCTTGCTCACTTTGCCACTGGATTCAAGATAGCCTGGCTGATGAGGGTTATGAACCCGAAACCGGTCCCAGGATGCTTGTTTCCGGTCCATAGAAGACATGGCTTTGGAGTTCGGGCTGGACTTTTCCCAAGAGGCAAAGGGTCAGACTGATTTGCATATGGCCATGTCTGAACTGGGGTGGTGGGGTGAGCTAAAGAATGATGATGGATTAAACCCAGATCAGTTGACTGGGGGTGAGTGTTTTTTATCTGCCCAAACGCTCCGTCTATCATCCCGTTTGGTATCGCTTTGTTCGCCCTAAGTTGGCAGGGTATGCCCAGACGTGGGTCCCTTGCTAAGTTTGCCACTGGATTCAAGATAGCCTGGCTGATGAGGGTTATGAACCCGAAACCGGTCCCAGGATGCTTGTTTCCGGTCCAGGGAAGACATGGCTTGGCAGTTCGGTCTGGACTGTTCCCATGAGTCACAGGGTCAGACTGATTTGCATATGGCCATGTCTGAACTGGGGTGGTAGAGTGAGCTAAAGAATGATGATGGATTAAACCCAGATCAGTTGACTCGGGTGAGTGTTTGATTTGCTCAAACGCTCCGTCCTTCATCCCCTTTGGTATCGCTATGTTCGCCCTAAGTTGGCAGGGTATGCCCAGACGTGGGTCCCTTGCTCACTTTGCCACTGGATTCAAGATAGCCTGGCTGATGAGGGTTATGAACCCGAAACCGGTCCCAGGATGCTTGTTTCCGGTCCATGGAAGACATGGCATGGCAGTTCGGGCTGGACTGTTCCCATTAGGCACAGGGTCAGACTGATTTGCATATGGCCATGTCTGAACTGGGGGGGTGAAGTGAGCTAAAGAATGATGATGGATTAAACCCAGATCAGTTGACTGGGGGTGAGTGTTTGATTTGCTCAAACGCTCCATCCATCATCCCCTTTGGTATCGCTTTATTCGCCCTAAATTGGCAGGGTATGCCCAGATGTGGGTCCCTTGCTAACTTTGCCACTGGATTCAAGATAGCCTTGCTGATGAGGGTTATGATCCCGAAAACGGTCCCAGGATGCTTGTTTCCGGTCCAGGGAAGACATGGCTTGGCAGTTCGGACTGGACTGTTCCCATGAGACACAGGGTCAGACTGATTTGCATATGGCCATGTCTGAACTGGGTTGGTGGAGTGAGCTAAAGAATGATGATGGAGTAAACCCAGATCATTTGACTGGGGGTGAGTGTTTGCTTTGCACAAACGCTCCGTCCTTCATCCCCTTTGGTATCGCTTTGTTCGCCCTAAATTGGCAGGGTATGCCCAGACGTGGGTCCCTTGCTCACTTTGCCACTGGATTCAAGATAGCCTGGCTGATGAGGGTTATGAACCCGAAACCGGTCCCAGGATGCTTGTTTCCGGTCCATAGAAGACATGGCTTGGGAGTTCGGGCTGGACTTTTCCCATGAGGCAAAGGGTCAGACTGATTTGCATATGGCCATGTCTGAACTGGGGTGGTGGGGTGAGCTAAAGAATGATGATGGATTAAACCCAGATCAGTTGACTGGGGGTGAGTGTTTTTTATCTGCCCAAATGCTCCGTCTATCATCCCGTTTGGTATCGCTTTGTTCGCCCTAAGTTGGCAGGGTATGCCCAGACGTGGGTCCCTTGCTAAGTTTGCCACTGGATTCAAGATAGCCTGGCTGATGAGGGTTATGAACCCGAAACCGGTCCCAGGATGCTTGTTTCCGGTCCAGGGAAGACATGGCTTGGCAGTTCGGTCTGGACTGTTCCCATGAGTCACAGGGTCAGACTGATTTGCATATGGCCATGTCTGAACTGAGGTGGTAGAGTGAGCTAAAGAATGATGATGGATTAAACCCAGATCAGTTGACTCGGGTGAGTGTTTGATTTGCTCAAACGCTCCGTCCTTCATCCCCTTTGGTATCGCTATGTTCGCCCTTAGTTGGCAGGGTATGCCCAGACGTGGGTCCCTTGCTCACTTTGCCACTGGATTAAAGATAGCCTGGCTGATGAGGGTTATGATCCCGAAACCGGTCCCAGGATGCTTGTTTCCGGTCCAGGGAAGACATGGCTTGGCAGTTCGGTCTGGACTGTTCCCATGAGTCACAGGGTCAGACTGATTTCCATATGGCCATGTCTGAACTGGGGTGGTGGAGTGAGCTAAAGAATGATGATGGATTAAACCCAGATCAGTTGACTCGGGTGAGTGTTTGATTTGCGCAAACGCTCCGTCCTTCATCCCCTTTGGTATCGCTTTTTTCACCCTAAGTTGGCAGGGTATGCCCAGACGTGGGTCCCTTGCTCACTTTGTCACTGGATTCAAGATAGCCTGGCTGATGAGGGTTATGAACCCGAAACCGGTCCCAGGATGCTTGTTTCCGGTCAAGGGAAGACATGGCTTGGCAGTTCAGTCTGGACTGTTCCCATGAGTCACAGGGTCAGACTGATTTCCATATGGCCATGTCTGAACTGGGGTGGTGGAGTGAGCTAAAGAATGATGATGGATTAAACCCAGATCAGTTGGCTGGGGGTGAGTGTTTGATTTGCTCAAACGCTCCGTCCATCATCCCCTTTGGTATCGCTTTTTTCACCCTAAGTTGGCAGGGTATGCCCAGACGTGGGTCCCTTGCTCACTTTGCCACTGGATTCAAGATAGCCTGGCTGATGAGGGTTATGAACCCGAAACCGGTCCCAGGATGCTTGTTTCCGGTCCAGGGAAGACATGGCATGGCAGTTCGGGCTGGACTGTTCCCATTAGGCACAGGGTCAGACTGATTTGCATATGGCCATGTCTGAACTGGGGGGGTGAAGTGAGCTAAAGAATGATGATGGATTAAACCCAGATCAGTTGACTGGGGGTGAGTGTTTGATTTGCTCAAACGCTCCATCCATCATCCCCTTTGGTATCGCTTTATTCGCCCTAAATTGGCAGGGTATGCCCAGATGTGGGTCCCTTGCTAACTTTGCCACTGGATTCAAGATAGCCTGGCTGATGAGGGTTATGATCCCGAAACCGGTCCCAGGATGCTTGTTTCCGGTCCAGGGAAGACATGGCTTGGCAGTTCGGACTGGACTGTTCCCATGAGACACAGGGTCAGACTGATTTGCATATGGCCATGTCTGAACTGGGGTGGTGGAGTGAGCTAAAGAATGATGATGGAGTAAACCCAGATCATTTGACTGGGGGTGAGTGTTTGCTTTGCACAAACGCTCCGTCCTTCATCCCCTTTGGTATCGCTTTGTTCGCCCTAAGTTGGCAGGGTATGCCCAGATGTGGGTCCCTTGCTCACTTTGCCACTGGATTCAAGATAGCCTGGCTGATGAGGGTTATGAACCCGAAACAAGTCCCAGGATGCTTGTTTCCGGTCCAGGGAAGACATGGCTTGGCAGTTCCGGCTGGACTGTTCCCATGCGTCACAGGGTCAGACTGATTTGTATATGGCCATGTCTGAACTGGGGTAGTGGAGTGAGCTAAAGAATGATGATGGATTAAACCCAGATCAGTTGACTGGGGGTGAGTGTTTGATTTGCTCAAACGCTCCTCCATCATCCCCTTTGGTATCGCTTTGTTCACCCTAAGTTGGCAGGGTATGCCCAGACATGGGTCCCTTGCTCACTTTGCCACTAGATTCAAGATAGCCTGGCTGATGAGGGTTATGAACCCGAAACTGGTCCCAGGATGCTTGTTTCTGGTCCAGGGAAGACATGGCTTGGCAGTTCGGGCTGGACTGTTCCCATGAGGCACAGGGTCAGACTGATTTGCATATGGCCATGTCCGAACTGGGGTGGTGGAGTGAGCTAAAGAATGATGATGGATTAAACCCAGATCAGTTGACTGGGGGTGAGTGTTTGATTTGCTCAAACGCTCCGTCCATTATCCCCTTTGGTATCACTTTGTTCGCCCTTATTTGGCATAGTATACCCAGACGTGGGTTCCTTGCTCACTTTGCCACTGGATTCAAGATAGCCTGGCTGATGAGGGTTATGAACCCGAAACCGGTCCCAGGATGCTTGTTTCCGGGCCAGGGAAGACATGGCTTGGCAGTTCGGGCTGGACTGTTCCCATGAGGCACAGGGTCAGACTGATTTGCACATGGCCATGTCTGAACTGTGGTGGTGGAGTGAGCTAAAGAATGATAATGGATTAAACCCAGATCATTTGACTGCGGGTGTGTGTTTGATTTGCACAAACGCTCCGTCCATCATCCCCTTTGGTATCGCTTTGTTCGCCCTAAGTTGGCAGGGTATGCCCAGACGTGGGTCCCTTGCTCACTTTGCCACTGGATTCAAGATAGCCTGGCTGATGAGGGTTATGAACCCGAAACCGGTCCCAGGATGCTTGTTACCAGTCCAGGGAAGACATGGCTTGGCAGTTTGGGCTGGACTGTTCCCATGAGGCACAGGGTCAGACTGATTTGCAAATGGCCATGTCTGAACTGGGGTGGTGGAGTGAGCTAAAGAATGATGATGGATTAAACCCAGATCAGTTGCCTGGGGGTGAATGTTTGATTTGCTCAAACGCTCCGTCCATTATCCCCTTTGGTATCGCTTTGTTCACCCTAAGTTGGCAGGGTATGCCCAGACGTGGGTCCCAAGCTCACTTTGCCACTGGATTCAAAATAGCCTGGCTGATGAGGGTTATGAACCCGAAACCGGTCCCAGGATGCTTGTTTCTGGTCCAGTGAAGACATGGCATGGCAGTTCGGGCTGGACTGTTCCCATGAGGCACAGGGTCAGACTGATTTCCATATGCCCATGTCTGAAATGGGGTGGTGGAGTGAGCTAAAGAATGATGATGGATTAAACCCAGATCAGTTGACTCGGGTTAGTGTTTGATTTGCTCAAACGCTCCGTCCTTCATCCCCTTTGGTATCGCTTTGTTCGTCCTAAGTTGGCAGGGTATGCCCAGACGTGGGTCCCTAGCTCACTTTGCCACTGGATTCAAGATAGCCTGGCTGATGAGGGTTATAAACCCGAAACCGGTCCCAGGATGCTTGTTTCTGGTCCAGTGAAGACATGGCATGGCAGTTCGGGCTGGACTGTTCCCATGAGGCACAGGGTCAGACTGATTTGCATATGGCCATGTCTGAACTGGGGGGGTGGAGTGAGCTAAAGAATGATGATGGATTAAACCCAGATAAGTTGACTGGGGGTGAGTGTTTGATTTGCTCAAACGCTCCATCCATCATCCCCTTTGGTATCGCTGTATTCGCCCTAAGTTGGCAGGGTATGCCCAGATGTGGGTCCCTTGCTAAGTTTGCCACTGGATTCAAGATAGCCTGGCTGATGAGGGTTATGAACCCGAAACCGGTCCCAGGATGCTTGTTTCCGGTCCAGGGAAGACATGGCTTGGCAGTTCGGTCTGGACTGTTCCCATGAGTCACAGGGTCAGACTGATTTGCATATGGCCATGTCTGAACTGGGGTGGTAGAGTGAGCTAAAGAATGATGATGGATTAAACCCAGATCAGTTGACTCGGGTGAGTGTTTGATTTGCTCAAACGCTCCGTCCTTCATCCCCTTTGGTATCGCTATGTTCGCCCTAAGTTGGCAGGGTATGCCCAGACGTGGGTCCCTTGCTCACTTTGCCACTGGATTAAAGATAGCCTGGCTGATGAGGGTTATGATCCCGAAACCGGTCCCAGGATGCTTGTTTCCGGTCCAGGGAAGACATGGCTTGGCAGTTCGGTCTCGACTGTTCCCATGAGTCACAGGGTCAGACTGATTTCCATATGGCCATGCCTGAACTGGGGTGGTGGAGTGAGCTAAAGAATGATGATGAATTAAACCCAGATCAGTTGACTCAGGTGAGTGTTTGATTTGCGCAAACGCTCCCTCCTTCATCCCCTTTGGTATCGCTTTTTTCACCCTAAGTTGGCAGGGTATGCCCAGACGTGGGTCCCTTGCTCACTTTGCCACTGGATTCAAGATAGCCTGGCTGATGAGGGTTATGAACCCGAAACCGGTCCCAGGATGCTTGTTTCCGGTCCAGGGAAGACATGGCTTGGCAGTTCGGTCTGGACTGTTCCCATGAGTCACAGGGTCAGACTGATTTGCATATGGCCATGTCTGAACTGGGGTGGTAGAGTGAGCTAAAGAATGATGATGGATTAAACCCAGATCAGTTGACTCGGGTGAGTGTTTGATTTGCTCAAACGCTCCGTCCTTCATCCCCTTTGGTATCGCTATGTTCGCCCTAAGTTGGCAGGGTATGCCCAGACGTGGGTCCCTTGCTCACTTTGCCACTGGATTAAAGATAGCCTGGCTGATGAGGGTTATGATCCCGAAACCGGTCCCAGGATGCTTGTTTCCGGTCCAGGGAAGAGATGGCATGGCAGTTCGGGCTGGACTGTTCCCATTAGGCACAGGGTCAGACTGATTTGCATATGGCCATGTCTGAACTGGGGGGGTGGAGTGAGCTAAAGAATGATGATGGATTAAACCCAGATCAGTTGACTGGGGGTGAGTGTTTGATTTGCTCAAACGCTCCATCCATCATCCCCTTTGGTATCGCTTTATTCGCCCTAAATTGGCAGGGTATGCCCAGATGTGGGTCCCTTGCTAACTTTGCCACTGGATTCAAGATAGCCTGGCTGATGAGGGTTATGATCCCAAAACCGGTCCCAGGATGCTTGTTTCCGGTCCAGGGAAGACATGGCTTGGCAGTTCGGTCTGGACTGTTCCCATGAGTCACAGGGTCAGACTGATTTCCATATGGCCATGTCTGAACTGGGGTGGTGGAGTGAGCTAAAGAATGATGATGGATTAAACCCAGATCAGTTGACTGGGGGTGAGTGTTTGATTTGCTCAAACGCTCCGTCCATCATCCCCTTTGGTATCGCTTTTTTCACCCTAAGTTGACAGGGTATGCCCAGACGTGGGTCCCTTCCTCACTTTGCCACTGGATTCAAGATAGCCTGGCTGATGAGGGTTATGATCCCGAAACCGGTCCCAGGATGCTTGTTTCCGGTCCAGGAAAGACATGGCTTGGCAGTTCGGTTTGGACTGTTCCCATGAGTCACAGGGTCAGACTGATTTCCATATGGCCATGTCTGAAATGGGGTGGTGGAGTGAGCTAAAGAATGATGATGGATTAAACCCAGATCAGTTGACTGGGGGTGAGTGTTTGATTTGCTCAAACGCTCCGTCCATCATCCCCTTTGGTATCACTTTGTTCGCCCTAAGTTGGCAGGGTATGCCCAGACGTGGGTCCCTTGCTCACTTTGCCACTAGATTCAAGATAGCCTAGCTGATGAGGGTTATGAACCCGAAACCGGTCCCAGGATGCTTGTTTCTGGTCCAGGGAAGACTTGGCTTGGCAGTTCGGGCTGGACTGTTCCCATGAGTCACAGGGTCAGACTGATTTGCATATGGCCATGTCTGAACTGGGGTGGTGGAGTGAGCTAAAGAATGATGATGGATTAAACTCAGATCAGTTGACTGGGGGTGAGTGTTTGATTTGCTCAAACGCACCGTCCATCATCCCCTTTGGTATCGCTTTGTTCGCCCTAAGTTGGCAGGGTATGCCCAGACGTGGGTCCCTTGCTCACTTTGCCACTAGATTCAAGATAGCCTGGCTGATGAGGGTTATGAACCCGAAACCGGTCCCAGGATGCTTGTTTCCGGTCCAGGGAAGACATGGCTTGGCAGTTCGGGCTGGACTGTTCCCATGAGGCACAGGGTTAGACTGATTTGCATATGGCCATGTCCAAACTGGGGTGGTGGAGTGAGCTAAAGAATGATGATGGATTAAACCCAGATCAGTTGACTGGGGGTGAGTGTTTGATTTGCTCAAACGCTCCGTCCATCATCCCTTTTGGTATCACTTTGTTCACGATTAGTTGGCAGGGTATACCCAGACGTGGGTTCCTTGCTCACTTTGCCACTGAATTCAAGATAGCCTGGCTGATGAGGGTTATGAACCCGAAACCGGTCCCAGGATGCTTGTTTCTGGTCCAGTGAAGACATGGCATGGCAGTTCGGGCTGGACTTTTCCCATGAGTCACAGGGTCAGACTGATTTGCATATGGCCATGTCTGAACTGGGGTGGTGGAGTGAGCTCAAGAATGATGATGGATTAAACCCAGATCAGTTGACTTGGGTGAGTGTTTGATTTGCTCAAACGCTCCGTCCTTCATCCCCTTTGGTATCGCTTTGTTCGCCCTAAGTTGGCAGGGTATGCCCAGACGTGGGTCCCTTGCTCACTTTGCCACTGGATTCAAGATAGCCTGGCTGATGAGGGTTATGAACCCGAAACCGGTCCCAGGATGCTTGTTTATTGTCCAGTGAAGACATGGCATGGCATTTCGGGCTGGACTGTTCCCATGAGGCAAGGGTCAGACTGATTTGCATATGGCCATGTCTGAACTGGGGGGGTGGAGTGAGCTAAAGAATGATGATGGATTAAACCCAGATCAGTTGACTGGGGTGAGTGTTTGATTTGCAAAAACGCTCCGTCCTTCATCCCCTTTGGTATCGCTTTGTTCGCCCTAAGTTGGCAGGGTATGCCCAGACGTGGGTCCCTTGCTCACTTTGCCACTGGATTCAAGATAGCCTGGCTGATGAGGGTTATGAACCCGAAACCGGTCCCAGGATGCTTGTTTCCTGTCCAGGGAAGACATGGCATGGCAGTTCGGGCTGGACTGTTCCCATGAGGCACAGGGTCAGACTGATTTGCATATGGCCATGTCTGAACTGGGGGGGTGGGGTGAGCTAAAGAATGATGATGGATTAAACCCAGATCAGTTGACTGGGGGTGAGTGTTTGATTTGCTCAAACGCTCCATCCATCATCCCCTTTGGTATCACTTTATTCACCCTAAGTTGGCAGGGTATGCCCAGATGTGGGTCACTTGCTAACTTTGCCACTGGATTCAAGATAGCCTGGCTGATGAGGGTTATGATCCAGAAACCGGTCCCAGGATGCTTGTTTCCGGTCCAGGGAAGACATGGCTTGGCAGTTCGGTCTGGACTATTCCCATGAGTCACACGATCAGACTGATTTGCATATAGCCATGTCTGAACTGGGGTGGTGGAGTGAGCTAAAGAATGATGATGGATTAAACCCAGATCAGTTGACTCGAGTAAGTGTTTAATTTGCTCAAACGCTCCGTCCTTCATCCCCTTTGGTATCGCTTTGTTCGCCCTAAGTTGGCAGGGTATGCCCAGACATGGGTCCCTTGCTCACTTTGCCACTTGATTAAAGATAGCCTGGCTGATGAGGGTTATGAACCCAAAACCGGTCCCAGGATACTTGTTTCCGGTCCAGGGAAGACATGGCATGGCAGTTTGGGCTGGACTGTTCCCAAGAGGCACAGGGTCAGACTGATTTGCATATGGCCATGTCTGAACTGGGGGGGGTGGAGTGAGCTAAAGAATGATGATGGATTAACCCCAGATCAGTTGACTGGGGGTGAGTGTTTGATTTGCTCAAACGCTCCATCCATCATCCCCTTTGGTATCGCTTTATTCGCCCTAAGTTGGCAGGGTATGCCCAGATGTGGGTCCCTTGCTAACTTTGCCACTGGATTCAAGATAGCCTGGCTGATGAGGGTTATGATCCCGAAACCGGTCCCAGGATGCTTGTTTCTGGTCCAGGGAAGACATGGCTTGGCAGTTCGGGCTGGACTGTTCCCAAGAGGCACAGGGTCAGACTGATTTGCATATGGCCATGTCTGAACTGTAGTGGTGGAGTGAGCTAAAGAATGATGATGGATTAAACCCAGATCAGTTGACTCGGGTGAGTGTTTGATTTGCTCAAACGCTCCGTCCTTCATCCCCTTTGGTATCGCTTTGTTCGCCCTAAGTTGGCAGGGTATGCCCAGACGTGGGTCCCTTGCTCACTTTGCCACTAGATTCAAGATAGCCTGGCTGATGAGGGTTATGAACCCGAAACCGCTCCCAGGATGCTTGTTTCCTGTCCAGGGAAGACATGGTTTGGCAGTTCTGGCTGGACTGTTCCCATGCGTCACAGGGTCAGACTGATTTGTATATGGCCATGTCTGAACTGGGGTGGTGGAGTGAGCTAAAGAATGATGATGGAATAAACCCAGATCAGTTGACTGGGGGTGAGTGTTTGATTTGCTCAAATGCTCCGTCCATCATCCCCTTTGGTATCGCTTTGTTCGCCCTAAGTCGGCAGGGTAAGCCCAGACGTGGGTCCCTTGCTCACTTTGCCACTGGATTCAATATAGCCTGGCTGATGAGGGTTATGAACGCGAAACCGGTCCCAGGATGCTTGTTTCCAGTCCAGGGAAGACATGGCTTGGCAGTTCGGGCTGGACTGTTCCCATGAGGCACAGGGTCAGACTGATTTGCATATGGCCATGTCTGAACTGGGGTGGTGGAGTGAGCTAAAGAATGATGATGGATTAAACCCAGATCTGTTGACTGGGGGTGAGTGTTTGATTTGCTCAAACGCTCCGTCCATCATCCCCTTTGGTATTGCTTTGTTTGCCCTAAGTTGGCAGGGTACGCCCAGACGTGGGTTGCTTGCTCACTTTGCCACTGGATTCAAGATAGCCTGGCTGATCAGGGTTATAAACCCAAAAC
Organism: Triturus cristatus; assembly: GCF_964204655.1. NCBI lineage: Eukaryota > Metazoa > Chordata > Amphibia > Caudata > Salamandridae > Triturus > Triturus cristatus. The sequence goes on from NC_140579.1 coordinate 535,858,757, forward strand.
CGGTCCCAGGATGCTTGTTTCTGGTCCAGGGAAGACATGGCTTGGCAGTTCGGGCTGGACTGTTCCCATGAGGCACAGGGTCAGACTGATTTGCATATGGCCATGTCTGAATTGGGGTGGTGGAGTGAGCTAAAGAATGATGATGGATTAAACCCAGATCATTTGACTGGGGGTGAGTGTTTGATTTGCACAAATGCTCCGTCCATCATCCCCTTTGGTATCGCTTTGTTCGCCCTAAGTTGGCAGGGTATGCCCAGACGTGGGTCCCTTGCTCACTTTGCCACTGGATTCAAGATAGCCTGGCTGATGAGGGTTATGAACCCGAAACCGGTCCCAGGATGCTTGGTTCCGGTCCAGGGAAGACATGGCTTGGCAGTTCGGGCTGGACTGTTCCCATGAGGCACAGGGTCAGACTGATTTGCATATGGCCATGTCTGAACTGGGGTGGTGGAGTGAGCTAAAGAATGATGATGGATTAAACCCAGATCTGTTGACTGGGGGTGAGTGTTTGATTTGCTCAAACGCTCCGTCCATCATCCCCTTTGGTATCGCTTTGTTCGCCCTATGTTGGCAGGGTATGCCCAGACGTGGGTTCCTTGCTCACTTTGCCACTGGATTCAAGATAGCCTGGCTGATGAGGGTTATGAACCCGAAACCGGTCCCAGGATGCTTGTTTCTGGTCCAGGGAAGACATGGCTTGGCAGTTCGGGCTGGACTGTTCCCATGAGGCACAGGGTCAGACTGATTTGCATATGGCCATGTCTGAACTGGGGTGGTGGAATGAGATAAAGAATGATGATGGATTAAACCCAGATCATTTGACTGGGGGTGAGTGTTTGATTTGCACAAACGCTCCGTCCATTATCCCCTTTGGTACCGCTTTGTTCGCCCTAAGTTGGCAGGGTATGCCCAGACGTGGGTCCCTTGCTCACTTTGCCACTGAATTCAAGATAGCCTGGCTGATGAGGGTTATGAACCTGAAACTGGTCCCAGTATGCTTGTTTCTGGTCCAGTAAAGACATGGCATGGCAGTTCGGACTGGACTGTTCCCATGAGACACAGGGTCAGACTGATTTGCATATGGTCATGTCTGAACTGGGGTGGTGGAGTGAGCTAAAGAATGATGATGGATTAAACCCAGATCATTTGACTGGGGGTGAGTGTTTGCTTTGCACAAACGCTCCGTCCATCGTCCCCTTTGGTATCGCTTTGTTCGCCCTAAGTTGGCAGGGTATGCCCAGACGTGGGTCCCTTGCTCACTTTGCCACTGGATTCAAGATAGCCTGGCTGATGAGGGTTATGAACCCGAAACTGGTCCCAGTATGCTTGTTTCTGGTCCAGTGAAGACATGGCATGGCAGTTCGGGCTGGACTGTTCCCATGAGGCACAGGGTCAGACTGATTTGCAGATGGCCATGTCTGAACTGGGGGGGTGGAGTGAGCTAAAGAATGATGATGGATTAAACCCAGATCAGTTGACTGGGGGTGAGTGTTTGATTTGCTCAAACGCTCCATCCATCATCCCCTTTGGTATCGCTTTATTCGCACTAAGTTGGCAGGGTATGCCCAGATGTGGGTCCCTTGCTAACTTTGCCACTGGATTCAAGATCGCCTGGCTGATGAGGGTTATGAACCCGAAACCGGTCCCAGGATGCTTGTTTCTGGTCCAGGGAAGACATGGCTTGGCAGATCGGTCTGGACTGTTCCCATGAGTCACAGGGTCAGACTGATTTGCATGTGGCCATGTCTGAACTGGGGTGATGGAGTGAGCTAAAGAATGATGATGGATTAAACCCAGATCAGTTGACTCGGTGAGTGTTTGATTTGCTCAAACGCTCCGTCATTCATCCCCTTTGGTATCGCTTTGTTTGCCCTAAGTTGGCAGGGTATGCCCAGACGTGGGTCCCTTGCTCACTTTGCCACTGGATTCAAGATAGCCTGGCTGATGAGGGTTTTGAACCTGAAACTGGTCCCAGTATGTTTGTTTCTGGTCCAGTAAAGATATGGCATGGCAGTTCGGACTGGACTGTTCCCATGAGACACAGGGTCAGACTGATTTGCATATGGTCATGTCTGAACTGGGGTGGTGGAGTGAGCTAAAGAATGATGATGGATTAAACCCAGATCATTTGACTGGGGGTGAGTGTTTGCTTTGCACAAACGCTCCGTCCATCCTCCCCTTTGGTATCGCTTTGTTCGCCCTAAGTTGGCAGGGTATGCCCAGACATGGGTCCCTTGCTCACTTTGCCACTGGATTCAAGATAGCCTGGCTGATGAGGGTTATGAACCCGAAACTGGTCCCAGTATGCTTGTATCCGGTCCAGGGAAGACATGGCTTGGCATTTCGGGCTGGACTGTTCCCATGAGGCACAGGGTCAGACTGATTTGCATATGGCCATGTCTGAACTGGGGGGTGGAGTGAGCTAAAGAAAGATGATGGATTAAACCCAGATCAGTTGACTGGGGGTGAGTGTTTGATTTGCTCAAACGCTCCATCCATCATCCCCTTTGGTATCGCTTTTTTCGGCCTAAGTTGGCAGGGTATGCCCAGATGTGGGTCCCTTGCTAACTTTGCCACTGGATTCAAGATAGCCTGGCTGATGAGGGTTATGAACCCGAAACCGGTCCCAGAATGCGTTTTTCCGGTCCAGGGAAGACATGGCTTGGCAGTTCGGTCTGGACTGTTCCCATGAGTCACACGGTCAGACTGATTTGCATATGGCCATGTCTGAACTGGGGTGGTGGAGTGAGCTAAAGAATGATGATGGATTAAACCCAGATCAGTTGACTCGGGTGAGTGTTTGATTTGCTCAAACGCTCCGTCCATCATCCCCTTTGGTATCGCTTTGTTTGCCCTAAGTTGGCAGGGTATGCCCAGACGTGGGTCCCTTGCTCACTTTGCCACTGGATTCAAGATAGCCTGGCTGATGAGGGTTATGAACCCAAAACCGGTCCCAGGATGCTTGTTTCCGGTCCAGGGAAGACATGGCTTGGCAGTTCGGGCTGGACTGTTCCCATGAGGCACAGGGTCAGACTGATTTGCATATGGCCATGTCCGAACTGGGGTGGTGGGTTGAGCTAAAGAATGATGATGGATTAAACCCAGATCAGTTGACTGGGGGTGAGTGTTTGATTTGCTCAAACGCTCCGTCCATCATCCCCTTTGGTACCACTTTGTTCGCCCTAAGTTGGCAGGGTGTACCCAGACGTGGGTTCCTTGCTCACTTTGCCACTGGATGCAAGATAGCCTGGCTGATGAGGGTTATGAACCCGAAACCGGTCCCAGGATGCTTGTTTCCGGTCCAGGGAAGACATGGCTTGGCAGTTCGGGCTGGACTGTTCCCATGAGGCACAGGGTCAGACTGATTTGCATATGGCCATGTCTGACCTGGGGTGGTGGAGTGAGCTAAAGAATGATGATGGATTAAACCCAGATCATTTGACTGGGGGTGAGTGTTTGATTTGCACAAACGCTCCGTCCATCATCCCCTTTGGTATCGCTTTGTTTGCCCTAAGTTGGCAGGGTATGCCCAGACGTGGGTCCCTTGCTCACTTTGCCACTGGATTCAAGATAGCCTGGCTGATGAGGGTTATGAACCCAAAACCGGTCCCAGGATGCTTGTTTCCGGTCCAGGGAAGACATGGCTTGGCAGTTCGGGCTGGACTATTCCCATGAGGCACAGGGTCAGACTGATTTGCATATGGCCATGTCCGAACTGGGGTGGTGGGTTGAGCTAAAGAATGATGATGGATTAAACCCAGATCAGTTGACTGGGGGTGAGTGTTTGATTTGCTCAAACGCTCCGTCCATCATCCCCTTTGGTACCACTTTGTTCGCCCTTAGTTGGCAGGGTATACCCAGACGTGGGTTCCTTGCTCACTTTGCCACTGGATGCAAGATAGCCTGGCTGATGAGGGTTATGAACCCGAAACCGGTCCCAGGATGCTTGTTTCCGGTCCAGGGAAGACATGGCTTGGCAGTTCGGGCTGGACTGTTCCCATGAGGCACAGGGTCAGACTGATTTGCATATGGCCATGTCTGAACTGGGGTGGTGGAGTGAGCTAAAGAATGATGATGGATTAAACCCAGATCAGTTGACTCGGGTGAGTGTTTGATTTGCTCAAACGCTCTGTCCTTCATACCCTTTGGTATCGCTTTTTTCGCCCTAAGTTGGCAGGGTATGCCCAGACGTGGGTTCCTTGCTCACTTTGCCACTGGATTCAAGATAGCCTGGCTGATGAGGGTTATGATCCCGAAACCGGCCCCAGGATGCTTGTTTCTGGTCCAGGGAAGACATGGCTTGGCAGTTTGGGCTGGACTGTTCCCATGAGGCACAGGGTCAGACTGATTTGCATATGGCCATGTCTGACCTGGGGTGGTGGAGTGAGCTAAAGAATGATGATGGATTAAACCCAGATCATTTGACTGGGGGTGAGTGTTTGATTTGCACAAACGCTCCGTCCATCATCCCCTTTGGTATCGCTTTGTTTGCCCTAAGTTGGCAGGGTATGCCCAGACGTGGGTCCCTTGCTCACTTTGCCACTGGATTCAAGATAGCCTGGCTGATGAGGGTTATGAACCCAAAACCGGTCCCAGGATGCTTGTTTCCGGTCCAGGGAAGACATGGCTTGGCAGTTCGGGCTGGACTATTCCCATGAGGCACAGGGTCAGACTGATTTGCATATGGCCATGTCCGAACTGGGGTGGTGGGTTGAGCTAAAGAATGATGATGGATTAAACCCAGATCAGTTGACTGGGGGTGAGTGTTTGATTTGCTCAAACGCTCCGTCCATCATCCCCTTTGGTACCACTTTGTTCGCCCTTAGTTGGCAGGGTATACCCAGACGTGGGTTCCTTGCTCACTTTGCCACTGGATGCAAGATAGCCTGGCTGATGAGGGTTATGAACCCGAAACCGGTCCCAGGATGCTTGTTTCCGGTCCAGGGAAGACATGGCTTGGCAGTTCGGGCTGGACTGTTCCCATGAGGCACAGGGTCAGACTGATTTGCATATGGCCATGTCTGAACTGGGGTGGTGGAGTGAGCTAAAGAATGATGATGGATTAAACCCAGATCAGTTGACTCGGGTGAGTGTTTGATTTGCTCAAACGCTCTGTCCTTCATACCCTTTAGTATCGCTTTGTTCGCCCTAAGTTGGCAGGGTATGCCCAGACGTGGGTTCCTTGCTCACTTTGCCACTGGATTCAAGATAGCCTGGCTGATGAGGGTTATGATCCCGAAACCGGCCCCAGGATGCTTGTTTCTGGTCCAGGGAAGACATGGCTTGGCAGTTTGGGCTGGACTGTTCCCATGAGGCACAGGGTCAGACTGATTTGCATATGGCCATGTCTGAACTGGGGTGATGGAGTGAGATAAAGAATGATGATGGATTAAACCCAGATCATTTGACTGGAGGTGAGTGTTTGCTTTTCACAAACGCTCTGTCCATCGTCCCCTTTGGTATCGCTTTGTTCGCCCTAAGTTGGCAGGGTATGCCCAGACGTGGGTCCCTTGCTCACTTTGCCACTGGATTCAAGATAGCCTGGCTGATGAGGGTTATGAACCCGAAACTGGTCCTAGTATGCTTGTTTCTGGTCCAGTGAAGACATGGCATGGCAGTTCAGGCTGGACTGTTCCCATGAGGCACAGGGTCAGACTGATTTGCATATGGCCATGTCTGAACTGGGGGGGTGGAGTGAGCTAAAGAATGATGATGGATTAAACCCAGATCAGTTGACTGGAGGTGAGTGTTTGATTTGCTCAAACGCTCCATCCATCATCACCTTTGGTATCGCTTTATTCGCACTAAGTTGGCAGGGTATGCCCAGATGTGGGTCCCTTGCTAACTTTGCCACTGGATTCAAGATAGCCTGGCTGATGAGGGTTATGAACCCGAAACTGGTCCCAGTATGTTTGTATCCGGTCCAGGGAAGACATGGCTTGGCAGTTCGGGCTGGACTGTTCCCATGAGGCACAGGGTCAGACTGATTTGCATATGGCCATGTCTGAACTGGGGGGGTGGAGTGAGCTAAAGAATGATGATGGATTAAACCCAGATCAGTTGACTGGGGGTGAGTGTGTGATTTGCTCAAACGCTCCATCCATCATCCCCTTTGGTATCGCTTTTTTCGGCCTAAGTTGGCAGGGTATGCCCAGATGTGGGTCCCTTGCTAACTTTGCCACTGGATTCAAGATAGCCTGGCTGATGAGGGTTATGAACCCGAAACCGGTCCCAGAATGCTTTTTCCCGGTCCAGGGAAGACATGGCTTGGCAGTTCGGTCTGGACTGTTCCCATGAGTCACACGGTCAGACTGATTTGCATATGGCCATGTCTGAACTGGGGTGGTGGAGTGAGCTAAAGAATGATGATGGATTAAACCCAGATCAGTTGACTCGGGTGAGTGTTTGATTTGCTCAAACGCTCCGTCCATCATCCCCTTTGGTATCGCTTTGTTTGCCCTAAGTTGGCAGGGTATGCCCAGACGTGGGTCCCTTGCTCACTTTGCCACTGGATTCAAGATAGCCTGGCTGATGAGGGTTATGAACCCAAAACCGGTCCCAGGATGCTTGTTTCCAGTCCAGGGAAGACATGGCTTGGCAGTTCGGGCTGGACTGTTCCCATGAGGCACAGGGTCAGACTGATTTGCATATGGCCATGTCCGAACTGGGGTGGTGGGGTGAGCTAAAGAATGATGATGGATTAAACCCAGATCAGTTGACTGGGGGTGAGTGTTTGATTTGCTCAAACGCTCCGTCCATCATCCCCTTTGGTACCACTTTGTTCGCCCTTAGTTGGCAGGGTATACCCAGACGTGGGTTCCTTGCTCACTTTGCCACTGGATGCAAGATAGCATGGCTGATGAGGGTTATGAACCCGAAACCGGTCCCAGGATGCTTGTTTCCGGTCCAGGGAAGACATGGCTTGGCAGTTCGGGCTGGACTGTTCCCATGAGGCACAGGGTCAGACTGATTTGCATATGGCCATGTCTGAACTGGGGTGGTGGAGTGAGCTAAAGAATGATGATGGATTAAACCCAGATCATTTGACTGGGGGTGAGTGTTTGATTTGCACAAACGCTCCGTCCATCATCCCCTTTGGTATCGCTTTGTTTGCCCTAAGTTGGCAGGGTTTGCCCAGACGTGGGTCCCTTGCTCACTTTGCCACTGAATTCAAGATAGCCTGGCTGATGAGGGTTATGAACCCGAAACTGGTCCCAGTATGCTTGTTTCTGGTCCAGTGAAGACATGGCATGGCAGTTCGGGCTGGACTGTTCCCATGAGGCACAGGGTCAGACTGATTTGCATATGGCCATGTCTAAACTGGGGTGGTGGAGTGAGCTAAAGAATGATGATGGATTAAACCCAGATCAGTTGACTCGAGTGAGTGTTTGATTTGCTCAAACGCTCTGTCCTTCATCCCCTTTGGTATCGCTTTGTTCGCCCTAAGTTGGCAGGGTATGTCCAGATGTGGGTCCCTTGCTCACTTTGCCACTGGATTCAAGATAGCCTGGCTGATGAGGGTTATGAACCTGAAACCGGTCCGAGGATGCTTGTTTCCGGTTCAGGGAAGACATGGATTGGCACTTCGGGCTGGACTGTTCCCATGACGCACAGGGTCAGACTGATTTGCATATGGCCATGTCTGAACTGGGGTGGTGGAGTGAGCTAAAAAATGATGATGGATTAAACCCAGATCAGTTGACTGGGTGTGAGTGTTTGATTTGCTCAAATGCTCCGTCCATCATCCCCTTTGGTATCGCTTTGTTCGTCCTAAGATGGCAGGGTATGCCCGGACGTAGGTCCCTTGCTCACTTTGCCACTGGATTCAAGATAGCCTGGCTGATGAGGGTTATGAACCCGAAACCGGTCCCAGGATGCTTGTTTCTGGTCCCGGGAAGACATGGCTTGGCAGTTCAGGCTTGACTGTTCCCATGAGGCACAGGGTCAGACTGATTTTCATATGGCCATGTCTGAACTGGGGTGGTGGAGTGAGCTAAAGAATAATGATGGATTAAACCGAGATAAGTTGTCTGGGGGTGAGTGTTTGATTTGCTCAAACGCTCTGTCCATCATCCCCTTTGGTATCGCTTTGTTCGCCCTAAGTTGGCAGGGTAGGCCCAGACGTGGGTCCCTTGCTCACTTTGCCACTGGATTCAAGATAACCTGGCTGATGAGGGTTATGAACCCGAAACCGGTCCCAGGATACTTGCTTCCAGTCCAGGGAAGACATGGCTTGGCAGTTCGGGCTGGACTGTTACCATGAGGCACAGGGTCAGACTGATTTGCATATGGCCATGTCTGAACTGGGGTGGTGGTTTAGTGAGCTAAAGAATGATGATAGATTTAACCCAGATCAGTTGACTGGGGGTGAGTGTTTGATTTGCTCGAACGCTCTGTCCATCATCCCCTTTGGTATAGCTTTGTTTGCCCTAAGTTGGCAGGGTATGCCCAGAAGTGGGTCCCTTGCCCACTTTGTCACTGGATTCAAGATAGCCTGGCTGATGAGGGTTATGAATCCGAAACCGGTCCCAGGATACTTGTTTCTGGTCCAGGGAAGACATGGCTTGGCAGTTCGGGCTGGACTGTTCCCATGAGGCACAGTCTCACACTGATTTGCATATGGCCATGTCTGAAATGGGGTGGTGGGGTGAGCTAAAGAATGATGGTGGATTAAACCCAGATCAGTTGACTGTGGGTGAGTGTTTGTTTTGCTCAAACGCTCCGTCCATCATCCCCTTTGGTATTTCTTTGTTCGCCCTAAGTTGGCAGTGTATGCCCAGATGTGGGTCCCTTGCCCAATTTGCCACTGGATTCAAGATGGCCTGGCTGATGAGGGTTATGAATCCGAAACCGGTCCCAGGATGCTTGTTTCCGGTCCAGGGAAGACATGGCTTGGCAGTTCGGGTTGGACTGTTTCCATGAGGCACAGGGCAGACTGATTTGCATATGGCCATGTCTTAACTGGGGTGGTGGAGTGAGCTAAAGAATGGTGATGGTTTAAACCCAGATCAGTTGACTGGGGATGAGTGTTTGATTTGCTCAAACGCTCCGTCCATCATCCCCTTTGGTATCGCTTTGTTTGCCCTAAGTTGGCAGGGTATGCCCAGAAGTGGGTCCCTTGCCCACTTTGCCACTGAATTCAAGATAGCCTGGCTGATGAGGGTTATGAACCCGAAACTGGTCCCAGTATGCTTGTTTCTGGTCCAGTGAAGACATGGCATGGCAGTTCGGGCTGGACTGTTCCCATGAGGCACAGGGTCAAACTGATTTGCATATGGCCATGTCTAAACTGGGGTGGTGGAGTGAGCTAAAGAATGATGATGGATTAAACCCAGATCAGTTGACTCGGGTGAGTGTTTGATTTGCTCAAACGCTCTGTCCTTCATCCCCTTTGGTATCGCTTTGTTCGTCCTAAGTTGGCAGGGTATGCCCAGACGTGGGTTCCTTGCTCACTTTGCCACTGGATTCAAGATAGCCTGGCTGATGAGGGTTATGATCCCGAAACCGGTCCCAGGATGCTTGTTTCCGGTCCCGGGAAGACATGGCTTGGCAGTTCGGGCTGGACTGTTCCCATGAGGCACAGGGTCAGACTGATTTGCATATGGCCATGTCTGAACTGGGGTGGTGGTTTAGTGAGCTAAAGAATGATGATAGATTTAACCCAGATCAGTTGACTGGGGGTGAGTGTTTGATTTGCTCGAACGCTCCGTCCATCATCCCCTTTGGTATCGCTTTGTTTGCCCTAAGTTGGCAAGGTATGCCCAGAAGTGGGTCCCTTGCCCACTTTGTCACTGGATTCAAGATAGCCTGGCTGATGAGGGTTATGAATCCGAAACCGGTCCCAGGATACTTGTTTCTGGTCCAGGGAAGACATGGCTTGGCAGTTCGGGCTGGACTGTTCCCATGAGGCACAGGGTCACACTGATTTGCATATGGCCATGTCTGAACTGGGGTGGTGGGGTGAGCTAAAGAATGATGATGGATTAAACCCAGATCAGTTTACTGGGGGTAAGTGTTTGTTTTGCTCAAACGCTCCGTCCATCATCCCCTTTGGTATTTCTTTGTTCGCCCTAAGTTGGCAGGGTTTGCCCAGATGTGGGTCCCTTGCCCACTTTGCCACTGGATTCAAGATGGCCTGGCTGATGAGGGTTATGAATCCGAAACCGGTCCCAGGATGCTTGTTTCCGGTCCAGGGAAGACATGGCTTGGCAGTTCGGGTTGGACTGTTCCCATGAGGCACAGGGCAGACTGATTTGCATATGGCCATGTCTGAACTGGGGTGGTGGAGTGAGCTAAAGAATGGTGATGGTTTAAACCCAGATCAGTTGACTGGGGGTGAGTGTTTGATTTGCTCAAACGCTCCGTCCATCATCCCCTTTGGTATCGCTTTGTTCGCCCTAAGTTGGCAGGGTATGCCCAGACGTGGGTCCCTTGCTCACTTTGCCACTGGATTCAAGATAGCCTGGCTGATGAGGGTTATGAACCCGAAACCGGTCCCAGGATGCTTGTTTCCGGTCCAGAGAAGACATGGCTTGGCAGTTCGATCTGGACTTTTCCCATGAGGCACAGGGTCAGACTGATTTGCATATGGCCATGTCTGAACTGGGGTGGTGGAGTGAGCTAAAGAATGATGATGGATTAAACCCAGATCAGTTGACTGGGGGTGAGTGTTTTTTATTTGCCCAAACGCTCCGTCTATCATCCCGTTTGTAATCGCTTTGTTCGCCCTAAGTTGGCAGGGTATGTACAGATGTGGGTCCCTTGCTCACTTTGTCACTGGATTCAAGATAGCCTGGCTGATGAGGGTTATGAATCTGAAACCGGTCCCAGGATGCTTGTTTCCGGTTCAGGGAAGACATGGATTGGCACTTCGGGCTGGACTGTTCCCATGAGGCACAGGGTCAGACTGATTTGCATATGGCCATGTCTGAACTTGGGTGGTGGAGTGAGCTAAAGAATGATGATGGATTAAATCCAGATCAGTTGACCGGGGGTGAGTGTTTAATTTGCTCAAACGCTCCGTCCATCATCCCCTTTGGTATCGCTTTGTTCGCCTTAAGTTGGCAGGGTATGCCCAGACGTGGGTCCCTTGCTCACTTTGACACTGGATTCAAGATAGCCTGGCTGATGAGGGTTATGAACCCGAAACCGGTCCCAGGATGGTTGTTTCCGGTCCAGGAAAGACATTGCTTGGCAGTTCAGGCTGGACTGTTTCCATGAGGCACAGGGTCAGACTGATTTGCATATGGCCATGTCTGAACTGGGGTGGTGGAGTGAGCTAAAGAATGATGATTGATTAAACCCAGACCAGTTGACTGGGGGTGAGTGTTTGATTTGCTCGAATGCTCCTTCCATCATCCCCATTAGTATTGATTTGTTCACCCTAAGTTGGCAGGGTATGCCCAGACGTGGGTCCCTTGATCACTTTGCCACTGGATTCAAGATAGTGTGGCTGATGAGGGTTATGAACCCAAAACTGGTCCCAGGATGCTTGTTTCCAGTCCAGGGAAGATATGGATTGGCAGTTCAGGCTGGATTGTTACCATGAGGCACAGGGTCAGACTGATTTGCATATGGCCATGTCTGAACTGGGGTGGTGGTTTAGTGAGCTAAAGAATGATGATGGTTTAAACCCAGATGAGTTGACCGGGGGTGAGTGTTTAATTTGCTCAAACGCTCCGTCCATCATCCCCTTTGGTATCGCTTTGTTCGCCTTAAGTTGGCAGGGTATGCCCAGACGTGGGTCCCTTGCTCACTTTGACACTGGATTCAAGATAGCCTGGCTGATGAGGGTTATGAACCCGAAACCGGTCCCAGGATGCTTGTTTCCGGTCCAGGAAAGACATTGCTTGGCAGTTCAGGCTGGACTGTTTCCATGAGGCACAGGGTCAGACTGATTTGCATATGGCCATGTCTGAACTGGGGTGGTGGAGTGAGCTAAAGAATGATGACGGATTAAACCCAGATCAGTTGACTGGGGGTGAGTGTTTGTTTTGCTCAAATGCTCCGTCCATCATCCCCTTTGGTATTGCTATGTTCGCCCTAAGTTGGCAGGGTATGCCCAGACGTGGGTCCCTTGCCCACTTTGCCACTGGATTCAAGATAGCCTGGCTGATGAGGGTTATAAATCCGAAACCTGTCCCAGGATGCTTGTTTCCGGTCCAGGGAAGACATGGCTTGGCAGTTCGGGCTGGACTGTTTCCATGAGGCACAGGGTCAGACTGATTTGCATATGGCCATGTCTGAACTTGGGTGGTGGAGTGAGCTAAAGAATGATGATGGATTAAACTCAGATCAGTTGACCGGGGGTGAGTGTTTAATTTGCTCAAACGCTCCGTCCATCATCCCGTTTGGTTTCGCTTTGTTCGCCCTAAGTTGGCAGGGTATGTCCAGATGTGGGTCCCTTGCTCACTTTGCCACTGGATTCAAGATAGCCTGGCTGATGAGGGTTATGAACCTGAAACCGGTCCGAGGATGCTTGTTTCCGGTTCAGGGAAGACATGGATTGGCACTTCGGGCTGGACTGTTCCCATGACGCACAGGGTCAGACTGATTTGCATATGGCCATGTCTGAACTGGGGTGGTGGAGTGAGCTAAAAAATGATGATGGATTAAACCCAGATCAGTTGACTGGGGGTGAGTGTTTGATTTGCTCAAATGCTCCGTCCATCATCCCCTTTGGTATCGCTTTGTTCGTCCTAAGATGGCAGGGTATGCCCGGACGTAGGTCCCTTGCTCACTTTGCCACTGGATTCAAGATAGCCTGGCTGATGAGGGTTATGAACCCGAAACCGGTCCCAGGATGCTTGTTTCTGGTCCCGGGAAGACATGGCTTGGCAGTTCAGGCTGGACTGTTCCCATGAGGCACAGGGTCAGACTGATTTTCATATGGCCATGTCTGAACTGGGGTGGTGGAGTGAGCTAAAGAATAATGATGGATTAAACCGAGATAAGTTGTCTGGGGGTGAGTGTTTGATTTGCTCAAACGCTCTGTCCATCATCCCCTTTGGTATCGCTTTGTTCGCCCAAAGTTGGCAGGGTAGGCCCAGACGTGGGTCCCTTGCTCACTTTGCCACTGGATTCAAGATAACCTGGCTGATGAGGGTTATGAACCCAAAACCGGTCCCAGGATGCTTGCTTCCAGTCCAGGGAAGACATGGCTTGGCAGTTCGGGCTGGACTGTTACCATGAGGCACAGGGTCAGACTGATTTGCATATGGCCATGTCTGAACTGGGGTGGTGGTTTAGTGAGCTAAAGAATGATGATAGATTTAACCCAGATCAGTTGACTGGGGGTGAGTGTTTGATTTGCTCGAACGCTCTGTCCATCATCCCCTTTGGTATAGCTTTGTTTGCCCTAAGTTGGCAGGGTATGCCCAGAAGTGGGTCCCTTGCCCACTTTGTCACTGGATTCAAGATAGCCTGGCTGATGAGGGTTATGAATCCGAAACCGGTCCCAGGATACTTGTTTCTGGTCCAGGGAAGACATGGCTTGGCAGTTCGGGCTGGACTGTTCCCATGAGGCACAGGGTCACACTGATTTGCATATGGCCATGTCTGAAATGGGGTGGTGGGGTGAGCTAAAGAATGATGGTGGATTAAACCCAGATCAGTTGACTGTGGGTGAGTGTTTGTTTTGCTCAAACGCTCCGTCCATCATCCCCTTTGGTATTTCTTTGTTCGCCCTAAGTTGGCAGGGTATGCCCAGATGTGGGTCCCTTGCCCAATTTGCCACTGGATTCAAGATGGCCTGGCTGATGAACGTTATGAATCCGAAACCGGTCCCAGGATGCTTGTTTCCGGTCCAGGGAAGACATGGCTTGGCAGTTCGGGTTGGACTGTTCCTATGAGGCACAGGGCAGACTGATTTGCATACGGCCATGTCTTAACTGGGGTGGTGGAGTGAGCTAAAGAATGGTGATGGTTTAAACCCAGATCAGTTGACTGGGGATGAGTGTTTGATTTGCTCAAACGCTCCGTCCATCATCCCCTTTGGTATCGCTTTGTTTGCCCTAAGTTGGCAGGGTATGCCCAGAAGTGGGTCCCTTGCCCACTTTGTCACTGGATTCAAGATAGCCTAGCTGATGAGGGTTATGAATCCGAAACCGGTCCCAGGATACTTGTTTCTGGTCCAGGGAAGACATGGCTTGGCAGTTCGGGCTGGACTGTTCCCATGAGGCACAGGGTCACACTGATTTGCATATGGCCATGTCTGAACTAGGGTGGTGGGGTGAGCTAAAGAATGATGGTGGATTAAACCCAGATCAGTTGACTGTGGGTGAGTGTTTGTTTTGCTCAAACGCTCCGTCCACCATCCCCTTTGGTATTTCTTTGTTCGCCCTAAGTTGGCAGGGTATGCCCAGATGTGGGTCCCTTGCCCACTTTGCCACTGGATTCAAGATGGCCTGGCTGATGAGGGTTATGAATCCGAAACCGGTCCAAGGATGCTTGTTTCCGGTCCAGGGAAGACATGGCTTGGCAGTTCGGGTTGGACTGTTCCCATGAGGCACAGGGCAGACTGATTTGCATATGGCCATGTCTTAACTGGGGTGGTGGAGTGAGCTAAAGAATGGTGATGGTTTAAACCCAGATCAGTTGACTGGGGGTGAGTGTTTGATTTGCTCAAACGCTCTGTCCATCATCCCCTTTGGTATCGCTTTGTTCGCCCTAAATTGGCAGGGTATGCCCAGACGTGGGTCCCTTGCTCACTTTGCCACTGGATTCAAGATAGCCTGGCTGATGAGGGTTATGAACCCGAAACCGGTCCCAGGATGCTTGTTTCCGGTCCATAGAAGACATGGCTTGGCAGTTCGGGCTGGACTTTTCCCATGAGGCACAGGGTCAGACTGATTTGCATATGGCCATGTACGAACTGGGGTGGTGGGGTGAGCTAAAGAATGATGATGGATTAAACCCAGATCAGTTGACTGGGGGTGAGTGTTTTTTATTTGCCCAAACGCTCCGTCTATCATCCCGTTTGGTATCGCTTTGTTCGCCCTAAGTTGGCAGGGTATGTACAGATGTGGGTCCCTTGCTCACTTTGCCACTGGATTCAAGATAGCCTGGCTGATGAGGGTTATGAACCCGAAACCGGTCCCAGGATGCTTGTTTCCGGTCCAGGAAAGACATGGCTTGGCAGTTCAGGCTGGACTGTTTCCATGAGGCACAGGGTCAGACTGATTTGCATATGGCCATGTCTTAACTGGGGTGGTGGAGTGAGCTAAAGAATGGTGATGGTTTAAACCCAGATCAGTTGACTGGGGGTGAGTGTTTGATTTGCTCAAACGCTCTGTCCATCATCCCCTTTGGTATCGCTTTGTTCGCCCTAAATTGGCAGGGTATGCCCAGACGTGGGTCCCTTGCTCACTTTGCCACTGGATTCAAGATAGCCTGGCTGATGAGGGTTATGAACCCAAAACCGGTCCCAGGATGCTTGTTTCCAGTCCAGGGAAGACATGGCTTGGCAGTTCGGGCTGGACTGTTCCCATGAGGCACAGGGTCAGACTGATTTGCATATGGCCATGTCCGAACTGGGGTGGTGGGGTGAGCTAAAGAATGATGATGGATTAAACCCAGATCAGTTGACTGGGGGTGAGTGTTTGATTTGCTCAAACGCTCCGTCCATCATCCCCTTTGGTACCACTTTGTTCGCCCTTAGTTGGCAGGGTATACCCAGACGTGGGTTCCTTGCTCACTTTGCCACTGGATGCAAGATAGCATGGCTGATGAGGGTTATGAACCCGAAACCGGTCCCAGGATGCTTGTTTCCGGTCCAGGGAAGACATGGCTTGGCAGTTCGGGCTGGACTGTTCCCATGAGGCACAGGGTCAGACTGATTTGCATATGGCCATGTCTGAACTGGGGTGGTGGAGTGAGCTAAAGAATGATGATGGATTAAACCCAGATCATTTGACTGGGGGTGAGTGTTTGATTTGCACAAACGCTCCGTCCATCATCCCCTTTGGTATCGCTTTGTTTGCCCTAAGGTGGCAGGGTTTGCCCAGACGTGGGTCCCTTGCTCACTTTGCCACTGAATTCAAGATAGCCTGGCTGATGAGGGTTATGAACCCGAAACTGGTCCCAGTATGCTTGTTTCTGGTCCAGTGAAGACATGGCATGGCAGTTCGGGCTGAACTGTTCCCATCTGGCACAGGGTCAGACTGATTTGCATATGGCCATGTCTAAACTGGGGTGGTGGAGTGAGCTAAAGAATGATGATGGATTAAACCCAGATCAGTTGACTCGAGTGAGTGTTTGATTTGCTCAAACGCTCTGTCCTTCATCCCCTTTGGTATCGCTTTGTTCGCCCTAAGTTGGCAGGGTATGTCCAGATGTGGGTCCCTTGCTCACTTTGCCACTGGATTCAAGATAGCCTGGCTGATGAGGGTTATGAACCTGAAACCGGTCCGAGGATGCTTGTTTCCGGTTCAGGGAAGACATGGATTGGCACTTCGGGCTGGACTGTTCCCATGACGCACAGGGTCAGACTGATTTGCATATGGCCATGTCTGAACTGGGGTGGTGGAGTGAGCTAAAAAATGATGATGGATTAAACCCAGATCAGTTGACTGGGTGTGAGTGTTTGATTTGCTCAAATGCTCCGTCCATCATCCCCTTTGGTATCGCTTTGTTCGTCCTAAGATGGCAGGGTATGCCCGGACGTAGGTCCCTTGCTCACTTTGCCACTGGATTCAAGATAGCCTGGCTGATGAGGGTTATGAACCCGAAACCGGTCCCAGGATGCTTGTTTCTGGTCCCGGGAAGACATGGCTTGGCAGTTCAGGCTGGACTGTTCCCATGAGGCACAGGGTCAGACTGATTTTCATATGGCCATGTCTGAACTGGGGTGGTGGAGTGAGCTAAAGAATAATGATGGATTAAACCGAGATAAGTTGTCTGGGGGTGAGTGTTTGATTTGCTCAAACGCTCTGTCCATCATCCCCTTTGGTATCGCTTTGTTCGCCCTAAGTTGGCAGGGTAGGCCCAGACGTGGGTCCCTTGCTCACTTTGCCACTGGATTCAAGATAACCTGGCTGATGAGGGTTATGAACCCGAAACCGGTCCCAGGATACTTGCTTCCAGTCCAGGGAAGACATGGCTTGGCAGTTCGGGCTGGACTGTTACCATGAGGCACAGGGTCAGACTGATTTGCATATGGCCATGTCTGAACTGGGGTGGTGGTTTAGTGAGCTAAAGAATGATGATAGATTTAACCCAGATCAGTTGACTGGGGGTGAGTGTTTGATTTGCTCGAACGCTCTGTCCATCATCCCCTTTGGTATAGCTTTGTTTGCCCTAAGTTGGCAGGGTATGCCCAGAAGTGGGTCCCTTGCCCACTTTGTCACTGGATTCAAGATAGCCTGGCTGATGAGGGTTATGAATCCGAAACCGGTCCCAGGATACTTGTTTCTGGTCCAGGGAAGACATGGCTTGGCAGTTCGGGCTGGACTGTTCCCATGAGGCACAGTCTCACACTGATTTGCATATGGCCATGTCTGAAATGGGGTGGTGGGGTGAGCTAAAGAATGATGGTGGATTAAACCCAGATCAGTTGACTGTGGGTGAGTGTTTGTTTTGCTCAAACGCTCCGTCCATCATCCCCTTTGGTATTTCTTTGTTCGCCCTAAGTTGGCAGTGTATGCCCAGATGTGGGTCCCTTGCCCAATTTGCCACTGGATTCAAGATGGCCTGGCTGATGAGGGTTATGAATCCGAAACCGGTCCCAGGATGCTTGTTTCCGGTCCAGGGAAGACATGGCTTGGCAGTTCGGGTTGGACTGTTTCCATGAGGCACAGGGCAGACTGATTTGCATATGGCCATGTCTTAACTGGGGTGGTGGAGTGAGCTAAAGAATGGTGATGGTTTAAACCCAGATCAGTTGACTGGGGATGAGTGTTTGATTTGCTCAAACGCTCCGTCCATCATCCCCTTTGGTATCGCTTTGTTTGCCCTAAGTTGGCAGGGTATGCCCAGAAGTGGGTCCCTTGCCCACTTTGCCACTGAATTCAAGATAGCCTGGCTGATGAGGGTTATGAACCCGAAACTGGTCCCAGTATGCTTGTTTCTGGTCCAGTGAAGACATGGCATGGCAGTTCGGGCTGGACTGTTCCCATGAGGCACAGGCTCAAACTGATTTGCATATGGCCATGTCTAAACTGGGGTGGTGGAGTGAGCTAAAGAATGATGATGGATTAAACCCAGATCAGTTGACTCGGGTGAGTGTTTGATTTGCTCAAACGCTCTGTCCTTCATCCCCTTTGGTATCGCTTTGTTCGTCCTAAGTTGGCAGGGTATGCCCAGACGTGGGTTCCTTGCTCACTTTGCCACTGGATTCAAGATAGCCTGGCTGATGAGGGTTATGATCCCGAAACCGGTCCCAGGATGCTTGTTTCCGGTCCCGGGAAGACATGGCTTGGCAGTTCGGGCTGGACTGTTCCCATGAGGCACAGGGTCAGACTGATTTGCATATGGCCATGTCTGAACTGGGGTGGTGGTTTAGTGAGCTAAAGAATGATGATAGATTTAACCCAGATCAGTTGACTGGGGGTGAGTGTTTGATTTGCTCGAACGCTCCGTCCATCATCCCCTTTGGTATCGCTTTGTTTGCCCTAAGTTGGCAGGGTATGCCCAGAAGTGGGTCCCTTGCCCACTTTGTCACTGGATTCAAGATAGCCTGGCTGATGAGGGTTATGAATCCGAAACCGGTCCCAGGATACTTGTTTCTGGTCCAGGGAAGACATGGCTTGGCAGTTCGGGCTGGACTGTTCCCATGAGGCACAGGGTCACACTGATTTGCATATGGCCATGTCTGAACTGGGGTGGTGGGGTGAGCTAAAGAATGATGATGGATTAAACCCAGATCAGTTTACTGGGGGTAAGTGTTTGTTTTGCTCAAACGCTCCGTCCATCATCCCCTTTGGTATTTCTTTGTTCGCCCTAAGTTGGCAGGGTTTGCCCAGATGTGGGTCCCTTGCCCACTTTGCCACTGGATTCAAGATGGCCTGCCTGATGAGGGTTATGAATCCGAAACCGGTCCCAGGATGCTTGTTTCCGGTCCAGGGAAGACATGGCTTGGCAGTTCGGGTTGGACTGTTCCCATGAGGCACAGGGCAGACTGATTTGCATATGGCCATGTCTGAACTGGGGTGGTGGAGTGAGCTAAAGAATGGTGATGGTTTAAACCCAGATCAGTTGACTGGGGGTGAGTGTTTGATTTGCTCAAACGCTCCGTCCATCATCCCCTTTGGTATCGCTTTGTTCGCCCTAAGTTGGCAGGGTATGCCCAGACGTGGGTCCCTTGCTCACTTTGCCACTGGATTCAAGATAGCCTGGCTGATGAGGGTTATGAACCCGAAACCGGTCCCAGGATGCTTGTTTCTGGTCCAGAGAAGACATGGCTTGGCAGTTCGATCTGGACTTTTCCCATGAGGCACAGGGTCAGACTGATTTGCATATGGCCATGTCTGAACTGGGGTGGTGGAGTGAGCTAAAGAATGATGATGGATTAAACCCAGATCAGTTGACTGGGGGTGAGTGTTTTTTATTTGCCCAAACGCTCCGTCTATCATCCCGTTTGGAATCGCTTTGTTCGCCCTAAGTTGGCAGGGTATGTACAGATGTGGGTCCCTTGCTCACTTTGTCACTGGATTCAAGATAGCCTGGCTGATGAGGGTTATGAATCTGAAACCGGTCCCAGGATGCTTGTTTCCGGTTCAGGGAAGACATGGATTGGCACTTCGGGCTGGACTGTTCCCATGAGGCACAGGGTCAGACTGATTTGCATATGGCCATGTCTGAACTTGGGTGGTGGAGTGAGCTAAAGAATGATGATGGATTAAATCCAGATCAGTTGACCGGGGGTGAGTGTTTAATTTGCTCAAACGCTCCGTCCATCATCCCCTTTGGTATCGCTTTGTTCGCCTTAAGTTGGCAGGGTATGCCCAGACGTGGGTCCCTTGCTCACTTTGACACTGGATTCAAGATAGCCTGGCTGATGAGGGTTATGAACCCGAAACCGGTCCCAGGATGCTTGTTTCCGGTCCAGGAAAGACATTGCTTGGCAGTTCAGGCTGGACTGTTTCCATGAGGCACAGGGTCAGACTGATTTGCATATGGCCATGTCTGAACTGGGGTGGTGGAGTGAGCTAAAGAATGATGATTGATTAAACCCAGACCAGTTGACTGGGGGTGAGTGTTTGATTTGCTCGAATGCTCCTTCCATCATCCCCATTAGTATTGATTTGTTCACCCTAAGTTGGCAGGGTATGCCCAGACGTGGGTCCCTTGATCACTTTGCCACTGGATTCAAGATAGTGTGGCTGATGAGGGTTATGAACCCAAAACTGGTCCCAGGATGCTTGTTTCCAGTCCAGGGAAGATATGGATTGGCAGTTCAGGCTGGATTGTTACCATGAGGCACAGGGTCAGACTGATTTGCATATGGCCATGTCTGAACTGGGGTGGTGGTTTAGTGAGCTAAAGAATGATGATGGTTTAAACCCAGATGAGTTGACCGGGGGTGAGTGTTTAATTTGCTCAAACGCTCCGTCCATCATCCCCTTTGGTATCGCTTTGTTCGCCTTAAGTTGGCAGGGTATGCCCAGACGTGGGTCCCTTGCTCACTTTGACACTGGATTCAAGATAGCCTGGCTGATGAGGGTTATGAACCCGAAACCGGTCCCAGGATGCTTGTTTCCGGTCCAGGAAAGACATTGCTTGGCAGTTCAGGCTGGACTGTTTCCATGAGGCACAGGGTCAGACTGATTTGCATATGGCCATGTCTGAACTGGGGTGGTGGAGTGAGCTAAAGAATGATGACGGATTAAACCCAGATCAGTTGACTGGGGGTGAGTGTTTGTTTTGCTCAAACGCTCCGTCCATCATCCCCTTTGGTATTGCTATGTTCGCCCTAAGTTGGCAGGGTATGCCCAGACGTGGGTCCCTTGCCCACTTTGCCACTGGATTCAAGATAGCCTGGCTGATGAGGGTTATAAATCCGAAACCTGTCCCAGGATGCTTGTTTCCGGTCCAGGGAAGACATGGCTTGGCAGTTCGGGCTGGACTGTTTCCATGAGGCACAGGGTCAGACTGATTTGCATATGGCCATGTCTGAACTTGGGTGGTGGAGTGAGCTAAAGAATGATGATGGATTAAACTCAGATCAGTTGACCGGGGGTGAGTGTTTAATTTGCTCAAACGCTCCGTCCATCATCCCGTTTGGTTTCGCTTTGTTCGCCCTAAGTTGGCAGGGTATGTCCAGATGTGGGTCCCTTGCTCACTTTGCCACTGGATTCAAGATAGCCTGGCTGATGAGGGTTATGAACCTGAAACCGGTCCGAGGATGCTTGTTTCCGGTTCAGGGAAGACATGGATTGGCACTTCGGGCTGGACTGTTCCCATGACGCACAGGGTCAGACTGATTTGCATATGGCCATGTCTGAACTGGGGTGGTGGAGTGAGCTAAAAAATGATGATGGATTAAACCCAGATCAGTTGACTGGGGGTGAGTGTTTGATTTGCTCAAATGCTCCGTCCATCATCCCCTTTGGTATCGCTTTGTTCGTCCTAAGATGGCAGGGTATGCCCGGACGTAGGTCCCTTGCTCACTTTGCCACTGGATTCAAGATAGCCTGGCTGATGAGGGTTATGAACCCGAAACCGGTCCCAGGATGCTTGTTTCTGGTCCCGGGAAGACATGGCTTGGCAGTTCAGGCTGGACTGTTCCCATGAGGCACAGGGTCAGACTGATTTTCATATGGCCATGTCTGAACTGGGGTGGTGGAGTGAGCTAAAGAATAATGATGGATTAAACCGAGATAAGTTGTCTGGGGGTGAGTGTTTGATTTGCTCAAACGCTCTGTCCATCATCCCCTTTGGTATCGCTTTGTTCGCCCAAAGTTGGCAGGGTAGGCCCAGACGTGGGTCCCTTGCTCACTTTGCCACTGGATTCAAGATAACCTGGCTGATGAGGGTTATGAACCCAAAACCGGTCCCAGGATGCTTGCTTCCAGTCCAGGGAAGACATGGCTTGGCAGTTCGGGCTGGACTGTTACCATGAGGCACAGGGTCAGACTGATTTGCATATGGCCATGTCTGAACTGGGGTGGTGGTTTAGTGAGCTAAAGAATGATGATAGATTTAACCCAGATCAGTTGACTGGGGGTGAGTGTTTGATTTGCTCGAACGCTCTGTCCATCATCCCCTTTGGTATAGCTTTGTTTGCCCTAAGTTGGCAGGGTATGCCCAGAAGTGGGTCCCTTGCCCACTTTGTCACTGGATTCAAGATAGCCTGGCTGATGAGGGTTATGAATCCGAAACCGGTCCCAGGAGACTTGTTTCTGGTCCAGGGAAGACATGGCTTGGCAGTTCGGGCTGGACTGTTCCCATGAGGCACAGGGTCACACTGATTTGCATATGGCCATGTCTGAAATGGGGTGGTGGGGTGAGCTAAAGAATGATGGTGGATTAAACCCAGATCAGTTGACTGTGGGTGAGTGTTTGTTTTGCTCAAACGCTCCGTCCATCATCCCCTTTGGTATTTCTTTGTTCGCCCTAAGTTGGCAGGGTATGCCCAGATGTGGGTCCCTTGCCCAATTTGCCACTGGATTCAAGATGGCCTGGCTGATGAACGTTATGAATCCGAAACCGGTCCCAGGATGCTTGTTTCCGGTCCAGGGAAGACATGGCTTGGCAGTTCGGGTTGGACTGTTCCTATGAGGCACAGGGCAGACTGATTTGCATACGGCCATGTCTTAACTGGGGTGGTGGAGTGAGCTAAAGAATGGTGATGGTTTAAACCCAGATCAGTTGACTGGGGATGAGTGTTTGATTTGCTCAAACGCTCCGTCCATCATCCCCTTTGGTATCGCTTTGTTTGCCCTAAGTTGGCAGGGTATGCCCAGAAGTGGGTCCCTTGCCCACTTTGTCACTGGATTCAAGATAGCCTAGCTGATGAGGGTTATGAATCCGAAACCGGTCCCAGGATACTTGTTTCTGGTCCAGGGAAGACATGGCTTGGCAGTTCGGGCTGGACTGTTCCCATGAGGCACAGGGTCACACTGATTTGCATATGGCCATGTCTGAACTAGGGTGGTGGGGTGAGCTAAAGAATGATGGTGGATTAAACCCAGATCAGTTGACTGTGGGTGAGTGTTTGTTTTGCTCAAACGCTCTGTCCATCATCCCCTTTGGTATTTCTTTGTTCGCCCTAAGTTGGCAGGGTATGCCCAGATGTGGGTCCCTTGCCCACTTTGCCACTGGATTCAAGATGGCCTGGCTGATGAGGGTTATGAATCCGAAACCGGTCCAAGGATGCTTGTTTCCGGTCCAGGGAAGACATGGCTTGGCAGTTCGGGTTGGACTGTTCCCATGAGGCACAGGGCAGACTGATTTGCATATGGCCATGTCTTAACTGGGGTGGTGGAGTGAGCTAAAGAATGGTGATGGTTTAAACCCAGATCAGTTGACTGGGGGTGAGTGTTTGATTTGCTCAAACGCTCTGTCCATCATCCCCTTTGGTATCGCTTTGTTCGCCCTAAATTGGCAGGGTATGCCCAGACGTGGGTCCCTTGCTCACTTTGCCACTGGATTCAAGATAGCCTGGCTGATGAGGGTTATGAACCCGAAACCGGTCCCAGGATGCTTGTTTCCGGTCCATAGAAGACATGGCTTGGCAGTTCGGGCTGGACTTTAAACATGAGGCACAGGGTCAGACTGATTTGCATATGGCCATGTACGAACTGGGGTGGTGGGGTGAGCTAAAGAATGATGATGGATTAAACCCAGATCAGTTGACTGGGGGTGAGTGTTTTTTATTTGCCCAAACGCTCCGTCTATCATCCCGTTTGGTATCGCTTTGTTCGCCCTAAGTTGGCAGGGTATGTACAGATGTGGGTCCCTTGCTCACTTTGCCACTGGATTCAAGATAGCCTGGCTGATGAGGGTTATGAACCCGAAACCGGTCCCAGGATGCTTGTTTCCGGTCCAGGAAAGACATGGCTTGGCAGTTCAGGCTGGACTGTTTCCATGAGGCACAGGGTCAGACTGATTTGCATATGGCCATGTCTGAACTGGGGTGGTGGAGTGAGCTAAAAAATGATGATTGATTAAACCCAGACCAGTTGACTGGGGGTGAGTGTTTGATTTGCTCAAATGCTCCGTCCATCATCCCCTTTAGTATCGATTTGTTCACCCTAAGTTGGCAGGGTATGCCCAGACGTGGGTCCCTTGATCACTTTGCCACTGGATTCAAGATAGTGTGGCTGATGAGGGTTATGAACCCAAAACTGGTCCCAGGATGCTTGTTTCCAGTCCAGGGAATATATGGATTGGCAGTTCAGGCTGGATTGTTACCATGAGGCACAGGGTCAGACTGATTTGCATATGGCCATGTCTGAACTGGGGTGATGGAGTGAGCTAAAGAATAATGATGGATTTAACCCAGATCAGTTGACTGGGGGTGAGTGTGTGATTTGCTCAAACACTCCGTCCATCATCCCCTTTGGTATCGCTTTGTTTGCCCTAAGTTGGCAGGGTATGCCCAGAAGTGGGTCCCTTGCCCACTTTGCCACTGGATTCAAGATAGCCTGGCTGATGAGGGTTATGAATCCGAAACCGGTCCCAGGATGCTTGTTTCCCTTCCAGGGAAGACATGGCCTGGCAGTTCGGGCTGGACTGTTCCCATGAGGCACAGGGTCACACTGATTTGCATATGGCCATGTCTGAACTGGGGTGGTGGGGTGAGCTAAAGAATGATGGTGGATTAAACCCAGATCAGTTGACTGTGGGTGAGTGTTTGTTTTGCTCAAACGCTCCGTCCATCATCCCCTTTGGTATTTCTTTGTTCGCCCTAAGTTGGCAGGGTATGCCCAGATGTGGGTCCCTTGCCCACTTTGCCACTGGATTCAAGATGGCCTGGCTGATGAGGGTTATGAATCCGAAACCGGTCCCAGGATGCTTGTTTCCGGTCCAGGGAAGACATGGCTTGGCAGTTCGGGTTGGACTGTTCCCATGAGGCACAGGGCAGACTGATTTGCATATGGCCATGTCTTAACTGGGGTGGTGGAGTGAGCTAAAGAATGGTGATGGTTTAAACCCAGATCAGTTGACTGGGGGTGAGTGTTTGATTTGCTCAAACGCTCTGTCCATCATCCCCTTTGGTATCGCTTTGTTCGCCCTAAATTGGCAGGGTATGCCCAGACGTGGGTCCCTTGCTCACTTTGCCACTGGATTCAAGATAGCCTGGCTGATGAGGGTTATGAACCCGAAACCGGTCCCAGGATGCTTGTTTCCGGTCCATAGAAGACATGGCTTGGCAGTTCGGGCTGGACTTTTCCCATGAGGCACAGGGTCAGACTGATTTGCATATGGCCATGTACGAACTGGGGTGGTGGGGTGAGCTAAAGAATGATGATGGGTTAAACCCAGATCAGTTGACTGGGGGTGAGTGTTTTTTATTTGCCCAAACGCTCCGTCTATCATCCCGTTTGGTATCGCTTTGTTCGCCCTAAGTTGGCAGGGTATGTACAGATGTGGGTCCCTTGCTCACTTTGCCACTGGATTCAAGATAGCCTGGCTGATGAGGGTTATGAATCTGAAACCGGTCCCAGGATGCTTGTTTCCGGTTCAGGGAAGACATGCATTGGCACTTCGGGCTGGACTGTTCCCATGAGGCACAGGGTCAGACTGATTTGCATATGGCCATGTCTGAACTGGGGTGGTGGAGTGAGCTTAGGAATGATGATGGATTAAACCCAGATCAGTTGACCGGGGGTGAGTGTTTAATTTGCTCAAACGCTCCGTCCATCATCCCCTTTGGTATCGCTTTGTTCGCCTTAAGTTGGCAGGGTATGCCCAGACGTGGGTCCCTTGCTCACCTTGACACTGGATTCAAGATAGCCTGGCTGATGAGGGTTATGAACCCGAAACCGGTCCCAGGATGCTTGTTTCCGGTCCAGGAAAGACATGGCTTGGCAGTTCAGGCTGGACTGTTTCCATGAGGCACAGGGTCAGACTGATTTGCATATGGCCATGTCTGAACTGGGGTGGTGGAGTGAGCTAAAAAATGATGATTGATTAAACCCAGACCAGTTGACTGGGGGTGAGTGTTTGATATGCTCAAACGCTCCGTCCATCATCCCCTTTGGTATCGCTTTGTTCGCCCTAAGTTGGCAGGGTATGCCCAGGTGTGGGTCCCTTGCCCACTTTGCCACTGGATTCAAGATAGCCTGGCTGATGAGGGTTATGAATCCGAAACCGGTCCGAGGATGCTTCTTTACGGTCCAGGGAAGACATGGCTTGGCAGTTTGGGTTGGACTGTTCCCATGAGGCACAGGGTCAGACTGATTTGCATATGGCCATGTCTGAACTGGGGTGGTGGAGTGAGCTAAAGAATGATGATGGATTAAACCCAGATCAGTTGACTGGGGTGAGTGTTTGATTTGCTCAAACCCTCCGTCCATCATTCCCTTTGGTATCACTTTGTTCGCCCTAAGTTGGCAGGGTATGCCCAGACGTGGGTCCCTTGCTCACTTTGCCACTGGATTCAAGATAGTCTGGCTGATGAGGGTTATGAACCCGAAACGGGTCACAGGATGCTTGTTTTCGGTCCAGAGAAGACATGGCCTTGCAGTTCGGGCTGGACTTTTCCCATGAGGCACAGGGTCAGACTGATTTGCATATGGCCATGTCTGAACTGGGGTGGTGGAGTGAGCTAAAGAATGATGATGGATTAAACCCAGATCAGTTGACTGGGGGTGAGTGTTTGATTTGCTCAAACGCTCCGTCCATCATCCCGTTTGGTATCGCTTTGTTCGCCCTAAGTTGGCAGGGTATGTCCAGATGTTGGTCCCTTGCTCACTTTGCCACTGGATTTAAGATAGCCTGGCTGATGAGGGTTATGAACCTGAAACCGGTCCGAGGATGCTTGTTTCCGGTTCAGGGAAGACATGGATTGGCACTTCGGGCTGGACTGTTCCCATGAGGCACAGGGTCAGACTGATTTGCATATGGCCATGTCTGAACTGGGGTGGTGGAGTGAGCTAAAGAATGATGATGGATTAAACCCAGATCAGTTGACTGGGGGTGAGTGTTTGATTTGCTCAAACGCTCCGTCCATCATCCCCTTTGGTATCGCTTTGTTCGTCCTAAGTTGGCAGGCTATGCCCAGACGTAGGTCCCTTGCTCACTTTGCCACTGGATTCAAGATAGCCTGGCTGATGAGGGTTATGAACCCAAAACCGGTCCCAGGATGCTTGTTTCAGGTCCAGGGAAGACATGGCTTGGCAGTTCGGGCTGGACTATTCCCATGAGGCACAGGGTCAGACTGATTTGCATATGGCCATGTCTGAACTGGGGTGGTGGAGTGAGCTAAAGAATGATGATGGATTAAATCCAGATCAGTTGACTGGGGGTGAGTGTTTGATTTGCTCAAACGCTCCATCCATCATCCCCTTTGGTATCGCTTTGTTTGCCCTAAGTTGGCAGGGTATGCCCAGACGTGGGTCCCTTGCTCACGTTGCCACTGGATTCAAGATAGCCTGTCTGATGAGGGTTATGAACCCGAAACCAGTCCCAGGATGCTTGTTTCCGGTCCAGGGAAGACAAGGCTTGGCATTTCGGGCTGGACTGTTCCCATGAGGCACAGGTTCAGACTGATTTGCATATGGCCATGTCTGAACTGGGGTGGTGGAGTGAGCTAAAGAATGATGATGAATTAAACCCAGATCAGTTGACTGGGGGTGAGTGTTTGTTTTGCTCAAACGCTCCGTCCATCATCCCCTTTGGTATCGCTTTGTTCGCCCTAAGTTGGCAGGGTCTGCCCAGGTGTGGGTCCCTTGCCCACTTTGCCACTGTATTCAAGATAGCCTGGCTGATGAGGGTTATGAATCCGAAACCGGTCCGAGGATGCTTCTTTCCGGTCCAGGGAAGACATGGCTTGGCAGTTCGGGTTGGACTGTTCCCATGAGGCACATGGTCAGACTGATTTGCATATGGCCATGTCTGAACTGGGGTGGTGGAGTGAGCTAAAGAATGATGATGGATTAAACCCAGATCAGTTGACTGGGGTGAGTGTTTGATTTGCTCAAACCCTCCGTCCATCATTCCCTTTGGTATCACTTTGTTCGCCCTAAGTTGGCAGGGTATGCCCAGACGTGGGTTCCTTGCTCACTTTGCCACTGGATTCAAGATAGTCTGGCTGATGAGGGTTATGAACCCGAAACGGGTCCCAGGATGCTTGTTTTCGGTCCAGAGAAGACATGGCCTTGCAGTTCGGGCTGGACTTTTCCCATGAGGCACAGGGTCAGACTGATTTGCATATGGCCATGTCTGAACTGGGGTGGTGGAGTGAGCTAAAGAATGATGATGGATTAAACCCAGATCAGTTGACTGGGGGTGAGTGTTTGATTTGCTCAAACGCTCCGTCCATCATCCCGTTTGGTATCGCTTTGTTCGCCCTAAGTTGGCAGGGTATGTCCAGATGTGGGTCCCTTGCTCACTTTGCCACTGGATTCAAGATAGCCTGGCTGATGAGGGTTATGAACCTGAAACCGGTCCGAGGATGCTTGTTTCCGGTTCAGGGAAGACATGGATTGGCACTTCGGGCTGGACTGTTCCCATGACGCACAGGGTCAGACTGATTTGCATATGGCCATGTCTGAACTGGGGTGGTGGAGTGAGCTAAAGAATAATGATGGATTAAACTGAGATAAGTTGTCTGGGGGTGAGTGTTTGATTTGCTCAAACGCTCTGTCCATCATCCCCTTTGGTATCGCTTTGTTCGCCCTAAGTTGGCAGGGTATGCCCAGACGTGGGTCCCTTGCTCACTTTGCCACTGGATTCAAGATAGCCTGGCTGATGAGGGTTATGAACTCGAAACCAGTCCCAGGATGCTTGCTTCCAGTCCAGGGAAGACATGGCTTGGCAGTTGGGGCTGGACTGTTACCATGAGGCACAGGGTCAGACTGATTTGCATATGGCCATGTCTGAACTGGGGTGGTGGTTTAGTGAGCTAAAGAATGATGCTAGATTTAACCCAGATCAGTTGACTGGGGGTGAGTGTTTGATTTGCTCGAACGCTCTGTCCATCATCCCCTTTGGTATCGCTTTGTTTGCCCTAAGTTGGCAGGGTATGCCCAGAAGTGGGTCCCTTGCCCACTTTGTCACTGGATTCCAGATAGCCTGGCTGATGAGGGTTATGAATCCGAAACCGGTCCCAGGATACTTGTTTCTGGTCCAGGGAAGACATGGCTTGGCAGTTCGGGATGGACTGTTCCCATGAGGCACAGGGTCACACTGATTTGCATATGGCCATGTCGGAACCGGGGTGGTGGGGTGATCTAAAGAATGATGGTGGATTAAACCCAGATCAGTTGACTGTGGGTGAGTGTTTGTTTTGCTCAAACGCTCCGTCCATCATCCCCTTTGGTATTTCTTTGTTCGCCCTAAGTTGGCAGGGTATGCCCAGATGTGGGTCCCTTGCCCACTTTGCCACTGGATTCAAGATGGCCTGGCTGATGAGGGTTATGAATCCGAAACCGGTCCCAGGATGCTTGTTTCCGGTCCAGGGAAGACATGGCTTGGCAGTTCGGGTTGGACTGTTCCCATGAGGCACAGGGCAGACTGATTTGCATATGGCCATGTCTTAACTGGGGTGGTGGAGTGATCTAAAGAATGGTGATGGTTTAAACCCAGATCAGTTGACTGGGGGTGAGTGTTTGATTTGCTCAAACGCTGCGTCCATCATCCCCTTTGGTATCGCTTTGTTCGCCCTAAATTGGCAGGGTATGCCCAGACGTGGGTCCCTTGCTCACTTTGCCACTGGATTCAAGATAGCCTGGCTGATGAGGGTTATGAACCCGAAACCGGTCCCAGGATGCTTGTTTCCGGTCCATAGAAGACATGGCTTGGCAGTTCGGGCTGGACTTTTCCCATGAGGCACAGGGTCAGACTGATTTGCATATGGCCATGTCTGAACTGGGGTGGTGGGGTGAGCTAAAGAATGATGATGGATTAAACCCAGATCAGTTGACCGGGGGTGAGTGTTTAATTTGCTCAAACGCTCCATCCATCATCCCCTTTGGTATCGCTTTGTTCGCCTTAAGTTGGCAGGGTATGCCCAGACGTGGGTCCCTTGCTCACTTTGACACTGGATTCAAGATAGCCTAACTGATGAGGGTTATGAACCCGAAACCGGTCCCAGGATGCTTGTTTCCGGTCCAGGAAAGACATGGCTTGGCAGTTCAGGCTGGACTGTTTCCATGAGGCACAGGGTCAGACTGATTTGCATATGGCCATGTCTGAACTGGGGTGGTCGAGTGAGCTAAAAAATGATGATTGATTAAACCCAGACCAGTTGACTGGGGGTGAGTGTTTGATTTGCTCAAATGCTCCGTCCATCATCCCCTTTAGTATCGATTTGTTCGCCCTAAGTTGGCAGGGTATGCCCAGACGTGGGTCCCTTGATCACTTTGCCACTGGATTCAAGATAGTGTGGCTGATGAGGGTTATGAACCCACAACTGGTCCCAGGATGCTTGTTTCCAGTCCAGGGAATATATGGATTGGCAGTTCAGGCTGGATTGTTACCATGAGGCACAGGGTCAGACTGATTTGCATATGGCCATGTCTGAACTGGGGTGGTGGAGTGAGCTAAAGAATAATGATGGATTTAACCCAGATCAGTTGACTGGGGGTGAGTGTGTGATTTGCTCAAACACTCCGTCCATCATCCCCTTTGGTATCGCTTTGTTTGCCCTTAGTTGGCAGGGTATGCCCAGACGTGGGTCCCTTGCCCACTTTGCCACTGTATTCAAGATAGCCTGGCTGATGAGGGTTATGAATCCGAAACCGGTCCCAGGATGCTTGTTTCCCTTCCAGGGAAGACATGGCCTGGCAGTTCAGGCTGGACTGTTCCCATGAGGCACAGGGTCAGACTGATTTGTATATGGCCATGTCTGAACTGGGGTGGTGGAGTGAGCTAAAGAATGATGACGGATTAAACCCAGATCAGTTGACTGGGGGTGAGTGTTTGTTTTGCTCAAACGCTCCGTCCATCATCCCCTTTGGTATTGCTATGTTCGCCCTAAATTGGCAGGGTATGCCCAGACGTGGGTCCCTTGCCCACTTTGCCACTGGATTCAAGATAGCCTGGCTGATGAGGGTTATAAATCCGAAACCTGTCCCAGGATGCTTGTTTCCGGTCCAGGGAAGACATGGCTTGGCAGTTCGGGCTGGACTGTTCCCATGAGGCACAGGGTCAGACTGATTTGCATATGGCCATGTCTGAACTTGGGTGGTGGAGTGAGCTAAAGAATGATGATGGATTAAACTCAGATCAGTTGACCGGGGGTGAGTGTTTAATTTGCTCAAACGCTCCGTCCATCATCCCCTTTGGTATCGCTTTGTTCGCCTTAAGTTGGCAGGGTATGCCCAGACGTGGGTCTCTTGCTCACTTTGACACTGGATATAAGATAGCCTGGCTGATGAGGGTTATGAACCCGAAACCAGTCTCAGGATGCTTGTTTCCGGTCCAGGAAAGACATGGCTTGGCAGTTCAGGCTGGACTGTTTCCATGAGGCACAGGGTCAGACTGATTTGCATATGGCCATCTGAACTGGGGTGGTGGAGTGAGCTAAAGAATGATGATGGATTAAACCCAGATCAGTTGACTGGGGGTGAGTGTTTGATTTGCTCAAACCCTCCGTCCATCATCCCCTTTGGTATCGCTTTGTTCGCCCTAAGTTGGCAGGGTATGCCCAGACGTGGGTCCCTTGCTCACTTAGCCACTGGATTCAAGATAGCCTGGCTGATGAGGGTTATAAACCCGAAACCGGTCCCAGGATGCTTGTTTTCAGTCCAGAGAAGACATGGCTTGGCAGTTAGGGCTGGACTTTTCCCATGAGGCACAGGGTCAGACTGATTTGCATATGGCCATGTCTGAACTGGGGTGGTGGAGTGAGCTAAAGAATGATGATGGATTAAACCCAGATCAGTTGACTGGGGTGAGTGTTTGATTTGCTCAAACCCTCCGTCCATCATTCCCTTTGGTATCACTTTGTTCGCCCTAAGTTGGCAGGGTATGCCCAGACGTGGGTCCATTGCTCACTTTGCCACTGGATTCAAGATAGTCTGGCTGATGAGGGTTATGAACCCGAAACGGGTCCCAGGATGCTTGTTTTCGGTCCAGAGAAGACATGGCCTTGCAGTTCGGGCTGGACTTTTCCCATGAGGCACAGGGTCAGACTGATTTGCATATGGCCATGTCTGAACTGGGGTGGTGGAGTGAGCTAAAGAATGATGATGGATTAAACCCAGATCAGTTGACTGGGGGTGAGTGTTTGATTTGCTCAAACGCTCCGTCCATCATCCCGTTTGGTATCGCTTTGTTCGCCCTAAGTTGGCAGGGTATGTCCAGATGTTGGTCCCTTGCTCACTTTGCCACTGGATATAAGATAGCCTGGCTGATGAGGGTTATGAACCTGAAACCGGTCCGAGGATGCTTGCTTCCGGTTCAGGGAAGACATGGATTGGCACTTCGGGCTGGACTGTTCCCATGAGGCACAGGGTCAGACTGATTTGCATATGGCCATGTCTGAACTGGGGTGGTGGAGTGAGCTAAAGAATGATGATGGATTAAACCCAGATCAGTTGACTGGGGGTGAGTGTTTGATTTGCTCAAACGCTCCGTCCATCATCCCCTTTGGTATCGCTTTGTTCGTCCTAAGTTGGCAGGCTATGCCCAGACGTAGGTCCCTTGCTCACTTTGCCACTGGATTCAAGATAGCCTGGCTGATGAGGGTATGAACCCAAAACCGGTCCCAGGATGCTTGTTTCAGGTCCAGGGAAGACATGGCTTGGCAGTTCGGGCTGGACTATTCCCATGAGGCACAGGGTCAGACTGATTTGCATATGGCCATGTCTGAACTGGGGTGGTGGAGTGAGCTAAAGAATGATGATGGATTAAACCCAGATCAGTTGACTGGGGGTGAGTGTTTGATTTGCTCAAACACTCCATCCATCATCCCCTTTGGTATCGCTTAGTTTGCCCTAAGTTGGCAGGGTATGCCCAGACGTGGGTCCCTTGCTCACGTTGCCACTGGATTCAAGATAACCTGTCTGATGAGGGTTATGAACCCGAAACCAGTCCCAGGATGCTTGTTTCCGGTCCAGGGAAGACAAGGCTTGGCAGTTCGGGCTGGACTGTTCCCATGAGGCACAGGGTCAGACTGATTTGCATATTGCCATGTCTGAACTGGGGTGGTGGAGTGAGCTAAAGAATGATGAAGAATTAAACCCAGATCAGTTGACTGGGGGTGAGTGTTTGTTTTGCTCAAACGCTCCGTCCATCATCCCCTTTGGTATCGCTTTGTTCGCCCTAAGTTGGCAGGGTATGCCCAGGTGTGGGTCCCTTGCCCACTTTGCCACTGGATTCAAGATAGCCTGGCTGATGAGGGTTATGAATCCGAAACCGGTCCGAGGATGCTTCTTTCCGGTCCAGGGAAGACATGGCTTGGCAGTTCGGGTTGGACTGTTCCCATGAGGCACAGGGTCAGACTGATTTGCATATGGCCATGTCTGAACTGGGGTGGTGGAGTGAGCTAAAGAATGATGATGGATTAAACCCAGATCAGTTGACTGGGGTGAGTGTTTGATTTGCTCAAACCCTCCGTCCATCATTCCCTTTGGTATCACTTTGCTCGCCCTAAGTTGGCAGGGTATGCCCAGACGTGGGTCCCTTGCTCACTTTGCCACTGGATTGAAGATAGTCTGGCTGATGAGGGTTATGAACCCGAAACGGGTCCCAGGATGCTTGTTTTCGGTCCAGAGAAGACATGGCCTTGCAGTTCGGGCTGGACTTTTCCCATGAGGCAGAGGGTCAGACTGATTTGCATATGGCCATGTCTGAACTGGGGTGGTGGAGTGAGCTAAAGAATGATGATGGATTAAATCCAGATCAGTTGACTGGGGGTGAGTGTTTGATTTGCTCAAACGCTCCGTCCATCATCCCGTTTGGTATCGCTTTGTTCGCCCTAAGTTGGCAGGGTATGTCCAGATGTGGGTCCCTTGCTCACTTTGCCACTGGATTCAAGATAGCCTGGCTGATGAGGGTTATGAACCTGAAACCGGTCCGAGGATGCTTGTTTCCGGTTCAGGGAAGACATGGATTGGCACTTCGGGCTGGACTGTTCCCATGACGCACAGGGTCAGACTGATTTGCATATGGCCATGTCTGACCTGGGGTGGTGGAGTGAGCTAAAGAATGATGATGGATTAAACCCAGATCAGTTGACTGGGGTGAGTGTTTGATTTGCTAAAACCCTCCGTCCATCATTCCCTTTGGTATCACTTTGTTCGCCCTAAGTTGGCAGGGTATGCCCAGACGTGGGTCCCTTGCTCACTTTGCCACTGGATTCAAGATAGTCTGGCTGATGAGGGTTATGAACCCGAAATGGGTCCCAGGATGCTTGTTTTCGGTCCAGAGAAGACATGGCCTTGCAGTTCTGGCTGGACTTTTCCCATGAGGCACAGGGTCAGACTGATTTGCATATGGCCATGTCTGAACTGGGGTGGTGGAGTGAGCTAAAGAATGATGATGGATTAAACCCAGATCAGTTGACTGGGGGTGAGTGTTTGATTTGCTCAAACGCTCCGTCCATCATCCCCTTTGGTATCGCTTTGTTCGTCCTAAGTTGGCAGGCTATGCCCAGACGTAGGTCCCTTGCTCACTTTGCCACTGGATTCAAGATAGCCTGGCTGATGAGGGTTATGAACCCAAAACCGGTCCCAGGATGCTTGTTTCAGGTCCAGGGAAGACATGGCTTGGCAGTTCGGGCTGGACTATTCCCATGAGGCACAGGGTCAGACTGATTTGCATATGGCCATGTCTGAACTGGGGTGGTGGAGTGAGCTAAAGAATAATGATGGATTAAACCCAGATAAGTTCACTGGGGGTGAGTGTTTGATTTGCTCAAACGCTCCATCCATTATCCAATTTGGTATCGCTTTGTTTGCCCTAAGTTGGCAGGGTATGCCCAGACGTGGGTCCCTTGCTCACGTTGCCACTGGATTCAAGATAGCCTGTCTGATGAGGGTTATGAACCCGAAACCAGTCCCAGGATGCTTGTTTCCGGTCCAGGGAAGACAAGGCTTGGCAGTTCGGGCTGGACTGTTCCCATGAGGCACAGGGTCAGACTGATTTGCATATTGCCATGTCTGAACTGGGGTGGTGGAGTGAGCTAAAGAATGATGATGAATTAAACCCAGATCAGTTGACTGGGGGTGAGTGTTTGTTTTGCTCAAACGCTCCGTCCATCATCCCCTTTGGTATCGCTTTGTTCGCCCTAAGTTGGCAGGGTATGCCCAGGTGTGGGTCCCTTGCCCACTTTGCCACTGGATTCAAGATAGCCTGGCTGATGAGGGTTATGAATCCGAAACCGGTCCGAGGATGCTTCTTTCCGGTCCAGGGAAGACATGGCTTGGCAGTTCGGGTTGGACTGTTCCCATGAGGCACAGGGTCAGACTGATTTGCATATGGCCATGTCTGAACTGGGGTGGTGGAGTGAGCTAAAGAATGATGATGGATTAAACCCAGATCAGTTGACTGGGGTGAGTGTTTGATTTGCTCAAACCCTCCGTCCATCATTCCCTTTGGTATCACTTTGTTCGCCCTAAGTTGGCAGGGTATGCCCAGACGTGGGTCCCTTGCTCACTTTGCCACTGGATTCAAGATAGTCTGGCTGATGAGGGTTATGAACCCGAAACGGGTCCCAGGATGCTTGTTTTCGGTCCAGAGAAGACATGGCCTTGCAGTTCGGGCTGGACTTTTCCCATGAGGCACAGGGTCAGACTGATTTGCATTTGGCCATGTCTGAACTGGGGTGGTGGAGTGAGCTAAAGAATGATGATGGATTAAATCCAGATCAGTTGACTGGGGGTGAGTGTTTGATTTGCTCAAACGCTCCGTCCATCATCCCGTTTGGTATCGCTTTGTTCGCCCTAAGTTGGCAGGGTATGTCCAGATGTGGGTCCCTTGCTCACTTTGCCACTGGATTCAAGATAGCCTGGCTGATGAGGGTTATGAACCTGAAACCGGTCCGAGGATGCTTGTTTCCGGTTCAGGGAAGACATGGATTGGCACTTCGGGCTGGACTGTTCCCATGACGCACAGGGTCAGACTGATTTGCATATGGCCATGTCTGACCTGGGGTGGTGGAGTGAGCTAAAGAATGATGATGGATTAAACCCAGATCAGTTGACTGGGGTGAGTGTTTGATTTGCTCAAACCCTCCGTCCATCATTCCCTTTGGTATCACTTTGTTCGCCCTAAGTTGGCAGGGTATGCCCAGACGTGGGTCCCTTGCTCACTTTGCCACTGGATTCAAGATAGTCTGGCTGATGAGGGTTATGAACCCGAAACGGGTCCCAGGATGCTTGTTTTCGGTCCAGAGAAGACATGGCCTTGCAGTTCTGGCTGGACTTTTCCCATGAGGCACAGGGTCAGACTGATTTGCATATGGCCATGTCTGAACTGGGGTGGTGGAGTGAGCTAAAGAATGATGATGGATTAAACCCAGATCAGTTGACTGGGGGTGAGTGTTTGATTTGCTCAAACGCTCCGTCCATCATCCCGTTTGGTATCGCTTTGTTCGCCCTACGTTGGCAGGGTATGTCCAGATGTTGGTCCCTTGCTCACTTTGCCACTGGATTTAAGATAGCCTGGCTGATGAGGGTTATGAACCTGAAACCGGTCCGAGGATGATTGTTTCCGGTTCAGGGAAGACATGGATTGGCACTTCGGGCTGGACTGTTCCCATGAGGCACAGGGTCAGACTGATTTGCATATGGCCATGTCTGAACTGGGGTGGTGGAGTGAGCTAAAGAATGATGATGGATTAAACCCAGATCAGTTGACTGGGGGTGAGTGTTTGATTTGCTCAAACGCTCCGTCCATCATCCCCTTTGGTATCGCTTTGTTCGTCCTAAGTTGGCAGGCTATGCCCAGACGTAGTTCCCTTGCTCACTTTGCCACTGGATTCAAGATAGCCTGGCTGATAAGGGTTATGAACCCAAAACCGGTCCCAGGATGCTTGTTTCAGGTCCAGGGAAGACATGGCTTGGCAGTTCGGGCTGGACTATTCCCATGAGGCACAGGGTCAGACTGATTTGCATATGGCCATGTCTGAACTGGGGTGGTGGAGTGAGCTAAAGAATGATGATGGATTAAACCCAGATCAGTTCACTGGGGGTGAGTGTTTGATTTGCTCAAACGCTCCATCCATTATCCCCTTTGGTATCGCTTTGTTTGCCCTAAGTTGGCAGGGTATGCCCAGACGTGGGTCCCTTGCTCACGTTGCCACTGGATTCAAGATAGCCTGTCTGATGAGGGTTATGAACCCGAAACCAGTCCCAGGATGCTTGTTTCCGGTCCAGGGAAGACAAGGCTTGGCAGTTCGGGCTGGACTGTTCCCATGACGCACAGGGTCAGACTGATTTGCATATGGCCATGTCTGACCTGGGGTGGTGGAGTGAGCTAAAGAATGATGATGGATTAAACCCAGATCAGTTGACTGGGGGTGAGTGTTTGATTTGCTCAAACGCTCTGTCCATCATCCCCTTTGGTATCGCTTTGTTCGTCCTAAGTTGGCAGACTATGCCCAGACGTAGGTCCCTTGCTCACTTTGCCACTGGATTTAAGATAGCCTCGCTGATGAGGGTTATGAACCCAAAACCGGTCCCAGGATGCTTGTTTCAGGTCCAGGGAAGACATGGCTTGGCAGTTCGGGCTGGACTGTCCCCATGAGGCACAGGGTCAGACTGATTTGCATATTGCCATGTCTGAACTGGGGTGGTGGAGTGAGCTAAAGAATGATGATGGATTAAACCCAGATCAGTTGACTGGGGGTGAGTGTTTGTTTTGCTCAAACGCTCCGTCCATCATCCCCTTTGGTATCGCGTTGTTCGCCCTAAGTTGGCAGGGTATGCCCAGATGTGGGTCCCTTGCTAACTTTGGCACTGGATTCAAGGTAGCCTGGCAGATGAGGGTTATGAACGCGAAACACGTCCCAGGATGCTTGTTTCTGGTCCAGGGAAGACATGTCTTGGCAGTTCGGGCTGGACTGTTCCCATGAGGCACAGAGTCAGACTGATTTGCATATGGCCATGTCTGAACTGGGGTGGTGGAGTGAGCTAAAGAATGATGATGGATTAAACCCAGATCAGTTGACTGGCGGTGAGTGTTTGATTTGCTCAAACGCTCCGTCCATCATCCCCTTTGGTATCGCTTTGTTCGCCATAAGTTGGCAGGGTATGCCCAGACGTGGGTCCCTTGCTCACTTTGCCACTGGATTCAAGATAGCCTGGCTGATGTGAGTTACAACCCTAAACCGGTCCCAGGATGCTTGTTTCCGGTCCCGGGAAGACATGGCTTGGCAGTTCAGGCTGGACTGGTTCCATGAGGCCCAGGGTCAGACTGATTTTCATATGGCCATGTCTGAACTGGGGTTGTGGAGTGAGCTAAAGAATGATGATGGATTAAACCGAGATAAGTTGTCTGGGGGTGAGTGTTTGATTTGCTCAAACGCTCCGTCCATCATCCCCTTTGGTATCGCTTTGTTCGCCCTAAGTTGGCAGGGTATGCCAAAACGTGGGTCCCTTGCTCACTTTGCCACTGGATTCAAGATAGCCTGGCTGATGAGGGTTATGAACCCGAAACCGGTCCCAGGATGCTTGCTTCCAGTCCAGGGAAGACATGGCTTGGCAGTTCGGGCTGGACTGTTACCATGAGGCACAGGGTCAGACTGATTTGCATATGGCCATGTCTGAACTGGGGTGGTGGTTTAGTGAGCTAAAGAATGATGATAGATTTAACCCAGATCAGTTGACTGGGGGTGAGTGTTTGATTTGCTCGAACGCTCCGTCCATCATCCCCTTTGGCATCGCTTTGTTTGCTCTAAGTTGCTAAGTTGGCAGGGTATGCCCAGAAGTGGCTCCCTTGCCCACTTTGTCACTGGATTCAAGATAGCCTGGCTGATGAGGGTTATGAATCCGAAACCGGTCCCAGGATACTTGTTTCTGGTCCAGGGAAGACATGGCTTGGCAGTTCGGGCTGGACTGTTCCCATGAGGCACAGGGTCACACTGATTTGCATATGGCCATGTCTGAACTGGGGTGGTGGGGTGAGCTAAAGAATGATGATGGATTAAACCCAGATCAGTTGACTGGGGGTAAGTGTTTGTTTTGCTCAAACGCTCCGTCCATCATCCCCTTTGGTATTTCTTTGTTCGCCCTAAGTTGGCAGGGTATGCCCAGATGTGGGTCCCTTGCCCACTTTGCCACTGGATTCAAGATGGCCTGGCTGATGAGGGTTATGAATCCGAAACCGGTCCTAGGATGCTTGTTTCCGGTCCAGGGAAGACATGGCTTGGCAGTTCGGGTTGGACTGTTCCCATGAGGCACAGGGCAGACTGATTTGCATATGGCCATGTCTGAACTGGGGTGGTGGAGTGAGCTAAAGAATGGTGATGGTTTAAACCCAGATCAGTTGACTGGAGGTGAGTGTTTGATTTGCTCAAACGCTCCGTCCATCATCCCCTTTGGTATCGCTTTGTTCGCCCTAAGTTGGCAGGGTATGCCCAGACGTGGGTCCCTTGCTCACTTTGCCACTGGATTCAAGATAGCCTGGCTGATGAGGGTTATGAACCCGAAACCGGTCCCAGGATGCTTGTTTCCGGTCCAGAGAAGACTTGGCTTGGCAGTTCGGGCTGGACTTTTCCCATGAGGCACAGGGTCAGACTGATTTGCATATGGCCATGTCTGAACTGGGGTGGTGGAGTGAGCTAAAGAATGATGATGGATTAAACCCAGATCAGTTGCCTGGGGGTGAGTGTTTTTTATTTGCCCAAACGCTCCGTCTATCATCCCGTTTGGAATCGCTTTGTTCGCCCTAAGTTGGCAGGGTATGTACAGATGTGGGTCCCTTGCTCACTTTGCCACTGGATTCAAGATAGCCTGGCTGATGAGGGTTATGAATCTGAAACCGGTCCCAGGATGCTTGTTTCCGGTTCAGGGAAGACATGGATTGGCACTTCGGGCTGGACTGTTCCCATGAGGCACAGGGTCAGACTGATTTGCATATGGCCATGTCTGAACTGGGGTGGTGGAGTGAGCTAAAGAATGATGATGGATTAAACCCAGATCAGTTGACCGGGGGTGAGTGTTTAATTTGCTCAAACGCTCCGTCCATCATCCCCTTTGGTATCGCTTTGTTCGCCTTAAGTTGGCAGGGTATGCCCAGACGTGGGTCCCTTGCTCACTTTGACACTGGATTCAAGATAGCCTGGCTGATGAGGGTTATGAACCCGAAACCGGTCCCAGGATGCTTGTTTCCGGTCCAGGAAAGACATGGCTTGGCAGTTCAGGCTGGACTGTTTCCATGAGGCACAGGGTCAGACTGATTTGCATATGGCCATGTCTGAACTGGGGTGGTGGAGTGAGCTAAAGAATGATGATTGATTAAACCCAGACCAGTTGACTGGGGGTGAGTGTTTGATTTGCTCAAATGCTCCGTCCATCATCCCCTTTAGTATTGATTTGTTCACCCTAAGTTGGCAGGGTATGCCCAGACGTGGGTCCCTTGATCACTTTGCCACTGGATTCAAGATAGTGTGGCTGATGAGGGTTATGAACCCAAAACTGGTCCCAGGATGCTTGTTTCCAGTCCAGGGAAGATATGGATTGGCAGTTCAGGCTGGATTGTTACCATGAGGCACAGGGTCAGACTGATTTGCATATGGCCATGTCTGAACTGGGGTGGTGGTTTAGTGAGCTAAAGAATGATGATGGATTTAACCCAGATCAGTTGACTGGGGGTGAGTGTGTGATTTGCTCAAACACTCCGTCCATCATCCCCTTTGGTATCGCTTTGTTTGCCCTAAGTTGGCAGGGTATGCCCAGAAGTGGGTCCCTTGCCCACTTTGCCACTGGATTCAAGATAGCCTGGCTGATGAGGGTTATGAATCCGAAACCGGTCCCAGGATGCTTGTTTCCCTTCCAGGGAAGACATGGCTTGGCAGTTCGGGATGGACTGTTCCCATGAGGCACAGGGTCAGACTGATTTGTATATGGCCATGTCTGAACTGGGGTGGTGGAGTGAGCTAAAGAATGATGACGGATTAAACCCAGATCAGTTGACTGGGGGTGAGTGTTTGTTTTGCTCAAACGCTCCGTCCATCATCCCCTTTGGTATTGCTATGTTCGCCCTAAATTGGCAGGGTATGCCCAGACGTGGGTCCCTTGCCCACTTTGCCACTGGATTCAAGATAGCCTGGCTGATATGGGTTATAAATCCGAAACCTGTCCCAGGATGCTTGTTTCCGGTCCAGGGAAGACATGGCTTGGCAGTTCGGGCTGGACTGTTTCCATGAGGCACAGGGTCAGACTGATTTGCATATGGCCATGTCTGAACTTGGGTGGTGGAGTGAGCTAAAGAATGATGATGGATTAAACTCAGATCAGTTGACCGGGGGTGAGTGTTTAATTTGCTCAAACGCTCCGTCCATCATCCCCTTTGGTATCGCTTTGTTCGCCTTAAGTTGGCAGGGTATGCCCAGACGTGGGTCTCTTGCTCACTTTGACACTGGATTCAAGATAGCCTGGCTGATGAGGGTTATGAACCCGAAACCAGTCCCAGGATGCTTGTTTCCGGTCCAGGAAAGACATGGCTTGGCAGTTCAGGCTGGATTGTTTCCATGAGGCACAGGGTCAGACTGATTTGGATATGGCCATGTCTGAACTGGGGTGGTGGAGTGAGCTAAAGAATGATGATGGATTAAACCCAGATCAGTTGACTGGGGGTGAGTGTTTGATTTGCTCAAACACTCCATCCATCATCCCCTTTGGTATCGCTTAGTTTGCCTTAAGTTGGCAGGGTATGCCCAGACGTGGGTCCCTTGCTCACGTTGCCACTGGATTCAAGATAACCTGTC
The DNA here is from genome assembly GCF_964204655.1 of Triturus cristatus. NCBI lineage: Eukaryota > Metazoa > Chordata > Amphibia > Caudata > Salamandridae > Triturus > Triturus cristatus. The sequence continues at coordinate 535,900,737 of NC_140579.1, forward strand.
TGATGAGGGTTATGAACCCGAAACCAGTCCCAGGATGCTTGTTTCCGGTCCAGGGAAGACAAGGCTTGGCAGTTCGGGCTGGACTGTTCCCATGAGGCACAGGGTCAGACTGATTTGCATATTGCCATGTCTGAACTGGGGTGGTGGAGTGAGCTAAAGAATGATGATGAATTAAACCCAGATCAGTTGACTGGGGGTGAGTGTTTGTTTTGCTCAAACGCTCCGTCCATCATCCCCTTTGGTATCGCTTTGTTCGCCCTAAGTTGGCAGGGTATGCCCAGGTGTGGGTCCCTTGCCCACTTTGCCACTGGATTCAAGATAGCCTGGCTGATGAGGGTTATGAATCCGAAACCGGTCCGAGGATGCTTCTTTCCAGTCCAGGGAAGACATGGCTTGGCAGTTCGGGTTGGACTGTTCCCATGAGGCACAGGGTCACACTGATTTGCATATGGCCATGTCTGAACTGGGGTGGTGGAGTGAGCTAAAGAATGATGATGGATTAAACCCAGATCAGTTGACTGGGGTGAGTGTTTGATTTGCTCAAACCCTCCGCCCATCATTCCCTTTGGTATCACTTTGTTCGCCCTAAGTTGGCAGGGTATGCCCAGACGTGGGTCCCTTGCTCACTTTGCCACTGGATTCAAGATAGTCTGGCTGATGAGGGTTATGAACCCAAAACGGGTCCCAGGATGCTTGTTTTCGGTCCAGAGAAGACATGGCCTTGCAGTTCGGGCTGGACTTTTCCCATGAGGCACAGGGTCAGACTGATTTGCATATGGCCATGTCTGAACTGGGGTGGTGGAGTGAGCTAAAGAATGATGATGGATTAAATCCAGATCAGTTGACTGGGGGTGAGTGTTTGATTTGCTCAAACGCTCCGTCCATCATCCCGTTTGGTATCGCTTTGTTCGCCCTAAGTTGGCAGGGTATGTCCAGATGTGGGTCTCTTGCTCACTTTGCCACTGGATTCAAGATAGCCTGGCTGATGAGGGTTATGAACCTGAAACCGGTCCGAGGATGCTTGTTTCCGGTTCAGGGAAGACATGGATTGGCACTTCGGGCTGGACTGTTCCCATGACGCACAGGGTCAGACTGATTTGCATATGGCCATGTCTGACCTGGGGTGGTGGAGTGAGCTAAAGAATGATGATGGATTAAACCCAGATCAGTTGACTGGGGTGAGTGTTTGATTTGCTCAAACCCTCCGTCCATCATTCCCTTTGGTATCACTTTGTTCGCCCTAAGTTGGCAGGGTATGCCCAGACGTGGGTCCCTTGCTCACTTTGCCACTGGATTCAAGATAGCCTGGCTGATGAGGGTTATGAACCCGAAACCAGTCCCAGGATGCTTGTTTCCGGTCCAGGGAAGACAAGGCTTGGCAGTTCGGGCTGGACTGTTCCCATGAGGCACAGGGTCAGACTGATTTGCATATTGCCATGTCTGAACTGGGGTGGTGGAGTGAGCTAAAGAATGATGATGAATTAAACCCAGATCAGTTGACTGGGGGTGAGTGTTTGTTTTGCTCAAACGCTCCGTCCATCATCCCCTTTGGTATCGCTTTGTTCGCCCTAAGCTGGCAGGGTATGTCCAGATGTGGGTCCCTTGCTCACTTTGCCACTGGATTCAAGATAGCCTGGCTGATGAGGGTTATGAACCTGAAACCGGTCCGAGGATGCTTGTTTCCGGTTCAGGGAAGACATGGATTGGCACTTCGGGCTGGACTGTTCCCATGACGCACAGGGTCAGACTGATTTGCATATGGCCATGTCTGACCTGGGGTGGTGGAGTGAGCTAAAGAATGATGATGGATTAAACCCAGATCAGTTGACTGGGGGTGAGTGTTTGATTTGCTCAAACGCTCTGTCCATCATCCCCTTTGGTATCGCTTTGTTCGTCCTAAGTTGGCAGACTATGCCCAGACGTAGGTCCCTTGCTCACTTTGCCACTGGATTTAAGATAGCCTGGCTGATGAGGGTTATGAACCCAAAACCGGTCCCAGGATGCTTGTTTCAGGTCCAGGGAAGACATGGCTTGGCAGTTCGGGCTGGACTGTCCCCATGAGGCACAGGGTCAGACTGATTTGCATATTGCCATGTCTGAACTGGGGTGGTGGAGTGAGCTAAAGAATGATGATGGATTAAACCCAGATCAGTTGACTGGGGGTGAGTGTTTGTTTTGCTCAAACGCTCCGTCCATCATCCCCTTTGGTATCGCGTTGTTCGCCCTAAGTTGGCAGGGTATGCCCAGATGTGGGTCCCTTGCTAACTTTGGCACTGGATTCAAGGTAGCCTGGCAGATGAGGGTTATGAACGCGAAACCCGTCCCAGGAGGCTTGTTTCTGGTCCAGGGAAGACATGTCTTGGCAGTTCGGGCTGGACTGTTCCCATGAGGCACAGAGTCAGACTGATTTGCATATGGCCATGTCTGAACTGGGGTGGTGGAGTGAACTAAAGAATGATGATGGATTAAACCCAGATCAGTTGACTGGCGGTGAGTGTTTGATTTGCTCAAACGCTCCGTCCATCATCCCCTTTGGTATCGCTTTGTTCGCCATAAGTTGGCAGGGTATGCCCAGACGTGGGTCCCTTGCTCACTTTGCCACTGGATTCAAGATAGCCTGGCTGATGTGAGTTACAACCCTAAACCGGTCCCAGGATGCTTGTTTCCGGTCCCGGGAAGACATGGCTTGGCAGTTCGGGCTGGACTGGTTCCATGAGGCCCAGGGTCAGACTGATTTTCATATGGCCATGTCTGAACTGGGGTTGTGGAGTGAGCTAAAGAATGATGATGGATTAAACCGAGATAAGTTGTCTGGGGGTGAGTGTTTGATTTGCTCAAACGCTCCGTCCATCATCCCCTTTGGTATCGCTTTGTTCGCCCTAAGTTGGCAGGGTATGCCCAGACGTGGGTCCCTTGCTCACTTTGCCACTGGATTCAAGATAGCCTGGCTGATGAGGGTTATGAACCCGAAACCGGTCCCAGGATGCTTGCTTCCAGTCCAGGGAAGATATGGCTTGGCAGTTCGGGCTGGACTGTTACCATGAGGCACAGGGTCAGACTGATTTGCATATGGCCATGTCTGAACTGGGTTGGTGGTTTAGTGAGCTAAAGAATGATGATAGATTTAACCCAGATCAGTTGACTGGGGGTGAGTGTTTGATTTGCTCGAACGCTCCGTCCATCATCCCCTTTGGCATCGCTTTGTTTGCTCTAAGTTGCTAAGTTGGCAGGGTATGCCCAGAAGTGGGTCCCTTGCCCACTTTGTCACTGGATTCAAGATAGCCTGGCTGATGAGGGTTATGAATCCGAAATCGGTCCCAGGATACTTGTTTCTGGTCCAGGGAAGACATGGCTTGGCAGTTCGGGCTGGACTGTTCCCATGAGGCACAGGGTCACACTGATTTGCATATGGCCATGTCTGAACTGGGGTGGTGGGGTGAGCTAAAGAATGATGATGGATTAAACCCAGATCAGTTGACTGGGGGTAAGTGTTTGTTTTGCTCAAACGCTCCGTCCATCATCCCCTTTGGTATTTCTTTGTTCGCCCTAAGTTGGCAGGGTATGCCCAGATGTGGGTCCCTTGCCCACTTTGCCACTGGATTCAAGATGGCCTGGCTGATGAGGGTTATGAATCCGAAACCGGTCCTAGGATGCTTGTTTCCGGTCCAGGAAAGACATGGCTTGGCAGTTCGGGTTGGACTGTTCCCATGAGGCACAGGGCAGACTGATTTGCATATGGCCATGTCTGAACTGGGGTGGTGGAGTGAGCTAAATAATGGTGATGGTTTAAACCCAGATCAGTTGACTGGAGGTGAGTGTTTGATTTGCTCAAACGCTCCGTCCATCATCCCCTTTGGTATCGCTTTGTTTGCCCTAAGTTGGCAGGGTATGCCCAGAAGTGGGTCCCTTGCCCACTTTGCCACTGGATTCAAGATAGCCTGGCTGATGAGGGTTATGAATCCGAAACCGGTCCCAGGATGCTTGTTTCCCTTCCAGGGAAGACATGGCTTGGCAGTTCGGGCTGGACTGTTCCCATGAGGCACAGGGTCAGACTGATTTGTATATGGCCATGTCTGAACTGGGGTGGTGGAGTGAGCTAAAGAATGATGACGGATTAAACCCAGATCAGTTGACTGGGGGTGAGTGTTTGTTTTGCTCAAACGCTCCGTCCATCATCCCCTTTGGTATTGCTATGTTCGCCCTAAGTTGGCAGGGTATGCCCAGACGTGGGTCCCTTGCCCACTTTGCCACTGGATTCAAGATAGCCTGGCTGATAAGGGTTATAAATCCGAAACCTGTCCCAGGATGCTTGTTTCCGGTCCAGGGAAGACATGGCTTGGCAGTTCGGGCTGGACTGTTTCCATGAGGCACAGGGTCAGACTGATTTGCATATGGCCATGTCTGAACTTGGGTGGTGGAGTGAGCTAAAGAATGATGATGGATTAAACTCAGATCAGTTGACCGGGGGTGAGTGTTTAATTTGCTCAAACGCTCCGTCCATCATCCCCTTTGGTATCGCTTTGTTCGCCTTAAGTTGGCAGGGTATGCCCAGACGTTGGTCTCTTGCTCACTTTGACACTGGATTCAAGATAGCCTGGCTGATGAGGGTTATGAACCCGAAACCAGTCCCAGGATGCTTGTTTCCGGTCCAGGAAAGACATGGCTTGGCAGTTCAGGCTGGATTGTTTCCATGAGGCACAGGGTCAGACTGATTTGCATATGGCCATCTGAACTGGGGTGGTGGAGTGAGCTAAAGAATGATGATGGATTAAACCCAGATCAGTTGACTGGGGGTGAGTGTTTGATTTGCTCAAACCCTCCGTCCATCATCCCCTTTGGTATCGCTTTGTTCGTCCTAAGTTGGCAGGCTATGCCCAGACGTAGGTCCCTTGCTCACTTTGCCACTGGATTCAAGATAGCCTGGCTGATGAGGGTTATGAACCCAAAACCGGTCCCAGGATGCTTGTTTCAGGTCCAGGGAAGACATGGCTTGGCAGTTCGGGCTGGACTATTCCCATGAGGCACAGGGTCAGACTGATTTGGATATGGCCATGTCTGAACTGGGGTGGTGGAGTGAGCTAAAGAATGATGATGGATTAAACCCAGATCAGTTGACTGGGGGTGAGTGTTTGATTTGCTCAAACACTCCATCCATCATCCCCTTTGGTATCGCTTAGTTTGCCCTAAGTTGGCAGGGTATGCCCAGACGTGGGTCCCTTGCTCACGTTGCCACTGGATTCAAGATAACCTGTCTGATGAGGGTTATGAACCCGAAACCAGTCCCAGGATGCTTGTTTCCGGTCCAGGGAAGACAAGGCTTGGCAGTTCGGGCTGGACTGTTCCCATGAGGCACAGGGTCAGACTGATTTGCATATTGCCATGTCTGAACTGGGGTGGTGGAGTGAGCTAAAGAATGATGAAGAAGTAAACCCAGATCAGTTGACTGGGGGTGAGTGTTTGTTTTGCTCAAACGCTCCGTCCATCATCCCCTTTGGTATCGCTTTGTTCGCCCTAAGTTGGCAGGGTATGCCCAGGTGTGGGTCCCTTGCCCACTTTGCCACTGGATTCAAGATAGCCTGGCTGATGAGGGTTATGAATCCGAAACCGGTCCGAGGATGCTTCTTTCCGGTCCAGGGAAGACATGGCTTGGCAGTTCGGGTTGGACTGTTCCCATGAGGCACAGGGTCAGACTGATTTGCATATGGCCATGTCTGAACTGGGGTGGTGGAGTGAGCTAAAGAATGATGATGGATTAAACCCAGATCAGTTGACTGGGGGTGAGTGTTTGATTTGCTCAAACACTCCATCCATCATCCCCTTTGGTATCGCTTAGTTTGCCCTAAGTTGGCAGGGTATGCCCAGACGTGGGTCCCTTGCTCACGTTGCCACTGGATTCAAGATAACCTGTCTGATGAGGGTTATGAACCCGAAACCAGTCCCAGGATGCTTGTTTCCGGTCCAGGGAAGACAAGGCTTGGCAGTTCGGGCTGGACTGTTCCCATGAGGCACAGGGTCAGACTGATTTGCATATTGCCATGTCTGAACTGGGGTGGTGGAGTGAGCTAAAGAATGATGAAGAATTAAACCCAGATCAGTTGACTGGGGGTGAGTGTTTGTTTTGCTCAAACGCTCCGTCCATCATCCCCTTTGGTATCGCTTTGTTCGCCCTAAGTTGGCAGGGTATGCCCAGGTGTGGGTCCCTTGCCCACTTTGCCACTGGATTCAAGATAGCCTGGCTGATGAGGGTTATGAATCCGAAACCGGTCAGAGGATGCTTCTTTCCGGTCCAGGGAAGACATGGCTTGGCAGTTCGGGTTGGACTGTTCCCATGAGGCACAGGGTCAGACTGATTTGCATATGGCCATGTCTGAACTGGGGTGGTGGAGTGAGCTAAAGAATGATGATGGATTAAATCCAGATCAGTTGACTGGGGGTGAGTGTTTGATTTGCTCAAACGCTCCGTCCATCATCCCGTTTGGTATCGCTTTGTTCGCCCTAAGTTGGCAGGGTATGTCCAGATGTGGGTCTCTTGCTCACTTTGCCACTGGATTCAAGATAGCCTGGCTGATGAGGGTTATGAACCTGAAACCGGTCCGAGGATGCTTGTTTCCGGTTCAGGGAAGACATGGATTGGCACTTCGGGCTGGACTGTTCCCATGACGCACAGGGTCAGACTGATTTGCATATGGCCATGTCTGACCTGGGGTGGTGGAGTGAGCTAAAGAATGATGATGGATTAAACCCAGATCAGTTGACTGGGGTGAGTGTTTGATTTGCTCAAACCCTCCGTCCATCATTCCCTTTGGTATCACTTTGTTCGCCCTAAGTTGGCAGGGTATGCCCAGATGTGGGTCCCTTGCTCACTTTGCCACTGGATTCAAGATAGTCTGGCTGATGAGGGTTATGAACCTGAAACGGGTCCCAGGATGCTTGTTTTCGGTCCAGAGAAGACATGGCCTTGCAGTTCTGGCTGGACTTTTCCCATGAGGCACAGGGTCAGACTGATTTGCATATGGCCATGTCTGAACTGGGGTGGTGGAGTGAGCTAAAGAATGATGATGGATTAAACCCAGATCAGTTGACTGGGGGTGAGTGTTTGATTTGCTCAAACGCTCCGTCCATCATCCCGTTTGGTATCGCTTTGTTCGCCCTAAGTTGGCAGGGTATGTCCAGATGTTGGTCCCTTGCTCACTTTGCCACTGGATTTAAGATAGCCTGGCTGATGAGGGTTATGAACCTGAAACCGGTCCGAGGATGCTTGTTTCCAGTTCAGGGAAGACATGGATTGGCACTTCGGGCTGGACTGTTCCCATGAGGCACAGGGTCAGACTGATTTGCATATGGCCATGTCTGAACTGGGGTGGTGGAGTGAGCTAAATAATGATGATGGATTAAACCCAGATCAGTTGACTGGGGGTGAGTGTTTGATTTGCTCAAACGCCCCGTCCATCATCCCCTTTGGTATCGCTTTGTTCGTCCTAAGTTGGCAGGCTATGCCCAGACGTAGGTCCCTTGCTCACTTTGCCACTGGATTCAAGATAGCCTGGCTGATGAGGGTTATGAACCCGAAACTGGTCCCAGTATGTTTGTATCCGGTCCAGGGAAGACATGGCTTGGCAGTTCGGGCTGGACTATTCCCATGAGGCACAGGGTCAGACTGATTTGCATATGGCCATGTCTGAACTGGGGTGGTGGAGTGAGCTAAAGAATGATGATGGATTAAACCCAGATCAGTTCACTGGGGGTGAGTGTTTGATTTGCTCAAACGCTCCATCCATTATCCCCTTTGGTATCGCTTTGTTTGCCCTAAGTTGGCAGGGTATGCCCAGACGTGGGTCCCTTGCTCACGTTGCCACTGGATTCAAGATAGCCTGTCTGATGAGGGTTATGAACCCGAAACCAGTCCCAGGATGCTTGTTTCCGGTCCAGGGAAGACAAGGCTTGGCAGTTCGGGCTGGACTGTTCCCATGAGGCACAGGGTCAGACTGATTTGCATATTGCCATGTCTGAACTGGGGTGGTGGAGTGAGCTAAAGAATGATGAAGAATTAAACCCAGATCAGTTGACTGGGGGTGAGTGTTTGTTTTGCTCAAACGCTCCGTCCATCATCCCCTTTGGTATCGCTTTGTTCGCCCTAAGTTGGCAGGGTATGCCCAGGTGTGGGTCCCTTGCCCACTTTGCCACTGGATTCAAGATAGCCTGGCTGATGAGGGTTATGAATCCGAAACCGGTCCGAGGATGCTTCTTTCCGGTCCAGGGAAGACATGGCTTGGCAGTTCGGGTTGGACTGTTCCCATGAGGCACAGGGTCAGACTGATTTGCATATGGCCATGTCTGAACTGGGGTGGTGGAGTGAGCTAAAGAATGATGATGGATTAAATCCAGATCAGTTGACTGGGGGTGAGTGTTTGATTTGCTCAAACGCTCCGTCCATCATCCCGTTTGGTATCGCTTTGTTCGCCCTAAGTTGGCAGGGTATGTCCAGATGTGGGTCTCTTGCTCACTTTGCCACTGGATTCAAGATAGCCTGGCTGATGAGGGTTATGAACCTGAAACCGGTCCGAGGATGCTTGTTTCCGGTTCAGGGAAGACATGGATTGGCACTTCGGGCTGGACTGTTCCCATGACACACAGGGTCAGACTGATTTGCATATGGCCATGTCTGACCTGGGGTGGTGGAGTGAGCTAAAGAATGATGATGGATTAAACCCAGATCAGTTGACTGGGGTGAGTGTTTGATTTGCTCAAACCCTCCGTCCATCATTCCCTTTGGTATCACTTTGTTCGCCCTAAGTTGGCAGGGTATGCCCAGATGTGGGTCCCTTGCTCACTTTGCCACTGGATTCAAGATAGTCTGGCTGATGAGGGTTATGAACCTGAAACGGGTCCCAGGATGCTTGTTTTCGGTCCAGAGAAGACATGGCCTTGCAGTTCTGGCTGGACTTTTCCCATGAGGCACAGGGTCAGACTGATTTGCATATGGCCATGTCTGAACTGGGGTGGTGGAGTGAGCTAAAGAATGATGATGGATTAAACCCAGATCAGTTGACTGAGGGTGAGTGTTTGATTTGCTCAAACGCTCCGTCCATCATCCCGTTTGGTATCGCTTTGTTCGCCCTAAGTTGGCAGGGTATGTCCAGATGTTGGTCCCTTGCTCACTTTGCCACTGGATTTAAGATAGCCTGGCTGATGAGGGTTATGAACCTGAAACCGGTCCGAGGATGCTTGTTTCCAGTTCAGGGAAGACATGGATTGGCACTTCGGGCTGGACTGTTCCCATGAGGCACAGGGTCAGACTGATTTGCATATGGCCATGTCTGAACTGGGGTGGTGGAGTGAGCTAAAGAATGATGATGGATTAAACCCAGATCAGTTGACTGGGGGTGAGTGTTTGATTTGCTCAAACGCCCCGTCCATCATCCCCTTTGGTATCGCTTTGTTCGTCCTAAGTTGGCAGGCTATGCCCAGACGTAGGTCCCTTGCTCACTTTGCCACTGGATTCAAGATAGCCTGGCTGATGAGGGTTATGAACCCGAAACTGGTCCCAGTATGTTTGTATCCGGTCCAGGGAAGACATGGCTTGGCAGTTCGGGCTGGACTATTCCCATGAGGCACAGGGTCAGACTGATTTGCATATGGCCATGTCTGAACTGGGGTGGTGGAGTGAGCTAAAGAATGATGATGGATTAAACCCAGATCAGTTCACTGGGGGTGAGTGTTTGATTTGCTCAAACGCTCCATCCATTATCCCCTTTGGTATCGCTTTGTTTGCCCTAAGTTGGCAGGGTATGCCCAGACGTGGGTCCCTTGCTCACGTTGCCACTGGATTCAAGATAGCCTGTCTGATGAGGGTTATGAACCCGAAACCAGTCCCAGGATGCTTGTTTCCGGTCCAGGGAAGACAAGGCTTGGCAGTTCGGGCTGGACTGTTCCCATGAGGCACAGGGTCAGACTGATTTGCATATTGCCATGTCTGAACTGGGGTGGTGGAGTGAGCTAAAGAATGATGATGAATTAAACCCAGATCAGTTGACTGGGGGTGAGTGTTTGTTTTGCTCAAACGCTCCGTCCATCATCCCCTTTGGTATCGCTTTGTTCGCCCTAAGTTGGCAGGGTATGCCCAGGTGTGGGTCCCTTGCCCACTTTGCCACTGGATTCAAGATAGCCTGGCTGATGAGGGTTATGAATCCGAAACCGGTCCGAGGATGCTTCTTTCCGGTCCAGGGAAGACATGGCTTGGCAGTTCGGGTTGGACTGTTCCCATGAGGCACAGGGTCACACTGATTTGCATATGGCCATGTCTGAACTGGGGTGGTGGAGTGAGCTAAAGAATGATGATGGATTAAACCCAGATCAGTTGACTGGGGTGAGTGTTTGATTTGCTCAAACCCTCCGTCCATCATTCCCTTTGGTATCGCTTTGTTTGCCCTAAGTTGGCAGGGTATGCCCAGACGTGGGTCCCTTGCTCACGTTGCCACTGGATTCAAGATAGCCTGTCTGATGAGGGTTATGAACCCGAAACCAGTCCCAGGATGCTTGTTTCCGGTCCAGGGAAGACAAGGCTTGGCAGTTCGGGCTGGACTTTTCCCATGAGGCACAGGGTCAGACTGATTTGCATATGGCCATGTCTGAACTGGGGTGGTGGAGTGAGCTAAAGAATGATGATGGATTAAACCCATATCAGTTGACTGGGGCTGAGTGTTTGATTTGCTCAAACGCTCCGTCCATCATCCCGCTTGGTATCGCTTTGTTCGCCCTAAGTTGGCAGGGTATGTCCAGATGTGGGTCCCTTGCTCACTTTGCCACTGGATTCAAGATAGCCTGGCTGATGAGGGTTATGAACCTGAAACCGGTCCGAGGATGCTTGTTTCCGGTTCAGGGAAGACATGGATTGGCACTTCGGGCTGGACTGTTCCCATGACGCACAGGGTCAGACTGATTTGCATATGGCCATGTCTGACCTGGGGTGGTGGAGTGAGCTAAAGAATGATGATGGATTAAACCCAGATCAGTTGACTGGGGGTGAGTGTTTGATTTGCTCAAACGCTCCGTCCATCATCCCCTTTGGTATCGCTTTGTTCGTCCTAAGTTGGCAGGCTATGCCCAGACGTAGGTCCCTTGCTCACTTTGCCACTGGATTTAAGATAGCCTGGCTGATGAGGGTTATGAACCCAAAACCGGTCCCAGGATGCTTGTTTCAGGTCCAGGGAAGACATGGCTTGGCAGTTCGGGCTGGACTGTTCCCATGAGGCACAGGGTCATACTGATTTGCATATGGCCATGTCTGAACTGGGGTGGTGGAGTGAGCTAAAGAATGATGATGGATTAAACCCAGATCAGTTGACTGGGGGTGAATGTTTGATTTGCTCAAACGCTCCATCCATCATCCCCTTTGTTATCTCTTTTTTTGCCCTAAGTTGGCAGGGTATGCCCAGACGTGGGTCCCTTGCTCACTTTGCCACTGGATTCAAGATAGCCTGTCTGATGAGGGTTATGAACCCGAAACCAGTCCCAGGATGCTTGTTTCCGGTCCAGGGAAGAAAAGGCTTGGCAGTTCGGGCTGGACTGTCCCCATGAGGCACAGGGTCAGACTGATTTGCATATTGCCATGTCTGAACTGGGGTGGTGGAGTGAGCTAAAGAATGATGATGGATTAAACCCAGATCAGTTGACTGGGGGTGAGTGTTTGTTTTGCTCAAACGCTCCGTCCATCATCCCCTTTGGTATCGCGTTGTTCGCCCTAAGTTGGCAGGGTATGCCCAGATGTGGGTCCCTTGCACACTTTGCCACTGGATTCAAGATAGCCTGGCTGATGAGGGTTATGAATCCGAAACCGGTCCGAGGATGCTTCTTTCCGGTCCAGGGAAGACATGGCTTGGCAGTTCGGGTTGGACTGTTCCCATGAGGCACAGGGTCACACTGATTTGCATATGGCCATGTCTGAACTGGGGTGGTGGAGTGAGTTAAAGAATGATGATGGATTAAACCCAGATCAGTTGACTGGGGTGAGTGTTTGATTTGCTCAAACCCTCCGTCCATCATTCCCTTTGGTATCACTTTGTTCGCCCTAAGTTGGCAGGGTATGCCCAGACGTGGGTCCCTTGCTCACTTTGCCACTGGATTCAAGATAGTCTGGCTGATGAGGGTTATGAACCCGAAACGGGTCCCCGGATGCTTGTTTTCGGTCCAGAGAAGACATGGCCTTGCAGTTCGGGCTGGACTTTTCCCATGAGGCACAGGGTCAGACTGATTTGCATATGGCCATGTCTGAACTGGGGTGGTGGAGTGAGCTAAAGAATGATGATGGATTAAACCCATATCAGTTGACTGGGGCTGAGTGTTTGATTTGCTCAAACGCTCCGTCCATCATCCCGCTTGGTATCGCTTTGTTCGCCCTAAGTTGGCAGGGTATGTCCAGATGTGGGTCCCTTGCTCACTTTGCCACTGGATTCAAGATAGCCTGGCTGATGAGGGTTATGAACCTGAAACCGGTCCGAGGATGCTTGTTTCCGGTTCAGGGAAGACATGGATTGGCACTTCGGGCTGGACTGTTCCCATGACGCACAGGGTCAGACTGATTTGCATATGGCCATGTCTGACCTGGGGTGGTGGAGTGAGCTAAAGAATGATGATGGATTAAACCCAGATCAGTTGACTGGGGGTGAGTGTTTGATTTGCTCAAACGCTCTGTCCATCATCCCCTTTGGTATCGCTTTGTTCGTCCTAAGTTGGCAGACTATGCCCAGACGTAGGTCCCTTGCTCACTTTGCCACTGGATTTAAGATAGCCTGGCTGATGAGGGTTATGAACCCAAAACCGGTCCCAGGATGCTTGTTTCAGGTCCAGGGAAGACATGGCTTGGCAGTTCGGGCTGGACTGTCCCCATGAGGCACAGGGTCAGACTGATTTGCATATTGCCATGTCTGAACTGGGGTGGTGGAGTGAGCTAAAGAATGATGATGGATTAAACCCAGATCAGTTGACTGGGGGTGAGTGTTTGTTTTGCTCAAACGCTCCGTCCATCATCCCCTTTGGTATCGCGTTGTTCGCTCTAAGTTGGCAGGGTATGCCCAGATGTGGGTCCCTTGCTAACTTTGGCACTGGATTCAAGGTAGACTGGCAGATGAGGGTTATGAACGCGAAACCCGTCCCAGGAGGCTTGTTTCTGGTCCAGGGAAGACGTGTCTTGGCAGTTCGGGCTGGACTGTTCCCATGAGGCACAGAGTCAGACTGATTTGCATATGGCCATGTCTGAACTGGGGTGGTGGAGTGAACTAAAGAATGATGATGGATTAAACCCAGATCAGTTGACTGGCGGTGAGTGTTTGATTTGCTCAAACGCTCCGTCCATCATCCCCTTTGGTATCGCTTTGTTCGCCATAAGTTGGCAGGGTATGCCCAGACGTGGGTCCCTTGCTCACTTTGCCACTGGATTCAAGATAGCCTGGCTGATGTGAGTTACAACCCTAAACCGGTCCCAGGATGCTTGTTTCCGGTCCCGGGAAGACATGGCTTGGCAGTTCGGGCTGGACTGGTTCCATGAGGCCCAGGGTCAGACTGATTTTCATATGGCCATGTCTGAACTGGGGTTGTGGAGTGAGCTAAAGAATGATGATGGATTAAACCGAGATAAGTTGTCTGGGGGTGAGTGTTTGATTTGCTCAAACGCTCCGTCCATCATCCCCTTTGGTATCGCTTTGTTCGCCCTAAGTTGGCATGGTATGCCCAGACGTGGGTCCCTTGCTCACTTTGCCACTGGATTCAAGATAGCCTGGCTGATGAGGGTTATGAACCCGAAACCGGTCCCAGGATGCTTGCTTCCAGTCCAGGGAAGATATGGCTTGGCAGTTCGGGCTGGACTGTTACCATGAGGCACAGGGTCAGACTGATTTGCATATGGCCATGTCTGAACTGGGTTGGTGGTTTAGTGAGCTAAAGAATGATGATAGATTTAACCCAGATCAGTTGACTGGGGGTGAGTGTTTGATTTGCTCGAACGCTCCGTCCATCATCCCCTTTGGCATCGCATTGTTTGCTCTAAGTTGCTAAGTTGGCAGGGTATGCCCAGAAGTGGGTCCCTTGCCCACTTTGTCACTGGATTCAAGATAGCCTGGCTGATGAGGGTTATGAATCCGAAATCGGTCCCAGGATACTTGTTTCTGGTCCAGGGAAGACATGGCTTGGCAGTTCGGGCTGGACTGTTCCCATGAGGCACAGGGTCACACTGATTTGCATATGGCCATGTCTGAACTGGGGTGGTGGGGTGAGCTAAAGAATGATGATGGATTAAACCCAGATCAGTTGACTGGGGGTAAGTGTTTGTTTTGCTCAAACGCTCCGTCCATCATCCCCTTTGGTATTTCTTTGTTCGCCCTAAGTTGGCAGGGTATGCCCAGATGTGGGTCCCTTGCCCACTTTGCCACTGGATTCAAGATGGCCTGGCTGATGAGGGTTATGAATCCGAAACCGGTCCTAGGATGCTTGTTTCCGGTCCAGGGAAGACATGGCTTGGCAGTTCGGGTTGGACTGTTCCCATGAGGCACAGGGCAGACTGATTTGCATATGGCCATGTCTGAACTGGGGTGGTGGAGTGAGCTAAATAATGGTGATGGTTTAAACCCAGATCAGTTGACTGGAGGTGAGTGTTTGATTTGCTCAAACGCTCCGTCCATCATCCCCTTTGGTATCGCTTTGTTTGCCCTAAGTTGGCAGGGTATGCCCAGAAGTGGGTCCCTTGCCCACTTTGCCACTGGATTCAAGATAGCCTGGCTGATGAGGGTTATGAATCCGAAACCGGTCCCAGGATGCTTGTTTCCCTTCCAGGGAAGACATGGCTTGGCAGTTCGGGCTGGACTGTTCCCATGAGGCACAGGGTCAGACTGATTTGTATATGGCCATGTCTGAACTGGGGTGGTGGAGTGAGCTAAAGAATGATGACGGATTAAACCCAGATCAGTTGACTGGGGGTGAGTGTTTGTTTTGCTCAAACGCTCCGTCCATCATCCCCTTTGGTATTGCTATGTTCGCCCTAAGTTGGCAGGGTATGCCCAGACGTGGGTCCCTTGCCCACTTTGCCACTGGATTCAAGATAGCCTGGCTGATAAGGGTTATAAATCCGAAACCTGTCCCAGGATGCTTGTTTCCGGTCCAGGGAAGACATGGCTTGGCAGTTCGGGCTGGACTGTTTCCATGAGGCACAGGGTCAGACTGATTTGCATATGGCCATGTCTGAACTTGGGTGGTGGAGTGAGCTAAAGAATGATGATGGATTAAACTCAGATCAGTTGACCGGGGGTGAGTGTTTAATTTGCTCAAACGCTCCGTCCATCATCCCCTTTGGTATCGCTTTGTTCGCCTTAAGTTGGCAGGGTATGCCCAGACGTTGGTCTCTTGCTCACTTTGACACTGGATTCAAGATAGCCTGGCTGATGAGGGTTATGAACCCGAAACCAGTCCCAGGATGCTTGTTTCCGGTCCAGGAAAGACATGGCTTGGCAGTTCAGGCTGGATTGTTTCCATGAGGCACAGGGTCAGACTGATTTGCATATGGCCATCTGAACTGGGGTGGTGGAGTGAGCTAAAGAATGATGATGGATTAAACCCAGATCAGTTGACTGGGGGTGAGTGTTTGATTTGCTCAAACCCTCCGTCCATCATCCCCTTTGGTATCGCTTTGTTCGTCCTAAGTTGGCAGGCTATGCCCAGACGTAGGTCCCTTGCTCACTTTGCCACTGGATTCAAGATAGCCTGGCTGATGAGGGTTATGAACCCAAAACCGGTCCCAGGATGCTTGTTTCAGGTCCAGGGAAGACATGGCTTGGCAGTTCGGGCTGGACTATTCCCATGAGGCACAGTGTCAGACTGATTTGGATATGGCCATGTCTGAACTGGGGTGGTGGAGTGAGCTAAAGAATGATGATGGATTAAACCCAGATCAGTTGACTGGGGGTGAGTGTTTGATTTGCTCAAACACTCCATCCATCATCCCCTTTGGTATCGCTTAGTTTGCCCTAAGTTGGCAGGGTATGCCCAGACGTGGGTCCCTTGCTCACGTTGCCACTGGATTCAAGATAACCTGTCTGATGAGGGTTATGAACCCGAAACCAGTCCCAGGATGCTTGTTTCCGGTCCAGGGAAGACAAGGCTTGGCAGTTCGGGCTGGACTGTTCCCATGAGGCACAGGGTCAGACTGATTTGCATATTGCCATGTCTGAACTGGGGTGGTGGAGTGAGCTAAAGAATGATGAAGAAGTAAACCCAGATCAGTTGACTGGGGGTGAGTGTTTGTTTTGCTCAAACGCTCCGTCCATCATCCCCTTTGGTATCGCTTTGTTCGCCCTAAGTTGGCAGGGTATGCCCAGGTGTGGGTCCCTTGCCCACTTTGCCACTGGATTCAAGATAGCCTGGCTGATGAGGGTTATGAATCCGAAACCGGTCCGAGGATGCTTCTTTCCGGTCCAGGGAAGACATGGCTTGGCAGTTCGGGTTGGACTGTTCCCATGAGGCACAGGGTCAGACTGATTTGCATATGGCCATGTCTGAACTGGGGTGGTGGAGTGAGCTAAAGAATGATGATGGATTAAATCCAGATCAGTTGACTGGGGGTGAGTGTTTGATTTGCTCAAACACTCCATCCATCATCCCCTTTGGTATCGCTTAGTTTGCCCTAAGTTGGCAGGGTATGCCCAGACGTGGGTCCCTTGCTCACGTTGCCACTGGATTCAAGATAACCTGTCTGATGAGGGTTATGAACCCGAAACCAGTCCCAGGATGCTTGTTTCCGGTCCAGGGAAGACAAGGCTTGGCAGTTCGGGCTGGACTGTTCCCATGAGGCACAGGGTCAGACTGATTTGCATATTGCCATGTCTGAACTGGGGTGGTGGAGTGAGCTAAAGAATGATGAAGAATTAAACCCAGATCAGTTGACTGGGGGTGAGTGTTTGTTTTGCTCAAACGCTCCGTCCATCATCCCCTTTGGTATCGCTTTGTTCGCCCTAAGTTGGCAGGGTATGCCCAGGTGTGGGTCCCTTGCCCACTTTGCCACTGGATTCAAGATAGCCTGGCTGATGAGGGTTATGAATCCGAAACCGGTCCGAGGATGCTTCTTTCCGGTCCAGGGAAGACATGGCTTGGCAGTTCGGGTTGGACTGTTCCCATGAGGCACAGGGTCAGACTGATTTGCATATGGCCATGTCTGAACTGGGGTGGTGGAGTGAGCTAAAGAATGATGATGGATTAAATCCAGATCAGTTGACTGGGGGTGAGTGTTTGATTTGCTCAAACGCTCCGTCCATCATCCCGTTTGGTATCGCTTTGTTCGCCCTAAGTTGGCAGGGTATGTCCAGATGTGGGTCTCTTGCTCACTTTGCCACTGGATTCAAGATAGCCTGGCTGATGAGGGTTATGAACCTGAAACCGGTCCGAGGATGCTTGTTTCCGGTTCAGGGAAGACATGGATTGGCACTTCGGGCTGGACTGTTCCCATGACGCACAGGGTCAGACTGATTTGCATATGGCCATGTCTGACCTGGGGTGGTGGAGTGAGCTAAAGAATGATGATGGATTAAACCCAGATCAGTTGACTGGGGTGAGTGTTTGATTTGCTCAAACCCTCCGTCCATCATTCCCTTTGGTATCACTTTGTTCGCCCTAAGTTGGCAGGGTATGCCCAGATGTGGGTCCCTTGCTCACTTTGCCACTGGATTCAAGATAGTCTGGCTGATGAGGATTATGAACCTGAAACGGGTCCCAGGATGCTTGTTTTCGGTCCAGAGAAGACATGGCCTTGCAGTTCTGGCTGGACTTTTCCCATGAGGCACAGGGTCAGACTGATTTGCATATGGCCATGTCTGAACTGGGGTGGTGGAGTGAGCTAAAGAATGATGATGGATTAAACCCAGATCAGTTGACTGGGGGTGAGTGTTTGATTTGCTCAAACGCTCCATCCATCATCCCGTTTGGTATCGCTTTGTTCGCCCTAAGTTGGCAGGGTATGTCCAGATGTTGGTCCCTTGCTCACTTTGCCACTGGATTTAAGATAGCCTGGCTGATGAGGGTTATGAACCTGAAACCGGTCCGAGGATGCTTGTTTCCAGTTCAGGGAAGACATGGATTGGCACTTCGGGCTGGACTGTTCCCATGAGGCACAGGGTCAGACTGATTTGCATATGGCCATGTCTGAACTGGGGTGGTGGAGTGAGCTAAAGAATGATGATGGATTAAACCCAGATCAGTTGACTGGGGGTGAGTGTTTGATTTGCTCAAACGCCCCGTCCATCATCCCCTTTGGTATCGCTTTGTTCGTCCTAAGTTGGCAGGCTATGCCCAGACGTAGGTCCCTTGCTCACTTTGCCACTGGATTCAAGATAGCCTGGCTGATGAGGGTTATGAACCCGAAACTGGTCCCAGTATGTTTGTATCCGGTCCAGGGAAGACATGGCTTGGCAGTTCGGGCTGGACTATTCCCATGAGGCACAGGGTCAGACTGATTTGCATATGGCCATGTCTGAACTGGGGTGGTGGAGTGAGCTAAAGAATGATGATGGATTAAACCCAGATCAGTTCACTGGGGGTGAGTGTTTGATTTGCTCAAACGCTCCATCCATTATCCCCTTTGGTATCGCTTTGTTTGCCCTAAGTTGGCAGGGTATGCCCAGACGTGGGTCCCTTGCTCACGTTGCCACTGGATTCAAGATAGCCTGTCTGATGAGGGTTATGAACCCGAAACCAGTCCCAGGATGCTTGTTTCCGGTCCAGGGAAGACAAGGCTTGGCAGTTCGGGCTGGACTGTTCCCATGAGGCACAGGGTCAGACTGATTTGCATATTGCCATGTCTGAACTGGGGTGGTGGAGTGAGCTAAAGAATGATGATGAATTAAACCCAGATCAGTTGACTGGGGGTGAGTGTTTGTTTTGCTCAAACGCTCCGTCCATCATCCCCTTTGGTATCGCTTTGTTCGCCCTAAGTTGGCAGGGTATGCCCAGGTGTGGGTCCCTTGCCCACTTTGCCACTGGATTCAAGATAGCCTGGCTGATGAGGGTTATGAATCCGAAACCGGTCCGAGGATGCTTCTTTCCGGTCCAGGGAAGACATGGCTTGGCAGTTCGGGTTGGACTGTTCCCATGAGGCACAGGGTCACACTGATTTGCATATGGCCATGTCTGAACTGGGGTGGTGGAGTGAGCTAAAGAATGATGATGGATTAAACCCAGATCAGTTGACTGGGGTGAGTGTTTGATTTGCTCAAACCCTCCGTCCATCATTCCCTTTGGTATCGCTTTGTTTGCCCTAAGTTGGCAGGGTATGCCCAGACGTGGGTCCCTTGCTCACGTTGCCACTGGATTCAAGATAGCCTGTCTGATGAGGGTTATGAACCCGAAACCAGTCCCAGGATGCTTGTTTCCGGTCCAGGGAAGACAAGGCTTGGCAGTTCGGGCTGGACTTTTCCCATGAGGCACAGGGTCAGACTGATTTGCATATGGCCATGTCTGAACTGGGGTGGTGGAGTGAGCTAAAGAATGATGATGGATTAAACCCATATCAGTTGACTGGGGCTGAGTGTTTGATTTGCTCAAACGCTCCGTCCATCATCCCGCTTGGTATCGCTTTGTTCGCCCTAAGTTGGCAGGGTATGTCCAGATGTGGGTCCCTTGCTCACTTTGCCACTGGATTCAAGATAGCCTGGCTGATGAGGGTTATGAACCTGAAACCGGTCCGAGGATGCTTGTTTCCGGTTCAGGGAAGACATGGATTGGCACTTCGGGCTGGACTGTTCCCATGACGCACAGGGTCAGACTGATTTGCATATGGCCATGTCTGACCTGGGGTGGTGGAGTGAGCTAAAGAATGATGATGGATTAAACCCAGATCAGTTGACTGGGGGTGAGTGTTTGATTTGCTCAAACGCTCCGTCCATCATCCCCTTTGGTATCGCTTTGTTCGTCCTAAGTTGGCAGGCTATGCCCAGACATAGGTCCCTTGCTCACTTTGCCACTGGATTTAAGATAGCCT
This sequence comes from Triturus cristatus, assembly GCF_964204655.1. Lineage (NCBI taxonomy): Eukaryota > Metazoa > Chordata > Amphibia > Caudata > Salamandridae > Triturus > Triturus cristatus. The sequence goes on from NC_140579.1 coordinate 535,920,748, forward strand.
GGCTGATGAGGGTTATGAACCCAAAACCGGTCCCAGGATGCTTGTTTCAGGTCCAGGGAAGACATGGCTTGGCAGTTCGGGCTGGACTGTTCCCATGAGGCACAGGGTCATACTGATTTGCATATGGCCATGTCTGAACTGGGGTGGTGGAGTGAGCTAAAGAATGATGATGGATTAAACCCAGATCAGTTGACTGGGGGTGAATGTTTGATTTGCTCAAACGCTCCATCCATCATCCCCTTTGTTATCTCTTTTTTTGCCCTAAGTTGGCAGGGTATGCCCAGACGTGGGTCCCTTGCTCACTTTGCCACTGGATTCAAGATAGCCTGTCTGATGAGGGTTATGAACCCGAAACCAGTCCCAGGATGCTTGTTTCCGGTCCAGGGAAGAAAAGGCTTGGCAGTTCGGGCTGGACTGTCCCCATGAGGCACAGGGTCAGACTGATTTGCATATTGCCATGTCTGAACTGGGGTGGTGGAGTGAGCTAAAGAATGATGATGGATTAAACCCAGATCAGTTGACTGGGGGTGAGTGTTTGTTTTGCTCAAACGCTCCGTCCATCATCCCCTTTGGTATCGCGTTGTTCGCCCTAAGTTGGCAGGGTATGCCCAGATGTGGGTCCCTTGCACACTTTGCCACTGGATTCAAGATAGCCTGGCTGATGAGGGTTATGAATCCGAAACCGGTCCGAGGATGCTTCTTTCCGGTCCAGGGAAGACATGGCTTGGCAGTTCGGGTTGGACTGTTCCCATGAGGCACAGGGTCACACTGATTTGCATATGGCCATGTCTGAACTGGGGTGGTGGAGTGAGTTAAAGAATGATGATGGATTAAACCCAGATCAGTTGACTGGGGTGAGTGTTTGATTTGCTCAAACCCTCCGTCCATCATTCCCTTTGGTATCACTTTGTTCGCCCTAAGTTGGCAGGGTATGCCCAGACGTGGGTCCCTTGCTCACTTTGCCACTGGATTCAAGATAGTCTGGCTGATGGGGGTTATGAACCCGAAACGGGTCCCCGGATGCTTGTTTTCGGTCCAGAGAAGACATGGCCTTGCAGTTCGGGCTGGACTTTTCCCATGAGGCACAGGGTCAGACTGATTTGCATATGGCCATGTCTGAACTGGGGTGGTGGAGTGAGCTAAAGAATGATGATGGATTAAACCCATATCAGTTGACTGGGGCTGAGTGTTTGATTTGCTCAAACGCTCCGTCCATCATCCCGCTTGGTATCGCTTTGTTCGCCCTAAGTTGGCAGGGTATGTCCAGATGTGGGTCCCTTGCTCACTTTGCCACTGGATTCAAGATAGCCTGGCTGATGAGGGTTATGAACCTGAAACCGGTCCGAGGATGCTTGTTTCCGGTTCAGGGAAGACATGGATTGGCACTTCGGGCTGGACTGTTCCCATGACGCACAGGGTCAGACTGATTTGCATATGGCCATGTCTGACCTGGGGTGGTGGAGTGAGCTAAAGAATGATGATGGATTAAACCCAGATCAGTTGACTGGGGGTGAGTGTTTGATTTGCTCAAACGCTCCGTCCATCATCCCCTTTGGTATCGCTTTGTTCGTCCTAAGTTGGCAGGCTATGCCCAGACGTAGGTCCCTTGCTCACTTTGCCACTGGATTTAAGATAGCCTGGCTGATGAGTGTTATGAACCCAAAACCGGTCCCAGGATGCTTGTTTCAGGTCCAGGGAAGACATGGCTTGGCAGTTCGGGCTGGACTGTTCCCATGAGGCACAGGGTCATACTGATTTGCACATGGCCATGTCTGAACTGGGGTGGTGGAGTGAGCTAAAGAATGATGATGGATTAAACCCAGATCAGTTGACTGGGGTAGAGTGTTTGATTTGCTCAAACGCTCCATCCATCATCCCCTTTGGTATCGCTTTTTTTGCCCTAAGTTGGCAGGGTATGCCCAGCCGTGGGTCCCTTGCTCACTTTGCCACTGGATTCATGATAGCCTGTCTGATGAGGGTTATGAACCCGAAACCAGTCCCAGGATGCTTGTTTCCGGTCCAGGGAAGAAAAGGCTTGGCAGTTCGGGCTGGACTGTCCCCATGAGGCACAGGGTCAGACTGATTTGCATATTGCCATGTCTGAACTGGGGTGGTGGAGTGAGCTAAAGAATGATGATGGATTAAACCCAGATCAGTTGACTGGGGGTGAGTGTTTGTTTTGCTCAAACGCTCCGTCCATCATCCCCTTTGGTATCGCGTTGTTCGCCCTAAGTTGGCAGGGTATGCCCAGATGTGGGTCCCTTGCTAACTTTGGCACTGGATTCAAGGTAGCCTGGCAGATGAGGGTTATGAACGCGAAACCCGTCCCAGGATGCTTGTTTCTGGTCCAGGGAAGACATGTCTTGGCAGTTCGGGCTGGACTGTTCCCATGAGGCACAGAGTCAGACTGATTTGCATATGGCCATGTCTGAACTGGGGTGGTGGAGTGAACTAAAGAATGATGATGGATTAAACCCAGATCAGTTGACTGGCGGTGAGTGTTTGATTTGCTCAAACGCTCCGTCCATCATCCCCTTTGGTATCGCTTTGTTCGCCATAAGTTGGCAGGGTATGCCCAGACGTGGGTCCCTTGCTCACTTTGCCACTGGATTCAAGATATCCTGGCTGATGTGAGTTACAACCCTAAACCGGTCCCAGGATGCTTGTTTCCGGTCCCGGGAAGACATGGCTTGGCAGTTCGGGCTGGACTGTTCCCATGAGGCCCAGGGTCAGACTGATTTTCATATGGCCATGTCTGAACTGGGGTTGTGGAGTGAGCTAAAGAATGATGATGGATTAAACCGAGATAAGTTGTCTGGGGGTGAGTGTTTGATTTGCTCAAACGCTCCGTCCATCATCCCCTTTGGTATCGCTTTGTTCGCCCTAAGTTGGCAGGGTATGCCCAGACGTGGGTCCCTTGCTCACTTTGCCACTGGATTCAAGATAGCCTGGCTGATGAGGGTTATGAACCCGAAACCGGTCCCAGGATGCTTGCTTCCAGTCCAGGGAAGACATGGCTTGGCAGTTCGGGCTGGACTGTTACCATGAGGCACAGGGTCCGACTGATTTGCATATGGCCATGTCTGAACTGGGGTGGTGGTTTAGTGAGCTAAAGAATGATGATAGATTTAACCCAGATCAGTTGACTGGGGGTGAGTGTTTGATTTGCTCGAACGCTCCGTCCATCATCCCCTTTGGCATCGCTTTGTTTGCTCTAAGTTGCTAAGTTGGCAGGGTATGCCCAGAAGTGGGTCCCTTGCCCACTTTGTCACTGGATTCAAGATAGCCTGGCTGATGAGGGTTATGAATCCAAAACAGGTCCCAGGATACTTGTTTCTGGTCCAGGGAAGACATGGCTTGGCAGTTCGGGCTGGACTGTTCCCATGAGGCACAGGGTCACACTGATTTGCATATGGCCATGTCTGAACTGGGGTGGTGGGGTGAGCTAAAGAATGATGATGGATTAAACCCAGATCAGTTGACTGGGGGTAAGTGTTTGTTTTGCTCAAACGCTCTGTCCATCATCCCCTTTGGTATTTCTTTGTTCGCCCTAAGTTGGCAGGGTATGCCCAGATGTGGGTCCCTTGCCCACTTTGCCACTGGATTCAAGATGGCCTGGCTGATGAGGGTTATGAATCCGAAACCGGTCCTAGGATGCTTGTTTCCGGTCCAGGGAAGACATGGCTTGGCAGTTCGGGTTGGACTGTTCCCATGAGGCACAGGGCAGACTGATTTGCATATGGCCATGTCTGAACTGGGGTGGTGGAGTGAGCTAAAGAATGGTGATGGTTTAAACCCAGATCAGTTGACTGGAGGTGAGTGTTTGATTTGCTCAAACGCTCCGTCCATCATCCCCTTTGGTATCGCTTTGTTCGCCCTAAGTTGGCAGGGTATGCCCAGACGTGGGTCCCTTGCTCACTTTGCCACTGGATTCAAGATAGCCTGGCTGATGGGGGTTATGAACCCGAAACCGGTCCCAGGATGCTTGTTTCCGGTCCAGAGAAGACTTGGCTTGGCAGTTCGGGCTGGACTTTTCCCATGAGGCACAGGGTCAGACTGATTTGCATATGGCCATGTCTGGACTGGGGTGGTGGAGTGAGCTAAAGAATGATGATGGATTAAACCCAGATCAGTTGCCTGGGGGTGAGTGTTTTTTATTTGCCCAAACGCTCCGTCTATCATCCCGTTTGGAATCGCTTTGTTTGCCCTAAGTTGGCAGGGTATGTACAGATGTGGGTCCCTTGCTCACTTTGCCACTGGATTCAAGATAGCCTGGCTGATGAGGGTTATGAATCTGAAACCGGTCCCAGGATGCTTGTTTCCGGTTCAGGGAAGACATGGATTGGCACTTCGGGCTGGACTGTTCCCATGAGGCACAGGGTCAGACTGATTTGCATATGGCCATGTCTGAACTGGGGTGGTGGAGTGAGCTAAAGAATGATGATGGATTAAACCCAGATCATTTGACCGGGGGTGAGTGTTTAATTTGCTCAAACGCTCCGTCCATCATCCCCTTTGGTATCGCTTTGTTCGCCTTAAGTTGGCAGGGTATGCCCAGACGTGGGTCCCTTGCTCACTTTGACACTGGATTCAAGATAGCCTGGCTGATGAGGGTTATGAACCCGAAACCGGTCCCAGGATGCTTGTTTCCGGTCCAGGAAAGACATGGCTTGGCAGTTCAGGCTGGACTGTTTCCATGAGGCACAGGGTCAGACTGATTTGCATATGGCCATGTCTGAACTGGGGTGGTGGAGTGAGCTAAAGAATGATGATTGATTAAACCCAGACCAGTTGACTGGGGGTGAGTGTTTGATTTGCTCAAATGCTCCGTCCATCATCCCCTTTAGTATTGATTTGTTCACCCTAAGTTGGCAGGGTATGCCCAGACGTGGGTCCCTTGATCACTTTGCCACTGGATTCAAGATAGTGTGGCTGATGAGGGTTATGAACCCAAAACTGGTCCCAGGATGCTTGTTTCCAGTCCAGGGAAGATATGGATTGGCAGTTCAGGCTGGATTGTTACCATGAGGCACACGGTCAGACTGATTTGCATATGGCCATGTCTGAACTGGGGTGGTGGTTTAGTGAGCTAAAGAATGATGATGGATTTAACCCAGATCAGTTGACTGGGGGTGAGTGTGTGATTTGCTCAAACACTCCGTCCATCATCCCCTTTGGTATCGCTTTGTTTGCCCTAAGTTGGCAGGGTATGCCCAGAAGTGGGTCCCTTGCCCACTTTGCCACTGGATTCAAGATAGCCTGGCTGATGAGGGTTATGAATCCGAAACCGGTCCAAGGATGCTTGTTTCCCTTCCAGGGAAGACATGGCTTGGCAGTTTGGGCTGGACTGTTACATTGAGGCACAGGGTCAGACTGATTTGCATATGGCCATGTCTGAACTGGGGTGGTGGTTTAGTGAGCTAAAGAATGATGATGGATTTAACCCAGATCAGTTGACTGGGGGTGAGTGTTTGATTTGCTCGAACGCTCCGTCCATCATCCCCTTTGGTATCGCTTTGTTTGCCCTAAGTTGGCAGGGTATGCCCAGAAGTGGGTCCCTTGCCCACTTTGTCACTGGATTCAAGATAGCCTGGCTGATGAGGGTTATGAATCCGAAACCGGTCCCAGGATACTTGTTTCTGGTCCAGGGAAGACATGGCTTGGCAGTTCGGGCTGGACTGTTCCCATGAGGCACAGGGTCAGACTGATTTGCATATGGCCATGTCTGAACTGGGGTGGTGGAGTGAGCTAAAGAATGATGATGGATTAAACCCAGATCAGTTGACTGGGGGTGAGTGTTTGTTTTGCTCAAACGTTCCGTCCATCATCCCCTTTAGTATTTCTTTGTTCGCCCTAAGTTGGCAGGGTATGCCCAGGTGTGGGTCCCTTGCCCACTTTGCCACTGGATTCAAGATGGCCTGGCTGATGAGGGTTATGAATCCGAAACCGGTCCCAGGATGCTTGTTTCCGGTCCAGGGAAGACATGGCTTGGCAGTTCGGGTTGGACTGTTCCCATGAGGCACAGGGCAGACTGATTTGCATATGGCCCTGTCTGAACTGGGGTGGTGGAGTGAGCTAAAGAATGGTGATGGTTAAAACCCAGATCATTTGACTGTGGGTGAGTTTTTGATTTGCTCAAACGCTCCGTCCATCATCCCCTTTGGTATCGCTTTGTTCGCCCTAAGTTGGCAGGGTATGCCCAGACGTGGGTCCCTTGCTCACTTTGCCATTGGATTCAAGATAGCCTGGCTGATGAGGGTTATGAACCCGAAACGGGTCCCAGGATGCTTGTTTCCGGTCCAGAGAAGACATGGCTTGGCAGTTCGGGCTGGACTTTTCCCATGAGGCACAGGGTCAGACTGATTTGCATATGGCCATGTCTGAACTGGGGTGGTGGAGTGAGCTAAAGAATGATTATGGATTAAACCCAGATCAGTTGACCGGGGGTGAGTGTTTAATTTGCTCAAACGCTCCGTCCATCATTCCCTTTGGTATCGCTTTTTTCGCCTTAAGTTGGCAGGGTATGCCCAGACGTGGGTCCCTTGCTCACTTTGACACTGGATACAAGATAGCCTGGCTGATTAGGGTTATGAACCCGAAACCGGTCCCAGGATGCTTGTTTCCGGTCCAGCAAAGACATGGCTTGGCAGTTCAGGCTGGACTGTTTCCATGAGGCACAGGGTCAGACTGATTTGCATATGGCCATGTCTGAACTGGGGTGGTGGAGTGAGCTAAAGAATGATGATTGATTAAACCCAGACCAGTTGACTGGGGGTGAGTGTTTGATTTGCTCAAATGCTCCGTCCATCATCCCCTTTAGTATCGATTTGTTCGCCCTAAGTTGGCAGGGTATGCCCAGACGTGGGTCCCTTGATCACTTTGCCACTGGATTCAAGATAGTGTGGCTAATGAGGGTTATGAACCCAAAACTGGTCCCAGGATGCTTGTTTCCAGTCCAGGGAAGACATGGATTGGCAGTGTAGGCAGGACTGTTACCATGAGGCACAGGGGCAGACTGATTTGCATATGGCCATGTCTGAACTGGGGTGGTGGAGTGAGATAAAGAATGATGATGGATTTAACCCAGATCAGTTGACTGGGGGTGAGTGTGTGATTTGCTCAAACGCTCCGTCCATCATCCCCTTTGGTATCGCTTTGTTTGCCCTAAGTTGGCAGGGTATGCCCAGAAGTGGGTCCCTTGCCCACTTTGCCACTGGATTCAAGATAGCCTGGCTGATGAGGGTTATGAATCCGAAACCGGTCCCAGGATGCTTGTTTCCCTTCCAGGGAAGACATGGCCTGGCAGTTCGGGCTGGACTGTTCCCATGAGGCACAGGGTCAGACTGATTTGTATATGGCCATGTCTGAACTGGGGTGGTGGAGTGAGCTAAAGAATGATGACGGATTAAACCCAGATCAGTTGACTGGGGGTGAGTGTTTGTTTTGCTCAAACGCTCCGTCCATCATCCCCTTTGGTATTGCTATGTTCGCCCTAAGTTGGCAGGGTATGCCCAGACGTGGGTCCCTTGCCCACTTTGCCACTGGATTCAAGATAGCCTTGCTGATGAGGGTTATAGATCCGAAACCTGTCCCAGGATGCTTGTTTCCGGTCCAGGGAAGACATGGCTTGGCAGATCGGGCTGGACTGTTCCCATGAGGCACAGGGTCAGACTGATTTGCATATGGCCATGTCTGAACTTGGGTGGTGGAGTGAGCTAAAGAATGATGATGGATTAAACTCAGATCAGTTGACCGGAGGTGAGTGTTTAATTTGCTCAAACGCTCCGTCCATCATCCCCTTTGGCATCGCTTTGTTCGCCTTAAGTTGGCAGGGTATGCCCAGACGTGGGTCTCTTGCTCACTTTGACACTGGATTCAAGATAGCCTGGCTGATGAGGGTTATGAACCCGAAACCAGTCCCAGGATGCTCGTTTCCGGTCCAGGAAAGACATGGCTTGGCAGTTCAGGCTGGACTGTTTCCATGAGGCACAGGGTCAGACTGATTTGCATATGGCCATCTGAACTGGGGTGGTGGAGTGAGCTAAAGAATGATGATGGATTAAACCCAGATCAGTTGACTGGGGTGAGTGTTTGATTTGCTCAAACCCTCCGTCCATCATCTCCTTTGGTATCGCTTTGTTCGCCCTAAGTTGGCAGGTTATGCCCAGACGTGGGTCCCTTGCTCACTTTGCCACTGGATTCAAGATAGCCTGGCTGATGAGGGTTATAATCCCAAAACCGGTCCCAGGATGCTTGTTTTCGGTCCAGAGAAGACATGGCTTGGCAGTTCGGGCTGGACTTTTTCCATGAGGCATAGGGTCAGACTGATTTGCATATGGCCATGTCTGAACTGGGGTGGTGGAGTGAGCTAAAGAATGACGATGGATTAAACCCAGATCAGTTGACTGGGGGTGAGTGTTTGATTTGCTCAAACGCTCCGTCCATCATCCCCTTTGGTATCGCTTTGTTCGTCCTAAGTTGGCAGGGTATGCCCAGATGTGGGTCCCTTGCTCACTTTGCCACTGGATTCAAGATAGCCTGGCTGATGAGGGTTATGAACCCGAAACCGGTCCCAGGATGCTTGTTTCCGGTCCAGGAAAGACATGGCTTGGCAGTTTGGGCTGGACTATTCCCATGAGGCACAGGGTCAGACGGATATGCATATCGCTATGTCTGACCTGGGGTGGTGGAGTGAGCTAAATAATGATGATGGATTAAACCCAGATCAATTGACTGGGGGTGAGTGTTTGATTTGCTCAAACACTCCGTCCATCATCCCCTTTCGTATCGCTTTGTTCGCCCTAAGTTGGCAGGGTATGCCCAGACGTGGGTCCCTTGCTCACTTTGCCACTGGATTCAAGATAGCCTGGCTGATGAGGGTTATGAACCCGAAACCGGTCCCAGGATGCTTGTTTCCTGTCCAGGGAAGACATGGCGTGGCAGTTCGGGCTGGGCTGTTACCATGAGGCACAGGGTCAGACTGATTTGCATATGGCCATGTCTGAACTGGGGTGGTGGTTTAGTGAGCTAAAGAATGATGATGGATTTAACCCAGATCAGTTGTCTGGGGTGAGTGTTTGATTTGCTCAAACGCTCCGTCCATCATCCCCTTTGGTATCGCTTTGTTCGCCCTAAGTTGGCAGGGTATGCCCAGACGTGGGTCCCTTGCCCACTTTGCCACTGGATTCAAGATAGCCTGGCTGATGAGGGTTATGAACCCAAGAACGGTCCCAGGATGCTTGTTTGCAGTCCAGGGAAGACATGGCTTGTCAGTTCGGGCTGTACTGTTACCATGAGGCACAGGGTCAGACTGATTTGCATATGGCCATGTCTGAACTGGGGTGGTGGTTTAGTGAGATAAAGAATGATGATGGATTTAACCCAGATCAGTTGACTGGGGGTGAGTGTTTGATTTGCTCAAACGCTCCGTCCATCATCCCCTTTGGTATCGCTTTGTTTGCCCTAAGTTGGCAGGGTATTCCCAGAAGTTGGTCCCTTGCCCACTTTGTCACTGGATTCAAGATAGCCTGGCTGATGAGGGTTATGAATCCGAAACCGGTCCCAGGATGCTTGTTTCTGTTCCAGGGAAGACATGGCTTGGCAGTTCGGGCTGGACTGTTCCCATGAGGCACAGGGTCAGACTGATATGCATATGGCCATGTCTGAACTGGGGTGGTGGAGTGAGCTAAAGAATGATGATGAATTAAACCCAGATCAGTTGACTGGGGGTGAGTGTTTGTTTTGCTCAAACGCTCCGTCCATCATCCCCTTTGGTATCGCTTTGTTCGCCCTAAGTTGGCAGGGTATGCCCAGGTGTGGGTCCCTTGCCCACTTTGCCACTGGATTCAAGATAGCCTGGCTGATGAGGGTTATGAATCCGAAACCGGTCCGAGGATGCTTCTTTCCGGTCCAGGGAAGACATGGCTTGGCAGTTCGGGTTGGACTGTTCCCATGAGGCACAGGGTCAGAGTGATTTGCATATGGCCATGTCTGAACTGGGGTGGTGGAGTGAGCTAAAGAATGATGATGGATTAAACCCAGATCAGTTGACTGGGGTGAGTGTTTGATTTGCTCAAACCCTCCGTCCATCATTCCCTTTGGTATCACTTTGTTCGCCCTAAGTTGGCAGGGTATGCCCAGACGTGGGTCCCTTGCTCACTTTGCCACTGGATTCAAGATAGTCTGGCTGATGAGGGTTATGAACCCGAAACGGGTCCCAGGATGCTTGTTTTCGGTCCAGAGAAGACATGGCCTTGCAGTTCAGGCTCGACTTTTCCCATGAGGCACAGGGTCAGACTGATTTGCATATGGCCATGTCTGAACTGGGGTGGTGGAGTGAGCTAAAGAATGATGATGGATTAAACCCAGATCAGTTGACTGGGGGTGAGTGTTTGATTTGCTCAAACGCTCCATCCATCATCCCGTTTGGTATCGCTTTGTTCGCCCTAAGTTGGCAGGGTATGTCCAGATGTGGGTCCCTTGCTCACTTTGCCACTGGATTCAAGATAGCCTGGCTGATGAGGGTTATGAACCTGAAACCGGTCCGAGGATGCTTGTTTCCGGTTCAGGGAAGACATGGATTGGCACTTCGGGCTGAACTGTTCCCATGACGCACAGGGTCAGACTGATTTGCATATGGCCATGTCTGAACTGGGGTGGTGGTGTGAGCTAAAGAATGATGATGGATTAAACCCAGATCAGTTGACTGGGGGTGAGTGTTTGATTTGCTCAAACGCTCCGTCCATCATCCCCTTTGGTATCGCTTTGTTCGCCCTAAGTAGGCAGGGTATGCCCAGACGTGGGTCCCTTGCTCACTTTGCCACTGGATTCAAGATAGCCTGGCTGATGTGAGTTACAACACTAAACCGGTCCCAGGATGCTTGTTTCCGGTCCCGGGAAGACATGGCTTGGCAGTTCGGGCTGGACTGTTCCCATGAGGCACAGGGTCAGACTGATTTTCATATGGCCATGTCTGAACTGGGGTGGTGGAGTGAGCTAAAGAATGATGATGGATTAAACTGAGATAAGTTGTCTGGGGGTGAGTGTTTGATTTGCTCAAACGCTCCGTCCATCATCCCCTTTTGTATCGCTTTGTTCGCCCTAAGTTGGCAGGGTATGCCCAGACGTGGGTCCCTTGCTCACTTTGCCACTGGATTCAAGATAGCCTGGCTGATGAGGGTTATGAACCCGAAACCGGTCCCAGGATGCTTGCTTCCAGTCCAGGGAAGACATGGCTTGGCAGTTCGGGCTGGACTGTTACCCTGAGGCACAGGGTCAGACTGATTTTCATATGGCCATGTCTGAACTGGGGTGGTGGTTTAGTGAGCTAAAGAATGATGATGGATTAAACCCAGATCAGTTGACTGGGGGTGAGTGTTTGATTTGCTCAAACGCTCCGTCCATCATCCCCTTTGGTATCGCTTTGTTCGTCCTAAGTTGGCAGGGTATGCCCAGACGTAGGTCCCTTGCTCACTTTGCCACTGGATTCAAGATAGCCTGGCTGATGAGGGTTATGAACCTGAAACCGGTCCCAGGATGCTTGTTTCAGGTCCAGGGAAGACATGTCTTGGCAGTTCGGGCTGGACTGTTCCAATGAGGCACAGGGTCAGACTGATTTGCATATGGCCATGTCTGAACTGGGGTGGTGGAGTGAGCTAAAGAATGATGTTGGATTAAACCCAGATCAGTTGACTTGGGGTGAGTGTTTGATTTGCTCAAACGCTCCATCCATCATCCCCTTTGGTATCGCTTTGTTTGCCCTAAGTTGGCAGGGTATGCCCAGACGTGGGTCCCTTGCTCACTTTGCCACTGGATTCAAGATAGCCTGTCTGATGAGGGTTATGAACCCGAAACCAGTCCCAGGATGCTTGTTTCCGGTCCAGGGAAGACAAGGCTTTGCAGTTCGGGCTAGACTGTTCCCATGAGGCACAGGGTCAGACTGATTTGCATATTGCCATGTCTGAACTGGGGTGGTGGAGTGAGCTAAAGAATGATGATGGATTAAACCCAGATCAGTTGACTGGGGGTGAGTGTTTGTTTTGCTCAAACGCTCCGTCCATCATCCCCTTTGGTATCGCGTTGTTCGCCCTAAGTTGGCAGGGTATGCCCAGATGTGGGTCCCTTGCTAACTTTGGCACTGGATTCAAATAGCCTGGCAGATGAGGGTTATGAACGTGAAACCGGTCCCAGGATGCTTGTTTCTGGTCCAGGGAAGACATGGCTTGGCAGTTCGGGCTGGACTGTTCCCATGAGGCACAGAGTCAGACTGATTTGCATATGGCCATGTCTGAACTGGGGTGGTGGTGTGAGCTAAAGAATGATGATGGATTAAACCCAGATCAGTTGACTGGGGGTGAGTGTTTGATTTGCTCAAACGCTCCGTCCATCATCCCCTTTGGTATCGCTTTGTTCGCCCTAAGTAGGCAGGGTATGCCCAGACGTGGGTCCTTTGCTCACTTTGCCACTGGATTCAAGATAGCCTGGCTGATGTGAGTTACAACACTAAACCGGTCCCAGGATGCTTGTTTCCGGTCCCGGGAAGACATGGCTTGGCAGTTCGGGCTGGACTGTTCCCATGAGGCACAGGGTCAGACTGATTTTCATATGGCCATGTCTGAACTGGGGTGGTGGAGTGAGCTAAAGAATGATGATGGATTAAACCGAGATAAGTTGTCTGGGGGTGAGTGTTTGATTTGCTCAAACGCTCCGTCCATCATCCCCTTTTGTATCGCTTTGTTCGCCCTAAGTTGGCAGGGTATGCCCAGACGTGGGTCCCTTGCTCACTTTGCCACTGGATTCAAGATAGCCTGGCTGATGAGGGTTATGAACCCGAAACCGGTCCCAGGATGCTTGCTTCCAGTCCAGGGTAGACATGGCTTGTCAGTTCGGGCTGGACTGTTCCCATGAGGCACAGGGTCAGACTGATTTGCATATGGCCATGTCTGAACTGGGGTGGTGGTTTAGTGAGCTAAAGAATGATGATGGATTTAACCCAGATCAGTTGACTGGGGGTGAGTGTTTAATTTGCTCGAACGCTCCGTCCATCATCCCCTTTGGTATCGCTTTGTTTGCCCTAAGTTGGCAGGGTATGCCCAGAAGTGGGTCCCTTGCCCACTTTGTCACTGGATTCAAGTTAGCCTGGCTGATGAGGGTTATGAATCCGAAACCGGTCCCAGGATACTTGTTTCTGGTCCAGGGAAGACATGGCTTGGCAGTTCGGGCTGGACTGTTCCCATGAGGCACAGGGTCAGACTGATTTGCATATGGCCATGTCTGAACTGGGGTGGTGAAGTAAGCTAAAGAATGATGATGGATTAAACCCAGATCAGTTGACTGGGGGTGAGTGTTTGTTTTGCTCAAACGCTCCGTCCATCATCCCCTTTGGTATTTCTTTGTTCGCCCTAAGTTGGCAGGGTATGCCCAGGTGTGGGTCCCTTTCCCACTTTGCCACTGGATTCAAGATGGCCTGGCTGATGAGGGTTATGAATCCGAAACCGGTCCCAGGATGCTTGTTTCCGGTCCAGGGAAGACATGGCTTGGCAGTTCGGGTTGGACTGTTCCCATGAGGCACAGGGCAGACTGATTTGCATATGGCCATGTCTGAACTGGGGTGGTGGTTTAGTGAGCTAAAGAATGATGATGGATTAAACCCAGATCAGTTGACTGGGGTGAGTGTTTGATTTGCTCAAACCCTCCGTCCATCATTCCCTTTGGTATCACTTTGTTCGCCCTAAGTTGGCAGGGTATGCCCAGACGTGGGTCCCTTGCTCACTTTGCCACTGGATTCAAGATAGTCTGGCTGATGAGGGTTATGAACCCGAAACGGGTCCCAGGATGCTTGTTTTCGGTCCAGAGAAGACATGGCCTTGCAGTTCGGGCTCGACTTTTCCCATGAGGCACAGGGTCAGACTGATTTGCATATGGCCATGTCTGAACTGGGGTGGTGGAGTGAGCTAAAGAATGATGATGGATTAAACCCAGATCAGTTGACTGGGGGTGAGTGTTTGATTTGCTCAAACGCTCCGTCCATCATCCCGTTTGGTATCGCTTTGTTCGCCCTAAGTTGGCAGGGTATGTCCAGATGTGGGTCCCTTGCTCACTTTGCCACTGGATTCAAGATAGCCTGGCTGATGAGGGTTATGAACCTGAAACCGGACCCAGGATGCTTGTTTCAGGTCCAGGGAAGACATGGCTTGGCAGTTCGGGCTGGACTGTTCCCATGAGGCACAGGGTCAGACTGATTTGCATATGGCCATGTCTGAACTGGGGTGGTGGAGTGAGCTAAAGAATGATGATTGATTAAACCCAGACCAGTTGACTGGGGGTGAGTGTTTGATTTGCTCAAATGCTCCGTCCATCATCCCCTTTAGTATCGATTTGTTCGCCCTAAGTTGGCAGGGTATGCCCAGACGTGGGTCCCTTGATCACTTTGCCACTGGATTCAAGATAGTGTGGCTAATGAGGGTTATGAACCCAAAACTGGTCCCAGGATGCTTGTTTCCAGTCCAGGGAAGACATGGATTGGCAGTGTAGGCAGGACTGTTACCATGAGGCACAGGGGCAGACTGATTTGCATATGGCCATGTCTGAACTGGGGTGGTGGAGTGAGATAAAGAATGATGATGGATTTAACCCAGATCAGTTGACTGGGGGTGAGTGTGTGATTTGCTCAAACGCTCCATCCATCATCCCCTTTGGTATCGCTTTGTTTGCCCTAAGTTGGCAGGGTATGCCCAGAAGTGGGTCCCTTGCCCACTTTGCCACTGGATTCAAGATAGCCTGGCTGATGAGGGTTATGAATCCGAAACCGGTCCCAGGATGCTTGTTTCCCTTCCAGGGAAGACATGGCCTGGCAGTTCGGGCTGGACTGTTCCCATGAGGCACAGGGTCAGACTGATTTGTATATGGCCATGTCTGAACTGGGGTGGTGGAGTGAGCTAAAGAATGATGACGGATTAAACCCAGATCAGTTGACTGGGGGTGAGTGTTTGTTTTGCTCAAACGCTCCGTCCATCATCCCCTTTGGTATTGCTATGTTCGCCCTAAGTTGGCAGGGTATGCCCAGACGTGGGTCCCTTGCCCACTTTGCCACTGGATTCAAGATAGCCTTGCTGATGAGGGTTATAGATCCGAAACCTGTCCCAGGATGCTTGTTTCCGGTCCAGGGAAGACATGGCTTGGCAGATCGGGCTGGACTGTTCCCATGAGGCACAGGGTCAGACTGATTTGCATATGGCCATGTCTGAACTTGGGTGGTGGAGTGAGCTAAAGAATGATGATGGATTAAACTCAGATCAGTTGACCGGAGGTGAGTGTTTAATTTGCTCAAACGCTCCGTCCATCATCCCCTTTGGCATCGCTTTGTTCGCCTTAAGTTGGCAGGGTATGCCCAGACGTGGGTCTCTTGCTCACTTTGACACTGGATTCAAGATAGCCTGGCTGATGAGGGTTATGAACCCGAAACCAGTCCCAGGATGCTCGTTTCCGGTCCAGGAAAGACATGGCTTGGCAGTTCAGGCTGGACTGTTTCCATGAGGCACAGGGTCAGACTGATTTGCATATGGCCATCTGAACTGGGGTGGTGGAGTGAGCTAAAGAATGATGATGGATTAAACCCAGATCAGTTGACTGGGGTGAGTGTTTGATTTGCTCAAACCCTCCGTCCATCATCTCCTTTGGTATCGCTTTGTTCGCCCTAAGTTGGCAGGTTATGCCCAGACGTGGGTCCCTTGCTCACTTTGCCACTGGATTCAAGATAGCCTGGCTGATGAGGGTTATAATCCCGAAACCGGTCCCAGGATGCTTGTTTTCGGTCCAGAGAAGACATGGCTTGGCAGTTCGGGCTGGACTTTTTCCATGAGGCATAGGGTCAGACTGATTTGCATATGGCCATGTCTGAACTGGGGTGGTGGAGTGAGCTAAAGAATGACGATGGATTAAACCCAGATCAGTTGACTGGGGGTGAGTGTTTGATTTGCTCAAACGCTCCGTCCATCATCCCCTTTGGTATCGCTTTGTTCGTCCTAAGTTGGCAGGGTATGCCCAGATGTGGGTCCCTTGCTCACTTTGCCACTGGATTCAAGATAGCCTGGCTGATGAGGGTTATGAACCCGAAACCGGTCCCAGGATGCTTGTTTCCGGTCCAGGAAAGACATGGCTTGGCAGTTTGGGCTGGACTATTCCCATGAGGCACAGGGTCAGACGGATATGCATATCGCTATGTCTGACCTGGGGTGGTGGAGTGAGCTAAATAATGATGATGGATTAAACCCAGATCAATTGACTGGGGGTGAGTGTTTGATTTGCTCAAACACTCCGTCCATCATCCCCTTTCGTATCGCTTTGTTCGCCCTAAGTTGGCAGGGTATGCCCAGACGTGGGTCCCTTGCTCACTTTGCCACTGGATTCAAGATAGCCTGGCTGATGAGGGTTATGAACCCGAAACCGGTCCCAGGATGCTTGTTTCCTGTCCAGGGAAGACATGGCTTGGCAGTTCGGGCTGGGCTGTTACCATGAGGCACAGGGTCAGACTGATTTGCATATGGCCATGTCTGAACTGGGGTGGTGGTTTAGTGAGCTAAAGAATGATGATGGATTTAACCCAGATCAGTTGTCTGGGGTGAGTGTTTGATTTGCTCAAACGCTCCGTCCATCATCCCCTTTGGTATCGCTTTGTTCGCCCTAAGTTGGCAGGGTATGCCCAGACGTGGGTCCCTTGCCCACTTTGCCACTGGATTCAAGATAGCCTGGCTGATGAGGGTTATGAACCCAAGAACGGTCCCAGGATGCTTGTTTGCAGTCCAGGGAAGACATGGCTTGTCAGTTCGGGCTGTACTGTTACCATGAGGCACAGGGTCAGACTGATTTGCATATGGCCATGTCTGAACTGGGGTGGTGGTTTAGTGAGATAAAGAATGATGATGGATTTAACCCAGATCAGTTGACTGGGGGTGAGTGTTTGATTTGCTCAAACGCTCCGTCCATCATCCCCTTTGGTATCGCTTTGTTTGCCCTAAGTTGGCAGGGTATTCCCAGAAGTTGGTCCCTTGCCCACTTTGTCACTGGATTCAAGATAGCCTGGCTGATGAGGGTTATGAATCCGAAACCGGTCCCAGGATGCTTGTTTCTGTTCCAGGGAAGACATGGCTTGGCAGTTCGGGCTGGACTGTTCCCATGAGGCACAGGGTCAGACTGATATGCATATGGCCATGTCTGAACTGGGGTGGTGGAGTGAGCTAAAGAATGATGATGAATTAAACCCAGATCAGTTGACTGGGGGTGAGTGTTTGTTTTGCTCAAACGCTCCGTCCATCATCCCCTTTGGTATCGCTTTGTTCGCCCTAAGTTGGCAGGGTATGCCCAGGTGTGGGTCCCTTGCCGCTTTGCCACTGGATTCAAGATAGCCTGGCTGATGAGGGTTATGAATCCGAAACCGGTCCGAGGATGCTTCTTTCCGGTCCAGGGAAGACATGGCTTGGCAGTTCGGGTTGGACTGTTCCCATGAGGCACAGGGTCAGAGTGATTTGCATATGGCCATGTCTGAACTGGGGTGGTGGAGTGAGCTAAAGAATGATGATGGATTAAACCCAGATCAGTTGACTGGGGTGAGTGTTTGATTTGCTCAAACCCTCCGTCCATCATTCCCTTTGGTATCACTTTGTTCGCCCTAAGTTGGCAGGGTATGCCCAGACGTGGGTCCCTTGCTCACTTTGCCACTGGATTCAAGATAGTCTGGCTGATGAGGGTTATGAACCCGAAACGGGTCCCAGGATGCTTGTTTTCGGTCCAGAGAAGACATGGCCTTGCAGTTCAGGCTCGACTTTTCCCATGAGGCACAGGGTCAGACTGATTTGCATATGGCCATGTCTGAACTGGGGTGGTGGAGTGAGCTAAAGAATGATGATGGATTAAACCCAGATCAGTTGACTGGGGGTGAGTGTTTGATTTGCTCAAACGCTCCGTCCATCATCCCGTTTGGTATCGCTTTGTTCGCCCTAAGTTGGCAGGGTATGTCCAGATGTGGGTCCCTTGCTCACTTTGCCACTGGATTCAAGATAGCCTGGCTGATGAGGGTTATGAACCTGAAACCGGTCCGAGGATGCTTGTTTCCGGTTCAGGGAAGACATGGATTGGCACTTCGGGCTGAACTGTTCCCATGACGCACAGGGTCAGACTGATTTGCATATGGCCATGTCTGAACTGGGGTGGTGGTGTGAGCTAAAGAATGATGATGGATTAAACCCAGATCAGTTGACTGGGGGTGAGTGTTTGATTTGCTCAAACGCTCCGTCCATCATCCCCTTTGGTATCGCTTTGTTCGCCCTAAGTAGGCAGGGTATGCCCAGACGTGGGTCCCTTGCTCACTTTGCCACTGGATTCAAGATAGCCTGGCTGATGTGAGTTACAACACTAAACCGGTCCCAGGATGCTTGTTTCCGGTCCCGGGAAGACATGGCTTGGCAGTTCGGGCTGGACTGTTCCCATGAGGCACAGGGTCAGACTGATTTTCATATGGCCATGTCTGAACTGGGGTGGTGGAGTGAGCTAAAGAATGATGATGGATTAAACTGAGATAAGTTGTCTGGGGGTGAGTGTTTGATTTGCTCAAACGCTCCGTCCATCATCCCCTTTTGTATCGCTTTGTTCGCCCTAAGTTGGCAGGGTATGCCCAGACGTGGGTCCCTTGCTCACTTTGCCACTGGATTCAAGATAGCCTGGCTGATGAGGGTTATGAACCCGAAACCGGTCCCAGGATGCTTGCTTCCAGTCCAGGGAAGACATGGCTTGGCAGTTCGGGCTGGACTGTTACCCTGAGGCACAGGGTCAGACTGATTTTCATATGGCCATGTCTGAACTGGGGTGGTGGTTTAGTGAGCTAAAGAATGATGATGGATTAAACCCAGATCAGTTGACTGGGGGTGAGTGTTTGATTTGCTCAAACGCTCCGTCCATCATCCCCTTTGGTATCGCTTTGTTCGTCCTAAGTTGGCAGGGTATGCCCAGACGTAGGTCCCTTGCTCACTTTGCCACTGGATTCAAGATAGCCTGGCTGATGAGGGTTATGAACCTGAAACCGGTCCCAGGATGCTTGTTTCAGGTCCAGGGAAGACATGTCTTGGCAGTTCGGGCTGGACTGTTCCAATGAGGCACAGGGTCAGACTGATTTGCATATGGCCATGTCTGAACTGGGGTGGTGGAGTGAGCTAAAGAATGATGTTGGATTAAACCCAGATCAGTTGACTTGGGGTGAGTGTTTGATTTGCTCAAACGCTCCATCCATCATCCCCTTTGGTATCGCTTTGTTTGCCCTAAGTTGGCAGGGTATGCCCAGACGTGGGTCCCTTGCTCACTTTGCCACTGGATTCAAGATAGCCTGTCTGATGAGGGTTATGAACCCGAAACCAGTCCCAGGATGCTTGTTTCCGGTCCAGGGAAGACAAGGCTTTGCAGTTCGGGCTAGACTGTTCCCATGAGGCACAGGGTCAGACTGATTTGCATATTGCCATGTCTGAACTGGGGTGGTGGAGTGAGCTAAAGAATGATGATGGATTAAACCCAGATCAGTTGACTGGGGGTGAGTGTTTGTTTTGCTCAAACGCTCCGTCCATCATCCCCTTTGGTATCGCGTTGTTCGCCCTAAGTTGGCAGGGTATGCCCAGATGTGGGTCCCTTGCTAACTTTGGCACTGGATTCAAATAGCCTGGCAGATGAGGGTTATGAACGTGAAACCGGTCCCAGGATGCTTGTTTCTGGTCCAGGGAAGACATGGCTTGGCAGTTCGGGCTGGACTGTTCCCATGAGGCACAGAGTCAGACTGATTTGCATATGGCCATGTCTGAACTGGGGTGGTGGTGTGAGCTAAAGAATGATGATGGATTAAACCCAGATCAGTTGACTGGGGGTGAGTGTTTGATTTGCTCAAACGCTCCGTCCATCATCCCCTTTGGTATCGCTTTGTTCGCCCTAAGTAGGCAGGGTATGCCCAGACGTGGGTCCTTTGCTCACTTTGCCACTGGATTCAAGATAGCCTGGCTGATGTGAGTTACAACACTAAACCGGTCCCAGGATGCTTGTTTCCGGTCCCGGGAAGACATGGCTTGGCAGTTCGGGCTGGACTGTTCCCATGAGGCACAGGGTCAGACTGATTTTCATATGGCCATGTCTGAACTGGGGTGGTGGAGTGAGCTAAAGAATGATGATGGATTAAACCGAGATAAGTTGTCTGGGGGTGAGTGTTTGATTTGCTCAAACGCTCCGTCCATCATCCCCTTTTGTATCGCTTTGTTCGCCCTAAGTTGGCAGGGTATGCCCAGACGTGGGTCCCTTGCTCACTTTGCCACTGGATTCAAGATAGCCTGGCTGATGAGGGTTATGAACCCGAAACCGGTCCCAGGATGCTTGCTTCCAGTCCAGGGTAGACATGGCTTGTCAGTTCGGGCTGGACTGTTCCCATGAGGCACAGGGTCAGACTGATTTGCATATGGCCATGTCTGAACTGGGGTGGTGGTTTAGTGAGCTAAAGAATGATGATGGATTTAACCCAGATCAGTTGACTGGGGGTGAGTGTTTAATTTGCTCGAACGCTCCGTCCATCATCCCCTTTGGTATCGCTTTGTTTGCCCTAAGTTGGCAGGGTATGCCCAGAAGTGGGTCCCTTGCCCACTTTGTCACTGGATTCAAGTTAGCCTGGCTGATGAGGGTTATGAATCCGAAACCGGTCCCAGGATACTTGTTTCTGGTCCAGGGAAGACATGGCTTGGCAGTTCGGGCTGGACTGTTCCCATGAGGCACAGGGTCAGACTGATTTGCATATGGCCATGTCTGAACTGGGGTGGTGAAGTGAGCTAAAGAATGATGATGGATTAAACCCAGATCAGTTGACTGGGGGTGAGTGTTTGTTTTGCTCAAACGCTCCGTCCATCATCCCCTTTGGTATTTCTTTGTTCGCCCTAAGTTGGCAGGGTATGCCCAGGTGTGGGTCCCTTTCCCACTTTGCCACTGGATTCAAGATGGCCTGGCTGATGAGGGTTATGAATCCGAAACCGGTCCCAGGATGCTTGTTTCCGGTCCAGGGAAGACATGGCTTGGCAGTTCGGGTTGGACTGTTCCCATGAGGCACAGGGCAGACTGATTTGCATATGGCCATGTCTGAACTGGGGTGGTGGTTTAGTGAGCTAAAGAATGATGATGGATTAAACCCAGATCAGTTGACTGGGGTGAGTGTTTGATTTGCTCAAACCCTCCGTCCATCATTCCCTTTGGTATCACTTTGTTCGCCCTAAGTTGGCAGGGTATGCCCAGACGTGGGTCCCTTGCTCACTTTGCCACTGGATTCAAGATAGTCTGGCTGATGAGGGTTATGAACCCGAAACGGGTCCCAGGATGCTTGTTTTCAGTCCAGAGAAGACATGGCCTTGCAGTTCGGGCTCGACTTTTCCCATGAGGCACAGGGTCAGACTGATTTGCATATGGCCATGTCTGAACTGGGGTGGTGGAGTGAGCTAAAGAATGATGATGGATTAAACCCAGATCAGTTGACTGGGGGTGAGTGTTTGATTTGCTCAAACGCTCCGTCCATCATCCCGTTTGGTATCGCTTTGTTCGCCCTAAGTTGGCAGGGTATGTCCAGATGTGGGTCCCTTGCTCACTTTGCCACTGGATTCAAGATAGCCTGGCTGATGAGGGTTATGAACCTGAAACCGGACCCAGGATGCTTGTTTCAGGTCCAGGGAAGACATGGCTTGGCAGTTCGGGCTGGACTGTTCCCATGAGGCACAGGGTCAGACTGATTTGCATATGGCCATGTCTGAACTGGGGTGGTGGAGTGAGCTAAAGAATGATGATTGATTAAACCCAGACCAGTTGACTGGGGGTGAGTGTTTGATTTGCTCAAATGCTCCGTCCATCATCCCCTTTAGTATCGATTTGTTCGCCCTAAGTTGGCAGGGTATGCCCAGACGTGGGTCCCTTGATCACTTTGCCACTGGATTCAAGATAGTGTGGCTAATGAGGGTTATGAACCCAAAACTGGTCCCAGGATGCTTGTTTCCAGTCCAGGGAAGACATGGATTGGCAGTGTAGGCAGGACTGTTACCATGAGGCACAGGGGCAGACTGATTTGCATATGGCCATGTCTGAACTGGGGTGGTGGAGTGAGATAAAGAATGATGATGGATTTAACCCAGATCAGTTGACTGGGGGTGAGTGTGTGATTTGCTCAAACGCTCCGTCCATCATCCCCTTTGGTATCGCTTTGTTTGCCCTAAGTTGGCAGGGTATGCCCAGAAGTGGGTCCCTTGCCCACTTTGCCACTGGATTCAAGATAGCCTGGCTGATGAGGGTTATGAATCCGAAACCGGTCCCAGGATGCTTGTTTCCCTTCCAGGGAAGACATGGCCTGGCAGTTCGGGCTGGACTGTTCCCATGAGGCACAGGGTCAGACTGATTTGTATATGGCCATGTCTGAACTGGGGTGGTGGAGTGAGCTAAAGAATGATGACGGATTAAACCCAGATCAGTTGACTGGGGGTGAGTGTTTGTTTTGCTCAAACGCTCCGTCCATCATCCCCTTTGGTATTGCTATGTTCGCCCTAAGTTGGCAGGGTATGCCCAGACGTGGGTCCCTTGCCCACTTTGCCACTGGATTCAAGATAGCCTTGCTGATGAGGGTTATAGATCCGAAACCTGTCCCAGGATGCTTGTTTCCGGTCCAGGGAAGACATGGCTTGGCAGATCGGGCTGGACTGTTCCCATGAGGCACAGGGTCAGACTGATTTGCATATGGCCATGTCTGAACTTGGGTGGTGGAGTGAGCTAAAGAATGATGATGGATTAAACTCAGATCAGTTGACCGGAGGTGAGTGTTTAATTTGCTCAAACGCTCCGTCCATCATCCCCTTTGGCATCGCTTTGTTCGCCTTAAGTTGGCAGGGTATGCCCAGACGTGGGTCTCTTGCTCACTTTGACACTGGATTCAAGATAGCCTGGCTGATGAGGGTTATGAACCCGAAACCAGTCCCAGGATGCTCGTTTCCGGTCCAGGAAAGACATGGCTTGGCAGTTCAGGCTGGACTGTTTCCATGAGGCACAGGGTCAGACTGATTTGCATATGGCCATCTGAACTGGGGTGGTGGAGTGAGCTAAAGAATGATGATGGATTAAACCCAGATCAGTTGACTGGGGTGAGTGTTTGATTTGCTCAAACCCTCCGTCCATCATCTCCTTTGGTATCGCTTTGTTCGCCCTAAGTTGGCAGGTTATGCCCAGACGTGGGTCCCTTGCTCACTTTGCCACTGGATTCAAGATAGCCTGGCTGATGAGGGTTATAATCCCGAAACCGGTCCCAGGATGCTTGTTTTCGGTCCAGAGAAGACATGGCTTGGCAGTTCGGGCTGGACTTTTTCCATGAGGCATAGGGTCAGACTGATTTGCATATGGCCATGTCTGAACTGGGGTGGTGGAGTGAGCTAAAGAATGACGATGGATTAAACCCAGATCAGTTGACTGGGGGTGAGTGTTTGATTTGCTCAAACGCTCCGTCCATCATCCCCTTTGGTATCGCTTTGTTCGTCCTAAGTTGGCAGGGTATGCCCAGATGTGGGTCCCTTGCTCACTTTGCCACTGGATTCAAGATAGCCTGGCTGATGAGGGTTATGAACCCGAAACCGGTCCCAGGATGCTTGTTTCCGGTCCAGGAAAGACATGGCTTGGCAGTTTGGGCTGGACTATTCCCATGAGGCACAGGGTCAGACGGATATGCATATCGCTATGTCTGACCTGGGGTGGTGGAGTGAGCTAAATAATGATGATGGATTAAACCCAGATCAATTGACTGGGGGTGAGTGTTTGATTTGCTCAAACACTCCGTCCATCATCCCCTTTCGTATCGCTTTGTTCGCCCTAAGTTGGCAGGGTATGCCCAGACGTGGGTCCCTTGCTCACTTTGCCACTGGATTCAAGATAGCCTGGCTGATGAGGGTTATGAACCCGAAACCGGTCCCAGGATGCTTGTTTCCTGTCCAGGGAAGACATGGCTTGGCAGTTCGGGCTGGGCTGTTACCATGAGGCACAGGGTCAGACTGATTTGCATATGGCCATGTCTGAACTGGGGTGGTGGTTTAGTGAGCTAAAGAATGATGATGGATTTAACCCAGATCAGTTGTCTGGGGTGAGTGTTTGATTTGCTCAAACGCTCCGTCCATCATCCCCTTTGGTATCGCTTTGTTCGCCCTAAGTTGGCAGGGTATGCCCAGACGTGGGTCCCTTGCCCACTTTGCCACTGGATTCAAGATAGCCTGGCTGATGAGGGTTATGAACCCAAGAACGGTCCCAGGATGCTTGTTTGCAGTCCAGGGAAGACATGGCTTGTCAGTTCGGGCTGTACTGTTACCATGAGGCACAGGGTCAGACTGATTTGCATATGGCCATGTCTGAACTGGGGTGGTGGTTTAGTGAGATAAAGAATGATGATGGATTTAACCCAGATCAGTTGACTGGGGGTGAGTGTTTGATTTGCTCAAACGCTCCGTCCATCATCCCCTTTGGTATCGCTTTGTTTGCCCTAAGTTGGCAGGGTATTCCCAGAAGTTGGTCCCTTGCTCACTTTGTCACTGGATTCAAGATAGCCTGGCTGATGAGGGTTATGAATCCGAAACCGGTCCCAGGATGCTTGTTTCTGGTCCAGGGAAGACATGGCTTGGCAGTTCGGGCTGGACTGTTCCCATGAGGCACAGGGTCAGACTGATATGCATATGGCCATGTCTGAACTGGGGTGGTGGAGTGAGCTAAAGAATGATGATGAATTAAACCCAGATCAGTTGAATGGGGGTGAGTGTTTGTTTTGCTCAAACGCTCCGTCCATCATCCCCTTTGGTATCGCTTTGTTCGCCCTAAGTTGGCAGGGTATGCCCAGGTGTGGGTCCCTTGCCCACTTTGCCACTGGATTCAAGATAGCCTGGCTGATGAGGGTTATGAATCCGAAACCGGTCCGAGGATGCTTCTTTCCGGTCCAGGGAAGACATGGCTTGGCAGTTCGGGTTGGACTGTTCCCATGAGGCACAGGGTCAGAGTGATTTGCATATGGCCATGTCTGAACTGGGGTGGTGGAGTGAGCTAAAGAATGATGATGGATTAAACCCAGATCAGTTGACTGGGGTGAGTGTTTGATTTGCTCAAACCCTCCGTCCATCATTCCCTTTGGTATCACTTTGTTCGCCCTAAGTTGGCAGGGTATGCCCAGACGTGGGTCCCTTGCTCACTTTGCCACTGGATTCAAGATAGTCTGGCTGATGAGGGTTATGAACCCGAAACGGGTCCCAGGATGCTTGTTTTCGGTCCAGAGAAGACATGGCCTTGCAGTTCAGGCTCGACTTTTCCCATGAGGCACAGGGTCAGACTGATTTGCATATGGCCATGTCTGAACTGGGGTGGTGGAGTGAGCTAAAGAATGATGATGGATTAAACCCAGATCAGTTGACTGGGGGTGAGAGTTTGATTTGCTCAAACGCTCCGTCCATCATCCCGTTTGGTATCGCTTTGTTCGCCCTAAGTTGGCAGGGTATGTCCAGATGTGGGTCCCTTGCTCACTTTGCCACTGGATTCAAGATAGCCTGGCTGATGAGGGTTATGAACCTGAAACCGGTCCGAGGATGCTTGTTTCCGGTTCAGGGAAGACATGGATTGGCACTTCGGGCTGAACTGTTCCCATGACGCACAGGGTCAGACTGATTTGCATATGGCCATGTCTGAACTGGGGTGGTGGTGTGAGCTAAAGAATGATGATGGATTAAACCCAGATCAGTTGACTGGGGGTGAGTGTTTGATTTGCTCAAACGCTCCGTCCATCATCCCCTTTGGTATCGCTTTGTTCGCCCTAAGTAGGCAGGGTATGCCCAGACGTGGGTCCCTTGCTCACTTTGCCACTGGATTCAAGATAGCCTGTCTGATGTGAGTTACAACACTAAACCGGTCCCAGGATGCTTGTTTCCGGTCCCGGGAAGACATGGCTTGGCAGTTCGGGCTGGACTGTTCCCATGAGGCACAGGGTCAGACTGATTTTCATATGGCCATGTCTGAACTGGGGTGGTGGAGTGAGCTAAAGAATGATGATGGATTAAACTGAGATAAGTTGTCTGGGGGTGAGTGTTTGATTTGCTCAAACGCTCCGTCCATCATCCCCTTTTGTATCGCTTTGTTCGCCCTAAGTTGGCAGGGTATGCCCAGACGTGGGTCCCTTGCTCACTTTGCCACTGGATTCAAGATAGCCTGGCTGATGAGGGTTATGAACCCGAAACCGGTCCCAGGATGCTTGCTTCCAGTCCAGGGAAGACATGGCTTGGCAGTTCGGGCTGGACTGTTACCCTGAGGCACAGGGTCAGACTGATTTTCATATGGCCATGTCTGAACTGGGGTGGTGGTTTAGTGAGCTAAAGAATGATGATGGATTAAACCCAGATCAGTTGACTGGGGGTGAGTGTTTGATTTGCTCAAACGCTCCGTCCATCATCCCCTTTGGTATCGCTTTGTTCGTCCTAAGTTGGCAGGGTATGCCCAGACGTAGGTCCCTTGCTCACTTTGCCACTGGATTCAAGATAGCCTGGCTGATGAGGGTTATGAACCTGAAACCGGTCCCAGGATGCTTGTTTCAGGTCCAGGGAAGACATGTCTTGGCAGTTCGGGCTGGACTGTTCCAATGAGGCACAGGGTCAGACTGATTTGCATATGGCCATGTCTGAACTGGGGTGGTGGAGTGAGCTAAAGAATGATGTTGGATTAAACCCAGATCAGTTGACTTGGGGTGAGTGTTTGATTTGCTCAAACGCTCCATCCATCATCCCCTTTGGTATCGCTTTGTTTGCCCTAAGTTGGCAGGGTATGCCCAGACGTGGGTCCCTTGCTCACTTTGCCACTGGATTCAAGATAGCCTGTCTGATGAGGGTTATGAACCCGAAACCAGTCCCAGGATGCTTGTTTCCGGTCCAGGGAAGACAAGGCTTTGCAGTTCGGGCTAGACTGTTCCCATGAGGCACAGGGTCAGACTGATTTGCATATTGCCATGTCTGAACTGGGGTGGTGGAGTGAGCTAAAGAATGATGATGGATTAAACCCAGATCAGTTGACTGGGGGTGAGTGTTTGTTTTGCTCAAACGCTCCGTCCATCATCCCCTTTGGTATCGCGTTGTTCGCCCTAAGTTGGCAGGGTATGCCCAGATGTGGGTCCCTTGCTAACTTTGGCACTGGATTCAAATAGCCTGGCAGATGAGGGTTATGAACGTGAAACCGGTCCCAGGATGCTTGTTTCTGGTCCAGGGAAGACATGGCTTGGCAGTTCGGGCTGGACTGTTCCCATGAGGCACAGAGTCAGACTGATTTGCATATGGCCATGTCTGAACTGGGGTGGTGGTGTGAGCTAAAGAATGATGATGGATTAAACCCAGATCAGTTGACTGGGGGTGAGTGTTTGATTTGCTCAAACGCTCCGTCCATCATCCCCTTTGGTATCGCTTTGTTCGCCCTAAGTAGGCAGGGTATGCCCAGACGTGGGTCCTTTGCTCACTTTGCCACTGGATTCAAGATAGCCTGGCTGATGTGAGTTACAACACTAAACCGGTCCCAGGATGCTTGTTTCCGGTCCCGGGAAGACATGGCTTGGCAGTTCGGGCTGGACTGTTCCCATGAGGCACAGGGTCAGACTGATTTTCATATGGCCATGTCTGAACTGGGGTGGTGGAGTGAGCTAAAGAATGATGATGGATTAAACCGAGATAAGTTGTCTGGGGGTGAGTGTTTGATTTGCTCAAACGCTCCGTCCATCATCCCCTTTTGTATCGCTTTGTTCGCCCTAAGTTGGCAGGGTATGCCCAGACGTGGGTCCCTTGCTCACTTTGCCACTGGATTCAAGATAGCCTGGCTGATGAGGGTTATGAACCCGAAACCGGTCCCAGGATGCTTGCTTCCAGTCCAGGGTAGACATGGCTTGTCAGTTCGGGCTGGACTGTTCCCATGAGGCACAGGGTCAGACTGATTTGCATATGGCCATGTCTGAACTGGGGTGGTGGTTTAGTGAGCTAAAGAATGATGATGGATTTAACCCAGATCAGTTGACTGGGGGTGAGTGTTTAATTTGCTCGAACGCTCCGTCCATCATCCCCTTTGGTATCGCTTTGTTTGCCCTAAGTTGGCAGGGTATGCCCAGAAGTGGGTCCCTTGCCCACTTTGTCACTGGATTCAAGTTAGCCTGGCTGATGAGGGTTATGAATCCGAAACCGGTCCCAGGATACTTGTTTCTGGTCCAGGGAAGACATGGCTTGGCAGTTCGGGCTGGACTGTTCCCATGAGGCACAGGGTCAGACTGATTTGCATATGGCCATGTCTGAACTGGGGTGGTGAAGTGAGCTAAAGAATGATGATGGATTAAACCCAGATCAGTTGACTGGGGGTGAGTGTTTGTTTTGCTCAAACGCTCCGTCCATCATCCCCTTTGGTATTTCTTTGTTCGCCCTAAGTTGGCAGGGTATGCCCAGGTGTGGGTCCCTTTCCCACTTTGCCACTGGATTCAAGATGGCCTGGCTGATGAGGGTTATGAATCCGAAACCGGTCCCAGGATGCTTGTTTCCGGTCCAGGGAAGACATGGCTTGGCAGTTCGGGTTGGACTGTTCCCATGAGGCACAGGGCAGACTGATTTGCATATGGCCATGTCTGAACTGGGGTGGTGGTTTAGTGAGCTAAAGAATGATGATGGATTAAACCCAGATCAGTTGACTGGGGTGAGTGTTTGATTTGCTCAAACCCTCCGTCCATCATTCCCTTTGGTATCACTTTGTTCGCCCTAAGTTGGCAGGGTATGCCCAGACGTGGGTCCCTTGCTCACTTTGCCACTGGATTCAAGATAGTCTGGCTGATGAGGGTTATGAACCCGAAATGGGTCCCAGGATGCTTGTTTTCGGTCCAGAGAAGACATGGCCTTGCAGTTCGGGCTCGACTTTTCCCATGAGGCACAGGGTCAGACTGATTTGCATATGGCCATGTCTGAACTGGGGTGGTGGAGTGAGCTAAAGAATGATGATGGATTAAACCCAGATCAGTTGACTGGGGGTGAGTGTTTGATTTGCTCAAACGCTCCGTCCATCATCCCGTTTGGTATCGCTTTGTTCGCCCTAAGTTGGCAGGGTATGTCCAGATGTGGGTCCCTTGCTCACTTTGCCACTGGATTCAAGATAGCCTGGCTGATGAGGGTTATGAACCTGAAACCGGACCCAGGATGCTTGTTTCAGGTCCAGGGAAGACATGGCTTGGCAGTTCGGGCTGGACTGTTCCCATGAGGCACAGGGTCAGACTGATTTGCATATGGCCATGTCTGAACTGGGGTGGTGGAGTGAGCTAAAGAATGATGTTGGATTAAACCCAGATCAGTTGACTTGGGGTGAGTGTTTGATTTTCTCAAACGCTCCATCCATCATCCCCTTTGGTATCGCTTTGTTTGCCCTAAGTTGGCAGGGTATGCCCAGACGTGGGTCCCTTGCTCACTTTGCCACTGGATTCAAGATAGCCTGTCTGATGAGGGTTATGAACCCGAAACCAGTCCCAGGATGCTTGTTTCCGGTCCAGGGAAGACAAGGCTTGGCAGTTCGGGCTGGACTGTTCCCATGAGGCACAGGTTCAGACTGATTTGCATATTGCCATGTCTGAACTGGGGTGGTGGAGTGAGCTAAAGAATGATGATGGATTAAACCCAGATCAGTTGACTGGGGGTGAGTGTTTGTTTTGCTCAAACGTTCCGTCCATCATCCCCTTTAGTATTTCTTTGTTCGCCCTAAGTTGGCAGGGTATGCCCAGGTGTGGGTCCCTTGCCCACTTTGCCACTGGATTCAAGATGGCCTGGCTGATGAGGGTTATGAATCCGAAACCGGTCCCAGGATGCTTGTTTCCGGTCCAGGGAAGACATGGCTTGGCAGTTCGGGTTGGACTGTTCCCATGAGGCACAGGGCAGACTGATTTGCATATGGCCCTGTCTGAACTGGGGTGGTGGAGTGAGCTAAAGAATGGTGATGGTTAAAACCCAGATCATTTGACTGTGGGTGAGTTTTTGATTTGCTCAAACGCTCCGTCCATCATCCCCTTTGGTATCGCTTTGTTCGCCCTAAGTTGGCAGGGTATGCCCAGACGTGGGTCCCTTGCTCACTTTGCCAGTGGATTCAAGATAGCCTGGCTGATGAGGGTTATGAACCCGAAACCGGTCCCAGGATGCTTGTTTCCGGTCCAGAGAAGACATGGCTTGGCAGTTCGGGCTGGACTTTTCCCATGAGGCACAGGGTCAGACTGATTTGCATATGGCCATGTCTGAACTGGGGTGGTGGAGTGAGCTAAAGAATGATGATGGATTAAACCCAGATCAGTTGACCGGGGGTGAGTGTTTAATTTGCTCAAACGCTCCGTCCATCATTCCCTTTGGTATCGCTTTTTTCGCCTTAAGTTGGCAGGGTATGCCCAGACGTGGGTCCCTTGCTCACTTTGACACTGGATACAAGATAGCCTGGCTGATTAGGGTTATGAACCCGAAACCGGTCCCAGGATGCTTGTTTCCGGTCCAGCAAAGACATGTCTTGGCAGTTCAGGCTGGACTGTTTCCATGAGGCACAGGGTCAGACTGATTTGCATATGGCCATGTCTGAACTGGGGTGGTGGAGTGAGCTAAAGAATGATGATTGATTAAACCCAGACCAGTTGACTGGGGGTGAGTGTTTGATTTGCTCAAATGCTCCGTCCATCATCCCCTTTAGTATCGATTTGTTCGCCCTAAGTTGGCAGGGTATGCCCAGACGTGGGTCCCTTGATCACTTTGCCACTGGATTCAAGATAGTGTGGCTAATGAGGGTTATGAACCCAAAACTGGTCCCAGGATGCTTGTTTCCAGTCCAGGGAAGACATGGATTGGCAGTGTAGGCTGGATTGTTACCATGAGGCACAGGGGCAGACTGATTTGCATATGGCCATGTCTGAACTGGGGTGGTGGAGTGAGATAAAGAATGATGATGGATTTAACCCAGATCAGTAGACTGGGGGTGAGTGTGTGATTTGCTCAAACGCTCCGTCCATCATCCCCTTTGGTATCGCTTTGTTTGCCCTAAGTTGGCAGGGTATGCCCAGAAGTGGGTCCCTTGCCCACTTTGCCACTGGATTCAAGATAGCCTGGCTGATGAGGGTTATGAATCCGAAACCGGTCCCAGGATGCTTGTTTCCCTTTCAGGGAAGACATGGCCTGGCAGTTCGGGCTGGACTGTTCCCATGAGGCACAGGGTCAGACTGATTTGTATATGGCCATGTCTGAACTGGGGTGGTGGAGTGAGCTAAAGAATGATGACGGATTAAACCCAGATCAGTTGACTGGGGGTGAGTGTTTGTTTTGCTCAAACGCTCCGTCCATCATCCCCTTTGGTATTGCTATGTTCGCCCTAAGTTGGCAGGGTATGCCCAGACGTGGGTCCCTTGCCCACTTTGCCACTGGATTCAAGATAGCCTTGCTGATGAGGGTTATAGATCCGAAACCTGTCCCAGGATGCTTGTTTCCGGTCCAGGGAAGACATGGCTTGGCAGATCGGGCTGGACTGTTCCCATGAGGCACAGGGTCAGACTGATTTGCATATGGCCATGTCTGAACTTGGGTGGTGGAGTGAGCTAAAGAATGATGATGGATTAAACTCAGATCAGTTGACCGGAGGTGAGTGTTTAATTTGCTCAAATGCTCCGTCCATCATCCCCTTTGGTATCGCTTTGTTCGCCTTAAGTTGGCAGGGTATGCCCAGACGTGGGTCTCTTGCTCACTTTGACACTGGATTCAAGATAGCCTGGCTGATGAGGGTTATGAACCCGAAACCAGTCCCAGGATGCTCGTTTCCGGTCCAGGAAAGACATGGCTTGGCAGTTCAGGCTGGACTGTTTCCATGAGGCACAGGGTCAGACTGATTTGCATATGGCCATCTGAACTGGGGTGGTGGAGTGAGCTAAAGAATGATGATGGATTAAACCCAGATCAGTTGACTGGGGTGAGTGTTTGATTTGCTCAAACCCTCCGTCCATCATCTCCTTTGGTATCGCTTTGCTCGCCCTAAGTTGGCAGGGTATGCCCAGACGTGGGTCCCTTGCTCACTTTGCCACTGGATTCAAGATAGCCTGGCTGATGAGGGTTATAATCCCGAAACCGGTCCCAGGATGCTTGTTTTCGGTCCAGAGAAGACATGGCTTGGCAGTTCGGGCTGGACTTTTCCCATGAGGCACAGGGTCAGACTGATTTGCATATCTCCATGTCTGACCTGGGGTGGTGGAGTGAGCTAAATAATGATGATGGATTAAACCCAGATCAGTTGACTGGGGGTGAGTGTTTGATTTGCTCAAACGCTCCGTCCATCATCCCCTTTCGTATCGCTTTGTTCGCCCTAAGTTGGCAGGGTATGCCCAGACGTGGGTCCCTTGCTCACTTTGCCACTGGATTCAAGATAGCCTGGCTGATGAGGGTTATGAACCCGAAACCGGTCCCAGGATGCTTGTTTCCTGTCCAGGGAAGACATGGCTTGGCAGTTCGGGCTGGGCTGTTACCATGAGGCACAGGGTCAGACTGATTTGCATATGGCCATGTCTGAACTGGGGTGGTGGTTTAGTGAGCTAAAGAATGATGATGGATTTAACCCAGATCAGTTGTCTGGGGGTGAGTGTTTGATTTGCTCAAACGCTCCGTCCATCATCCCCTTTGGTATCGCTTTGTTCGCCCTAAGTTGGCAGGGTATGCCCAGACGTGGGTCCCTTGCCCACTTTGCCACTGGATTCAAGATAGCCTGGCTGATGAGGGTTATGAACCCAAGAACGGTCCCAGGATGCTTGTTTCCAGTCCAGGGAAGACATGGCTTGGCAGTTCGGGCTGGACTGTTACCATGAGGCACAGGGTCAGACTGATTTGCATATGGCCATGTCTGAACTGGGGTGGTGGTTTAGTGAGCTAAAGAATGATGATGGATTTAACCCAGATCAGTTGACTGGGGGTGAGTGTTTGATTTGCTCAAACGCTCCGTCCATCATCCCCTTTGGTATCGCTTTGTTTGCCCTAAGTTGGCAGGGTATTCCCAGAAGTTGGTCCCTTGCCCACTTTGTCACTGGATTCAAGATAGCCTGGCTGATGAGGGTTATGAATCCGAAACTGGTCCCAGGATGCTTGTTTCTGGTCCAGGGAAGACATGGCTTGGCAGTTCGGGCTGGACTGTTCCCATGAGGCACAGGGTCAGACTGATATGCATATGGCCATGTCTGAACTGGGGTGGTGGAGTGAGCTAAAGAATGATGATGAATTAAACCCAGATCAGTTGACTGGGGGTGAGTGTTTGTTTTGCTCAAACGCTCCGTCCATCATCCCCTTTGGTATCGCTTTGTTCGCCCTAAGTTGGCAGGGTATGCCCAGGTGTGGGTCCCTTGCCCACTTTGCCACTGGATTCAAGATAGCCTGGCTGATGAGGGTTATGAATCCGAAACCGGTCCGAGGAGTCTTCTTTCCGGTCCAGGGAAGACATGGCTTGGCAGTTCGGGTTGGACTGTTCCCATGAGGCACAGGGTCAGACTGATTTGCATATGGCCATGTCTGAACTGGGGTGGTGGAGTGAGCTAAAGAATGATGATGGATTAAACCCAGATCAGTTGACTGGGGTGAGTGTTTGATTTGCTCAAACCCTCCGTCCATCATTCCCTTTGGTATCACTTTGTTCGCCCTAAGTTGGCAGGGTATGCCCAGACGTGGGTCCCTTGCTCACTTTGCCACTGGATTCAAGATAGTCTGGCTGATGAGGGTTATGAACCCGAAACGGGTCCCAGGATGCTTGTTTTCGGTCCAGAGAAGACATGCCCTTGCAGTTCGGGCTCGTCTTTTCCCATGAGGCACAGGGTCAGACTGATTTGCATTTGGCCATGTCTGAACTGGGGTGGTGGAGTGAGCTAAAGAATGATGATGGATTAAACCCAGATCAGTTGACTGGGGGTGAGTGTTTGATTTGCTCAAACGCTCCGTCCATCATCCCCTTTGGTATCGCTTTGTTCGTCCTAAGTTGGCAGGGTATGCCCAGACGTAGGTCCCTTGCTCACTTTGCCACTGGATTCAAGATAGCCTGGCTGATGAGGGTTATGAACCTGAAACCAGTCCCAGGATGCTTGTTTCAGGTCCAGGGAAGACATGGCTTGGCAGTTCGGGCTGGACTGTTCCCATGAGGCACAGGGTCAGACTGATTTGCATATGGCCATGTCAGAACTGGGGTGGTGGAGTGAGCTAAAGAATGATGTTGGATTAAACCAAGATCAGTTGACTTGGGGTGAGTGTTTGATGTGCTCAAACGCTTCATCCATCATCCCCTTTGGTATCGCTTTGTTTGCCCTAAGTTGGCAGGGTATGCCCAGACGTGGGTCCCTTGCTCACTTTGCCACTGGATTCAAGATAGCCTGTCTGATGAGGGTTATGAACCCGAAACCAGTCCCAGGATGCTTGTTTCCGGTCCAGGGAAGACAAGGCTTGGCAGTTCGGGCTGGACTGTTCCCATGAGGCACAGGTTCAGACTGATTTGCATATTGCCATGTCTGAACTGGGGTGGTGGAGTGAGCTAAAGAATGATGATGGATTAAACCCAGATCAGTTGACTGGGGGTGAGTGTTTGTTTTGCTCAAACGTTCCGTCCATCATCCCCTTTAGTATTTCTTTGTTCGCCCTAAGTTGGCAGGGTATGCCCAGGTGTGGGTCCCTTGCCCACTTTGCCACTGGATTCAAGATGGCCTGGCTGATGAGGGTTATGAATCCAAAACCGGTCCCAGGATGCTTGTTTCCGGTCCAGGGAAGACATGGCTTGGCAGTTCGGGTTGGACTGTTCCCATGAGGCACAGGGCAGACTGATTTGCATATGGCCCTGTCTGAACTGGGGTGGTGGAGTGAGCTAAAGAATGGTGATGGTTAAAACCCAGATCATTTGACTGTGGGTGAGTTTTTGATTTGCTCAAACGCTCCGTCCATCATCCCCTTTGGTATCGCTTTGTTCGCCCTAAGTTGGCAGGGTATGCCCAGACGTGGGTCCCTTGCTCACTTTGCCAGTGGATTCAAGATAGCCTGGCTGATGAGGGTTATGAACCCGAAACCGGTCCCAGGATGCTTGTTTCCGGTCCAGAGAAGACATGGCTTGGCAGTTCGGGCTGGACTTTTCCCATGAGGCACAGGGTCAGACTGATTTGCATATGGCCATGTCTGAACTGGGGTGGTGGAGTGAGCTAAAGAATGATGATGGATTAAACCCAGATCAGTTGACCGGGGGTGAGTGTTTAATTTGCTCAAACGCTCCGTCCATCATTCCCTTTGGTATCGCTTTTTTTGCCTTAAGTTGGCAGGGTATGCCCAGACGTGGGTCCCTTGCTCACTTTGACACTGGATACAAGATAGCCTGGCTGATTAGGGTTATGAACCCGAAACCGGTCCCAGGATGCTTGTTTCCGGTCCAGCAAAGACATGGCTTGGCAGTTCAGGCTGGACTGTTTCCATGAGGCACAGGGTCAGACTGATTTGCATATGGCCATGTCTGAACTGGGGTGGTGGAGTGAGCTAAAGAATGATGATTGATTAAACCCAGACCAGTTGACTGGGGGTGAGTGTTTGATTTGCTCAAATGCTCCGTCCATCATCCCCTTTAGTATCGATTTGTTCGCCCTAAGTTGGCAGGGTATGCCCAGACGTGGGTCCCTTGATCACTTTGCCACTGGATTCAAGATAGTGTGGCTAATGAGGGTTATGAACCCAAAACTGGTCCCAGGATGCTTGTTTCCAGTCCAGGGAAGACATGGATTGGCAGTGTAGGCTGGATTGTTACCATGAGGCACAGGGGCAGACTGATTTGCATATGGCCATGTCTGAACTGGGGTGGTGGAGTGAGATAAAGAATGATGATGGATTTAACCCAGATCAGTTGACTGGGGGTGAGTGTGTGATTTGCTCAAACGCTCCGTCCATCATCCCCTTTGGTATCGCTTTGTTTGCCCTAAGTTGGCAGGGTATGCCCAGAAGTGGGTCCCTTGCCCACTTTGCCACTGGATTCAAGATAGCCTGGCTGATGAGGGTTATGAATCCGAAACCGGTCCCAGGATGCTTGTTTCCCTTCCAGGGAAGACATGGCCTGGCAGTTCGGGCTGGACTGTTCCCATGAGGCACAGGGTCAGACTGATTTGTATATGGCCATGTCTGAACTGGGGTGGTGGAGTGAGCTAAAGAATGATGACGGATTAAACCCAGATCAGTTGACTGGGGGTGAGTGTTTGTTTTGCTCAAACGCTCCGTCCATCATCCCCTTTGGTATTGCTATGTTCGCCCTAAGTTGGCAGGGTATGCCCAGACGTGGGTCCCTTGCCCACTTTGCCACTGGATTCAAGATAGCCTTGCTGATGAGGGTTATAGATCCGAAACCTGTCCCAGGATGCTTGTTTCCGGTCCAGAGAAGACATGGCTTGGCAGATCGGGCTGGACTGTTCCCATGAGGCACAGGGTCAGACTGATTTGCATATGGCCATGTCTGAAC
This sequence comes from Triturus cristatus, assembly GCF_964204655.1. Classification (NCBI taxonomy): domain Eukaryota; kingdom Metazoa; phylum Chordata; class Amphibia; order Caudata; family Salamandridae; genus Triturus; species Triturus cristatus. Next base: position 535,957,324 of record NC_140579.1, read on the forward strand.
TTGGGTGGTGGAGTGAGCTAAAGAATGATGATGGATTAAACTCAGATCAGTTGACCGGAGGTGAGTGTTTAATTTGCTCAAACGCTCCGTCCATCATCCCCTTTGGTATCGCTTTGTTCGCCTTAAGTTGGCAGGGTATGCCCAGACGTGGGTCTCTTGCTCACTTTGACACTGGATTCAAGATAGCCTGGCTGATGAGGGTTATGAACCCGAAACCAGTCCCAGGATGCTCGTTTCCGGTCCAGGAAAGACATGGCTTGGCAGTTCAGGCTGGACTGTTTCCATGAGGCACAGGGTCAGACTGATTTGCATATGGCCATCTGAACTGGGGTGGTGGAGTGAGCTAAAGAATGATGATGGATTAAACCCAGATCAGTTGACTGGGGTGAGTGTTTGATTTGCTCAAACCCTCCGTCCATCATCTCCTTTGGTATCGCTTTGTTCGCCCTAAGTTGGCAGGGTATGCCCAGACGTGGGTCCCTTGCTCACTTTGACACTGGATTCAAGATAGCCTGGCTGATGAGGGTTATAATCCCGAAACCGGTCCCAGGATGCTTGTTTTCGGTCCAGAGAAGACATGGCTTGGCAGTTCGGGCTGGACTTTTCCCATGAGGCATAGGGTCAGACTGATTTGCATATGGCCATGTCTGAACTGGGGTGGTGGAGTGAGCTAAAGAATGACGATGGATTAAACCCAGATCAGTTGACTGGGGGTGAGTGTTTGATTTGCTCAAACGCTCCGTCCATCATCCCCTTTGGTATCGCTTTGTTCGTCCTAAGTTGGCAGGGTATGCCCAGATGTGGGTCCCTTGCTCACTTTGCCACTGGATTCAAGATAGCCTGGCTGATGAGGGTTATGAACCCGAAACCGGTCCCAGGATGCTTGTTTCCGCCGGTCCAGGAAAGACATGGCTTGGCAGTTTGGGCTGGACTGTTCCCATGAGGCACAGGGTCAGACGGATATGCATATCGCCATGTCTGACCTGGGGTGGTGGAGTGAGCTAAATAATGATGATGGATTAAACCCAGATCAGTTGACTGGGGGTGAGTGTTTGATTTGCTCAAACGCTCCGTCCATCATCCCCTTTCGTATCGCTTTGTTCGCCCTAAGTTGGCAGGGTATGCCCAGACGTGGGTCCCTTGCTCACTTTGCCACTGGATTCAAGATAGCCTGGCTGATGAGGGTTATGAACCCGAAACCGGTCCCAGGATGCTTGTTTCCTGTCCAGGGAAGACATGGCTTGGCATTTCGGGCTGGGCTGTTACCATGAGGCACAGGGTCAGACTGATTTGCATATGGCCATGTCTGAACTGGGGTGGTGGTTTAGTGAGCTAAAGAATGATGATGGATTTAACCCAGATCAGTTGTCTGGGGGTGAGTGTTTGATTTGCTCAAACGCTCCGTCCATCATCCCCTTTGGTATCGCTTTGTTCGCCCTAAGTTGGCAGGGTATGCCCAGACGTGGGTCCCTTGCCCACTTTGCCACTGGATTCAAGATAGCCTGGCTGATGAGGGTTATGAACCCAAGAACGGTCCCAGGATGCTTGTTTCCAGTCCAGGGAAGACATGGCTTGGCAGTTCGGGCTGGACTGTTACCATGAGGCACAGGGTCAGACTGATTTGCATATGGCCATGTCTGAACTGGGGTGGTGGTTTAGTGAGCTAAAGAATGATGATGGATTTAACCCAGATCAGTTGACTGGGGGTGAGTGTTTGATTTGCTCAAACGCTCCGTCCATCATCCCCTTTGGTATCGCTTTGTTTGCCCTAAGTTGGCAGGGTATTCCCAGAAGTTGGTCCCTTGCCCACTTTGTCACTGGATTCAAGATAGCCTGGCTGATGAGGGTTATGAATCCGAAACCGGTCCCAGGATGCTTGTTTCTGGTCCAGGGAAGACATGGCTTGGCAGTTCGGGCTGGACTGTTCCCATGAGGCACAGGGTCAGACTGATATGCATATGGCCATGTCTGAACTGGGGTGGTGGAGTGAGCTAAAGAATGATGATGAATTAAACCCAGATCAGTTGACTGGGGGTGAGTGTTTGTTTTGCTCAAACGCTCCGTCCATCATCCCCTTTGGTATCGCTTTGTTCGCCCTAAGTTGGCAGGGTATGCCCAGGTGTGGGTCCCTTGCCCACTTTGCCACTGGATTCAAGATAGCCTGGCTGATGAGGGTTATGAATCCGAAACCGGTCCGAGGATGCTTCTTTCCGGTCCAGGGAAGACATGGCTTGGCAGTTCGGGTTGGACTGTTCCCATGAGGCACAGGGTCAGACTGATTTGCATATGGCCATGTCTGAACTGGGGTGGTGGAGTGAGCTAAAGAATGATGATGGATTAAACCCAGATCAGTTGACTGGGGTGAGTGTTTGATTTGCTCAAACCCTCCGTCCATCATTCCCTTTGGTATCACTTTGTTCGCCCTAAGTTGGCAGGGTATGCCCAGACGTGGGTCCCTTGCTCACTTTGCCACTGGATTCAAGATAGTCTGGCTGATGAGGGTTATGAACCCGAAACGGGTCCCAGGATGCTTGTTTTCGGTCCAGAGAAGACATGGCCTTGCAGTTCGGGCTAGACTTTTCCAATGAGGCACAGGGTCAGACTGATTTGCATATGGCCATGTCTGAACTGGGGTGGTGGAGTGAGCTAAAGAATGATGATGGATTAAACCCAGATCAGTTGACTGGGGGTGAGTGTTTGATTTGCTCAAACGCTCCGTCCATCATCCCGTTTGGTATCGCTTTGTTCGCCCTAAGTTGGCAGGGTATGTCCAGATGTGGTCCCTTGCTCACTTTGCCACTGGATTCAAGATAGCCTGGCTGATGAGGGTTATGAACCTGAAACCGGTCCGAGGATGCTTGTTTCCGGTTCAGGGAAGACATGGATTGGCACTTCGGGCTGGACTGTTCCCATGACGCACAGGGTCAGACTGATTTGCATATGGCCATGTCTGAACTGGGGTGGTGGAGTGAGCTAAAGAATGATGATGGATTAAACCCAGATCAGTTGACTGGGGGTGAGTGTTTGATTTGCTCAAACGCTCCGTCCATCATCCCCTTTGGTATCGCTTTGTTCGTCCTAAGTTGGCAGGGTATGCCCAGACGTAGGTCCCTTGCTCACTTTGCCACTGGATTCAAGATAGCCTGGCTGATGAGGGTTATGAACCTGAAACCAGTCCCAGGATGCTTGTTTCAGGTCCAGGGAAGACATGGCTTGGCAGTTCGGGCTGGACTGTTCCCATGAGGCACAGGGTCAGACTGATTTGCATATGGCCATGTCTGAACTGGGGTGGTGGAGTGAGCTAAAGAATGATGTTGGATTAAACCCAGATCAGTTGACTTGGGGTGAGTGTTTGATGTGCTCAAACGCTCCATCCATCATCCCCTTTGGTATCGCTTTGTTTGCCCTAAGTTGGCAGGGTATGCCCAGACGTGGGTCCCTTGCTCACTTTGCCACTGGATTCAAGATAGCCTGTCTGATGAGGGTTATGAACCCGAAACCAGTCCCAGGATGCTTGTTTCCGGTCCAGGGAAGACAAGGCTTGGCAGTTCGGGCTGGACTGTTCCCATGAGGCACAGGGTCAGACTGATTTGCATATTGCCATGTCTGAACTGGGGTGGTGGAGTGAGCTAAAGAATGATGATGGATTAAACCCAGATCAGTTGACTGGGGGTGAGTGTTTGTTTTGCTCAAACGCTCCGTCCATCATCCCATTTGGTATCGCGTTGTTCGCCCTAAGTTGACAGGGTATGCCCAGATGTGGGTCCCTAGCTAACTTTGGCACTGGATTCAAATAGCCTGGCAGATGAGGGTTATGAACGTGAAACCGGTCCCAGGATGCTTGTTTCTGGTCCAGGGAAGACATGGCTTGGCAGTTCGGGCTGGACTGTTCCCATAAGGCACAGAGTCAGACTGATTTGCATATGGCCATGTCTGAACTGGGGTGGTGGTGTGAGCTAAAGAATGATGATGGATTAAACCCAGATCAGTTGACTGGGGGTGAGTGTTTGATTTGCTCAAACGCTCCGTCCATCATCCCCTTTGGTATCGCTTTGTTCGCCCTAAGTAGGCAGGGTATGCCCAGACGTGGGTCCCTTGCTCACTTTGCCACTGGATTCAAGATAGCCTGGCTGATGTGAGTTACAACACTAAACCGGTCCCAGGATGCTTGTTTCCGGTCCCGGGAAGACATGGCTTGGCAGTTCGGGCTGGACTGTTCCCATGATGCACAGGGTCAGACTGATTTTCATATGGCCATGTCTGAACTGGGGTGGTGGAGTGAGCTAAAGAATGATGATGGATTAAACTGAGATAAGTTGTCTGGGGGTGAGTGTTTGATTTGCTCAAACGCTCCGTCCATCATCCCCTTTTGTATCGCTTTGTTCGCCCTAAGTTGGCAGGGTATGCCCAGACGTGGGTCCCTTGCTCACTTTGCCACTGGATTCAAGATAGCCTGGCTGATGAGGGTTATGAACCCGAAACCGGTCCCAGGATGCTTGCTTCCAGTCCAGGGAAGACATGGCTTGGCAGTTCGGGCTGGACTGTTACCCTGAGGCACAGGGTCAGACTGATTTGCATATGGCCATGTCTGAACTGGGGTGGTGGTTTAGTGAGCTAAAGAATGATGATGGATTAAACCCAGATCAGTTGACTGGGGGTGAGTGTTTGATTTTCTCAAACGCTCCGTCCATCATCCCCTTTGGTATCGCTTTGTTCGTCCTAAGTTGGCAGGGTATGCCCAGACGTAGGTCCCTTGCTCACTTTGCCACTGGATTCAAGATAGCCTGGCTGATGAGGGTTATGAACCTGAAACCGGTCCCAGGATGCTTGTTTCAGGTCCAGGGAAGACATGTCTTGGCAGTTCGGGCTGGACTGTTCCCATGAGGCACAGGGTCAGACTGATTTGCATATGGCCATGTCTGAACTGGGGTGGTGGAGTGAGCTAAAGAATGATGTTGGATTAAACCCAGATCAGTTGACTTGGGGTGAGTGTTTGATTTGCTCAAACGCTCCATCCATCATCCCCTTTGGTATCGCTTTGTTTGCCCTAAGTTGGCAGGGTATGCCCAGACGTGGGTCCCTTGCTCACTTTGCCACTGGATTCAAGATAGCCTGTCTGATGAGGGTTATGAACCCGAAACCAGTCCCAGGATGCTTGTTTCCGGTCCAGGGAAGACAAGGCTTGGCAGTTCGGGCTGGACTGTTCCCATGAGGCACAGGGTCAGACTGATTTGCATATTGCCATGTCTGAACTGGGGTGGTGGAGTGAGCTAAAGAATGATGATGGATTAAACCCAGATCAGTTGACTGGGGGTGAGTGTTTGTTTTGCTCAAACGCTCCGTCCATCATCCCCTTTGGTATCGCGTTGTTCGCCCTAAGTTGGCAGGGTATGCCCAGATGTGGGTCCCTTGCTAACTTTGGCACTGGATTCAAATAGCCTGGCAGATGAGGGTTATGAACGTGAAACCGGTCCCAGGATGCTTGTTTCTGGTCCAGGGAAGACATGGCTTGGCAGTTCGGGCTGGACTGTTCCCATGAGGCACAGAGTCAGACTGATTTGCATATGGCCATGTCTGAACTGGGGTGGTGGTGTGAGCTAAAGAATGATGATGGATTAAACCCAGATCAGTTGACTGGGGGTGAGTGTTTGATTTGCTCAAACGCTCCGTCCATCATCCCCTTTGGTATCGCTTTGTTCGCCCTAAGTAGGCAGGGTATGCCCAGACGTGGGTCCCTTGCTCACTTTGCCACTGGATTCAAGATAGCCTGGCTGATGTGAGTTACAACACTAAACCGGACCCAGGATGCTTGTTTCCGGTCCCGGGAAGACATGGCTTGGCAGTTCGGGCTGGACTGTTCCCATGAGGCACAGGGTCAGACTGATTTTCATATGGCCATGTCTGAACTGGGGTGGTGGAGTGAGCTAAAGAATGATGATGGATTAAACCGAGATAAGTTGTCTGGGGGTGAGTGTTTGATTTGCTCAAACGCTCCGTCCATCATCCCCTTTTGTATCGCTTTGTTCGCCCTAAGTTGGCAGGGTATGCCCAGACGTGGGTCCCTTGCTCACTTTGCCACTGGATTCAAGATAGCCTGGCTGATGAGGGTTATGAACCCGAAACCGGTCCCAGGATGCTTGCTTCCAGTCCAGGGAAGACATGGCTTGGCAGTTCGGGCTGGACTGTTCCCATGAGGCACAGGGTCAGACTGATTTGCATATGGCCATGTCTGAACTGGGGTGGTGGTTTAGTGAGCTAAAGAATGATGATGGATTTAACCCAGATCAGTTGACTGGGGGTGAGTGTTTAATTTGCTCGAACGCTCCGTCCATCATCCCCTTTGGTATCGCTTTGTTTGCCCTAAATTGGCAGGGTATGCCCAGAAGTGGGTCCCTTGCCCACTTTGTCACTGGATTCAAGATAGCCTGGCTGATGAGGGTTATGAATCCGAAACCGGTCCCAGGATACTTGTTTCTGGTCCAGGGAAGACATGGCTTGGCAGTTCGGGCTGGACTGTTCCCATGAGGCACAGGGTCAGACTGATTTGCATATGGCCATGTCTGAACTGGGGTGGTGAAGTGAGCTAAAGAATGATGATGGATTAAACCCAGATCAGTTGACTGGGGGTGAGTGTTTGTTTTGCTCAAACGCTCCGTCCATCATCCCCTTTGGTATTTCTTTGTTCGCCCTAAGTTGGCAGGGTATGCCCAGGTGTGGGTCCCTTGCCCACTTTGCCACTGGATTCAAGATGGCCTGGCTATTGAGGGTTATGAATCCGAAACCGGTCCCAGGATGCTTGTTTCCGGTCCAGGGAAGACATGGCTTGGCAGTTCGGGTTGGACTGTTCCCATGAGGCACAGGGCAGACTGATTTGCATATGGCCATGTCTGAACTGGGGTGGTGGTTTAGTGAGCTAAAGAATGATGATGGATTAAACCCAGATCAGTTGACTGGGGTGAGTGTTTGATTTGCTCAAACCCTCCGTCCATCATTCCCTTTGGTATCACTTTGTTCGCCCTAAGTTGGCAGGGTATGCCCAGACGTGGGTCCCTTGCTCACTTGGCCACTGGATTCAAGATAGTCTGGCTGATGAGGGTTATGAACCCGAAACGGGTCCCAGGATGCTTGTTTTCGGTCCAGAGAAGACATGGCCTTGCAGTTCGGGCTCGACTTTTCCCATGAGGCACAGGGTCAGACTGATTTGCATATGGCCATGTCTGAACTGGGGTGGTGGAGTGAGCTAAAGAATGATGATGGATTAAACCCAGATCAGTTGACTGGGGGTGAGTGTTTGATTTGCTCAAACGCTCCGTCCATCATCCCGTTTGGTATCGCTTTGTTCGCCCTAAGTTGGCAGGGTATGTCCAGATGTGGGTCCCTTGCTCACTTTGCCACTGGATTCAAGATAGCCTGGCTGATGAGGGTTATGAACCTGAAACCGGTCTGAGGATGCTTGTTTCCGGTTCAGGGAAGACATGGATTGGCACTTCGGGCTGGACTGTTCCCATGACGCACAGGGTCAGACTGATTTACATATGGCCATGTCTGAACTGGGGTGGTGGAGTGAGCTAAAGAATGATGATGGATTAAACCCAGATCAGTTGACTGGGGGTGAGTGTTTGATTTGCTCAAACGCTCCGTCCATCATCCCCTTTGGTATCGCTTTGTTCGTCCTAAGTTGGCAGGGTATGCCCAGACGTAGGTCCCTTGCTCACTTTGCCACTGGATTCAAGATAGCCTGGTTGATGAGGGTTATGAACCTGAAACCGGTCCCAGGATGCTTGTTTCAGGTCCAGGGAAGACATGGCTTGGCAGTTCGGGCTGGACTGTTCCCATGAGGCACAGGGTCAGACTGATTTGCATATGGCCATGTCTGAACTGGGGTGGTGGAGTGAGCTGAAGAATGATGTTGGATTAAACCCAGATCAGTTGACTTGGGGTCGGTGTTTGATTTGCTCAAACGCTCCATCCATCATCCCCTTTGGTATCGCATTGTTTGCCCTAAGTTGGCAGGGTATGCCCAGACGTGGGTCCCTTGCTCACTTTGCCACTGGATTCAAGATAGCCTGTCTGATGAGGGTTATGAATAGGCCTGGGCAAAAATTTCGTTCCGTTCGCGGAAATTGCGATAATTTGACATTTTTGCGTTCCGCGGAGAGCGCGAAAATGTCAAAAATTCCGGTTTCCGCAGCTTGGCGATAATTTGTTTCTTGCTCGCGCTGTAAAATGATACATTCTCGCGCGCACGCGATCGCCTTACCTGAATCCCTGCGTTCGCCGACAAGTTTTCTTGATCCGGTCGCGTTCTCCATGAGATGTTGTATTGTTTTTAGCCATTTGCGCTGTCTCGCGACAGTTCGCGCCCGCAGTGACGTCATGCGTCGCGCGATCACGTCTTTCTTCTCGCGATCATGCACCGCGAGAACAACTCAAAACAAGATGGCCGCGCCCGCAAGCAACCACATGGGTAAGTTGGCGACCCGCAACCATGCAGAAAATCTCGCGAACATGCCGGAAAAAAACTTCCGCATCTTTGCGATATTTCTGCTTGTTTGCGATAATTTTAAACATTCTCGCGATAATTTGCGAAGGTTAATTCCGCAAATTCCGCCCACCCCTAGTTATGAACCCGAAACCAGTCCCAGGATGCTTGTTTCCGGTCCAGGGAAGACAAGGCTTGGCAGTTCGGGCTGGACTGTTCCCATGAGGCACAGGTTCAGACTGATTTGCATATTGCCATGTCTGAACTGGGGTGGTGGAGTGAGCTAAAGAATGATGATGGATTAAACCCAGATCAGTTGACTGGGGGTGAGTGTTTGTTTTGCTTGAACGCTCCGTCCATCATCCCCTTTGGTATCGCGTTGTTCGCCCTAAGTTGGCAGGGTATGCCCAGATGTGGGTCCCTTGCTAACTTTGGCACTGGATTCAAATAGCCTGGCAGATGAGGGTTATGAACGTGAAACCGGTCCCAGGATGCTTGTTTCTGGTCCAGGGAAGACATGGCTTGGCAGTTCGGGCTGGACTGTTCCCATGAGGCACAGAGTCAGACTGATTTGCATATGGCCATGTCTGAACTGGGGTGGTGGTGTGAGCTAAAGAATGATGATGGATTAAACCCAGATCAGTTGACTGGGGGTGAGTGTTTGATTTGCTCAAACGCTCCGTCCATCATCCCCTTTGGTATCGCTTTGTTCGCCCTAAGTAGGCAGGGTATGCCCAGACGTGGGTCCCTTGCTCACTTTGCCACTGGATTCAAGATAGCCTGGCTGATGTGAGTTACAACACTAAACCGGTCCCAGGATGCTTGTTTCCGGTCCCGGGAAGACATGGCTTGGCAGTTCGGGCTGGACTGTTCCCATGAGGCACAGGGTCAGACTGATTTGCATATGGCCATGTCTGAACTGGGGTGGTGGAGTGAGCTAAAGAATGATGATGGATTAAACCCAGATCAGTTGACTGGGGGTGAGTGTTTTTTATTTGCCCAAACGCTCCGTCTATCATCCCGTTTGGTATCGCTTTGTTCGCCCTAAGTTGGCAGGGTATGCCCAGGTGTGGGTCCCTTGCCCACTTTGCCACTGGATTCAAGATGGCCTGGCTGATGAGGGTTATGAATCCGAAACCGGTCCCAGGATGCTTGTTTCTGGTCCAGGGAAGACATGGCTTGGCAGTTTGGGTTGGACTGTTCCCATGAGGCACAGGGCAGACTGATTTGCATATGGCCATGTCTGAACTGGGGTGGTGGAGTGAGCTAAAGAATGGTGATGTTTTAAACCCAGATCAGTTGACTGGGGGTGAGTGTTTGATTTGCTCAAACGCTCCGTCCATCATCCCCTTTGGTATCGCTTTGTTCGCCCTAAGTTGGCAGGGTATGCCCAGGCGTGGGTCCCTTGCTCACTTTGCCACTGGATTCAAGATAGCCTGGCTGATGAGGGTTATGAACCTGAAACCGGTCCCAGGATGCTTGTTTCAGGTCCAGGGAAGACATGGCTTGGCAGTTCGGGCTGGACTGTTCCCATGAGGCACAGGGTCAGACTGATTTGCATATGGCCATGTCTGAACTGGGGTGGTGGAGTGAGCTGAAGAATGATGTTGGATTAAACCCAGATCAGTTGACTTGGGGTCGGTGTTTGATTTGCTCAAACGCTCCATCCATCATCCCCTTTGGTATCGCATTGTTTGCCCTAAGTTGGCAGGGTATGCCCAGACGTGGGTCCCTTGCTCACTTTGCCACTGGATTCAAGATAGCCTGTCTGATGAGGGTTATGAATAGGCCTGGGCAAAAATTTCGTTCCGTTCGCGGAAATTGCGATAATTTGACATTTTTGCGTTCCGCGGAGAGCGCGAAAATGTCAAAAATTCCGGTTTCCGCAGCTTGGCGATAATTTGTTTCTTGCTCGCGCTGTAAAATGATACATTCTCGCGCGCACGCGATCGCCTTACCTGAATCCCTGCGTTCGCCGACAAGTTTTCTTGATCCGGTCGCGTTCTCCATGAGATGTTGTATTGTTTTTAGCCATTTGCGCTGTCTCGCGACAGTTCGCGCCCGCAGTGACGTCATGCGTCGCGCGATCACGTCTTTCTTCTCGCGATCATGCACCGCGAGAACAACTCAAAACAAGATGGCCGCGCCCGCAAGCAACCACATGGGTAAGTTGGCGACCCGCAACCATGCAGAAAATCTCGCGAACATGCCGGAAAAAAACTTCCGCATCTTTGCGATATTTCTGCTTGTTTGCGATAATTTTAAACATTCTCGCGATAATTTGCGAAGGTTAATTCCGCAAATTCCGCCCACCCCTAGTTATGAACCCGAAACCAGTCCCAGGATGCTTGTTTCCGGTCCAGGGAAGACAAGGCTTGGCAGTTCGGGCTGGACTGTTCCCATGAGGCACAGGTTCAGACTGATTTGCATATTGCCATGTCTGAACTGGGGTGGTGGAGTGAGCTAAAGAATGATGATGGATTAAACCCAGATCAGTTGACTGGGGGTGAGTGTTTGTTTTGCTTGAACGCTCCGTCCATCATCCCCTTTGGTATCGCGTTGTTCGCCCTAAGTTGGCAGGGTATGCCCAGATGTGGGTCCCTTGCTAACTTTGGCACTGGATTCAAATAGCCTGGCAGATGAGGGTTATGAACGTGAAACCGGTCCCAGGATGCTTGTTTCTGGTCCAGGGAAGACATGGCTTGGCAGTTCGGGCTGGACTGTTCCCATGAGGCACAGAGTCAGACTGATTTGCATATGGCCATGTCTGAACTGGGGTGGTGGTGTGAGCTAAAGAATGATGATGGATTAAACCCAGATCAGTTGACTGGGGGTGAGTGTTTGATTTGCTCAAACGCTCCGTCCATCATCCCCTTTGGTATCGCTTTGTTCGCCCTAAGTAGGCAGGGTATGCCCAGACGTGGGTCCCTTGCTCACTTTGCCACTGGATTCAAGATAGCCTGGCTGATGTGAGTTACAACACTAAACCGGTCCCAGGATGCTTGTTTCCGGTCCCGGGAAGACATGGCTTGGCAGTTCGGGCTGGACTGTTCCCATGAGGCACAGGGTCAGACTGATTTGCATATGGCCATGTCTGAACTGGGGTGGTGAAGTGAGCTAAAGAATGATGATGGATTAAACCCAGATCAGTTGACTGGGGGTGAGTGTTTGTTTTGCTCAAACGCTCCGTCCATCATCCCCTTTGGTATTTCTTTGTTCGCCCTAAGTTGGCAGGGTATGCCCAGGTGTGGGTCCCTTGCCCACTTTGCCACTGGATTCAAGATGGCCTGGCTGATGAGGGTTATGAATCCGAAACCGGTCCCAGGATGCTTGTTTCTGGTCCAGGGAAGACATGGCTTGGCAGTTTGGGTTGGACTGTTCCCATGAGGCACAGGGCAGACTGATTTGCATATGGCCATGTCTGAACTGGGGTGGTGGAGTGAGCTAAAGAATGGTGATGTTTTAAACCCAGATCAGTTGACTGGGGGTGAGTGTTTGATTTGCTCAAACGCTCCGTCCATCATCCCCTTTGGTATCGCTTTGTTCGCCCTAAGTTGGCAGGGTATGCCCAGGCGTGGGTCCCTTGCTCACTTTGCCACTGGATTCAAGATAGCCTGGCTGATGAGGGTTATGAACCTGAAACCGGTCCCAGGATGCTTGTTTCAGGTCCAGGGAAGACATGGCTTGGCAGTTCGGGCTGGACTGTTCCCATGAGGCACAGGGTCAGACTGATTTGCATATGGCCATGTCTGAACTGGGGTGGTGGAGTGAGCTGAAGAATGATGTTGGATTAAACCCAGATCAGTTGACTTGGGGTCGGTGTTTGATTTGCTCAAACGCTCCATCCATCATCCCCTTTGGTATCGCATTGTTTGCCCTAAGTTGGCAGGGTATGCCCAGACGTGGGTCCCTTGCTCACTTTGCCACTGGATTCAAGATAGCCTGTCTGATGAGGGTTATGAATAGGCCTGGGCAAAAATTTCGTTCCGTTCGCGGAAATTGCGATAATTTGACATTTTTGCGTTCCGCGGAGAGCGCGAAAATGTCAAAAATTCCGGTTTCCGCAGCTTGGCGATAATTTGTTTCTTGCTCGCGCTGTAAAATGATACATTCTCGCGCGCACGCGATCGCCTTACCTGAATCCCTGCGTTCGCCGACAAGTTTTCTTGATCCGGTCGCGTTCTCCATGAGATGTTGTATTGTTTTTAGCCATTTGCGCTGTCTCGCGACAGTTCGCGCCCGCAGTGACGTCATGCGTCGCGCGATCACGTCTTTCTTCTCGCGATCATGCACCGCGAGAACAACTCAAAACAAGATGGCCGCGCCCGCAAGCAACCACATGGGTAAGTTGGCGACCCGCAACCATGCAGAAAATCTCGCGAACATGCCGGAAAAAAACTTCCGCATCTTTGCGATATTTCTGCTTGTTTGCGATAATTTTAAACATTCTCGCGATAATTTGCGAAGGTTAATTCCGCAAATTCCGCCCACCCCTAGTTATGAACCCGAAACCAGTCCCAGGATGCTTGTTTCCGGTCCAGGGAAGACAAGGCTTGGCAGTTCGGGCTGGACTGTTCCCATGAGGCACAGGTTCAGACTGATTTGCATATTGCCATGTCTGAACTGGGGTGGTGGAGTGAGCTAAAGAATGATGATGGATTAAACCCAGATCAGTTGACTGGGGGTGAGTGTTTGTTTTGCTTGAACGCTCCGTCCATCATCCCCTTTGGTATCGCGTTGTTCGCCCTAAGTTGGCAGGGTATGCCCAGATGTGGGTCCCTTGCTAACTTTGGCACTGGATTCAAATAGCCTGGCAGATGAGGGTTATGAACGTGAAACCGGTCCCAGGATGCTTGTTTCTGGTCCAGGGAAGACATGGCTTGGCAGTTCGGGCTGGACTGTTCCCATGAGGCACAGAGTCAGACTGATTTGCATATGGCCATGTCTGAACTGGGGTGGTGGTGTGAGCTAAAGAATGATGATGGATTAAACCCAGATCAGTTGACTGGGGGTGAGTGTTTGATTTGCTCAAACGCTCCGTCCATCATCCCCTTTGGTATCGCTTTGTTCGCCCTAAGTAGGCAGGGTATGCCCAGACGTGGGTCCCTTGCTCACTTTGCCACTGGATTCAAGATAGCCTGGCTGATGTGAGTTACAACACTAAACCGGTCCCAGGATGCTTGTTTCCGGTCCCGGGAAGACATGGCTTGGCAGTTCGGGCTGGACTGTTCCCATGAGGCACAGGGTCAGACTGATTTGCATATGGCCATGTCTGAACTGGGGTGGTGAAGTGAGCTAAAGAATGATGATGGATTAAACCCAGATCAGTTGACTGGGGGTGAGTGTTTGTTTTGCTCAAACGCTCCGTCCATCATCCCCTTTGGTATTTCTTTGTTCGCCCTAAGTTGGCAGGGTATGCCCAGGTGTGGGTCCCTTGCCCACTTTGCCACTGGATTCAAGATGGCCTGGCTGATGAGGGTTATGAATCCGAAACCGGTCCCAGGATGCTTGTTTCTGGTCCAGGGAAGACATGGCTTGGCAGTTTGGGTTGGACTGTTCCCATGAGGCACAGGGCAGACTGATTTGCATATGGCCATGTCTGAACTGGGGTGGTGGAGTGAGCTAAAGAATGGTGATGTTTTAAACCCAGATCAGTTGACTGGGGGTGAGTGTTTGATTTGCTCAAACGCTCCGTCCATCATCCCCTTTGGTATCGCTTTGTTCGCCCTAAGTTGGCAGGGTATGCCCAGGCGTGGGTCCCTTGCTCACTTTGCCACTGGATTCAAGATAGCCTGGCTGATGAGGGTTATGTACCCGAAACCGGTCCCAGGATGCTTGTTTCCGGTCCAGAGAAGACATGGCTTGGCAGTTCGGGCTGGACTTTTCCCATGAGGCACAGGGTCAGACTGATTTGCATATGGCCATGTCTGAACTGGGGTGGTGGAGTGAGCTAAAGAATGATGATGGATTAAACCCAGATCAGTTGACTGGGGGTTAGTGTTTTTTATTTGCCCAAACGCTCCGTCTATCATCCCGTTTGGTATCGCTTTGTTCGCCCTAAGTTGGCAGGGTATGTACAGATGTGGGTCCCTTGCTCACTTTGCCACTGGATTCAAGATAGCCTGGCTGATGAGGGTTATGAACCTGAAACCGGTCCCAGGATGCTTGTTTCCGGTTCAGGGAAGACATGGATTGGCACTTCGGGCTGGACTGTTCCCATGAGGCACAGGGTCAGACTGATTTGCATATGGCCATGTCTGAACTGGGGTGGTGGAGTGAGCTAAAGAATGATGATGGATTAAACCCAGATCAGTTGACCGGGGGTGAGTGTTTAATTTGCTCAAACGCTCCATCCATCATCCCCTTTGGTATCGCTTTGTTCGCCTTAAGTTGGCAGGCTATGCCCAGACGTGGGTCCCTTGCTCACTTTGACACTGGATTCAAGATAGCCTGGCTGATGAGGGTTATGAACCCGAAACCGGTCCCAGGATGCTTGTTTCCGGTCCAGGAAAGACATGGCTTGGCAGTTCAGGCTGGACTGTTTCCATGAGGCACAGGGTCAGACTGATTTGCATATGGCCATGTCTGAACTGGGGTGGTGGAGTGAGCTAAAGAATGATGATTGATTAAACCCAGACCAGTTGACTGGGGGTGAGTGTTTGATTTGCTCAAACGCTCCGTCCATCATCCCCTTTGGTATCGCTTTGTTCGCCCTAAGTTGGCAGGGTATGCCCAGACGTGGGTCCCTTGCTCACTTTGCCACTGGATTCAAGATAGCCTGGCTGATGAGGGTTATGTACCCGAAACCGGTCCAGGATGCTTGTTTCCGGTCCAGAGAAGACATGGCTTGGCAGTTCGGGCTGGACTTTTCCCATGAGGCACAGGGTCAGACTGATTTGCATATGGCCATGTCTGAACTGGGGTGGTGGAGTGAGCTAAAGAATGATGATGGATTAAACCCAGATCAGTTGACTATGGGTGAGTGTTTTTTATTTGCCCAAACGCTCCGTCTATCATCCCGTTTGGTATCGCTTTGTTCGCCCTAAGTTGGCAGGGTATGTACAGATGTGGGTCCCTTGCTCACTTTGCCACTGGATTCAAGATAGCCTGGCTGATGAGGGTTATGAACCTGAAACCGGTCCCAGGATGCTTGTTTCCGGTTCAGGGAAGACATGGATTGGCACTTCGGGCTGGACTGTTCCCATGAGGCACAGGGTCAGACTGATTTGCAAATGGCCATGTCTGAACTGGGGTGGTGGAGTGAGCTAAAGAATGATGATGGATCATTAAACCCAGATCAGTTGACCGGGGGTGAGTGTTTAATTTGCTCAAACGCTCCGTCCATCATCCCCTTTGGTATCGCTTTGTTCGCCTTAAGTTGGCAGGGTATGCCCAGACGTGGGTCCCTTGCTCACTTTGACACTGGATTCAAGATAGCCTGGCTGATGAGGGTTATGAACCCGAAACCGGTCCCAGGATGCTTGTTTCCGGTCCAGGAAAGACATGGCTTGGCAGTTCAGGCTGGACTGTTTCCATGAGGCACAGGGTCAGACTGATTTGCATATGGCCATGTCTGAACTGGGGTGGTGGAGTGAGCTAAAGAATGATGATGGATTTAACCCAGATCAGTTGACTGGGGGTGAGTGTGTGATTTGCTCAAACGCTCCATCCATCATCCCCTTTGGTATCGCTTTGTTTGCCCTAAGTTGGCAGGGTATGCCCAGAAGTGGGTCCCTTGCCCACTTTGCCACTGGATTCAAGATAGCCTGGCTGATGAGGGTTATGAATCCGAAACCGGTCCCAGGATGCTTGTTTCCCTTCCAGGGAAGACATGGCCTGGCAGCTCGGGCTGGACTGTTCCCATGAGGCACAGGGTCAGACTGATTTGTATATGGCCATGTCTGAACTGGGGTGGTGGAGTGAGCTAAAGAATGATGATGGATTAAACCCAGATCAGATGACTGGGGGTGAGTGTTTGTTTTGCTCAAACGCTCCGTCCATCATCCCCTTTGGTATTGCTATGTTCGCCCTAAGTTGGCAGGGTATGCCCAGACGTGGGTCCCTTGCCCACTTTGCCACTGGATTCAAGATAGCCTGGCTGATGAGGGTTATAAATCCGAAACCTGTCCCAGGATGCTTGTTTCCGGTCCAGGGAAGACATGGCTTGGCAGTTCGGGCTGGACTGTTCCCATGAAGCACAGGGTCAGACTGATTTGCATATGGCCATGTCTGAACTTGGGTGGTGGAGTGAGCTAAAGAATGATGATGGATTAAACTCAGATCAGTTGACCGGGGGTGAGTGTTTAATTTGCTCAAACGCTCAGTCCATCATCCCCTTTGGTATTGCTTTGTTCGCCTTAAGTTGGCAGGCTATGCCCAGATGTGGGTCTCTTGCTCACTTTGACACTGGATTCAAGATAGCCTGGCTGATGAGGGTTATGAACCCGAAACCAGTCCCAGGATGCTTGTTTCCGGTCCAGGAAAGATATGGCTTGGCAGTTCAGGCTGGACTGTTTCCATGAGGCACAGGGTCAGACTGATTTGCATATGGCCATCTGAACTGGGGTGGTGGAGTGAGCTAAAGAATGATGATGGATTAAACCCAGATCGGTTGACTGGGGTGAGTGTTTGATTTGCTCAAACCCTCCGTCCATCATCCCCTTTGGTATCGCTTTGTTCGCCCTAAGTTGGCAGGGTATGCCCAGACGTGGGTCCCTTGCTCACTTTGCCACTGGATTCAAGATAGCCTGGCTGATGTGAGTTACAACACTAAACCGGTCCCAGGATGCTTGTTTCCGGTCCCGGGAAGACATGGCTTGGCAGTTCCGGCTGGACTGTTCCCATGAGGCGCAGGGTCAGACTTATTTTCATATGGCCATGTCTGAACTGGGGTGGTGGAGTGAGCTAAAGAATGATGATGGATTAAACCGAGATAAGTTGTCTGGGGGTGAGTGTTTGATTTGCTCAAACGCTCCGTCCATCATCCCCTTTGGTATCGCTTTAATCGCCCTAAGTTGGCAGGGTATGCCCAGACGTGGGTCCCTTGCTCACTTTGCCACTGGATTCAAGATAGCCTGGCTGATGAGGGTTATGAACCCGAAACCGGTCCCAGGATGCTTGCTTCCAGTCCAGGGAAGACATGGCTTGGCAGTTCGGGCTGGACTGTTACCATGAGGCACAGGGTCAGACTGATTTGCATATGGCCATGTCTGAACTGGGGTGGTGGTTTAGTGAGCTAAAGAATGATGATGGATTTAACCCAGATCAGTTGACTGGGGGTGAGTGTTTGATTTGCTCAAACGCTCCGTCCATCATCCCCTTTGGTATTGCTTTGTTCCCCCTAAGTTGGCAGGGTATGCCCAGAAGTGGGTCCCTTGCCCACTTTGTCACTGGATTCAAGATAGCCTGGCTGATGAGGGTTATGAATCCGAAACCGGTCCCAGGATACTTGTTTCTGGTCCAGGGAAGACATGGCTTGGCAGTTTGGGCTGGACTGTTCCCATGAGGCACAGGGTCAGACTGATTTGCATATGGCCATGTCTGAACTGGGGTGGTGGAGTGAGCTAAAGAATGATGATGGATTAAACCCAGATCAGTTGACTGGGGGTGAGTGTTTGTTTTGCTCAAACGCTCCGTCCATCATCCCCTTTGGTATTTCTTTGTTCTCCCTAAGTTGGCAGGGTATGCCCAGGTGTGGGTCCCTTGCCCACTTTGCCACTGGATTCAAGATGGCCTGGCTGATGAGGGTTATGAATCCGAAACCGGTCCCAGGATGCTTGTTTCCGGTCCAGGGAAGACATGGCTTGGCAGTTCGGGTTGGACTGTTCCCATGAGGCACAGGGCAGACTGATTTGCATATGGCCATGTCTGAACTGGGGTGTTGGAGTGAGCTAAAGAATGGTGATGGTTTGAACCCAGATCAGTTGACTGGGGGTGAGTGTTTGATTTGCTCAAACGCTCCGTCCATCATCCCCTTTGGTATCGCTTTGTTCGCCCTAAGTTGGCAGGGTATGCCCAGACTTGGGTCCTTTGCTCACTTTCCACTGGATTCAAGATAGCCTGGCTCATGAGGGTTATGAACCCGAAACCGGTCCCAGGATGCTTGTTTCCGGTCCAGAGAAGACATGGCTTGGCAGTTCGGGCTGGACTTTTCCCATGAGGCACAGGGTCAAACTGATTTGCATATGGCCATGTCTGAACTGGGGTGGTGGAGTGAGCTAAAGAATGATGATGGATTAAACCCAGATCAGTTGACTGGGGGTGAGTGTTTTTTATTTGCTTAAACGCTCCGTCTATCATCCCGTTTGGTATTGCTTTGTTCGCCCTAAGTTGGCAGGGTATGTACAGATGTGGGTCCCTTGCTCACTTTGCCACTGGATTCAAGACAGCCTGGCTGATGAGGGTTATGAACCTGAAACCGGTCCCAGGATGCTTGTTTCCGGTTCAGGGAAGACATGGATTGGCACTTCGGGCTGGACTGTTCCCATGAGGCACAGGGTCAGACTGATTTGCATATGGCCATGTCTGAACTGGGGTGGTGGAGTGAGCTAAAGAATGATGATGGATTAAACCCAGATCAGTTGACCGGGGGTGAGTGTTTAATTTGCTCAAACGCTCCATCCATCATCCCCTTTGGTATCTCTTTTTTCGCCTTAAGTTGGCAGGGTATGCCCAGACGTGGGTCCCTTGCTCACTTTGACACTGGATTCAAGATAGCCTGGCTGATGAGGGTTATGAACCCGAAACCGGTCCCAGGATGCTTGTTTCCGGTCCAGGAAAGACATGGCTTGGCAGTTCAGGCTGGACTGTTTCCATGAGGCACAGGGTCAGACTGATTTGCATATGGCCATGTCTGAACTGGGGTGGTGGAGTGAGCTAAAGAATAATGATTGATTAAACCCAGACCAGTTGACTGGGGGTGAGTGTTTGATTTGCTCAAATTCTCCGTCCATCATCCCCTTTAGTAACGATTTTTTCGCCCTAAGTTGGCAGGGTATGCCCAGACGTGGGTCCCTTGATCACTTTGCCACTGGATTCAAGATAGTGTGGCTGATGAGGGTTATGAACCCAAAACTGGTCCCAGGATGCTTGTTTCCAGTCCAGGGAAGACATGAATTGGCAGTTCAGGCTGGACTGTTCCCATGAACCACAGGGTCAGACTGATTTGCATATGGCCATGTCTGAACTTGGGTGGTGGAGTGAGCTAAAGAATGATGATGGATTAAACCCAGATCAGTTGACCGGGGGTGAGTGTTTAATTTGCTCAAACGCTCCGTCCATCATCCCCTTTGGTATCGCTTTGTTCGCCTTAAGTTGGCAGGCTATGCCCAGACGTGGGTCCCTTGCTCACTTTGACACTGGATTCAAGATAGCCTGGCTGATGAGGGTTATGAACCCGAAACCGGTCCCAGGATGCTTGTTTCCGGTCCCGGGAAGACATGGCTTGGCAGTTCCGGCTGGACTGTTCCCATGAGGCGCAGGGTCAGACTTATTTTCATATGGCCATGTCTGAACTGGGGTGGTGGAGTGAGCTAAAGAATGATGATGGATTAAACCGAGATAAGTTGTCTGGGGGTGAGTGTTTGATTTGCTCAAACGCTCCGTCCATCATCCCCTTTGGTATCGCTTTAATCGCCCTAAGTTGGCAGGGTATGCCCAGACGTGGGTCCCTTGCTCACTTTGCCACTGGATTCAAGATAGCCTGGCTGATGAGGGTTATGAACCCGAAACCGGTCCCAGGATGCTTGCTTCCAGTCCAGGGAAGACATGGCTTGGCAGTTCGGGCTGGACTGTTACCATGAGGCACAGGGTCAGACTGATTTGCATATGGCCATGTCTGACCTGGGGTGGTGGTTTAGTGAGCTAAAGAATGATGATGGATTTAACCCAGATCAGTTGACTGGGGGTGAGTGTTTGATTTGCTCAAACGCTCCGTCCATCATCCCCTTTGGTATTGCTTTGTTCCCCCTAAGTTGGCAGGGTATGCCCAGAAGTGGGTCCCTTGCCCACTTTGTCACTGGATTCAAGATAGCCTGGCTGATGAGGGTTATGAATCCGAAACCGGTCCCAGGATACTTGTTTCTGGTCCAGGGAAGACATGGCTTGGCAGTTTGGGCTGGACTGTTCCCATGAGGCACAGGGTCAGACTGATTTGCATATGGCCATGTCTGAACTGGGGTGGTGGAGTGAGCTAAAGAATGATGATGGATTAAACCCAGATCAGTTGACTGGGGGTGAGTGTTTGTTTTGCTCAAACGCTCCGTCCATCATCCCCTTTGGTATTTCTTTGTTCTCCCTAAGTTGGCAGGGTATGCCCAGGTGTGGGTCCCTTGCCCACTTTGCCACTGGATTCAAGATGGCCTGGCTGATGAGGGTTATGAATCCGAAACCGGTCCCAGGATGCTTGTTTCCGGTCCAGGGAAGACATGGCTTGGCAGTTCGGGTTGGACTGTTCCCATGAGGCACAGGGCAGACTGATTTGCATATGGCCATGTCTGAACTGGGGTGTTGGAGTGAGCTAAAGAATGGTGATGGTTTGAACCCAGATCAGTTGACTGGGGGTGAGTGTTTGATTTGCTCAAACGCTCCGTCCATCATCCCCTTTGGTATCGCTTTGTTCGCCCTAAGTTGGCAGGGTATGCCCAGACTTGGGTCCTTTGCTCACTTTCCACTGGATTCAAGATAGCCTGGCTCATGAGGGTTATGAACCCGAAACCGGTCCCAGGATGCTTGTTTCCGGTCCAGAGAAGACATGGCTTGGCAGTTCGGGCTGGACTTTTCCCATGAGGCACAGGGTCAAACTGATTTGCATATGGCCATGTCTGAACTGGGGTGGTGGAGTGAGCTAAAGAATGATGATGGATTAAACCCAGATCAGTTGACTGGGGGTGAGTGTTTTTTATTTGCTTAAACGCTCCGTCTATCATCCCGTTTGGTATTGCTTTGTTCGCCCTAAGTTGGCAGGGTATGTACAGATGTGGGTCCCTTGCTCACTTTGCCACTGGATTCAAGACAGCCTGGCTGATGAGGGTTATGAACCTGAAACCGGTCCCAGGATGCTTGTTTCCGGTTCAGGGAAGACATGGATTGGCACTTCGGGCTGGACTGTTCCCATGAGGCACAGGGTCAGACTGATTTGCATATGGCCATGTCTGAACTGGGGTGGTGGAGTGAGCTAAAGAATGATGATGGATTAAACCCAGATCAGTTGACCGGGGGTGAGTGTTTAATTTGCTCAAACGCTCCATCCATCATCCCCTTTGGTATCTCTTTTTTCGCCTTAAGTTGGCAGGGTATGCCCAGACGTGGGTCCCTTGCTCACTTTGACACTGGATTCAAGATAGCCTGGCTGATGAGGGTTATGAACCCGAAACCGGTCCCAGGATGCTTGTTTCCGGTCCAGGAAAGACATGGCTTGGCAGTTCAGGCTGGACTGTTTCCATGAGGCACAGGGTCAGACTGATTTGCATATGGCCATGTCTGAACTGGGGTGGTGGAGTGAGCTAAAGAATAATGATTGATTAAACCCAGACCAGTTGACTGGGGGTGAGTGTTTGATTTGCTCAAATTCTCCGTCCATCATCCCCTTTAGTAACGATTTTTTCGCCCTAAGTTGGCAGGGTATGCCCAGACGTGGGTCCCTTGATCACTTTGCCACTGGATTCAAGATAGTGTGGCTGATGAGGGTTATGAACCCAAAACTGGTCCCAGGATGCTTGTTTCCAGTCCAGGGAAGACATGAATTGGCAGTTCAGGCTGGACTGTTCCCATGAACCACAGGGTCAGACTGATTTGCATATGGCCATGTCTGAACTTGGGTGGTGGAGTGAGCTAAAGAATGATGATGGATTAAACCCAGATCAGTTGACCGGGGGTGAGTGTTTAATTTGCTCAAACGCTCCGTCCATCATCCCCTTTGGTATCGCTTTGTTCGCCTTAAGTTGGCAGGCTATGCCCAGACGTGGGTCCCTTGCTCACTTTGACACTGGATTCAAGATAGCCTGGCTGATGAGGGTTATGAACCCGAAACCGGTCCCAGGATGCTTGTTTCCGGTCCAGGAAAGACATGGCTTGGCAGTTCAGGCTGGACTGTTTCCATGAGGCACAGGGTCAGACTGATTTGCATATGGCCATGTCTGAACTGGGGTGGTGGAGTGAGCTAAAGAATGATGATTGATTAAACCCAGACCAGTTGACTGGGGGTGAGTGTTTGATTTGCTCAAACGCTCCGTCCATCATCCCCTTTGGTATCGCTTTGTTCGCCCTAAGTTGGCAGGGTATGCCCAGACGTGGGTCCCTTGCTCACTTTGCCACTGGATTCAAGATAGCCTGGCTGATGAGGGTTATGTACCCGAAACCGGTCCAGGATGCTTGTTTCCGGTCCAGAGAAGACATGGCTTGGCAGTTCGGGCTGGACTTTTCCCATGAGGCACAGGGTCAGACTGATTTGCATATGGCCATGTCTGAACTGGGGTGGTGGAGTGAGCTAAAGAATGATGATGGATTAAACCCAGATCAGTTGACTATGGGTGAGTGTTTTTTATTTGCCCAAACGCTCCGTCTATCATCCCGTTTGGTATCGCTTTGTTCGCCCTAAGTTGGCAGGGTATGTACAGATGTGGGTCCCTTGCTCACTTTGCCACTGGATTCAAGATAGCCTGGCTGATGAGGGTTATGAACCTGAAACCGGTCCCAGGATGCTTGTTTCCGGTTCAGGGAAGACATGGATTGGCACTTCGGGCTGGACTGTTCCCATGAGGCACAGGGTCAGACTGATTTGCATATGGCCATGTCTGAACTGGGGTGGTGGAGTGAGCTAAAGAATGATGATGGATCATTAAACCCAGATCAGTTGACCGGGGGTGAGTGTTTAATTTGCTCAAACGCTCCGTCCATCATCCCCTTTGGTATCGCTTTGTTCGCCTTAAGTTGGCAGGGTATGCCCAGACGTGGGTCCCTTGCTCACTTTGACACTGGATTCAAGATAGCCTGGCTGATGAGGGTTATGAACCCGAAACCGGTCCCAGGATGCTTGTTTCCGGTCCAGGAAAGACATGGCTTGGCAGTTCAGGCTGGACTGTTTCCATGAGGCACAGGGTCAGACTGATTTGCATATGGCCATGTCTGAACTGGGGTGGTGGAGTGAGCTAAAGAATGATGATGGATTTAACCCAGATCAGTTGACTGGGGGTGAGTGTGTGATTTGCTCAAACGCTCCATCCATCATCCCCTTTGGTATCGCTTTGTTTGCCCTAAGTTGGCAGGGTATGCCCAGAAGTGGGTCCCTTGCCCACTTTGCCACTGGATTCAAGATAGCCTGGCTGATGAGGGTTATGAATCCGAAACCGGTCCCAGGATGCTTGTTTCCCTTCCAGGGAAGACATGGCCTGGCAGCTCGGGCTGGACTGTTCCCATGAGGCACAGGGTCAGACTGATTTGTATATGGCCATGTCTGAACTGGGGTGGTGGAGTGAGCTAAAGAATGATGATGGATTAAACCCAGATCAGATGACTGGGGGTGAGTGTTTGTTTTGCTCAAACGCTCCGTCCATCATCCCCTTTGGTATTGCTATGTTCGCCCTAAGTTGGCAGGGTATGCCCAGACGTGGGTCCCTTGCCCACTTTGCCACTGGATTCAAGATAGCCTGGCTGATGAGGGTTATAAATCCGAAACCTGTCCCAGGATGCTTGTTTCCGGTCCAGGGAAGACATGGCTTGGCAGTTCGGGCTGGACTGTTCCCATGAAGCACAGGGTCAGACTGATTTGCATATGGCCATGTCTGAACTTGGGTGGTGGAGTGAGCTAAAGAATGATGATGGATTAAACTCAGATCAGTTGACCGGGGGTGAGTGTTTAATTTGCTCAAACGCTCAGTCCATCATCCCCTTTGGTATTGCTTTGTTCGCCTTAAGTTGGCAGGCTATGCCCAGATGTGGGTCTCTTGCTCACTTTGACACTGGATTCAAGATAGCCTGGCTGATGAGGGTTATGAACCCGAAACCAGTCCCAGGATGCTTGTTTCCGGTCCAGGAAAGATATGGCTTGGCAGTTCAGGCTGGACTGTTTCCATGAGGCACAGGGTCAGACTGATTTGCATATGGCCATCTGAACTGGGGTGGTGGAGTGAGCTAAAGAATGATGATGGATTAAACCCAGATCGGTTGACTGGGGTGAGTGTTTGATTTGCTCAAACCCTCCGTCCATCATCCCCTTTGGTATCGCTTTGTTCGCCCTAAGTTGGCAGGGTATGCCCAGACGTGGGTCCCTTGCTCACTTTGCCACTGGATTCAAGATAGCCTGGCTGATGTGAGTTACAACACTAAACCGGTCCCAGGATGCTTGTTTCCGGTCCCGGGAAGACATGGCTTGGCAGTTCCGGCTGGACTGTTCCCATGAGGCGCAGGGTCAGACTTATTTTCATATGGCCATGTCTGAACTGGGGTGGTGGAGTGAGCTAAAGAATGATGATGGATTAAACCGAGATAAGCTGTCTGGGGGTGAGTGTTTGATTTGCTCAAACGCTCCGTCCATCATCCCCTTTGGTATCGCTTTAATCGCCCTAAGTTGGCAGGGTATGCCCAGACGTGGGTCCCTTGCTCACTTTGCCACTGGATTCAAGATAGCCTGGCTGATGAGGGTTATGAACCCGAAACCGGTCCCAGGATGCTTGCTTCCAGTCCAGGGAAGACATGGCTTGGCAGTTCGGGCTGGACTGTTACCATGAGGCACAGGGTCAGACTGATTTGCATATGGCCATGTCTGAACTGGGGTGGTGGTTTAGTGAGCTAAAGAATGATGATGGATTTAACCCAGATCAGTTGACTGGGGGTGAGTGTTTGATTTGCTCAAACGCTCCGTCCATCATCCCCTTTGGTATTGCTTTGTTCCCCCTAAGTTGGCAGGGTATGCCCAGAAGTGGGTCCCTTGCCCACTTTGTCACTGGATTCAAGATAGCCTGGCTGATGAGGGTTATGAATCCGAAACCGGTCCCAGGATACTTGTTTCTGGTCCAGGGAAGACATGGCTTGGCAGTTTGGGCTGGACTGTTCCCATGAGGCACAGGGTCAGACTGATTTGCATATGGCCATGTCTGAACTGGGGTGGTGGAGTGAGCTAAAGAATGATGATGGATTAAACCCAGATCAGTTGACTGGGGGTGAGTGTTTGTTTTGCTCAAACGCTCCGTCCATCATCCCCTTTGGTATTTCTTTGTTCTCCCTAAGTTGGCAGGGTATGCCCAGGTGTGGGTCCCTTGCCCACTTTGCCACTGGATTCAAGATGGCCTGGCTGATGAGGGTTATGAATCCGAAACCGGTCCCAGGATGCTTGTTTCCGGTCCAGGGAAGACATGGCTTGGCAGTTCGGGTTGGACTGTTCCCATGAGGCACAGGGCAGACTGATTTGCATATGGCCATGTCTGAACTGGGGTGTTGGAGTGAGCTAAAGAATGGTGATGGTTTGAACCCAGATCAGTTGACTGGGGGTGAGTGTTTGATTTGCTCAAACGCTCCGTCCATCATCCCCTTTGGTATCGCTTTGTTCGCCCTAAGTTGGCAGGGTATGCCCAGACTTGGGTCCTTTGCTCACTTTCCACTGGATTCAAGATAGCCTGGCTCATGAGGGTTATGAACCCGAAACCGGTCCCAGGATGCTTGTTTCCGGTCCAGAGAAGACATGGCTTGGCAGTTCGGGCTGGACTTTTCCCATGAGGCACAGGGTCAAACTGATTTGCATATGGCCATGTCTGAACTGGGGTGGTGGAGTGAGCTAAAGAATGATGATGGATTAAACCCAGATCAGTTGACTGGGGGTGAGTGTTTTTTATTTGCTTAAACGCTCCGTCTATCATCCCGTTTGGTATTGCTTTGTTCGCCCTAAGTTGGCAGGGTATGTACAGATGTGGGTCCCTTGCTCACTTTGCCACTGGATTCAAGACAGCCTGGCTGATGAGGGTTATGAACCTGAAACCGGTCCCAGGATGCTTGTTTCCGGTTCAGGGAAGACATGGATTGGCACTTCGGGCTGGACTGTTCCCATGAGGCACAGGGTCAGACTGATTTGCATATGGCCATGTCTGAACTGGGGTGGTGGAGTGAGCTAAAGAATGATGATGGATTAAACCCAGATCAGTTGACCGGGGGTGAGTGTTTAATTTGCTCAAACGCTCCATCCATCATCCCCTTTGGTATCTCTTTTTTCGCCTTAAGTTGGCAGGGTATGCCCAGACGTGGGTCCCTTGCTCACTTTGACACTGGATTCAAGATAGCCTGGCTGATGAGGGTTATGAACCCGAAACCGGTCCCAGGATGCTTGTTTCCGGTCCAGGAAAGACATGGCTTGGCAGTTCAGGCTGGACTGTTTCCATGAGGCACAGGGTCAGACTGATTTGCATATGGCCATGTCTGAACTGGGGTGGTGGAGTGAGCTAAAGAATAATGATTGATTAAACCCAGACCAGTTGACTGGGGGTGAGTGTTTGATTTGCTCAAATTCTCCGTCCATCATCCCCTTTAGTAACGATTTTTTCGCCCTAAGTTGGCAGGGTATGCCCAGACGTGGGTCCCTTGATCACTTTGCCACTGGATTCAAGATAGTGTGGCTGATGAGGGTTATGAACCCAAAACTGGTCCCAGGATGCTTGTTTCCAGTCCAGGGAAGACATGAATTGGCAGTTCAGGCTGGACTGTTCCCATGAAGCACAGGGTCAGACTGATTTGCATATGGCCATGTCTGAACTTGGGTGGTGGAGTGAGCTAAAGAATGATGATGGATTAAACCCAGATCAGTTGACTGGGGTGAGTGTTTGATTTGCTCAAACCCTCCGTCCATCATCCCTTTTGGTATCGCTTTGTTCGCCCTAAGTTGGCAGGGTATGCCCAGACGTGGGTCCCTTGCTCCCTTTGCCACTGGATTCAAGATAGCCTGGCTGATGAGGGTTATAAACCTGAAACCGGTCCCAGGATGCTTGTTTTCGGTCCAGAGAAGACATGGCTTGGCAGTTCGGGCTGGACTTTTCCCATGAGGCACAGGGTCAGACTGATTTGCATATGGCCATGTCTGAACTGGGGTGGTGGAGTGAGCTAAAGAATGATGATGGATTAACCCAGATCAGTTGACTGGGGGTGAGTGTTTTTTATTTGCTTAAACGCTCCGTCTATCATCCCGTTTGGTATTGCTTTGTTCGCCCTAAGTTGGCAGGGTATGTACAGATGTGGGTCCCTTGCTCACTTTGCCACTGGATTCAAGATAGCCTGGCTGATGAGGGTTATGAACCTGAAACCGGTCCCAGGATGCTTGTTTCCAGTTCAGGGAAGACATGGATTGGCACTTCGGGCTGGACTGTTCCCATGAGGCACAGGGTCAGACTGATATGCATATGGCCATGTCTGAACTGGGGTGGTGGAGTGAGCTAAAGAATGATGATGGATTAAACCCAGATCAGTTGACCGGGGGTGAGTGTTTAATTTGCTCAAACGCTCCATCCATCATCCCCTTTGGTATCGCTTTGTTCGCCTTAAGTTGGCAGGGTATGCCCAGACGTGGGTCCCTTGCTCACTTTGACACTGGATTCAAGATAGCCTGGCTGATGAGGGTTATGAACCCGAAACCGGTCCCAGGATGCTTGTTTCCGGTCCAGGAAAGACATGGCTTGGCAGTTCAGGCTGGACTGTTTCCATGAGGCACAGGGTCAGACTGATTTGCATATGGCCATGTCTGAACTGGGGTGGTGGAGTGAGCTAAAGAATAATGATTGATTAAACCCAGACCAGTTGACTGGGGGTGAGTGTTTGATTTGCTCAAATTCTCCGTCCATCATCCCCTTTAGTAACGATTTGTTCGCCCTAAGTTGGCAGGGTATGCCCAGACGTGGGTCCCTTGATCACTTTGCCACTGGATTCAAGATAGTGTGGCTGATGAGGGTTATGAACCCAAAACTGGTCCCAGGATGCTTGTTTCCAGTCCAGGGAAGACATGAATTGGCAGTTCAGGCTGGACTGTTCCCATGAAGCACAGGGTCAGACTGATTTGCATATGGCCATGTCTGAACTTGGGTGGTGGAGTGAGCTAAAGAATGATGATGGATTTAACCCAGATCAGTTGACTGGGGGTGAGTGTTTCATTTGCTCGAAAGCTCCGTCCATCATCCCCTTTGGTATTTATTTGTTCGCCCTAAGTTGGCAGGGTATGCCCAGATGTGGGTCCCTTGCCCACTTTGCCACTGGATTCAAGATGGCCTGGCTGATGAGGGGTATGAATCCAAAACTGGTCCCAGGATGCTTGTTTCCGGTCCAGGGAAGACATGGCTTGGCAGTTCGGGTTGGACTGTTCCCATGAGGCACAGGGCAGACTGATTTGCATATGGCCATGTCTGAACTGGGGTGGTGGAGTGAGCTAAAGAATGGTGATGGTTTAAACCCAGATCAGTTGACTGGGGGTGAGTGTTTGATTTACTCAAACGCTCCGTCCATCATCCCCTTTGGTATCGCTTTGTTCGCCCTAAGTTGGCAGGGTATGCCCAGACGTGGGTCCCTTGCTCACTTTGCCACTGGATTCAAGATAGCCTGGCTGATGAGGGTTATGAACCCGAAACCGGTCCCAGGATGCTTGTTTCCGGTCTAGAGAAGACATGGCTTGGCAGTTCGGGCTGGACTTTTCCCATGAGGCACAGGGTCAGCCTGATTTGCATATGGCCATGTCTGAACTGGGGTGGTGGAGTGAGCTAAAGAATGATGATGGATTAAACCCAGATCAGTTGACTGGGGGTGAGTGTTTTTTATTTGCCCAAACGCTCCGTCCATCATCCCGTTTGGTATCGCTTTGTTCGCCCTAAGTTGGCAGGGTATGTACAGATGTGGGTCCCTTGCTCACTTTGCCACTGGATTCAAGATAGCCTGGCTGATGAGGGTTATGAACCTGAAACCGGTCCCAGGATGCTTGTTTCCGGTTCAGGGAAGACATGGATTGGCACTTCGGGCTGGACTGTTCCCATGAGGCACAGGGTCAGACTGATTTGTATATGGCCATGTCTGAACTGGGGTGGTGGAGTGATCTAAAGAATGACGATGGATTAAACCCAGATCAGTTGACCGGGGGTGAGTGTTTAATTTGCTCAAACGCTCCGTCCCTCATCCCCTTTGGTATCGCTTTTTTCGCCTTAAGTTGGCAGGGTATGCCCAGACGTGGGTCCCTTGCTCACTTTGACACTGGATTCAAGATAGCCTGGCTGATGAGGGTTATGAACCCGAAACCGGTCCCAGGATGCTTGTTTCCGGTCCAGGAAAGACATGGCTTGGCAGTTCAGGCTGGACTGTTTCCATGAGGCACAGGGTCAGACTGATTTGCATATGGCCATGTCTGAACTGGGGTGGTGGAGTGAGCTAAAGAATGATGATTGATTAAACCCAGACCAGTTGACTGGGGGTGAGTGTTTGAATGGCTCAAATGCTCCGTCCATCATCCCCTTTAGTATCGATTTGTTCGCCGTAAGTTGGCAGGGTATGCCCAGACGTGGGTCCCTTGATCACTTTGCCACTGGATTCAAGATAGTGTGGCTGATGAGGGTTATGAACCCAAAATTGGTCCCAGGATGCTTGTTTCCAGTCCAGGGAAGACATGAATTGGCAGTGTAGGCTGGATTGTTACCATGAGGCACAGGGTCAGACTGATTTGCATATGGCCATGTCTGAACTGGGGTGGTGGAGTGAGCTAAAGAATGATGATGGATTTAACCCAGATCAGTTGACTGGGGGTGAGTGTGTGATCTGCTCAAACGCTTTGTCCATCATCCCCTTTGGTATCGCTATGTTTGCAATAAGTTGGCAGGGTATGCCCAGAAGTGGGTCCCTTGCCGATTTTGCCACTGGATTCAAGATAGCCTGGCTGATGAGGGTTATGAATCCGAAACCGGTCCCAGGATGCTTGTTTCCCTTCCAGGGAAGACATGGCCTGGCAGTTCGGGCTGGACTGTTCCCATGAGGCACAGGGTCAGACTGATTTGTATATGGCCATGTCTGAACTGGGGTGGTGGAGTGAGCTAAAGAATGATGACGGATTAAACCCAGATCAGTTGACTGGGGGTGAGTGTTTGTTTTGCTCAAACGCTCCGTCCATCATCCCCTTTGGTATTGCTATGTTCACCCTAAGTTGGCAGGCTATGCCCAGACGTGGGTCCCTTGCTCACTTTGCCACTGGATTCAAGATAGCCTGGCTGATGAGGGTTATAAATGCGAAACCTGTCCCAGGATGCTTGTTTCCGGTCCAGGGAAGACATGGCTTGGCAGTTCGGGCTGGACTGTTCCCATGAGGCACAGGGTCAGACTGATTTGCATATGGCCATGTCTGAACTGGGGTGGTGGAGTGAGCTAAAGAATGATGATGGATTAAACTCAGATCAGTTGACTGGGGTGAGTGTTTGATTTGCTCAAACCCTCCGTCCATCATCCCCTTTGGTATCGCTTTGTTCGCCCTAAGTTGGCAGGGTATGCCCAGACGTGGGTCCCTTGCTCACTTTGCCACTGGATTCAAGATAGCCTGGCTGATGAGGGTTATAAACCCGAAACCGGTCCCAGGATGCTTTTTTTCGGTCAAGAGAAGACATGGCTTGGCAGTTCGGGCTGGACTTTTCCCATGAGGCACAGGGTCAGACTGATTTGCATATGGCCATGTCTGAACTGGGGTGGTGGAGTGAGCTAAAGAATGATGATGGATTAAACCCAGATCAGTTGACTGGGGGTGAGTGTTTGATTTGCTCAAACGCTCCGTCCATCATCCCCTTTGGTATCGCTTTGTTCGCCCTAAGTTGGCAGGGTATGCCCAGACGTGGGTCCCTTGCTCTCTTTGCCACTGGATTCAAGATAGCCTGGCTGATGAGGGTTATGAACCCGAAACCGGTCCCAGGATGCTTGTTTCCGGTCCAGAGAAGACATGGCTTGGCAGTTCGGGCTGGACTTTTCCCATGAGGCACAGGGTCAGACTGATTTGCATATGGCCATGTCTGAACTGGGGTGGTGGAGTGAGCTAAAGAATGATGATGGATTAAACCCAGATCAGTTGACTGGGGTGAGTGTTTGATTTGCTCAAACCCTCCGTCCATCATCCCCTTTGGTATCGCTTTGTTCGCCCTAAGTTGGCAGGGTATGCCCAGACGTGGGTCCCTTGCTCACTTTGCCACTGGATTCAAGATAGCCTGGCTGATGAGGGTTATAAACCCGAAACCGGTCCCAGGATGCTTGTTTTCGGTCAAGAGAAGACATGGCTTGGCAGTTCGGGCTGGACTTTTCCCATGAGGCACAGGGTCAGACTGATTTGCATATGGCCATGTCTGAACTGGGGTGGTGGAGTGAGCTAAAGAATGATGATGGATTAAACCCAGATCAGTTGACTGGGGGTGAGTGTTTGATTTGCTCAAACGCTCCGTCCATCATCCCCTTTGGTATCGCTTTGTTCGCCCTAAGTTGGCAGGGTATGCCCAGACGTGGGTCCCTTGCTCTCTTTGCCACTGGATTCAAGATAGCCTGGCTGATGAGGGTTATGAACCCGAAACCGGTCCCAGGATGCTTGTTTCCGGTCCAGAGAAGACATGGCTTGGCAGTTCGGGCTGGACTTTTCCCATGAGGCACAGGGTCAGACTGATTTGCATATGGCCATGTCTGAACTGGGGTGGTGGAGTGAGCTAAAGAATGATGATGGATTAAACCCAGATCAGTTGACTGAGAGTGAGTGTTTTTTATTTGCCCAAACGCTCCGTCCATCATCCCGTTTGGTATCGCTTTGTTCGCCCTAAGTTGGCAGAGTATGTACAGATGTGGGTCCCTTGCTCACTTTGCCACTGGATTCAAGATAGCCAGGCTGATGAGGGTTATGAACCTGAAACCGGTCCCAGAATGCTTGTTTCCGGTTCAGGGAGGACATGGATTGACACTTCGGGCTGGACTGTTCCCATGAGGCACAGGGTCAGACTTATTTGCATATGGCCATGTCTGAACTGGGGTGGTGGAGTGAGCTAAAGAATGATGATGGATTAAACCCAGATCAGTTGACCGGGGGTGAGTGCTTAATTTGCTCAAACGCTCCGTCCATCATCCCCTTTGGTATCGCTTTGTTCGCCTTAAGTTGGCAGGGTATGCCCAGACGTGGGTCCCTTGCTCACTTTGCCACTGGATTCAAGATAGCCTGGCTGATGTGAGTTACAACACTAAACCGGTCCCAGGATGCTTGTTTCCGGTCCCGGGAAGACATGGCTTGGCAGTTCGGGCTGGACTGTTCCCATGAGGCACAGGGTCAGACTGATTTGCATATGGCCATGTCTAAACTGGGGTGGTGGAGTGAGCTAAAGAATGATGATGGATTAAACCCAGATCAGTTGACCGGGGGTGAGTGCTTAATTTGCTCAAACGCTCCGTCCATCATCCCCTTTGGTATCGCTTTGTTCGCCCTAAGTAGGCAGGGTATGCCCAGACGTGGGTCCCTTGCTCACTTTGCCACTGGATTCAAGATAGCCTGGCTGATGTGAGTTACAACACTAAACCGGTCCCAGGATGCTTGTTTCCGGTCCCGGGAAGACATGGCTTGGCAGTTCGGGCTGGACTGTTCCCATGAGGCACAGGGTCAGACTGATTTTCATATGGCCATGTCTGAACTGGGGTGGTGGAGTGAGCTAAAGAATGATGATGGATTAAACCGAGATAAGTTGTCTGGGGGTGAGTGTTTGATTTGCTCAAACGCTCCGTCCATCATCCCCTTTTGTATCGCTTTGTTCGCCCTAAGTTGGCAGGGTATGCCCAGACGTGGGTCCCTTGCTCACTTTGCCACTGGATTCAAGATAGCCTGGCTGATGAGGGTTATGAACCCGAAACCGGTCCCAGGATGCTTGTTTCCGGTCCAGGAAAGAAATGGCTTGGCAGTTCAGGCTGGACTGTTTCCATGAGGCACAGGGTCAGACTGATTTGCATATGGCCATGTCTGAACTGGGGTGGTGGAGTGAGCTAAAGAATGATGATGGATTTAACCCAGATCAGTTGACTGGGGGTGAGTGTGTGATTTGCTCAAACGCTCCATCCATCATCCCCTTTGGTATCGCTTTGTTTGCCCTAAGTTGGCAGGGTATGCCCAGAAGTGGGTCCCTTGCCCACTTTGCCACTGGATTCAAGATAGCCTGGCTGATGAGGGTTATGAATCCGAAACCGGTCCCAGGATGCTTGTTTCCCTTCCAGGGAAGACATGGCCTGGCAGCTCGGGCTGGACTGTTCCCATGAGGCACAGGGTCAGACTGATTTGTATATGGCCATGTCTGAACTGGGGTGGTGGAGTGAGCTAAAGAATGATGATGGATTAAACCCAGATCAGATGACTGGGGGTGAGTGTTTGTTTTGCTCAAACGCTCCGTCCATCATCCCCTTTGGTATTGCTATGTTCGCCCTAAGTTGGCAGGGTATGCCCAGACGTGGGTCCCTTGCCCACTTTGCCACTGGATTCAAGATAGCCTGGCTGATGAGGGTTATAAATCCGAAACCTGTCCCAGGATGCTTGTTTCCGGTCCAGGGAAGACATGGCTTGGCAGTTCGGGCTGGACTGTTCCCATGAAGCACAGGGTCAGACTGATTTGCATATGGCCATGTCTGAACTTGGGTGGTGGAGTGAGCTAAAGAATGATGATGGATTAAACTCAGATCAGTTGACCGGGGGTGAGTGTTTAATTTGCTCAAACGCTCAGTCCATCATCCCCTTTGGTATTGCTTTGTTCGCCTTAAGTTGGCAGGCTATGCCCAGATGTGGGTCTCTTGCTCACTTTGACACTGGATTCAAGATAGCCTGGCTGATGAGGGTTATGAACCCGAAACCAGTCCCAGGATGCTTGTTTCCGGTCCAGGAAAGATATGGCTTGGCAGTTCAGGCTGGACTGTTTCCATGAGGCACAGGGTCAGACTGATTTGCATATGGCCATCTGAACTGGGGTGGTGGAGTGAGCTAAAGAATGATGATGGATTAAACCCAGATCGGTTGACTGGGGTGAGTGTTTGATTTGCTCAAACCCTCCGTCCATCATCCCCTTTGGTATCGCTTTGTTCGCCCTAAGTTGGCAGGGTATGCCCAGACGTGGGTCCCTTGCTCACTTTGCCACTGGATTCAAGATAGCCTGGCTGATGTGAGTTACAACACTAAACCGGTCCCAGGATGCTTGTTTCCGGTCCCGGGAAGACATGGCTTGGCAGTTCCGGCTGGACTGTTCCCATGAGGCGCAGGGTCAGACTTATTTTTATATGGCCATGTCTGAACTGGGGTGGTGGAGTGAGCTAAAGAATGATGATGGATTAAACCGAGATAAGTTGTCTGGGGGTGAGTGTTTGATTTGCTCAAACGCTCCGTCCATCATCCCCTTTGGTATCGCTTTAATCGCCCTAAGTTGGCAGGGTATGCCCAGACGTGGGTCCCTTGCTCACTTTGCCACTGGATTCAAGATAGCCTGGCTGATGAGGGTTATGAACCCGAAACCGGTCCCAGGATGCTTGCTTCCAGTCCAGGGAAGACATGGCTTGGCAGTTCGGGCTGGACTGTTACCATGAGGCACAGGGTCAGACTGATTTGCATATGGCCATGTCTGAACTGGGGTGGTGGTTTAGTGAGCAAAAGAATGATGATGGATTTAACCCAGATCAGTTGACTGGGGGTGAGTGTTTGATTTGCTCGAACGCTCTGTCCATCATCCTCTTTGGTATCGCTTTGTTTGCCCTAAATTGGCAGGGTATGCCCAGAAGTGGGTCCCTTGCCCACTTTGTCACTGGATTCAAGATAGCCTGGCTGATGAGGGTTATGAATCCGAAACCGGTCCCAGGATACTTGTTTCTGGTCCAGGGAAGACATGGCTTGGCAGTTTGGGCTGGACTGTTCCCATGAGGCACAGGGTCAGACTGATTTGCATATGGCCATGTCTGAACTGGGGTGGTGGAGTGAGCTAAAGAATGATGATGGATTAAACCCAGATCAGTTGACTGGGGGTGAGTGTTTGTTTTGCTCAAACGCTCCGTCCATCATCCCCTTTGGTATTTCTTTGTTCTCCCTAAGTTGGCAGGGTATGCCCAGGTGTGGGTCCCTTGCCCACTTTGCCACTGGATTCAAGATGGCCTGGCTGATGAGGGTTATGAATCCGAAACCGGTCCCAGGATGCTTGTTTCCGGTCCAGGGAAGACATGGCTTGGCAGTTCGGGTTGGACTGTTCCCATGAGGCACAGGGCAGACTGATTTGCATATGGCCATGTCTGAACTGGGGTGTTGGAGTGAGCTAAAGAATGGTGATGGTTTGAACCCAGATCAGTTGACTGGGGGTGAGTGTTTGATTTGCTCAAACGCTCCGTCCATCATCCCCTTTGGTATCGCTTTGTTCGCCCTAAGTTGGCAGGGTATGCCCAGACTTGGGTCCTTTGCTCACTTTCCACTGGATTCAAGATAGCCTGGCTCATGAGGGTTATGAACCCGAAACCGGTCCCAGGATGCTTGTTTCCGGTCCAGAGAAGACATGGCTTGGCAGTTCGGGCTGGACTTTTCCCATGAGGCACAGGGTCAAAATGATTTGCATATGGCCATGTCTGAACTGGGGTGGTGGAGTGAGCTAAAGAATGATGATGGATTAAACCCAGATCAGTTGACTGGGGGTGAGTGTTTTTTATTTGCTTAAACGCTCCGTCTATCATCCCGTTTGGTATTGCTTTGTTCGCCCTAAGTTGGCAGGGTATGTACAGATGTGGGTCCCTTGCTCACTTTGCCACTGGATTCAAGACAGCCTGGCTGATGAGGGTTATGAACCTGAAACCGGTCCCAGGATGCTTGTTTCCGGTTCAGGGAAGACATGGATTGGCACTTCGGGCTGGACTGTTCCCATGAGGCACAGGGTCAGACTGATTTGCATATGGCCATGTCTGAAGTGGGGTGGTGGAGTGAGCTAAAGAATGATGATGGATTAAACCCAGATCAGTTGACCGGGGGTGAGTGTTTAATTTGCTCAAACGCTCCATCCATCATCCCCTTTGGTATCTCTTTTTTCGCCTTAAGTTGGCAGGGTATGCCCAGACGTGGGTCCCTTGCTCACTTTGACACTGGATTCAAGATAGCCTGGCTGATGAGGGTTATGAACCCGAAACCGGTCCCAGGATGCTTGTTTCCGGTCCAGGAAAGACATGGCTTGCAGTTCAGGCTGGACTGTTTCCATGAGGCACAGGGTCAGACTGATTTGCATATGGCCATGTCTGAACTGGGGTGGTGGAGTGAGCTAAAGAATAATGATTGATTAAACCCAGACCAGTTGACTGGGGGTGAGTGTTTGATTTGCTCAAATTCTCCGTCCATCATCCCCTTTAGTAACGATTTTTTCGCCCTAAGTTGGCAGGGTATGCCCAGACGTGGGTTCCTTGATCACTTTGCCACTGGATTCAAGATAGTGTGGCTGATGAGGGTTATGAACCCAAAACTGGTCCCAGGATGCTTGTTTCCAGTCCAGGGAAGACATGAATTGGCAGTTCAGGCTGGACTGTTCCCATGAAGTACAGGGTCAGACTGATTTGCATATGGCCATGTCTGAACTTGGGTGGTGGAGTGAGCTAAAGAATGATGATGGATTAAACCCAGATCAGTTGACTGGGGTGAGTGTTTGATTTGCTCAAACCCTCCGTCCATCATCCCTTTTGGTATCGCTTTGTTCGCCCTAAGTTGGCAGGGTATGCCCAGACGTGGGTCCCTTGCTCCCTTTGCCACTGGATTCAAGATAGCCTGGCTGATGAGGGTTATAAACCCGAAACCGGTCCCAGGATGCTTGTTTTCGGTCCAGAGAAGACATGGCTTGGCAGTTCGGGCTGGACTTTTCCCATGAGGCACAGGGTCAGACTGATTTGCATATGGCCATGTCTGAACTGGGGTGGTGGAGTGAGCTAAAGAATGATGATGGATTAACCCAGATCAGTTGACTGGGGGTGAGTGTTTTTTATTTGCTTAAACGCTCCGTCTATCATCCCGTTTGGTATTGCTTTGTTCGCCCTAAGTTGGCAGGGTATGTACAGATGTGGGTCCCTTGCTCACTTTGCCACTGGATTCAAGATAGCCTGGCTGATGAGGGTTATGAACCTGAAACCGGTCCCAGGATGCTTGTTTCCGGTTCAGGGAAGACATGGATTGGCACTTCGGGCTGGACTGTTCCCATGAGGCACAGGGTAAGACTGATATGCATATGGCCATGTCTGAACTGGGGTGGTGGAGTGAGCTAAAGAATGATGATGGATTAAACCCAGATCAGTTGACCGGGGGTGAGTGTTTAATTTGCTCAAACGCTCCATCCATCATCCCCTTTGGTATCGCTTTGTTCGCCTTAAGTTGGCAGGGTATGCCCAGACGTGGGTCCCTTGCTCACTTTGACACTGGATTCAAGATAGCCTGGCTGATGAGGGTTATGAACCCGAAACCGGTCCCAGGATGCTTGTTTCCGGTCCAGGAAAGACATGGCTTGGCAGTTCAGGCTGGACTGTTTCCATGAGGCACAGGGTCAGACTGATTTGCATATGGCCATGTCTGAACTGGGGTGGTGGAGTGAGCTAAAGAATAATGATTGATTAAACCCAGACCAGTTGACTGGGGGTGAGTGTTTGATTTGCTCAAATTCTCCGTCCATCATCCCCTTTAGTAACGATTTGTTCGCCCTAAGTTGGCAGGGTATGCCCAGACGTGGGTCCCTTGATCACTTTGCCACTGGATTCAAGATATTGTGGCTGATGAGGGTTATGAACCCAAAACTGGTCCCAGGATGCTTGTTTCCAGTCCAGGGAAGACATGAATTGGCAGTTCAGGCTGGACTGTTCCCATGAAGCACAGGGTCAGACTGATTTGCATATGGCCATGTCTGAACTTGGGTGGTGGAGTGAGCTAAAGAATGATGATGGATTTAACCCAGATCAGTTGACTGGGGGTGAGTGTTTCATTTGCTCGAACGCTCCGTCCATCATCCCCTTTGGTATTTATTTGTTCGCCCTAAGTTGGCAGGGTATGCCCAGATGTGGGTCCCTTGCCCACTTTGCCACTGGATTCAAGATGGCCTGGCTGATGAGGGGTATGAATCCAAAACTGGTCCCAGGATGCTTGTTTCCGGTCCAGGGAAGACATGGCTTGGCAGTTCGGGTTGGACTGTTCCCATGAGGCACAGGGCAGACTGATTTGCATATGGCCATGTCTGAACTGGGGTGGTGGAGTGAGCTAAAGAATGGTGATGGTTTAAACCCAGATCAGTTGACTGGGGGTGAGTGTTTGATTTACTCAAACGCTCCGTCCATCATCCCCTTTGGTATCGCTTTGTTCGCCCTAAGTT
Source organism: Triturus cristatus (assembly GCF_964204655.1). Lineage (NCBI taxonomy): Eukaryota > Metazoa > Chordata > Amphibia > Caudata > Salamandridae > Triturus > Triturus cristatus. Next base: position 535,996,147 of record NC_140579.1, read on the forward strand.
GGCAGGGTATGCCCAGACGTGGGTCCCTTGCTCACTTTGCCACTGGATTCAAGATAGCCTGGCTGATGAGGGTTATGAACCCGAAACCGGTCCCAGGATGCTTGTTTCCGGTCTAGAGAAGACATGGCTTGGCAGTTCGGGCTGGACTGTTCCCATGAGGCACAGGGTCAGCCTGATTTGCATATGGCCATGTCTGAACTGGGGTGGTGGAGTGAGCTAAAGAATGATGATGGATTAAACCCAGATCAGTTGACTGGGGGTGAGTGTTTTTTATTTGCCCAAACGCTCCGTCCATCATCCCGTTTGGTATCGCTTTGTTCGCCCTAAATTGGCAGGGTATGTACAGATGTGGGTCCCTTGCTCACTTTGCCACTGGATTCAAGATAGCCTGGCTGATGAGGGTTATGAACCTGAAACCGGTCCCAGGATGCTTGTTTCCGGTTCAGGGAAGACATGGATTGGCACTTCGGGCTGGACTGTTCCCATGAGGCACAGGGTCAGACTGATTTGTATATGGCCATGTCTGAACTGGGGTGGTGGAGTGATCTAAAGAATGACGATGGATTAAACCCAGATCAGTTGACCGGGGGTGAGTGTTTAATTTGCTCAAACGCTCCGTCCCTCATCCCCTTTGGTATCGCTTTTTTCGCCTTAAGTTGGCAGGGTATGCCCAGACGTGGGTCCCTTGCTCACTTTGACACTGGATTCAAGATAGCCTGGCTGATGAGGGTTATGAACCCGAAACCGGTCCCAGGATGCTTGTTTCCGGTCCAGGAAAGACATGGCTTGGCAGTTCAGGCTGGACTGTTTCCATGAGGCACAGGGTCAGACTGATTTGCATATGGCCATGTCTGAACTGGGGTGGTGGAGTGAGCTAAAGAATGATGATTGATTAAACCCAGACCAGTTGACTGGGGGTGAGTGTTTGAATGGCTCAAATGCTCCGTCCATCATCCCCTTTAGTATCGATTTGTTCGCCGTAAGTTGGCAGGGTATGCCCAGACGTGGGTCCCTTGATCACTTTGCCACTGGATTCAAGATAGTGTGGCTGATGAGGGTTATGAACCCAAAACTGGTCCCAGGATGCTTGTTTCCAGTCCAGGGAAGACATGAATTGGCAGTGTAGGCTGGATTGTTACCATGAGGCACAGGGTCAGACTGATTTGCATATGGCCATGTCTGAACTGGGGTGGTGGAGTGAGCTAAAGAATGATGATGGATTTAACCCAGATCAGTTGACTGGGGGTGAGTGTGTGATCTGCTCAAACGCTTTGTCCATCATCCCCTTTGGTATCGCTATGTTTGCAATAAGTTGGCAGGGTATGCCCAGAAGTGGGTCCCTTGCCGATTTTGCCACTGGATTCAAGATAGCCTGGCTGATGAGGGTTATGAATCCGAAACCGGTCCCAGGATGCTTGTTTCCCTTCCAGGGAAGACATGGCCTGGCAGTTCGGGCTGGACTGTTCCCATGAGGCACAGGGTCATACTGATTTGTATATGGCCATGTCTGAACTGGGGTGGTGGAGTGAGCTAAAGAATGATGACGGATTAAACCCAGATCAGTTGACTGGGGGTGAGTGTTTGTTTTGCTCAAACGCTCCGTCCATCATCCCCTTTGGTATTGCTATGTTCACCCTAAGTTGGCAGGGTATGCCCAGACGTGGGTCCCTTGCTCACTTTGCCACTGGATTCAAGATAGCCTGGCTGATGAGGGTTATAAATCCGAAACCTGTCCCAGGATGCTTGTTTCCGGTCCAGGGAAGACATGGCTTGGCAGTTCGGGCTGGACTGTTCCCATGAGGCACAGGGTCAGACTGATTTGCATATGGCCATGTCTGAACTGGGGTGGTGGAGTGAGCTAAAGAATGATGATGGATTAAACTCAGATCAGTTGACTGGGGTGAGTGTTTGATTTGCTCAAACCCTCCGTCCATCATCCCCTTTGGTATCGCTTTGTTCGCCCTAAGTTGGCAGGGTATGCCCAGACGTGGGTCCCTTGCTCACTTTGCCACTGGATTCAAGATAGCCTGGCTGATGAGGGTTATAAACCCGAAACTGGTCCCAGGATGCTTGTTTTCGGTCAAGAGAAGACATGGCTTGGCAGTTCGGGCTGGACTTTTCCCATGAGGCACAGGGTCAGACTGATTTGCATATGGCCATGTCTGAACTGGGGTGGTGGAGTGAGCTAAAGAATGATGATGGATTAAACCCAGATCAGTTGACTGGGGGTGAGTGTTTGATTTGCTCAAACGCTCCGTCCATCATCCCCTTTGGTATCGCTTTGTTCGCCCTAAGTTGGCAGGGTATGCCCAGACGTGGGTCCCTTGCTCTCTTTGCCACTGGATTCAAGATAGCCTGGCTGATGAGGGTTATGAACCCGAAACCGGTCCCAGGATGCTTGTTTCCGGTCCAGAGAAGACATGGCTTGGCAGTTCGGGCTGGACTTTTCCCATGAGGCACAGGGTCAGACTGATTTGCATATGGCCATGTCTGAACTGGGGTGGTGGAGTGAGCTAAAGAATGATGATGGATTAAACCCAGATCAGTTGACTGGGGTGAGTGTTTGATTTGCTCAAACCCTCCGTCCATCATCCCCTTTGGTATCGCTTTGTTCGCCCTAAGTTGGCAGGGTATGCCCAGACGTGGGTCCCTTGCTCACTTTGCCACTGGATTCAAGATAGCCTGGCTGATGAGGGTTATAAACCCGAAACCGGTCCCAGGATGCTTGTTTTCGGTCAAGAGAAGACATGGCTTGGCAGTTCGGGCTGGACTTTTCCCATGAGGCACAGGGTCAGACTGATTTGCATATGGCCATGTCTGAACTGGGGTGGTGGAGTGAGCTAAAGAATGATGATGGATTAAACCCAGATCAGTTGACTGGGGGTGAGTGTTTGATTTGCTCAAACGCTCGTCCATCATCCCCTTTGGTATCGCTTTGTTCGCCCTAAGTTGGCAGGGTATGCCCAGACGTGGGTCCCTTGCTCACTTTGCCGCTGGATTCAAGATAGCCTGGCTGATGAGGGTTATAAACCCGAAACCGGTCCCAGGATGCTTGTTTTCGGTCAAGAGAAGACATGGCTTGGCAGTTCGGGCTGGACTTTTCCCATGAGGCACAGGGTCAGACTGATTTGCATATGGCCATGTCTGAACTGGGGTGGTGGAGTGAGCTAAAGAATGATGATGGATTAAACCCAGATCAGTTGACTGGGGGTGAGTGTTTGATTTGCTCAAACGCTCCGTCCATCATCCCCTTTGGTATCGCTTTGTTCGCCCTAAGTTGGCAGGGTATGCCCAGACGTGGGTCCCTTGCTCTCTTTGCCACTGGATTCAAGATAGCCTGGCTGATGAGGGTTATGAATCCGAAACCGGTCCCAGGATGCTTGTTTCCGGTCCAGAGAAGACATGGCTTGGCAGTTCGGGCTGGACTTTTCCCATGAGGCACATGGTCAGACTGATTTGCATATGGCCATGTCTGAACTGGGGTGGTGGAGTGAGCTAAAGAATGATGATGGATTAAACCCAGATCAGTTGACTGGGGGGAGTGTTTGATTTGCTCAAACCCTCCGTCCATCATCCCCTTTGGTATCGCTTTGTTCGCCCTAAGTTGGCAGGGTATGCCCAGACGTGGGTCCCTTGCTCACTTTGCCACTGGATTCAAGATAGCCTGGCTGATGAGGGTTATAAACCCGAAACCGGTCCCAGGATGCTTGTTTTCGGTCAAGAGAAGACATGGCTTGGCAGTTCGGGCTGGACTTTTCCCATGAGGCACAGGGTCAGACTGATTTGCATATGGCCATGTCTGAACTGGGGTGGTGGAGTGAGCTAAAGAATGATGATGGATTAAACCCAGATCAGTTGACTGGGGGTGAGTGTTTGATTTGCTCAAACGCTCCGTCCATCATCCCCTTTGGTATCGCTTTGTTCGCCCTAAGTTGGCAGGGTATGCCCAGACGTGGGTCCCTTGCTCTCTTTGCCACTGGATTCAAGATAGCCTGGCTGATGAGGGTTATGAATCCGAAACCGGTCCCAGGATGCTTGTTTCCGGTCCAGAGAAGACATGGCTTGGCAGTTCGGGCTGGACTTTTCCCATGAGGCACAGGGTCAGACTGATTTGCATATGGCCATGTCTGAACTGGGGTGGTGGAGTGAGCTAAAGAATGATGATGGATTAAACCCAGATCAGTTGACTGGGGGGAGTGTTTGATTTGCTCAAACCCTCCGTCCATCATCCCCTTTGGTATCGCTTTGTTCGCCCTAAGTTGGCAGGGTATGCCCAGACGTGGGTCCCTTGCTCACTTTGCCACTGGATTCAAGATAGCCTGGCTGATGAGGGTTATAAACCCGAAACCGGTCCCAGGATGCTTGTTTTCGGTCAAGAGAAGACATGGCTTGGCAGTTCGGGCTGGACTTTTCCCATGAGGCACAGGGTCAGACTGATTTGCATATGGCCATGTCTGAACTGGGGTGGTGGAGTGAGCTAAAGAATGATGATGGATTAAACCCAGATCAGTTGACTGGGGGTGAGTGTTTGATTTGCTCAAACGCTCCGTCCATCATCCCCTTTGGTATCGCTTTGTTCGCCCTAAGTTGGCAGGGTATGCCCAGACGTGGGTCCCTTGCTCTCTTTGCCACTGGATTCAAGATAGCCTGGCTGATGAGGGTTATGAACCCGAAACCGGTCCCAGGATGCTTGTTTCCGGTCCAGAGAAGACATGGCTTGGCAGTTCGGGCTGGACTTTTCCCATGAGGCACAGGGTCAGACTGATTTGCATATGGCCATGTCTGAACTGGGGTGGTGGAGTGAGCTAAAGAATGATGATTGATTAAACCCAGACCAGTTGACTGGGGGTGAGTGTTTGATTTGCTCAAATGCTCCGTCCATCATCCCCTTTAGTATCGATTTGTTTGCCGTAAGTTGGCAGGGTATGCCCAGCCGTGGGTCCCTTGATCACTTTGCCACTGGATTCAAGATAGTGTGGCTGATGAGGGTTATGAACCCAAAACTGGTCCCAGGATGCTTGTTTCCAGTCCAGGGAAGACATGGATTGGCAGTGTAGGCTGGATTGTTACCATGAGGCACAGGGTCAGACTGATTTGCATATGGCCATGTCTGAACTGGGGGGGTGGAGTGAGCTAAAGAATGATGATGGATTTAACCCAGATCAGTTGACTGGGGGTGAGTGTGTGATTTGCTCAAACGCTCCGTCCATCATCCCCTTTGGTATCGCTTTGTTTGCCCTAAGTTGGCAGGGTATGCCCAGAAGTGGGTCCCTTGCCGACTTTGCCACTGGATTCAAGATAGCCTGGCTGATGAGGGTTATGAATCCGAAACCGGTCCCAGGATGCTTGTTTCCCTTCCAGGGAAGACATGGCCTGGCAGTTCGGGCTGGAATGTTCCCATGAGGCACAGGGTCAGACTGATTTGTATATGGCCATGTCTGAACTGGGGTGGTGGAGTGAGCTAAAGAATGATGACGGATTAAACCCAGATCAGTTGACTGGGGGTGAGTGTTTGATTTGCTCAAACGCTCCGTCCATCATCCCGTTTGGTATCGCTTTGTTCGTCCTAAGATGGCAGGGTATGCCCAGACGTAGGTCCCTTGCTCACTTTGCCACTGGATTCAAGATAGCCTGGATGATGAGGGTTATGAACCCGAAACCGGTCCCAGGATGCTCTTTTCCAGTCCAGGGAAGACATGGTTTGGCAGTTTGGGCTGGACTGTTACAATGAGGCACAGGGTCAGACTGATTTGCATATGGCCATGTCTGAACTGGGGTGGTGGTTTAGTGAGCTAAAGAATGATGATGGATTTAACCCAGATCAGTTGACTGGGAGTGAGTGTTTGATTTGCTCGAACGCTCCGTCCATCATCCCCTTTGGTATCGCTTTGTTTGCCCTAAGTTTGCAGAGTATGCCCAGAAGTGGGTCCCTTGCCCACTTTGTCACTGGATTCAAGATAGCCTGGCTAATGAGGGTTATGAATCCGAAACCGGTCCCAGGATACTTGTTTCTGGTCCAGGGAAGACATGGCTTGGCAGTTCGGGCTGGACTGTTCCCATGAGGCACAGGGTCAGACTGATTTGCATATGGCTATGTCTGAACTGGGGTGGTGTAGTGAGCTAAAGAATGATGATGGATTAAACCCAGATCAGTTGACTGGGGGTGAGTGTTTGTTTTGCTCAAACGCGCCGTCCATCATCCCCTTTGGTATTTCTTTGTTCGCCCTAAGTTGGCAGGGTATGCCCAGATGTGGGTCCCTTGCCCACTTTGCCACTGGATTCAAGATGGCCTGGCTAATGAGGGTTATGAATCCAAAACTGGTCCCAGGATGCTTGATTCTGGTCCAGGGAAGATATGGCTTGGCAGTTCGGGTTGGACTGTTCCCATGAGACACAGGGCAGACTGATTTGCATATGGCCATGTCTGAACTGGGGTGGTGGAGTGAGCTAAAGAATGGTGATGGTTTAAACCCAGATCAGTTGACTGGGGGTGAGTGTTTGATTTACTCAAACGCTCCGTCCATCATCCCCTTTGGTATCGATTTGTTCGCCCTAAGTTGGCAGGGTATGCCCAGACGTGGGTCCCTTGCTCACTTTGCCACTGGATTCAAGATAGCCTGGCTGATGAGGGTTATGAACCCGAAACCGGTCCCAGGATGCTTGTTTCCGGTCCAGAGAAGACATGGCTTGGCCGTTCGGGCTGGACTTTTCCCATGAGGCACAGGGTCAGCCTGATTTGCATATGGCCATGTCTGAACTGGGGTGGTGGAGTGAGCTAAAGAATGATGATGGATTAAACCCAGATCAGTTGACTGGGGGTGAGTGTTTTTTATTTGCCCAAACGCTCCGTCCATCATCCCGTTTGGTATCGCTTTGTTTTCCCTAAGTTGGCAGGGTATGTACAGATGTGGGTCCCTTGCTCACTTTGCCACTGGATTCAAGATAGCCTGGCTGATGAGGGTTATGAACCTGAAACCGGTCCCAGGATGCTTGTTTCCGGTTCAGGGAAGACATGGATTGGCACTTCGGGCTGGACTGTTCCCATGAGGCACAGGGCCAGACTGATTTGCATATGGCCATGTCTGAACTGGGGTGGTGGAGTGAGCTAAAGAATGATGATGGATTAAACCCAGATCAGTTGACCGGGGGGAGTGTTTGATTTGCTCAAATGCTCCGTCCATCATCCCCTTTGGTATCGCTTTGTTCGCCTTAAGTTGGCAGGGTATGCCCAGATGTGGGTCCCTTGCTCACTTTGACACTGGATTCAAGATAGCCTGGCTGATGAGGGTTATGAATCCGAAACCGGTCCCAGGATGCTTGTTTCCGGTCCAGGGAAGACATGGCTTGGCATTTTGGGCTGGACTGTTCCCATGAGGCACAGATCAGACTGATATGCATATCGCCATGTCTGACCTGGGGTGGTGGAGTGAGCTAAATAATGATGATGGATTAAACCCAGATCAGTTGACTGGGGGTGAGTGTTTGATTTGCTCAAACGCTCCGTCCATCATCCCCTTTCGTATCGCTTTGTTCGCCCTAAGTTGGCAGGGTATGCCCAGACGTGGGTCCCTTGCTCACTTTGCCACTGGATTCAAGATAGCCTGGCTGATGAGGGTTATGAACCCGAAACCGGTCCCAGGATGCTTAATTCTGGTCCAGGGAAGACATGGATTGGCAGTTTGGGCTGGGCTGTTCCCATGAGGCATTGGGTCAGACTGATTTGCATATGGCCATGTCTGAACTGGGGTGGTGGAGTGAGCTAAAGAATGACGATGGAATAAACCCAGATCAGTTGACTTGGGGTGAGTGTTTGATTTGCTCAAACGCTCCGTCCATCATCCCCTTTGGTATCGCGTTGTTCGCCCTAAGTTGGCAGGGTATGCCCAGATGTGGGACCCTTGCTAACTTTGCCACTGGATTCAAGATAGCCTGGCAGATGAGGGTTATGAACCCGAAACCGGTCCCAGAATGCTTGTTTCTGGTCCAGGGAAGACATGTCTTGGCAGTTCGGGCTGGACTGTTACCATGAGGCACAGGGTCAGACTGATTTGCATATGGCCATGTTTGAAATGGGGTGGTGGAGTGAGCTAAAGAATGATGATGGATTAAACCCAGATCAGTTGACTAGGGGTGAGTGTTTGATTTGCTCAAACGCTCCGTCCATCATCCCCTTTGGTATCGCTTTGTTTGCCGTAAGTTGGCAGGGTATGCCCAGACATAGGTCCCTTGCTCACTTTGCCACTGGATTCAAGATAGCCTGGCTGATGAGGGTTATGAACCCGAAACCGGTCCCAGGATGCTTGTTTCCGGTCCCGGGAAGACATGGCTTGGCAGTTCGGGCTGGACTGTTCGCATGAGGCACAGGGTCAGACTGATTTTCATATGGCCATGTCTGAACTGGGGTGGTGGAGTGAGCTAAAGAATGACGATGGATTAAACCGAGATAAGTTGTCTGGGGGTGAGTGTTTGATTTGCTCAAACGCTCCGTCCATCATCCCCTTTGGTATTGCTTTGTTCGCCCTAAGTTGGCAGGGTATGCCCAGACGTGGGTCCCTTGCTCACTGTGCCACTGGATTCATGATAGCCTGGCTGATGAGGGTTATGAACCTGATACCGGTCCCAGGATGCTTGTTTCCAGTCCAGGGAAGACATGGCTTGGCAGTTCGGGCTGGACTGTTACCATGAGGCACAGGGTCAGACTGATTTGCATATGGCCATGTCTGAACTGGGGTGGTGTTGTGAGCTAAAGAATGATGATTGATTAAACCCAGACCAGTTGACTGGGGGTGAGTGTTTGATGTGCTCAAATGCTCCGTCCATCATCCCCTTTCGTATCGATTTGTTCGCCGTATGTTGGCAGGGTATGCCCAGACGTGGGTCCCTTGATCACTTTGCCACTGGATTCAAGATAGTGTGGCTGATGAGGGTTATGAACCCAAAACTCGTCCCAGGATGCTTGTTTCCAGTCCAGGGAAGACATGGATTGGCAGTGTAGGCTGGATTGTTACCATGAGGCACAGGGTCAGACTGATTTGCATATGGCCATGTTTGAACTGGGGTGGTGGAGTGAGCTAAAGAATGATGATGGATTTAACCCAGATCAGTTGACTGGGGGTGAGTGTGTGATTTGCTCAAACGCTCCGTCCATCATCCCCTTTGGTATCGCTTTGTTTGCCATAAGTTGGCAGGGTATGCCCAGAAGTGGGTCCCTTGCCGACTTTGCCACTGGATTCAAGATAGCCTGGCTGATGAGGGTTATGAATCCGAAACCGGTCCCAGGATGCTTGTTTCCCTTTCAGGGAAGACATGGCCTGGCAGTTCGGGCTGGACTGTTCCCATGAGGCACAGGGTCAGACTGATTTGTATATGGCCATGTCTGAACTGGGGTGGTGGAGTGAGCTAAAGAATGATGACGGGTTAAACCCAGATCAGTTGACTGGGGGTGAGTGTTTGTTTTGCTCAAACGCTCCGTCCATCATCCCCTTTGGTATTGCTATGTTCACCCTAAGTTGGCAGGGTATGCCCAGACGTGGGTCCCTTGCCCACTTTGCCACTGGATTCAAGATAGCCTGGCTGATGAGGGTTATAAATCCGAAACCTGTCCCAGGATGCTTGTTTCCGGTCCAGGGAAGACATGGCTTGGCAGTTCGGGCTGGACTGTTCCCATGAGGCACAGGGTCAGACTGATTTGCATATGGCCATGTCTGAACTTGGGTGGTGGAGTGAGCTAAAGAATGATGATGGATTAAACTCAGATCAGTTGGCCGGGGGTGAGTGTTTAATTTGCTCAAACGCTCCGTCCATCATCCCCTTTGGTATCCTTTTGTTCGCCTTAAGTTGGCAGGGTATGCCCAGACGTGGGTCTCTTGCTCTCTTTGACACTGGAATCAAGATAGCCTGGCTGATGAGGGTTATGAACCCGAAACCAGTCCCAGGATGCTTGTTTCCGGTCCAGGAAAGACATGGCTTGGCAGTTTAGGCTGGACTGTTTCCATGAGGCACAGGGTCAGACTGATTTGCATATGGCCATCTGAACTGGGGTGGTGGAGTGAGCTAAAGAATGATGATGGATTAAACCCAGATCAGTTGACTGGGGTGAGTGTTTGATTTGCTCAAACCCTCCGTCCATCATCCCCTTTGGAATCGCTTTGTTCGCCCTAAGTTGGCAGGGTATGCCCAGACGTGGGTCCCTTGCTCACTTTGCCACTGGATTCAAGATAGCCTGGCTGATGAGGGTTATGAACCTGAAACCGGTCCGAGGATGCTTGTTTCCGGTTCAGGGAAGACATGGATTGGCACTTCGGGCTGGACTGTTCCCATGACGCACAGGGTCAGACTGATTTGCATATGGCCATGTCTGAACTGGGGTGGTGGAGTGAGCTAAAGAATGATGATGGATTAAACCCAGATCAGTTGACTGAGGGTGAGTGTTTTTTATTTGCCCAAACGCTCCGTCCATCATCCCGTTTGGTATCGCTTTGTTCGCCCTAAGTTGGCAGGGTATGTACAGATGTGGGTCCCTTGCTCACTTTGCCACTGGATTCAAGATAGCCTGGCTGATGAGGGTTATGAACCTGAAACCGGTCCCAGAATGCTTGTTTCCGGTTCAGGGAGGACATGGATTGGCACTTCGGGCTGGACTGTTCCCATGAGGCACAGGGTCAGAATGATTTGCATATGGCCATGTCTGAACTGGGGTGGTGGAGTGAGCTAAAGAATGATGATGGATTAAACCCAGATCAGTTGACCGGGGGTGAGTGCTTAATTTGCTCAAACGCTCCGTCCATCATCCCCTTTGGTATCGCTTTGTTCGCCTTAAGTTGGCAGGGTATGCCCAGACGTGGGTCCCTTGCTCACTTTGATACTGGATTCAAGATAGCCTGGCTGATGAGGGTTATGAACCCGAAACCGGTCCCAGGATGCTTGTTTCCGGTCCAGGAAAGACATGGCTTGGCAGTTCAGGCTGGACTGTTTCCATGAGGCACAGGGTCAGACTGATTTGCATATGGCCATGTCTGAACTGGGGTGGTGGAGTGAGCTAAAGAATGATGATTGATTAAACCCAGACCAGTTGACTGGGGGTGAGTGTTTGATTTGCTCAAATGCTCCGTCCATCATCCCCTTTTGTATCGATTTGTTCGCCGTAAGTTGGCAGGGTATGCCCAGACGTGGGTCCCTTGATCACTTTGCCACTGGATTCAAGATAGTGTGGCTGATGAGGGTTATGAACCCAAAACTGGTCCCAGGATGCTTGTTTCCAGTCCAGGGAAGACATGGATTGGCAGTGTAGGCTGGATTGTTACCATGAGGCACAGGGTCAGACTGATTTGCATATGGCCATGTCTGAACTGGGGGGGTGGAGTGAGCTAAAGAATGATGATGGATTTAACCCAGATCAGTTGACTGGGGGTGAGTGTGTGATTTGCTCAAACCCTCCGTCCATCATCCCCTTTGGTATCGCTTTGTTTGCCCTAAGTTGGCAGGGTATGCCCAGAAGTGGGTCCCTTGCCGACTTTGCCACTGGATTCAAGATAGCCTGGCTGATGAGGGTTATGAATCCGAAACCGGTCCCAGGATGCTTGTTTCCCTTCCAGGGAAGACATGGCCTGGCAGTTCGGGCTGGACTCTTCCCATGAGGCACAGGGTCAGACTGATTTGTATATGGCCATGTCTGAACTGGGGTGGTGGAGTGAGCTAAAGAATGATGACGGATTAAACCCAGATCAGTTGACTGGGGGTGAGTGTTTGATTTGCTCAAACGCTCCGTCCATCATCCCGTTTGGTATCGCTTTGTTCGTCCTAAGATGGCAGGGTATGCCCAGACGTAGGTACCTTGCTCACTTTGCCACTGGATTCAAGATAGCCTGGATGATGAGGGTTATGAACCCGAAACCGGTCCCAGGATGCTCTTTTCCGGTCCAGGGAAGACATGGCTTGGCAGTTTGGGCTGGACTGTTACAATGAGGCACAGGGTCAGACTGATTTGCATATGGCCATGTCTGAACTGGGGTGGTGGTTTAGTGAGCTAAAGAATGATGATGGATTTAACCCAGATCAGTTGACTGGGAGTGAGTGTTTGATTTGCTTGAACGCTCCGTCCATCATCCCCATTGGTATCGCTTTGTTTGCCCTAAGTTTGCAGGGTATGCCCAGAAGTGGGTCCCTTGCCAACTTTGTCACTGGATTCAAGATAGCCTGGCTGATGAGGGTTATGAATCCGAAACCGGTCCCAGGATACTTGTTTCTGGTCCAGGGAAGACATGGCTTGGCAGTTCGGGCTGGACTGTTCCCATGAGGCACAGGGTCAGACTGATTTGCAAATGGCTATGTCTGAACTGGGGTGGTGTAGTGAGCTAAAGAATGATGATGGATTAAACCCAGATCAGTTGACTGGGGGTGAGTGTTTGTTTTGCTCAAACGCTCCGTCCATCATCCCCTTAGGTATTTCTTTGTTCGCCCTAAGTTGGCAGGGTATGCCCAGATGTGTGTCCCTTGCCCACTTTGCCACTGGATTCAAGATGGCCTGGCTAATGAGGGTTATGAATCCAAAACTGGTCCCAGGATGCTTGATTCTGGTCCAGGGAAGATATGGCTTGGCAGTTCGGGTTGGACTGTTCCCATGAGGCACAGGGCAGACTGATTTGCATATGGCCATGTCTGAACTGGGGTGGTGGAGTGAGCTAAAGAATGGTGATGGTTTAAACCCAGATCAGTTGACTGGGGGTGAGTGTTTGATTTACTCAAACGCTCCGTCCATCATCCCCTTTGGTATCGCTTTGTTCGCCCTAAGTTGGCAGGGTATGCCCAGACGTGGGTCCCTTGCTCACTTTGCCACTGGATTCAAGATAGCCTGGCTGATGAGGGTTATGAACCAGAAACGGGTCCCAGGATGCTTGTTTCCGGTCCAGAGAAGACATGGCTTGGCAGTTCGGGCTGGACTTTTCCCATGAGGCACAGGGTCAGCCTGATTTGAATATGGCCATGTCTGAACTGGGGTGGTGGAGTGAGCTAAAGAATGATGATGGATTAAACCCAGATCAGTTGACTGGGGGTGAGTGTTTTTTATTTGCCCAAACGCTCCGTCCATCATCCCGTTTGGTATCGCTTTGTTTGCCCTAAGTTGGCAGGGTATGTACAGATGTGGGTCCCTTGCTCACTTTGCCACTGGATTCAAGATAGCCTGGCTGATGAGGTTTATGAACCTGAAACCGGTCCCAGGATGTTTGTTTCCGGTTCAGGGAAGACATGGATTGGCACTTCGGGCTGGACTGTTCCCATGAGGCACAGGGTCAGACTGATTTGCATATGGCCATGTCTGAACTGGGGTGGTGGAGTGAGCTAAAGAATGATGATGGATTAAACCCAGATCAGTTGACCGGGGGGAGTGTTTGATTTGCTCAAATGCTCCGTCCATCATCCCCTTTGGTATCGCTTTGTTCGCCTTAAGTTGGCAGGGTATGCCCAGACGTGGGTCCCTTGCTCACTTTGACACTGGATTCAAGATAGCCTGGCTGATGAGGGTTATGAATCCGAAACCGGTCCCAGGATGCTTGTTTCCGGTCCAGGGAAGACATGGCTTGGCATTTTGGGCTGGACTGTTCCCATGAGGCACAGATCAGACTGATATGCATATCGCCATGTCTGACCTGGGGTGGTGGAGTGAGCTAAATAATGATGATGGATTAAACCCAGATCAGTTGACTGGGGGTGAGTGTTTGATTTGCTCAAACGCTCCGTCCATCATCCCCTTTCGTATCGCTTTGTTCGCCCTAAGTTGGCAGGGTATGCCCAGACTTGGGTCCCTTGCTCACTTTGCCACTGGATTCAAGATAGCCTGGCTGATGAGGGTTATGAACCCGAAACCGGTCCCAGGATGCTTAATTCTGGTCCAGGGAAGACATGGATTGGCAGTTTGGGCTGGGCTGTTCCCATGAGGCATTGGGTCAGACTGATTTGCATATGGCCATGTCTAAACTGGGGTGGTGGAGTGAGCTAAAGAATGACGATGGAATAAACCCAGATCAGTTGACTTGGGGTGAGTGTTTGATTTGCTCAAACGCTCCGTCCATCATCCCCTTTGGTATCGCGTTGTTCGCCCTAAGTTGGCAGGGTATGCCCAGATGTGGGACCCTTGCTAACTTTGCCACTGGATTCAAGATAGCCTGGCAGATGAGGGTTATGAACCCGAAACCGGTCCCAGAATGCTTGTTTCTGGTCCAGGGAAGACATGTCTTGGCAGTTCGGGCTGGACTGTTACCATGAGGCACAGGGTCATACTGATTTGCATATGGCCATGTCTGAAATGGGGTGGTGGAGTGAGCTAAAGAATGATGATGGATTAAACCCAGATCAGTTGACTAGGGGTGAGTGTTTGATTTGCTCAAACGCTCCGTCCATCATCCCCTTTGGTATCGCTTTGTTTACCGTAAGTTGGCAGGGTATGCCCAGACATAGGTCCCTTGCTCACTTTGCCACTGGATTCAAGATAGCCTGGCTGATGAGGGTTATGAACCCGAAACCGGTCCCAGGATGCTTGTTTCCGGTCCCGGGAAGACATGGCTTGGCAGTTCGGGCTGGACTGTTCGCATGAGGCACAGGGTCAGACTGATTTTCATATGGCCATGTCTGAACTGGGGTGGTGGAGTGAGCTAAAGAATGACGATGGATTAAACCGAGATAAGTTGTCTGGGGGTGAGTGTTTGATTTGCTCAAACGCTCCGTCCATCATCCCCTTTGGTATTGCTTTGTTCGCCCTAAGTTGGCAGGGTATGCTCAGACGTGGGTCCCTTGCTCACTGTGCCACTGGATTCATGATAGCCTGGCTGATGAGGGTTATGAACCTGATACCGGTCCCAGGATGCTTGTTTCCAGTCCAGGGAAGACATGGCTTGGCAGTTCGGGCTGGACTGTTACCATGAGGCACAGGGTCAGACTGATTTGCATATGGCCATGTCTGAACTGGGGTGGTGTTGTGAGCTAAAGAATGATGATTGATTAAACCAAGACCAGTTGACTGGGGGTGAGTGTTTGATTAGCTCAAATGCTCCGTCCATCATCCCCTTTAGTATCGATTTGTTCGCCGTAAGTTGGCAGGGTATGCCCAGACGTGGGTCCCTTGATCACTTTGCCACTGGATTCAAGATAGTGTGGCTGATGAGGGTTATGAACCCAAAACTTGTCCCAGGATGCTTGTTTCCAGTCCAGGGAAGACATGGATTGGCAGTGTAGGCTGGATTGTTACCATGAGGCACAGGGTCAGACTGATTTGCATATGGCCTGAACTGGGGTGGTGGAGTGAGCTAAAGAATGATGATGGATTTAACCCAGATCAGTTGACTGGGGGTGAGTGTGTGATTTGCTCAAACGCTCCGTCCATCATCCCCTTTGGTATCGCTTTGTTTGCCATAAGTTGGCAGGGTATGCCCAGAAGTGGGTCCCTTGCCGACTTTGCCACTGGATTCAAGATAGCCTGGCTGATGAGGGTTATGAATCCGAAACCGGTCCCAGGATGCTTGTTTCCCTTCCAGGGAAGACATGGCCTGGCAGTTCGGGCTGGACTGTTCCCATGAGGCACAGGGTCAGACTGATTTGTATATGGCCATGTCTGAACTGGGATGGTGGAGTGAGCTAAAGAATGATGACGGATTAAACCCAGATCAGTTGACTGGGGGTGAGTGTTTGTTTTGCTCAAACGCTCCGTCCATCATCCCCTTTGGTATTGCTATGTTCACCCTAAGTTGGCAGGGTATGCCCAGACGTGGGTCCCTTGCCCACTTTGCCACTGGATTCAAGATAGCTTGGCTGATGAGGGTTATAAATCCGAAACCTGTCCCAGGATGCTTGTTTCCGGTCCAGGGAAGACATGGCTTGGCAGTTCGGGCTGGACTGTTCCCATGAGGCACAGGGTCAGACTGATTTGCATATGGCCATGTCTGAACTTGGGTGGTGGAGTGAGCTAAAGAATGATGATGGATTAAACTCAGATCAGTTGGCCGGGGGTGAGTGTTTAATTTGCTCAAACGCTCCGTCCATCATCCCCTTTGGTATCCTTTTGTTCGCCTTAAGTTGGCAGGGTATGCCCAGACGTGGGTCTCTTGCTCTCTTTGACACTGGAATCAAGATAGCCTGGCTGATGAGGGTTATGAACCCGAAAACAGTCCCAGGATGCTTGTTTCCGGTCCAGGAAAGACATGGCTTGGCAGTTTAGGCTGGACTGTTTCCATGAGGCACAGGGTCAGACTGATTTGCATATGGCCATCTGAACTGGGGTGGTGGAGTGAGCTAAAGAATGATGATGGATTAAACCCAGATCAGTTGACTGGGGTGAGTGTTTGATTTGCTCAAACCCTCCGTCCATCATCCCCTTTGGTATCGCTTTGTTCGCCCTAAGTTGGCAGGGTATGCCCAGACGTGGGTCCCTTGCTCACTTTGCCACTGGATTCAAGATAGCCTGGCTGATGAGGGTTATGAACCCGAAACCGGTCCCAGGATGCTTGTTTCCGGTCCAGAGAAGACATGGCTTGGCAGTTCGGGCTGGACTTTTCCCATGAGGCACAGGGTCAGACTGATTTGCATATGGCCATGTCTGAACTGGGGTGGTGGAGTGAGCTAAAGAATGATGATGGATTAAACCCAGATCAGTTGACTGGGGGTGAGTGTTTTTTATTTGCCCAAATGCTCCGTCCATCATCCCGTTTGGTATCGCTTTGTTCGCCCTAAGTTGGCACGGTATGTACAGATGTGGGTCCCTTGCTCACTTTGCCACTGGATTCAAGATAGCCTGGCTGATGAGGGTTATGAACCTGAAACCGGTCCCAGGATGCTTGTTTCCGGTTCAGGGAAGACATGGATTGGCACTTCGGGCTGGACTGTTCCCATGAGGCACAGTGTCAGACTGATTTGCATATGGCCATGTCTGAACTGGGGTGGTGGAGTGAGCTAAAGAATGATGATGGATTAAACCCAGATCAGTTGACCGGGGGTGAGTGTTTAATTTGCTCAAACGCTCCGTCCATCATCCCCTTTGGTATCGCTTTGTTCGCCTTAAGTTGGCAGGGTATGCCCAGACGTGGGTCCCTTGCTCACTTTGACACTGGATTCAAGATAGCCTGGCTGATGAGGGTTATGAACCCGAAACCGGTCCCAGGATGCTTGTTTCCGGTCCAGGAAAGACATGGCTTGGCAGTTCAGGCTGGACTGTTTCCATGAGGCACAGGGTCAGACTGATTTGCATATGGCCATGTCTGAACTGGGGTGGTGGAGTGAGCTAAAGAATGATGATTGATTAAACCCAGACCAGTTGACTGGGGGTGAGTGTTTGATTTGCTCAAATGCTCCATCCATCATCCCCTTTAGTATCGATTTGTTCGCCCTAAGTTGGCAGGGTATGCCCAGACGTGGGTCCCTTGATCACTTTGCCACTGGATTCAAGATAGTGTGGCTGATGAGGGTTATGAACCCAAAACTGGTCCCAGGATGCTTGTTTCCAGTCCAGGGAAGACATGGATTGGCAGTGTAGGCTGGATTGTTACCATGAGGCACAGGGTCAGACTGATTTCCATATGGCCATGTCTGAACTGGGGTGGTGGAGTGAGCTAAAGATTGATGATGGATTTAACCCAGATCAGTTGACTGGGGGTGAGTGTGTGATTTGCTCAAACGCTCCGTCCATCATCCCCTTTGGTATTGCTATGTTCGCCCTAAGTTGGCAGGGTATGCCCAGACGTGGGTCCCTTGCCCACTTTGCCACTGGATTCAAGATAGCCTGGCTGATGAGGGTTATAAATCCGAAACCTGTCCCAGGATGCTTGTTTCTGGTCCAGGGAAGACATGGCTTGGCAGTTCGGGCTTGACTGTTTCCATGAGGCACAGGGTCAGACTGATTTGCATATGGCCATCTGAACTGGGGTGGTGGAGTGAGCTAAAGAATGATGATGGATTAAACCCAGATCAGTTGACTGGGGTGAGTGTTTGATTTGCTCAAACCCTCTGTCCATCATCCCCTTTGGAATCGCTTTGTTCGCCCTAAGTTGACAGGGTATGCCCAGACGTGGGTCCCTTGCTCACTTTGCCACTGGATTCAAGATAGCCTGGCTGATGAGGGTTATGAACCTGAAACCGGTCCGAGGATGCTTGTTTCCGGTTCAGGGAAGACATGGATTGGCACTTCGGGCTGGACTGTTCCCATGACGCACAGGGTCAGACTGATTTGCATATGGCCATGTCTGAACTGGGGTGGTGGAGTGAGCTAAAGAATGATGATGGATTAAACCCAGATCAGTTGACTAGGGGTGAGTGTTTGATTTGCTCAAACGCTCCGTCCATCATCCCCTTTGGTATCGCTTTGTTTGCCGTAAGTTGGCAGGGTATGCCCAGACATAGGTCCCTTGCTCACTTTGCCACTGGATTCAAGATAGCCTGGCTGATGAGGGTTATGAACCCGAAACCGGTCCCAGGATGCTTAATTCTGGTCCAGGGAAGACATGGATTGGCAGTTTGGGCTGGGCTGTTCCCATGAGGCATTGGGTCAGACTGATTTGCATATGGCCATGTCTGAACTGGGGTGGTGGAGTGAGCTAAAGAATGACGATGGAATAAACCCAGATCAGTTGACTTGGGGTGAGTGTTTGATTTGCTCAAACGCTCCGTCCATCATCCCCTTTGGTATCGCGTTGTTCGCCCTAAGTTGGCAGGGTATGCCCAGATGTGGGACCCTTGCTAACTTTGCCACTGGATTCAAGATAGCCTGGCAGATGAGGGTTATGAACCCGAAACCGGTCCCAGAATGCTTGTTTCTGGTCCAGGGAAGACATGTCTTGGCAGTTCGGGCTGGACTGTTACCATGAGGCACAGGGTCAGACTGATTTGCATATGGCCATGTTTGAAATGGGGTGGTGGAGTGAGCTAAAGAATGATGATGGATTAAACCCAGATCAGTTGACTAGGGGTGAGTGTTTGATTTGCTCAAACGCTCCGTCCATCATCCCCTTTGGTATCGCTTTGTTTGCCGTAAGTTGGCAGGGTATGCCCAGACATAGGTCCCTTGCTCACTTTGCCACTGGATTCAAGATAGCCTGGCTGATGAGGGTTATGAACCCGAAACCGGTCCCAGGATGCTTGTTTCCGGTCCCGGGAAGACATGGCTTGGCAGTTCGGGCTGGACTGTTCGCATGAGGCACAGGGTCAGACTGATTTTCATATGGCCATGTCTGAACTGGGGTGGTGGAGTGAGCTAAAGAATGACGATGGATTAAACCGAGATAAGTTGTCTGGGGGTGAGTGTTTGATTTGCTCAAACGCTCCGTCCATCATCCCCTTTGGTATTGCTTTGTTCGCCCTAAGTTGGCAGGGTATGCCCAGACGTGGGTCCCTTGCTCACTGTGCCACTGGATTCATGATAGCCTGGCTGATGAGGGTTATGAACCTGATACCGGTCCCAGGATGCTTGTTTCCAGTCCAGGGAAGACATGGCTTGGCAGTTCGGGCTGGACTGTTACCATGAGGCACAGGGTCAGACTGATTTGCATATGGCCATGTCTGAACTGGGGTGGTGTTGTGAGCTAAAGAATGATGATTGATTAAACCCAGACCAGTTGACTGGGGGTGAGTGTTTGATGTGCTCAAATGCTCCGTCCATCATCCCCTTTCGTATCGATTTGTTCGCCGTATGTTGGCAGGGTATGCCCAGACGTGGGTCCCTTGATCACTTTGCCACTGGATTCAAGATAGTGTGGCTGATGAGGGTTATGAACCCAAAACTCGTCCCAGGATGCTTGTTTCCAGTCCAGGGAAGACATGGATTGGCAGTGTAGGCTGGATTGTTACCATGAGGCACAGGGTCAGACTGATTTGCATATGGCCATGTTTGAACTGGGGTGGTGGAGTGAGCTAAAGAATGATGATGGATTTAACCCAGATCAGTTGACTGGGGGTGAGTGTGTGATTTGCTCAAACGCTCCGTCCATCATCCCCTTTGGTATCGCTTTGTTTGCCATAAGTTGGCAGGGTATGCCCAGAAGTGGGTCCCTTGCCGACTTTGCCACTGGATTCAAGATAGCCTGGCTGATGAGGGTTATGAATCCGAAACCGGTCCCAGGATGCTTGTTTCCCTTTCAGGGAAGACATGGCCTGGCAGTTCGGGCTGGACTGTTCCCATGAGGCACAGGGTCAGACTGATTTGTATATGGCCATGTCTGAACTGGGGTGGTGGAGTGAGCTAAAGAATGATGACGGGTTAAACCCAGATCAGTTGACTGGGGGTGAGTGTTTGTTTTGCTCAAACGCTCCGTCCATCATCCCCTTTGGTATTGCTATGTTCACCCTAAGTTGGCAGGGTATGCCCAGACGTGGGTCCCTTGCCCACTTTGCCACTGGATTCAAGATAGCCTGGCTGATGAGGGTTATAAATCCGAAACCTGTCCCAGGATGCTTGTTTCCGGTCCAGGGAAGACATGGCTTGGCAGTTCGGGCTGGACTGTTCCCATGAGGCACAGGGTCAGACTGATTTGCATATGGCCATGTCTGAACTTGGGTGGTGGAGTGAGCTAAAGAATGATGATGGATTAAACTCAGATCAGTTGGCCGGGGGTGAGTGTTTAATTTGCTCAAACGCTCCGTCCATCATCCCCTTTGGTATCCTTTTGTTCGCCTTAAGTTGGCAGGGTATGCCCAGACGTGGGTCTCTTGCTCTCTTTGACACTGGAATCAAGATAGCCTGGCTGATGAGGGTTATGAACCCGAAACCAGTCCCAGGATGCTTGTTTCCGGTCCAGGAAAGACATGGCTTGGCAGTTTAGGCTGGACTGTTTCCATGAGGCACAGGGTCAGACTGATTTGCATATGGCCATCTGAACTGGGGTGGTGGAGTGAGCTAAAGAATGATGATGGATTAAACCCAGATCAGTTGACTGGGGTGAGTGTTTGATTTGCTCAAACCCTCCGTCCATCATCCCCTTTGGTATCGCTTTGTTCGCCCTAAGTTGGCAGGGTATGCCCAGACGTGGGTCCCTTGCTCACTTTGCCACTGGATTCAAGGTAGCCTGGCTGATGAGGGTTATGAACCCGAAACCGGTCCCAGGATGCTTGTTTCCGGTCCAGAGAAGACATGGCTTGGCAGTTCGGGCTGGACTTTTCCCATGAGGCTCAGGGTCAGACTGATTTGCATATGGCCATGTCTGAACTGGGGTGGTGGAGTGAGCTAAAGAATGATGATGGATTAAACCCAGATCAGTTGACTGGGGGTGAGTGTTTTTTATTTGCCCAAACGCTCCGTCCATCATCCCGTTTGGTATCGCTTTGTTCGCCCTAAGTTGGCAGGGTATGTACAGATGTGGGTCCCTTGCTCACTTTGCCACTGGATTCAAGATAGCCTGGCTGATGAGGGTTATGAACCTGAAACCGGTCCCAGGATGCTTGTTTCCGGTTCAGGGAAGACATGGATTGGCACTTCGGGCTGGACTGTTCCCATGAGGCACAGTGTCAGACTGATTTGCATATGGCCATGTCTGAACTGGGGTGGTGGAGTGAGCTAAAGAATGATGATGGATTAAACCCAGATCAGTTGACCGGGGGTGAGTGTTTAATTTGCTCAAACGCTCCGTCCATCATCCCCTTTGGTATCGCTTTGTTCGCCTTAAGTTGGCAGGGTATGCCCAGACGTGGGTCCCTTGCTCACTTTGACACTGGATTCAAGATAGCCTGGCTGATGAGGGTTATGAACCCGAAACCGGTCCCAGGATGCTTGTTTCCGGTCCAGGAAAGACATGGCTTGGCAGTGTAGGCTGGATTGTTACCATGAGGCACAGGGTCAGACTGATTTCCATATGGCCATGTCTGAACTGGGGTGGTGGAGTGAGCTAAAGATTGATGATGGATTTAACCCAGATCAGTTGACTGGGGGTGAGTGTGTGATTTGCTCAAACGCTCCGTCCATCATCCCCTTTGGTATCGCTTTGTTTGCCCTAAGTTGGCAGGGTATGCCCAGAAGTGGGTCCCTTGCCCACTTTGCCACTGGATTCAAGATAGCCTGGCTGATGAGGGTTATGAATCCGAAACCGGTCCCAGGATGCTTGTTTCCCTTCCAGGGAAGACATGGCCTGGCAGTTCGGGCTGGACTGTTCCCATGAGTCACAGGGTCAGACTGATTTGTATATGGCCATGTCTGTACTGGGGTGGTGGAGTGAGCTAAAGAATGATGATGGATTAAACCCAGATCAGTTGACTGGGGGTGAGTGTTTGTTTTGCTCAAACGCTCCGTCCATCATCCCCTTTGGTATTGCTATGTTCGCCCTAAGTTGGCAGGGTATGCCCAGACGTGGGTCCCTTGCCCACTTTGCCACTGGATTCAAGATAGCCTGGCTGATGAGGGTTATAAATCCGAAACCTGTCCCAGGATGCTTGTTTCTGGTCCAGGGAAGACATGGCTTGGCAGTTCAGGCTGGACTGTTTCCATGAGGCACAGGGTCAGACTGATTTGCATATGGCCATCTGAACTGGGGTGGTGGAGTGAGCTAAAGAATGATGATGGATTAAACCCAGATCAGTTGACTGGGGTGAGTGTTTGATTTGCTCAAACCCTCCGTCCATCATCCCCTTTGGAATCGCTTTGTTCGCCCTAAGTTGGCAGGGTATGCCCAGACGTGGGTCCCTTGCTCACTTTGCCACTGGATTCAAGATAGCCTGGCTGATGAGGGTTATGAACCTGAAACCGGTCCGAGGATGCTTGTTTCCGGTTCAGGGAAGACATGGATTGGCACTTCGGGCTGGACTGTTCCCATGACGCACAGGGTCAGACTGATTTGCATATGGCCATGTCTGAACTGGGGTGGTGGAGTGAGCTAAAGAATGATGATGGATTAAACCCAGATCAGTTGACTGAGGGTGAGTGTTTTTTATTTGCCCAAACGCTCCGTCCATCATCCCGTTTGGTATCGCTTTGTTCGCCCTAAGTTGGCAGGGTATGTACAGATGTGGGTCCCTTGCTCACTTTGCCACTGGATTCAAGATAGCCTGGCTGATGAGGGTTATGAACCTGAAACCGGTCCCAGAATGCTTGTTTCCGGTTCAGGGAGGACATGGATTGGCACTTCGGGCTGGACTGTTCCCATGAGGCACAGGGTCAGAATGATTTGCATATGGCCATGTCTGAACTGGGGTGGTGGAGTGAGCTAAAGAATGATGATGGATTAAACCCAGATCAGTTGACCGGGGGTGAGTGCTTAATTTGCTCAAACGCTCCGTCCATCATCCCCTTTGGTATCGCTTTGTTCGCCTTAAGTTGGCAGGGTATGCCCAGACGTGGGTCCCTTGCTCACTTTGATACTGGATTCAAGATAGCCTGGCTGATGAGGGTTATGAACCCGAAACCGGTCCCAGGATGCTTGTTTCCGGTCCAGGAAAGACATGGCTTGGCAGTTCAGGCTGGACTGTTTCCATGAGGCACAGGGTCAGACTGATTTGCATATGGCCATGTCTGAACTGGGGTGGTGGAGTGAGCTAAAGAATGATGATTGATTAAACCCAGACCAGTTGACTGGGGGTGAGTGTTTGATTTGCTCAAATGCTCCGTCCATCATCCCCTTTAGTATCGATTTGTTCGCCGTAAGTTGGCAGGGTATGCCCAGACGTGGGTCCCTTGATCACTTTGCCACTGGATTCAAGATAGTGTGGCTGATGAGGGTTATGAACCCAAAACTGGTCCCAGGATGCTTGTTTCCAGTCCAGGGAAGACATGGATTGGCAGTGTAGGCTGGATTGTTACCATGAGGCACAGGGTCAGACTGATTTGCATATGGCCATGTCTGAACTGGGGGGGTGGAGTGAGCTAAAGAATGATGATGGATTTAACCCAGATCAGTTGACTGGGGGTGAGTGTGTGATTTGCTCAAACCCTCCGTCCATCATCCCCTTTGGTATCGCTTTGTTTGCCCTAAGTTGGCAGGGTATGCCCAGAAGTGGGTCCCTTGCCGACTTTGCCACTGGATTCAAGATAGCCTGGCTGATGAGGGTTATGAATCCGAAACCGGTCCCAGGATGCTTGTTTCCCTTCCAGGGAAGACATGGCCTGGCAGTTCGGGCTGGACTCTTCCCATGAGGCACAGGGTCAGACTGATTTGTATATGGCCATGTCTGAATTGGGGTGGTGGAGTGAGCTAAAGAATGATGACGGATTAAACCCAGATCAGTTGACTGGGGGTGAGTGTTTGATTTGCTCAAACGCTCCGTCCATCATCCCGTTTGGTATCGCTTTGTTCGTCCTAAGATGGCAGGGTATGCCCAGACGTAGGTACCTTGCTCACTTTGCCACTGGATTCAAGATAGCCTGGATGATGAGGGTTATGAACCCGAAACCGGTCCCAGGATGCTCTTTTCCGGTCCAGGGAAGACATGGCTTGGCAGTTTGGGCTGGACTGTTACAATGAGGCACAGGGTCAGACTGATTTGCATATGGCCATGTCTGAACTGGGGTGGTGGTTTAGTGAGCTAAAGAATGATGATGGATTTAACCCAGATCAGTTGACTGGGAGTGAGTGTTTGATTTGCTTGAACGCTCCGTCCATCATCCCCATTGGTATCGCTTTGTTTGCCCTAAGTTTGCAGGGTATGCCCAGAAGTGGGTCCCTTGCCAACTTTGTCACTGGATTCAAGATAGCCTGGCTGATGAGGTTTATGAATCCGAAACCGGTCCCAGGATACTTGTTTCTGGTCCAGGGAAGACATGGCTTGGCAGTTCGGGCTGGACTGTTCCCATGAGGCACAGGGTCAGACTGATTTGCAAATGGCTATGTCTGAACTGGGGTGGTGTAGTGAGCTAAAGAATGATGATGGATTAAACCCAGATCAGTTGACTGGGGGTGAGTGTTTGTTTTGCTCAAACGCTCCGTCCATCATCCCCTTAGGTATTTCTTTGTTCGCCCTAAGTTGGCAGGGTATGCCCAGATGTGGGTCCCTTGCCCACTTTGCCACTGGATTCAAGATGGCCTGGCTAATGAGGGTTATGAATCCAAAACTGGTCCCAGGATGCTTGATTCTGGTCCAGGGAAGATATGGCTTGGCAGTTCGGGTTGGACTGTTCCCATGAGGCACAGGGCAGACTGATTTGCATATGGCCATGTCTGAACTGGGGTGGTGGAGTGAGCTAAAGAATGGTGATGGTTTAAACCCAGATCAGTTGACTGGGGGTGAGTGTTTGATTTACTCAAACGCTCCGTCCATCATCCCCTTTGGTATCGCTTTGTTCGCCCTAAGTTGGCAGGGTATGCCCAGACGTGGGTCCCTTGCTCACTTTGCCACTGGATTCAAGATAGCC
This sequence comes from Triturus cristatus, assembly GCF_964204655.1. Taxonomy (NCBI): domain Eukaryota; kingdom Metazoa; phylum Chordata; class Amphibia; order Caudata; family Salamandridae; genus Triturus; species Triturus cristatus. Next base: position 536,021,453 of record NC_140579.1, read on the forward strand.
TGGCTGATGAGGGTTATGAACCAGAAACGGGTCCCAGGATGCTTGTTTCCGGTCCAGAGAAGACATGGCTTGGCAGTTCGGGCTGGACTTTTCCCATGAGGCACAGGGTCAGCCTGATTTGCATATGGCCATGTCTGAACTGGGGTGGTGGAGTGAGCTAAAGAATGATGATGGATTAAACCCAGATCAGTTGACTGGGGGTGAGTGTTTTTTATTTGCCCAAACGCTCCGTCCATCATCCCGTTTGGTATCGCTTTGTTTGCCCTAAGTTGGCAGGGTATGTACAGATGTGGGTCCCTTGCTCACTTTGCCACTGGATTCAAGATAGCCTGGCTGATGAGGGTTATGAACCTGAAACCGGTCCCAGGATGCTTGTTTCCGGTTCAGGGAAGACATGGATTGGCACTTCGGGCTGGACTGTTCCCATGAGGCACAGGGTCAGACTGATTTGCATATGGCCATGTCTGAACTGGGGTGGTGGAGTGAGCTAAAGAATGATGATGGATTAAACCCAGATCAGTTGACCGGGGGGAGTGTTTGATTTGCTCAAATGCTCCGTCCATCATCCCCTTTGGTATCGCTTTGTTCGCCTTAAGTTGGCAGGGTATGCCCAGACGTGGGTCCCTTGCTCACTTTGACACTGGATTCAAGATAGCCTGGCTGATGAGGGTTATGAATCCGAAACCGGTCCCAGGATGCTTGTTTCCGGTCCAGGGAAGACATGGCTTGGCATTTTGGGCTGGACTGTTCCCATGAGGCACAGATCAGACTGATATGCATATCGCCATGTCTGACCTGGGGTGGTGGAGTGAGCTAAATAATGATGATGGATTAAACCCAGATCAGTTGACTGGGGGTGAGTGTTTGATTTGCTCAAACGCTCCGTCCATCATCCCCTTTCGTATCGCTTTGTTCGCCCTAAGTTGGCAGGGTATGCCCAGACGTGGGTCCCTTGCTCACTTTGCCACTGGATTCAAGATAGCCTGGCTGATGAGGGTTATGAACCCGAAACCGGTCCCAGGATGCTTAATTCTGGTCCAGGGAAGACATGGATTGGCAGTTTGGGCTGGGCTGTTCCCATGAGGCATTGGGTCAGACTGATTTGCATATGGCCATGTCTAAACTGGGGTGGTGGAGTGAGCTAAAGAATGACGATGGAATAAACCCAGATCAGTTGACTTGGGGTGAGTGTTTGATTTGCTCAAACGCTCCGTCCATCATCCCCTTTGGTATCGCGTTGTTCGCCCTAAGTTGGCAGGGTATGCCCAGATGTGGGACCCTTGCTAACTTTGCCACTGGATTCAAGATAGCCTGGCAGATGAGGGTTATGAACCCGAAACCGGTCCCAGAATGCTTGTTTCTGGTCCAGGGAAGACATGTCTTGGCAGTTCGGGCTGGACTGTTACCATGAGGCACAGGGTCATACTGATTTGCATATGGCCATGTCTGAAATGGGGTGGTGGAGTGAGCTAAAGAATGATGATGGATTAAACCCAGATCAGTTGACTAGGGGTGAGTGTTTGATTTGCTCAAACGCTCCGTCCATCATCCCCTTTCGTATCGCTTTGTTCGCCCTAAGTTGGCAGGGTATGCCCAGACGTGGGTCCCTTGCTCACTTTGCCACTGGATTCAAGATAGCCTGGCTGATGAGGGTTATGAACCCGAAACCGGTCCCAGGATGCTTAATTCTGGTCCAGGGAAGACATGGATTGGCAGTTTGGGCTGGGCTGTTCCCATGAGGCATTGGGTCAGACTGATTTGCATATGGCCATGTCTAAACTGGGGTGGTGGAGTGAGCTAAAGAATGACGATGGAATAAACCCAGATCAGTTGACTTGGGGTGAGTGTTTGATTTGCTCAAACGCTCCGTCCATCATCCCCTTTGGTATCGCGTTGTTCGCCCTAAGTTGGCAGGGTATGCCCAGATGTGGGACCCTTGCTAACTTTGCCACTGGATTCAAGATAGCCTGGCAGATGAGGGTTATGAACCCGAAACCGGTCCCAGAATGCTTGTTTCTGGTCCAGGGAAGACATGTCTTGGCAGTTCGGGCTGGACTGTTACCATGAGGCACAGGGTCAGACTGATTTGCATATGGCCATGTCTGAAATGGGGTGGTGGAGTGAGCTAAAGAATGATGATGGATTAAACCCAGATCAGTTGACTAGGGGTGAGTGTTTGATTTGCTCAAACGCTCCGTCCATCATCCCCTTTGGTATCGCTTTGTTTACCGTAAGTTGGCAGGGTATGCCCAGACATAGGTCCCTTGCTCACTTTGCCACTGGATTCAAGATAGCCTGGCTGATGAGGGTTATGAACCCGAAACCGGTCCCAGGATGCTTGTTTCCGGTCCCGGGAAGACATGGCTTGGCAGTTCGGGCTGGACTGTTCGCATGAGGCACAGGGTCAGACTGATTTTCATATGGCCATGTCTGAACTGGGGTGGTGGAGTGAGCTAAAGAATGACGATGGATTAAACCGAGATAAGTTGTCTGGGGGTGAGTGTTTGATTTGCTCAAACGCTCCGTCCATCATCCCCTTTGGTATTGCTTTGTTCGCCCTAAGTTGGCAGGGTATGCTCAGACGTGGGTCCCTTGCTCACTGTGCCACTGGATTCATGATAGCCTGGCTGATGAGGGTTATGAACCTGATACCGGTCCCAGGATGCTTGTTTCCAGTCCAGGGAAGACATGGCTTGGCAGTTCGGGCTGGACTGTTACCATGAGGCACAGGGTCAGACTGATTTGCATATGGCCATGTCTGAACTGGGGTGGTGTTGTGAGCTAAAGAATGATGATTGATTAAACCAAGACCAGTTGACTGGGGGTGAGTGTTTGATTAGCTCAAATGCTCCGTCCATCATCCCCTTTAGTATCAATTTGTTCGCCGTAAGTTGGCAGGGTATGCCCAGACGTGGGTCCCTTGATCACTTTGCCACTGGATTCAAGATAGTGTGGCTGATGAGGGTTATGAACCCAAAACTTGTCCCAGGATGCTTGTTTCCAGTCCAGGGAAGACATGGATTGGCAGTGTAGGCTGGATTGTTACCATGAGGCACAGGGTCAGACTGATTTGCATATGGCCTGAACTGGGGTGGTGGAGTGAGCTAAAGAATGATGATGGATTTAACCCAGATCAGTTGACTGGGGGTGAGTGTGTGATTTGCTCAAACGCTCCGTCCATCATCCCCTTTGGTATCGCTTTGTTTGCCATAAGTTGGCAGGGTATGCCCAGAAGTGGGTCCCTTGCCGACTTTGCCACTGGATTCAAGATAGCCTGGCTGATGAGGGTTATGAATCCGAAACCGGTCCCAGGATGCTTGTTTCCCTTCCAGGGAAGACATGGCCTGGCAGTTCGGGCTGGACTGTTCCCATGAGGCACAGGGTCAGACTGATTTGTATATGGCCATGTCTGAACTGGGATGGTGGAGTGAGCTAAAGAATGATGACGGATTAAACCCAGATCAGTTGACTGGGGGTGAGTGTTTGTTTTGCTCAAACGCTCCGTCCATCATCCCCTTTGGTATTGCTATGTTCACCCTAAGTTGGCAGGGTATGCCCAGACGTGGGTCCCTTGCCCACTTTGCCACTGGATTCAAGATAGCCTGGCTGATGAGGGTTATAAATCCGAAACCTGTCCCAGGATGCTTGTTTCCGGTCCAGGGAAGACATGGCTTGGCAGTTCGGGCTGGACTGTTCCCATGAGGCACAGGGTCAGACTGATTTGCATATGGCCATGTCTGAACTTGGGTGGTGGAGTGAGCTAAAGAATGATGATGGATTAAACTCAGATCAGTTGGCCGGGGGTGAGTGTTTAATTTGCTCAAACGCTCCGTCCATCATCCCCTTTGGTATCCTTTTGTTTGCCTTAAGTTGGCAGGGTATGCCAAGACGTGGGTCTCTTGCTCTCTTTGACACTGGAATCAAGATAGCCTGGCTGATGAGGGTTATGAACCCGAAAACAGTCCCAGGATGCTTGTTTCCGGTCCAGGAAAGACATGGCTTGGCAGTTTAGGCTGGACTGTTTCCATGAGGCACAGGGTCAGACTGATTTGCATATGGCCATCTGAACTGGGGTGGTGGAGTGAGCTAAAGAATGATGATGGATTAAACCCAGATCAGTTGACTGGGGTGAGTGTTTGATTTGCTCAAACCCTCCGTCCATCATCCCCTTTGGTATCGCTTTGTTCGCCCTAAGTTGGCAGGGTATGCCCAGACGTGGGTCCCTTGCTCACTTTGCCACTGGATTCAAGATAGCCTGGCTGATGAGGGTTATGAACCCGAAACCGGTCCCAGGATGCTTGTTTCCGGTCCAGAGAAGACATGGCTTGGCAGTTCGGGCTGGACTTTTCCCATGAGGCACAGGGTCAGACTGATTTGCATATGGCCATGTCTGAACTGGGGTGGTGGAGTGAGCTAAAGAATGATGATGGATTAAACCCAGATCAGTTGACTGGGGGTGAGTGTTTTTTATTTGCCCAAATGCTCCGTCCATCATCCCGTTTGGTATCGCTTTGTTCGCCCTAAGTTGGCACGGTATGTACAGATGTGGGTCCCTTGCTCACTTTGCCACTGGATTCAAGATAGCCTGGCTGATGAGGGTTATGAACCTGAAACCGGTCCCAGGATGCTTGTTTCCGGTTCAGGGAAGACATGGATTGGCACTTCGGGCTGGACTGTTCCCATGAGGCACAGTGTCAGACTGATTTGCATATGGCCATGTCTGAACTGGGGTGGTGGAGTGAGCTAAAGAATGATGATGGATTAAACCCAGATCAGTTGACCGGGGGTGAGTGTTTAATTTGCTCAAACGCTCCGTCCATCATCCCCTTTGGTATCGCTTTGTTCGCCTTAAGTTGGCAGGGTATGCCCAGACGTGGGTCCCTTGCTCACTTTGACACTGGATTCAAGATAGCCTGGCTGATGAGGGTTATGAACCCGAAACCGGTCCCAGGATGCTTGTTTCCGGTCCAGGAAAGACATGGCTTGGCAGTTCAGGCTGGACTGTTTCCATGAGGCACAGGGTCAGACTGATTTGCATATGGCCATGTCTGAACTGGGGTGGTGGAGTGAGCTAAAGAATGATGATTGATTAAACCCAGACCAGTTGACTGGGGGTGAGTGTTTGATTTGCTCAAATGCTCCATCCATCATCCCCTTTAGTATCGATTTGTTCGCCCTAAGTTGGCAGGGTATGCCCAGACGTGGGTCCCTTGATCACTTTGCCACTGGATTCAAGATAGTGTGGCTGACGAGGGTTATGAACCCAAAACTGGTCCCAGGATGCTTGTTTCCAGTCCAGGGAAGACATGGATTGGCAGTGTAGGCTGGATTGTTACCATGAGGCACAGGGTCAGACTGATTTCCATATGGCCATGTCTGAACTGGGGTGGTGGAGTGAGCTAAAGATTGATGATGGATTTAACCCAGATCAGTTGACTGGGGGTGAGTGTGTGATTTGCTCAAACGCTCCGTCCATCATCCCCTTTGGTATTGCTATGTTCGCCCTAAGTTGGCAGGGTATGCCCAGACGTGGGTCCCTTGCCCACTTTGCCACTGGATTCAAGATAGCCTGGCTGATGAGGGTTATAAATCCGAAACCTGTCCCAGGATGCTTGTTTCTGGTCCAGGGAAGACATGGCTTGGCAGTTCGGGCTTGACTGTTTCCATGAGGCACAGGGTCAGACTGATTTGCATATGGCCATCTGAACTGGGGTGGTGGAGTGAGCTAAAGAATGATGATGGATTAAACCCAGATCAGTTGACTGGGGTGAGTGTTTGATTTGCTCAAACCCTCTGTCCATCATCCCCTTTGGAATCGCTTTGTTCGCCCTAAGTTGACAGGGTATGCCCAGACGTGGGTCCCTTGCTCACTTTGCCACTGGATTCAAGATAGCCTGGCTGATGAGGGTTATGAACCTGAAACCGGTCCGAGGATGCTTGTTTCCGGTTCAGGGAAGACATGGATTGGCACTTCGGGCTGGACTGTTCCCATGACGCACAGGGTCAGACTGATTTGCATATGGCCATGTCTGAACTGGGGTGGTGGAGTGAGCTAAAGAATGATGATGGATTAAACCCAGATCAGTTGACTGGGGGTGAGTGTTTGATTTGCTAAAACGCTCCGTCCATCATCCCCTATGGTATCGCTTTTTTCGTCCTAAGTTGTCAGGGTATGCCCAGACGTGGGTCCCTTGCTCACTTTGCCACTGCATTCAAGATAGCCTGGCTGATGAGGGTTATGAACCCGAAACCGGTCCCAGGATGCTTGTTTCCGGTCCAGGGAAGACATGGCTTGGCAGTTTGGGCTGGACTGTTCCCATGAGGCACAGGGTCAGACTGATTTGCATATGGCCATGTCTGAACTGGGGTGGTGGAGTGAGCTAAAGAATGATTATGGATTAAACCCAGATCAGTTGACTGGGGTAAGTGTTTGATTTGCTCAAACTCTCCGTCCATCATCCCCTTTGGTATCGCTTTGTTTGCCCTAAGTTGGCAGGGTATGCCCAGACGTGGGTCCCTTGCTCACTTTGCACTGCATTCAAGATAGCCTGGCTGATGAGGGTAATGAACCCGAAACCGGTCCCAGGATGCTTGTTTGCGGTCCAGGGAAGACATGGATTGGCAGTTCAGGCTGGATTGTTACCATGAGGCACAGGGTCAGACTGATTTGCATATGGCCATGTCTGAACTGGGGTGGTGGTTTAGTGAGCTAAAGAATGATGATGGATTTAACCCAGATCAGTTGACTGGGGGTGAGTGTTTGATTTGCTCAAACGCTCCGTCCATCATCCACTTTGGTATCGCTTTGTTTGCCCTAAGTTGGCAGGGTATGCCCAGAAGTGGGTCCCTTGCCCACTTTGCCACTGGATTCAAGATAACCTGGCTGATGAGTGTTATGAATCCGAAACCGGTCCCAGGATGCTTGTTTCCCTTCCAGTGAAGACATGGCCTGGGTAGTTCGGGCTGGACTGTTCCCATGAGGCACAGGGTCAGACTGATTTGCATATGGCCATGTCTGAACTGGGGTGGTGGAGTGAGCTCAAGAATGATGATGGATTAAACCCAGATTAGTTGACCGGGGGTGAGTGTTTGATTTGCTCAAACGCTCCATCCATCATCCCCTTTGGTATCGCTTTGTTTGCCCTAAGTTGGCAGGGTATGCACAGACGTGGGTCCCATGCTCACTTTGCCACTGGATTCAAGATAGCCTGGCTGATGAGGGTTATGAACCCGAAACCGGTCCCAGGATGCTTGTTTCCGGTCCAGGGAAGACAAGGCTTGGTAGTTCGGGCTGGACTGTTCCCATGAGGCACAGGGTCAGACTGATTTGCATATTGCCATGTCTGAATTGGGGTGGTGGTCTGAGCTAAAGAATGATGATGGATTAAACCCAGATCAGTTGACTGGGGGTGAGTGTTTGATTTGCTCAAACGCTCTGTCCATCATCCTCCTTTGGTATTGTGTTGTTCGCCCTAAGTTGGCAGGGTATGCCCAGATGTGGGTCCCTTGCTAACTTTGGAACTGGATTCAAGATAGCGTGGCAGATGAGGGTTATGAACGCGAAACCGGTCCCAGGATGCTTGTTTCTGGTCCAGGGAAGACATGGCTTGGCAGTTCGGGTTGGACTGTTCCCATGAGGCACAGGGTCAGACTGATTTGCTTATGGCCATGTCTGAACTGGGGTGGTGGAGTGAGCTAAAGAATGATGATGGATTAAACCCAGACCAGTTGACTGGGCGTGAGTGTTTGATTTGCTCAAATGGTCCGTCCATCATCCCCTTTAGTATCGATTTGTTCGCCCTAAGTTGGCAGGGTATGCCCAGACGTGGGTCCCTTGCCCACTTTGCCACTGGATTCAAGATAGCCTGGCTGATTAGGGTTATAAATCTGAAACCTGTCCCAGGATGCTTGTTTCTGGTCCAGGGAAGACATGAATTGGCAGTTCAGGCTGGATTGTTACCATGAGGCACAGGGTCAGACTGATTTGCATATGGCCATGTCTGAACTGGGGTGGTGGTTTAGTGAGCTAAAGAATGATGATGGATTTAACCCAGATCAGTTGACTGGGGGTGAGTGTTTTATTTGCTCGAACGCTCCGTCCATCATCCCCTTTGGTATCGCTTTGTTTGCCCTAAGTTTGCAGGGTATGCCCAGAAGTGGGTCCCTTGCCCACTTTGTCACTGGATTCAAGATAGCCTGGCTGATGAGGGTTATGAATCGGAAACCGGTCCCAGGATACTTGTTTCTGGTCCAGGGAAGACATGGCTTGGCAGTTCGGGCTGGACTGTTCCCATGAGGCACAGGGTCAGACTGATTTGCATATGGCCATGTCTGAACTGGGGTGGTGGAGTGAGCTCAAGAATGATGATGGATTAAACCCAGATTAGTTGACCGGGGGTGAGTGTTTGATTTGCTCAAACGCTCCATCCATCATCCCCTTTGGTATCGCTTTGTTTGCCCTAAGTTGGCAGGGTATGCACAGACGTGGGTCCCATGCTCACTTTGCCACTGGATTCAAAATAGCCTGGCTGATGAGGGTTATGAACGCGAAACCGGTCCCAGGATGCTTGTTTCTGGTCCAGGGAAGACATGGCTTGGCAGTTCGGGTTGGACTTTTCCCATGAGGCACAGGGTCAGACTGATTTGCTTATGGCCATGTCTGAACTGGGGTGGTGGAGTGAGCTAAAGAATGATGATGGATTAAACCCAGACCAGTTGACTGGGCGTGAGTGTTTGATTTGCTCAAATGGTCCGTCCATCATCCCCTTTAGTATCGATTTGTTCGCCCTAAGTTGGCAGGGTATGCCCAGACGTGGGTCCCTTGCCCACTTTGCCACTGGATTCAAGATAGCCTGGCTGATTAGGGTTATAAATCTGAAACCTGTCCCAGGATGCTTGTTTCTGGTCCAGGGAAGACATGAATTGGCAGTTCAGGCTGGATTGTTACCATGAGGCACAGGGTCAGACTGATTTGCATATGGCCATGTCTGAACTGGAGTGGTGGTTTAGTGAGCTAAAGAATGATGATGGATTTAACCCAGATCAGTTGACTGGGGGTGAGTGTTTTATTTGCTCAAACGCTCCGTCCATCATCCCCTTTGGTATCGCTTTGTTTGCCCTAAGTTTGCAGGGTATGCCCAGAAGTGGGTCCCTTGCCCACTTTGTCACTGGATTCAAGATAGCCTGGCTGATGAGGGTTATGAATCAGAAACCGGTCCCAGGATACTTGTTTCTGGTCCAGGGAAGACATGGCTTGGCAGTTCAGGCTGGACTGTTCCCATGAGGCACAGGGTCAGACTTATTTGCATATGGCCATGTCTGAACTGGGGTGGTGGAGTGAGCTAAAGAATGATGATGGATTAAACCCAGATCAGTTGACTGGGGGTGAGTGTTTGTTTTGCTCAAACGCTCCGTCCATCATCCCCTTTGGTATTTCTTTGTTCGCCCTAAGTTGGCAGGGTATGCCCAGGTGTGGGTCCCTTGCCCACTTTGCCACTGGATTCAAGATGGCCTGGCTGATGAGGGTTATGAATCCAAAACTGGTCCCAGGATGCTTGCTTCCGGTCCAGGGAAGACATGGCTTGGCAGTTCGGGTTGGACTGTTCCCATGACGCACAGGGTCAGACTGATTTGCATGTGGCCATGTCTGAACTGGGGTGGTGGAGTGAGCTAAAGAATGATGATGGATTAAACCCAAATTAGTTGACCGGGGGTGAGTGTTTGATTTGCTCAAACGCTCCATCCATCATCCCCTTTGGTATCGCTTTGTTTGCCCTAAGTTGGCAGGGTATGCACAGACGTGGGTCCCATGCTCACTTTGCCACTGGATTCAAGATAGCCTGGCTGATGAGGGTTATGAACCCGAAACCGGTCCCAGGATGCTTGTTTCCGGTCCAGGGAAGACAAGGCTTGGTAGTTCGGGCTGGACTGTTCCCATGAGGCACAGGGTCAGACTGATTTGCATATTGCCATGTCTGAATTGGGGTGGTGGTCTGAGCTAAAGAATGATGATGGATTAAACCCAGATCAGTTGACTGGGGGTGAGTGTTTGATTTGCTCAAACTCTCTGTCCATCATCCTCCTTTGGTATTGTGTTGTTCGCCCTAAGTTGGCAGGGTATGCCCAGATGTGGGTCCCTTGCTAACTTTGGAACTGGATTCAAGATAGCGTGGCAGATGAGGGTTATGAACGCGAAACCGGTCCCAGGATGCTTGTTTCTGGTCCAGGGAAGACATGGCTTGGCAGTTCGGGTTGGACTGTTCCCATGAGGCACAGGGTCAGACTGATTTGCTTATGGCCATGTCTGAACTGGGGTGGTGGAGTGAGCTAAAGAATGATGATGGATTAAACCCAGACCAGTTGACTGGGCGTGAGTGTTTGATTTGCTCAAATGGTCCGTCCATCATCCCCTTTAGTATCGATTTGTTCGCCCTAAGTTGGCAGGGTATGCCCAGACGTGGGTCCCTTGCCCACTTTGCCACTGGATTCAAGATAGCCTGGCTGATTAGGGTTATAAATCTGAAACCTGTCCCAGGATGCTTGTTTCTGGTCCAGGGAAGACATGAATTGGCAGTTCAGGCTGGATTGTTACCATGAGGCACAGGGTCAGACTGATTTGCATATGGCCATGTCTGAACTGGGGTGGTGGTTTAGTGAGCTAAAGAATGATGATGGATTTAACCCAGATCAGTTGACTGGGGGTGAGTGTTTTATTTGCTCGAACGCTCCGTCCATCATCCCCTTTGGTATCGCTTTGTTTGCCCTAAGTTTGCAGGGTATGCCCAGAAGTGGGTCCCTTGCCCACTTTGTCACTGGATTCAAGATAGCCTGGCTGATGAGGGTTATGAATCGGAAACCGGTCCCAGGATACTTGTTTCTGGTCCAGGGAAGACATGGCTTGGCAGTTCGGGCTGGACTGTTCCCATGAGGCACAGGGTCAGACTTATTTGCATATGGCCATGTCTGAACTGGGGTGGTGGAGTGAGCTAAAGAATGATGATGGATTAAACCCAGATCAGTTGACTGGGGGTGAGTGTTTGTTTTGCTCAAACGCTCCGTCCATCATCCCCTTTGGTATTTCTTTGTTCGCCCTAAGTTGGCAGGGTATGCCCAGGTGTGGGTCCCTTGCCCACTTTGCCACTGGATTCAAGATGGCCTGGCTGATGAGGGTTATGAATCCAAAACTGGTCCCAGGATGCTTGCTTCCGGTCCAGGGAAGACATGGCTTGGCAGTTCGGGTTGGACTGTTCCCATGAGGCACAGGGCAGACTGATTTGCATATGGCCATGTCTGAACTGGGGTGGTGGAGTGAGCTAAAGAATGGTGATGGTTTAAACCCAGATCAGTTGACTGGGGGTGAGTGTTTGATTTACTCAAACGCTCCGTCCATCATCCCGTTTGGTTTCGCTTTGTTCGCCCTAAGTTGGCAGGGTATGTCCAGATGTGGGTCCCTTGCTCACTTTGCCACTGGATTCAAGATAGCCTGGCTGATGAGGGTTATGAACCTGAAACCGGTCCGAGGATGCTTGTTTCCGGTTCAGGGAAGACATGGATTGGCACTTCGGGCTGGACTGTTCCCATGACGCACAGGGTCAGACTGATTTGCATGTGGCCATGTCTGAACTGGGGTGGTGGAGTGAGCTAAAGAATGATGATGGATTAAACCCAGATCAGTTGACTGGGGGTGAGTGTTTGATTTGCTCAAACGCTCCGTCCATCATCCCCTTTGGTATCGCTTTGTTCGTCCTAAGATGGCAGGGTATGCCCAGAGGTAGGTCCCTTGCTCACTTTGCCACTGGATTCAAGATAGTCTGGCTGATGAGGGTTATGAACCCGAAACCGGTCCCAGGATGCTTTTTTCCGGTCCAGGGAAGACATGGCTTGGCAGTTTGGGCTGGACTGTTACAATGAGGCACAGGGTCAGACTGATTTGCATATGGCCATGTCTGAACTGGGGTGGTGGTTTAGTGAGCTAAAGAATGATGATGGATTTAACCCAGATCAGTTGACTGGGGGTGAGTGTTTGATTTGCTCGAACGCTCCGTCCATCATCCCCTTTGGTATCGCTTTGTTTGCCCTAAGTTTGCAGGGTATGCCCAGAAGTGGGTCCCTTGCCCACTTTGTCACTGGATTCAAGATAGCCTGGCTGATGAGGGTTATGAATCGGAAACCGGTCCCAGGATACTTGTTTCTGGTCCAGGGAAGACATGGCTTGGCAGTTCGGGCTGGACTGTTCCCATGAGGCACAGGGTCAGACTGATTTGCATATGGCCATGTCTGAACTGGGGTGGTGGAGTGAGCTAAAGAATGATGATGGATTAAACCCAGATCAGTTGACTGGGGGTGAGTGTTTGTTTTGCTCAAACGCTCCGTCCATCATCCCCTTTGGTATTTCTTTGTTCGCCCTAAGTTGGCAGGGTATGCCCAGGTGTGGGTCCCTTGCCCACTTTGCCACTGGATTCAAGATGGCCTGGCTGATGAGGGTTATGAATCCAAAACTGGTCCCAGGATGCTTGTTTCCGGTCCAGGGAAGACATGGCTTGGCAGTTCGGGTTGGACTGTTCCCATGAGGCACAGGGCAGACTGATTTGCATATGGCCATGTCTGAACTGGGGTGGTGGAGTGAGCTAAAGAATGGTGATGGTTTAAACCCAGATCAGTTGACTGGGGGTGAGTGTTTGATTTACTCAAACGCTCCATCCATCATCCCCTTTGGTATCGCTTTGTTCACCCTAAGTTGGCAGGGTATGCCCAGACGTGGGTCCCTTGCTCACTTTGCCACTGGATTCAAGACAGCCTGGCTGATGAGGGTTATGAACCCGAAACCGGTCCCAGGATGCTTGTTTCCAGTCCAGAGAAGACATGGCTTGGCAGTTCGGGCTGGACTTTTCCCATGAGGCACAGGGTCAGCCTGATTTGCATATGGCCATGTCTGAACTGGGGTGGTGGAGTGAGCTAAAGAATGATGATGGATTAAACAAAGATCAGTTGACTGGGGGTGAGTGTTTTTTATTTGCCCAAACGCTCCGTCCATCATCCCCTTTGGTATCGCTTTGTTCGCCTTAAGTTGGCAAGGTATGCCCAGACGTGGGTCCCTTGCTCACTTTGACACTGGATTCAAGATAGCCTGGCTGATGAGGGTTATGAACCCGAAACCGGTCCCAGGATGCTTGTTTCCGGTCCAGGAAAGACATGGATTGGCAGTGTAGGCTGGATTGTTACCATGAGGCACAGGGTCAGACTGATTTGCATATGGCCATGTCTGAACTGGGGTGGTGGAGTGAGCTAAAGAATGATGATGGATTTAACCCAGATCAGTTGACTGGGGGTGAGTGTGTGATTTGCTCAAACGCTCCGTCCATCATCCACTTTGGTATCGCTTTGTTTGCCCTAAGTTGGCAGGGTATGCCCAGAAGTGGGTCCCTTGCCGACTTTGCCACTGGATTCAAGATAGCCTGGCTGATGAGGGTTATGAATCCGAAACCGGTCCCAGGATGCTTGTTTCCCTTCCAGGGAAGACATGGCCTGGCAGTTCAGGCTGGACTTTTCCCATGAGGCACAGGGTCAGACTGATTTGTATATGGCCATGTCTGAACTGGGGTGGTGGAGTGAGCTAAAGAATGATGACGGATTAAACCCAGATCAGTTGACTGGGGGTGAGTGTTTGTTTTGCTCAAACGCTCCGTCCATCATCCCCTTTGGTATTGCTATGTTCGCCCTAAGTTGGCAGGGTATGCCCAGACGTGGGTCCCTTGCCCACTTTGCCACTGGATTCAAGATAGCCTGGCTGATGAGGGTTATAAATCCGAAACCTGTCCCAGGATGCTTGTTTCCGGTCCAGGGAACACATGGCTTGGCAGTTCGGGCTGGACTGTTCCCATGAGGCACAGGGTCAGACTGATTTGCATATGGCCATGTCTGAACTTGGGTGGTGGAGTGAGTTAAAGAATGATGATGGATTAAACTCAGATCAGTTGATGGGGGGTGAGTGTTTAATTTGCTCAAACGCTCCGTCCATCATCCCCTTTGGTATCCCTTTGTTCGGCTTAAGTTGGCAGGGTATGCCCAGACGTGGGTCTCTTGATCACTTTGACACTGGAATCAAGATAGCCTGGCTGATGAGGGTTATGAACCCGAAACCAGTCCCAGGATGCTTGTTTCCGGTCCAGGAAAGACATGGCTTGGCAGTTCAGGCTGGACTGTTTCCATGAGGCACAGGGTCAGACTGATTTGCATATGGCCATCTGAACTGGGGTGGTGGAGTGAGCTAAAGAATGATGATGGATTAAACCCAGATCAGTTGACTGAGGTGAGTGTTTGATTTGCTCAAACCCTCCGTCCATCATCCCCTTTGGTATCGCTTTGTTCGCCCTAAGTTGGCAGGGTATGCCCAGACGTGGGTCCCTTGCTCACTTTGCCACTGGATTCAAGATAGCCTAGCTGATGAGGGTTATAAACCCGAAACCGGTCCCAGGATGCTTGTTTTCGGTCCAGAGAAGACATGGCTTTTCAGTTCGGGCTGGACTTTTCCCATGAGGCACAGGGTCAGACTGATTTGCATATGGCCATGTCTGAACTGGGGTGGTGGAGTGAGCTAAAGAATGATGATGGATTAAACCCAGATCAGTTGACTTGGGGTGAGTGTTTGTTTTGCTCAAACGCTCCGTCCATCATCCCCTTTGGTATTTCTTTGTTCGCCCTAAGTTGGCAGGGTATGCCCAGGTGTGGGTCCCTTGCCCACTTTGCCACTGGATTCAAGATGGCCTGGCTGATGAGGGTTATGAATCCGAAACTGGTCCCAGGATGCTTGTTTCCGGTCCAGGGAAGACATGGCTTGGCAGTTCGGGTTGGACTGTTCCCATGAGGCACAGGGCAGACTGATTTGCATATGGCCATGTCTGAACTGGGGTGGTGGAGTGAGCTAAAGAATGGTGATGGTTTAAACCCAGATCAGTTGACTGGGGGTGAGTGTTTGATTTTCTCAAATGCTCCGTCCATCATCCCCTCTGGTATGGCTTTGTTCGCCCTAAGTTGGCAGGGTATGCCCAGACGTGGGTCCCTTGCTCACTTTGCCACTGGATTCAAGATAGCCTGGCTGATGAGGGTTATGAACCCGAAACCGGTCCAGGATGCTTGTTTCCAGTCCAGAGAAGACATGGCTTAGCAGTTCGGGCTGGACTTTTCCCATGAGGCACAGGGTCAGACTGATTTGCATATGGCCATGTCTGAACTGGGGTGGTGGAGTGAGCTAAAGAATGATGATGGATTAAACCCAGATCAGTTGACTGGGGGTGAGTGTTTTTTATTTTTCCAAACGCTCCGTCCATCATCCCGTTTGGTATCGCTTTGTTCGCCCTAAGTTGGCAGGGTATGTCCAGATGTGGGTCCCTTGCTCACTTTGCCACTGGATTCAAGATAGCCTGGCTGATGAGGGTTATGAACCTGAAACCGGTCCCAGGATGCTTGTTTACGGTTCAGGGAAGACATGGATTAGCACTTCGGGCTGGACTGTTCCCATGAGGCACAGGGTCAGACTGATTTGCATATGGCCATGTCTGAACTGGGGTGGTGGAGTGAGCTAAAGAATGATGATGGATTAAACCCAGATCAGTTGACCGGGGGTGAGTGTTTAATTTGCTCAAACGCTCCGTCCATCATCCCCTTTGGTATCGCTTTGTTCGCCTTAAGTTGGCAGGGTATGCCCAGACGTGAGTCCCTTGCTCACTTTGACACTGGATTCAAGATAGCCTGGCTGATGAGGGTTATGAACCCGAAACCGGTCCCAGGATGCTTGTTTCCGGTCCAGGAAAGACATGGCTTGGCAGTTCAGGCTGGACTGTTTCCATGAGGCACAGGGTCAGACTGATTTGCATATGGCCATGTCTGAACTGGGGTGGTGGAGTGAGCTAAAGAATGATGATTGATTAAACCCCAGTTGACTGGGGTGAGTGTTTGATTTGCTCAAATGCTCTGTCCATCATCCCCTTTAGTATCGATTTGTTCACCCTAAGTTGGCAGGGTATGCCCAGACGTGGGTCCCTTGATCACTTTGCCACTGGATTCAAGATAGTGTGACTGATGAGGGTTATGAACCCAAAACTGGTCCCAGGATGCTTGTTTCCAGTCCAGGGAAGAAATGGATTGGCAGTGTAGGCTGGATTGTGACCATGAGGCACAGGGTCAGACTGATTTGCATATGGCCATGTCTGAACTGGGGTGGTGGAGTGAGCTAAAGAATGATGATGGATTTAACCCAGATCAGTTGACTGGGGGTGAGTGTGTAATTTGCTCAAACGCTCCGTCCATCATCCCTTTGGTATCGCTTTGTTTGCCCTAAGTTGGCAGGGTATGCCCAGAAGTGGGTCCCTTGCCCACTTTGCCACTGGATTCAAGATAGCCTGGCTGATGAGGGTTATGAATCCGAAACCGGTCCCAGGATGCTTGTTTCCCTTCCAGGGAAGACATGGCCTGGCAGTTCGGGCTGGACTGTTCCCATGAGGCACAGGGTCAGACTGATTTTTATATGGCCATGTCTGAACTGGGGTGGTGGAGGGAGCTAAAGAATGATGATGGATTAAACCCAGATCAGTTGACTGGGGGTGAGTGTTTGTTTTGCTCAAACGCTCCGTCCATCATCCCCTTTGGTATTGCTATGTTCGCCCTACGTTGGCAGGGTATGACCAGACGTGGGTCCCTTGCCCACTTTGCCACTGGATTCAAGATAGCCTGGCTGATGAGGGTTATAAATCCGAAACCTGTCCCAGGATGCTTGTTTCCGGTTCAGGGAAGACATGGATTGGCACTTCGGGCTGGACTGTTCCCATGACGCACAGGGTCAGACTGATTTGCATATGGCCATGTCTGAACTGGGGTGGTGGAGTGAGCTAAAGAATGATGATGGATTAAACCCAGATCAGTTGACTGGGGGTGAGTGTTTGATTTGCTCAAACGCTCCGTCCATCATCCCCTATGGTATCGCTTTTTTCGTCCTAAGTTGGCAGGGTATGCCCAGACGTGGGTCCCTTGCTCACTTTGCCACTGCATTCAAGATAGCCTGGCTGATGAGGGTTATGAACCCGAAACCGGTCCCAGGTTGCTTGTTTCCGGTCCAGGGAAGACATGGCTTGGCAGTTTGGGCTGGACTGTTCCCATGAGGCACAGGGTCAGACTGATTTGCATATGGCCATGTCTGAACTGGGGTGGTGGAGTGAGCTAAAGAATGATTATGGATTAAACCCAGATCAGTTGACTGGGGGTAAGTGTTTGATTTGCTCAAACTCTCCGTCCATCATCCCCTTTGGTATCGCTTTGTTCGCCCTAAGTTGGCAGGGTATGCCCAGACGTGGGTCCCTTGCTCACTTTGCCACTGCATTCAAGATAGCCTGGCTGATGAGGGTTATGAACCCGAAACCGGTCCCAGGATGCTTGTTTGCGGTCCAGGGAAGACATGGATTGGCAGTTCAGGCTGGATTGTTACCATCAGGCACAGGGTCAGACTGATTTGCATATGGCCATGTCTGAACTGGGGTGTTGGTTTAGTGAGCTAAAGAATGATGATGGATTTAACCCAGATCAGTTGACTGGGGGTGAGTGTTTGTTTTGCTCAAACGCTCCGTCCATCATCCCCTTTGGTATTGCTATGTTCGCCCTAAGTTGCCAGGGTATGCCCAGAAGTGGGTCCCTTGCCCACTTTGCCACTGGATTCAAGATAACCTGGCTGATGAGTGTTATGAATCCGAAACCGGTCCCAGGATGCTTGTTTCCCTTCCAGGGAAGACATGGCCTGGTAGTTCGGGCTGGACTGTTCCCATGAGGCACAGGGTCAGACTGATTTGCATATGGCCATGTCTGAACTGGGGTGGTGGAGTGAGCTAAAGAATGATGATGGATTAAACCCAGATTAGTTGACCGGGGGTGAGTGTTTGATTTGCTCAAACGCTCCATCCATCATCCCCTTTGGTATCGCTTTGTTTGCCCTAAGTTGGCAGGGTATGCACAGACGTGGGTCCCTTGCTCACTTTGACACTGGATTCAAGATAGCCTAGCTGATGAGGGTTATGAACCCGAAACCGGTCCCAGGATGCTTGTTTCCGGTCCAGGGAAGACAAGGCTTGGCAGTTCGGGCTGGACTGTTCCCATGAGGCACAGGGTCAGACTGATTTGCATATTGCCATGTCTGAATTGGGGTGGTGGACTGAGCTAAAGAATGATGATGGATTAAACCCAGATCAGTTGACTGGGGGTGAGTGTTTGATTTGCTCAAATGCTCCATCCATCATCCCCTTTGGTATTGTGTTGTTCGCCCTAAGTTGGCAGGGTATGCCCAGATGTCGGTCCCTTGCTAACTTTGGAACTGGATTCAAGATAGCGTGGCAGATGAGGGTTATAAATCCGAAACCTGTTCTAGGATGCTTGTTTCTGGTCCAGGGAAGACATGTCTTGGCAGTTCAGGCTAGACTGTTCCCATGAGGCACAGGGTCAGACTGATTTGCATATGGCCATGTCTGAACTGGGGTGGTGGAGTGAGCTAAAGAATGATGATGGATTAAACCCAGATCAGTTGATTGGGGGTGAGTGTTTGATTTGCTCAAACGCTCCGTCCATCATCCCCTTTGGTATCACTTTGTTCGCCCTAAGTTGGCAGGGTGTGCCCAGACGTGGGTCCCTTGCTCACTTTGCCACTGGATTCAAGATAGCCTGGCTGCTGTGATTTACAAACCGAAACCGGTCCCAGGATTCTTGTTTCCGATCCCGGGAAGACATGGCTTGGCATTTCGGGCTGGACTGTTCCCATGAGGCACAGGGTCAGACTGATTTTCACATGGCCATGTCTGAACTGGGGTGGTGGAGTGAGCTAAAGAATGATGATGGATTAAACCGAGATAAGTTGTCTGGGGGTGAGTGTTTGATTTGCTCAAACGCTCCGTCCATTATCCCCTTTGGTATCGCTTTGTTTGCCCTAAGTTGGCAGGGTATGCCCAGACATGGGTCCCTTGCTCACTTTGCCACTGGATTCAAGATAGCCTGGCTGATGAGGGTTATGAACCCGAAACTGGTCCCAGGATGCTTGCTTCCAGTCCAGGGAAGACATGGCTTGGCAGTTCAGGCTGGACTGTTACCATGAGGCACAGGGTCAGACTGATTTGCATATGGCCATGTCTGAACTGGGGTGGTGGTTTAGTGAGCTAAAGAATGATGATGGATTTAACCCAGATCATTTGACTGGGGGTAAGTGTTTGATTTGCTCGAACACTCCGTCCATCATCCCCTTTGGTATCGCTTTGTTTGCCCTAAGTTGGCAGGGTATGCCCAAAAGTGTGTCCCTTGCCCACTTTGTCACTGGATTCAAGATAGCCTGGCTGATGAGGGTTATGAATCCGAAACCGGTCCCAGGATACTTGTTTCTGGTCCAGGGAAGACATGGCTTGGCAGTTCGGGTTGGACTGTTCCCATGAGGCACAGGGTCATACTGATTTGCATATGGCCATTTCTGAACTGGGGTGGTGGAGTGAGCTAAAGAATGATGATGGATTAAACCCAGATCAGTTGACTGGGGGTGAGTGTTTGTTTTGCTCAAATGCTCCATCCATCATCCCCTTTGGTATTGCTTTGTTCGCCCTAAGTTGGCAGGGTATGCCCAGGTGTGGGTCCCTTGCCCACTTTACCACTGGATTCAAGATAGCCTGACTGATGAGGGTTATGAATCTGAAACCGGTCCCAGGATGCTTGTTTCCGGTCCAGGGAAGACATGGCTTGGCAGTTTGGGTTGGACTGTTCCCATGAGGCACAGGGTCAGACTGATTTGCATATGGCCATGTCTGAACTGGGGTGGTGGAGTGAGCTAAAGAATGATGATGGATTAAACCCAGACCAGTTGACTGGGGGTGAGTGTTTTATTTGCTCAAACGCTCCGTCCATCATCCCCTTTGGTATCGCTTTGTTTGCCTTAAGTTGGCAGGGTATGCCCAGACGTGGGTCCCTTGCTCACTTTGACACTGGATTCAAGATAGCCTGGCTGACGAGGGTTATGAACCCGAAACCGGTCCCAGGATGCTTGTTTCCGGTCCAGGAAAGACATGGCTTGGCAGTTCAGGCTGGACTGTTTCCATGAGGCACAGGGTCAGACTGATTTGCTTATGGCCATGTCTGAACTGGGGTGGTGGAGTGAGCTAAAGAATGATGATTGATTAAACCCAGACCAGTTGACTGGGGGTGAGTGTTTGATTTGCTCAAATGCTCCGTCCATCATCCCCTTTTCGTATCGATTTGTTCGCCCTAAGTTGGCAGGGTATGCCCAGACGTGGGTCCCTTGATCACTTTGCCACTGGATTCAAGATAGCCTGGCTGATGAGGGTTATGAACCCAAAACCAGTCCCAGGATGCTTCTTTCTGGTTCAGGGAAGACATGGCTTGGCAGTTGGGGCTGGACTGTTCCCATGAGGCACAGGGTCAGACTGATTTGCATATGGCCATGTCTGAACTGGGGTGGTGGAGTGAGCTAAAGAATGATGATGGATTAAACCCAGATCAGTTGACTGGGGGTGAGTGTTTGATTTGCTCAAACGCTCCGTCCATCATCCCCTTTGGTTTCGCTTTGTTCGCCCTAAGTTGGCAGGGTATGCCCAGGTGTGGGTCCCTTGCCCACTTTGCCACTGGATTCAAGATGGCCTGGCTGATGAGGGTTATGAATCCAAAACTGGTCCCAGGATGCTTGTTTCCGGTCCAGGGAAGACATGGCTTGGCAGTTCGGGTTGGACTGTTCCCATGAGGCACAGGGCAGACTGATTTGCATATGGCCATGTCTGAACTGGGGTGGTGGAGTGAGCTAAAGAATGGTGATGGTTTAAACCCAGATCAGTTGACTGGGGGTGAGTGTTTGATTTACTCAAACGCTCCATCCATCATCCCCTTTGGTATCGCTTTGTTCACCCTAAGTTGGCAGGGTATGCCCAGACGTGGGTCCCTTGCTCACTTTGCCACTGGATTCAAGACAGCCTGGCTGATGAGGGTTATGAACCCGAAACCGGTCCCAGGATGCTTGTTTCCAGTCCAGAGAAGACATGGCTTGGCAGTTCGGGCTGGACTTTTCCCATGAGGCACAGGGTCAGCCTGATTTGCATATGGCCATGTCTGAACTGGGGTGGTGGAGTGAGCTAAAGAATGATGATGGATTAAACACAGATCAGTTGACTGGGGGTGAGTGTTTTTTATTTGCCCAAACGCTCCGTCCATCATTCCGTTTGGTATCGCTTTGTTCGCCCTAAGTTGGCAGGGTATGTACAGATGTGGGTCCCTTGCTCACTTTGCCACTGGATTCAAGATAGCCTGGCTGATGAGGGTTATGAACCTGAAACCGGTCCCAGGATGCTTGTTTCCGGTTCAGGGAAGACATGGATTGGCACTTCGGGCTGGACTGTTCCCATGAGGCACAGGGACAGACTGATTTGCATATGGCCATGTCTGAACTGGGGTAGTGGAGTGAGCTAAAGAATGATGATGGATTAAACTCAGATCAGTTGACCGGGGGTGAGTGTTTAATTTGCTCAAATGCTCCGTCCATCATCCCCTTTGGTATCGCTTTGTTCGCCTTAAGTTGGCAAGGTATGCCCAGACGTGGGTCCCTTGCTCACTTTGACACTGGATTCAAGATAGCCTGGCTGATGAGGGTTATGAACGCGAAACCGGTCCCAGGATGCTTGTTTCCGGTCCAGGAAAGACATGGATTGGCAGAGTAGGCTGGATTGTTACCATGAGGCACAGGGTCAGACTGATTTGCATATGGCCATGTCTGAACTGGGGTGGTGGAGTGAGCTAAAGAATGATGATGGATTTAACCCAGATCAGTTGACTGGGGGTGAGTGTGTGATTTGCTCAAACGCTCCGTCCATCATCCACTTTGGTATCGCTTTGTTTGCCCTAAGTTGGCAGGGTATGCCCAGAAGTGGGTCCCTTGCCGACTTTCCCACTGGATTCAAGATAGCCTGGCTGATGAGGGTTATGAATCCGAAACCGGTCCCAGGATGCTTGTTTCCCTTCCAGGGAAGACATGGCCTGGCAGTTCAGGCCGGACTTTTCCCATGAGGCACAGGATCAGACTGATTTGTATATGGCCATGTCTGAACTGGGGTGGTGGAGTGAGCTAAAGAATGATGACAGATTAAACCCAGATCAGTTGACTGGGGGTGAGGGTTTGTTTTGCTCAAACGCTCCGTCCATCATCCCCTTTGGTATTGCTATGTTCGCCCTAAGTTGGCAGGGTATGCCCAGACGTGGGTCCCTTGCCCACTTTGCCACTGGATTCAAGATAGCCTGGCTGATGAGGGTTATAAATCCAAAACCTGTCCCAGGATGCTTGTTTCCGGTCCAGGGAAGACATGGCTTGGCAGTTCGGGCTGGACTGTTCCCATGAGGCACAGGGTCAGACTGATTTGCATATGGCCATGTCTGAACTTGGGTGGTGGAGTGAGCTAAAGAATGATGATGGATTAAACTCAGATCAGTTGATGGGGGGTGAGTGTTTAATTTGCTCAAACGCTCCGTCCATCATCCCCTTTGGTATCCCTTTGTTCGGCTTAAGTTGGCAGGGTATGCCCAGACGTGGGTCTCTTGATCACTTTGACACTGGAATCAAGATAGCCTGGCTGATGAGGGTTATGAACCCGAAACCAGTCCCAGGATGCTTGTTTCCGGTCCAGGAAAGACATGGCTTGGCAGTTCAGGCTGGACTGTTTCCATGAGGCACAGGGTCAGACTGATTTGCATATGGCCATCTGAACTGGGGTGGTGGAGTGAGCTAAAGAATGATGATGGATTAAACCCAGATCAGTTGACTGAGGTGAGTGTTTGATTTGCTCAAACCCTCCGTCCATCATCCCCTTTGGTATCGCTTTGTTCGCCGTAAGTTGGCAGGGTATGCCCAGACGTGGGTCCCTTGCTCACTCTGCCACTGGGTTCAAGATAGACTAGCTGATGAGGGTTATAAACCCGAAACAGGTCCCAGGATGCTTGTTTTCGGTCCAGGGAAGACATGGCTTTTCAGTTCGGGCTGGACTTTTCCCATGAGGCACAGGGTCAGACTGATTTGCATATGGCCATGTCTGAACTGGGGTGGTGGAGTGAGCTAAAGAATGATGATGGATTAAACCCAGATCAGTTGACTTGGGGTGAGTGTTTGTTTTGCTCAAACGCTCCATCCATCATCCCCTTTGGTATTTCTTTGTTCGCCCTAAGTTGGCAGGGTATGCCCAGGTGTGGGTCCCTTGCCCACTTTGCCACTGGATTCAAGATGGCCTGGCTGATGAGGGTTATGAATCCGAAACTGGTCCCAGGATGCTTGTTTCCGGTCCAGGGAAGACATGGCTTGGCAGTTCGGGTTGGACTGTTCCCATGAGGCACAGGGCAGACTGATTTGCATATGGCCATGTCTGAACTGGGGTGGTGGAGTGAGCTAAAGAATGGTGATGGTTTAAACCCAGATCAGTTGACTGGGGGTGAGTGTTTGATTTTCTCAAATGCTCCTTCCATCATCCCCTCTGGTATGGCTTTGTTCGCCCTAAGTTGGCAGGGTATGCCCAGACGTGGGTCCCTTGCTCACTTTGCCACTGGATTCAAGATAGCCTGGCTGATGAGGGTTATGAACCCGAAACCGGTCCAGGATGCTTGTTTCCAGTCCAGAGAAGACATGGCTTAGCAGTTCGGGCTGGACTTTTCCCATGAGGCACAGGGTCAGACTGATTTGCATATGGCCATGTCTGAACTGGGGTGGTGGAGTGAGCTAAAGAATGATGATGGATTAAACCCAGATCAGTTGACGGGGGTGAGTGTTTTTTATTTTTCCAAACGCTCCGTCCATCATCCCGTTTGGTATCGCTTTGTTCGCCCTAAGTTGGCAGGGTATGTACAGATGTGGGTCCCTTGCTCACTTTGCCGCTGGATTCAAGATAGCCTGGCTGATGAGGGTTATGAACCTGAAACCGGTCCCAGGATGCTTGTTTACGGTTCAGGGAAGACATGGATTAGCACTTCGGGCTGGACTGTTCCCATGAGGCACAGGGTCAGACTGATTTGCATATGGCCATGTCTGAACTGGGGTGGTGGAGTGAGCTAAAGAATGATGATGGATTAAACCCAGATCAATTGACCGGGGGTGAGTGTTTAATTTGCTCAAACGCTCCGTCCATCATCCCCTTTGGTATCGCTTTGTTCGCCTTAAGTTGGCAGGGTATGCCCAGACGTGAGTCCCTTGCTCACTTTGACACTGGATTCAAGATAGCCTGGCTGATGAGGGTTATGAACCCGAAACCGGTCCCAGGATGCTTGTTTCCGGTCCAGGAAAGACATGGCTTGGCAGTTCAGGCTGGACTGTTTCCATGAGGCACAGGGTCAGACTGATTTGCATATGGCCATGTCTGAACTGGGGTGGTGGAGTGAGCTAAAGAATGATGATTGATTAAACCCCAGTTGACTGGGGTGAGTGTTTGATTTGCTCAAATGCTCTGTCCATCATCCCCTTTAGTATCGATTTGTTCACCCTAAGTCAGCAGGGTATGCCCAGATGTGGGTCCCTTGCTCACTTTGCCGCTGGATTCAAGATAGCCTGGCTGATGAGGGTTATGAACCTGAAACCGGTCCCAGGATGCTTGTTTACGGTTCAGGGAAGACATGGATTAGCACTTCGGGCTGGACTGTTCCCATGAGGCACAGGGTCAGACTGATTTGCATATGGCCATGTCTGAACTGGGGTGGTGGAGTGAGCTAAAGAATGATGATGGATTAAACCCAGATCAGTTGACCGGGGGTGAGTGTTTAATTTGCTCAAACGCTCCGTCCATCATCCCCTTTGGTATCGCTTTGTTCGCCTTAAGTTGGCAGGGTATGCCCAGACGTGAGTCCCTTGCTCACTTTGACACTGGATTCAAGATAGCCTGGCTGATGAGGGTTATGAACCCGAAACCGGTCCCAGGATGCTTGTTTCCGGTCCAGGAAAGACATGGCTTGGCAGTTCAGGCTGGACTGTTTCCATGAGGCACAGGGTCAGACTGATTTGCATATGGCCATGTCTGAACTGGGGTGGTGGAGTGAGCTAAAGAATGATGATGGATTTAACCCAGATCAGTTGACTGGGGGTGAGTGTGTGATTTGCTCAAACGCTCCGTCCATCATCCCTTTTGGTATCGCTTTGTTTGCCCTAAGTTGGCAGGGTATGCCCAGAAGTGGGTCCCTTGATCACTTTGCCACTGGATTCAAGATAGTGTGACTGATGAGGGTTATGAACCCAAAACTGGTCCCAGGATGCTTGTTTCCAGTCCAGGAAAGAAATGGATTGGCAGTGTAGGCTGGATTGTTACCATGAGGCACAGGGTCAGACTGATTTGCATATGGCCATGTCTGAACTGGGGTGGTGGAGTGAGCTAAAGAATGATGATGGATTTAACCCAGATCAGTTGACTGGGGGTGAGTGTGTGATTTGCTCAAACGCTCCGTCCATCATCCCTTTTGGTATCGCTTTGTTTGCCCTAAGTTGGCAGGGTATGCCCAGAAGTGGGTCCCTTGCCCACTTTGCCACTGGATTCAAGATAGCCTGGCTGATGAGGGTTATGAATCCGAAACCGGTCCCAGGATGCTTGTTTCCCTTCCAGGGAAGACATGGCCTGGCAGTTCAGGCTGGACTGTTACCATGAGGCACAGGGTCAGACTGATTTTTATATGGCCATGTCTGAACTGGGGTGGTGGAGGGAGCTAAAGAATGATGATGGATTTAACCCAGATCAGTTGACTGGGGGTGAGTGTTTGATTGGCTCAAACGCTCCGTCCATCATCCCCTTTGGTATTGCTATGTTCGCCCTACGTTGGCAGGGTATGCCCAGACGTGGGTCCCTTGCCCACTTTGCCACTGGATTCAAGATAGCCTGGCTGATGAGGGTTATAAATCCGAAACCTGTCCCAGGATGCTTGTTTCCGGTTCAGGGAAGACATGGATTGGCACTTCGGGCTGGACTGTTCCCATGACGCACAGGGTCAGACTGATTTGCATATGGCCATGTCTGAACTGGGGTGGTGGAGTGAGCTAAAGAATGATGATGGATTAAACCCAGATCAGTTGATAGGGGGTGAGTGTTTGATTTGCTCAAACGCTCCGTCCATCATCCCCTATGGTATCGCTTTTTTCGTCCTAAGTTGTCAGGGTATGCCCAGACGTGGGTCCCTTGCTCACTTTGCCACTGCATTCAAGATAGCCTGGCTGATGAGGGTTATGAACCCGAAACCGGTCCCAGGTTGCTTGTTTCCGGTCCAGGGAAGACATGGCTTGGCAGTTTGGGCTGGACTGTTCCCATGAGGCACAGGGTCAGACTGATTTGCATATGGCCATGTCTGAACTGGGGTGGTGGAGTGAGCTAAAGAATGATTATGGATTAAACCCAGATCAGTTGACTGGGGGTAAGTGTTTGATTTGCTCAAACTCTCCGTCCATCATCCCCTTTGGTATCGCTTTGTTCGCCCTAAGTTGTCAGGGTATGCCCAGACGTGGGTCCCTTGCTCACTTTGCCACTGGATTCAAGATAGCCTGGCTGATGAGGGTTATGAACCCGAAACCGGTCCGAGGATGCTTGTTTCCGGTTCAGGGAAGACATGGATTGGCACTTCGGGCTGGACTGTTCCCATGACGCACAGGGTCAGACTGATTTGCATATGGCCATGTCTGACCTGGGGTGGTGGAGTGAGCTAAAGAATGATGATGGATTAAACCCAGATCAGTTGACTGGGCGTGAGTGTTTGATTTGCTCAAACGCTCCATCCATCATCCCCGTTGGTATCGTGTTGTTCGCCCTAAGTTGGCAGGGTATGCCCAGACGTGGGTCCCTTGCTAACTTTGCCACTGGATTCAAGATAGCCTGGCAGATGAGGGTTATGAACCCGAAACCGGTCCCAGGATGCTTGTTTCCGGTCCAGGGAAGACATTGCTTGGCAGTTCGGGCTGGACTGTTTCCATGAGGCACAGGGTCAGACTGACTTGCATATGGCCATGTCTGAACTGGGGTGGTGGAGTGAGCTAAAGAATGATGATGGATTAAACCCAGATCAGTTGACTGGAGGTGAGTGTTTGATTTGCTCAAACGCTCCGTCCATCATCCCCTTTGGTATTGCTTTGTTCGCTCTAAGTTGGCAGGGTATGCCAAGACGTGGGTCCCTTGCTCACTTTGCCACTGGATTCAAGATAGCCTGGCTGATGAGTGTTATGAATCCGAAACCGGTCCCAGGATGCTTGTTTCCCTTCCAGGGAAGACAAGGCCTGGCAGTTCGGGCTGGACTGTTCCCATGAGGCACAGGGTCAGACTGATTTGCATATGACCATGTCTGAACTGGGGTGGTGGAGTGAGCTAAAGAATGATGAAGGATTAAACCCAGATCAGTTGACTGGGGGTGAGTGTTTGATTTGCTCGAACGCTCCGTCCATCATCCCCTTTGGTATCGCTTTGTTCGCCCTAAGTTGGCAGGGTATGCCCAGACGTGGGTCCCTTGCTCACTTTGCCACTGGATTCAAGATAGCCTGGCTGATGAGGGTTATGAACCCGAAACTGGTCCCAGGATGCTTGTTTCTGGTTCAGGGAAGACATGGATTGGCAGTTCGGGCTGGACTGTTCCCATGACGCACAGGGTCAGACTGATTTGCATATGGCCATGTATGAACTGGGGTGGTGGAGTGAGCTAAAGAATGATGATGGATTAAACCCAGATCAGTTGACCGGGGGTGAGTGTTTGATTTGCTCGAACGCTCCGTCCATCATCCCCTTTGGTATCGCTTTGTTTGCCCTAAGTTGGCAGGGTATGCCAAGAAGTGGGTCCCTTTCCCACTTTGTCACTGGATTCAAGATAGCATGGCTGATGAGGGTTATGAATCCGAAACCGGTCCCAGGATACTTGTTTCTGGTCCAGGGAAGACATGGCTTGGCAGTTCGGGCTGGACTGTTTCCATGAGGCACAGGGTCAGACTGATCTGCATATGGCCATGTCTGAACTGGGGTGGTGGAGTGAGCTAAAGAATGATCATGGATTAAACCGAGATAAGTTGTCTGGGGGTGAGTGTTTGTTTTGCTCAAACGCTCCGTCCATCATCCCCTTTGGTATTGCTTTGTTCGCTCTAAGTTGGCAGGGTATGCCAAGACGTGGGTCCCTTGCTCACTTTGCCACTGGATTCAAGATAGCCTGGCTGATGAGTGTTATGAATCCGAAACCGGTCCCAGGATGCTTGTTTCCCTTCCAGGGAAGACATTGCCTGGCAGTTCGGGCTGGACTGTTCCCATGAGGCACAGGGTCAGACTGATTTGCATATGGCCATGTCTGAACTGGGGTGGTGGAGTGAGCTAAAGAATGATGATGGATTAAACCCAGATCAGTTGACTGGGGGTGAGTGTTTGATTTGCTCGAACGCTCCGTCCATCATCCCCTTTGGTATCGCTTTGTTCGCCCTAAGTTGGCAGGGTATGCCCAGACGTGGGTCCCTTGCTCACTTTGCCACTGGATTCAAGATAGCCTGGCTGATGAGGGTTATGAACCCGAAACCGGTCCCAGGATGCTTGTTTCTGGTTCAGGGAAGACATGGATTGGCAGTTCGGGCTGGACTGTTCCCATGACGCACAGGGTCAGACTGATTTGCATATGGCCATGTATGAACTGGGGTGGTGGAGTGAGCTAAAGAATGATGATGGATTGAACCCAGATCAGTTGACCGGGGGTGAGTGTTTGATTTGCTCGAACGCTCCGTCCATCATCCCCTTTGGTATCGCTTTGTTTGCCCTAAGTTGGCAGGGTATGCCAAGAAGTGGGTCCCTTTCCCACTTTGTCACTGGATTCAAGATAGCATGGCTGATGAGGGTTATGAATCCGAAACCGGTCCCAGGATACTTGTTTCTGGTCCAGGGAAGACATGGCTTGGCAGTTCGGGCTGGACTGTTCCCATGAGGCACAGGGTCAGACTGATCTGCATATGGCCATGTCTGAACTGGGGTGGTGGAGTGAGCTAAAGAATGATCATGGATTAAACCGAGATAAGTTGTCTGGGGGTGAGTGTTTGTTTTGCTCAAACGCTCCGTCCATCATCCCCTTTGGTATTGCTTTGTTCGCCCTAAGCTGGCAGGGTATGCCCAAGTGTGGGTCCCTTGCCCACTTTGCCACTGGATTCAAGATGGCCTGGCTGATGAGGGTTATAAATCCGAAACCGGTCCCAGGATGCTTGTTTCCGGTCGAGGGAAGACATGGCTTGGCAGTTCGGGTTGGACTGTTCCCATGAGGCACAGGGTCGGACTGATTTGCATATGGCCATGTCTAAACTGGGCTGGTGGAGTGAGCTAAAGAATGATGATGGATTAAACCCAGATCAGTTGACTGGGGGTGAGTGTTTGATTTGCTCAAACGCTCCATCCATCATCCCCGTTGGTATCGTGTTGTTCGCCCTAAGTTGGCAGGGTATGCCCAGACGTGGGTCCCTTGCTAACTTTGCCACTGGATTCAAGATAGCCTGGCAGATGAGGGTTATGAACCCGCAACCGGTCCCAGGATGCTTGTTTCCGGTCCAGGGAAGACATTGCTTGGCAGTTTGGGCTGGACTGTTTCCATGAGGCACAGGGTCAGACTGACTTGCATATGGCCATGTCTGAACTGGGGTGGTGGAGTGAGCTAAAGAATGATGATGGATTAAACCCAGTTCAGTTGACTGGGGGTGAGTGTTTGATTTGCTCAAACTCTCCGTCCATCATCCCCTTTGGTATCGCTGTATTCGCCCTAAGTTGGCAGGGTATGCCCAGACGCGAGTCCCTTGCTCACTTTGCCACTGGATTCAAGATAGCCTGGCTGATGAGTGTTATGAATCCGAAACCGGTCCCAGGATGCTTGTTTCCCTTCCAGGGAAGACATGGCCTGGCAGTTCGGGCTGGACTGTTTCCATGAGGCATAGGGTCAGACTGATTTGCATATGGCCATGTCTGAACTGGGGTGGTGGAGTGAGCTAAAGAATGATGATGGATTAAACCCAGATCAGTTGACTGGGGGTGAGTGTTTGATTTGCTTAAACGCTCCGTCCATCATCCACTTTGGTATTGCTTTGTTCGCCCTAAGTTGGCAGGGTATGCCCAGACGTGGGTCCCTTGCTCACTTTGCCACTGGATTCAAGATAGCCTGGCTGATGAGGGTTATAAACCCGAAACCGGTCCCAGGATGCTTGTTTCTGGTTCAGGGAAGACATGGATTGGCAGTTCGGGCTGGACTGTTCCCATGACGCACAGGGTCAGACTGATTTGCATATGGCCATGTCTGAACTGGGGTGGTGGAGTGAGCTAAAGAATGATGATGGATTAAACCCAGATCAGTTGACCGGGGGTGAGTGTTTAATTTGCTCAAACGCTCCGTCCATCATCCCCTTTGGTATCGCTTTGTTCGCCTTAAGTTGGCAGGGAATGCCCAGACGTGGGTCTCTTGCTCACTTTGACACTGGATTCAAGATAGCCTGGCTGATGAGGGTTATGAACCCGAAACCGGTCCCAGGATGCTTGTTTCCGGTCCAGGAAAGACATGGCTTGGCAGTTTGGGCTGGACTGTTTCCATGAGGCACAGGGTCAGACTGATTTGCATATGGCCATGTCTGAACTGGGGTGGTGGAGTGAGCTAAAGAATGATGATGGATTAAACCCAGATCAGTTGACTGAGGTGAGTGTTTGATTTGCTCAAACCCTCCGTCCATCATCCCCTTTGGTATCGCTTTGTTCGCCCTAAGTTGGCAGGGTATGCCCAGACGTGGGTCCCTTGCTCACTTTGCCACTGGATTCAAGATAGCCTGGCTGATGAGGGTTATGAACCCGAAACCGGTCCCAGGATGCTTGTTTTCGGTCCAGAGAAGACATGGCTTGGCAGTTCGGGCTGGGCTTTTCCCATGAGGCACAGTGTAAGACTGATTTGCATATGGCCATGTCTGAACTGGGGTGGTGGAGTGAGCTAAAGAATGATGATGGATTAAACCCAGATCAGTTGACTGGGGGTGAGTGTTTGATTTGCTCAAACGCTCTGTCCATCATTCCGTTTGGTATCGCTTTGTTCACCCTAAGTTGGCAGGGTATGTCCAGATATGGGTCCCTTGCTCACTTTGCCACTGGATTTAAGATAGCCTGGCTGATGAGGGTTATGAACCTCAAACCGGTCCGAGGATGCTTTTTTCTGGTTCAGGGAAGACATGGATTGGCACTTCGGGCTGGACTGTACCCATGACGCACAGGGTCAGACTGATTTGCATATGGCCATGTCTGAACTGGGGTGGTGGAGTGAGCTAAAGAATGATGATGGATTAAACCCAGATCAGTTGACTGGGGGTGAGTGTTTGATTTGCTCAAACGCTCTGTCCATCATTCCGTTTGGTATCGCTTTGTTCACCCTAAGTTGGCAGGGTATGCCCAGACGTGGGTCCCTTGCTCACTTTGCCACTGGATTCAAGATAGCCTGGCTGATGAGGGTTATGAACCCAAAACCGGTCCCAGGATGCTTGTTTCCGGTCCAGGGAAGACATGGCTTGGCAGTTTGGGATGGACTGTTCCCATGAGGTACAGGG
This sequence comes from Triturus cristatus, assembly GCF_964204655.1. Lineage (NCBI taxonomy): Eukaryota > Metazoa > Chordata > Amphibia > Caudata > Salamandridae > Triturus > Triturus cristatus. The sequence continues at coordinate 536,053,044 of NC_140579.1, forward strand.
TCAGACTGATTTGCATATGGCCATGTCTGAACTGGGGTGGTGGTTTAGTGAGCTAAAGAATGATGATGGATTTAACCCAGATCAGTTGACTGGGGGTGAGTGTTTGATTTGCTCAAACGCTCCATCCATCATCCCCTTTGGTATCGCTTTGTTTGCCCTAAGTTGGCAGGGTATGCCGAGACGTGGGTCCCTTGCCCACTTTGGCACTGGATTCAAGATAGCCTGGCTGATGAGTGTTATGAATCCGAAACCGGTCCCATGATGCTTGTTTCCCTTCCAGGGAAGACATTGCCTGGCAGTTCGCGCTGGACTGTTCCCATGAGGCACAGGGTCAGACTGATTTGCATATGGCCATGTCTGAACTGGGGTGGTGGAGTGAGCTAAAGAATGATGATGGATTAAACCCAGATCAGTTGACCGGGGGTGAGTGTTTGATTTGCTCAAACGCTCCATCCATCATCCCCTTTGGTATCGCTTGGTTTGCCCTAAGTTGGCAGGGTATGCCCAGACGTGGGTCCCTTGCTCACTTTGCCACTGGATTCAAGATAGTCTGGCTGATGAGGGTTATGAACCCGAAACTGGTCCCAGGATGCTTGTTTCCGGTCCAGGGAAGACAAGGCTTGGCAGTTCGGGCTGGACTGTTCCCATGAGGCACAGGGTCAGACTGATTTGCATATTGCCATGTCTGAACAGGGGTGGTGGAGTGAGCTAAAGAATGATGATGGATTTAACCCAGATCAGTTGACTGGGGGTGAGTGTTTGATTTGCTTAAACGCTCCGTCCATCATCCCCGTTGGTATCGCGTTGTTCGCCCTAAGTTGGCAGGGTATGCCCAGATGTGGGTCCCTTGCTAACGTTGGCACTGGATTCAAGATAGCCTGGCAGATGAGGGTTATGAACGCGAAACCGGTCCCAGGATGCTTGTTGCTGGTCCAGGGAAGACATGTCTTGGCAGTTCTGGCTGGACTGTTCCCATGAGGCACAGGGTCAGACTGATTTGCATATGGCCATGTATGAACTGGGGTGGTGGAGTGAGCTAAAGAATGGTGATGGTTTAAACCCAGATCAGTTGACTGGGGGTGAGTGTTTGATTTACTCAAACGCTCCGTCCATCATCCCGTTTGGTTTCGCTTTGTTCGCCCTAAGTTGGCAGGGTATGTCCAGATGTGGGTCCCTTGCTCACTTTGCCACTGGATTCAAGATAGCCTGGCTGATGAGGGTTATGAACCTGAAACCGGTCCGAGGATGCTTGTTTCCGGTTCAGGGAAGACATGGATTGGCACTTGGAGCTGGACTGTTCCCATGACGCAGAGGGTCAGACTGATTTGCATGTGGCCATGTCTGAACTGGGGTGGTGGAGTGAGCTAAAGAATGATGATGGATTAAACCCAGATCAGTTGACTGGGGGTGAGTGTTTGATTTGCTCAAACGCTCCGTCCATCATCCCCTTTGGTATCGCTTTGTTCGTCCTAAGATGGCAGGGTATGCCCAGAGGTAGGTCCCTTGCTCACTTTGCCACTGGATTCAAGATAGTCTGGCTGATGAGGGTTATGAACCCGAAACCGGTCCCAGGATGCTTTTTTCCGGTCCAGGGAAGACATGGCTTGGCAGTTTGGGCTGGACTGTTACAATGAGGCACAGGGTCAGAATGATTTGCATATGGCCATGTCTGAACTGGGGTGGTGGTTTAGTGAGCTAAAGAATGATGATGGATTTAACCCAGATCAGTTGACTGGGGGTGAGTGTTTGATTTTCTCGAACGCTCCGTCCATCATCCCCTTTGGTATTTCTTTGTTCGCCCTAAGTTGGCAGGGTATGCCCAGGTGTGGGTCCCTTGCCCACTTTGCCACTGGATTCAAGATGGCCTGGCTGATGAGGGTTATGAATCCAAAACTGGTCCCAGGATGCTTGTTTCCGGTCCAGGGAAGACATGGCTTGGCAGTTCGGGTTGGACTGTTCCCATGAGGCACAGGGCAGACTGATTTGCATATGGCCATGTCTGAACTGGGGTGGTGGAGTGAGGTAAAGAATGGTGATGGTTTAAACCCAGATCAGTTGACTGGGGTGAGTGTTTGATTTACTCAAACGCTCCATCCATCATCCCCTTTGGTATCGCTTTGTTCACCCTAAGTTGGCAGGGTATGCCCAGACGTGGGTCCCTTGCTCACTTTGCCACTGGATTCAAGATAGCCTGGCTGATGAGGGTTATGAACCCGAAACTGGTCCCAGGATGATTGTTTCTGGTTCAGGGAAGACATGGATTGGCAGTTCGGGCTGGACTGTTCCCATGACGCACAGGGTCAGACTGATTTGCATATGGCCATGTATGAACTGGGGTGGTGGAGTGAGCTAAAGAATGATGATGGATTAAACCCAGATCAGTTGACCGGGGGTGAGTGTTTGATTTGCTCGAACGCTCCATCCATCATCCCCTTTGGTATCGCTTTGTTTGCCCTAAGTTGGCAGGGTATGCCAAGAAGTGGGTCCCTTTCCCACTTTGTCACTGGATTCAAGATAGCATGGCTGATGAGGGTTATGAATCCGAAACCGGTCCCAGGATACTTGTTTCTGGTCCAGGGAAGACATGGCTTGGCAGTTCGGGCTGGACTGTTCCCATGAGGCACAGGGTCAGACTGATCTGCATATGGCCATGTCTGAACTGGGGTGGTGGAGTGAGCTAAAGAATGATCATGGATTAAACCGAGATAAGTTGTCTGGGGGTGAGTGTTTGTTTTGCTCAAACACTCCGTCCATCATCCCCTTTGGTATTGCTTTGTTCGCCCTAAGCTGGCAGGGTATGCCCAAGTGTGGGTCCCTTGCCCACTTTGCCACTGGATTCAAGATGGCCTGGCTGATGAGGGTTATGAATCCGAAACCGGTCCCAGGATGCTTGTTTCCGGTCGAGGGAAGACATGGCTTGGCAGTTCGGGTTGGACTGTTCCCATGAGGCACAGGGTCGGACTGATTTGCATATGGCCATGTCTAAACTGGGCTGGTGGAGTGAGCTAAAGAATGATGATGGATTAAACCCAGATCAGTTGACTGGGGGTGAGTGTTTGATTTGCTCAAACGCTCCATCCATCATCCCCGTTGGTATCGTGTTGTTCGCCCTAAGTTGGCAGGGTATGCCCAGACGTGGGTCCCTTGCTAACTTTGCCACTGGATTCAAGATAGCCTGGCAGATGAGGGTTATGAACCCGCAACCGGTCCCAGGATGCTTGTTTCCGGTCCAGGGAAGACATTGCTTGGCAGTTCGGGCTGGACTGTTTCCATGAGGCACAGGGTCAGACTGACTTGCATATGGCCATGTCTGAACTGGGGTGGTGGAGTGAGCTAAAGAATGATGATGGATTAAACCCAGTTCAGTTGACTGGGGGTGAGTGTTTGATTTGCTCAAACTCTCCGTCCATCATCCCCTTTGGTATCGCTGTATTCGCCCTAAGTTGGCAGGGTATGCCCAGACGCGAGTCCCTTGCTCACTTTGCCACTGGATTCAAGATAGCCTGGCTGATGAGTGTTATGAATCCGAAACCGGTCCCAGGATGCTTGTTTCCCTTCCAGGGAAGACATGGCCTGGCAGTTCGGGCTGGACTGTTCCCATGAGGCATAGGGTCAGACTGATTTGCATATGGCCATGTCTGAACTGGGGTGGTGGAGTGAGCTAAAGAATGATGATGGATTAAACCCAGATCAGTTGACTGGGGGTGAGTGTTTGATTTGCTCAAACGCTCCGTCCATCATCCACTTTGGTATTGCTTTGTTCGCCCTAAGTTGGCAGGGTATGCCCAGACGTGGGTCCCTTGCTCACTTTGCCACTGGATTCAAGATAGCCTGGCTGATGAGGGTTATAAACCCGAAACCGGTCCCAGGATGCTTGTTTCTGGTTCAGGGAAGACATGGATTGGCAGTTCGGGCTGGACTGTTCCCATGACGCACAGGGTCAGACTGATTTGCATATGGCCATGTCTGAACTGGGGTGGTGGAGTGAGCTAAAGAATGATGATGGATTAAACCCAGATCAGTTGACCGGGGGTGAGTGTTTAATTTGCTCAAACGCTCCGTCCATCATCCCCTTTGGTATCGCTTTGTTCGCCTTAAGTTGGCAGGGAATGCCCAGACGTGGGTCTCTTGCTCACTTTGACACTGGATTCAAGATAGCCTGGCTGATGAGGGTTATGAACCCGAACCCGAAACCGGTCCCAGGATGCTTGTTTCCGGTCCAGGAAAGACATGGCTTGGCAGTTTGGGCTGGACTGTTTCCATGAGGCACAGGGTCAGACTGATTTGCATATGGCCATATCTGAACTGGGGTGGTGGAGTGAGCTAAAGAATGATGATGGATTAAACCCAGATCAGTTGACTGAGGTGAGTGTTTGATTTGCTCAAACCCTCCGTCCATCATCCCCTTTGGTATCGCTTTGTTCGCCCTAAGTTGGCAGGGTATGCCCAGACGTGGGTCCCTTGCTCACTTTGCCACTGGATTCAAGATAGCCTGGCTGATGAGGGTTATGAACCCGAAACCGGTCCCAGGATGCTTGTTTTCGGTCCAGAGAAGACATGGCTTGGCAGTTCGGGCTGGGCTTTTCCCATGAGGCACAGTGTAAGACTGATTTGCATATGGCCATGTCTGAACTGGGGTGGTGGAGTGAGCAAAAGAATGATGATGGATTAAACCCAGATCAGTTGACTGGGGGTGAGTGTTTGATTTGCTCAAACGCTCTGTCCATCATTCCGTTTGGTATCACTTTGTTCACCCTAAGTTGGCAGGGTATGTCCAGATATGGGTCCCTTGCTCACTTTGCCACTGGATTTAAGATAGCCTGGCTGATGAGGGTTATGAACCTCAAACCGGTCCGAGGATGCTTTTTTCTGGTTCAGGGAAGACATGGATTGGCACTTCGGGCTGGACTGTACCCATGACGCACAGGGTCAGACTGATTTGCATATGGCCATGTCTGAACTGGGGTGGTGGAGTGAGCTAAAGAATGATGATGGATTAAACCCAGATCAGTTGACTGGGGGTGAGTGTTTGATTTGCTCAAACGCTCTGTCCATCATTCCGTTTGGTATCGCTTTGTTCACCCTAAGTTGGCAGGGTATGCCCAGACGTGGGTCCCTTGCTCACTTTGCCACTGGATTCAAGATAGCCTGGCTGATGAGGGTTATGAACCCAAAACCGGTCCCAGGATGCTTGTTTCCGGTCCAGGGAAGACATGGCTTGGCAGTTTGGGATGGACTGTTCCCATGAGGTACAGGGTCAGACTGATTTGCATATGGCCATGTCTGAACTGGGGTGGTGGTTTAGTGAGCTAAAGAATGATGATGGATTTAACCCAGATCAGTTGACTGGGGGTGAGTGTTTGATTTGCTCAAACGCTCCATCCATCATCCCCTTTGGTATCGCTTTGTTTGCCCTAAGTTGGCAGGGTATGCCGAGAAGTGGGTCCCTTGCCCACTTTGGCACTGGATTCAAGATAGCCTGGCTGATGAGTGTTATGAATCCGAAACCGGTCCCATGATGCTTGTTTCCCTTCCAGGGAAGACATTGCCTGGCAGTTCGCGCTGGACTGTTCCCATGAGGCACAGGGTCAGACTGATTTGCATATGGCCATGTCTGAACTGGGGTGGTGGAGTGAGCTAAAGAATGATGATGGATTAAACCCAGATCAGTTGACCGGGGGTGAGTGTTTGATTTGCTCGAACGCTCCATCCATCATCCCCTTTGGTATCGCTTGGTTTGCCCTAAGTTGGCAGGGTATGCCCAGACGTGGGTCCCTTGCTCACTTTGCCACTGGATTCAAGATAGTCTGGCTGATGAGGGTTATGAACCCGAAACTGGTCCCAGGATGCTTGTTTCCGGTCCAGGGAAGACAAGGCTTGGCAATTCGGTCTGGACTGTTCCCATGAGGCACAGGGTCAGACTGATTTGCATATTGCCATGTCTGAACTGGGGTGGTGGAGTGAGCTAAAGAATGATGATGGATTTAACCCAGATCAGTTGACTGGGGGTGAGTGTTTGATTTGCTTAAACGCTCCGTCCACCATCCCCGTTGGTATCGCGTTGTTCGCCCTAAGTTGGCAGGGTATGCCCAGATGTGGGTCCCTTGCTGACGTTGGCACTGGATTCAAGATAGCCTGGCAGATGAGGGTTATGAACGCGAAACCGGTCCCAGGATGCTTGTTGCTGGTCCAGGGAAGACATGTCTTGGCAGTTCTGGCTGGACTGTTCCCATGAGGCACAGGGTCAGACTGATTTGCATATGGCCATGTATGAACTGGGGTGGTGGAGTGAGCTAAAGAATGGTGATGGTTTAAACCCAGATCAGTTGACTGGGGGTGAGTGTTTGATTTACTCAAACGCTCCGTCCATCATCCCGTTTGGTTTCGCTTTGTTCGCCCTAAGTTGGCAGGGTATGTCCAGACGTGGGTCCCTTGCTCACTTTGCCACTGGACTCAATATAGCCTGGCTGATGAGGGTTATGATCCCGAAACCGGTCCCAGGATGCCTGTTTCCGTTCCAGGGAAGACATGGATTGGCAGTTTGGGCTGGACTGTTCCCATGAGGCACAGGGTCAGACTGATTTGCATATGGCCATGTCTGAAGTGGGGTGGTGGAGTGAGCTAAAGAATGATGATGGATTAAACCCAGATCAGTTGACTGGGGGTGAGTGTTTGATTTGCTCAAACGCTCCGTCCATCATCCCCTTTGGTATCGCTTTTTTCGCCCTAAGTTGGCAGGGTATGCCCAGATGTGGGTCCCTTGCTCACTTTGCTACTGGATACAAGATAGCCTGGCTGATGAGGGTTATGAACCCGAAACCGGTCCCAGGATGCTTGTTTCCGGTCCAGGGAAGACATGGTTTGGCAGCTCGGACTTGACTGTTCCCATGAGGCACAGGGTCAGACTGATTTGCATACTGCCATGTCTGAACTGGGGTGGTGGAGTGAGCTAAAGAATGATGATGGATTAAACCCAGATCAGTTGACTGGGGGTGAGTGTTTGATTTGCTCAAACGCTCCGTCCATCATCCCCTTTGGTATCACTTTGTTCGCCCTAAGTTGGCAGGGTATGCCCAGACGTGGGTCCCTTGCTCACTTTGCCACTGGATTCAAGATACCCTGGCTGATAAGGGTTATGAACCCGAAACCGGTCCCAGGATGCTTGTTTCCGGTCCAGGGAAGACATGGCTTGGCAGTTCGGGCTGGACTGTTCCCATGAGGCACAGGGTCAGACTGATTTGCATATGGACATGTCTGAACTGGGGTGGTGGAGTGAGCTAAAGAATGATGATGGATTAAACCCAGATCAGTTGACTGGGCGTGAGTGTTTGATTTGCTCAAACGCTCCATCCATCATCCCCGTTGGTATCGTGTTGTTCGCCCTAAGTTGGCAGGGTATGCCCAGACGTGGGTCCCTTGCTAACTTTGCCACTGGATTCAAGATAGCCTGGCAGATGAGGGTTATGAACCCGAAACCGGTCCCAGGATGCTTGTTTCCGGTCCAGGGAAGACATTGCTTGGCAGTTCGGGCTGGACTGTTTCCATGAGGCACAGGGTCAGACTGACTTGCATATGGCCATGTCTGAACTGGGGTGGTGGAGTGAGCTAAAGAATGATGATGGATTAAACCCAGATCAGTTGACTGGAGGTGAGTGTTTGATTTGCTCAAACGCTCCGTCCATCATCCCCTTTGGTATTGCTTTGTTCGCTCTCAGTTGGCAGGGTATGCCAAGACGTGGGTCCCTTGCTCACTTTGCCACTGGATTCAAGATAGCCTGGCTGATGAGAGTTATGAACCAGAAACCGGTCCCAGGATGCTTGTTTCCGGTCCCGGGAAGACATGGCTTGGCAGTTCAGGCTGGTCTTTTCCCATGAGGCACAGGGTCAGACTGACTTGCATATGGCCATGTCTGAACTGGGGTGGTGGAGTGAGCTAAAGAATGATGATGGATTAAACCCAGTTCAGTTGACTGGGGGTGAGTGTTTGATTTGCTCAAACGCTCCGTCCATCATCCCCTTTGGTATCGCTGTATTCGCCCTAAGTTGGCAGGGTATGCCCAGACGCGAGTCCCTTGCTCACTTTGCCACTGGATTCAAGATAGCCTGGCTGATGAGGGTTATGAACCCGAAACCGGTCCCAGGATGCTTGTTTCTGGTTCAGGGAAGACATGGATTGGCAGTTCGGGCTGGACTGTTCCCATGACGCACAGGGTCAGACTGATTTGCATATGGCCATGTCTGAACTGGGGTGGTGGAGTGAGCTAAAGAATGATGATGGATTAAACCCAGATCAGTTGACTGGGGGTGAGTGTTTGATTTGCTCAAACGCTCCATCCATCATCCCCTTTGGTATCGCTTTGTTTGCCCTAAGTTGGCAGGGTATGCCCAGAAGTGGGTCCCTTGCCCACTTTGCCACTGGATTCAAGATAGCCTGGCTGATGAGTGTTATGAATCCGAAACCGGTCCCAGGATGCTTGTTTCCCTTCCAGGGAAGACATGGCCTGGCAGTTCGGGCTGGACTGTTCCCATGAGGCACAGGGTCAGACTGATTTGCATATGGCCATGTCTGAACTGGGGTGGTGGAGTGAGCTAAAGAATGATGATGGATTAAACCCAGATCAGTTGACTGGGGGTGAGTGTTTGATTTGCTCGAACGCTCCGTCCATCATCCCCTTTGGTATCGCTTTGTTCGCCCTAAGTTGGCAGGGTATGCCCAGACGTGGGTCCCTTGCTCACTTTGCCACTGGATTCAAGATAGCCTGGCTGATGAGGGTTATGAACCCGAAACCGGTCCCAGGATGCTTGTTTCTGGTTCAGGGAAGACATGGATTGGCAGTTCGGGCTGGACTGTTCCCATGACGCACAGGGTCAGACTGATTTGCATATGGCCATGTATGAACTGGGGTGGTGGAGTGAGCTAAAGAATGATGATGGATTAGACCCAGATCAGTTGACTGGGGGTGAGTGTTTGATTTGCTCGAACGCTCCGTCCATCATCCCCTTTGGTATCGCTTTGTTTGCCCTAAGTTGGCAGGGTATGCCAAGAAGTGGGTCCCTTTCCCACATTGTCACTGGATTCAAGATAGCATGGCTGATGAGGGTTATGAATCCGAAACCGGTCCCAGGATACTTGTTTCTGGTCCAGGGAAGACATGGCTTGGCAGTTCGGGCTGGACTGTTCCCATGAGGCACAGGGTCAGACTGATCTGCATATGGCCATGTCTGAACTGGGGTGGTGGAGTGAGCTAAAGAATGATCATGGATTAAACCGAGATAAGTTGTCTGGGGGTGAGTGTTTGTTTTGCTCAAACGCTCCGTCCATCATCCCCTTTGGTATTGCTTTGTTTGCCCTAAGTTGGCAGGGTATGCCCAAGTGTGGGTCCCTTGCTAACTTTGCCACTGGATTCAAGATAGCCTGGCAGATGAGGGTTATGAACCCGCAACCGGTCCCAGGATGCTTGTTTCCGGTCCAGGGAAGACATTGCTTGGCAGTTCGGGCTGGACTGTTTCCATGAGGCACAGGGTCAGACTGACTTGCATATGGCCATGTCTGAACTGGGGTGGTGGAGTGAGCTAAAGAATGATGATGGATTAAACCCAGTTCAGTTGACTGGGGGTGAGTGTTTGATTTGCTCAAACGCTCCGTCCATCATCCCCTTTGGTATCGCTGTATTCGCCCTAAGTTGGCAGGGTATGCCCAGACGCGAGTCCCTTGCTCACTTTGCCACTGGATTCAAGATAGCCTGGCTGATGAGGGTTATGAACCCGAAACCGGTCCCAGGATGCTTGTTTCTGGTTCAGGGAAGACATGGATTGGCAGTTCGGGCTGGACTGTTCCCATGACGCACAGGGTCAGACTGATTTGCATATGGCCATGTCTGAACTGGGGTGGTGGAGTGAGCTAAAGAATGATGATGGATTAAACCCAGATCAGTTGACCGGGGGTGAGTGTTTAATTTGCTCAAACGCTCCGTCCATCATCCCCTTTGGTATCGCTTTGTTCGCCTTAAGTTGGCAGGGAATGCCTAGACGTGGGTCTCTTGCTCACTTTGACACTGGATTCAAGATAGCCTGGCTGATCAGGGTTATGAACCCGAAACCGGTCCCAGGATGCTTGTTTCCGGTCCAGGAAAGACATGGCTTGGCAGTTTGGGCTGGACTGTTTCCATGAGGCACAGGGTCAGACTGATTTGCATATGGCCATGTCTGAACTGGGGTGGTGGAGTGAGCTAAAGAATGATGATGGATTAAACCCAGATCAGTTGACTGAGGTGAGTGTTTGATTTGCTCAAACCCTCCGTCCATCATCCCCTTTGGTATCGCTTTGTTCGCCCTAAGTTGGCAGGGTATGCCCAGACGTGGGTCCCTTGCTCACTTTACCACTGGATTCAAGATAGCCTGACTGATGAGGGTTATGAACCCGAAACCGGTCCCAGGATGCTTGTTTTCGGTCCAGAGAAGACATGGCTTGGCAGTTCGGGCTGGGCTTTTCCCATGAGGCACAGTGTAAGACTGATTTGCATATGGCCATGTCTGAACTGGGGTGGTGGAGTGAGCTAAAGAATGATGATGGATTAAACCCAGATCAGTTGACTGGGGGTGAGTGTTTGATTTGCTCAAACGCTCTGTCCATCATTCCGTTTGGTATCGCTTTGTTCACCCTAAGTTGGCAGGGTATGTCCAGATATGGGTCCCTTGCTCACTTTGCCACTGGATTTAAGATAGCCTGGCTGATGAGGGTTATGAACCTCAAACCGGTCCGAGGATGCTTTTTTCTGGTTCAGGGAAGACATGGATTGGCACTTCGGGCTGGACTGTACCCATGACGCACAGGGTCAGACTGATTTGCATATGGCCATGTCTGAACTGGGGTGGTGGAGTGAGCTAAAGAATGATGATGGATTAAACCCAGATCAGTTGACTGGGGGTGAGTGTTTGATTTGCTCAAACGCTCTGTCCATCATTTCGTTTGGTATCGCTTTGTTCACCCTAAGTTGGCAGGGTATGCCCAGACGTGGGTCCCTTGCTCACTTTGCCACTGGATTCAAGATAGCCTGGCTGATGAGGGTTATGAACCCAAAACCGGTCTCAGGATGCTTGTTTCCGGTCCAGGGAAGACATGGCTTGGCAGTTTGGGATGGACTGTTCCCATGAGGTACAGGGTCAGACTGATTTGCATATGGCCATGTCTGAACTGGGGTGGTGGTTTAGTGAGCTAAAGAATGATGATGGATTTAACCCAGATCAGTTGACTGGGGGTGAGTGTTTGATTTGCTCAAACGCTCCATCCATCATCCCCTTTGGTATCGCTTTGTTTGCCCTAAGTTGGCAGGGTATGCCGAGAAGTGGGTCCCTTGCCCACTTTGGCACTGGATTCAAGATAGCCTGGCTGATGAGTGTTATGAATCCGAAACCGGTCCCATGATGCTTGTTTCCCTTCCAGGGAAGACATTGCCTGGCAGTTCGCGCTGGACTGTTCCCATGAGGCACAGGGTCAGACTGGTTTGCATATGGCCATGTCTGAACTGGGGTGGTGGAGTGAGCTAAAGAATGATGATGGATTAAACCCAGATCAGTTGACCGGGGGTGAGTGTTTGATTTGCTCAAACGCTCCATCCATCATCCCCTTTGGTATCGCTTGGTTTGCCCTAAGTTGGCAGGGTATGCCCAGACGTGGGTCCCTTGCTCACTTTGCCACTGGATTCAAGATAGTCTGGCTGATGAGGGTTATGAACCCGAAACTGGTCCCAGGATGCTTGTTTCCGGTCCAGGGAAGACAAGGCTTGGCAGTTCGGGCTGGACTGTTCCCATGAGGCACAGGGTCAGACTGATTTGCATATTGCCATGTCTGAACTGGGGTGGTGGAGTGAGCTAAAGAATGATGATGGATTTAACCCAGATCAGTTGACTGGGGGTGAGTGTTTGATTTGCTTAAACGCTCCGTCCATCATCCCCGTTGGTATCGCGTTGTTCGCCCTAAGTTGGCAGGGTATGCCCAGATGTGGGTCCCTTGCTAACGTTGGCACTGGATTCAAGATAGCCTGGCAGATGAGGGTTATGAACGCGAAACCGGTCCCAGGATGCTTGTTGCTGGTCCAGGGAAGACATGCCTTGGCAGTTCTGGCTGGACTGTTCCCATGAGGCACAGGGTCAGACTGATTTGCATATGGCCATGTATGAACTGGGGTGGTGGAGTGAGCTAAAGAATGATGATGGATTAAACCCAGATCAGTTGACTGGGGGTGAGTGTTTGATTTGCTCAAATGCTCGGTCCATCATCCCCTTTGGTATCGCTTTGTTCGCCCTAAGTTGGCAGGGTATGCCCAGACGTGGGTCCCTTGCTCACTTTGCCACTGGATTCAAGACAGCCTGGCTGATGTGAGTTACAACCCGAAACCGGTCCCAGGATGCTTGTTTCCGGTCCCAGGAAGACATGGCTTGGCAGTTTGGGCTGGACTGTTCCCATGAGGCACAGGGTCAGACTGATTTTTATATGGCCATGTCTAAACTGGGGTGGTGGAGTGAGCTAAAGAATGATGATGAATTAAACCCAGATCAGTTGACTGGGGGTGAGTGTTTGATTTGCTCAAACGCTCCGTCCATCATCCCGTTTGGTATCGCTTTGTTCGCCCTAAGTTGGCAGGGTATGACCAGACGTGGGTCCCTTGCTCACTTTGCCACTGGATTCAAGATAGCCTGGCTGATGAGGGTTATGAACCCGAAACAAATCCCATGATGCTTGCTTCCAGTCCAGGGAAGACATGGCTTGGCAGTTCGGGCTGGACTGTTACCATGAGGCACAGGGTCAGACTGATTTGCATATGGCCATGTCTGAACTGGGGTGGTGGTTTAGTGAGCTAAAGAATGATGATGGATTTAACCCAGATCAGTTGACTGGGGGTGAGTGTTTGATTTGCTCGAACGCTCCGTGCATCATCCCCTTTGGTATCGCTTTGTTTGCCCTAAGTTGGCAGGGTATGCCCAGAAGTGGGTCCCTTGCCCACTTTGTCACTGGATTCAAGATAGCCTGGCTGATGAGGGTTATGAATCCGAAACCGGTCCCAGGATACTTGTTACTGGTCCAGGGAAGACATGGCTTGGCAGTTCGGGCTGGACTGTTCCCATGAGGCACAGGGTCAGACTGATCTGCATATGGCCATGTCTGAACTGGGGTAGTGGAGTGAGCTAAAGAATGATCATGGATTAAACCGAGATAAGTTGTCTGGGGGTGAGTGTTTGTTTTGCTCAAACGCTCCGTCCATCATCCCCTTTGGTATTGCTTTGTTCGCCCTAAGTTGGCAGGGTATGCCCAGGTGTGGGTCCCTTGCCCACTTTGCCACTGGATTCAAGATGGCCTGGCTGATGAGGGTTATGAATCTGAAACCGGTCCCAGGATGCTTGTTTCCGGTCCAGGGAAGACATGGCTTGGCAGTTCGGGTTGACTGTTCCCATGAGGCACAGGGTCAGACTGATTTGCATATGGCCATGTCTGAACTGGGCTGGTGGAGTGAGCTAAAGAATGATGATGGATTAAACCCAGATCAGTTGACTGGGGGTGAGTGTTTGATTTGCTCAAACGCTCTGTCCATCATTTCGTTTGGTATCGCTTTGTTCACCCTAAGTTGGCAGGGTATGCCCAGACGTGGGTCCCTTGCTCACTTTGCCACTGGATTCAAGATAGCCTGGCTGATGAGGGTTATGAACCCAAAACCGGTCTCAGGATGCTTGTTTCCGGTCCAGGGAAGACATGGCTTGGCAGTTTGGGATGGACTGTTCCCATGAGGTACAGGGTCAGACTGATTTGCATATGGCCATGTCTGAACTGGGGTGGTGGTTTAGTGAGCTAAAGAATGATGATGGATTTAACCCAGATCAGTTGACTGGGGGTGAGTGTTTGATTTGCTCAAACGCTCCATCCATCATCCCCTTTGGTATCGCTTTGTTTGCCCTAAGTTGGCAGGGTATGCCGAGAAGTGGGTCCCTTGCCCACTTTGGCACTGGATTCAAGATAGCCTGGCTGATGAGTGTTATGAATCCGAAACCGGTCCCATGATGCTTGTTTCCCTTCCAGGGAAGACATTGCCTGGCAGTTCGCGCTGGACTGTTCCCATGAGGCACAGGGTCAGACTGGTTTGCATATGGCCATGTCTGAACTGGGGTGGTGGAGTGAGCTAAAGAATGATGATGGATTAAACCCAGATCAGTTGACCGGGGGTGAGTGTTTGATTTGCTCAAACGCTCCATCCATCATCCCCTTTGGTATCGCTTGGTTTGCCCTAAGTTGGCAGGGTATGCCCAGACGTGGGTCCCTTGCTCACTTTGCCACTGGATTCAAGATAGTCTGGCTGATGAGGGTTATGAACCCGAAACTGGTCCCAGGATGCTTGTTTCCGGTCCAGGGAAGACAAGGCTTGGCAGTTCGGGCTGGACTGTTCCCATGAGGCACAGGGTCAGACTGATTTGCATATTGCCATGTCTGAACTGGGGTGGTGGAGTGAGCTAAAGAATGATGATGGATTTAACCCAGATCAGTTGACTGGGGGTGAGTGTTTGATTTGCTTAAACGCTCCGTCCATCATCCCCGTTGGTATCGCGTTGTTCGCCCTAAGTTGGCAGGGTATGCCCAGATGTGGGTCCCTTGCTAACGTTGGCACTGGATTCAAGATAGCCTGGCAGATGAGGGTTATGAACGCGAAACCGGTCCCAGGATGCTTGTTGCTGGTCCAGGGAAGACATGCCTTGGCAGTTCTGGCTGGACTGTTCCCATGAGGCACAGGGTCAGACTGATTTGCATATGGCCATGTATGAACTGGGGTGGTGGAGTGAGCTAAAGAATGATGATGGATTAAACCCAGATCAGTTGACTGGGGGTGAGTGTTTGATTTGCTCAAATGCTCGGTCCATCATCCCCTTTGGTATCGCTTTGTTCGCCCTAAGTTGGCAGGGTATGCCCAGACGTGGGTCCCTTGCTCACTTTGCCACTGGATTCAAGACAGCCTGGCTGATGTGAGTTACAACCCGAAACCGGTCCCAGGATGCTTGTTTCCGGTCCCAGGAAGACATGGCTTGGCAGTTTGGGCTGGACTGTTCCCATGAGGCACAGGGTCAGACTGATTTTTATATGGCCATGTCTAAACTGGGGTGGTGGAGTGAGCTAAAGAATGATGATGAATTAAACCCAGATCAGTTGACTGGGGGTGAGTGTTTGATTTGCTCAAACGCTCCGTCCATCATCCCGTTTGGTATCGCTTTGTTCGCCCTAAGTTGGCAGGGTATGACCAGACGTGGGTCCCTTGCTCACTTTGCCACTGGATTCAAGATAGCCTGGCTGATGAGGGTTATGAACCCGAAACAAATCCCATGATGCTTGCTTCCAGTCCAGGGAAGACATGGCTTGGCAGTTCGGGCTGGACTGTTACCATGAGGCACAGGGTCAGACTGATTTGCATATGGCCATGTCTGAACTGGGGTGGTGGTTTAGTGAGCTAAAGAATGATGATGGATTTAACCCAGATCAGTTGACTGGGGGTGAGTGTTTGATTTGCTCGAACGCTCCGTGCATCATCCCCTTTGGTATCGCTTTGTTTGCCCTAAGTTGGCAGGGTATGCCCAGAAGTGGGTCCCTTGCCCACTTTGTCACTGGATTCAAGATAGCCTGGCTGATGAGGGTTATGAATCCGAAACCGGTCCCAGGATACTTGTTACTGGTCCAGGGAAGACATGGCTTGGCAGTTCGGGCTGGACTGTTCCCATGAGGCACAGGGTCAGACTGATCTGCATATGGCCATGTCTGAACTGGGGTAGTGGAGTGAGCTAAAGAATGATCATGGATTAAACCGAGATAAGTTGTCTGGGGGTGAGTGTTTGTTTTGCTCAAACGCTCCGTCCATCATCCCCTTTGGTATTGCTTTGTTCGCCCTAAGTTGGCAGGGTATGCCCAGGTGTGGGTCCCTTGCCCACTTTGCCACTGGATTCAAGATGGCCTGGCTGATGAGGGTTATGAATCTGAAACCGGTCCCAGGATGCTTGTTTCCGGTCCAGGGAAGACATGGCTTGGCAGTTCGGGTTGACTGTTCCCATGAGGCACAGGGTCAGACTGATTTGCATATGGCCATGTCTGAACTGGGCTGGTGGAGTGAGCTAAAGAATGATGATGGATTAAACCCAGATCAGTTGACTGGGGGTGAGTGTTTGATTTGCTCAAACGCTCCATCCATCATCCCCGTTGGTATCGTGTTGTTTGCCCTAAGTTGGCAGGGTATGCCCAGACGTGGGTCCCTTGCTAACTTTGCCACTGGATTCAAGATAGCCTGGCAGATAAGGGTTATGAACCGAAACCGGTCCCAGGATGCTTGTTTCCGGTCCAGGGAAGACATTGCTTGGCAGTTCGGGCTGGACTGTTTCCATGAGGCACAGGGTCAGACTGACTTGCATATGGCCATGTCTGAACTGGGGTGGTGGAGTGAGCTAAAGAATGATGATGAATTAAACCCAGATCAGTTGACTGGGGGTGAGTGTTTGATTTGCTCAAACGCTCCGTCCATCATCCCCTTTGGTATTGCTTTGTTCGCTCTAAGTTGGCAGGGTATACCCAGACGTGGGACCCTTGCTCACTTTGCCACTGGATTCAAGATAGCCTGGCTGATGAGAGTTATGAACCAGAAACCGGTCCCAGGATGCTTGTTTCCGGTCCCGGGAAGACATGGCTTGGCAGTTCATGCTGGACTGTTCGCATGAGGCACAGGGTCAGACTGATTTGCATATGACCATGTCTGTACTGGGGTGGTGGTTTAGTGAGCTAACGAATGATGATGGATTTAACCCAGATCAGTTGACTGAGGGTGAGTGCTTGATTTGCTCAAACGCTCCGTCCATCATCCCCTTTGGAATCGCTTTGTTTGCCCTAAGTTGGCAGGGTATGCCCAGAAGTGGGTCCCTTGCCCACTTTGCCACTGGATTCAAGATAGCCTGGCTGATGAGTGTTATGAATCCGAAACCGGTCCCAGGATGCTTGTTTCCCTTCCAGGGAAGACATGGCCTGGCAGTTCGGGCTGGACTGTTCCCATGAGGCACAGGGTCGGACTGATTTGCATATGGCCATGTCTGAACTGGGGTGGTGGAGTGAGCAAAAGAATGATGACGGATTAAACCCAGATCAGTTGACTGGGGGTGAGTGTTTGTTTTTGCTCAAACGCTCCGTCCATCATCCCCTTTGGTATTGCTTTGTTCGCCCTATGTTGGCAGGGTATGCCCAGACATGGGTCCCTTGCCCACTTTGCCACTGAATTCAAGATAACCTGGCTGATGAGGGTTATGAACCCGAAACCGGTCCCAGGATGCTTGTTTCCGGTTCAGGAAAGACATGGCTTGGCAGTTCAGGCTGGACTGTTTCCATGAGGCACAGGGTCAGACTGATTTGCATATGGCCATGTCTGAACTGGGGTGGTGGAGTGAGCTAAAGAATGATGATTGAATAAACCCAGACCAGTTGACTGGGGGTGAGTGTTTGATTTGCTCAAATGCTCCATCCATCATCCCCTTTAGTATCGATTTGTTCGCCCTAAGTTGGCAGGGTATGCCCAGACGTGGGTCCCTTGATCACTTTGCCACTGGATTCAAGATAGCCTGGCTGATGAGGGTTATGAACCCAAAACCGGTCCCAGGATGCTTGTTTCTGGTTCAGGGAAGACATGGATTGGCAGTTCGGGCTGGACTGTTCCCATGATGCACAGGGTCAGACTGATTTGCATATGGCCATGTCTGAACTGGGGTGGTGGAGTGAGCTAAAGAATGATGATGGATTAAACCCAGATCAGTTGACTGGGGGTGAGTGTTTGATTTGCTCAAACGCTCCGTCCATCATCCCCTTTGGTATCGCTTTGTTCGCCCTAAGTTGGCCGGGTATGCCCAGACGTGGGTCCCTTGCCCACTTTGCCACTGGATTCAAGATAGCCTGGCTGATGAGGGTTCTGAAACCGAAACCGGTCCAAGGATGCTTATTTCCGGTCCAGAGAAGACATGGCTTGGCAGTTCGGGCTGGACTGTTCCCATGAGGCACAGGGTCAGACTGATTTGCATATGGCCATGTCTGAACTGGGGTGGTTGAGTGAGCTAAAGAATGATGATTGAATAAACCCAGACCAGTTGACTGGGGGTGAGTGTTTGATTTGCTCAAATGCTCCATCCATCATCCCCTTTAGTATCGATTTGTTCGCCCTAAGTTGGCAGGGTATGCCCAGACGTGGGTCCCTTGATCACTTTGCCACTGGATTCAAGATAGCCTGGCTGATGAGGGTTATGAACCCAAAACCGGTCCCAGGATGCTTGTTTCTGGTTCAGGGAAGACATGGATTGGCAGTTCGGGCTGGACTGTTCCCATGATGCACAGGGTCAGACTGATTTGCATATGGCCATGTCTGAACTGGGGTGGTGGAGTGAGCTAAAGAATGATGATGGATTAAACCCAGATCAGTTGACTGGGGGTGAGTGTTTAATTTGCTCAAACGCTCCGTCCATCATCCCCTTTGGTATCGCTTTGTTCGCCCTAAGTTGGCCGGGTATGCCCAGACGTGGGTCCCTTGCCCACTTTGCCACTGGATTCAAGATAGCCTGGCTGATGAGGGTTCTGAACCCAAAACCGGTCCCAGGATGCTTATTTCCGGTCCAGAGAAGACATGGCTTGGCAGTTCGGGCTGGACTGTTCCCATGAGGCACAGGGTCAGACTGATTTGCATATGGCCATGTCTGAACTGGGGTGGTGGAGTGAGCTAAAGAATGATGATGGATTAAACTGAGATCAGTTGACTGGGGGTGAGTGTTTGATTTGCTCAAACGCTCCGTCCATCATCCCCTTTGGTATCGCTTTGTTTGCCCTAAGTTGGCAGGGTATGCCCAGACGTGGGTCCCTTGCTCACTTTCCACTGGATTCAAGATAGCCTGGCTGATGAGGGTTATGAACCCGAAACCGGTCCCAGGATGCTTGTTTCCGGTCCAGGGAAGACATGGCTTGGCAGTTCAGGCTGGACTGTTTCCATGAGGCACAGGGTCAGACTGATTTGCATATGGCCATGTCTGAACTGGGGTGGTGGAGTGAGCTAAAGAATGATGATGGATTAAACTCAGATCAGTTAACTGGGGTTGAGTGTTTGATTTGCTCGAATGCTCCGTCCATCATCCCCTTTGGTATTGCTTTGTTCGCCCTAAGTTGGCAGGGTATGCCCAGTTGTGGGTCCCTTGCCCACTTTGCCACTGGATTCAAGATAGCTTGGCTGATGAGGGTTATAAATCCGAAACCAGTCCCAGGATGCTTGTTTCCGGTCCAGGGAAGACATGGCTTGGCAGTTCAGGCTGGACTGTTTCCATGAGGCACAGGGTCAGACTGATTTGCATATGGCCATGTCTGAACTGGGGTGGTGGAGTGAGCTAAAGAATGATGATGGATTAAACTCAGATCAGTTGACTGGGGGCGAGTGTTTGATTTGCTCAAACGCTCCGTCCATCATCCCCTTTGGTATCGCTTTGTTTGCCCTAAGTTGGCAGGGTATGCCCAGATGTGGGTCGCTTGCTCACTTTGCCACTGGATTCAAGATAGCCTGGCTGATGTGAGTTACAACCCGAAACCGGTCCCAGGATAATTGTTTCCGGTCCTGGGAAGACATGGCTTGGCAGTTCGGGCTGGACTGTTCCCATGAGGCACAGGGTCAGACTGATTTTCATATGGCCATGTCTGAACTGTGGAGTGAGCTAAAGAATGATGATGGGTTAAACCGAGATAAGTTGTCTGGGGGTGAGTGTTTGATTTACTCAAACGCTCCGTCCATCATCCCCTTTGGTATCGCTTTGTTCGCCCTAAGTTGGCAGGGTATGCCCAGACGTGGGTCCCTTGCTCACCTTGCCACTGGATTCAAGATAGCCTGGCTGATGAGGGTTATGAACCAGAAATAGGTCCCAGGATGCTTGTTTCCAGTCCAGGGAAGACATGGCTTGGCAGTTCGGGCTGGACTGTTACCATGAGGCACAGGGTCAGTCTGATTTGCATATGGCCATGTCTGAACTGTGGTGGTGGTTTAGTGAGCTAAAGAATGATTATGGATTTAACCCAGATCAGTTGACTGGGGGTGAGTGTTTGATTTGCTCTAACGCTCCGTCCATCATCCCCTTTGGTATCGCTTTGTTTGCCCTAAGTTGGCAGGGTATGCCCAGAAGTGGGTCCCTTGCCCACTTTGTCACTGGATTCAAGATAGCCTGGCTGATGAGGGTTATGAGTCAGAAACCGGTCCCAGGATACTTGTTTCTGGTCAAGGGAAGACATGGCTTGGCAGTTCGGGCTGGACTGTTCTAATGAGGCACAGGGTCAGACTGATTTGCATATGGCCATGTCTGAACTGGGGTGGTGGAGTGAGCAAAAGAATGATGATGGATTAAACCCAGATCAGTTGACTGGGGGTGAGTGTTTGTTTTGCTCAAACGCTCCGTACATCATCCCCTTTGGTATCGCATTGTTCGCTCTAAGTTGGCAGGGTATGCCCAGACGTGGGTCCCTTGCTCACTTTGCCACTGGATTCAAGATAGCCTGGCTGATGAGGGTTATGAACCCGAAACCGGTCCCAGGATGCTTGTTTCCGGTCCAGGAAAGACATGGCTTGGCAGTTCAGGCTGGACTGTTTCCATGAGGCACAGGGTCAGACTGATTTGCATATGGCCCTGTCTGAACTGGGGTGGTGGAGTGAGCTAAAGAATGATGATTGAATAAACTCAGACCAGTTGACTGGGGGTGAGTGTTTGATTTGCTCAAATGCTCCATCCATCATCCCCTTTAGTATCGATTTGTTCGCCCTAAGTTGGCAGGGTATGCCTAGACGTGGGTCCCTTGATCACTTTGCCACTGGATTCAAGATAGCCTGGCTGATGAGGGTTATGAACCCAAAACCGGTCCCAGGATGCTTGTTTCTGGTTCAGGGAAGACATGGATTGGCAGTTCGGGCTGGACTGTTCCCATGACGCACAGGGTCAGACTGATTTGCATATGGCCATGTCTGAACTGGGGTGGTGGAGTGAGCTAAAGAATGATGATGGATTAAACCCAGATCAGTTGACTGGGGGTGAGTGTTTGATTTGCTCAAACGCTCCGTCCATCATCCCCTTTGGTATCGCTTTGTTCGCCCTAAGTTGGCCGGGTATGCCCAGACGTGGGTCCCTTGCCCACTTTGCCACTGGATTCAAGATAGCCTGGCTGATGAGGGTTCTGAACCCGAAACCGGTCCCAGGATGCTTATTTCCGGTCCAGAGAAGACATGGCTTGGCAGTTCGGGCTGGACTGTTCTAATGAGGCACAGGGTCAGACTGATTTGCATATGGCCATGTCTGAACTGGGGTGGTGGAGTGAGCAAAAGAATGATGACGGATTAAACCCAGATCAGTTGACTGGGGGTGAGTGTTTGTTTTGCTCAAACGCTCCGTACATCATCCCCTTTGGTATCGCATTGTTCGCTCTAAGTTGGCAGGGTATGCCCAGACGTGGGTCCCTTGCTCACTTTGCCACTGGATTCAAGATAGCCTGGCTGATGAGGGTTATGAACCCGAAACCGGTCCCAGGATGCTTGTTTCCGGTCCAGGAAAGACATGGCTTGGCAGTTCAGGCTGGACTGTTTCCATGAGGCACAGGGTCAGACTGATTTGCATATGGCCATGTCTGAACTGGGGTGGTGGAGTGAGCTAAAGAATGATGATTGAATAAACTCAGACCAGTTGACTGGGGGTGAGTGTTTGATTTGCTCAAATGCTCCATCCATCATCCCCTTTAGTATCGATTTGTTCGCCCTAAGTTGGCAGGGTATGCCCAGACGTGGGTCCCTTGATCACTTTGCCACTGGATTCAAGATAGCCTGGCTGATGAGGGTTATGAACCCAAAACCAGTCCCAGGATGCTTGTTTCTGGTTCAGGGAAGACATGGATTGGCAGTTCGGGCTGGACTGTTCCCATGACGCACAGGGTCAGACTGATTTGCATATGGCCATGTCTGAACTGGGGTGGTGGAGTGAGCTAAAGAATGATGATGGATTAAACCCAGATCAGTTGACTGGGGGTGAGTGTTTGATTTGCTCAAACGCTCCGTCCATCATCCCCTTTGGTATCGCTTTGTTCGCCCTAAGTTGGCCGAGTATGCCCAGACGTGGGTCCCTTGCCCACTTTGCCACTGGATTCAAGATAGCCTGGCTGATGAGGGTTCTGAACCCGAAACCGGTCCCAGGATGCTTATTTCCGGTCCAGAGAAGACATGGCTTGGCAGTTCGGGCTGGACTGTTCCCATGAGGCACAGGGTCAGACTGATTTGCATATGGCCATGTCTGAACTGGGGTGGTGGAGTGAGCTAAAGAATGATGATGGATTAAACTGAGATCAGTTGACTGGGGGTGAGTGTTTGATTTGCTCAAACGCTCCGTCCATCATCCCCTTTGGTATCGCTTTGTTTGCCCTAAGTTGGCAGGGTATGCCCAGACGTGGGTCCCTTGCTCACTTTGCCACTGGATTCAAGATAGCCTGCTGATGTGAGTTACAACCCTAAACCGGTCCCAGGATGCTTGTTTCCGGTCCCGGGAAGACATGGCTTGGCAGTTCGGGCTGGACTGTTCCCATAAGGCACAGGGTCAGACTGATTTTCATATGGCCATGTCTGAACTGGGGTGGTGGAGTGAGCTAAAGAATGATGATGGATTAAACCGAGATAAGTTGTCTGGGGGTGAGTGTTTGATTTGCTCGAACGCTCCGTCCATCATCCCCTTTGGTATCGCTTTGTTCGCCCTAAGTTGGCAGGGTATGCCCAGAAGTGGGGCCGTTGCTCACTTTGCCACTGGATTCAAGATAGCCTGGCTGATGAGGGTTATGAACCCGAAACCGGTCCCAGGATGCTTGTTTCTAGTCCAGGGAAGACATGGCTTGGCAGTTCGGGCTGGACTGTTACCATGAGGCACAGGGTCAGACTGATTTGCATATGGCCATGTCTGAACTGGGGTGGTGGTTTAGTGAGCTAAAGAATGATGATGGATTTAACCCAGATCAGTTAACTGGGGTTGAGTGTTTGATTTGCTCGAACGCTCCGTCCATCATCCCCTTTGGTATTGCTTTGTTCGCCCTAAGTTGGCAGGGTATGCCCAGTTGTGGGTCCCTTGCCCACTTTGCCACTGGATTCAAGATAGCTTGGCTGATGAGGGTTATAAATCCGAAACCAGTCCCAGGATGCTTGTTTCCGGTCCAGGGAAGACATGGCTTGGCAGTTCGGGTTGGACTGTTCCCATCAGGCACTGGGTCAGACTGATTTGCATATAGCCATGTCTGAACTGGGGTGGTGGTTTAGTGAGCTAAAGAATGATGATGGATTTAACCCAGATCAGTTGACTGGGGGTGAGTGTTTGATTTGCTCAAGCGCTCCGTCCATCATCCCCTTTGGTATCGCCTTGTTCGCCCTAAGTTGGCAGGGTATGCCCCGACGTAGGTCCCTTGCTCACTTTGCCACTGGATTCAAGATAGCCTGGCTGATGAGGGTTATGAACACGAAACGGGTCCCAGGATGCTTGTTTCCGGTCCAGGGAAGACATGGCTTGGCAGTTCGGGCTGGACTGTTCCCATGAGGCACAGGGTCAGACTGATTTGCATATGGCCATGTCTGAACTGGGGTGGTGGAGTGAGCTAAAGAATGATGATGGATTAAACTCAGATCAGTTGACTGGGGGTGAGTGTTTGATTTGCTCAAACGCTCCGTCCATCATCCCCTTTGGTATCGCTTTGTTTGCCCTAAGTTGGCAGGGTATGCCCAGACGTGGGTCCCTTGCTCACTTTGCCACTGGATTCAAGATAGACTGCCTGATGTGAGTTACAACCCGAAACCGGTCCCAGGATGCTTGTTTCCGGTCCTGGGAAGACATGGCTTGGCAGTTCGGGCTGGACTGTTCCCATGAGGCACAGTGTCAGACTGATTTTCATATGGCCATGTCTGAACTGTGGAGTGAGCTAAAGAATGATGATGGATTAAACCGAGATAAGTTGTCTGGGGGTGAGTGTTTGATTTACTCAAACGCTCCGTCCATCATCCCCTTTGGTATCGCTTTGTTCGCCCTAAGTTGGCAGGGTATGCCCAGACGTGGGTCCCTTGCTCACTTTGCCACTGGATTCAAGATAGCCTGGCTGATGAGGGTTATGAACCCGAAATCGGTCCCAGGATGCTTGTTTCCAGTCCAGGAAAGACATGGCTTGGCAGTTCGGGCTGGACTGTTACCATGAGGCACAGGGTCAGACTGATTTGCATATGGCCATGTCTGAACTGGGGTGTTGGTTTAGTGAGCTAAAGAATGATGATGGATTTAACCCAGATCAGTTGACTGGGGGTGAGTGTTTGATTTGCTCAAACGCTCCGTCCATCATCCCGTTTGGTATCGCTTTGTTCGCCCTAAGTTGGCAGGGTATGACCAGACGTGGGTCCCTTGCTCACTTTGCCACTGGATTCAAGATAGCCTGGCTGATGAGGGTTATGAACCCGAAACAAATCCCATGATGCTTGCTTCCAGTCCAGGGAAGACATGGCTTGGCAGTTCGGGCTGGACTGTTACCATGAGGCACAGGGTCAGACTGATTTGCATATGGCCATGTCTGAACTGGGGTGGTGGTTTAGTGAGCTAAAGAATGATGATGGATTTAACCCAGATCAGTTGACTGGGGGTGAGTGTTTGATTTGCTCGAACGCTCCGTGCATCATCCCCTTTGGTATCGCTTTGTTTGCCCTAAGTTGGCAGGGTATGCCCAGAAGTGGGTCCCTTGCCCACTTTGTCACTGGATTCAAGATAGCCTGGCTGATGAGGGTTATGAATCCGAAACCGGTCCCAGGATACTTGTTACTGGTCCAGGGAAGACATGGCTTGGCAGTTCGGGCTGGACTGTTCCCATGAGGCACAGGGTCAGACTGATCTGCATATGGCCATGTCTGAACTGGGGAAGTGGAGTGAGCTAAAGAATGATCATGGATTAAACCGAGATAAGTTGTCTGGGGGTGAGTGTTTGTTTTGCTCAAACGCTCCGTCCATCATCCCCTTTGGTATTGCTTTGTTCGCCCTAAGTTGGCAGGGTATGCCCAGGTGTGGGTCCCTTGCCCACTTTGCCACTGGATTCAAGATGGCCTGGCTGATGAGGGTTATGAATCTGAAACCGGTCCCAGGATGCTTGTTTCCGGTCCAGGGAAGACATGGCTTGGCAGTTCGGGTTGACTGTTCCCATGAGGCACAGGGTCAGACTGATTTGCATATGGCCATGTCTGAACTGGGCTGGTGGAGTGAGCTAAAGAATGATGATGGATTAAACCCAGATCAGTTGACTGGGGGTGAGTGTTTGATTTGCTCAAACGCTCCATCCATCATCCCCGTTGGTATCGTTTTGTTTGCCCTAAGTTGGCAGGGTATGCCCAGACGTGGGTCCCTTGCTAACTTTGCCACTGGATTCAAGATAGCCTGGCAGATAAGGGTTATGAACCGAAACCGGTCCCAGGATGCTTGTTTCCGGTCCAGGGAAGACATTGCTTGGCAGTTCGGGCTGGACTGTTTCCATGAGGCACAGGGTCAGACTGACTTGCATATGGCCATGTCTGAACTGGGGTGGTGGAGTGAGCTAAAGAATGATGATGAATTAAACCCAGATCAGTTGACTGGGGGTGAGTGTTTGATTTGCTCAAACGCTCCATCCATCATCCCCTTTGGTATTGCTTTGTTCGCTCTAAGTTGGCAGGGTATACCCAGACGTGGGACCCTTGCTCACTTTGCCACTGGATTCAAGATAGCCTGGCTGATGAGAGTTATGAACCAGAAACCGGTCCCAGGATGCTTGTTTCCGGTCCCGGGAAGACATGGCTTGGCAGTTCATGCTGGACTGTTCGCATGAGGCACAGGGTCAGACTGATTTGCATATGACCATGTCTGTACTGGGGTGGTGGTTTAGTGAGCTAAAGAATGATGATGGATTTAACCCAGATCAGTTGACTGGGGGTGAGTGCTTGATTTGCTCAAACGCTCCGTCCATCATCCCCTTTGGTATCGCTTTGTTTGCCCTAAGTTGGCAGGGTATGCCCAGAAGTGGGTCCCTTGCCCACTTTGCCACTGGATTCAAGATAGCCTGGCTGATGAGTGTTATGAATCCGAAACCGGTCCCAGGATGCTTGTTTCCCTTCCAGGGAAGACATGGCCTGGCAGTTCGGGCTGGACTGTTCCCATGAGGCACAGGGTCGGACTGATTTTCATATGGCCATGTCTGAACTGGGGTGGTGGAGTGAGCAAAAGAATGATGACGGATTAAACCCAGATCAGTTGACTGGGGGTGAGTGTTTGTTTTTGCTCAAACGCTCCGTCCATCATCCCCTTTGGTATTGCTTTGTTCGCCCTATGTTGGCAGGGTATGCCCAGACATGGGTCCCTTGCCCACTTTGCCACTGAATTCAAGATAACCTGGCTGATGAGGGTTATGAACCCGAAACCGGTCCCAGGATGCTTGTTTCCGGTTCAGGAAAGACATGGCTTGGCAGTTCAGGCTGGACTGTTTCCATGAGGCACAGGGTCAGACTGATTTGCATATGGCCATGTCTGAACTGGGGTGGTGGAGTGAGCTAAAGAATGATGATTGAATAAACCCAGACCAGTTGACTGGGGGTGAGTGTTTGATTTGCTCAAATGCTCCATCCATCATCCCCTTTAGTATCGATTTGTTCGCCCTAAGTTGGCAGGGTATGCCCAGACGTGGGTCCCTTGATCACTTTGCCACTGGATTCAAGATAGCCTGGCTGATGAGGGTTATGAACCCAAAACCGGTCCCAGGATGCTTGTTTCTGGTTCAGGGAAGACATGGATTGGCAGTTCGGGCTGGACTGTTCCCATGATGCACAGGGTCAGACTGATTTGCATATGGCCATGTCTGAACTGGGGTGGTGGAGTGAGCTAAAGAATGATGATGGATTAAACCCAGATCAGTTGACTGGGGGTGAGTGTTTGATTTGCTCAAACGCTCCGTCCATCATCCCCTTTGGTATCGCTTTGTTCGCCCTAAGTTGGCCGGGTATGCCCAGACGTGGGTCCCTTGCCCACTTTGCCACTGGATTCAAGATAGCCTGGCTGATGAGGGTTCTGAAACCGAAACCGGTCCCAGGATGCTTATTTCCGGTCCAGAGAAGACATGGCTTGGCAGTTCGGGCTGGACTGTTCCCATGAGGCACAGGGTCAGACTGATTTGCATATGGCCATGTCTGAACTGGGGTGGTTGAGTGAGCTAAAGAATGATGATTGAATAAACCCAGACCAGTTGACTGGGGGTGAGTGTTTGATTTGCTCAAATGCTCCATCCATCATCCCCTTTAGTATCGATTTGTTCGCCCTAAGTTGGCAGGGTATGCCCAGACGTGGGTCCCTTGATCACTTTGCCACTGGATTCAAGATAGCCTGGCTGATGAGGGTTATGAACCCAAAACCGGTCCCAGGATGCTTGTTTCTGGTTCAGGGAAGACATGGATTGGCAGTTCGGGCTGGACTGTTCCCATGATGCACAGGGTCAGACTGATTTGCATATGGCCATGTCTGAACTGGGGTGGTGGAGTGAGCTAAAGAATGATGATGGATTAAACCCAGATCAGTTGACTGGGGGTGAGTGTTTGATTTGCTCAAACGCTCCGTCCATCATCCCCTTTGGTATCGCTTTGTTCGCCCTAAGTTGGCCGGGTATGCCCAGACGTGGGTCCCTTGCCCACTTTGCCACTGGATTCAAGATAGCCTGGCTGATGAGGGTTCTGAACCCAAAACCGGTCCCAGGATGCTTATTTCCGGTCCAGAGAAGACATGGCTTGGCAGTTCGGGCTGGACTGTTCCCATGAGGCACAGGGTCAGACTGATTTGCATATGGCCATGTCTGAACTGGGGTGGTGGAGTGAGCTAAAGAATGATGATGGATTAAACTGAGATCAGTTGACTGGGGGTGAGTGTTTGATTTGCTCAAACGCTCCGTCCATCATCCCCTTTGGTATCGCTTTGTTTGCCCTAAGTTGGCAGGGTATGCCCAGACGTGGGTCCCTTGCTCACTTTCCACTGGATTCAAGATAGCCTGGCTGATGAGGGTTATGAACCCTAAACCGGTCCCAGGATGCTTGTTTCCGGTCCAGGGAAGACATGGCTTGGCAGTTCAGGCTGGACTGTTTCCATGAGGCACAGGGTCAGACTGATTTGCATATGGCCATGTCTGAACTGGGGTGGTGGAGTGAGCTAAAGAATGATGATGGATTAAACTCAGATCAGTTAACTGGGGTTGAGTGTTTGATTTGCTCGAATGCTCCGTCCATCATCCCCTTTGGTATTGCTTTGTTCGCCCTAAGTTGGCAGGGTATGCCCAGTTGTGGGTCCCTTGCCCACTTTGCCACTGGATTCAAGATAGCTTGGCTGATGAGGGTTATAAATCCGAAACCAGTCCCAGGATGCTTGTTTCCGGTCCAGGGAAGACATGGCTTGGCAGTTCAGGCTGGACTGTTTCCATGAGGCACAGGGTCAGACTGATTTGCATATGGCCATGTCTGAACTGGGGTGGTGGAGTGAGCTAAAGAATGATGATGGATTAAACTCAGATCAGTTGACTGGGGGCGAGTGTTTGATTTGCTCAAACGCTCCGTCCATCATCCCCTTTGGTATCGCTTTGTTTGCCCTAAGTTGGCAGGGTATGCCCAGACGTGGGTCGCTTGCTCACTTTGCCACTGGATTCAAGATAGCCTGGCTGATGTGAGTTACAACCCGAAACCGGTCCCAGGATAATTGTTTCCGGTCCTGGGAAGACATGGCTTGGCAGTTCGGGCTGGACTGTTCCCATGAGGCACAGGGTCAGACTGATTTTCATATGGCCATGTCTGAACTGTGGAGTGAGCTAAAGAATGATGATGGATTAAACCGAGATAAGTTGTCTGGGGGTGAGTGTTTGATTTACTCAAACGCTCCGTCCATCATCCCCTTTGGTATCGCTTTGTTCGCCCTAAGTTGGCAGGGTATGCCCAGACGTGGGTCCCTTGCTCACCTTGCCACTGGATTCAAGATAGCCTGGCTGATGAGGGTTATGAACCAGAAATAGGTCCCAGGATGCTTGTTTCCAGTCCAGGGAAGACATGGCTTGGCAGTTCGGGCTGGACTGTTACCATGAGGCACAGGGTCAGTCTGATTTGCATATGGCCATGTCTGAACTGTGGTGGTGGTTTAGTGAGCTAAAGAATGATTATGGATTTAACCCAGATCAGTTGACTGGGGGTGAGTGTTTGATTTGCTCTAACGCTCCGTCCATCATCCCCTTTGGTATCGCTTTGTTTGCCCTAAGTTGGCAGGGTATGCCCAGAAGTGGGTCCCTTGCCCACTTTGTCACTGGATTCAAGATAGCCTGGCTGATGAGGGTTATGAGTCAGAAACCGGTCCCAGGATACTTGTTTCTGGTCAAGGGAAGACATGGCTTGGCAGTTCGGGCTGGACTGTTCTAATGAGGCACAGGGTCAGACTGATTTGCATATGGCCATGTCTGAACTGGGGTGGTGGAGTGAGCAAAAGAATGATGATGGATTAAACCCAGATCAGTTGACTGGGGGTGAGTGTTTGTTTTGCTCAAACGCTCCGTACATCATCCCCTTTGGTATCGCATTGTTCGCTCTAAGTTGGCAGGGTATGCCCAGACGTGGGTCCCTTGCTCACTTTGCCACTGGATTCAAGATAGCCTGGCTGATGAGGGTTATGAACCCGAAACCGGTCCCAGGATGCTTGTTTCCGGTCCAGGAAAGACATGGCTTGGCAGTTCAGGCTGGACTGTTTCCATGAGGCACAGGGTCAGACTGATTTGCATATGGCCATGTCTGAACTGGGGTGGTGGAGTGAGCTAAAGAATGATGATTGAATAAACTCAGACCAGTTGACTGGGGGTGAGTGTTTGATTTGCTCAAATGCTCCATCCATCATCCCCTTTAGTATCGATTTGTTCGCCCTAAGTTGGCAGGGTATGCCCAGACGTGGGTCCCTTGATCACTTTGCCACTGGATTCAAGATAGCCTGGCTGATGAGGGTTATGAACCCAAAACCGGTCCCAGGATGCTTGTTTCTGGTTCAGGGAAGACATGGAT
Organism: Triturus cristatus; assembly: GCF_964204655.1. Classification (NCBI taxonomy): domain Eukaryota; kingdom Metazoa; phylum Chordata; class Amphibia; order Caudata; family Salamandridae; genus Triturus; species Triturus cristatus. The sequence continues at coordinate 536,083,199 of NC_140579.1, forward strand.
TGGCAGTTCGGGCTGGACTGTTCCCATGACGCACAGGGTCAGACTGATTTGCATATGGCCATGTCTGAACTGGGGTGGTGGAGTGAGCTAAAGAATGATGATGGATTAAACCCAGATCAGTTGACTGGGGGTGAGTGTTTGATTTGCTCAAACGCTCCGTCCATCATCCCCTTTGGTATCGCTTTGTTCGCCCTAAGTTGGCCGGGTATGCCCAGACGTGGGTCCCTTGCCCACTTTGCCACTGGATTCAAGATAGCCTGGCTGATGAGGGTTCTGAACCCGAAACCGGTCCCAGGATGCTTATTTCCGGTCCAGAGAAGACATGGCTTGGCAGTTCGGGCTGGACTGTTATAATGAGGCACAGGGTCAGACTGATTTGCATATGGCCATGTCTGAACTGGGGTGGTGGAGTGAGCAAAAGAATGATGACGGATTAAACCCAGATCAGTTGACTGGGGGTGAGTGTTTGTTTTGCTCAAACGCTCCGTACATCATCCCCTTTGGTATCGCATTGTTCGCTCTAAGTTGGCAGGGTATGCCCAGACGTGGGTCCCTTGCTCACTTTGCCACTGGATTCAAGATAGCCTGGCTGATGAGGGTTATGAACCCGAAACCGGTCCCAGGATGCTTGTTTCCGGTCCAGGAAAGACATGGCTTGGCAGTTCAGGCTGGACTGTTTCCATGAGGCACAGGGTCAGACTGATTTGCATATGGCCATGTCTGAACTGGGGTGGTGAAGTGAGCTAAAGAATGATGATTGAATAAACTCAGACCAGTTGACTGGGGGTGAGTGTTTGATTTGCTCAAATGCTCCATCCATCATCCCCTTTAGTATCGATTTGTTCGCCCTAAGTTGGCAGGGTATGCCCAGACGTGGGTCCCTTGATCACTTTGCCACTGGATTCAAGATAGCCTGGCTGATGAGGGTTATGAACCCAAAACCAGTCCCAGGATGCTTGTTTCTGGTTCAGGGAAGACATGGATTGGCAGTTCGGGCTGGACTGTTCCCATGACGCACAGGGTCAGACTGATTTGCATATGGCCATGTCTGAACTGGGGTGGTGGAGTGAGCTAAAGAATGATGATGGATTAAACCCAGATCAGTTAACTGGGGGTGAGTGTTTGATTTGCTCAAACGCTCCGTCCATCATCCCCTTTGGTATCGCTTTGTTCGCCCTAAGTTGGCCGAGTATGCCCAGACGTGGGTCCCTTGCCCACTTTGCCACTGGATTCAAGATAGCCTGGCTGATGAGGGTTCTGAACCCGAAACCGGTCCCAGGATGCTTATTTCCGGTCCAGAGAAGACATGGCTTGGCAGTTCGGGCTGGACTGTTCCCATGAGGCACAGGGTCAGACTGATTTGCATATGGCCATGTCTGAACTGGGGTGGTGGAGTGAGCTAAAGAATGATGATGGATTAAACTGAGATCAGTTGACTGGGGGTGAGTGTTTGATTTGCTCAAACGCTCCGTCCATCATCCCCTTTGGTATCGCTTTGTTTGCCCTAAGTTGGCAGGGTATGCCCAGACGTGGGTCCCTTGCTCACTTTGCCACTGGATTCAAGATAGCCTGCTGATGTGAGTTACAACCCTAAACCGGTCCCAGGATGCTTGTTTCCGGTCCCGGGAAGACATGGCTTGGCAGTTCGGGCTGGACTGTTCCCATGAGGCACAGGGTCAGACTGATTTTCATATGGCCATGTCTGAACTGGGGTGGTGGAGTGAGCTAAAGAATGATGATGGATTAAACCGAGATAAGTTGTCTGGGGGTGAGTGTTTGATTTGCTCGAACGCTCCGTCCATCATCCCCTTTGGTATCGCTTTGTTCGCCCTAAGTTGGCAGGGTATGCCCAGAAGTGGGGCCGTTGCTCACTTTGCCACTGGATTCAAGATAGCCTGGCTGATGAGGGTTATGAACCCGAAACCGGTCCCAGGATGCTTGTTTCTAGTCCAGGGAAGACATGGCTTGGCAGTTCGGGCTGGACTGTTACCATGAGGCACAGGGTCAGACTGATTTGCATATGGCCATGTCTGAACTGGGGTGGTGGTTTAGTGAGCTAAAGAATGATGATGGATTTAACCCAGATCAGTTAACTGGGGTTGAGTGTTTGATTTGCTCGAACGCTCCGTCCATCATCCCCTTTGGTATTGCTTTGTTCGCCCTAAGTTGGCAGGGTATGCCCAGTTGTGGGTCCCTTGCCCACTTTGCCACTGGATTCAAGATAGCTTGGCTGATGAGGGTTATAAATCCGAAACCAGTCCCAGGATGCTTGTTTCCGGTCCAGGGAAGACATGGCTTGGCAGTTCGGGTTGGACTGTTCCCATCAGGCACTGGGTCAGACTGATTTGCATACTGCCATGTCTGAACTGGGGTGATGGAGTGAGCTAAAGAATGATGATGGATTAAACTCAGATCAGTTGACTGGGGGTGAGTGTTTGATTTGCTCAAACGCTCCGTCCATCATCCCCTTTGGTATCGCTTTGTTTGCCCTAAGTTGGCAGGGTATGCCCAGACGTGGGTCCCTTGCTCACTTTGCCACTGGATTCAAGATAGCCTGCCTGATGTGAGTTACAACCCGAAACCGGTCCCAGGATGCTTGTTTCCGGTCCTGGGAAGACATGGCTTGGCAGTTCGGGCTGGACTGTTCCCATGAGGCACAGTGTCAGACTGATTTTCATATGGCCATGTCTGAACTGTGGAGTGAGCTAAAGAATGATGATGGATTAAACCGAGATAAGTTGTCTGGGGGTGAGTGTTTGATTTACTCAAACGCTCCGTCCATCATCCCCTTTGGTATCGCTTTGTTCGCCCTAAGTTGGCAGGGTATGCCCAGACGTGGGTCCCTTGCTCACTTTGCCACTGGATTCAAGATAGCCTGGCTGATGAGGTTTATGAACCCGAAATCGGTCCCAGGATGCTTGTTTCCAGTCCAGGAAAGACATGGCTTGGCAGTTCGGGCTGGACTGTTACCATGAGGCACAGGGTCAGACTGATTTGCATATGGCCATGTCTGAACTGGGGTGTTGGTTTAGTGAGCTAAAGAATGATGATGGATTTAACCCAGATCAGTTGACTGGGGGTGAGTGTTTGATTTGCTCTAACGCTCCGTCCATCATCCCCTTTGGTATCGCTTTGTTTGCCCTAAGTTGGCAGGGTATGCCCAGAAGTGGGTCCCTTGCCCACTTTGTCACTGGATTCAAGATAGCCTGGCTGATGAGGGTTATGAATCAGAAACCGGTCCCAGGATACTTGTTTCTGGTCAAGGGAAGACATGGCTTGGCAGTTCGGGCTGGACTGTTCTAATGAGGCACAGGGTCAGACCGATTTGCATATGGCCATGTCTGAACTGGGGTGGTGGAGTGAGCAAAAGAATGATGACGGATTAAACCCAGATCAGTTGACTGGGGGTGAGTGTTTGTTTTGCTCAAACGCTCCGTCCATCATCCCCTTTGGTATCGCTTTGTTTGCCCTAAGTTGGCAGGGTATGCCCAGACGTGGGTCCCTTGCTCACTTTGCCACTGGATTCAAGATAGCCTGGCTGATGAGGGTTATGAACCCGAAACCGGTCCCAGGATGCTTGTTTCCGGTCCAGGAAAGACATGGCTTGGCAGTTCAGGCTGAACTGTTTCCATGAGGCACAGGGTCAGACTGATTTGCATATGGCCATGTCTGAACTGGGGTGGTGGAGTGAGCTAACGAATGATGATTGAATAAACCCAGACCAGTTGACTGGGGGTGAGTGTTTGAATTGCTCAAATGCTCCATCCATCATCCCCTTTAGTATCGATTTGTTCGCCCTAAGTTGGCAGGGTATGCCCAGACGTGGGTCCCTTGATCACTTTGCAACTGGATTCAAGATAGCCTGGCTGATGAGGGTTATGAACCCAAAACCGGTCCCAGGATGCTTGTTTCCGGTTCAGGGAAGACATGGCTTGGCAGTTGGGGCTGGATTGTTCCCATGAGGCACAGGGTCAGACTGATTTGCATATGGCCATGTCTGAACTGGGGTGGTGGAGTGAGCTAAAGAATGATGATGGATTAAACCCAGATCAGTTGACTGGGGGTGAGTGTTTGATTTGCTCAAACGCTCCGTCCATCATCCCCTTTGGTATCGCTTTGTTCACCCTAAGTTGGCAGGGTATGCCCAGACGTGGGTCCCTTGCCCACTTTGCCACTGGATTCAAGATAGCCTGGCTGATGAGGGTCATAAACCTGAAACCGGTCCCAGGATGCTTGTTTCTGGTTCAGGGAAGACATGGATTGGCAGTTCGGGCTGGACTGTTCCCATGACGCACAGGGTCAGACTGATTTGCATATGGCCATGTCTGAACTGGGGTGGTGGAGTGAGCTAAAGAATGATGATGGATTAAACCCAGATCAGTTGACTGAGGGTGAGTGTTTAATTTGCTCAAACGCTCCGTCCATCATCCCCATTGGTATCGCTTTGTTCGCCCTAAGTTGGCAGGGTATGCCCAGACGTGGGTCCCTTGCCCACTTTGCCACTGGATTCAAGATAGCCTGGCTGATGAGGGTTCTGAATCCGAAACCGGTCCCAGGATGCTTATTTCCGGTCCAGAGAAGACATGGCTTGGCAGTTCGGGCTGGACTGTTCCCATGAGGCACAGGGTCAGACTGATTTGTATATGGCCATGTCTGAACTGGGGTGGTGGAGTGAGCTAAAGAATGATGATGGATTAAACTCGGATCAGTTGACTGGGGGTGAGTGTTTGATTTGCTCAAACGCTCCGTCCATCATCCCCTTTGGTATCGCTTTTTTCGCCCTAAGTTGGCAGGGTATGCCCAGACGTGGGTCCCTTGCTCACTTTGCCACTGGATTCAAGATAGCCTGGCTGATGTGAGTTACAACCCGAAACCAGTCCCAGGATGCTTGTTTCCGGTCCCGGGAAGACATGGCTTGGCAGTTCGGGCTGGACTGATCCCATGAGGCACAGGGTCAGACTGATTTGCATATGGCCATGTCTGAACTGGGGTGGTGGATTAGTGAGCTAAAGAATGATGATGGATTTAACCCAGATCAGTTGACTGGGGGTGAGTGTTTGATTTGCTCAAACGCTCCGTCCATCATCCCCTTTGGTATCGCTTTGTTCGCCCTAAGTTGGCAGCGTATGCCCCAACGTGGGTCCCTTGCTCACTTTCCCACTGGATTCAAGATAGCCTGCTGATGAGGGTTATGAACCCGAAACCGGTCCCAGGATGCTTGTTTCCGCTCCAGAGAAGACATGGCTGGGCAGTTCGGGCTGGACTGTTCCCATGAGGCACAGGGTCAGACTGATTTGCATATGGCCATGTCTGAACTGGGGTGGTGGAGTGAGCTAAGGAATGATGATGTATTAAACCCAGATCAGTTGACAGGGGGTGAGTGTTTAATTTGCCCAAACGCTCCATCCATCATCCCCTTTGGTATCGCTTTGTTCGCCTTAAATTGGCAGGGTATGCCCAGACGTGGGTCCCTTGCTCACTTTGACACTGGATTCAAGATAGCCTGGCTGATGAGGGTTATGAACCCGAAACCGGTCCCAGGATGTTTGTTTCCGGTCCAGGGAAGACATGGCTTGGCAGTTCGGGCTGGACTGTTCCCATGAGGCACAGGGTCAGACTGATTTGCATACTGCCATGTCTGAACTGGGGTGGTGGAGTGAGCTAGAGAATGATGATGGATTAAACCCTGGTCAGTTGACTGGGGGTGAGTGTTTGATTTGCTCAAGCGCTCCGTCCATCATCCCCTTTGGTATCGCCTTGTTCGCCCTAAGTTGGCAGGGTATGCCCCGACGTAGGTCCCTTGCTCACTTTGCCACTGGATTCAAGATAGCCTGGCTGATGAGGGTTATGAACACGAAACTGGTCCCAGGATGCTTGTTTCCGGTCCAGGGAAGACATGGCTTGGCAGTTCGGGCTGGACTGTTCCCATGAGGCACAGGGTCAGACTGATTTGCATATGGCCATGTCTGAACTGGGGTGGTGGAGTGAGCTAAAGAATGATGATGGATTAAACTCAGATCAGTTGACTGGGGGTGAGTGTTTGATTTGCTCAAACGCTCCGTCCATCATCCCCTTTGGTATCGCTTTGTTTGCCCTAAGTTGGCAGGGTATGCCCAGACGTGGGTCCCTTGCTCACTTTGCCACTGGATTCAAGATAGCCTGCCTGATGTGAGTTACAACCCGAAACCGGTCCCAGGATGCTTGTTTCCGGTCCTGGGAAGACATGGCTTGGCAGTTCGGGCTGGACTGTTCCCATGAGGCACAGTGTCAGACTGATTTTCATATGGCCATGTCTGAACTGTGGAGTGAGCTAAAGAATGATGATGGATTAAACCGAGATAAGTTGTCTGGGGGTGAGTGTTTGATTTACTCAAACGCTCCGTCCATCATCCCCTTTGGTATCGCTTTGTTCGCCCTAAGTTGGCAGGGTATGCCCAGACGTGGGTCCCTTGCTCACTTTGCCACTGGATTCAAGATAGCCTGGCTGATGAGGGTTATGAACCCGAAATCGGTCCCAGGATGCTTGTTTCCAGTCCAGGAAAGACATGGCTTGGCAGTTCGGGCTGGACTGTTACCATGAGGCACAGGGTCAGACTGATTTGCATATGGCCATGTCTGAACTGGGGTGTTGGTTTAGTGAGCTAAAGAATGATGATGGATTTAACCCAGATCAGTTGACTGGGGGTGAGTGTTTGATTTGCTCTAACGCTCCGTCCATCATCCCCTTTGGTATCGCTTTGTTTGCCCTAAGTTGGCAGGGTATGCCCAGAAGTGGGTCCCTTGCCCACTTTGTCACTGGATTCAAGATAGCCTGGCTGATGAGGGTTATGAATCAGAAACCGGTCCCAGGATACTTGTTTCTGGTCAAGGGAAGACATGGCTTGGCAGTTCGGGCTGGACTGTTCTAATGAGGCACAGGGTCAGACCGATTTGCATATGGCCATGTCTGAACTGGGGTGGTGGAGTGAGCAAAAGAATGATGACGGATTAAACCCAGATCAGTTGACTGGGGGTGAGTGTTTGTTTTGCTCAAACGCTCCGTCCATCATCCCCTTTGGTATCGCTTTGTTTGCCCTAAGTTGGCAGGGTATGCCCAGACGTGGGTCCCTTGCTCACTTTGCCACTGGATTCAAGATAGCCTGGCTGATGAGGGTTATGAACCCGAAACCGGTCCCAGGATGCTTGTTTCCGGTCCAGGAAAGACATGGCTTGGCAGTTCAGGCTGAACTGTTTCCATGAGGCACAGGGTCAGACTGATTTGCATATGGCCATGTCTGAACTGGGGTGGTGGAGTGAGCTAACGAATGATGATTGAATAAACCCAGACCAGTTGACTGGGGGTGAGTGTTTGAATTGCTCAAATGCTCCATCCATCATCCCCTTTAGTATCGATTTGTGTGCCCAAAGTTGGCAGGGTATGCCCAGACGTGGGTCCCTTGATCACTTTGCAACTGGATTCAAGATAGCCTGGCTGATGAGGGTTATGAACCCAAAACCGGTCCCAGGATGCTTGTTTCCGGTTCAGGGAAGACATGGCTTGGCAGTTGGGGCTGGATTGTTCCCATGAGGCACAGGGTCAGACTGATTTGCATATGGCCATGTCTGAACTGGGGTGGTGGAGTGAGCTAAAGAATGATGATGGATTAAACCCAGATCAGTTGACTGGGGGTGAGTGTTTGATTTGCTCAAACGCTCCGTCCATCATCCCCTTTGGTATCGCTTTGTTCACCCTAAGTTGGCAGGGTATGCCCAGACGTGGGTCCCTTGCCCACTTTGCCACTGGATTCAAGATAGCCTGGCTGATGAGGGTCATAAACCTGAAACCGGTCCCAGGATGCTTGTTTCTGGTTCAGGGAAGACATGGATTGGCAGTTCGGGCTGGACTGTTCCCATGACGCACAGGGTCAGACTGATTTGCATATGGCCATGTCTGAACTGGGGTGGTGGAGTGAGCTAAAGAATGATGATGGATTAAACCCAGATCAGTTGACTGAGGGTGAGTGTTTAATTTGCTCAAACGCTCCGTCCATCATCCCCATTGGTATCGCTTTGTTCGCCCTAAGTTGGCAGGGTATGCCCAGACGTGGGTCCCTTGCCCACTTTGCCACTGGATTCAAGATAGCCTGGCTGATGAGGGTTCTGAATCCGAAACCGGTCCCAGGATGCTTATTTCCGGTCCAGAGAAGACATGGCTTGGCAGTTCGGGCTGGACTGTTCCCATGAGGCACAGGGTCAGACTGATTTGTATATGGCCATGTCTGAACTGGGGTGGTGGAGTGAGCTAAAGAATGATGATGGATTAAACTCGGATCAGTTGACTGGGGGTGAGTGTTTGATTTGCTCAAACGCTCCGTCCATCATCCCCTTTGGTATCGCTTTTTTCGCCCTAAGTTGGCAGGGTATGCCCAGACGTGGGTCCCTTGCTCACTTTGCCACTGGATTCAAGATAGCCTGGCTGATGTGAGTTACAACCCGAAACCAGTCCCAGGATGCTTGTTTCCGGTCCCGGGAAGACATGGCTTGGCAGTTCGGGTTGGACTGATCCCATGAGGCACAGGGTCAGACTGATTTGCATATGGCCATGTCTGAACTGGGGTGGTGGATTAGTGAGCTAAAGAATGATGATGGATTTAACCCAGATCAGTTGACTGGGGGTGAGTGTTTGATTTGCTCAAACGCTCCGTCCATCATCCCCTTTGGTATCGCTTTGTTCGCCCTAAGTTGGCAGCGTATGCCCCAACGTGGGTCCCTTGCTCACTTTCCCACTGGATTCAAGATAGCCTGCTGATGAGGGTTATGAACCCGAAACCGGTCCCAGGATGCTTGTTTCCGCTCCAGAGAAGACATGGCTGGGCAGTTCGGGCTGGACTGTTCCCATGAGGCACAGGGTCAGACTGATTTGCATATGGCCATGTCTGAACTGGGGTGGTGGAGTGAGCTAAGGAATGATGATGTATTAAACCCAGATCAGTTGACAGGGGGTGAGTGTTTAATTTGCCCAAACGCTCCATCCATCATCCCCTTTGGTATCGCTTTGTTCGCCTTAAATTGGCAGGGTATGCCCAGACGTGGGTCCCTTGCTCACTTTGACACTGGATTCAAGATAGCCTGGCTGATGAGGGTTATGAACCCGAAACCGGTCCCAGGATGTTTGTTTCCGGTCCAGGGAAGACATGGCTTGGCAGTTCGGGCTGGACTGTTCCCATGAGGCACAGGGTCAGACTGATTTGCATACTGCCATGTCTGAACTGGGGTGGTGGAGTGAGCTAGAGAATGATGATGGATTAAACCCTGGTCAGTTGACTGGGGGTGAGTGTTTGATTTGCTCAAACGCTCCGTCCATCATCACCTTTGGTATCGCTTTGCTCTCCCTAAGTTGGCAGGGTATGCCCAGACGTGGTCCCTAGCTCACTTTGCCACTGGATTCAAGATAGCCTGGCTGATGAGGGTTATGAACCCAAAACCGGTCCCAGGATGCTTATTTCCGGTCCAGGGAAGAAATGGATTGGTAGTTCGGACTGGACTGTTCCCATGAGGCAAAGGGTTAGACTGATTTGCATATGGCCATGTCTGAACTGGGCTGGTGGAGAGAGCTAAAGAATGATGATGGATTAAACCCAGATCAGTTGACTGGGGGTGAGTGTTTGATTTGCTCAAACGCTCCATCCATCATCCCCTTTGGTATCGTGTTGTTCGCCCTAAGTTGGCAGGGTATGCCCAGACGTGGGTCCCTTGCTAACTTTGCCACTGGATTCAAGATAGACTGGCAGATGAGGGTTATGAACCCGAAACCGGTCCCAGGATGCTTGTTTCCGGTCCAGGGAAGACATTGCTTGGCAGTTCGGGCTGGACTGTTCCCATGAGGCACAAGGTCAGACTGATTTGCATCTGGCCATGTCTGAACTGGGGTGGTGGAGTGAGCTAAAGAATGATGATGGATTAAACCCAGATCACTTGACTAGGGGTGAGTGTTTGATTTGCTCAAACGCTCCGTCCATCATCCCCTTTGTATCGCTCTTTTGTATCGCTTTGTTCGCCCTAAGTCGGCAGGGTATGTCCAGACGTGGGTCCCTTGCTCACTTTGCCACTGGATTCAGTATAGCCTGGCTGATTAGGGTTTTGAACCCGAAACCGGTCCCAGGATGCTTGTTTCCGGTCCAGGGAAGATATGGCTTGGCAGTTCGGGCTGTACTGTTCCCATGAGGCACAGGGTCAGACTGAGTTGCATATGGCCATGTCTGAACTGGGGTGGTGGAGTGAGCTAAAGAATGATGATGGATTAAACCCAGATCAGTTGACTGGGGGTGAGTGTTTGATTTGCTCAAACGCTCTGTCCATCATCCCCTTTGGTATCGCTTTGTTCGCCCTAAGTCGGCAGGGTATGTCCAGACGTGGGTCCCTTGCTCACTTTGCCACTGGACTCAATATAGCCTGGCTGATGAGGGTTATGATCCCGACACCGGTCCCAGGATGCCTGTTTCTGGTCCAGGGAAGACATGGCTTGGCAGTTTGGGCTGGACTGTTCCCATGAGGCACAGGTCAGACTGATTTGCATATGGCCATGTCTGAACTGGGGTGGTGGAGTGAGCTAAAGAATGATGATGGATTAAACCCAGATCAGTTGACTGGGGGTGAGTGTTTGATTTGCTCAAACGCTCCATCCATCATCCCCTTTGGTATCATGTTGTTCGCCCTAAGGTGGCAGGGTATGCCCAGACGTGGGTCCCTTGCTTACTTTGCCACTGGATTCAAGATAGACTGGCAGATGAGGGTTATGAACCCGAAACCGGTCCCAGGATGCTTGTTTCCGGTCCAGGGAAGACATTGCTTGGCAGTTCGGGCTGGACTGTTTCCATGAGGCACAGGGTCAAACTGATTTGCATATGGCCATGTCTGAACTGCGGTGGTGGAGTGAGCTAAAGAATGATGATTGGTTAAACCCAGATCAGTTGACTGGGGGTGAGTGTTTGATTTACTCAAACGCTTCATCCATCATCCCCTTTGGTATCGCTTTGTTCGCCCTAAGTTGGCAGGGCATGCCCAGACGTGGGTCCCTTGCTCACTTTGCCACTGGATTCAAGATAGCCTGGCTGATTAGGGTTATGAACCCGAAACCGGTCCCAGGATGCTTGTTTTCGGTCCACTGAAAACATGGCTTGGCAGTTCGGGCTGGACTGTTCCCATGAGGCACAGGATCAGAGTGATTTGCATATGTCCATGTCTGAACTGGGCTGGTTGAGTGAGCCAAAGAATGATGATGGATTAAATCCAGATCAGTTGGCTGGGGGTGAGTGTTTGATTTGCTCAAACGCTCCGTCCATCATCCCCTTTGATATCGCTTTGTTCGCCCTAAGTTGGCAGGGTATGCCCAAACGTGGGTCCCTTTCTCACTTTGCCACTGGATTCAAGATAGCCTGGCTGATGTGGGTTATGAACCCGAAACCAGTCCCAGGATGCTTGTTTCCGGTCCAGGGAAGACATGGTTGGCAGTTCGGGCTGGACTGTTCCCATGAGGCACAGGGTCAGACTGATTTGCATACTGCCATGTCTGAACTGGGGTGGTGGAGTGAGCTAGAGAATGATGATGGATTAAACCCAGATCAGTTGACTGGGGGTAAGTGTTTGATTTTACTCAAACGCTCCGTCCATTATCCCCTTTGGTATTGCTTTGTTCGCCCTAAGTTGGCAGGGTATGCCCAGACGTGGGTCCCTTGCTCACTTTGCCACTGGATCAAGATAGCCTGGCTGATGTGGGTTATGAACCCGAAACCGGTCCCAGGATGCTTGTTTCCGGTCCAGGGAAGACATGGCTTGGCAGTTCAGGCTGGACTGTTCCCATGAGGCACAGGGTCAGACTGATTTGCATATGGCCATGTCTGAACTGGGGTGGTAGAGTGAGCTAAAGAATGATGATGGATTAAACCCAGATCACTTGACTAGGGGTGAGTGTTTGATTTGCTCAAACGCTCCGTCCATCATCCCCTTTGGTATCGCTTTGTTTGCCCTAAGTCGGCAGGGTATGTCCAGACGTGGGTCCCTTGCTCACTTTGCCACTGGATTCAATATAGCCTGGCTGGTGAGGGTTATGAACCCGAAACCTGTCCCAGGATGCTTGTTTCCGGTCGAGGGAAGATATGGCTTGGCAGTTCGGGCTGGACTGTTCCCATGAGGCACAGGGTCAGACTGAGTTATTATTATATTATTATTATAAGGATTTATATAGCGCGGAAAGAAAACTGTAACCCTGCGGGTATCCGGGCGCTCTGACCAGACGGGATGTTTTATCGCACGAGAGGACAAGTCGGAGACTTTACGCTACTGGGAACAACCAGGTTTTAAGGCTCCTTCTAAATTCTATCAATGACTGCGTTTGTCTGAGAGCGTGTGGGAGCACATTCCAGCTTTGAGCTCCGACCACCCTGAATGCCCTCCCTCCTAGTCTAGCCCGTTTAAAACTGGGCTGTACCAGCAGGTTGGCCCTGGATGACCACAGCTGCCTTACCGGGGAATACCAGGCAAATCTTTCCTGGAGTGGGATCGGGCCTAATCCATGGATTGCCTTGTGCACCAGGCACAGAGATTTGAAAAGGACCCTCTCTCTAACGGGTAACCAGTGTAGATCTCTGAGCGCCTCGGTGGAAGATGAGTCAAACTTGCGACCAAGTGCCAGCTTGGCAGCAGCTGACTGAACTCTCTGTAGCCCCTGCAAAATGCATTGGGGGGCTCCGAGGTACAGAGAGTTACAGTAATCCAGCCTGCTGAGGATAATGCTTCTAACGACCGTGTTGCGGGAGTCTGCAGGCAGCAATGGGAGTTGCATTAGGCCATGTCTGAACTGGGGTGGTAGAGTGAGCTAAAGAATGATGATGGATTAAAGCCAGATCAGTTGACTGGGGGTGAGAGTTTGATTTGTTCAAACGCTCTGTCCATCATCCCATTTGGTATCGCTTTGTTCGCCCTAAGTTGGCAGGGTATGCCCAGACGTGGGTCCCTTGCTCACTTTGCCACTGGATTCAAGATAGCATGGCTGATGTGGGTTATGAACCTGAAACCGGTCCCAGGATGCTTGTTTCCAGTCCAGGGAAGACATGGCTTGGCAGTTCGGGCTGGACTGTTCCCATGAGGCACAGGGTCAGACTGATTTGCATACTGCCATGTCTGAACTGGGGTGGTGGAGTGAGCTAGAGAATGATGATGGATTAAACTCAGATCAGTTGACTGGGGGTGAGTGTTTGATTTGCTCAAACGCTCCATCCATCATCACCTTTGGAATCGGTTTGCTCGCCCTAAGTTGGCAGGGTATGCCCAGACGTGGTCCCTTGCTCACTTTGCCACTGGATTCAAGATAGCCTGGCTGATGAGGGTTATGAACCCGAAACCGGTCCCAGGATGCTTGTTTCTGGTCCAGGGAAGACATGGATTGGCAGTTTGGGTTGGACTGTTCCCATGAGGCACAGGGTCAGACTGATTTGTGTATGGCCATGTCTGAACTGGGGTGGTGGAGTGAGCTAAATAATGATGATGGATTAAACCCAGAACAGTTGACTGGGGGTGAGTGTTTGATTTGCTCAAACGCTCTGTCCATCATCCCCTTTGGTATCGCTTTGTTCGCCCTAAGTTGGCAGGGTATGCCTAGACGTGGGTCCCTTGCTCACTTTGCCACTGGATTCAAGATAGCCTGGCTGATGAGGGTTATGAACCTGAAACCGGTCCCAGGATGCTTGTTTTCGGTCCACGGAAAACATGGCTTGGCAGTTCGGGCTGGACTGTTCCCATGAGGCACAGGGTCAGACTGATTTGCATATGGCCATGTCTGAACTGGGGTGGTGGAGTGAGCTAAAGAATGATGATGGATTAAACCCAGATCACTTGAGTAGGGGTGAGTGTTTGATTTGCTCAAACGCTCCGTCCATCATCCCCTTTGGTATCGCTTTGTTCGCCCTAAGTCGGCAGGGTATGTCCAGAGGTGGGTCCCTTGCTCACTTTGCCACTGGATTCAATATAGCCTGGCTGATGAGGGTTATGAACCCGAAACCGGTCCCAGGATGCTTGTTTCCGGTCCAGGGAAGACATGGATTGGCCTTTCGGGCTGGACTGTGCCCATGAGGCACAGGATCAGAGTGATTTGCATATGTCCATGTCTGAACTGGGCTGGTGGAGTGAGCTAAAGAATGATGATGGATTAAATCCAGATCAGTTGACTGGGGTGAGTGTTTGATTTGCTCAAACGCTCCGTCCATCATCCTCTTTGGTATCGCTTTGTTCGCCCTAAGTCGGCAGGGTATGTCCAGACGTGGGTCCCTTGCTCACTTTGCCACTGGACTCAATATAGCCTGGCTGATGAGGGTTATGATCCCGAAACCGGTCCCAGGATGCCTGTTTCCGGTCCAGGGAAGACATGGATTGGCAGTTCGGGCTGGACTGTTCCCATGAGGCACAGGGTCAGACTGATTTGCATATGGCCATGTCTGAACTGGGGTGGTGGAGTGAGCTAAAGAATGATGATGGATTAAACCCAGATCAGTTGACTGGGGGTGAGTGTTTGATTTGCTAAAACGCTCCGTCCATCATCCCCTTTGGTATCGCTTTGTTCGCCCTAAGTTGGCAGGGTATGCCCAGATGTGGGTCCCTTGCTCACTTTGCTACTGGATACAAGATAGCCTGGCTGATGAGGGTTATGAACCCGAAACCGGTCCCAGGATGCTTGTTTCCGGTCCAGGGAAGACATGGATTGGCAGTTCGGGCTGGACTGTTCCCATGAGGCACAGGGTCAGACTGATTTGCATACTGCCATTTCTGAACTGGGGTGATGGAGTGAGCTAGAGAATGATGATGGATTAAACCCAGATCAGTTGACTGGGGGTGAGTGTTTGATTTGCTCAAACGCTCTGTCCATCATCACCTTTGGTATCGCTTTGCTCGCCCTAAGTTGGCAGGGTATGCCCAGACGTGGTCCCTTGCTCACTTTGCCACTGGATTCAAGATAGCCTGGCTGATGATGGTTATGAACCCGAAACCGGTCCCAGGATGCTTGTTTCCGGTCCAGGGAAGACATGGATTGGCAGTTTGGGTTGGATTGTTCCCATGAGGCACATGGTCAGACTGATTTGCATATGGCCATATCTGAACTGGGGTGGTGGAGTGAGCTAAATAATGATGATGGATTAAACCCAGATCAGTTGACTGGGGGTGAGTGTTTGATTTGCTCAAATGCTCTGTCCATCATCACCTTTGGTATCGCTTTGCTCGCCCTAAGTTGGCAGGGTATGCCCAGACGTGGTCCCTTGCTCACTTTGCCACTGGACTCAATATAGCCTGGCTGATGAGGGTTATGATCCCGAAACCTGTCCCAGGATGCCTGTTTCCGGTCCAGGGAAGACATGGATTGGCAGTTCGGGCTGGACTGTTCCCATGAGGCACAGGGTCAGACTGATTTGCATATGGCCATGTCTGAACTGGGGTGGTGGAGTGAGCTAAAGAATGATGATGGATTAAACCCAGATCAGTTGACTGGGGGTGAGTGTTTGATTTGCTCAAACGCTCTGTCCATCATCCCCTTTGGTATCGCTTTGTTCGCCCTAAGTTGGCAGGGTATGCCTAGACGTGGGTCCCTTGCTCACTTTATCACTGGATTCAAGATAGCCTGGCTGATGAGGGTTATGAACCCGAAACCGGCCCCAGGATGCTTGTTTTCGGTCCACGGAAAACATGGCTTGGCAGTTCGGGCTGGACCGTTCCCATGAGGCACAGGGTCAGACTGATTTGCATATGGCCATGTCTGAACTGGGGTGGTGGAGTGAGCTAAAGAATGATGATTGATTAAACCCAGATCACTTGAGTAGGGGTGAGTGTTTGATTTGCTCAAACGCTCCGTCCATCATCCCCTTTGGTATCGCTTTGTTCGCCCTAAGTCGGCAGGGTATGTCCAGACGTGGGTCCCTTGCTCACTTTGCCACTGGATTCAATATAGCCTGGCTGATGAGGGTTATGAACCCGAAACCGGTCCCAGGATGCTTGTTTCCGGTCCAGGGAAGATATGGCTTGGCAGTTCGGGCTGTACTGTTCCCATGAGGCACAGGGTCAGACTGAGTTGCATATGGCCATGTCTGAACTGGGGTGGTGGAGTGAGCTAAAGAATGATGATGGATTAAACCCAGATCAGTTGACTGGGGGTGAGTGTTTGATTTGCTCAAACGCTCTGTCCATCATCCCCTTTGGTATCGCTTTGTTCGCCCTATGTTGGCAGGGTATGCCCAGACGTGGGTCCCTTGCTCACTTTGCCACTGGATTCAAGATAGCCTGGCTGATGAGGGTTATGAACCCGAAACCGGTCCCAGGATGCTTGTTTCCGGTCCAGGGAAGACATGGATTGGCCTTTCGGGCTGGACTGTGCCCATGAGGCACAGGATCAGAGTGATTTGCATATGTCCATGTCTGAACTGGGCTGGTGGAGTGAGCTAAAGAATGATGATGGATTAAATCCAGATCAGTTGACTGGGGTGAGTGTTTGATTTGCTCAAACGCTCCGTCCATCATCCTCTTTGGTATCGCTTTGTTCGCCCTAAGTCGGCAGGGTATGTCCAGACGTGGGTCCCTTGCTCACTTTGCCACTGGACTCAATATAGCCTGGCTGATGAGGGTTATGATCCCGAAACCGGTCCCAGGATGCCTGTTTCCGGTCCAGGGAAGACATGGATTGGCAGTTCGGGCTGGACTGTTCCCATGAGGCACAGGGTCAGACTGATTTGCATATGGCCATGTCTGAACTGGGGTGGTGGAGTGAGCTAAAGAATGATGATGGATTAAACCCAGATCAGTTGACTGGGGGTGAGTGTTTGATTTGCTAAAACGCTCCGTCCATCATCCCCTTTGGTATCGCTTTGTTCGCCCTAAGTTGGCAGGGTATGCCCAGATGTGGGTCCCTTGCTCACTTTGCTACTGGATACAAGATAGCCTGGCTGATGAGGGTTATGAACCCGAAACCGGTCCCAGGATGCTTGTTTCCGGTCCAGGGAAGACATGGATTGGCAGTTCGGGCTGGACTGTTCCCATGAGGCACAGGGTCAGACTGATTTGCATACTGCCATGTCTGAACTGGGGTGATGGAGTGAGCTAGAGAATGATGATGGATTAAACCCAGATCAGTTGACTGGGGGTGAGTGTTTGATTTGCTCAAATGCTCTGTCCATCATCACCTTTGGTATCGCTTTGCTCGCCCTAAGTTGGCAGGGTATGCCCAGACGTGGGTCCCTTGCTCACTTTGCCACTGGATTCAAGATAGCCTGGCTGATGAGGGTTATGAACCCGAAACCGGTCCCAGGATGCTTGTTTTTGGTCCACGGAAAACATGGCTTGGCAGTTCGGGCTGGACTGTTCCCATGAGGCACAGGGTCAGACTGATTTGCATATGGCCATATCTGAACTGGGGTGGTGGAGTGAGCTAAATAATGATGATGGATTAAACCCAGATCAGTTGACTGGGGGTGAGTGTTTGATTTGCTCAAATGCTCTGTCCATCATCACCTTTGGTATCGCTTTGCTCGCCCTAAGTTGGCAGGGTATGCCCAGACGTGGGTCCCTTGCTCACTTTGCCACTGGATTCAAGATAGCCTGGCTGATGAGGGTTATGAACCCGAAACCAGTCCCAGGATGCTTGTTTTCGGTCCACGGAAAACATGGCTTGGCAGTTCGGGCTGGACTGTTCCCATGAGGCACAGGGTCAGACTGATTTGCATATGGCCATGTCTGAACTGGGGTGGTGGAGTGAGCTAAAGAATGATGATGGATTAAACCCAGATCACTTGATTAGGGGTGAGTGTTTGATTTGCTCAAACGCTCCGTCCATCATCCCCTTTGGTATCGCTTTGTTCGCCCTAAGTCGGCAGGGTATGTCCAGACGTGGGTCCCTTGCTCACTTTGCCACTGGATTCAAGATAGCCTGGCTGATGAGGGTTATGAACCCGAAACCGGTCCCAGGATGCTTGTTTCCGGTCCAGGGAAGACATGGATTGGCCTTTCGGGCTGGACTGTGCCCATGAGGCACAGGATCAGAGTGATTTGCATACGTCCATGTCTGAACTGGGCTGGTGGAGTGAGCTAAAGAATGATGATGGATTAAATCCAGATCAGTTGACTGGGGTGAGTGTTTGATTTGCTCAAACGCTCCGTCCATCATCCTCTTTGGTATCGCTTTGTTCGCCCTAAGTCGGCAGGGTATGTCCAGACGTGGGTCCCTTGCTCACTTTGCCACTGGACTCAATATAGCCTGGCTGATGAGGGTTATGATCCCGAAACCGGTCCCAGGATGCCTGTTTCCGGTCCAGGGAAGACATAGATTGGCAGTTCGGGCTGGACTGTTCCCATGAGGCACAGGGTCAGACTGATTTGCATATGGCCATGTCTGAACTGGGGTTGTGGAGTGAGCTAAAGAATGATGATGGATTAAACCCAGATCAGTTGACTGGGGGTGAGTGTTTGATTTGCTAAAATGCTCCGTCCATCATCCCCTTTGGTATCGCTTTGTTCGCCCTAAGTTGGCAGGGTATGCCCAGATGTGGGTCCCTTGCTCACTTTGCTACTGGATACAAGATAGCCTGGCTGATGAGGGTTATGAACCCGAAACCGGTCCCAGGATGCTTGTTTCCGGTCCAGGGAAGACATGGATTGGCAGTTCGGGCTGGACTGTTCCCATGAGGCACAGGGTCAGACTGATTTGCATACTGCCATGTCTGAACTGGGGTGGTGGAGTGAGCTAGAGAATGATGATGGATTAAACCCAGATCAGTTGACTGGGTGTGAGTGTTTGATTTGCTCAAACGCTCTGTCCATCATCACCTTTGGTATCGCTTTGCTCGCCCTAAGTTGGCAGGGTATGCCCAGACGTGGTCCCTTGCTCACTTTGCCACTGGATTCAAGATAGCCTGGCTGATGAGGGTTATGAACCCGAAACCGGTCCCAGGATGCTTGTTTCCGGTCCAGGGAAGACATGGATTGGCAGTTTGGGTTGGACTGTTCCCATGAGGCACATGGTCAGACTGATTTGCATATGGCCATATCTGAACTGGGGTAGTGGAGTGAGCTAAATAATGATGATGGATTAAACCCAGATCAGTTGACTGGGGGTTAGTGTTTGATTTGCTCAAACGCTCTGTCCATCATCCCCTTTGGTATCGCTTTGTTCGCCCTAAGTTGGTAGGGTATGCCGCCTAGACGTGGGTCCCTTGCTCACTTTGCCACTGGATTCAAGATAGCCTGGCTGATGAGGGTTATGAACCCGAAACCATTCCCAGGATGCTTGTTTTCGGTCCACGGAAAACATGGCTTGGCAGTTCGGGCTGGACTTTTCCCATGAGGCACAGGGTCAGACTGATTTGCATATGGCCATGTCTGAACTGGGGTGGTGGAGTGAGCTAAAGAATGATGATGAATTAAACCCAGATCACTTGACTGGGGGTGAGTGTTTGATTTGCTCAAACGCTCTGTCCATCATCCCCTTTGGTATCGCTTTGTTCGCCCTAAGTTGGCAGGGTATGCCTAGACGTGGGTCCCTTGCTCCCTTTGCCACTGGATTCAAAATAGCCTGGCTGATGAGGGTTATGAACCCGAAACCATTCCCAGGATGCTTGTTTTCGGTCCACGGAAAACATGGCTTGGCAGTTCGGGCTGGACTGTTCCCATGAGGCACAGGGTCAGACTGATTTGCATATGGCCATGTCTGAACTGGGGTGGTGGAGTGAGCTAAAGAATGATGATGGATTAAACCCAGATCAGTTGACTGAATGTGAGTTTTTGATTTGCTCAAACGCTCCATCCATCATCCCCTTTGGTATCGCTATGTTCGCCCTAAGTTGGCAGGGTATGCCCAGACGTGAGTCCCTTGCTTACTTTGCCACTGGATTCAAGATAGCCTGGCTGATGAGGGTTATGAACCCGAAACTGGTCCCAGGATGGTTGTTTCCGGTCCAGGTAAGACATGGATTGGCAGTTCGGGCTGGACTGTGCCCATGAGGCACAGGATCAGAGTGATTTGCATATGTCCATGTCTGAACTGGGCTGGTGGAGTGAGCTAAAGAATGATGATGGATTAAATCCAGATCAGTTGACTGGGGTGAGTGTTTGATTTGCTCAAACGCTCTGTCCATCATCCCCTTTGATATCGCTTTGTTCGCCCTAAGTTGGCAGGGTATGCCCAGACGTGGGTCCCTTGCTCACTTTGCCACTGGATTCAAGATAGCCTGGCTGATGTAGGTTATGAACCCGAAACCAGTCCCAGGATGCTTGTTTCTGGTCCAGGGAAGACATGGCTTGGCAGTTCGGGCTGGACTGTTCCCATGTGGCACAGGGTCAGACTGATTTGCATACTGCCATGTCTGAACTGGGGTGGTGGAGTGAGCTAAAGAATGATGATGGATTAAACCCAGATCAGTTGACTGGGGGTGAGTGTTTGATTTGCTCAAACGCTCCGTCCATCATCCCCTTTGGTATCACTTTGTTCGCCGTAAGTTGGCAGGGTATGCCCAGACGTGGGTCCCTTGCTCATTTTGCCACTGGATTCAAGATACCCTGGCTGATAAGGGTTATGAACCCGAAACCGGTCCCAGGATGCTTGTTTCCGGTCCAGGGAAGACATGGCTTGGCAGTTCGGGCTGGACTGTTCCCATGAGGCACAGGGTCAGACTGACTTGCATATGGCCATGTCTGAACTGGGGTGGTGGAGTGAGCTAAAGAATGATGATGGATTAAACCCAGATCACTTGACTGGGGGTCTGTGTTTGATTTGCTCAAACGCTCCGTCCATCATCCCCTTTGGTATCGCTTTGTTCGCCCTAAGTTGGCAGGGTATGCCCAGATGTGGGTCCCTTGCTCACTTTGCTACTGGATACAAGATAGCCTGGCTGATGAGGGTTATGAACCCGAAACCGGTCCCAGGATGCTTGTTTCCGGTCCAGGGAAGACATGGATTGGCAGTTCGGGCTGGATTGTTCCCATGAGGCACAGGGTCAGACTGATTTGCATACTGCCATGTCTGAACTGGGGTGATGGAGTGAGCTAGAGAATGATGATGGATTAAACCCAGATCAGTTGACTGGGGGTGAGTGTTTGATTTGCTCAAACGCTCTGTCCATCATCACCTTTGGTATCGCTTTGCTCGCCCTAAGTTGGCAGGGTATGCCCAGACGTGGTCCCTTGCTCACTTTGCCACTGGATTCAAGATAGCCTGGCTGATGAGGGTTATGAACCCGAAACCGGTCCCAGGATGCTTGTTTCCGGTCCAGGGAAGACATGGATTGGCAGTTTGGGTTGGATTGTTCCCATGAGGCACATGGTCAGACTGATTTGCATATGGCCATATCTGAACTGGGGTGGTGGAGTGAGCTAAATAATGATGATGGATTAAACCCAGATCAGTTGACTGGGGGTGAGTGTTTGATTTGCTCAAATGCTCTGTCCATCATCACCTTTGGTATCGCTTTGCTCGCCCTAAGTTGGCAGGGTATGCCCAGACGTGGTCCCTTGCTCACTTTGCCACTGGACTCAATATAGCCTGGCTGATGAGGGTTATGATCCCGAAACCGGTCCCAGGATGCCTGTTTCCGGTCCAGGGAAGACATGGATTGGCAGTTCGGGCTGGACTGTTCCCATGAGGCACAGGGTCAGACTGATTTGCATATGGCCATGTCTGAACTGGGGTGGTGGAGTGAGCTAAAGAATGATGATGGATTAAACCCAGATCAGTTGACTGGGGGTGAGTGTTTGATTTGCTAAAACGCTCCGTCCATCATCCCCTTTGGTATCGCTATGTTCGCCCTAAGTTGGCAGGGTATGCCCAGACGTGAGTCCCTTGCTCACTTTGCCACTGGATTCAAGATAGCCTGGCTGATGAGGGTTATGAACCCGAAACTGGTCCCAGGATGCTTGTTTCCGGTCCAGGTAAGACATGGATTGGCAGTTCGGGCTGGACTGTGCCCATGAGGCACAGGATCAGAGTGATTTGCATATGTCCATGTCTGAACTGGGCTGGTGGAGTGAGCTAAAGAATGATGATGGATTAAATCCAGATCAGTTGACTGGGGTGAGTGTTTGATTTGCTCAAACGCTCTGTCCATCATCCCCTTTGATATCGCTTTGTTCGCCCTAAGTTGGCAGGGTATGCCCAGACGTGGGTCCCTTGCTCACTTTGCCACTGGATTCAAGATAGCCTGGCTGATGTAGGTTATGAACCCGAAACCAGTCCCAGGATGCTTGTTTCTGGTCCAGGGAAGACATGGCTTGGCAGTTCGGGCTGGACTGTTCCCATGTGGCACAGGGTCAGACTGATTTGCATACTGCCATGTCTGAACTGGGGTGGTGGAGTGAGCTAAAGAATGATGATGGATTAAACCCAGATCAGTTGACTGGGGGTGAGTGTTTGATTTGCTCAAACGCTCCGTCCATCATCCCCTTTGGTATCACTTTGTTCGCCCTAAGTTGGCAGGGTATGCCCAGACGTGGGTCCCTTGCTCACTTTGCCACTGGATTCAAGATACCCTGGCTGATAAGGGTTATGAACCCGAAACCGGTCCCAGGATGCTTGTTTCCGGTCCAGGGAAGACATGGCTTGGCAGTTCGGGCTGGACTGTTCCCATGAGGCACAGGGTCAGACTGACTTGCATATGGCCATGTCTGAACTGGGGTGGTGGAGTGAGCTAAAGAATGATGATGGATTAAATCCAGATCAGTTGACTGGGGTGAGTGTTTGATTTGCTCAAACGCTCCGTCCATCATCCTCTTTGGTATCGCTTTGTTCGCCCTAAGTCGGCAGGGTATGTCCAGACGTGGGTCCCTTGCTCACTTTGCCACTGGACTCAATATAGCCTGGCTGATGAGGGTTATGATCCCGAAACCGGTCCCAGGATGCCTGTTTCCGGTCCAGGGAAGACATGGATTGGCAGTTCGGGCTGGACTGTTCCCATGAGGCACAGGGTCAGACTGATTTGCATATGGCCATGTCTGAACTGGGGTGGTGGAGTGAGCTAAAGAATGATGATGGATTAAACCCAGATCAGTTGACTGGGGGTGAGTGTTTGATTTGCTAAAACGCTCCGTCCATCATCCCCTTTGGTATCGCTTTGTTCGCCCTAAGTTGGCAGGGTATGCCCAGATGTGGGTCCCTTGCTCACTTTGCTACTGGATACAAGATAGCCTGGCTGATGAGGGTTATGAACCCGAAACCGGTCCCAGGATGCTTGTTTCCGGTCCAGGGAAGACATGGTTTGGCAGTTCGGGCTGGACTGTTCCCATGAGGCACAGGGTCAGACTGATTTGCATACTGCCATGTCTGAACTGGGGTGATGGAGTGAGCTAGAGAATGATGATGGATTAAACCCAGATCAGTTGACTGGGGGTGAGTGTTTGATTTGCTCAAACGCTCTGTCCATCATCACCTTTGGTATCGCTTTGCTCGCCCTAAGTTGGCAGGGTATGCCCAGACGTGGTCCCTTGCTCACTTTGCCACTGGATTCAAGATAGCCTGGCTGATGAGGGTTATGAACCCGAAACCGGTCCCAGGATGCTTGTTTCCGGTCCAGGGAAGACATGGATTGGCAGTTTGGGTTGGATTGTTCCCATGAGGCACATGGTCAGACTGATTTGCATATGGCCATATCTGAACTGGGGTGGTGGAGTGAGCTAAATAATGATGATGGATTAAACCCAGATCAGTTGACTGGGGGTGAGTGTTTGATTTGCTCAAATGCTCTGTCCATCATCACCTTTGGTATCGCTTTGCTCGCCCTAAGTTGGCAGGGTATGCCCAGACGTGGTCCCTTGCTCACTTTGCCACTGGACTCAATATAGCCTGGCTGATGAGGGTTATGATCCCGAAACCGGTCTCAGGATGCCTGTTTCCGGTCCAGGGAAGACATGGATTGGCAGTTCGGGCTGGACTGTTCCCATGAGGCACAGGGTCAGACTGATTTGCATATGGCCATGTCTGAACTGGGGTGGTGGAGTGAGCTAAAGAATGATGATGGATTAAACCCAGATCAGTTGACTGGGGGTGAGTGTTTGATTTGCTCAAACGCTCTGTCCATCATCCCCTTTGGTATCGCTTTGTTCGCCCTAAGTTGGCAGGGTATGCCTAGACGTGGGTCCCTTGCTCACTTTATCACTGGATTCAAGATAGCCTGGCTGATGAGGGTTATGAACCCGAAACCGGCCCCAGGATGCTTGTTTTCGGTCCACGGAAAACATGGCTTGGCAGTTCGGGCTGGACCGTTCCCATGAGGCACAGGGTCAGACTGATTTGCATATGGCCATGTCTGAACTGGGGTGGTGGAGTGAGCTAAAGAATGATGATGGATTAAACCCAGATCACTTGAGTAGGGGTGAGTGTTTGATTTGCTCAAACGCTCCGTCCATCATCCCCTTTGGTATCGCTTTGTTCGCCCTAAGTCGGCAGGGTATGTCCAGACGTGGGTCCCTTGCTCACTTTGCCACTGGATTCAATATAGCCTGGCTGATGAGGGTTATGAACCCGAAACCGGTCCCAGGATGCTTGTTTCCGGTCCAGGGAAGATATGGCTTGGCAGTTCGGGCTGTACTGTTCCCATGAGGCACAGGGTCAGACTGAGTTGCATATGGCCATGTCTGAACTGGGGTGGTGGAGTGAGCTAAAGAATGATGATGGATTAAACCCAGATCAGTTGACTGGGGGTGAGTGTTTGATTTGCTCAAACGCTCTGTCCATCATCCCCTTTGGTATCGCTTTGTTCGCCCTATGTTGGCAGGGTATGCCCAGACGTGGGTCCCTTGCTCACTTTGCCACTGGATTCAAGATAACCTGGCTGATGAGGGTTATGAACCCAAAACCAGTCCCAGGATGCTTGTTTCCGGTCCAGGGAAGACATGGATTGGCCTTTCGGGCTGGACTGTGCCCATGAGGCACAGGATCAGAGTGATTTGCATATGTCCATGTCTGAACTGGGCTGGTGGAGTGAGCTAAAGAATGATGATGGATTAAATCCAGATCAGTTGACTGGGGTGAGTGTTTGATTTGCTCAAACGCTCCGTCCATCATCCTCTTTGGTATCACTTTGTTCGCCCTAAGTTGGCAGGGTATGCCCAGATGTGGGTCCCTTGCTCACTTTGCTACTGGATACAAGATAGCCTGGCTGATGAGGGTTATGAACCCGAAACCGGTCCCAGGATGCTTGTTTCCGGTCCAGGGAAGACATGCTTTGGCAGTTCGGGCTGGACTGTTCCCATGAGGCACAGGGTCAGACTGATTTGCATACTGCCATGTCTGAACTGGGGTGATGGAGTGAGCTAGAGAATGATGATGGATTAAACCCAGATCAGTTGACTGGGGGTGAGTGTTTGATTTGCTCAAATGCTCTGTCCATCATCACCTTTGGTATCGCTTTGCTCGCCCTAAGTTGGCAGGGTATGCCCAGACGTGGGTCCCTTGCTCACTTTGCCACTGGATTCAAGATAGCCTGGCTGATGAGGGTTATGAACCCGAAACCGGTCCCAGGATGCTTGTTTTCGGTCCACGGAAAACATGGCTTGGCAGTTCGGGCTGGACTGTTCCCATGAGGCACAGGGTCAGACTGATTTGCATATGGCCATATCTGAACTGGGGTGGTGGAGTGAGCTAAATAATGATGATGGATTAAACCCAGATCAGTTGACTGGGGGTGAGTGTTTGATTTGCTCAAATGCTCTGTCCATCATCACCTTTGGTATCGCTTTGCTCGCCCTAAGTTGGCAGGGTATGCCCAGACGTGGGTCCCTTGCTCACTTTGCCACTGGATTCAAGATAGCCTGGCTGATGAGGGTTATGAACCCGAAACCGGTCCCAGGATGCTTGTTTTCGGTCCACGGAAAACATGGCTTGGCAGTTCGGGCTGGACTGTTCCCATGAGGCACAGGGTCAGACTGATTTGCATATGGCCATGTCTGAACTGGGGTGGTGGAGTGAGCTAAAGAATGATGATGGATTAAACCCAGATCACTTGATTAGGGGTGAGTGTTTGATTTGCTCAAACGCTCCGTCCATCATCCCCTTTGGTATCGCTTTGTTCGCCCTAAGTCGGCAGGGTATGTCCAGACGTGGGTCCCTTGCTCACTTTGCCACTGGATTCAAGATAGCCTGGCTGATGAGGGTTATGAACCCGAAACCGGTCCCAGGATGCTTGTTTCCGGTCCAGGGAAGACATGGATTGGCCTTTCGGGCTGGACTGTGCCCATAAGGCACAGGATCAGAGTGATTTGCATACGTCCATGTCTGAACTGGGCTGGTGGAGTGAGCTAAAGAATGATGATGGATTAAATCCAGATCAGTTGACTGGGGTGAGTGTTTGATTTGCTCAAACGCTTCGTCCATCATCCTCTTTGGTATCGCTTTGTTCGCCCTAAGTCGGCAGGGTATGTCCAGACGTGGGTCCCTTGCTCACTTTGCCACTGGACTCAATATAGCCTGGCTGATGAGGGTTATGATCCCGAAACCGGTCCCAGGATGCCTGTTTCCGGTCCAGGGAAGACATAGATTGGCAGTTCGGGCTGGACTGTTCCCATGAGGCACAGGGTCAGACTGATTTGCATATGGCCATGTCTGAACTGGGGTTGTGGAGTGAGCTAAAGAATGATGATGGATTAAACCCAGATCAGTTGACTGGGGGTGAGTGTTTGATTTGCTAAAACGCTCCGTCCATCATCCCCTTTGGTATCGCTTTGTTCGCCCTAAGTTGGCAGGGTATGCCCAGATGTGGGTCCCTTGCTCACTTTGCTACTGGATACAAGATAGCCTGGCTGATGAGGGTTATGAACCCGAAACCGGTCCCAGGATGCTTGTTTCCGGTCCAGGGAAGACATGGATTGGCAGTTCGGGCTGGATTGTTCCCATGAGGCACAGGGTCAGACTGATTTGCATACTGCCATGTCTGAACTGGGGTGATGGAGTGAGCTAGAGAATGATGATGGATTAAACCCAGATCAGTTGACTGGGGGTGAGTGTTTGATTTGCTCAAACGCTCTGTCCATCATCACCTTTGGTATCGCTTTGCTCGCCCTAAGTTGGCAGGGTATGCCCAGACGTGGGTCCCTTGCTCACTTTGCCACTGGATTCAAGATAGCCTGGCTGATGAGGGTTATGAACCCGAAACCGGTCCCAGGATGCTTGTTTCCGGTCCAGGGAAGACATGGATTGGCAGTTTGGGTTGGATTGTTCCCATGAGGCACATGGTCAGACTGATTTGCATATGGCCATATCTGAACTGGGGTGGTGGAGTGAGCTAAATAATGATGATGGATTAAACCCAGATCAGTTGACTGGGGGTGAGTGTTTGATTTGCTCAAATGCTCTGTCCATCATCACCTTTGGTATCGCTTTGCTCGCCCTAAGTTGGCAGGGTATGCCCAGACGTGGTCCCTTGCTCACTTTGCCACTGGACTCAATATAGCCTGGCTGATGAGGGTTATGATCCCGAAACCGGTCCCAGGATGCCTGTTTCAGGTCCAGGGAAGACATGGATTGGCAGTTCGGGCTGGACTGTTCCCATGAGGCACAGGGTCAGACTGATTTGCATATGGCCATGTCTGAACTGGGGTGGTGGAGTGAGCTAAAGAATGATGATGGATTAAACCCAGATCAGTTGACTGGGGGTGAGTGTTTGATTTGCTAAAACGCTCCGTCCATCATCCCCTTTGGTATCGCTTTGTTCGCCCTAAGTTGGCAGGGTATGCCCAGATGTGGGTCCCTTGCTCACTTTGCTACTGGATACAAGATAGCCTGGCTGATGAGGGTTATGAACCCGAAACCGGTCCCAGGATGCTTGTTTCCGGTCCAGGGAAGACATGGATTGGCAGTTCGGGCTGGACTGTTCCCATGAGGCACAGGGTCAGACTGATTTGCATACTGCCATGTCTGAACTGGGGTGGTGGAGTGAGCTAGAGAATGATGATGGATTAAACCCAGATCAGTTGACTGGGTGTGAGTGTTTGATTTGCTCAAACGCTCTGTCCATCATCACCTTTGGTATCGCTTTGCTCGCCCTAAGTTGGCAGGGTATGCCCAGACGTGGTCCCTTGCTCACTTTGCCACTGGATTCAAGATAGCCTGGCTGATGAGGGTTATGAACCCGAAACCGGTCCCAGGATGCTTGTTTCCGGTCCAGGGAAGACATGGATTGGCAGTTTGGGTTGGACTGTTCCCATGAGGCACATGGTCAGACTGATTTGCATATGGCCATATCTGAACTGGGGTAGTGGAGTGAGCTAAATAATGATGATGGATTAAACCCAGATCAGTTGACTGGGGGTTAGTGTTTGATTTGCTCAAACGCTCTGTCCATCATCCCCTTTGGTATCGCTTTGTTCGCCCTAAGTTGGTAGGGTATGCCTAGACGTGGGTCCCTTGCTCACTTTGCCACTGGATTCAAGATAGCCTGGCTGATGAGGGTTATGAACCCGAAACCATTCCCAGGATGCTTGTTTTCGGTCCACGGAAAACATGGCTTGGCAGTTCGGGCTGGACTGTTCCCATGAGGCACAGGGTCAGACTGATTTGCATATGGCCATGTCTGAACTGGGGTGGTGGAGTGAGCTAAAGAATGATGATGAATTAAACCCAGATCACTTGACTGGGGGTGAGTGTTTGATTTGCTCAAACGCTCTGTCCATCATCCCCTTTGGTATCGCTTTGTTCGCCCTAAGTTGGCAGGGTATGCCTAGACGTGGGTCCCTTGCTCCCTTTGCCACTGGATTCAAAATAGCCTGGCTGATGAGGGTTATGAACCCGAAACCATTCCCAGGATGCTTGTTTTCGGTCCACGGAAAACATGGCTTGGCAGTTCGGGCTGGACTGTTCCCATGAGGCACAGGGTCAGACTGATTTGCATATGGCCATGTCTGAACTGGGGTGGTGGAGTGAGCTAAAGAATGATGATGGATTAAACCCAGATCAGTTGACTGAATGTGAGTTTTTGATTTGCTCAAACGCTCCGTCCATCATCCCCTTTGGTATCGCTATGTTCGCCCTAAGTTGGCAGGGTATGCCCAGACGTGAGTCCCTTGCTCACTTTGCCACTGGATTCAAGATAGCCTGGCTGATGAGGGTTATGAACCCGAAACTGGTCCCAGGATGCTTGTTTCCGGTCCAGGTAAGACATGGATTGGCAGTTCGGGCTGGACTGTGCCCATGAGGCACAGGATCAGAGTGATTTGCATATGTCCATGTCTGAACTGGGCTGGTGGAGTGAGCTAAAGAATGATGATGGATTAAATCCAGATCAGTTGACTGGGGTGAGTGTTTGATTTGCTCAAACGCTCTGTCCATCATCCCCTTTGATATCGCTTTGTTCGCCCTAAGTTGGCAGGGTATGCCCAGACGTGGGTCCCTTGCTCACTTTGCCACTGGATTCAAGATAGCCTGGCTGATGTAGGTTATGAACCCGAAACCAGTCCCAGGATGCTTGTTTCTGGTCCAGGGAAGACATGGCTTGGCAGTTCGGGCTGGACTGTTCCCATGTGGCCCACGGTCAGACTGATTTGCATACTGCCATGTCTGAACTGGGGTGGTGGAGTGAGCTAAAGAATGATGATGGATTAAACCCAGATCAGTTGACTGGGGGTGAGTGTTTGATTTGCTCAAACGCTCCGTCCATCATCCCCTTTGGTATCACTTTGTTCGCCCTAAGTTGGCAGGGTATGCCCAGACGTGGGTCCCTTGCTCACTTTGCCACTGGATTCAAGATACCCTGGCTGATAAGGGTTATGAACCCGAAACCGGTCCCAGGATGCTTGTTTCCGGTCCAGGGAAGACATGGCTTGGCAGTTCGGGCTGGACTGTTCCCATGAGGCACAGGGTCAGACTGACTTGCATATGGCCATGTCTGAACTGGGGTGGTGGAGTGAGCTAAAGAATGATGATGGATTAAACCCAGATCACTTGACTGGGGGTCTGTGTTTGATTTGCTCAAACGCTCCGTCCATCATCCCCTTTGGTATCGCTTTGTTCGCCCTAAGTTGGCAGGGTATGCCCAGATGTGGGTCCCTTGCTCACTTTGCTACTGGATACAAGATAGCCTGGCTGATGAGGGTTATGAACCCGAAACCGGTCCCAGGATGCTTGTTTCCGGTCCAGGGAAGACATGGATTGGCAGTTCGGGCTGGATTGTTCCCATGAGGCACAGGGTCAGACTGATTTGCATACTGCCATGTCTGAACTGGGGTGATGGAGTGAGCTAGAGAATGATGATGGATTAAACCCAGATCAGTTGACTGGGGGTGAGTGTTTGATTTGCTCAAACGCTCTGTCCATCATCACCTTTGGTATCGCTTTGCTCGCCCTAAGTTGGCAGGGTATGCCCAGACGTGGTCCCTTGCTCACTTTGCCACTGGATTCAAGATAGCCTGGCTGATGAGGGTTATGAACCCGAAACCGGTCCCAGGATGCTTGTTTCCGGTCCAGGGAAGACATGGATTGGCAGTTTGGGTTGGATTGTTCCCATGAGGCACATGGTCAGACTGATTTGCATATGGCCATATCTGAACTGGGGTGGTGGAGTGAGCTAAATAATGATGATGGATTAAACCCAGATCAGTTGACTGGGGGTGAGTGTTTGATTTGCTCAAATGCTCTGTCCATCATCACCTTTGGTATCGCTTTGCTCGCCCTAAGTTGGCAGGGTATGCCCAGACGTGGTCCCTTGCTCACTTTGCCACTGGACTCAATATAGCCTGGCTGATAAGGGTTATGATCCCGAAACCGGTCCCAGGATGCCTGTTTCCGGTCCAGGGAAGACATGGATTGGCAGTTCGGGCTGGACTGTTCCCATGAGGCACAGGGTCAGACTGATTTGCATATGGCCATGTCTGAACTGGGGTGGTGGACTGAGCTAAAGAATGATGATGGATTAAACCCAGATCAGTTGACTGGGGGTGAGTGTTTGATTTGCTAAAACGCTCCGTCCATCATCCCCTTTGGTATCGCTATGTTCGCCCTAAGTTGGCAGGGTATGCCCAGACGTGAGTCCCTTGCTCACTTTGCCACTGGATTCAAGATAGCCTGGCTGATGAGGGTTATGAACCCGAAACTGGTCCCAGGATGCTTGTTTCCGGTCCAGGTAAGACATGGATTGGCAGTTCGGGCTGGACTGTGCCCATGAGGCACAGGATCAGAGTGATTTGCATATGTCCATGTCTGAACTGGGCTGGTGGAGTGAGCTAAAGAATGATGATGGATTAAATCCAGATCAGTTGACTGGGGTGAGTGTTTGATTTGCTCAAACGCTCTGTCCATCATCCCCTTTGATATCGCTTTGTTCGCCCTAAGTTGGCAGGGTATGCCCAGACGTGGGTCCCTTGCTCACTTTGCCACTGGATTCAAGATAGCCTGGCTGATGTAGGTTATGAACCTTAAACCAGTCCCAGGATGCTTGTTTCTGGTCCAGGGAAGACATGGCTTGGCAGTTCGGGCTGGACTGTTCCCATGTGGCACAGGGTTAGACTGATTTGCATACTGCCATGTCTGAACTGGGGTGGTGGAGTGAGCTAAAGAATGATGATGGATTAAACCCAGATCAGTTGACTGGGGGTGAGTGTTTGATTTGCTCAAACGCTCCGTCCATCATCCCCTTTGGTATCACTTTGTTCACCCTAAGTTGGCAGGGTATGCCCAGACGTGGGTCCCTTGCTCACTTTGCCACTGGATTCAAGATACCCTGGCTGATAAGGGTTATGAACCCGAAACCGGTCCCAGGATGCTTGTTTCCGGTCCAGGGAAGACATGGCTTGGCAGTTCGGGCTGGACTGTTCCCATGAGGCACAGGGTCAGACTGACTTGCATATGGCCATGTCTGAACTGGGGTGGTGGAGTGAGCTAAAGAATGATGATGGATTAAACCCAGATCACTTGACTGGGGGTCTGTGTTTGATTTGCTCAAACGCTCTGTCCATCATCCCCTTTGGTATCGCTTTGTTCGCCCTAAGTTGGCAGGGTATGCCCAGATGTGGGTCCCTTGCTCACTTTGCTACTGGATACAAGATAGCCTGGCTGTTGAGGGTTATGAACCCGAAACCGGTCCCAGGATGCTTGTTTCCGGTCCAGGGAAGACATGGATTGGCAGTTCGGGCTGGATTGTTCCCATGAGGCACAGGGTCAGACTGATTTGCATATTGCCATGTCTGAACTGGGGTGATGGAGTGAGCTAGAGAATGATGATGGATTAAACCCAGATCAGTTGACTGGGGGTGAGTGTTTGATTTGCTCAAACGCTCTGTCCATCATCACCTTTGGTATCGCTTTGCTCGCCCTAAGTTGGCAGGGTATGCCCAGACGTGGTCCCTTGCTCACTTTGCCACTGGATTCAAGATAGCCTGGCTGATGAGGGTTATGAACCCGAAACCGGTCCCAGGATGCTTGTTTCCGGTCCAGGGAAGACATGGATTGGCAGTTTGGGTTGGATTGTTCCCATGAGGCACATGGTCAGACTGATTTGCATATGGCCATATCTGAACTGGTGTGGTGGAGTGAGCTAAATAATGATGATGGATTAAACCCAGATCAGTTGACTGGGGGTGAGTGTTTGATTTGCTCAAATGCTCTGTCCATCATCACCTTTGGTATCGCTTTGCTCGCCCTAAGTTGGCAGGGTATGCCCAGACGTGGTCCCTTGCTCACTTTGCCACTGGACTCAATATAGCCTGGCTGATGAGGGTTATGATCCCGAAACCGGTCCCAGGATGCCTGTTTCCGGTCCAGGGAAGACATGGATTGGCAGTTCGGGCTGGACTGTTCCCATGAGGCACAGGGTCAGACTGATTTGCATATGGCCATGTCTGAACTGGGGTGGTGGAGTGAGCTAAAGAATGATGATGGATTAAACCCAGATCAGTTGACTGGGGGTGAGTGTTTGATTTGCTAAAACGCTCCGTCCATCATCCCCTTTGGTATCGCTTTGTTCGCCCTAAGTTGGCAGGGTATGCCCAGATGTGGGTCCCTTGCTCACTTTGCTACTGGATACAAGATAGCCTGGCTGATGAGGGTTATGAACCCGAAACCGGTCCCAGGATGCTTGTTTCCGGTCCAGGGAAGACATGGATTGGCAGTTCGGGCTGGACTGTTCCCATGAGGCACAGGGTCAGACTGATTTGCATACTGCCATGTCTGAACTGGGGTGGTGGAGTGAGCTAGAGAATGATGATGGATTAAACCCAGATCAGTTGACTGAGTGTGAGTGTTTGATTTGCTCAAACGCTCTGTCCATCATCACCTTTGGTATCGCTTTGCTCGCCCTAAGTTGGCAGGGTATGCCCAGACGTGGTCCCTTGCTCACTTTGCCACTGGATTCAAGATAGCCTGGCTGATGAGGGTTATGAACCCGAAACCGGTCTCAGGATGCTTGTTTCCGGTCCAGGGAAGACATGGATTGGCAGTTTGGGTTGGACTGTTCCCATGAGGCACATGGTCAGACTGATTTGCATATGGCCATATCTGAACTGGGGTAGTGGAGTGAGCTAAATAATGATGATGGATTAAACCCAGATCAGTTGACTGGGGGTTAGTGTTTGATTTGCTCAAACGCTCTGTCCATCATCCCCTTTGGTATCGCTTTGTTCGCCCTAAGTTGGTAGGGTATGCCTAGACGTGGGTCCCTTGCTCACTTTGCCACTGGATTCAAGATAGCCTGGCTGATGAGGGTTATGAACCCGAAACCATTCCCAGGATGCTTGTTTTCGGTCCACGGAAAACATGGCTTGGCAGTTCGGGCTGGACTGTTCCCATGAGGCACAGGGTCAGACTGATTTGCATATGGCCATGTCTGAACTGGGGTGGTGGAGTGAGCTAAAGAATGATGATGAATTAAACCCAGATCACTTGACTGGGGGTGAGTGTTTGATTTGCTCAAACGCTCTGTCCATCATCCCCTTTGGTATCGCTTTGTTCGCCCTAAGTTGGCTGGGTATGCCTAGACGTGGGTCCCTTGCTCACTTTGCCACTGGATTCAAAATAGCCTGGCTGATGAGGGTTATGAACCCGAAACCATTCCCAGGATGCTTGTTTTCGGTCCACGGAAAACATGGCTTGGCAGTTCGGGCTGGACTGTTCCCATGAGGCACAGGGTCAGACTGATTTGCATATGGCCATGTCTGAACTGGGGTGGTGGAGTGAGCTAAAGAATGATGATGGATTAAACCCAGATCAGTTGACTGAATGTGAGTTTTTGATTTGCTCAAACGCTCCGTCCATCATCCCCTTTGGTATCGCTATGTTCGCCCTAAGTTGGCAGGGTATGCCCAGACGTGAGTCCCTTGCTCACTTTGCCACTGGATTCAAGATAGCCTGGCTGATGAGGGTTATGAACCCGAAACTGGTCCCAGGATGCTTGTTTCCGGTCCAGGTAAGACATGGATTGGCAGTTCGGGCTGGACTGTGCCCATGAGGCACAGGATCAGAGTGATTTGCATATGTCCATGTCTGAACTGGGCTGGTGGAGTGAGCTAAAGAATGATGATGGATTAAATCCAGATCAGTTGACTGGGGTGAGTGTTTGATTTGCTCAAACGCTCTGTCCATCATCCCCTTTGATATCGCTTTGTTCGCCCTAAGTTGGCAGGGTATGCCCAGACGTGGGTCCCTTGCTCACTTTGCCACTGGATTCAAGATAGCCTGGCTGATGTAGGTTATGAACCCGAAACCAGTCCCAGGATGCTTGTTTCTGGTCCAGGGAAGACATGGCTTGGCAGTTCGGGCTGGACTGTTCCCATGTGGCACAGGGTCAGACTGATTTGCATACTGCCATGTCTGAACTGGGGTGGTGGAGTGAGCTAAAGAATGATGATGGATTAAACCCAGATCAGTTGACTGGGGGTGAATGTTTGATTTGCTCAAACGCTCCGTCCATCATCCCCTTTGGTATCACTTTGTTCGCCCTAAGTTGGCAGGGTATGCCCAGACGTGGGTCCCTTGCTCACTTTGCCACTGGATTCAAGATACCCTGGCTGATAAGGGTTATGAACCCGAAACCGGTCCCAGGATGCTTGTTTCCGGTCCAGGGAAGACATGGCTTGGCAGTTCGGGCTGGACTGTTCCCATGAGGCACAGGGTCAGACTGACTTGCATATGGCCATGTCTGAACTGGGGTGGTGGAGTGAGCTAAAGAATGATGATGGATTAAACCCAGGTCACTTGACTGGGGGTCTGTGTTTGATTTGCTCAAACGCTCCGTCCATCATCCCCTTTGGTATCGCTTTGTTCGCCCTAAGTTGGCAGGGTATGCCCAGATGTGGGTCCCTTGCTCACTTTGCTACTGGATACAAGATAGCCTGGCTGATGAGGGTTATGAACCCGAAACCGGTCCCAGGATGCTTGTTTCCGGTCCAGGGAAGACATGGATTGGCAGTTCGGGCTGGATTGTTCCCATGAGGCACAGGGTCAGACTGATTTGCATACTGCCATGTCTGAACTGGGGTGATGGAGTGAGCTAGAGAATGATGATGGATTAAACCCAGATCAGTTGACTGGGGGTGAGTGTTTGATTTGCTCAAACGCTCTGTCCATCATCACCTTTGGTATCGCTTTGCTCGCCCTAAGTTGGCAGGGTATGCCCAGACGTGGTCCCTTGCTCACTTTGCCACTGGATTCAAGATAGCCTGGCTGATGAGGGTTATGAACCCGAAACCGGTCCCAGGATGCTTGTTTCCGGTCCAGGGAAGACATGGATTGGCAGTTTGGGTTGGATTGTTCCCATGAGGCACATGGTCAGACTGATTTGCATATGGCCATATCTGAACTGGGGTGGTGGAGTGAGCTAAATAATGATGATGGATTAAACCCAGATCAGTTGACTGGGGGTGAGTGTTTGATTTGCTCAAATGCTCTGTCCATCATCACCTTTGGTATCGCTTTGCTTGCCCTAAGCTGGCAGGGTATGCCCAGACGTGGTTCCTTGCTCACTTTGCCACTGGACTCAATATAGCCTGGCTGATGAGGGTTATGATCCCGAAACCGGTCCCAGGATGCCTGTTTCCGGTCCAGGGAAGACATGGATTGGCAGTTCGGGCTGGACTGTTCCCATGAGGCACAGGGTCAGACTGATTTGCATATGGCCATGTCTAAACTGGGGTGGTGGAGTGAGCTAAAGAATGATGATGGATTAAACCCAGATCAGTTGACTGGGGGTGAGTGTTTGATTTGCTAAAACGCTCCGTCCATCATCCCCTTTGGTATCGCTTTGTTCGCCCTAAGTTGGCAGGGTACGCCCAGATGTGGGTCCCTTGCTCACTTTGCTACTGGATACAAGATAGCCTGGCTGATGAGGGTTATGAACCCGAAACCGGTCCCAGGATGCTTGTTTCCGGTCCAGGGAAGACATGGATTGGCAGTTCGGGCTGGACTGTTCCCATGAGGCACAGGGTCAGACTGATTTGCATACTGCCATGTCTGAACTGGGGTGGTGGAGTGAGCTAGAGAATGATGATGGATTAAACCCAGATCAGTTGACTGGGTGTGAGTGTTTGATTTGCTCAAACGCTCTGTCCATCATCACCTTTGGTATCGCTTTGCTCGCCCTAAGTTGGCAGGGTATGCCCAGACATGGTCCCTTGCTCACTTTGCCACTGGATTCAAGATAGCCTGGCTGATGAGGGTTATGAACCCGAAACCGGTCCCAGGATGCTTGTTTCCGGTCCAGGGAAGACATGGATTGGCAGTTTGGGTTGGACTGTTCCCATGAGGCACATGGTCAGACTGATTTGCATATGGCCATATCTGAACTGGGGTAGTGGAGTGAGCTAAATAATGATGATGGATTAAACCCAGATCAGTTGACTGGGGGTTAGTGTTTGATTTGCTCAAACGCTCTGTCCATCATCCCCTTTGGTATCGCTTTGTTCGTCCTAAGTTGGTAGGGTATGCCTAGACGTGGGTCCCTTGCTCACTTTGCCACTGGATTCAAGATAGCCTGGCTGATGAGGGTTATGAACCCGAAACCATTCCCAGGATGCTTGTTTTCGGTCCACGGAAAACATGGCTTGGCAGTTCGGGCTGGACTGTTCCCATGAGGCACAGGGTCAGACTGATTTGCATATGGCCATGTCTGAACTGGGGTGGTGGAGTGAGCTAAATAATGATGATGGATTAAACCAAGATCACTTGACTGGGGGTGAGTGTTTGATTTGCTCAAACGCTCTGTCCATCATCCCCTTTGGTATCGCTTTGTTCGCCCTAAGTTGGCAGGGTATGCCTAGATGTGGGTCCCTTGCTCACTTTGCCGCTGGATTCAAGATAGCCTGGCTGATGAGGGTTATGAACCCGAAACCATTCCCAGGATGCTTGTTTTCAGTCCACGGAAAACATGGCTTGGCAGTTTGGGCAGGACTGTTCCCATGAGGCACAGGGTCAGACTGATTTGCATATGGCCATGTCTGAACTGGGGTGGTGGAGTGAGCTAAATAATGATGATGGATTAAACCCAGATCAGTTGACTGGGGGTGAGTGTTTGATTTGCTCAAACGCTCTGTCAATCATCCTCTTTGGTATCGCTTTGTTCGCCCTAAGTCGGCAGGGTATGTCCAGACGTGGGTCCCTTGCTCACTTTGCCACTGGACTCAATATAGCCTGGCTGATGAGGGTTATGATCCCAAAACCGGTCCCAGGATGCCTGTTTCCGGTCCAGGGAAGACATGGCTTGGCAGTTCGGGCTGGACTGTTCCCATGAGGCACAGGGTCAGACTGATTTGCATATGGCCATGTCTGAACTGGGGTGGTGGAGTGAGCTAAAGAATGATGATGGATTAAACCCAGATCAGTTGACTGAATGTGAGTTTTTGATTTGCTCAAACGCTCCGTCCATCATCCCCTTTGGTATCGCTATGTTCGCCCTAAGTTGGCAGGGTATGCCCAGACGTGAGTCCCTTGCTCACTTTGCCACTGGATTCAAGATAGCCTGGCTGATGAGGGTTATGAACCCGAAACTGGTCCCAGGATGCTTGTTTCCGGTCCTGGTAAGACATGGATTGGCAGTTCGGGCTGGACTGTGCCCATGAGGCACAGGATCAGAGTGATTTGCATATGTCCATGTCTGAACTGGGCTGGTGGAGTGAGCTAAAGAATGATGATGGATTAAATCCAGATCAGTTGACTGGGGTGAGTGTTTGATTTGCTCAAACGCTCTGTCCATCATCCCCTTTGATATCGCTTTGTTCGCCCTAAGTTGGCAGGGTATGCCCAGACGTGGGTCCCTTGCTCACTTTGCCACTGGATTCAAGATAGCCTGGCTGATGTAGGTTATGAACCCGAAACCAGTCCCAGGATGCTTGTTTCTGGTCCAGGGAAGACATGGCTTGGCAGTTCGGGCTGGACTGTTCCCATGAGGCACAGGGTCAGACTGATTTGCATACTGCCATGTCTGAACTGGGGTGGTGGAGTGAGCTAAAGAATGATGATGGATTAAACCCAGATCAGTTGACTGGGGGTGAGTGTTTGATTTGCTCAAACGCTCCGTCCATCATCCCCTTTGGTATCACTTTGTTCGCCCTAAGTTGGCAGGGTATGCCCAGACGTGGGTCCCTTGCTCACTTTGCCACTGGATTCAAGATACCCTGGCTGATAAGGGTTATGAACCCGAAACCGGTCCCAGGATGCTTGTTTCCGGTCCCAGGATGCTTGTTTCCGGTCCACGGAAGACATGGCTTGGCAGTTCGGGCTGGACTGTTCCCATGAGGCACAGGGTCAGACTGATTTGCATATGGCCATGTCTGAACTGGGGTGGTGGAGTGAGCTAAAGAATGATGATGGATTAAACCCAGATCACTTGACTGGGGGTCTGTGTTTGATTTGCTCAAACGCTCCGTCCATCATCCCCTTTGGTATCGCTTTGTTCGCCCTAAGTCGGCTGGGAATGCCCAGACGTGGGTCCCTTGCTCACTTTGCCACTGGATTCAATATAGCCTGGCTGATGAGGGTTATGGACCCGAAACCGGTCCCAGGATGCTTGTTTCCGGTCCAGGGAAGACATGGCTTGGCAGTTCGGGCTGGACTGTTCCCATGAGGCACAGGGTCAGACTGATTTGCATATGACCTTGTCTGAACTGGGGTGGTGGAATGAGCTAAAGAATGATGATGGATTAAACCCAGATCAGTTGACTGGGGGTGAGTGTTTTATTTGTTCAAACGCTCCGTCTATCATCCCCTTTGGTATCGCTTTGTTCGCCCTAAATTGGCAGGGTATGCCCAGATGTGGGTCGCTTGCTCACTTTGCCACTTGATTCAAGATAGCCAGGCTGATGAGAGTTATGAACCCAAAACCGGTCCCAGGATGCTTGTTTCCGGTCCGGGGAAGACATGGATTGGCAGTTCGGGCTGTACTGTTCCCATGAGGTATAGGGTCGGACTGATTTGCATATGGCCATGTCTGAACTGGGGTGGTGGAGTGAGCTAAAGAATGATGATGGATTAAACCCAGATCAGTTGACTGGGGTTGAGTGTTTGATTTGCTCAAACGCTCCGTCCATCATCCCCTTTGGTATCGCTTTGTTCGCCCTAAGTCGGCAGGGTATGCCCAGACTTGGGTCCCTTGCTCACTTTGCCACTGGATTCAATATAGCCTGGCTGATGAGGGTTATGAACCCGAAACCGGTCCCAGGATGCTTGTTTCCAGTCCAGGGAAGATATGGCTTGGCAGTTCGGGCTGTACTGTTCCCATGAGGCACAGGGTCAGACTGAGTTGCATATGGCCATGTCTGAACTGGGGTGGTAGAGTGAGCTAAAGAATGATGATGGATTAAACCCAGATCAGTTGACTGGGGGTGAGTGTTTGATTTGCTCAAACGCTCTGTCCATCATCCCCTTTGGTATCGCTTTGTTCGCCCTAAGTTGGCAGGGTATGCCCAGACGTGGGTCCCTTGCTCACTTTGCCACTGGATTCAAGATAGCTTGGCTGATGAGGGTTATGAACCCGAAACCGGTCCCAGGATGCTTGTTTCCGGTCCAGGGAAGACATGGATTGGCAGTTCGGGCTGGACTGTGCCCATGAGGCACAGGATCAGAGTGATTTGCATATGTCCATGTCTGAACTGGGCTGGTGGAGTGAGCTAAAGAATGATGATGGATTAAATCCAGATCAGTTGACTGGGGTGAGTGTTTGATTTGCTCAAACGCTCCGTCCATCATCCTCTTTGGTATCGCTTTGTTCGCCCTAAGTTGGCAGGGTATGTCCAGACGTGGGTCCCTTGCTCACTTTGCCACTGGACTCAATATAGCCTGGCTGATGAGGGTTATGATCCCGAAACCGGTCCCAGGATGCCTGTTTCCGGTCCAGGGAAGACATGGATTGGCAGTTCGGGCTGGACTGTTCCTATGAGGCACAGGGTCAGACTGATTTGCATACTGCCATGTCTGAACTCGGGTGGTGGAGTGAGCTAAAGAATGATGATGGATTAAACCCAGATCAGTTGACTGGGGGTGAGTGTT
This sequence comes from Triturus cristatus, assembly GCF_964204655.1. Classification (NCBI taxonomy): domain Eukaryota; kingdom Metazoa; phylum Chordata; class Amphibia; order Caudata; family Salamandridae; genus Triturus; species Triturus cristatus. The sequence goes on from NC_140579.1 coordinate 536,123,649, forward strand.
TGATTTGCTCAAACGCTCCGTCCATCATCCCCTTTGGTATCGCTTTGTTCGCCCTAAGTTGGCAGGGTATGCCTAGATGTGGGTCCCTTGCTCACTTTGCCGCTGGATTCAAGATAGCCTGGCTGATGAGGGTTATGAACCCGAAACCATTCCCAGGATGCTTGTTTTCAGTCCACGGAAAACATGGCTTGGCAGTTTGGGCAGGACTGTTCCCATGAGGCACAGGGTCAGACTGATTTGCATATGGCCATGTCTGAACTGGGGTGGTGGAGTGAGCTAAATAATGATGACGGATTAAACCCAGATCAGTTGACTGGGGGTGAGTGTTTGATTTGCTCAAACGCTCTGTCAATCATCCTCTTTGGTATCGCTTTGTTCGCCCTAAGTCGGCAGGGTATGTCCAGACGTGGGTCCCTTGCTCACTTTGCCACTGGACTCAATATAGCCTGGCTAATGAGGGTTATGATCCCAAAACCGGTCCCAGGATGCCTGTTTCCGGTCCAGGGAAGACATGGCTTGGCAGTTCGGGCTGGACTGTTCCCATGAGGCACAGGGTCAGACTGATTTGCATATGGCCATGTCTGAACTGGGGTGGTGGAGTGAGCTAAAGAATGATGATGGATTAAACCCAGATCAGTTGACTGAATGTGAGTTTTTGATTTGCTCAAACGCTCCGTCCATCATCCCCTTTGGTATCGCTATGTGCGCCCTAAGTTGGCAGGGTATGCCCAGACGTGAGTCCCTTGCTCACTTTGCCACTGGATTCAAGATAGCCTGGCTGATGAGGGTTATGAACCCGAAACTGGTCCCAGGATGCTTGTTTCCGGTCCAGGTAAGACATGGATTGGCAGTTCGGGCTGGACTGTGCCCATGAGGCACAGGATCAGAGTGATTTGCATATGTCCATGTCTGAACTGGGCTGGTGGAGTGAGCTAAAGAATGATGATGGATTAAATCCAGATCAGTTGACTGGGGTGAGTGTTTGATTTGCTCAAACGCTCTGTCCATCATCCCCTTTGATATCGCTTTGTTCGCCCTAAGTTGGCAGGGTATGCCCAGACGTGGGTCCCTTGCTCACTTTGCCACTGGATTCAAGATAGCCTGGCTGATGTAGGTTATGAACCCGAAACCAGTCCCAGGATGCTTGTTTCTGGTCCAGGGAAGACATGGCTTGGCAGTTCGGGCTGGACTGTTCCCATGAGGCACAGGGTCAGACTGATTTGCATACTGCCATGTCTGAACTGGGGTGGTGGAGTGAGCTAAAGAATGATGATGGATTAAACCCAGATCAGTTGACTGGGGGTGAGTGTTTGATTTGCTCAAACGCTCCGTCCATCATCCCCTTTGGTATCACTTTGTTCGCCCTAAGTTGGCAGGGTATGCCCAGACGTGGGTCCCTTGCTCACTTTGCCACTGGATTCAAGATACCCTGGCTGATAAGGGTTATGAACCCGAAACCGGTCCCAGGATGCTTGTTTCCGGTCCCAGGATGCTTGTTTCCGGTCCACGGAAGACATGGCTTGGCAGTTCGGGCTGGACTGTTCCCATGAGGCACAGGGTCAGACTGATTTGCATATGGCCATGTCTGAACTGGGGTGGTGGAGTGAGCTAAAGAATGATGATGGATTAAACCCAGATCACTTGACTGGGGGTCTGTGTTTGATTTGCTCAAACGCTCCGTCCATCATCCCCTTTGGTATCGCTTTGTTCGCCCTAAGTCGGCTGGGAATGCCCAGACGTGGGTCCCTTGCTCACTTTGCCACTGGATTCAATATAGCCTGGCTGATGAGGGTTATGGACCCGAAACCGGTCCCAGGATGCTTGTTTCCGGTCCAGGGAAGACATGGCTTGGCAGTTCGGGCTGGACTGTTCCCATGAGGCACAGGGTCAGACTGATTTGCATATGACCTTGTCTGAACTGGGGTGGTGGAATGAGCTAAAGAATGATGATGGATTAAACCCAGATCAGTTGACTGGGGGTGAGTGTTTTATTTGTTCAAACGCTCCGTCTATCATCCCCTTTGGTATCGCTTTGTTCGCCCTAAATTGGCAGGGTATGCCCAGATGTGGGTCGCTTGCTCACTTTGCCACTTGATTCAAGATAGCCAGGCTGATGAGAGTTATGAACCCAAAACCGGTCCCAGGATGCTTGTTTCCGGTCCGGGGAAGACATGGATTGGCAGTTCGGGCTGTACTGTTCCCATGAGGTATAGGGTCGGACTGATTTGCATATGGCCATGTCTGAACTGGGGTGGTGGAGTGAGCTAAAGAATGATGATGGATTAAACCCAGATCAGTTGACTGGGGTTGAGTGTTTGATTTGCTCAAACGCTCCGTCCATCATCCCCTTTGGTATCGCTTTGTTCGCCCTAAGTCGGCAGGGTATGCCCAGACTTGGGTCCCTTGCTCACTTTGCCACTGGATTCAATATAGCCTGGCTGATGAGGGTTATGAACCCGAAACCGGTCCCAGGATGCTTGTTTCCAGTCCAGGGAAGATATGGCTTGGCAGTTCGGGCTGTACTGTTCCCATGAGGCACAGGGTCAGACTGAGTTGCATATGGCCATGTCTGAACTGGGGTGGTAGAGTGAGCTAAAGAATGATGATGGATTAAACCCAGATCAGTTGACTGGGGGTGAGTGTTTGATTTGCTCAAACGCTCTGTCCATCATCCCCTTTGGTATCGCTTTGTTCGCCCTAAGTTGGCAGGGTATGCCCAGACGTGGGTCCCTTGCTCACTTTGCCACTGGATTCAAGATAGCTTGGCTGATGAGGGTTATGAACCCGAAACCGGTCCCAGGATGCTTGTTTCCGGTCCAGGGAAGACATGGATTGGCAGTTCGGGCTGGACTGTGCCCATGAGGCACAGGATCAGAGTGATTTGCATATGTCCATGTCTGAACTGGGCTGGTGGAGTGAGCTAAAGAATGATGATGGATTAAATCCAGATCAGTTGACTGGGGTGAGTGTTTGATTTGCTCAAACGCTCCGTCCATCATCCTCTTTGGTATCGCTTTGTTCGCCCTAAGTTGGCAGGGTATGTCCAGACGTGGGTCCCTTGCTCACTTTGCCACTGGACTCAATATAGCCTGGCTGATGAGGGTTATGATCCCGAAACCGGTCCCAGGATGCCTGTTTCCGGTCCAGGGAAGACATGGATTGGCAGTTCGGGCTGGACTGTTCCCATGAGGCACAGGGTCAGACTGATTTGCATATGGCCATGTCTGAACTGGGGTGGTGGAGTGAGCTAAAGAATGATGATGGATTAAACCCAGATCTGTTGAAAGGGGGTGAGTGTTTGATTTGCTCAAACGCTCCGTCCATCATCCCCTTTGGTATCGCTTTTTTCGCCCTAAGTTGGCAGGGTATGCCCAGATGTGGGTCCCTTGCTCACTTTGCTACTGGATACAAGATAGCCTGGTTGATGAGGGTTATGAACCCGAAACCGGTCCCAGGATGCTTGTTTCCGGTCCAGGGAAGACATGGATTGGCAGTTCGGGCTGGACTGTTCCTATGAGGCACAGGGTCAGACTGATTTGCATACTGCCATGTCTGAACTCGGGTGGTGGAGTGAGCTAAAGAATGATGATGGATTAAACCCAGATCAGTTGACTGGGGGTGAGTGTTTGATTTGCTCAAACGCTCCGTCCATCATCCCCTTTGGTATCACTTTGTTCGCCCTAAGTTGGCAGGGTATGCCCAGACGTGGGTCCCTTGCTCACTTTGCCACTGGATTCAAGATAGCTTGGCTGATGAGGGTTATGAACCCAAAACCGGTCCCAGGATGCTTGTTTCCGGTCCGGGGAAGACATGGATTGGCAGTTCGGGCTGTACTGTTCCCATGAGGTATAGGGTCGGACTGATTTGCATATGGCCATGTCTGAACTGGGGTGGTGGAGTGAGCTAAAGAATGATGATGGATTAAACCCAGATCAGTTGACTGGGGTTGAGTGTTTGATTTGCTCAAACGCTCCGTCCATCATCCCCTTTGGTATCGCTTTGTTCGCCCTAAGTCGGCAGGGTATGCCCAGACTTGGGTCCCTTGCTCACTTTGCCACTGGATTCAATATAGCCTGGCTGATGAGGGTTATGAACCCGAAACCGGTCCCAGGATGCTTGTTTCCAGTCCAGGGAAGATATGGCTTGGCAGTTCGGGCTGTACTGTTCCCATGAGGCACAGGGTCAGACTGAGTTGCATATGGCCATGTCTGAACTGGGGTGGTGGAGTGAGCTAAAGAATGATGATGGATTAAACCCAGATCAGTTGACTGGGGGTGAGTGTTTGATTTGCTCAAACGCTCTGTCCATCATCCCCTTTGGTATCGCTTTGTTCGCCCTAAGTTGGCAGGGTATGCCCAGACGTGGGTCCCTTGCTCACTTTGCCACTGGATTCAAGATAGCTTGGCTGATGAGGGTTATGAACCCGAAACCGGTCCCAGGATGCTTGTTTCCGGTCCAGGGAAGACATGGATTGGCAGTTCGGGCTGGACTCTGCCCATGAGGCACAGGATCAGATTGATTTGCATATGTCCATGTCTGAACTGGGCTGGTGGAGTGAGCTAAAGAATGATGATGGATTAAATCCAGATCAGTTGCCTGGGGTGAGTGTTTGATTTGCTCAAACGCTCCGTCCATCATCCTCTTTGGTATCGCTTTGTTCGCCCTAAGTTGGCAGGGTATGTCCAGACGAGGGTCCCTTGCTCACTTTGCCACTGGACTCAATATAGCCTGGCTGATGAGGGTTATGATCCCGAAACCGGTCCCAGGATGCCTGTTTCCGGTCCAGGGAAGACATGGATTGGCAGTTCGGGCTGGACTGTTCCCATGAGGCACAGGGTCAGACTGATTTGCATATGGCCATGTCTGAACTGGGGTGGTGGAGTGAGCTAAAGAATGATGATTGATTAAACCCAGATCAGTTGACTGGGGGTGAGTGTTTGATTTGCTCAAACGCTCCGTCCATCATCCCCTTTGGTATCGCTTTTTTCGCCCTAAGTTGGCAGGGTATGCCCAGATGTGGGTCCCTTGCTCACTTTGCTACTGGATACAAGATAGCCTGGTTGATGAGGGTTATGAACCCGAAACCGGTCCCAGGATGCTTGTTTCCAGTCCAGGGAAGACATGGATTGGCAGTTCGGGCTGTACTGTTCCCATGAGGCACAGGGTCAGACTGATTTGCATACTGCCATGTCTGAACTGGGGTGGTGGAGTGAGCTAAAGAATGATGATGGATTAAACCCAGATCACTTGACTGGGGGTGAGTGTTTGATTTGCTCAAACGCTCCGTCCATCATCCCCTTTGGTATCGCTTTGTTCGCCCTAAGTCCGCTGGGAATGCCCAGACGTGGGTCCCTTGCTCACTTTGCCACTGGATTCAATATAGCCTGGCTGATGAGGGTTATGAACCCGAAACCGGTCCCAGGATGCTTGTTTCCGGTCCAGGGAAGACATGGCTTGGCAGTTTGGGCTGGACTGTTCCCATGAGGCACAGGGTCAGACTGATTTGCATATGACCTTGTCTGAACTGGGGTGGTGGAGAGAGCTAAAGAATGATGATGGATTAAACCCAGATCAGTTGACTGGGGGTGAGTGTTTTATTTGTTCAAACGCTCCGTCCATCATCCCCTTTGGTATCGCTTTGTTCGCCCTAAATTGGCAGGGTATGCCCAGCTGTGGGTCGCTTGCTCACTTTGCCACTAGATTCAAGATAGCCAGGCTGATGAGAGTTATGAACCCAAAACCGGTCCCAGGATGCTTGTTTCCGGTCCGGGGAAGACATGGATTGGCAGTTCGGGCTCTACTGTTCCCATGAGGCATAGGGTCGGACTGATTTGCATATGGCAATGTCTGAACTGGGGTGGTGGAGTGAGCTAAAGAATGAAGATGGATTAAACCCAGATCAGTTGATTGGGGGTGAGTGTTTGATTTGCTCAAACGCTCCGTCCATCATCCCCTTTGGTATTGCTTTGTTCGCCCTACGTTGGCAGGGTATGCCCAGACTTGGGTCCCTTGCTCACTTTGCCACTGGATTCAATATAGCCTGGCTGATGAGGGTTATGAACCCGAAACCGGTCCCAGGATGCTTGTTTCCGGTCCAGGGAAGACATGGATTGGCAGTTCGGGCTGGACTGTGCCCATGAGGCACAGGATCAGAGTGATTTGCATATGTCCATGTCTGAACTGGGCTGGTGGAGTGAGCTAAAGAATGATGATGGATTAAATCCAGATCAGTGGACTGGGGGTGAGTGTTTGATTTGCTCAAACGCTCCGTCCATCATCACCTTTGGTATCGCTTTGTTCGCCCTAAGTTGGCAGGGTATGCCCAGACATGGTCCCTTGCTCACTTTGCCACTGGATTCAAGATAGACTGATTGATGAGGGTTATGAACCCAAAACCGGTCCCAGGATGCTTGTTTCCGGTCCAGGGAAGACATGGATTGGCAGTTCGGGTTGGACTGTTCCCATGAGGCACAGGGTCAGACTGATTTGCATATGGCCATGTCTGAACTGGGGTGGTGGAGTGAGCTAAAGAATGATGATGGATTAAACCCAGATCAGTTGACTGTGGGTGAGTGTTTGATTTCCTCAAACGCTCCGTCCATCATCCCCTTTGGTATCGCTTTGTTCGCCCTAAGTTGGCAGGGTATGCCCAGACGTGGGTCCCTTGCTCACTTTGCCACTGGATTCAAGATAGCCTGGCTGATGAGGGTTATGAACCCGAAACCGACCAGTCCCAGGATGCTTGTTTCCGGTCCGGGGAAGACATGGATTGGCAGTTCGGGCTGTACTGTTCCCATGAGGTATAGGGTCGGACTGATTTGCATATGTCTGTGTCTGAACTGGGGTGGTGGAGTGAGCTAAAGAATGATGATGGATTAAACCCAGATCAGTTGATTGGGGGTGAGTGTTTGATTTGCTCAAACGCTCCGTCCATCATCCCCTTTGGTATTGCTTTGTTCGCCCTAAGTTGGCAGGGTATGCCCAGACGTGGGTCCCTTGCTCACTTTGCCACTGGATTCAAGATAGCCTGGCTGATGAGGGTTATGAACCCGAAACCGGTCCCAGAATGCTTGTTTTCGGTCCAGGGAAGACATGGATTGGTAGTTCGGACTGGACTGTTCCCATGAGGCACAGGGTCAGACTTATTTGCATATGACCTTGTCTGAACTGGGGTGGTGGAGTGAGCTAAAGAATGATGATGATTAAACCCAGATCAGTTGACTGGGGGTGAGTGTTTTATTTGTTCAAACGCTCCATCCATCATCCCCTTTGGTATCGCTTGGTTCGCCCTAAATTGGCAGGGTATGCCCAGATGTGGGTTGCTTGCTCACTTTGCCACTGGATTCAAGATAGCCAGGCTGATGAGAGTTATGAACCCAAAACCGGTCCCAGGATGCTTGTTTCCGGTCCGGGGAAGACATGGATTGGCAGTTCGGGCTCTACTGTTCCCATGAGGCATAGGGTCGGACTGATTTGCATATGGCAATGTCTGAACTGGGGTGGTGGAGTGAGCTAAAGAATGAAGATGGATTAAACCCAGATCAGTTGATTGGGGGTGAGTGTTTGATTTGCTCAAACGCTCCGTCCATCATCCCCTTTGGTATTGCTTTGTTCGCCCTAAGTTGGCAGGGTATGCCCAGACGTGGGTCCCTTGCTCACTTTGCCACTGGATTCAATATAGCCTGGCTGATGAGGGTTATGAACCCGAAACCGGTCCCAGGATGCTTGTTTCCGGTCCAGGGAAGACATGGATTGGCAGTTCGGGCTGGACTCTGCCCATGAGGCACAGGATCAGATTGATTTGCATATGTCCATGTCTGAACTGGGCTGGTGGAGTGAGCTAAAGAATGATGATGGATTAAATCCAGATCAGTTGCCTGGGGTGAGTGTTTGATTTGCTCAAACGCTCCGTCCATCATCCTCTTTGGTATCGCTTTGTTCGCCCTAAGTTGGCAGGGTATGTCCAGACGAGGGTCCCTTGCTCACTTTGCCACTGGACTCAATATAGCCTGGCTGATGAGGGTTATGATCCCGAAACCGGTCCCAGGATGCCTGTTTCCGGTCCAGGGAAGACATGGATTGGCAGTTCGGGCTGGACTGTTCCCATGAGGCACAGGGTCAGACTGATTTGCATATGGCCATGTCTGAACTGGGGTGGTGGAGTGAGCTAAAGAATGATGATGGATTAAACCCAGATCAGTTGACTGGGGGTGAGTGTTTGATTTGCTCAAACGCTCCGTCCATCATCCCCTTTGGTATCGCTTTTTTCGCCCTAAGTTGGCAGGGTATGCCCAGATGTGGGTCCCTTGCTCACTTTGCTACTGGATACAAGATAGCCTGGTTGATGAGGGTTATGAACCCGAAACCGGTCCCAGGATGCTTGTTTCCAGTCCAGGGAAGACATGGATTGGCAGTTCGGGCTGTACTGTTCCCATGAGGCACAGGGTCAGACTGATTTGCATACTGCCATGTCTGAACTGGGGTGGTGGAGTGAGCTAAAGAATGATGATGGATTAAACCCAGATCACTTGACTGGGGGTGAGTGTTTGATTTGCTCAAACGCTCCGTCCATCATCCCCTTTGGTTTCGCTTTGTTCGCCCTAAGTCCGCTGGGAATGCCCAGACGTGGGTCCCTTGCTCACTTTGCCACTGGATTCAATATAGCCTGGCTGATGAGGGTTATGAACCCGAAACCGGTCCCAGGATGCTTGTTTCCGGTCCAGGGAAGACATGGCTTGGCAGTTTGGGCTGGACTGTTCCCATGAGGCACAGGGTCAGACTGATTTGCATATGACCTTGTCTGAACTGGGGTGGTGGAGAGAGCTAAAGAATGATGATGGATTAAACCCAGATCAGTTGACTGGGGGTGAGTGTTTTATTTGTTCAAACGCTCCGTCCATCATCCCCTTTGGTATCGCTTTGTTCGCCCTAAATTGGCAGGGTATGCCCAGCTGTGGGTCGCTTGCTCACTTTGCCACTGGATTCAAGATAGCCAGGCTGATGAGAGTTATGAACCCAAAACCGGTCCCAGGATGCTTGTTTCCGGTCCGGGGAAGACATGGATTGGCAGTTCGGGCTCTACTGTTCCCATGAGGCATAGGGTCGGACTGATTTGCATATGGCAATGTCTGAACTGGGGTGGTGGAGTGAGCTAAAGAATGAAGATGGATTAAACCCAGATCAGTTGATTGGGGGTGAGTGTTTGATTTGCTCAAACGCTCCGTCCATCATCCCCTTTGGTATTGCTTTGTTCGCCCTACGTTGGCAGGGTATGCCCAGACGTGGGTCCCTTGCTCACTTTGCCACTGGATTCAATATAGCCTGGCTGATGAGGGTTATGAACCCGAAACCGGTCCCAGGATGCTTGTTTCCGGTCCAGGGAAGACATGGATTGGCAGTTCGGGCTGGACTGTGCCCATGAGGCACAGGATCAGAGTGATTTGCATATGTCCATGTCTGAACTGGGCTGGTGGAGTGAGCTAAAGAATGATGATGGATTAAATCCAGATCAGTGGACTGGGGGTGAGTGTTTGATTTGCTCAAACGCTCCGTCCATCATCACCTTTGGTATCGCTTTGTTCGCCCTAAGTTGGCAGGGTATGCCCAGACATGGTCCCTTGCTCACTTTGCCACTGGATTCAAGATAGACTGATTGATGAGGGTTATGAACCCAAAACCGGTCCCAGGATGCTTGTTTCCGGTCCAGGGAAGACATGGATTGGCAGTTCGGGTTGGACTGTTCCCATGAGGCACAGGGTCAGACTGATTTGCATATGGCCATGTCTGAACTGGGGTGGTGGAGTGAGCTAAAGAATGATGATGGATTAAACCCAGATCAGTTGACTGTGGGTGAGTGTTTGATTTCCTCAAACGCTCCGTCCATCATCCCCTTTGGTATCGCTTTGTTCGCCCTAAGTTGGCAGGGTATGCCCAGACGTGGGTCCCTTGCTCACTTTGCCACTGGATTCAAGATAGCCTGGCTGATGAGGGTTATGAACCCGAAACCGACCAGTCCCAGGATGCTTGTTTCCGGTCCGGGGAAGACATGGATTGGCAGTTCGGGCTGTACTGTTCCCATGAGGTATAGGGTCGGACTGATTTGCATATGTCTGTGTCTGAACTGGGGTGGTGGAGTGAGCTAAAGAATGATGATGGATTAAACCCAGATCAGTTGATTGGGGGTGAGTGTTTGATTTGCTCAAACGCTCCGTCCATCATCCCCTTTGGTATTGCTTTGTTCGCCCTAAGTTGGCAGGGTATGCCCAGACGTGGGTCCCTTGCTCACTTTGCCACTGGATTCAAGATAGCCTGGCTGATGAGGGTTATGAACCCGAAACCGGTCCCAGAATGCTTGTTTTCGGTCCAGGGAAGACATGGATTGGTAGTTCGGACTGGACTGTTCCCATGAGGCACAGGGTCAGACTTATTTGCATATGACCTTGTCTGAACTGGGGTGGTGGAGTGAGCTAAAGAATGATGATGATTAAACCCAGATCAGTTGACTGGGGGTGAGTGTTTTATTTGTTCAAACGCTCCATCCATCATCCCCTTTGGTATCGCTTGGTTCGCCCTAAATTGGCAGGGTATGCCCAGATGTGGGTTGCTTGCTCACTTTGCCACTGGATTCAAGATAGCCAGGCTGATGAGAGTTATGAACCCAAAACCGGTCCCAGGATGCTTGTTTCCGGTCCGGGGAAGACATGGATTGGCAGTTCGGGCTCTACTGTTCCCATGAGGCATAGGGTCGGACTGATTTGCATATGGCAATGTCTGAACTGGGGTGGTGGAGTGAGCTAAAGAATGAAGATGGATTAAACCCAGATCAGTTGATTGGGGGTGAGTGTTTGATTTGCTCAAACGCTCCGTCCATCATCCCCTTTGGTATTGCTTTGTTCGCCCTAAGTTAGCAGGGTATGCCCAGACGTGGGTCCCTTGCTCACTTTGCCACTGGATTCAATATAGCCTGGCTGATGAGGGTTATGAACCCGAAACCGGTCCCAGGATGCTTGTTTCCGGTCCAGGGAAGACATGGATTGGCAGTTCGGGCTGGACTGTGCCCATGAGGCACAGGATCAGAGTGATTTGCATATGTCCATGTCTGAACTGGGCTGGTGGAGTGAGCTAAAGAATGATGATGGATTAAATCCAGATCAGTGGACTGGGGGTGAGTGCTTGATTTGCTCAAACGCTCCGTCCATCATCCCCTTTGATATCGCTTTGTTTGCCCTAAGTTGGCAGGGTATGCCCAGATGTGTGTCCCTTGCTCACTTTGCCACTTTATTCAAGATAACCTGGCTGATGTGGGTTATGAACCCGAAACCGGTCCCAGGATGCTTGTTTCCGGTCCAAGGAAGACATGGCTTGACAGTTCGGGCTGGACTGTTCCCATGAGGCACAGGGTCAGACTGATTTGCATACTGCCATGTCTGAACTGGGGTGGTGGAGTGAGCTAGAGAATGATGATGGATTAAACCCAGATCAGTTGACTGGGGGTGAGTGTTTGATTTGCTCAAACGCTCCGTCCATCATCACCTTTGGTATCGCTTTGTTCGCCCTAAGTTGGCAGGGTATGCCCAGACGTGGTCCCTTGCTCACTTTGCCACTGGATTCAAGATAGACTGATTGATGAGGGTTATGAACCAGAAACCGGTCCCAGGATGCTTGTTTCCGGTCCAGGGAAGACATGGATTGGCAGTTCGGGTTGGACTGTTCCCATGAGGCACAGGGTCAGACTGATTTGCATATGGCCATGTCTGAACTGGGGTGGTGGAGTGAGCTAAAGAATGATGATGGTTTAAACCCAGATCAGTTGACTGGGGGTGAGTGTTTGATTTGCTCAAACGCTCCGTCCATCATCCCCTTTGGTATCACTTTGTTCACCCTAATTTGGCAGGGTATGCCCAGACGTGGGTCCCTTGCTCACTTTGCCACTGGATTCAAGATACCCTGACTGATGAGGGTTATGAACCCGAAAAAGGTCCCAGGATGCTTGTTTCCGGTCCAGGGAAGACATGGCTTGGCAGTTCAGGCTGGACTGTTCCCATGAGGCACAGGGTCAGACTGATTTGCATGTGGCCATGTCTGAACTGGGGTGGTGGAGTGAACTAAAGAATGATGATGGATTAAACCCAGATCACTTGACTGGGGGTGAGTGTTTGATTTGCTCAAACGCTCCGTCCATCATCCCCTTTGGTATCGCTTTGTTCGCCCTAAGTCGGCTGGGAATGCCCAGACGTGGGTACCTTGCTCACTTTGCCACTGGATTCAATATAGCCTGGCTGATGAGGGTTATGAACCCAAAACCGGTCCCAGGATGCTTATTTCCGGTCCAGGGAAGACATGGCTTGGCAGTTCGGGATGGACTGTTCCCATGAGGCACAGGGTCAGACTTATTTGCATATGACCTTGTCTGAACTGGGGTGGTGGAGTGAGCTAAAGAATAATGATGATTAAATCCAGATCAGTTGACTGGGGGTGAGTGTTTTATTTGCTCAAACGCTCCGTCCATCATCCCCTTTGGTATCGCTTTGTTCGCCCTAAATTGGCAGGGTATGCCCAGATGTGGGTCGCTTGCTCACTTTGACACTGGATTCAAGATAGCCAGGCTGATGAGAGTTATGAACCCGAAACCGGTCTCAGGATGCTTGTTTCCGGTGCAGGGAAGACATGGCTTGGCAGTTTGGGCTGGACTGTTCCCATGAGGGACAGGGTCAGACTGATTTGCATATGGCCATGTCTGAACTGGGGTGGTGGAGTGAGCTAAATAATGATGATGGATTAAACTCAGATCAGTTGACTGTGGGTGAGTGTTTGATTTCCTCAAACGCTCCGTCCATCATCCCCTTTGGTATCGCTTTGTTCGCCCTAAGTTGGCAGGGTATGCCCAGACGTGGGTCCCTTGCTCACTTTGCCACTGGATTCAAGATAGCCTGGCTGATGAGGGTTATGAACCCGAAACCGACCAGTCCCAGGATGCTTGTTTCCGGTCCGGGGAAGACATGGATTGGCAGTTCGAGCTGTACTGTTCCCATGAGGTAGAGAGTCGGACTGATTTGCATATGTCTATGTCTGAACTGGGGTGGTGGAGTGAGCTAAAGAATGATGATGGATTAAACCCAGATCAGTTGATTGGGGGTGAGTGTTTGATTTGCTCAAACGCTCCGTCCATCATCCCCTTTGGTATTGCTTTGTTCGCCCTAAGTTGGCAGGGTATGCCCAGACGTGGGTCCCTTGCTCACTTTGCCACTGGATTCAAGATAGCCTGGCTGATGAGGGTTATGAACCCGAAACCGGTCCCAGGATGCTTGTTTCCGGTCCAGGGAAGACATGGATTGGCAGTTCGGGCTGGACTCTGCCCATGAGGCACAGGATCAGAGTGATTTGCATATGTCCATGTCTGAACTGGGCTGGTGGAGTGAGCTAAAGAATGATGATGATTAAACCCAGATCAGTTGACTGGGGGTGAGTGTTTTATTTGCTCAAACGCTCCGTCCATCATCCCCTTTGGTATCGTTTTGTTTGCCCTAAATTGGCAGGGTATGCCCAGACGTGGGTCCCTTGCTCACTCTGCCACTGGATTCAACATAGCCTGGCTGATGAGGGTTATGAACCCAAAACCGGTCCCAGGATGCTTGTTTTTGGTCCAGGGAAGACATGGATTGGTAGTTCGGAATGAACTGTTCCCATGAGGCACAGGGTTAGACTGATTTGCATATGGCCATGTCTGAACTGGGCTGGTGGAGTGAGCAAAAGAATGATGATGCATTAAACCCAGATCAGTTGACTGGGGGTGAGTGTTTGATTTGCTCAAACGCTCCATCCATCACCCCCTTTGGTATTGTGTTGTTCGCCCTAAGTAGGCAGGGTATACCCAGACGTGGGTCCCTTGCTAACTTTGCCACTGGATTCAAGATAGCCTGGCAGATGAGGGTTATGAACCTGAAACCGGTCCCAGGATGCTTGTTTCCGGTCCAGGGAAGACATTGCTTGGCAGTTCGGGCTGGACTGTTTCCATGAGGCACAGGGTCAGACTGATTTGCATATGGCCATGTCTGAACTGGGGTGGTGGAGTGAGCTAAAGAATGATGATTGGTTAAACCCTGATCAGTTGACTGGGGTGAGTGTTTGATTTGCTCAAACGCTCCGTCCATCATCCTCTTTGGTATCGCTTTGTTCGCCCTAAGTTGGCAGGGTATGTCCAGACGTGGGTCCCTTGCTCACTTTGCCACTGGACTCAATATAGCCTGGCTGATGAGGGTTATGATCCCGAAACCGGTCCCAGGATGCCTGTTTCCGTTCCAGGGAAGACATGGATTGGCAGTTCGGGCTGGACTGTTCCCATGAGGCACAGGGTCAGACTGATTTGCATATGGCCATGTCTGAACTGGGGTGGTGGAGTGAGCTAAAGAATGATGATGGATTAAACCCAGATCAGTTGACTGGGGGTGAGTGTTTGATTTGCTCAAACGCTCCGTCCATCATCCCCTTTGGTATCGCTTTTTTCGCCCTAAGTTGGCAGGGTATGCCCAGATGTGGGTCCCTTGCTCACTTTGCTACTGGATACAAGATAGCCTGGCTGATGAGGGTTATGAACCCGAAACCGGTCCCAGGATGCTTGTTTCCGGTCCAGGGAAGACATGGTTTGGCAGTTCGGACTGGACTGTTCCCATGAGGCACAGGGTCAGACTGATTTGCATACTGCCATGTCTGAACTGGGGTGGTGGAGTGAGCTAAAGAATGATGATGGATTAAACCCAGATCAGTTGACTGGGGGTGAGTGTTTGATTTGCTCAAACGCTCCGTCCATCATCCCCTTTGGTATCACTTTGTTCGCCCTAAGTTGGCAGGGTATGCCCAGACGTGGGTCCCTTGCTCACTTTGCCACTGGATTCAAGATACCCTGGCTGATAAGGGTTATGAACCCGAAACCGGTCCCAGGATGCTTGTTTCCGGTCCAGGGAAGACATGGCTTGGCAGTTCGGGCTGGACTGTTCCCATGAGGCACAGGGTCAGACTGATTTGCATATGGACATGTCTGAACTGGGGTGGTGGAGTGAGCTAAAGAATGATGATGGATTAAACCCAGATCACTTGACTGGGGGTGAGTGTTTGATTTGCTCAAACGCTCCGTCCATCATCCCCTTTGGTATCGCTTTGTTCGCCCTATGTCGGCTGGGAATGCCCAGATGTGGGTCGCTTGCTCACTTTGACACTGGATTCAAGATAGCCAGGCTGATGAGAGTTATGAACCCGAAACCGGTCTCAGGATGCTTGTTTCCGGTGCAGGGAAGACATGGCTTGGCAGTTTGGGCTGGACTGTTCCCATGAGGGACAGGGTCAGACTGATTTGCATATGGCCATGTCTGAACTGGGGTGGTGGAGTGAGCTAAATAATGATGATGGATTAAACTCAGATCAGTTGACTGTGGGTGAGTGTTTGATTTCCTCAAACGCTCCGTCCATCATCCCCTTTGGTATCGCTTTGTTCGCCCTAAGTTGGCAGGGTATGCCCAGACGTGGGTCCCTTGCTCACTTTGCCACTGGATTCAAGATAGCCTGGCTGATGAGGGTTATGAACCCGAAACCGACCAGTCCCAGGATGCTTGTTTCCGGTCCGGGGAAGACATGGATTGGCAGTTCGGGCTGTACTGTTCCCATGAGGTAGAGAGTCGGACTGATTTGCATATGTCTATGTCTGAACTGGGGTGGTGGAGTGAGCTAAAGAATGATGATGGATTAAACCCAGATCAGTTGATTGGGGGTGAGTGTTTGATTTGCTCAAACGCTCCGTCCATCATCCCCTTTGGTATTGCTTTGTTCGCCCTAAGTTGGCAGGGTATGCCCAGACGTGGGTCCCTTGCTCACTTTGCCACTGGATTCAAGATAGCCTGGCTGATGAGGGTTATGAACCCGAAACCGGTCCCAGGATGCTTGTTTCCGGTCCAGGGAAGACATGGATTGGCAGTTCGGGCTGGACTCTGCCCATGAGGCACGGGATCAGAGTGATTTGCATATGTCCATGTCTGAACTGGGCTGGTGGAGTGAGCTAAAGAATGATGATGATTAAACCCAGATCAGTTGACTGGGGGTGAGTGTTTTATTTGCTCAAACGCTCCATCCATCATCCCCTTTGGTATCGTTTTGTTCGCCCTAAATTGGCAGGGTATGCCCAGACGTGGGTCCCTTGCTCACTCTGCCACTGGATTCAACATAGCCTGGCTGATGAGGGTTATGAACCCAAAACCGGTCCCAGGATGCTTGTTTTTGGTCCAGGGAAGACATGGATTGGTAGTTCGGAATGAACTGTTCCCATGAGGCACAGGGTTAGACTGATTTGCATATGGCCATGTCTGAACTGGGCTGGTGGAGTGAGCAAAAGAATGATGATGCATTAAACCCAGATCAGTTGACTGGGGGTGAGTGTTTGATTTGCTCAAACGCTCCATCCATCACCCCCTTTGGTATTGTGTTGTTCGCCCTAAGTAGGCAGGGTATACCCAGACGTGGGTCCCTTGCTAACTTTGCCACTGGATTCAAGATAGCCTGGCAGATGAGGGTTATGAACCTGAAACCGGTCCCAGGATGCTTGTTTCCGGTCCAGGGAAGACATTGCTTGGCAGTTCGGGCTGGACTGTTTCCATGAGGCACAGGGTCAGACTGATTTGCATATGGCCATGTCTGAACTGGGGTGGTGGAGTGAGCTAAAGAATGATGATTGGTTAAACCCTGATCAGTTGACTGGGGTGAGTGTTTGATTTGCTCAAACGCTCCGTCCATCATCCTCTTTGGTATCGCTTTGTTCGCCCTAAGTTGGCAGGGTATGTCCAGACGTGGGTCCCTTGCTCACTTTGCCACTGGACTCAATATAGCCTGGCTGATGAGGGTTATGATCCCGAAACCGGTCCCAGGATGCCTGTTTCCGTTCCAGGGAAGACATGGATTGGCAGTTCGGGCTGGACTGTTCCCATGAGGCACAGGGTCAGACTGATTTGCATATGGCCATGTCTGAACTGGGGTGGTGGAGTGAGCTAAAGAATGATGATGGATTAAACCCAGATCAGTTGACTGGGGGTGAGTGTTTGATTTGCTCAAACGCTCCGTCCATCATCCCCTTTGGTATCGCTTTTTTCGCCCTAAGTTGGCAGGGTATGCCCAGATGTGGGTCCCTTGCTCACTTTGCTACTGGATACAAGATAGCCTGGCTGATGAGGGTTATGAACCCGAAACCGGTCCCAGGATGCTTGTTTCCGGTCCAGGGAAGACATGGTTTGGCAGTTCGGACTGGACTGTTCCCATGAGGCACAGGGTCAGACTGATTTGCATACTGCCATGTCTGAACTGGGGTGGTGGAGTGAGCTAAAGAATGATGATGGATTAAACCCAGATCAGTTGACTGGGGGTGAGTGTTTGATTTGCTCAAACGCTCCGTCCATCATCCCCTTTGGTATCACTTTGTTCGCCCTAAGTTGGCAGGGTATGCCCAGACGTGGGTCCCTTGCTCACTTTGCCACTGGATTCAAGATACCCTGGCTGATAAGGGTTATGAACCCGAAACCGGTCCCAGGATGCTTGTTTCCGGTCCAGGGAAGACATGGCTTGGCAGTTCGGGCTGGACTGTTCCCATGAGGCACAGGGTCAGACTGATTTGCATATGGACATGTCTGAACTGGGGTGGTGGAGTGAGCTAAAGAATGATGATGGATTAAACCCAGATCACTTGACTGGGGGTGAGTGTTTGATTTGCTCAAACGCTCCGTCCATCATCCCCTTTGGTATCGCTTTGTTCGCCCTATGTCGGCTGGGAATGCCCAGACGTGGGTGACTTGCTCACTTTGCCACTGGATTCAATATAGCCTGGCTGATGAGGGTTATGAACCCGAAACCGGTCCCAGGATGCTTGTTTCCGGTCCAGGGAAGACATGGCTTAGCAGTTTGGGCTGGACTGTTCCCATGAGGCACAGGGTCAGACTGATTTGCATATGACCTTGTCTGAACTGGGGTGGTGGAGTGAGCTAAAGAATGATGATGGATTAAACCCAGATCAGTTGACTGGGGGTGAGTGTTTTATTTGTTCAAACGCTCCGTCCATCATCCCCTTTGGTATCGCTTTGTTCGCCCTAAATTGGCAGGGTATGCCCAGATGTGGGTCCCTTGCTCACTTTGCCACTGGATTCAAGATAGCCTGGCTGATGAGGGTTATGAACCCGAAACCGACCAGTTCCAGGATGCTTGTTTCCGGTCCGGGGAAGACATGGATTGGCAGTTCGGGCTGTACTGTTCCCATGAGGTATAGGGTCGGACTGATTTGCATATGTCTATGTCTGAACTGGGGTGGTGGAGTGAGCTAAAGAATGATGATGGATTAAACCCAGATCAGTTGATTGGGGGTGAGTGTTTGATTTGCTCAAACGCTCCGTCCATCATCCCCTTTGGTATTGCTTTGTTCGCCCTAAGTTGGCAGGGTATGCCCAGACGTGGGTCCCTTGCTTACTTTGCCACTGGATTCAAGATAGCCTGGCTGATGAGGGTTATGAACCCGAAACCGGTCCCAGGATGCTTGTTTTCGGTCCAGGGAAGACATGGATTGGTAGTTCGGACTGGACTGTTCCCATGAGGCACAGGGTCAGACTTATTTGCATATGACCTTGTCTGAACTGGGGTGGTGGAGTGAGCTAAAGAATGATGATGATTAAACCCAGATCAGTTGACTGGGGGTGAGTGTTTTATTTGTTCAAACGCTCCGTCCATCATCCCCTTTGGTATCGCTTTGTTCGCCCTAAATTGGCAGGGTATGCCCAGATGTGGGTCGCTTGCTCACTTTGCCACTGGATTCAAGATAGCCAGGTTGATGAGAGTTATGAACCCAAAACCGGTCCCAGGATGCTTGTTTCCGGTCCGGGGAAGACATGGATTGGCAGTTCGGGCTCTACTGTTCCCATGAGGTATAGGGTCGGACTGATTTGCATATGGCAATGTCTGAACTGGGGTGGTGGAGTGAGCTAAAGAATGAAGATGGATTAAACCCAGATCAGTTGATTGGGGGTGAGTGTTTGATTTGCTCAAACGCTCCGTCCATCATCCCCTTTGGTATTGCTTTGTTCGCCCTAAGTTGGCAGGGTATGCCCAGACGTGGGTCCCTTGCTCACTTTGCCACTGGATTCAAGATAGCCTGGCTGATGAGGGTTATGAACCCGAAACCGGTCCCAGGATGCTTGTTTCCGTTCCAGGGAAGACATGGATTGGCAGTTCGGGCTGGACTGTGCCCATGAGGCACAGGATCAGAGTGATTTGCATATGTCCATGTCTGAACTGGGCTGGTGGAGTGAGCTAAAGAATGATGGTGGATTAAATCCAGATCAGTGGACTGGGGGTGAGTGCTTGATTTGCTCAAACGCTCCGTCCATCATCCTCTTTGATATCGCTTTGTTCGCCCTAAGTTGGCAGGGTATGCCCAGACGTGGGTCCCTTGCTCACTTTGCCACTTTATTCAAGATAACCTGGCTGATGTGGGTTATGAACCCGAAACCGGTCCCAGGATGCTTGTTTCCGGTCCAAGGAAGACATGGCTTGACAGTTCGGGCTGGACTGTTCCCATGAGGCACAGGGTCAGACTGATTTGCATACTGCCATGTCTGAACTGGGGTGGTGGAGTGAGCTAGAGAATGATGATGGATTAAACCCAGATCAGTTGACTGGGGGTGAGTGTTTGATTTGCTCAAACGCTCCGTCCATCATCACCTTTGGTATCGCTTTGTTCGCCCTAAGTTGGCAGGGTATGCCCAGACGTGGTCCCTTGCTCACTTTGCCACTGGATTCAAGATAGACTGATTGATGAGGGTTATGAACCCAAAACCGGTCCCAGGATGCTTGTTTCCGGTCCAGGGAAGACATGGATTGTCAGTTCGGGTTGGACTGTTCCCATGAGGCACAGGGTCAGACTGATTTGCATGTGGCCATGTCTGAACTGGGGTGGTGGAGTGAGCTAAAGAATGATGATGGATTAAACCCAGATCACTTGACTGGGGGTGAGTGTTTGATTTGCTCAAACGCTCCGTCCATCATCCCCTTTGGTATCGCTTTGTTCGCCCTAAGTCGGCTGGGAATGCCCAGACGTGGGTACCTTGCTCACTTTGCCACTGGATTCAATATAGCCTGACTGATGAGGGTTATGAACCCAAAACAGGTCCCAGGATGCTTGTTTCCGGTCCAGGGAAGACATGGCTTGGCAGTTCGGGCTGGACTGTTCCCATGAGGCACAGGGTCAGACTTATTTGCATATGACCTTGTCTGAACTGGGGTGGTGGAGTGAGCTAAAGAATAATGATGATTAAATCCAGATCAGTTGACTGGGGGTGAGTGTTTTATTTGCTCAAACGCTCCGTCCATCATCCCCTTTGGTATCGCTTTGTTCGCCCTAAATTGGCAGGGTATGCCCAGATGTGGGTCGCTTGCTCACTTTGCCACTGGATTTAAGATAGCCAGGCTGATGAGAGTTATGAACCCGAAACCGGTCTCAGGATGCTTGTTTCCGGTCCAGGGAAGACATGGCTTGGCAGTTTGGGCTGGACTGTTCCCATGAGGCACAGGGTCAGACTGATTTGCATATGGCCATGTCTGAACTGGGGTGGTGGAGTGAGCTAAATAATGATGATGGATTAAACTCAGATCAGTTGACTGTGGGTGAGTGTTTGATTTCCTCAAACGCTCCGTCCATCATCCCCTTTGGTATCGCTTTGTTCGCCCTAAGTTGGCAGGGTATGCCCAGACGTGGGTCCCTTGCTCACTTTGCCACTGGATTCAAGATAGCCTGGCTGATGAGGGTTATGAACCCGAAACCGACCAGTCCCAGGATGCTTGTTTCCGGTCCGGGGAAGACATGGATTGGCAGTTCGGGCTGTACTGTTCCCATGAGGCACAGGGTCAGACTTATTTGCATATGACCTTGTCTGAACTGGGGTGGTGGAGTGAGCTAAAGAATGATGATGATTAAACCCAGATCAGTTGACTGGGGGTGAGTGTTTTATTTGCTCAAACGCTCCGTCCATCATCCCCTTTGGTATGGCTTTGTTCGCCCTAAATTGGCAGGGTATTCCCAGACGTGGGTCCCTTGCTCACTCTGCCACTGGATTCAACATAGCCTGGCTGATGAGGGTTATGAACCCAAAACCGGTCCCAGGATGCTTGTTTTCGGTCCAGGGAAGACATGGATTGGTAGTTCGGAATGAACTGTTCCCATGAGGCACCGGGTTAGACTGATTTGCATATGGCCATGTCTGAACTGGGCTGGTGGAGTGAGCAAAAGAATGATGATGCATTAAACCCAGATCAGTTGACTGGGGGTGAGTGTTTGATTTGCTCAAACGCTCCATCCATCACCCCCTTTGGTATTGTGTTGTTCGCCCTAAGTTGGCAGGGCATGCCCAGACGTGGGTCCCTTGCTCACTTTGCCACTGGATTCAAGATAGCCTGGCTGATGAGGGTTATGAACCCAAAACCGGTCCCAGGATGCTTGTTTTCGGTCCACGTAAAACATGGCTTGGCAGTTCGGGCTGGACTGTTCCCATGAGGCACAGGGTCAGACTGATTTGCATATGGGCATGTCTGAACTGGGGTGGTGGAGTGAGCTAAAGAATGATGATGGATTAAACCCAGATCAGTTGACTGGGGGTGAGTGTTTGATTTGCTCAAACGCTCCGTCCATCATCCCCTTTGGTATCGCTTTGTTCGCCCTAAGTTGGCAGGGAATGCCCAGACGTGGGTGACTTGCTCACTTTGCCACTGGATTCAATATAGCCTGGCTGATGAGGGTTATGAACCCGAAACCGGTCCCAGGATGCTTGTTTCCGGTCCAGGGAAGACATGGCTTAGCAGTTTGGGCTGGACTGTTCCCATGAGGCACAGGGTCAGACTGATTTGCATATGACCTTGTCTGAACTGGGGTGGTGGAGTGAGCTAAAGAATGATGATGGATTAAACCCAGATCAGTTGACTGGGGGTGAGTGTTTTATTTGTTCAAACGCTCCGTCCATCATCCCCTTTGGTATCGCTTTGTTCGCCCTAAATTGGCAGGGTATGCCCAGATGTGGGTCCCTTGCTCACTTTGCCACTGGATTCAAGATAGCCTGGCTGATGAGGGTTATGAACCCGAAACCGACCAGTTCCAGGATGCTTGTTTCCGGTCCGGGGAAGACATGGATTGGCAGTTCGGGCTGTACTGTTCCCATGAGGTATAGGGTCGGACTGATTTGCATATGTCTATGTCTGAACTGGGGTGGTGGAGTGAGCTAAAGAATGATGATGGATTAAACCCAGATCAGTTGATTGGGGGTGAGTGTTTGATTTGCTCAAACGCTCCGTCCATCATCCCCTTTGGTATTGCTTTGTTCGCCCTAAGTTGGCAGGGTATGCCCAGACGTGGGTCCCTTGCTTACTTTGCCACTGGATTCAAGATAGCCTGGCTGATGAGGGTTATGAACCCGAAACCGGTCCCAGGATGCTTGTTTTCGGTCCAGGGAAGACATGGATTGGTAGTTCGGACTGGACTGTTCCCATGAGGCACAGGGTCAGACTTATTTGCATATGACCTTGTCTGAACTGGGGTGGTGGAGTGAGCTAAAGAATGATGATGATTAAACCCAGATCAGTTGACTGGGGGTGAGTGTTTTATTTGTTCAAACGCTCCGTCCATCATCCCCTTTGGTATCGCTTTGTTCGCCCTAAATTGGCAGGGTATGCCCAGATGTGGGTCGCTTGCTCACTTTGCCACTGGATTCAAGATAGCCAGGTTGATGAGAGTTATGAACCCAAAACCGGTCCCAGGATGCTTGTTTCCGGTCCGGGGAAGACATGGATTGGCAGTTCGGGCTCTACTGTTCCCATGAGGTATAGGGTCGGACTGATTTGCATATGGCAATGTCTGAACTGGGGTGGTGGAGTGAGCTAAAGAATGAAGATGGATTAAACCCAGATCAGTTGATTGGGGGTGAGTGTTTGATTTGCTCAAACGCTCCGTCCATCATCCCCTTTGGTATTGCTTTGTTCGCCCTAAGTTGGCAGGGTATGCCCAGACGTGGGTCCCTTGCTCACTTTGCCACTGGATTCAAGATAGCCTGGCTGATGAGGGTTATGAACCCGAAACCGGTCCCAGGATGCTTGTTTCCGTTCCAGGGAAGACATGGATTGGCAGTTCGGGCTGGACTGTGCCCATGAGGCACAGGATCAGAGTGATTTGCATATGTCCATGTCTGAACTGGGCTGGTGGAGTGAGCTAAAGAATGATGGTGGATTAAATCCAGATCAGTGGACTGGGGGTGAGTGCTTGATTTGCTCAAACGCTCCGTCCATCATCCTCTTTGATATCGCTTTGTTCGCCCTAAGTTGGCAGGGTATGCCCAGACGTGGGTCCCTTGCTCACTTTGCCACTTTATTCAAGATAACCTGGCTGATGTGGGTTATGAACCCGAAACCGGTCCCAGGATGCTTGTTTCCGGTCCAAGGAAGACATGGCTTGACAGTTCGGGCTGGACTGTTCCCATGAGGCACAGGGTCAGACTGATTTGCATACTGCCATGTCTGAACTGGGGTGGTGGAGTGAGCTAGAGAATGATGATGGATTAAACCCAGATCAGTTGACTGGGGGTGAGTGTTTGATTTGCTCAAACGCTCCGTCCATCATCACCTTTGGTATCGCTTTGTTCGCCCTAAGTTGGCAGGGTATGCCCAGACGTGGTCCCTTGCTCACTTTGCCACTGGATTCAAGATAGACTGATTGATGAGGGTTATGAACCCAAAACCGGTCCCAGGATGCTTGTTTCCGGTCCAGGGAAGACATGGATTGTCAGTTCGGGTTGGACTGTTCCCATGAGGCACAGGGTCAGACTGATTTGCATATGGCCATGTCTGAACTGGGATGGTGGAGTGAGCTAAAGAATGATGATGGATTAAACCCAGATCAGTTGACTGGGGGTGAGTGTTTGATTTGCTCAAACGCTCCGTCCATCATCCCCTTTGGTATCAATTTGTTCGCCCTAAGTTGGCAGGGTATGCCCAGACGAGGGTCCCTTGCTCACTTTGCCACTGGATTCAAGATACCCTGACTGATGAGGGTTATGAACCCGAAAAAGGTCCCAGGATGCTTGTTTCCGGTCCAGGGAAGACATGGCTTGGCAGTTCGGGCTGGACTGTTCCCATGAGGCACAGGGTCAGACTGATTTGCATGTGGCCATGTCTGAACTGGGGTGGTGGAGTGAGCTAAAGAATGATGATGGATTAAACCCAGATCACTTGACTGGGGGTGAGTGTTTGATTTGCTCAAACGCTCCGTCCATCATCCCCTTTGGTATCGCTTTGTTCGCCCTAAGTCGGCTGGGAATGCCCAGACGTGGGTACCTTGCTCACTTTGCCACTGGATTCAATATAGCCTGACTGATGAGGGTTATGAACCCAAAACAGGTCCCAGGATGCTTGTTTCCGGTCCAGGGAAGACATGGCTTGGCAGTTCGGGCTGGACTGTTCCCATGAGGCACAGGGTCAGACTTATTTGCATATGACCTTGTCTGAACTGGGGTGGTGGAGTGAGCTAAAGAATAATGATGATTAAATCCAGATCAGTTGACTGGGGGTGAGTGTTTTATTTGCTCAAACGCTCCGTCCATCATCCCCTTTGGTATCGCTTTGTTCGCCCTAAATTGGCAGGGTATGCCCAGATGTGGGTCGCTTGCTCACTTTGCCACTGGATTTAAGATAGCCAGGCTGATGAGAGTTATGAACCCGAAACCGGTCTCAGGATGCTTGTTTCCGGTCCAGGGAAGACATGGCTTGGCAGTTTGGGCTGGACTGTTCCCATGAGGCACAGGGTCAGACTGATTTGCATATGGCCATGTCTGAACTGGGGTGGTGGAGTGAGCTAAATAATGATGATGGATTAAACTCAGATCAGTTGACTGTGGGTGAGTGTTTGATTTCCTCAAACGCTCCGTCCATCATCCCCTTTGGTATCGCTTTGTTCGCCCTAAGTTGGCAGGGTATGCCCAGACGTGGGTCCCTTGCTCACTTTGCCACTGGATTCAAGATAGCCTGGCTGATGAGGGTTATGAACCCGAAACCGACCAGTCCCAGGATGCTTGTTTCCGGTCCGGGGAAGACATGGATTGGCAGTTCGGGCTGTACTGTTCCCATGAGGCACAGGGTCAGACTTATTTGCATATGACCTTGTCTGAACTGGGGTGGTGGAGTGAGCTAAAGAATGATGATGATTAAACCCAGATCAGTTGACTGGGGGTGAGTGTTTTATTTGCTCAAACGCTCCGTCCATCATCCCCTTTGGTATGGCTTTGTTCGCCCTAAATTGGCAGGGTATTCCCAGACGTGGGTCCCTTGCTCACTCTGCCACTGGATTCAACATAGCCTGGCTGATGAGGGTTATGAAACCAAAACCGGTCCCAGGATGCTTGTTTTCGGTCCAGGGAAGACATGGATTGGTAGTTCGGAATGAACTGTTCCCATGAGGCACCGGGTTAGACTGATTTGCATATGGCCATGTCTGAACTGGGCTGGTGGAGTGAGCAAAAGAATGATGATGCATTAAACCCAGATCAGTTGACTGGGGGTGAGTGTTTGATTTGCTCAAACGCTCCATCCATCACCCCCTTTGGTATTGTGTTGTTCGCCCTAAGTTGGCAGGGCATGCCCAGACGTGGGTCCCTTGCTCACTTTGCCACTGGATTCAAGATAGCCTGGCTGATGAGGGTTATGAACCCAAAACCGGTCCCAGGATGCTTGTTTTCGGTCCACGTAAAACATGGCTTGGCAGTTCGGGCTGGACTGTTCCCATGAGGCACAGGGTCAGACTGATTTGCATATGGGCATGTCTGAACTGGGGTGGTGGAGTGAGCTAAAGAATGATGATGGATTAAACCCAGATCAGTTGACTGGGGGTGAGTGTTTGATTTGCTCAAACGCTCCGTCCATCATCCCCTTTGGTATCGCTTTGTTCGCCCTAAGTTGGCAGGGTATGCCCAGACGTGAGTCCCTTGCTCACTTTGCCACTGGATTCAAGATAGCCTGGCTGATGAGGGTTATGAACCCGAAACTGGTCCCAGGATGCTTGTTTCCGGTCCAGGGAAGACATGGATTGGCAGTTCGGGCTGGACTGTGCCCATGAGGCACAGGATCAGAGTGATTTGCATATGTCCATGTCTGAACTGGGCTGGTTGAGTGAGCTAAAGAATGATGATGGATTAAATCCAGATCAGTTGGCTGGGGGTGAGTGTTTGATTTGCTCAAACACTCCGTCCATCATCCCCTTTGATATCGCTTTGTTCGCCCTAAGTTGGCAGGTATGCCCAGACGTGGGTCCCTTGCTTACTTTGCCACTGGATTCAAGATAGCCTGGCTGATGTGGGTTATGAACCCGAAACCGGTCCCAGGATGCTTGTTTCCGGTCCAGGGAAGACATGGCTTGGCAGTTCGGGCTGGACTGTTCCCATGAGGCACAGGGTCAGACTAATTTGCATACTGCCATGTCTGAACTGGGGTGGTGGAGTGAGCTAGAGAATGATGATGGATTAAACCCAGATCAGTTGACTGGGGGTGAGTGTTTGATTTGCTCAAACGCTCCATCCATCATCCCCTTTGGTATCACTTTGTTCGCCCTAAGTTGGCAGGGTTTGCCCAGACGTGAGTCCCTTGCTCACTTTGCCACTGGATTCAAGATAGCCTGGCTGATGAGGGTTATGAACCCGAAACTGGTCCCAGGATGCTTGTTTCCGGTCCAGGGAAGACATGGATTGGCAGTTCGGGCTGGACTGTGCCCATGAGTCACAGGATCAGAGTGATTTGCATATGTCCATGTCTGAACTGGGCTGGTTGAGTGAGCTAGAGAATGATGATGGATTAAACCCAGATCAGTTGACTGGGGGTGAGTGTTT
The DNA here is from genome assembly GCF_964204655.1 of Triturus cristatus. Classification (NCBI taxonomy): domain Eukaryota; kingdom Metazoa; phylum Chordata; class Amphibia; order Caudata; family Salamandridae; genus Triturus; species Triturus cristatus. The sequence continues at coordinate 536,150,576 of NC_140579.1, forward strand.
GATTTGCTCAAACGCTCCGTCCATCATCACCTTTGGTATCGCTTTGTTCGCCCTAAGTTGGCAGGGTATGCCCAGACGTGGTCCCTTGCTCACTTTGCCACTGGATTCAAGATAGACTGGTTGATGAGGGTTATGAACCCAAAACCGGTCCCAGGATGCTTGTTTCCGGTCCAGGGAAGACATGGATTGGCAGTTCGGGTTGGACTGTTCCCATGAGGCACAGGGTCAGACTGATTTGCATGTGGCCATGTCTGAACTGGGGTGGTGGAGTGAGCTAAAGAATGATGATAGATTAAACCCAGATCACTTGACTGGGGGTGAGTGTTTGATTTGCTCAAACGCTCCGTCCATCATCCCCTTTGGTATCGCTTTGTTCGCCCTAAGTCGGCTGGGAATGCCCAGACGTGGGTACCTTGCTCACTTTGCCACTGGATTCAATATAGCCTGGCTGATGAGGGTTATGAACCCAAAACCGGTCTCACGATGCTTGTTTCCGGTCCAGGGAAGACATGGCTTGGCAGTTTGGGCTGGACTGTTCCCATGAGGCACAGGGTCAGACTTATTTGCATATGACCTTGTCTGAACTGGGGTGGTGGAGTGAGCTAAAGAATGATGATGGATTAAACCCAGATCAGTTGACTGGGGGTGAGTGTTTTATTTGCTCAAACGCTCTGTCCATCATCCCCTTTGGTATCGCTTTGTTTGCCCTAAATTGGCAGGGTATGCCCAGATGTGGGTCGCTTGCTCACTTTGCCACTGGATTCAAGATAGCCAGGCTGATGAGAGTTATGAACCCGAAACCGGTCTCAGGATGCTTGTTTCCGGTCCAGGGAAGACATGGATTGGCAGTTCGGGCTGTACTGTTCCCATGAGGCACAGGGTCAGACTCATTTGCATGTGGCCATGTCTGAACTGGGGTGGTGGAGTGAGCTAGAGAATGATGATGGATTAAACCCAGATCAGTTGACTGGGGGTGAGTGTTTGATTTGCTCAAACGCTCCGTCCATCATCCCCTTTGGTATCGCTTTGTTCGCCCTAAATTGGCAGGGTATGCCCAGATGTGGGTCGCTTGCTCACTTTGCCACTGGATTTAAGATAGCCAGGCTGATGAGAGTTATGAACCCGAAACCGGTCTCAGGATGCTTGTTTCCGGTCCAGGGAAGACATGGCTTGGCAGTTTGGGCTGGACTGTTCCCATGAGGCACAGGGTCAGACTGATTTGCATATGGCCATGTCTGAACTGGGGTGGTGGAGTGAGCTAAATAATGATGATGGATTAAACTCAGATCAGTTGACTGTGGGTGAGTGTTTGATTTCCTCAAACGCTCCGTCCATCATCCCCTTTGGTATCGCTTTGTTCGCCCTAAGTTGGCAGGGTATGCCCAGACGTGGGTCCCTTGCTCACTTTGCCACTGGATTCAAGATAGCCTGGCTGATGAGGGTTATGAACCCGAAACCGACCAGTCCCAGGATGCTTGTTTCCGGTCCGGGGAAGACATGGATTGGCAGTTCGGGCTGTACTGTTCCCATGAGGTATAGGGTCGGACTGATTTGCATATGTCTATGTCTGAACTGGGGTGGTGGAGTGAGCTAAAGAATGATGATGGATTAAACCCAGATCAGTTGATTGGGGGTGAGTATTTGATTTGCTCAAACGCTCCGTCCATCATCCCCTTTGGTATTGCTTTGTTCGCCCTAAGTTGGCAGGGTATGCCCAGACGTGGGTCCCGTGCTCACTTTGCCACTGGATTCAAGATAGCCTGGCTGATGAGGGTTATGAACCCGAAACCGGTCCCAGGATGCTTGTTTTCGGTCCAGGGAAGACATGGATTGGTAGTTCGGACTGGACTGTTCCCATGAGGCACAGGGTCAGACTTATTTGCATATGACCTTGTCTGAACTGGGCTGGTGGAGTGAGCAAAAGAATGATGATGCATTAAACCCAGATCAGTTGACTGGGGGTGAGTGTTTGATTTGCTCAAACGCTCCATCCATCACCCCCTTTGGTATTGTGTTGTTCGCCCTAAGTAGGCAGGGTATACCCAGACGTGGGTCCCTTGCTAACTTTGCCACTGGATTCAAGATAGCCTGGCAGATGAGGGTTATGAACCTGAAACCGGTCCCAGGATGCTTTTTTCCGGTCCAGGGAAGACATTGCTTGGCAGTTCGGGCTGGACTGTTTCCATGAGGCACAGGGTCAGACTGATTTGCATATGGCCATGTCTGAACTGGGGTGGTGGAGTGAGCTAAAGAATGATGATTGGTTAAACCCTGATCAGTTGACTGGGGGTGAGTGTTTGATTTACTCAAACGCTTCGTCCATCATTCCCTTTGGTATCGCTTTGTTCGCCCTAAGTTGGCAGGGCATGCCCAGACGTGGGTCCCTTGCTCACTTTGCCACTGGATTCAAGATAGCCTGGCTGATGAGGGTTATGAACCCAAAACCGGTCCCAGGATGCTTGTTTTCGGTCCACGGAAAACATGGCTTGGCAGTTCGGGCTGGACTGTTCCCATGAGGCACAGGGTCAGACTGATTTGCATATGGGCATGTCTGAACTGGGGTGGTGGAGTGAGCTAAAGAATGATGATGGATTAAACCCAGATCAGTTGACTGGGGGTGAGTGTTTGATTTGCTCAAACGCTCCGTCCATCATCTCCTTTGGTATCGCTTTGTTCGCCCTAAGTTGGCAGGGTATGCCCAGACGTGAGTCCCTTGCTCACTTTGCCACTGGATTCAAGATAGCCTGGCTGATGAGGGTTATGAACCCGAAACTGGTCCCAGGATGCTTGTTTCCGGTCCAGGGAAGATATGGATTGGCAGTTCGGGCTGGACTGTGCCCATGAGGCACAGGATCAGAGTGATTTGCATATGTCCATGTCTGAACTGGGCTGGTTGAGTGAGCTAAAGAATGATGATGGATTAAATCCAGATCAGTTGGCTGGGGGTGAGTGTTTGATTTGCTCAAACACTCCGTCCATCATCCCCTTTGATATCGCTTTGTTCGCCCTAAGTTGGCAGGTATGCCCAGACGTGGGTCCCTTGCTTACTTTGCCACTGGATTCAAGATAGCCTGGCTGATGTGGGTTATGAACCCGAAACCGGTCCCAGGATGCTTGTTTCCGGTCCAGGGAAGACATGGCTTGGCAGTTCGGGCTGGACTGTTCCCATGAGGCACAGGGTCAGACTAATTTGCATACTGCCATGTCTGAACTGGGGTGGTGGAGTGAGCTAGAGAATGATGATGGATTAAACCCAGATCAGTTGACTGGGGGTGAGTGTTTGATTTGCTCAAACGCTCCATCCATCATCCCCTTTGGTATCACTTTGTTCGCCCTAAGTTGGCAGGGTATGCCCAGACGTGAGTCCCTTGCTCACTTTGCCACTGGATTCAAGATAGCCTGGCTGATGAGGGTTATGAACCCGAAACTGGTCCCAGGATGCTTGTTTCCGGTCCAGGGAAGACATGGATTGGCAGTTCGGGCTGGACTGTGCCCATGAGTCACAGGATCAGAGTGATTTGCATATGTCCATGTCTGAACTGTGCTGGTTGAGTGAGCTAGAGAATGATGATGGATTAAACCCAGATCAGTTGACTGGGGGTGAGTGTTTGATTTGCTCAAACGCTCCGTCCATCATCACCTTTGGTATCGCTTTGTTCGCCCTAAGTTGGCAGGGTATGCCCAGACGTGGTCCCTTGCTCACTTTGCCACTGGATTCAAGATAGACTGGTTGATGAGGGTTATGAACCCAAAACCGGTCCCAGGATGCTTGTTTCCGGTCCAGGGAAGACATGGATTGGCAGTTCGGGTTGGACTGTTCCCATGAGGCACAGGGTCAGACTGATTTGCATTTGGCCATGTCTGAACTGGGGTGGTGGAGTGAGCTAAAGAATGATGATAGATTAAACCCAGATCACTTGACTGGGGGTGAGTGTTTGATTTGCTCAAACGCTCCGTCCATCATCCCCTTTGGTATCGCTTTGTTCGCCCTAAGTCGGCTGGGAATGCCCAGACGTGGGTACCTTGCTCACTTTGCCACTGGATTCAATATAGCCTGGCTGATGAGGGTTATGAACCCAAAACCGGTCTCACGATGCTTGTTTCCGGTCCAGGGAAGACATGGCTTGGCAGTTTGGGCTTGACTGTTCCCATGAGGCACAGGGTCAGACTTATTTGCATATGACCTTGTCTGAACTGGGGTGGTGGAGTGAGCTAAAGAATGATGATGGATTAAACCCAGATCAGTTGACTGGGGGTGAGTGTTTTATTTGCTCAAACGCTCTGTCCATCATCCCCTTTGGTATCGCTTTGTTTGCCCTAAATTGGCAGGGTATGCCCAGATGTGGGTCGCTTGCTCACTTTGCCACTGGATTCAAGATAGCCAGGCTGATGAGAGTTATGAACCCGAAACCGGTCTCAGGATGCTTGTTTCCGGTCCAGGGAAGACATGGATTGGCAGTTCGGGCTGTACTGTTCCCATGAGGCACAGGGTCAGACTCATTTGCATGTGGCCATGTCTGAACTGGGGTGGTGGAGTGAGCTAGAGAATGATGATGGATTAAACCCAGATCAGTTGACTGGGGGTGAGTGTTTGATTTGCTCAAACGCTCCGTCCATCATCACCTTTGGTATCGCTTTGTTCGCCCTAAGTTGCAAGGGTATACCCAGACGTGGTCCCTTGCTCACTTTGCCACTGGATTCAATATAGCCTGGCTGATGAGGGTTATGAACCCAAAACCGGTCCCAGGATGCTTGTTTCCGGTCCAGGGAAGACATGACTTGGCAGTTCGGGCTGGACTGTTCCCATGAGGCACAGGGTCAGACTTATTTGCATATGACCTTGTCTGAACTGGGGTGGTGGAGTGAGCTAAAGAATGATGATAGATTAAACCCAGATCACTTGACTGGGGGTGAGTGTTTGATTTGCTCAAACGCTCCGTCCATCATCCCCTTTGGTATCGCTTTGTTCGCCCTAAGTCGGCTGGGAATGCCCAGACGTGGGTACCTTGCTCACTTTGCCGCTGGATTCAATATAGCCTGGCTGATGAGGGTTATGAACCCAAAACCGGTCTCACGATGCTTGTTTCCGGTCCAGGGAAGACATGGCTTGGCAGTTTGGGCTTGACTGTTCCCATGAGGCACAGGGTCAGACTTATTTGCATATGACCTTGTCTGAACTGGGGTGGTGGAGTGAGCTAAAGAATGATGATGGATTAAACCCAGATCAGTTGACTGGGGGTGAGTGTTTTATTTGCTCAAACGCTCTGTCCATCATCCCCTTTGGTATCGCTTTGTTTGCCCTAAATTGGCAGGGTATGCCCAGATGTGGGTCGCTTGCTCACTTTGCCACTGGATTCAAGATAGCCAGGCTGATGAGAGTTATGAACCCGAAACCGGTCTCAGGATGCTTGTTTCCGGTCCAGGGAAGACATGGATTGGCAGTTCGGGCTGTACTGTTCCCATGAGGCACAGGGTCAGACTCATTTGCATGTGGCCATGTCTGAACTGGGGTGGTGGAGTGAGCTAGAGAATGATGATGGATTAAACCCAGATCAGTTGACTGGGGGTGAGTGTTTGATTTGCTCAAACGCTCCGTCCATCATCACCTTTGGTATCGCTTTGTTCGCCCTAAGTTGCAAGGGTATACCCAGACGTGGTCCCTTGCTCACTTTGCCACTGGATTCAATATAGCCTGGCTGATGAGGGTTATGAACCCAAAACCGGTCCCAGGATGCTTGTTTCCGGTCCAGGGAAGACATGACTTGGCAGTTCGGGCTGGACTGTTCCCATGAGGCACAGGGTCAGACTTATTTGCATATGACCTTGTCTGAACTGGGGTGGTGGAGTGAGCTAAAGAATGATGATAGATTAAACCCAGATCACTTGACTGGGGGTGAGTGTTTGATTTGCTCAAACGCTCCGTCCATCATCCCCTTTGGTATCGCTTTGTTCGCCCTAAGTCGGCTGGGAATGCCCAGACGTGGGTACCTTGCTCACTTTGCCACTGGATTCAATATAGCCTGGCTGATGAGGGTTATGAACCCAAAACCGGTCCCACGATGCTTGTTTCCGGTCCAGGGAAGACATGGCTTGGCAGTTCGGGCTGGACTGTTCCCATGAGGCACAGGGTCAGACTGATTTGCATATGGCCATGTCTGAACTGGGGTGGTGGAGTGAGCTAAATAATGATGATGGATTAAACCCAGATCAGTTGACTGTGGGTGAGTGTTTGATTTCCTCAAACGCTCCGTCCATCATCCCCTTTGGTATCGCTTTGTTCGCCCTAAGTTGGCAGGGTATGCCCAGACGTGGGTCCCTTGCTCACTTTTCCACTGGATTCAAGATAGCCTGGCTGATGAGGGTTATGAACCCGAAACCGACCAGTCCCAGGATGCTTGTTTCCGGTCCGGGGAAGACATGGATTGGCAGTTCGGGCTGTACTGTTCCCATGAGGTATAGGGTCGGACTGATTTGCATATGGCTATGTCTGAACTGGGGTGGTGGAGTGAGCTAAAGAATGATGATGGATTAAACCCAGATCAGTTGATTGGGGGTGAGTGTTTGATTTGCTCAAACGCTCCGTCCATCATCCCCTTTGGTATTGCTTTGTTCGCCCTAAGTTGGCAGGGTATGCCCGGACGTGGGTCCCTTGCTCACTTTGCCACTGGATTCAAGATAGCCTGGCTGATGAGGGTTATGAACCCGAAACCGGTCCCAAGATGCTTGTTTCTGGTCCAGGGAAGACATGGCTTGGCAGTTCGGGCTGGACTTTTCCCATGAGGCACAGGGTCCGACTGATTAGCATATGGCCATGTCTGAACTGGGGTGGTGGAGTGAGCTAAAGAATGATGATGGGTTAAACCAAGATCAGTTGACTGGGGGTGAGTGTTTGATTTGCTCAAACGCTCCGTCCATCATCACCTTTGGTATCGCTTTGTTCGCCCTAAGTTGGCAGGGTATGCCCAGACGTGGGTCCCTTGCTCACTCTGCCACTGGATTCAACATAGCCTGGCTGATGAGGGTTATGAACCCGAAACTGGTCCCAGGATGCTTGTTTCCGGTCCAGGGAAGACATGGCTTGGCAGTTCGGGCTTGACTGTTCCCATGAGGCACAGGGTTAGACTGATTTGCATATGGCCATGTCTGAACTGGGCTGGTGGAGTGAGCTAAAGAATGATGATGGATTAAACCCAGATCAGTTGACTGGGGGTGAGTGTTTGATTTGCTCAAACGCTCCATCCATCACCCCCTTTGGTATTGTGTTGTTCGCCCTAAGTAGGCAGGGTATACCCAGACGTGGGTCCCTTGCTAACTTTGCCACTGGATTCAAGATAGCCTGGCAGATGAGGGTTATGAACCTGAAACCGGTCCCAGGATGCTTGTTTCCGGTCCAGGGAAGACATTGCTTGGCAGTTCGGGCTGGACTGTTTCCATGAGGCACAGGGTCAGACTGATTTGCATATGGCCATGTCTGAACTGGGGTGGTGGAGTGAGCTAAAGGATGATGATTGGTTAAACCCTGATCAGTTGACTGGGGGTGAGTGTTTGATTTACTCAAACGCTTCGTCCATCATTCCCTTTGGTATCGCTTTGTTCGCCCTAAGTTGGCAGGGCATGCCCAGACGTGGGTCCCTTGCTCAATTTGCCACTGGATTCAAGATAGCCTGGCTGATGAGGGTTATGAACCCAAAACCGGTCCCAGGATGCTTGTTTTCGGTCCACGGAAAACATGGCTTGGCAGTTCGGGCTGGACTGTTCCCATGAGGCACAGGGTCAGACTGATTTGCATATGGGCATGTCTGAACTGGGGTGGTGGAGTGAGCTAAAGAATGATGATGGGTTAAACCCAGATCAGTTGACTGGGGTGAGTGTTTGATTTGCTCAAACGCTCCGTCCATCATCCCCTTTGGTATCGCTTTGTTCACCCTAAGTTGGCAGGGTATGCCCAGACGTGAGTCCCTTGCTCACTTTGCCACTGGATTCAAGATAGCCTGGCTGATGAGGGTAATGAACCCGAAACCGACCAGTCCCAGGATGCTTGTTTCCGGTCCGGGGAAGACATGGATTGTCAGTTCGGGCTGTACTGTTCCCATGAGGTATAGGGTCGGACTGATTTGCATATGTCTGTGTCTGAACTGGGGTGGTGGAGTGAGCTAAAGAATGATGATGGATTAAACCCAGATCAGTTGATTGGGGGTGAGTGTTTGATTTGCTCAAACGCTCCGTCCATCATCCCCTTTGGTATTGCTTTGTTCGCCCTAAGTTGGCAGGGTATGCCCAGACGTGGGTCCCTTGCTCACTTTGCCACTGGATTCAAGATAGCCTGGCTGATGAGGGTTATGAACCCGAAACCGGTCCCAGAATGCTTGTTTTCGGTCCAGGGAAGACATGGATTGGTAGTTCGGACTGGACTGTTCCCATGAGGCACAGGGTCAGACTTATTTGCATATGACCTTGTCTGAACTGGGGTGGTGGAGTGAGCTAAAGAATGATGATGATTAAACCCAGATCAGTTGACTGGGGGTGAGTGTTTTATTTGCTCAAACGCTCCGTCCATCATCCCCTTTGGTATTGCTTTGTTCGCCCTAAGTTGTCAGGGTATGCCCAGACGTGGGTCCCTTGCTCACTTTGCCACTGGATTCAATATAGCCTGGCTGATGAGGGTTATGAACCCGAAACCGGTCCCAGGATGCTTGTTTCCGGTCCAGGGAAGACATGGATTGGCAGTTCGGGCTGGACTGTGCCCATGAGGCACAGGATCAGAGTGATTTGCATATGTCCATGTCTGAACTGGGCTGGTGGAGTGAGCTAAAGAATGATGATGGATTAAATCCAGATCAGTGGACTGGGGGTGAGTGCTTGATTTGCTCAAACGCTCCGTCCATCATCCCCTTTGATATCGCTTTGTTCGCCCTAAGTTGGCAGGGTATTCCCAGACGTGGGTCCCTTGCTCACTTTGCCACTTTATTCAAGATAACCTGGCTGATGTGGGTTATGAACCCGAAACCGGTCCCAGGATGCTTGTTTCCGGTCCAAGGAAGACATGGCTTGACAGTTCGGGCTGGACTGTTCCCATGAGGCACAGGGTCAGACTGATTTGCATACTGCCATGTCTGAACTGGGGTGGTGGAGAGAGCTAGAGAATGATGATGGATTAAACCCAGATCAGTTGACTGGGGGTGAGTGTTTGATTTGCTCAAACGCTCCGTCCATCATCACCTTTGGTATCGCTTTGTTCGCCCTAAGTTGGCAGGGTATGCCCAGACGTGGTCCCTTGCTCACTTTGCCACTGGTTTCAAGTTAGACTGATTGATGAGGGTTATGAACCCAAAACCGGTCCCAGGATGCTTGTTTCCGGTCCAGGGAAGACATGGATTGGCAGTTCGGGTTGGACTGTTCCCATGAGGCACAGGGTCAGACTGATTTGCATATGGGCATGTCTGAACTGGGGTGGTGGAGTGAGCTAAAGAATGATGATGGATTAAACCAAGATCAGTTGACTGGGGGTGAGTGTTTGATTTGCTCAAACGCTCCGTCCATCATCCCCTTTGATATCGCTTTGTTCGCCCTAAGTTGGCAGGTATGCCCAGACGTGGGTCCCTTGCTTACTTTGACATTGGATTCAAGATAGCCTGGCTGATGTGGGTTATGAACCAGAAACCGGTCCCAGGATGCTTGTTTCCGGTCCAGGGAAGACATGGCTTGGCAGTTCGGGCTGGACTGTTCCCATGAGGCACAGGGTCAGACTCATTTGCAGACTGCCATGTCTGAACTGGGGTGGTGGAGTGAGCTAGAGAATGATGATGGATTAAACCCAGATCAGTTGACTGGGGGTGAGTGTTTGATTTGCTCAAACGCTCCGTCCACCATCCCCTTTGGTATCGCTTTGTTCGCCCTAAGTTGGCAGGGTATGCCAAGACGTGAGTCCCTTGCTCAATTTGCCACTGGATTCAAGATAGCCTGGCTGATGAGGGTTATGAACCCGAAACTGGTCCCAGGATGCTTGTTTCCGGTCCAGGGAAGACATGGATTGGCAGTTCGGGCTGGACTGTGCCCATGAGGCACAGGATCAGAGTGATTTGCATATGTCCATGTCTGAACTGGGCTGGTTGAGTGAGCTAGAGAATGATGATGGATTAAACCCAGATCAGTTGACTGGGGGTGAGTGTTTGATTTGCTCAAACGCTCCGTCCATCATCACCTTTGGTATCGCTTTGTTCGCCCTAAGTTGGCAGGGTATGCCCAGACGTGGTCCCTTGCTCACTTTGCCACTGGATTCAAGATAGACTGGTTGATGAGGGTTATGAACCCAAAACCGGTCCCAGGATGCTTGTTTCCGGTCCAGGGAAGACATGGATTGGCAGTTCGGGTTGGACTGTTCCCATGAGGCACAGGGTCAGACTGATTTGCATGTGGCCATGTCTGAACTGGGGTGGTGGAGTGAGCTAAAGAATGATGATAGATTAAACCCAGATCACTTGACTGGGGGTGAGTGTTTGATTTGCTCAAACGCTCCGTCCATCATCCCCTTTGGTATCGCTTTGTTCGCCCTAAGTCGGCTGGGAATGCCCAGACGTGGGTACCTTGCTCACTTTGCCACTGGATTCAATATAGCCTGGCTGATGAGGGTTATGAACCCAAAACCGGTCTCACGATGCTTGTTTCCGGTCCAGGGAAGACATGGCTTGGCAGTTTGGGCTGGACTGTTCCCATGAGGCACAGGGTCAGACTTATTTGCATATGACCTTGTCTGAACTGGGGTGGTGGAGTGAGCTAAAGAATGATGATGGATTAAACCCAGATCAGTTGACTGGGGGTGAGTGTTTTATTTGCTCAAACGCTCTGTCCATCATCCCCTTTGGTATCGCTTTGTTTGCCCTAAATTGGCAGGGTATGCCCAGATGTGGGTCGCTTGCTCACTTTGCCACTGGATTCAAGATAGCCAGGCTGATGAGAGTTATGAACCCGAAACCGGTCTCAGGATGCTTGTTTCCGGTCCAGGGAAGACATGGATTGGCAGTTCGGGCTGTACTGTTCCCATGAGGCACAGGGTCAGACTCATTTGCATGTGGCCATGTCTGAACTGGGGTGGTGGAGTGAGCTAGAGAATGATGATGGATTAAACCCAGATCAGTTGACTGGGGGTGAGTGTTTGATTTGCTCAAACGCTCCGTCCATCATCACCTTTGGTATCGCTTTGTTCGCCCTAAGTTGGCAGGGTATGCCCAGACGTGGGTCCCTTGCTCACTTTGCCACTGGATTAAAGATAGCCTGGCTGATGAGGGTTATGAACCCGAAACCGGTCCCAGGATGCTTGTTTCCGGTCCAGGGAAGACATGGATTGGCAGTTTGGGCTGGACTGTTCCCATGAGGCACAGGGTCAGACTGATTTGCATATGGCCATGTCTGAACTGGGGTGGTGGAGTGAGCTAAATAATGATGATGGATTAAACTCAGATCAGTTGACTGTGGGTGAGTGTTTGATTTCCTCAAACGCTCCGTCCATCATCCCCTTTGGTATCGCTTTGTTCGCCCTAAGTTGGCAGGGTATGCCCAGACGTGGGTCCCTTGCTCACTTTGCCACTGGATTCAAGATAGCCTGGCTGATGAGGGTTATGAACCCGAAACCGACCAGTCCCAGGATGCTTGTTTCCGGTCCGGGGAAGACATGGATTGGCAGTTCGGGCTGTACTGTTCCCATGAGGTATAGGGTCGGACTGATTTGCATATGTCTATGTCTGAACTGGGGTGGTGGAGTGAGCTAAAGAATGATGATGGATTAAACCCAGATCAGTTGATTGGGGGTGAGTGTTTGATTTGCTCAAACGCTCCGTCCATCATCCCCTTTGGTATTGCTTTGTTCGCCCTAAGTTGGCAGGGTATGCCCAGACGTGGGTCCCTTGCTCACTTTGCCACTGGATTCAAGATAGCCTGGCTGATGAGGGTTATGAACCCGAAACCAGTCCCAGGATGCTTGTTTTCGGTCCAGGGAAGAGATGGATTGGTAGTTCGGACTGGACTGTTCCCATGAGGCACAGGGTCAGACTTATTTGCATATGACCTTGTCTGAACTGGGGTGGTGGAGTGAGCTAAAGAATGATGATGATTAAACCCAGATCAGTTGACTGGGGGTGAGTGTTTTATTTGCTCAAACGCTCCATCCATCATCCCCTTTGGTATCGTTTTGTTCGCCCTAAATTGGCAGGGTATGCCCAGACGTGGGTCCCTTGCTCACTCTGCCACTGGATTCAACATAGCCTGGCTGATGAGGGTTATGAACCCAAAACCGGTCCCAGGATGCTTGTTTTTGGTCCAGGGAAGACATGGATTGGTAGTTCGGAATGAACTGTTCCCATGAGGCACCGGGTTAGACTGATTTGCATATGGCCATGTCTGAACTGGGCTGGTGGAGTGAGCAAAAGAATGATGATGCATTAAACCCAGATCAGTTGACTGGGGGTGAGTGTTTGATTTGCTCAAACGCTCCATCCATTACCCCCTTTGGTATTGTGTTGTTCGCCCTAAGTAGGCAGGGTATACCCAGACGTGGGTCCCTTGCTAACTTTGCCACTGGATTCAAGATAGCCTGGCAGATGAGGGTTATGAACCTGAAACCGGTCCCAGGATGCTTGTTTCCGGTCCAGGGAAGACATTGCTTGGCAGTTTGGGCTGGACTGTTTCCATGAGGCACAGGGTCAGACTGATTTGCATATGGCCATGTCTGAACTGGGGTGGTGGAGTGAGCTAAAGAATGATGATTGGTTAAACCCTGATCAGTTGACTGGGGTGAGTGTTTGATTTGCTCAAATGCTCCGTCCATCATCCTCTTTGGTATCGCTTTGTTCGCCCTAAGTTGGCAGGGTATGTCCAGACGTGGGTCCCTTGCTCACTTTGCCACTGGACTCAATATAGCCTGGCTGATGAGGGTTATGATCCCGAAACCGGTCCCAGGATGCCTGTTTCCGTTCCAGGGAAGACATGGATTGGCAGTTCGGGCTGGACTGTTCCCATGAGGCACAGGGTCAGACTGATTTGCATATGGCCATGTCTGAACTGGGGTGGTGGAGTGAGCTAAAGAATGATGATGGATTAAACCCAGATCAGTTGACTGGGGGTGAGTGTTTGATTTGCTCAAACGCTCCGTCCATCATCCCCTTTGGTATCGCTTTTTTCGCCCTAAGTTGGCAGGGTATGCCCAGATGTGGGTCCCTTGCTCACTTTGCTACTGGATACAAGATAGCCTGGCTGATGAGGGTTATGAACCCGAAACCGGTCCCAGGATGCTTGTTTCCGGTCCAGGGAAGACATGGTTTGGCAGTTCGGACTGGACTGTTCCCATGAGGCACAGGGTCAGACTGATTTGCATACTGCCATGTCTGAACTGGGGTGGTGGAGTGAGCTAAAGAATGATGATGGATTAAACCCAGATCAGTTGACTGGGGGTGAGTGTTTGATTTGCTCAAACGCTCCGTCCATCATCCCCTTTGGTATCACTTTGTTCGCCCTAAGTTGGCAGGGTATGCCCAGACGTGGGTCCCTTGCTCACTTTGCCACTGGATTCAAGATACCCTGGCTGATAAGGGTTATGAACCCGAAACCGGTCCCAGGATGCTTGTTTCCGGTCCAGGGAAGACATGGCTTGGCAGTTCGGGCTGGACTGTTCCCATGAGGCACAGGGTCAGACTGATTTGCATATGGACATGTCTGAACTGGGGTGGTGGAGTGAGCTAAAGAATGATGATGGATTAAACCCAGATCACTTGACTGGGGGTGAGTGTTTGATTTGCTCAAACGCTCCGTCCATCATCCCCTTTGGTATCGCTTTGTTCGCCCTAAGTCGGCTGGGAATGCCCAGACGTGGGTCACTTGCTCACTTTGCCACTGGATTCGATATAGCCTGGCTGATGAGGGTTATGAACCCGAAACCGGTCCCAGGATGTTTGTTTCCGGTCCAGGGAAGACATGGCTTGGCAGTTTGGGCTGGACTGTTCCCATGAGGCACAGGGTCAGACTGATTTGCATATGACCTTGTCTGAACTGGGGTGGTGGAGTGAGCTAAAGAATGATGATGGATTAAACCCAGATCAGTTGACTGGGGGTGAGTGTTTTATTTGTTCAAACGCTCCGTCCATCATTACCTTTGGTATCGCTTTGTTCGCCCTAAATTGGCAGGGTATGCCCAGACGTGGGTCCCTTGCTCACTTTGCCACTGGATTAAAGATAGCCTGGCTGATGAGGGTTATGAACCCGAAACCGTTCCCAGGATGCTTGTTTCCGGTCCAGGGAAGACATGGATTGGTAGTTCGGAATGAACTGTTCCCATGAGGCACCGGGTTAGACTGATTTGCATATGGCCATGTCTGAACTGGGCTGGTGGAGTGAGCAAAAGAATGATGATGCATTAAACCCAGATCAGTTGACTGGGGGTGAGTGTTTGATTTGCTCAAACGCTCCATCCATCACCCCCTTTGGTATTGTGTTGTTCGCCCTAAGTAGGCAGGGTATACCCAGACGTGGGTCCCTTGCTAACTTTGCCACTGGATTCAAGATAGCCTGGCAGATGAGGGTTATGAACCTGAAACCGGTCCCAGGATGCTTGTTTCCGGTCCAGGGAAGACATTGCTTGGCAGTTTGGGCTGGACTGTTTCCATGAGGCACAGGGTCAGACTGATTTGCATATGGCCATGTCTGAACTGGGGTGGTGGAGTGAGCTAAAGAATGATGATTGGTTAAACCCTGATCAGTTGACTGGGGTGAGTGTTTGATTTGCTCAAATGCTCCGTCCATCATCCTCTTTGGTATCGCTTTGTTCGCCCTAAGTTGGCAGGGTATGTCCAGACGTGGGTCCCTTGCTCACTTTGCCACTGGACTCAATATAGCCTGGCTGATGAGGGTTATGATCCCGAAACCGGTCCCAGGATGCCTGTTTCCGTTCCAGGGAAGACATGGATTGGCAGTTCGGGCTGGACTGTTCCCATGAGGCACAGGGTCAGACTGATTTGCATATGGCCATGTCTGAACTGGGGTGGTGGAGTGAGCTAAAGAATGATGATGGATTAAACCCAGATCAGTTGACTGGGGGTGAGTGTTTGATTTGCTCAAACGCTCCGTCCATCATCCCCTTTGGTATCGCTTTTTTCGCCCTAAGTTGGCAGGGTATGCCCAGATGTGGGTCCCTTGCTCACTTTGCTACTGGATACAAGATAGCCTGGCTGATGAGGGTTATGAACCCGAAACCGGTCCCAGGATGCTTGTTTCCGGTCCAGGGAAGACATGGTTTGGCAGTTCGGACTGGACTGTTCCCATGAGGCACAGGGTCAGACTGATTTGCATACTGCCATGTCTGAACTGGGGTGGTGGAGTGAGCTAAAGAATGATGATGGATTAAACCCAGATCAGTTGACTGGGGGTGAGTGTTTGATTTGCTCAAACGCTCCGTCCATCATCCCCTTTGGTATCACTTTGTTCGCCCTAAGTTGGCAGGGTATGCCCAGACGTGGGTCCCTTGCTCACTTTGCCACTGGATTCAAGATACCCTGGCTGATAAGGGTTATGAACCCGAAACCGGTCCCAGGATGCTTGTTTCCGGTCCAGGGAAGACATGGCTTGGCAGTTCGGGCTGGACTGTTCCCATGAGGCACAGGGTCAGACTGATTTGCATATGGACATGTCTGAACTGGGGTGGTGGAGTGAGCTAAAGAATGATGATGGATTAAACCCAGATCACTTGACTGGGGGTGAGTGTTTGATTTGCTCAAACGCTCCGTCCATCATCCCCTTTGGTATCGCTTTGTTCGCCCTAAGTCGGCTGGGAATGCCCAGACGTGGGTCACTTGCTCACTTTGCCACTGGATTCAATATAGCCTGGCTGATGAGGGTTATGAACCCGAAACCGGTCCCAGGATGTTTGTTTCCGGTCCAGGGAAGACATGGCTTGGCAGTTTGGGCTGGACTGTTCCCATGAGGCACAGGGTCAGACTGATTTGCATATGACCTTGTCTGAACTGGGGTGGTGGAGTGAGCTAAAGAATGATGATGGATTAAACCCAGATCAGTTGACTGGGGGTGAGTGTTTTATTTGTTCAAACGCTCCGTCCATCATCCCCTTTGGTATCGCTTTGTTCGCCCTAAATTGGCAGGGTATGCCCAGATGTGGGTCGCTTGCTCACTTTGCCACTGGATTCAAGATAGCCAGGCTGATGAGAGTTATGAACCCAAAACCGGTCCCAGGATGCTTGTTTCCGGTCCGGGGAAGACATGGATTGGCAGTTCGGGCTCTACTGTGCCCATGAGGCACAGGATCAGAGTGATTTGCATATGTCCATGTCTGAACTGGGCTGGTTGAGTGAGCTAAAGAATGATGATGGATTAAATCCAGATCAGTTGGCTGGGGGTGAGTGTTTGATTTGCTCAAACACTCCGTCCATCATCCCCTTTGATATCGCTTTGTTCGCCCTAAGTTGGCAGGTATGCCCAGACGTGGGTCCCTTGCTTACTTTGCCACTGGATTCAAGATAGCCTGGCTGATGTGGGTTATGAACCCGAAACCGGTCCCAGGATGCTTGTTTCCGGTCCAGGGAAGACATGGCTTGGCAGTTCGGGCTGGACTGTTCCCATGAGACACAGGGTCAGACTCATTTGCAGACTGCCATGTCTGAACTGGGGTGGTGGAGTGAGCTAGAGAATGATGATGGATTAAACCCAGATCAGTTGACTGGGGGTGAGTGTTTGATTTGCTCAAACGCTCCGTCCATCATCCCCTTTGGTATCGCTTTGTTCGCCCTAAGTTGGCAGGGTATGCCAAGACGGGAGTCCCTTGCTCAATTTGCCACTGGATTCAAGATAGCCTGGCTGATGAGGGTTATGAACCCGAAACTGGTCCCAGGATGCTTGTTTCCGGTCCAGGGAAGACATGGATTGGCAGTTCGGGCTGGACTGTGCCCATGAGGCACAGGATCAGAGTGATTTGCATATGTCCATGTCTGAACTGGGCTGGTTGAGTGAGCTAGAGAATGATGATGGATTAAACCCAGATCAGTTGACTGGGGGTGAGTGTTTGATTTGCTCAAACGCTCCGTCCATCATCACCTTTGGTATCGCTTTGTTCGCCCTAAGTTGGCAGGGTATGCCCAGACGTGGTCCCTTGCTCACTTTGCCACTGGATTCAAGATAGACTGGTTGATGAGGGTTATGAACCCAAAACCGGTCCCAGGATGCTTGTTTCCGGTCCAGGGAAGACATGGATTGGCAGTTCGGGTTGGACTGTTCCCATGAGGCACAGGGTCAGACTGATTTGCATGTGGCCATGTCTGAACTGGGGTGGTGGAGTGAGCTAAAGAATGATGATAGATTAAACCCAGATCACTTGACTGGGGGTGAGTGTTTGATTTGCTCAAACGCTCCGTCCATCATCCCCTTTGGTATCGCTTTGTTCGCCCTAAGTCGGCTGGGAATGCCCAGACGTGGGTACCTTGCTCACTTTGCCACTGGATTCAATATAGCCTGGCTGATGAGGGTTATGAACCCAAAACCGGTCTCACGATGCTTGTTTCCGGTCCAGGGAAGACATGGCTTGGCAGTTTGGGCTGGACTGTTCCCATGAGGCACAGGGTCAGACTTATTTGCATATGACCTTGTCTGAACTGGGGTGGTGGAGTGAGCTAAAGAATGATGATGGATTAAACCCAGATCAGTTGACTGGGGGTGAGTGTTTTATTTGCTCAAATGCTCTGTCCATCATCCCCTTTGGTATCGCTTTGTTTGCCCTAAATTGGCAGGGTATGCCCAGATGTGGGTCGCTTGCTCACTTTGCCACTGGATTCAAGATAGCCAGGCTGATGAGAGTTATGAACCCGAAACCGGTCTCAGGATTCTTGTTTCCGGTCCAGGGAAGACATGGATTGGCAGTTCGGGCTGTACTGTTCCCATGAGGCACAGGGTCAGACTCATTTGCATGTGGCCATGTCTGAACTGGGGTGGTGGAGTGAGCTAGAGAATGATGATGGATTAAACCCAGATCAGTTGACTGGGGGTGAGTGTTTGATTTGCTCAAACGCTCCGTCCATCATCACCTTTGGTATCGCTTTGTTCGCCCTAAGTTGGCAGGGTATGCCCAGACGTGGGTCCCTTGCTCACTTTGCCACTGGATTAAAGATAGCCTGGCTGATGAGGGTTATGAACCCGAAACCGGTCCCAGGATGCTTGTTTCCGGTCCAGGGAAGACATGGATTGGCAGTTTGGGCTGGACTGTTCCCATGAGGCACAGGGTCAGACTGATTTGCATATGGCCATGTCTGAACTGGGGTGGTGGAGTGAGCTAAATAATGATGATGGATTAAACTCAGATCAGTTGACTGTGGGTGAGTGTTTGATTTCCTCAAACGCTCCGTCCATCATCCCCTTTGGTATCGCTTTGTTCGCCCTAAGTTGGCAGGTTATGCCCAGACGTGGGTCCCTTGCTCACTTTGCCACTGGATTCAAGATAGCCTGGCTGATGAGGGTTATGAACCCGAAACCGACCAGTCCCAGGATGCTTGTTTCCGGTCCGGGGAAGACATGGATTGGCAGTTCGGGCTGTACTGTTCCCATGAGGTATAGGGTCGGACTGATTTGCATATGTCTATGTCTGAACTGGGGTGGTGGAGTGAGCTAAAGAATGATGATGGATTAAACCCAGATCAGTTGATTGGGGGTGAGTGTTTGATTTGCTCAAACGCTCCGTCCATCATCCCCTTTGGTATTGCTTTGTTCGCCCTAAGTTGGCAGGGTATGCCCAGACGTGGGTCCCTTGCTCACTTTGCCACTGGATTCAAGATAGCCTGGCTGATGAGGGTTATGAACCCGAAACCAGTCCCAGGATGCTTGTTTTCGGTCCAGGGAAGACATGGATTGGTAGTTCGGACTGGACTGTTCCCATGAGGCACAGGGTCAGACTTATTTGCATATGACCTTGTCTGAACTGGGGTGGTGGAGTGAGCTAAAGAATGATGATGATTAAACCCAGATCAGTTGACTGGGGGTGAGTGTTTTATTTGCTCAAACGCTCCATCCATCATCCCCTTTGGTATCGTTTTGTTCGCCCTAAATTGGCAGGGTATGCCCAGACGTGGGTCCCTTGCTCACTCTGCCACTGGATTCAACATAGCCTGGCTGATGAGGGTTATGAACCCAAAACCGGTCCCAGGATGCTTGTTTTTGGTCCAGGGAAGACATGGATTGGTAGTTCGGAATGAACTGTTCCCATGAGGCACCGGGTTAGACTGATTTGCATATGGCCATGTCTGAACTGGGCTGGTGGAGTGAGCAAAAGAATGATGATGCATTAAACCCAGATCAGTTGACTGGGGGTGAGTGTTTGATTTGCTCAAACGCTCCATCCATCACCCCCTTTGGTATTGTGTTGTTCGCCCTAAGTAGGCAGGGTATACCCAGACGTGGGTCCCTTGCTAACTTTGCCACTGGATTCAAGATAGCCTGGCAGATGAGGGTTATGAACCTGAAACCGGTCCCAGGATGCTTGTTTCCGGTCCAGGGAAGACATTGCTTGGCAGTTTGGGCTGGACTGTTTCCATGAGGCACAGGGTCAGACTGATTTGCATATGGCCATGTCTGAACTGGGGTGGTGGAGTGAGCTAAAGAATGATGATTGGTTAAACCCTGATCAGTTGACTGGGGTGAGTGTTTGATTTGCTCAAACGCTCCGTCCATCATCCTCTTTGGTATCGCTTTGTTCGCCCTAAGTTGGCAGTGTATGTCCAGACGTGGGTCCCTTGCTCACTTTGCCACTGGACTCAATATAGCCTGGCTGATGAGGGTTATGATCCCGAAACCGGTCCCAGGATGCCTGTTTCCGTTCCAGGGAAGACATGGATTGGCAGTTCGGGCTGGACTGTTCCCATGAGGCACAGGGTCAGACTGATTTGCATATGGCCATGTCTGAACTGGGGTGGTGGAGTGAGCTAAAGAATGATGATGGATTAAACCCAGATCAGTTGACTGGGGGTGAGTGTTTGATTTGCTCAAACGCTCCGTCCATCATCCCCTTTGGTATCGCTTTTTTCGCCCTAAGTTGGCAGGGTATGCCCAGATGTGGGTCCCTTGCTCACTTTGCTACTGGATACAAGATAGCCTGGCTGATGAGGGTTATGAACCCGAAACCGGTCCCAGGATGCTTGTTTCCGGTCCAGGGAAGACATGGTTTGCAGTTCGGACTGGACTGTTCCCATGAGGCACAGGGTCAGACTGATTTGCATACTGCCATGTCTGAACTGGGGTGGTGGAGTGAGCTAAAGAATGATGATGGATTAAACCCAGATCAGTTGACTGGGGGTGAGTGTTTGATTTGCTCAAACGCTCCGTCCATCATCCCCTTTGGTATCACTTTGTTCGCCCTAAGTTGGCAGGGTATGCCCAGACGTGGGTCCCTTGCTCACTTTGCCACTGGATTCAAGATACCCTGGCTGATGTGGGTTATGAACCCGAAACCGGTCCCAGGATGCTTGTTTCCGGTCCAGGGAAGACATGGCTTGGCAGTTCGGGCTGGACTGTTCCCATGAGGCACAGGGTCAGACTGATTTGCATATGGACATGTCTGAACTGGGGTGGTGGAGTGAGCTAAAGAATGATGATGGATTAAACCCAGATCACTTGACTGGGGGTGAGTGTTTGATTTGCTCAAACGCTCCGTCCATCATCCCCTTTGGTATCGCTTTGTTCGCCCTAAGTCGGCTGGGAATGCCCAGACGTGGGTCACTTGCTCACTTTGCCACTGGATTCAATATAGCCTGGCTGATGAGGGTTATGAACCCGAAACCGGTCCCAGGATGTTTGTTTCCGGTCCAGGGAAGACATGGCTTGGCAGTTTGGGCTGGACTGTTCCCATGAGGCACAGGGTCAGACTGATTTGCATATGACCTTGTCTGAACTGGGGTGGTGGAGTGAGCTAAAGAATGATGATGGATTAAACCCAGATCAGTTGACTGGGGGTGAGTGTTTTATTTGTTCAAACGCTCCGTCCATCATCCCCTTTGGTATCGCTTTGTTCGCCCTAAATTGGCAGGGTATGCCCAGATGTGGGTCGCTTGCTCACTTTGCCACTGGATTCAAGATAGCCAGGCTGATGAGAGTTATGAACCCAAAACCGGTCCCAGGATGCTTGTTTCCGGTCCGGGGAAGACATGGATTGGCAGTTCGGGCTCTACTGTTCCCATGAGGCATAGGGTCGGACTGATTTGCATATGGCAATGTCTGAACTGGGGTGGTGGAGTGAGCTAAAGAATGAAGATGGATTAAACCCAGATCAGTTGATTGGGGGTGAGTGTTTGATTTGCTCAAACGCTCCGTCCATCATCCCCTTTGGTATTGCTTTGTTCGCCCTAAGTTGGCAGGGTATGCCCAGACGTGGGTCCCTTGCTCACTTTGCCACTGGATTCAATATAGCCTGGCTGATGAGGGTTATGAACCCGAAACCGGTCCCAGGATGCTTGTTTCCGGTCCAGGGAAGACATGGATTGGCAGTTCGGGCTGGACTGTGCCCATGAGGCACAGGATCAGAGTGATTTGCATATGTCCATGTCTGAACTGGGCTGGTGGAGTGAGCTAAAGAATGATGATGGATTAAATCCAGATCAGTGGACTGGGGGTGAGTGCTTGATTTGCTCAAACGCTCCATCCATCACCCCCTTTGGTATTGTGTTGTTCGCCCTAAGTAGGCAGGGTATACCCAGACGTGAGTCCCTTGCTCACTTTGTCACTGGATTCAAGATAGCCTGGCTGATGAGGGTTATGAACCCGAAACCGACCAGTCCCAGGATGCTTGTTTCCGGTCCGTGGAAGACATGGATTGGCAGTTCGGGCTGTACTGTTCCCATGAGGTATAGGGTCGGACTGATTTGCATATGTCTATGTCTGAACTGGGGTGGTGGAATGAGCTAAAGAATGATGATGGATTAAACCCAGATCAGTTGATTGGGGGTGAGTGTTTGATTTGCTCAAACGCTCCGTCCATCATCCCCTTTGGTATTGCTTTGTTCGCCCTAAGTTGGCAGGGTATGCCCAGACGTGGGTCCCTTGCTCACTTTGCCACTGGATTCAAGATAGCCTGGCTGATGAGGGTTATGAACCCGAAACCGGTCCCAGGATGCTTGTTTTCGGTCCAGGGAAGACATGGATTGGTAGTTCGGACTGGACTGTTCCCATGAGGCACAGGGTCAGACTTATTTGCATATGACCTTGTCTGAACTGGGGTGGTGGAGTGAGCTAAAGAATGATGATGATTAAACCCAGATCAGTTGACTGGGGGTGAGTGTTTTATTTGTTCAAACGCTCTGTCCATCATCCCCTTTGGTATCACTTTGTTCGCCCTAAATTGGCAGGGTATGCCCAGATGTGGGTCGCTTGCTCACTTTGCCACTGGATTCAAGATAGCCAGGCTGATGAGAGTTATGAACCCAAAACCGGTCCCAGGATGCTTGTTTCCGGTCCGGGGAAGACATGGATTGGCAGTTTGGGCTCTACTGTTCCCATGAGGCATAGGGTCGGACTGATTTGCATATGGCAATGTCTGAACTGGGGTGGTGGAGTGAGCTAAAGAATGAAGATGGATTAAACCCAGATCAGTTGATTGGGGGTGAGTGTTTGATTTGCTCAAACGCTCCGTCCATCATCCCCTTTGGTATTGCTTTGTTCGCCCTAAGTTGGCAGGGTATGCCCAGACGTGGGTCCCTTGCTCACTTTGCCACTGGATTCAATATAGCCTGGCTGAGGAGGGTTATGAACCCGAAACCGGTCCCAGGATGCTTGTTTCCGGTCCAGGGAAGACATGGATTGGCAGTTCGGGCTGGACTGTGCCCATGAGGCACAGGATCAGAGTGATTTGCATATGTCCATGTCTGAACTGGGCTGGTGGAGTGAGCTAAAGAATGATGGTGGATTAAATCCAGATCAGTGGACTGGGGGTGAGTGCTTGATTTGCTCAAACGCTCCGTCCATCATCCCCTTTGATATCGCTTTGTTCGCCCTAAGTTGGCAGGGTATGCCCAGACGTGGGTCCCTTGCTCACTTTGCCACTTTATTCAAGATAACCTGGCTGATGTGGGTTATGAACCCGAAACCGGTCCCAGGATGCTTGTTTCCGGTCCAAGGAAGACATGGCTTGACAGTTCGGGCTGGACTGTTCCCATGAGGCACAGGGTCAGACTGATTTTCATACTGCCATGTCTGAACTGGGGTGGTGGAGTGAGCTAGAGAATGATGATGGATTAAACCCAGATCAGTTGACTGGGGGTGAGTGTTTGATTTGCTCAAACGCTCCGTCCATCATCACCTTTGGTATCGCTTTGTTCGCCCTAAGTTGGCAGGGTATGCCCAGACGTGGTCCCTTGCTCACTTTGCCACTGGATTCAAGATAGACTGATTGATGAGGGTTATGAACCCAAAACCGGTCCCAGGATGCTTGTTTCCGGTCCAGGGAAGACATGGATTGTCAGTTCGGGTTGGACTGTTCCCATGAGGCACAGGGTCAGACTGATTTGCATATGGCCATGTCTGAACTGGGATGGTGGAGTGAGCTAAAGAATGATGATGGATTAAACCCAGATCAGTTGACTGGGGGTGAGTGTTTGATTTGCTCAAACGCTCCGTCCATCATCCCCTTTGGTATCACTTTGTTCGCCCTAAGTTGGCAGGGTATGCCCAGACGTGGGTCCCTTGCTCACTTTGCCACTGGATTCAAGATACCCTGACTGATGAGGGTTATGAACCCGAAAAAGGTCCCAGGATGCTTGTTTCCGGTCCAGGGAAGACATGGCTTGGCAGTTCGGGCTGGACTGTTCCCATGAGGCACAGGGTCAGACTGATTTGCATGTGGCTATGTCTGAACTGGGGTGGTGGAGTGAGCTAAAGAATGATGATCGATTAAACCCAGATCACTTGACTGGGGGTGAGTGTTTGATTTGCTCAAACGCTCCGTCCATCATCCCCTTTGGTATCGCTTTGTTCGCCCTAAGTCGGCTGGGAATGCCCAGACGTGGGTACCTTGCTCACTTTGCCACTGGATTCAATATAGCCTGGCGGATGAGGGTTATGAACCCAAAACAGGTCCCAGGATGCTTGTTTCCGGTCCAGAGAAGACATGGCTTGGCAGTTCGGGCTGGACTGTTCCCATGAGGCACAGGGTCAGACTTATTTGCATATGACCTTGTCTGAACTGGGGTGGTGGAGTGAGCTAAAGAATAATGATGATTAAATCCAGATCAGTTGACTGGGGGTGAGTGTTTTATTTGCTCAAACGCTCCGTCCATCATCCCCTTTGGTATCGCTTTGTTCGCCCTAAATTGGCAGGGTATGCCCAGATGTGGGTCGCTTGCTCACTTTGCCACTGGATTTAAGATAGCCAGGCTGATGAGAGTTATGAACCCGAAACCGGTCTCAGGATGCTTGTTTCCGGTCCAGGGAAGACATGGCTTGGCAGTTTGGGCTGGACTGTTCCCATGAGGCACAGGGTCAGACTGATTTGCATATGGCCATGTCTGAACTGGGGTGGTGGAGTGAGCTAAATAATGATGATGGATTAAACTCAGATCAGTTGACTGTGGGTGAGTGTTTGATTTCCTCAAACGCTCCGTCCATCAACCCCTTTGGTATCGCTTTGTTCGCCCTAAGTTGGCAGGGTATGCCCAGACGTGGGTCCCTTGCTCACTTTGCCACTGGATTCAAGATAGCCTGGCTGATGAGGGTTATGAACCCGAAACCGACCAGTCCCAGGATGCTTGTTTCCGGTCCGGGGAAGACATGGATTGGCAGTTCGGGCTGTACTGTTCCCATGAGGTATAGGGTCGGACTGATTTGCATATGTCTATGTCTGAACTGGGGTGGTGGAGTGAGCTAAAGAATGATGATGGATTAAACCCAGATCAGTTGATTGGGGGTGAGTGTTTGATTTGCTCAAACGCTCCGTCCATCATCCCCTTTGGTATTGCTTTGTTCGCCCTAAGTTGGCAGGGTATGCCCAGACGTGGGTCCCTTGCTCACTTTGCCACTGGATTCAAGATAGCCTGGCTGATGAGGGTTATGAACCCGAAACCGGTCCCAGGATGCTTGTTTTCGGTCCAGGGAAGACATGGATTGGTAGTTCGGACTGGACTGTTCCCATGAGGCACAGGGTCAGACTTATTTGCATATGACCTTGTCTGAACTGGGGTGGTGGAGTGAGCTAAAGAATGATGATGATTAAACCCAGATCAGTTGACTGGGGGTGAGTGTTTTATTTGCTCAAACGCTCCGTCCATCATCCCCTTTGGTATCGCTTTGTTCGCCCTAAATTGGCAGGGTATTTCCAGACGTGGGTCCCTTGCTCACTCTGCCACTGGATTCAACATAGCCTGGCTGATGAGGGTTATGAACCCAAAACCGGTCCCAGGATGCTTGTTTTCGGTCCAGGGAAGACATGGATTGGTAGTTCGGAATGAACTGTTCCCATGAGGCACCGGGTTAGACTGATTTGCATATGGCCATGTCTGAACTGGGCTGGTGGAGTGAGCAAAAGAATGATGATGCATTAAACCCAGATCAGTTGACTGGGGGTGAGTGTTTGATTTGCTCAAACGCTCCATCCATCACCCCCTTTGGTATTGTGTTGTTCGCCCTAAGTAGGCAGGGTATACCCAGACGTGGGTCCCTTGCTAACTTTGCCACTGGATTCAAGATAGCCTGGCAGATGAGGGTTATGAACCTGAAACCGGTCCCAGGATGCTTTTTTCCGGTCCAGGGAAGACATTGCTTGGCAGTTCGGGCTGGACTGTTTCCATGAGGCACAGGGTCAGACTGATTTGCATATGGCCATGTCTGAACTGGGGTGGTGGAGTGAGCTAAAGAATGATGATTGGTTAAACCCTGATCAGTTGACTGGGGGTGAGTGTTTGATTTACTCAAACGCTTCGTCCATCATTCCCTTTGGTATCGCTTTGTTCGCCCTAAGTTGGCAGGGCATGCCCAGACGTGGGTCCCTTGCTCACTTTGCCACTGGATTCAAGATAGCCTGGCTGATGAGGGTTATGAACCCAAAACCGGTCCCAGGATGCTTGTTTTCGGTCCACGGAAACCATGGCTTGGCAGTTCGGGCTGGACTGTTCCCATGAGGCACAGGGTCAGACTGATTTGCATATGGGCATGTCTGAACTGGGGTGGTGGAGTGAGCTAAAGAATGATGATGGATTAAACCCAGATCAGTTGACTGGGGGTGAGTGTTTGATTTGCTCAAACGCTCCGTCCATCATCCCCTTTGGTATCGCTTTGTTCGCCCTAAGTTGGCAGGGTATGCCCAGACGTGAGTCCCTTGCTCACTTTGCCACTGGATTCAAGATAGCCTGGCTGATGAGGGTTATGATCCGAAACTGGTCCCAGGATGCTTGTTTCCGGTCCAGGGAAGACATGGATTGGCAGTTCGGGCTGGACTGTGCCCATGAGGCACAGGATCAGAGTGATTTGCATATGTCCATGTCTGAACTGGGCTGGTTGAGTGAGCTAAAGTATGATGATGGATTAAATCCAGATCAGTTGGCTGGGGGTGAGTGTTTGATTTGCTCAAACGCTCCGTCCATCATCCCCTTTGATATCGCTTTGTTCGCCCTAAGTTGGCAGGTATGCCCAGACATGGGTCCCTTGCTTACTTTGCCACTGGATTCAAGATATCCTGGCTGATGTGGGTTATGAACCCGAAACCGGTCCCAGGATGCTTGTTTCCGGTCCAGGGAAGACATGGCTTGGCAGTTCGGGCTGGACTGTTCCCATGAGGCACAGGGTCAGACTCATTTGCATACTGCCATGTCTGAACTGGGGTGGTGGAGTGAGCTAGAGAATGATGATGGATTAAACCCAGATCAGTTGACTGGGGGTGAGTGTTTGATTTGCTCAAACGCTCCGTCCATCATCACCTTTGGTATCGCTTTGTTCGCCCTAAGTTGCAAGGGTATACCCAGACGTGGTCCCTTGCTCACTTTGCCACTGGATTCAAGATAGCCTGGCTGATGAGGGTTATGAACCCAAAACCGGTCCCAGGGTGCTGGTTCCCGGTCCAAGGAAGACATGGCTTGGCAGTTCGGGCTGGACTGTTCCCATGAGGCACAGGGTCAGACTGATTTGCATACTGCCATGTCTGAACTGGGGTGGTGGAGTGAGCTAGAGAATGATGATGGATTAAACCCAGATCAGTTGACTGGGGGTGAGTGTTTGATTTGCTCAAACGCTCCATCCATCATCACCTTTGGTATCGCTTTGTTCGCCCTAAGTTGGCAGGGTATGCCCAGACGTGGTCCCTTGCTCACTTTTCCACTGGATTCAAGATAGACTGGTTGATGAGGGTTATGAAACCAAAACCGGTCCCAGGATGCTTGTTTCCGGTCCAGGGAAGACATGGATTGGCAGTTCGGGTTGGACTGTTCCCATGAGGCACAGGGTCAGACTGATTTGCATGTGGCCATGTCTGAACTGGGGTGGTGGAGTGAGCTAAAGAATGATGATAGATTAAACCCAGATCACTTGACTGGGGGTGAGTGTTTGATTTGCTCAAACGCTCCGTCCATCATCCCCTTTGGTATCGCTTTGTTCGCCCTAAGTCGGCTGGGAATGCCCAGACGTGGGTACCTTGCTCACTTTGCCACTGGATTCAATATAGACTGGCTGATGAGGGTTATGAACCCAAAACCAGTCTCAAGATGCTTGTTTCCGGTCCAGGGAAGACATGGCTTGGCAGTTTGGGCTGGACTGTTCCCATGAGGCACAGGGTCAGACTTATTTGCATATGACCTTGTCTGAACTGGGGTGGTGGAGTGAGCTAAAGAATGATGATGGATTAAACCCAGATCAGTTGACTGGGGGTGAGTGTTTTATTTGCTCAAACGCTCTGTCCATCATCCCCTTTGGTATCGCTTTGTTTGCCCTAAATTGGCAGGGTATGCCCAGATGTGGGTCGCTTGCTCACTTTGCCACTGGATTCAAGATAGCCAGGCTGATGAGAGTTATGAACCCGAAACCGGTCTCAGGATGCTTGTTTCCGGTCCAGGGAAGACATGGATTGGCAGTTCGGGCTGTACTGTTCCCATGAGGCACAGGGTCAGACTCATTTGCATGTGGCCATGTCTGAATTGGGGTGGTGGAGTGAGCTAGAGAATGATGATGGATTAAACCCAGATCAGTTGACTGGGGGTGAGTGTTTGATTTGCTCAAACGCTCCGTCCATCATCACCTTTGGTATCGCTTTGTTCGCCCTAAGTTGCAAGGGTATACCCAGACGTGGTCCCTTGCTCACTTTGCCACTGGATTCAATATAGCCTGGCTGATGAGGGTTATGAACCCAAAACCGGTCCCAGGATGCTTGTTTCCGGTCCAGGGAAGACATGGCTTGGCAGTTCGGGCTGGACTGTTCCCATGAGGCACAGGGTCAGACTTATTTGCATATGACCTTGTCTGAACTGGGGTGGTGGAGTGAGCTAAAGAATGATGATAGATTAAACCCAGATCACTTGACTGGGGGTGAGTGTTTGATTTGCTCAAACGCTCCGTCCATCATCCCCTTTGGTATCGCTTTGTTCGCCCTAAGTCGGCTGGGAATGCCCAGACGTGGGTACCTTGCTCACTTTGCCACTGGATTCAATATAGCCTGGCTGATGAGGGTTATGAACCCAAAACCGGTCCCACGATGCTTGTTTCCGGTCCAGGGAAGACATGGCTTGGCAGTTCGGGCTGGACTGTTCCCATGAGGCACAGGGTCAGACTGATTTGCATATGGCCATGTCTGAACTGGGGTGGTGGAGTGAGCTAAATAATGATGATGGATTAAACCCAGATCAGTTGACTGTGGGTGAGTGTTTGATTTCCTCAAACGCTCCGTCCATCATCCCCTTTGGTATCGCTTTGTTCGCCCTAAGTTGGCAGGGTATGCCCAGACGTGGGTCCCTTGCTCACTTTTCCACTGGATTCAAGATAGCCTGGCTGATGAGGGTTATGAACCCGAAACCGACCAGTCCCAGGATGCTTGTTTCCGGTCCAGGGAAGACATGGATTGGCAGTTCGGGCTGTACTGTTCCCATGAGGTATAGGGTCGGACTGATTTGCATATGGCTATGTCTGAACTGGGGTGGTGGAGTGAGCTAAAGAATGATGATGGATTAAACCCAGATCAGTTGATTGGGGGTGAGTGTTTGATTTGCTCAAACGCTCCGTCCATCATCCCCTTTGGTATTGCTTTGTTCGCCCTAAGTTGGCAGGGTATGCCCAGACGTGGGTCCCTTGCTCACTTTGCCACTGGATTCAAGATAGCCTGGCTGATGAGGGTTATGAACCCGAAACCGGTCCCAAGATGCTTGTTTCCGGTCCAGGGAAGACATGGCTTGGCAGTTCGGGCTGTACTTTTCCCATGAGGCACAGGGTCCGACTGATTAGCATATGGCCATGTCTGAACTGGGGTGGTGGAGTGAGCTAAAGAATGATGATGGGTTAAACCAAGATCAGTTGACTGGGGGTGAGTGTTTGATTTGCTCAAACGCTCCGTCCATCATCACCTTTGGTATCGCTTTGTTCGCCCTAAGTTGGCAGGGTATGCCCAGACGTGGGTCCCTTGCTCACTCTGCCACTGGATTCAACATAGCCTGGCTGATGAGGGTTATGAACCCGAAACTGGTCCCAGGATGCTTGTTTCCGGTCCAGGGAAGACATGGCTTGGCAGTTCGGGCTTGACTGTTCCCATGAGGCACAGGGTTAGACTGATTTGCATATGGCCATGTCTGAACTGGGCTGGTGGAGTGAGCTAAAGAATGATGATGGATTAAACCCAGATCAGTTGACTGGGGGTGAGTGTTTGATTTGCTCAAACGCTCCATCCATCACCCCCTTTGGTAGTGTGTTGTTCGCCCTAAGTAGGCAGGGTATACCCAGACGTGGGTCCCTTGCTAACTTTGCCACTGGATTCAAGATAGCCTGGCAGATGAGGGTTATGAACCTGAAACCGGTCCCAGGATGCTTGTTTCCGGTCCAGGGAAGACATTGCTTGGCAGTTCGGGCTGGACTGTTTCCATGAGGCACAGGGTCAGACTGATTTGCATATGGCCATGTCTGAACTGGGGTGGTGGAGTGAGCTAAAGAATGATGATTGGTTAAACCCTGATCAGTTGACTGGGGGTGAGTGTTTGATTTACTCAAACGCTTCGTCCATCATTCCCTTTGGTATCGCTTTGTTCGCCCTAAGTTGGCAGGGCATGCCCAGATGTGGGTCCCTTGCTCAATTTGCCACTGGATTCAAGATAGCCTGGCTGATGAGGGTTATGAACCCAAAACCGGTCCCAGGATGCTTGTTTTCGGTCCACGGAAAACATGGCTTGGCAGTTCGGGCTGGACTGTTCCCATGAGGCACAGGGTCAGGCTGATTTGCATATGGGCATGTCTGAACTGGGGTGGTGGAGTGAGCTAAAGAATGATGATGGGTTAAACCCAGATCAGTTGACTGGGGTGAGTGTTTGATTTGCTCAAACGCTCCGTCCATCATCCCCTTTGGTATCGCTTTGTTCACCCTAAGTTGGCAGGGTATGCCCAGACGTGAGTCCCTTGCTCACTTTGCCACTGGATTCAAGATAGCCTGGCTGATGAGGGTTATGAACCCGAAACTGGTCCCAGGATGCTTGTTTCCGGTCCAGGGAAGACATGGATTGGCAGTTCGGGCTGGACTGTGCCCATGAGGCACAGGATCAGAGTGATTTGCATATGTCCATGTCTGAACTGGGCTGGTTGAGTGAGCTAAAGAATGATGATGGATTAAATCCAGATCAGTTGGCTGGGGGTGAGTGTTTGATTTGCTCAAACGCTCCGTCCATCATCCCCTTTGATATCGCTTTGTTCGCCCTAAGTTGGCAGGGTATGCCCAGACGTGGGTCCCTTGCTCACTTTGCCACTGGATTCAAGATAGCCTGGCTGATGTGGGTTATGAACCCGAAACCGGTCCCAGGATGCTTGTTTCCGGTCCAGGGAAGACATGGCTTGGCAGTTCGGGCTGGACTGTTTCCATGAGGCACAGGGTCAGACTCATTTGCATACTGCCATGTCTGAACTGGGGTGGTGGAGTGAGCTAGAGAATGATGATGGATTAAACCCAGATCAGTTGACTGGGGGTGAGTGTTTGATTTGCTCAAACGCTCCGTCCATCATCACCTTTGGTATCGCTTTGTTCGCCCTAAGTTGCAAGGGTATGCCCAGACGTGGTCCCTTGCTCACTTTGCCACTGGATTCAAGATAGCCTGGCTGATGAGGGTTATGAACCCAAAACCAGTCCCAGGATGCTTGTTTCCGGTCCAGGGAAGACATGGATTGGCAGTTCGGGTTGGACTGTTCCCATGAGGCACAGGGTCAGACTGATTTGCATACTGCCATGTCTGAACTGGGGTGGTGGAGTGAGCTAGAGAATGATGATGGATTAAACCCAGATCATTTGACTGGGGGTGAGTGTTTGATTTGCTCAAACGCTCCGTCCATCATGACCTTTGGTATCGCTTTGTTCGCCCTAAGTTGGCAGGGTATGCCTAGACGTGGGTTCCTTGCTCACTTTGCCACTGGATTCAAGATAGCCTGGCTGATGAGGGTTATGAACCCGAAACCGGTCCCAGGATGCTTGTTTCCGTTCCAGGGAAGACATGGATTGGCAGTTCGGGCTGGACTGTTCCCATGAGGCACAGGGTCAGACTGATTTGCATATGTCAATGTCTGAACTGGGGTGGTGGAGTGAGCTAAAGAATGATGATGGATTAAACCCAGATCACTTGACTGGGGGTGAGTGTTTGATTTGCTCAAATGCTCCGTCCATCATCCCCTTTGGTATCGCTTTGTTCGCCCTAAGTCGGCAGGGTATGCCCAGATGTGGGTCCCTTGCTCACTTTGCCACTGGATTCAATATAGCCTGGCTGATGAGGGTTATGAACCCGAAACCGGTCCAAGGATGCTTGTTTCTGGTCCAGGGAAGACATGGCTTGGCAGTTCGGGTTGGACTTTTCCCATGAGGCACAGGGTCAGACTGATTTGCATATGGCCATGTCTGAACTGGGGTGGTGGAGTGAGCTAAATAATGATGATGGATTAAACCCAGATCAGTTGACTGGAGTGAGTGTTTGATTTGCTCAAACGCTCCGTCCATCATCCCCTTTGGTATCACTTTGTTCGCCCTAAGTTGGCAGGGTATGCCCAGACGTGGGTCCCTTGCTCACTTTGCCACTGGATTCAAGATACCCTGGCTGATGTGGGTTATGAACCTGAAACCGGTCCCAGGATGCTTGTTTCTGGTCCAGGGAAGACATGGCTTGGCAGTTCGGGCTGGACTGTTCCCATGAGGTACAGGGTCAGACTGATTTGCATATGACCATGTCTGAACTGGGGTGGTGGAGTCAGCTAAAGAATGATGATGGATTAAACCCAGATCACTTCACTGGGGGTGAGTGTTTGATTTGCTCAAACGCTCCATCCATCATCACCTTTGGTATCGCTTTGCTCGCCCTAAGTTGGCAGGGTATGCCCAGACGTGGTACCTTGCTCACTTTGCCACTGGATTCAAGATAGCCAGGCTGAAGAGAGTTATGAACCCGACACCGGTCTCAGGATGCTTGTTTCCGGTCCAGGGAAGACATGGCTTGGCAGTTTGGGCTGGACAGTTCCCATGAGGCACAGGGTCTGACTGATTTGCATATGGCCATGTCTGAACTGGGGTGGTGGAGTGAGCTAAATAATGATGATGGATTAAACCCAGATCAGTTGACTGTGGGTGAGTGTTTGATTTCCTCAAACGCTCCGTCCATCATCCCCTTTGGTATCGCTTTGTTCGCCCTAAGTTGGCAGGGTATGCCCAGACGTGGGTCCCTTGCTCACTTTGCCACTGGATTCAAGATAGCCTGGCTGATGAGGGTTATGAACCTGAAACCGAAAAGTCCCAGGATGCTTGTTTCCGGTCCGGGGAAGACATGGATTGGCAGTTCGGGCTGTACTGTTCCCATGAGGTATAGGGTCGGACTGATTTGCATATGGCTATGTCTGAACTGGGGTGGTGGAGTGAGCTAAAGAATGATGATGGATGAAACCCAGATCAGTTGATTGGGGGTGAGTGTTTGATTTGCTCAAACGCTCCGTCCATCATCCCCTTTGGTATTGCTTTGTTCGCCCTAAGTTGGCAGGGTATGCCCAGACGTGGGTCCCTTGCTCACTTTGCCACTGGATTCAAGATAGCCTGGCTGATGAGGGTTATGAACCCGAAACCGGTCCCAAGATGCTTGTTTCTGGTCCAGGGAAGACATGGCTTGGCAGTTCGGGCTGGAATTTTCCCATGATGCACAGGGTCCGACTGATTATCATATGGCCATGTCTGAACTGGGGTGGTGGAGTGAGCTAAAGAATGATGATGGGTTAAACCAAGATCAGTTGACTGGGGGTGAGTGTTTGATTTGCTCACACGCTCCGTCCATCATCACCTTTGGTATCGCTTTGTTCGCCCTAAGTTGGCAGGGTATGCCCAGACGTGGGTCCCTTGCTCACTCTGCCACTGGATTCAACATAGCCTGGCTGATGAGGGTTATGAACCCAAAACCGGTCCCAGGATGCTTGTTTCCGGTCCAGGGAAGACATGGATTGGTAGTTCGGACGGGACTGTTCCCATGAGGCACAGGGTCAGACTGATTTGCATACTGCCATGTCTGAACTGGGGTGGTGGAGTGAGCTAGAGAATGATGATGGATTAAACCCAGATCATTTGACTGGGGGTGAGTGTTTGATTTGCTCAAACGCTCCGTCCATCATGACCTTTGGTATCGCTTTGTTCGCCCTAAGTTGGCAGGGTATGCCTAGACCTGGGTCCCTTGCTCACTTTGCCACTGGATTCAAGATAGCCTGGCTTATGAGGGTTATGAACCCGAAACCGGTCCCAGGATGCTTGTTTCCGGTCCAGGGAAGACATGGATTGACAGTTCGGGCTGGACTGTTCCCATGAGGCACAGGGTCAGACTGATTTGCATATGTCAATGTCTGAACTGGGGTGGTGGAGTGAGCTAAAGAATGATGATGGATTAAACCCAGATCACTTGACTGGGGGTGAGTGTTTGATTTGCTCAAACGCTCCGTCCATCATCCCCTTTGGTATCGCTTTGTTCGCCCTAAGTCGGCAGGGTATGCCCAGATGTGGGTCCCTTGCTCACTTTGCCACTGGATTCAATATAGCCTGGCTGATGAGGGTTATGAACCCGAAACCGGTCCAAGGATGCTTGTTTCTGGTCCAGGGAAGACATGGCTTGGCAGTTCGTGCTGGACTGTTCCCATGAGGCACAGGGTCAGACTGATTTGCATATGACCATGTCTGAACTGGGGTGGTGGAGTCAGCTAAAGAATGATGATGGATTAAACCCAGATCACTTCACTGGGGGTGAGTGTTTGATTTGCTCAAACGCTCCATCCATCATCACCTTTGGTATCGCTTTGCTCGCCCTAAGTTGGCAGGGTATGCCCAGACGTGGTACCTTGCTCACTTTGCCACTGGATTCAAGATAGCCAGGCTGAAGAGAGTTATGA
The DNA here is from genome assembly GCF_964204655.1 of Triturus cristatus. Lineage (NCBI taxonomy): Eukaryota > Metazoa > Chordata > Amphibia > Caudata > Salamandridae > Triturus > Triturus cristatus. The sequence goes on from NC_140579.1 coordinate 536,185,157, forward strand.
ACCCGAAACCGGTCTCAGGATGCTTGTTTCCGGTCCAGGGAAGACATGGCTTGGCAGTTTGGGCTGGACAGTTCCCATGAGGCACAGGGTCTGACTGATTTGCATATGGCCATGTCTGAACTGGGGTGGTGGAGTGAGCTAAATAATGATGATGGATTAAACCCAGATCAGTTGACTGTGGGTGAGTGTTTGATTTCCTCAAACGCTCCGTCCATCATCCCCTTTGGTATCGCTTTGTTCGCCCTAAGTTGGCAGGGTATGCCCAGACGTGGGTCCCTTGCTCACTTTGCCACTGGATTCAAGATAGCCTGGCTGATGAGGGTTATGAACCCGAAACCGAAAAGTCCCAGGATGCTTGTTTCCGGTCCGGGGAAGACATGGATTGGCAGTTCGGGCTGTACTGTTCCCATGAGGTATAGGGTCGGACTGATTTGCATATGGCTATGTCTGAACTGGGGTGGTGGAGTGAGCTAAAGAATGATGATGGATGAAACCCAGATCAGTTGATTGGGGGTGAGTGTTTGATTTGCTCAAACGCTCCGTCCATCATCCCCTTTGGTATTGCTTTGTTCGCCCTAAGTTGGCAGGGTATGCCCAGACGTGGGTCCCTTGCTCACTTTGCCACTGGATTCAAGATAGCCTGGCTGATGAGGGTTATGAACCCGAAACCGGTCCCAAGATGCTTGTTTCTGGTCCAGGGAAGACATGGCTTGGCAGTTCAGGCTGGAATTTTCCCATGATGCACAGGGTCCGACTGATTATCATATGGCCATGTCTGAACTGGGGTGGTGGAGTGAGCTAAAGAATGATGATGGGTTAAACCAAGATCAGTTGACTGGGGGTGAGTGTTTGATTTGCTCACACGCTCCGTCCATCATCACCTTTGGTATCGCTTTGTTCGCCCTAAGTTGGCAGGGTATGCCCAGACGTGGGTCCCTTGCTCACTCTGCCACTGGATTCAACATAGCCTGGCTGATGAGGGTTATGAACCCAAAACCGGTCCCAGGATGCTTGTTTCCGGTCCAGGGAAGACATGGATTGGTAGTTCGGACGGGACTGTTCCCATGAGGCACAGGGTCAGACTGATTTGCATATTGCCATGTCTGAACTGGGGTGGTGGAGTGAGCTAGAGAATGATGATGGATTAAACCCAGATCATTTGACTGGGGGTGAGTGTTTGATTTGCTCAAACGCTCCGTCCATCATGACCTTTGGTATCGCTTTGTTCGCCCTAAGTTGGCAGGGTATGCCTAGACCTGGGTCCCTTGCTCACTTTGCGACTGGATTCAAGATAGCCTGGCTGATGAGGGTTATGAACCCGAAACCGGTCCCAGGATGCTTGTTTCCGGTCCAGGGAAGACATGGATTGACAGTTCGGGCTGGACTGTTCCCATGAGGCACAGGGTCAGACTGATTTGCATATGTCAATGTCTGAACTGGGGTGGTGGAGTGAGCTAAAGAATGATGATGGATTAAACCCAGATCACTTGACTGGGGGTGAGTGTTTGATTTGCTCAAACGCTCCGTCCATCATCCCCTTTGGTATCGCTTTGTTCGCCCTAAGTCGGCAGGGTATGCCCAGATGTGGGTCCCTTGCTCACTTTGCCACTGAATTCAATATAGCCTGGCTGATGAGGGTTATGAACCCGAAACCGGTCCAAGGATGCTTGTTTCTGGTCCAGGGAAGACATGGCTTGGCAGTTCGTGCTGGACTGTTCCCATGAGGCACAGGGTCAGACTGATTTGCATATGGCCATGTCTGAACTGGGGTGGTGGAGTGAGCTAAAGAATGATGATGGATTAAACCCAGATCAGTTGACTGGGGGTGAGTGTTTGATTTGCTCCAACGCTCCATCCATCATCACCTTTGGTATCGCTTTGCTCGCCCTAAGTTGGCAGGGTATGCCCAGACGTGGTACCTTGCTCACTTTGCCACTGGATTCAAGATAGCCTGGCTGATGAGGGTTATGAACCCGAATCCGGTCCCAGGATTCTTGTTTCCGGTCCAGGGAAGACATTGCTTGGCAGTTCGGGCTGGACTGTTTCCATGAGGCACAGGGTGAGACTGATTTGCATATGGCCATGTCTGAACTGGGGTGGTGGAGTGAGCTAAAGAATGATGATTGGTTAAACCCAGATCAGTTGACTGGGGGTGAGTGTTTGATTTACTCAAACGCTTCGTCCATCATTCCCTTTGGTATCGCTTTGTTCGCCCTAAGTTGGCAGGGCATGCCCAGACGTGGGTCCCTTGCTCACTTTGCCACTGGATTCAAGATAGCCTGGCTGATGAGGGTTATGAACCCAAAACCGGTCCCAGGATGCTTGTTTTCGGTCCACGGAAAACATGGCTTTGCAGTTCGGGCTGGACTGTTCCCATGAGGCACAGGGTCAGACTGATTTGCATATGACCATGTCTGAACTGGGGTGGTGGAGTCAGCTAAAAAATGATGATGGGTTAAACCCAGATCACTTGACTGGGGGTGAGTGTTTGATTTGCTCAAACGCTCCGTCCATCATCCCCTTGGGTATCGCTTTGTTTGGCCTAAGTCGGCTGGGAATGCCCAGACGTGGGTCCCTTGCTCACTTTGCCACTGGATTCAATCTAGCCTGGCTGATGAGGGTTATGAACCCGAAACCGGTCCCAGGATGCTTGTTTCCGGTCCAGGGAAGACATGGCTCGGCAGTTCGGGCTGGACTGTTCCCATGAGGCACAGGGTCAGACTGATTTGCATATGACCTTGTCTGAACTGGGGTGGTGGAGTGAGCTATAGAATGATGATGGATTAAACCCAGATCAGTTGACTGGGGGTGAGTGTTTGATTTGCTCAAACGCTCCGTCCATCATCCCCTTTGGTATCGCTTTGTTCGCCCTAAGTTGGCAGGGTATGCCCAGACGTGAGTCCCTTACTCACTTTGCCACTGGATTCAAAATAGCCTGGCTGATGAGGGTTATGAACCCGAAACCAGTCCAAGGATGCTTGTTTCCGGTCCAGGGAACACATGGCTTTGTAGTTCGGGCTGGACTGTTCCCATGAGGCACAGGGTCAGACTGATTTGCATATGGCCTTGTCTGAACTGGGGTGGTGGAGTGAGCTAAAGAATGATGATGGATTAAACCCAGATCAGTTGACTGGGGGTGAGTGTTTTATTTGCTCAAACGCTCCGTCCATCATCCCCTTTGGTATCGCTTTGTTCGCCCTAAGTTGGCAGGGTATGCCCAGATGTGGGTCGCTTGCTCACTTTGCCACTGGATTCAAGATAGCCAGGCTGATGAGAGTTATGGAACAGAAACTGGTCCCAGGATGCTTGTTTCCGGTCCAGGGAAGACATGGCTTGGCAGTTCGGGCTGGACTGTTCCCATGAGGCACAGGGTCAGACTGATTTGCATATGGCCTTGTCTGAACTGGGGTGGTGGAGTGAGCTAAAGAATGATGATGGATTAAACCCATATCAGTTGACTGGGGGTGAGTGTTTTATTTGCTCAAACGCTCTGTCCATCATCCCCTTTGGTATCGCTTTGTTCGCCCTAAGTTGGCAGGGTATGCCCAGATGGGCGTCGCTTGCTCACTTTGCCACTGGATTCAAGATAGCCAGGCTGATGAGAGTTATGAACCTGAAACCGGTCTCAGGATGCTTGTTTCCGGTCCAGGGAAGACATGGCTTGGCAGTTTGGGCTGGACTGTTCCCAAGAGGCACAGGGTCAGACTGATTTGCATATGGCCATGTCTGAACTGGGGTGGTGGAGTGATCTAAATAATGATGATGGATTAAACCCAGATCAGTTGACTGGGGGTGAGTGTTTGATTTCCTCAAACGCTCCGTCCATCATCCCCTTTGGTATCGCTTTGTAGGCCCTAAGTTGGCAGGGTATGCCCAGACGTGGGTCCCTTGCTCACTTTGCCACTGGATTCAAGATAGCCTGGCTGATGAGGGTTATGAACCCAAAACCGGTCCCAGGATGCTTGTTTCCAGTCCAGGGAATACATGGATTGGTAGTTCGGACTGGACTGTTCCCATGATGCACAGGGTTAGACTGATTTGCATATGGCCATGTCTGAACTGGGGTGGTGGAGTGAGCTAAAGAATGATGATGGATTAAACCCAGATCAGTTGACTGAGGGTCAGTGTTTGATTTCCTCAAACGCTCTCTCCATCATCCCCTTTGGTATCGCATTGTTCGCCCTAAGTTGGCAGGGTATGCCCAGACGTGGGTCTCTTGCTCACCTTGCCACTGGATTCAAGATAGCCTGGCTAATGAGGGTTATGAACCCGAAACCAGTCCCAGGATGCTTGTTTCCGGTCCAGGGAACACATGGCTTGGCAGTTCGGGTTGGACTGTTCCCATGTGTCACAGGGTCAGACTGATTTGCATATGGCCATGTCTGAACTGGGGTGGTGGAGTGAGCTAAAGAATGTTGATGGATTAAACCCAGATCAGTTGACTGGGGGTGAGTGTTTGATTTGCTCAAACGCTCCGTTCATCATCCCCTTTGGTATCGCTTTGTTCGCCCTAAGTTGGCAGGGTATGCCCAGACGTGGTCGCTTGCTAACTTTGCCACTGGATTCAAGATAGCCAGGCTGATGAGAGTTATGAACCTGAAACCGGTCTCAGGATGCTTGTTTCCGGTCCAGGGAAGACATGGCTTGGAGGTTTGGGCTGGACTGTTCCCATGAGGTACAGGGTCAGACTGTTTTGCATATGGCCATGTCTGAACTGGGGTGCTGGAGTGAGCTAAAGAATGAAGATGGATTAAACCCAGATCAGTTGATTGGGGGTGAGTGTTTGATTTGCTCAAACGCTCCGTCCATCATCCCCTTTGGTATTGCTTTGTTCGCCCTAAGTTGGCAGGGTATGCCGAGACTTGGGTCACTTGCTCACTTTGCCACTGGATTCAAGATAGCCTGCCTGATGAGGGTTATGAACCCGAAACCGGTCCCAGGATGCTTGTTTTTGGTCCAGGGAAGACATGGATTGGCAGTTCGGGCTGGACTGTTCCCATGAAGCACAGGGTCAGACTGATTTGCATGTGGCCATGTCTGAACTTGGGTTCGTGGAGTGAGCAAAAGAATGATGATGGATTGAACCCAGATCAGTTGACTGGGGGTGAGTGTTTTATTTGCTCAAATGCTCCGTCCATCATCCACATTGGTATCGCTTTGTTCGCCCTATGTTGGCAGGGTATGACCAGACGCGAGTCCATTGCTCACTTTGCCACTGGATTCATGATAGCCTGGCTGATGAGGGTTATGAATCCGAAACTGGTCCCAGGATGCTTGTTTCCGGTCCAGGGAAGACATTGATTGACAGTTCGGGCTGGACTGGGCCCATGAGGCACAGGGTCAGACTGATTTGCATATGGCCATGTCTGAACTGGGCTGGTGGAGTGAGCTAAAGAATGATGATGGATTAAATCCAGATCCGTTGACTGGGGTGAGTGTTTGATTTGCTCAAACGCTCCGACCATCATCCCCTTTGATATCGTTTTGATCGCCCTAAGTTGGCAGGGTATGCCCAGACGTGGGTCCCTTGCTCGCTTTGCCACTGGATTCAAGATAGCCTGGCTGATGTGGGTTATGAACCCGAAACTGGTCCCAGGATGCTTATTTCCGGTCCAGGGAAGACATGGCTTGGCAGTTCGGGCTGGACTGTTCCCATGAGGCACAGGGTCAGACTGATTTGCATATGGCCATGTCTGAACTGGGCTGGTGGAGTGAGCTAAAGAATGATGATGGATTAAACCCAGATCAGTTGACCTGGGGTGACTGTTTGATTTGCTCAAACGCTCCGTCTATCATCCCCTTTGGTATCGCTTTGTTTGCCCTAAGTTGGCAGGGTATGCCCAGACGTGGGTCCCTTGCTCACTTTGCCACTGGATTCAAGATAGCCTGCATGATGAGGGTTATGAATCCGAAACCGGTCCCAGGATCCTTGTTTCCGGTTCAGGGAAGACATGGCTTGGCAGTTCGGGCTGGACTGTTCCTATGAGGCACAGGGTCAGTCTGATTTGCATATGGCCATGTCTGAACTGGGGTGGTGAAGTGAGCTAAAGAATGATGAAGGATTAAACCCAGATCAGTTGACTGGGGGTGAGTGTTTGATTTGCTCAAACGCTCCGTCCATCATTCCCTTTGGTATCGCTTTGTTCGCCCTAAGTTGGCAGGGTATGCCCAGACGTGGGTCCCTTGCTCGCCTTGCCACTGGATTCAAGATAGCTTGGCTGATGAGGGTTATGAACCCGAAACCGGTCCCAGGATGCTTGTTTCCGGTCCAGGAAAGAAATGGCTTGGCAGTTTGGGCTGGACTGTTCCCATGAGGCACAGGGTCAGACTGATTTGCATATGGCCAAGTCTGAACTGGGGTGGTGGAGTGAGCTAAATAATGATGATGGATTAAACCCAGATCAGTTGACTGGGGGTGAGTGTTTGATTTCCTCAAACGCTCCGTCTATAATCCCCTTTGGTATCGCTTTGTTTGCCCTAAGTTGGCAGGGTATGCCCAGACGTGGGTCCCTTGCTCACTTTGCCACTGGATTCAAGATAGCCTGGCTGATGAGGGTTATGAACCCGAAACCGGTCCCAGGATCCTTGTTTCCGGTCTAGTGAAGACATGGCTTGGCAGTTCGGGCTGAACTGTTCCCATGAGGCACAGAGTCAGACTGATTTGCATATGGCCATGTCTGAACTGGGGTGGTGGAGTGAGCTAAAGAATGATGATGGAGTAAACCCAGATCAGTTGACCGGGGGTGAGTGTTTGATTTGCTCAAACGCTCCGTCCATCATCCCAATTGGTATCGCTTTGTTCGCCCTAAATTGGCAGGGTATGCCGAGACGTGGGTCACTTGCTCACTTTGCCACTGGATTCAAGATAGCCTGCCTGATGAGGGTTATGAACCCGAAACTGGTCCCAGGATGCTTGTTTCCGGTCCAGGGAAGACATGGCTTGGCAGTTCGGGCTTGACTGTTCCCATGAGGCACAGGGTCAGACTGATTTGCATATGGCCATGTCTGAACTGGGCTGGTGGAGTGAGCTAAAGAATGATGATGGATTAAACCCAGATCAGTTGACTGGGGGTGACTGTTTGATTTGCTCAAACGCTCTGTCTATCATCCCCTTTGGTATCGCTTTGTTCGCCCTAAGTTGGCAGGGTATGCCCAGACGTGGGTCCCTTGCTCACTTTGCCAATGGATTCAAGATATCCTGGCTGATGAGGGTTATGAACCCGAAACCGGTCCCAGGATGCTTGTTTCCGGTCCAGGGAAGACATGGCTTGGCAGTTCGGGTTGGACTGTTCCCATGAGGCACAGGGTCAGACTGATTTGCATATGGCCATGTCTGAACTGGGGTGGTGGAGTGAGCTAAAGAATGATGATGGATTAAACCCAGATCACTTGACTGGGGGTGAGTGTTTGATTTGCTCAAACACTCCGTCCATCATCCCCTTCGGGATCGCTTTGTTCGCCCTAAGTTGGCAGGGTATGCCCAGACGTGGGTCCCTTGCTCACTTTGCCACTGGATTCAAGATTGCCTGGCTGATGAGGGATATAAACCCGAAACCGGTCCCAGGATGCTTTTTTCCATTCCAGGGAAGACATGGCTTTGCAGTTCTGGCTGGACTGTTCCCACGAGGCACAAGGTCAGACTGATTTGCATATGGCCATGTCTGAACTGGGGTGGTGGAGTGAGCTAAAGAATGATGATGGATTAAACCCAGATCAGTTGACTGGGGGTGAGTGTCTGATTTGCTCAAACGCTCCGTCCATCATCCCCTTTGATATCGCTTTGTTCGCCCTAAGTTGGCAGGGTATGCCCCGACTTGGGTCCCTTGCTCACTTTGCCACTGGATTCAAGATTGCCTGGCTGATGTGGGTTATGAACCCGAAACCGGTCCCAGGATGCTTGTTTCCGGTCCAGGGAAGACATGGCTTTGCAGTTCGGGCTGGACTGTTCCCATGAGGCACAGGGTCAGACTGATTTGCATACGGCCATGTCTGAACTAGGGTGGTGGAGTGAGCTAAAGAATGATGATGGATTAAACCCAGATCAGTTGACTGGGGGTGAGTGTTTGATTTGCTCAAACGCTCCGTCCATCATCACGTTTGGTATCGCTTTGTTTGCCCTAAGTTGGCAGGGTATGCCCAGACGTGGTCCCTTACTCACTTTGCCACTGGATTCAAGATTGCCTGGCTGATGAGGGATATAAACCCGAAACCGGTCCCAGGATGCTTGTTTCCGGTCCATGGAAGACATGGATTGGCAGTTCGGGCTGGACTGTTCCCATGAGGCACAGGGTCAGACTGATTTGCATATGGCCATGTCTGAACTGGGCTGGTGGAGTGAGCTAAAGAATGATGATGGATTAAACCCAGATCAGTTGACTGGGGGTGACTGTTTGATTTGCTCAAACGCTCTGTCTATCATCCCCTTTGGTATCGCTTTGTTCGCCCTAAGTTGGCAGGGTATGCCCAGACGTGGGTCCCTTGCTCACTTTGCCAATGGATTCAAGATATCCTGGCTGATGAGGGTTATGAACCCGAAACCGGTCCCAGGATGCTTGTTTCCGGTCCAGGGAAGACATGGCTTGGCAGTTCGGGTTGGACTGTTCCCATGAGGCACAGGGTCAGACTGATTTGCATATGGCCATGTCTGAACTGGGGTGGTGGAGTGAGCTAAAGAATGATGATGGATTAAACCCAGATCACTTGACTGGGGGTGAGTGTTTGATTTGCTCAAACACTCCGTCCATCATCCCCTTCGGGATCGCTTTGTTCGCCCTAAGTTGGCAGGGTATGCCCAGACGTGGGTCCCTTGCTCACTTTGCCACTGGATTCAAGATTGCCTGGCTGATGAGGGATATAAACCCGAAACCGGTCCCAGGATGCTTGTTTCCAGTCCAGGGAAGACATGGCTTTGCAGTTCTGGCTGGACTGTTCCCATGAGGCACAAGGTCAGACTGATTTGCATATGGCCATGTCTGAACTGGGGTGGTGGAGTGAGCTAAAGAATGATGATGGATTAAACCCAGATCATTTGACTGGGGGTGAGTGTCTGATTTGCTCAAACGCTCCGTCCATCATCCCCTTTGATATCGCTTTGTTCGCCCTAAGTTGGCAGGGTATGCCCCGACTTGGGTCCCTTGCTCACTTTGCCACTGGATTCAAGATTGCCTGGCTGATGTGGGTTATGAACCCGAAACCGGTCCCAGGATGCTTGTTTCCGGTCCAGGGAAGACATGGCTTTGCAGTTCGGGCTGGACTGTTCCCATGAGGCACAGGGTCAGACTGATTTGCATACGGCCATGTCTGAACTAGGGTGGTGGAGTGAGCTAAAGAATGATGATGGATTAAACCCAGATCAGTTGACTGGGGGTGAGTGTTTGATTTGCTCAAACGCTCCGTCCATCATCACGTTTGGTATCACTTTGTTTGCCCTAAGTTGGCAGGGTATGCCCAGACATGGTCCCTTACTCACTTTGCCACTGGATTCAAGATAGCCAGGCTGATGAGGGTTATGAACCCGAAACCGGTCCCAGGATGCTTGTTTCCGGTCCATGGAAGACATGGATTGGCAGTTCGGGCTGGACTGTTCCCATGAGGCACAGGGTCAGACTGATTTGCATATGGCCATGTCTGAACTGGGCTGGTGGAGTGAGCTAAAGAATGATGATGGATTAAACCCAGATCAGTTGACCTGGGGTGACTGTTTGATTTGCTCAAACGCTCCGTCTATCATCCCCTTTGGTATCGCTTTGTTTGCCCTAAGTTGGCAGGGTATGCCCAGACGTGGGTCCCTTGCTCACTTTGCCACTGGATTCAAGATAGCCTGCATGATGAGGGTTATGAACCCGAAACCGGTCCCAGGATCCTTGTTTCCGGTTCAGGGAAGACATGGCTTGGCAGTTCGGGCTGGACTGTTCCTATGAGGCACAGGGTCAGACTGATTTGCATATGGCCATGTCAGAACTGGGGTGGTGAAGTGAGCTAAAGAATGATGAAGGATTAAACCCAGATCAGTTGACTGGGGGTGAGTGTTTGATTTGCTCAAACGCTCCGTCCATCATTCCCTTTGGTATCGCTTTGTTCGCCCTAAGTTGGCAGGGTATGCCCAGACGTGGGTCCCTTGCTCGCCTTGCCACTGGATTCAAGATAGCTTGGCTGATGAGGGTTATGAACCCGAAACCGGTCCCAGGATGCTTGTTTCCGGTCCAGGAAAGAAATGGCTTGGCAGTTTGGGCTGGACTGTTCCCATGAGGCACAGGGTCAGACTGATTTGCATATGGCCAAGTCTGAACTGGGGTGGTGGAGTGAGCTAAATAATGATGATGGATTAAACCCAGATCAGTTGACTGGGGGTGAGTGTTTGATTTCCTCAAACGCTCCATCCATCATCCCCTTTGGTATCGCTTTGTTTGCCTAAGTTGGCAGGGTATGCCCAGACGTGGGTCCCTTGCTCACTTTGCCACTGGATTCAAGATAGCCTGGCTGATGAGCGTTATGAACCCAAAACCGGTCCCAGGATGCTTGTTTCTGGTCCAGGGAAGACATGGCTTGGCAGTTCGGGTTGGACTGTTCCCATGAGGCACAGGGTCAGACTGATTCGCATATGGCCATGTCTGAACTAGGGTGGTGGAGTGAGCTAAAGAATGATGATGGATTAAACCCAGATCAGTTGACTGGGGGTGAGTGTTTGATTTGCTCAAACGCTCCGTCCATCATCACGTTTAGTATCGCTTTGTTTGCCCTAAGTTGGCAGGGTATGCCCAGACGTGGTCCCTTACTCACTTTGCCACTGGATTCAAGATAGCCTGGCTGATGAGGGTTATGAACCTGAAACCGGTCCCAGGATGCTTGTTTCCGGTCCAGGGAAGACATGGATTGGCAGTTCGGGCTGGACTGTTCCCATGAGGCACAGGGTCAGACTGATTTGCATATGGCCAAGTCTGAACTGGGGTGGTGGAGTGAGCTAAATAATGATGATGGATTAAACCCAGATCAGTTGACTGGGGGTGAGTGTTTGATTTCCTCAAACGCTCCGTCCATCATCCCCTTTGGTATCGCTTTGTTTGCCTAAGTTGGCAGGGTATGCCCAGACGTGGGTCCCTTGCTCACTTTGCCACTGGATTCAAGATAGCCTGGCTGATGAGCGTTATGAACCCAAAACCGGTCCCAGGATGCTTGTTTCTGGTCCAGGGAAGACATGGCTTGGCAGTTCGGGTTGGACTGTTCCCATGAGGCACAGGGTCAGACTGATTTGCATACGGCCATGTCTGAACTAGGGTGGTGGAGTGAGCTAAAGAATGATGATGGATTAAACCCAGATCAGTTGACTGGGGGTGAGTGTTTTATTTGCTCAAACGCTCCGTCCATCATCACGTTTAGTATCGCTTTGTTTGCCCTAAGTTGGCAGGGTATGCCCAGACGTGGTCCCTTACTCACTTTGCCACTGGATTCAAGATAGCCTGGCTGATGAGGGTTATGAACCTGAAACCGGTCCCAGGATGCTTGTTTCCGGTCCAGGGAAGACATGGATTGGCAGTTCGGGCTGGACTGTTCCCATGAGGCACAGGGTCAGACTGATTTGCCTATGGCCTTGTCTGAACTGGGGTGGTGGAGTGAGCTAAAGAATGATGATGGATTAAACCCAGATCAGTTGACTGGGGGTGAGTGTTTGATTTGCTCAAACGCTCCGTCTATCATCCCCTTTGGTATCGCTTTGTTCGCCCTAAGTTGGCAGGGTATGCCCAGACGCGAGTCCCTTGCTCACGTTGCCACTAGATTCAAGATAGCCTGGCTGATGAGGGTTATGAACCTGAAACTGGTTCCAGGATGCTTGTTTCCGGTCAAGGGAAGACATGGATTGGCAGTTCGGGCTGGACTGTGCCCATGAGGCACAGGGTCAGATTGATTTGCATATGTCCATGTCTGACCTGGGCTGGTGGAGTGAGCTAAAGAATTATGATGGATTAAATCCAGATCAGTTGACTGGGGGTAAGTGTTTGATTTGCTTAAACGCTCCGTCCATCATCCCCTTTGGTATCGCATTGTTCGCCCTAAGTTGGCAGGGTATGCCCAGACGTGGGTCCCTTGCTCACTTTGCCACTGGATTCAAGATAGCCTGGCTGATGAGGGTTATGAACCCGAAACCGGTCCCAGAATGCTTGTTTCCGGTCCAGGGAACACATGGCTTGGCAGTTCGGGCTGGACTGTTCCCATGAGGCACAGGGTCAGACTGATTTGCATATGGACATGTCTGAACTGGGGTCGTGGAGTGAGCTAAAGAATGATGATGGATTAAACCGAGACCAGTTGACTGGGGGTGAGTGTTTGATTTGCTCAAACACTCAGTCCATCATCCCCTTTGGTATAGCTTTGTTCGCCTTATGTTGGGAGGGCATGCCCAGACGTGGGTCCCTTGCTCACTTTGCCACTGGATTCAAGATAGCCTGGCTGATGAGGGTTATGGAACTAAAACCGGTCCCAGGATGCTTGTTTCCGGTCCAGGAAAGACATGGCTTGGCAGTTCGGGCTGGAGTGTTCCCATGATGCACAGGGTCAGACTGAATTGCATATGGCAATGTCTGAACTGGGGTGGTGGAGTGAGCTAAAGCATGTTGATGGATTAAACCCAGATCAGTTGACTGGGGGTGAGTGTTTGATTTGCTCAAACGCTCCGTTCATCATCCCCTTTGGTATCGCTCTGTTCGCCCTAAGTTGGCAGGGTATGCCCAGACATGGGTCCCTTGCTCACTTTGCCACTGGATTCAAGATAGCCTGGCTGATGAGGGTTATGAACCCGAAACCGGTCCCAGGATCCTTGTTTCCAGTTCAGGGAAGACATGGCTTGGCAGTTCGGGCTGGACTGTTCCCATGAGGCACAGGGTCAGACTGATTTGCATATGGCCATGTCTGAACTGGGGTGGTGGAGTGAGCTAAAGAATGATGATGGATTAAACCCAGATCAGTTGACTGGGGGTGAGTGTTTGATCTCCTCAAACGCTCCATCCATCATCCCCTTTGGTATTGCTTTGTTCGCCCTAAATTGGCAGGGTATGCCCAGACGTGGGTCCCTTGCTCACTTTGCCACTGGATTCAAGATAGCCTGGCTGATGAGGGTTATGAACCCGAAACCGGTCCCAGGATGCTTTTTTCCGGTCCAGGGAAGACATGGCTTGGCAGTTCGGGCTGGACTGTTCCCATGAGGCACAGGGTCAGACTGATTTGCATTTGGCCATGTCTGAACTAGGGAGGTGGAGTGAGCTAAAGAATGATGATGGATTAAACCCAGATCAGTTGACTGGGGGTGAGTATTTGATTTGCTCAAACGCTCCGTCCATCATCCCCTTTGGAATCGCTTTGTTCGCCCTAAGTTGGCAGGGTATGCCCAGACGTGGGTCCCTTGCTCACCTTGCCACTGGATTCAAGATAGCCTGGTTGATGAGGGATATAAACCCGAAACCGGTCCCAGGATGCTTGTTTCCAGTCCTGGAAGACATGGCTTTGCAGTTCTGGCTGGACTGTTCCCATGAGGCACAAGGTCAGACTGATTTGCATATGGCCATGTCTGAACTGGGGTGGTGGAGTGAGCTAAAGAATGATGATGGATTAAACCCAGATCAGTTGACTGGGGGTGAGTGTTTGATCTCCTCAAACGCTCCATCCATCATCCCCTTTGGTATTGCTTTGTTCGCCCTAAATTGGCAGGGTATGCCCAGACGTGGTCCCTTACTCACTTTGCCACTGGATTCAAGATAGCCTGGCTGATGAGGGTTATGAACCCGAAACCGGTCCCAGCATGCTTGTTTCTGGTCCAGGGAAGACATGGATTGGCAGTTCAGGCTGGACTGTTCCCATGAGGCACAGGGTCACACTGATTTGCATATGGCCATGTCTGAACTGGGATGGTGGAGTGAGCTAAAGAATGATGATGGATTAAACCCAGATCAGTTGACTGGGGGTGAGTGTTTGATTTGCTCAAACGCTCCGTCTATCATCCCCTTTGGTATCGCTTTGTTGGCCCAAGTTGGCAGGGTATGCCCAGACGCGAGTCCCTTGCTCACGTTGACACTAGATTCAAGATAGCCTGGCTGATGAGGGTTATGAACCTGAAACTGGTTCCAGGATGCTTGTTTCCGGTCAAGGGAAGACATGGATTGGCAGTTCGGGCTGGACTGTGCCCATGAGGCACACGGTCAGAGTGATTTGCATATGTCCATGTCTGACCTGGGCTGGTGGAGTGAGCTAAAGAATTATGATGGATTAAATACAGATCAGTTGACTGGGGGTGAGTGTTTGATTTGCTCAAACGCTCCGTCCATCATCCCCTTTGACATCTCTTTGTTTGCCCTAAGGTGGCTGGGTATGCCCAGACGTGGGTCCCTTGCTCACTTTGCCATTGGATTCAAGATAGCTTGGCTGATGTGGGTTATGAACCCGAAACCGGTCCCAGGATGCTTGTTTCCGGTCCAGGGAAGACATGGCTTGGCAGTTCGGGCTGGACTGTTCCCATGAGGCACAGGGTCAGACTGATTTGCATACGGCCATGTCTGAACTGGGGTGGTGGAGTGAGCTAAAGAATGATGATGGATTAAACCCAGATCAGTTGACTGGGGGTGAGTGTTTGATTTGCTCAAACGCTCCGTCCATCATCCCCTTTGGTATAGCTTTGTTCGCCTTATGTTGGGAGGGCATGCCCAGACATGGGTCCCTTGCTCACTTTGCCACTGGTTTCAAGATAGCCTGGCTGATGAGGGTTATGGAACTGAAACCGGTCCCAGGATGCTTGTTTCCGGTCCAGGAAAGACATGGCTTGGCAGTTCGGGCTGGACTGTTCCCATGAGGCACAGGGTCAGACTGATTTGCATATGGCCATGTCTGAACTGGGGTGGTGGAGTGAGCTAAAGAATGATGATGGATTAAACCCAGATCAGTTGACTGGGGGTGAGTGTTTGATCTCCTCAAACGCTCCATCCATCATCCCCTTTGGTATTGCTTTGTTCGCCCTAAATTGGCAGGGTATGCCCAGACGTGGGTCCCTTGCTCACTTTGCCACTGGATTCAAGATAGCCTGGCTGATGAGGGTTATGAACCCGAAACCGGTCCCAGGATGCTTGTTTCCGGTTCGGGGAAGACATGGCTTGGCAGTTCAGGCTGGACTTTTACCATGAGGCACAGGGTCAGACTGATCTGCATATGGCCAAGTCTGAACTGGGGTGGTGGAGTGAGCTAAAGAATGATGATGGATTAAATCCAGATCAGTTGACTGGGGTGAGTGTTTGATTTGCTCAAACGCTCCGTCCATCATCCCTTTTGGTATCGCTTTGTTCGCCCTAAGATGGCATGGTATGCCCAGACGTGGGTCCCTTGCTCACTTTTCCACTGGATTCAAGATAGCCTGGCTGATGAGGGTTATGAACCCGAAACTGGTCCCAGGATGCTTGTTTCCGGTCCAGGGAAGACATGGCTTGGCAGTTCGGGCTAGACTGTTCCCATGAGGCACAGGGTCAGACTGATTTGCATTTGGCCATGTCTGAACTGGGGAGGTGGAGTGAGCTAAATAATGATGATGGATTAAACCCAGATCAGTTGACTGGGGGTGAGTATTTGATTTGCTCAAACGCTCCGTCCATCATCCCCTTTGGTATCGCTTTGTTCGCCCTAAGTTGGCAGGGTATGCCCAGACGTGGGTCCCTTGCTCACTTTGCCACTGGATTCAAGATAGCCTGGCTGATGTGGGTTATGAACCCGAAACCGGTCCCAGGATGCTTGTTTCCGGTCCAGGGAAGACATGGCTTGGCAGTTCGGGCTGGACTGTTCCCATGAGGCACATGGTCAGACTGATTTGCATATGGCCATGTCTGAACTGGGGTGGTGGAGTGAGCTAAAGAATAATGATGGATTAAACCCAGATCAGTTGACTGGGGGTGAGTGTTTGATTTGCTCAAACGCTCTGTCCATCATCCCCTTTGGTATCGCTTTGTTCGCTCTAAGTTGGCAGGGTATGCCCAGATGTGGGTCCCTTGCTCACTTTGCCACTGGATTCAAGATATCCTGGCTGATGAGGGTTATGAACCCGAAACCGGTCCCTGGATGCTTGCTTCCGGTCCAGGGAAGACATGGATTTGCTGTTCGTGCTGGACTGTGCCCATGAGGCACAGGGTCAGAGTGATTTGCATATGTCCATGTCTGAACCGGGCTGGTGGAGTGAGCTAAAGAATGATGATGGATTAAATCCAGATCAGTTGACTGGGGTGAGTGTTATTTTTGCTCAAACGCTCCGTCCATCATCCCCTTTGATATCGCTTTGTTCGCCCTAAGTTGGCAGGGTATGCCCAGACGTGGGTCCCTTGCTCACTTTGCCACTGGATCAAGATAGCCTGGCTGATGTGGGTTATGAACCCGAAACCGGTCCCAGGATGCTGGTTTCTGGTCCAGGAAAGACATGGCTTGGCAGTTCGGTCTGGACTGTTCCCATGAGGCACAGGGTCAGACTGATTTGCATACGGCCATGTCTGAACTGGGGTGGTGGAGTGAGCTAAAGAATGATGATGGATTAAACCCAGATCAGTTGACTGGGGGTGAGTGTTTGATTTGCTGAAACGCTCCATCCGACATCACCTTTGGTATCGCTTTGTTCACCCTAAGTTGGCAGGGTATGCCCAGACGTGGTCCCTTGCTCACTTTGCCACTGGATTCAAGATAGCCAGGCTGATGAGAGTTATGAACCCGAAACCGGTCCCAGGATGCTTGTTTTCGGTCCAGGGAAGACATGGATTGGCAGTTCGGGCTGGACTGTTCCCATGAGGCACAGGGTCAGACTGATTTTCATATGGCCATGTCTGAACTGGGGTGGTGGATTCAGCTAAAGAATGATGATGGATTAAACCCAGATCAGTTGACTGGGGGTGAGTGTTTGATTTGCTCAAACGCTCCGTCCATCATCCCCTTTGGTATCGCTTTGTTCGCCCTAAGTTGGCAGGGTATGCCCAGACGCGAGTCCCTTGCTCACTTTGCCACTGGATTCAAGATAGCCTGGCTGATGAGGGTTATGAACCTGAAACTGGTCCCAGGATGCTTGTTTCCGGTCCAGGGAAGACATGGATTGGCAGTTCGGGCTGGACTGTGCCCATGAGGCACAGGGTCAGAGTGATTTGCATATGTCCATGTCTGAACTGGGCTGGTGGAGTGAGCTAAAGAATGATGATGGATTAAATCCAGATCAGTTGACTGGGGTGAGTGTTTGATTTGCTCAAACGCTCCGTCCATCATCCCCTTTGACATCGCTTTGTTCGCCCTAAGTTGGCTGGGTATGCCCAGATGTGGGTCGCTTGCTCACTTTGCCCCTGGATTCAAGATAGCCTGGCTGATGTGGGTTATGAACCCGAAACCGGTCCCAGGATGCATGTTTCCAGTCCAGGGAAGACATGGCTTGGCAGTTCGGGCTGGACTGTTCCCATGAGGCACAGGGTCAGACTGATTTGCATTTGGCCATGTCTGAACTGGGGAGGTGGAGTGAGCTAAAGAATGATGATGAATTAAACCCAGACCACTTGACTGGGGGTGAGTATTTGATTTGCTCAAACGCTCCGTCCATCATCCCCTTTGGTATCGCTTTGATGGCCCTAAGTTGGCAGGGTATGCCCAGACGTGGGTCTCTTGCTCACTTTGCCACTGGATTCAAGATAGCCTGGCTGATGAGGGATATAAACCCGAAACCGGACCCAGGATGCTTGTTTCCGGTCCAGGGAAGACATGGCTTGGCAGTTCAGGCTGGACTGTTCCCATGAGGCACAAGGTCAGACTGCTTTGCATATGGCCATATCTGAACTGGGGTGGTGGAGTGAGCTAAAGAATGATGATGGATTAAACCCAGATCAGTTGACTGGGGGTGAGTGTTTGATTTGCTCAAACGCTCCATCCATCATCCCCTTTGGTATCGCTTTGTTCGCCCTAAGTTGGCAGGGTATGCCCAGATGTGGGTCCCTTGCTCACTTTGCCACTGAATTCAAGATAGCCTGGCTGATGAGGGTTATGAACCCGGAACCGGTCCCAGGATGCTTGTTTCCGGTCCAGGGAAGACATGGATTGGCAGTTCGGGCTGGACTGTGCCCATGAGGCACAGGGTCAGAGTGATTTTCATATGTCCATGTCTGAATTGGGCTGGTGGAGTGAGCTAAAGAATGATGATGGATTAAACCCAGATCAGTTGACTGGGGGTGAGTGTTTAATTTGCTCAAACGCTCCGTCCATCATCCCCTTTGGTATCGCTTTGTTCGCCCTAAGTTGGCAGGGTATGCCTAGACGTGGGTCCCTTGCTCACTTTGCCACTGGATTCAAGATAGCCTGGCTGATGAGAGTTATGAACCTGAAACCAGTCCCAGGATGCTTGTTTTCGGTCCAGGGAAGACATGGATTGGCAGTGCGGCCTGGACTGTTCCCATGAGGCACAGGGTCAGACTGATTTGCATATGGCCATGTCTGAACTGGGGTGGTGGATTCAGCTAAAGAATGATGATGGATTAAACCCAGTTCAGTTGACTGGGGGTGAGTGTTTGATTTGCTCAAACGCTCCGTCCATCATCCCCTTTGGTATCGCTGTGTTCGCCCTAAGTTGGCAGGGTATGCCCAGACGCGAGTCCCTTGCTCATTTTGCCACTGGATTCAATATAGCCTGGCTGATGAGGGTTATGAACCTGAAACCGGTCCCAGGATGCTTGTTTCTGGTCTAGGGAAGACATGGCTTGGCAGTTCGGGCTGGACTGTTCCCATGAGGCTCAGGGTCAGATTGATTTGCATTTGGCCATGTCTGAACTGGGGAGGTGGATTGAGCTAAAGAATGATGATGGATTAAACCCAGACCACTTGACTGGGGGTGAGTATTTGATTTGCTCAAACGCTCCGTCCATCATCCCCTTTGGTATCGCTGTGTTCGCCCTAAGTTGGCAGGGTATGCCCAGGCGCGAGTCCCTTGCTCATTTTGCCACTGGATTCAATATAGCCTGGCTGATGAGGGTTATGAACCTGAAACCGGTCCCAGGATGCTTGTTTCTGGTCCAGGGAAGACATGGATTGGCAGTTCGGGCTGGACTGTTGCCCATGAGGCACAGGGTCAGACTGATTTGCATATGTCAATGTCTGAACTGGGCTGGTGGAGTGAGCTAAAGAATGATGATGGATTAAATCCAGATCAGTTGCCTGGGGGTGAGTGTTTGATTTGCTCAAACGCTCCGTCCATCATCCCCTTTGGTATCGCTTTGTTCGCCCTAAGTCGGCAGGGTATGCCCAGACGTGGGTCCCTTGCTCACTTTGCCACTGGATTCAATATAGCCTGGCTGATGAGGGTTATGAACCTGAAACCGGTCCCAGGATGCTTGTTTCTGGTCCAGGGAAGACATGACTTGGCAGTTCAGGCTGGACTGTTCCCATGAGGCACAGGGTCAGACTGATTTGCATATGGCCATGTCTGAACTGGGGTGGTAGAGTGAGATAAAGAATGATGATGGATTTAACCCAGATCAGTTTACTGGGGGTGAGTGTTTGATTTGCTCAAACGCTCCGTCCATCATCCCCTTTGGTATCGCTTTGTTCGCTCTAAGTCGGCAGGGTATGCCCAGACGTGGGTCCCTTGCTCACTTTGCCACTGGATTCAATATAGCCTGGCTGATGAGGGTTATGAACCTGAAACCGGTCCCAGGATGCTTGTTTCCGGTCCAGGGAAGACATGGCTTGGCAGTTCGGGCTGGACTGTTCCCATGAGGCACAGGGTCAGACTGATTTGCATTTGGCCATGTCTGAACTGGCGAGGTGGAGTGAGCTAAAGAATGATGATAGATTAAACCCAGATCAGTTGACTGGGGGTGAGTATTTGATTTGCTCAAACGCTCCGTCCATCATCCCCTTTGGTATCGCTTTGTTCGCCCTAAGTTGGCAGGGTATGCCCAGATGTGGGTCCCTTGCTCACTTTGCCACTGGATTCAAGATAGCGTGGCTGATGAGGATTATGAACCCGAAACTGGTCCCAGGATGCTTGTTTCCGGTCCAGGGAAGACATGGCTTGGCAGTTCAGGCTGGACTGTTCCCATGAGGCACAGGGTCAGACTGATTTTCATTTGGCCATGTCTGAACTGGGGAGGTGGAGTGAGCTAAAGAATGATGATGGATTAAACCCAGATCAGTTGACTGGGGGTATTTGATTTGCTCAAACGCTCCGTCCATCATCCCCTTTGGTATCGCTTTGTTCGCCCTAAGTTGGCAGGGTATGCCCAGACGTGGGTCCCTTGATCACTTTGCAACTGAATTCAAGATATCCTGGCTGATGAGGGATATAAACCCGAAACCAGCCCCAGGATGCTTGTTTCCGGTCCAGGGAAGACATGGCTTGGCAGTTCGGGCTGGACTGTTTCCATGAGGCACAAGGTCAGACTGATTTGCATATGGCAATGTCTGAACTGGGGTGGTGGAGTGAGCTAAAGAATGATGATGTTTTAAACCCAGATCAGATGACTGGGGGTGAGTGTTTGATTTGCTCAAACGCTACGTCCATCATCCTATTTGGTATCGCTTTGTTCGCCCTAAGTTGACAGGGTATGCCCAGACGTGGGTCCCTTACTCACTTTGCCACTGGATTCAAGATAGCCTGGCTGATGAGGGTTATGAACCCGAAACCAGTCCAAGGATGCTTGTTTCCGGTCCAGGGAAGACATGGCTTGACAGTTCAGGCTGGACTGTTCCCATGAGGCACAGGGTCAGACTGATTTGCATATGGCCATGTCTGAACTGGGGTGGTGGAGTGAGCTAATGAATGATGATGGATTTAACCCAGATCACTTGACTGGGGGTGAGTGTTTGATTTGCTCAAACGCTCCGTCCATCATCCCCTTTGGTATTGCTTTGTTCGCCCTAAGTTGGCAGGGTATGCCCAGACGTGGGTCCCTTGCTCACTTTGCCACTGGATTCAAGATAGCCTGGCTCATGAGGGATATAAACCCAAAACCGGACCCAGGATGCTTGTTTCCGGTCCAGAGAAGACATGGCTTGGCAGTTCGGGCTGGACTGTTCCCATGTGGCACATGGTCAGACTGATTTGCATATGGCCATGTCTGAACTGGGGAGGTGGAGTGAGCTAAAGAATGATGATGGATTAAACCCAGATCAGTTGACTGGGGGTGAGTGTTTGATTTACTCAAACACTCTGTCCATCATCCCCTTTGGTATCGCTTTGTTCGCTCTAAGTTGGCAGGGTATGCCCAGATGTGGGTCCCTTGCTCACTTTGCCACTGGATTCAAGATATCCTGGCTGATGAGGGTTATGAACTCGAAACCGGTCCCAGGATGCTTGTTTCCGGTCCAGGGAAGACATGGATTTGCAGTTCGGGCTGGACTGTGCCCATGAGGCACAGGGTCAGAGTGATTTGCATATGTCCAAGTCTTAACCGGGCTGGTGGAGTGAGCTAAAGAATGATGATGGATTAAATCCAGATCAGTTGACTGGGGTGAGTGTTTTTTTTGCTCAAACGCTCCGTCCATCATCCCCTTTGATATCGCTTTGTTCGCCCTAAGTTGGCAGGGTATGCCCAGACGTGGGTCCCTTGCTCACTTTGCCACTGGATCAAGATAGCCTGGCTGATGTGGGTTATGAACCCGAAACCGGTCCCAGGATGCTTGTTTCCGGTCCAGGAAAGACATGGCTTGGCAGTTCGGGCTGGACTGTTCCCATGAGGCACAGGGTAAGACTGATTTGCATATGGCCATGTCTGAACTGGGGTGGTGGAGTGAGCTAAAGAATGATGATGGATTAAACCCAGATCAGTTGACTGGGGGTGAGTGTTTGATTTGCTGAAACACTCCGTCCATCATCACCTTTGGTATCGCTTTGTTCACCCTAAGTTGGCAGGGTATGCCCAGACGTGGGTCCCTTGCTCACTTTGCCACTGGATTCAAGATAGCCTGGCTGATGAGGGATATAAACCCGAAACCGGACCCAGGATGCTTGTTTCCGGTCCAGAGAAGACATGGCTTGGCAGTTCGGGCTGGACTGTTCCCATGAGGCACATGGTCAGACTGATTTGCATATGGCCATGTCTGAACTGGGGTGGTGGAGTGAGCTAAAGAATGATGATGGATTAAACCTAGATCAGTTGACTGGGGGTGAGTGTTTGATTTGCTCAAACGCTCTGTCCATCATCCCCTTTGGTATCGCTTTGTTCGCTCTAAGTTGGCAGGGTATGCCCAGATGTGGGTCCATTGCTCACTTTGCTACTGGATTCAAGATATCCTGGCTGATGAGGGTTATGAACCCGAAACCGGTCCCAGGATGCTTGTTTCCGGTCCAGGGAAGACATGGATTTGCAGTTCGGGCTGGACTGTGCCCATGAGGCACAGGGTCAGAGTGATTTGCATATGTCCATGTCTGAACCGGGCTGGTGGAGTGAGCTAAAGAATGATGATGGATTAAATCCAGATCAGTTGACTGGGGTGAGTGTTTTTTTTGCTCAAACTCTCCGTCCATCATCCCCTTTGATATCGCTTTGTTCGCCCTAAGTTGGAAGGGTATGCCCAGATGTGGGTCCCTTGCTCACTTTGCCACTGGATCAAGATAGCCTGGCTGATGTGGGTTATGAACCCGAAACCGGTCCCAGGATGCTTGTTTCCGGCGCAGGAAAGACATGGCTTGTTAGTTCGGGCTGGACTGTTCCCATGAGGCACTGGGTCAGACTGATTTGCATATGGCCATGTCTGAACTGGGGTGGTGGATTCAGCTAAAGAATGATGATGGATTAAACCCAGATCAGTTGACTGGGGGTGAGTGTTTGATTTGCTCAAACGCTCCGTCCATCATCCCCTTTGGTATCGCTTTGTTCGCCCTAAGTTGGCAGGGTATGCCCAGACGCGAGTCCCTTGCTCACTTTGCCACTGGATTCAAGATAGCCTATCTGATGAGGGTTATGAACCTGAAACTGGTCCCAGGATGCTTGTTTCCGGTCCAGGGAAGACATGGATTGGCAGTTCGGGCTGGACTGTGCCCATGAGGCACAGGGTCAGAGTGATTTGCATATGTTCATGTCTGAACTGGGCTGGTGGAGTGAGCTAAAGAATGATGATTGATTAAATCCAGATCAGTTGACTGGGGGTGAGTGTTTGATTTGCTCAAAACGCTCCGTCCATCATCCCCTTTGACATCGCTTTGTTCGCCCTAAGTTGGCTGGGTATTCCCAGACGTGAGTCGCTTGCTCACTTTGCCCCTGCATTCAAGACAGCCTGGCTGATGTGGGTTATGAACCCGAAACCGGTCCCAGGATGCTTGTTTCCGGTCCAGGGAAGACATGGCTTAGCAGTTCGGGCTGGACTGTTCCCATGAGGCACAGGGTCAGACTGATTTGCATATGGCCATGTCTGAACTGGGGTGGTAGAGTGAGCTAAAGAATGATGATGTATTAAACCCAGATCAGTTGACTGGGGGTGAGTGTTTGATTTGCTCAAACGCTCCATCCATCATCCCCTTTGATACCGCTTTGTCCGCCCTAAATTGGCAGGGTATGCCCAGACGTGGGTCCCTTGCTCACTTTGCCACTGGATTCAAGATAGCCTGGCTGATGTGGGTTATGAACCCGAAACCGGTCCCAGGATGCTTGTTTCCGGTCCAGGGAAGACATGGCTTGGCAGTTCAGGCTGGACTGTTCCCATGAGGCACAGGGTCAGACTGATTTGCATATGGCCATGTCTGAACTGGGGTGGTAGAGTGAGCTAAAGAATGATGATGGATTTAACCCAGATCAGTTGACTGGGGGTGAGTGTTTGATTTGCTCAAACGCTCCGTCCATCAGCCCCTTTGGTATCGCTTTGTTCGCCCTAAGTCGGCAGGGTATGCCCAGACGTGGGTCCCTTGCTCACTTTGCCACTGGATTCAATATAGCCTGGCTGATGAGGGTTATGAACCCGAAACCGGTCCCAGGATGCTTGTTTCTGGTCCAGGGAAGACATGGCTTGGCAGTTCGGGCTGGACTGTTCCCATGAGGCACAGGGTCAGATTGATTTGCATTTGGCCATGTCTGAACTGGGGAGGTGGATTGAGCTAAAGAATGATGATGGATTAAACCCAGACCACTTGACTGGGGGTGAGTATTTGATTTGCTCAAACGCTCCGTCCATCATCCCTTTTGGTATCGCTTTGTTCGCCCTAAGATGGCATGGTATGCCCAGACGTGGGTCCCTTGCTCACTTTTCCACTGGATTCAAGATAGCCTGGCTGATGAGGGTTATGAACCCGAAACTGGTCCCAGGATGCTTGTTTCCGGTCCAGGGAAGACATGGCTTGGCAGTTCGGGCTAGACTGTTCCCATGAGGCACAGGGTCAGACTGATTTGCATTTGGCCATGTCTGAACTGGGGAGGTGGAGTGAGCTAAAGAATGATGATGGATTAAACCCAGATCAGTTGACTGGGGGTGAGTATTTGATTTGCTCAAACGCTCCGTCCATCATCCCCTTTGGTATCGCTTTGTTCGCCCTAAGTTGGCAGGGTATGCCCAGACGTGGGTCCCTTGCTCACTTTGCCACTGGATTCAAGATAGCCTGGCTGATGTGGGTTATGAACCCGAAACCGGTCCCAGGATGCTTGTTTCCGGTCCAGGGAAGACATGGCTTGGCTGTTCAGGCTGGACTGTTCCCATGAGGCACAGGGTCAGACTGATTTGCATATGGCCATGTCTGAACTGGGGTGGTAGAGTGAGCTAAAGAATGATGATGGATTTAACCCAGATCAGTTGACTGGGGGTGAGTGTTTGATTTGCTCAAACGCTCCGTCCATCAGCCCCTTTGGTATCGCTTTGTTCGCCCTAAGTCGGCAGGGTATGCCCAGACGTGGGTCCCTTGCTCACTTTGCCACTGGATTCAATATAGCCTGGCTGATGAGGGTTATGAACCCGAAACCGGTCCCAGGATGCTTGTTTCTGGTCCAGGGAAGACATGGCTTGGCAGTTCGGGCTGGACTGTTCCCATGAGGCTCAGGGTCAGATTGATTTGCATTTGGCCATGTCTGAACTGGGGAGGTGGATTGAGCTAAAGAATGATGATGGATTAAACCCAGACCACTTGACTGGGGGTGAGTATTTGATTTGCTC
Source organism: Triturus cristatus (assembly GCF_964204655.1). Lineage (NCBI taxonomy): Eukaryota > Metazoa > Chordata > Amphibia > Caudata > Salamandridae > Triturus > Triturus cristatus. The sequence goes on from NC_140579.1 coordinate 536,210,267, forward strand.
AAACGCTCCGTCCATCATCCCCTTTGGTATTGCTTTGTTCGCCCTAAGATGGCAGGGTATGCCCAGACGTGGGTCCCTTGCTCACTTTGCCACTGGATTCAAGATAGCCTGGCTGATGAGGGTTATGAACCCGAAACTGGTCCCAGGATGCTTGTTTCCGGTCCAGGGAAGACATGGCTTGGCAGTTCGGGCTGGACTGTTCCCATTAGGCACAGGGTCAGACTGATTTGCATTTGGCCATGTCTGAACTGGGGAGGTGGAGTGAGCTAAAGAATGATGATGGATTAAACCCAGATCAGTTGACTGGGGGTGAGTATTTGATTTGCTCAAACGCTCTGTCCATCATCCCCTTTGGTATCGCTTTGTTCGCCCTAAGTTGGCAGGGTATGCCCAGACGTGGGTCCCTTGCTCACTTTGCAACTGGATTCAAGATATCCTGGCTGATGAGGGATATAAACCCGAAACCGGTCCCAGGATGCTTGTCTCCGGTCCAGGGAAGACATGGCTTGGCAGTTCGGGCTGGACTGTTCCCATGAGGCACAAGGTCAGACTGATTTGCATATGGCCATGTCTGAACTGGGGTGGTGGAGTGAGCTAAAGAATGATGATGGATTAAACCCAGATCAGTTGACTGGGGGTGAGTGTTTGATTTGCTCAAACGCTCCATCCATCATCCCCTTTGGTATCGCTCTGTTCGCCCTAAGTTGGCAGGGTATGCCCAGATGTGGGTCCCTTGCTCACTTTGCCACTGAATTCAAGATAGCCTGGCTGATGAGGGTTATGAACACGGAACCGGTCCCAGGATGCTTGTTTCCGGTCCAGGGAAGACATGGATTGGCAGTTCGGGCTGGACTGTTCCCATGAGGCACAGGGTCAGACTGATTTGCATATGGCCATGTCTGAACTGGGGTGGTGGATTCAGCTAAAGAGTGATGATGGATTAAACCCAGTTCAGTTGACTGGGGGTGAGTGTTTGATTTGCTCAAACGCTCCGTCCATCATCCCCTTTGGTATCGCTGTGTTCGCCCTAAGTTGGCAGGGTATGCCCAGACGTGGGTCCCTTGCTCACTTTGCCACTGGATTCAAGATAGCCTGGCTGATGAGGGTTATGAACCCAACACCAGTCCAAGGATGCTTGTTTCTGGTCCAGGGAAGACATGGATTGGCAGTTCAGGCTGGACTGTTCCCATGAGGCACAGGGTCAGACTGATTTGCATATGGCCATGTCTGAACTGGGGTGGTAGAGTGAGCTAAAGAATGATGATGGATTTAACCCAGATCAGTTGACTGGGGGTGAGTGTTTGATTTGCTCAAACGCTCCATCCATCACCCCCTTTGGTATCGCTTTGTTCGGCCTAAGTCGGCAGGGTATGCCCAGACGTGGGTCCCCTGCTCACTTTGCCACTGGATTCAATATAGCCTGGCTGATGAGGGTTATGAACCCGAAACCGGTCCCAGGATGCTTGTTTCTGGTCCAGGGAAGACATGGCTTGGCAGTTCGAGCTGGACTGTTCCCATGAGGCACAGGGTCAGACTGATTTGCATTTGGCCATGTCTGAACTGGGGAGGTGGATTGAGCTAAAGAATGATGATGGATTAAACCCAGACCACTTGACTGGGGGTGAGTATTTGATTTGCTCAAACGCTCCGTCCATCATCCCCTTTGGTATCGCTTTGTTCGCCCTAAGGTGGCAGGGTATGCCCAGACGTGGGTCCCTTGCTCACATTGCCACTGGATTCAAGATAGCCTGGCTGATGAGGGTTATGAACCCGAAACTGGTCCCAGGATGCTTGTTTCCGATCCAGGGAAGACATGGATTGGCAGTTCGGGCTGGACTGTTCCCATGAGGCACAGGGTCAGACTGATTTGCATATGGCCATGTCTGAACTGGGGTGGTGGATTCAGCTAAAGAATGATGATGGATTAAACCCAGTTCAGTTGACTGGGGGTGAGTGTTTGATTTGCTCAAACGCTCCGTCCATCATCCCCTTTGGTATCGCTGTGTTCGCCCTAAGTTGGCAGGGTATGCCCAGACGCGAGTCCCTTGCTCACTTTGCCACTGGATTTAAGATAGCCTGGCTGATGAGGGTTATGAACCTGAAACTGGTCCCAGGATGCTTGTTTCTGGTCCAGGGAAGACATGGTTTGGCAGTTCGGGCAGGACTGTGCCCATGAGGCACAGGGTCAGACTGATTTGCATATGTCCATGTCTGAACTGGGCTGGTGGAGTGAGCTAAAGAATGATGATGGATTAAATCCAGATCAGTTGCCTGGGGTGAGTGTTTGATTTGCTCAAACGCTCCATCCATCATCCCCTTTGATATCGCTTTGTTCGCCCTAAATTAGCAGGGTATGCCCAGACGTGGGTCCCTTGCTCACTTTGCCACTGGATTCAAGATAGCCTGGCTGATGAGGGTTATGAACCCGAAACCGGTCCCAGGATGCTTGTTTCTGGTCCAGGGAAGACATGGCTTGGCAGTTCGGGCTGGACTGTTCCCATGAGGCACAGGGTCAGACTGATTTGCATTTGGCCATGTCTGAACTGGGGAGGTGGATTGAGCTAAAGAATGATGATGGATTAAACCCAGACCACTTGACTGGGGGTGAGTATTTGATTTGCTCAAACGCTCCGTCCATCATCCCCTTTGGTATCGCTTTGTTCGCCCTAAGTTGGCAGGGTATGCCCAGACGTGGGTCCCTTGCTCACTTTGCCACTGGATTCAAGATAGCCTGGCTGATGAGGGTTATGAACCCGAAACTGGTCCCAGGATGCTTGTTTCCGGTCCAGGGAAGACATGGATTGGCAGTTCGGGCTGGACTGTTCCCATGAGGCACAGGGTCAGACTGATTTGCATATGGCCATGTCTGAACTGGGGTGGTGGATTCAGCTAAAGAATGATGATGGATTAAACCCAGTTCAGTTGACTGGGGGTGAGTGTTTGATTTGCTCAAACGCTCCATCCATCATCCCCTTTGGTATCGCTGTGTTCGCCCTAAGTCGGCAGGGTATGCCCAGACGTGGGTCCCTTGCTCACTTTGCCACTGGATTCAATATAGCCTGGCTGATGAGGGTTATGAACCCGAAACCGGTCCCAGGATGCTTGTTTCTGGTCCAGGGAAGACATGGCTTGGCAGTTCGGGCTGGACTGTTCCCATGAGGCACAGGGTCAGATTGATTTGCATTTGGCCATGTCTGAACTGGGGAGGTGGATTGAGCTAAAGAATGATGATGGATTAAACCCAGACCACTTGACTGGGGGAGAGTATTTGATTTGCTCAAACGCTCCGTCCATCATCCCTTTTGGTATCGCTTTGTTCGCCCTAAGATGGCATGGTATGCCCAGACGTGGGTCCCTTGCTCACTTTTCCACTGGATTCAAGATAGCCTGGCTGATGAGGGTTATGAACCCGAAACTGGTCCCAGGATGCTTGTTTCCGTTCCAGGGAAGACATGGATTGGCAGTTCGGGCTGGACTGTTCCCATGAGGCACAGGGTCAGACTGATTTGCATATGGCCATGTCTGAACTGGGGTGGTGGATTCAGCTAAAGAATGATGATGGATTAAACCCAGTTCAGTTGACTGGGGGTGAGTGTTTGATTTGCTCAAACGCTCCGTCCATCATCCCCTTTGGTATCGCTGTGTTCGCCCTAAGTTGGCAGGGTATGCCCAGACGCGAGTCCCTTGCTCACTTTGCCACTGGATTCAAGATAGCCTGGCTGATGAGGGTTATGAACCTGAAACTGGTCCCAGTATGCTTGTTTCTGGTCCAGGGAAGACATGGATTGGCAGTTCGGGCTGGACTGTGCCCATGAGGCACAGGGTCAGACTGATTTGCATATGTCCATGTCTGAACTGGGCTGGTGGAGTGAGCTAAAGAATGATGATGGATTAAAGCCAGATCAGTTGCCTGGGGGTGAGTGTTTGATTTGCTCAAACGCTCCATCCATCATCCCCTTTGATATCGCTTTGTTCGCCCTAAATTAGCAGGGTATGCCCAGACGTGGGTCCCTTGCTCACTTTGCCACTGGATTCAAGATAGCCTGGCTGATGAGGGTTATGAACCCGAAACCGGTCCCAGGATGCTTGTTTCTGGTCCAGGGAAGACATGGCTTGGCAGTTCGGGCTGGACTGTTCCCATGAGGCACAGGGTCAGACTGATTTGCATTTGGCCATGTCTGAACTGGGGAGGTGGATTGAGCTAAAGAATGATAATGGATTAAACCCAGACCACTTGACTGGGGGTGAGTATTTGATTTGCTCAAACGCTCCGTCCATCATCCCCTTTGGTATCGCTTTGTTCGCCCTAAGTTGGCAGGGTATGCCCAGACGTGGGTCCCTTGCTCACTTTGCCACTGGATTCAAGATAGCCTGGCTGATGAGGGTTATGAACCTGAAACTGGTCCCAGGATGCTTGTTTCTGGTCCAGGGAAGACATGGATTGGCAGTTCGGGCTGGACTGTGCCCATGAGGCACAGGGTCAGACTGATTTGCATATGGCCATGTCTGAACTGGGCTGGTGGAGTGAGCTAAAGAATGATGATGGATTAAAGCCAGATCAGTTGCCTGGGGGTGAGTGTTTGATTTGCTCAAACGCTCCATCCATCATCCCCTTTGATATCGCTTTGTTCGCCCTAAATTAGCAGGGTATGCTCAGACGTGGGTCCCTTGCTCACTTTGCCACTGGATTCAAGATAGCCTGGTTGATGAGGGTTATGAACCCGAAACCGGTCCCAGGATGCTTGTTTCTGGTCCAGGGAAGACATGGCTTGGCAGTTCGGGCTGGACTGTTCCCATGAGGCACAGGGTCAGACTGATTTGCATATGGCCATGTCTGAACTGGGGTGGTGGATTCAGCTAAAGAATGATGATGGATTAAACCCAGTTCAGTTGACTGGGGGTGAGTGTTTGATTTGCTCAAACGCTCCATCCATCATCCCCTTTGGTATCGCTGTGTTCGCCCTAAGTTGGCAGGGTATGCCCAGACGCGAGTCCCTTGCTCACTTTGCCACTCGATTCAAGATAGCCTGGCTGATGAGGGTTATGAACCTGAAACTGGTCCCAGGATGCTTGTTTCTGGTCTAGGGAAGACATGGATTGGCAGTTCAGGCTGGACTGTTCCCATGAGGAACAGGGTCAGACTGATTTGCATATGGCCATGTCTGAACTGGGGTGGTAGAGTGAGCTAAAGAATGATGATGGATTTTACCCAGATCAGTTGACTGGGGGTGAGTGTTTGATTTGCTCAAACGCTCCGTCCATCATCCCCTTTGGTATCGCTTTGTTCGCCCTAAGTTGGCAGGGTATGGCCAGACGTGGGTCCCTTGCTCACTTTGCCACTGGATTCAATATAGCCTGGCTGATGAGGGTTATGAACCCGAAACCAGTCCCAGGATGCTTGTTTCCGGTCCAGGGAAGACATGGCTTGGCAGTTCGGGCTGGACTGTTCCCATGAGGCACAGGGTCAGACTGATTTGCATTTGGCCATGTCTGAACTGGGGAGGTGGAGTGAGTTAAAGAATGATGATGGATTAAACCCAGATCAGTTGACTGGGGGTGAGTATTTGATTTGCTCAAATGCTCCGTCCATCATCCCCTTTGGTATCGCTTTGTTTGCCCTAAGTTGGCAGGGTATGCCCAGACGTGGGTCCCTTGCTCACTTTGCCACTGGATTCAAGATAGCCTGGCTGATGAGGGTTATGAACTCAAAACTGGTCCCAGGATGCTTGTTTCCGGTCCAGGGAAGACATGGCTTGGCAGTTCAGGCTGGACTGTTCCCATGAGGCACAGGGTCAGACTGATTTGCATTTGGCCATGTCTGAACTGGGAAGATGGAGTGAGCTAAAGAATGATGATGGATTAAACCCAGATCAGTTGACTGGGGGTGAGTATTTGATTTGCTCAAACGCTCCGTCCATCATCCCCTTTGGTATCACTTTGTTCGCCCTACGTTGGCAGGGTATGCCCAGACGTGGGTCCCTTGATCACTTTGCAACTGGATTCAAGATATCCTGGCTGATGAGGGATATAAACTCGAAACCGGCCCCAGGATGCTTGTTTCCGGTCCAGGGAAGACATGGCTTGGCAGTTCGGGCTGGACTGTTTCCATGAGGCACAAGGTCAGACTGATTTGCATATGGCCATGTCTGAACTGGGGTGGTGGAGTGAGCTAAAGAATGATGATGTTTTAAACCCAGATCAGATGACTGGGGGTGAGTGTTTGATTTGCTCAAACGCTCCGTCCATCATCCTATTTGGTATCGCTTTGTTCGCCCTAAGTTGGCAGGGTATGCCCAGACGTGGGTCCCTTGCTCACTTTGCCACTGGATTCAAGATAGCCTGGCTGATGAGGGTTATGAACCCGAAACTGGTCCCAGGATGCTTGTTTCCGGTCCAGGGAAGACATGGCTTGGCAGTTCAGGCTGGACTGTTCCCATGAGGCACAGGGTCAGACTGATTTGCATTTGGCCATGTCTGAACTGGGAAGATGGAGTGAGCTATAGAATGATGATGGATTAAACCCAGATCAGTTGACTGGGGGTGAGTATTTGATTTGCTCAAACGCTCCGTCCATCATCCCCTTTGGTAACGCTTTGTTCGCCCTACGTTGGCAGGGTATGCCCAGACGTGGGTCCCTTGATCACTTTGCAACTGGATTCAAGATATCCTGGCTGATGAGGGATATAAACCCGAAACCGGCCCCAGGATGCTTGTTTCCGGTCCAGGGAAGACATGGCTTGGCAGTTCGGGCTGGACTGTTTCCATGACGCACAAGGTCAGACTGATTTGCATATGGCCATGTCTGAACTGGGGTGGTGGAGTGAGCTAAAGAATGATGATGTTTTAAACCCAGATCAGATGACTGGGGGTGAGTGTTTGATTTGCTCAAACGCTCCGTCCATCATCCTATTTGGTATCGCTTTGTTCGCCCTAAGTTGGCAGGGTATGCCCAGACATGGGTCCCTTGCTCACTTTGCCACGGGATTCAAGATAGCCTGGCTGATGAGGGTTATGAACCCGAAACTGGTCCCAGGATGCTTGTTTCCGGTCCAGGGAAGACATGGCTTGGCAGTTCAGGCTGGACTGTTCCCATGAGGCACAGGGTCAGACTGATTTGCATTTGGCCATGTCTGAACTGGGAAGATGGAGTGAGCTAAAGAATGATGATGGATTAAACACAGATCAGTTGACTGGGGGTGAGTATTTGATTTTCTCAAACGCTCCGTCCATCATCCCCTTTGGTATCGCTTTGTTCGCCCTACGTTGGCAGGGTATGCCCAGACGTGGGTCCCTTGATCACTTTGCAACTGGATTCAAGATATCCTGGCTGATGAGGGATATAAACCCGAAACCGGCCCCAGGATGCTTGTTTCCGGTCCAGGGAAGACATGGCTTGGCAGTTCGGGCTGGACTGTTTCCATGACGCACAAGGTCAGACTGATTTGCATATGGCCATGTCTGAACTGGGGTGGTGGAGTGAGCTAAAGAATGATGATGTTTTAAACCCAGATCAGATGACTGGGGGTAAGTGTTTGATTTGCTCAAACGCTCCGTCCATCATCCTATTTGGTATCGCTTTGTTCGCCCTAAGTTGGCAGGGTATGCCCAGACGTGGGTCCCTTGCTCACTTTGCCACTGGATTCAAGATAGCCTGGCTGATGAGGGTTATGAGCCCGAAACCGGTCCCAGGATGCTTGTTTCCGATCCAGGGAAGACATGGCTTAGTAGTTCGGGCTGGACTGTTCCCATGAGGCACAGGGTCAGACTGATTTGCATATGGCCATGTCTGAACTGGGGTGGTAGAGTAAGCTAAAGAATGATGATGGATTAAACCCAGATCAGTTGACTGGGGGTGAGTGTTTGATTTGCTCAAACGCTCCATCCATCATCCCCTTTGATACCTCTTTGTCTGCCCTAAATTGGCAGGGTATGCCCAGACGTGGGTCCCTTGCTCACTTTGCCACTGGATTCAAGATAGCCTGGCTGATGTGGGTTATGAACCCGAAACCGGTGCCAGGATGCTTGTTTCCGGTCCAGGGAAGACATGGCTTGGTAGTTCAGGCTGGACTGTTCCCATGAGGCACAGGGTCAGACTGATTTGCATATGGCCATGTCTGAACTGGGGGGGTAGAGTGAGCTAAAGAATGATGATGGATTTAACCCAGATCAGTTGACTGGGGGTGAGTGTTTGATTTGCTCAAACGCTCCGTCCATCACCCCCTTTGGTATCGCTTTGTTCGCCCTAAGTCGGCAGGGTATGCCCAGACGTGGGTCCCTTGCTCACTTTGCCACTGGATTCAAGATAGCCTGGCTGATGAGGGTTATGAACCCGAAACCGGTCCCAGGATGCTTGTTTCTGGTCCAGGGAAGACATGGCTTGGCAGTTCGGGCTGGACTGTTCCCATGAGGCACAGGGTCAGACTGATTTGCATTTGGCCATGTCTGAACTGGGGAGGTGGATTGAGCTAAAGAATGATGATGGATTAAACCCAGACCACTTGACTGGGGGTGAGTATTTGATTTGCTCAAACGCTCCGTCCATCATCCCCTTTGGTATCGCTTTGTTCGCCCTAAGTTGGCAGGGTATGCCCAGACGTGGGTCCCTTGCTCACTTTGCCACTGGATTCAAGATAGCCTGGCTGATGAGGGTTATGAACCCGAAACTGGTCCCAGGATGCTTGTTTCCGGTCCAGGGAAGACATGGATTGGCAGTTCGGGCTGGACTGTTCCCATGAGGCACAGGGTCAGACTGATTTGCATATGGCCATGTCTGAACTGGGGTGGTGGATTCAGCTAAAGAATGATGATGGATTAAACCCAGTTCAGTTGACTGGGGGTGAGTGTTTGATTTGCTCAAACGCTCCATCCATCATCCCCTTTGGTATCGCTGTGTTCGCCCTAAGTCGGCAGGGTATGCCCAGACGTGGGTCCCTTGCTCACTTTGCCACTGGATTCAATATAGCCTGGCTGATGAGGGTTATGAACCCGAAACCGGTCCCAGGATGCTTGTTTCTGGTCCAGGGAAGACATGGCTTGGCAGTTCGGGCTGGACTGTTCCCATGAGGCACAGGGTCAGATTGATTTGCATTTGGCCATGTCTGAACTGGGGAGGTGGATTGAGCTAAAGAATGATGATGGATTAAACCCAGACCACTTGACTGGGGGAGAGTATTTGATTTGCTCAAACGCTCCGTCCATCATCCCTTTTGGTATCGCTTTGTTCGCCCTAAGATGGCATGGTATGCCCAGACGTGGGTCCCTTGCTCACTTTTCCACTGGATTCAAGATAGCCTGGCTGATGAGGGTTATGAACCCGAAACTGGTCCCAGGATGCTTGTTTCCGTTCCAGGGAAGACATGGATTGGCAGTTCGGGCTGGACTGTTCCCATGAGGCACAGGGTCAGACTGATTTGCATATGGCCATGTCTGAACTGGGGTGGTGGATTCAGCTAAAGAATGATGATGGATTAAACCCAGTTCAGTTGACTGGGGGTGAGTGTTTGATTTGCTCAAACGCTCCGTCCATCATCCCCTTTGGTATCGCTGTGTTCGCCCTAAGTTGGCAGGGTATGCCCAGACGCGAGTCCCTTGCTCACTTTGCCACTGGATTCAAGATAGCCTGGCTGATGAGGGTTATGAACCTGAAACTGGTCCCAGTATGCTTGTTTCTGGTCCAGGGAAGACATGGATTGGCAGTTCGGGCTGGACTGTGCCCATGAGGCACAGGGTCAGACTGATTTGCATATGTCCATGTCTGAACTGGGCTGGTGGAGTGAGCTAAAGAATGATGATGGATTAAAGCCAGATCAGTTGCCTGGGGGTGAGTGTTTGATTTGCTCAAACGCTCCATCCATCATCCCCTTTGATATCGCTTTGTTCGCCCTAAATTAGCAGGGTATGCCCAGACGTGGGTCCCTTGCTCACTTTGCCACTGGATTCAAGATAGCCTGGCTGATGAGGGTTATGAACCCGAAACCGGTCCCAGGATGCTTGTTTCTGGTCCAGGGAAGACATGGCTTGGCAGTTCGGGCTGGACTGTTCCCATGAGGCACAGGGTCAGACTGATTTGCATTTGGCCATGTCTGAACTGGGGAGGTGGATTGAGCTAAAGAATGATAATGGATTAAACCCAGACCACTTGACTGGGGGTGAGTATTTGATTTGCTCAAACGCTCCGTCCATCATCCCCTTTGGTATCGCTTTGTTCGCCCTAAGTTGGCAGGGTATGCCCAGACGTGGGTCCCTTGCTCACTTTGCCACTGGATTCAAGATAGCCTGGCTGATGAGGGTTATGAACCTGAAACTGGTCCCAGGATGCTTGTTTCTGGTCCAGGGAAGACATGGATTGGCAGTTCGGGCTGGACTGTGCCCATGAGGCACAGGGTCAGACTGATTTGCATATGGCCATGTCTGAACTGGGCTGGTGGAGTGAGCTAAAGAATGATGATGGATTAAAGCCAGATCAGTTGCCTGGGGGTGAGTGTTTGATTTGCTCAAACGCTCCATCCATCATCCCCTTTGATATCGCTTTGTTCGCCCTAAATTAGCAGGGTATGCTCAGACGTGGGTCCCTTGCTCACTTTGCCACTGGATTCAAGATAGCCTGGTTGATGAGGGTTATGAACCCGAAACCGGTCCCAGGATGCTTGTTTCTGGTCCAGGGAAGACATGGCTTGGCAGTTCGGGCTGGACTGTTCCCATGAGGCACAGGGTCAGACTGATTTGCATATGGCCATGTCTGAACTGGGGTGGTGGATTCAGCTAAAGAATGATGATGGATTAAACCCAGTTCAGTTGACTGGGGGTGAGTGTTTGATTTGCTCAAACGCTCCATCCATCATCCCCTTTGGTATCGCTGTGTTCGCCCTAAGTTGGCAGGGTATGCCCAGACGCGAGTCCCTTGCTCACTTTGCCACTCGATTCAAGATAGCCTGGCTGATGAGGGTTATGAACCTGAAACTGGTCCCAGGATGCTTGTTTCTGGTCTAGGGAAGACATGGATTGGCAGTTCAGGCTGGACTGTTCCCATGAGGAACAGGGTCAGACTGATTTGCATATGGCCATGTCTGAACTGGGGTGGTAGAGTGAGCTAAAGAATGATGATGGATTTTACCCAGATCAGTTGACTGGGGGTGAGTGTTTGATTTGCTCAAACGCTCCGTCCATCATCCCCTTTGGTATCGCTTTGTTCGCCCTAAGTTGGCAGGGTATGGCCAGACGTGGGTCCCTTGCTCACTTTGCCACTGGATTCAATATAGCCTGGCTGATGAGGGTTATGAACCCGAAACCAGTCCCAGGATGCTTGTTTCCGGTCCAGGGAAGACATGGCTTGGCAGTTCGGGCTGGACTGTTCCCATGAGGCACAGGGTCAGACTGATTTGCATTTGGCCATGTCTGAACTGGGGAGGTGGAGTGAGTTAAAGAATGATGATGGATTAAACCCAGATCAGTTGACTGGGGGTGAGTATTTGATTTGCTCAAATGCTCCGTCCATCATCCCCTTTGGTATCGCTTTGTTTGCCCTAAGTTGGCAGGGTATGCCCAGACGTGGGTCCCTTGCTCACTTTGCCACTGGATTCAAGATAGCCTGGCTGATGAGGGTTATGAACTCAAAACTGGTCCCAGGATGCTTGTTTCCGGTCCAGGGAAGACATGGCTTGGCAGTTCAGGCTGGACTGTTCCCATGAGGCACAGGGTCAGACTGATTTGCATTTGGCCATGTCTGAACTGGGAAGATGGAGTGAGCTAAAGAATGATGATGGATTAAACCCAGATCAGTTGACTGGGGGTGAGTATTTGATTTGCTCAAACGCTCCGTCCATCATCCCCTTTGGTATCACTTTGTTCGCCCTACGTTGGCAGGGTATGCCCAGACGTGGGTCCCTTGATCACTTTGCAACTGGATTCAAGATATCCTGGCTGATGAGGGATATAAACTCGAAACCGGCCCCAGGATGCTTGTTTCCGGTCCAGGGAAGACATGGCTTGGCAGTTCGGGCTGGACTGTTTCCATGAGGCACAAGGTCAGACTGATTTGCATATGGCCATGTCTGAACTGGGGTGGTGGAGTGAGCTAAAGAATGATGATGTTTTAAACCCAGATCAGATGACTGGGGGTGAGTGTTTGATTTGCTCAAACGCTCCGTCCATCATCCTATTTGGTATCGCTTTGTTCGCCCTAAGTTGGCAGGGTATGCCCAGACGTGGGTCCCTTGCTCACTTTGCCACTGGATTCAAGATAGCCTGGCTGATGAGGGTTATGAACCCGAAACTGGTCCCAGGATGCTTGTTTCCGGTCCAGGGAAGACATGGCTTGGCAGTTCAGGCTGGACTGTTCCCATGAGGCACAGGGTCAGACTGATTTGCATTTGGCCATGTCTGAACTGGGAAGATGGAGTGAGCTATAGAATGATGATGGATTAAACCCAGATCAGTTGACTGGGGGTGAGTATTTGATTTGCTCAAACGCTCCGTCCATCATCCCCTTTGGTAACGCTTTGTTCGCCCTACGTTGGCAGGGTATGCCCAGACGTGGGTCCCTTGATCACTTTGCAACTGGATTCAAGATATCCTGGCTGATGAGGGATATAAACCCGAAACCGGCCCCAGGATGCTTGTTTCCGGTCCAGGGAAGACATGGCTTGGCAGTTCGGGCTGGACTGTTTCCATGACGCACAAGGTCAGACTGATTTGCATATGGCCATGTCTGAACTGGGGTGGTGGAGTGAGCTAAAGAATGATGATGTTTTAAACCCAGATCAGATGACTGGGGGTGAGTGTTTGATTTGCTCAAACGCTCCGTCCATCATCCTATTTGGTATCGCTTTGTTCGCCCTAAGTTGGCAGGGTATGCCCAGACATGGGTCCCTTGCTCACTTTGCCACGGGATTCAAGATAGCCTGGCTGATGAGGGTTATGAACCCGAAACTGGTCCCAGGATGCTTGTTTCCGGTCCAGGGAAGACATGGCTTGGCAGTTCAGGCTGGACTGTTCCCATGAGGCACAGGGTCAGACTGATTTGCATTTGGCCATGTCTGAACTGGGAAGATGGAGTGAGCTAAAGAATGATGATGGATTAAACACAGATCAGTTGACTGGGGGTGAGTATTTGATTTTCTCAAACGCTCCGTCCATCATCCCCTTTGGTATCGCTTTGTTCGCCCTACGTTGGCAGGGTATGCCCAGACGTGGGTCCCTTGATCACTTTGCAACTGGATTCAAGATATCCTGGCTGATGAGGGATATAAACCCGAAACCGGCCCCAGGATGCTTGTTTCCGGTCCAGGGAAGACATGGCTTGGCAGTTCGGGCTGGACTGTTTCCATGACGCACAAGGTCAGACTGATTTGCATATGGCCATGTCTGAACTGGGGTGGTGGAGTGAGCTAAAGAATGATGATGTTTTAAACCCAGATCAGATGACTGGGGGTAAGTGTTTGATTTGCTCAAACGCTCCGTCCATCATCCTATTTGGTATCGCTTTGTTCGCCCTAAGTTGGCAGGGTATGCCCAGACGTGGGTCCCTTGCTCACTTTGCCACTGGATTCAAGATAGCCTGGCTGATGAGGGTTATGAGCCCGAAACCGGTCCCAGGATGCTTGTTTCCGATCCAGGGAAGACATGGCTTAGTAGTTCGGGCTGGACTGTTCCCATGAGGCACAGGGTCAGACTGATTTGCATATGGCCATGTCTGAACTGGGGTGGTAGAGTAAGCTAAAGAATGATGATGGATTAAACCCAGATCAGTTGACTGGGGGTGAGTGTTTGATTTGCTCAAACGCTCCATCCATCATCCCCTTTGATACCTCTTTGTCTGCCCTAAATTGGCAGGGTATGCCCAGACGTGGGTCCCTTGCTCACTTTGCCACTGGATTCAAGATAGCCTGGCTGATGTGGGTTATGAACCCGAAACCGGTGCCAGGATGCTTGTTTCCGGTCCAGGGAAGACATGGCTTGGTAGTTCAGGCTGGACTGTTCCCATGAGGCACAGGGTCAGACTGATTTGCATATGGCCATGTCTGAACTGGGGGGGTAGAGTGAGCTAAAGAATGATGATGGATTTAACCCAGATCAGTTGACTGGGGGTGAGTGTTTGATTTGCTCAAACGCTCCGTCCATCACCCCCTTTGGTATCGCTTTGTTCGCCCTAAGTCGGCAGGGTATGCCCAGACGTGGGTCCCTTGCTCACTTTGCCACTGGATTCAATATAGCCTGGCTGATGAGGGTTATGAACCCGAAACCGGTCCCAGGATGCTTGTTTCTGGTCCAGGGAAGACATGGCTTGGCAGTTCGGGCTGGACTGTTCCCATGAGGCACAGGGTCAGACTGATTTGCATTTGGCCATGTCTGAACTGGGGAGGTGGAGTGAGCTAAAGAATGATGATGGATTAAACCCAGACCAGTTGACTGGGGGTGAGTATTTGATTTGCTCAAACGCTCCGTCCATCATCCCCTTTGGTATCGCTTTGTTCGCCCTAAGTTGGCAGGGTATGCCCAGACGTGGGTCCCTTGCTCACTTTGCCACTGGATTCAAGATAGCCTGGCTGATGAGGGTTATGAACCCGAAACTGGTCCCAGGATTCTTGTTTCCGGTCCAGGGAAGACATGGCTTGGCAGTTCGGGCTGGACTGTTCCCATGAGGCACAAGGTCAGACTGATTTGCATATGGCCATGTCTGAACTGGGGTGGTGGAGTGAGCTAAAGAATGATGATGGATTAAACCCAGATCAGTTGACTGGGGGTGAGTGTTTGATTTGCTCAAACGCTCCATCCATCATCCCCTTTGGTATCGCTTTGTTCGCCCTAAGTTGGCAGGGTATGCCCAGATGTGGGTCCCTTGCTCACTTTGCCACTGAATTCAAGATAGCCTGGCTGATGAGGGTTATGAACCCGGAACCGGTCCCAGGATGCTTGTTTCCGGTCCAGGGAAGACATGGATTGGCAGTTCGGGCTCGACTGTTCCCATGAGGCACAGGGTCAGACTGATTTGCATATGGCCATGTCTGAACTGGGGTGGTAGAGTGAGCTAAAGAATGATGATGGATTTAACCCAGATCAGTTGACTGGGGGTGAGTGTTTGATTTGCTCAAACGCTCCGTCCATCATCCCCTTTGGTATCGCTGTATTCGCCCTAAGTTGGCAGGGTATGCCCAGAGTCCCTTGCTCACTTTGCCACTGGATTCAAGATAGCCTGGCTGATGAGGGTTATGAACCTGAAACTGGTCCCAGGATGCTTGTTTCTGGTCCAGGGAAGACATGGATTGGCAGTTCGGGCTGGACTGTGCCCATGAGGCACAGGGTCAGACTGATTTGCATATGTCCATGTCTGAACTGGGCTGGTGGAGTGAGCTAAAGAATGATGATGGATTAAATCCAGATCAGTTGCCTGGGGGTGAGTGTTTGATTTGTTCAAACGCTCCATCCATCATCCCCTTTGATATCGCTTTGTTCGCCCTAAATTAGCAGGGTATGCCCAGACGTGGGTCCCTTGCTCACTTTGCCACTGGATTCAAGATAGCCTGGCTGATGAGGGTTATGAACCCGAAACCGGTCCCAGGATGCTTGTTTCTGGTCCAGGGAAGACATGGCTTGGCAGTTCGGGCTGGACTGTTCCCATGAGGCACAGGGCCAGACTGATTTGCATTTGGCCATGTCTGAACTGGGGAGGTGGATTGAGCTAAAGAATGATAATGGATTAAACTCAGACCACTTGACTGGGGGTGAGTATTTGATTTGCTCAAACGCTCCGTCCATCATCCCCTTTGGTATCGCTTTGTTCGCCCTAAGTTGGCAGGGTATGCCCAGACGTGGGTCCCTTGCTCACTTTGCCACTGGATTCAAGATAGCCTGGCTGATGAGGGTTATGAACCCGAAACTGGTCCCAGGATGCTTGTTTCCGGTCCAGGGAAGACATGGATTGGCAGTTCGGGCTGGACTGTTCCCATGAGGCACAGGGTCAGACTGATTTGCATATGGCCATGTCTGAACTGGGGTGGTGGATTCAGCTAAAGAATGATGATGGATTAAACCCAGTTCAGTTGACTGGGGGTGAGTGTTTGATTTGCTCAAACGCTCCATCCATCATCCCCTTTGGTATCGCTGTGTTCGCCCTAAGTTGGCAGGGTATGCCCAGACGCGAGTCCCTTGCTCACTTTGCCACTCGATTCAAGATAGCCTGGCTGATGAGGGTTATGAACCTGAAACTGGTCCCAGGATGCTTGTTTCTGGTCTAGGGAAGACATGGATTGGCAGTTCAGGCTGGACTGTTCCCATGAGGAACAGGGTCAGACTGATTTGCATATGGCCATGTCTGAACTGGGGTGGTAGAGTGAGCTAAAGAATGATGATGGATTTTACCCAGATCAGTTGACTGGGGGTGAGTGTTTGATTTGCTCAAACGCTCCGTCCATCATCCCCTTTGGTATCGCTTTGTTCGCCCTAAGTTGGCAGGGTATGGCCAGACGTGGGTCCCTTGCTCACTTTGCCACTGGATTCAATATAGCCTGGCTGATGAGGGTTATGAACCCGAAACCAGTCCCAGGATGCTTGTTTCCGGTCCAGGGAAGACATGGCTTGGCAGTTCGGGCTGGACTGTTCCCATGAGGCACAGGGTCAGACTGATTTGCATTTGGCCATGTCTGAACTGGGGAGGTGGAGTGAGTTAAAGAATGATGATGGATTAAACCCAGATCAGTTGACTGGGGGTGAGTATTTGATTTGCTCAAATGCTCCGTCCATCATCCCC
The DNA here is from genome assembly GCF_964204655.1 of Triturus cristatus. NCBI lineage: Eukaryota > Metazoa > Chordata > Amphibia > Caudata > Salamandridae > Triturus > Triturus cristatus. The sequence continues at coordinate 536,227,011 of NC_140579.1, forward strand.
TTTGGTATCGCTTTGTTTGCCCTAAGTTGGCAGGGTATGCCCAGACGTGGGTCCCTTGCTCACTTTGCCACTGGATTCAAGATAGCCTGGCTGATGAGGGTTATGAACTCAAAACTGGTCCCAGGATGCTTGTTTCCGGTCCAGGGAAGACATGGCTTGGCAGTTCAGGCTGGACTGTTCCCATGAGGCACAGGGTCAGACTGATTTGCATTTGGCCATGTCTGAACTGGGAAGATGGAGTGAGCTAAAGAATGATGATGGATTAAACCCAGATCAGTTGACTGGGGGTGAGTATTTGATTTGCTCAAACGCTCCGTCCATCATCCCCTTTGGTATCGCTTTGTTCGCCCTACGTTGGCAGGGTATGCCCAGACGTGGGTCCCTTGCTCACTTTGCCACTGGATTCAAGATAGCCTGGCTGATGAGGGTTATGAACCTGAAACTGGTCCCAGGATGCTTGTTTCTGGTCCAGGGAAGACATGGATTGGCAGTTCGGGCTGGACTGTGCCCATGAGGCACAGGGTCAGACTGATTTGCATATGTCCATGTCTGAACTGGGCTGGTGGAGTGAGCTAAAGAATGATGATGGATTAAATCCAGATCAGTTGCCTGGGGGTGAGTGTTTGATTTGCTCAAACGCTCCATCCATCATCCCCTTTGATATCGCTTTGTTCGCCCTAAATTAGCAGGGTATGCCCAGACGTGGGTCCCTTGCTCACTTTGCCACTGGATTCAAGATAGCCTGGCTGATGAGGGTTATGAACCCGAAACCAGTCCCAGGATGCTTGTTTCTGGTCCAGGGAAGACATGGCTTGGCAGTTCGGGCTGGACTGTTCCCATGAGGCACAGGGTCAGACTGATTTGCATTTGGCCATGTCTGAACTGGGGAGGTGGATTGAGCTAAAGAATGATAATGGATTAAACTCAGACCACTTGACTGGGGGTGAGTATTTGATTTGCTCAAACGCTCCGTCCATCATCCCCTTTGGTATCGCTTTGTTCGCCCTAAGTTGGCAGGGTATGCCCAGACGTGGGTCCCTTGCTCACTTTGCCACTGGATTCAAGATAGCCTGGCTGATGAGGGTTATGAACCCGAAACTGGTCCCAGGATGCTTGTTTCCGGTCCAGGGAAGACATGGATTGGCAGTTCGGGCTGGACTGTTCCCATGAGGCACAGGGTCAGACTGATTTGCATATGGCCATGTCTGAACTGGGGTGGTGGATTCAGCTAAAGAATGATGATGGATTAAACCCAGTTCAGTTGACTGGGGGTGAGTGTTTGATTTGCTCAAACGCTCCATCCATCATCCCCTTTGGTATCGCTGTGTTCGCCCTAAGTTGGCAGGGTATGCCCAGACGCGAGTCCCTTGCTCACTTTGCCACTCGATTCAAGATAGCCTGGCTGATGAGGGTTATGAACCTGAAACTGGTCCCAGGATGCTTGTTTCTGGTCTAGGGAAGACATGGATTGGCAGTTCAGGCTGGACTGTTCCCATGAGGAACAGGGTCAGACTGATTTGCATATGGCCATGTCTGAACTGGGGTGGTAGAGTGAGTTAAAGAATGATGATGGATTTTACCCAGATCAGTTGACTGGGGGTGAGTGTTTGATTTGCTCAAACGCTCCGTCCATCATCCCCTTTGGTATCGCTTTGTTCGCCCTAAGTTGGCAGGGTATGGCCAGACGTGGGTCCCTTGCTCACTTTGCCACTGGATTCAATATAGCCTGGCTGATGAGGGTTATGAACCCGAAACCAGTCCCAGGATGCTTGTTTCCGGTCCAGGGAAGACATGGCTTGGCAGTTCGGGCTGGACTGTTCCCATGAGGCACAGGGTCAGACTGATTTGCATTTGGCCATGTCTGAACTGGGGAGGTGGAGTGAGTTAAAGAATGATGATGGATTAAACCCAGATCAGTTGACTGGGGGTGAGTATTTGATTTGCTCAAATGCTCCGTCCATCATCCCCTTTGGTATCGCTTTGTTTGCCCTAAGTTGGCAGGGTATGCCCAGACGTGGGTCCCTTGCTCACTTTGCCACTGGATTCAAGATAGCCTGGCTGATGAGGGTTATGAACTCAAAACTGGTCCCAGGATGCTTGTTTCCGGTCCAGGGAAGACATGGCTTGGCAGTTCAGGCTGGACTGTTCCCATGAGGCACAGGGTCAGACTGATTTGCATTTGGCCATGTCTGAACTGGGAAGATGGAGTGAGCTAAAGAATGATGATGGATTAAACCCAGATCAGTTGACTGGGGGTGAGTATTTGATTTGCTCAAACGCTCCGTCCATCATCCCCTTTGGTATCGCTTTGTTCGCCCTACGTTGGCAGGGTATGCCCAGACGTGGGTCCCTTGATCACTTTGCAACTGGATTCAAGATATCCTGGCTGATGAGGGATATAAACTCGAAACCGGCCCCAGGATGCTTGTTTCCGGTCCAGGGAAGACATGGCTTGGCAGTTCGGGCTGGACTGTTCCCATGAGGCACAAGGTCAGACTGATTTGCATATGGCCATGTCTGAACTGGGGTGGTGGAGTGAGCTAAAGAACGATGATGTTTTAAACCCAGATCAGATGACTGGGGGTGAGTGTTTGATTTGCTCAAACGCTCCGTCCATCATCCTATTTGGTATCGCTTTGTTCGCCCTAAGTTGGCAGGGTATGCCCAGACGTGGGTCCCTTGCTCACTTTGCCACTGGATTCAAGATAGCCTGGCTGATGAGGGTTATGAACCCGAAACTGGTCCCAGGATGCTTGTTTCCGGTCCAGGGAAGACATGGCTTGGCAGTTCAGGCTGGACTGTTCCCATGAGGCACAGGGTCAGACTGATTTGCATTTGGCCATGTCTGAACTGGGAAGATGGAGTGAGCTATAGAATGATGATGGATTAAACCCAGATCAGTTGACTGGGGGTGAGTATTTGATTTGCTCAAACGCTCCGTCCATCATCCCCTTTGGTAACGCTTTGTTCGCCCTACGTTGGCAGGGTATGCCCAGACGTGGGTCCCTTGATCACTTTGCAACTGGATTCAAGATATCCTGGCTGATGAGGGATATAAACCCGAAACCGGCCCCAGGATGCTTGTTTCCGGTCCAGGGAAGACATGGCTTGGCAGTTCGGGCTGGACTGTTTCCATGACGCACAAGGTCAGACTGATTTGCATATGGCCATGTCTGAACTGGGGTGGTGGAGTGAGCTAAAGAATGATGATGTTTTAAACCCAGATCAGATGACTGGGGGTGAGTGTTTGATTTGCTCAAACGCTCCGTCCATCATCCTATTTGGTATCGCTTTGTTCACCCTAAGTTGGCAGGGTATGCCCAGACGTGGGTCCCTTGCTCACTTTGCCACGGGATTCAAGATAGTCTGGCTGATGAGGGTTATGAACCCGAAACTGGTCCCAGGATGCTTGGTTCCGGTCCAGGGAAGACATGGCTTGGCAGTTCAGGCTGGACTGTTCCCATGAGGCACAGGGTCAGACTGATTTGCATTTGGCCATGTCTGAACTGGGAAGATGGAGTGAGCTAAAGAATGATGATGGATTAAACCCAGATCAGTTGACTGGGGGTGAGTATTTGATTTGCTCAAACGCTCCGTCCATCATCCCCTTTGGTATCGCTTTGTTCGCCCTACGTTGGCAGGGTATGCCCAGACGTGGGTCCCTTGATCACTTTGCAACTGGATTCAAGATATCCTGGCTGATGAGGGATATAAACCCGAAACCGGCCCCAGGATGCTTGTTTCCGGTCCAGGGAAGACATGGCTTGGCAGTTCGGGCTGGACTGTTTCCATGACGCACAAGGTCAGACTGATTTGCATATGGCCATGTCTGAACTGGGGTGGTGGAGTGAGCTAAAGAATGATGAAGTTTTAAACCCAGATCAGATGACTGGGGGTGAGTGTTTGATTTGCTCAAACGCTCCGTCCATCATCCTATTTGGTATCGCTTTGTTCGCCCTAAGTTGGCAGGGTATGCCCAGACGTGGGTCCCTTGCTCACTTTGCCACTGGATTCAAGATAGCCTGGCTGATGAGGGTTATGAACCCGAAACCGGTCCCAGGATGCTTGTTTCCGATCCAGGGAAGACATGGCTTAGTAGTTCGGGCTGGACTGTTCCCATGAGGCACAGGGTCAGACTGATTTGCATATGGCCATGTCTGAACTGGGGTGGTAGAGTAAGCTAAAGAATGATGATGGATTAAACCCAAATCAGTTGACTGGGGGTGAGTGTTTGATTTGCTCAAACGCTCCATCCATCATCCCCTTTGATACCTCTTTGTCTGCCCTAAATTGGCAGGGTATGCCCAGAGGTGGGTCCCTTGCTCACTTTGCCACTGGATTCAAGATAGCCTGGCTGATGTGGGTTATGAACCCGAAACCGGTGCCAGGATGCTTGTTTCCGGTCCAGGGAAGACATGGCTTGGCAGTTCAGGCTGGACTGTTCCCATGAGGCACAGGGTCAGACTGATTTGCATATGGCCATGTCTGAACTGGGGGGGTAGAGTAAGCTAAAGAATGATGATGGATTTAACCCAGATCAGTTGACTGGGGGTAAGTGTTTGATTTGCTCAAACGCTCCGTCCATCACCCCCTTTGGTATCGCTTTGTTCGCCCTAAGTCGGCAGGGTATGCCCAGACGTGGGTCCCTTGCTCACTTTGCCAGTGGATTCAATATAGCCTGGCTGATGAGGGTTATGAACCCGAAACCGGTCCCAGGATGCTTGTTTCTGGTCCAGGGAAGACATGGCTTGGCAGTTCGGGCTGGACTGTTCCCATGAGGCACAAGGTCAGACTGATTTGCATTTGGCCATGTCTGAACTGGGGAGGTGGAGTGAGCTAAAGAATGATGATGGATTAAACCCAGACCAGTTGACTGGGGGTGAGTATTTGATTTGCTCAAACGCTCCGTCCATCATCCCCTTTGGTATCGCTTTGTTCGCCCTAAGTTGGCAGGGTATGCCCAGATGTGGGTCCCTTGCTCACTTTGCCACTGAATTCAAGATAGCCTGGCTGATGAGGGTTATGAACCCGGAACCGGTCCCAGGATGCTTGTTTCCGGTCCAGGGAAGACATGGATTGGCAGTTCGGGCTCGACTGTTCCCATGAGGCACAGGGTCAGACTGATTTGCATATGGCCATGTCTGAACTGGGGTGGTAGAGTGAGCTAAAGAATGATGATGGATTTAACCCAGATCAGTTGACTGGGGGTGAGTGTTTGATTTGCTCAAACGCTCCGTCCATCATCCCCTTTGGTATCGCTGTATTCGCCCTAAGTTGGCATGGTATGCCCAGACGCGAGTCCCTTGCTCACTTTGCCACTGGATTCAAGATAGCCTGGCTGATGAGGGTTATGAACCTGAAACTGGTCCCAGGATGCTTGTTTCTGGTCCAGGGAAGACATGGATTGGCAGTTCGGGCTGGACTGTGCCCATGAGGCACAGGGTCAGACTGATTTGCATATGTCCATGTCTGAACTGGGCTGGTGGAGTGAGCTAAAGAATGATGATGGATTAAATCCAGATCAGTTGCCTGGGGGTGAGTGTTTGATTTGCTCAAACGCTCCGTCCATCATCCTATTTGGTATCGCTTTGTTCGCCCTAAGTTGGCAGGGTATGCCCAGACGTGGGTCCCTTGCTCACTTTGCCACTGGATTCAAGATAGCCTGGCTGATGTGGGTTATGAACCCGAAACCGGTCCCAGGATGCTTGTTTCCGATCCAGGGAAGACATGGCTTAGCAGTTCGGGCTGGACTGTTCCCATGAGGCACAGGGTCAGACTGATTGCATATGGCCATGTCTGAACTGGGATGGTAGAGTGAGCTAAAGAATGATGATGGATTAAACCCAGATCAGTTGACTGGGGGTGAGTGTTTGATTTGCTCAAACGCTCCATCCATCATCCCCTTTGATACCGCTTTGTCCGCCCTAAATTGGCAGGGTATGCCCAGATGTGGGTCCCTTGCTCACTTTGCCACTGGATTCAAGATAGCCTGGCTGATGTGGGTTATGAACCCGAAACCGGTGCCAGGATGCTTGTTTCCGGTCCAGGGAAGACATGGCTTGGCAGTTCAGGCTGGACTGTTCCCATGAGGCACAGGGTCAGACTGATTTGCATATGGCCATGTCTGAACTGGGGGGGTAGAGTAAGCTAAAGAATGATGATGGATTTAACCCAGATCAGTTGACTGGGGGTGAGTGTTTGATTTGCTCAAACGCTCCGTCCATCACCCCCTTTGGTATCGCTTTGTTCGCCCTAAGTTGGCAGGGTATGCCCAGACGTGGGTCCCTTGCTCACTTTGCCACTGGATTCAAGATAGCCTGGATGATGAGGGTTATGAACCCGAAACTGGTCCCAGGATGCTTGTTTCCGGTCCAGGGAAGACATGGCTTGGCAGTTCGGGCTGGACTGTTCCCATGAGGCACAAGGTCAGACTGATTTGCATATGGCCATGTCTGAACTGGGGTGGTGGAGTGAGCTAAAGAATGATGATGGATTAAACCCAGATCAGTTGACTGGGGGTGAGTGTTTGATTTGCTCAAACGCTCCATCCATCATCCCCTTTGGTATCGCTTTGTTCGCCCTAAGTTGGCAGGGTATGCCCAGATGTGGGTCCCTTGCTCACTTTGCCACTGAATTCAAGATAGCCTGGCTGATGAGGGTTATGAACCCGGAACCGGTCCCAGGATGCTTGTTTCCGGTCCAGGGAAGACATGGCTTGGCAGTTCAGGCTGGACTGTTCCCATGAGGCACAGGGTCAGACTGATTTGCATATGGCCATGTCTGAACTGGGGGGGTAGAGTAAGCTAAAGAATGATGATGGATTTAACCCAGATCAGTTGACTGGGGGTGAGTGTTTGATTTGCTCAAACGCTCCGTCCATCACCCCCTTTGGTATCGCTTTGTTCGCCCTAAGTTGGCAGGGTATGCCCAGACGTGGGTCCCTTGCTCACTTTGCCACTGAATTCAAGATAGCCTGGATGATGAGGGTTATGAACCCGAAACTGGTCCCAGGATGCTTGTTTCCGGTCCAGGGAAGACATGGCTTGGCAGTTCGGGCTTGACTGTTCCCATGAGGCACAAGGTCGGACTGATTTGCATATGGCCATGTCTGAACTGGGGTGGTGGAGTGAGCTAAAGAATGATGATGGATTAAACCCAGATCAGTTGACTGGGGGTGAGTGTTTGATTTGCTCAAACGCTCCATCCATCATCCCCTTTGGTATCGCTTTGTTCGCCCTAAGTTGGCAGGGTATGCCCAGATGTGGGTCCCTTGCTCACTTTGCCACTGAATTCAAGATAGCCTGGCTGATGAGGGTTATGAACCCGGAACCGGTCCCAGGATGCTTGTTTCCAGGTCCAGGGAAGACATGGATTGGCAGTTCGGGCTCGACTGTTCCCATGAGGCACAGGGTCAGACTGATTTGCATATGGCCATGTCTGAACTGGGGTGGTAGAGTGAGCTAAAGAATGATGATGGATTTAACCCAGATCAGTTGACTGGGGGTGAGTGTTTGATTTGCTCAAACGCTCCGTCCATCATCCCCTTTGGTATCGCTGTATTCGCCCTAAGTTGGCAGGGTATGCCCAGACGCGAGTCCCTTGCTCACTTTGCCACTGGATTCAAGATAGCCTGGCTGATGAGGGTTATGAACCTGAAACTGGTCCCAGGATGCTTGTTTCTGGTCCAGGGAAGACATGGATTGGCAGTTCGGGCTGGACTGTGCCCATGAGGCACAGGGTCAGACTGATTTGCATATGTCCATGTCTGAACTGGGGTGGTGGAGTGAGCTAAAGAATGATGATGGATTAAATCCAGATCAGTTGCCTGGGGGTGAGTGTTTGATTTGCTCAAACGCTCCGTCCATCATCCTATTTGGTATCGCTTTGTTCGCCCTAAGTTGGCAGGGTATGCCCAGACGTGGGTCCCTTGCTCACTTTGCCACTGGATTCAAGATAGCCTGGCTGATGTGGGTTATGAACCCGAAACCGGTCCCAGGATGCTTGTTTCCGATCCAGGGAAGACATGGCTTAGCAGTTCGGGCTGGACTGTTCCCATGAGGCACAGGGTCAGACTGATTGCATATGGCCATGTCTGAACTGGGATGGTAGAGTGAGCTAAAGAATGATGATGGATTAAACCCAGATCAGTTGACTGGGGGTGAGTGTTTGATTTGCTCAAACGCTCCATCCATCATCCCCTTTGATACCGCTTTGTCCGCCCTAAATTGGCAGGGTATGCCCAGATGTGGGTCCCTTGCTCACTTTGCCACTGGATTCAAGATAGCCTGGCTGATGTGGGTTATGAACCCGAAACCGGTCCCAGGATGCTTGTTTCCGGTCCAGGGAAGACATGGCTTGGCAGTTCAGGCTGGACTGTTCCCATGAGGCACAGGGTCAGACTGATTTGCATATGGCCATGTCTGAACTGGGGTGGTAGAGTGAGCTAAAGAATGATGATGGATTTAACCCAGATCAGTTGACTGGGGGTGAGTGTTTGATTTGCTCAAACGCTCCGTCCATCATCCCCTTTGACATCGCTTTGTTCGCCCTAAGTTGGCTGGGTATGCCCAGACGTGGGTCGCTTGCTCACTTTGCCCCTGGATTCAAGACAGCCTGGCTGATGTGGGTTATGAACCCGAAACCGGTCCCAGGATGCTTGTTTCCGGTCCAGGGAAGACATGGCTTAGCAGTTCGGGCTGGACTGTTCCCATGAGGCACAGGGTCAGACTGATTTGCATATGGCCATGTCTGAACTGGGGTGGTAGAGTGAGCTAAAGAATGATGATGTATTAAACCCAGATCAGTTGACTGGGGGTGAGTGTTTGATTTGCTCAAACGCTCCATCCATCATCCCCTTTGATACCGCTTTGTCCGCCCTAAATTGGCAGGGTATGCCCAGACGTGGGTCCCTTGCTCACTTTGCCACTGGATTCAAGATAGCCTGGCTGATGTGGGTTATGAACCCGAAACCGGTCCCAGGATGCTTGTTTCCGGTCCAGGGAAGACATGGCTTGGCAGTTCAGGCTGGACTGTTCCCATGAGGCACAGGGTCAGACTGATTTGCATATGGCCATGTCTGAACTGGGGTGGTAGAGTGAGCTAAAGAATGATGATGGATTTAACCCAGATCAGTTGACTGGGGGTGAGTGTTTGATTTGCTCAAACGCTCCGTCCATCATCCCCTTTGGTATCGCTGTATTCGCCCTAAGTTGGCAGGGTATGCCCAGACGCGAGTCCCTTGCTCACTTTGCCACTGGATTCAAGATAGCCTGGCTGATGAGGGTTATGAACCTGAAACTGGTCCCAGGATGCTTGTTTCTGGTCCAGGGAAGACATGGATTGGCAGTTCGGGCTGGACTGTGCCCATGAGGCACAGGGTCAGACTGATTTGCATATGTCCATGTCTGAACTGGGGTGGTGGAGTGAGCTAAAGAATGATGATGGATTAAATCCAGATCAGTTGCCTGGGGGTGAGTGTTTGATTTGCTCAAACGCTCCGTCCATCATCCTATTTGGTATCGCTTTGTTCGCCCTAAGTTGGCAGGGTATGCCCAGACGTGGGTCCCTTGCTCACTTTGCCACTGGATTCAAGATAGCCTGGCTGATGTGGGTTATGAACCCGAAACCGGTCCCAGGATGCTTGTTTCCGATCCAGGGAAGACATGGCTTAGCAGTTCGGGCTGGACTGTTCCCATGAGGCACAGGGTCAGACTGATTGCATATGGCCATGTCTGAACTGGGATGGTAGAGTGAGCTAAAGAATGATGATGGATTAAACCCAGATCAGTTGACTGGGGGTGAGTGTTTGATTTGCTCAAACGCTCCATCCATCATCCCCTTTGATACCGCTTTGTCCGCCCTAAATTGGCAGGGTATGCCCAGATGTGGGTCCCTTGCTCACTTTGCCACTGGATTCAAGATAGCCTGGCTGATGTGGGTTATGAACCCGAAACCGGTCCCAGGATGCTTGTTTCCGGTCCAGGGAAGACATGGCTTGGCAGTTCAGGCTGGACTGTTCCCATGAGGCACAGGGTCAGACTGATTTGCATATGGCCATGTCTGAACTGGGGTGGTAGAGTGAGCTAAAGAATGATGATGGATTTAACCCAGATCAGTTGACTGGGGGTGAGTGTTTGATTTGCTCAAACGCTCCGTCCATCATCCCCTTTGACATCGCTTTGTTCGCCCTAAGTTGGCTGGGTATGCCCAGACGTGGGTCGCTTGCTCACTTTGCCCCTGGATTCAAGACAGCCTGGCTGATGTGGGTTATGAACCCGAAACCGGTCCCAGGATGCTTGTTTCCGGTCCAGGGAAGACATGGCTTAGCAGTTCGGGCTGGACTGTTCCCATGAGGCACAGGGTCAGACTGATTTGCATATGGCCATGTCTGAACTGGGGTGGTAGAGTGAGCTAAAGAATGATGATGTATTAAACCCAGATCAGTTGACTGGGGGTGAGTGTTTGATTTGCTCAAACGCTCCATCCATCATCCCCTTTGATACCGCTTTGTCCGCCCTAAATTGGCAGGGTATGCCCAGACGTGGGTCCCTTGCTCACTTTGCCACTGGATTCAAGATAGCCTGGCTGATGTGGGTTATGAACCCGAAACCGGTCCCAGGATGCTTGTTTCCGGTCCAGGGAAGACATGGCTTGGCAGTTCAGGCTGGACTGTTCCCATGAGGCACAGGGTCAGACTGATTTGCATATGGCAATGTCTGAACTGGGGTGGTAGAGTGAGCTAAAGAATGATGATGGATTTAACCCAGATCAGTTGACTGGGGGTGAGTGTTTGATTTGCTCAAACGCTCCGTCCATCAGCCCCTTTGGTATCGCTTTGTTCGCCCTAAGTCGGCAGGGTATGCCCAGACGTGGGTCCCTTGCTCACTTTGCCACTGGATTTAATATAGCCTGGCTTATGAGGGTTATGAACCCGAAACCGGTCCCAGGATGCTTGTTTCTGGTCCAGGGAAGACATGGCTTGGCAGTTCGGGCTGGACTGTTCCCATGAGGCACAGGGTCAGATTGATTTGCATTTGGCCATGTCTGAACTGGGGAGGTGGATTGAGCTAAAGAATGATGATGGATTAAACCCAGACCACTTGACTGGGGGTGAGTATTTGATTTGCTCAAACGCTCCGTCCATCATCCCCTTTGGTATCGCTTTGTTCGCCCTAAGATGGCATGGTATGCCCAGACGTGGGTCCCTTGCTCACTTTGCCACTGGATTCAAGATAGCCTGGCTGATGAGGGTTATGAACCCGAAACTGGTCCCAGGATGCTTGTTTCCGGTCCAGGGAAGACATGGCTTGGCAGTTCGGGCTGGACTGTTCCCATGAGGCACAGGGTCAGACTGATTTGCATTTGGCCATGTCTGAACTGGGGAGGTGGAGTGAGCTAAAGAATGATGATGGATTAAACCCAGATCAGTTGACTGGGGGTGAGTATTTGATTTGCTCAAACGCTCCGTCCATCATCCCCTTTGGTATCGCTTTGTTCGCCCTAAGTTGGCAGGGTATGCCCAGACGTGGGTCCCTTGCTCACTTTGCCACTGGATTCAAGATAGCCTGGCTGATGTGGGTTATGAACCCGAAACCGGTCCCAGGATGCTTGTTTCCGGTCCAGGGAAGACATGGCTTGGCAGTTCAGGCTGGACTGTTCCCATGAGGCACAGGTTCAGACTGATTTGCATATGGCCATGTCTGAACTGGGGTGGTAGAGTGAGCTAAAGAATGATGATGGATTTAACCCAGATCAGTTGACTGGGGGTGAGTGTTTGATTTGCTCAAACGCTCCGTCCATCAGCCCCTTTGGTATCGCTTTGTTCGCCCTAAGTCGGCAGGGTATGCCTAGACGTGGGTCCCTTGCTCACTTTGCCACTGGATTCAATATAGCCTGGCTGATGAGGGTTATGAACCCGAAACCGGTCCCTGGATGCTTGTTTCTGGTCCAGGGAAGACATGGCTTGGCAGTTCGGGCTGGACTGTTCCCATGAGGCACAGGGTCAGATTGATTTGCATTTGGCCATGTCTGAACTGGGGAGGTGGATTGAGCTAAAGAATGATGATGGATTAAACCCAGACCACTTGACTGGGGGTGAGTATTTGATTTGCTCAAACGCTCCGTCCATCATCCCCTTTGGTATTGCTTTGTTCGCCCTAAGATGGCAGGGTATGCCCAGACGTGGGTCCCTTGCTCACTTTGCCACTGGATTCAAGATAGCCTGGCTGATGAGGGTTATGAACCCGAAACTGGTCCCAGGATGCTTGTTTCCGGTCCAGGGAAGACATGGCTTGGCAGTTCGGGCTGGACTGTTCCCATGAGGCACAGGGTCAGACTGATTTGCATTTGGCCATGTCTGAACTGGGGAGGTGGAGTGAGCTAAAGAATGATGATGGATTAAACCCAGATCAGTTGACTGGGGGTGAGTGTTTGATTTGCTCAAACGCTCTGTCCATCATCCCCTTTGGTATCGCTTTGTTCGCCCTAAGTTGGCAGGGTATGCCCAGACGTGGGTCCCTTGCTCACTTTGCAACTGGATTCAAGATATCCTGGCTGATGAGGGATATAAACCCGAAACCGGTCCCAGGATGCTTGTCTCGGGTCCAGGGAAGACATGGCTTGGCAGTTCGGGCTGGACTGTTCCCATGAGGCACAAGGTCAGACTGATTTGCATATGGCCATGTCTGAACTGGGGTGGTGGAGTGAGCTAAAGAATGATGATGGATTAAACCCAGATCAGTTGACTGGGGGTGAGTGTTTGATTTGCTCAAACGCTCCATCCATCATCCCCTTTGGTATCGCTTTGTTCGCCCTAAGTTGGCAGGGTATGCCCAGATGTGGGTCCCTTGCTCACTTTGCCACTGAATTCAAGATAGCCTGGCTGATGAGGGTTATGAACACGGAACCGGTCCCAGGATGCTAGTTTCCGGTCCAGGGAAGACATGGATTGGCAGTTCGGGCTGGACTGTTCCCATGAGGCACAGGGTCAGACTGATTTGCATATGGCCATGTCTGAACTGGGGTGGTGGATTCAGCTAAAGAATGATGATGGATTAAACCCAGTTCAGTTGACTGGGGGTGAGTGTTTGATTTGCTCAAACGCTCCGTCCATCATCCCCTTTGGTATCGCTGTGTTCGCCCTAAGTTGGCAGGGTATGCCCAGACGCGAGTCCCTTGCTCACTTTGCCACTGGATTCAAGATAGCCTGGCTAATGAGGGTTATGAACCTGAAACTGATCCTAGGATGCTTGTTTCTGGTCCAGGGAAGACATGGATTGGCAGTTCGGGCTGGACTGTTCCCATGAGGCACAGGGTCAGATTGATTTGCATATGGCCATGTCTGAACTGGGGTCGTGGAGTGAGCTAAAGAATGATGATGGATTAAACCCAAATCAGTTGACTGGGGGTGAGTGTTTGATTTGCTCAAACGCTCTGTCCATCACCCCCTTTGGTATCGCTGTGTTCGCCCTAAGTTGGCAGGGTATGCCCAGACGTGGGTCCCTTGCTCACTTTGCCACTGGATTCAAGATAGCCTGGCTGATGAGGGTTATGAACCCAACACCAGTCCAAGGATGCTTGTTTCTGGTCCAGGGAAGACATGGCTTGGCAGTTCAGGCTGGACTGTTCCCATGAGGCACAGGGTCAGACTGATTTGCATATGGCCATGTCTGAACTGGGGTGGTGGATTCAGCTAAAGAATGATGATGGATTAAACCCAGTTCAGTTGACTGGGGGTGAGTGTTTGATTTGCTCAAACGCTTCATCCATCATCCCCTTTGGAATCGCTGTGTTCGCCCTAAGTTGGCAGGGTATGCCCAGACGCGAGTCCCTTGCTCACTTTGCCACTGGATTCAAGATAGCCTGGCTGATGAGGGTTATGAACCTGAAACTGGTCCCAGGATGCTTGTTTCTGGTCCAGGGAAGACATGGATTGGCAGTTCGGGCTGGACTGTGCCCATGAGGCACAGGGTCAGACTGATTTGCATATGTCCATGTCTGAACTGGGCTGGTGGAGTGAGCAAAAGAATGATGATGGATTAAATCCAGATCATTTGCCTGGGGGTGAGTGTTTGATTTGCTCAAACGCTCCGTCCATCATCCCCTTTGATATCGCTTTGTTCGCCCTAAATTAGCAGGGTATGCCCAGACGTGGGTCCCTTGCTCACTTTGCCACTGGATTCAAGATAGCCTGGCTGATGAGGGTTATGAACCCGAAACCGGACCCAGGATGCATGTTTCTGGTCCAGGAAAGACATGGCTTGGCAGTTCGGGCTGGACTGTTCCCATGAGGCACAGGGTCAGACTGATTTGCATTTGGCCATGTCTGAACTGGGGAGGTGGATTGAGCTAAAGAATGATGATGGATTAAACCCAGACCACTTGACTGGGGGTGAGTATTTGATTTGCTCAAACGCTCCGTCCATCATCCCCTTTGGTATCGCTTTCTTCGCCCTAAGTTGGCAGGGTATGCCCAGACATGGGTCCCTTGCTCACTTTGCCACTGGATTCAAGATAGCCTGGCTGATGAGGGTTATGAACCCGAAACTGGTCCCAGGATGCTTGTTTCCGGTCCAGGGAAGACATGGATTGGCAGTTAGGGCTGGGCTGTTCCCATGAGGCACAGGGTCAGACTGATTTGCATATGGCCATGTCTGAACTGGGGTGGTGGATTCAGCTAAAGAATGATGATGGATTAAACCCAGTTCAGTTGACTGGGGGTGAGTGTTTGATTTGCTCAAACGCTCCATCCATCATCCCCTTTGGTATCGCTGTGTTCGCCCTAAGTTGGCAGGGTATGCCCAGACGCGAGTCCCTTGCTCACTTTGCCACTGGATTCAAGATATCCTGGCTGATGAGGGTTATGAACCTGAAACTGGTCCCAGGATGCTTGTTTCTGGTCCAGGGAAGACATGGATTGGCAGTTCAGGCTGGACTGTTCCCATGAGGAACAGGGTCAGACTGATTTGCATATGGCCATGTCTGAACTGGGGTGGTAGAGTGAGCTAAAGAATGATGATGGATTTTACCCAGATCAGTTGACTGGGGGTGAGTGTTTGATTTGCTCAAACGCTCCGTCCACCATCCCCTTTGGTATCGCTTTGTTCGCCCTAAGTTGGCAGGGTATGGCCAGACGTGGGTCCCTTGCTCACTTTGCCACTGGATTCAATATAGCCTGGCTGATGAGGGTTATGAACCCGAAACCAGTCCCAGGATGCTTGTTTCCGGTCCAGGGAAGACATGGCTTGGCAGTTCGGGCTGGACTGTTCCCATGAGGCACAGGATCAGACTGATTTGCATTTGGCCATGTCTGAACTGGGGAGGTGGGGTGAGTTAAAGAATGATGATGGATTAAACCCAGATCAGTTGACTGGGGGTGAGTATTTGATTTGCTCAAACGCTTCGTCCATCATCCCCTTTGGTATCGCTTTGTTCGCCCTAAGTTGGCAGGGTATGCCCAGACGTGGGTCCCTTGCTCACTTTGCCACTGGATTCAAGATAGCCTGGCTGATGAGGGTTATGAACTCAAAACTGGTCCCAGGATGCTTGTTTCCGGTCCAGGGAAGACATGGCTTGGCAGTTCAGCCTGGACTGTTCCCATGAGGCACAGGGTCAGACTGATTTGCATTTGGCCATGTCTGAACTGGGAAGATGGAGTGAGCTAAAGAATGATGATGGATTAAACCCAGATCAGTTGACTGGGGGGGAGTATTTGATTTGCTCAAACGCTCCGTCCATCATCCCCTTTGGTATCGCTTTGTTCGCCCTACGTTGGCAGGGTATGCCCAGACGTGGGTCCCTTGATCACTTTGCAACTGGATTCCAGATATCCTGGCTGATGAGGGATATAAACCCGAAACCGGCCCCAGGATGCTTGTTTCCGGTCCAGGGAAGACATGGCTTGGCAGTTCGGGCTGGACTGTTTCCATGAGGCACAAGGTCAGACTGATTTGCATATGGCCATGTCTGAACTGGGGTGGTGGAGTGAGCTAAAGAATGATGATGTTTTAAACCCAGATCAGATGACTGAGGGTGAGTGTTTGATTTGCTCAAACGCTCCGTCCATCATCCTATTTGGTATCGCTTTGTTCGCCCTAAGTTGGCAGGGTATGCCCAGACGTGGGTCCCTTGCTCACTTTGCCACTGGATTCAAGATAGCCTGGCTGATGAGGGTTATGAACCCGAAACTGGTCCCAGGATGCTTGTTTCCGGTCCAGGGAAGACATGGCTTGGCAGTTCAGGCTGGACTGTTCCCATGAGGCACAGGGTCAGACTGATTTGCATTTGGCCATGTCTGAACTGGGAAGATGGAGTGAGCTAAAGAATGATGATGGATTAAACCCAGATCAGTTGACTGGGGGTGAGTATTTGATTTGCTCAAACGCTCCGTCCATCATCCCCTTTGGTATCGCTTTGTTCGCCCTACGTTGGCAGGGTATGCCCAGACGTGGGTCCCTTGATCACTTTGCAACTGGATTCAAGATATCCTGGCTGATGAGGGATATAAACCCGAAACCGGCCCCAGGATGCTTGTTTCCGGTCCAGGGAAGACATGGCTTGGCAGTTCGGGCTGGACTGTTTCCATGACGCACAAGGTCAGACTGATTTGCATATGGCCATGTCTGAACTGGGGAGGTGGATTGAGCTAAAGAATGATGATGGATTAAACCCAGACCACTTGACTGGGGGTGAGTATTTGATTTGCTCAAACGCTCCGTCCATCATCCCCTTTGGTATCGCTTTGTTCGCCCTAAGTTGGCAGGGTATGCCCAGACATGGGTCCCTTGCTCACTTTGCCACTGGATTCAAGATAGCCTGGCTGATGAGGGTTATGAACCCGAAACTGGTCCCAGGATGCTTGTTTCCGGTCCAGGGAAGACATGGATTGGCAGTTAGGGCTGGGCTGTTCCCATGAGGCACAGGGTCAGACTGATTTGCATATGGCCATGTCTGAACTGGGGTGGTGGATTCAGCTAAAGAATGATGATGGATTAAACCCAGTTCAGTTGACTGGGGGTGAGTGTTTGATTTGCTCAAACGCTCCATCCATCATCCCCTTTGGTATCGCTGTGTTCGCCCTAAGTTGGCAGGGTATGCCCAGACGCGAGTCCCTTGCTCACTTTGCCACTGGATTCAAGATAGCCTGGCTGATGAGGGTTATGAACCTGAAACTGGTCCCAGGATGCTTGTTTCTGGTCCAGGGAAGACATGGATTGGCAGTTCAGGCTGGACTGTTCCCATGAGGAACAGGGTCAGACTGATTTGCATATGGCCATGTCTGAACTGGGGTGGTAGAGTGAGCTAAAGAATGATGATGGATTTTACCCAGATCAGTTGACTGGGGGTGAGTGTTTGATTTGCTCAAACGCTCCGTCCACCATCCCCTTTGGTATCGCTTTGTTCGCCCTAAGTTGGCAGGGTATGGCCAGACGTGGGTCCCTTGCTCACTTTGCCACTGGATTCAATATAGCCTGGCTGATGAGGGTTATGAACCCGAAACCAGTCCCAGGATGCTTGTTTCCGGTCCAGGGAAGACATGGCTTGGCAGTTCGGGCTGGACTGTTCCCATGAGGCACAGGATCAGACTGATTTGCATTTGGCCATGTCTGAACTGGGGAGGTGGGGTGAGTTAAAGAATGATGATGGATTAAACCCAGATCAGTTGACTGGGGGTGAGTATTTGATTTGCTCAAACGCTCCGTCCATCATCCCCTTTGGTATCGCTTTGTTCGCCCTAAGTTGGCAGGGTATGCCCAGACGTGGGTCCCTTGCTCACTTTGCCACTGGATTCAAGATAGCCTGGCTGATGAGGGTTATGAACTCAAAACTGGTCCCAGGATGCTTGTTTCCGGTCCAGGGAAGACATGGCTTGGCAGTTCAGCCTGGACTGTTCCCATGAGGCACAGGGTCAGACTTCTTTGCATTTGGCCATGTCTGAACTGGGAAGATGGAGTGAGCTAAAGAATGATGATGGATTAAACCCAGATCAGTTGACTGGGGGGGAGTATTTGATTTGCTCAAACGCTCCGTCCATCATCCCCTTTGGTATCGCTTTGTTCGCCCTACGTTGGCAGGGTATGCCCAGACGTGGGTCCCTTGATCACTTTGCAACTGGATTCAAGATATCCTGGCTGATGAGGGATATAAACCCGAAACCGGCCCCAGGATGCTTGTTTCCGGTCCAGGGAAGACATGGCTTGGCAGTTCGGGCTGGACTGTTTCCATGAGGCACAAGGTCAGACTGATTTGCATATGGCCATGTCTGAACTGGGGTGGTGGAGTGAGCTAAAGAATGATGATGTTTTAAACCCAGATCAGATGACTGAGGGTGAGTGTTTGATTTGCTCAAACGCTCCGTCCATCATCCTATTTGGTATCGCTTTGTTCGCCCTAAGTTGGCAGGGTATGCCCAGACGTGGGTCCCTTGCTCACTTTGCCACTGGATTCAAGATAGCCTGGCTGATGAGGGTTATGAACCCGAAACTGGTCCCAGGATGCTTGTTTCCGGTCCAGGGAAGACATGGCTTGGCAGTTCAGGCTGGACTGTTCCCATGAGGCACAGGGTCAGACTGATTTGCATTTGGCCATGTCTGAACTGGGAAGATGGAGTGAGCTAAAGAATGATGATGGATTAAACCCAGATCAGTTGACTGGGGGTGAGTATTTGATTTGCTCAAACGCTCCGTCCATCATCCCCTTTGGTATCGCTTTGTTCGCCCTACGTTGGCAGGGTATGCCCAGACGTGGGTCCCTTGATCACTTTGCAACTGGATTCAAGATATCCTGGCTGATGAGGGATATAAACCCGAAACCGGCCCCAGGATGCTTGTTTAAAGTCCAGGGAAGACATGGCTTGGCAGTTCGGGCTGGACTGTTTCCATGACGCACAAGGTCAGACTGATTTGCATATGGCCATGTCTGAACTGGGGTGGTGGAGTGAGCTAAAGAATGATCAACCGCAATGGACCGCACTCCGCTAGCTCCTCCTCCGGGTCGCCCCAAGGGAAGCTGGTACATGAAGTTCTTGAGTGGTTCACCCCAGTGGGTGCAAGTAAGTACTTGTTGAACTGATGATCTCTGATGGAGTTCTTGAGTGGTTCACCCCAGTGGGTGCAAGTAAGTACTTGTTGAACTGATGATCTCTAGACCCGATACATGTCCCGGGTTTTAAAATATCGCCCGAGACATGGCTCGGGTTTCGGGATAACTTCCCTCCTCAGTAGTGAAAATAGTTAGGGGTGGAAGAGAGGGCCGCCAAACAACCGTCAAGGGCCTCAGTGCCCGCACAGGCACGCAGGTGCGTCGTCCAGGAGCTCGTCAGCCCAAAGCTCGAAGGAGCCATCTTTATAAACAACCGCAATGGACCGCACTCCGCTAGCTCCTCCTCCGGGTCGCCCCAAGGGAAGCTGGTACATGAAGTTCTTGAGTGGTTCACCCCAGTGGGTGCAAGTAAGTACTTGTTGAACTGATGATCTCTGATGGAGTTCTTGAGTGGTTCACCCCAGTGGGTGCAAGTAAGTACTTGTTGAACTGATGATCTCTAGACCCGATACATGTCCCGGGTTTTAAAATATCGCCCGAGACATGGCTCGGGATTCGGGATAACTTCCCTCCTCAGTAGAGAAAATAGTTAGGGGTGGAAGAGAGGGCCGCCAAACAACCGTCAAGGGCCTCAGTGCCCGCACAGGCACGCAGGTGCGTCGTCCAGGAGCTCGTCAGCCCAAAGCTCGAAGGAGCCATCTTTATAAACAACCGCAATGGACCGCACTCCGCTAGCTCCTCCTCCGGGTCGCCCCAAGGGAAGCTGGTACATGAAGTTCTTGAGTGGTTCACCCCAGTGGGTGCAAGTAAGTACTTGTTGAACTGATGATCTCTGATGGAGTTCTTGAGTGGTTCACCCCAGTGGGTGCAAGTAAGTACTTGTTGAACTGATGATCTCTAGACCCGATACATGTCCCGGGTTTTAAAATATCGCCCGAGACATGGCTCGGGTTTCGGGATAACTTCCCTCCTCAGTAGAGAAAATAGTTAGGGGTGGAAGAGAGGGCCGCCAAACAACCGTCAAGGGCCTCAGTGCCCGCACAGGCACGCAGGTGCGTCGTCCAGGAGCTCGTCAGCCCAAAGCTCGAAGGAGCCATCTTTATAAACAACCGCAATGGACCGCACTCCGCTAGCTCCTCCTCCGGGTCGCCCCAAGGGAAGCTGGTACATGAAGTTCTTGAGTGGTTCACCCCAGTGGGTGCAAGTAAGTACTTGTTGAACTGATGATCTCTGATGGAGTTCTTGAGTGGTTCACCCCAGTGGGTGCAAGTAAGTACTTGTTGAACTGATGATCTCTAGACCCGATACATGTCCCGGGTTTTAAAATATCGCCCGAGACATGGCTCGGGTTTCGGGATAACTTCCCTCCTCAGTAGAGAAAATAGTTAGGGGTGGAAGAGAGGGCCGCCAAACAACCGTCAAGGGCCTCAGTGCCCGCACAGGCACGCAGGTGCGTCGTCCAGGAGCTCGTCAGCCCAAAGCTCGAAGGAGCCATCTTTATAAACAACCGCAATGGACCGCACTCCGCTAGCTCCTCCTCCGGGTCGCCCCAAGGGAAGCTGGTACATGAAGTTCTTGAGTGGTTCACCCCAGTGGGTGCAAGTAAGTACTTGTTGAACTGATGATCTCTGATGGAGTTCTTGAGTGGTTCACCCCAGTGGGTGCAAGTAAGTACTTGTTGAACTGATGATCTCTAGACCCGATACATGTCCCGGGTTTTAAAATATCGCCCGAGACATGGCTCGGGTTTCGGGATAACTTCCCTCCTCAGTAGAGAAAATAGTTAGGGGTGGAAGAGAGGGCCGCCAAACAACCGTCAAGGGCCTCAGTGCCCGCACAGGCACGCAGGTGCGTCGTCCAGGAGCTCGTCAGCCCAAAGCTCGAAGGAGCCATCTTTATAAACAACCGCAATGGACCGCACTCCGCTAGCTCCTCCTCCGGGTCGCCCCAAGGGAAGCTGGTACATGAAGTTCTTGAGTGGTTCACCCCAGTGGGTGCAAGTAAGTACTTGTTGAACTGATGATCTCTGATGGAGTTCTTGAGTGGTTCACCCCAGTGGGTGCAAGTAAGTACTTGTTGAACTGATGATCTCTAGACCCGATACATGTCCCGGGTTTTAAAATATCGCCCGAGACATGGCTCGGGTTTCGGGATAACTTCCCTCCTCAGTAGAGAAAATAGTTAGGGGTGGAAGAGAGGGCCGCCAAACAACCGTCAAGGGCCTCAGTGCCCGCACAGGCACGCAGGTGCGTCGTCCAGGAGCTCGTCAGCCCAAAGCTCGAAGGAGCCATCTTTATAAACAACCGCAATGGACCGCACTCCGCTAGCTCCTCCTCCGGGTCGCCCCAAGGGAAGCTGGTACATGAAGTTCTTGAGTGGTTCACCCCAGTGGGTGCAAGTAAGTACTTGTTGAACTGATGATCTCTGATGGAGTTCTTGAGTGGTTCACCCCAGTGGGTGCAAGTAAGTACTTGTTGAACTGATGATCTCTAGACCCGATACATGTCCCGGGTTTTAAAATATCGCCCGAGACATGGCTCGGGTTTCGGGATAACTTCCCTCCTCAGTAGAGAAAATAGTTAGGGGTGGAAGAGAGGGCCGCCAAACAACCGTCAAGGGCCTCAGTGCCCGCACAGGCACGCAGGTGCGTCGTCCAGGAGCTCGTCAGCCCAAAGCTCGAAGGAGCCATCTTTATAAACAACCGCAATGGACCGCACTCCGCTAGCTCCTCCTCCGGGTCGCCCCAAGGGAAGCTGGTACATGAAGTTCTTGAGTGGTTCACCCCAGTGGGTGCAAGTAAGTACTTGTTGAACTGATGATCTCTGATGGAGTTCTTGAGTGGTTCACCCCAGTGGGTGCAAGTAAGTACTTGTTGAACTGATGATCTCTAGACCCGATACATGTCCCGGGTTTTAAAATATCGCCCGAGACATGGCTCGGGTTTCGGGATAACTTCCCTCCTCAGTAGAGAAAATAGTTAGGGGTGGAATAGAGGGCCGCCAAACAACCGTCAAGGGCCTCAGTGCCCGCACAGGCACGCAGGTGCGTCGTCCAGGAGCTCGTCAGCCCAAAGCTCGAAGGAGCCATCTTTATAAACAACCGCAATGGACCGCACTCCGCTAGCTCCTCCTCCGGGTCGCCCCAAGGGAAGCTGGTACATGAAGTTCTTGAGTGGTTCACCCCAGTGGGTGCAAGTAAGTACTTGTTGAACTGATGATCTCTGATGGAGTTCTTGAGTGGTTCACCCCAGTGGGTGCAAGTAAGTACTTGTTGAACTGATGATCTCTAGACCCGATACATGTCCCGGGTTTTAAAATATCGCCCGAGACATGGCTCGGGTTTCGGGATAACTTCCCTCCTCAGTAGAGAAAATAGTTAGGGGTGGAAGAGAGGGCCGCCAAACAACCGTCAAGGGCCTCAGTGCCCGCACAGGCACGCAGGTGCGTCGTCCAGGAGCTCGTCAGCCCAAAGCTCGAAGGAGCCATCTTTATAAACAACCGCAATGGACCGCACTCCGCTAGCTCCTCCTCCGGGTCGCCCCAAGGGAAGCTGGTACATGAAGTTCTTGAGTGGTTCACCCCAGTGGGTGCAAGTAAGTACTTGTTGAACTGATGATCTCTGATGGAGTTCTTGAGTGGTTCACCCCAGTGGGTGCAAGTAAGTACTTGTTGAACTGATGATCTCTAGACCCGATACATGTCCCGGGTTTTAAAATATCGCCCGAGACATGGCTCGGGTTTCGGGATAACTTCCCTCCTCAGTAGAGAAAATAGTTAGGGGTGGAAGAGAGGGCCGCCAAACAACCGTCAAGGGCCTCAGTGCCCGCACAGGCACGCAGGTGCGTCGTCCAGGAGCTCATCAGCCCAAAGCTCGAAGGAGCCATCTTTATAAACAACCGCAATGGACCGCACTCCGCTAGCTCCTCCTCCGGGTCGCCCCAAGGGAAGCTGGTACATGAAGTTCTTGAGTGGTTCACCCCAGTGGGTGCAAGTAAGTACTTGTTGAACTGATGATCTCTGATGGAGTTCTTGAGTGGTTCACCCCAGTGGGTGCAAGTAAGTACTTGTTGAACTGATGATCTCTAGACCCGATACATGTCCCGGGTTTTAAAATATCGCCCGAGACATGGCTCGGGTTTCGGGATAACTTCCCTCCTCAGTAGAGAAAATAGTTAGGGGTGGAAGAGAGGGCCGCCAAACAACCGTCAAGGGCCTCAGTGCCTGCACAGGCACGCAGGTGCGTCGTCCAGGAGCTCGTCAGCCCAAAGCTCGAAGGAGCCATCTTTATAAACAACCGCAATGGACCGCACTCCGCTAGCTCCTCCTCCGGGTCGCCCCAAGGGAAGCTGGTACATGAAGTTCTTGAGTGGTTCACCCCAGTGGGTGCAAGTAAGTACTTGTTGAACTGATGATCTCTGATGGAGTTCTTGAGTGGTTCACCCCAGTGGGTGCAAGTAAGTACTTGTTGAACTGATGATCTCTAGACCCGATACATGTCCCGGGTTTTAAAATATCGCCCGAGACATGGCTCGGGTTTCGGGATAACTTCCCTCCTCAGTAGAGAAAATAGTTAGGGGTGGAAGAGAGGGCCGCCAAACAACCGTCAAGGGCCTCAGTGCCCGCACAGGCACGCAGGTGCGTCGTCCAGGAGCTCGTCAGCCCAAAGCTCGAAGGAGCCATCTTTATAAACAACCGCAATGGACCGCACTCCGCTAGCTCCTCCTCCGGGTCGCCCCAAGGGAAGCTGGTACATGAAGTTCTTGAGTGGTTCACCCCAGTGGGTGCAAGTAAGTACTTGTTGAACTGATGATCTCTGATGGAGTTCTTGAGTGGTTCACCCCAGTGGGTGCAAGTAAGTACTTGTTGAACTGATGATCTCTAGACCCGATACATGTCCCGGGTTTTAAAATATCGCCCGAGACATGGCTCGGGTTTCGGGATAACTTCCCTCCTCAGTAGAGAAAATAGTTAGGGGTGGAAGAGAGGGCCGCCAAACAACCGTCAAGGGCCTCAGTGCCCGCACAGGCACGCAGGTGCGTCGTCCAGGAGCTCGTCAGCCCAAAGCTCGAAGGAGCCATCTTTATAAACAACCGCAATGGACCGCACTCCGCTAGCTCCTCCTCCGGGTCACCCCAAGGGAAGCTGGTACATGAAGTTCTTGAGTGGTTCACCCCAGTGGGTGCAAGTAAGTACTTGTTGAACTGATGATCTCTGATGGAGTTCTTGAGTGGTTCACCCCAGTGGGTGCAAGTAAGTACTTGTTGAACTGATGATCTCTAGACCCGATACATGTCCCGGGTTTTAAAATATCGCCCGAGACATGGCTCGGGTTTCGGGATAACTTCCCTCCTCAGTAGAGAAAATAGTTAGGGGTGGAAGAGAGGGCCGCCAAACAACCGTCAAGGGCCTCAGTGCCCGCACAGGCACGCAGGTGCGTCGTCCAGGAGCTCGTCAGCCCAAAGCTCGAAGGAGCCATCTTTATAAACAACCGCAATGGACCGCACTCCGCTAGCTCCTCCTCCGGGTCGCCCCAAGGGAAGCTGGTACATGAAGTTCTTGAGTGGTTCACCCCAGTGGGTGCAAGTAAGTACTTGTTGAACTGATGATCTCTGATGGAGTTCTTGAGTGGTTCACCCCAGTGGGTGCAAGTAAGTACTTGTTGAACTGATGATCTCTAGACCCGATACATGTCCCGGGTTTTAAAATATCGCCCGAGACATGGCTCGGGTTTCGGGATAACTTCCCTCCTCAGTAGAGAAAATAGTTAGGGGTGGAAGAGAGGGCCGCCAAACAACCGTCAAGGGCCTCAGTGCCCGCACAGGCACGCAGGTGCGTCGTCCAGGAGCTCGTCAGCCCAAAGCTCGAAGGAGCCATCTTTATAAACAACCGCAATGGACCGCACTCCGCTAGCTCCTCCTCCGGGTCGCCCCAAGGGAAGCTGGTACATGAAGTTCTTGAGTGGTTCACCCCAGTGGGTGCAAGTAAGTACTTGTTGAACTGATGATCTCTGATGGAGTTCTTGAGTGGTTCACCCCAGTGGGTGCAAGTAAGTACTTGTTGAACTGATGATCTCTAGACCCGATACATGTCCCGGGTTTTAAAATATCGCCCGAGACATGGCTCGGGTTTCGGGATAACTTCCCTCCTCAGTAGAGAAAATAGTTAGGGGTGGAATAGAGGGCCGCCAAACAACCGTCAAGGGCCTCAGTGCCCGCACAGGCACGCAGGTGCGTCGTCCAGGAGCTCGTCAGCCCAAAGCTCGAAGGAGCCATCTTTATAAACAACCGCAATGGACCGCACTCCGCTAGCTCCTCCTCCGGGTCGCCCCAAGGGAAGCTGGTACATGAAGTTCTTGAGTGGTTCACCCCAGTGGGTGCAAGTAAGTACTTGTTGAACTGATGATCTCTGATGGAGTTCTTGAGTGGTTCACCCCAGTGGGTGCAAGTAAGTACTTGTTGAACTGATGATCTCTAGACCCGATACATGTCCCGGGTTTTAAAATATCGCCCGAGACATGGCTCGGGTTTCGGGATAACTTCCCTCCTCAGTAGAGAAAATAGTTAGGGGTGGAAGAGAGGGCCGCCAAACAACCGTCAAGGGCCTCAGTGCCCGCACAGGCACGCAGGTGCGTCGTCCAGGAGCTCGTCAGCCCAAAGCTCGAAGGAGCCATCTTTATAAACAACCGCAATGGACCGCACTCCGCTAGCTCCTCCTCCGGGTCGCCCCAAGGGAAGCTGGTACATGAAGTTCTTGAGTGGTTCACCCCAGTGGGTGCAAGTAAGTACTTGTTGAACTGATGATCTCTGATGGAGTTCTTGAGTGGTTCACCCCAGTGGGTGCAAGTAAGTACTTGTTGAACTGATGATCTCTAGACCCGATACATGTCCCGGGTTTTAAAATATCGCCCGAGACATGGCTCGGGTTTCGGGATAACTTCCCTCCTCAGTAGAGAAAATAGTTAGGGGTGGAAGAGAGGGCCGCCAAACAACCGTCAAGGGCCTCAGTGCCCGCACAGGCACGCAGGTGCGTCGTCCAGGAGCTCATCAGCCCAAAGCTCGAAGGAGCCATCTTTATAAACAACCGCAATGGACCGCACTCCGCTAGCTCCTCCTCCGGGTCGCCCCAAGGGAAGCTGGTACATGAAGTTCTTGAGTGGTTCACCCCAGTGGGTGCAAGTAAGTACTTGTTGAACTGATGATCTCTGATGGAGTTCTTGAGTGGTTCACCCCAGTGGGTGCAAGTAAGTACTTGTTGAACTGATGATCTCTAGACCCGATACATGTCCCGGGTTTTAAAATATCGCCCGAGACATGGCTCGGGTTTCGGGATAACTTCCCTCCTCAGTAGAGAAAATAGTTAGGGGTGGAAGAGAGGGCCGCCAAACAACCGTCAAGGGCCTCAGTGCCTGCACAGGCACGCAGGTGCGTCGTCCAGGAGCTCGTCAGCCCAAAGCTCGAAGGAGCCATCTTTATAAACAACCGCAATGGACCGCACTCCGCTAGCTCCTCCTCCGGGTCGCCCCAAGGGAAGCTGGTACATGAAGTTCTTGAGTGGTTCACCCCAGTGGGTGCAAGTAAGTACTTGTTGAACTGATGATCTCTGATGGAGTTCTTGAGTGGTTCACCCCAGTGGGTGCAAGTAAGTACTTGTTGAACTGATGATCTCTAGACCCGATACATGTCCCGGGTTTTAAAATATCGCCCGAGACATGGCTCGGGTTTCGGGATAACTTCCCTCCTCAGTAGAGAAAATAGTTAGGGGTGGAAGAGAGGGCCGCCAAACAACCGTCAAGGGCCTCAGTGCCCGCACAGGCACGCAGGTGCGTCGTCCAGGAGCTCGTCAGCCCAAAGCTCGAAGGAGCCATCTTTATAAACAACCGCAATGGACCGCACTCCGCTAGCTCCTCCTCCGGGTCGCCCCAAGGGAAGCTGGTACATGAAGTTCTTGAGTGGTTCACCCCAGTGGGTGCAAGTAAGTACTTGTTGAACTGATGATCTCTGATGGAGTTCTTGAGTGGTTCACCCCAGTGGGTGCAAGTAAGTACTTGTTGAACTGATGATCTCTAGACCCGATACATGTCCCGGGTTTTAAAATATCGCCCGAGACATGGCTCGGGTTTCGGGATAACTTCCCTCCTCAGTAGAGAAAATAGTTAGGGGTGGAAGAGAGGGCCGCCAAACAACCGTCAAGGGCCTCAGTGCCCGCACAGGCACGCAGGTGCGTCGTCCAGGAGCTCGTCAGCCCAAAGCTCGAAGGAGCCATCTTTATAAACAACCGCAATGGACCGCACTCCGCTAGCTCCTCCTCCGGGTCACCCCAAGGGAAGCTGGTACATGAAGTTCTTGAGTGGTTCACCCCAGTGGGTGCAAGTAAGTACTTGTTGAACTGATGATCTCTGATGGAGTTCTTGAGTGGTTCACCCCAGTGGGTGCAAGTAAGTACTTGTTGAACTGATGATCTCTAGACCCGATACATGTTCCGGGTTTTAAAATATCGCCCGAGACATGGCTCGGGTTTCGGGATAACTTCCCTCCTCAGTAGAGAAAATAGTTAGGGGTGGAAGAGAGGGCCGCCAAACAACCGTCAAGGGCCTCAGTGCCCGCACAGGCACGCAGGTGCGTCGTCCAGGAGCTCGTCAGCCCAAAGCTCGAAGGAGCCATCTTTATAAACAACCGCAATGGACCGCACTCCGCTAGCTCCTCCTCCGGGTCGCCCCAAGGGAAGCTGGTACATGAAGTTCTTGAGTGGTTCACCCCAGTGGGTGCAAGTAAGTACTTGTTGAACTGATGATCTCTGATGGAGTTCTTGAGTGGTTCACCCCAGTGGGTGCAAGTAAGTACTTGTTGAACTGATGATCTCTAGACCCGATACATGTCCCGGGTTTTAAAATATCGCCCGAACTCCATCAGAGATCATCAGTTTAACAAGTACTTACTTGCACCCACTGGGGTGAACCACTCAAGAACTTCATGTACCAGCTTCCCTTGGGGCGACCCGGAGGGGGGGCTAGCGGAGTGCGGTCCATTGCGATTGTTTCTAAAAATGGCTCCCTCGAGCTTTGAGCTGACGAGCTCCTGGACGACGCACCTGCGTGCCTGTGCGGGCACTGGGGCCTTTGACGGTTGCTTGGCGGCCCTCTCTTCCACCCCTAACTATTTTCTCTACTGATGAGGGAAGTTATCCCGAAACCCGAGCCATGTCTCGGGCGATATTTTAAAACCCGGGACATGTATCGGGTCTAGAGATCATCAGTTCAACAAGTACTTACTTGCACCCACTGGGGTGAACCACTCAAGAACTCCATCAGAGATCATCAGTTTAACAAGTACTTACTTGCACCCACTGGGGTGAACCACTCAAGAACTTCATGTACCAGCTTCCCTTGGGGCGACCCGGAGGGGGGGCTAGCGGAGTGCGGTCCATTGCGATTGTTTCTAAAAATGGCTCCCTCGAGCTTTGAGCTGACGAGCTCCTGGACGACGCACCTGCGTGCCTGTGCGGGCACTGGGGCCTTTGACGGTTGCTTGGCGGCCCTCTCTTCCACCCCTAACTATTTTCTCTACTGATGAGGGAAGTTATCCCGAAACCCGAGCCATGTCTCGGGCGATATTTTAAAACCCGGGACATGTATCGGGTCTAGAGATCATCAGTTCAACAAGTACTTACTTGCACCCACTGGGGTGAACCACTCAAGAACTCCATCAGAGATCATCAGTTTAACAAGTACTTACTTGCACCCACTGGGGTGAACCACTCAAGAACTTCATGTACCAGCTTCCCTTGGGGCGACCCGGAGGGGGGGCTAGCGGAGTGCGGTCCATTGCGATTGTTTCTGAGCTAAAGAATGATGATGTTTTAAACCCAGATCAGATGACTGGGGGTGAGTGTTTGATTTGCTCAAACGCTCCGTCCATCATCCTATTTGGTATCGCTTTGTTCGCCCTAAGTTGGCAGGGTATGCCCAGACGTGGGTCCCTTGCTCACTTTGCCACTGGATTCAAGATAGCCTGGCTGATGAGGGTTATGAACCCGAAACTGGTCCCAGGATGCTTGTTTCCGGTCCAGGGAAGACATGGCTTGGCAGTTCAGGCTGGACTGTTCGCATGAGGCACAGGGTCAGACTGATTTGCATTTGGCCATGTCTGAACTGGGAAGATGGAGTGAGCTAAAGAATGATGATGGATTAAACCCAGATCAGTTGACTGGGGGTGAGTACTTGATTTGCTCAAACGCTCCGTCCATCATCCCCTTTGGTATCGCTTTGTTCGCCCTACGTTGGCAGGGTATGCCCAGACGTGGGTCCCTTGATCACTTTGCAACTGGATTCAAGATATCCTGGCTGATGAGGGATATAAACCCGAAACCGGCCCCAGGATGCTTGTTTCCAGTCCAGGGAAGACATGGCTTGGCAGTTCGGGCTGGACTGTTTCCATGACGCACAAGGTCAGACTGATTTGCATATGGCCATGTCTGAACTGGGGTGGTGGAGTGAGCTAAAGAATGATGATGGATTAAACCCAGACCACTTGACTGGGGGTGAGTATTTGATTTGCTCAAACGCTCCGTCCATCATCCCCTTTGGTATCGCTTTCTTCGCCCTAAATTGGCAGGGAAGGCCCAGACGCGAGTCCCTTGCTCACTTTGCCACTGGATTCAAGATAACCTATCTGATGAGGGTTATGAACCTGAAACTGGTCCCAGGATGCTTGTTTCCGGTCCAGGGAAGACATGGATTGGCAGTTCGGGCTGGACTGTGCCCATGAGGCACAGGGTCAGAGTGATTTGCATATGTTCATGTCTGAACTGGGCTGGTGGAGTGAGCTAAAGAATGATGATTGATTAAATCCAGATCAGTTGACTGGGGGTGAGTGTTTGATTTGCTCAAACGCTCCGTCCATCATCCCCTTTGACATCGCTTTGTTCGCCCTAAGTTGGCTGGGTATGCCCAGACGTGGGTCGCTTGCTCACTTTGCCCCTGGATTCAAGACAGCCTGGCTGATGTGGGTTATGAACCCGAAACCGGTCCCAGGATGCTTGTTTCCGGTCCAGGGAAGACATGGCTTAGCAGTTCGGGCTGGACTGTTCCCATGAGGCACAGGGTCAGACTGATTTGCATATGGCCATGTCTGAACTGGGGTGGTAGAGTGAGCTAAAGAATGATGATGTATTAAACCCAGATCAGTTGACTGGGGGTGAGTGTTTGATTTGCTCAAACGCTCCATCCATCATCCCCTTTGATACCGCTTTGTCCGCCCTAAATTGGCAGGGTATGCCCAGACGTGGGTCCCTTGCTCACTTTGCCACTGGATTCAAGATAGCCTGGCTGATGTGGGTTATGAACCCGAAACCGGTCCCAGGATGCTTGTTTCCGGTCCAGGGAAGACATGGCTCGGCAGTTCAGGCTGGACTGTTCCCATGAGGCACAGGGTCAGACTGATTTGCATATGGCAATGTCTGAACTGGGGTGGTAGAGTGAGCTAAAGAATGATGATGGATTTAACCCAGATCAGTTGACTGGGGGTGAGTGTTTGATTTGCTCAAACGCTCCGTCCATCAGCCCCTTTGGTATCGCTTTGTTCGCCCTAAGTCGGCAGGGTATGCCCAGACGTGGGTCCCTTGCTCACTTTGCCACTGGATTCAATATAGCCTGGCTTATGAGGGTTATGAACCCGAAACCGGTCCCAGGATGCTTGTTTCTGGTCCAGGGAAGACATGGCTTGGCAGTTCGGGCTGGACTGTTCCCATGAGGCACAGGGTCAGATTGATTTGCATTTGGCCATGTCTGAACTGGGGAGGTGGATTGAGCTAAAGAATGATGATGGATTAAACCCAGACCACTTGACTGGGGGTGAGTATTTGATTTGCTCAAACGCTCCGTCCATCATCCCCTTTGGTATCGCTTTGTTCGCCCTAAGATGGCATGGTATGCCCAGACGTGGGTCCCTTACTCACTTTGCCACTGGATTCAAGATAGCCTGGCTGATGAGGGTTATGAACCCGAAACTGGTCCCAGGATGCTTGTTTCCGGTCCAGGGAAGACATGGCTTGGCAGTTCGGGCTGGACTGTGACCATGAGGCACAGGGTCAGACTGATTTGCATTTGGCCATGTCTGAACTGGGGAGGTGGAGTGAGCTAAAGAATGATGATGGATTAAACCCAGATCAGTTGACTGGGGGTGAGTATTTGATTTGCTCAAACGCTCCGTCCATCATCCCCTTTGGTATCGCTTTGTTCGCCCTAATTTGGCAGGGTATGCCCAGACGTGGGTCCCTTGCTCACTTTGCCACTGGATTCAAGATAGCCTGGCTGATGTGGGTTATGAACCCGAAACCGGTCCCAGGATGCTTGTTTCCGGTCCAGGGAAGACATGGCTTGGCAGTTCAGGCCGGACTGTTCCCATGAGGCACAGGTTCAGACTGATTTGCATATGGCCATGTCTGAACTGGGGTGGTAGAGTGAGCTAAAGAATGATGATGGATTTAACCCAGATCAGTTGACTGGGGGTGAGTGTTTGATTTGCTCAAACGCTCCGTCCATCATCCCCTTTGGTATCGCTTTGTTCGCCCTAAGTTGGCAGGGTATGCCTAGACGTGGGTCCCTTGCTCACTTTGCCACTGGATTCAATATAGCCTGGCTGATGAGGGTTATGAACTCAAAACTGGTCCCAGGATGCTTGTTTCCGGTCCAGGGAAGACATGGCTTGGCAGTTCAGCCTGGACTGTTCCCATGAGGCACAGGGTCAGACTGATTTGCATTTGGCCATGTCTGAACTGGGAAGATGGAGTGAGCTAAAGAATGATGATGGATTAAACCCAGATCAGTTGACTGGGGGGGAGTATTTGATTTGCTCAAACGCTCCGTCCATCATCCCCTTTGGTATCGCTTTGTTCGCCCTACGTTGGCAGGGTATGCCCAGACGTGGGTCCCTTGATCACTTTGCAACTGGATTCAAGATATCCTGGCTGATGAGGGATATAAACCCGAAACCGGCCCCAGGATGCTTGTTTCCGGTCCAGGGAAGACATGGCTTGGCAGTTCGGGCTGGACTGTTTCCATGAGGCACAAGGTCAGACTGATTTGCATATGGCCATGTCTGAACTGGGGTGGTGGAGTGAGCTAAAGAATGATGATGTTTTAAACCCAGATCAGATGACTGGGGGTGAGTGTTTGATTTGCTCAAACGCTCCGTCCATCATCCTATTTGGTATCGCTTTGTTCGCCCTAAGTTGGCAGGGTATGCCCAGACGTGGGTCCCTTGCTCACTTTGCCACTGGATTCAAGATAGCCTGGCTGATGAGGGTTATGAACCCGAAACTGGTCCCAGGATGCTTGTTTCCGGTCCAGGGAAGACATGGCTTGGCAGTTCAGGCTGGACTGTTCCCATGAGGCACAGGGTCAGACTGATTTGCATTTGGCCATGTCTGAACTGGGAAGATGGAGTGAGCTAAAGAATGATGATGGATTAAACCCAGATCAGTTGACTGGGGGTGAGTATTTGATTTGCTCAAACGCTCCGTCCATCATCCCCTTTGGTATCGCTTTGTTCGCCCTACGTTGGCAGGGTATGCCCAGACGTGGGTCCCTTGATCACTTTGCAACTGGATTCAAGATATCCTGGCTGATGAGGGATATAAACCCGAAACCGGCCCCAGGATGCTTGTTTAAAGTCCAGGGAAGACATGGCTTGGCAGTTCGGGCTGGACTGTTTCCATGACGCACAAGGTCAGACTGATTTGCATATGGCCATGTCTGAACTGGGGTGGTGGAGTGAGCTAAAGAATGATGATGTTTTAAACCCAGATCAGATGACTGGGGGTGAGTGTTTGATTTGCTCAAACGCTCCGTCCATCATCCTATTTGGTATCGCTTTGTTCGCCCTAAGTTGGCAGGGTATGCCCAGACGTGGGTCCCTTGCTCACTTTGCCACTGGATTCAAGATAGCCTGGCTGATGAGGGTTATGAACCCGAAACTGGTCCCAGGATGCTTGTTTCCGGTCCAGGGAAGACATGGCTTGGCAGTTCAGGCTGGACTGTTCGCATGAGGCACAGGGTCAGACTGATTTGCATTTGGCCATGTCTGAACTGGGAAGATGGAGTGAGCTAAAGAATGATGATGGATTAAACCCAGATCAGTTGACTGGGGGTGAGTACTTGATTTGCTCAAACGCTCCGTCCATCATCCCCTTTGGTATCGCTTTGTTCGCCCTACGTTGGCAGGGTATGCCCAGACGTGGGTCCCTTGATCACTTTGCAACTGGATTCAAGATATCCTGGCTGATGAGGGATATAAACCCGAAACCGGCCCCAGGATGCTTGTTTCCAGTCCAGGGAAGACATGGCTTGGCAGTTCGGGCTGGACTGTTTCCATGACGCACAAGGTCAGACTGATTTGCATATGGCCATGTCTGAACTGGGGTGGTGGAGTGAGCTAAAGAATGATGATGTTTTAAACCCAGATCAGATGACTGGGGGTGAGTGTTTGATTTGCTCAAACGCTCCGTCCATCATCCTATTTGGTATCGCTTTGTTCGCCCTAAGTTGGCAGGGTATGCCCAGACGTGGGTCCCTTGCTCACTTTGCCACTGGATTCAAGATAGCCTGGCTGATGAGAGTTATGAACCCGAAACCGGTCCCAGGATGCTTGTTTCCGATCCAGGGAAGACATGGCTTAGTAGTTCGGGCTGGACTGTTCCCATGAGGCACAGGGTCAGACTGATTTGCATATGGCCATGTCTGAACTGGGGTGGTAGAGTGAGCTAAAGAATGATGATGGATTAAACCCAGATCAGTTGACTGGGGGTGAGTGTTTGATTTGCTCAAACGCTCCATCCATCATCCCCTTTGATACCGCTTTGTCTGCCCTAAATTGGCAGGGTATGCCCAGACGTGGGTCCCTTGCTCACTTTGCCACTGAATTCAAGATAGCCTGGCTGATGTGGGTTATGAACCCGAAACCGGTGCCAGGATGCTTGTTTCCGGTCCAGGGAAGACATGGCTTGGCAGTTCAGGCTGGACTGTTCCCATGAGGCACAGGGTCAGACTGATTTGCATATGGCCATGTCTGAACTGGGGGGGTAGAGTGAGCTAAAGAATGATGATGGATTTAACCCAGATCAGTTGACTGGGTGTGAGTGTTTGATTTGCTCAAACGCTCCGTCCATCACCCCCTTTGGTATCGCTTTGTTCGCCCTAAGTCGGCAGGGTATGCCCAGACGTGGGTCCCTTGCTCACTTTGCCACTGGATTCAATATAGCCTGGCTGATGAGGGTTATGAACCCGAAACCGGTCCCAGGATGCTTGTTTCTGGTCCAGGGAAGACATGGCTTGGCAGTTCGGGCTGGACTGTTCCCATGAGGCACAGGGTCAGACTGATTTGCATTTGGCCATGTCTGAACTGGGGAGGTGGAGTGAGCTAAAGAATGATGATGGATTAAACCCAGACCACTTGACTGGGGGTGAGTATTTGATTTGCTCAAACGCTCCGTGCATCATCCCCTTTGGTATCGCTTTGTTCGCCCTAAGTTGGCAGGGTATGCCCAGACGTGGGTCCCTTGCTCACTTTGCCACTGGATTCAAGATAGCCTGGCTGATGAGGGTTATGAACCCGGAACTGGTCCCAGGATGCTTGTTTCCGGTCCAGGGAAGAGATGGCTTGGCAGTTCGGGATGGACTGTTCCCATGAGGCACAGGGTCAGACTGATTTGCATTTGGCCATGTCTGAACTGGGGAGGTGGAGTGAGCTAAAGAATGATGATGGATTAAACCCAGATCAGTTGACTGGGGGTGAGTATTTGATTTGCTCAAACGCTCCGTCCATCATCCCCTTTGGTATCGCTTTGTTCGCCCTAAGTTGGCAGGGTATGCCCAGACGTGGGTCCCTTGCTCACTTTGCAACTGCATTCAAGATATCCTGGCTGATGAGGGA
Organism: Triturus cristatus; assembly: GCF_964204655.1. Lineage (NCBI taxonomy): Eukaryota > Metazoa > Chordata > Amphibia > Caudata > Salamandridae > Triturus > Triturus cristatus. The sequence continues at coordinate 536,261,974 of NC_140579.1, forward strand.
TATAAACCCGAAACCGGTCCCAGGATGCTTGTTTCCGGTCCAGGGAAGACATGGCTTGGCAGTTCGGGCTGGACTGTTCCCATGAGGCACAAGGTCAGACTGATTTGCATATGGCCATGTCTGAACTGGGGTGGTGGAGTGAGCTAAAGAATGATGATGGATTAAACCCAGATCAGTTGACTGGGGGTGAGTGTTTGATTTGCTCAAACGCTCCATCCATCATCCCCTTTGGTATCGCTTTGTTCGCCCTAAGTTGGCAGGGTATGCCCAGATGTGGGTCCCTTGCTCACTTTGCCACTGAATTCAAGATAGCCTGGCTGATGAGGGTTATGAACCCGGAACCGGTCCCAGGATGCTTGTTTCCGGTCCAGGGAAGACATGGATTGGCAGTTCGGGTTGGACTGTTCCCATGAGGCACAGGGTCAGACTGATTTGCATATGGCCATGTCTGAACTGGGGTGGTGGATTCAGCTAAAGAATGAGGATGGATTAAACCCAGTTCAGTTGACTGGGGGTGAGTGTTTGATTTGCTCAAACGCTCCGTCCATCATCCCCTTTGGTATCGCTGTATTCGCCCTAAGTTGGCAGGGTATGCCCAGACGCGAGTCCCTTGATCACTTTGCCACTGGATTCAAGATAGCCTGGCTGATGAGGGTTATGAACCTGAAACTGGTCCCAGGATGCTTGTTTCTGGTCCAGGGAAGACATGGATTGGCAGTTCGGGCTGGACTGTGCCCATGAGGCACAGGGTCAGACTGATTTGCATATGTCCATGTCTGAACTGGGCTGGTGGAGTGAGCTAAAGAATGATGATGGATTAAATCCAGATCAGTTGCCTGGGGGTGAGTGTTTGATTTGCTCAAACGCTCCGTCCATCATCCTATTTGGTATCGCTTTGTTCCCTCTAAGTTGGCAGGGTATGCCCAGACGTGGGTCCCTTGCTCACTTTGCCACTGGATTCAAGATAGCCTGGCTGATGTGGGTTATGAACCCGAAACCGGTCCCAGGATGCTTGTTTCCGATCCAGGGAAGACATGGCTTAGTAGTTCGGGCTGGACTGTTCCCATGAGGCACAGGGTCAGACTGATTTGCATATTTCCATGTCTGAACTGGGGTGGTAGAGTGAGCTAAAGAATGATGATGGATTAAACCCAGATCAGTTGACTGGGGGTGAGTGTTTGATTTGCTCAAACGCTCCGTCCATCACCCCCTTTGGTATCGCTTTGTTCGCCCTAAGTCGGCAGGGTATGCCCAGACGTGGGTCCCTTGCTCACTTTGCCACTGGATTCAATATAGCCTGGCTGATGAGGGTTATGAACCCGAAACCGGTCCCAGGATGCTTGTTTCTGGTCCAGGGAAGACATGGCTTGGCAGTTCGGGCTGGACTGTTCCCATGAGGCACAGGGTCAGACTGATTTGCATTTGGCCATGTCTGAACTGGGGAGGTGGAGTGAGCTAAAGAATGATGATGGATTAAACCCAGACCACTTGACTGGGGGTGAGTATTTGATTTGCTCAAACGCTCCGTCCATCATCCCCTTTGGTATCGCTTTGTTCGCCCTAAGTTGGCAGGGTGTGCCCAGATGTGGGTCCCTTGCTCACTTTGCAACTGCATTCAAGATATCCTGGCTGATGAGGGATATAAATCCGAAACCGGTCCCAGGATGCTTGTTTCCGGTCCAGGGAAGACATGGCTTGGCAGTTCGGGCTGGACTATTCCCTTGAGGCACAAGGTCAGACTGATTTGCATATGGCCATGTCTGAACTGGGGTGGTAGAGTGAGCTAAAGAATGATGATGGATTAAACCCAGATCAGTTGACTGGGGGTGAGTGTTTGATTTGCTCAAACACTCCATCCATCATCCCCTTTGGTATCGCTTTGTTCGCCCTAAGTTGGCAGGGTATGCCCAGATGTGGGTCCCTTGCTCACTTTGCCACTGAATTCAAGATAGCCTGGCTGATGAGGGTTATGAACCCGGAACCGGTCCCAGGATGCTTGTTTCCGGTCCAGGGAAGACATGGATTTGCAGTTAGGGCTGGACTGTTCCCATGAGGCACAGGGTCAGACTGATTTGCATTTGGCCATGTCTGAACTGGGGTGGTGGATTCAGCTAAAGAATGATGATGGATTAAACCCAGTTCAGTTGACTGGGGGTGAGTGTTTGATTTGCTCAAACGCTCCGTCCATCATCCCCTTTGGTATCGCTGTATTCGCCCTAAGTTGGCAGGGTATGCCCAGACGCGAGTCCCTTGCTCACTTTGCCACTGGATTCAAGATAGCCTGGCTGATGAGGGTTATGAACCTGAAACTGGTCCCAGGATGCTTGTTTCTGGTCCAGGGAAGACATGGATTGGCAGTTCGGGCTGGACTGTGCCCATGAGGCACAGGGTCAGACTGATTTGCATATGTCCATGTCTGAACTGGGCTGGTGGAGTGAGCTAAAGAATGATGATGGATTAAATCCAGATCAGTTGCCTGGGGGTGAGTGTTTGATTTGCTCAAACGCTCCGTCCATCATCCCCTTTGATATGGCTTTGTTCGCCCTAAATTAGCAGGGTATGCCCAGACGTGGGTCCCTTGCTCACTTTGCCACTGGATTCAAGATAGCCTGGCTGATGTGGGTTATGAACCCGAAACCGGTCCCAGGATGCTTGTTTCCGGTCCAGGGAAGACATGGCTTGGCAGTTCAGGCTGGACTGTTCCCATGAGGCACAGGGTCAGACTGATTTGCATTTGGCCATGTCTGAACTGGGGAGGTGGAGTGAGCTAAAGAATGATGATGGATTAAACCCAGATCATTTGACTGGGGGTGAGTATTTGATTTGCTCAAACGCTCCGTCCATCATCCCCTTTGGCATCGCTTTGTTCGCCCTAAGTTGGCAGGGGATGCCCAGACGTGGGTCCCTTGCTCACTTTGCCACTGGATTCAAGATAGCCTGGCTGATGAGGGTTATGAACCCGAAACTGGTCCCAGGATGCTTGTTTCCGGTCCAGGGAAGACATGGCTTGGCAGTTCAGGCTGGACTGTTCCCATGAGGCACAGGGTCAGACTGATTTGCATTTGGCCATGTCTGAACTGGGGAGGTGGAGTGAGCTAAAGAATGATGATGGATTAAACCCAGATCAGTTGACTTGGGGTGAGTGTTTGATTTGCTCAAACGCTCCATCCATCATCCCCATTGATATCGCTTTGTTTGCCCTAAGTTATGAGGGTATGCCCAGACGTGGGTCCCTCGCTCACTTTGCCACTGGATTCAAGATAGCCTGGCTGATGAGGGATATAAACCCGAAACCGGTCCCAGGATGCTTGTCTCGGGTCCAGGGAAGACATGGCTTGGCAGTTCGGGCTGGACTGTTCCCATGAGGCACAAGGTCAGACTGATTTGCATATGGCCATGTCTGAACTGGGGGGGTAGAGTGAGCTAAAGAATGATGATGGATTTAACCCAGATCAGTTGACTGGGGGTGAGTGTTTGATTTGCTCAAACGCTCCGTCCATCACCCCCTTTGGTATCGCTTTGTTCGCCCTAAGTCGGCAGGGTATGCCCAGACGTGGGTCCCTTGCTCACTTTGCCACTGGATTCAATATAGCCTGGCTGATGAGGGTTATGAACCCGAAACCGGTCCCAGGATGCTTGTTTCTGGTCCAGGGAAGACATGGCTTGGCAGTTCGGGCTGGACTGTTCCCATGAGGCACAGGGTCAGACTGATTTGCATTTGGCCATGTCTGAACTGGGGAGGTGGAGTGAGCTAAAGAATGATGATGGATTAAACCCAGACCACTTGACTGGGGGTGAGTATTTGATTTGCTCAAACGCTCCGTGCATCATCCCCTTTGGTATCGCTTTGTTCGCCCTAAGTTGGCAGGGTATGCCCAGACGTGGGTCCCTTGCTCACTTTGCCACTGGATTCAAGATAGCCTGGCTGATGAGGGTTATGAACCCGGAACTGGTCCCAGGATGCTTGTTTCCGGTCCAGGGAAGAGATGGCTTGGCAGTTCGGGATGGACTGTTCCCATGAGGCACAGGGTCAGACTGATTTGCATTTGGCCATGTCTGAACTGGGGAGGTGGAGTGAGCTAAAGAATGATGATGGATTAAACCCAGATCAGTTGACTGGGGGTGAGTATTTTATTTGCTCAAACGCTCCGTCCATCATCCCCTTTGGTATCGCTTTGTTCGCCCTAAGTTGGCAGGGTATGCCCAGACGTGGGTCCCTTGCTCACTTTGCAACTGCATTCAAGATATCCTGGCTGATGAGGGATATAAACCCGAAACCGGTCCCAGGATGCTTGTTTCCGGTCCAGGGAAGACATGGCTTGGCAGTTCGGGCTGGACTGTTCCCATGAGGCACAAGGTCAGACTGATTTGCATATGGCCATGTCTGAACTGGGGTGGTGGAGTGAGCTAAAGAATGATGATGGATTAAACCCAGATCAGTTGACTGGGGGTGAGTGTTTGATTTGCTCAAACGCTCCATCCATCATCCCCTTTGGTATCGCTTTGTTCGCCCTAAGTTGGCAGGGTATGCCCAGATGTGGGTCCCTTGCTCACTTTGCCACTGAATTCAAGATAGCCTGGCTGATGAGGGTTATGAACCCGGAACCGGTCCCAGGATGCTTGTTTCCGGTCCAGGGAAGACATGGATTGGCAGTTCGGGCTGGACTGTTCCCATGAGGCACAGGGTCAGACTGATTTGCATATGGCCATGTCTGAACTGGGGTGGTGGATTCAGCTAAAGAATGAGGATGGATTAAACCCAGTTCAGTTGACTGGGGGTGAGTGTTTGATTTGCTCAAACGCTCCGTCCATCATCCCCTTTGGTATCGCTGTATTCGCCCTAAGTTGGCAGGGTATGCCCAGACGCGAGTCCCTTGCTCACTTTGCCACTGGATTCAAGATAGCCTGGCTGATGAGGGTTATGAACCTGAAACTGGTCCCAGGATGCTTGTTTCTGGTCCAGGGAAGACATGGATTGGCAGTTCGGGCTGGACTGTGCCCATGAGGCACAGGGTCAGACTGATTTGCATATGTCCATGTCTGAACTGGGCTGGTGGAGTGAGCTAAAGAATGATGATGGATTAAATCCAGATCAGTTGCCTGGGGGTGAGTGTTTGATTTGCTCAAACGCTCCGTCCATCATCCTATTTGGTATCGCTTTGTTCCCTCTAAGTTGGCAGGGTATGCCCAGACGTGGGTCCCTTGCTCACTTTGCCACTGGATTCAAGATAGCCTGGCTGATGTGGGTTATGAACCCGAAACCGGTCCCAGGATGCTTGTTTCCGATCCAGGGAAGACATGGCTTAGTAGTTCGGGCTGGACTGTTCCCATGAGGCACAGGGTCAGACTGATTTGCATATTTCCATGTCTGAACTGGGGTGGTAGAGTGAGCTAAAGAATGATGATGGATTAAACCCAGATCAGTTGACTGGGGGTGAGTGTTTGATTTGCTCAAACGCTCCATCCATCATCCCCTTTGATACCGCTTTGTCCAACCCTAAATTGGCAGGGTATGCCCAGACGTGGGTCCCTTGCTCACTTTGCCACTGGATTCAAGATAGCCTGGCTGATGTGGGTTATGAACCCGAAACCGGTCCCAGGATGCTTGTTTCCGGTCCAGGGAAGACATGGCTTGGCAGTTCAGGCTGGACTGTTCCCATGAGGCACAGGGTCAGACTGATTTGCATATGGCCATGTCTGAACTGGGGTGGTAGAGTGAGCTAAAGAATGATGATGGATTTAACCCAGATCAGTTGACTGGGGGTGAGTGTTTGATTTGCTCAAACGCTCCGTCCATCACCCCCTTTGGTATCGCTTTGTTCGCCCTAAGTCGGCAGGGTATGCCCAGACGTGGGTCCCTTGCTCACTTTGCCACTGGATTCAATATAGCCTGGCTGATGAGGGTTATGAACCCGAAACCGGTCCCAGGATGCTTGTTTCTGGTCCAGGGAAGACATGGCTTGGCAGTTCGGGCTGGACTGTTCCCATGAGGCACAGGGTCAGACTGATTTGCATTTGGCCATGTCTGAACTGGGGAGGTGGAGTGAGCTAAAGAATGATGATGGATTAAACCCAGACCACTTGACTGGGGGTGAGTATTTGATTTGCTCAAACGCTCCGTCCATCATCCCCTTTGGTATCGCTTTGTTCGCCCTAAGTTGGCAGGGTATGCCCAGATGTGGGTCCCTTGCTCACTTTGCAACTGCATTCAAGATATCCTGGCTGATGAGGGATATAAATCCGAAACCGGTCCCAGGATGCTTGTTTCCGGTCCAGGGAAGACATGGCTTGGCAGTTCGGGCTGGACTATTCCCTTGAGGCACAAGGTCAGACTGATTTGCATATGGCCATGTCTGAACTGGGGTGGTAGAGTGAGCTAAAGAATGATGATGGATTAAACCCAGATCAGTTGACTGGGGGTGAGTGTTTGATTTGCTCAAACACTCCATCCATCATCCCCTTTGGTATCGCTTTGTTCGCCCTAAGTTGGCAGGGTATGCCCAGATGTGGGTCCCTTGCTCACTTTGCCACTGAATTCAAGATAGCCTGGCTGATGAGGGTTATGAACCCGGAACCGGTCCCAGGATGCTTGTTTCCGGTCCAGGGAAGACATGGATTTGCAGTTAGGGCTGGACTGTTCCCATGAGGCACAGGGTCAGACTGATTTGCATTTGGCCATGTCTGAACTGGGGTGGTGGATTCAGCTAAAGAATGATGATGGATTAAACCCAGTTCAGTTGACTGGGGGTGAGTGTTTGATTTGCTCAAACGCTCCGTCCATCATCCCCTTTGGTATCGCTGTATTCGCCCTAAGTTGGCAGGGTATGCCCAGACGCGAGTCCCTTGCTCACTTTGCCACTGGATTCAAGATAGCCTGGCTGATGAGGGTTATGAACCTGAAACTGGTCCCAGGATGCTTGTTTCTGGTCCAGGGAAGACATGGATTGGCAGTTCGGGCTGGACTGTGCCCATGAGGCACAGGGTCAGACTGATTTGCATATGTCCATGTCTGAACTGGGCTGGTGGAGTGAGCTAAAGAATGATGATGGATTAAATCCAGATCAGTTGCCTGGGGGTGAGTGTTTGATTTGCTCAAACGCTCCGTCCATCATCCCCTTTGATATCGCTTTGTTCACCCTAAATTAGCAGGGTATGCCCAGACGTGGGTCCCTTGCTCACTTTGCCACTGGATTCAAGATAGCCTGGCTGATGTGGGTTATGAACCCGAAACCGGTCCCAGGATGCTTGTTTCCGGTCCAGGGAAGACATGGCTTGGCAGTTCAGGCTGGACTGCCCATGAGGCACAGGGTCAGACTGATTTGCATTTGGCCATGTCTGAACTGGGGAGGTGGAGTGAGCTAAAGAATGATGATGGATTAAACCCAGATCATTTGACTGGGGGTGAGTATTTGATTTGCTCAAACGCTCCGTCCATCATCCCCTTTGGCATCGCTTTGTTCGCCCTAAGTTGGCAGGGGATGCCCAGACGTGGGTCCCTTGCTCACTTTGCCACTGGATTCAAGATAGCCTGGCTGATGAGGGTTATGAACCCGAAACTGGTCCCAGGATGCTTGTTTCCGGTCCAGGGAAGACATGGCTTGGCAGTTCAGGCTGGACTGTTCCCATGAGGCACAGGGTCAGACTGATTTGCATTTGGCCATGTCTGAACTGGGGAGGTGGAGTGAGCTAAAGAATGATGATGGATTAAACCCAGATCAGTTGACTTGGGGTGAGTGTTTGATTTGCTCAAACGCTCCATCCATCATCCCCATTGATATCGCTTTGTTTGCCCTAAGTTATGAGGGTATGCCCAGACGTGGGTCCCTCGCTCACTTTGCCACTGGATTCAAGATAGCCTGGCTGATGAGGGATATAAACCCGAAACCGGTCCCAGGATGCTTGTCTCGGGTCCAGGGAAGACATGGCTTGGCAGTTCGGGCTGGACTGTTCCCATGAGGCACAAGGTCAGACTGATTTGCATATGGCCATGTCTGAACTGGGGTGGTGGAGTGAGCTAAAGAATGATGATGGATTAAACCCAGATCAGTTGACTGGGGGTGAGTGTTTGATTTGCTCAAACGCTCCATCCATCATCCCCTTTGGTATCGCTTTGTTCGCCCTAAGTTGGCAGGGTATGCCCAGATGTGGGTCCCTTGCTCACTTTGCCACTGAATTCAAGATAGCCTGGCTGATGAGGGTTATGAACACGGAACCGGTCCCAGGATGCTTGTTTCCGGTCCAGGGAAGACATGGATTGGCAGTTCGGGCTGGACTGTTCCCATGAGGCACAGGGTCAGACTGATTTGCATATGGCCATGTCTGAACTGGGGTGGTGGATTCAGCTAAAGAATGATGATGGATTAAACCCAGTTCAGTTGACTGGGGGTGAGTGTTTGATTTGCTCAAACGCTCCGTCCATCATCCCCTTTGGTATCGCTGTGTTCGCCCTAAGTTGGCAGGGTATGCCCAGACGCGAGTCCCTTGCTCACTTTGCCACTGGATTCAAGATAGCCTGGCTAATGAGGGTTATGAACCTGAAACTGATCCTAGGATGCTTGTTTCTGGTCCAGGGAAGACATGGATTGGCAGTTCGGGCTGGACTGTTCCCATGAGGCACAGGGTCAGATTGATTTGCATATGGCCATGTCTGAACTGGGGTCGTGGAGTGAGCTAAAGAATGATGATGGATTAAACCCAAATCAGTTGACTGGGGGTGAGTGTTTGATTTGCTCAAATGCTCTGTCCATCACCCCCTTTGGTATCGCTGTGTTCGCCCTAAGTTGGCAGGGTATGCCCAGACGTGGGTCCCTTGCTCACTTTGCCACTGGATTCAAGATAGCCTGGCTGATGAGGGTTATGAACCCAACACCAGTCCAAGGATGCTTGTTTCTGGTCCAGGGAAGACATGGCTTGGCAGTTCAGGCTGGACTGTTCCCATGAGGCACAGGGTCAGACTGATTTGCATATGGCCATGTCTGAACTGGGGTGGTGGATTCAGCTAAAGAATGATGATGGATTAAACCCAGTTCAGTTGACTGGGGGTGAGTGTTTGATTTGCTCAAACGCTCCATCCATCATCCCCTTTGGTATCGCTGTGTTCGCCCTAAGTTGGCAGGGTATGCCCAGACGCGAGTCCCTTGCTCACTTTGCCACTGGATTCAAGATAGCCTGGCTGATGAGGGTTATGAACCTGAAACTGGTCCCAGGATGCTTGTTTCTGGTCCAGGGAAGACATGGATTGGCAGTTCAGGCTGGACTGTTCCCATGAGGAACAGGGTCAGACTGATTTGCATATGGCCATGTCTGAACTGGGGTGGTAGAGTGAGCTAAAGAATGATGATGGATTTTACCCAGATCAGTTGACTGGGGGTGAGTGTTTGATTTGCTCAAACGCTCCGTCCACCATCCCCTTTGGTATCGCTTTGTTCGCCCTAAGTTGGCAGGGTATGGCCAGACGTGGGTCCCTTGCTCACTTTGCCACTGGATTCAATATAGCCTGGCTGATGAGGGTTATGAACCCGAAACCAGTCCCAGGATGCTTGTTTCCGGTCCAGGGAAGACATGGCTTGGCAGTTCGGGCTGGACTGTTCCCATGAGGCACAGGATCAGACTGATTTGCATTTGGCCATGTCTGAACTGGGGAGGTGGAGTGAGTTAAAGAATGATGATGGATTAAACCCAGATCAGTTGACTGGGGGTGAGTATTTGATTTGCTCAAACGCTCCGTCCATCATCCCCTTTGGTATCGCTTTGTTCGCCCTAAGTTGGCAGGGTATGCCCAGACGTGGGTCCCTTGCTCACTTTGCCACTGGATTCAAGATACCCTGGCTGATGAGGGTTATGAACTCAAAACTGGTCCCAGGATGCTTGTTTCCGGTCCAGGGAAGACATGGCTTGGCAGTTCAGCCTGGACTGTTCCCATGAGGCACAGGGTCAGACTGATTTGCATTTGGCCATGTCTGAACTGGGAAGATGGAGTGAGCTAAAGAATGATGATGGATTAAACCCAGATCAGTTGACTGGGGGGGAGTATTTGATTTGCTCAAACGCTCCGTCCATCATCCCCTTTGGTATCGCTTTGTTCGCCCTACGTTGGCAGGGTATGCCCAGACGTGGGTCCCTTGATCACTTTGCAACTGGATTCAAGATATCCTGGCTGATGAGGGATATAAACCCGAAACCGGCCCCAGGATGCTTGTTTCCGGTCCAGGGAAGACATGGCTTGGCAGTTCGGGCTGGACTGTTTCCATGAGGCACAAGGTCAGACTGATTTGCATATGGCCATGTCTGAACTGGGGTGGTGGAGTGAGCTAAAGAATGATGATGTTTTAAACCCAGATCAGATGACTGGGGGTGAGTGTTTGATTTGCTCAAACGCTCCGTCCATCATCCTATTTGGTATCGCTTTGTTCGCCCTAAGTTGGCAGGGTATGCCCAGACGTGGGTCCCTTGCTCACTTTGCCACTGGATTCAAGATAGCCTGGCTGATGAGGGTTATGAACCCGAAACTGGTCCCAGGATGCTTGTTTCCGGTCCAGGGAAGACATGGCTTGGCAGTTCAGGCTGGACTGTTCCCATGAGGCACAGGGTCAGACTGATTTGCATTTGGCCATGTCTGAACTGGGAAGATGGAGTGAGCTAAAGAATGATGATGGATTAAACCCAGATCAGTTGACTGGGGGTGAGTATTTGATTTGCTCAAACGCTCCGTCCATCATCCCCTTTGGTATCGCTTTGTTCGCCCTACGTTGGCAGGGTATGCCCAGACGTGGGTCCCTTGATCACTTTGCAACTGGATTCAAGATATCCTGGCTGATGAGGGATATAAACCCGAAACCGGCCCCAGGATGCTTGTTTCCGGTCCAGGGAAGACATGGCTTGGCAGTTCGGGCTGGACTGTTTCCATGACGCACAAGGTCAGACTGATTTGCATATGGCCATGTCTGAACTGGGGTGGTGGAGTGAGCTAAAGAATGATGATGTTTTAAACCCAGATCAGATGACTGGGGGTGAGTGTTTGATTTGCTCAAACGCTCCGTCCATCATCCTATTTGGTATCGCTTTGTTCGCCCTAAGTTGGCAGGGTATGCCCAGACGTGGGTCCCTTGCTCACTTTGCCACTGGATTCAAGATAGCCTGGCTGATGAGGGTTATGAACCCGAAACTGGTCCCAGGATGCTTGTTTCCGGTCCAGGGAAGACATGGCTTGGCAGTTCAGGCTGGACTGTTCGCATGAGGCACAGGGTCAGACTGATTTGCATTTGGCCATGTCTGAACTGGGAAGATGGAGTGAGCTAAAGAATGATGATGGATTAAACCCAGATCAGTTGACTGGGGGTGAGTACTTGATTTGCTCAAACGCTCCGTCCATCATCCCCTTTGGTATCGCTTTGTTCGCCCTACGTTGGCAGGGTATGCCCAGACGTGGGTCCCTTGATCACTTTGCAACTGGATTCAAGATATCCTGGCTGATGAGGGATATAAACCCGAAACCGGCCCCAGGATGCTTGTTTCCAGTCCAGGGAAGACATGGCTTGGCAGTTCGGGCTGGACTGTTTCCATGACGCACAAGGTCAGACTGATTTGCATATGGCCATGTCTGAACTGGGGTGGTGGAGTGAGCTAAAGAATGATGATGGATTAAACCCAGACCACTTGACTGGGGGTGAGTATTTGATTTGCTCAAACGCTCCGTCCATCATCCCCTTTGGTATCGCTTTCTTCGCCCTAAATTGGCAGGGAAGGCCCAGACGCGAGTCCCTTGCTCACTTTGCCACTGGATTCAAGATAGCCTATCTGATGAGGGTTATGAACCTGAAACTGGTCCCAGGATGCTTGTTTCCGGTCCAGGGAAGACATGGATTGGCAGTTCGGGCTGGACTGTGCCCATGAGGCACAGGGTCAGAGTGATTTGCATATGTTCATGTCTGAACTGGGCTGGTGGAGTGAGCTAAAGAATGATGATTGATTAAATCCAGATCAGTTGACTGGGGGTGAGTGTTTGATTTGCTCAAACGCTCCGTCCATCATCCCCTTTGACATCGCTTTGTTCGCCCTAAGTTGGCTGGGTATGCCCAGACGTGGGTCGCTTGCTCACTTTGCCCCTGGATTCAAGACAGCCTGGCTGATGTGGGTTATGAACCCGAAACCGGTCCCAGGATGCTTGTTTCCGGTCCAGGGAAGACATGGCTTAGCAGTTCGGGCTGGACTGTTCCCATGAGGCACAGGGTCAGACTGATTTGCATATGGCCATGTCTGAACTGGGGTGGTAGAGTGAGCTAAAGAATGATGATGTATTAAACCCAGATCAGTTGACTGGGGGTGAGTGTTTGATTTGCTCAAACGCTCCATCCATCATCCCCTTTGATACCGCTTTGTCCGCCCTAAATTGGCAGGGTATGCCCAGACGTGGGTCCCTTGCTCACTTTGCCACTGGATTCAAGATAGCCTGGCTGATGTGGGTTATGAACCCGAAACCGGTCCCAGGATGCTTGTTTCCGGTCCAGGGAAGACATGGCTTGGCAGTTCAGGCTGGACTGTTCCCATGAGGCACAGGGTCAGACTGATTTGCATATGGCAATGTCTGAACTGGGGTGGTAGAGTGAGCTAAAGAATGATGATGGATTTAACCCAGATCAGTTGACTGGGGGTGAGTGTTTGATTTGCTCAAACGCTCCGTCCATCAGCCCCTTTGGTATCGCTTTGTTCGCCCTAAGTCGGCAGGGTATGCCCAGACGTGGGTCCCTTGCTCACTTTGCCACTGGATTCAATATAGCCTGGCTTATGAGGGTTATGAACCCGAAACCGGTCCCAGGATGCTTGTTTCTGGTCCAGGGAAGTCATGGCTTGGCAGTTCGGGCTGGACTGTTCCCATGAGGCACAGGGTCAGATTGATTTGCATTTGGCCATGTCTGAACTGGGGAGGTGGATTGAGCTAAAGAATGATGATGGATTAAACCCAGACCACTTGACTGGGGGTGAGTATTTGATTTGCTCAAACGCTCCGTCCATCATCCCCTTTGGTATCGCTTTGTTCGCCCTAAGATGGCATGGTATGCCCAGACGTGGGTCCCTTACTCACTTTGCCACTGGATTCAAGATAGCCTGGCTGATGAGGGTTATGAACCCGAAACTGGTCCCAGGATGCTTGTTTCCGGTCCAGGGAAGACATGGCTTGGCAGTTCGGGCTGGACTGTGACCATGAGGCACAGGGTCAGACTGATTTGCATTTGGCCATGTCTGAACTGGGGAGGTGGAGTGAGCTAAAGAATGATGATGGATTAAACCCAGATCAGTTGACTGGGGGTGAGTATTTGATTTGCTCAAACGCTCCGTCCATCATCCCCTTTGGTATCGCTTTGTTCGCCCTAAGTTGGCAGGGTATGCCCAGACGTGGGTCCCTTGCTCACTTTGCCACTGGATTCAAGATAGCCTGGCTGATGTGGGTTATGAACCCGAAACCGGTCCCAGGATGCTTGTTTCCGGTCCAGGGAAGACATGGCTTGGCAGTTCAGGCCGGACTGTTCCCATGAGGCACAGGTTCAGACTGATTTGCATATGGCCATGTCTGAACTGGGGTGGTAGAGTGAGCTAAAGAATGATGATGGATTTAACCCAGATCAGTTGACTGGGGGTGAGTGTTTGATTTGCTCAAACGCTCCGTCCATCATCCCCTTTGGTATCGCTTTGTTCGCCCTAAGTTGGCAGGGTATGCCTAGACGTGGGTCCCTTGCTCACTTTGCCACTGGATTCAATATAGCCTGGCTGATGAGGGTTATGAACTCAAAACTGGTCCCAGGATGCTTGTTTCCGGTCCAGGGAAGACATGGCTTGGCAGTTCAGCCTGGACTGTTCCCATGAGGCACAGGGTCAGACTGATTTGCATTTGGCCATGTCTGAACTGGGAAGATGGAGTAAGCTAAAGAATGATGATGGATTAAACCCAGATCAGTTGACTGGGGGGGAGTATTTGATTTGCTCAAACGCTCCGTCCATCATCCCCTTTGGTATCGCTTTGTTCGCCCTACGTTGGCAGGGTATGCCCAGACGTGGGTCCCTTGATCACTTTGCAACTGGATTCAAGATATCCTGGCTGATGAGGGATATAAACCCGAAACCGGCCCCAGGATGCTTGTTTCCGGTCCAGGGAAGACATGGCTTGGCAGTTCGGGCTGGACTGTTTCCATGAGGCACAAGGTCAGACTGATTTGCATATGGCCATGTCTGAACTGGGGTGGTGGAGTGAGCTAAAGAATGATGATGTTTTAAACCCAGATCAGATGACTGGGGGTGAGTGTTTGATTTGCTCAAACGCTCCGTCCATCATCCTATTTGGTATCGCTTTGTTCGCCCTAAGTTGGCAGGGTATGCCCAGACGTGGGTCCCTTGCTCACTTTGCCACTGGATTCAAGATAGCCTGGCTGATGAGGGTTATGAACCCGAAACTGGTCCCAGGATGCTTGTTTCCGGTCCAGGGAAGACATGGCTTGGCAGTTCAGGCTGGACTGTTCCCATGAGGCACAGGGTCAGACTGATTTGCATTTGGCCATGTCTGAACTGGGAAGATGGAGTGAGCTAAAGAATGATGATGGATTAAACCCAGATCAGTTGACTGGGGGTGAGTATTTGATTTGCTCAAACGCTCCGTCCATCATCCCCTTTGGTATCGCTTTGTTCGCCCTACGTTGGCAGGGTATGCCCAGACGTGGGTCCCTTGATCACTTTGCAACTGGATTCAAGATATCCTGGCTGATGAGGGATATAAACCCGAAACCGGCCCCAGGATGCTTGTTTAAAGTCCAGGGAAGACATGGCTTGGCAGTTCGGGCTGGACTGTTCCCATGACGCACAAGGTCAGACTGATTTGCATATGGCCATGTCTGAACTGGGGTGGTGGAGTGAGCTAAAGAATGATGATGTTTTAAACCCAGATCAGATGACTGGGGGTGAGTGTTTGATTTGCTCAAACGCTCCGTCCATCATCCTATTTGGTATCGCTTTGTTCGCCCTAAGTTGGCAGGGTATGCCCAGACGTGGGTCCCTTGCTCACTTTGCCACTGGATTCAAGATAGCCTGGCTGATGAGGGTTATGAACCCGAAACTGGTCCCAGGATGCTTGTTTCCGGTCCAGGGAAGACATGGCTTGGCAGTTCAGGCTGGACTGTTCGCATGAGGCACAGGGTCAGACTGATTTGCATTTGGCCATGTCTGAACTGGGAAGATGGAGTGAGCTAAAGAATGATGATGGATTAAACCCAGATCAGTTGACTGGGGGTGAGTACTTGATTTGCTCAAACGCTCCGTCCATCATCCCCTTTGGTATCGCTTTGTTCGCCCTACGTTGGCAGGGTATGCCCAGACGTGGGTCCCTTGATCACTTCGCAACTGGATTCAAGATATCCTGGCTGATGAGGGATATAAACCCGAAACCGGCCCCAGGATGCTTGTTTCCAGTCCAGGGAAGACATGGCTTGGCAGTTCGGGCTGGACTGTTTCCATGACGCACAAGGTCAGACTGATTTGCATATGGCCATGTCTGAACTGGGGTGGTGGAGTGAGCTAAAGAATGATGATGTTTTAAACCCAGATCAGATGACTGGGGGTGAGTGTTTGATTTGCTCAAACGCTCCGTCCATCATCCCCTTTGGTATCGCTTTGTTCGCCCTAAGTTGGCAGGGTATGCCCAGACGTGGGTCCCTTGCTCACTTTGCAACTGCATTCAAGATATCCTGGCTGATGAGGGATATAAACCCGAAACCGGTCCCAGGATGCTTGTTTCCGGTCCAGGGAAGACATGGCTTGGCAGTTCGGGCTGGACTGTTCCCATGAGGCACAAGGTCAGACTGATTTGCATATGGCCATGTCTGAACTGGGGTGGTGGAGTGAGCTAAAGAATGATGATGGATTAAACCCAGATCAGTTGACTGGGGGTGAGTGTTTGATTTGCTCAAACGCTCCATCCATCATCCCCTTTGGTATCGCTTTGTTCGCCCTAAGTTGGCAGGGTATGCCCAGATGTGGGTCCCTTGCTCACTTTGCCACTGAATTCAAGATAGCCTGGCTGATGAGGGTTATGAACCCGGAACCGGTCCCAGGATGCTTGTTTCCGGTCCAGGGAAGACATGGATTGGCAGTTCGGGCTGGACTGTTCCCATGAGGCACAGGGTCAGACTGATTTGCATATGGCCATGTCTGAACTGGGGTGGTGGATTCAGCTAAAGAATGAGGATGGATTAAACCCAGTTCAGTTGACTGGGGGTGAGTGTTTGATTTGCTCAAACGCTCCGTCCATCATCCCCTTTGGTATCGCTGTATTCGCCCTAAGTTGGCAGGGTATGCCCAGACGCGAGTCCCTTGCTCACTTTGCCACTGGATTCAAGATAGCCTGGCTGATGAGGGTTATGAACCTGAAACTGGTCCCAGGATGCTTGTTTCTGGTCCAGGGAAGACATGGATAGGCAGTTCGGGCTGGACTGTGCCCATGAGGCACAGGGTCAGACTGATTTGCATATGTCCATGTCTGAACTGGGCTGGTGGAGTGAGCTAAAGAATGATGATGGATTAAATCCAGATCAGTTGCCTGGGGGTGAGTGTTTGATTTGCTCAAACGCTCCGTCCATCATCCTATTTGGTATCGCTTTGTTCGCCCTAAGTTGGCAGGGTATGCCCAGACGTGGGTCCCTTGCTCACTTTGCCACTGGATTCAAGATAGCCTGGCTGATGTGGGTTATGAACCCGAAACCGGTCCCAGGATGCTTGTTTCCGATCCAGGGAAGACATGGCTTAGTAGTTCGGGCTGGACTGTTCCCATGAGGCACAGGGTCAGACTGATTTGCATATTTCCATGTCTGAACTGGGGTGGTAGAGTGAGCTAAAGAATGATGATGGATTAAACCCAGATCAGTTGACTGGGGGTGAGTGTTTGATTTGCTCAAACGCTCCATCCATCATCCCCTTTGATACCGCTTTGTCCAACCCTAAATTGGCAGGGTATGCCCAGACGTGGGTCCCTTGCTCACTTTGCCACTGGATTCAAGATAGCCTGGCTGATGTGGGTTATGAACCCGAAACCGGTCCCAGGATGCTTGTTTCCGGTCCAGGGAAGACATGGCTTGGCAGTTCAGGCTGGACTGTTCCCATGAGGCACAGGGTCAGACTGATTTGCATATGGCCATGTCTGAACTGGGGTGGTAGAGTGAGCTAAAGAATGATGATGGATTTAACCCAGATCAGTTGACTGGGGGTGAGTGTTTGATTTGCTCAAACGCTCCGTCCATCACCCCCTTTGGTATCGCTTTGTTCGCCCTAAGTCGGCAGGGTATGCCCAGACGTGGGTCCCTTGCTCACTTTGCCACTGGATTCAATATAGCCTGGCTGATGAGGGTTATGAACCCGAAACCGGTCCCAGGATGCTTGTTTCTGGTCCAGGGAAGACATGGCTTGGCAGTTCGGGCTGGACTGTTCCCATGAGGCACAGGGTCAGACTGATTTGCATTTGGCCATGTCTGAACTGGGGAGGTGGAGTGAGCTAAAGAATGATGATGGATTAAACCCAGACCACTTGACTGGGGGTGAGTATTTGATTTGCTCAAACGCTCCGTCCATCATCCCCTTTGGTATCGCTTTGTTCGCCCTAAGTTGGCAGGGTATGCCCAGACGTGGGTCCCTTGCTCACTTTGCAACTGCATTCAAGATATCCTGGCTGATGAGGGATATAAATCCGAAACCGGTCTCAGGATGCTTGTTTCCGGTCCAGGGAAGACATGGCTTGGCAGTTCGGGCTGGACTGTTCCCTTGAGGCACAAGGTCAGACTGATTTGCATATGGCCATGTCTGAACTGGGGTGGTAGAGTGAGCTAAAGAATGATGATGGATTAAACCCAGATCAGTTGACTGGGGGTGAGTGTTTGATTTGCTCAAACGCTCCGTCCATCACCCCCTTTGGTATCGCTTTGTTCGCCCTAAGTCGGCAGGGTATGCCCAGACGTGGGTCCCTTGCTCAGTTTGCCACTGGATTCAATATAGCCTGGCTGATGAGGGTTATGAACCCGAAACCGGTCCCAGGATGCTTGTTTCTGGTCCAGGGAAGACATGGCTTGGCAGTTCAGGCTGGACTGTTCCCATGAGGCACAGGGTCAGACTGATTTGCATATGGCCATGTCTGAACTGGGGTGGTAGAGTGAGCTAAAGAATGATGATGGATTTAACCCAGATCAGTTGACTGGGGGTGAGTGTTTGATTTGCTCAAACGCTCCGTCCATCACCCCCTTTGGTATCGCTTTGTTCGCCCTAAGTCGGCAGGGTATGCCCAGACGTGGGTCCCTTGCTCACTTTGCCACTGGATTCAATATAGCCTGGCTGATGAGGGTTATGAACCCGAAACCGGTCCCAGGATGCTTGTTTCTGGTCCAGGGAAGACATGGCTTGGCAGTTCGGGCTGGACTGTTCCCATGAGGCACAGGGTCAGACTGATTTGCATTTGGCCATGTCTGAACTGGGGAGGTGGAGTGAGCTAAAGAATGATGATGGATTAAACCCAGACCACTTGACTGGGGGTGAGTATTTGATTTGCTCAAACGCTCCGTCCATCATCCCCTTTGGTATCGCTTTGTTCGCCCTAAGTTGGCAGGGTATGCCCAGACGTGGGTCCCTTGCTCACTTTGCAACTGCATTCAAGATATCCTGGCTGATGAGGGATATAAATCCGAAACCGGTCTCAGGATGCTTGTTTCCGGTCCAGGGAAGACATGGCTTGGCAGTTCGGGCTGGACTGTTCCCTTGAGGCACAAGGTCAGACTGATTTGCATATGTCCATGTCTGAACTGGGCTGGTGGAGTGAGCTAAAGAATGATGATGGATTAAATCCAGATCAGTTGCCTGGGGGTGAGTGTTTGATTTGCTCAAACGCTCCGTCCATCATCCTATTTGGTATCGCTTTGTTCGCCCTAAGTTGGCAGGGTATGCCCAGACGTGGGTCCCTTGCTCACTTTGCCACTGGATTCAAGATAGCCTGGCTGATGTGGGTTATGAACCCGAAACCGGTCCCAGGATGCTTGTTTCCGATCCAGGGAAGACATGGCTTAGTAGTTCGGGCTGGACTGTTCCCATGAGGCACAGGGTCAGACTGATTTGCATATTTCCATGTCTGAACTGGGGTGGTAGAGTGAGCTAAAGAATGATGATGGATTAAACCCAGATCAGTTGACTGGGGGTGAGTGTTTGATTTGCTCAAACGCTCCATCCATCATCCCCTTTGATACCGCTTTGTCCAACCCTAAATTGGCAGGGTATGCCCAGACGTGGGTCCCTTGCTCACTTTGCCACTGGATTCAAGATAGCCTGGCTGATGTGGGTTATGAACCCGAAACCGGTCCCAGGATGCTTGTTTCCGGTCCAGGGAAGACATGGCTTGGCAGTTCAGGCTGGACTGTTCCCATGAGGCACAGGGTCAGACTGATTTGCATATGGCCATGTCTGAACTGGGGTGGTAGAGTGAGCTAAAGAATGATGATGGATTTAACCCAGATCAGTTGACTGGGGGTGAGTGTTTGATTTGCTCAAACGCTCCGTCCATCACCCCCTTTGGTATCGCTTTGTTCGCCCTAAGTCGGCAGGGTATGCCCAGACGTGGGTCCCTTGCTCACTTTGCCACTGGATTCAATATAGCCTGGCTGATGAGGGTTATGAACCCGAAACCGGTCCCAGGATGCTTGTTTCTGGTCCAGGGAAGACATGGCTTGGCAGTTCGGGCTGGACTGTTCCCATGAGGCACAGGGTCAGACTGATTTGCATTTGGCCATGTCTGAACTGGGGAGGTGGAGTGAGCTAAAGAATGATGATGGATTAAACCCAGACCACTTGACTGGGGGTGAGTATTTGATTTGCTCAAACGCTCCGTCCATCATCCCCTTTGGTATCGCTTTGTTCGCCCTAAGTTGGCAGGGTATGCCCAGACGTGGGTCCCTTGCTCACTTTGCAACTGCATTCAAGATATCCTGGCTGATGAGGGATATAAATCCGAAACCGGTCTCAGGATGCTTGTTTCCGGTCCAGGGAAGACATGGCTTGGCAGTTCGGGCTGGACTGTTCCCTTGAGGCACAAGGTCAGACTGATTTGCATATGGCCATGTCTGAACTGGGGTGGTAGAGTGAGCTAAAGAATGATGATGGATTAAACCCAGATCAGTTGACTGGGGGTGAGTGTTTGATTTGCTCAAACGCTCCGTCCATCACCCCCTTTGGTATCGCTTTGTTCGCCCTAAGTCGGCAGGGTATGCCCAGACGTGGGTCCCTTGCTCAGTTTGCCACTGGATTCAATATAGCCTGGCTGATGAGGGTTATGAACCCGAAACCGGTCCCAGGATGCTTGTTTCTGGTCCAGGGAAGACATGGCTTGGCAGTTCAGGCTGGACTGTTCCCATGAGGCACAGGGTCAGACTGATTTGCATATGGCCATGTCTGAACTGGGGTGGTAGAGTGAGCTAAAGAATGATGATGGATTTAACCCAGATCAGTTGACTGGGGGTGAGTGTTTGATTTGCTCAAACGCTCCGTCCATCACCCCCTTTGGTATCGCTTTGTTCGCCCTAAGTCGGCAGGGTATGCCCAGACGTGGGTCCCTTGCTCACTTTGCCACTGGATTCAATATAGCCTGGCTGATGAGGGTTATGAACCCGAAACCGGTCCCAGGATGCTTGTTTCTGGTCCAGGGAAGACATGGCTTGGCAGTTCGGGCTGGACTGTTCCCATGAGGCACAGGGTCAGACTGATTTGCATTTGGCCATGTCTGAACTGGGGAGGTGGAGTGAGCTAAAGAATGATGATGGATTAAACCCAGACCACTTGACTGGGGGTGAGTATTTGATTTGCTCAAACGCTCCGTCCATCATCCCCTTTGGTATCGCTTTGTTCGCCCTAAGTTGGCAGGGTATGCCCAGACGTGGGTCCCTTGCTCACTTTGCAACTGCATTCAAGATATCCTGGCTGATGAGGGATATAAATCCGAAACCGGTCTCAGGATGCTTGTTTCCGGTCCAGGGAAGACATGGCTTGGCAGTTCGGGCTGGACTGTTCCCTTGAGGCACAAGGTCAGACTGATTTGCATATGGCCATGTCTGAACTGGGGTGGTAGAGTGAGCTAAAGAATGATGATGGATTAAACCCAGATCAGTTGACTGGGGGTGAGTGTTTGATTTGCTCAAACGCTCCATCCATCATCCCCTTTGGTATCGCTTTGTTCGCCCTAAGTTGGCAGGGTATGCCCAGATGTGGGTCCCTTGCTCACTTTGCCACTGAATTCAAGATAGCCTGGCTGATGAGGGTTATGAACCCGGAACCGGTCCCAGGATGCTTGTTTCCGGTCCAGGGAAGACATGGATTTGCAGTTAGGGCTGGACTGTTCCCATGAGGCACAGGGTCAGACTGATTTGCATATGGCCATGTCTGAACTGGGGTGGTGGATTCAGCTAAAGAATGATGATGGATTAAACCCAGTTCAGTTGACTGGGGGTGAGTGTTTGATTTGCTCAAACGCTCCGTCCATCATCCCCTTTGGTATCGCTGTATTCGCCCTAAGTTGGCAGGGTATGCCCAGACGCGAGTCCCTTGCTCACTTTGCCACTGGATTCAAGATAGCCTGGCTGATGAGGGTTATGAACCTGAAACTGGTCCCAGGATGCTTGTTTCTGGTCCAGGGAAGACATGGATTGGCAGTTCGGGCTGGACTGTGCCCATGAGGCACAGGGTCAGACTGATTTGCATATGTCCATGTCTGAACTGGGCTGGTGGAGTGAGCTAAAGAATGATGATGGATTAAATCCAGATCAGTTGCCTGGGGGTGAGTGTTTGATTTGCTCAAACGCTCCGTCCATCATCCCCTTTGATATCGCTTTGTTCGCCCTAAATTAGCAGGGTATGCCCAGACGTGGGTCCCTTGCTCACTTTGCCACTGGATTCAAGATAGCCTGGCTGATGTGGGTTATGAACCCGAAACCGGTCCCAGGATGCTTGTTTCCGGTCCAGGGAAGACATGGCTTGGCAGTTCAGGCTGGACTGTTCCCATGAGGCACAGGGTCAGACTGATTTGCATTTGGCCATGTCTGAACTGGGGAGGTGGAGTGAGCTAAAGAATGATGATGGATTAAACCCAGATCATTTGACTGGGGGTGAGTATTTGATTTGCTCAAACGCTCCGTCCATCATCCCCTTTGGCATCGCTTTGTTCGCCCTAAGTTGGCAGGGGATGCCCAGACGTGGGTCCCTTGCTCACTTTGCCACTGGATTCAAGATAGCCTGGCTGATGAGGGTTATGAACCCGAAACTGGTCCCAGGATGCTTGTTTCCGGTCCAGGGAAGACATGGCTTGGCAGTTCAGGCTGGACTGTTCCCATGAGTCACAGGGTCAGACTGATTTGCATTTGGCCATGTCTGAACTGGGGAGGTGGAGTGAGCTAAAGAATGATGATGGATTAAACCCAGATCAGTTGACTTGGGGTGAGTGTTTGATTTGCTCAAACGCTCCATCCATCATCCCCATTGATATCGCTTTGTTTGCCCTAAGTTATGAGGGTATGCCCAGACGTGGGTCCCTCGCTCACTTTGCCACTGGATTCAAGATAGCCTGGCTGATGTGGGTTATGAACCTGAAACCAGTCCCAGGATGCTTGTTTCCGGTCCAGGGAAGACATGGCTTGGCAGTTCAGGCTGGACTGTTCCCATGAGGCACAGGGTCAGACTGATTTGCATTTCGCCATGTCTGAACTGGGGAGGTGGAGTGAGCTAAAGAATGATGATGGATTAAACCCAGATCAGTTGACTTGGGGTGAGTGTTTGATTTGCTCAAACGCTCCGTCCATCATCCCCTTTGGTATCGCTTTGTTCGCCCTAAGTTGGCAGGGGATGCCCAGACGTGGGTCCCTTGCTCACTTTGCAACTGGATTCAAGATATCCTGGCTGATGAGGGATATAAACCCGAAACCGGCCCCAGGATGCTTGTTTCCGGTCCAGGGAAGACATGGCTTGGCAGTTCGGGCTGGACTGTTTCCATGAGGCACAAGGTCAGACTGATTTGCATATGGCCATGTCTGAACTGGGGTGGTGGAGTGAGCTAAAGAATGATGATGTTTTAAACCCAGATCAGATGACTGGGGGTGAGTGTTTGATTTGCTCAAACGCTCCGTCCATCATCCTATTTGGTATCGCTTTGTTCGCCCTAAGTTGGCAGGGTATGCCCAGACGTGGGTCCCTTGCTCACTTTGCCACTGGATTCAAGATAGCCTGGCTGATGTGGGTTATGAACCCAAAACCGGTCCCAGGATGCTTGTTTCCGATCCAGGGAAGACATGGCTTAGCAGTTCGGGCTGGACTGTTCCCATGAGGCACAGGGTCAGACTGATTTGCATATGGCCATGTCTGAACTGGGGTGGTAGAGTGAGCTAAAGAATGATGATGGATTAAACCCAGATCAGTTGACTTGGGGTGAGTGTTTGATTTGCTCAAACGCTCCATCCATCATCCCCATTGATATCGCTTTGTTTGCCCTAAGTTGGGAGGGTATGCCCAGACGTGGGTCCCTTGCTCACTTTGCCACTGGATTCAAGATAGCCTGGCTGATGTGGGTTATGAACCTGAAACCAGTCCCAGGATGCTTGTTTCCGGTCCAGGGAAGACATGGCTTGGCAGTTCGGGCTGGACTGTTCCCATGAGGCACAGGGTCAGACTGATTTGCATACGGCCATGTCTGAACTGGGGTGGTGGAGTGAGCTAAAGAATGATGATGGATTAAACCCAGATCAGTTGACTGGGGGTGAGTGTTTGATTTGCTCAAACGCTCCGTCCATCATCCCTTTTGGTATCGCTTTGTTCGCCCTAAGTTGGCAGGGTATGCTCAGACGTGGGTCCCTTGCTCACTTTGCCACTGGATTCAAGATAGCCTGGCTGATGAGGGTTATGAATCTGAAACTGGTCCCAGGATGCTTGTTTCCGGTCCAGGGAAGACATGGCTTGGCAGTTCGGGCAGAACTGTTCCCATGAGGCACAGGGTCAGACTGATTTGCATACGGCCATGTCTGAACTGGGGTGGTGGAGTGAGCTAAAGAATGATGATGGAATAAACCCAGATCAGTTGACTGGGGGTGAGTGTTTGATTTGCTCAAACGCTCCGTCCATCACCCCCTTTGGTATCGCTTTGTTCGCCCTAAGTCGGCAGGGTATGCCCAGACGTGGGTCCCTTGCTCACTTTGCCACTGGATTCAATATAGCCTGGCTGATGAGGGTTATGAACCCAAAACCGGTCCCAGGTTGCTTGTTTCCGGTCCTGGGAAGACATGGATTGGCAGTTCGGGGCTGGACTGTTCCCATAAGGAACAGGGTCAGACTGATGTGCATATGGCCATGGCTGAACTGGGGTGGTGGAGTGAGCTAAAGAATGATGATGGATTAAACCCAGATCAGTTGACTGGGGGTGAGTGTTTGATTTGCTCAAACGCTCTGTACATCATCCCCTTTGGTATCGCTTTGTTCGCCCTAAGTTGGCAGGGTATGCCCAGATGTGGGTCCCTTGCTCGCTTTGCCACTGGAATCAAGATAGCCTGGCTGATGAGGGTTATGAACCCGAAACTGGTTCCAGGATGCTTGTTTCCGGTCCAGGGAAGACATGGATTGGCAGTTCGGGCTGGACTGTGCCCATGAGGCACTAGGTGAGACTGATTTGCATATGGCCATGTCTGAACTGGGGTGGTGGAGTGAGCTAAAGAATGATGATGGATTAAACCCAGATCAGTTGACTGGGGGTGAGTGTTTGATTTGCTCAAACGTTCCGTCCATCATCCCCTTTGGTATCGCTTTGTTAGCCCTAAGTTGGCAGGGTATGCCGAGATGTGGGTCCCTTGCTCACTTTGCCACTGGATTCAAGATAGCCTGGCTGATGATGGTTATGAACCCGAAACCGGTCCCAGGATGCTTGTTTCCGGTCCAGGGAAGACATGGATTGGCAGTTCGGACTGGACTGTGCCCATGAGGCACAGGGTCAGAGTGATTTGCATATGTCCATGTCTGAACTGGGCTGGTGGAGTGAGCAAAAGAATGATGATGGATTAAATCCAGATCAGTTGACTGGGGTGAGTGTTTGATTTGCTCAAACGCTCCGTCCATCATCCCCTTTGATATCACTTTGTTCGCCCTAAGTTGGCAGGGTATGCCCAGACGTGGGTCCCTTGCTCACTTTGCCACTGGATTCAAGATAGCCTGGCTGATGTGGGTTTTGAACCCAAAACCGGTCCCAGGATGCTTGTTTCCGGTCCAGGGAAGACATGGCTTGGCAGTTCGGGCTGGACTGTTCCCATAAGGCACAGGGTCAGACTGATTTGCATACGGCCATGTCTGAACTGGGGTGGTGGAGTGAGCTAAAGAATGATGATGGATTAAACCCAGATCAGTTGACTGGGGGTGAGTGTTTGATTTGCTGAAACGCTCCGTTCGACATCACCTTTGGCATCGCTTTGTTCACCCTAAGTTGGCATCGTATGCCCAGACGTGGTCCCTTGCTCACTTTGCCACTGGATTCAAGATAGCCAGGCTGATGAGAGTTATGAACCCGAAACCGGTCTCAGGATGCTTGTTTTCGGTCCAGGGAAGACATGGATTGGCAGTTCGGGCTTGACTGTTCCCATGAGGCACAGGGTCAGACTGATTTGCATATGGCCATGTCTGAACTGGGGTGGTGGATTCAGCTAAAGAATGATGATGGATTAAACCCAGATCAGTTGACTGGGGGTGAGTGTTTGATTTGCTCAAACGCTCCATCCATCATCCCCTTTGATACCGCTTTGTTCGCCCTAAATTGGCAGGGTATGCCCAGACGTGGGTCCTTTGCTCACTTTGCCACTGGATTCAAGATAGCCTGGCTGATGTGGGTTATGAACCCGAAACCGGTCCCAGGATGCTTGTTTCCGGTCCAGGGAAGACATGGCTTGGCAGTTCAGGCTGGACTGTTCCCATGAGGCACAGGGTCAGACTGATTTGCATATGGCCATGTCTGAACTGGGGTGGTAGAGTGAGCTAAAGAATGATAATGGATTTAACCCAGATCAGTTGACTGGGGGTGAGTGTTTGATTTGCTCAAACGCTCAGTCCATCACCCCCTTTGGTATCGCTTTGTTCGCCCTAAGTTGGCAGGGTATGCCCAGACGTGGGTCCCTTGCTCACTTTGCCACTGGATTCAATATAGCCTGGCTGGTGAGAGTTATGAACCCGAAACCGGTCCCAGGATGCTTGTTTCTGGTCCAGGGAAGACATGGCTTGGCAGTTCGGGCTGGACTGTTCCCATGAGGCACAGGGTCAGACTGATTTGCATTTGGCCATGTCTGAACTGGGGAGATGGAGTGAGCTAAAGAATGATGATGGATTAAACCCAGATCAGTTGACTGGGGGTGAGTATTTGATTTGCTCAAACGCTCCGTCCATCATCCCCTTTGGTATCGCTTTGTTCGCCCTAAGTTGGCAGGGTATGCCCAGACGTGGGTCCCTTGATCACTTTGCAACTGGATTCAAGATATCCTGGCTGATAAGGGATATAAACCCGAAACCGGCCCCAGGATGCTTGTTTCCGGTCCAGGGAAGACATGGCTTGGCAGTTCGGGCTGGACTGTTTCCATGAGGCACAAGGTCAGACTGATTTGCATATGGCCATGTCTGAACTGGGGTGGTGGAGTGAGCTAAAGAATGATGATGTTTTAAACCCAGATCAGATGACTGGGGGTGAGTGTTTGATTTGCTCAAACGCTCCGTCCATCATCCTATTTGGTATCGCTTTGTTTTCCCTAAGTTGGCAGGGTATGCCCAGACGTGGGTCCCTTGCTCACTTTGCCTCTGGATTCAAGATAGCCTGGCTGATGTGGGTTATGAACCCGAAACCGGTCCCAGGATGCTTGTTTCCGATCCAGGGAAGACATGGCTTAGCAGTTCGGGCTGGACTGTTCCCATGAGGCACAGGGTCAGACTGATTTGCATATGGCCATGTCTGAACTGGGGTGGTAGAGTGAGCTAAAGAATGATGATGGATTAAACCCAGATCAGTTGACTGGGGGTGAGTGTTTGATTTGCTCAAACGCTCCATCCATCATCCCCTTTGATACCGCTTTGTCCGCCCTAAATTGGCAGGATATGCCCAGACGTGGGTCCCTTGCTCACTTTGCCACTGGATTCAAGATAGCCTGGCTGATGTGGGTTATGAACCCGAAACCGGTCCCAGGATGCTTGTTTCCGGTCCAGGGAAGACATGGCTTGGCAGTTCAGGCTGGACTGTTCCCATGAGGCACAGGGTCAGACTGATTTGCATATGGCCATGTCTGAACTGGGGTGGTAGAGTGAGCTAAAGAATGATGATGGATTCAACCCAGATCAGTTGACTGGGGGTGATTGTTTGATTTGCTCAAACGCTCCGTCCATCACCCCCTTTGGTATCGCTTTGTTCGCCCTAAGTCGGCAGGGTATGCCCAGACGTGGGTCCCTTGCTCACTTTGCCACTGGATTCAATATAGCCTGGCTGATGAGGGTTATGAACCCGAAACCGGTCCCAGGATGCTTGTTTCTGGTCCAGGAAAGACATGGCTTGGCAGTTCGGGCTGGACTGTTCCCATGAGGCACAGGGTCAGACTGATTTGCATTTTGCCATGTCTGAACTGGGGAGGTGGAGTGAGCTAAAGAATGATGATGGATTAAACCCAGACTACTTGACTGGGGGTGAGTATTTGATTTGCTCAAACGCTCCGTCCATCATCCCCTTTGGTATCGCTTTGTTCGCCCTAAGTTGGCAGGGTATGCCCAGACGTGGGTCCCTTGCTCACTTTGCCAATGGATTCAAGATAGCCTGGCTGATGAGGGTTATGAACCCGAAACTGGTCCCAGGATGCTTGTTTCCGGTCCAGGGAAGACATGGCTTGGCAGTTCGGGCTGGACTGTTCCCATGAGGCACAGGGTCAGACTGATTTGCATTTGGCCATGTCTGAACTGGGGAGGTGGAGTGAGCTAAAGAATGATGATGGATTAAACCCAGATCAGTTGACTGGGGGTGAGTATTTGATTTGCTCAAACGCTCCGTCCATCATCCCCTTTGGTATCGCTTTGTTCGCCCTAAGTTGGCAGGGTATGCCCAGACATGGGCCCCTTGCTCACTTTGCAACTGGATTCAAGATATCCTGGCTGATGAGGGATATAAACCTGAAACCGGTCCCAGGATGCTTGTTTCCGGTCCAGGGAAGACATGGCTTGGCATTTCGGGCTGGACTGTTCCCATGAGGCACAAGGTCAGACTGATTTGCATATGGCCATGTCTGAACTTGGGTGGTGGAGTGAGCTAAAGAATGATGATGGATTAAACCCAGATCAGTTGACTGGGGGTGAGTGTTTGATTTGCTCAAACGCTCCATCCATCATCCCCTTTGGTATCGCTTTGTTCGCCCTAAGTTGGCAGGGTATGCCCAGACATGGGTCCCTTGCTCACTTTGCCACTGGATTCAATATAGCCTGGCTGATGAGGGTTATGAACCCGAAACCGGTCCCAGGATGCTTGTTTCCGGTCCAGGGAAGACATGTCTTGGCAGTTCGGGCTGGACTGTTCCCATGAGGCACAGGGTCAGACTGATTTGCATTTGGCCATGTCTGAACTGGGGAGGTGGAGTGAGCTAAAGAATGATGATGGATTAAACCCAGATCAGTTGACTGGGGGTGAGTATTTGATTTGCTCAAACGCTTCGTCCATCATCCCCTTTGGTATCGCTTTGTTCGCCCTAAGTTGGCAGGGTATGCCCAGACGTGGGTCCCTTGCTCACTTTGCCACTGGATTCAAGATAGCCTGGCTGATGAGGGTTATGAACCCGAAACTGGTCCCAGGATGCTTGTTTCCGGTCCAGGGAAGACATGGCTTGGCAGTTCAGGCTGGACTGTTCCCATGAGGCACAGGGTCAGACTGATTTGCATGTGGCCATGTCTGAACTGGGGTGGTAGAGTGAGCTAAAGAATGATGATGGATTCAACCCAGATCAGTTGACTGGGGGTGAGTGTTTGATTTGCTCAAACGCTCCGTCCATCACCCCCTTTGGTATCGCTTTGTTCGCCCTAAGTCGGCAGGGTATGCCCAGACGTGGGTCCCTTGCTCACTTTGCCACTGGATTCAATATAGCCTGGCTGATGAGGGTTATAAACCCGAAACCGGTCCCAGGATGCTTGTTTCTGGTCCAGGGAAGACATGGCTTGGCAGTTCGGGCTGGACTGTTCCCATGAGGCACAGGGTCAGACTGATTTGCATTTGGCCATGTCTGAACTGGGGAGGTGAAGTGAGCTAAAGAATGATGATGGATTAAACCCAGACCACTTGACTGGGGGTGAGTATTTGATTTGCTCAAACGCTCCGTCCATCATCCCCTTTGGTATTGCTTTGTTCGCCCTAAGTTGGCAGGGTATGCCCAGACGTGGGTCCCTTGCTCACTTTGCCACTGGATTCAAGATAGCCTGGCTGATGAGGGTTATGAACCCGAAACTGGTCCCAGGATGCTTGTTTCCGGTCCAGGGAAGACATGGCTTGGCAGTTCGGGCTGGACTGTTCCCATGAGGCACAGGGTCAGACTGATTTGCATTTGGCCAAATGGGGAGGTGGAGTGAGCTAAAGAATGATGATGGATTAAACCCAGATCAGTTGACTGGGGTGAGTATTTGATTTACTCAAACGCTCCGTCCATCATCCCCTTTGGTATCGCTTTGTTCGCCCTAAGTTGGCAGGGTATGCCCAGACGTGGGTCCCTTGCTCACTTTGCAACTGGATTCAAGATATCCTGGCTGATGAGGGATATAAACCCGAAACCGGTCCCAGGATGCTTGTTTCCGGTCCAGGGAAGACATGGCTTGGCAGTTCGGGCTGGACTGTTCCCATGAGGCACAAGGTCAGACTGATTTGCATATGGCCATGTCTGAACTTGGGTGGTGGAGTGAGCTAAAGAATGATGATGGATTAAACCCAGATCAGTTGACTGGGGTGAGTGTTTGATTTGCTCAAACGCTCCATCCATCATCCCCTTTGGTATCGCTTTGTTCGCCCTAAGTTGGCAGGGTGTGCCCAGATGTGGGTCCCTTGCTCACTTTGACACTGAACTCAAGATAGCCTGGCTGATGAGGGTTATGAACCTGAAACTGGTCCCAGGATGCTTGTTTCTGGTCCAGGGAAGACATGGATTGGCAGTTCGGGCTGGACTGTGCCCATGAGGCACAGGGTCAGACTGATTTGCATATGTCCATGTCTGAACTGGGCTGGTGGAGTGAGCAAAAGAATGATGATGGATTAAATCCAGATCAGTTGCCTGGGGGTGAGTGTTTGATTTGCTCAAACGCTCCGTCCATCATCCCCTTTGATATCGCTTTGTTCACCCTAAATTAGCAGGGTATGCCCAGACGTGGGTCCCTTGCTCACTTTGCCACTGGATTCAAGATAGCCTGGCTGATGTGGGTTATGAACCCGAAACCAGTCCCAGGATGCTTGTTTCCGGTCCAGGGAAGACATGGCTTGGCAGTTCAGGCTGGACTGTTCCCATGAGGAACAGGGTCAGACTGATTTGCATATGGCCATGTCTGAACTGGGGTGGTAGAGTGAGCTAAAGAATGATGATGGATTTAACCCAGATCAGTTGACTGGGGGTGAGTGTTTGATTTGCTCAAACGCTCCGTCCATCATCCCCTTTGGTATCGCTTTGTTCGCCGTAAGTCGGCAGGGTATGCCCAGACGTGGGTCCCTTGCTCACTTTGCCACTGGATTCAATATAGCCTGGCTGATGAGGGTTATGAACCCGAAACCGGTCCCAGGATGCTTGTTTCCGGTCCAGGGAAGACATGGCTTGGCAGTTCGGGCTGGACTGTTCCCATGAGGCACAGGGTCAGACTGATTTGCATTTGGCCATGTCTGAACTGGGGAGGTGGAGTGAGCTAAAGAATGATGATGGATTAAACCCAGATCAGTTGACTGGGGGTGAGTATTTGATTTGCTCAAACGCTTCGTCCATCATCCCCTTTGGTATCGCTTTGTTCACCCTAAGTTGGCAGGGTATGCCCAGACGTGGGTCCCTTGCTCACTTTGCCACTGGATTCAAGATAGCCTGGCTGATGAGGGTTATGAACCCGAAACTGGTCCCAGGATGCTTGTTTCCGGTCCAGGGAAGACATGGCTTGGCAGTTCAGGCTGGACTGTTCCCATGAGGCACAGGGTCAGACTGATTTGCATTTGGCCATGTCTGAACTGGGGAGGTGGAGTGAGCTAAAGAATGATGATGGATTAAACCCAGATCAGTTGACTGGGGGTGAGTATTTGATTTGCTCAAACGCTCCGTCCATCATCCCCTTTGGTATCGCTTTGTTCGCCCTAAGTTGGCAGGGTATGCCCAGACGTGGGACCCTTGATCACTTTGCAACTGGATTCAAGATATCCTGGCTGATGAGGGATATAAACCCGAAACCGGCCCCAGGATGCTTGTTTCCGGTCCAGGGAAGACATGGCTTGGCCGTTCGGGCTGGACTGTTTCCATGAGGCACAAGGTCAGACTGATTTGCATATGGCCATGTCTGAACTGGGGTGGTGGAGTGAGCTAAAGAATGATGATGTTTTAAACCCAGATCAGATGACTGGGGGTGAGTGTTTGATTTGCTCAAACGCTCCGTCCATCATCCTATTTGGTATCGCTTTGTTCGCCCTAAGTTGGCAGGGTATGCCCAGACGTGGGTCCCTTGCTCACTTTGCCACTGGATTCAAGATAGCCTGGCTGATGAGGGAAATAAACCCGAAACCGGACCTAGGATGCTTGTTTCCGGTCCAGGGAAGACATGGCTTGGCAGTTCAGGCTGGACTGTTCCCATGAGGCACAAGGTCAGACTGCTTTGCATATGGCCATGTCTGAACTGGGGTGGTGGAGTGAGCTAAAGAATGATGATGGATTAAACCCAGATCAGTTGAGTTGGGGTGAGTGTTTGATTTGCTCAAACGCTCCATCCATCATCCCCTTTGATATTGCTTTGTTCGTCCTAAGTTGGCAGGGTATGCCCAGACGTGGGTCCCTTGCTCACTTTGCCACTGGATTCAAGATGGCCTGGCTGATATGGGTTATGAACATGAAACCAGTCCCAGGATGCTTGTTTCCGGTCCAGGGAAGACATGGCTTGGCAGTTCGGGCTGGACTGTTCCCATGAGGCACAGGGTCAGACTGATTTGCATACGGCCATGTCTGAACTCGGGTGGTGGAGTGAGCTAAAGAATGATGATGGATTAAACCCAGATCAGTTGACTGGGGGTGAGTGTTTGATTTGCTCAAACGCTCCGTCCATCACCCCCTTTGGTATCGCTTTGTTCGCCCTAAGTCGGCAGGCTATGCCCAGACGTGGGTCCCTTGCTCACTTTGCCACTGGATTCAATATAGCCTGGCTGATGAGGGTTATGAACCCGAAACTGGTCCCAGGTTGCTTGTTTCCGGTCCTGGGAAGACATTGATTGGCAGTTCGGGGCTGGACTGTTCCCATGAGGAACAGGGTCAGACTGATGTGCATATGGCCATGTCTGAACTGGGGTGGTGGAGTGAGCTAAAGAATGATGATGGATTAAACCCAGATCAGTTGACTGGGGGTGAGTGTTTGATTTGCTCAAACGCTCCGTACATCACCCCCTTTGGTATCGCTTTGTTCGCCCTAAGTTGGCAGGGTATGCCCAGATGTGGGTCCCTTGCTCGCTTTGCCACTGGATTCAAGATAGCCTGGCTGATGAGGGTTATAAACCCGAAACTGGTTCCAGGATGCTTGTTTCCAGTCCAGGGAAGACATGGATTGGCAGTTCGGGCTGGACTGTGCCCATGAGGCACAAGGTGAGACTGATTTGCATATGGCCATGTCTGAACTGGGGTGGTGGAGTGAGCTAAAGAATGATGATGGATTAAACCCAGACCAGTTGACTGGGGGTGAGTGTTTGATTTGCTCAAACGCTCCGTCCATCGGGGATGATGGACTCGCTTGTTCGCCCTAAGTTGGCAGGGTATGCCGAGATGTGGGTCCCTTGCTCACTTTGCCACTGGATTCAAGATAGCCTTGCTGATGATGGTTATGAACCCGAAACCGGTCCCAGTATGCTTGTTTCCGGTCCAGGGAAGACATGGATTGGCAGTTCGGTCTGGACTGTGCCCATGAGGCACAGGGTCAGAGTGATTTGCATATGTCCATGTCTGAACTGGGCTGGTGGAGTGAGCAAAAGAATGATGATGGATTAAATCCAGATCAGTTGACTGGGGTGAGTGTTTGATTTGCTCAAACGCTCCGTCCATCGTCCCCTTTGATATCACTTTGTTCGCCCTAAGTTGGCAGGGTATGCCCAGACGTGGGTCCCTTGCTCACTTTGCCACTGGATTCAAGATAGCCTGGCTGATGTGGGTTTTGAACCCGAAACCGGTCCCAGGATGCTTGTTTCCAGGCCAGGGAAGACATGGCTTGGCAGTTCGGGCTGGACTGTTCCCATAAGGCACAGGGTCAGACTGATTTGCATACGGCCATGTCTGAACTGGGGTGGTGGAGTGAGCTAAAGAATGATGATGGATTAAACTCAGATCAGTTGACTGGGGGTGAGTGTTTGATTTGCTGAAACGCTCCGTCCGACATCACCTTTGGCATCGCTTTGTTCACCCTAAGTTGGCAGGGTATGCCCAGACGTGGTCCCTTGCTCACTTTGCCACTGGATTCAAGATAGCCAGGCTGATGAGAGTTATGAACCCGAAACCGGTCCCAGGATGCTTGTTTTCGGTCCAGGGAAGACATGGATTGGCAGTTCGGGCTGGACTGTTCCCATGAGGCACAGGGTCGGACTGATTTGCAAATGGCCATGTCTGAACTGGGGTGGTGGATTCAGCTAAAGAATGATGATGGATTAAACCCAGATCAGTTGACTGGGGGTGAGTGTGTGATTTGCTCAAACGCTCCGTCCATCATCCCCTTTGGTATCGCTTTGTTCGCCCTAAGTTGGCAGGGTATGCCCAGACGCGAGTCCCTTGCTCACTTTGCCACTGGATTCAAGATAGCCTGGCTGATGAGGGTTATGAACCTGAAACTGGTCCCAGGATGCTTGTTTCCGGTCCAGGGAAGACATGGATGTGCAGTTCGGGCTGGACTGTGCCCATGAGGCACAGGGTCAGAGTGATTTGCATATGTCCATGTCTGAACTGGGCTGGTGGAGTGAGCTAAAGAATGATGATGGATTAAATCCAGATCAGTTGACTGGGGGTGAGTGTTTGATTTGCTCAAATGCTCCGTCCATCATCCCCTTTGACATCGCTTTGTTCGCCCTAAGTTGGCAGGGTATGCCCAGACGTGGGTCCCTTGCTCACTTTGCAACTGGATTCAAGATATCCTGGCTGATGAGGGATATAAACCCGAAACCGGTCCCAGGATGCTTGTTTTCGGTCCAGGGAAGACATGGCTTGGCAGTTCGGGCTGGACTGTTCCCATGAGGCACAAGGTCAGACTGATTTGCATATGGCCATGTCTGAACTGGGGTGGTGGAGTGAGCTAAAGAATGATGATGGATTAAACCCAGATCAGATGACTGGGGGTGAGTGTTTGATTTGCTCAAACGCTCCATCCATCATCCCCTTTGGTATCGCTTTGTTCGCCCTAAGTTGGCAGGGTATGCCCAGATGTGGGTCCCTTGCTCACTTTGCCACTGAATTCAAGATAGCCTGGCTGATGAGGGTTATGAACCCGGAACCGGTCCCAGGATGCTTGTTTCCGGTCCAGGGAAGACATGGATTGGCAGTTCGGGCTGGACTGTGCCCATGAGGCACAGGGTCAGAGTGATTTGCATATGTCCATGTCTGAATTGGGCTGGTGGAGTGAGCTAAAGAATGATGATGGATTAAACCCAGATCAGTTGACTGGGTGTGAGTGTTTGATTTGCTCAAACGCTCCGTCCATCATCCCCTTTGGTATCGCTGTGTTCGCCCTAAGTTGGCAGGGTATGCCCAGACGCGAGTCCCTTGCTCACTTTGCCACTGGATTCAAGATAGCCTGGCTGATGAGGGTTATGAACCTGAAACTGGTCCCAGGATGCTTGTTTCTGGTCCAGGGAAGACATGGATTGGCAGTTAGGGCTGGACTGTGCCCATGAGGCACAGGGTCAGACTGATTTGCATATGTCCATGTCTGAACTGGGCTGGTGGAGTGAGCTAAAGAATGATGATGGATTAAATCCAGATCAGTTGCCTGGGGGTGAGTGTTTGATTTGCTCAAACGCTCCGTCCATCATCCCCTTTGATATCGCTTTGTTCGCCCTAAATTAGCAGGGTATGCCCAGACGTGGGTCCCTTGCTCACTTTGCCACTGGATACAAGATGGCCTGGCTGATGTGGGTTATGAACCCGAAACCGGTCCCAGGATGCTTGTTTCCGGTCCAGGGAAGACATGGATTGGCAGTTCAGGCTGGACTGTTCCCATGAGGCACAGGGTCAAACTGATTTGCATATGGCCATGTCTGAACTGGGGTGGTAGAGTGAGCTAAAGAATGATGATGGATTTAACCCAGATCAGTTGACTGGGGGTGAGTGTTTGATTTGCTAAAACGCTCCGTCCATCATCCCCTTTGGTATCGCTTTGTTCGCCTTAAGTCGGCAGGGTATGCCCAGACGTGGATCCCTTGCTCACTTTGCCTCTGGATTCAATATAGCCTGGCTGATGAGGGTTATGAACCCGAAACCGGTCCCAGGATGCTTGTTTCCGGTCCAGGGAAGACATGGCTTGGCAGTTCGGGCTGGACTGTTCCCATGAGGCACATGGTCAGACTGATTTGCATTTGGCCATGTCTGAACTGGGGAGGTGGAGTGAGCTAAAGAATGATGATGGATTAAACCCAGATCAGTTGACTGGGGGTGAGTATTTGATTTGCTCAAACGCTCCGTCCATCATCCCCTTTGGTATCGCTTTGTTCATCCTAAGTTGGCAGGGTATGCCCAGACGTGGGTCCCTTGATCACTTTGCACCTTGATTCAAGATATCCTGGCTGATGAGGGATATAAACCCGAAACCGGCCCCAGGATGCTTGTTTCCGGTCCAGGGAAGACATGGCTTGGCAGTTCAGGCTGGACTGTTCCCATGAGGCACAAGGTCAGACTGCTTTGCATATGGCCATGTCTGAACTGGGGTGGTGGAGTGAGCTAAAGAATGATGATGGATTAAACCCAGATCAGTTGACTTGGGGTGAGTGTTTGATTTGCTCAAACGCTCCGTCCATCATCCCCTTTGGTATCGCTTTGTTCGCCCTAAGTTGGCAGGGTATGCCCAGACGCGAGTCCCTTGCTCACTTTGCCACTGGATTCAAGATAGCCTGGCTGATGAGGGTTATGAATCTGAAACTGGTCCCAGGATGCTTGTTTCCGGTCCAGGGAAGACATGGCTTGGCAGTTCGGGCTGGACTGTTCCCATGAGGCACAGGGTCAGACTGATTTGCATACGGCCATGTCTGAACTGGGGTGGTGGAGTGAGCTAAAGAATGATGATGGATTAAACCCAGATCAGTTGACTTGGGGTGAGTGTTTGATTTGCTCAAACGCTCCGTCCATCATCCCCTTTGGTATCGCTTTGTTCGCCCTAAGTTGGCAGGGTATGCCGAGATGTGGGTCCCTTGCTCACTTTGCCACTGGATTCAAGATAGCATGGCTGATGAGGGTTATGAACCCGAAACCGGTCCCAGAATGCTTGTTTCCGGTCCAGGGAAGACAAGGATTGGCAGTTCGGACTGGACTGTGCCCATGAGGCACAGGGTCAGAGTGATTTGCAATTGTCCATGTCTGAACTGGGCTGGTGGAATGAGCAAAAGAATGATGATGGATTAAATCCAGATCAGTTGACTGGGGTGAGTGTTTGATTTGCTCAAACGCTCCGTCCATCATCCCCTTTGATATCACTTTGTTCGACCTAAGTTGGCAGGGTATGCCCAGACGTGGGTCCCTTGCTCACTTTGCCACTGGATTCAAGATAGCCTGGCTGATGTGGGTTTTGAACCCGAAACCGATCCCAGGATGCTTGTTTCCGGTCCAGGAAAGACATGGCTTGGCAGTTCGGGCTGGACTGTTCCCAGGAGGCACAGGGTCAGACTGATTTGCATATGGCCATGTCTGAACTGGGGTGGTGGAGTGAGCTAAAGAATGATGATGGATTAAACCCAGATCAGTTGACTGGGGGTGAGTGTTTGATTTGCTCAAACGCTCCGTCCATCATCCCCTTTGGTATCGCTTTGTTTGCCCTAAGTTGGCAGGGTATGCCCAGACGCGAGTCCCTTGCTCACTTTGCCACTGGATTCAAGATAGCCTGGCTGATGAGGGTTATGAACCCGAAACTGGTTCCAGGATGCTTGTTTCTGGTACAGGGAAGAAATGGATTGGCAGTTCGGGCTGGACTGTTCCCATAAGGCACAGGGTCAGACTGATTTGCATACGGCCATGTCTGAACTGGGGTGGTGGAGTGAGCTAAAGAATGATGATGGATTAAACCCAGATCAGTTGACTGGGGGTGAGTATTTGATTTGCTCAAACGCTCCGTCCATCATCCCCTTTGGTATCGCTTTGTTCGCCCTAAGTTGGCAGGGTATGCCCAGACGTGGGTCCCTTGCTCACTTTGCAACTGGATTCAAGATATCCTGGCTGATGAGGGATATAAACCCGAAACCGGTCCCAGGATGCTTGTTTCCGGTCCAGGGAAGACATGGCTTGGCAGTTCGGGCTGGACTGTTCCCATGAGGCACAAGGTCAGACTGATTTGCATATGGCCATGTCTGAACTTGGGTGGTGGAGTGAGCTAAAGAATGATGATGGATTAAACCCAGATCAGTTGACTGGGGGTGAGTGTTTGATTTGCTCAAACGCTCCGTCCATCACCCCCTTTGGTATCGCTTTGTTCGCCCTAAGTCGGCAGGGTATGCCCAGACGTGGGTCCCTTGCTCACTTTGCCACTGGATTCAATATAGCCTGGCTGATGAGGGTTATGAACCCAAAACCGGTCCCAGGTTGCTTGTTTCCGGTCCTGGGAAGACATGGATTGGCAGTTCGGGGCTGGACTGTTCCCATAAGGAACAGGGTCAGACTGATGTGCATATGGCCATGGCTGAACTGGGGTTGTGGAGTGAGCTAAAGAATGATGATGGATTAAACCCAGATCAGTTGACTGGGGGTGAGTGTTTGATTTGCTCAAACGCTCTGTACATCATCCCCTTTGGTATCGCTTTGTTCGCCCTAAGTTGGCAGGGTATGCCCAGATGTGGGTCCCTTGCTCGCTTTGCCACTGGATTCAAGATAGCCTGGCTGATGAGGGTTATGAACCCGAAACTGGTTCCAGGATGCTTGTTTCCGGTCCAGGGAAGACATGGATTGGCAGTTCGGGCTGGACTGTGCCCATGAGGCACTAGGTGAGACTGATTTGCATATGGCCATGTCTGAACTGGGGTGGTGGAGTGAGCTAAAGAATGATGATGGATTAATCCCAGATCAGTTGACTGGGGTGAGTGTTTGATTTGCTCAAACGTTCCGTCCATCATCCCCTTTGGTATCGCTTTGTTAGCCCTAAGTTGGCAGGGTATGCCGAGATGTGGGTCCCTTGCTCACTTTGCCACTGGATTCAAGATAGCCTGGCTGATGATGGTTATGAACCCGAAACCGGTCCCAGGATGCTTGTTTCCGGTCCAGGGAAGACATGGATTGGCAGTTCGGACTGGACTGTGCCCATGAGGCACAGGGTCAGAGTGATTTGCATATGTCCATGTCTGAACTGGGCTGGTGGAGTGAGCAAAAGAATGATGATGGATTAAATCCAGATCAGTTGACTGGGGTGAGTGTTTGATTTGCTCAAACGCTCCGTCCATCATCCCCTTTGATATCACTTTGTTCGCCCTAAGTTGGCAGGGTATGCCCAGACGTGGGTCCCTTGCTCACTTTGCCACTGGATTCAAGATAGCCTGGCTGATGTGGGTTTTGAACCCAAAACCGGTCCCAGGATGCTTGTTTCCGGTCCAGGGAAGACATGGCTTGGCAGTTCGGGCTGGACTGTTCCCATAAGGCACAGGGTCAGACTGATTTGCATACGGCCATGTCTGAACTGGGGTGGTGGAGTGAGCTAAAGAATGATGATGGATTAAACCCAGATCAGTTGACTGGGGGTGAGTGTTTGATTTGCTGAAACGCTCCGTTCGACATCACCTTTGGCATCGCTTTGTTCACCCTAAGTTGGCATCGTATGCCCAGACGTGGTCCCTTGCTCACTTTGCCACTGGATTCAAGATAGCCAGGCTGATGAGAGTTATGAACCCGAAACCGGTCTCAGGATGCTTGTTTTCGGTCCAGGGAAGACATGGATTGGCAGTTCGGGCTTGACTGTTCCCATGAGGCACAGGGTCAGACTGATTTCCATATGGCCATGTCTGAACTGGGGTGGTGGATTCAGCTAAAGAATGATGATGGATTAAACCCAGATCAGTTGACTGGGGGTGAGTGTTTGATTTGCTCAAACGCTCCATCCATCATCCCCTTTGATACCGCTTTGTTCGCCCTAAATTGGCAGGGTATGCCCAGACGTGGGTCCTTTGCTCACTTTGCCACTGGATTCAAGATAGCCTGGCTGATGTGGGTTATGAACCCGAAACCGGTCCCAGGATGCTTGTTTCCGGTCCAGGGAAGACATGGCTTGGCAGTTCAGGCTGGACTGTTCCCATGAGGCACAGGGTCAGACTGATTTGCATATGGCCATGTCTGAACTGGGGTGGTAGAGTGAGCTAAAGAATGATAATGGATTTAACCCAGATCAGTTGACTGGGGGTGAGTGTTTGATTTGCTCAAACGCTCCGTCCATCACCCCCTTTGGTATCGCTTTGTTCGCCCTAAGTTGGCAGGGTATGCCCAGACGTGGGTCCCTTGCTCACTTTGCCACTGGATTCAATATAGCCTGGCTGATGAGGGTTATGAACCCGAAACCGGTCCCAGGATGCTTGTTTCTTGTCCAGGGAAGACATGGCTTGGCAGTTCGGGCTGGACTGTTCCCATGAGGCACAGGGTCAGACTGATTTGCATTTGGCCATGTCTGAACTGGGGAGATGGAGTGAGCTAAAGAATGATGATGGATTAAACCCAGATCAGTTGACTGGGGGTGAGTATTTGATTTGCTCAAACGCTCCGTCCATCATCCCCTTTGGTATCGCTTTGTTCGCCCTAAGTTGGCAGGGTATGCCCAGACGTGGGTCCCTTGATCACTTTGCAACTGGATTCAAGATATCCTGGCTGATAAGGGATATAAACCCGAAACAGGCCCCAGGATGCTTGTTTCCGGTCCAGGGAAGACATGGCTTGGCAGTTCGGGCTGGACTGTTTCCATGAGGCACAAGGTCAGACTGATTTGCATATGGCCATGTCTGAACTGGGGTGGTGGAGTGAGCTAAAGAATGATGATGTTTTAAACCCAGATCAGATGACTGGGGGTGAGTGTTTGATTTGCTCAAACGCTCCGTCCATCATCCTATTTGGTATCGCTTTGTTTTCCCTAAGTTGGCAGGGTATGCCCAGACGTGGGTCCCTTGCTCACTTTGCCTCTGGATTCAAGATAGCCTGGCTGATGTGGGTTATGAACCCGAAACCGGTCCCAGGATGCTTGTTTCCGATCCAGGGAAGACATGGCTTAGCAGTTCGGGCTGGACTGTTCCCATGAGGCACAGGGTCAGACTGATTTGCATATGGCCATGTCTGAACTGGGGTGGTAGAGTGAGCTAAAGAATGATGATGGATTAAACCCAGATCAGTTGACTGGGGGTGAGTGTTTGATTTGCTCAAACGCTCCATCCATCATCCCCTTTGATACCGCTTTGTCCGCCCTAAATTGGCAGGATATGCCCAGACGTGGGTCCCTTGCTCACTTTGCCACTGGATTCAAGATAGCCTGGCTGATGTGGGTTATGAACCCGAAACCGGTCCCAGGATGCTTGTTTCCGGTCCAGGGAAGACATGGCTTGGCAGTTCAGGCTGGACTGTTCCCATGAGGCACAGGGTCAGACTGATTTGCATATGGCCATGTCTGAACTGGGGTGGTAGAGTGAGCTAAAGAATGATGATGGATTCAACCCAGATCAGTTGACTGGGGGTGAGTGTTTGATTTGCTCAAACGCTCCGTCCATCACCCCCTTTGGTATCGCTTTGTTCGCCCTAAGTCGGCAGGGTATGCCCAGACGTGGGTCCCTTGCTCACTTTGCCACTGGATTCAATATAGCCTGGCTGATGAGGGTTATGAACCCGAAACCGGTCCCAGGATGCTTGTTTCTGGTCCAGGAAAGACATGGCTTGGCAGTTCGGGCTGGACTGTTCCCATGAGGCACAGGGTCAGACTGATTTGCATTTTGCCATGTCTGAACTGGGGAGGTGGAGTGAGCTAAAGAATGATGATGGATTAAACCCAGACTACTTGACTGGGGGTGAGTATTTGATTTGCTCAAACGCTCCGTCCATCATCCCCTTTGGTATCGCTTTGTTCGCCCTAAGTTGGCAGGGTATGCCCAGACGTGGGTCCCTTGCTCACTTTGCCACTGGATTCAAGATAGCCTGGCTGATGAGGGTTATGAACCCGAAACTGGTCCCAGGATGCTTGTTTCCGGTCCAGGGAAGACATGGCTTGGCAGTTCGGGCTGGACTGTTCCCATGAGGCACAGGGTCAGACTGATTTGCATTTGGCCATGTCTGAACTGGGGAGGTGGAGTGAGCTAAAGAATGATGATGGATTAAACCCAGATCAGTTGACTGGGGGTGAGTATTTGATTTGCTCAAACGCTCCGTCCATCATCCCCTTTGGTATCGCTTTGTTCGCCCTAAGTTGGCAGGGTATGCCCAGACATGGGTCCCTTGCTCACTTTGCAACTGGATTCAAGATATCCTGGCTGATGAGGGATATAAACCTGAAACCGGTCCCAGGATGCTTGTTTCCGGTCCAGGGAAGACATGGCTTGGCATTTCGGGCTGGACTGTTCCCATGAGGCACATGGTCAGACTGATTTGCATATGGCCATCTCTGAACTTGGGTGGTGGAGTGAGCTAAAGAATGATGATGGATTAAACCCAGATCAGTTGACTGGGGGTGAGTGTTTGATTTGCTCAAACGCTCCATCCATCATCCCCTTTGGTATCGCTTTGTTCGCCCTAAGTTGGCAGGGTATGCCCAGACATGGGTCCCTTGCTCACTTTGCCACTGGATTCAATATAGCCTGGCTGATGAGGGTTATGAACCCGAAACCGGTCCCAGGATGCTTGTTTCCGGTCCAGGGAAGACATGTCTTGGCAGTTCGGGCTGGACTGTTCCCATGAGGCACAGGGTCAGACTGATTTGCATTTGGCCATGTCTGAACTGGGGAGGTGGAGTGAGCTAAAGAATGATGATGGATTAAACCCAGATCAGTTGACTGGGGGTGAGTATTTGATTTGCTCAAACGCTTCGTCCATCATCCCCTTTGGTATCGCTTTGTTCGCCCTAAGTTGGCAGGGTATGCCCAGACGTGGGTCCCTTGCTCACTTTGCCACTGGATTCAAGATAGCCTGGCTGATGAGGGTTATGAACCCGAAACTGGTCCCAGGATGCTTGTTTCCGGTCCAGGGAAGACATGGCTTGGCAGTTCAGGCTGGACTGTTCCCATGAGGCACAGGGTCAGACTGATTTGCATGTGGCCATGTCTGAACTGGGGTGGTAGAGTGAGCTAAAGAATGATGATGGATTCAACCCAGATCAGTTGACTGGGGGTGAGTGTTTGATTTGCTCAAACGCTCCGTCCATCACCCCCTTTGGTATCGCTTTGTTCGCCCTAAGTCGGCAGGGTATGCCCAGACGTGGGTCCCTTGCTCACTTTGCCTCTGGATTCAATATAGCCTGGCTGATGAGGGTTATAAACCCGAAACCGGTCCCAGGATGCTTGTTTCTGGTCCAGGGAAGACATG
Source organism: Triturus cristatus (assembly GCF_964204655.1). Taxonomy (NCBI): domain Eukaryota; kingdom Metazoa; phylum Chordata; class Amphibia; order Caudata; family Salamandridae; genus Triturus; species Triturus cristatus. The sequence continues at coordinate 536,304,981 of NC_140579.1, forward strand.
GCTTGGCAGTTCGGGCTGGACTGTTCCCATGAGGCACAGGGTCAGACTGATTTGCATTTGGCCATGTCTGAACTGGGGAGGTGAAGTGAGCTAAAGAATGATGATGGATTAAACCCAGACCACTTGACTGGGGGTGAGTATTTGATTTGCTCAAACGCTCCGTCCATCATCCCCTTTGGTATTGCTTTGTTCGCCCTAAGTTGGCAGGGTATGCCCAGACGTGGGTCCCTTGCTCACTTTGCCACTGGATTCAAGATAGCCTGGCTGATGAGGGTTATGAACCCGAAACTGGTCCCAGGATGCTTGTTTCCGGTCCAGGGAAGACATGGCTTGGCAGTTCGGGCTGGACTGTTCCCATGAGGCACAGGGTCAGACTGATTTGCATTTGGCCATGTCTGAACTGGGGAGGTGGAGTGAGCTAAAGAATGATGATGGATTAAACCCAGATCAGTTGACTGGGGTGAGTATTTGATTTGCTCAAACGCTCCGTCCATCATCCCCTTTGGTATCGCTTTGTTCGCCCTAAGTTGGCAGGGTATGCCCAGACGTGGGTCCCTTGCTCACTTTGCAACTGGATTCAAGATATCCTGGCTGATGAGGGATATAAACCCGAAACCGGTCCCAGGATGCTTGTTTCCGGTCCAGGGAAGACATGGCTTGGCAGTTCGGGCTGGACTGTTCCCATGAGGCACAAGGTCAGACTGATTTGCATATGGCCATGTCTGAACTTGGGTGGTGGAGTGAGCTAAAGAATGATGATGGATTAAACCCAGATCAGTTGACTGGGGTGAGTGTTTGATTTGCTCAAACGCTCCATCCATCATCCCCTTTGGTATCGCTTTGTTCGCCCTAAGTTGGCAGGGTGTGCCCAGATGTGGGTCCCTTGCTCACTTTGACACTGAACTCAAGATAGCCTGGCTGATGAGGGTTATGAACCTGAAACTGGTCCCAGGATGCTTGTTTCTGGTCCAGGGAAGACATGGATTGGCAGTTCGGGCTGGACTGTGCCCATGAGGCACAGGGTCAGACTGATTTGCATATGTCCATGTCTGAACTGGGCTGGTGGAGTGAGCAAAAGAATGATGATGGATTAAATCCAGATCAGTTGCCTGGGGGTGAGTGTTTGATTTGCTCAAACGCTCCGTCCATCATCCCCTTTGATATCGCTTTGTTCGCCCTAAATTAGCAGGGTATTCCCAGACGTGGGTCCCTTGCTCACTTTGCCACTGGATTCAAGATAGCCTGGCTGATGTGGGTTATGAACCCGAAACCAGTCCCAGGATGCTTGTTTCCGGTCCAGGGAAGACATGGCTTGGCAGTTCAGGCTGGACTGTTCCCATGAGGAACAGGGTCAGACTGATTTGCATATGGCCATGTCTGAACTGGGGTGGTAGAGTGAGCTAAAGAATGATGATGGATTTAACCCAGATCAGTTGACTGGGGGTGAGTGTTTGATTTGCTCAAACGCTCCGTCCATCATCCCCTTTGGTATCGCTTTGTTCGCCGTAAGTCGGCAGGGTATGCCCAGACGTGGGTCCCTTGCTCACTTTGCCTCTGGATTCAATATAGCCTGGCTGATGAGGGTTATGAACCCGAAACCGGTCCCAGGATGCTTGTTTCCGGTCCAGGGAAGACATGGCTTGGCAGTTTGGGCTGGACTGTTCCCATGAGGCACAGGGTCAGACTGATTTGCATTTGGCCATGTCTGAACTGGGGAGGTGGAGTGAGCTAAAGAATGATGATGGATTAAACCCAGATCAGTTGACTGGGGGTGAGTATTTGATTTGCTCAAACGCTTCGTCCATCATCCCCTTTGGTATCGCTTTGTTCACCCTAAGTTGGCAGGGTATGCCCAGACGTGGGTCCCTTGCTCACTTTGCCACTGGATTCAAGATAGCCTGGCTGATGAGGGTTATGAACCCGAAACTGGTCCCAGGATGCTTGTTTCCGGTCCAGGGAAGACATGGCTTGGCAGTTCAGGCTGGACTGTTCCCATGAGGCACAGGGTCAGACTGATTTGCATTTGGCCATGTCTGAACTGGGGAGGTGGAGTGAGCTAAAGAATGATGATGGATTAAACCCAGATCAGTTGACTGGGGGTGAGTATTTGATTTGCTCAAACGCTCCGTCCATCATCCCCTTTGGTATCGCTTTGTTCGCCCTAAGTTGGCAGGGTATGCCCAGACGTGGGTCCCTTGATCACTTTGCAACTGGATTCAAGATATCCTGGCTGATGAGGGATATAAACCCGAAACCGGCCCCAGGATGCTTGTTTCCGGTCCAGGGAAGACATGGCTTGGCCGTTCGGGCTGGACTGTTTCCATGAGGCACAAGGTCAGACTGATTTGCATATGGCCATGTCTGAACTGGGGTGGTGGAGTGAGCTAAAGAATGATGATGTTTTAAACCCAGATCAGATGACTGGGGGTGAGTGTTTGATTTGCTCAAACGCTCCGTCCATCATCCTATTTGGTATCGCTTTGTTCGCCCTAAGTTGGCAGGGTATGCCCAGACGTGGGTGCCTTGCTCACTTTGCCACTGGATTCAAGATAGCCTGGCTGATGAGGGAAATAAACCCGAAACCGGACCTAGGATGCTTGTTTCCGGTCCAGGGAAGACATGGCTTGGCAGTTCAGGCTGGACTGTTCCCATGAGGCACAAGGTCAGACTGCTTTGCATATGGCCATGTCTGAACTGGGGTGGTGGAGTGAGCTAAAGAATGATGATGGATTAAACCCAGATCAGTTGAGTTGGGGTGAGTGTTTGATTTGCTCAAACGCTCCATCCATCATCCCCTTTGATATCGCTTTGTTCGCCCTAAGTTGGCAGGGTATGCCCAGACGTGGGTCCCTTGCTCACTTTGCCACTGGATTCAAGATGGCCTGGCTGATATGGGTTATGAACATGAAACCAGTCCCAGGATGCTTGTTTCCGGTCCAGGGAAGACATGGCTTGGCAGTTCGGGCTGGACTGTTCCCATGAGGCACAGGGTCAGACTGATTTGCATACGGCCATGTCTGAACTCGGGTGGTGGAGTGAGCTAAAGAATGATGATGGATTAAACCCAGATCAGTTGACTGGGGGTGAGTGTTTGATTTGCTCAAACGCTCCGTCCATCACCCCCTTTGGTATCGCTTTGTTCGCCCTAAGTCGGCAGGCTATGCCCAGACGTGGGTCCCTTGCTCACTTTGCCACTGGATTCAATATAGCCTGGCTGATGAGGGTTATGAACCCGAAACTGGTCCCAGGTTGCTTGTTTCCGGTCCTGGGAAGACATTGATTGGCAGTTCGGGGCTGGACTGTTCCCATGAGGAACAGGGTCAGACTGATGTGCATATGGCCATGTCTGAACTGGGGTGGTGGAGTGAGCTAAAGAATGATGATGGATTAAACCCAGATCAGTTGACTGGGGGTGAGTGTTTGATTTGCTCAAACGCTCCGTACATCACCCCCTTTGGTATCGCTTTGTTCGCCCTAAGTTGGCAGGGTATGCCCAGATGTGGGTCCCTTGCTCGCTTTGCCACTGGATTCAAGATAGCCTGGCTGATGAGGGTTATAAACCCGAAACTGGTTCCAGGATGCTTGTTTCCAGTCCAGGGAAGACATGGATTGGCAGTTCGGGCTGGACTGTGCCCATGAGGCACAAGGTGAGACTGATTTGCATATGGCCATGTCTGAACTGGGGTGGTGGAGTGAGCTAAAGAATGATGATGGATTAAACCCAGACCAGTTGACTGGGGGTGAGTGTTTTATTTGCTCAAACGCTCCGTCCATCATCCCCTTTGGTATCGCTTTGTTCGCCCTAAGTTGGCAGGGTATGCCGAGATGTGGGTCCCTTGCTCACTTTGCCACTGGATTCAAGATAGCCTTGCTGATGATGGTTATGAACCCGAGACCGGTCCCAGTATGCTTGTTTCCGGTCCAGGGAAGACATGGATTGGCAGTTCGGTCTGGACTGTGCCCATGAGGCACAGGGTCAGAGTGATTTGCATATGTCCATGTCTGAACTGGGCTGGTGGAGTGAGCAAAAGAATGATGATGGATTAAATCCAGATCAGTTGACTGGGGTGAGTGTTTGATTTGCTCAAACGCTCCGTCCATCGTCCCCTTTGATATCACTTTGTTCGCCCTAAGTTGGCAGGCTATGCCCAGACGTGGGTCCCTTGCTCACTTTGCCACTGGATTCAAGATAGCCTGGCTGATGTGGGTTTTGAACCCGAAACCGGTCCCAGGATGCTTGTTTCCAGGCCAGGGAAGACATGGCTTGGCAGTTCGGGCTGGACTGTTCCCATAAGGCACAGGGTCAGACTGATTTGCATACGGCCATGTCTGAACTGGGGTGGTGGAGTGAGCTAAAGAATGATGATGGATTAAACTCAGATCAGTTGACTGGGGGTGAGTGTTTGATTTGCTGAAACGCTCCGTCCGACATCACCTTTGGCATCGCTTTGTTCACCCTAAGTTGGCAGGGTATGCCCAGACGTGGTCCCTTGCTCACTTTGCCACTGGATTCAAGATAGCCAGGCTGATGAGAGTTATGAACCCGAAACCGGTCCCAGGATGCTTGTTTTCGGTCCAGGGAAGACATGGATTGGCAGTTCGGGCTGGACTGTTCCCATGAGGCACAGGGTCGGACTGATTTGCAAATGGCCATGTCTGAACTGGGGTGGTGGATTCAGCTAAAGAATGATGATGGATTAAACCCAGATCAGTTGACTGGGGGTGAGTGTTTGATTTGCTCAAACGCTCCGTCCATCATCCCCTTTGGTATCGCTTTGTTCGCCCTAAGTTGGCAGGGTATGCCCAGACGCGAGTCCCTTGCTCACTTTGCCACTGGATTCAAGATAGCCTGGCTGATGAGGGTTATGAACCTGAAACTGGTCCCAGGATGCTTGTTTCCGGTCCAGGGAAGACATGGATTGGCAGTTCGGGCTGGACTGTGCCCATGAGGCACAGGGTCAGAGTGATTTGCATATGTCCATGTCTGAACTGGGCTGGTGGAGTGAGCTAAAGAATGATGATGGATTAAATCCAGATCAGTTGACTGGGGGTGAGTGTTTGATTTGCTCAAATGCTCCGTCCATCATCCCCTTTGACATCGCTTTGTTCGCCCTAAGTTGGCAGGGTATGCCCAGACGTGGGTCCCTTGCTCACTTTGCAACTGGATTCAAGATATCCTGGCTGATGAGGGATATAAACCCGAAACCGGTCCCAGGATGCTTGTTTTCGGTCCAGGGAAGACATGGCTTGGCAGTTCGGGCTGGACTGTTCCCATGAGGCACAAGGTCAGACTGATTTGCATATGGCCATGTCTGAACTGGGGTGGTGGAGTGAGCTAAAGAATGATGATGGATTAAACCCAGATCAGATGACTGGGGGTGAGTGTTTGATTTGCTCAAACGCTCCATCCATCATCCCCTTTGGTATCGCTTTGTTCGCCCTAAGTTGGCAGGGTATGCCCAGATGTGGGTCCCTTGCTCACTTTGCCACTGAATTCAAGATAGCCTGGCTGATGAGGGTTATGAACCCGGAACCGGTCCCAGGATGCTTGTTTCCGGTCCAGGGAAGACATGGATTGGCAGTTCGGGCTGGACTGTGCCCATGAGGCACAGGGTCAGAGTGATTTGCATATGTCCATGTCTGAATTGGGCTGGTGGAGTGAGCTAAAGAATGATGATGGATTAAACCCAGATCAGTTGACTGGGTGTGAGTGTTTGATTTGCTCAAACGCTCCGTCCATCATCCCCTTTGGTATCGCTGTGTTCGCCCTAAGTTGGCAGGGTATGCCCAGACGCGAGTCCCTTGCTCACTTTGCCACTGGATTCAAGATAGCCTGGCTGATGAGGGTTATGAACCTGAAACTGGTCCCAGGATGCTTGTTTCTGGTCCAGGGAAGACATGGATTGGCAGTTAGGGCTGGACTGTGCCCATGAGGCACAGGGTCAGACTGATTTGCATATGTCCATGTCTGAACTGGGCTGGTGGAGTGAGCTAAAGAATGATGATGGATTAAATCCAGATCAGTTGCCTGGGGGTGAGTGTTTGATTTGCTCAAACGCTCCGTCCATCATCCCCTTTGATATCGCTTTGTTCGCCCTAAATTAGCAGGGTATGCCCAGACGTGGGTCCCTTGCTCACTTTGCCACTGGATACAAGATGGCCTGGCTGATGTGGGTTATGAACCCGAAACCGGTCCCAGGATGCTTGTTTCCGGTCCAGGGAAGACATGGATTGGCAGTTCAGGCTGGACTGTTCCCATGAGGCACAGGGTCAAACTGATTTGCATATGGCCATGTCTGAACTGGGGTGGTAGAGTGAGCTAAAGAATGATGATGGATTTAACCCAGATCAGTTGACTGGGGGTGAGTGTTTGATTTGCTAAAACGCTCCGTCCATCATCCCCTTTGGTATCGCTTTGTTCGCCTTAAGTCGGCAGGGTATGCCCAGACGTGGATCCCTTGCTCACTTTGCCTCTGGATTCAATATAGCCTGGCTGATGAGGGTTATGAACCCGAAACCGGTCCCAGGATGCTTGTTTCCGGTCCAGGGAAGACATGGCTTGGCAGTTCGGGCTGGACTGTTCCCATGAGGCACAGGGTCAGACTGATTTGCATTTGGCCATGTCTGAACTGGGGAGGTGGAGTGAGCTAAAGAATGATGATGTTTTAAACCCAGATCAGATGACTGGGGGTGAGTGTTTGATTTGCTCAAACGCTCCGTCCATCATCCTATTTGGTATCGCTTTGTTCGCCCTAAGTTGGCAGGGTATGCCCAGACGTGGGTCCCTTGATTACTTTGCACCTCGATTCAAGATATCCTGGCTGATGAGGGATATAAACCCGAAACCGGCCCCAGGATGCTTGTTTCCGGTCCAGGGAAGACATGGCTTGGCAGTTCAGGCTGGACTGTTCCCATGAGGCACAAGGTCAGACTGCTTTGCATATGGCCATGTCTGAACTGGGGTGGTGGAGTGAGCTAAAGAATGATGATGGATTAAACCCAGATCAGTTGACTTGGGGTGAGTGTTTGATTTGCTCAAACGCTCCGTCCATCATCCCCTTTGGTATCGCTTTGTTCGCCCTAAGTTGGCAGGGTATGCCCAGACGCGAGTCCCTTGCTCACTTTGCCACTGGATTCAAGATAGCCTGGCTGATGAGGGTTATGAATCTGAAACTGGTCCCAGGATGCTTGTTTCCGGTCCAGGGAAGACATGGCTTGGCAGTTCGGGCTGGACTGTTCCCATGAGGCACAGGGTCAGACTGATTTGCATACGGCCATGTCTGAACTGGGGTGGTGGAGTGAGCTAAAGAATGATGATGGATTAAACCCAGATCAGTTGACTTGGGGTGAGTGTTTGATTTGCTCAAACGCTCCGTCCATCATCCCCTTTGGTATCGCTTTGTTCGCCCTAAGTTGGCAGGGTATGCCGAGATGTGGGTCCCTTGCTCACTTTGCCACTGGATTCAAGATAGCATGGCTGATGAGGGTTATGAACCCGAAACCGGTCCCAGAATGCTTGTTTCCGGTCCAGGGAAGACAAGGATTGGCAGTTCGGACTGGACTGTGCCCATGAGGCACAGGGTCAGAGTGATTTGCAATTGTCCATGTCTGAACTGGGCTGGTGGAATGAGCAAAAGAATGATGATGGATTAAATCCAGATCAGTTGACTGGGGTGAGTGTTTGATTTGCTCAAACGCTCCGTCCATCATCCCCTTTGATATCACTTTGTTCGCCCTAACTTGGCAGGGTATGCCCAGACGTGGGTCCCTTGCTCACTTTGCCACTGGATTCAAGATAGCCTGGCTGATGTGGGTTTTGAACCCGAAACCGATCCCAGGATGCTTGTTTCCGGTCCAGGAAAGACATGGCTTGGCAGTTCGGGCTGGACTGTTCCCAGGAGGCACAGGGTCAGACTGATTTGCATATGGCCATGTCTGAACTGGGGTGGTGGAGTGAGCTAAAGAATGATGATGGATTAAACCCAGATCAGTTGACTGGGGGTGAGTGTTTGATTTGCTCAAACGCTCCGTCCATCATCCCCTTTGGTATCGCTTTGTTTGCCCTAAGTTGGCAGGGTATGCCCAGACGCGAGTCCCTTGCTCACTTTGCCACTGGATTCAAGATAGCCTGGCTGATGAGGGTTATGAACCCGAAACTGGTTCCAGGATGCTTGTTTCTGGTCCAGGGAAGAAATGGATTGGCAGTTCGGGCTGGACTGTTCCCATAAGGCACAGGGTCAGACTGATTTGCAGACGGCCATGTCTGAACTGGGGTGGTGGAGTGAGCTAAAGCATGATGATGGATTAAACCCAGATCAGTTGACTGGGGGTGAGTATTTGATTTGCTCAAACGCTCCGTCCATCATCCCCTTTGGTATCGCTTTGTTCGCCCTAAGTTGGCAGGGTATGCCCAGACGTGGGTCCCTTGCTCACTTTGCAACTGGATTCAAGATATCCTGGCTGATGAGGGATATAAACCCGAAACCGGTCCCAGGATGCTTGTTTCCGGTCCAGGGAAGACATGGCTTGGCAGTTCGGGCTGGACTGTTCCCATGAGGCACAAGGTCAGACTGATTTGCATATGGCCATGTCGGAACTTGGGTGGTGGAGTGAGCTAAAGAATGATGATGGATTAAACCCAGATCAGTTGACTGGGGTGAGTGTTTGATTTGCTCAAACGCTCCATCCATCATCCCCTTTGGTATTGCTTTGTTCGCCCTAAGTTGGCAGGGTATGCCCAGATGTGGGTCCCTTGCTCACTTTGACACTGAACTCAAGATAGCCTGGCTGATGAGGGTTATGAACCTGAAACTGGTCCCAGGATGCTTGTTTCTGGTCCAGGGAAGACATGGATTGGCAGTTCGGGCTGGACTGTGCCCATGAGGCACAGGGTCAGACTGATTTGCATATGTCCATGTCTGAACTGGGCTGGTGGAGTGAGCAAAAGAATGATGATGGATTAAATCCAGATCAGTTGCCTGGGGGTGAGTGTTTGATTTGCTCAAACGCTCCGTCCATCATCCCCTTTGATATCGCTTTGTTCGCCCTAAATTAGCAGGGTATGCCCAGACGTGGGTCCCTTGCTCACTTTGCCACTGGATTCAAGATAGCCTGGCTGATGTTGGTTATGAACCCGAAACCAGTCCCAGGATGCTTGTTTCCGGTCCAGGGAAGACATGGCTTGGCAGTTCAGGCTGGACTGTTCCCATGAGGAACAGGGTCAGACTGATTTGCATATGGCCATGTCTGAACTGGGGTGGTAGAGTGAGCTAAAGAATGATGATGGATTTAACCCAGATCAGTTGACTGGGGGTGAGTGTTTGATTTGCTCAAACGCTCCGTCCATCATCCCCTTTGGTATCGCTTTGTTAGCCGTAAGTCGGCAGGGTATGCCCAGACGTGGGTCCCTTGCTCACTTTGCCACTGGATTCAATATAGCCTGGCTGATGAGGGTTATGAACCCGAAACCGGTCCCAGGATGCTTGTTTCCGGTCCAGGGAAGACATGGCTTGGCAGTTCGGGCTGGACTGTTCCCATGAGGCACAGGGTCAGACTGATTTGCATTTGGCCATGTCTGAACTGGGGAGGTGGGGTGAGCTAAAGAATGATGATGGATTAAACCCAGATCAGTTGACTGGGGGTGAGTATTTGATTTGCTCAAATGCTTCGTCCATCATCCCCTTTGGTATCGCTTTGTTCACCCTAAGTTGGCAGGGTATGCCCAGACGTGGGTCCCTTGCTCACTTTGCCACTGGATTCAAGATAGCCTGGCTGATGAGGGTTATGAACCCGAAACTGGTCCCAGGATGCTTGTTTCCGGTCCAGGGAAGACATGGCTTGGCAGTTCAGGCTGGACTGTTCCCATGAGGCACAGGGTCAGACTGATTTGCATTTGGCCATGTCTGAACTGGGGAGGTGGAGTGAGCTAAAGAATGATGATGGATTAAACCCAGATCAGTTGACTGGGGGTGAGTATTTGATTTGCTCAAACGCTCCGTCCATCATCCCCTTTGGTATCGCTTTGTTCGCCCTAAGTTGGCAGGGTATGCCCAGACGTGGGTCCCTTGATCACTTTGCAACTGGATTCAAGATATCCTGGCTGATGAGGGATATAAACCCGAAACCGGCCCCAGGATGCTTGTTTCCGGTCCAGGAAAGACATGGCTTGGCCGTTCGGGCTGGACTGTTTCCATGAGGCACAAGGTCAGACTGATTTGCATATGGCCATGTCTGAACTGGGGTGGTGGAGTGAGCTAAAGAATGATGATGTTTTAAACCCAGATCAGATGACTGGGGGTGAGTGTTTGATTTGCTCAAACGCTCCGTCCATCATCCTATTTGGTATCGCTTTGTTCGCCCTAAGTTGGCAGGGTATGCCCAGACGTGGGTCCCTTGCTCACTTTGCCACTGGATTCAAGATGGCCTGGCTGATATGGGTTATGAACATGAAACCAGTCCCAGGATGCTTGTTTCCGGTCCAGGGAAGACATGGCTTGGCAGTTCGGGCTGGACTGTTCCCATGAGGCACAGGGTCAGACTGATTTGCATACGGCCATGTCTGAACTGGGGTGGTGGAGTGAGCTAAAGAATGATGATGGATTAAACCCAGATCAGTTGACTGGGGGTGAGTGTTTGATTTGCTCAAACGCTCCGTCCATCACCCCCTTTGGTATCGCTTTGTTCGCCCTAAGTCGGCAGGCTATGCCCAGACGTGGGTCCCTTGCTCACTTTGCCACTGGATTCAATATAGCCTGGCTGATGAGGGTTATGAACCCGAAACTGGTCCCAGGTTGCTTGTTTCCGGTCCTGGGAAGACATGGATTGGCAGTTCGGGGCTGGACTGTTCCCATGAGGAACAGGGTCAGACTGATGTGCATATGGCCATGTCTGAACTGGGGTGGTGGAGTGAGCTAAAGAATGATGATGGATTAAACCCAGATCAGTTGACTGGGGGTGAGTGTTTGATTTGCTCAAACGCTCCGTACATCACCCCCTTTGGTATCGCTTTGTTCGCCCTAAGTTGGCAGGGTATGCCCGGATGTGGGTCCCTTGCTCGCTTTGCCACTGGATTCAAGATAGCCTGGCTGATGAGGGTTATGAACCCGAAACTGGTTCCAGGATGCTTGTTTCCAGTCCAGGGAAGACATGGATTGGCAGTTCGGGCTGGACTGTGCCCATGAGGCACAAGGTGAGACTGATTTGCATATGGCCATGTCTGAACTGGGGTGGTGGAGTGAGCTAAAGAATGATGATGGATTAAACCCAGACCAGTTGACTGGGGGTGAGTGTTTGATTTGCTCAAACGCTCCGTCCATCATCCCCTTTGGTATCGCTTTGTTCGCCCTAAGTTGGCAGGGTATGCCGAGATGTGGGTCCCTTGCTCACTTTGCCACTGGATTCAAGATAGCCTGGCTGATGATGGTTATGAACCCGAAACCGGTCCCAGTATGCTTGTTTCCGGTCCAGGGAAGACATGGATTGGCAGTTCGGTCTGGACTGTGCCCATGAGGCACAGGGTCAGAGTGATTTGCATATGTCCATGTCTGAACTGGGCTGGTGGAGTGAGCAAAAGAATGATGATGGATTAAATCCAGATCAGTTGACTGGGGTGAGTGTTTGATTTGCTCAAACGCTCCGTCCATCGTCCCCTTTGATATCACTTTGTTCGCCCTAAGTTGGCAGGGTATGCCCAGACGTGGGTCCCTTGCTCACTTTGCCACTGGATTCAAGATAGCCTGGCTGATTTGGGTTTTGAACCCGAAACCGGTCCCAGGATGCTTGTTTCCAGGCCAGGGAAGACATGGCTTGGCAGTTCGGGCTGGACTGTTCCCATAAGGCACAGGGTCAGACTGATTTGCATACGGCCATGTCTGAACTGGGGTGGTGGAGTGAGCTAAAGAATGATGATGGATTAAACCCAGATCAGTTGACTGGGGGTGAGTGTTTGATTTGCTGAAACGCTCCGTCCGACATCACCTTTGGCATCACTTTGTTCACCCTAAGTTGGCAGGGTATGCCCAGACGTGGTCCCTTGCTCACTTTGCCACTGGATTCAAGATAGCCAGGCTGATGAGAGTTATGAACCCGAAACCGGTCCCAGGATGCTTGTTTTCGGTCCAGGGAAGACATGGATTGGCAGTTCGGGCTGGACTGTTCCCATGAGGCACAGGGTCGGACTGATTTGCAAATGGCCATGTCTGAACTGGGGTGGTGGATTCAGCTAAAGAATGATGATGGATTAAACCCAGATCAGTTGACTGGGGGTGAGTGTTTGATTTGCTCAAACGCTCCGTCCATCATCCCCTTTGGTATCGCTTTGTTCGCCCTAAGTTGGCAGGGTATGCCCAGACGCGAGTCCCTTGCTCACTTTGCCACTGGATTCAAGATAGCCTTGCTGATGAGGGTTATGAACCTGAAACTGGTCCCAGGATGCTTGTTTCCGGTCCAGGGAAGACATGGATTGGCAGTTCGGGCTGGACTGTGCCCATGAGGCACAGGGTCAGAGTGATTTGCATATGTCCATGTCTGAACTGGGCTGGTGGAGTGAGCTAAAGAATGATGATGGATTAAATCCAGATCAGTTGACTGGGGGTGAGTGTTTGATTTGCTCAAACGCTCCGTCCATCATCCCCTTTGACATCGCTTTGTTCGCCCTAAGTTGGCTGGGTATGCCCAGACGTGGGTCGCTTGCTCACTTTGCCCCTGGATTCAAGATAGCCTGGCTGATGTGGGTTATGAACCCGAAACCGGTCCCAGGATGCTTGTTTCCGGTCCAGGGAAGACATGGCTTGGCAGTTCGGGCTGGACTGTTCCCATGAGGCACAGGGTCAGACTGATTTGCATATGGCCATGTCTGAACTGGGGTGGTAGAGTGAGCTAAAGAATGATGATGGATTAAACCCAGATCAGTTGACTGGGGGTGAGTGTTTGATTTGCTCAAACGCTCTATCCATCATCCCCTTTGATACCGCTTTGTTCGCCCTAAATTGGCAGGGTATGCCCAGACGTGGGTCCCTTGCTCACTTTGCCACTGGATTCAAGATAGCCTGGCTGATGTGGGTTATGAACCCGAAACCGGTCCCAGGATGCTTGTTTCCGGTCCAGGGAAGACATGGCTTGGCAGTCCAGGCTGGACTGTTCCCATGAGGCACAGGGTCAGACTGATTTGCATATGGCCATGTCTGAACTGGGGTGGTAGAGTGAGCTAAAGAATGATGATGGATTTAACCCAGATCAGTTGACTGGGGGTGAGTGTTTGATTTGCTCAAACGCTCCGTCCATCACCCCCTTTGGTATCGCTTTGTTCGCCCTAAGTTGGCAGGGTATGCCCAGACGTGGGTCCCTTGCTTACTTTGCAACTGAATTCAAGATATCCTGGCTGATGAGGGATATAAACCCAAAACCGGTCCCAGGATGCTTGTTTCTGGTCCAGGGAAGACATGGCTTGGCAGTTCGGGCTGGACTGTTCCCATGAGGCACAGGGTCAGACTGATTTGCATTTGGCCATGTCTGAACTGAGGAGGTGGAGTGAGCTAAAGAATGATGATGGATTAAACCCAGATCAGTTGACTGGGGGTGAGTATTTGATTTGCTCAAACGCTCTGTCCATCATCCCCTTTGGTATCGCTTTGTTCGCCCTAAGTTGGCAGGGTATGCCCAGACGTGGGTCCCTTGCTCACTTTGCAACTGGATTCAAGATATCCTGGCTGATGAGGGATATAAACCCGAAACCGGTCCCAGGATGCTTGTTTTCGGTCCAGGGAAGACACGGCTCGGCAGTTTGGGCTGGACTGTTCCCATGAGGCACAAGGTCAGACTGATTTGCATATGGCCATGTCTGAACTGGGGTGGTGGAGTGAGCTAAAGAATGATGATGGATTAAACCCAGATCAGATGACTGGGGGTGAGTGTTTGATTTGCTCAAACGCTCCATCCATCATCCCCTTTGGTATCGCTTTGTTCGCCCTAAGTTGGCAGGGTATGCCCAGATGTGGGTCCCTTGCTCACTTTGCCACTGAATTCAAGATAGCCTGGCTGATGAGGGTTATGAACCCGGAACCGGTCCCAGGATGCTTGTTTCCGGTCCAGGGAAGACATGGATTGGCAGTTCGGGCTGGACTGTGCCCATGAGGCACAGGGTCAGAGTGATTTGCATATGTCCATGTCTGAATTGGGCTGGTGGAGTGAGCTAAAGAATGATGATGGATTAAACCCAGATCAGTTGACTGGGTGTGAGTGTTTGATTTGCTCAAACGCTCCGTCCATCATCCCCTTTGGTATCGCTGTGTTCGCCCTAAGTTGGCAGGGTATGCCCAGACGCGAGTCCCTTGCTCACTTTGCCACTGGATTCAAGATAGCCTGGCTGATGAGGGTTATGAACCCGAAACCGGTCCCAGGATGCTTGTTTCCGGTCCAGGGAAGACATGGATTGGCAGTTCAGGCTGGACTGTTCCCATGAGGCACAGGGTCAAACTGATTTGCATATGGCCATGTCTGAACTGGGGTGGTAGAGTGAGCTAAAGAATGATGATGGGTTTAACCCAGATCAGTTGACTGGGGGTGAGTGTTTGATTTGCTCAAACGCTCCGTCCATCATCCCCTTTGGTATCGCTTTGTTCGCCTTAAGTCGGCAGGGTATGCCCAGACGTGGATCCCTTGCTCACTTTGCCTCTGGATTCAATATAGCCTGGCTGATGAGGGTTATGAACCCGAAACCGGTCCCAGGATGCTTGTTTCCGGTCCAGGGAAGACATGGCTTGGCAGTTCGGGCTGGACTGTTCCCATGAGGCACAGGGTCAGACTGATTTGCATTTGGCCATGTCTGAACTGGGGAGGTGGAGTGAGCTAAAGAATGATGATGGATTAAACCCAGATCAGTTGACTGGGGGTGAGTATTTGATTTGCTCAAACGCTCCGTCCATCATCCCCTTTGGTATCGCTTTGTTCGCCCTAAGTTGGCAGGGTATGCCCAGACGTGGGTCCCTTGATCACTTTGCACCTCGATTCAAGATATCCTGGCTGATGAGGGATATAAACCCGAAACCGGCCCCAGGATGCTTGTTTCCGGTCCAGGGAAGACATGGCTTGGCAGTTCAGGCTGGACTGTTCCCATGAGGCACAAGGTCAGACTGCTTTGCATATGGCCATGTCTGAACTGGGGTGGTGGAGTGAGCTAAAGAATAATGATGGATTAAACCGGGATCAGTTGACTTGGGGTGAGTGTTTGATTTGCTCAAACGCTCCGTCCATCATCCCCTTTGGTATCGCTTTGTTCGCCCTAAGTTGGCAGGGTATGCCCAGACGCGAGTCCCTTGCTCACTTTGCCACTGGATTCAAGATAGCCTGGCTGATGAGGGTTATGAATCTGAAACTGGTCCCAGGATGCTTGTTTCCTGTCCAGGGAAGACATGGCTTGGCAGTTCGGGCTGGACTGTTCCCATGAGGCACA
The DNA here is from genome assembly GCF_964204655.1 of Triturus cristatus. Lineage (NCBI taxonomy): Eukaryota > Metazoa > Chordata > Amphibia > Caudata > Salamandridae > Triturus > Triturus cristatus. The sequence continues at coordinate 536,320,429 of NC_140579.1, forward strand.
GGGTCAGACTGATTTGCATACGGCCATGTCTGAACTGGGGTGGTGGAGTGAGCTAAAGAATGATGATGGATTAAACCCAGATCAGTTGACTTGGGGTGAGTGTTTGATTTGCTCAAACGCTCCGTCCATCATCCCCTTTGGTATCGCTTTGTTCGCCCTAAGTTGGCAGGGTATGCCGAGATGTGGGTCCCTTGCTCACTTTGCCACTGGATTCAAGATAGCATGGCTGATGAGGGTTATGAACCCGAAACCGGTCCCAGAATGCTTGTTTCCGGTCCAGGGAAGACAAGGATTGGCAGTTCGGACTGGACTGTGCCCATGAGGCACAGGGTCAGAGTGATTTGCAATTGTCCATGTCTGAACTGGGCTGGTGGAATGAGCAAAAGAATGATGATGGATTAAATCCAGATCAGTTGACTGGGGTGAGTGTTTGATTTGCTCAAACGCTCCGTCCATCATCCCCTTTGATATCACTTTGTTCGCCCTAAGTTGGCAGGGTATGCCCAGACGTGGGTCCCTTGCTCACTTTGCCACTGGATTCAAGATAGCCTGGCTGATGTGGGTTTTGAACCCGAAACCGGTCCCAGGATGCTTGTTTCCGGTCCAGGAAAGACATGGCTTGGCAGTTCGGGCTGGACTGTTCCCAGGAGGCACAGGGTCAGACTGATTTGCATATGGCCATGTCTGAACTGGGGTGGTGGAGTGAGCTAAAGAATGATGATGGATTAAACCCAGATCAGTTGACTGGGGGTGAGTGTTTGATTTGCTCAAACGCTCCGTCCATCATCCCCTTTGGTATCGCTTTGTTTGCCCTAAGTTGGCAGGGTATGCCCAGACGCGAGTCCCTTGCTCACTTTGCCACTGGATTCAAGATAGCCTGGCTGATGAGGGTTATGAACCCGAAACTGGTTCCAGGATGCTTGTTTCTGGTCCAGGGAAGAAATGGATTGGCAGTTCGGGCTGGACTGTTCCCATAAGGCACAGGGTCAGACTGATTTGCATACGGCCATGTCTGAACTGGGGTGGTGGAGTGAGCTAAAGAATGATGATGGATTAAACCCAGATCAGTTGACTGGGGGTGAGTGTTTGATTTGCTCAAACGCTCCGTCCATCATCACCTTTGGTATCGCTTTGTTCGCCCAAAGTTGGCAGGGTATGCCCAGACGTGGTCCCTTGCTCACTTTGCCACTGGATTCAAGATAGCCTGGCTGATGAGGGTTATGAAACCGAAACTGGTCCCAGGATGCTTGATTCCGGTCCAGGGAAGACATGGCTTGGCAGTTCGGGCTGGACTGTTCCCATGAGGCACAGGGTCAGACTGATTTGCATACGGCCATGTCTGAACTGGGGTGGTGGAGTGAGCTAAAGAATGATGATGGATTAAACCCAGATCAGTTGACTGGGGGTGAGTGTTTGATTTGCTCAAACGCTCCGTCCATCATCACCTTTGGTATCGCTTTGTTCGCCCTAAGTTGGCAGGGTATGCCCAGACGTGGTCCCTTGCTCACTTTGCCACTGGATTCAAGATAGCATGGCTGATGAGGGTTATGAACCCGAAACCGGTCCCAGGTTGCTTGTTTCCGGTCCTGGGAAGACATGGATTGGCAGTTTGGGGCTGGACTGTTCCCATGAGGAACAGGGTCAGACTGATGTGCATATGGCCATGTCTGAACTGGGGTGGTGGAGTGAGCTAAAGAATGATGATGGATTAAACCCAGATCAGTTGACTGGGGGTGAGTGTTTGATTTGCTCAAACGCTCCGTACATCATCCCCTTTGGTATCGCTTTGTTCGCCCTAAGTTGGCAGGGTATGCCCAGATGTGGGTCCCTTGCTCGCTTTGCCACTGGATTCAAGATAGCCTGGCTGATGAGGGTTATGAACCCGAAACCGGTTCCAGGATGCTTGTTTCCGGTCCAGGGAAGACATGGATTGGCAGTTCGGGCTGGACTGTGCCCATGAGGCACAAGGTGAGACTGATTTGCATATGGCCATGTCTGAACTGGGGTGGTGGAGTGAGCTAAACAATGATGATGGATTAAACCCAGATCAGTTGACTGGGGGTGAGTGTTTGATTTGCTCAAACGCTCCGTCCATCATCCCCTTTGGTATCACTTTGTTCGCCCTAAGTTGGCAGGGTATGCCCAGATGTGGGTCCCTTGCTCACTTTGCCACTGGATTCAAGATAGCCTGGCTGATGAGGGTTATGAATCTGAAACCGGCCCCAGGATGCTTGTTTCCGGTCCAGGGAAGACATGGCTTGGCAGTTCAGGCTGGACTGTTCCCATGAGGCACAAGGTCAGACTGCTTTGCATATGGCCATGTCTGAACTGGGGTGGTGGAGTGAGCTAAAGAATGATGATGGATTAAACCCAGATCAGTTGACTTGGGGTGAGTGTTTGATTTGCTCAAACGCTCCGTCCATCATCCCCTTTGGTATCGCTTTGTTCGCCCTAAGTTGGCAGGGTATGCCCAGACGCGAGTCCCTTGCTCACTTTGCCACTGGATTCAAGATAGCCTGGCTGATGAGGGTTATGAATCTGAAACTGGTCCCAGGATGCTTGTTTCCGGTCCAGGGAAGACATGGCTTGGCAGTTCGGGCTGGACTGTTCCCATGAGGCACAGGGTCAGACTGATTTGCATACGGCCATGTCTGAACTGGGGTGGTGGAGTGAGCTAAAGAATGATGATGGATTAAACCCAGATAAGTTGACTGGGGGTGAGTGTTTGATTTGCTCAAACGCTCCGTCCATCATCCCCTTTGGTATCGCTTTGTTCGCCCTAAGTTGGCAGGGTATGCCGAGATGTGGGTCCCTTGCTCACTTTGCCACTGGATTCAAGATAGCATGGCTGATGAGGGTTATGAACCCGAAACCGGTCCCAGGATGCTTGTTTCCGGTCCAGGGAAGACATGGATTGGCAGTTTTGACTGGACTGTGCCCATGAGGCACAGGGTCAGAGTGATTTGCATATGTCCATGTCTGAACTGGGCTGGTGGAGTGAGCAAAAGAATGATGATGGATTAAATCCAGATCAGTTGACTGGGGTGAGTGTTTGATTTGCTCAAACGCTCCGTCCATCATCCCCTTTGATATCACTTTGTTCGCCCTAAGTTGGCAGTGTATGCCCAGACGTGGGTCCCTTGCTCACTTTGCCACTGGATTCAAGATAGCCTGGCTGATGTGGGTTTTGAACCCGAAACCGGTCCCAGGATGCTTGTTTCTGGTCCAGGAAAGACATGGCTTGGCAGTTCGGGCTGGACTGTTCCCAGGAGGCACAGGGTCAGACTGATTTGCATATGGCCATGTCTGAACTGGGGTGGTGGAGTGAGCTAAAGAATGATGATGGATTAAACCCAGATCAGTTGACTGGGGGTGAGTGTTTGATTTGCTCAAACGCTCCGTCCATCATCCCCTTTGGTATCGCTTTGTTCGCCCTAAGTTGGCAGGGTATTCCCAGACGCGAGTCCCTTGCTCACTTTGCCACTGGATTCAAGATAGCCTGGCTGATGAGGGTTATGAACCTGAAACTGGTTCCAGGATGCTTGTTTCTGGTCCAGGGAAGAAATGGATTGGCAGTTCGGGCTGGACTGTTCCCATAAGGCACAGGGTCAGACTGATTTGCATACGGCCATGTCTGAACTGGGGTGGTGGAGTGAGCTAAAGAATGATGATGGATTAAACCAAGATCAGTTGACTGGGGGTGAGTGTTTGATTTGCTCAAACGCTCCGTCCATCATCACCTTTGGTATCGCTTTGTTCGCCCACAGTTGGCAGGGTATGCCCAGACGTGGTCCCTTGCTCACTTTGCCACTGGATTCAAGATAGCCTGGCTGATGAGGGTTATGAAACCGAAACTGGTCCCAGGATGCTTGATTCCGGTCCAGGGAAGACATGGCTTGGCAGTTCGGGCTGGACTGTTCCCATGAGGCACAGGGTCAGACTGATTTGCATACGGCCATGTCTGAACTGGGATGGTGGAGTGAGCTAAAGAATGATGATGGATTAAACCCAGATCAGTTGACTGGGGGTGAGTGTTTGATTTGCTCAAACGCTCCGTCCATCATCACCTTTGGTATCGCTTTGTTCGCCCTAAGTTGGTAGGGTATGCCCAGACGTGGTCCCTTGCTCACTTTGCCACTGGATTCAAGATAGCATGGCTGATGAGGGTTATGAACCCGAAACCGGTCCCAGGTTGCTTGTTTCCGGTCCTGGGAAGACATGGATTGGCAGTTTGGGGCTGGACTGTTCCCATGAGGAACAGGGTCAGACTGATGTGCATATGGCCATGTCTGAACTGCGGTGGTGGAGTGAGCTAAAGAATGATGATGGATTAAACCCAGATCAGTTGACTGGGGGTGAGTGTTTGATTTGCTCAAACGCTCCGTACATCATCCCCTTTGGTATCGCTTTGTTCGCCCTAAGTTGGCAGGGTATGACCAGATGTGGGTCCCTTGCTCGCTTTGCCACTGGATTCAAGATAGCCTGGCTGATGAGGGTTATGAACCCGAAACCGGTTCCAGGATGCTTGTTTCCGGTCCAGGGAAGACATGGATTGGCAGTTCGGGCTGGACTGTGCCCATGAGGCACAAGGTGAGACTGATTTGCATATGGCCATGTCTGAACTGGGGTGGTGGAGTGAGCTAAACAATGATGATGGATTAAACCCAGATCAGTTGACTGGGGGTGAGTGTTTGATTTGCTCAAACGCTCCGTCCATCATCCCCTTTGGTATCACTTTGTTCGCCCTAAGTTGGCAGGGTATGCCCAGATGTGGGTCCCTTGCTCACTTTGCCACTGGATTCAAGATAGCCTGGCTGATGAGGGTTATGAATCTGAAACTGGTCCCAGGATGCTTGTTTCCGGTCCAGGGAAGACATGGCTTGGCAGTTCGGGCTGGACTGTTCCCATGAGGCACAGGGTCAGACTGATTTGCATACGGCCATGTCTGAACTGGGGTGGTGGAGTGAGCTAAAGAATGATGATGGATTAAACCCAGATCAGTTGACTGGGGGTGAGTGTTTGATTTGCTCAAACGCTCCGTCCATCATCCCCTTTGGTATCGCTTTGTTCGCCCTAAGTTGGCAGGGTATGCCGAGATGTGGGTCCCTTGCTCACTTTGCCACTGGATTCAAGATAGCCTGGCTGATGAGGGTTATGAACCCGAAACCGGTCCCAGGATGCTTGTTTCCGGTCCAGGGAAGACATGGATTGGCAGTTCGGACTGGACTGTGCCCATGAGGCACAGGGTCAGAGTGATTTGCATATGTCCATGTCTGAACTGGGCTGGTGGAGTGAGCAAAAGAATGATGATGGATTAAATCCAGATCAGTTGACTGGGGTGAGTGTTTGATTTGCTCAAACGCTCCGTCCATCATCCCCTTTGATATCACTTTGTTCGCCCTAAGTTGGCAGGGTATGCCCAGACGTGGGTCCCTTGCTCACTTTGCCACTGGATTCAAGATAGCCTGGCTGATGTGGGTTTTGAACCCGAAACCGGTCCCAGGATGCTTGTTTCCGGTCCAGGAAAGACATGGCTTGGCAGTTCGGGCTGGACTGTTCCCATAAGGCAGAGGGTCAGACTGATTTGCATACGGCCATGTCTGAACTGGGGTGGTGGAGTGAGCTAAAGAATGATGATGGATTAAACCCAGATCAGTTGACTGGGGGTGAGTGTTTGATTTGCTCAAACGCTCCGTCCATCATCAGCTTTGGTATCGCTTTGTTCGCCCTAAGTTGGCAGGGTATGCCCAGACGTGGTCCCTTGCTCACTTTGCCACTGGATTCAAGATAGCCTGGCTGATGAGGGTTATGAACCCGAAACCGGTCCCAGGATGCTTGTTTCCGGTCCAGGGAAGACATGGATTGGCAGTTCGGGCTGGACTGTTCCCAGGAGGCACAGGGTCAGACTGATTTGCATATGGCCATGTCTGAACTGGGGTGGTGGAGTGAGCTAAAGAATGATGATGGATTAAACCCAGATCAGTTGACTGGGGGTGAGTGTTTGATTTGCTCAAACGCTCCGTCCATCATCCCCTTTGGTATCGCTTTGTTCGCCCTAAGTTTGCAGGGTATGCCCAGACGCGAGTCCCTTGCTCACTTTGCCACTGGATTCAAGATAGCCTGGCTGATGAGGGTTATGAACCCGAAACTGGTTCCAGGATGCTTGTTTCCGGTCCAGGGAAGAAATGGATTGGCAGTTCGGGCTGGACTGTTCCCATGAGGCACAGGGTCAGACTGATTTGCATACGGCCTTGTCTGAACTGGGGTGGTGGAGTGAGCTAAAGAATGATGATGGATTAAACCCAGATCAGTTGACTGGGGGTGAGTGTTTGATTTGCTCAAACGCTCCGTCCATCATCACCTTTGGTATCGCTTTGTTCGCCCAAAGTTGGCAGGGTATGCCCAGACGTGGTCCCTTGCTCACTTTGCCACTGGATTCAAGATAGCCTGGCTGATGAGGGTTATGAACCCGAAACCGGTCCCAGGTTGCTTGTTTCCGGTCCTGGGAAGACATGGATTGGCAGTTTGGGGCTGGACTGTTCCCATGAGGAACAGGGTCAGACTGATGTGCATATGGCCATGTCTGAACTGGGGTGGTGGAGTGAGCTAAAGAATGATGATGGATTAAACCCAGATCAGTTGACTGGGGTGAGTGTTTGATTTGCTCAAACGCTCCATACATCATCCCCTTTGGTATCGCTTTGTTTGCCCTAAGTTGGCAGGGTATGCCCAGATGTGGGTCCCTTGCTCGCTTTGCCACTGGATTCAAGATAGCCTGGCTGATGAGGGTTATGAACCCGAAACCGGTTCCAGGATGCTTGTTTCCGGTCCAGGGAAGACATGGATTGGCAGTTCGGGCTGGACTGTGCCCATGAGGCACAAGGTGAGACTGATTTGCATATGGCCATGTCTGAACTGGGGTGGTGGAGTGAGCTAAACAATGATGATGGATTAAACCCAGATCAGTTGACTGGGGGTGAGTGTTTGATTTGCTCAAACGCTCCGTCCATCATCCCCTTTGGTATCACTTTGTTCGCCCTAAGTTGGCAGGGTATGCCCAGATGTGGGTCCCTTGCTCACTTTGCCACTGGATTCAAGATAGCCTGGCTGATGAGGGTTATGAACCCGAAACCGGTCCCAGGATGCTTGTTTCCAGTCCAGGGAAGACATGGATTGTCAGTTCGGACTGGACTGTGCCCATGAGGCACAGGGTCAGAGTGATTTGCATATGTCCATGTCTGAACTGGGCTGGTGGAGTCAGCAAAAGAATGATGATGGATTAAATCCAGATCAGTTGACTGGGGTGAGTGTTTGATTTGCTCAAACGCTCCGTCCATCATCCCCTTTGATATCACTTTGTTCGCCCTAAGTTGGCAGGGTATGCCCAGACGTGGTCCCTTGCTCACTTTGCCACTGGATTCAAGATAGCCTGGCTGATGAGGGTTATGAACCCGAAACCGGTCCCAGGATGTTTGTTTCCGGTCCAGAGAAGACGTGGATTGGCAGTTCGGGCTGGAGTGTTCCCATGAGGCACAGGGTCAGACTGATTTGCATACGGCCATGTCTGAACTGGGGTGGTGGAGTAAGCTAAAGAATGATGATGGATTAAACTCAGATCAGTTGACTGGGGGTGAGTGTTTGATTTGCTCAAACGCTCCGTCCATCATCACCTTTGGTATCGCTTTGTTCGCCCTAAGTTGGCAGGGTATGCCCAGACGTTGTCCCTTGCTCACTTTGCCACTGGATTCAAGATAGCCTGGCTGATGAGGGTTATGAACCCGAAAACCGGTCCCAGGATGCTTGTTTCCGGTCCAGGGAAGACATGGATTGGCAGTTCGGGCTGGACTGTTCCCATGAGGCACAGGGTCAGACTGATTTGCATACGGCCATGTCTGAACTGGGGTGGTGGAGTGAGCTAAAGAATGATGATGGATTAAACCCAGATAAGTTGACTGGGGGTGAGTGTTTTGTTTGCTCAAACGCTCCGTCCATCATCACCTTTGGTATCGCTTTGTTCGCCCAAAGTTGGCAGGGTATGCCCAGACGTGGTCCCTTGCTCACTTTGCCACTGGATTCAAGATAGCCTGGCTGATGAGGGTTATGAAGCCGAAACCGGTCCCAGGATGCTTGTGTCCGGTCCAGGGAAGACATGGATTGGCAGTTCGGGCTGGACTGTTCCCATGAGGCACAGGGTCAGACTGATTTGCATATGGCCATGTCTGAACTGGGGTGGTGGAGTGAGCTAAAGAATGATGATGGATTTAACCCAGATCAGTTGACTGGGGGTGAGTGTTTGATGTGCTCAAATGCTCCGTCCATCAGCCCCTTTGGTATCGCTTTGTTCGCCCTAAGTTGGCAGGGTATGCCTAGACGTGGATCCCTTGCTCACTTTGCCACTGGATTCAAGATAGCCTGGCTGATGAGGGTTATGAACCCAAAACCGGTCCCAGGATGCTTGTTTTTGGTCCAGGGAAGACATGGCTTGGCAGTTCGGGCTGGACTGTTCCCATGAGGCACAGGGTCAGACTGATTTGCATTTGGCCATGTCTGAACTGGGGAGGTGGAGTGAGATAAAGAATGATGATGGATTAAACCAAGATCAGTTGACTGGGTGTGAGTATTTGATTTGCTCAAACGCTCCGTCCATCATCCCCTTTGGTATCGCTTTGTTCGCCCTAAGTTGGCAGGGTATGCCCAGATGTGGGTCCCTTGCTCACTTTGCCACTGGATTCAAGATAGCCAGGCTTATGAGGGTTATGAACACGATACTGGTCCCAGGATGCTTGTTTCCGGTCCAGGGAAGACATGGCTTGGCAGTTCGGGCTGGACTGTTCCCATGAGGCACAGGGTCAGACTGATTTGCATTTGTCCATATCTGAACTGGGGAGGCGGAGTGAGCTAAAGAATGATGATGGATTAAACCCAGATCAGTTGACTGGGGGTGAGTGTTTGATGTGCTCAAACGCTCCGTCCATCAGCCCCTTTCGTATTGCTTTGTTCGCTCTAAGTTGGCAGGGTATGCCTAGACGTGGGTCCCTTGCTCACTTTGCCACTGGATTCAAGATAGCCTGGCTGATGAGGGTTATGAACTCAAAACCGGTCCCAGGATGCTTGTTTTCGGTCCACGGAAAACATGGCTTGGCAGTTCGGGCTGGACTGTTCCCATGAGGCACAGGGTCAGACTGATTTGCATATGGCCATGTCTGAACTGGGGTGGTGGAGTGAGCTAAAGAATGATGATGGATTAAACCCAGATCAGTTGACTGGGGTGAGGGTTTGATTTGCTCAAACGCTCCGTCCATCATCCCCTTTGGTATCACTTTGTTCGCCCTAAGTTGGCAGGGTATGCCCAGACGTGGGTCCCTTGCTCACTTTGCCACTGGATTCAATATAGCCTGGCTGATGAGGGTTATGAACCCGAAACCGGTCCCAGGATGCTTGTTTCCGGTCCAGGGAAGACATGGCTTGGCAGTTCGGGCTTGACTGTTCCCATGAGGCACAGGGTCAGACTGATTTGCATTTGGCCATGTCTGAACTGGGGAGGTGGAGTGAGATAAAGAATGATGATGGATTAAACCCAGATCAGTTGACTGGGTGTGAGTATTTGATTTGCTCAAATGCTCCATCCATCATCCCCTTTGGTATCGCTTTGTTCGCCCTAAGTTGGCAGGGTATGCCCAGATGTGGGTCCCTTGCTCACTTTGCCACTGGATTCAAGATAGCCAGGCTGATGAGGGTTATGAACACGATACTGGTCTCAGGATGCTTGTTTCCGGTCCAGGGAAGACATGGCTTGGCAGATCGGGCTGGACTGTTCCCATGAGGCACAAGGTCAGACTGATTTGCATTTGGCCATGTCTGAACTGGGGAGGCGGAGTGAGCTAAAGAATGATGAAGGATTAAACCCAGATCAGTTGACTGGGGGTGAGTATTTGATTTGCTCAAATGCTCCGTCCATCATCCCCTTTGGTATCACTTTGTTTACCCTAAGTTGGCAGGGTATGCCCAGACGTGGGTCCCTTGCTCAGTTTGCCACTGGATTCAAGATAGCCTGGCTGATGAGGGATATAAACCCGAAACCGGTCCCAGGATGCTTGTTTCCAGTCCAGGGAAGACATGGCTTGGCAGTTCGGGCTGGACTGTTCCCATGAGGCACAAGGTCAGACTGATTTGCATATGGCCATGTCTGAACTGGGGTGGTGGAGTGAGCTAAATAATGATGATGGATTAAACCAGATCAGTTGACTGGGGGTGATTGATTTATTTGCTCAAACGCTCCGTCCATCATCCCCTTTGGTATCGCTTTGTTCGCCCTAAGTTGGCAGGGTATGCCCAGATGTGGGTCCCTTGCTCACTTTGCCACTGGATTCAAGATAGCCAGGCTGATGAGAGTTATGAACACGATACTGGTCTCAGGATGCTTGTTTCCGGTCCAGGGAAGACATGGCTTGGCAGTTCGGGCTGGACTGTTCCCATGAGGCACAGGGTCAGACTGATCTGCATATGGCCATATCTGAACTGGGCTGGTGGAGTGAGCTAAAGAATGATGATGGATTAAATCCAGATCAGTTGACTGGGGGTGAGTGTTTGATTTGCTCAAACGCTCCGTCCATCATCCCCTTTGATATCGCTTTTTTCGCCCTAAATTGGCAGGGTGTGCCCAGACGTGTGTCCCTTGCTTACTTTGCCACTGGATTCAAGATAGCCTGGCTGATGTGGGTTATGAACCCGAAACCGGTCCCAGGATGCTTGTTTCCGGTCAAGGGAAGACATGGCTTGGCAGTTCGGGCTGGGCTGTTCCCATAAGGCACAGGGTCAGACTGATTTGCATATGGCCATGTCTGAACTGGGGTGGTGGAGTGAGATAAAGAATGATGATGGATTTAACCCAGATCAGTTGACTGGGGGTGAGTGTTTGATTTGCTCAAACGCTCCGTCCATCATCCCCTTTGGTATCGCTTTGTTCGCCCTAAGTTGGCAGGGTATGCCCAGACGTGGGTCCCTTGCTCACTTTGCCACTGGATTCAAGATATCCTGGCTGATGAGGGTTATGAACCCGAAACCGGTCCCAGGATGCTTGTTTCCGGTCCAGGGAAGACATGGCTTGGCAGTTCGGGCTGGACTGTTCCCATGAGACACAGGGTCAGACTGATTTGCATATGGCCATGTCTGAACTGGGGTGGTGGAGTGAGCTAAAGAATGATGATGGATTAAACCCAGATCACTTGACTGGCTGTGAGTGTTTGATTTGCTCAAACGCTCCGTCCATCATCCCCTTTGGTATCGCTTTGTTCGCTCTAAGTTGGCAGGGTATGCCTAGACGTGGGTCCCTTGCTCACTTTGCCACTGGATTCAAGATAGCCTGGCTAATGAGGGTTATGAACACGATACTGGTCTCAGGATGCTTGTTTCCGGTCCAGGGAAGACATGGCTTGGCAGTTCGGGCTGGACTGTTCCCATGAGGCACAGGGTCAGACTGATTTGCATTTGTCCATGTCTGAACTGGGGAGGCGGAGTGAGCTAAAGAATGATGATGGATTAAACCCAGATCAGTTGACTGGGGGTTAGTATTTGATTTGCTCAAATACTCCGTCCATCATCCCCTTTGGTATCACTTTGTTCGCCCTAAGTTGGCAGGGTATGCCCAGACGTGGGTCCCTTGCTCAATTTGCCACTGGATTCAAGATAGCCTGGCTGATGAGGGATATAAACCCGAAACCGGTCCCAGGATGCTTGTTTCCGGTCCAGGGAAGACATGGCTTGGCAGTTCGGGCAGGACTGTTCCCATGAGGCACAAGGTCAGACTGATTTGTATATGGCCATGTCTGAACTGGGGTGGTGGAGTGAGCTAAAGAATGATGATGGATTAAACCCAGATCAGTTGACTGGGGGTGAGTGATTTATTTGCTCAAACACTCCGTCCATCATCCCCTTTGGTATCGCTTTGTTCGCCCTAAGTTGGCAGGGTATGCCCAGATGTGGGTCCCTTGCTCACTTTGCCACTGGATTCAAGATAGCCAGGCTGATGAGAGTTATGAACACGATACTGGTCTCAGGATGCTTGTTTCCGGTCCAGGGAAGACATGGCTTGGCAGTTCGGGCTGGACTGTTCCCATGAGGCACAGGGTCAGACTGATTTGCATTTGGCCATGTCTGAACTGGGGAGGCGGAGTGAGCTAAAGAATGATGATGGATTAAACCCAGATCAGTTGACTGGGGGTGAGTATTTGATTTGCTCAAATGCTCCGTCCATCATCCCCTTTGGTATCGCTTTGTTCGCCCTAAGTTGGCAGGGTATGCCCAGACGTGGGTCCCTTGCTCACTTTGCCACTGGATTCAAGATAGCCTGGCTGATGAGGGATATAAACCCGAAACAGGTCCCAGGATGCTTGTTTCCGGTCCAGGGAAGACATGGCTTGGCAGTTCGGGCTGGACTGTTCCCATGAGGCACAAGTTCAGACTGATTTGCATATGGCCATGTCTGAACTAGGGTGGTGGAGTGAGCTAAAGAATGATGATGGATTTAACCCAGATCAGTTGACTGGGGGTGAGTGTTTGATGTGCTCAAACGCTCCGTCCATCAGCCCCTTTGGTATTGCTTTGTTCGCTCTAAGTTGGCAGGCTATGCCTAGACGTGGGTCCCTTGCTCACTTTGCCAATGGATTCAAGATAGCCTGGCTGATGAGGGTTATGAACTCGAAACCAGTCCCAGGATGCTTGTTTTCGGTCCACGGAAAACATGGCTTGGCAGTTCGGGCTGGACTGTTCCCATGAGGCACAGGGTCAGACTGATTTGCATATGGCCATGTCTGAACTGGGGTGGTGGAGTGAGCTAAAGAATGATGATGGATTTAACCCAGATCAGTTGACTGGGGGTGAGTGTTTGATTTGCTCAAACGCTCCATCCATCATCGCCTTTGGTATCGCTTTGTTCGCCCTAAGTTGGCAGGGTATGCCTAGACGTGGGTCCCTTGCTCACTTTGCCACTGGATTCAAGATAGCCTGGCTGATGAGGGTTATAAACTCGAAACCGGTCCCAGGATGCTTGTTTTCGGTCCACGGAAAACATGGCTTGGCAGTTCGGGCTGGACTGTTCCCATGAGGCACAGGGTCAGACTGATTTGCATATGGCCATGTCTGAACTGGGGTGGTGGAGTGAGCTAAAGAATGATGATGGATTAAACCCAGATCAGTTGACTGGGGTGAGGGTTTGATTTGCTCAAACGCTCTGTCCATCATCCCCTTTGGTATCACTTTGTTCGCCCTAAGTTGGCAGGGTATGCCCAGACGTGGGTCCATTGCTCACTTTGCCACTGGATTCAATATAGCCTGGCTGATGAGGGTTATGAACCCGAAACCGGTCCCAGGATGCTTGTTTCCGGTCCAGGGAAGACATGGCTTGGCAGTTCGGGCTTGACTGTTCCCATGAGGCACAGGGTCAGACTGATTTGCATTTGGCCATGTCTGAACTGGGGAGGTGGAGTGAGATAAAGAATGATGATGGATTAAACCCAGATCAGTTGACTGGGTGTGAGTATTTGATTTGCTCAAACGCTCCGTCCATCATCCCCTTTGGTATCGCTTTGTTCGCCCTAAGTTGGCAGGGTATGCCCAGACGTGGTCCCTTGCTCACTTTGCCACTGGATTCAAGATAGCCTGGCTGATGAGGGTTATGAAGCCGAAACCGGTCCCAGGATGCTTGTGTCCGGTCCAGGGAAGACATGGATTGGCAGTTCGGGCTGGACTGTTCCCATGAGGCACAGGGTCAGACTGATTTGCATATGGCCATGTCTGAACTGGGGTGGTGGAGTGAGCTAAAGAATGATGATGGATTTAACCCAGATCAGTTGACTGGGGGTGAGTGTTTGATGTGCTCAAATGCTCCGTCCATCAGCCCCTTTGGTATCGCTTTGTTCGTCCTAAGTTGGCAGGGTATGCCTAGACGTGGGTCCCTTGCTCACTTTGCCACTGGATTCAAGATAGCCTGGCTGATGAGGGTTATGAACCCGAAACCGGTCCCAGGATGCTTGTTTCTGGTCCAGGGAAGACATGGCTTGGCAGTTCGGGCTGGACTGTTCCCATGAGGCACAGGGTCAGACTGATTTGCATTTGGCCATGTCTGAACTGGGGAGGTGGAGTGAGATAAAGAATGATGATGGATTAAACCAAGATCAGTTGACTGGGTGTGAGTATTTGATTTGCTCAAACGCTCCGTCCATCATCCCCTTTGGTATCGCTTTGTTCGCCCTAAGTTGGCAGGGTATGCCCAGATGTGGGTCCCTTGCTCACTTTGCCACTGGATTCAAGATAGCCAGGCTTATGAGGATTATGAACACGATACTGGTCTCAGGATGCTTGTTTCCGGTCCAGGGAAGACATGGCTTGGCAGTTCGGGCTGGACTGTTCCCATGAGGCACAGGGTCAGACTGATTTGCATTTGTCCATGTCTGAACTGGGGAGGCGGAGTGAGCTAAAGAATGATGATGGATTAAACCCAGATCAGTAGACTGGGGGTGAGTGTTTGATGTGCTCAAACGCTCCGTCCATCAGCCCCTTTGGTATTGCTTTGTTCGCTCTAAGTTGGCAGGCTATGCCTAGACGTGGGTCCCTTGCTCACTTTGCCACTGGATTCAAGATAGCCTGGCTGATGAGGGTTATGAACTCAAAACCAGTCCCAGGATGCTTGTTTTCGGTCCACGGAAAACATGGCTTGGCAGTTCGGGCTGGACTGTTCCCATGAGGCACAGGGTCAGTCTGATTTGCATATGGCCATGTCTGAACTGGGGTGGTGGAGTGAGCTAAAGAATGATGATGGATTAAACCCAGATCAGTTGACTGGGGTGAGGGTTTGATTTGCTCAAACGCTCCGTCCATCATCCCCTTTGGTATCACTTTGTTCGCCCTAAGTTGGCAGGGTATGCCCAGACGTGGGTCCCTTGCTCACTTTGCCACTGGATTCAATATAGCCTGGCTGATGAGGGTTATGAACCCGAAACCGGTCCCAGGATGCTTGTTTCCGGTCCAGGGAAGACATGGCTTGGCAGTTCGGGCTTGACTGTTCCCATGAGGCACAGGGTCAGACTGATTTGCATTTGGCCATGTCTGAACTGGGGAGGTGGAGTGAGATAAAGAATGATGATGGATTAAACCCAGATCAGTTGACTGGGTGTGAGTATTTGATTTGCTCAAACGCTCCGTCCATCATCCCCTTTGGTATCGCTTTGTTCGCCCTAAGTTGGCAGGGTATGCCCAGATGTGGGTCCCTTGCTCACTTTGCCACTGGATTCAAGATAGCCAGGCTGATGAGGGTTATGAACACGATACTGGTCTCAGGATGCTTGTTTCCGGTCCAGGGAAGACATGGCTTGGCAGATCGGGCTGGACTGTCCCCATGAGGCACAAGGTCAGACTGATTTGCATTTGGCCATGTCTGAACTGGGGAGGCAGAGTGAGCTAAAGAATGATGATGGATTAAACCCAGATCAGTTGACTGGGGGTGAGTATTTGATTTGCTCAAATGCTCCGTCCATCATCCCCTTTGGTATCACTTTGTTCACCCTAAGTTGGCAGGGTATGCCCAGACGTGGGTCCCTTGCTCAGTTTGCCACTGGATTCAAGATAGCCTGGCTGATGAGGGATATAAACCCGAAACCGGTCCCAGGATGCTTGTTTCCGGTCCAGGGAAGACATGGCTTGGCAGTTCGGGCTGGACTGTTCCCATGAGGCACAAGGTCAGACTGATTTGCATATGGCCATGTCTGAACTGGGGTGGTGGAGTGAGCTAAATAATGATGATGGATTAAACCAGATCAGTTGACTGGGGGTGATTGATTTATCTGCTCAAACGCTCCGTCCATCATCCCCTTTGGTATCGCTTTGTTCGCCCTAAGTTGGCAGGGTATGCCCAGATGTGGGTCCCTTGCTCACTTTGCCACTGGATTCAAGATAGCCAGGCTGATGAGAGTTATGAACACGATACTGGTCTCAGGATGCTTGTTTCCGGTCCAGGGAAGACATGGCTTGGCAGTTCGGGCTGGACTGTTCCCATGAGGCACAGGGTCAGACTGATCTGCATATGGCCATGTCTGAACTGGGCTGGTGGAGTGAGCTAAAGAATGATGATGGATTAAATCCAGATCAGTTGACTGGGGGTGAGTGTTTGATTTGCTCAAACGCTCCATCCATCATCCCCTTTGATATCGCTTTTTTCGCCCTAAATTGGCAGGGTGTGCCCAGACGTGGGTCCCTTGCTTACTTTGCCACTGGATTCAAGATAGCCTGGCTGATGTGGGTTATGAACCCGAAACCGGTCCCAGGATGCTTGTTTCCGGTCAAGGGAAGACATGGCTTGGCAGTTCGGGCTGGGCTGTTCCCATAAGGCACAGGGTCAGACTGATTTGCATATGGCCATGTCTGAACTGGGGTGGTGGAGTGAGATAAAGAATGATGATGGATTTAACCCAGATCAGTTGACTGGCTGTGAGTGTTTGATTTGCTCAAACGCTCCGTCCATCATCCCCTTTGGTATCGCTTTGTTCGCTCTAAGTTGGCAGGGTATGCCTAGACATGGGTCCCTTGCTCACTTTGCCACTGGATTCAAGATAGCCTGGCTAATGAGGGTTATGAACACGATACTGGTCTCAGGATGCTTGTTTCTGGTCCAGGGAAGACATGGCTTGGCAGTTCGGGCTGGACTGTTCCCATGAGGCACAGGGTCAGACTGATTTGCATTTGTCCATGTCTGAACTGGGGAGGCAGTGTGAGCTAAAGAATGATGATGGATTAAACCCAGATCAGTTGACTGGGGGTTAGTATTTGATTTGCTCAAATACTCCGTCCATCATACCCTTTGGTATCACTTTGTTCGCCCTAAGTTGGCAGGGTATGCCCAGACGTGGGTCCCTTGCTCAATTTGCCACTGGATTCAAGATAGCCTGGCTGATGAGGGATATAAACCCGAAACCGGTCCCAGGATGCTTGTTTCCGGTCCAGGGAAGACATGGCTTGGCTGTTCGGGCAGGACTTTTCCCATGAGGCACAAGGTCAGACTGATTTGTATATGGCCATGTCTGAACTGGGGTGGTGGAGTGAGCTAAAGAATGATGATGGATTAAACCCAGATCAGTTGACTGGGGGTGAGTGATTTATTTGCTCAAACACTCCGTCCATCATCCCCTTTGGTATCGCTTTGTTCGCCCTAAGTTGGCAGGGTATGCCCAGATGTGGGTCCCTTGCTCACTTTGCCACTGGATTCAAGATAGCCAGGCTGATGAGAGTTATGAACACGATACTGGTCTCAGGATGCTTGTTTCCGGTCCAGGGAAGACATGGCTTGGCAGTTCGGGCTGGACTGTTCCCATGAGGCACAGGGTCAGACTGATTTGCATTTGGCCATGTCTGAACTGGGGAGGCGGAGTGAGCTAAAGAATGATGATGGATTAAACCCAGATCAGTTGACTGGGGGTGAGTATTTGATTTGCTCAAATGCTCCGTCCATCATCCCCTTTGGTATCGCTTTGTTCGCCCTAAGTTGGCAGGGTATGCCCAGACGTGGGTCCCTTGCTCACTTTGCCACTGGATTCAAAATAGCCTGGCTGATGAGGGATATAAACCCGAAACAGGTCCCAGGATGCTTGTTTCCGGTCCAGGGAAGACATGGCTTGGCAGTTCGGGCTGGACTGTTCCCATGAGGCACAAGTTCAGACTGATTTGCATATGGCCATGTCTGAACTAGGGTGGTGGAGTGAGCTAAAGAATGATGATGGATTTAACCCAGATCAGTTGACTGGGGGTGAGTGTTTGATGTGCTCAAACGCTCCGTCCATCAGCCCCTTTGGTATTGCTTTGTTCGCTCTAAGTTGGCAGGCTATGCCTAGACGTGGGTCCCTTGCTCACTTTTTCAATGGATTCAAGATAGCCTGGCTGATGAGGGTTATGAACTCAAAACCAGTCCCAGGATGCTTGTTTTCGGTCCACGGAAAACATGGCTTGGCAGTTCGGGCTGGACTGTTCCCATGAGGCACAGGGTCAGACTGATTTGCATATGGCCATGTCTGAACTGGGGTGGTGGAGTGAGCTAAAGAATGATGATGGATTTAACCCAGATCAGTTGACTGGGGGTGAGTGTTTGATTTGTTCAAACGCTCCATCCATCATCGCCTTTGGTATCGCTTTGTTCGCCCTAAGTTGGCAGGGTATGCCTAGACGTGGGTCCCTTGCTCACTTTGCCACTGGATTCAAGATAGCCTGGCTGATGAGGGTTATAAACTCGAAACCGGTCCCAGGATGCTTGTTTTCGGTCCACGGAAAACATGGCTTGGCTGTTCGGGCTGGACTGTTCCCATGAGGCACAGGGTCAGACTGATTTGCATATGGCCATGTCTGAACTGGGGTGGTGGAGTGAGCTAAAGAATGATGATGGATTAAACCCAGATCAGTTGACTGGGGTGAGGGTTTGATTTGCTCAAACGCTCCGTCCATCATCCCCTTTGGTATCACTTTGTTCGCCCTAAGTTGGCAGGGTATGCCCAGATGTGGGTCTCTTGCTCACTTTGCCACTGGATTCAATATAGCCTGGCTGATGAGGGTTATGAACCCGAAACCGGTCCCAGGATGCTTGTTTCCGGTCCAGGGAAGACATGGCTTGGCAGTTCGGGCTTGACTGTTCCCATGAGGCACAGCGTCAGACTGATTTGCATTTGGCCATGTCTGAACTGGGGAGGTGGAGTGAGATAAAGAATGATGATGGATTAAACCCAGATCAGTTGACTGGGTGTGAGTATTTGATTTGCTCAAACGCTCCGTCCATCATCCCCTTTGGTATCGCTTTGTTCGCCCTAAGTTGGCAGGGTATGCCCAGATGTGGGTCCCTTGCTCACTTTGCCACTGGATTCAAGATAGCCAGGCTGATGAGGGTTATGAACACGATACTGGTCTCAGGATGCTTGTTTCCGGTCCAGGGAAGACATGGCTTGGCAGATCGGGCTGGACTGTTCCCATGAGGCACAAGGTCAGACTGATTTGTATTTGGCCATGTCTGAACTGGGGAGGCGGAGTGAGCTAAAGAATGATGATGGATTAAACCCAGATCAGTTGACTGGGGGTGAGTATTTGATTTGCTCAAATGCTCCGTCCATCATCCCCTTTGGTATCACTTTGTTCACCCTAAGTTGGCAGGGTATGCCCAGACGTGGGTCCCTTGCTCAGTTTGCCACTGGATTCAAGATAGCCTGGCTGATGAGGGATATAAACCCGAAACCGGTCCCAGGATGCTTGTTTCCGGTCCAGGGAAGACATGGCTTGGCAGTTCGGGCTGGACTGTTCCCATGTGGCACAAGGTCAGACTGATTTGCATATGGCCATGTCTGAACTGGGGTGGTGGAGTGAGCTAAATAATGATGATGGATTAAACCAGATCAGTTGACTGGGGGTGATTGATTTATTTGCTCAAACGCTCCGTCCATCATCCCCTATGGTATCGCTTTGTTCACCCTAAGTTGGCAGGGTATGCCCAGACGTGGGTCCCTTGCTCAGTTTGCCACTGGATTCAAGATAGCCTGGCTGATGTGGGTTATGAACCCGAAACCGGTCCCAGGATGCTTGTTTCCGGTCAAGGGAAGACATCGCTTGGCAGTTCGGGCTGGGCTGTTCCCATAAGGCACAGGGTCAGACTGATTTGCATATGGCCATGTCTGAACTGGGGTGGTGGAGTGAGATAAAGAATGATGATGGATTTAACCCAGATCAGTTGACTGGGGGTGAGTGTTTGATTTGCTCAAACGCTCCGTCCATCATCCCCTTTGGTATCTCTTTGTTTGCCCTAAGTTGGCAGGGTATGCCTAGACGTGGGTCCCTTGCTCACTTTGCCACTGGATTCAAGATAGCCTGGCTAATGAGGGTTATAAACCCGAAACTGGTCCCAGGATGCTTGTTTTCGGTCCATGGAAAACATGGCTTGGCAGTTCGGGCTGGACTGTTCCCATGAGGCACAGGGTCAGACTGATTTTCATATGGCCATGTCTGAACTGGGGTGGTGGAGTGAGCTAAAGAATGATGATGGATTAAACCCAGATCAGTTGACTGGGAGTGAGTGTTTGATTCGCTCAAACTCTCCGTCCATCATCCCCTTTGGTATCACTTTGTTTGCCCTAAGTTGGCAGGGTATGCCCAGACGTGGGTCCCTTGCTCACTTTGCCACTGGATTCAAGATAACCTGGCTGATGAGGGATATAAACCTGAAACCGGTCCCAGGATGCTTGTTTCCGGTCCAGGGAAGACATGGCTTGGCACTTCGGGCTGGACTGTTCCCATGAGGCACAGGGTCAGACTGATTTGCATTTGGCCATGTGTGAACTGGGGAGGTAGAGTGAGCTAAAGAATGATGATGGATTAAATCCAGATCAGTTGACTGGGGTGAGTGTTTGATTTGCTCAAACGCTCCGTCCATCATCCCCTTTGAGATCGCTTTGTTCGCCCTAAGTTGGCAGGGTATGCCCAGACGTGGGTCCCTTGATCACTTTGCAACTGGATTCAAGATATCCTGGCTGATGAGGGATATAAACCCGAAACCGGCCCCAGGATGCTTGTTTCCGGTCCAGGAAAGACATGGCTTGGCCGTTCGGGCTGGACTGTTTCCATGAGGCACAAGGTCAGACTGATTTGCATATGGCCATGTCTGAACTGGGGTGGTGGAGTGAGCTAAAGAATGATGATGTTTTAAACCCAGATCAGATGACTGGGGGTGAGTGTTTGATTTGCTCAAACGCTCCGTCCATCATCCTATTTGGTATCGCTTTGTTCGCCCTAAGTTGGCAGGGTATGCCCAGACGTGGGTCCCTTGCTCACTTTGCCACTGGATTCAAGATGGCCTGGCTGATATGGGTTATGAACATGAAACCAGTCCCAGGATGCTTGTTTCCGGTCCAGGGAAGACATGGCTTGGCAGTTCGGGCTGGACTGTTCCCATGAGGCACAGGGTCAGACTGATTTGCATACGGCCATGTCTGAACTGGGGTGGTGGAGTGAGCTAAAGAATGATGATGGATTAAACCCAGATCAGTTGACTGGGGGTGAGTGTTTGATTTGCTCAAACGCTCCGTCCATCACCCCCTTTGGTATCGCTTTGTTCGCCCTAAGTCGGCAGGCTATGCCCAGACGTGGGTCCCTTGCTCACTTTGCCACTGGATTCAATATAGCCTGGCTGATGAGGGTTATGAACCCGAAACTGGTCCCAGGTTGCTTGTTTCCGGTCCTGGGAAGACATGGATTGGCAGTTCGGGGCTGGACTGTTCCCATGAGGAACAGGGTCAGACTGATGTGCATATGGCCATGTCTGAACTGGGGTGGTGGAGTGAGCTAAAGAATGATGATGGATTAAACCCAGATCAGTTGACTGGGGGTGAGTGTTTGATTTGCTCAAACGCTCCGTACATCACCCCCTTTGGTATCGCTTTGTTCGCCCTAAGTTGGCAGGGTATGCCCGGATGTGGGTCCCTTGCTCGCTTTGCCACTGGATTCAAGATAGCCTGGCTGATGAGGGTTATGAACCCGAAACTGGTTCCAGGATGCTTGTTTCCAGTCCAGGGAAGACATGGATTGGCAGTTCGGGCTGGACTGTGCCCATGAGGCACAAGGTGAGACTGATTTGCATATGGCCATGTCTGAACTGGGGTGGTGGAGTGAGCTAAAGAATGATGATGGATTAAACCCAGACCAGTTGACTGGGGGTGAGTGTTTGATTTGCTCAAACGCTCCGTCCATCATCCCCTTTGGTATCGCTTTGTTCGCCCTAAGTTGGCAGGGTATGCCGAGATGTGGGTCCCTTGCTCACTTTGCCACTGGATTCAAGATAGCCTGGCTGATGATGGTTATGAACCCGAAACCGGTCCCAGTATGCTTGTTTCCGGTCCAGGGAAGACATGGATTGGCAGTTCGGTCTGGACTGTGCCCATGAGGCACAGGGTCAGAGTGATTTGCATATGTCCATGTCTGAACTGGGGTGGTGGAGTGAGCAAAAGAATGATGATGGATTAAATCCAGATCAGTTGACTGGGGTGAGTGTTTGATTTGCTCAAACGCTCCGTCCATCGTCCCCTTTGATATCACTTTGTTCGCCCTAAGTTGGCAGGGTATGCCCAGACGTGGGTCCCTTGCTCACTTTGCCACTGGATTCAAGATAGCCTGGCTGATGTGGGTTTTGAACCCGAAACCGGTCCCAGGATGCTTGTTTCCAGGCCAGGGAAGACATGGCTTGGCAGTTCGGGCTGGACTGTTCCCATAAGGCACAGGGTCAGACTGATTTGCATACGGCCATGTCTGAACTGGGGTGGTGGAGTGAGCTAAAGAATGATGATGGATTAAACCCAGATCAGTTGACTGGGGGTGAGTGTTTGATTTGCTGAAACGCTCCGTCCGACATCACCTTTGGCATCACTTTGTTCACCCTAAGTTGGCAGGGTATGCCCAGACGTGGTCCCTTGCTCACTTTGCCACTGGATTCAAGATAGCCAGGCTGATGAGAGTTATGAACCCGAAACCGGTCCCAGGATGCTTGTTTTCGGTCCAGGGAAGACATGGATTGGCAGTTCGGGCTGGACTGTTCCCATGAGGCACAGGGTCGGACTGATTTGCAAATGGCCATGTCTGAACTGGGGTGGTGGATTCAGCTAAAGAATGATGATGGATTAAACCCAGATCAGTTGACTGGGGGTGAGTGTTTGATTTGCTCAAACGCTCCGTCCATCATCCCCTTTGGTATCGCTTTGTTCGCCCTAAGTTGGCAGGGTATGCCCAGACGCGAGTCCCTTGCTCACTTTGCCACTGGATTCAAGATAGCCTTGCTGATGAGGGTTATGAACCTGAAACTGGTCCCAGGATGCTTGTTTCCGGTCCAGGGAAGACATGGATTGGCAGTTCGGGCTGGACT
The DNA here is from genome assembly GCF_964204655.1 of Triturus cristatus. Taxonomy (NCBI): domain Eukaryota; kingdom Metazoa; phylum Chordata; class Amphibia; order Caudata; family Salamandridae; genus Triturus; species Triturus cristatus. The sequence continues at coordinate 536,343,353 of NC_140579.1, forward strand.
GTGCCCATGAGGCACAGGGTCAGAGTGATTTGCATATGTCCATGTCTGAACTGGGCTGGTGGAGTGAGCTAAAGAATGATGATGGATTAAATCCAGATCAGTTGACTGGGGGTGAGTGTTTGATTTGCTCAAACGCTCCGTCCATCATCCCCTTTGACATCGCTTTGTTCGCCCTAAGTTGGCTGGGTATGCCCAGACGTGGGTCGCTTGCTCACTTTGCCCCTGGATTCAAGATAGCCTGGCTGATGTGGGTTATGAACCCGAAACCGGTCCCAGGATGCTTGTTTCCGGTCCAGGGAAGACATGGCTTGGCAGTTCGGGCTGGACTGTTCCCATGAGGCACAGGGTCAGACTGATTTGCATATGGCCATGTCTGAACTGGGGTGGTAGAGTGAGCTAAAGAATGATGATGGATTAAACCCAGATCAGTTGACTGGGGGTGAGTGTTTGATTTGCTCAAACGCTCTATCCATCATCCCCTTTGATACCGCTTTGTTCGCCCTAAATTGGCAGGGTATGCCCAGACGTGGGTCCCTTGCTCACTTTGCCACTGGATTCAAGATAGCCTGGCTGATGTGGGTTATGAACCCGAAACCGGTCCCAGGATGCTTGTTTCCGGTCCAGGGAAGACATGGCTTGGCAGTCCAGGCTGGACTGTTCCCATGAGGCACAGGGTCAGACTGATTTGCATATGGCCATGTCTGAACTGGGGTGGTAGAGTGAGCTAAAGAATGATGATGGATTTAACCCAGATCAGTTGACTGGGGGTGAGTGTTTGATTTGCTCAAACGCTCCGTCCATCACCCCCTTTGGTATCGCTTTGTTCGCCCTAAGTTGGCAGGGTATGCCCAGACGTGGGTCCCTTGCTTACTTTGCAACTGAATTCAAGATATCCTGGCTGATGAGGGATATAAACCCAAAACCGGTCCCAGGATGCTTGTTTCTGGTCCAGGGAAGACATGGCTTGGCAGTTCGGGCTGGACTGTTCCCATGAGGCACAGGGTCAGACTGATTTGCATTTGGCCATGTCTGAACTGAGGAGGTGGAGTGAGCTAAAGAATGATGATGGATTAAACCCAGATCAGTTGACTGGGGGTGAGTATTTGATTTGCTCAAACGCTCTGTCCATCATCCCCTTTGGTATCGCTTTGTTCGCCCTAAGTTGGCAGGGTATGCCCAGACGTGGGTCCCTTGCTCACTTTGCAACTGGATTCAAGATATCCTGGCTGATGAGGGATATAAACCCGAAACCGGTCCCAGGATGCTTGTTTTCGGTCCAGGGAAGACACGGCTCGGCAGTTTGGGCTGGACTGTTCCCATGAGGCACAAGGTCAGACTGATTTGCATATGGCCATGTCTGAACTGGGGTGGTGGAGTGAGCTAAAGAATGATGATGGATTAAACCCAGATCAGATGACTGGGGGTGAGTGTTTGATTTGCTCAAACGCTCCATCCATCATCCCCTTTGGTATCGCTTTGTTCGCCCTAAGTTGGCAGGGTATGCCCAGATGTGGGTCCCTTGCTCACTTTGCCACTGAATTCAAGATAGCCTGGCTGATGAGGGTTATGAACCCGGAACCGGTCCCAGGATGCTTGTTTCCGGTCCAGGGAAGACATGGATTGGCAGTTCGGGCTGGACTGTGCCCATGAGGCACAGGGTCAGAGTGATTTGCATATGTCCATGTCTGAATTGGGCTGGTGGAGTGAGCTAAAGAATGATGATGGATTAAACCCAGATCAGTTGACTGGGTGTGAGTGTTTGATTTGCTCAAACGCTCCGTCCATCATCCCCTTTGGTATCGCTGTGTTCGCCCTAAGTTGGCAGGGTATGCCCAGACGCGAGTCCCTTGCTCACTTTGCCACTGGATTCAAGATAGCCTGGCTGATGAGGGTTATGAACCCGAAACCGGTCCCAGGATGCTTGTTTCCGGTCCAGGGAAGACATGGATTGGCAGTTCAGGCTGGACTGTTCCCATGAGGCACAGGGTCAAACTGATTTGCATATGGCCATGTCTGAACTGGGGTGGTAGAGTGAGCTAAAGAATGATGATGGGTTTAACCCAGATCAGTTGACTGGGGGTGAGTGTTTGATTTGCTCAAACGCTCCGTCCATCATCCCCTTTGGTATCGCTTTGTTCGCCTTAAGTCGGCAGGGTATGCCCAGACGTGGATCCCTTGCTCACTTTGCCTCTGGATTCAATATAGCCTGGCTGATGAGGGTTATGAACCCGAAACCGGTCCCAGGATGCTTGTTTCCGGTCCAGGGAAGACATGGCTTGGCAGTTCGGGCTGGACTGTTCCCATGAGGCACAGGGTCAGACTGATTTGCATTTGGCCATGTCTGAACTGGGGAGGTGGAGTGAGCTAAAGAATGATGATGGATTAAACCCAGATCAGTTGACTGGGGGTGAGTATTTGATTTGCTCAAACGCTCCGTCCATCATCCCCTTTGGTATCGCTTTGTTCGCCCTAAGTTGGCAGGGTATGCCCAGACGTGGGTCCCTTGATCACTTTGCACCTCGATTCAAGATATCCTGGCTGATGAGGGATATAAACCCGAAACCGGCCCCAGGATGCTTGTTTCCGGTCCAGGGAAGACATGGCTTGGCAGTTCAGGCTGGACTGTTCCCATGAGGCACAAGGTCAGACTGCTTTGCATATGGCCATGTCTGAACTGGGGTGGTGGAGTGAGCTAAAGAATAATGATGGATTAAACCGGGATCAGTTGACTTGGGGTGAGTGTTTGATTTGCTCAAACGCTCCGTCCATCATCCCCTTTGGTATCGCTTTGTTCGCCCTAAGTTGGCAGGGTATGCCCAGACGCGAGTCCCTTGCTCACTTTGCCACTGGATTCAAGATAGCCTGGCTGATGAGGGTTATGAATCTGAAACTGGTCCCAGGATGCTTGTTTCCTGTCCAGGGAAGACATGGCTTGGCAGTTCGGGCTGGACTGTTCCCATGAGGCACAGGGTCAGACTGATTTGCATACGGCCATGTCTGAACTGGGGTGGTGGAGTGAGCTAAAGAATGATGATGGATTAAACCCAGATCAGTTGACTTGGGGTGAGTGTTTGATTTGCTCAAACGCTCCGTCCATCATCCCCTTTGGTATCGCTTTGTTCGCCCTAAGTTGGCAGGGTATGCCGAGATGTGGGTCCCTTGCTCACTTTGCCACTGGATTCAAGATAGCATGGCTGATGAGGGTTATGAACCCGAAACCGGTCCCAGAATGCTTGTTTCCGGTCCAGGGAAGACAAGGATTGGCAGTTCGGACTGGACTGTGCCCATGAGGCACAGGGTCAGAGTGATTTGCAATTGTCCATGTCTGAACTGGGCTGGTGGAATGAGCAAAAGAATGATGATGGATTAAATCCAGATCAGTTGACTGGGGTGAGTGTTTGATTTGCTCAAACGCTCCGTCCATCATCCCCTTTGATATCACTTTGTTCGCCCTAAGTTGGCAGGGTATGCCCAGACGTGGGTCCCTTGCTCACTTTGCCACTGGATTCAAGATAGCCTGGCTGATGTGGGTTTTGAACCCGAAACCGGTCCCAGGATGCTTGTTTCCGGTCCAGGAAAGACATGGCTTGGCAGTTCGGGCTGGACTGTTCCCAGGAGGCACAGGGTCAGACTGATTTGCATATGGCCATGTCTGAACTGGGGTGGTGGAGTGAGCTAAAGAATGATGATGGATTAAACCCAGATCAGTTGACTGGGGGTGAGTGTTTGATTTGCTCAAACGCTCCGTCCATCATCCCCTTTGGTATCGCTTTGTTTGCCCTAAGTTGGCAGGGTATGCCCAGACGCGAGTCCCTTGCTCACTTTGCCACTGGATTCAAGATAGCCTGGCTGATGAGGGTTATGAACCCGAAACTGGTTCCAGGATGCTTGTTTCTGGTCCAGGGAAGAAATGGATTGGCAGTTCGGGCTGGACTGTTCCCATAAGGCACAGGGTCAGACTGATTTGCATACGGCCATGTCTGAACTGGGGTGGTGGAGTGAGCTAAAGAATGATGATGGATTAAACCCAGATCAGTTGACTGGGGGTGAGTGTTTGATTTGCTCAAACGCTCCGTCCATCATCACCTTTGGTATCGCTTTGTTCGCCCAAAGTTGGCAGGGTATGCCCAGACGTGGTCCCTTGCTCACTTTGCCACTGGATTCAAGATAGCCTGGCTGATGAGGGTTATGAAACCGAAACTGGTCCCAGGATGCTTGATTCCGGTCCAGGGAAGACATGGCTTGGCAGTTCGGGCTGGACTGTTCCCATGAGGCACAGGGTCAGACTGATTTGCATACGGCCATGTCTGAACTGGGGTGGTGGAGTGAGCTAAAGAATGATGATGGATTAAACCCAGATCAGTTGACTGGGGGTGAGTGTTTGATTTGCTCAAACGCTCCGTCCATCATCACCTTTGGTATCGCTTTGTTCGCCCTAAGTTGGCAGGGTATGCCCAGACGTGGTCCCTTGCTCACTTTGCCACTGGATTCAAGATAGCATGGCTGATGAGGGTTATGAACCCGAAACCGGTCCCAGGTTGCTTGTTTCCGGTCCTGGGAAGACATGGATTGGCAGTTTGGGGCTGGACTGTTCCCATGAGGAACAGGGTCAGACTGATGTGCATATGGCCATGTCTGAACTGGGGTGGTGGAGTGAGCTAAAGAATGATGATGGATTAAACCCAGATCAGTTGACTGGGGGTGAGTGTTTGATTTGCTCAAACGCTCCGTACATCATCCCCTTTGGTATCGCTTTGTTCGCCCTAAGTTGGCAGGGTATGCCCAGATGTGGGTCCCTTGCTCGCTTTGCCACTGGATTCAAGATAGCCTGGCTGATGAGGGTTATGAACCCGAAACCGGTTCCAGGATGCTTGTTTCCGGTCCAGGGAAGACATGGATTGGCAGTTCGGGCTGGACTGTGCCCATGAGGCACAAGGTGAGACTGATTTGCATATGGCCATGTCTGAACTGGGGTGGTGGAGTGAGCTAAACAATGATGATGGATTAAACCCAGATCAGTTGACTGGGGGTGAGTGTTTGATTTGCTCAAACGCTCCGTCCATCATCCCCTTTGGTATCACTTTGTTCGCCCTAAGTTGGCAGGGTATGCCCAGATGTGGGTCCCTTGCTCACTTTGCCACTGGATTCAAGATAGCCTGGCTGATGAGGGTTATGAATCTGAAACCGGCCCCAGGATGCTTGTTTCCGGTCCAGGGAAGACATGGCTTGGCAGTTCAGGCTGGACTGTTCCCATGAGGCACAAGGTCAGACTGCTTTGCATATGGCCATGTCTGAACTGGGGTGGTGGAGTGAGCTAAAGAATGATGATGGATTAAACCCAGATCAGTTGACTTGGGGTGAGTGTTTGATTTGCTCAAACGCTCCGTCCATCATCCCCTTTGGTATCGCTTTGTTCGCCCTAAGTTGGCAGGGTATGCCCAGACGCGAGTCCCTTGCTCACTTTGCCACTGGATTCAAGATAGCCTGGCTGATGAGGGTTATGAATCTGAAACTGGTCCCAGGATGCTTGTTTCCGGTCCAGGGAAGACATGGCTTGGCAGTTCGGGCTGGACTGTTCCCATGAGGCACAGGGTCAGACTGATTTGCATACGGCCATGTCTGAACTGGGGTGGTGGAGTGAGCTAAAGAATGATGATGGATTAAACCCAGATAAGTTGACTGGGGGTGAGTGTTTGATTTGCTCAAACGCTCCGTCCATCATCCCCTTTGGTATCGCTTTGTTCGCCCTAAGTTGGCAGGGTATGCCGAGATGTGGGTCCCTTGCTCACTTTGCCACTGGATTCAAGATAGCATGGCTGATGAGGGTTATGAACCCGAAACCGGTCCCAGGATGCTTGTTTCCGGTCCAGGGAAGACATGGATTGGCAGTTTTGACTGGACTGTGCCCATGAGGCACAGGGTCAGAGTGATTTGCATATGTCCATGTCTGAACTGGGCTGGTGGAGTGAGCAAAAGAATGATGATGGATTAAATCCAGATCAGTTGACTGGGGTGAGTGTTTGATTTGCTCAAACGCTCCGTCCATCATCCCCTTTGATATCACTTTGTTCGCCCTAAGTTGGCAGTGTATGCCCAGACGTGGGTCCCTTGCTCACTTTGCCACTGGATTCAAGATAGCCTGGCTGATGTGGGTTTTGAACCCGAAACCGGTCCCAGGATGCTTGTTTCTGGTCCAGGAAAGACATGGCTTGGCAGTTCGGGCTGGACTGTTCCCAGGAGGCACAGGGTCAGACTGATTTGCATATGGCCATGTCTGAACTGGGGTGGTGGAGTGAGCTAAAGAATGATGATGGATTAAACCCAGATCAGTTGACTGGGGGTGAGTGTTTGATTTGCTCAAACGCTCCGTCCATCATCCCCTTTGGTATCGCTTTGTTCGCCCTAAGTTGGCAGGGTATTCCCAGACGCGAGTCCCTTGCTCACTTTGCCACTGGATTCAAGATAGCCTGGCTGATGAGGGTTATGAACCTGAAACTGGTTCCAGGATGCTTGTTTCTGGTCCAGGGAAGAAATGGATTGGCAGTTCGGGCTGGACTGTTCCCATAAGGCACAGGGTCAGACTGATTTGCATACGGCCATGTCTGAACTGGGGTGGTGGAGTGAGCTAAAGAATGATGATGGATTAAACCAAGATCAGTTGACTGGGGGTGAGTGTTTGATTTGCTCAAACGCTCCGTCCATCATCACCTTTGGTATCGCTTTGTTCGCCCACAGTTGGCAGGGTATGCCCAGACGTGGTCCCTTGCTCACTTTGCCACTGGATTCAAGATAGCCTGGCTGATGAGGGTTATGAAACCGAAACTGGTCCCAGGATGCTTGATTCCGGTCCAGGGAAGACATGGCTTGGCAGTTCGGGCTGGACTGTTCCCATGAGGCACAGGGTCAGACTGATTTGCATACGGCCATGTCTGAACTGGGATGGTGGAGTGAGCTAAAGAATGATGATGGATTAAACCCAGATCAGTTGACTGGGGGTGAGTGTTTGATTTGCTCAAACGCTCCGTCCATCATCACCTTTGGTATCGCTTTGTTCGCCCTAAGTTGGTAGGGTATGCCCAGACGTGGTCCCTTGCTCACTTTGCCACTGGATTCAAGATAGCATGGCTGATGAGGGTTATGAACCCGAAACCGGTCCCAGGTTGCTTGTTTCCGGTCCTGGGAAGACATGGATTGGCAGTTTGGGGCTGGACTGTTCCCATGAGGAACAGGGTCAGACTGATGTGCATATGGCCATGTCTGAACTGCGGTGGTGGAGTGAGCTAAAGAATGATGATGGATTAAACCCAGATCAGTTGACTGGGGGTGAGTGTTTGATTTGCTCAAACGCTCCGTACATCATCCCCTTTGGTATCGCTTTGTTCGCCCTAAGTTGGCAGGGTATGACCAGATGTGGGTCCCTTGCTCGCTTTGCCACTGGATTCAAGATAGCCTGGCTGATGAGGGTTATGAACCCGAAACCGGTTCCAGGATGCTTGTTTCCGGTCCAGGGAAGACATGGATTGGCAGTTCGGGCTGGACTGTGCCCATGAGGCACAAGGTGAGACTGATTTGCATATGGCCATGTCTGAACTGGGGTGGTGGAGTGAGCTAAACAATGATGATGGATTAAACCCAGATCAGTTGACTGGGGGTGAGTGTTTGATTTGCTCAAACGCTCCGTCCATCATCCCCTTTGGTATCACTTTGTTCGCCCTAAGTTGGCAGGGTATGCCCAGATGTGGGTCCCTTGCTCACTTTGCCACTGGATTCAAGATAGCCTGGCTGATGAGGGTTATGAATCTGAAACTGGTCCCAGGATGCTTGTTTCCGGTCCAGGGAAGACATGGCTTGGCAGTTCGGGCTGGACTGTTCCCATGAGGCACAGGGTCAGACTGATTTGCATACGGCCATGTCTGAACTGGGGTGGTGGAGTGAGCTAAAGAATGATGATGGATTAAACCCAGATCAGTTGACTGGGGGTGAGTGTTTGATTTGCTCAAACGCTCCGTCCATCATCCCCTTTGGTATCGCTTTGTTCGCCCTAAGTTGGCAGGGTATGCCGAGATGTGGGTCCCTTGCTCACTTTGCCACTGGATTCAAGATAGCCTGGCTGATGAGGGTTATGAACCCGAAACCGGTCCCAGGATGCTTGTTTCCGGTCCAGGGAAGACATGGATTGGCAGTTCGGACTGGACTGTGCCCATGAGGCACATGGTCAGAGTGATTTGCATATGTCCATGTCTGAACTGGTCTGGTGGAGTGAGCAAAAGAATGATGATGGATTAAATCCAGATCAGTTGACTGGGGTGAGTGTTTGATTTGCTCAAACGCTCCGTCCATCATCCCCTTTGATATCACTTTGTTCGCCCTAAGTTGGCAGGGTATGCCCAGACGTGGGTCCCTTGCTCACTTTGCCACTGGATTCAAGATAGCCTGGCTGATGTGGGTTTTGAACCCGAAACCGGTCCCAGGATGCTTGTTTCCGGTCCAGGAAAGACATGGCTTGGCAGTTCGGGCTGGACTGTTCCCATAAGGCAGAGGGTCAGACTGATTTGCATACGGCCATGTCTGAACTGGGGTGGTGGAGTGAGCTAAAGAATGATGATGGATTAAACCCAGATCAGTTGACTGGGGGTGAGTGTTTGATTTGCTCAAACGCTCCGTCCATCATCAGCTTTGGTATCGCTTTGTTCGCCCTAAGTTGGCAGGGTATGCCCAGACGTGGTCCCTTGCTCACTTTGCCACTGGATTCAAGATAGCCTGGCTGATGAGGGTTATGAACCCGAAACCGGTCCCAGGATGCTTGTTTCCGGTCCAGGGAAGACATGGATTGGCAGTTCGGGCTGGACTGTTCTCAGGAGGCACAGGGTCAGACTGATTTGCATATGGCCATGTCTGAACTGGGGTGGTGGAGTGAGCTAAAGAATGATGATGGATTAAACCCAGATCAGTTGACTGGGGGTGAGTGTTTGATTTGCTCAAACGCTCCGTCCATCATCCCCTTTGGTATCGCTTTGTTCGCCCTAAGTTTGCAGGGTATGCCCAGACGCGAGTCCCTTGCTCACTTTGCCACTGGATTCAAGATAGCCTGGCTGATGAGGGTTATGAACCCGAAACTGGTTCCAGGATGCTTGTTTCCGGTCCAGGGAAGAAATGGATTGGCAGTTCGGGCTGGACTGTTCCCATGAGGCACAGGGTCAGACTGATTTGCATACGGCCTTGTCTGAACTGGGGTGGTGGAGTGAGCTAAAGAATGATGATGGATTAAACCCAGATCAGTTGACTGGGGGTGAGTGTTTGATTTGCTCAAACGCTCCGTCCATCATCACCTTTGGTATCGCTTTGTTCGCCCAAAGTTGGCAGGGTATGCCCAGACGTGGTCCCTTGCTCACTTTGCCACTGGATTCAAGATAGCCTGGCTGATGAGGGTTATGAACCCGAAACCGGTCCCAGGTTGCTTGTTTCCGGTCCTGGGAAGACATGGATTGGCAGTTTGGGGCTGGACTGTTCCCATGAGGAACAGGGTCAGACTGATGTGCATATGGCCATGTCTGAACTGGGGTGGTGGAGTGAGCTAAAGAATGATGATGGATTAAACCCAGATCAGTTGACTGGGGTGAGTGTTTGATTTGCTCAAACGCTCCATACATCATCCCCTTTGGTATCGCTTTGTTTGCCCTAAGTTGGCAGGGTATGCCCAGATGTGGGTCCCTTGCTCGCTTTGCCACTGGATTCAAGATAGCCTGGCTGATGAGGGTTATGAACCCGAAACCGGTTCCAGGATGCTTGTTTCCGGTCCAGGGAAGACATGGATTGGCAGTTCGGGCTGGACTGTGCCCATGAGGCACAAGGTGAGACTGATTTGCATATGGCCATGTCTGAACTGGGGTGGTGGAGTGAGCTAAACAATGATGATGGATTAAACCCAGATCAGTTGACTGGGGGTGAGTGTTTGATTTGCTCAAACGCTCCGTCCATCATCCCCTTTGGTATCACTTTGTTCGCCCTAAGTTGGCAGGGTATGCCCAGATGTGGGTCCCTTGCTCACTTTGCCACTGGATTCAAGATAGCCTGGCTGATGAGGGTTATGAACCCGAAACCGGTCCCAGGATGCTTGTTTCCAGTCCAGGGAAGACATGGATTGTCAGTTCGGACTGGACTGTGCCCATGAGGCACAGGGTCAGAGTGATTTGCATATGTCCATGTCTGAACTGGGCTGGTGGAGTCAGCAAAAGAATGATGATGGATTAAATCCAGATCAGTTGACTGGGGTGAGTGTTTGATTTGCTCAAACGCTCCGTCCATCATCCCCTTTGATATCACTTTGTTCGCCCTAAGTTGGCAGGGTATGCCCAGACGTGGTCCCTTGCTCACTTTGCCACTGGATTCAAGATAGCCTGGCTGATGAGGGTTATGAACCCGAAACCGGTCCCAGGATGTTTGTTTCCGGTCCAGAGAAGACGTGGATTGGCAGTTCGGGCTGGAGTGTTCCCATGAGGCACAGGGTCAGACTGATTTGCATACGGCCATGTCTGAACTGGGGTGGTGGAGTAAGCTAAAGAATGATGATGGATTAAACTCAGATCAGTTGACTGGGGGTGAGTGTTTGATTTGCTCAAACGCTCCGTCCATCATCACCTTTGGTATCGCTTTGTTCGCCCTAAGTTGGCAAGGTATGCCCAGACGTTGTCCCTTGCTCACTTTGCCACTGGATTCAAGATAGCCTGGCTGATGAGGGTTATGAACCCGAAAACCGGTCCCAGGATGCTTGTTTCCGGTCCAGGGAAGACATGGATTGGCAGTTCGGGCTGGACTGTTCCCATGAGGCACAGGGTCAGACTGATTTGCATACGGCCATGTCTGAACTGGGGTGGTGGAGTGAGCTAAAGAATGATGATGGATTAAACCCAGATAAGTTGACTGGGGGTGAGTGTTTTGTTTGCTCAAACGCTCCGTCCATCATCACCTTTGGTATCGCTTTGTTCGCCCAAAGTTGGCAGGGTATGCCCAGACGTGGTCCCTTGCTCACTTTGCCACTGGATTCAAGATAGCCTGGCTGATGAGGGTTATGAAGCCGAAACCGGTCCCAGGATGCTTGTGTCCGGTCCAGGGAAGACATGGATTGGCAGTTCGGGCTGGACTGTTCCCATGAGGCACAGGGTCAGACTGATTTGCATATGGCCATGTCTGAACTGGGGTGGTGGAGTGAGCTAAAGAATGATGATGGATTTAACCCAGATCAGTTGACTGGGGGTGAGTGTTTGATGTGCTCAAATGCTCCGTCCATCAGCCCCTTTGGTATCGCTTTGTTCGCCCTAAGTTGGCAGGGTATGCCTAGACGTGGATCCCTTGCTCACTTTGCCACTGGATTCAAGATAGCCTGGCTGATGAGGGTTATGAACCCAAAACCGGTCCCAGGATGCTTGTTTTTGGTCCAGGGAAGACATGGCTTGGCAGTTCGGGCTGGACTGTTCCCATGAGGCACAGGGTCAGACTGATTTGCATTTGGCCATGTCTGAACTGGGGAGGTGGAGTGACATAAAGAATGATGATGGATTAAACCAAGATCAGTTGACTGGGTGTGAGTATTTGATTTGCTCAAACGCTCCGTCCATCATCCCCTTTGGTATCGCTTTGTTCGCCCTAAGTTGGCAGGGTATGCCCAGATGTGGGTCCCTTGCTCACTTTGCCACTGGATTCAAGATAGCCAGGCTTATGAGGGTTATGAACACGATACTGGTCCCAGGATGCTTGTTTCCGGTCCAGGGAAGACATGGCTTGGCAGTTCGGGCTGGACTGTTCCCATGAGGCACAGGGTCAGACTGATTTGCATTTGTCCATATCTGAACTGGGGAGGCGGAGTGAGCTAAAGAATGATGATGGATTAAACCCAGATCAGTTGACTGGGGGTGAGTGTTTGATGTGCTCAAACGCTCCGTCCATCAGCCCCTTTCGTATTGCTTTGTTCGCTCTAAGTTGGCAGGGTATGCCTAGACGTGGGTCCCTTGCTCACTTTGCCACTGGATTCAAGATAGCCTGGCTGATGAGGGTTATGAACTCAAAACCGGTCCCAGGATGCTTGTTTTCGGTCCACGGAAAACATGGCTTGGCAGTTCGGGCTGGACTGTTCCCATGAGGCACAGGGTCAGACTGATTTGCATATGGCCATGTCTGAACTGGGGTGGTGGAGTGAGCTAAAGAATGATGATGGATTAAACCCAGATCAGTTGACTGGGGTGAGGGTTTGATTTGCTCAAACGCTCCGTCCATCATCCCCTTTGGTATCACTTTGTTCGCCCTAAGTTGGCAGGGTATGCCCAGACGTGGGTCCCTTGCTCACTTTGCCACTGGATTCAATATAGCCTGGCTGATGAGGGTTATGAACCCGAAACCGGTCCCAGGATGCTTGTTTCCGGTCCAGGGAAGACATGGCTTGGCAGTTCGGGCTTGACTGTTCCCATGAGGCACAGGGTCAGACTGATTTGCATTTGGCCATGTCTGAACTGGGGAGGTGGAGTGAGATAAAGAATGATGATGGATTAAACCCAGATCAGTTGACTGGGTGTGAGTATTTGATTTGCTCAAATGCTCCATCCATCATCCCCTTTGGTATCGCTTTGTTCGCCCTAAGTTGGCAGGGTATGCCCAGATGTGGGTCCCTTGCTCACTTTGCCACTGGATTCAAGATAGCCAGGCTGATGAGGGTTATGAACACGATACTGGTCTCAGGATGCTTGTTTCCGGTCCAGGGAAGACATGGCTTGGCAGATCGGGCTGGACTGTTCCCATGAGGCACAAGGTCAGACTGATTTGCATTTGGCCATGTCTGAACTGGGGAGGCGGAGTGAGCTAAAGAATGATGAAGGATTAAACCCAGATCAGTTGACTGGGGGTGAGTATTTGATTTGCTCAAATGCTCCGTCCATCATCCCCTTTGGTATCACTTTGTTTACCCTAAGTTGGCAGGGTATGCCCAGACGTGGGTCCCTTGCTCAGTTTGCCACTGGATTCAAGATAGCCTGGCTGATGAGGGATATAAACCCGAAACCGGTCCCAGGATGCTTGTTTCCAGTCCAGGGAAGACATGGCTTGGCAGTTCGGGCTGGACTGTTCCCATGAGGCACAAGGTCAGACTGATTTGCATATGGCCATGTCTGAACTGGGGTGGTGGAGTGAGCTAAATAATGATGATGGATTAAACCAGATCAGTTGACTGGGGGTGATTGATTTATTTGCTCAAACGCTCCGTCCATCATCCCCTTTGGTATCGCTTTGTTCGCCCTAAGTTGGCAGGGTATGCCCAGATGTGGGTCCCTTGCTCACTTTGCCACTGGATTCAAGATAGCCAGGCTGATGAGAGTTATGAACACGATACTGGTCTCAGGATGCTTGTTTCCGGTCCAGGGAAGACATGGCTTGGCAGTTCGGGCTGGACTGTTCCCATGAGGCACAGGGTCAGACTGATCTGCATATGGCCATATCTGAACTGGGCTGGTGGAGTGAGCTAAAGAATGATGATGGATTAAATCCAGATCAGTTGACTGGGGGTGAGTGTTTGATTTGCTCAAACGCTCCGTCCATCATCCCCTTTGATATCGCTTTTTTCGCCCTAAATTGGCAGGGTGTGCCCAGACGTGTGTCCCTTGCTTACTTTGCCACTGGATTCAAGATAGCCTGGCTGATGTGGGTTATGAACCCGAAACCGGTCCCAGGATGCTTGTTTCCGGTCAAGGGAAGACATGGCTTGGCAGTTCGGGCTGGGCTGTTCCCATAAGGCACAGGGTCAGACTGATTTGCATATGGCCATGTCTGAACTGGGGTGGTGGAGTGAGATAAAGAATGATGATGGATTTAACCCAGATCAGTTGACTGGGGGTGAGTGTTTGATTTGCTCAAACGCTCCGTCCATCATCCCCTTTGGTATCGCTTTGTTCGCCCTAAGTTGGCAGGGTATGCCCAGACGTGGGTCCCTTGCTCACTTTGCCACTGGATTCAAGATATCCTGGCTGATGAGGGTTATGAACCCGAAACCGGTCCCAGGATGCTTGTTTCCGGTCCAGGGAAGACATGGCTTGGCAGTTCGGGCTGGACTGTTCCCATGAGACACAGGGTCAGACTGATTTGCATATGGCCATGTCTGAACTGGGGTGGTGGAGTGAGCTAAAGAATGATGATGGATTAAACCCAGATCACTTGACTGGCTGTGAGTGTTTGATTTGCTCAAACGCTCCGTCCATCATCCCCTTTGGTATCGCTTTGTTCGCTCTAAGTTGGCAGGGTATGCCTAGACGTGGGTCCCTTGCTCACTTTGCCACTGGATTCAAGATAGCCTGGCTAATGAGGGTTATGAACACGATACTGGTCTCAGGATGCTTGTTTCCGGTCCAGGGAAGACATGGCTTGGCAGTTCGGGCTGGACTGTTCCCATGAGGCACAGGGTCAGACTGATTTGCATTTGTCCATGTCTGAACTGGGGAGGCGGAGTGAGCTAAAGAATGATGATGGATTAAACCCAGATCAGTTGACTGGGGGTTAGTATTTGATTTGCTCAAATACTCCGTCCATCATCCCCTTTGGTATCACTTTGTTCGCCCTAAGTTGGCAGGGTATGCCCAGACGTGGGTCCCTTGCTCAATTTGCCACTGGATTCAAGATAGCCTGGCTGATGAGGGATATAAACCCGAAACCGGTCCCAGGATGCTTGTTTCCGGTCCAGGGAAGACATGGCTTGGCAGTTCGGGCAGGACTGTTCCCATGAGGCACAAGGTCAGACTGATTTGTATATGGCCATGTCTGAACTGGGGTGGTGGAGTGAGCTAAAGAATGATGATGGATTAAACCCAGATCAGTTGACTGGGGGTGAGTGATTTATTTGCTCAAACACTCCGTCCATCATCCCCTTTGGTATCGCTTTGTTCGCCCTAAGTTGGCAGGGTATGCCCAGATGTGGGTCCCTTGCTCACTTTGCCACTGGATTCAAGATAGCCAGGCTGATGAGAGTTATGAACACGATACTGGTCTCAGGATGCTTGTTTCCGGTCCAGGGAAGACATGGCTTGGCAGTTCGGGCTGGACTGTTCCCATGAGGCACAGGGTCAGACTGATTTGCATTTGGCCATGTCTGAACTGGGGAGGCGGAGTGAGCTAAAGAATGATGATGGATTAAACCCAGATCAGTTGACTGGGGGTGAGTATTTGATTTGCTCAAATGCTCCGTCCATCATCCCCTTTGGTATCGCTTTGTTCGCCCTAAGTTGGCAGGGTATGCCCAGACGTGGGTCCCTTGCTCACTTTGCCACTGGATTCAAGATAGCCTGGCTGATGAGGGATATAAACCCGAAACAGGTCCCAGGATGCTTGTTTCCGGTCCAGGGAAGACATGGCTTGGCAGTTCGGGCTGGACTGTTCCCATGAGGCACAAGTTCAGACTGATTTGCATATGGCCATGTCTGAACTAGGGTGGTGGAGTGAGCTAAAGAATGATGATGGATTTAACCCAGATCAGTTGACTGGGGGTGAGTGTTTGATGTGCTCAAACGCTCCGTCCATCAGCCCCTTTGGTATTGCTTTGTTCGCTCTAAGTTGGCAGGCTATGCCTAGACGTGGGTCCCTTGCTCACTTTGCCAATGGATTCAAGATAGCCTGGCTGATGAGGGTTATGAACTCGAAACCAGTCCCAGGATGCTTGTTTTCGGTCCACGGAAAACATGGCTTGGCAGTTCGGGCTGGACTGTTCCCATGAGGCACAGGGTCAGACTGATTTGCATATGGCCATGTCTGAACTGGGGTGGTGGAGTGAGCTAAAGAATGATGATGGATTTAACCCAGATCAGTTGACTGGGGGTGAGTGTTTGATTTGCTCAAACGCTCCATCCATCATCGCCTTTGGTATCGCTTTGTTCGCCCTAAGTTGGCAGGGTATGCCTAGACGTGGGTCCCTTGCTCACTTTGCCACTGGATTCAAGATAGCCTGGCTGATGAGGGTTATAAACTCGAAACCGGTCCCAGGATGCTTGTTTTCGGTCCACGGAAAACATGGCTTGGCAGTTCGGGCTGGACTGTTCCCATGAGGCACAGGGTCAGACTGATTTGCATATGGCCATGTCTGAACTGGGGTGGTGGAGTGAGCTAAAGAATGATGATGGATTAAACCCAGATCAGTTGACTGGGGTGAGGGTTTGATTTGCTCAAACGCTCTGTCCATCATCCCCTTTGGTATCACTTTGTTCGCCCTAAGTTGGCAGGGTATGCCCAGACGTGGGTCCATTGCTCACTTTGCCACTGGATTCAATATAGCCTGGCTGATGAGGGTTATGAACCCGAAACCGGTCCCAGGATGCTTGTTTCCGGTCCAGGGAAGACATGGCTTGGCAGTTCGGGCTTGACTGTTCCCATGAGGCACAGGGTCAGACTGATTTGCATTTGGCCATGTCTGAACTGGGGAGGTGGAGTGAGATAAAGAATGATGATGGATTAAACCCAGATCAGTTGACTGGGTGTGAGTATTTGATTTGCTCAAACGCTCCGTCCATCATCCCCTTTGGTATCGCTTTGTTCGCCCTAAGTTGGCAGGGTATGCCCAGACGTGGTCCCTTGCTCACTTTGCCACTGGATTCAAGATAGCCTGGCTGATGAGGGTTATGAAGCCGAAACCGGTCCCAGGATGCTTGTGTCCGGTCCAGGGAAGACATGGATTGGCAGTTCGGGCTGGACTGTTCCCATGAGGCACAGGGTCAGACTGATTTGCATATGGCCATGTCTGAACTGGGGTGGTGGAGTGAGCTAAAGAATGATGATGGATTTAACCCAGATCAGTTGACTGGGGGTGAGTGTTTGATGTGCTCAAATGCTCCGTCCATCAGCCCCTTTGGTATCGCTTTGTTCGTCCTAAGTTGGCAGGGTATGCCTAGACGTGGGTCCCTTGCTCACTTTGCCACTGGATTCAAGATAGCCTGGCTGATGAGGGTTATGAACCCGAAACCGGTCCCAGGATGCTTGTTTCTGGTCCAGGGAAGACATGGCTTGGCAGTTCGGGCTGGACTGTTCCCATGAGGCACAGGGTCAGACTGATTTGCATTTGGCCATGTCTGAACTGGGGAGGTGGAGTGAGATAAAGAATGATGATGGATTAAACCAAGATCAGTTGACTGGGTGTGAGTATTTGATTTGCTCAAACGCTCCGTCCATCATCCCCTTTGGTATCGCTTTGTTCGCCCTAAGTTGGCAGGGTATGCCCAGATGTGGGTCCCTTGCTCACTTTGCCACTGGATTCAAGATAGCCAGGCTTATGAGGATTATGAACACGATACTGGTCTCAGGATGCTTGTTTCCGGTCCAGGGAAGACATGGCTTGGCAGTTCGGGCTGGACTGTTCCCATGAGGCACAGGGTCAGACTGATTTGCATTTGTCCATGTCTGAACTGGGGAGGCGGAGTGAGCTAAAGAATGATGATGGATTAAACCCAGATCAGTAGACTGGGGGTGAGTGTTTGATGTGCTCAAACGCTCCGTCCATCAGCCCCTTTGGTATTGCTTTGTTCGCTCTAAGTTGGCAGGCTATGCCTAGACGTGGGTCCCTTGCTCACTTTGCCACTGGATTCAAGATAGCCTGGCTGATGAGGGTTATGAACTCAAAACCAGTCCCAGGATGCTTGTTTTCGGTCCACGGAAAACATGGCTTGGCAGTTCGGGCTGGACTGTTCCCATGAGGCACAGGGTCAGTCTGATTTGCATATGGCCATGTCTGAACTGGGGTGGTGGAGTGAGCTAAAGAATGATGATGGATTAAACCCAGATCAGTTGACTGGGGTGAGGGTTTGATTTGCTCAAACGCTCCGTCCATCATCCCCTTTGGTATCACTTTGTTCGCCCTAAGTTGGCAGGGTATGCCCAGACGTGGGTCCCTTGCTCACTTTGCCACTGGATTCAATATAGCCTGGCTGATGAGGGTTATGAACCCGAAACCGGTCCCAGGATGCTTGTTTCCGGTCCAGGGAAGACATGGCTTGGCAGTTCGGGCTTGACTGTTCCCATGAGGCACAGGGTCAGACTGATTTGCATTTGGCCATGTCTGAACTGGGGAGGTGGAGTGAGATAAAGAATGATGATGGATTAAACCCAGATCAGTTGACTGGGTGTGAGTATTTGATTTGCTCAAACGCTCCGTCCATCATCCCCTTTGGTATCGCTTTGTTCGCCCTAAGTTGGCAGGGTATGCCCAGATGTGGGTCCCTTGCTCACTTTGCCACTGGATTCAAGATAGCCAGGCTGATGAGGGTTATGAACACGATACTGGTCTCAGGATGCTTGTTTCCGGTCCAGGGAAGACATGGCTTGGCAGATCGGGCTGGACTGTCCCCATGAGGCACAAGGTCAGACTGATTTGCATTTGGCCATGTCTGAACTGGGGAGGCAGAGTGAGCTAAAGAATGATGATGGATTAAACCCAGATCAGTTGACTGGGGGTGAGTATTTGATTTGCTCAAATGCTCCGTCCATCATCCCCTTTGGTATCACTTTGTTCACCCTAAGTTGGCAGGGTATGCCCAGACGTGGGTCCCTTGCTCAGTTTGCCACTGGATTCAAGATAGCCTGGCTGATGAGGGATATAAACCCGAAACCGGTCCCAGGATGCTTGTTTCCGGTCCAGGGAAGACATGGCTTGGCAGTTCGGGCTGGACTGTTCCCATGAGGCACAAGGTCAGACTGATTTGCATATGGCCATGTCTGAACTGGGGTGGTGGAGTGAGCTAAATAATGATGATGGATTAAACCAGATCAGTTGACTGGGGGTGATTGATTTATCTGCTCAAACGCTCCGTCCATCATCCCCTTTGGTATCGCTTTGTTCGCCCTAAGTTGGCAGGGTATGCCCAGATGTGGGTCCCTTGCTCACTTTGCCACTGGATTCAAGATAGCCAGGCTGATGAGAGTTATGAACACGATACTGGTCTCAGGATGCTTGTTTCCGGTCCAGGGAAGACATGGCTTGGCAGTTCGGGCTGGACTGTTCCCATGAGGCACAGGGTCAGACTGATCTGCATATGGCCATGTCTGAACTGGGCTGGTGGAGTGAGCTAAAGAATGATGATGGATTAAATCCAGATCAGTTGACTGGGGGTGAGTGTTTGATTTGCTCAAACGCTCCATCCATCATCCCCTTTGATATCGCTTTTTTCGCCCTAAATTGGCAGGGTGTGCCCAGACGTGGGTCCCTTGCTTACTTTGCCACTGGATTCAAGATAGCCTGGCTGATGTGCGTTATGAACCCGAAACCGGTCCCAGGATGCTTGTTTCCGGTCAAGGGAAGACATGGCTTGGCAGTTCGGGCTGGGCTGTTCCCATAAGGCACAGGGTCAGACTGATTTGCATATGGCCATGTCTGAACTGGGGTGGTGGAGTGAGATAAAGAATGATGATGGATTTAACCCAGATCAGTTGACTGGGGGTGAGTGTTTGATTTGCTCAAACGCTCCGTCCATCATCCCCTTTGGTATCGCTTTGTTCGCCCTAAGTTGGCAGGGTATGCCCAGACGTGGGTCCCTTGCTCACTTTGCCACTGGATTCAAGATATCCTGGCTGATGAGGGTTATGAACCCGAAACCGGTCCCAGGATGCTTGTTTCCGGTCCAGGGAAGACATGGCTTGGCAGTTCGGGCTGGACTGTTCCCATGAGGCACAGGGTCAGACTGATTTGCATATGGCTATGTCTGAACTGGGGTGGTGGAGTGAGCTAAAGAATGATGATGGATTAAACCCAGATCACTTGACTGGCTGTGAGTGTTTGATTTGCTCAAACGCTCCGTCCATCATCCCCTTTGGTATCGCTTTGTTCGCTCTAAGTTGGCAGGGTATGCCTAGACATGGGTCCCTTGCTCACTTTGCCACTGGATTCAAGATAGCCTGGCTAATGAGGGTTATGAACACGATACTGGTCTCAGGATGCTTGTTTCTGGTCCAGGGAAGACATGGCTTGGCAGTTCGGGCTGGACTGTTCCCATGAGGCACAGGGTCAGACTGATTTGCATTTGTCCATGTCTGAACTGGGGAGGCAGAGTGAGCTAAAGAATGATGATGGATTAAACCCAGATCAGTTGACTGGGGGTTAGTATTTGATTTGCTCAAATACTCCGTCCATCATACCCTTTGGTATCACTTTGTTCGCCCTAAGTTGGCAGGGTATGCCCAGACGTGGGTCCCTTGCTCAATTTGCCACTGGATTCAAGATAGCCTGGCTGATGAGGGATATAAACCCGAAACCGGTCCCAGGATGCTTGTTTCCGGTCCGGGGAAGACATGGCTTGGCAGTTCGGGCAGGACTTTTCCCATGAGGCACAAGGTCAGACTGATTTGTATATGGCCATGTCTGAACTGGGGTGGTGGAGTGAGCTAAAGAATGATGATGGATTAAACCCAGATCAGTTGACTGGGGGTGAGTGATTTATTTGCTCAAACACTCCGTCCATCATCCCCTTTGGTATCGCTTTGTTCGCCCTAAGTTGGCAGGGTATGCCCAGATGTGGGTCCCTTGCTCACTTTGCCACTGGATTCAAGATAGCCAGGCTGATGAGAGTTATGAACACGATACTGGTCTCAGGATGCTTGTTTCCGGTCCAGGGAAGACATGGCTTGGCAGTTCGGGCTGGACTGTTCCCATGAGGCACAGGGTCAGACTGATTTGCATTTGGCCATGTCTGAACTGGGGAGGCGGAGTGAGCTAAAGAATGATGATGGATTAAACCCAGATCAGTTGACTGGGGGTGAGTATTTGATTTGCTCAAATGCTCCGTCCATCATCCCCTTTGGTATCGCTTTGTTCGCCCTAAGTTGGCAGGGTATGGCCAGACGTGGGTCCCTTGCTCACTTTGCCACTGGATTCAAAATAGCCTGGCTGATGAGGGATATAAACCCGAAACAGGTCCCAGGATGCTTGTTTCCGGTCCAGGGAAGACATGGCTTGGCAGTTCGGGCTGGACTGTTCCCATGAGGCACAAGTTCAGACTGATTTGCATATGGCCATGTCTGAACTAGGGTGGTGGAGTGAGCTAAAGAATGATGATGGATTTAACCCAGATCAGTTGACTGGGGGTGAGTGTTTGATGTGCTCAAACGCTCCGTCCATCAGCCCCTTTGGTATTGCTTTGTTCGCTCTAAGTTGGCAGGCTATGCCTAGACGTGGGTCCCTTGCTCACTTTTTCAATGGATTCAAGATAGCCTGGCTGATGAGGGTTATGAACTCAAAACCAGTCCCAGGATGCTTGTTTTCGGTCCACGGAAAACATGGCTTGGCAGTTCGGGCTGGACTGTTCCCATGAGGCACAGGGTCAGACTGATTTGCATATGGCCATGTCTGAACTGGGGTGGTGGAGTGAGCTAAAGAATGATGATGGATTTAACCCAGATCAGTTGACTGGGGGTGAGTGTTTGATTTGTTCAAACGCTCCATCCATCATCGCCTTTGGTATCGCTTTGTTCGCCCTAAGTTGGCAGGGTATGCCTAGACGTGGGTCCCTTGCTCACTTTGCCACTGGATTCAAGATAGCCTGGCTGATGAGGGTTATAAACTCGAAACCGGTCCCAGGATGCTTGTTTTCGGTCCACGGAAAACATGGCTTGGCTGTTCGGGCTGGACTGTTCCCATGAGGCACAGGGTCAGACTGATTTGCATATGGCCATGTCTGAACTGGGGTGGTGGAGTGAGCTAAAGAATGATGATGGATTAAACCCAGATCAGTTGACTGGGGTGAGGGTTTGATTTGCTCAAACGCTCCGTCCATCATCCCCTTTGGTATCACTTTGTTCGCCCTAAGTTGGCAGGGTATGCCCAGATGTGGGTCTCTTGCTCACTTTGCCACTGGATTCAATATAGCCTGGCTGATGAGGGTTATGAACCCGAAACCGGTCCCAGGATGCTTGTTTCCGGTCCAGGGAAGACATGGCTTGGCAGTTCGGGCTTGACTGTTCCCATGAGGCACAGCGTCAGACTGATTTGCATTTGGCCATGTCTGAACTGGGGAGGTGGAGTGAGATAAAGAATGATGATGGATTAAACCCAGATCAGTTGACTGGGTGTGAGTATTTGATTTGCTCAAACGCTCCGTCCATCATCCCCTTTGGTATCGCTTTGTTCGCCCTAAGTTGGCAGGGTATGCCCAGATGTGGGTCCCTTACTCACTTTGCCACTGGATTCAAGATAGCCAGGCTGATGAGGGTTATGAACACGATACTGGTCTCAGGATGCTTGTTTCCGGTCCAGGGAAGACATGGCTTGGCAGATCGGGCTGGACTGTTCCCATGAGGCACAAGGTCAGACTGATTTGTATTTGGCCATGTCTGAACTGGGGAGGCGGAGTGAGCTAAAGAATGATGATGGATTAAACCCAGATCAGTTGACTGGGGGTGAGTATTTGATTTGCTCAAATGCTCCGTCCATCATCCCCTTTGGTATCACTTTGTTCACCCTAAGTTGGCAGGGTATGCCCAGACGTGGGTCCCTTGCTCAGTTTGCCACTGGATTCAAGATAGCCTGGCTGATGAGGGATATAAACCCGAAACCGGTCCCAGGATGCTTGTTTCCGGTCCAGGGAAGACATGGCTTGGCAGTTCGGGCTGGACTGTTCCCATGAGGCACAAGGTCAGACTGATTTGCATATGGCCATGTCTGAACTGGGGTGGTGGAGTGAGCTAAATAATGATGATGGATTAAACCAGATCAGTTGACTGGGGGTGATTGATTTATTTGCTCAAACGCTCCGTCCATCATCCCCTATGGTATCGCTTTGTTCACCCTAAGTTGGCAGGGTATGCCCAGACGTGGGTCCCTTGCTCAGTTTGCCACTGGATTCAAGATAGCCTGGCTGATGTGGGTTATGAACCCGAAACCGGTCCCAGGATGCTTGTTTCCGGTCAAGGGAAGACATGGCTTGGCAGTTCGGGCTGGGCTGTTCCCATAAGGCACAGGGTCAGACTGATTTGCATATGGCCATGTCTGAACTGGGGTGGTGGAGTGAGATAAAGAATGATGATGGATTTAACCCAGATCAGTTGACTGGGGGTGAGTGTTTGATTTGCTCAAACGCTCCGTCCATCATCCCCTTTGGTATCTCTTTGTTTGCCCTAAGTTGGCAGGGTATGCCTAGACGTGGGTCCCTTGCTCACTTTGCCACTGGATTCAAGATAGCCTGGCTAATGAGGGTTATAAACCCGAAACTGGTCCCAGGATGCTTGTTTTCGGTCCATGGAAAACATGGCTTGGCAGTTCGGGCTGGACTGTTCCCATGAGGCACAGGGTCAGACTGATTTTCATATGGCCATGTCTGAACTGGGGTGGTGGAGTGAGCTAAAGAATGATGATTGATTAAACCCAGATCAGTTGACTGGGAGTGAGTGTTTGATTCGCTCAAACTCTCCGTCCATCATCCCCTTTGGTATCACTTTGTTTGCCCTAAGTTGGCAGGGTATGCCCAGACGTGGGTCCCTTGCTCACTTTGCCACTGGATTCAAGATAACCTGGCTGATGAGGGATATAAACCTGAAACCGGTCCCAGGATGCTTGTTTCCGGTCCAGGGAAGACATGGCTTGGCACTTCGGGCTGGACTGTTCCCATGAGGCACAGGGTCAGACTGATTTGCATTTGGCCATGTGTGAACTGGGGAGGTAGAGTGAGCTAAAGAATGATGATGGATTAAATCCAGATCAGTTGACTGGGGTGAGTGTTTGATTTGCTCAAACGCTCCGTCCATCATCCCCTTTGAGATCGCTTTGTTCGCCCTAAGTTGGCAGGGTATGCCCAGACGTGTGTCCCTTGCTCACTTTGCCACTGGATTCAAGATAGCTTGGCTGATCTGGGTTATGGACCCGAAACTGGTCCCAGGATGCTTGTTTCCGGTCCAGGGAAGACATGGCTTGGCAGTTCGGGCTGGACTGTTCCCATGAGGCACAGGGTCAGACTGATTTGCATATGGCCATGTCTGAACTGGGGTGGTGGAGTGAGCTAAAGAATGATGATGGATTAAACCCAGATCAGTTGACTGGGGGTGGAGTGTTTGATTTGCTCAAACGCTCCGTCCATCATCCCTTTGATATCGTTTTATTCACCCTAAATTGGCAGGGTATGCCCAGACGTGAGTCCCTTGCTCGCTTTGCCACTGGATTCAAGATAGCCTGGCTGATGTGGGTTATGAACCCGAAACCGGTCCCAGGATGCTTGTTTCCTGTCCAGGGAAGACATGGCATGGCAGTTCGGGCTGGACTGTTCCCATGATGCACAGGGTCAGACTGATTTGCATATGTCCATGTCTGAACTGGGCTGGTGGAGTGAGCTAAAGAATGATGATGGATTAAATCCAGATCAGTTGACTGGGGTGAGTGTTTGATTTGCTCAAACGCTCCGTCCATCATCCCCTTTGGTATCGCTTTGTTCGTCCTAAGTTGGCAGGGTATGCCCAGACGTGAGTCCCTTGCTCACTTTGCCACTGGATTAAAGATAGCCTGGCTGATGAGGGTTATGAACCCGAAACCGGTCCGAGGATGCTTGTTTCCGGTCCAGGGAAGACATGGTTTGGCAGTTCGGGCTGGACTGTTCCCATGAGGCACAGGGTCAGACTGATTTGTATATGGCCATGTCTGAACTGGGGTGGTGGAGTGAGCTAAAGAATGATGATGGATTAAACCCAGATCAGTTGACTGGGGGTGAGTGTTTGATTTGCTCAAACGCTCCATCCATCATCCCCTTTGATATCGCTTTTTTTGCCCTAAATTGGCAGGGTATGCCCAGATGTGGGTCCCTTGCTCACTTTGCTACTTTATTCAAGATAGCCTGGCTGATGAGGGTTATGAACCCAAAACCGGTCCCAGGATGCTTGTTTCCGGTCCAGGGAAGACATGGATTGGCAGTTCGGACTGGACTGTTCCCATGAGGCACAGGGTCAGACTGATTTGCATATGGCCATGTCTGAACTGGGCTGGTGGAGGGAGCTAAAGAATGATGATGGATTAAATCCAGATCAGTTGACTGGGGGTGAGTGTTTGATTTGCTCAAACGCTCCATCCATCATCCCCTTTGATATCGCTTTTTTCGCCCTAAATTGGCAGGGTATGCCCAGACGTGGGTCCCTTGCTCACTTTGCCACTGGATTCAAGATAGCCTAGCTGATGTGGGTTATGAACCCGAAACCGGTCCCAGGATGCTTGTTTCCGGTCCAGGGAAGACATGGCTTGGCAGTTCGGGCTGGGCTGTTCCCATAAGGCACAGGGTCAGACTGATTTGCATATGGCCATGTCTGAACTGGGGTGGTGGAGTGAGCTAAAGAATGATGATGGATTTAACCCAGATCAGTTGACTGGGGGTGAGTGTTTGATTTGCTCAAACGCTCCGTCCATCATCCCCTTTGGTATCACTTTGTTCGCCCTAAGTTGGCAGGGTATGCCTAGACGTGGGTCCCTTACTCACTTTGCCACTGGATTCAATATAGCCTGGCTAATGAGGGCTATAAACCCGAAACTGGTCCCAGGATGCTTGTTTTCGGTCCACGGAAAACATGGCTTGGCAGTTCGGGCTGGACTGTTCCCATGAGGCACAGGGTCAGACTGATTTGCATATGGCCATGTCTGAACTGGGGTGGTGGAGTGAGCTAAAGAATGATGATGGATTAAACCCAGATCAGTTGACTGGGGGTGAGTGTTTGATTCGCTCAAACTCTCCGTCCATCATCCCCTTTGGTATCACTTTGTTCGCCCTAAGTTGGCAGGGTATGCCCAGACGTGGGTCCCTTGCTCACTTTGCCACTGGATTCAAGATATCTTGGCTGATGAGGGTTATGAACCCGAAACCGGTCCCAGGATGCTTGTTTCCAGTCCAGGGAAGACATGGCTTGGCTGTTTGGGCTGGACTGTTCCCATGAGGCACAGGGTCAGACTGATTTGCATATGGCCATGTCTGAACTGGGGTGGTGGAGTGAGCTAAAGAATGATGATAGATTAAACCCAGATCACTTGACTGGGGGTGAGTGTTTGATTTGCTCAAACGCTCCATCCATCATCCCCTTTGGTATCGCTTTGTTCGCTCTAAGTCGGCAGGGTATGCCCAGACGTGGGTCCCTTGCTCACTTTGCCACTGGATTCAATATAGCCTAGCTGATGAAGGTTATGAACCCGAAACCGGTCCCAGGATGCTTGTTTCCGGTCCAGGGAAGACATGGCTTGGCAGTTCGGGCTGGACTGTTCCCATGAGGCACAGGGTCAGACTGATTTGCATATGGCCATGTCTGAACTGGGGTGGTGGAGTGAGCTAAAGAATGATGATGGATTTAACCCAAATCAGTTGACTGGGGGTGAGTGTTTGATTTGCTCAAACGCTCTGTCCATCATCCCATTTGGTATCGCTTTGTTCGCCCTAAGTTGGCAGGGTATGCCCAGACGTGGGTCCCTTGCTCACTTTGCCACTGGATTCAAGATATCCTGGCTGATGAGGGTTATGAACCCAAAACCGGTCCCAGGATGCTTGTTTCCCGTCCAGGGAAGACATGGCTTTGCAGTTCGGGCTGGTCTGTTCCCATGAGGCACAGGGTCAGACTGATTTGCATATGGCCATGTCTGAACTGGGGTGGTGGAGTAAGCTAAAGAATGATGATGGATTAAACCCAGATCAGTTGACTGGGGGTGAGTGTTTGATTTGCTCAAACGCTCCGTCCAGCATCCCCTTTGGTATCGCTTTGTTCGCCCTAATTTGGCAGGGTATGCCCAGACGTGGGTCCCTTGCTCACTTTGCCACTGGATTCAAGATAGCCTGGCTGATGAGTGTTATAAACCCGAAACCGGTCCCAGGATGCTTGTTTCAGGTCCAGGGAAGACATGGCTTGGCAGTTCGGGCTCGACTGTTCCCATGAGGCACAGGGTCAAACTGATTTGCATATGCCATGTCTGAACTGGGGTGGTGGAGTGAGCTAAAGAATGATGATGGAATAAACCCAGATCACTTGACTGGCTGTGAGTGTTTGATTTGCTCAAACGCTCCGTCCATCATCCCCTTTGGTATCGCTTTGTTCGCCCTAAGTTGGCAGGGTATGCCTAGACGTGCGTCCCTTGCTCACTTTGCCACTGGATTCAAGATAGCCTGGCTAATGAGGGTTATAAACCCGAAACTGGTCCCAGGATGCTTGTTTTCGGTCCACGGAAAACATGGCTTGGCAGTTCGGGCTGGACTGTTCCCATGAGGCACAGGGTCAGACTGATTTTCATATGGCCATGTCTGAACTGGGGTGGTGGAGTGAGCTAAAGAATGATGATGGATTAAACCCAGATCAGTTGACTGGGGGTTAGTGTTTGATTCGCTCAAACTCTCCGTCCATCATCCCCTTTGGTATCACTTTGTTCGCCCTAAGTTGGCAGGGTATGCCCAGACGTGGGTCCCTTGCTCACTTTGCCACTGGATTCAAGATAACCTGGCTGATGAGGGATATAAACCCGAAACCGGTCCCAGGATGCTTGTTTCCGGTCCAGGGAAGACATGGCTTGGCAGTTCGGGCTGGACTGATCCCATGAGGCACAAGTTCAGACTGATTTGCATATGGCCATGTCTGAACTAGGGTGGTGGAGTGAGCTAAAGAATGATGATGGATTAAACCCAGATCAGTTGACTGGGGGTGAGTGTTTGATTTGCTCAAATGCTCCGTCCATCATCCCCTTTGGTATCGCTTTCTTTGCCCTAAGTTGGCAGGGTAATCCCAGATGTGAGTCCCTTGCTAACTTTGCCACTGGATTCAAGATAGCCTGGCTGATGAGGGTTATGAACCCGAAACCGGTCCCAGGAAGCTTGTTTCCGGTCCAGGGAAGACATGGATTGGCAGTTCGGGCTGGACTGTTCCCATGATGCACAGGGTCAGACTGATTTGCATATGTCCATGTCTGAACTGGGCTGGTGGAGTGAGCTAAAGAATGATGATGGATTAAATCCAGATCAGTTGACTGGGGTGAGTGTTTGATTTGCTCAAATGCTCCGTCCATCATCCCCTTTGGTATCGCTTTGTTCGCCCTATGTTGGCAGGGTATGCCCAGACGTGGGTCCCTTGCTCACTTTGCCACTGGATTCAAGATAACCTGGCTGATGAGGGATATAAACCCGAAACCGGTCCCAGGATGCTTGTTTCCGGTCCAGGGAAGACATGGCTTGGCAGTTCGGGCTGGACTGTTCCCATGAGGCACAAGTTCAGACTGATTTGCATATGGCCATGTCTGAACTAGGGTGGTGGAGTGAGCTAAAGAATGATGATGGATTAAACCCAGATCAGTTGACTGGGGGTGAGTGTTTGATTTGCTCAAATGCTCCGTCCATCATCCCCTTTGGTATCGCTTTCTTTGCCCTAAGTTGGCAGGGTAATCCCAGATGTGAGTCCCTTGCTAACTTTGCCACTGGATTCAAGATAGCCTGGCTGATGAGGGTTATGAACCCGAAACCGGTCCCAGGAAGCTTGTTTCCGGTCCAGGGAAGACATGGATTGGCAGTTCGGGCTGGACTGTTCCCATGATGCACAGGGTCAGACTGATTTGCATATGTCCATGTCTGAACTGGGCTGGTGGAGTGAGCTAAAGAATGATGATGGATTAAATCCAGATCAGTTGACTGGGGTGAGTGTTTGATTTGCTCAAATGCTCCGTCCATCATCCCCTTTGGTATCGCTTTGTTCGCCCTATGTTGGCAGGGTATGCCCAGACGTGAGTACCTTGCTCACTTTGCCACTGGATTAAGGATAGCCTGGATGATAAGGGTTATGAACCCGAAACCGGTCCCAGGATGCTTGTTTCCGGTTCAGGGAAGACATGGTTTGGCAGTTCGGGCTGGACTGTTCCCATGAGGCACAGGGTCAGACTGATTTGTATATTGCCATGTCTGAACTGGGGTGGTGGAGTGAGCTAAAGAATGATGATGGATTTAACCCAAATCAGTTGACAGGGGGTGAGTGTTTGATTTGCTCAAACGCTCTGTCCATCATCCCATTTGGTATCGCTTTGTTCGCCCTAAGTTGGCAGGGTATGCCCAGACGTGGGTCCCTTGCTCACTTTGCCACTGGATTCAAGATATCCTGGCTGGAGAGGGTTATGAACCCAAAACCGGTCCCAGGATGCTTGTTTCCCGTCCAGGGAAGACATGGCTTGGCAGTTCGGGCTGGACTGTTCCCATGAGGCACAGGGTCAGACTGATTTGCATATGGCCATGTCTGAACTGGGGTGGTGGAGTAAGCTAAAGAATGATGATGGATTAAACCCAGATCAGTTGACTGGGGGTGAGTGTTTGATTTGCTCAAACGCTCCGTCCAGCATCCCCTTTGGTATCGCTTTGTTCGCCCTAATTTGGCAGGGTATGCCCAGACGTGGGTCCCTTGCTCACTTTGCCACTAGATTCAAGATAGCCTGGCTGATGAGTGTTATAAACCCGAAACCGGTCCCAGGATGCTTGTTTCAGGTCCAGGGAAGACATGGCTTGGCAGTTCGGGCTCGACTGTTCCCATGAGGCACAGGGTCAAACTGATTTGCATATGCCATGTCTGAACTGGGGTGGTGGAGTGAGCTAAAGAATGATGATGGAATAAACCCAGATCACTTGACTGGCTGTGAGTGTTTGATTTGCTCAAACGCTCCGTCCATCATCCCCTTTGGTATCGCTTTGTTCGCCCTAAGTTGGCAGGGTATGCCTAGACGTGCGTCCCTTGCTCACTTTGCCACTGGATTCAAGATAGCCTGGCTAATGAGGGTTATAAACCCGAAACTGGTCCCAGGATGCTTGTTTTCGGTCCACGGAAAACATGGCTTGGCAGTTCGGGCTGGACTGTTCCCATGAGGCACAGGGTCAGACTGATTTTCATATGGCCATGTCTGAACTGGGGTGGTGGAGTGAGCTAAAGAATGATGATGGATTAAACCCAGATCAGTTGACTGGGGGTGAGTGTTTGATTCGCTCAAACTCTCCGTCCATCATCCCCTTTGGTATCACTTTGTTCGCCCTAAGTTGGCAGGGTATGCCCAGACGTGGGTCCCTTGCTCACTTTGCCACTGGATTCAAGATAACCTGGCTGATGAGGGATATAAACCCGAAACCGGTCCCAGGATGCTTGTTTCCGGTCCAGGGAAGACATGGCTTGGCAGTTCGGGCTGGACTGTTCCCATGAGGAACAAGTTCAGACTGATTTGCATATGGCCATGTCTGAACTAGGGTGGTGGAGTGAGCTAAAGAATGATGACGGATTAAACCCAGATCAGTTGACTGGGGGTGAGTGTTTGATTTGCTCAAATGCTCCGTCCATCATCCCCTTTGGTATCGCTTTGTTCGCCCTAAGTTGGCAGGGTAATCCCAGATGTGAGTCCCTTGCTAACTTTGCCACTGGATTCAAGATAGCCTGGCTGATGAGGGTTATGAACCCGAAACCGGTCCCAGGAAGCTTGTTTCCGGTCCAGGGAAGACATGGATTGGCAGTTCGGGCTGGACTGTTCCCATGATGCACAAGGTCAGACTGATTTGCATATGTCCATGTCTGAACTGGGCTGGTGGAGTGAGCTAAAGAATGATGATGGATTAAATCCAGATCAGTTGACTGGGGTGAGTGTTTGATTTGCTCAAATGCTCCGTCCATCATCCCCTTTGGTATCGCTTTGTTCGCCCTATGTTGGCAGGGTATGCCCAGACGTGAGTCCCTTGCTCACTTTGCCACTGGATTAAAGATAGCCTGGATGATAAGGGTTATGAACCCGAAACCGGTCCCAGGATGCTTGTTTCCGGTCCAGGGAAGACATGGTTTGGCAGTTCGGGCTGGACTGTTCCCATGAGGCACAGGGTCAGACTGATTTGTCTATGGCCATGTCTGAACTGGGGTGGTGGAGTGAGCTAAAGAATGATGATGGATTAAACCCAGATCAGTTGACTGGGGGTGAGTGTTTGATTTGCTCAAACGCTCCGTCCATCATCCCCTTTGGTATCGCTTTGTTCGCCCTACGTTGGCAGGGTATGCCCAGATGTGGGTCCCTTGCTTACTTTGCCACTGGATTCAAGATAGCCTGGCTGATGTGGGTTATGAACCCGAAACCGGTCCCAGGATGCTTGTTTCCGGTCCAGGGAAGACATGGCTTGGCAGTTCGGGCTGGGCTGTTCCCATAAGGCACAGGGTCAGACTGATTTGCATATGGCCATGTCTGAACTGGGGTGGTGGAGTGAGCTAAAGAATGATGATCGATTTAACCCAGATCAGTTGACTGGGGGTGAGTGTTTGATTTGCTCAAACGCTCCGTCCATCATCCCCTTTGGTATCGCTTTGTTCGCCCTAAGTTGGCAGGGTATGCCCAGACGTGGGTCCCTTGCTCACTTTGCCACTGGATTCAAGATATCCTGGCTGATGAGGGTTATGAACCCGAAACCGGTCCCAGGATGCTTGTTTCCGGTCCAGGGAAGACATGGTTTGGCAGTTCGGGCTGGACTGTTCCCATGAGGCACAGGGTCAGACTGATTTGTATATGGCCATGTCTGAACTGGGTTGGTGGAGTGAGCTAAAGAATGATGATGGATTAAACCCAGATCAGTTGACTGGGGGTGAGTGTTTGATTTGCTCAAACGCTCCGTCCATCATCCCCTTTGGTATCGCTTTGTTCGCCCTACGTTGGCAGGGTATGCCCAGATGTGGGTCCCTTGCTCACTTTGCTACTTTATTTAAGATAGCCTGGCTGATGAGGGTTATGAACCCAAAACCGGTCCCAGGATGCTTGTTTCTGGTCCAGTGAAGACATGGATTGGCAGTTCGGACTGGACTGTTCCCATGAGGCACAGGGTCAGACTGATTTGCATATGGCCATGTCTGAACTGGGCTGGTGGAGTGAGCTAAAGAATGATGATGGATTAAATCCAGATCAGTTGACTGGGGGTGAGTGTTTGATTTGCTCAAACGCTCCATCCATCATCCCCTTTGATATCGCTTTTTTCATCCTAAATTGGCAGGGTATGCCCAGACGTGGGTCCCTTGCTCACTTTGCCACTGGATTCAAGATAGCCTAGCTGATGTGGGTTATGAACCCGAAACCGGTCCAGGATGCTTGTTTCCGGTCCAGGGAAGACATGGCTTGACAGTTCGGGCTGGGCTGTTCCCATAAGGCACAGGGTCAGACTGATTTGCATATGGCCATGTCTGAACTGGGGTGGTGGAGTGAGCTAAAGAATGATGATGTATTTAACCCAGATCAGTTGACTGGGGGTGAGTGTTTGATTTGCTCAAACGCTCCGTCCATCATCCCCTTTGGTATCGCTTTGTTCGCCCTACGTTGGCAGGGTATGCCCAGATGTGGGTCCCTTGCTTACTTTGCCACTGGATTCAAGATAGCCTGGCTGATGTGGGTTATGAACCCGAAACCGGTCCCAGGATGCTTGTTTCCGGTCCAGGGAAGACATGGCTTGGCAGTTCGGGCTGGGCTGTTCCCATAAGGCACAGGGTCAGACTGATTTGCATATGGCCATGTCTGAACTGGGGTGGTGGAGTGAGCTAAAGAATGATGATCGATTTAACCCAGATCAGTTGACTGGGGGTGAGTGTTTGATTTGCTAAAACGCTCCGTCCATCATCCCCTTTGGTATCGCTTTGTTCGCCCTAAGTTGGCAGGGTATGCCCAGACGTGGGTCCCTTGCTCACTTTGCCACTGGATTCAAGATATCCTGGCTGATGAGGGTTATGAACCCGAAACCGGTCCCAGGATGCTTGTTTCCGGTCCAGGGAAGACATGGTTTGGCAGTTCGGGCTGGACTGTTCCCATGAGGCACAGGGTCAGACTGATTTGTATATGGCCATGTCTGAACTGGGTTGGTGGAGTGAGCTAAAGAATGATGATGGATTAAACCCAGATCAGTTGACTGGGGGTGAGTGTTTGATTTGCTCAAACGCTCCGTCCATCATCCCCTTTGGTATCGCTTTGTTCGCCCTACGTTGGCAGGGTATGCCCAGATGTGGGTCCCTTGCTCACTTTGCTACTTTATTTAAGATAGCCTGGCTGATGAGGGTTATGAACCCAAAACCGGTCCCAGGATGCTTGTTTCTGGTCCAGGGAAGACATGGATTGGCAGTTCGGACTGGACTGTTCCCATGAGGCACAGGGTCAGACTGATTTGCATATGGCCATGTCTGAACTGGGCTGGTGGAGTGAGCTAAAGAATGATGATGGATTAAATCCAGATCAGTTGACTGGGGGTGAGTGTTTGATTTGCTCAAACGCTCCATCCATCATCCCCTTTGATATCGCTTTTTTCATCCTAAATTGGCAGGGTATGCCCAGACGTGGGTCCCTTGCTCACTTTGCCACTGGATTCAAGATAGCCTAGCTGATGTGGGTTATGAACCCGAAACCGGTCCAGGATGCTTGTTTCTGGTCCAGGGAAGACATGGCTTGACAGTTCGGGCTGGGCTGTTCCCATAAGGCACAGGGTCAGACTGATTTGCATATGGCCATGTCTGAACTGGGGTGGTGGAGTGAGCTAAAGAATGATGATGTATTTAACCCAGATCAGTTGACTGGGGGTGAGTGTTTGATTTGCTCAAACGCTTCGTCCATCATCCCCTTTGGTATCGCTTTGTTCGCCCTAAGTTGGCAGGGTATGCCCAGACGTGGGTCCCTTGCTCACTTTGCCACTGGATTCAAGATATCCTGGCTGATGAGGGTTATGAACCCGAAACCGGTCCCAGGATGCTTGTTTCCGGTCCAGGGAAGACATGGCTTGGCAGTTCGGGCTGGACTGTTCCCATGAGGCACAGGGTCAGACTGATTTGCATATGGCCATGTCTGAACTGGGGTGGCGGAGTGAGCTAAAGAATGATGATGGAATAAACCCAGATCACTTAACTGGCTGTGAGTGTTTGATTTGCTCAAACGCTCCGTCCATCATCCCCTTTGGCATCGCTTTGTTCGCCCTAAGTTGGCAGGGTATGCCTAGACGTGGGTCCCTTGCTCACTTTGCCACTGGATTCAAGATAGCTTAGCTAATGAGGGCTATAAACCCGAAACTGGTCCCAGGATGCTTGTTTTCGGTCCACGGAAAACATGGCTTGGCAGTTCGGGCTGGACTGTTCCCATGAGGCACAGGGTCAGACTGATTTGCATATGGCCATGTCTGAACTGGGGTGGTGGAGTGAGCTAAAGAATGATGATGGATTAAACCCAGATCAGTTGACTGGGGGTGAGTGTTTGATTAGCTCAAACTCTCCGTCCATCATCCCCTTTGGTATCTCTTTGTTCGCCCTAAGTTGGCAGGGTATGCCCAGACGTGGGTCCCTTGCTCACTTTGCCACTGGATTCAAGATATCCTGGCTGATGAGGGTTATGAACCCGAAACCGGTCCCAGGATGCTTGTTTCCGGTCCAGGGAAGACATGGCTTGGCTGTTCGGGCTGGACTGTTCCCATGAGGCACAGGGTCAGACTGATTTGCATATGGCCATGTCTGAACTGGGGTGGTGGAGTGAGCTAAAGAATGATGATGGATTAAACCCAGATTACTTGACTGGGGGTGAGTGTTTGATTCGCTCAAACGCTCGATCCATCATCCCCTTTGGTATCGCTTTGTTCGCCCTAAGTCGGCAGGGTATGCCCAGACGTGGGTCCCTTGCTCACTTTGCCACTGGATTCAATATAGCCTGGCTGATGAGGGTTATGAACCCGAAACCGGTCCCAGGATGCTTGTTTCTGGTCCAGGGAAGATATGGCTTGGCAGTTCGGCCTGGACTGTTCCCATGAGGCACAGGGTCAGACTGATTTGCATATGGCCATGTCTGAAATGGGGTGGTGGAGTGAGCTAAAGAATGATGATGGATTAAACCCAGATCAGTTGACTGGGGATGAGTGTTTGATTTGCTCAAACGCTCCGTCCATCATCCCGTTTGGTATCGCTTTGCTCGCCCTAAGTTGGCAGGGTATGCCCAGACGTGGGTCCCTTGCTCACTTTGCCACTGGATTAAAGATAGCCTGGCTGATGAGGGTTATGAACCCGAAACCGTTCCCAGGATGCTTGTTTCCGGTCCAGGGAAGACATGGATTGGTAGTTCGGGCTGGACTGTTCCCATGTGGCACAGGTTCAGACTGATTTGTATATGGCCATGTCTGAACTGGGGTGGTGGAGTGAGCTAAAGAATGATGATGGATTAAACCCAGATCTGTTGACTGGGGGTGAGTGTTTGATTTACTCAAACGCTCCGTCCATCATCCCCTTTGGTGTCGCTTTGTTCGCCCTAAGTTGGCAGGGTATGCCTAGACGTTGGTCCCTTGCTCACTTTGCCACTGGATTCAAGATAGCCTAGCTAATGAGGGCTATAAACCCGAAACTGGTCCCAGGATGCTTGTTTTCGGTCCACGGAAAACATGGCTTGGCAGTTCGGGCTGGACTGTTCCCATGAGGCACAGGGTCAGACTGATTTGCATATGGCCATGTCTGAACTGGGGTGGTGGAGTGAGCTAAAGAATGATGATGGATTAAACCCAGATCAGTTGACTGGGGGTGAGTGTTTGATTTGCTCAAACGCTCCATCCATCATCCCCTTTCATATCGCTTTTTTTGCCCTAAATTGGCAGGGTATGCCCAGATGTGGGTCCCTTGCTCACTTTGCTACTTTATTCAAGATAGCCTGGCTGATGAGGGTTATGAACCCAAAACCGGTCCCAGGATGCTTGTTTCCGGTCCAGGGAAGACATGGATTGGCAGTTCGGACTGGACTGTTCCCATGAGGCACAGGGTCAGACTGATTTGCATATGGCCATGTCTGAACTGGGCTGGTGGAGGGAGCTAAAGAATGATGATGGATTAAATCCAGATCAGTTGACTGGGGGTGAGTGTTTGATTTGCTCAAACGCTCCATCCATCATCCCCTTTGATATCGCTTTTTTCGCCCTAAATTGGCAGGGTATGCCCAGACGTGGGTCCCTTGCTCACTTTGCCACTGGATTCAAGATAGCCTGGCTGATGAGGGTTATGAACCCGAAACCGGTCCCAGGATGCTTGTTTCCGGTCCAGGGAAGACATGGCTTGGCTGTTTGGGCTGGACTGTTCCCATGAGGCACAGGGTCAGACTGATTTGCATATGGCCATGTCTGAACTGGGGTGGTGGAGTGAGCTAAAGAATGATGATAGATTAAACCCAGATCACTTGACTGGGGGTGAGTGTTTGATTTGCTCAAACGCTCCATCCATCATCCCCTTTGGTATCGCTTTGTTCGCTCTAAGTCGGCAGGGTATGCCCAGACGTGGGTCCCTTGCTCACTTTGCCACTGGATTCAATATAGCCTAGCTGATGAGGGTTATGAACCCGAAACCGGTCCCAGGATGCTTGTTTCCGGTCCAGGGAAGATATGGCTTGGCAGTTTGGGCTGGACTGTGCCCATGAGGCAAACGGTCAGACTGATTTGCATGTGGCCATGTCTGAACTGGGGAGGTGGAGTGAGCTAAAGAATGATGATGGATTAAACTAGGCCTGGGCGGTAAATTCCGTTCCGCTCGCGGAACTTGCCGAATTTCGATAATTTTGCGTTCCGCGGAGAACGCGAAATTGCCCAAAAGTTGGCTTTCCGCGACTTCGCGAAATTTTTTCTTCTTCGCGTTCTCAAAATGCGTGTTCACGAGATATTTCTCCCCGAGCGCCCCAACAACTGTGAACAGGAAAAAAGCATCTCGAACAAGCAATTCCGCGTGTTCGCGGAATTTCTGCATGTTCGCAGAGATTTTTTACCGTTTCACGGAGATTTGCGTAATGCGATTACGCAAATACCGCCCTCCCCTACATTAAACCCAGATCAGTTGACTGGGGGTGAGTGTTTGATTTGCTCAAACGCTCCGTACATCATCCACTTTGGTATCGTTTTGTTCGCCCCAAGTTGGCAGGGTATGCCCAGATGAGGGTCCCTTGCTCACTTTGCTACTGGATTCAAGATAGCCTGGCTGATGAGGGTTATGAACCCGAAACCGGTCCCAGGATGCTTGTTTCAGGTGCAGGGAAGACATGGATTGGCAGTTCGGGCTGGACTGTTCCCATGAGGCACAGGGTCAGACTGATTTGCATATGGCCATGTCTGAACTGGGCTGGTAGAGTGAGCTAAAGAATGATGATGGATTAAATTCAGATCAGTTGACTGGGGGTGAGTGTTTGATTTGCTCAAACGCTCCGTCCATCATGCTCCGTCCATCATCCCCTTTGATATCGCTTTGTTCGCCCTAAATTGGCAGGGTATGCCCAGACGTGGGTCTGTTGCTCACTTTGCCATTGGATTCAAGATAGCCTGGCTGCTGTGGGTTATGAACCCGAAACCGGTCCCAGGATGCTTGTTGCCGGTCCAGGGAAGACATGTCTTGGCAGTTCGGGCTGGACTGTTCCCATGAGGCACAGGGTCAGACTGATTTGCATATGGCCATGTCTGAACTGGGGTGGTGGAGTGAGCTAAAGAATGATGATGGATTTAACCCAAATCAGTTGACTGGGGGTGAGTGTTTGATTTGCTCAAACGCTCTGTCCATCATCCCATTTGGTATCGCTTTGTTCGCCCTAAGTTGGCAGGGTATGCCCAGACGTGGGTCCCTTGCTCACTTTGCCACTGGATTCAAGATATCCTGGCTGATGAGGGTTATGAACCCAAAACCGGTCCCAGGATGCTTGTTTCCCGTCCAGGGAAGACATGGCTTGGCAGTTCGGGCTGGACTGTTCCCATGAGGCACAGGGTCAGACTGATTTGCATATGGCCATGTCTGAACTGGGGTGGTGGTGTAAGCTAAAGAATGATGATGGATTAAACCCAGATAATTTGACTGGGGGTGAGTGTTTGATTTGCTCAAACGCTCCGTCCAGCATCCCCTTTGGTATCGCTTTGTTCGCCCTAATTTGGCAGGGTATGCCCAGACGTGGGTCCCTTGCTCACTTTGCCACTGGATTCAAGATAGCCTGGCTGATGAGTGTTATAAACCCGAAACCGGTCCCAGGATGCTTGTTTCAGGTCCAGGGAAGACATGGCTTGGCAGTTCGGGCTCGACTGTTCCCATGAGGCACAGGGTCAAACTGATGTGCATATGGCCATGTCTGAACTGGGGTGGTGGAGTGAGCTAAAGAATGATGATGGAATAAACCCAGATCACTTGACTGGCTGTGAGTGTTTGATTTGCTCAAACGCTCCGTCCATCATCCCCTTTGGTATCGCTTTGTTCGCCCTAAGTTGGCAGGGTATTCCTAGACGTGCGTCCCTTGCTCACTTTGCCACTGGATTCAAGATAGCCTGGCTAATGAGGGTTATAAACCCGAAACTGGTCCCAGGATGCTTGTTTTCGGTCCACGGAAAACATGGCTTGGCAGTTCGGGCTGGACTGTTCCCATGAGGCACAGGGTCAGACTGATTTTCATATGGCCATGTCTGAACTGGGGTGGTGGAGTGAGCTAAAGAATGATGATGGATTAAACCCAGATCAGTTGACTGGGGGTGAGTGTTTGATTCGCTCAAACTCTCTGTCCATCATCCCCTTTGGTATCACTTTGTTCGCCCTAAGTTG
Source organism: Triturus cristatus (assembly GCF_964204655.1). Taxonomy (NCBI): domain Eukaryota; kingdom Metazoa; phylum Chordata; class Amphibia; order Caudata; family Salamandridae; genus Triturus; species Triturus cristatus. The sequence goes on from NC_140579.1 coordinate 536,381,888, forward strand.
GCAGGGTATGCCCAGACGTGGGTCCCTTGCTCACTTTGCCACTGGATTCAAGATAACCTGGCTGATGAGGGATATAAACCCGAAACCGGTCCCAGGATGCTTGTTTCCGGTCCAGGGAAGACATGGCTTGGCAGTTCGGGCTGGACTGTTCCCATGAGGCACAAGTTCAGACTGATTTGCATATGGCCATGTCTAAACTAGGGTGGTGGAGTGAGCTAAAGAATGATGATGGATTAAACCCAGATCAGTTGACTGGGGGTGAGTGTTTGATTTGCTCAAATGCTCCGTCCATCATCCCCTTTGGTATCGCTTTGTTCGCCCTATGTTGGCAGGGTATGCCCAGACGTGAGTCCCTTGCTCACTTTGCCACTGGATTAAAGATAGCCTGGATGATAAGGGTTATGAACCCGAAACCGGTCCCAGGATGCTTGTTTCCGGTCCAGGGAAGACATGGTTTGGCAGTTCGGGCTGGACTGTTCCCATGAGGCACAGGGTCAGACTGATTTGCATATGGCCATGTCTGAACTGGGGTGGTGGTGTAAGCTAAAGAATGATGATGGATTAAACCCAGATAATTTGACTGGGGGTGAGTGTTTGATTTGCTCAAACGCTCCGTCCAGCATCCCCTTTGGTATCGCTTTGTTCGCCCTAATTTGGCAGGGTATGCCCAGACGTGGGTCCCTTGCTCACTTTGCCACTGGATTCAAGATAGCCTGGCTGATGAGTGTTATAAACCCGAAACCGGTCCCAGGATGCTTGTTTCAGGTCCAGGGAAGACATGGCTTGGCAGTTCGGGCTCGACTGTTCCCATGAGGCACAGGGTCAAACTGATGTGCATATGGCCATGTCTGAACTGGGGTGGTGGAGTGAGCTAAAGAATGATGATGGAATAAACCCAGATCACTTGACTGGCTGTGAGTGTTTGATTTGCTCAAACGCTCCGTCCATCATCCCCTTTGGTATCGCTTTGTTCGCCCTAAGTTGGCAGGGTATTCCTAGACGTGCGTCCCTTGCTCACTTTGCCACTGGATTCAAGATAGCCTGGCTAATGAGGGTTATAAACCCGAAACTGGTCCCAGGATGCTTGTTTTCGGTCCACGGAAAACATGGCTTGGCAGTTCGGGCTGGACTGTTCCCATGAGGCACAGGGTCAGACTGATTTTCATATGGCCATGTCTGAACTGGGGTGGTGGAGTGAGCTAAAGAATGATGATGGATTAAACCCAGATCAGTTGACTGGGGGTGAGTGTTTGATTCGCTCAAACTCTCTGTCCATCATCCCCTTTGGTATCACTTTGTTCGCCCTAAGTTGGCAGGGTATGCCCAGACGTGGGTCCCTTGCTCACTTTGCCACTGGATTCAAGATAACCTGGCTGATGAGGGATATAAACCCGAAACCGGTCCCAGGATGCTTGTTTCCGGTCCAGGGAAGACATGGCTTGGCAGTTCGGGCTGGACTGTTCCCATGAGGCACAAGTTCAGACTGATTTGCATATGGCCATGTCTAAACTAGGGTGGTGGAGTGAGCTAAAGAATGATGATGGATTAAACCCAGATCAGTTGACTGGGGGTGAGTGTTTGATTTGCTCAAATGCTCCGTCCATCATCCCCTTTGGTATCGCTTTGTTCGCCCTATGTTGGCAGGGTATGCCCAGACGTGAGTCCCTTGCTCACTTTGCCACTGGATTAAAGATAGCCTGGATGATAAGGGTTATGAACCCGAAACCGGTCCCAGGATGCTTGTTTCCGGTCCAGGGAAGACATGGTTTGGCAGTTCGGGCTGGACTGTTCCCATGAGGCACAGGGTCAGACTGATTTGTATATGGCCATGTCTGAACTGGGGTGGTGGAGTGAGCTAAAGAATGATGATGGATTAAACCCAGATCAGTTGACTGGGGGTGAGTGTTTGATTTGCTCAAACGCTCCGTCCATCATCCCCTTTGGTATCGCTTTTTTCGTCCTAAATTGGCAGGGTATGCACAGACGTGGGTCCCTTGCTCACTTTGCCACTGGATTCAAGATAGCCTGGCTGATGTGGGTTATGAACCCGAAACCGGTCCCAGGATGCTTGTTTCCGGTCCAGGGAAGACATGGCTTGGCAGTTCGGGCTGGGCTGTTCCCATAAGGCACAGGGTCAGACTGATTTGCATATGGCCATGTCTGAACTGGGGTGGTGGAGTGAGCTAAAGAATGATGATGGATTTAACCCAGATAAGTTGACTGGGGGTGAGTGTTTGATTTGCTCAAACGCTCCGTCCATCATCCCCTTTGGTATCGCTTTGTTCGCCTTAAGTTGGCAGGGTATGCCCAGACGTGGGTCCCTTGCTCACTTTGCCACTGGATTCAAGATATCCTGGCTGATGAGGGTTATGAACCCGAAACCGGTCCCAGGATGCTTGTTTCCGGTCCAGGGAAGACATGGTTTGGCAGTTCGGGCTGGACTGTTCCCATGAGGCACAGGGTCAGACTGATTTGTATATGGCCATGTCTGAACTGGGGTGGTGGAGTGAGCTAAAGAATGATGATGGATTAAACCCAGATCAGTTGACTGGGGGTGAGTGTTTGATTTGCTCAAACGCTCCGTCCATCATCCCCTTTGGTATCGCTTTGTTCGCCCTATGTTGGCAGGGTATGCCCAGATGTGGGTCCCTTGCTCACTTTGCTACTTTATTCAAGATAGCCTGGCTGATGAGGGTTATGAACCCAAAACCGGTCCCAGGATGCTTGTTTCCGGTCCAGGGAAGACATGGATTGGCAGTTCGGACTGGAGTGTTCCCATGAGGCACAGGGTCAGACTGATTTGCATATGGCCATGTCTGAACTGGGCTGGTGGAGTGAGCTAAAGAATGATGATGGATTAAATCCAGATCAGTTGACTGGGGGTGAGTGTTTGATTTGCTCAAACGCTCCATCCATCATCCCCTTTGATATCGCTTTTTTCGTCCTAAATTGGCAGGGTATGCCCAGACGTGGGTCCCTTGCTCACTTTGCCACTGGATTCAAGATAGCCTGGCTGATGTGGGTTATGAACCCGAAACCGGTCCAGGATGCTTGTTTCCGGTCCAGGGAAGACATGGCTTGGCAGTTCGGGCTGGGCTGTTCCCATAAGGCACAGGGTCAGACTGATTTGCATATGGCCATGTCTGAACTGGGGTGGTGGAGTGAGCTAAAGAATGATGATGGATTTAACCCAGATCAGGTGACTGGGGGTGAGTGTTTGATTTGCTCAAACGCTCCGTCCATCATCCCCTTTGGTATCGCTTTGTTCGCCCTAAGTTGGCAGGGTATGCCCAGACGTGGGTCCCTTGCTCACTTTGCCACTGGATTCAATATAGCCTGGCTGATGAGGGTTATGAACCCGAAACCGGTCCCAGGATGCTTGTTTCTGGTCCAGGGAAGATATGGCTTGGCAGTTCGGCCTGAACTGTTCCCATGAGGCACAGGGTCAGACTGATTTGCATATGGCCATGTCTGAACTGGGGTGGTGGAGTGAGCTAAAGAATGATGATGGATTAAACCCAGATCAGTTGACTGGGGATGAGTGTTTGATTTGCTCAAACGCTCCGTCCATCATCCCCTTTGGTATCGCTTTGCTCGCCCTAAGTTGGCAGGGTATGCCCAGACGTGGGTCCCTTGCTCACTTTGCCACTGGATTAAAGATAGCCTGGCTGATGAGGGTTATGAACCCGAAACCGTTCCCAGGATGCTTGTTTCCGGTCCAGGGAAGACATGGATTGGTAGTTCGGGCTGGACTGTTCCCATGTGGCACAGGTTCAGACTGATTTGTATATGGCCATGTCTGAACTGGGGTGGTGGAGTGAGCTAAAGAATGATGATGGATTAAACCCAGATCTGTTGACTGGGGGTGAGTGTTTGATTTACTCAAACGCTCCGTCCATCATCCCCTTTGGTATCGCTTTGTTCGCCCTAAGTTGGCAGGGTATGCCTAGACGTTGGTCCCTTGCTCACTTTGACAATGGATTCAAGATAGCCTGGCTGATGAGGGTTATGAACCCGAAACCGGTCCCAGGATGCTTGTTTCCGCTTCACGGAAAACATGGCTTGGCAGTTCGGGCTGGACTGTTCCCATGAGGCTCAGGGTCAGACTAATTTGCATATGGCCATGTCTGAACTGGGGTGGCTGAGTGAGCTAAAGAATGATGATGGATTAAACCCAGATCAGTTGACTGGGGGTGAGTGTTTGATTTACTCAAGCGCTCCGTCCATCATCCCCTTTGGTATCGCTTTGTTCGCCCTAAGTTGGCAGGGTATGCCCAGATGTGGGTCCCTTGCTCACTTTCCTACTGGATTCAAGATAGCCTGGCTGATGAGGGTTATGAACCCAAAACCGGTCACAGGATGCTTGTTACTCGTCCAGGGAAGACATGGATTGGCAGTTCGGGCTGGACTGTTCCCATGAGGCACAGGGTCAGACTGATTTGCATATGGCCATGTCTGAACTGGGCTGGTGGAGTGAGCTAAAGAATGATGATGGATTAAATCCAGATCAGTTGACTGGGGGTGAGTGTTTGATTTGCTCAAACGCTCCGTCCATCATCCCCTTTGGTATCACTTTGTTCGCCCTAAGTTGGCAGAGTATGCCTAGACGTGGGTCCCTTGCTCACTTTGCCACTGGATTCAAGATAGCCTTTCTAATGAGGTTTATGAACCCGAAACCGGTCCCAGGATGCTTGTTTCCGGTCCAGGGAAGACATGGCTTGGCAGTTCGTGCTGGACTGTTCCCATGAGGCACAGGGTCAGATTGATTTGCATATGGCCATGTCTGAACTGGGGTGGTGGAGTGTGCTAAAGAATGAAGATGGATTAAACCCAGATCAGTTGACTGGGGATGAGTGTTTGATTTGCTCAAACGCTCCGTCCATCATCCCCTTTGGTATCACTTTGTTCGCCCTAAGTTGGCAGGGTAAGCCCAGACGTGGGTCCCTTGCTCACTTTGCCACTGGATTCAAGATTAAGCCTGGGCACAGCACTACGCTACGCTCGCGTAGTTTGCGAAGTTCGCGCTACTTTGCACTACGCGAACTGCACGTAGCACAGTGTGAACACGCGTAGCGTAGTGTTGCGTAGTGCAGCGGTAATTTTTTGCTTGCTCGCGGTTCTCAACGTCAAGTTGGCGACCGCAAGCAAGCAAAATGACATCCCGGCGAGACTTTTTCCTTGTTCGCGATCAGCAACATCAAGTTGGTGATCGCGAGCATGGAAAATAAACCTCCCGGCGAGATTCCCAACGTGAGGAGGTCAGGTGTCTCATTGCGAGTGGTCGCGACCGCTCGCGATGAGAAACTACCAGTTCGCGTTGAGAAAGCTGCCGCTCGAGTAAAAATCTACTCGAGCAGCAGAAAACTACAGCTCGCACTGTGCAAGATGCCATTTTCAATGATTGCACAGTGCCGGTTGCTTGTCCGCACTGTGCAATCATTGAAAACGACATCTGGCACAGTGCGAACAAGGTACTACGCAGTTCGCGAAGTGCTACGCATAGCTCGCGTAGTGCGAACTGCACTTTGCATAGCTTCGCGAAGTGCTACTTCGCGAACTACGCCCAGGGTTATTCAAGATATCCTGGCTGATGAGGGTTATGAACCCGAAACTGGTCCCAGCATGCTTGTTTCCGGTTTAGGGAAGACATGGCTTGGCAGTTTGGGCTGGACTGTTCCCATGAGGCACAGGGTCAGACTGATTTGCATATGGCCATGTCTGAACTGGGGTGGTGGAGTGAGCTAAAGAATGATGATGGATTAAACCCAGATCAGTTGACTGGGGGTGAGTGTTTGATTTGCTCAAATGCTCCGTCCATCATCCACTTTGGTATCACTTTGTTCACCCTAAGTTGGCAGGGTATGCCCAGACGTGGGTCCCTTGCTCACTTTGCCACTGGATTCAATATAGCCTGGCTGATGAGGGTTATGAACCCGAAACCGGTCCCAGGATGCTTGTTTCCGGTCCAGGGAAGACATGGCTTGGCAGTTCAGGCTGGACTGTTCCCATGAGGCACAGGGTCAGACTGATTTGCATTTGGCCATGTCTTAACTGGGGAGGTGGAGTGAGATAAAGAATGATGATGGATGAAACCCAGATCAGTTGACTGGGGGTGAGTATTTGATTTGCTCAAACGCTCCGTCCATCATCCCCTTTGGTATCGCTTTGTTTGCCCTAAGTTGACAGGGTATGCCCAGACGTCGGTCCCTTGCTCACTTTGCCACTGGATTCAAGATAGCCTGGCTGATGAGGGATATAAACCCAAAACCGGTCCCAGGATGCTTGTTTCCGGTCCAGGGAAGACATGGCTTGGCAGTTCGGGCTGGACTTTTCCCATGAGGCACAAGGTCAGACTGATTTGCATATGGCTATGTCTGAAAAGGGGTGGTGGAGTGAGCTAAAGAATGATGATGGATTAAACCCAGATCAGTTGACTGGGGGTGAGTGATTTATTTGCTCAAACGCTCCGTCCATCATCCCCTTTGGTATCGCTTTGTTTGCCCTAAGTTGGCAGGGTATGCCTAGAAGTTGGTCCCTTGTTCACTTTGCCTCTGGATTCAAGATAGCCTGGCTAAAGAGGGTTATGAACCCGAAACCAGTCCCAGGATGCTTGTTTTCGGTCCACGGAAAACATGGCTTGGCAGTTCGGGCTGGACTGTTCCCATGAGGCACAGGGTCAGACTGATTTGCATATGGCCATGTCTGAACTGGGGTGGTGGAGTGAGCTAAAGAATGATGATGGATTAAACCCAGATCAGTTGCCTGGGGGTGAGTGATTTATTTGCTCAAACGCTCCGTCCATCATCCCCTTTGGTATTGCTTTGTTCGCCCTAAGTTGGCAGGGTATGCCCAGATGTGGGTCCTGTGCTCACTTTGCCACTGGATTCAAGATAGCCAGGCTGATGAGAGTTATGAACCCGATACCGGTCTCAGGATGCTTGTTTCCGGTCCAGCGAAGACATGGCTTGGCAGTTCGGGCTGGACTGTTCCCATGAGGCACAGGGTCAGACTGATTTGCATTTGGCCATGTCTGAACTGGGGAGGTGGAGTGAGCTAAAGAATGATGATGGATTAAACCCAGATCACTTGACTGGGGGTGAGTGTTTGATTTGCTTAAATGCTCCGTCCATCATCCCCTTTGGTATCACTTTGTTCGCCCTAAGTTGGCAGGGTATGCCCAGACGTGGGTCCCTTGCTCACTTTGCCACTGGATTCAATATAGCCTGGCTGATGAGGGTTATGAACCCGAAACCGGTCCCAGGATGCTTGTTTCCGGTCCAGGAAAGACATGGCGTGGCAGTTCGGGCTGGACTGTTCCCATGAGGCACAGGGTCAGACTGATTTGCATTTGGCCATGTCTGAACTGGGGAGGTGGAGTGAGATAAAGAATGATGATGGATGAAACCCAGATCAGTTGACTGGGGGTGAGTATTTGATTTGCTCAAACGCTCCGTCCATCATTCCCTTTGGTATCGCTTTGTTTGCCCTAAGTTGGCAGGGTATGCCCAGACGTGGGTCCCTTGCTCACTTTGCCACTGGATTCAAGATAGCCAGGCTGATGAGAGTTATGAACACGATACTGGTCTCAGGATGCTTGTTTCCGGTCCAGGGAAGACATGGCTTGGCAGTTCGGGCTGGACTGTTTCCATGAGGCACAGGGTCAGACTGATTTGCATTTGGACATGTCTGAACTGGGGAGGCGGAGTGAGCTAAAGAATGATGATGGATTAAACCCAGATCAGTTGACTGGGGGTGAGTATTTGATTTGCTCAAATGCTCTGTCCATCATCCCCTTTGGTATCGCTTTGTTCGCCCTATATTGGCAGGGTATGCCCAGACGTGGGTCCCTTGCTTACTTTGCCACTGGATTCAAGATAGCCTGGCTGATGTGGGTTATGAAACCGAAACCGGTCCCAGGATGCTTGTTTCCGGTCAAGGGAAGACATGGCTTGGCAGTTCGGGCTGGGCTGTTCCCATAAGGCACAGGGTCAGACTGATTTGCATATGGCCATGTCTGAACTGGGGTGGTGGAGTGAGATAAAGAATGATGATGGATTTAACCCAGATCAGTTGACTGGGGGTGAGTGTTTGATTTGCTCAAACGCTCCGTCCATCATCCCCTTTGGTATCGCTTTGTTCGCCCTAAGTTGGCAGGGTATGCCCAGACGTGGGTCCCTTGCTCACTTTGCCACTGGATTCAAGATATCCTGGCTGATGAGGGTTATGAACCCGAAACCGGTCCCAGGATGCTTGTTTCCGGTCCAGGGAAGACATGGCTTGGCAGTTCGGGCTGGACTGTTCCCATGAGGCACAGGGTCAGACTGATTTGCATATGGCCATGTCTTAACTGGGGTGGTGGAGTGAGCTAAAGAATGATGATGGATTTAACCCGGATCAGTTGACTGGGGGTGAGTGTTTGATTTGCTCAAACGCTCCGTCCATCATCCCCTTTGGTATCGCTTTGTTCGCCCTAAGTTGGCAGGGTAAGCCCAGACGTGGGTCCCTTGCTCACTTTGCCACTGGATTCAAGATTAAGCCTGGGCACAGCACTACGCTACGCTCGCGTAGTTTGCGAAGTTCGCGCTACTTTGCACTACGCGAACTGCACGTAGCACAGTGTGAACACGCGTAGCGTAGTGTTGCGTAGTGCAGCGGTCATTTTTTGCTTGCTCGCGGTTCTCAACGTCAAGTTGGCGACCGCAAGCAAGCAAAATGACATCCCGGCGAGACTTTTTCCTTGTTCGCGATCAGCAACATCAAGTTGGTGATCGCGAGCATGGAAAATAAACCTCCCGGCGAGATTCCCAACGTGAGGAGGTCAGGTTTCTCATTGCGAGTGGTCGCGACCGCTCGCGATGAGAAACTACCAGTTCGTGTTGAGAAAGCTGCCGCTCGAGTAAAAATCTACTCGAGCAGCAGAAAACTACAGCTCGCACTGTGCAAGATGCCATTTTCAATGATTGCACAGTGCCGGTTGCTTGTCCGCACTGTGCAATCATTGAAAACGACATCTGGCAGAGTGCGAACAAGGTACTACGCAGTTCGCGAAGTGCTACGCATAGCTCGCGTTGTGCGAACTGCACTTTGCATAGCTTCGCGAAGTGCTACTTCGCGAACTACGCCCAGGGTTATTCAAGATATCCTGGCTGATGAGGGTTATGAACCCGAAACTGGTCCCAGCATGCTTGTTTCCGGTTTAGGGAAGACATGGCTTGGCAATTTGGGCTGGACTGTTCCCATGAGGCACAGGGTCAGACTGATTTGCAAATGGCCATGTCTGAACTGGGGTGGTGGAGTGAGCTAAAGAATGATGATGGATTAAACCCAGATCAGTTGACTGGGGGTGAGTGTTTGATTTGCTCAAATGCTCCGTCCATCATCCACTTTGGAATCACTTTGTTCACCCTAAGTTGGCAGGGTATGCCCAGACGTGGGTCCCTTGCTCACTTTGCCACTGGATTCAATATAGCCTGGCTGATGAGGGTTATGAACCCGAAACCGGTCCCAGGATGCTTGTTTCCGGTCCAGGGAAGACATGGCTTGGCAGTTCGGGCTGGACTGTTCCCATGAGGCACAGGGTCAGACTGATTTGCCTTTGGCCATGTCTGAACTGGGGAGGTGGAGTGAGATAAAGAATGATGATGGATGAAACCCAGATCAGTTGACTGGGGGTGAGTATTTGATTTGCTCTAACGCTACGTCCATCATCCCCTTTGGTATCGCTTTGTTTGCCCTAAGTTGACAGGGTATGCCCAGACGTCGGTCCCTTGCTCACTTTGCCACTGGATTCAAGATAGCCTGGCTGATGAGGGATATAAACCCAAAACCGGACCCAGGATGCTTGTTTCCGGTCCAGGGAAGACATGGCTTGGCAGTTCGGGCTGGACTGTTCCCATGAGGCACAAGGTCAGACTGATTTGCATATGGCCATGTCTGAAAAGGGGTGGTGGAGTGAGCTAAAGAATGATGATGGATTAAACCCAGATCAGTTGACTAGGGGTGAGTGATTTATTTGCTCAAACGCTCCATCCATCATCCCCTTTGGTATCGCTTTGTTCGCCCTAAGTTGGCAGGGTATGCCCAGATGTGGGTCCCTTGCTCACTTTACCACTGGATTCAAGATAGCCTGGCTGATGAGGGATATAATCCCGAAACCGGTCCCAGGATACTTGTTTCCAGTCCAGGGAAGACATGGCTTGGCAGTTCGGGCTGGACTGTTCCCACGAGGCACAATTTCAGACTGATTTGCATATGGCCATGTCTGAACTGGGGTGGTGGAGTGAGCTAAAGAATGATGATGGATTAAACCGAGATCAGTTGACTGGGGATGAGTGTTTGATTTGCTCAAACGCTCCGTCCATCATCCCCTTTGGTATCGCTTTGTTCGCCCTAAGTTGGCAGGATATGCCCAGACGTGGGTCCCCTGCTCACTTTGCCACTGGATTAAAAATAGCCTGGCTGATGAGGGTTATGAACCCGAAACCGGTCCCAGGATGCTTGTTTCCGGTCCAGGGAAGACATGGCTTGGCAGTTCGGGCTGGACTGTTCCCATGAGGCACAAGGTCAGACTGATTTGCATATGGCCATGTCTGAAAAGGGGTGGTGGAGTGAGCTAAAGAATGATGATGGATTAAACCCAGATCAGTTGACTGGGGGTGAGTGATTTATTTTCTCAAACGCTCCGTCCATCATCCCCTTTGGTATCGCTTTGTTTGCCCTAAGTTGGCAGGGTATGCCTAGAAGTTGGTCCCTTGTTCACTTTGCCTCTGGATTCAAGATAGCCTGGCTAAAGAGGGTCATGAACCCGAAACCAGTCCCAGGATGCTTGTTTTCGGTCCACGGAAAACATGGCTTGGCAGTTCGGGCTGGACTGTTCCCATGAGGCACAGGGTCAGACTGATTTGCATATGGCCATGTCTGAACTGGGGTGGTGGAGTGAGCTAAAGAATGATGATGGATTAAACCCAGATCACTTGACTGGGGGTGAGTGTTTGATTTGCTTAAATGCTCCGTCCATCATCCCCTTTGGTATCACTTTGTTCGCCCTAAGTTGGCAGGGTATGCCCAGACGTGGGTCCCTCGCTCACTTTGCCACTGGATTCAATATAGCCTGGCTGATGAGGGTTATGAACCCGAAACCGGTCCCAGGATGCTTGTTTCCGGTCCAGGGAAGACATGGCGTGGCAGTTTGGGCTGGACTGTTCCCATGAGGCACAGGGTCAGACTGATTTGCATTTGGCCATGTCTGAACTGGGGAGATGGAGTGAGATAAAGAATGATGATGGATGAAACCCAGATCAGTTGACTGGGGGTGAGTATTTGATTTGCTCAAACGCTCCATCCATCATCCCCTTTGGTATCGCTTTGTTTGCCCTAAGTTGGCAGGGTATGCCCAGACGTGGGTCCCTTGCTCACTTTGCCACTGGATTCAAGATAGCCAGGCTGATGAGAGTTATGAACCCGATACCGGTCTCAGGATGATCGTTTCCGGTCCAGGGAAGACATGGCTTGGCAGTTCGGGCTGGACTGTTCCCATGAGGCACAGGGTCAGACTGATTTGCATTTGGCCATGTCTGAACTGGGGAGGTGGAGTGAGATAAAGAATGATGATGGATTAAACCCAGATCAGTTGCCTGGGGGTGAGTGATGTATTTGCTCAAACGCTCCGTCCATCATCACCTTTGGTATCGCTTTGTTCGCCCTAAGTTCGCAGGGTATGCCCAGATGTGGGTCCTGTGCTCACTTTGCCACTGGATTCAAGATAGCCAGGCTGATGAGAGTTATGAACCCGATACCGGTCTCAGGATGCTTGTTTCCGGTCCAGCGAAGACATGGCTTGGCAGTTCGGGCTGGACTGTTCCCATGAGGCACAGGGTCAGACTGATTTGCATTTGGCCATGTCTGAACTGGGGAGGTGGAGTGAGCTAAAGAATGATGATGGATTAAACCCAGATCACTTGACTGGGGGCGAGTGTTTGATTTGCTTAAATGCTCCGTCCATCATCCCCTTTGGTATCACTTTGTTCGCCCTAAGTTGGCAGGGTATGCCCAGACGTGGGTCCCTTGCTCACTTTGCCACTGGATTCAATATAGCCTGGCTGATGAGGGTTATGAACCCGAAACCAGTCCCAGGATGCTTGTTTCCGGTCCAGGGAAGACATGGCGTGGCAGTTCGGGCTGGACTGTTCCCATGAGGCACAGGGTCAGACTGATTTGCATTTGGCCATGTCTGAACTGGGGAGGTGGAGTGAGATAAAGAATGATGATGGATGAAACCCAGATCAGTTGACTGGGGGTGAGTATTTGATTTGCTCAAACGCTCCGTCCATCATTCCCTTTGGTATCGCTTTGTTTGCCCTAAGTTGGCAGGGTATGCCCAGACGTGGGTCCCTTGCTCACTTTGCCACTGGATTCAAGATAGCCAGGCTGATGAGAGTTATGAACACGATACTGGTCTCAGGATGCTTGTTTCCGGTCCAGGGAAGACATGGCTTGGCAGTTCGGGCTAGACTGTTCCCATGAGGCACAGGGTCAGACTGATTTGCATTTGGCCATGTCTGAACTGGGGAGGCGGAGTGAGCTAAAGAATGATGATGGATTAAACCCAGATCAGTTGACTGAGGGTGAGTATTTGATTTGCTCAAATGCTCCATCCATCATCCCCTTTGGTATCGCTTTGTTCGCCCTAAGTTGGCAGGGTATGCCCAGACGTGGGTCCCTTGCTCACTTTGCCACTGGATTCAAGATAGCCTGGCTGATGAGGGATATAAACCCGAAACAGGTCCCAGGATGCTTGTTTCCGGTCCAGGGAAGACATGGCTTGGCAGTTCGGGCTGGACTGTTCCCATGAGGCACAAGGTCAGACTGATTTGCATATGGCCATGTCTGAACTGGGGTGGTGGAGTGAGATAAATAATGATGAGGGATTAAACCAGATCAGTTGACTGGGGGTGATTGATTTATTTGCTCAAACGCTCCGTCCATCATCCCCTTTGGTATCGCTTTGTTCGCCCTAAGTTGGCAGGGTATGCCCAGATGTGGGTCCCTTGCTCACTTTGCCACTGGATTCAAGATAGCCAGGCTGATGAGAGTTATGAACACGATACTGGTCTCAGGATGCTTGTTTCCGGTCCAGGGAAGACATGGCTTGGCAGTTCGGGCTGGACTGTTCCCATGAGGCACAGGGTCAGAGTGATTTGCATATGTCCATGTCTGAACTGGGCTGGTGGAGTGAGCTAAAGAATGATGATGGATTAAATCCAGATCAGTTGACTGGGGTGAGTGTTTGATTTGCTCAAACGCTCTGTCCATCATCCCCTTTGAAATCGCTTTCTTTACCCTAAGTTGGCAGGGTATGCCCAGACGTGGGTCCCTTGCTCACTTTGCCACTGGATTCAAGATAGCTTGGCTGATGTGGGTTATGGACCCGAAACTGGTCCCAGGATGCTTGTTTCCTGTCCAGGGAAGACATGGCATGGCAGTTCGGGCTGGACTGTTCCCATGATGCACAGGGTCAGACTGATTTGCATATGTCCATGTCTGAACTGGGCTGGTGGAGTGAGCTAAAGAATGATGATGGATTAAATCTAGATCAGTTGACTGGGGTGAGTGTTTGATTTGCTCAAATGCTCCGTCCATCATCCCCTTTGGTATCGCTTTGTTCGCCCTATGTTGGCAGGGTATGCCCAGACGTGAGTCCCTTGCTCACTTTGCCACTGGATTAAAGATAGCCTGGATGATAAGGGTTATGAACCCGAAACCGGTCCCAGGATGCTTGTTTCCTGTCCAGGGAAGACATGGCATGGCAGTTCGGGCTGGACTGTTCCCATGATGCACAGGGTCAGACTGATTTGCATACGGCCATGTCTGAACTGGGTGGTGGAGTGAGCTAAAGAATGATGATGGATTAAACCCAGATCAGTTGACTAGGGGTGAGTGTTTGATTTGCTCAAACGCTCCGTCCATCATCACCTTCGGTATAGCTTTGTTCGCCCTAAGTTGGCAGGGTATGCCCAGACATGGTCCCTTGCTCACTTTGCCACTGGATTCAAGATTAGGGGTGGGCGGAATTCGCGTAATCGCGTTACGCAAATCTCCGCGAAACGGTAAAAAATCTCCGCGAACACGCAGAAATTCCGCGAACACACGGAATTGCTTGTTCGCGATACTTTTTACCTGTTCGCGATCGCTGTTTGCGTGCTCGGGGTGAAATACCTCGCGAACACGCATATTGAGAACGCGAACAAGCAAAAAATTTCGCGAAGTCGCGGAACGCAGATTTTTGGGCAATTTCGCGTTCTCCGCGGAACGCGAAATTACCCAAATTCCGCAAATTTCGCGAACGGAACGGAATTTACCGCCCAGGCCTATTCAAGATAGCCTGGCTAATGAGGGTTATGAACCCGAAACCGGTCCCAGGATGCTTGTTTCCGGTCCAGGGAAGACATGGATTGGCAGTTCAAGCTGGACTGTTCCCATGAGGCACAGGTTCAGACTGATTTGCATATGGCCATGTCTGAACTGGGGTGGTGGTGTGAGCTTAAGAATGATGATGGATTAAACCCAGATCAGTTGACTGGGGGTGGAGTGTTTGATTTGCTCAAACGCTCCGTCCATCATCCCTTTGATATCGCTTTATTCACCCTAAATTGGCAGGGTATGCCCAGACGTGAGTCACTTGCTCCCTTTGCCACTGGATTCAAGATAGCCTGGCTGATGTGGGTTATGAACCCGAAACCGGTCCCAGGATGCTTGTTTCCTGTCCAGGGAAGACATGGCATGGCAGTTCGGGCTGGACTGTTCCCATGATGCACAGGGTCAGACTGATTTGCATATGTCCATGTCTGAACTGGGGTGGTGGAGTGAGCTAAAGAATGATGATGGATTAAACCCAGATCAGTTGACTGGGGGTGGAGTGTTTGATTTGCTCAAACGCTCCCTCCATCATCCCTTTGATATCGCTTTATTCACCCTAAATTGGCAGGGTATGCCCAGACGTGAGTCCCTTGCTCCCTTTGCCACTGGATTCAAGATAGCCTGGCTGATGTGGGTTATGAACCCGAAACCGGTCCCAGGATGCTTGTTTCCTGTCCAGGGAAGACATGGCATGGCAGTTCGGGCTGGACTGTTCCCATGATGCACAGGGTCAGACTGATTTGCATATGTCCATGTCTGAACTGGGCTGGTGGAGTGAGCTAAAGAATGATGATGGATTAAATCCAGATCAGTTGACTGGGGTGAGTGTTTGATTTGCTCAAATGCTCCGTCCATCATCCCCTTTGGTATCGCTTTGTTCGCCCTATGTTGGCAGGGTATGCCCAGACGTGAGTCCCTTGCTCACTTTGCCACTGGATTAAAGATAGCCTGGATGATAAGGGTTATGAACCCGAAACCGGTCCCAGGATGCTTGTTTCCGGTCCAGGGAAGACATGGTTTGGCAGTTCGGGCTGGTCTGTTCCCATGAGGCACAGGGTCAGACTGATTTGTATATGGCCATGTCTGAACTGGGGTGGTGGAGTGAGCTAAAGAATGATGATGGATTAAACCCAGATCAGTTGACTGGGGGTGAGTGTTTGATTTGCTCAAACGCTCCGTCCATCATTCCCTTTGGTATAGCTTTGTTCGCCCTACATTGGCAGGGTATGCCCAGATGTGGGTCCCTTGCTCACTTTGCTACTTTATTCAAGATAGCCTGGCTGATGAGGGTTATGTACCCAAAACCGGTCCCAGGATGCTTGTTTCCGGTCCAGGGAAGACATGGATTGGCAGTTCGGACTGGACTGTTCCCATGAGGCACAGGGTCAGACTGATTTGCATATGGCCATGTCTGAACTGGGCTGGTGGAGTGAGCTAAAGAATGATGATGGATTAAACCCAGATCAGTTGACTGGGGGTGGAGTGTTTGATTTGCTCAAACGCTCCGTCCATCATCCCTTTGATATCGCTTTATTCACCCTAAATTGGCAGGGTATGCCCAGACGTGAGTCACTTGCTCCCTTTGCCACTGGATTCAAGATAGCCTGGCTGATGTGGGTTATGAACCCGAAACCGGTCCCAGGATGCTTGTTTCCTGTCCAGGGAAGACATGGCATGGCAGTTCGGGCTGGACTGTTCCCATGATGCACAGGGTCAGACTGATTTGCATATGTCCATGTCTGAACTGGGCTGGTGGAGTGAGCTAAAGAATGATGATGGATTAAATCCAGATCAGTTGACTGGGGTGAGTGTTTGATTTGCTCAAACGCTCCGTCCATCATCCCCTTTGGTGTCGCTTTATTCACCCTAAATTGGCAGGGTATGCCCAGACGTGAGTCACTTGCTCCCTTTGCCACTGGATTCAAGATAGCCTGGCTGATGTGGGTTATGAACCCGAAACCGGTCCCAGGATGCTTGTTTCCTGTCCAGGGAAGACATGGCATGGCAGTTCGGGCTGGACTGTTCCCATGATGCACAGGGTCAGACTGATTTGCATATGTCCATGTCTGAACTGGGCTGGTGGAGTGAGCTAAAGAATGATGATGGATTAAATCCAGATCAGTTGACTGGGGTGAGTGTTTGATTTGCTCAAATGCTCCGTCCATCATCCCCTTTGGTATCGCTTTGTTCGCCCTATGTTGGCAGGGTATGCCCAGACGTGAGTCCCTTGCTCACTTTGCCACTGGATTAAAGATAGCCTGGATGATAAGGGTTATGAACCCGAAACCGGTCCCAGGATGCTTGTTTCCGGTCCAGGGAAGACATGGTTTGGCAGTTCGGGCTGGACTGTTCCCATGAGGCACAGGGTCAGACTGATTTGTATATGGCCATGTCTGAACTGGGGTGGTGGAGTGAGCTAAAGAATGATGATGCATTAAACCCAGATCAGTTGACTGGGGGTGAGTGTTTGATTTGCTCAAACGCTCCGTCCATCATCCCCTTTGGTATCGCTTTGTTCGCCCTACGTTGGCAGGGTATGCCCAGATGTGGGTCCCTTGCTCACTTTTCTACTTTATTCAAGATAGCCTGGCTGATGAGGGTTATGTACCCAAAACCGGTCCCAGGATGCTTGTTTCCAAGCCAGGGAAGACATGGATTGGCAGTTCGGATTGGACTGTTCCCATGAGGCACAGGGTCAGACTGATTTGCATATGGCCATGTCTGAACTGGGCTGGTGGAGTGAGCTAAAGAATGATGATGGATTAAACCCAGATCACTTGACTGGCTGTGAGTGTTTGATTTGCTCAAACGCTCCGTCCATCATCCCCTTTGGTATCGCTTTTTTCGCCCTAAGTTGGCAGGGTATGCCCAGATGTGGGTCCCTTGCTCACTTTGCCACTGGATTCAATATAGCCTGGCTGATGAGGGTTATGAACCCGAAACCGGTCCCAGGATGCTTGTTTCCGGTCCAGGGAAGACATGGTTTAGCAGTTCGGGCTGGACTGTTCCCATGAGGCACAGGGTCAGACTGATTTGTATATGGCCATGTCTGAACTGGGGTGGTGGAGTGAGCTAAAGAATGATGATGGATTAAACCCAGATCAATTGACTGGAGGTATGTGTTTGATTTGCTCAAACGCTCCGTCCATCATCCCCTTTGGTATCGCTTTTTTCGCCCTAAGTTTGCAGGGTATGCCCAGATGTGGGTCCCTTGCTCACTTTGCTACTTTATTCAAGATAGCCTGGCTAATGAGGGTTATAAACCCGAAACTGGTCCCAGGATGCTTGTTTTCGGTCCACGGAAAACATGGCTTGGCAGTTCGGGCTGGACTGTTCCCATGAGGCACAGGGTCAGACTGATTTTCATATGGCCATGTCTGAACTGGGGTGGTGGAGTGAGCTAAAGAATGATGATGGATTAAACCCAGATCAGTTGACTGGGGGTGGAGTGTTTGATTTGCTCAAACGCTCCGTCCATCATCCCTTTGATATCGCTTTATTCACCCTAAATTGGCAGGGTATGCCCAGACGTGAGTCCCTTGCTCCCTTTGCCACTGGATTCAAGATAGCCTGGCTGATGTGGGTTATGAACCCGAAACCGGTCCCAGGATGCTTGTTTCCTGTCCAGGGAAGACATGGCATGGCAGTTCGGGCTGGACTGTTCCCATGATGCACAGGGTCAGACTGATTTGCATATGTCCATGTCTGAACTGGGCTGGTGGAGTGAGCTAAAGAATGATGATGGATTAAATCCAGATCAGTTGACTGGGGTGAGTGTTTGATTTGCTCAAATGCTCCGTCCATCATCCCCTTTGGTATCGCTTTGTTCGCCCTATGTTGGCAGGGTATGCCCAGACGTGAGTCCCTTGCTCACTTTGCCACTGGATTAAAGATAGCCTGGATGATAAGGGTTATGAACCCGAAACCGGTCCCAGGATGCTTGTTTCCGGTCCAGGGAAGACATGGTTTGGCAGTTCGGGCTGGACTGTTCCCATGAGGCACAGGGTCAGACTGATTTGTAAATGGCCATGTCTGAACTGGGGTGGTGGAGTGAGCTAAAGAATGATGATGGATTAAACCCAGATCAGTTGACTGGGGGTGAGTGTTTGATTTGCTCAAACGCTCCGTCCATCATCCCCTTTGGTATCGCTTTGTTCGCCCTACGTTGGCAGGGTATGCCCAGATGTGGGTCCCTTGCTCACTTTGCTACTTTATTCAAGATAGCCTGGCTGATGAGGGTTATGTACCCAAAACCGGTCCCAGGATGCTTGTTTCCGGTCCAGGGAAGACATGGATTGGGAGTTCGGACTGGACTGTTCCCATGAGGCACAGGGTCAGACTGATTTGCATATGGCCATGTCTGAACTGGGCTGGTGGAGTGAGCTAAAGAATGATGATGGATTAAACCCAGATCACTTGACTGGCTGTGAGTGTTTGATTTGCTCAAATGCTCCGTCCATCATCCCCTTTGGTATCGCTTTTTTCGCCCTAAGTTGGCAGGGTATGCCCAGATGTGGGTCCCTTGCTCACTTTGCCACTGGATTCAATATAGCCTGGCTGATGAGGGTTATGAACCTGAAACCGGTCCCAGGATGCTTGTTTCCGGTCCAGGGAAGACATGGTTTAGCAGTTCGGGCTGGACTGTTCCCATGAGGCACAGGGTCAGACTGATTTGTATATGGCCATGTCTGAACTGGGGTGGTGGAGTGAGCTAAAGAATGATGATGGATTAAACCCAGATCAATTGACTGGGGGTGAGTGTTTGATTTGCTCAAACGCTCCGTCCATCATCCCCTTTGGTATCACTTTTTTCGCCCTAAGTTGGCAGGGTATGCCCAGATGTGGGTCCCTTGCTCACTTTGCTACTTTATTCAAGATAGCCTGGCTAATGAGGGTTATAAACCCGAAACAGGTCCCAGGATGCTTGTTTTCGGTCCACGGAAAACATGGCTTGGCAGTTCGGGCTGGACTGTTCCCATGAGGCACAGGGTCAGACTGATTTTCATATGGCCATGTCTGAACTGGGGTGGTGGAGTGAGCTAAAGAATGATGATGGATTAAACCCAGATCAGTTGACTGGGGGTGAGTGTTTGATTCGCTCAAACTCTCCGTCCATCATCCCCTTTGGTATCACTTTGTTCGCCCTAAGTTGGCAGGGTATGCCCAGACGTGGGTCCCTTGCTCACTTTGCCACTGGATTCAAGATAACCTGGCTGATGAGGGATATAAACCTGAAACCAGTCCCAGGATGCTTGTTTCCGGTCCAGGGAAGACATGGCTTGGCACTTCGGGCTGGACTGTTCCCATGAGGCACAGGGTCAGACTGATTTGCATTTGGCCATGTGTGAACTGGGGAGGTAGAGTGAGCTAAAGAATGATGATGGATTAAATCCAGATCAGTTGACTGGGGTGAGTGTTTGATTTGCTCAAACGCTACGTCCATCATCCCCTTTGGTATCGCTTTGTTCGCCCTAAGTTGGCAGGGTATGCCCAGACGTGTGTCCCTTGCTCACTTTGCCACTGGATTCAAGATAGCTTGGCTGATGTGGGTTATGGACCCGAAACTGGTCGCAGGATGCTTGTTTCCGGTCCAGGGAAGACATGGCTTGGCAGTTCGGGCTGGACTGTTCCCATGAGGCACAGGGTCAGACTGATTTGCATATGGCCATGTCTGAACTGGGGTGGTGGAGTGAGCTAAAGAATGATGATGGATTAAACCCAGATCAGTTGACTGGGGGTGGAGTGTTTGATTTGCTCAAACGCTCCGTCCATCATCCCTTTGATATCGTTTTATTCACCCTAAATTGGCAGGCTATGCCCAGACGTGAGTCCCTTGCTCGCTTTGCCACTGGATTCAAGATAGCCTGGCTGATGTGGGTTATGAACCCGAAACCGGTCCCAGGATGCTTGTTTCCTGTCCAGGGAAGACATGGCATGGCAGTTTGGGCTGGACTGTTCCCATGATGCACAGGGTCAGACTGATTTGCATATGTCCATGTCTGAACTGGGCTGGTGGAGTGAGCTAAAGAATGATGATGGATTAAATCCAGATCAGTTGACTGGGGTGAGTGTTTGATTTGCTCAAACGCTCCGTCCATCATCCCCTTTGGTATCGCTTTGTTCGCCCTAAGTTGGCAGGGTATGCCCAGACGTGAGTCCCTTGCTCACTTTGCCACTGGATTAAAGATAGCCTGGCTGATGAGGGTTATGAACCCAAAACCGGTGCCAGGATGCTTGTTTCCGGTCCAGGGAAGACATGGTTTGGCAGTTCGGGCTGGACTGTTCCCATGAGGCACAGGGTCAGACTGATTTGTATATGGCCATGTCTGAACTGGGGTGGTGGAGTGAGCTAAAGAATGATGATGGATTAAACCCAGATCAGTTGACTGGGGGTGAGTGTTTGATTTGCTCAAACGCTCCATCCATCATCCCCTTTGATATCGCTTTTTTTGCCCTAAATTGGCAGGGTATGCCCAGATGTGGGTCCCTTGCTCACTTTGCTACTTTATTCAAGATAGCCTGGCTGATGAGGGTTATGAACCCAAAAGCGGTCCCAGGATGCTTGTTTCCGGTCCAGGGAAGACATGGATTGGCAGTTCGGACTGGACTGTTCCCATGAGGCACAGGGTCAGACTGATTTGCATATGGCCATGTCTAAACTGGGCTGGTGGAGGGAGCTAAAGAATGATGATGGATTAAATCCAGATCAGTTGACTGGGGGTGAGTGTTTGATTTGCTCAAACGCTCCATCCATCATCCCCTTTGATATCGCTTTTTTCGCCCTAAATTGGCAGGGTATGCCCAGACGTGGGTCCCTTGCTCACTTTGCCACTGGATTCAAGATAGCCTGGCTGATGTGGGTTATGAACCCGAAACCGGTCCCAGGATGCTTGTTTCCGGTCCAGGGAAGACATGGCTTGGCAGTTCGGGCTGGGCTGTTCCCATAAGGCACAGGGTCAGACTGATTTGCATATGGCAATGTCTGAACTGGGGTGGTGGAGTGAGCTAAAGAATGATGATGGATTTAACCCAGATCAGTTGACTGGGGGTGAGTGTTTGATTTGCTCAAACGCTCCGTCCATCATCCCCTTTGGTATCGCTTTGTTCGCCCTAAGTTGGCAGGGTATGCCCAGACGTGGGTCCCTTGCTCACTTTGCCACTGGATTCAAGATATCCTGGCTGATGAGGGTTATGAACCCGAAACTGGTCCCAGGATGCTTGTTTCCGGTCCAGGGAAGACATGGCTTGGCAGTTCGGGCTGGACTGTTCCCATGAGGCACAGGGTCAGACTGATTTGCATATGGCCATGTCTGAACTGGGGTGGTGGAGTGAGCTAAAGAATGATGATGGAATAAACCCAGATCACTTGACTGGCTGTGAGTGTTTGATTTGCTCAAACGCTCCGTCCATCATCCCCTTTGGTATCGCTTTGTTCGCCCTAAGTTGGCAGGGTATGCCTAGACGTGGGTCCCTTACTCACTTTGCCACTGGATTCAAGATAGCCTGGCTAATGAGGGCTATAAACCCGAAACTGGTCCCAGGATGCTTGTTTTCGGTCCACGGAAAACATGGCTTGGCAGTTCGGGCTGGACTGTTCCCATGAGGCACAGGGTCAGACTGATTTGCATATGGCCATGTCTGAACTGGGGAGGTGGAGTGAGCTAAAGAATGATGATGGATTAAACCCAGATCAGTTGACTGGGGGTGAGTGTTTGATTCGCTCAAACTCTCCGTCCATCATCTTCTTTGGTATCACTTTGTTCGCCCTAAGTTGGCAGGGTATGCCCAGACGTGGGTCCCTTGCTCAATTTGCCACTGGATTCAAGATAGCCTGGCTGATGTGGGTTATGAACCCGAAACCGGTCCCAGGATGCTTGTTTCCGGTCCAGGCAAGACATGGCTTGGCAGTTCGGGCTGGGCTGTTCCCATAAGGCACAGGGTCAGACTGATTTGCATATGGCCATGTCTGAACTGGGGTGGTGGAGTGAGCTAAAGAATGATGATGGATTTAACCCAGATCAGTTGACTGGGGGTGAGTGTTTTATTTGCTCAAACGCTCCGTCCATCATCCCCTTTGGTATCGCTTTGTTCGCCCTAAGTTGGCAGGGTATGCCCAGACGTGGGTCCCTTGCTCACTTTGCCACTGGATTCAAGATATCCTGGCTGATGAGGGTTATGAACCCGAAACCGGTCCCAGGATGCTTGTTTCCGGTCCAGGGAAGACATGGCTTGGCTGTTCGGGCTGGACTGTTCCCATGAGGCACAGGGTCAGACTGATTTGCATATGGCCATGTCTGAACTGGGGTGGTGGAGTGAGCTAAAGAATGATGATGGATTAAACCCAGATCACTTGACTGGGGGTGAGTGTTTGATTTGCTCAAACGCTCCATCCATCATCCCCTTTGGTATCGCTTTGTTCGCTCTAAGTCGGCAGGGTATGCCCAGACGTGGGTCCCTTGCTCACTTTGCCACTGGATTCAATATAGCCTGGCTGATGAGGGTTATGAACCCGAAACCGGTCCCAGGATGCTTGTTTCCGGTCCAGGGAAGATATGGCTTGGCAGTTCGGGCTGGACGGTGCCCATGAGGCAAAGGGTCAGACTGATTTTCATGTGGCCATGTCTGAACTGGGGAGGTGGAGTGAGCTAAAGAATGATGATGGATTAAACTAGGCCTGGGCGGTAAATTCCGTTCCGCTCGCGGAACTTGCGGAGTTTCGATAATTTTGCATTCCGCGGAGAACGCGATATTGCCCAAAAGTTGGCTTTCCGTGACTTCGCGAAATTTTTTCTTCTTCGCGTTCTCAAAATGCGTGTTCGCGAGATATTTCTCCCCGAGCGCGCAAACAACTGTGAACAGGAAAAAAGCATCGCGAACAGGCAATTCCGCGTGTTCGCGGAATTTCTGCATGTTCGCAGAGATTTTTTACCGTTTCACGGAGATTTGCGTAATGCGATTACGCAAATTCCGCCCTCCCCTAGATTAAACCCAGATCAGTTGACTGGGGGTGAGTGTTTGATTTGCTCAAACGCTCCGTACATCATCCACTTTGGTATCGTTTTGTTCGCCCCACGTTGGCAGGGTATGCCCAGATGAGGGTCCCTTGCTCACTTTGCTACTGGATTCAAGATAGCCTGGCTGATGAGGGTTATGAACCCGATACCGGTCCCAGGATGCTTGTTTAAGGTCCAGGGAAGACATGGATTGGCAGTTCGGGCTGGACTGTTCCCATGAGGGACAGGGTCAGACTGATTTGCATATGGCCATGTCTGAACTGGGCTGGTAGAGTGAGCTAAAGAATGATGATGGATTAAACCCAGATCAGTTGACTGGGGGTGAGTGTTTGATTCGCTCAAACTCTCCGTCCATCATCCCCTTTGGTATCACTTTGTTCGCCCTAAGTTGGCAGGGTATGCCCAGACGTGGGTCCCTTGCTCACTTTGCCACTGGATTCAAGATAACCTGGCTGATGAGGGATATAAACCCGAAACCGGTCCCAGGATGCTTGTTTCCGGTCCAGGGAAGACATGGCTTGGCAGTTCGGGCTGGACTGTTCCCATGAGGCACAAGTTCAGACTGATTTGCATATGGCCATGTCTGAACTAGGGTGGTGGAGTGAGCTAAAGAATGATGATGGATTAAACCCAGATCAGTTGACTGGGGGTGAGTGTTTGATTTGCTCAAATGCTCCGTCCATCATCCCCTTTGGTATCGCTTTGTTCGCCCTAAGTTGGCAGGGTAATCCCAGATGTGAGTCCCTTGCTAACTTTGCCACTGGATTCAAGATAGCCTGGCTGATGAGGGTTATGAACCCGAAACCGGTCCCAGGAAGCTTGTTTCCGGTCCAGGGAAGACATGGATTGGCAGTTCGGGCTGGACTGTGCCCATGAGGCACAGGGTCAGAGTGATTTGCATATGTCCATGTCTGAACTGGGCTGGTGAAGTGAGCTAAAGAATGATGATGGATTAAATCCAGATCAGTTGACTGGGGTGAGTGTTTGATTTGCTCAAACGCTCCGTCCATCATCCCCTTTGAAATCGCTTTGTTCGCCCTATGTTGGCAGGGTATGCCCAGACGTGGGTCCCTTGCTCACTTTGCCACTGGATTCAAGATAGCTTGGCTGATGTGGGTTATGGACCCGAAACTGGTCCCAGGATGCTTGTTTCCGGTCCAGGGAAGACATGGCTTGGCAGTTCGGGCTGGACTGTTCCCATGAGGCACAGGGTCAGACTGATTTGCATACAGCCATGTCTGAACTGGGTGGTGGAGTGAGCTAAAGAATGATGATGGATTAAACCCAGATCAGTTGACTAGGGGTGAGTGTTTGATTTGCTCAAACGCTCCGTCCATCATCACCTTTGGTATAGCTTTGTTCGCCCTAAGTTGGCAGGGTATGCCCAGACGTGGTCCCTTGCTCACTTTGCCACTGGATTCAAGATAGCCTGGCTGATGAGGGTTATGAACCCGAAACCGGTCCCAGGTTGCTTGTTTCCGGTCCAGGGAAGACATGGATTGGCAGTTCAGGCTGGACTGTTCCCATGAGGCACAGGTTCAGACGGATTTGCATATGGCCATGTCTGAACTGGGGTGGTGGTGTGAGCTAAAGAATGATGATGGATTAAACCCAGATCAGTTGACTGGGGGTGGAGTGTTTGATTTGCTCAAACGCTCCGTCCATCATCCCTTTGATATCGCTTTATTCACCCTAAATTGGCAGGGTATGCCCAGACGTGAGTCCCTTGCTCGCTTTGCCACTGGATTCAAGATAGCCTGGCTGATGTGGGTTATGAACCCGAAACCGGTCCCAGGATGCTTGTTTCCTGTCCAGGGAAGACATGGCATGGCAGTTCGGGCTGGACTGTTCCCATGATGCACCGGGTCAGACTGATTTGCATATGTCCATGTCTGAACTGGGCTGGTGGAGTGAGCTAAAGAATGATGATGGTTTAAATCCAGATCAGTTGACTGGGGTGAGTGTTTGATTTGCTCAAATGCTCCGTCCATCATCCCCTTTGGTATCGCTTTGTTCGCCCTATGTTGGCAGGGTATGCCCAGACGTGAGTCCCTTTCTCACTTTGCCACTGGATTAAAGATAGCCTGGATGATAAGGGTTATGAACCCGAAACCGGTCCCAGGATGCTTGTTTCCGGTCCAGGGAAGACATGGTTTGGCAGTTCGGGCTGGACTGTTCCCATGAGGCACAGGGTCAGACTGATTTGTATATGGCCATGTCTGAACTGGGGTGGTGGAGTGAGCTAAAGAATGATGATGGATTAAACCCAGATCAGTTGACTGGGGGTGAGTGTTTGATTTGCTCAAACGCTCCGTCCATCATCCCCTTTGGTATCGCTTTGTTCGCCCTACGTTGGCAGGGTATGCCCAGATGTGGGTCCCTTGCTCACTTTGCTACTTTATTCAAGATAGCCTGGCTGATGAGGGTTATGAACCCAAAACCGGTCCCAGGATGCTTGTTTCCGGTCCGGGGAAGACATGGATTGGAAGTTCGGACTGGACTGTTCCCATGAGGCACAGGGTCAGACTGATTTGCATATGGCCATGTCTGAACTGGGCTGGTGGAGTGAGCTAAAGAATGATGATGGATTAAATCCAGATCAGTTGACTGGGGGTGAGTGTTTGATTTGCTCAAACGCTCCATCCATCATCCCCTTTGATATCGCTTTTTTCGTCCTAAATTGGCAGGGTATGCCCAGACGTGGGTCCCTTGCTCACTTTGCCACTGGATTCAAGATAGCCTGGCTGATGTGGGTTATGAACCCGAAACCGGTCCCAGGATGCTTGTTTCCGGTCCAGGGAAGACATGGCTTGGCAGTTCGGGCTGGGCTGTTCCCATAAGGCACAGGGTCAGACTGATTTGCATATGGCCATGTCTGAACTGGGGTGGTGGAGTGAGCTAAAGAATGATGATGGATTTAACCCAGATCAGTTGACTGGGGGTGAGTGTTTGATTTGCTCAAACGCTCCGTCCATCATCCCCTTTGGTATCGCTTTGTTCGCCCTAAGTTGGCAGGGTATGCCCAGACGTGGGTCCCTTGCTCACTTTGCCACTGGATTCAAGATAGCCTGGCTGATGAGGGTTATGAACCCGAAACCGGTCCCAGGATGCTTGTTTCCGGTCCAGGGAAGACATGGCTTGGCAGTTCGGGCTGGACTGTTCCCATGAGGCACAGGGTCAGACTGATTTGCATATGGCCATGTCTGAACTGGGGTGGTGGAGTGAGCTAAAGAATGATGATGGAATAAACCCAGATCACTTAACTGGCTGTGAGTTTTTGATTTGCTCAAACGCTCCGTCCATCACCCCCTTTGGTATCGCTTTGTTCGCCCTAAGTTGGCAGGGTATGCCTAGACGTGGGTCCCTTGCTCACTTTGCCACTGGATTCAAGATATCCTGGCTGATGAGGGTTATGAACCCGAAACCGGTCCCAGGATGCTTGTTTCCGGTCCAGGGAAGACATGGCTTGGCAGTTCGGGCTGGACTGTTCCCATGAGGCACATGGTCAGACTGATTTGCATATGGCCATGTCTGAACTGGGGTGGTGGAGTGAGCTAAAGAATGATGATGGATTAAACCCAGATCAGTTGACTGGGGGTGAGTGTTTGATTAGCTCAAACTCTCCGTCCATCATCCCCTTTGGTATCTCTTTGTTCGCTCTAAGTTGGCAGGGTATGCCCAGACGTGGGTCCCTTGCTCACTTTGCCACTGGATTCAGGATATCCTGGCTGATGAGGGTTATGAACCCGAAACCGGTCCCAAGATGCTTGTTTCCGGTCCAGGGAAGACATGGCTTGGCTGTTCGGGCTGGACTGTTCCCATGAGGCACAGGGTCAGACTGATTTGCATATGGCCATGTCTGAACTGGGGTGGTGGAGTGAGCTAAAGAATGATGATGGATTAAACCCAGATCACTTGACTGGGGGTGAGTGTTTGATTTGCTCAAACGCTCCATCCATCATCCCCTTTGGTATCGCTTTGTTCGCCCTAAGTCGGCAGGGTATGCCCAGACGTGGGTCCCTTGCTCACTTTGCCACTGGATTCAATATAGCCTGGCTGATGAGGGTTATGAACCCGAAACCGGTCCCAGGATGCTTGTTTCTGGTCCAGGGAAGATATGGCTTGGCAGTTCGGCCTGGACTGTTCCCATGAGGCACAGGGTCAGACTGATTTGCATATGGCCATGTCTGAACTGGGGTGGTGGAGTGAGCTAAAGAATGATGATGGATTAAACCCAGATCAGTTGACTGGGGATGAGTGTTTGATTTGCTCAAACGCTCCGTCCATCATCCCCTTTGGTATCGCTTTGCTCGCCCTAAGTTGGCAGGGTATGCCCAGACGTGGGTCCCTTGCTCACTTTGCCACTGGATTAAAGATAGCCTGGCTGATGAGGGTTATGAACCCGAAACCGTTCCCAGGATGCTTGTTTCCGGTCCAGGGAAGACATGGATTGGTAGTTCGGGCTGGACTGTTCCCATGTGGCACAGGTTCAGACTGATTTGTATATTGCCATGTCTGAACTGGGTTGGTGGAGTGAGCTAAAGAATGATGATGGATTAAACCCAGATCTGGTGACTGGGGGTGAGTGTTTGATTTACTCAAACGCTCCGTCCATCATCCCCTTTGGTATCGCTTTGTTCGCCCTAAGTTGGCAGGGTATGCCTAGACGTTGGTCCCTTGCTCACTTTGCCAATGGATTCAAGATAGCCTGGCTGATGAGGGTTATGAACCCGAAACCGGTCCCAGGATGCTTGTTTCCGCTTCACGGAAAACATGGCTTGGCAGTTCGGGCTGGACTGTTCCCATGAGGCTCAGGGTCAGACTAATTTGCATATGGCCATGTCTGAACTGGGGTGGTGGAGTGAGCTAAAGAATGATGATGGATTAAACCCAGATCAGTTGACTGGGGGTGAGTGTTTGATTTACTCAAACGCTCCGTCCATCATCCCCTTTGGTATCGCTTTGTTCGCCCTAAGTTGGCAGGGTATGCCCAGATGTGGGTCCCTTGCTCACTTTGCTACTGGATTCAAGATAGACTGGCTGATGAGGGTTATGAACCCAAAACCGGTCACAGGATGCTTGTTACTGGTCCAGGGAAGACATGGATTGGCAGTTCGGGCTGGACTGTTCCCATGAGGCACAGGGTCAGACTGATTTGCATATGGCCATGTCTGAACTGGGCTGGTGGAGTGAGCTAAAGAATGATGATGGATTAAATCCAGATCAGTTGACTGGGGGTGAGTGTTTGATTTGCTCAAACGCTCCGTCCATCATCCCCTTTGATATCGCTTTGTTCGCCTTAAATTGGCAGGGTATGCCCAGACGTGGGTCCCTTGCTCACTTTGCCACTGGATTCAAGATAGCCTGGCTGATGTGGGTTATGAATCCGAAACCGGTCCCAGGATGCTTGTTTCCGGTCCAGGGAAGACATGGCTTGGCAGTTCGGGCTGGACTGTTCCCATGAGGCACAGGGTCAGATTGATTTGCATATGGCCATGTCTGAACTGGGGTGGTGGAGTGTGCTAAAGAATGATGATGGATTAAACCCAGATCAGTTGACTGGGGATGAGTGTTTGATTTGCTCAAACGCTCCGTCCATCATCCCCTTTGGTATCACTTTGTTCGCCCTAAGTTGGCAGGGTAAGCCCAGACGTGGGTCCCTTGCTCACTTTGCCACTGGATTCAAGATTAAGCCTGGGCACAGCACTACGCTACGCTCGCGTAGTTTGCGAAGTTCGCGCTACTTTGCACTACGCGAACTGCACGTAGCACAGTGTGAACACGCGTAGCGTAGTGTTGCGTAGTGCAGCGGTCATTTTTTGCTTGCTCGCGGTTCTCAACGTCAAGTTGGCGACCGCAAGCAAGCAAAATGACATCCCGGCGAGACTTTTTCCTTGTTCGCGATCAGCAACATCAAGTTGGTGATCGCGAGCATGGAAAATAAACCTCCCGGCGAGATTCCCAACGTGAGGAGGTCAGGTTTCTCATTGCGAGTGGTCGCGACCGCTCGCGATGAGAAACTACCAGTTCGCGTTGAGAAAGCTGCCGCTCGAGTAAAAATCTACTCGAGCAGCAGAAAACTACAGCTCGCACTGTGCAAGATGCCATTTTCAATGATTGCACAGTGCCGGTTGCTTGTCCGCACTGTGCAATCATTGAAAACGACATCTGGCACAGTGCGAACAAGGTACTACGCAGTTCGCGAAGTGCTACGCGTAGCTCGCGTAGTGCGAACTGCACTTTGCATAGCTTCGCGAAGTGCTACTTCGCGAACTACGCCCAGGGTTATTCAAGATATCCTGGCTGATGAGGGTTATGAACCCGAAACTGGTCCCAGCATGCTTGTTTCTGGTTTAGGGAAGACATGGCCTGGCAGTTTGGGCTGGACTGTTCCCATGAGGCACAGGGTCAGACTGATTTGCATATGGCCATGTCTGAACTGGGGTGGTGGAGTGAGCTAAAGAATGATGATGGATTAAACCCAGATCAGTTGACTGGGGGGAGTGTTTGATTTGCTCAAATGCTCCGTCCATCATCCACTTTGGTATCACTTTGTTCACCCTAAGTTGGCAGGGTATGCCCAGACGTGGGTCCCTTGCTCACTTTGCCACTGGATTCAATATAGCCTGGCTGATGAGGGTTATGAACCCAAAACCGGTCCCAGGATGCTTGTTTCCGGTCCAGGGAAGACATGGCTTGGCAGTTCGGGCTGGAATGTTCCCATGAGGCACAGGGTCAGACTGATTTGCATTTGGCCATGTCTGAACTGGGGAGGTGGAGTGAGATAAAGAATGATGATGGATGAAACCCAGATCAGTTGACTGGGGGTGAGTATTTGATTTGCTCAAATGCTCCGTCCATCATCCCCTTTGGTATCGCTTTGTTTGCCCTAAGTTGACAGGGTATGCCCAGACGTCGGTCTGAGGAAATATGAATTTTTATGATCAATTGTGTCCCCTATCTTAGACCCCAACGGCTCCATGTACGTGCTACAAGTACATGTATGTTCCCTCCACTTTTAGCTATGAAGACGCAAATACATTTGCGTCCAACGTTAACATGTCCTCTTTCAGATCCACCATGAATGGGTCGAATATTCCGTTCCTAAGTATGCCTTGCCACCGTCTTTATATGGTGCACCTTTCACGTTTTTCAGCTCTGGCGAGTTAGGCCCTGAATTCTGCCATCGAGCCTTTTCCTGCCTTCTGCCTCTGAATGCTCCAGCCTGCACCTGCATCTGTATCCATGACCTTTGTCTTACTCCCTGCGCGGCTAACGGTGCCTGGCTCGGCCTGTTGCCTGCCAAGACTGTATTTTGCCTTCAAGTTATCTGCTCCGCTCCTCGAAAAATACATTCCTGTCTAGTAGTTTAGGTAAACATCCTTCCAGCTGCAGAGCAAAGGGCCCGGCCTCACTGTCTCCGTGCAAGTAATTCATAGCTCCTGTTACCATGGTAGGCCCATGCCCCCTCGCATCTCATGTAGACACGTAGACGCTTATACACGCACTAGCAGTCAGTATAGAATAGCCTCTGCCCGAGAGACCTTTCCTTCCAGATAATACAGTTCCTTAAACACAAGATATTAGATACGATTTGGGATTAGGTTTTTCTGACATCCCAGACTTCTGTCTCCTCATGTAGGGCTAAATGTCAAGTCCCCTTCACCCTCCAGTTACACGTCAATCACACGTCATGCTGCTGCGCGCGCATCTCTGCCATGTATTTCTGCTGACATTGCAGGATTCTCTTATGGATCCACCCACCTGTGACATCCTCATAATGACGTTTCTAGTACACGCCCTTATGCACGCCTATTGTAACGCCTTTTTCATTACGTATGTGTATTCTTATCTCTCCTCTCAGCTGTTACGCCTTCTGCATCTGCCTTTACTGTAATGCATTGACTATATATATGATAACCTGTCAATAAAGTATGTTCTATCCCTTCCCGAACCTTCGTGGTGACGGAATCCGATTGCCTGGTTCGAACCAATTCCTTTTTAAGGAATAAAACCCCTTTTAAAACCTCAAATATCACGGATTCTGCCTCTTATTTATTCTGAGTTATTCTTATTGAATTTTACCTCATAAATTAAGTATAGGTAATTTAAATTTACCACATAATTGGCGCCCGAACAGGGACCCCTCCCCCACCCCACGCGCCGGAGGTGCGTTGCAGGCCCGGTCCCCTGCCACAGCCGGACGGACAACTACGCGTACCCGCAGGATTTCCTGTACCTCCCTCAGGCCAACGGAGGTGACTGAGGCTGCGATCAACACCCAGACGAGGCGGTGAGGAGTGCGGAGGATCCCGACCAGAGCCTAGCTGAGAGAGCAAGATCCGAGGTATACAGAGGCCCACCAGGTTCCGAAGTTCCGAAGTACCTACGTCACGAGTCGAGTCCAGTCCAGTCCGGTCCAGTCCAGTCCAGAGTTTCCGAGGCCTTCCGTTCCGTGCTTCCCGGTGAGTACCATTGCTGGGGACGCATCTAGACGTGCGCATTAATTTGTGCCGGTCAAGACGGGTTTGGGTACACAGACCCGGTCTGCACTGTTCTAGCGGTGTATCTGTACTGTTTAGCAGTACATCCAGTATTATGCAGTTAGCTAGTTTTATTCTAATTATCGTTGTTCGTTTTAAAATGTTTTAATGTGTTTTAAATGTCGTGGTATGAGTGATTGTTCGATCTTCATTACTGTGTTTATTGTATTAATTGTGTTCAAGTCCGAGTAAGAATCAAGTAGCAAGGTTTAAGATGCCGTTATTCTCAAAATTAAGACAGATAAAAACTAGAAAAGGGATACTCGAGGAAGCCGTTCCCATTCCACCTAGGGACACTCCAGGGTACTTTATGTACCATAAACATGGCCTAGATGCCGTATTATATCTCGATTTGTGGGTGGACTACACCAAGGATTTAGCAGAGAATCAGAGATGGCCCGCTGCTGGGACATGGGATGCAGATTGCATTATGAGAGTAGAAGAAGCATTATGGAAAAAGAAAGCCAGACAGTCACAGAAAGATGCCATTGAATTATGGCGTAAAGAATCGCATAGACGCACAGAGAAAGCGCTCAGAAAAGAAGAGAAAAGTAGGGAGGATTCAGACAAAGCCCGAGAAAACGTATTAGTTGAGGAAGGTATCCGAGTAAAAGCAGAACAAGTAGACAGACAACGAAACACTCTTATGAATGGTATGTATCCTCTTCTGGCCGAGGGTTTACCTAAGGCCACCCTGGAAGTACCAAAAGATCTGCCACCTCCATTGCTTCCGACTAAATTGCACCACAAGACCGCAAAGGACATTTTCCTTTCTTCCTATTTAGACGATGCAGCCCCCGAATATGTTAATGTTCCGCCGCCACGCACACCACCTGCTAACGGCGCTCGACCCCGAGATAATCTGCCCCACCTCTGCAGCAACATACTCCTCCTCCCGTTCCAAACCTTCCGCCTGTTCCTCCACTCCTTCCTGCACCTATTCTCCCTACCTTACACCCAACAAATCCTTTTGGACCTGGCACCTCAGGAGGTGCGACAGGAGGTTTTCATACGCCACCACCAACACATCGATTGACTTATAGGGATTTAGCACACCAACGTACACCTCAAACAGCGAATTACGACATACTTAATGAGCCTCTTACAGACTGTAGATATGATCCAGTACCCGGTAAAGACGACAGAATGATGCTATCATCAGTACGTCTACGACGAGTTGCGAACTATTTAATGATACTACCAGGAATGATTGATCATCTAGACAAAATATATCACTTTGTCCAAACAGGGCAAGGTCCTGAAAGTATTGGCGAGGCCATGGCATACCAGAAAGTGGACACGCAAAAACTGTTGTTACGCTTCTTCATAAACTGCTTGATAAGAAACAGAGATAGGCCTGGTGTAGACCCGGAAGAAATGAAAGCACTTAACAAATGGGGTCGGAATATAGCAGACGGAAAACATGATAAACAGAATAGTATAGAAAATATGTACCGAAGGATCCGAAAAACAGTAGAACAAATACATGAAAGAGAACAGCCTGAAAGAGAAATAGATGCAGATAAGACTGAATCCTCGGAGGAGGAGGAACAACCAGAAACGACAACAGGACAATTACAATTACCAGCTAGAGAAATGATAGCTTATGTAGGTAAGGGAAGATCTTTTAATAATTCAATGCGTCCGATACGTCCAGAAAGTAAGAGAATTTTTCAAGCAGCCATGTCAAATCCAAAGACCCCTGAACACTTATTTCAGGCTACTGATAAAATACTTCAAGAACGAATGGGGTACCATGTACTCGATTCTATGGATGAACAAGAATTAGCCAGGTCAGCAGTACAATGGGCTGACAGTTCTGATAAATATAGTGATGACGCGCTAGCACACACGTTTTTGAATCTTTCACCAGACGAACAGCGTTTAGCTGGTATGTACATGATACAACACCTCCTTATATTGTATAAAAGCCAACACTCCGATCCTGGTCCCCTACCTGATATACTGATAGAACTACTCATGAAGAAATGGAGAGGTCTAGGTACCGATCTAATTAAAGTAATTCTAGAACATCGGCACAGATACAGTGCCTTCCTGTGTCCACAGCTTGATCCAGCTCCCTCCATGGAAAGAAAAATGTATTACATAGACAGACAGAATCCCTTACGCGAAGTGCACCCAGTTAAAAATGATGATAATACTTTTAGACGCGTGTTTGTGTACACGCCCATAACTAAAATAGAACTATTGGAAATGAAAAAATTAGTGCCCAGCCATGACAAAGATCCAGCAGGTTTTCACCGTGAAATAAAAGACATGTTACTCATGGGTGATTATACCTATCCTGACATTATGAAAATATTAAAAGTATTATTGCCTGCCGGTATTTACGAGAAACTCAAAGAAAAAGAATGGGAGGTGGGAGAGCAAAAGATTGATTGGGCTGCATTAGAAAACGAAGAAAATACCCGAACTCCAGGCCTAGGGCTTGGGGACAAAACTAAAGCGTTACCAGGATTGTTAGTACAAGTATTGCCACGTTTATTAACTACGAAAAAGGAAGACTGGGGTGCAATCTCAGCCTGCAAACAGAAACCCGATGAAGACACTAGTGATTTTTATTCCCGATTTGAAAAATGTTTTGGTATTAATAGCGGCCTGAAAGCAAGTAGCGATTCATATCCACATCTTTTTGTAACAAAATTAGTCGAGAATTCCCTGCCCCAGGTTAAGAACAGAGTATTGAAAGTCGAGAGCACTTGGCAAGCTAATACCCCTTCACAAATGTTACAAATGTTACAGTACCACCAG
Organism: Triturus cristatus; assembly: GCF_964204655.1. Lineage (NCBI taxonomy): Eukaryota > Metazoa > Chordata > Amphibia > Caudata > Salamandridae > Triturus > Triturus cristatus. The sequence goes on from NC_140579.1 coordinate 536,416,632, forward strand.
AATAGAATTAGAGAAGAACAAGAACACGAACAAAGACGTATGAAAGACACGAAAATGAAAATGCTCGTTGCTCAGTCAGTTCCAGATGACGGTCATAAAAAGGGTGCGACACAGTCCAGTAATTCAGCGGCTCCTGTTAAAGGGACATGCAACTATTGTAAACAGCCAGGTCATTATATAAACGATTGTGCAGTTCTGAAACACAATATCTCTACGGGTAAAACCAAGGAGAGACCGCGTCCACCTAGACAGGATCAGATCCAACCACAAGTACCTCAGAATGTACAGCCTATGCAAGCTTCACAACAGACCGTAGCAGTACCACAGCCACAGCCTATTGCCGCAACACAAAACACAACACAACAGATGTACCAGTATGCACAAAATGACTATCCCGATTATCAGCGATACACATGAAACAGCCTAGAGAGGGAGGTTGGCTTGCCTCTTATTGAGGTTCCTGTAGATCAAGAGGGTCCTTATGTACATAGTCAAGTATTAGGGAAAGACAGAAAGTTTTTAATTGATACAGGGGCAAGCAGAACAACTATAAGTCACGACGAGGTTCCAGGGGCACCCCTCTCAGGCTCACAGAATGTTTCCCTTGGATTTTCAGGAAAGCCTATTGTTAACGAAGTATCGCAACCTCTTCCTCTTGCAGTTGGTCCATTGACACGGACTACAGATTTATTGCTTACAAAATCATGCCCAGAAAACTTGTTAGGTATAAAGACACTGAAAGCTCTAGGAGCTGTAATATGTTGTTCTCCGGAAGGGGTACGACTATTTTTGCGTGACTTTAAAGGTCACTACGTATTGAGAGACATGGATCACCGGTTACAGAATGTCCCTGCACATTTATGGGCACAAGGCCCCACTGATGTAGGTTGTATGCACATTACACCATATCGAGTCACACTCAAAGCAGGAGTGGTATTACCACGAATTCGACAATACAAGTTACCTCCAGATGCTGTAGTGGCTTTGCTGCAAATCATTGACGAGCTCATTGCACAAGGAGTGGTTGTGGAAACCGACTCCAATGTATGTAATTCTCCTATCATTCCAATTCTTAAACGTACTGATCCAAATGCACCCCCAGTTTATCGATTAATTATTGATCTGCGCGAATTGAATAAATGCATTGTACCACAGTATCCCGTGGTTCCAGATATCTCTTCATTATTGACAGCTATTGATTCAGAAGCAACGTTCTTTACTGTAATTGACCTCAAGAACGCCTTCTTTAGCGTCCCAATCGATCCGGAAAGCCAATATTTGTTCGGATTCTGTTTAAATGGACGAAGCTTCAAATTTGCACGCGCACCTCAAGGATTCACAGAAAGCCCCAGCATCTATAGCCAAGCACTGAAAAGACAACTTGACAGTATCCACATGCCTGTTAACACTGCCCTGCTTCAGAATGTCGATGATCTGCTGATCACCGCCCGAAGCGAGCCCGAATGTGAAAAAGCATCACTGACGGTTTTACATTTTCTGGCCGACAAGGGGCACAAGGTGTCCCCTTCGAAGCTGCAATTCTGTGTTCAGCAAGTTGTGTACCTTGGGCACTTGCTGTCCAAAGGGGGGAGACAGCTCACACCTGACCGCATCCAGTTAATTGTAAACATGTCACCACCCAAGACACAAAAGGAGGTGCGGGCCTTCATAGGCCTCACTTCGTACTGTAGACAATGGATTCCCCAATATGCATTTCTAGCAAAGCCACTCATTCAGTTGACAACCCAGGAGGCAGCGACATCGACTGTCCTCCCTTGGACTCAGGAACATACACAAGCTTTTGAAGACTTAAAGAAAGCCTTATGTCAAGCACCTGTTTTAGCGACACCATGTTACAGTAAGCCTTTTACACTTTTTGTCACAGAACGCGAAGGTACTGCCTTGTCAGTACTCACTCAGGAACAAGCAGGTTCACACAAACCGTGTGCTTACTTTTCTAGCACATTAGATCCAGTAGCCCAGGCTCTGCCTGCGTGCTTGAAATCAGTCGCAGCGACAGCTTTAGCGATCAGACAAAGCGATTCCATAGTATTAGGACATCAATTGACAGTGCAAGTTCCACATTCCGTGGAAGTTCTTTTAAACCGAACACAGACCCAGCACTTGACTATAGCACGACTGACAGGTTATGAATTGACATTGTTTCAGCCACACATAGAAATCAGACGCTGTAGTACATTAAATCCTGCCACACTTTTGCCATTAAGTGGAACAGTCCCATTGGCACATGATTGTATTGAAGTCATTACTATTACGACGAAACCCAGACAAGACTTGACAGACATTCCATTACCAGATCCAGACCTGACACTTTATGTGGATGGTTCATGCATGAGAACAAGTACAGGAGAGTTAGTGGCCGCTTACGCAGTCACGACAGACACCGAAGTTATTGAAACGAATTGTATTGACACCTTGTCAGCTCAAGCAGCAGAGCTCATCGCTCTGACACAAGCCTGTATTCAAGCCAAAAATAAGAGAGTTAACATATACACAGATTCACGTTATGCATTCGGAGTTGTACACGACTTCGGAGTCCTCTGGCAAGAGAGAGGTTATTTAACTTCTCACGGTGCCAACATTCAACACGGTCCCCTCATTCAAGCTCTGTTAGATGCAATACATCTGCCTACTGCGATATCTATCATGAAGTGCAAGGCCCATACAAAAGTCACCGATATCATTTCCCAGGGTAACGACCTGGCAGACCGAACAGCTAAGCAAACAGCTCAGAATCGGACTCATGCAACTGACTTGACAAAGACAATAGTTCCGACATCGACACACTGCATGACAGTTAGGGATCCCGCCCTTGATGTAATTGACATACAGTCACATGCTACACCAGAGGAAATCAAGAAATGGACTGAACTAGGAGGGATCCAAACAGATCAGGGATGGATGACGAAGGGAAAATCTACATGGTTTCTCCCCGACTCCATGGTTCAAGTTATCATTAACACAATACATAGTCCAGCGCATCTAGGAGAGAAAGCTATGCTAGACAGTATTCAAAACATTTGGTTCAATAAACACTTACGAGCAGCAGCCAAACAGAAAGTGCGTACTTGCATGATTTGTTGTCAGTTCAACCCAGGTAAAAGCATTCCTGTAGAGCAAGGTGGATTTCAACCTCCCGATCACCCTTTTGAAGTCCTCCAGATGGATTATATCCAGATGGAACGTTGTCGAGGATTCAAATATGTCCTCGTAGTTGTATGCGCACTTTCCCGATGGACAGAAGCATATCCAGTCCCAGATTACACTGCTCCGACCACTGCCAAGCAGCTGGTTCGTGAATTCTTCCCACGGTATGGTTTGCCCCGTATCGTGTACTCAGATAACGGTCAGCCATTCTCATCCGAGCTAGTGAAACACATTACACTCCTGTTAGGCTATCAGTGGAAATTCCACTGTGTCCGGCATCCCGAGGCAGCAGGTCTCGTGGAGCGTCATAATCAGACTCTGAAAATTCGACTTTCTAAAATCTGCAGAGAGAAAGGCGTCGACTGGATAGTAGCTTTACCAGTTGCGCTCTTTTACATGAGAATGATAGCACATTCTCGAACAGGGCTATCCCCGTACGAGGTGGTCTTCGGTAGGCCACCAGATATGTGGGGGACGCCTATACCTCGTAAAATCACTGATGTTGATTGTAATATGCTGACAGATTACCTTGCCTCCTTGATGTCTGCACTACAATCTTGTCGTTCACAGGTAGCTGCAGCCTTTCCCGACAACACCGAGGTGAAGCCCCATGAAGTGGTTCCCGGCGATTATGTGTTTATAAGAAATTTCGACAGGAGGAGCCCGCTGGAGCCCCGCTGGCAAACGCCGAAATTAGTACTTCTGACCACGAGGACAGCAGTGAAGATTGAGGGTCGCAAGGGTTGGCTGCACTCGAGCCATATCAAGAAATTTCACGGACTGCCTTCTGATTTGAACTCTCAGCCCTGCCCTCCTCCACAGACTGACTCAAAACTCCCCCTGGTCGAGAAAACTGCTTCCCAGGAATATAAACTGAAACTAAGGTCTAGCAAGTCAGACAGTTTAATTGTTTAAGTCCTCCCCTAGGTGAATCGGTTAAATTAGTTTCTGACATGTATCCCCTAGACCGAAATAGAGAGAGAGATAGACAGAAACAGCTCAAGAAACGTGCATATTGTAAATCACTTCGTAGTCACTGTATAGTGACATTATTGATTATGTTTTTTCTAAATCTTCTGATTATTGCTGCAAGTATACTGTTGCACATATACTACCCTATTTTCAAGCGTGTACATTCTGCTTTCAATGTTACTGCCGAACACTCTTTTAGCGAATTACCTCCGCATGAGTTGCCCTACAGACTTGCGCTGCGCAACAACACATTCATTAGTATGTTACATCACTCCCATCAGACCAACAACGCTACAAATTGTTGGATATGTGGCCGACTCCCTCCCTACCAGAAATACAAGGGAGTTCTGCCCCTCTTTCCGTACCCGTTCACACACAATGGTTCCTGTGGTGCATGGTTTAGTTTGATTAATTCTTTAGATTCAAATACCGTAGTTTACCAGGGCAACTGGGTATGGGGAAACCTGAACTTAGTTTTGCTTAAAGCCTGCTACCCTAACAAAGAGGGACTTCCCAAAAGGACAGGAACTGATCTAGAAAATGAAGTATATGGATTAGGTAACTTTACACTTAACCTCATGATTCTGAATGTTGAATCCGAAGCTGCACCAGTCTTGCCTGCTATGTCAGTATTACCAGTCAAAGGTGAATTATGTGCAAGAAAGAATGGTTCAGTACACCTGGGTCATAGTAAATGTACTACTGTGATCGAATTCAGTGATCAAGGCAAGTCTACATTTAGAGCTTCCCGTCATTCCTACTTCATTTGTGGTCATACCGCATATATACGTTTACCTCTAGATTGGGATGGTACCTGTTACATTGCATTCCTTCTGCCACCTGTTTTCCTAGCCCCTCCTGATTATCATAGAAATACCCATCTAGTACACAATAGACCCCAGAGAGATCTCCCGATTGTCGACTACACTGAAACGGCATGGGAACAATACACAGACTTCAATAAAGGTTTCTTTCCCTACATAGGTGCTGTCTTTAATAGTAAACTGATACGCAAATTAACCAGAACCCTTGAAGCAGTAGTGAATGAAACTACTTCTGCCCTAGGCAACTTAACGGAGGAGCAGTCTGCGATGCGGATTGTTGTTCTCCAAAATCGTCTTGTCCTTGACGTCATCCTGGCCGATAGGGGCGGAGCCTGTAGAGTCATCGGATCGAGCTGCTGTGTTTTCATTCCAGAAAACGCGCCATCAGTATATAAAGCCATAACTCGTCTTCATAAGATTGCAAGTCAGATACACCAGAATCCAGGCACCTGGACTTGGTCTGGTTGGTTCTGGAGTGTGTTGTCAGCCTGGGGATGGAAGGTCCTATCCTTCCTAGGTATTGCCCTTCTCATAGTATTCAGTTGCTGCCTGTGTCTACAATGTGGGCCAGCGATTTGCGGCCTGTGTGCCACATCATGTATTCCACATTCAAGTTCTCATTCAAAATCCCGTAAGAAGAAAGAAGAGCAAATGATGTTACGTGAACAGATTGATAGATTCATGAGGATCGATATATCATGAAGGGTCCGTAGGGGACAAGGAGGGAATGAGGAAATATGAATTTTTATGATCAATTGTGTCCCCTATCTTATACCCCAACGGCTCCATGTACGTGCTACAAGTACATGTATGTTCCCTCCACTTCCAGCTATGAAGACGCAAATACATTTGCGTCCAACGTTAACATGTCCTCTTTCAGATCCACCATGAATGGGTCGAATATTCCGTTCCTAAGTATGCCTTGCCACCGTCTTTATATGGTGCACCTTTCACGTTTTTCAGCTCTGGCGAGTTAGGCCCTGAATTCTGCCATCGAGCCTTTTCCTGCCTTCTGCCTCTGAATGCTCCAGCCTGGACCTGCATCTGTATCCATGACCTTTGTCTTACTCCCTGCGCGGCTAACGGTGCCTGGCTCGGCCTGTTGCCTGCCAAGACTGTATTTTGCCTTCAAGTTATCTGCTCCGCTCCTCGAAAAATACATTCCTGTCTAGTAGTTTAGGTAAACATCCTTCCAGCTGCAGAGCAAAGGGCCCGGCCTCACTGTCTCCGTGCAAGTAATTCATAGCTCCTGTTACCATGGTAGGCCCATGCCCCCTCGCATCTCATGTAGACACGTAGACGCTTATACACGCACTAGCAGTCAGTATAGAATAGCCTCTGCCCGAGAGACCTTTCCTTCCAGATAATACAGTTCCTTAAACACAAGATATTAGATACGATTTGGGATTAGGTTGTTCTGACATCCCAGACTTCTGTCTCCTCATGTAGGGCTAAATGTCAAGTCCCCTTCACCCTCCAGTTACACATCAATCACACGTCATGCTGCTGCGCGCGCATCTCTGCCATGTATTTCTGCTGACATTGCAGGATTCTCTTATGGATCCACCCACCTGTGACATCCTCATAATGACGTTTCTAGTACACGCTCTTATGCACGCCTATTGTAACGCCTTTTTCATTACGTATGTGTATTCTTATCTCTCCTCTCAGCTGTTACGCCTTCTGCATCTGCCTTTACTGTAATGCATTGACTATATATATGATAACCTGTCAATAAAGTATGTTCTATCCCTTCCCGAACCTTCGTGGTGACGGAATCCGATTGCCTGGTTCGAACCAATTCCTTTTAAAGGAATAAAACCCCTTTTAAAACCTCAAATATCACGGATTCTGCCTCTTATTTATTCTGAGTTATTCTTATTGAATATTACCGCATAAATTAAGTATAGGTAATTTAAATTTACCACAGGTCCCTTGCTCACTTTGCCACTGGATTCAAGATAGCCTGGCTGATGAGGGATATAAACCCAAAACCGGTCCCAGGATGCTTGTTTCCGGTCCAGGGAAGACATGGCTTGGCAGTTCGGGCTGGACTGTTCCCATGAGGCACAAGGTCAGACTGATTTGCATATGGCCATGTCTGAAAAGGGGTGGTGGAGTGAGCTAAAGAATGATGATGGATTAAACCCAGATCAGTTGACTGGGGGTGAGTGATTTATTTGCTCAAACGCTCCGTCCATCATCCCCTTTGGTATCTCTTTGTTCGCACTAAGTTGGCAGGGTATGCCCAGATGTGGGTCCCGTGCTTACTTTGCCACTGGATTCAAGATAGCCAGGCTGATGAGAGTTATGAACCCAATACCGGTCTCAGGATTAGGCCTGGGCGAAGCACTACGCTACGCTCGCGTAGTTTGCGAAGTTCGCGCTACTTCGCGCTACGCGAACTGCACGTAGCACAGTGCGAACACGCGTAGCGTAGTGTTGCGTAGTGCTGCGGTCATTTTTTGCTTGCTCGCGGTCCTCAACGTCAAGTTGGCGACCGCGAGCAAGCAAAATGACATCCTGGCGAGACTTTTTCCTTGTTCGCGATCGCGAGCATGGAAAATAAACCTCCCGGCGAGATTCCCAACGCGAGAAGGTCAGGTTTCTCATTGCGAGGGGTCGCGTATGCTCGCGACCGCTCGCGATGAGAAACTACCAGTTCGCGTTGAGAAAGCTGCAGCTCGAGTAAAAATCTACTCGAGCAGCAGAAAACTACAGCTCGCACTGTGCAAGATGCCATTTTCAATGATTGCACAGTGCCGGTTGCTTGTCCGCACTGTGCAATCATTGAAAACAACATCTTGCACAGTGCGAACATGTTACTTCGCAGTTCGCGAAGTGCTACGCGTAGCTCGCGTAGTGCGAACTTCACTTTGCGTAGCTTCGCGAAGTGCTACTTCGCGAACTACGCCCACCCTTACTCAGGATGCTTGTTTCCGGTCCAGGGAAGACATGGCTTGGCAGTTCGGGCTGGACTGTTCCCATGAGGCACAGGGTCAGACTGATTTGGATTTGGCCATGTCTGAACTGGGGAGGTGGAGTGAGCTAAAGAATGATGATGTATTAAACCCAGATCAGTTGACTGGGGGTGAGTATTTGATTTGCTCAAATGCTCCGTCCATCATCCCCTTTGGTATCGCTTTGTTCGCCCTAAGTTGGCAGGGTATGCCCAGATGTGGGTCCCTTGCTCACTTTACCACTGGATTCAAGATAGCCTGGCTGATGAGGGATATAATCCCGAAACCGGTCCCAGAATGCTTGTTTCCAGTCCAGGGAAGACATGGCTTGGCAGTTCGGGCTGGACTGTTCCCACGAGGCACAATTTCAGACTGATTTGCATATGGCCATGTCTGAACTGGGGTGGTGGAGTGAGCTAAAGAATGATGATGGATTAAACCGAGATCAGTTGACTGGGGGTGAGTGTTTGATTTGCTCAAACGCTCCGTCCATCATCCACTTTGGTATCGCTTTGTTCGCCCTAAGTTGGCAGGATATGCCCAGACGTGGGTCCCTTGCTCACTTTGCCACTGGATCAAAGATAGCCTGGCTGATGAGGGTTATGAACCCGAAACCGGTCCCAGGATGCTTGTTTCCGGTCCAGGGAAGACATGGCTTGGCAGTTCGGGCTGGACTGTTCCCATGAGGCACAAGGTCAGACTGATTTGCATATGGCCATGTCTGAAAAGGGGTGGTGGAGTGAGCTAAAGAATGATGATGGAATAAACCCAGATCAGTTGACTGGGGGTGAGTGATTTATTTGCTCAAACGCTCCGTCCATCATCCCCTTTGGTATCGCTTTGTTTGCCCTAAGTTGGCAGGGTATGCCCAGACGTCGGTCCCTTGCTCACTTTGCCACTGGATTCAAGATAGCCTGGCTGATGTGGGTTATGAACCCGAAACCGGTCCCAGGATGCTTGTTTCTGGTCCAGGGAAGACATGGCTTGGAAGTTCGGGCTGGACTGTTCCCATGAGGCACAGGGTCAGACTGATTTGCATACGGCCATGTCTGAACTGGGGTGGTGGAGTGAGCTAAAGAATGATGATGGATTTAACCCAGATCAGTTGACTGGGGGTGAGTGTTTGATTTGCTCAAACACTCCGTCCATCATCCCCTTTGGTATCGCTTTGTTCGCCCTAAGTTGGCAGGGTATGCCTAGAAGTTGGTCCCTTGTTCATTTTGCCTCTGGATTCAAGATAGCCTGGCTAAAGAGGGTTATGAACCCGAAACCAGTCCCAGGATGCTTGTTTTCGGTCCACGGAAAACATGGCTTGGCAGTTCGGGCTGGACTGTTCCCATGAGGCACAGGGTCAGACTGATTTGCATATGGCCATGTCTGAACTGGGGTGGTGGAGTGAGCTAAAGAATGATGATGGATTAAACCCAGATCACTTGACTGGGGGTGAGTGTTTGATTTGCTTAAATGCTCCGTCCATCATCCCCTTTGGTATCACTTTGTTCGCCCTAAGTTGGCAGGGTATGCCCAGACGTGGGTCCCTTGCTCACTTTGCCACTGGATTCAATATAGCCTGGCTGATGAGGGTTATGAACCCGAAACCGGTCCCAGGATGCTTGTTTCCGGTCCAGGGAAGACATGGCGTGGCAGTTCGGGCTGGACTGTTCCCATGAGGCACAGGGTCAGACTGATTTGCATTTGGCCATGTCTGAACTGGGGAGGTGGAGTGAGATAAAGAATGATGATGGATGAAACCCAGATCAGTTGACTGGGGGTGAGTATTTGATTTGCTCAAACGCTCCGTCCATCATCCCCTTTGGTATTGCTTTGTTCGCCCTAAGTTGGCAGGGTATGCCCAGATGTGGGTACTGTGCTCACTTTGCCACTGGGTTCAAGATAGCCAGGCTGATGAGAGTTATGAACCCGATTCCGGTCTCAGGATGCTTGTTTCCGGTCCAGCGAAGACATGGCTTGGCAGTTCGGGCTGGACTGTTCCCATGAGGCACAGGGTCAGACTGATTTGCATTTGGCCATGTCTGAACTGGGGAGGTGGAGTGAGCTAAAGAATGATGATGGATTAAACCCAGATCAGTTGACTGGGGGTGAGTATTTGATTTGCTCAAATGCTCCGTCCATCATCCCCTTTGGTATCGCTTTGTTCGCCCTAAGTTGGCAGGGTATGCCTAGAAGTTGGTCCCTTGTTCATTTTGCCTCTGGATTCAAGATAGCCTGGCTAAAGAGGGTTATGAACCCGAAACCAGTCCCAGGATGCTTGTTTTCGGTCCACGGAAAACATGGCTTGGCAGTTCGGGCTGGACTGTTCCCATGAGGCACAGGGTCAGACTGATTTGCATATGGCCATGTCTGAACTGGGGTGGTGGAGTGAGCTAAAGAATGATGATGGATTAAACCCAGATCACTTGACTGGGGGTGAGTGTTTGATTTGCTTAAATGCTCCGTCCATCATCCCCTTTGGTATCACTTTGTTCGCCCTAAGTTGGCAGGGTATGCCCAGACGTGGGTCCCTTGCTCACTTTGCCACTGGATTCAATATAGCCTGGCTGATGAGGGTTATGAACCCGAAACCGGTCCCAGGATGCTTGTTTCCGGTCCAGGGAAGACATGGCGTGGCAGTTCGGGCTGGACTGTTCCCATGAGGCACAGGGTCAGACTGATTTGCATTTGGCCATGTCTGAACTGGGGAGGTGGAGTCAGATAAAGAATGATGATGGATGAAACCCAGATCAGTTGACTGGGGGTGAGTATTTGATTTGCTCAAACGCTCCGTCCATCATCCCCTTTGGTATCGCTTTGTTTGCCCTAAGTTGGCAGGGTATGCCCAGATGTGGGTCCCTTGCTCACTTTGCCACTGGATTCAAGATAGCAAGGCTGATGAGAGTTATGAACCCGATACCGGTCTCAGGATGCTCGTTTCCGGTCCAGGGAAGACATGGCTTGGCAGTTCGGGCTGGACTGTTCCCATGAGGCACAGGGTCAGACTGATTTGCATTTGGCCATGTCTGAACTGGGGAGGTGGAGTGAGTTAAAGAATGATGATGGATTAAACCCAGATCAGTTGACTGGGGGTGAGTATTTGATTTGCTCAAATGCTCCGTCCATCATCCCCTTTGGTATCGCTTTGTTCGCCCTAAGTTGGCAGGGTATGCCCAGACGTGGGTCCCTTGCTCACTTTGCCACTGGATTCAAGATAGCCTGGCTGATGAGGGATAAAAACCCGAAACCGGTCCCAGGATGCTTGTTTCCAGTCCAGGGAAGACATGGCTTGGCAGTTCGGGCTGGACTGTTCCCATAAGGCACAAGTTCAGACTGATTTGCATATGGCCATGTCTGAACTGGGGTGGTGGAGTGAGCTAAAGAATGATGATGGATTAAATCCAGATCACTTGACTGGGGGTGAGTGTTTGATTTGCTTAAATGCTCCGTCCATCATCCCCTTTGGTATCACTTTGTTTGCCCTAAGTTGGCAGGGTATGCCCAGACGTGGGTCCCTTGCTCACTTTGCCACTGGATTCAATATAGCCTGGCTGATGAGGGTTATGAACCCGAAACCGGTCCCAGGATGCTTGTTTCTGGTCCAGGGAAGACATGGCGTGGCAGTTCGGGCTGGACTGTTCCCATGAGGCACAGGGTCAGACTGATTTGCATTTGGCCATGTCTGAACTGGGGAGGTGGAGTGAGCTAAAGAATGATGATGGATTAAACCCAGATCAGTTGACTGGGGGTGAGTATTTGATTTGCTCAAATGCTCCGTCCATCATCCCCTTTGGTATCGCTTTGTTCGCCCTAAGTTGGCAGGGTATGCCTAGAAGTTGGTCCCTTGTTCACTTTGCCACTGGATTCAATATAGCCTGGCTGATGAGGGTTATGAACCCGAAACCAGTCCCAGGATGCTTGTTTTCGGTCCACGGAAAACATGGCTTGTCAGTTCGGGCTGGACTGTTCCCATGAGGCACAGGGTCAGACTGATTTGCATATGGCCATGTCTGAACTGGGGTGGTGGAGTGAGCTAAAGAATGATGATGGATTAAACCCAGATCACTTGACTGGGGGTGAGTGTTTGATTTGCTTAAATGCTCCGTCCATCATCCCCTTTGGTATCGCTTTGTTCGCCCTAAGTTGGCAGGATATGCCCAGACGTGGGTCCCTTGCTCACTTTGCCACTGGATTAAAGATAGCCTGGCTGATGAGGGTTATGAACCCGAAACCGGTCCCAGGATGCTTGTTTCCGGTCCAGGGAAGACATGGCTTGGCAGTTCGGGCTGGACTGTTCCCATGAGGCACAAGGTCAGACTGATTTGCATATGGCCATGTCTGAAAAGGGGTGGTGGAGTGAGCTAAAGAATGATGATGGATTAAACCCAGATCAGTTGACTGGGGGTGAATGATTTATTTGCTCAAACGCTCCGTCCATCATCCCCTTTGGTATCGCTTTGTTTGCCCTAAGTTGGCAGGGTATGCCCAGACGTCGGTCCCTTGCTCACTTTGCCACTGGATTAAAGATAGCCTGGCTGATGAGGGATATAAACTCGAAACCGGTCCCAGGATGCTTGTTTCCGGTCCAGGGAAGACATGGCTTGGCAGTTCGGGCTGGACTGATCCCATGAGGCGCAAGGTCAGACTGATTTGCATATGGCCATGTCTGAAAAGGGGTGGTGGAGTGAGCTAAAGAATGATGATGGATTAAACCCAGATCAGTTGACTGGGGGTGAGTGATTTATTTGCTCAAACGCTCCGTCCATCATCCCCTTTGGTATCGCTTTGTTTGCCCTAAGTTGGCAGGGTATGCCCAGACGTCGGTCCCTTGCTCACTTTGCCACTGGATTCAAGATAGCCTGGCTGATGTGGGTTATGAACCCGAAACCGGTCCCAGGATGCTTGTTTCCGGTCCAGGGAAGACATGGCTTGGAAGTTCGGGCTGGACTGTTCCCATGAGGCACAGGGTCAGACTGATTTGCATACGGCCATGTCTGAACTGGGGTGGTGGAGTGAGCTAAAGAATGATGATGGATTTAACCCAGATCAGTTGACTGGGGGTGAGTGTTTGATTTGCTCAAACACTCCGTCCATCATCCCCTTTGGTATCGCTTTGTTCGCCTTAAGTTGGCAGGGTATGCCTAGAAGTTGGTCCCTTGTTCATTTTGCCTCTGGATTCAAGATAGCCTGGCTAAAGAGGGTTATGAACCCGAAACCAGTCCCAGGATGCTTGTTTTCGGTCCACGGAAAACATGGCTTGCAGTTCGGGCTGGACTGTTCCCATGAGGCACAGGGTCAGACTGATTTGCATATGGCCATGTCTGAACTGGGGTGGTGGAGTGAGCTAAAGAATGATGATGGATTAAACCCAGATCACTTGACTGGGGGTTAGTGTTTGATTTGCTTAAATGCTCCGTCCATCATCCCCTTTGGTATCACTTTGTTCGCCCTAAGTTGGCAGGGTATGCCCAGACGTGGGTCCCTTGCTCACTTTGCCACTGGATTCAATATAGCCTGGCTGATGAGGGTTATGAACCCAAAACCGGTCCCAGGATGCTTGTTTCTGGTCCAGGGAAGACATGGCGTGGCAGTTCGGGCTGGACTGTTCCCATGAGGCACAGGGTCAGACTGATTTGCATTTGGCCATGTCTGAACTGGGGAGGTGGAGTGAGATAAAGAATGATGATGGATGAAACCCAGATCAGTTGACTGGGGGTGAGTATTTGATTTGCTCAAACGCTCCGTCCATCATCCCCTTTGGTATCGCTTTGTTTGCCCTAAGTTGGCAGGGTATGCCCAGACGTGGGTCCCTTGCTCACTTTGCCACTGGATTCAAGATAGCCTGGCTGATGAGGGATATAAACCCGAAACCGGTCCCAGGATGCTTGTTTCCAGTCCAGGGAAGACATGGCTTGGCAGTTCGGGCTGGACTGTTCCCATAAGGCACAAGTTCAGACTGATTTGCATATGGCCATGTCTGAACTGGGGTGGTGGAGTGAGCTAAAGAATTATGATGGATTAAACCCAGATCAGTTGACTGGGGGTGAGTGTTTGATTTGCTCAAACGCTCCGTCCATCATCCCCTTTGGTATCGCTTTGTTCGCCCTAAGTTGGCAGGGTATGCCCAGACGGGGGTCCCTTGCTCACTTTGCCACTGGATTAAAGATAGCCTGGCTGATGAGGGTTATGAACCCGAAACCGGTCCCAGGATGCTTGTTTCCGGTCCAGGGAAGACATGGATTGGCAGTTCGGGCTGGACTGTGCCCATGAGGCACAGGGTCAGAGTGATTTGCATATGTCCATGTCTGAACTGGGGTGGTGAAGTGAGCTAAAGAATGATGATGGATTAAACCTAGATCAGTTGACTAGGGGTGAGTGTTTGATTTGCTCAAACGCTCCGTCCATCATCCCCTTTGGTATCGCTTTGTTCGCCCTAAGTTGGCAGGGTATGCCCAGACGTGGGTCCCTTGCTCACTTTGCCACTGGATTCAAAATAGCCTGGCTGATGAGGGTTATGAACCCGAAACCGGTCCCAGGATGGTTGTTTCCGGTCCAGGGAAGACATGGCTTGGCAGTTCGGGCTGGACTGTTCCCATGAGGCACAGGGTCAGACTGATTTGCATTTGGCCATGTCTGAACTGGGGAGGTGGAGTGAGATAAAGAATGATGATGGATGAAACCCAGATCAGTTGACTGGGGGTGAGTATTTGATTTGCTCAAACGCTCCGTCCATCATCCCCTTTGGTATCGCTTTGTTTGCCCTAAGTTGGCAGGGTATGCCCAGACGTGGGTCCCTTGCTCACTTTGCCACTGGATTCAAGATAGCCTGGCTGATGAGGGATATAAACTCGAAACCGGTCCCAGGATGCTTGTTTCCGGTCCAGGGAAGACATGGCTTGGCAGTTCGGGCTGGACTGTTCCCATGAGGCACAAGGTCAGACTGATTTGCACATGGCCATGTCTGAACTGGGGTGGTGGAGTGAGCTAAAGAATGATGATGGATTAAACCCAGATCAGTTGCCTGGGGGTGAGTGATTTATTTGCTCAAACGCTCCGTCCATCATCCCCTTTGGTATTGCTTTGTTCGCCCTAAGTTGGCAGGGTATGCCCAGATGTGGGTCCTGTGCTCACTTTGCCACTGGATTCAAGATAGCCAGGCTGATGAGAGTTATGAACCCGATACCGGTCTCAGGATGCTTGTTTCCGGTCCAGCGAAGACATGGCTTGGCAGTTCGGGCTGGACTGTTCCCATGAGGCACAGGGTCAGACTGATTTGTATTTGGCCATGTCTGAACTGGGGAGGTGGAGTGAGCTAAAGAATGATGATGGATTAAACCCAGATCAGTTGACTGGGGGTGAGTATTTGATTTGCTCAAATGCTCCGTCCATCATCCCCTTTGGTATCGCTTTGTTCGCCCTAAGTTGGCAGGGTATGCCTAGAAGTTGGTCCCTTGTTCACTTTGCCACTGGATTCAATATAGCCTGGCTGATGAGGGTTATGAACCCGAAACCAGTCCCAGGATGCTTGTTTTCGGTCCACGGAAAACATGGCTTGTCAGTTCGGGCTGGACTGTTCCCATGAGGCACAGGGTCAGACTGATTTGCATATGGCCATGTCTGAACTGGGGTGGTGGAGTGAGCTAAAGAATGATAATGGATTAAACCCAGATCACTTGACTGGGGGTGAGTGTTTGATTTGCTTAAATGCTCCGTCCATCATCCCCTTTGGTATCGCTTTGTTCGCCCTAAGTTGGCAGGATATGCCCAGACGTGGGTCCCTTGCTCACTTTGCCACTGGAATAAAGATAGCCTGGCTGATGAGGGTTATGAACCCGAAACCGGTCCCAGGATGCTTGTTTCCGGTCCAGGGAAGACATGGCTTGGCAGTTCGGGCTGGACTGTTCCCATGAGGCACAAGGTCAGACTGATTTGCATATGGCCATGTCTGAAAAGGGGTGGTGGAGTGAGCTAAAGAATGATGATGGATTAAACCCAGATCAGTTGACTGGGGGTGAGTGATTTATTTGCTCAAACGCTCCGTCCATCATCCCCTTTGGTATCGCTTTGTTTGCCCTAAGTTGGCAGGGTATGCCCAGACGTCGGTCCCTTGCTCACTTTGCCACTGGATTCAAGATAGCCTGGCTGATGTGGGTTATGAACCCGAAACCGGTCCCAGGATGCTTGTTTCCGGTCCAGGGAAGACATGGCTTGGAAGTTCGGGCTGGACTGTTCCCATGAGGCACAGGGTCAGACTGATTTGCATACGGCCATGTCTGAACTGGGGTGGTGGAGTGAGCTAAAGAATGATGATGGATTTAACCCAGATCACTTGACTGGGGGTGAGTGTTTGATTTGCTTAAACGCTCCGTCCATCATTCCCTTTGGTATCACTTTGTTCGCCCTAAGTTGGCAGGGTATGCCCAGACGTGGGTCCCTTGCTCACTTTGCCACTGGATTCAAGATAGCCAGGCTGATGAGAGTTATGAACCCGAAACCGGTCCCAGGATGCTTGTTTCCGGTCCAGGGAAGACATGGCGTGGCAGTTCGGGCTGGACTGTTCCCATGAGGCACAGGGTCAGACTGATTTGCATTTGGCCATGTCTGAACTGGGGAGGTGGAGTGAGATAAAGAATGATGATGGATGAAACCCAGATCAGTTGACTGGGGGTGAGTATTTGATTTGCTCAAATGCTCCGTCCATCATCCCCTTTGGTATCGTTTTGTTCGCCCTAAGTCGGCAGGGTATGCCCAGACGTGGGTCCCTTGCTCACTTTGCCACTGGATTCAAGATAGCCTGGCTGATGAGGGATATAAACCCGAAACCGGTCCCAGGATGCTTGTTTCCAGTCCAGGGAAGACATGGCTTGGCAGTTCGGGCTGGACTGTTCCCATAAGGCACAAGTTCAGACTGATTTGCATATGGCCATGTCTGAACTGGGGTGGTGGAGTGAGCTAAAGAATTATGATGGATTAAACCCAGATCAGTTGACTGGGGGTGAGTGTTTGATTTGCTCAAACGCTCCGTCCATCATCCCCTTTGGTATCGCTTTGTTCGCCCTAAGTTGGCAGGGTATGCCCAGACGTGGGTCCCTTGCTCACTTTGCCACTGGATTAAAGATAGCCTGGCTGATGAGGGTTATGAACCCGAAACCGGTCCCAGGATGCTTGTTTCCGGTCCAGGGAAGACATGGATTGGCAGTTCGGTCAGGACTGTGCCCATGAGGCACAGGGTCAGAGTGATTTGCATATGTCCATGTCTGAACTGGGGTGGTGAAGTGAGCTAAAGAATGATGATGGATTAAACCTAGATCAGTTGACTAGGGGTGAGTGTTTGATTTGCTCAAACGCTCCGTCCATCATCCCCTTTGGTATCGCTTTGTTCGCCCTAAGTTGGCAGGGTATGCCCAGATGTGGGTCCCTTGCTCACTTTGCCACTGGATTCAATATAGCCTGTCTGATGAGGGTTATGAACCCGAAACCGGTCCCAGGATGCTTGCTTCTGGTCCAGGGAAGACATGGCTTGGCAGTTCGGGCTGGACTGTTCCCATGAGGCACAGGGTCAGACTGATTTTCATTTGGCCATGTCTGAACTGGGGAGGTGGAGTGAGATAAAGGATGATGATGGATGAAACCCAGATCAGTTGACTGGGGGTGAGTATTTGATTTGCTCAAATGCTCCGTCCATCATCCCCTTTGGTATCGCTTTGTTTGCCCTAAGTTGGCAGGGTATGCCCAGACGTGGGTCCCTTGCTCACTTTGCCACTGGATTCAAGATAGCCTGGCTGATGAGGGATATAAACTCGAAACCGGTCCCAGGATGCTTGTTTCCGGTCCAGGGAAGACATGGCTTGGCAGTTCGGGCTGTACTGTTCCCATGAGGCACAAGGTCAGACTGATTTGCATATGGCCATGTCTGAACTGGGGTGGTGGAGTGAGCTAAAGAATGATGATGGATTAAACCCAGATCAGTTGACTGGGGGTCAGTGTTTGATTTGCTAAAACGCTCCGTCCATCATCCCCTTTGGTATCACTTTGTTCACCCTTAGTTGGCAGGGTAAGCCCAGATGTGGGTTCCTTGCTCACTTTGCCACTGGATTCAAGATATCCTGGCTGATGAGGGTTATGAACCCGAAACCGGTCCCAGGATGCTTGTTTCCGGTTCACGGAAGACATGGCTTGGCAGTTTGGGCTGGACTGTTCCCATGAGGCACAGGGTCAGACTGATTTGCATATGGCCATGTCTGAACTGGGGTGGTGGAGTGAGCTAAAGAATGATGATGGATTAAACCCAGATCAGTTGACTGGGGATGAGTGTTTCATTCGCTCAAATTCTCCGTCCATCATCCCCTTTGGTATCACTTTGTTCGCCCTAAGTTGGCAGGATATGCCCAGACGTGGGTCCCTTGCTCACTTTGCCACTGGATTCAAGATAACCTGGCTGATTAGGGTTATGAACCCGAAACCGGTCCCAGGATGCTTGTTTCCGGTCCAGGGAAGACATGGCTTGGCAGTTTGGGCTGGACTGTTCCCATGACGCACAGGGTCAGACTGATTTGCATTTGGCCATGTGTGAACTGGGGAGATAGAGTGAGCGAAAGAATGATGATGGATTAAACCCAGATCAGTTGACTGGGGGTGAGTATTTGATTTGCTCAAACGCTCCGTCCATCATCCCCTTTGGTATCGCTTTGTTTGCCCTAAGTTGTCAGGGTATGCCCAGACGTGGGTCCCTTGCTCACTTTGCCACTGGATTCAAGATAGCCTGGCTGATGTGGTTTATGAACCCGAAACCGGTCCCAGGATGCTTGTTTCCGGTCCAGGAAGACATGGCTTGGCAGTTCGGGCTGGACTGTTCCCATGAGGCACAGGGTCAGACTGATTTGCATATGGCCATGACTGAACTGGGGTGGTGGAGTGAGCTAAAGAATGATGATGGATTTAACCCACATCAGTTGACAGGGGGTGAGTGTTTGATTTGCTCAAATGCTCCGTCCATCATCCCCTTTGGTATCGCTTTGTTCGCCCTAAGTTGGCAGGGTATGCCCAGATGTGGGTCCCTTGCTCACTTTGCCACTGGATTCAATATAGCCTGTCTGATGAGGGTTATGAACCCGAAACCGGTCCCAGGATGCTTGCTTCTGGTCCAGGGAAGACATGGCTTGGCAGTTCGGGCTGGACTGTTCCCATGAGGCACAGGGTCAGACTGATTTTCATTTGGCCATGTCTGAACTGGGGAGGTGGAATGAGATAAAGAATGATGATGGATGAAACCCAGATCAGTTGACTGGGGGTGAGTATTTGATTTGCTCAAACGCTCCGTCCATCATCCCCTTTGGTATCGCTTTGTTTGCCCTAAGTTGGCAGGGTATGCCCAGACGTGGGTCCCTTGCTCACTTTGCCACTGGATTCAAGATAGCCTGGCTGATGAGGGATATAAACTCGAAACCGGTCCCAGGATGCTTGTTTCCGGTCCAGGGAAGACATGGCTTGGCAGTTCGGGCTGTACTGTTCCCATGAGGCACAAGGTCAGACTGATTTGCATATGGCCATGTCTGAACTGGGGTGGTGGAGTGAGCTAAAGAATGATGATGGATTAAACCCAGATCAGTTGACTGGGGGTCAGTGTTTGATTTGCTAAAACGCTCCGTCCATCATCCCCTTTGGTATCACTTTGTTCGCCCTTAGTTGGCAGGGTAAGCCCAGATGTGGGTTCCTTGCTCACTTTGCCACTGGATTCAAGATATCCTGGCTGATGAGGGTTATGAACCCGAAACCGGTCCCAGGATGCTTGTTTCCGGTTCACGGAAGACATGGCTTGGCAGTTTGGGCTGGACTGTTCCCATGAGGCACAGGGTCAGACTGATTTGCATATGGCCATGTCTGAACTGGGGTGGTGGAGTGAGCTAAAGAATGATGATGGATTAAACCCAGATCAGTTGACTGGGGATGAGTGTTTCATTCGCTCAAATTCTCCGTCCATCATCCCCTTTGGTATCACTTTGTTCGCCCTAAGTTGGCAGGATATGCCCAGACGTGGGTCCCTTGCTCACTTTGCCACTGGATTCAAGATAACCTGGCTGATTAGGGTTATGAACCCGAAACCGGTCCCAGGATGCTTGTTTCCGGTCCAGGGAAGACATGGCTTGGCAGTTCGGGCTGGACTGTTCCCATGACGCACAGGGTCAGACTGATTTGCATTTGGCCATGTGTGAACTGGGGAGATAGAGTGAGCGAAAGAATGATGATGGATTAAACCCAGATAAGTTGACTGGGGGTGAGTATTTGATTTGCTCAAACGCTCCGTCCATCATCCCCTTTGGTATCGCTTTGTTTGCCCTAAGTTGGCAGGGTATGCCCAGACGTGGGTCCCTTGCTCACTTTGCCACTGGATTCAAGATAGCCTGGCTGATGAGGGATATAAACCGAAACCGGTCCCAGGATGCTTGTTTCCGGTCCAGGGAAGACATGGCTTGGCAGTTCGGGCTGGGCTGTTCCCATGAGGCACAAGGTCAGACTGATTTGCATATGGCCATGTCTAAACTGGGGTGGTGGAGTGAGCTAAAGAATGATGATGGATTAAACCCAGATCCATTGACTGGGGGTGAGTGTTTTATTTGCTCAAACTCTCCGTCCATCATCCCCTTTGGTATCGCTTTGTACGCCCTAAGTTGGCAGGGTATGCCCAGACGTGGTCCCTTGCTCACTTTGCCACTGGATTCAAGATAGCCTGGCTGATGAGGGTTATGAACCCGAAACCGGTCCCAGAATGCTTGTTTCCGGTCGAGGGAAGACATGGCTTGGCAGTTCGGGCTGGACTGTTCCCATGAGGCACAAGGTCAGACATATTTGCATTTGGCCATGTCTGACCTGGAGACTTGGAGTGAGCTAAAGAATGATGATGAATTAAACCCAGATCAGTTGAATGGGGGTGAGTATTTGATTTGCTCAAACGCTCCGTCCATCATCCCCTTTGGTATCGCTTTGTTCGCCCTAATTTGGCAGGGTATGCCCAGACGTGGGTCCCTTGCTCACTTTGCCACTGGATTCAAGATAGCCTGGCTGATGTGGTTTATGAACCCGAAACCGGTCCCAGGATGCTTGTTTCCGGTCCAGGAAGACATGGCTTGGCAGTTCGGGCTGGACTGTTCCCATGAGGCACAGGGTCAGACTGATTTGCATATGGCCATGACTGAACTGGGGTGGTGGAGTGAGCTAAAGAATGATGATGGATTTAACCCACATCAGTTGACAGGGGGTGAGTGTTTGATTTGCTCAAATGCTCCGTCCATCATCCCCTTTGGTATCGCTTTGTTCGCCCTAAGTTGGTAGGGTATGCCTAGACGTGGGTCCCTTGCTAACTTTGCCACTGGATTCAAGATAGCCTGGCTAATGAGGGTTATGAACCTGAAAACCGGTCCCAGGATGCTTGTTTTAGGTCCACGGAAAACATGGCTTGACAGTTCGGGCTGGACTGTTCCCATGAGGCACAGGGTTGGACTGATTTGCATATGGCCATGTCTGAACTGGGGTGGTGCAGTGAGCTAAAGAATGATGATGGATTAAACCCAGATCAGTT
This sequence comes from Triturus cristatus, assembly GCF_964204655.1. Taxonomy (NCBI): domain Eukaryota; kingdom Metazoa; phylum Chordata; class Amphibia; order Caudata; family Salamandridae; genus Triturus; species Triturus cristatus. The sequence continues at coordinate 536,438,123 of NC_140579.1, forward strand.
GACTGGGGGTGAGTGTTTGATTTGCTCAAACGCTCCGTCCATCATCCCCTTTGGTATCACTTTGTTCGCCCTTAGTTGGCAGGGTATGCCCAGACGTGGGTTCCTTGCTCACTTTGCCACTGGATTCAAGATATCCTGGCTGATGAGGGTTATGAACCCGAAACCAGTCCCAGGATGCTTGTTTCCGGTTCAGGGAAGACATGGCTTGGCAGTTCGGGCTGGACTGTTCCCATGAGGCACAGGGTCAGACTGATTTGCATATGGCCATGTCTATACTGGGGTGGTGGAGTGAGCTAAAGAATGATGATGGATTAAACCCAGATCAGTTGACTGGGGATGAGTGTTTGATTCGCTTAACTTCTCCGTACATCATCCCCTTTGGTATCACTTTGTTCTCCCTAAGTTGGCAGGATATGCCCAGACGTGGGTCCCTTGCTCACTTTGCCACTGGATTCAAGATATCCTGGCTGATGAGGGTTATGAACCCGAAACCGGTCCCAGGATGCTTGTTTCTGGTCCAGTGAAGACATGGCATGGCAGTTCGGGCTGGACTGTTCCCATGAGTCACAGGGTCAGACTGATTTGCATGTGGCCATGTCTGAACTGGGGTGGTGGAGTGAGCTAAAGAATGATGATGGATTAAACCCAGACCACTTGACTGGGGGTAAGTGTTTGATTTGCTCAAACGCTCCGTCCATCATCCCCTTCGGTATCTCGTTGTTCGCCCTAAGTCGGCAGGGTATGCCCAGACGTGGGTCCCTTGCTCACTTTGCCACTGGAATCAATTTAGCCTGGCTGATGAGGGTTATGAACCCGAAACCGGTCCCAGGATGCTTGTTTCCGGTCCAGGGAAGACATGGCTTGGCAGTTCGGGCTGGACTGTTCCCATGAGGCACAGGGTCAGACTGATTTGCAATTGGCCATGTCTGAACTGGAGAGGTGGAGTGAGCTAAAGAATGATGATGGATTAAACGCAGATTGGTTGAATGGGGGTGAGTATTTGATTTGCTCAAACGCTCCGTCCATCATCCCCTTTGGTATCGCTTTGTTCGCCCTAAGTTGGCAGGGTATGCCCAGACGCGGGTCCCTTGCTCACTTTGCCACTGGATTCAAGATAGCCTGGCTGATGAGGGTTATGAACCCAAAACCAGTCCCAGGATGCTTGTTTCCGGTCCAGGTTAGACATGGATTGGCAGTTCGGGCTGGACTGTTCCCATGAGGCACAGGGTCAGACTGATTTGCATATGGCCATGTCTGAACTGGGGTGGTAGAGTGAGCTAAAGAATGATGATGGATTAAACCCAGACCACTTGACTGGGGGTGAGTGTTTGATTTGCTCAAACGCTCCGTCCATCATCCCCTTTGGTATCGCTTTGTTCGCCCTAAGTCGGCAGGGTATGCCCAGACGTGGGTCCCTTGCTCACTTTGCCACTGGATTCAATATAGCCTGGCTGATGAGGGTTATGAACCCGAAACCGGTCCCAGGATGCTTGTTTCCGGTCCAGGGAAGACATGGCTTGGCAGTTCGGGCTGGACTGTTCCCATGAGGCACAGGGTCAGACTGATTTGCATTTGGTCATGTCTGAACTGGGGAGGTGGAGTGAGCTAAAGAATGATGATGGATTAAACCCAGATCAGTTGACTGGGGGTGAGTATTTGATTTGCTCAAACGCTCCGTCCATCATCCCCTTTGGTATCGCTTTGTTCGCCCTAAGTCGGCAGGGTATGCCCAGACGTGGGTCCCTTGCTCACTTTGCCACTGGATTCAATATAGCCTGGCTGATGAGGGTTATGAACCCGAAACCTGTCCCAGGATGCTTGTTTCCGGTCCAGGGAAGACATGGCTTGGCAGTTCGGGCTGGACTGTTCCCATGAGGCACAGGGTCAGACTGATTTGCATTTGGCCATGTCTGAACTGGAGAGGTGGAGTGAGCTAAAGAATGATGATGGATTAAACCCAGATCAGTTGAATGGGGGTGAGTGTTTGATTTGCTCAAACGCTCCGTCCATCATCCCCTTTGGTATCGCTTTGTTTGCCCTAAGTTGCCAGTGTATGCCCAGACGTGGGTCCCTTGCTCACTTTGCCACTGGATTCAAGATAGCCTGGCTGATGAGGGTTATGAACCCAAAACCAGTCCCAGGATGCTTGTTTCCAGTCCAGGGAAGACATGGCTTGGCAGTTCGGGCTGGACTGTTCCCATGAGGTGCAGGGTCAGACTGATTTGCATATGGCCATGTCTGAACTGGGGTGGTGGAGTGAGCTAAAGAATGATGATGGATTAAACCCAGATCAGTTGACTGGGGGTGAGTGTTTGATTTGCTCAAACGCTCCATCCATCATCCCCTTTGATATCGCTTTGTTCGCCCTAAGTTGGCAGGGTATGCATAGACGCGAGTGCCTTGCTCACTTTGCCACTGGATTCAAGATAGCCTGGCTGATGAGGGTTATGAACCTGAAACTGGTCCCAGGATGCTTGTTTCCGGTCCAGGGAAGACATGGATTGGCAGTCCGGGCTGGACTGTTCCCATGAGGTGCAGGGTCAGACTGATTTGCATATGTCCATGACTGAACTGGGCTGGTGGAGTGAGCTAAAGAATGATGATCGATTAAACCCAGATCAGTTGACTGGGGGTGAGTGTTTGATTTGCTCAAACGCTCCGTCCATCATCCCCTTTGGTGTCGCTTTGTTACCCTACATTGGCAGGGTATGCCCAGATGTGAGTCCCTTGCAAACTTTGCCACTGAATTCAAGATAGCCTGGATGATGAGGGTTATGAACCCAAAACTCGAACCCAGGATGCTTGTTTCCGGTCCAGGGAAGACATGGATTGGCAGTTCGGGCTGGACTGTGTCCATGAGGAACAGGGTCAGAGTGATTTGCATATGTCCATAACTGAACTGGGCTGGTGGAGTGAGCTAAAGAATGATGATGGATTAAATCCTGATCAGTTGACTGGGGGTGAGTGTTTGATTTGCTCAAACGCTCCGTCCATCATCCACTTTGATATCGCTTTGTTCGCCCTAAGTTGGCAGGGTATGTCCAGACGTGGGTCCCTTGCTCACTTTACCACTGGATTCAAGATAGCCAGGCTGATGAGAGTTATGTACCCAAAATCGGTCTCAGGATGCTTGTTTCCGGTCCAGGGAAGACATGGCTTGGCAGTTCGGGCTGGACTGTTCCCATGAGGCACAGGGTCAGACTGATTTGCATATGGCCATGTCTGAACTGGGATGGTGGAGTGAGCTAAAGAATGATGATGGATTAAACCCAGATCACTTGACTGGGGGTGAGTGTTTGATTTGCTCAAACGCTCCGTCCATCATCCCCTTTGGTATCGCTTTGTTCGCCCTAAGTCGGCAGGGTATGCCCAGACGTGGGTCCCTAGCTCACATTGCCACTGGATTCAATATAGCCTGGCTGATGAGGGTTATGAACCCGAAACCGGTCCCAGGATGCTTGTTTCCGGTCCAGGGAAGACATGGCTTGGCAGTTCGGGCTGGACTGTTCCCATGAGGCACAGGGTCAGTCTGATTTGCATTTGGCCATGTCTGCACTGGGGAGGTGGAGTGAGCTAAAGAATGATGATGAATTAAACCCAGATCAGTTGACTGGGGGTGAGTATTTGATTTGCTCAAACGCTCCGTCCATCATCCCCTTTGGTATCGCTTTGTTCGCCCTAAGTTGGCAGGGTATGCCCAGATGTGGGTCCCTTGCTCACTTTGCCACTGGATTCAAGATAGCCAGGCTGATGAGAGTTATGAACCCAAAATCGGTCTCAGGATGCTTGTTTCTGGTCCAGGGAAGACATGGCTTGGCAGTTCGGGCTGGACTGGTCCCATGAGGCACAGGGTCAGACTGATTTGCATTTGACCATGTCTGAACTGGGGAGGTGGAGTGAGCTAAAGAATGATGATCGATTAAACCCAGATCAGTTGACTGGGGGTGAGTGTTTGATTTGCTCAAACGCTCCGTCCATCATCCCCTTTGGTGTCGCTTTGTTACCCTACATTGGCAGGGTATGCCCAGATGTGAGTCCCTTGCAAACTTTGCCACTGAATTCAAGATAGCCTGGATGATGAGGGTTATGAACCCAAAACTCCAACCCAGGATGCTTGTTTCCGGTCCAGGGAAGACATGGATTGGCAGTTCGGGCTGGACTGTGTCCATGAGGAACAGGGTCAGAGTGATTTGCATATGTCCATAACTGAACTGGGCTGGTGGAGTGAGCTAAAGAATGATGATGGATTAAATCCTGATCAGTTGACTGGGGGTGAGTGTTTGATTTGCTCAAACGCTCCGTCCATCATCCCCTTTGATATCGCTTTGTTCGCCCTAAGTTGGCAGGGTATGTCCAGACGTGGGTCCCTTGCTCACTTTACCACTGGATTCAAGATAGCCAGGCTGATGAGAGTTATGAACCCAAAATCGGTCTCAGGATGCTTGTTTCCGGTCCAGGGAAGACATGGCTTGGCAGTTCGGGCTGGACTGGTCCCATGAGACACAGGGTCAGACTGATTTGCATTTGACCATGTCTGAACTGGGGAGGTGGAGTGAGCTAAAGAATGATGATCGATTAAACCCATATCAGTTGACTGGGGGTGAGTGTTTGATTTGCTCAAACGCTCCGTCCATCATCCCCTTTGGTGTCGCTTTGTTCGCCCTACGTTGGCAGGGTATGCCCAGATGTAAGTCCCTTACTAACTTTGCCACTGGATTCAAGATAGCCTGGATGATGAGGGTTATAAACCCGAAACTTGTCCCAGGATGCTTGTTTCCGGTCCAGGGAAGACATGGATTGGCAGTTCGGGCTGGACTGTGTCCATGAGGAATAGGGTCAGAGTGATTTGCATATGTCTATAACTGAACTGGGCTGGTGGAGTGAGCTAAAGAATGATGATGGATTAAATCCTGATCAGTTGACTGGGGGTGAGTGTTTGATTTGCTCAAACGCTCCGTCCATCATCCCCTTTGATATCGCTTTGTTCGTCCTAAGTTGGCAGGGTATGCCCAGACGTGGGTCCCTTGCTCACTTTACCACTGGATTCAAGATAGCCTGGCTGATGTGGGTTATGAACCCGAAACCGGTCCCAGGATGCTTGTTTCCGGTCCAGGGAAGGCATGGCTTGGCAGTTCGGGCTGGACTGTTCCCATGAGGCACAGGGTCAGACTGATTTGCATACGGCCATATCTGAACAGGGTGGTGGAGTGAGCTAAAGAATGATGATTTATTAAACCCAGATCAGTTGACTAGGGGTGAGTGTTTGATTTGCTCAAACGCTCCGTCCATTATCACCTTTGGTATCGCTTCGTTCGCCCTAAGTTGGCAGGGTATGCCCAGATGTGGGTCCCTTGCTCACTTTGCTACTGGATTCAATATAGCCTGGCTGATGAGGGTTATGTACCCAAAACCGGTCCCAGGATGCTTGTTTCCGGTCCAGGGAAGACATGGATTGGCAGTTCGGGTTGGACTGTTTCCATGAGGCACAGGGTCAGACTGATTTGCATATGGCCATGTCTGAACTGGGCTGGTGGCGTGAGCTAAAGAATGATGATTTATTAAACCCAGATCAGTTGACTAGGGGTGAGTATTTGATTTGCTCAAACGCTCCGTCCATCATCCCCTTTGGTGTCGCTTTGTTCGCCCTACGTTGGCAGGGTATGCCCAGATGTGAGTCCCTTGCTAACTTTGCCACTGGATTCAAGATAGCTTGGATGATGAGGGTTATGAACCCGAAACCGGTCCCAGGATGCTTGTTTCCGGTCCAGGGAAGACATGGATTGGCAGTTCGGGCTGGACTGTGCCCATGAGGAACAGGGTCAGAGTGATTTGCATATGTCCATGTCTGAACTGGGCTGGTGGAGTGAGCTAAAGAATGATGATGGATTATATCCAGATCAGTTGACTGGGGGTGAGTGTTTGATTTGCTCAAACGCTCCGTCCATCATCCCCTTTGATATCGCTTTGTTCGCCCTAAGTTGGCAGGGTATGCCCAGACGTGGTCCCTTGCTCACTTTGCCACTGGATTCAAGATAGCCTGGCTGATGAGGGTTATGAACCTGAAACCGGTCCCAGGATGCTTGTTTCCGGTCCAGGGAAGACATGGATTGGCAGTTCAGGCTGGACTGTTCCCATGAGGCACAGGTTCAGACTGATTTGCATATGGCCATGTCTGAACTGGGGTGGTGGAGTGAGCTAAAGAATGATGATGGATTAAACCCAGATCATTTGCTTGGGGTTGAGTGTTTGATTTGCTCAAACGCTCCGTCCATCATCCCCTTTGGTAACGCTTTGTTCGCCCTAAGTTGGCAGGGTATGCCCAGATGTGGGTCCCTAGCTCACTTTGCTACTGGATTCAAGATAGCCTGGCTGATGAGGTTATGTACCCAAACCCGGTCCCAGGATGCTTGTTTCGGGTCCAGGGAAGACATGGATTGGCAGTTCGGGCTGGACTGTTTCCATGAGGCACAGGGTCAGACTGATTTGCATAGGGCCATGTCTGAACTGGGCTGGTGGCGTGAGCTAAAGAATGATGATGGATTAAATCCAGATCAGTTGACTGGGGGTGAGTGTTTTATTTGCTCAAACACTCCATCCATCATCCCCTTTGGGATCGCTTTGTTCGCCCTAATTTGGCAGGGTATGCCCAGATGTGGGTCCCTTGCTCACTTTGCCACTGGATTCAAGATAGCCAGGCTGATGAGAGTTATGAACCTGAAAACGGTCTCAGGATGCTTGTTTCCGGTCCAGGGAAGACATGGCTTGGCAGTTCGGGCTCGACTGTTCCCATGAGGCACAGGGTCAGACTGATTTGCATTTGGCCATGTCTGAACTGGGGAGTTGAAGTGAGCTAAAGAATGATGATTGATTAAACCCAGATCAGTTGACTGGGGGTGAGTGTTTGATTTGCTCAAACGCTCCGTCCATCATCCCCTTTGATATCGCTTTGTTCGCCCTAAGTTGGCAGGGTATGCCCAGACGTGGGTCCCTTGCTCACTTTACCACTGGATTCCAGATAGCCTGGCTGATGTGGGTTATGAACCCGAAACTGGTCCCAGGATGCTTGTTTTCAGTCCAGGGAAGACATGGCTTGGCAGTTTGGGCTGGACTGTTCCCATGAGGCACAGGGTCAGACTGATTTGCATACGGCCATGTCTTAACTGGGGTGGTGGAGTGAGCTAAAGAATGATGATTTATTAAACCCAGATCAGTTGAGTGGGGGTGAGTGTTTGATTTGCTCAAACGCTCCGTCCATCATCCCCTTTGGTGTCGCTTTGTTCGCCCTACGTTGGCAGAGTATGCCCAGATGTGAGTCCCTTGCTAACTTTGCCACTGGATTCAAGATAGCCTGGATGATGAGGGTTATGAACCCGAAACCGGTCCCAGGATGCTTGTTTCCGGTCCAGGGAAGACATGGATTGGCAGTTCGGGCTGGACTGTGCCCATGAGGAACAGGGTCAGAGTGATTTGCATATGTCCATGTCTGAACTGGGCTGGTGGAGTGAGCTAAAGAATGATGATGGATTATATCCAGATCAGTTGACTGGGGGTGAGTGTTTGATTTGCTCAAACGCTCCGTCCATCATCCCCTTTGATATCTCTTTGTTCGCCCTAAGTTGGCAGGGTATGCCCAGACGTGGTTCCTTGCTCACTTTGCTACTGGATTCAAGATAGCCTGGCTGATGAGGGTTATGAACCCGAAACCGGTCCCAGGATGCTTGTTTCCGGTCCAGGGAAGACATGGATTGGCAGTTCGGGCTGGACTGTTCCCATGAGGCACAGGTTCAGACTGATTTGCATATGGCCATGTCTGAACTGGGGTGGTGGAGTGAGCTAAAGAATGATGATGTATTAAACCCAGATCAGTTGACTGGGGGTGAGTGTTTGATTTGCTCAAACGCTCCGTCCATCATTCCCTTTGGTATCGCTTTGTTCGCCCTAAGTTGGCAGGGTATGCCCAGATGTGGGTCCCTTGCTCACTATGCTACTGGATTCAAGATAGCCTGGCTGATGAGGGTTATGTACCTAAAACGGGTCCGAGGATGCTTGTTTCCGGTCCAGGGAAGACATGGATTGGCAGTTCGGGCTGGACTGTTTCCATGAGGCACAGGGTCAGACTGATTTGCATACGGCCATATCTGAACAGGGTGGTGGAGTGAGCTAAAGAATGATGATTTATTAAACCCAGATCAGTTGACTAGGGGTGAGTGTTTGATTTGCTCAAACGCTCCGTCCATTATCACCTTTGGTATCGCTTTGTTCTCCCTAAGTTGGCAGGGTATGCCCAGACGTGGTCCCTTGCTCACTTTGCCACTGGATTCAAGATAGCCTGGCTGATGAGGGTTATGAACCCGAAACCGGTCCCACGATGCTTTTTTTCGGTCCAGTGAAGACATGGATTGGCAGTTCGGGTTGGACTGTTTCCATGAGGCACAGGGTCAGACTGATTTGCATATGGCCATGTCTGAACTGGGCTGGTGGCGTGAGCTAAAGAATGATGATGGATTAAATCCAGATCAGTTGACTGGGGGTGAGTGTTTTATTTGCTCAAACGCTCCATCCTTCATCCCCTTTGGTATCGCTTTGTTCGCCGTAAGTTGGCAGGGTATGCCCAGATGTGGGTCCCTTGCTAACTTTGCCACTGGATTCCAGATAGCCTGGCTGATGTGGGTTATGAACCCAAAACTGGTCCCAGGATGCTTGTTTCCGGTCCAGGGAAGACATGGCTTGGCAGTTCGGGCTGGACTGTTCCCATGAGGCACAGGGTCAGTCTGATTTGCATACGGCCATGTCTGAACTGGGGTGGTGGAGTGAGCTAAAGAATTATGATTTATTAAAACCAGATCAGTTGACTAGGGGTGAGTGTTTGATTTGCTCAAACGCTCTGTCCATCATCCCATTTGGTGTCGCTTTGTTCGCCCTACGTTGGCAGGGTATGCCCAGATGTGAGTCCCTTGCTAACTTTGCCACTGGATTCAAGATAGCTTGGAAGATGAGGGTTATGAACCCGAAACCGGTCCCAGGATGCTTGTTTCCGGTCCAGGGAAGACATGGATTGGCAGTTCGGGCTGGACTGTGCCCATGAGGAACAGGATCAGAGTGATTTGCATATGTCCATGTCTGAACTGGGCTGGTGGAGTGAGCTAAAGAATGATGATGGATTATATCCAGATCAGTTGACTGGGGGTGAGTGTTTGATTTGCTCAATCGCTCTGTCCATCATCCCCTTTGACATCGCTTTGTTCGCCCTAAGTTTGCAGGGTATGCCCAGACATGGTCTCTTGCTCACTTTGCCACTGGATTCAAGATAGCCTGGCTGATGAGGGTTATGAACCTGAAACCGGTCCCAGGATGCTTGTTTCCGGTCCAGGGAAGACATGGATTGGCAGTTCGGGCTGGACTGTTCCCATGAGGCACAGGTTCAGACTGATTTGCATATGGCCATGTCTGAACTGTGGTGGTGGAGTGAGCTAAAGAATGATGATGGATTAAACCCAGATCAGTTGACTGGGGGTGAGTGTTTGATTTGCTCAAACGCTCCGTCCATCATCCCATTTGGTATCGCTTTGTTCTCCCTAAGTTGGCAGGGTATGCCCAGATGTGGGTCCCTTGCTCACTTTGCTACTGGATTCAAGATAGCCTGGCTGATGAGGTTATGTACCCAAAACCGGTCCCAGGATGCTTGTTTCCGGTCCAGGGAAGACATGGATTGGCAGTTCGGGCTGGACTGTTTCCATGAGGCACAGGGTTAGACTGATTTGCATATGGCCATGTCTGAACTGGGCTGGTGGCGTGAGCTAAAGAATGATGATGGATTAAATCCAGATCAGTTGACTGGGGGTGAGTGTTTTATTTGCTCAAACACTCCATCCATCATCCCCTTTGGGATCGCTTTGTTCGCCCTAATTTGGCAGGGTATGCCCAGATGTGGGTCCCTTGCTCACTTTACCACTGGATTCAAGATAGCCTGGCTGATGTGGGTTATGAACCCGAAACCGGTCCCAGGATGCTTGTTTCCGGTCCAGGGAAGGCATGGCTTGGCAGTTCGGGCTGGACTGTTCCCATGAGGCACAGGGTCAGACTGATTTGCATACGGCCATATCTGAACAGGGTGGTGGAGTGAGCTAAAGAATGATGATTTATTAAACCCAGATCAGTTGACTAGGGGTGAGTGTTTGATTTGCTCAAACGCTCCGTCCATTATCACCTTTGGTATCGCTTCGTTCGCCCTAAGTTGGCAGGGTATGCCCAGATGTGGGTCCCTTGCTCACTTTGCTACTGGATTCAATATAGCCTGGCTGATGAGGGTTATGTACCCAAAACCGGTCCCAGGATGCTTGTTTCCGGTCCAGGGAAGACATGGATTGGCAGTTCGGGTTGGACTGTTTCCATGAGGCACAGGGTCAGACTGATTTGCATATGGCCATGTCTGAACTGGGCTGGTGGCGTGAGCTAAAGAATGATGATTTATTAAACCCAGATCAGTTGACTAGGGGTGAGTATTTGATTTGCTCAAACGCTCCGTCCATCATCCCCTTTGGTGTCGCTTTGTTCGCCCTACGTTGGCAGGGTATGCCCAGATGTGAGTCCCTTGCTAACTTTGCCACTGGATTCAAGATAGCTTGGATGATGAGGGTTATGAACCCGAAACCGGTCCCAGGATGCTTGTTTCCGGTCCAGGGAAGACATGGATTGGCAGTTCGGGCTGGACTGTGCCCATGAGGAACAGGGTCAGAGTGATTTGCATATGTCCATGTCTGAACTGGGCTGGTGGAGTGAGCTAAAGAATGATGATGGATTATATCCAGATCAGTTGACTGGGGGTGAGTGTTTGATTTGCTCAAACGCTCCGTCCATCATCCCCTTTGATATCGCTTTGTTCGCCCTAAGTTGGCAGGGTATGCCCAGACGTGGTCCCTTGCTCACTTTGCCACTGGATTCAAGATAGCCTGGCTGATGAGGGTTATGAACCTGAAACCGGTCCCAGGATGCTTGTTTCCGGTCCAGGGAAGACATGGATTGGCAGTTCAGGCTGGACTGTTCCCATGAGGCACAGGTTCAGACTGATTTGCATATGGCCATGTCTGAACTGGGGTGGTGGAGTGAGCTAAAGAATGATGATGGATTAAACCCAGATCATTTGCTTGGGGTTGAGTGTTTGATTTGCTCAAACGCTCCGTCCATCATCCCCTTTGGTAACGCTTTGTTCGCCCTAAGTTGGCAGGGTATGCCCAGATGTGGGTCCCTAGCTCACTTTGCTACTGGATTCAAGATAGCCTGGCTGATGAGGTTATGTACCCAAACCCGGTCCCAGGATGCTTGTTTCGGGTCCAGGGAAGACATGGATTGGCAGTTCGGGCTGGACTGTTTCCATGAGGCACAGGGTCAGACTGATTTGCATAGGGCCATGTCTGAACTGGGCTGGTGGCGTGAGCTAAAGAATGATGATGGATTAAATCCAGATCAGTTGACTGGGGGTGAGTGTTTTATTTGCTCAAACACTCCATCCATCATCCCCTTTGGGATCGCTTTGTTCGCCCTAATTTGGCAGGGTATGCCCAGATGTGGGTCCCTTGCTCACTTTGCCACTGGATTCAAGATAGCCAGGCTGATGAGAGTTATGAACCTGAAAACGGTCTCAGGATGCTTGTTTCCGGTCCAGGGAAGACATGGCTTGGCAGTTCGGGCTCGACTGTTCCCATGAGGCACAGGGTCAGACTGATTTGCATTTGGCCATGTCTGAACTGGGGAGTTGAAGTGAGCTAAAGAATGATGATTGATTAAACCCAGATCAGTTGACTGGGGGTGAGTGTTTGATTTGCTCAAACGCTCCGTCCATCATCCCCTTTGATATCGCTTTGTTCGCCCTAAGTTGGCAGGGTATGCCCAGACGTGGGTCCCTTGCTCACTTTACCACTGGATTCCAGATAGCCTGGCTGATGTGGGTTATGAACCCGAAACTGGTCCCAGGATGCTTGTTTTCAGTCCAGGGAAGACATGGCTTGGCAGTTTGGGCTGGACTGTTCCCATGAGGCACAGGGTCAGACTGATTTGCATACGGCCATGTCTTAACTGGGGTGGTGGAGTGAGCTAAAGAATGATGATTTATTAAACCCAGATCAGTTGAGTGGGGGTGAGTGTTTGATTTGCTCAAACGCTCCGTCCATCATCCCCTTTGGTGTCGCTTTGTTCGCCCTACGTTGGCAGAGTATGCCCAGATGTGAGTCCCTTGCTAACTTTGCCACTGGATTCAAGATAGCCTGGATGATGAGGGTTATGAACCCGAAACCGGTCCCAGGATGCTTGTTTCCGGTCCAGGGAAGACATGGATTGGCAGTTCGGGCTGGACTGTGCCCATGAGGAACAGGGTCAGAGTGATTTGCATATGTCCATGTCTGAACTGGGCTGGTGGAGTGAGCTAAAGAATGATGATGGATTATATCCAGATCAGTTGACTGGGGGTGAGTGTTTGATTTGCTCAAACGCTCCGTCCATCATCCCCTTTGATATCTCTTTGTTCGCCCTAAGTTGGCAGGGTATGCCCAGACGTGGTTCCTTGCTCACTTTGCTACTGGATTCAAGATAGCCTGGCTGATGAGGGTTATGAACCCGAAACCGGTCCCAGGATGCTTGTTTCCGGTCCAGGGAAGACATGGATTGGCAGTTCGGGCTGGACTGTTCCCATGAGGCACAGGTTCAGACTGATTTGCATATGGCCATGTCTGAACTGGGGTGGTGGAGTGAGCTAAAGAATGATGATGTATTAAACCCAGATCAGTTGACTGGGGGTGAGTGTTTGATTTGCTCAAACGCTCCGTCCATCATTCCCTTTGGTATCGCTTTGTTCGCCCTAAGTTGGCAGGGTATGCCCAGATGTGGGTCCCTTGCTCACTATGCTACTGGATTCAAGATAGCCTGGCTGATGAGGGTTATGTACCTAAAACGGGTCCGAGGATGCTTGTTTCCGGTCCAGGGAAGACATGGATTGGCAGTTCGGGCTGGACTGTTTCCATGAGGCACAGGGTCAGACTGATTTGCATACGGCCATATCTGAACAGGGTGGTGGAGTGAGCTAAAGAATGATGATTTATTAAACCCAGATCAGTTGACTAGGGGTGAGTGTTTGATTTGCTCAAACGCTCCGTCCATTATCACCTTTGGTATCGCTTTGTTCTCCCTAAGTTGGCAGGGTATGCCCAGACGTGGTCCCTTGCTCACTTTGCCACTGGATTCAAGATAGCCTGGCTGATGAGGGTTATGAACCCGAAACCGGTCCCACGATGCTTTTTTTCGGTCCAGTGAAGACATGGATTGGCAGTTCGGGTTGGACTGTTTCCATGAGGCACAGGGTCAGACTGATTTGCATATGGCCATGTCTGAACTGGGCTGGTGGCGTGAGCTAAAGAATGATGATGGATTAAATCCAGATCAGTTGACTGGGGGTGAGTGTTTTATTTGCTCAAACGCTCCATCCTTCATCCCCTTTGGTATCGCTTTGTTCGCCGTAAGTTGGCAGGGTATGCCCAGATGTGGGTCCCTTGCTAACTTTGCCACTGGATTCCAGATAGCCTGGCTGATGTGGGTTATGAACCCAAAACTGGTCCCAGGATGCTTGTTTCCGGTCCAGGGAAGACATGGCTTGGCAGTTCGGGCTGGACTGTTCCCATGAGGCACAGGGTCAGTCTGATTTGCATACGGCCATGTCTGAACTGGGGTGGTGGAGTGAGCTAAAGAATTATGATTTATTAAAACCAGATCAGTTGACTAGGGGTGAGTGTTTGATTTGCTCAAACGCTCTGTCCATCATCCCATTTGGTGTCGCTTTGTTCGCCCTACGTTGGCAGGGTATGCCCAGATGTGAGTCCCTTGCTAACTTTGCCACTGGATTCAAGATAGCTTGGAAGATGAGGGTTATGAACCCGAAACCGGTCCCAGGATGCTTGTTTCCGGTCCAGGGAAGACATGGATTGGCAGTTCGGGCTGGACTGTGCCCATGAGGAACAGGATCAGAGTGATTTGCATATGTCCATGTCTGAACTGGGCTGGTGGAGTGAGCTAAAGAATGATGATGGATTATATCCAGATCAGTTGACTGGGGGTGAGTGTTTGATTTGCTCAATCGCTCTGTCCATCATCCCCTTTGACATCGCTTTGTTCGCCCTAAGTTTGCAGGGTATGCCCAGACATGGTCTCTTGCTCACTTTGCCACTGGATTCAAGATAGCCTGGCTGATGAGGGTTATGAACCTGAAACCGGTCCCAGGATGCTTGTTTCCGGTCCAGGGAAGACATGGATTGGCAGTTCGGGCTGGACTGTTCCCATGAGGCACAGGTTCAGACTGATTTGCATATGGCCATGTCTGAACTGTGGTGGTGGAGTGAGCTAAAGAATGATGATGGATTAAACCCAGATCAGTTGACTGGGGGTGAGTGTTTGATTTGCTCAAACGCTCCGTCCATCATCCCATTTGGTATCGCTTTGTTCTCCCTAAGTTGGCAGGGTATGCCCAGATGTGGGTCCCTTGCTCACTTTGCTACTGGATTCAAGATAGCCTGGCTGATGAGGTTATGTACCCAAAACCGGTCCCAGGATGCTTGTTTCCGGTCCAGGGAAGACATGGATTGGCAGTTCGGGCTGGACTGTTTCCATGAGGCACAGGGTTAGACTGATTTGCATATGGCCATGTCTGAACTGGGCTGGTGGCGTGAGCTAAAGAATGATGATGGATTAAATCCAGATCAGTTGACTGGGGGTGAGTGTTTTATTTGCTCAAACACTCCATCCATCATCCCCTTTGGGATCGCTTTGTTCGCCCTAATTTGGCAGGGTATGCCCAGATGTGGGTCCCTTGCTCACTTTGCCACTGGATTCAAGATAGCCAGGCTGATGAGAGTTATGAACCTGAAACCGGTCTCAGGATGCTTGTTTCCGGTCCAGGGAAGACATGGCTTGGCAGTTCGGGCTGGACTGTTCCCATGAGGCACAGGGTCAGACTGATTTGCATTTGGCCATGTCTGAACTGGGGAGGTGAAGTGAGCTAAAGAATGATGATCGATTAAACCCAGATCAGTTGACTGGGGGTGAGTGTTTGATTTACTCAAACGCTCCGTCCATCATCCCCTTTGATATCGCTTTGTTCGCCCTAAGTTGGCAGGGTATGCCCAGACGTGGGTCCCTTGCTCACTTTACCACTGGATTCCAGATAGCCTGGCTGATGTGGGTTATGAACCCGAAACCGGTCCCAGGATGCTTGTTTCCGGTCCAGGGAAGACATGGCTTGGCAGTTCGGGCTGGAGTGTTCCCATGAAGCACAGGGTCAGACTGATTTGCATACGGCCATGTCTGAACTGGGGTGGTGGAGTGAGCTAAAGAATGATGATTTATTAAACCCAGATCAGTTGAGTGGGGGTGAGTGTTTGATTTGCTCAAACGCTCCGTCCATCATCCCCTTTGGTGTCGCTTTGTTCGCCCTACGTTGGCAGGGTATGCCCAGATGTGAGTCCCTTGCTAACTTTGCCACTGGATTCAAGATAGCCTGGATGATGAGGGTTATGAACCTGAAACCGGTCCCAGGATGCTTGTTTCCGGTCCAGGGAAGAGATGGATTGGCAGTTCGGGCTGGACTGTGCCCATGAGGAACAGGGTCAGAGTGATTTGCATATGTCCATGTCTGAACTGGGCTGGTGGAGTGAGCTAAAGAATGATGATGGATTATATCCAGATCAGTTGACTGGGGTTGAGTGTTTGATTTGCTCAAACGCTCCGTCCATCATCCCCTTTGATATCTCTTTGTTCGCCCTAAGTTGGCAGGGTATGCCCAGACGTGGTCCCTTGCTCACTTTGCTACTGGATTCAAGATAGCCTGGCTGATGAGGGTTATGAACCCGAAACCGGTCCCAGGATGCTTGTTTCCGGTCCAGGGAAGACATGGATTGGCAGTTCGGGCTGGACTGTTTCCATGAGGCACAGGTTCAGACTGATTTGCATACGGCCATATCTGAACAGGGTGGTGGAGTGAGCTAAAGAATGATGATTTATTAAACCCTGATCAGTTGACTAGGGGTGAGTGTTTGATTTGCTCAAACGCTCCATCCATTATCACCTTTGGTATCGCTTTGTTCTCCCTAAGTTGGCAGGGTATGCCCAGACGTGGTCCCTTGCTCACTTTGCCACTGGATTCAAGATAGCCTGGCTGATGAGGGTTATGAACCCGAAACCGGTCCCACAATGCTTGTTTTCGGTCCAGGGAAGACATGGATTGGCAGTTCGGGTTGGACTGTTTCAATGAGGCACAGGGTCAGACTGATTTGCATATGGCCATGTCTGAACTGGGCTGGTGGCGTGAGCTAAAGAATGATGATGGATTAAATCCAGATCAGTTGACTGGGGGTGAGTGTTTTATTTGCTCAAACGCTCCATCCTTCATCCCCTTTGGTATCGCTTTGTTCGCCCTAAGTTGGCAGGGTATGCCCAGATGTGGGTCCCTTGCTCACTTTGCCACTGGATTCAAGATAGCCTGGCTGATGTGGGATATGAACCCGAAACCGGTCCCAGGATGCTTGTTTTCGGTCCAGGGAAGACATGGCTTGGCAGTTCGGGCTGGACTGTTCCCATGAGGCACAGGGTCAGTCTGATTTGCATACGGCCATGTCTGAACTGGGGTGGTGGAGTGAGCTAAAGAATTATGATTTATTAAAACCAGATCAGTTGACTAGGGGTGAGTGTTTGATTTGCTCAAACGCTCCGTCCATTATCCCCTTTGGTGTCGCTTTGTTCGCCCTACGTTGGCAGGGTATGCCCAGATGTGAGTACCTTGCTAACTTTGCCACTGGATTCAAGATAGCTTGGATGATGAGGGTTATGAACCCGAAACCGGTCCCAGGATGCTTGTTTCCGGTCCAGGGAAGACATGGATTGGCAGTTCGGGCTGGACTGTGCCCATGAGGAACAGGGTCAGAGTGATTTGCATATGTCCATGTCTGAACTGGGCTGGTGGAGGGAGCTAAAGAATGATGATGGATTATATCCAGATCAGTTGACTGGGGGAGAGTGTTTGATTTGCTCAAACGCTCCGTCCATCATCCCCTTTGATATCGCTTTGTTCGCCCTAAATTGGCAGGGTATGCCCAGACGTGGGTCCCTTGCTCGCTTTGCCACTGGATTCAAGATAGCCTGGCTGATGTGGGTTATGAACCCGAAACCTGTCCCAGGATGCTTGTTTCCTGTCCAGGGAAGACATGGCTTGGCAGTTCGGGCTGGACTGTTCCCATGAGGCACAGGTTCAGACTGATTTGCATATGGCCATGTCTGAACTGGGGTGGTGGAGTGAGCTAAAGAATGATGATGGATTAAACCCAGATCAGTTGACTGGGGGTGAGTGTTTGATTTGCTCAAACGCTCCGTCCATCATCCCCTTTGGTATCGCTTCGTTCGCCCCTAGTTGGCAGGGTATGCCAAGATGTGGGTCCCTTGCTAACTTTGCAACTGGATTCAAGATAGCCTGGCTGATGAGGGTTATGAACCCGAAACCGGTCCCAGGATGCTTGTTTCCGGTCCAGGGAAGACATGGATTGGCAGTTCGGGCTGGACTGTTCCCATGAGGCACAGGTTCAGACTGATTTGCATATGGCCATGTCTGAACTGGGGTGGTGGAGTGAGCTAAAGAATGATGATGTATTAAACCCAGATCAGTTGACTGGGGGTGAGTGTTTGATTTGCTCAAACGCTCCGTCCATCATTCCCTTTGGTATCGCTTTGTTCGCCCTAAGTTGGCAGGGTATGCCCAGATGTGGGTCCCTTGCTCACTATGCTACTGGATTCAAGATAGCCTGGCTGATGAGGGTTATGTACCTAAAACGGGTCCGAGGATGCTTGTTTCCGGTCCAGGGAAGACATGGATTGGCAGTTCGGGCTGGACTGTTTCCATGAGGCACAGGGTCAGACTGATTTGCATACGGCCATATCTGAACAGGGTGGTGGAGTGAGCTAAAGAATGATGATTTATTAAACCCAGATCAGTTGACTAGGGGTGAGTGTTTGATTTGCTCAAACGCTCCGTCCATTATCACCTTTGGTATCGCTTTGTTCTCCCTAAGTTGGCAGGGTATGCCCAGACGTGGTCCCTTGCTCACTTTGCCACTGGATTCAAGATAGCCTGGCTGATGAGGGTTATGAACCCGAAACCGGTCCCACGATGCTTTTTTTCGGTCCAGTGAAGACATGGATTGGCAGTTCGGGTTGGACTGTTTCCATGAGGCACAGGGTCAGACTGATTTGCATATGGCCATGTCTGAACTGGGCTGGTGGCGTGAGCTAAAGAATGATGATGGATTAAATCCAGATCAGTTGACTGGGGGTGAGTGTTTTATTTGCTCAAACGCTCCATCCTTCATCCCCTTTGGTATCGCTTTGTTCGCCGTAAGTTGGCAGGGTATGCCCAGATGTGGGTCCCTTGCTAACTTTGCCACTGGATTCCAGATAGCCTGGCTGATGTGGGTTATGAACCCAAAACTGGTCCCAGGATGCTTGTTTCCGGTCCAGGGAAGACATGGCTTGGCAGTTCGGGCTGGACTGTTCCCATGAGGCACAGGGTCAGTCTGATTTGCATACGGCCATGTCTGAACTGGGGTGGTGGAGTGAGCTAAAGAATTATGATTTATTAAAACCAGATCAGTTGACTAGGGGTGAGTGTTTGATTTGCTCAAACGCTCTGTCCATCATCCCATTTGGTGTCGCTTTGTTCGCCCTACGTTGGCAGGGTATGCCCAGATGTGAGTCCCTTGCTAACTTTGCCACTGGATTCAAGATAGCTTGGAAGATGAGGGTTATGAACCCGAAACCGGTCCCAGGATGCTTGTTTCCGGTCCAGGGAAGACATGGATTGGCAGTTCGGGCTGGACTGTGCCCATGAGGAACAGGATCAGAGTGATTTGCATATGTCCATGTCTGAACTGGGCTGGTGGAGTGAGCTAAAGAATGATGATGGATTATATCCAGATCAGTTGACTGGGGGTGAGTGTTTGATTTGCTCAATCGCTCTGTCCATCATCCCCTTTGACATCGCTTTGTTCGCCCTAAGTTTGCAGGGTATGCCCAGACATGGTCCCTTGCTCACTTTGCCACTGGATTCAAGATAGCCTGGCTGATGAGGGTTATGAACCTGAAACCGGTCCCAGGATGCTTGTTTCCGGTCCAGGGAAGACATGGATTGGCAGTTCGGGCTGGACTGTTCCCATGAGGCACAGGTTCAGACTGATTTGCATATGGCCATGTCTGAACTGTGGTGGTGGAGTGAGCTAAAGAATGATGATGGATTAAACCCAGATCAGTTGACTGGGGGTGAGTGTTTGATTTGCTCAAACGCTCCGTCCATCATCCCATTTGGTATCGCTTTGTTCTCCCTAAGTTGGCAGGGTATGCCCAGATGTGGGTCCCTTGCTCACTTTGCTACTGGATTCAAGATAGCCTGGCTGATGAGGTTATGTACCCAAAACCGGTCCCAGGATGCTTGTTTCCGGTCCAGGGAAGACATGGATTGGCAGTTCGGGCTGGACTGTTTCCATGAGGCACAGGGTTAGACTGATTTGCATATGGCCATGTCTGAACTGGGCTGGTGGCGTGAGCTAAAGAATGATGATGGATTAAATCCAGATCAGTTGACTGGGGGTGAGTGTTTTATTTGCTCAAACACTCCATCCATCATCCCCTTTGGGATCGCTTTGTTCGCCCTAATTTGGCAGGGTATGCCCAGATGTGGGTCCCTTGCTCACTTTGCCACTGGATTCAAGATAGCCAGGCTGATGAGAGTTATGAACCTGAAACCGGTCTCAGGATGCTTGTTTCCGGTCCAGGGAAGACATGGCTTGGCAGTTCGGGCTGGACTGTTCCCATGAGGCACAGGGTCAGACTGATTTGCATTTGGCCATGTCTGAACTGGGGAGGTGAAGTGAGCTAAAGAATGATGATCGATTAAACCCAGATCAGTTGACTGGGGGTGAGTGTTTGATTTACTCAAACGCTCCGTCCATCATCCCCTTTGATATCGCTTTGTTCGCCCTAAGTTGGCAGGGTATGCCCAGACGTGGGTCCCTTGCTCACTTTACCACTGGATTCCAGATAGCCTGGCTGATGTGGGTTATGAACCCGAAACCGGTCCCAGGATGCTTGTTTCCGGTCCAGGGAAGACATGGCTTGGCAGTTCGGGCTGGAGTGTTCCCATGAAGCACAGGGTCAGACTGATTTGCATACGGCCATGTCTGAACTGGGGTGGTGGAGTGAGCTAAAGAATGATGATTTATTAAACCCAGATCAGTTGAGTGGGGGTGAGTGTTTGATTTGCTCAAACGCTCCGTCCATCATCCCCTTTGGTGTCGCTTTGTTCGCCCTACGTTGGCAGGGTATGCCCAGATGTGAGTCCCTTGCTAACTTTGCCACTGGATTCAAGATAGCCTGGATGATGAGGGTTATGAACCTGAAACCGGTCCCAGGATGCTTGTTTCCGGTCCAGGGAAGAGATGGATTGGCAGTTCGGGCTGGACTGTGCCCATGAGGAACAGGGTCAGAGTGATTTGCATATGTCCATGTCTGAACTGGGCTGGTGGAGTGAGCTAAAGAATGATGATGGATTATATCCAGATCAGTTGACTGGGGTTGAGTGTTTGATTTGCTCAAACGCTCCGTCCATCATCCCCTTTGATATCTCTTTGTTCGCCCTAAGTTGGCAGGGTATGCCCAGACGTGGTCCCTTGCTCACTTTGCTACTGGATTCAAGATAGCCTGGCTGATGAGGGTTATGAACCCGAAACCGGTCCCAGGATGCTTGTTTCCGGTCCAGGGAAGACATGGATTGGCAGTTCGGGCTGGACTGTTTCCATGAGGCACAGGTTCAGACTGATTTGCATACGGCCATATCTGAACAGGGTGGTGGAGTGAGCTAAAGAATGATGATTTATTAAACCCAGATCAGTTGACTAGGGGTGAGTGTTTGATTTGCTCAAACACTCCATCCATTATCACCTTTGGTATCGCTTTGTTCTCCCTAAGTTGGCAGGGTATGCCCAGACGTGGTCCCTTGCTCACTTTGCCACTGGATTCAAGATAGCCTGGCTGATGAGGGTTATGAACCCGAAACCGGTCCCACAATGCTTGTTTTCGGTCCAGGGAAGACATGGATTGGCAGTTCGGGTTGGACTGTTTCAATGAGGCACAGGGTCAGACTGATTTGCATATGGCCATGTCTGAACTGGGCTGGTGGCGTGAGCTAAAGAATGATGATGGATTAAATCCAGATCAGTTGACTGGGGGTGAGTGTTTTATTTGCTCAAACGCTCCATCCTTCATCCCCTTTGGTATCGCTTTGTTCGCCCTAAGTTGGCAGGGTATGCCCAGATGTGGGTCCCTTGCTCACTTTGCCACTGGATTCAAGATAGCCTGGCTGATGTGGGTTATGAACCCGAAACCGGTCCCAGGATGCTTGTTTTCGGTCCAGGGAAGACATGGCTTGGCAGTTCGGGCTGGACTGTTCCCATGAGGCACAGGGTCAGTCTGATTTGCATACGGCCATGTCTGAACTGGGGTGGTGGAGTGAGCTAAAGAATTATGATTTATTAAAACCAGATCAGTTGACTAGGGGTGAGTGTTTGATTTGCTCAAACGCTCCGTCCATTATCCCCTTTGGTGTCGCTTTGTTCGCCCTACGTTGGCAGGGTATGCCCAGATGTGAGTACCTTGCTAACTTTGCCACTGGATTCAAGATAGCTTGGATGATGAGGGTTATGAACCCGAAACCGGTCCCAGGATGCTTGTTTCCGGTCCAGGGAAGACATGGATTGGCAGTTCGGGCTGGACTGTGCCCATGAGGAACAGGGTCAGAGTGATTTGCATATGTCCATGTCTGAACTGGGCTGGTGGAGGGAGCTAAAGAATGATGATGGATTATATCCAGATCAGTTGACTGGGGGAGAGTGTTTGATTTGCTCAAACGCTCCGTCCATCATCCCCTTTGATATCGCTTTGTTCGCCCTAAATTGGCAGGGTATGCCCAGACGTGGGTCCCTTGCTCGCTTTGCCACTGGATTCAAGATAGCCTGGCTGATGTGGGTTATGAACCCGAAACCTGTCCCAGGATGCTTGTTTCCTGTCCAGGGAAGACATGGCTTGGCAGTTCGGGCTGGACTGTTCCCATGAGGCACAGGTTCAGACTGATTTGCATATGGCCATGTCTGAACTGGGGTGGTGGAGTGAGCTAAAGAATGATGATGGATTAAACCCAGATCAGTTGACTGGGGGTGAGTGTTTGATTTGCTCAAACGCTCCGTCCATCATCCCCTTTGGTATCGCTTCGTTCGCCCCTAGTTGGCAGGGTATGCCAAGATGTGGGTCCCTTGCTAACTTTGCAACTGGATTCAAGATAGCCTGGCTGATGAGGGTTATGAACCCGAAACCGGTCCCAGGATGCTTGTTTCCGGTCCAGGGAAGACATGGATTGGCAGTTCGGGCTGGACTGTTCCCATGAGGCACATGGTCAGACTGATTTGCATATGGCCATGTCTGAACTGGGCTGGTAGAGTGAGCTAAAGAATGATGATGGATTAAATCCAGATCAGTTGACTGGGGGTGAGTGTTTGATTTGCTCAAACGCTCCATCCATCATCCCCTTTGGTATCGCTTTGTTCGCCCTAATTTGGCAGGGTATGCCCAGATGTGGGTCCCTTGCTCACTTTGCCACTGGATTCAAGATAGCCAGGCTGATGAGAGTTATGAACCTGAAACCGGTCTCAGGATGCTTGTTTCCGGTCCAGGGAAGACATGGCTTGGCAGTTCGGGCTGGACTGTTCCCATGAGGCACAGGGTCAGACTGATTTGCATTTGGCCATGTCTGAAGTGGGGAAGTGGAGTGAGCTAAAGAATGATGATCGATTAAACCCAGATCAGTTGACTGGGGGTGAGTGTTTGATTTGCTCAAACGCTCCGTCCATCATCCCCTTTGATATCGCTTTGTTCGCCCTAAGTTGGCAGGGTATGCCCAGACGTGGGACCCTTGCTAACTTTGCTACTGGATTCAAGATAGCCTGGCAGATGAGGGTTATGAACCCGAAACTGGTCCCAGGATGCTTGTTTCCGGTCCGGGGAAGACATGGATTGGCAGTTCGGACTGGACTGTTCCCATGAGGCACAGGGTCAGACTGATTTGCATATGGCCATGTCTGAACTGGGCTGGTGGCGTGAGCTAAAGAATGATGATGGATTAAATCCAGATCAGTTGACTGGGGGTGAGTGTTTTATTTGCTCAAACGCTCCATCCATCATCCCCTTTGGTATCGCTTTGTTCGCCCTAATTTCGCAGGGTATGCCCAGATGTGGGTCCCTTGCTCACTTTGCCACTGGATTCAAGATAGCCAGGCTGATGAGAGTTATGAACCTGAAACCGGTCTCAGGATGCTTGTTTCCGGTCCAGGGAAGACATGGCTTGGCAGTTCGGGCTGGACTGTTCCCATGAGGCACAGGGTCAGACTGATTTGCATTTGGCCATGTCTGAAGTGGGGAGGTGGAGTGAGCTAAAGAATGATGATTGATTAAACCCAGATCAGTTGACTGGGGGTGAGTGTTTGATTTGCTCAAACGCTCCGTCCATCATCCCCTTTGATATCGCTTTGTTCGCCCTAAGTTGGCAGGGTATGCCCAGACGTGGGTCCCTTGCTCACTTTACCACTGGATTCAAGATAGCCTGGCTGATGTGGGTTATGAACCCAAAACCGGTCCCAGGATGCTTGTTTCCAGGCCAGGGAAGACATGGCTTGGCAGCTCGGGCTGGACTGTTCCCATGAGGCACAGGGTCAGACTGATTTGCATACGGCCATGTCTGAACTGGGGTGGTGGAGTGAGCAAAAGAATGATGATTTATTAAACCCAGATCAGTTGACTGGGGGTGAGTGTTTGATTTGCTCAAACGCTCCGTCCATCATCCCCTTTGGTGTCGCTTTGTTCGCCCTACGTTGGCAGGGTATGCCCAGATGTGAGTCCCTTGCTAACTTTGCCACTGGATTCAAGATAGCCTGGATGATGAGGGTTATGAACCCGAAACCGGTCCCAGGATGCTTGTTTCCGGTCCAGGGAAGACATGGATTGGCAGTTCGGGCTGGACTGTGCCCATGAGGAACAGGGTCATAGTGATTTGCATATGTCCATGTCTGAACTGGGCTGGTGGAGTGAGCTAAAGAATGATGATGGATTATATCCAGATCAGTTGACTGGGGGTGAGTGTTTGATTTGCTCAAACGCTCCGTCCATCATCCCCTTTGATATCGCTTTGTTCGCCCTAAGTTGGCAGGGTATGCCCAGACGTGGTCCCTTGCTCACTTTGCTACTGGATTCAAGATAGCCTGGCTGATGAGGGTTATGAACCCGAAACTGGTCCCAGGATGCTTGTTTCCGGTCCAGGGAAGACATGGATTGGCAGTTCGGGCTGGACTGTTCCCATGAGGCACAGGTTCAGACTGATTTGCATATGGCCATGTCTGAACTGGGGTGGTGGAGTGAGCTAAAGAATGATGATGGATTAAACCCAGATCAGTTGACTGGGGGTGAGTGTTTGATTTGCTCAAAAACTCCGTCCATCATTCCCTTTGGTATCGCTTTGTTCGCCCTAAGTTAGCAGGGTATGCCCAGATGTGGGTCCCTTGCTCACTATGCTACTGGAGTTAAGATAGCCTGGCTGATGAGGGTTATGTACCCAAAACGGGTCCCAGGATGCTTGTTTCCGGTCCAGGGAAGACATGGATTGGCAGTTCGGGCTGGACTGTTTCCATGAGGCACAGGGTCAGACTGATTTGCATATGGCCATGTCTGCACTGGGCTGGTGGCATGAGCTAAAGAATGATGATGGATTAAATCCAGATCAGTTAACTGGGGGAGAGTGTTTGATTTGCTCAAACGCTCCGTCCATCATCCCCTTTGGTATCGCTTCGTTCGCCCCTAGTTGGCAGGGTATGCCAAGATGTGGGTCCCTTGCTAACTTTGCAACTGGATTCAAGATAGCCTGGCTGATGAGGGTTATGAACCCGAAACCGGTCCCAGGATGCTTGTTTCCGGTCCAGGGATTACATGGATTGGCAGTTCGGGCTGGACTGTGCCCATGAGGAACAGGGTCATAGTGATTTGCATATGTCCATGTCTGAACTGGGCTGGTGGAGTGAGCTAAAGAATGATGATGGATTATATCCAGATCAGTTGACTGGGGGTGAGTGTTTGATTTGCTCAAACGCTCCGTCCATCATCCCCTTTGATATCGCTTTGTTCGCCCTAAGTTGGCAGGGTATGCCCAGACGTGGTCCCTTGCTCACTTTGCTACTGGATTCAAGATAGCCTGGCTGATGAGGGTTATGAACCCGAAACTGGTCCCAGGATGCTTGTTTCCGGTCCAGGGAAGACATGGATTGGCAGTTCGGGCTGGACTGTTCCCATGAGGCACAGGTTCAGACTGATTTGCATATGGCCATGTCTGAACTGGGGTGGTGGAGTGAGCTAAAGAATGATGATGGATTAAACCCAGATCAGTTGACTGGGGGTGAGTGTTTGATTTGCTCAAACGCTCCGTCCATCATCCCCTTTGATATCGCTTTGTTCGCCCTAAATTGGCAGGGTATGCCCAGACGTGGGTCCCTTGCTTGCTTTGCCACTGGATTCAAGATAGCCTGGCTGATGTGGGTTATGAACCCGAAACCGGTCCCAGGATGCTTGTTTCCTGTCCAGGGAAGACATGGCTTGGCAGTTCGGGCTGGACTGTTCCCATGAGGCACAGGGTCAGACTGATTTGCATATGGCCATGTCTGAACTGGGGTGGTGGAGTGAGCTAAAGAATGATGATGGATTAAACCCAGATCAGTTGATTGGGGGTGAGTGTGTGATTTGCTCAAACGCTCCGTCCATCATCCCCTTTGGTATCGCTTTGTTCGCCCTAAGTTGGCAGGGTATGCCCAGATGTGGGTCCCTTGCTCACTATGCTACTGGATTCAAGATAGCCTGGCTGATGAGGGTTATGTACCCAAAACGGGTCCCATGATGCTTGTTTCTGGTCCAGGGAAGACATGGATTGGCAGTTTGGGCTGGACTGTTTCCATGAGGCACAGGGTCAGACTGATTTGCATATGGCCATGTCTGCACTGGGCTGGTGGTGTGAGCTAAGGAATGATGATGGATTAAATCCAGATCAGTTGACTGGGGGAGAGTGTTTGATTTGCTCAAACGCTCCGTCCATCATCCCCTTTGATATCGCTTTGTTCGCCCTAAATTGGCAGGGTATGCCCAGACGTGGATCCCTTGCTCGCTTTGCCACTGGATTCAAGATAGCCTGGCTGATGTGGGTTATGAACCCGAAACCTGTCCCAGGATGCTTGTTTCCTGTCCAGGGAAGACATGGCTTGGCAGTTCGGGCTGGACTGTTACCATGAGTCACAGGGTCTGACTGATTTGCATGTCTGAACTGGGGTGGTGGAGTGAGCTAAAGAATGATGATGGATTAAACCCAGATCAGTTGACTGGGGGTGAGTGTTTGATTTGCTCAAACGCTCCGTCCATCATCCCCTTTGGTATCGCTTCGTTCGCCCCTAGTTGGCAGGGTATGCCAAGATGTGGGTCCCTTGCTAACTTTGCAACTGGATTCAAGATAGCCTGGCTGATGAGGGTTATGAACCAGAAACCGGTCCCAGGATGCTTGTTTCCGGTCCAGGGAAGACATGGATTGGCAGTTCGGGCTGGACTGTTCCCATGAGGCACATGGTCAGACTGATTTGCATATGGCCATGTCTGAACTGGGCTGGTAGAGTGAGCTAAAGAATGATGATGGATTAAATCCAGATCAGTTGACTGGGGGTGAGTGTTTGATTTGCTCAAACGCTCCGTCCATCATCCCCTTTGATATCGCTTTGTTCGCCCTAAATTGGCAGGGTATGGCCAGACGTGGGTCCCTTGCTCACTTTGCCACTGGATTCAAGATAGCCTGGCTGATGTGGGTTTCGAACCCGAAACCGGTCCCAGGTCGCTTGTTTGCATATGGCCATGTCTGAACTGGGGTGGTGGAGTGAGCTAAAGAATGATGATGGATTTAACCCAGATCAGTTGACTGGGGGTGAGTGTTTGATTTGCTCAAACGCTCCGTCCATCATCCCCTTTGGTATCGCTTTGTTCGCCCTAAGTTGGCAGGGTATGCCTAGACGTGGGTCCCTTGCTCACTTTGCCACTGGATTCAAGATAGCCTGGCTGATGAGGGTTATGAACTCGAAACCGGTCCCAGGATGCTTGTTTTCGGTCCACGGAAAACATGGCTTGGCAGTTCGGGCTGGACTGTTCCCATGAGGCACAGGGTCAGACTGATTTGCATATGGTCATGTCTGAACTGGGGTGGTGGAGTGAGCTAAAGAATGATGATGGATTAAACCCAGATCAGTTGACTGGGGTGAGTGTTTGATTTGCTCAAACGCTCCGTCCATCATCCCCTTTGGTATCGCTTTGTTCACCCTAAGTCGGCAGGGTATGCCCAGACGTGGGTCCCTTGCTCACTTTGACACTCGATTCAATATAGCCTGGCTGATGAGGGTTAAGAACCCGAAACCGGTCCCAGGATGCTTGTTTCTGGTCCAGGAAAGACATTGCTTGGCAGTTCGGGCTGGACTGTTCCCATGAGGCACATGGTCAGACTGATTTGCATTTGGCCATGTCTGAACTGGGGAGGTGGAGTGAGCTAAAGAATGATGATGGATTAAATCCAGATCAGTTGACTGGGGGAGAGTGTTTGATTTGCTCAAACGCTCCGTCCATAATCCCCTTTGATATCGCTTTGTTCGCCCTAAATTGGCAGGGTATGCCCAGATGTGGGTCCCTTGCTTGCTTTGCCACTGGATTCAAGATAGCCTGGCTGATGTGGGTTATGAACCCGAAACAGGTCCCAGGATGCTTGTTTCCTGTCCAGGGAAGACATGGCTTGGCAGTTCGGGCTGGACTGTTACCATGAGTCACAGGGTCTGACTGATTTGCATATGGCCATGTCTGAACTGGGGTGGTGGAGTGAGCTAAAGAATGATGATGGATTAAACCCAGATCAGTTGACTGGGGGTGAGTGTTTGATTTGCTCAAACGCTCCGTCCATCATCCCCTTTGGTATCGCTTCGTTCGCCCCTAGTTGGCAGGGTATGCCAAGATGTGGGTCCCTTGCTAACTTTGCTACTGGATTCAAGATAGCCTGGCAGATGAGGGTTATGAACCCGAAACCGGTCCCAGGATGCTTGTTTCCGGTCCAGGGAAGACATGGATTGGCAGTTCGGACTGGACTGTTCCCATGAGGCACAGGGTCAGACTGATTTGCATATGGCCATGTCTGAACTGGGCTGGTAGAGTGAGCTAAAGAATGATGATGGATTAAATCCAGATCAGTTGACTGGGGGTGAGTGTTTGATTTGCTCAAACGCTCCGTCCATCATCCCCTTTGATATCGCTTTGTTCGCCCTAAATTGGCAGGGTATGCCCAGACGTGGGTCCCTTGCTCACTTTGCCACTGGATTCAAGATAGCCTGGCTGATGTGGGTTTCGAACCCGAAACCGGTCCTAGGTCGCTTGTTTCCGTTCCAGGGAAGACATGGCTTGGCAGTTCCGGCTGGACTGTTCCCATGAGGCACAGGGTCAGACTGATTTGCATATGGCCATGTCTGAACTGGGGTGGTGGAGTGAGCTAAAGAATGATGATGGATTAAATCCAGATCAGTTGACTGGGGGTGAGTGTTTGATTTGCTCAAACGCTCTGTCCATCATCGCCCTTGATATCGCTTTGTTCGCCCTAAATTGGCAGGGTATGCCCAGACGTGGGTCCCTTGCTCACTTTGCCACTGGATTCAAGATAGCCTGGCTGATGTGGGTTTCAAACCTGAAACCGGTCCCAGGTCGCTTGTTTCCGGTCCAAGGAAGACATGGCTTGGCAGTTCGGGCAGGACTGTTCCCATGAGGCACAGGGTCAGACTGATTTGCATATGGCCATGTCTGAACTGGGGTGGTGGAGTGAGCTAAAGAATGATGATGGATTAAACCCAGATCAGTTGACTGGGGGTGAGTGTTTGATTTGCTCAAACGCTCCGTCCATCATCCCCTTTGGTATCGCTTCGTTCGCCCCTAGTTGGCAGGGTATGCCAAGATGTGGGTCCCTTGCTAACTTTGCAACTGGATTCGAAATAGCCTGGCTGATGAGGGTTATGAACCCGAAACCGGTCCCAGGATGCTTGTTTCCGGTCCAGGGAAGACATGGATTGGCAGTTCGGGCTGGACTGTTCCCATGAGGCACATGGTCAGACTGATTTGCATATGGCCATGTCTGAACTGGGCTGGTAGAGTGAGCTAAAGAATGATGATGGATTAAATCCAGATCAGTTGACTGGGGGTGAGTGTTTGATTTGCTCAAACGCTCCGTCCATCATCCCCTTTGATATCGCTTTGTTCGCCCTAAATTGGCAGGGTATGGCCAGACGTGGGTCCCTTGCTCACTTTGCCACTGGATTCAAGATAGCCTGGCTGATGTGGGTTTCGAACCCGAAACCGGTCCCAGGTCGCTTGTTTCCGGTCCAGGGAAGACATGGCTTGGCAGTTCGGGCTGGACTGTTCCCATGAGGCACAGGGTCAGACTGATTTGCATATGGCCATGTCTGAACTGGGGTGGTGGAGTGAGCTAAAGAATGATGATGGATTTAACCCAGATCAGTTGACTGGGGGTGAGTGTTTGATTTGCTCAAACGCTCCGTCCATCATCCCCTTTGGTATCGCTTTGTTCGCCCTAAGTTGGCAGGGTATGCCTAGACGTGGGTCCCTTGCTCACTTTGCCACTGGATTCAAGATAGCCTGGCTGATGAGGGTTATGAACTCGAAACCGGTCCCAGGATGCTTGTTTTCGGTCCACGGAAAACATGGCTTGGCAGTTCGGGCTGGACTGTTCCCATGAGGCACAGGGTCAGACTGATTTGCATATGGTCATGTCTGAACTGGGGTGGTGGAGTGAGCTAAAGAATGATGATGGATTAAACCCAGATCAGTTGACTGGGGGTGAGTGTTTGATTTGCTCAAACGCTCCGTCCATCATCCCCTTTGGTATCGCTTTGTTCACCCTAAGTCGGCAGGGTATGCCCAGACGTGGGTCCCTTGCTCACTTTGACACTCGATTCAATATAGCCTGGCTGATGAGGGTTAAGAACCCGAAACCGGTCCCAGGATGCTTGTTTCTGGTCCAGGAAAGACATTGCTTGGCAGTTCAGGCTGGACTGTTCCCATGAGGCACAGGGTCAGACTGATTTGCATTTGGCCATGTCTGAACTGGGGAGGTGGAGTGAGCTAAAGAATGATGATGGATTAAATCCAGATCAGTTGACTGGGGGAGAGTGTTTGATTTGCTCAAACGCTCCGTCCATAATCCCCTTTGATATCGCTTTGTTCGCCCTAAATTGGCAGGGTATGCCCAGATGTGGGTCCCTTGCTTGCTTTGCCACTGGATTCAAGATAGCCTGGCTGATGTGGGTTATGAACCCGAAACAGGTCCCAGGATGCTTGTTTCCTGTCCAGGGAAGACATGGCTTGCCAGTTCGGGCTGGACTGTTACCATGAGTCACAGGGTCTGACTGATTTGCATATGGCCATGTCTGAACTGGGGTGGTGGAGTGAGCTAAAGAATGATGATGGATTAAACCCAGATCAGTTGTCTGGGGGTGAGTGTTTGATTTGCTCAAACGCTCCGTCCATCATCCCCTTTGGTATCGCTTTGTTCGCCCCTAGTTGGCAGGGTATGCCCAGATGTGGGTCCCTTGCTCACTATGCTACTGGATTCAAGATAGCCTGGCTGATGAGGGTTATGTACCCAAAACGGGTCCCATGATGCTTGTTTCCGGTCCAGGGAAGACATGGATTGGCAGTTCGGGCTGGACTGTTCCCATGAGTCACATGGTCAGACTGATTTGCATATGGCCATGTCTGAACTGGGCTGGTAGAGTGAGCTAAAGAATGATGATGGATTAAATCCAGATCAGTTGACTGGGGGTGAGTGTTTGATTTGCTCAAACGCTCCGTCCATCATCCCCTTTGATATCGCTTTGTTCGCCCTAAACTGGCAGGGTATGCCCAGACGTGGGTCCCTTGCTCACTTTGCCACTGGATTCAAGATAGCCTGGCTGATGTGGGTTTTGAACCCGAAACCGGTCCTAGGTCGCTTGTTTCCGGTCCAGGGAAGACATGGCTTGGCAGTTCGGGCTGGACTGTTCCCATGAGGCACAGGGTCAGACTGATTTGCATATGGCCATGTCTGAACTGGGGTGGTGGAGTGAGCTAAAGAATGATGATGGATTAAACCCAGATCAGTTGATTGGGGGTGAGTGTGTGATTTGCTCAAACACTCCGTCCATCATCCCCTTTGGTATCGCTTTGTTCGCCCTAAGTTGGCAGGGTATGCCCAGATGTGGGTCCCTTGCTCACTATGCTACTGGATTCAAGATAGCCTGGCTGATGAGGGTTATGAACCCGAAACCGGTCCCAGGATGCTTGTTTCCGGTCCAGGGAAGACATGGATTGGCAGTTCGGGCTGAACTGTTCCCATGAGGCACATGGTCAGACTGATTTGCATATGGCCATGTCTGAACTGGGCTGGTAGAGTGAGCTAAAGAATGATGATGGATTAAATCCAGATCAGTTGACTGGGGGTGAGTGTTTGATTTGCTCAAACGCTCCATCCATCATCCCCTTTGGTATCGCTTTATTCGCCCTAAGTTGGCAGGGTATGGCCAGACGTGGGTCCCTTGCTCACTTTGCCACTGGATTCAAGATAGCCTGGCTGATGTGGGTTTTGAACCCGAAACTGGTCCCAGGTCGCTTGTTTCCGGTCCAGGGAAGACATGGCTTGGCAGTTCGGGCTGGACTGTTCCCATGAGGCACAGGGTCAGACTGATTTGCATATGGCCATGTCTGAACTGGGGTGGTGGAGTGAGCTAAAGAATGATGATGGATTTAACCCAGATCAGTTGACTGGGGGTGAGTGTTTGATTTGCTCAAACGCGCCGTCCATCATCCCCTTTGGTATCGCTTTGTTCGCCCTAAGTTGGCAGGGTATTCCTAGACGTGGGTCCCTTGCTCACTTTTCCACTGGATTCAAGATAGCCTGGCTGATGAGGGTTATGAACTCGAAACCGGTCCCAGGATGCTTGTTTTCGGTCCACGGAAAACATGGCTTGGCAGTTCGGGCTGGACTGTTCCCATGAGGCACAGGGTCAGACTGATTTGCATATGGTCATGTCTGAACTGGGGTGGTGGAGTGAGCTAAAGAATGATGATGGATTAAACCCAGATCAGTTGACTGGGGGTGAGTGTTTGATTTGCTCAAACGCTCCGTCCATCATCCCCTTTGGTATCGCTTTGTTCGCCCTAAGTCGGCAGGGTATGCCCAGACGTGGGTCCCTTGCTCACTTTGCAACTGGATTCAAAATAGCCTGGCTGATGAGGGTTAAGAACCCGAAACCGGTCCCAGGATGCTTGTTTCTGGTCCAGGAAAGACATTGCTTGGCAGTTCGGGCTGGACTGTTCCCATGAGGCACAGGGTCAGACTGATTTGCATTTGGCCATGTCTGAACTGGGGAGGTGGAGTGAGCTAAAGAATGATGATGGATTAAATCCAGATCAGTTGACTGGGGGAGAGTGTTTGATTTGCTCAAACGCTCCGTCCATCATCCCCTTTGATATCGCTTTGTTCGCCCTAAATTGGCAGGGTATGCCCAGACGTGGGTCCCTTGCCTGCTTTGCCACTGGATTCAAGATAGCCTGGCTGATGTGGGTTATGAACCCGAAACAGGTCCCAGGATGCTTGTTTCCTGTCCAGGGAAGACATGACTTGGCAGTTTGGGCTGGACTGTTACCATGAGTCACAGGGTCTGACTGATTTGCATATGGCCATGTCTGAACTGGGGTGGTGGAGTGAGCTAAAGAATGATGATGGATTAAACCCAGATCAGTTGACTGGGGGTGAGTGTTTGATTTGCTCAAACGCTCCGTCCATCATCCCCTTTGGTATCGCTTCGTTCGCCCCTAGTTGGCAGGGTATGCCAAGATGTGGGTCCCTTGCTAACTTTGCTACTGGATTCAAGATAGCCTGGCTGATGAGGGTTATGAACCCGAAACCGGTCCCAGGATGCTTGTTTCTGGTCCAGGGAAGACATGGATTGGCAGTTCGGGCTGGACTGTTCCCATGAGGCACAGGGTCAGACTGATTTGCATATGGCCATGTCTGAACTGGGCTGGTAGAGTGAGCTAAAGAATGATGATGGATTAAATCCAGATCAGTTGATTGGGGGTGAGTGTTTGATTTGCTCAAACGCTCCGTCCATCATCCCCTTTGATATCGCTTTGTTCACCCTAAATTGGCAGGGTATGCCCAGACGTGGGTCCCTTGCTCACTTTGCCACTGGATTCAAGATAGCCTGGCTGATGTGGGTTTCAAACCCGAAACCGGTCCCAGGTCGCTTGTTTCCGGTCCAGGGAAGACATGGCTTGGCAGTTCGGGCTGGACTGTTCCCATGAGGCACAGGGTCAGACTGATTTGCATATGGCCATGTCTGAACTGGGGTGGTGGAAAGAGCTAAAGAATGATGATGGATTAAACCCAGATCAGTTGATTGGGGGTGAGTGTTTGATTTGCTCAAACGCTCCGTCCATCATCCCCTTTGGTATCGCTTTGTTCCCCCTAAGTTGGCAGGGTATGCCCAGATGTGGGTCCCTTGCTCACTATGCTACTGGATTCAAGATAGCCTGGCTGATGAGGGTTATGTACCCAAAACGGGTCCCATGATGCTTGTTTCCCGTCCAGGGAAGACATGGATTGGCAGTTCGGGCTGGACTGTTTCCATGCGGCACAGGGTCAGACTGATTTGCATATGGCCATGTCTGCACTGGGCTGGTGGTGTGAGCTAAAGAATGATGATGGATTAAATCCAGATCAGTTGACTGGGGGAGAGTATTTGATTTGCTCAAACGCTCCGTCCATCATCCCCTTTGATATCGCTTTGTTCTCCCTAAATTGGCAGGGTATGCCCAGATGTGGGTCCCTTGCTCACTTTGCCACTGGATTCAAGATAGCCTGGCTGATGTGGGTTTCGAACCCGAAACCGGTCCCAGGTCGCTTGTTTCCGGTCCAGGGAAGACATGGCTTGGCAGTTCGGGCTGGACTGTTCCCATGAGGCACAGGGTGAGACTGATTTGCATATGGCTATGTCTGAACTGGGGTGGTGGAGTGAGCTAAAGAATGATGATGGATTAAACCCAGATCAGTTGATTGGGGGTGAGTGTTTGATTTGCTCAAACGCTCCGTCCATCATCCCCTTTGGTATCGCTTTGTTCGCCCTGAGTTGGCAGGGTATGCCCAGATGTGTGTCCCTTGCTCACTATGCTACTGGATTCAAGATAGCCTGGCTGATGAGGGTTATGTACCCAAAACGGGTCCCATGATGCTTGTTTCCGGTCCAGGAAAGACATGGATTGGCAGTTCGGGCTGGACTGTTTCCATGAGGCACAGGGTCAGACTGATTTGCATATGGCCATGTCTGCACTGGGCTGGTGGTGTGAGCTAAAGAATGATGATGGATTAAATCCAGATCAGTTGACTGGGGGAGAGTGTTTGATTTGCTCAAACGCTCCGTCCATCATCCCCTTTGATATCGCTTTGTTCGCCCTAAATTGGCAGGGTATGCCCAGACGTGGGTCCCTTGCTCGCTTTGCCACTGGATTCAAGATAGCCTGGCTGATGTGGGTTATGAACCCGAAACCGGTCCCAGGATGCTTGTTTCCTGTCCAGTGAAGACATGGCTTGGCAGTTCGGGCAGGACTGTTACCATGAGTCACAGGGTCTGACTGATTTGCATATGGCCATGTCTGAACTGGGGTGGTGGAGTGAGCTAAAGAATGATGATGGATTAAACCCAGATCAGTTGACTGGGGGTGAGTGTTTGATTTGCTCAAACGCTCCGTCCATCATCCCCTTTGGTATCGCTTCGTTCGCCCCCAGTTGGCAGGGTATGCCAAGATGTGGGTCCCTTGCTAACTTTGCAACTGGATTCAAGATAGCCTGGCTGATGAGGGTTATGAACCCGAAACCGGTCCCAGGATGCTTGTTTCTGGTCCAGGGAAGACATGGATTGGCAGTTCGGGCTGGACTGTTCCCATGAGGAACATGGTCAGACTGATTTGCATATGGCCATGTCTGAACTGGGCTGGTAGAGTGAGCTAAAGAATGATGATGGATTAAATCCAGATCAGTTGACTGGGGGTGAGTGTTTGATTTGCTCAAACGCTCCGTCCATCATCCCCTTTGATATCGCTTTGTTCGCCCTAAATTGGCAGGGTATGCCCAGACGTGGGTCCCTTGCTCACTTTGCCGCTGGATTCAAGATAGCCTGGCTGATGTGGGTTTCGAACCCGAAACTGGTCCCAGGTCGCTTGTTTCCAGTCCAGGGAAGACATGGCTTGGCAGTTCGGGCTGGACTGTTCCCATGAGGCACAGGGTCAGACTGATTTGCATATGGCCATGTCTGAACTGGGGTGGTGGAGTGAGCTAAAGAATGATGATGGATTTAACCCAGATCAGTTGACTGGGGGTGATTGTTTGATTTGCTCAAACGCTCCGTCCATCATCCCCTTTGGTATCGCTTCGTTCGCCCCTAGTTGGCAGGGTATGCCAAGCTGTGGGTCCCTTGCTAACTTTGCTACTGGATTCAAGATAGCCTGGCAGATGAGGGTTATGAACCCGAAACCAGTCCCAGGATGCTTGTTTCCGGTCCAGGGAAGACATGGATTGGCAGTTCGGACTGGACTGTTCCCATGAGGCACAGGGTCAGACTGATTTGCATATGGCCATGTCTGCACTGGGCTGGTGGTGTGAGCTAAAGAATGATGATGGATTAAATCCAGATCAGTTGACTGGGGGAGAGTATTTGATTTGCTCAAACGCTCCGTCCATCATCCCCTTTGATATCGCTTTGTTCTCCCTAAATTGGCAGGGTATGCCCAGATGTGGGTCCCTTGCTCACTTTGCCACTGGATTCAAGATAGCCTGGCTGATGTGGGTTTCGAACCCGAAACCGGTCCCAGGTCGCTTGTTTCTGGTCCAGGGAAGACATGGCTTGGCAGTTCGGGCTGGACTGTTCCCATGAGGCACAGGGTGAGACTGATTTGCATATGGCCATGTCTGAACTGGGGTGGTGGAGTGAGCTAAAGAATGATGATGGATTAAACCCAGATCAGTTGATTGGGGGTGAGTGTTTGATTTGCTCAAACGCTCCGTCCATCATCCCCTTTGGTATCGCTTTGTTCGCCCTGAGTTGGCAGGGTATGCCCAGATGTGTGTCCCTTGCTCACTATGCTACT
This sequence comes from Triturus cristatus, assembly GCF_964204655.1. NCBI lineage: Eukaryota > Metazoa > Chordata > Amphibia > Caudata > Salamandridae > Triturus > Triturus cristatus. The sequence continues at coordinate 536,474,543 of NC_140579.1, forward strand.
GGATTCAAGATAGCCTGGCTGATGAGGGTTATGTACCCAAAACGGGTCCCATGATGCTTGTTTCCGGTCCAGGGAAGACATGGATTGGCAGTTCGGGCTGGACTGTTTCCATGAGGCACAGGGTCAGACTGATTTGCATATGGCCATGTCTGCACTGGGCTGGTGGTGTGAGCTAAAGAATGATGATGGATTAAATCCAGATCAGTTGACTGGGGGAGAGTGTTTGATTTGCTCAAACGCTCCGTCCATCATCCCCTTTGATATCGCTTTGTTCGCCCTAAATTGGCAGGGTATGCCCAGACGTGGGTCCCTTGCTCGCTTTGCCACTGGATTCAAGATAGCCTGGCTGATGTGGGTTATGAACCCGAAACCGGTCCCAGGATGCTTGTTTCCTGTCCAGGGAAGACATGGCTTGGCAGTTCGGGCAGGACTGTTACCATGAGTCACAGGGTCTGACTGATTTGCATATGGCCATGTCTGAACTGGGGTGGTGGAGTGAGCTAAAGAATGATGATGGATTAAACCCAGATCAGTTGACTGGGGGTGAGTGTTTGATTTGCTCAAACGCTCCGTCCATCATCCCCTTTGGTATCGCTTCGTTCGCCCCTAGTTGGCAGGGTATGCCAAGATGTGGGTCCCTTGCTAACTTTGCAACTGGATTCAAGATAGCCTGGCTGCTGAGGGTTATGAACCCGAAACCGGTCCCAGGATGCTTGTTTCTGGTCCAGGGAAGACATGGATTGGCAGTTCGGGCTGGACTGTTCCCATGAGGAACATGGTCAGACTGATTTGCATATGGCCATGTCTGAACTGGGCTGGTAGAGTGAGCTAAAGAATGATGATGGATTAAATCCAGATCAGTTGACTGGGGTGAGTGTTTGATTTGCTCAAACGCTCCGTCCATCATCCCCTTTGGTATCGCTTTGTTCGCCCTAAGTTGGCAGGGTATGCCTAGACGTGGGTCCCTTGCTCACTTTGCCACTGGATTCAAGATAGCCTGGCTGATGAGGGTTATGAACTCGAAACCGGTCCCAGGATGCTTGTTTTCGGTCCACGGAAAACATGGCTTGGCAGTTCGGGCTGGACTGTTCCGATGAGGCACAGGGTCAGACTGATTTGCATATGGCCATGTCTGAACTGGGATGGTGGAGTGAGCTAAAGAATGATGATGAATTAAACCCAGATCAGTTGACTGGGGGTGAGTGTTTGATTTGCTCAAACGCTCCGTCCATCATCCCCTTTGGTATCGCTTTGTTCGCCCTAAGTCGGCAGGGTATGCCAATACGTGGGTCCCTTGCTCACCTTGCCACTGGATTCAATATAGCCTGGCTGATGAGGGTTATGAACCCGAAACCGGTCCCAGGATGCTTGTCTCTGGTCCAGGAAAGACATTGCTTGGCAGTTCGGGCTGGACTGTTCCCATGAGGCACAAGGTCAGACTGATTTGCATATGGCCATGTCTGAACTGGGGTGGTGAAGTGAGCTAAAGAATGATGATGGATTAAACCCAGATCAGTTGACTAGGGGTGAGTGTTTTATTTGCTCAAACGCTCCGTCCATCATCCCCTTTGGTATCGCTTTGTTCGCCCTAAGTTGGCAGGGTATGCCCAGATGTGGGTTCCTTGCTCACTTTGCCACTGGATTCAAGATAGCCAGGCTGATGAGAGTTATGAACCCAAAACCTGTCTCAGGATGCTTGTTTCCGGTCCAGGGAAGACATGGCTTGGCAGTTCGGGCTGGTCCCATGAGGCACAGGGTCAGACTGATTTGCATTTGGCCATGTCTGAGCTGGGGAGGTGGAGTGAGCTAAAGAATGATGATTTATTAAACCCAGATCAGTTGACTGGGGGTGAGGGTTTGATTTGCTCAAATGCTCCGTCCATCATCCCCTTTGGTGTCTCTTTGTTCGCCCTACGTTGGCAGGGTATGTCCAGATGTGAGTCCATTGCTAACTTTGCCACTGGATTCAAGATAGCCTGGCTGATGTGGGTTATGAACCCGAAACCGGTCCCAGCATGCTTGTTTCCGGTCCAGGGAAGACATGGATTGGCAGTTCGGGCTGGACTGTGCCCATGAGGAACTCCCAGACATGGGTCCCTTGCTCACTTTGCCACTGGATTCAATATAGCCTGGCTGATGAGGGTTATGAAGCCGAAACCGGTCCCAGGATGCTTGTTTCTGGTCCAGGAAAGACATTGCTTGGCAGTTCGGGCTGGACTGTTCCCATGAGGCACATGGTCAGACTGATTTGCATTTGGCCATGTCTGAACTGGGGAGGTGGAGTGAGCTAAAGAATGATGATGAATTAAACCCAGATCAGTTGACTGGGGGTGAGTGTTTTATTTGCTCAAACGCTCCGTCCATCATCCCCTTTGGTATCGCTTTGTTTGCCCTAAGTTGGCAGGGTATGCCCAGATGTGGGTCCCTTGCTCACTTTGCCACTGGATTCAAGATAGCCAGGCTGATGAGAGTTATGAACCCAAAACCTGTCTCAGGATGCTTGTTTCCGGTCCAGGGAAGACATGGCTTGGCAGTTCGGGCTGGACTGGTCCCATGAGGCACAGCGTCAGACTGATTTTCATTTGGCCATGTCTGAACTGGGGAGGTGGAGTGAGCTAAAGCATGATGATCGATTCAACCCAGATCAGTTGACTGGGGATGAGTGTTTTATTTGCTCAAATGCTCCGTCCATCATCCCCTTTGGTGTCGATTTGTTCGCCCTACGTTAGCAGGGTATGCCCAGATATGAGTCCCTTGCTAACTTTGCCACTGGATTCAAGATAGCCTGGATGATGAGGGTTATGAACACGAAACCGGTCCCAGGATGCTTGTTTCCAGTCCAGGGAAGACATGGATTGGCAGTTCGGGCTGGACTGTGCCCATGAGGAACAGGGTCAGAGTGATTTGCATATGTCCATAACTGAACTGGGCTGGTGGAGTGAGCTAAAGAATGATGATGGATTAAATCCAGATCAGTTGACTGGGGGTGAGTGTTTGATTTGCTCAAACGCTCCGTCCATCATCCCCTTTGATATCGCTTTGTTCGCCCTAAGTTGGCAGGGTATTCCCAGACGTGGGTCCCTTGCTCACTTTACCACTGGATTCAAGATAGCCTGCCTGATGTGGGTTATGAACCCGAAACCGGTCCCAGGATGCTTGTTTCCGGTCCAGGGAAGACATGGCTTGGCAGTTCGGGCTGGACTGTTCCCATGAGGCACAGGGTCAGACTGATTTGCATACAGCCATGATAGAACTGATGTGGTGGAGTGAGCTAAAGAATGATGATTTATTAAACCCAGATCAGTTGACTAGGGGTGAGTGTTTGATTTGCTCAAACGCTCCGTCCATCATCACCTTTGGTATCGCTTTGTTCGCCCTAAGTTGGCAGGGTATGCCCAGACGTGGTCCCTTGCTCACTTTGCCACTGGATTCAAGATAGCCTGGCTGATGAGGGTTATGAACCCGAAACCGGTCCCAGGATGCTTGTTTCCGGTCCAGGGAAGACATGGATTGGCAGTTCGGGCTGGACTGTTCCCGTGAGGCACAGGTTCAGACTGATTTGCATATGGCAATGTCTGAACTGGGGTGGTGGAGTGAGCTAAAGAATGATGATGGATTAAACCCAGATCAGTTGACTGGGGGTGAGTGTTTGATTTGCTCAAACGCTCCATCCATCATCCCCTTTGGTATCGCTTTGTTCGCCCTAAGTTGGCAGGGAATGCCCAGATGTGGGTCCCTTGCTCACTTTGCTACTGGATTCAAGATAGCCTGGCTGATGAGGGTTATGTACCCAAAACCGGTCCCAGGATGCTTGTTTCCAGTCCAGGGAAGACATGGATTGGCAGTTCGGGCTGGACTGTTTCCTTGAGGCACAGGGTCAGACTGATTTGCATATGGCCATGTCTGAACTGGGCTGGTGGCGTGAGATAAAGAATGATGATGGATTAAATCCAGATCAGTTGACTGGGGGTGAGAGTTTTATTTGCTCAAACGCTCCATCCATCATCCCCTTTGGTATCGCTTTGTTCGCCCTAAATTGGCAGGGTATGCCCAGATGTGGGTCCCTTGCTCACTTTGCCACTGGATTCAAGATAGCCAGGCTGATGAGAGTTATGAACCCGAAACCGGTCTCAGGATACTTGTTTCCGGTCCAGAGAAGACATGGCTTGGCAGTTCAGGCTGGACTGTTCCCATGAGGCACAGGGTCAGACTGATTTGCATTTGGCCATGTCTGAACTGGGGAGGTGGAGTGAGCTAAAGAATGATGATCAATTAAACCCAGATCAGTTGACTGGGGGTGAGTGTTTGATTTGCTCAAACGCTCCGTCCATCATCCCCTTTGGTGTCGCTTTGTTCGCCCTACGTTGGCAGGGTATGCCCAGATGTGAGTCCCTTGCTAACTTTGCCACTGGATTCAAGATAGCCTGGATGATGAGGGTTATGAACCCGAAACCTGGCAGCTAAGACTTGGAACTCCCTACCCGTCCACCTGCGGATGACACAGGACCACCTGGCCTTCAGGAAACAGCTCAAGACCTGGCTGTTCGAGCAGTAGCAGACCCCCTTACGGGTGAGTAGTGCGCGATATAAGTTCCGTGATTGATTGAAACCGGTCCCAGGATGCTTGTTTCCGGTCCAGGGAAGACATGGATTGGCAGTTCGGGCTGGACTGTGCCCATGAGGAACAGGGTCAGAGTGATTTGCATATGTCCATGTCTGAACTGGGCTGGTGGAGTGAGCTAAAGAATGATGATGGATTATATCCAGATCAGTTGACTGGGGGTGAGTGTTTGATTTGCTCAAACGCTCCGTCCATCATCCCCTTTGATATCGCTTTGTTCGCCCTAAGTTGGCAGGGTATGCCCAGACGTGGTCCCTTGCTCACTTTGCCACTGGATTCAAGATAGCCTGGCTCATGAGGGTTATGAACCCGAAACCGGTCCCTGGATGCTTGTTTCCGGTCCAGGGAAGAAATGGATTGGCAGTTCGGGCTGGACTGTTCCCATGAGGCACAGGGTCAGACTGATTTGCATATGGCCATGTCTGAACTGGGGTGGTAGAGTGAGCTAAAGAATGATGATGGATTAAACCCAGATCAGTTGACTGGGGGTGAGTGTTTGATTTGCTCAAGCGCTCCGTCCATCATCCCCTTTGGTATTGCTTTGTTCGCCCTAAGTTGGCAGGGTATGCCCAGATGTGGATCCCTTGCTCACTTTGCTACTGGATTCAAGATAGCCTGGCTCATGAGGGTTATGAACCCGAAACCGGTCCCTGGATGCTTGTTTCCGGTCCAGGGAAGAAATGGATTGGCAGTTCGGGCTGGACTGTTTCCATGAGGCACAGGGTCAGACTGATTTGCATATGGCCATGTCTGAACTGGGCTGGTGGCGTGAGCTAAAGAATGATGATGGATTAAATCCAGATCAGTTGACTGGGGGAGAGTGTTTGATTTGCTCAAATACCTTGTCCATCATCCCCTTTGATATCGCTTTGTTCGCCCTAAATTGGCAGGGTATGCCCAGACGTGGGTCCCTTGCTCACTTTGCCACTGGATTCAAGATAGCCAGGCTGATGAGGGTTATGAACCCGAAACTGGTCCCAGGATGCTTGTTTCCGGTCCAGGGAAGACATGGCTTGGCAGTTCAGGCTGGACTGTTCACATGAGGCACAGGGTCTGACTGATTTGCATATGGCCATGTCTGAACTGGGGTGGTGAAGTGAGCTAAAGAATGATGATGGATTAAACCCAGATCAGTTGACTGGAGGTGAGTGTTTGATTTGCTCAAACGCTCCGTCCATCATCCCCTTTGGTGTCGCTTTGTTCGCCCTACGTTGGCAGGGTATGCCCAGATGTGAGTCCCTTGCTAACTTTGCCACTGGATTCAAGATAGCCTGGATGATGAGGGTTATGAACCCGAAACCGGTCCCAGGATGCTTGTTTCCTGTCCAGGGAAGACATGGATTGGCAGTTCGGGCTGGACTGTGCCCATGAGGAACAGGGTCAGAGTGATTTGCATATGTTCATGTCTGAACTGGGCTGGTGGAGTGAGCTAAAGAATGATGATGGATTATATCCAGATCAGTTGACTGGGGGTGAGTGTTTGATTTGCTCAAACGCTCCGTCCATCATCACCTTTGATATCGCTTTGTTCGCCCTAAGTTGGCAGGGTATGCCCAGACGTGGGTCCCTTGCTCACTTTGCCACTGGATTCAAGATAGCCTGGCTGATGTGGGTTATGAACCCAAAACCGGTCCCAGGATGCTTGTTTCCGGTCCAGGGAAGACATGGCTTGGCAGTTCGGGCTGGACTGTTCCCATGAGGCACAGGGTCAGACTGATTTGCATACGGCCCTGTCTGAACTGGGGTGGTGGAGTGAGCTAAAGAATGATGATTTATTAAACCCAGATCAGTTGACTGGGGGTGAGTGTTTGAATTGCTCAAACGCTCCGTCCATCATCCCCTTTGGTGTCTCTTTGTTCGCCCTACGTTGGCAGGGTATGTCCAGATGTGAGTCCATTGCTAACTTTGCCACTGGATTCAAGATAGCCTGGATGATGAGGGTTATGAACCCGAAACCGGTCCCAGCATGCTTGTTTCCGGTCCAGGGAAGACATGGATTGGCAGTTCGGGCTGGACTGTGCCCATGAGGAACAGGGTCAGAGTGATTTGCATATGTCCATGTCTGAACTGGGCTGGTGGAGTGAGCAAAAGAATGATGATGGATTATATCCAGATCAGTTGACTGGGGGTGAGTGTTTGATTTGCTCAAACGCTCCGTCCATCATCCCCTTTGATATCGCTTTGTTCGCCCTAAGTTGGCAGGGTATGCCCAGACGTGGTCCCTTGCTCACTTTGCCACTGGATTCAAGATAGCCTGGCTCATGAGGGTTATGAACCCGAAACCGGTCCCTGGATGCTTGTTTCCGGTCCAGGGAAGAAATGGATTGGCAGTTCGGGCTGGACTGTTCCCATGAGGCACAGGTTCAGACTGATTTGCATATGGCCATGTCTGAACTGGGGTGGTAGAGTGAGCTAAAGAATGATGATGGATTAAACCCAGATCAGTTGACTGGGGGTGAGTGTTTGATTTGCTCAAGCGCTCCGTCCATCATCCCCTTTGGTATCGCTTTGTTCGCCCTAAGTTGGCAGGGTATGCCCAGATGTGGATCCCTTGCTCACTTTGCTACTGGATTCAAGATAGCCTGGCTGATGAGGGTTATGTACCAAAAACGGGTCCCAGGATGCTTGTTTCCGGTCCAGGGAAGACATTGATTGGCAGTTCGGGCTGGACTGTTTCCATGAGGCACAGGGTCAGACTGATTTGCATATGGCCATGTCTGAACTGGGGTGGTGGAGTGAGCTAAAGAATGATGATGGATTAAACCCAGATCAGTTGACTGGGGGTGAGTGTTTGATTTGCTCAAACGCTCCGTCCATCATCCCCTTTGGTATCGCTTTGTTCGCCCTAAATTGGCAGGGTATGCCCAGACGTGGGTCCCTTGCTCGCTTTGCCACTGGATTCAAGATAGCCTGGCTGATGTGGGTTATGAACCCGAAACCGGTCCCAGGATGCTTGTTTCCTGTCCAGGGAAGACATGGATTGGCAGTTCGGGCTGGACTGTTACCATGAGTCACAGGATCTGACTGATTTGCATATGGCCATGTCTGAACTGGGGTGGTGGAGTGAGCTAAAGAATGATGATGGATTAAACCCAGATCAGTTGACTGGGGGTGAGTGTTTGATTTGCTCAAACGCTCCGTCCATCATCCCCTTTGGTATCGCTTTGTTCGCCCGTAGTTGGCAGGGTATGCCCAGACGTTGGTCCCTTGATCACTTTGACACTGGATTCAAGATAGCCTGGCTGATGAGGGTTATGAACCCGAAACCGGTCCCAGGATGCTTGTTTCCGGTCCAGGGAAGACATAGCTTGGAATTTCGGGCTGGACTGTTCCCATGAGGCACAGGGTCAGACTGATTTGTGTATGACCATGTCTGAACTGGGGTGGTGGAGTGAGCTAAAGAATGATGATGGATTAATCCCAGATCAGTTTACAGGGGGTGAGTGTTTGATTTGCTCAAACGGTCGGTCCATCATCCCCTTTGGTATCGCTTTGTTCGCCCTAAGTTGGCAGGGTATGCCCAGACGTGGGTCCCTTGCTCACTTTGCCACTGGATTCAAGATAGCCAGGCTGATGAGGGTTATGAACCCGAAACTGGTCCCAGGATGCTTGTTTCCGGTCCAGGGAAGACATGGCTTGGCAGTTCAGGCTGGACTGTTCACATGAGGCACAGGGTCTGACTGATTTGCTTATGGCCATGTCTGAACTGGGGTGGTGGAGTGAGCTAAAGAATGATGATGGATTAAACCCAGATCAGTTGACTGGGGGTGAGAGTTTGATTTGCTCAAACACTCCGTCCATCATCCCCTTTGGTATTGCTTCGTTCGCCCTAAGTTGGGAGGGTATGCCCAGACGTTGGTCCCTTGCTCACTTTGCCACTGGATTCAAGATAGCCTGGCTGATGAGGGTTATGAACCCGAAACCGGTCCCAGGATGCTTGTTTCTGGTCCAGGGAAGACATGGCTTGGAATTTCGGGCTGGACTGTTCCCATGAGGCACAGGGTCAGACTGATTTGTGTATGACCATGTCTGAACTGGGGTGGTGGAGTGAGCTAAAGAATGATGATGGATTAAACCCAGATCAGTTGACTGGGGGTGAGTGTTTGATTTGCTCAAACGCTCCGTCCACCATCCCCTTTGGTATCGCTTTGTTCGCCCTAAGTTGACAGGGTATGCCTAGACGTGGGTCCCTTGCTCACTTTGCCACTTGATTCAAGATAGCCTGGCTGATGAGGGTTATGAACCCGAAACCGGTCCCAGGATGCTTGTTTACGGTCCATGGAAAACATGGCTTGGCAGTTTGGGCTGGACTGATCCCATGAGGCACAGGGTCAGACTGATTTTCAGATGGCCATGTCTGAACTGGGGTGGTGGAGTAAGCTAAAGAATGATGATGGATTAAACCCAGATCAGTTGACTGGGGGTGAGTGTTTGATTTGCTCAAACGGTCGGTCCATCATCCCCTTTGGTATCGCTTTGTTCGCCCTAAGTTGGCAGGGTATGCCCAGACGTGGGTCCCTTGCTCACTTTGCCACTGGATTCAAGATAGCCTGGCTGATGAGGGTTATGAACCCGAAACCGCTCCCAGGATGCTTGTTTCCGGTCCAGGGAAGACATAACTTGGAATTTCGGGCTGGACTGTTCCCATGAGGCACAGGGTGAGACTGATTTGTGTATGACCATGTCTGAACTGGGGTGGTGGAGTGAGCTAAAGAATGATGATGGATTAAACCCAGATCAGTTTACAGGGGGTGAGTGTTTGATTTGCTCAAACGGTCGGTCCATCATCCCCTTTGGTATCGCTTTGTTCGCCCTAAGTTGGCAGGGTATGCCCAGACGTGGGTCCCTTGCTCACTTTGCCACTGGATTCAAGATAGCCTGGCTGATGAGGGTTATGAACCCGAAACTGGTCCCAGGATGCTTGTTTCCGGTCCAGGGAAGACACGGCTTGGCAGTTCAGGCTGGACTGTTCACATGAGGCACAGGGTCAGACTGATTTTCAGATGGCCATGTCTGAACTGGGGTGGTGGAGTACGCTAAAGAATGATGATGGATTAAACCCAGATCAGTTGACTGGGGGTGAGTGTTTGATTTGCTCAAACGGTCGGTCCATCATCCCCTTTGGTATCGCTTTGTTCGCCCTAAGTTGGCAGGGTATGCCCAGACGTGGGTCCCTTGCTCACTTTGCCACTGGATTCAAGATAGCCTGGCTGATGAGGGTTATGAACCCGAAACCGGTCCCAGGATGCTTGTTTCCGGTCCAGGGAAGACATAACTTGGAATTTCGGGCTGGACTGTTCCCATGAGGCACAGGGTGAGACTGATTTGTGTATGACCATGTCTGAACTGGGGTGGTGGAGTGAGCTAAAGAATGATGATGGATTAAACCCAGATCAGTTTACAGGGGGTGAGTGTTTGATTTGCTCAAACGGTCGGTCCATCATCCCCTTTGGTATCGCTTTGTTCGCCCTAAGTTGGCAGGGTATGCCCAGACGTGGGTCCCTTGCTCACTTTGCCACTGGATTCAAGATAGCCTGGCTGATGAGGGTTATGAACCCGAAACTGGTCCCAGGATGCTTGTTTCCGGTCCAGGGAAGACACGGCTTGGCAGTTCAGGCTGGACTGTTCACATGAGGCACAGGGTCAGACTAATTTGCATATGGCCATGTCTGAACTGGGGTGGTGAAGTGAGCTAAAGAATGATGATGGATTAAACCCAGATCAGTTGACTGGGGGTGAGTGTTTGATTTGCTCAAACGCTCCGTCCATCATCCCCTTTGGTATCACTTTGTTCACCCTAAGTTGGCAGGGTATTGCCAGACGTGGGTCCCTTGCTCACTTTGCCACTGGATTCAAGATAGCCTGGCTGACGAGGGTTATGAACCCGAAACTGGTCCCAGGATGCTTGTTTTCGGTCCAGGGAAGACATGGCTTGGCAGTTCGGGCTGGACTGTTACCATGAGTCACAGGGTCTGACTGATTTGCTTATGGCCATGTCTGAACTGGGGTGGTGGAGTGAGCTAAAGAATGATGATGGATTAAACCTAGATCAGTTGACTGGGGGTGAGAGTTTGATTTGCTCAAACACTCCGTCCATCATCCCCTTTGGTATTCCTTCGTTCGCCCTAAGTTGGGAGGGTATGCCCAGACGTTGGTCCCTTGCTCACTTTGCCACTGGATTCAAGATAGCCTGGCTGATGAGGGTTATGAACCCGAAACCGGTCCCAGGATGCTTGTTTCCGGTCCAGGGAAGACATGGATTGGCAGTTCGGGCTGGACTTTGCCCATGAGGAACAGGGTCAGAGTGATTTGCATATGTCCATGTCTGAACTGGGCTGGTGGAGTGAGCTAAAGAATGATGATGGATTATATTCAGATCAGGTGGTGAGTGTTTGATTTGCTCAAACGCTCCATCCATCATCCCCTTTGATATCGCTTTGGTCGCCCTAAGTTGGCAGGGTATGCCCAGACATGGTCCCTTGCTCACTTTGCCACTGGATTCAATATAGCCTGTCTCATGAGAGTTATGAACCCGAAACCAGTCCCAGGATGCTTGTTTCCAGTCCAGGGAAGACATGGCTTGGCAGTTCGGGCTGGACTGTTCCCATGAGGCACAGGGTCAGACTGATTTGCATATGGCCATATCTGAACTGGGGTGGTGGAGTGAGCTAAAGAATGATGATGGCTTAAACCCAGATCTGTTGACTGGTGGTGAGTGTTTGATTTGCTCAAACGCTCCGTCCATCATCCCCTTTGGTATCGCTTTGTTCGCCCTAAGTTGGCAGGGTATGCCCAGACGTAGGTCCTCTGCTCACTTTGCCACTGGACTAAAGATAGCATAGCTGATGAGGGTTATGAACCCGAAACCGGTCCCAGGATGCTTGTTTCCGGTCCAGGGAAGACATGGCTTGGCAGTTCGGGCTGGACTGTTCCCATGAGGCACAGGGTCAGACTGATTTGCATTTGGGCATGTCTGAACTGGGGAGGTGGAGTGAGCTAAAGAATGATGATGGATTAAACCCAGATCAGTTGACTGGGGGTGAGTATTTGATTTGCTCAAACGCTCCGTCCATCATCCCCTTTGGTATTCCTTCGTTCGCCCTAAGTTGGGAGGGTATGCCCAGACGTTGGTCCCTTGCTCACTTTGCCACTGGATTCAAGATAGCCTGGCTGATGAGGGTTATTATGAACCCGAAACCGGTCCCAGGATGCTTGTTTCCGGTCCAGGGAAGACATGGATTGGCAGTTCGGGCTGGACTTTGCCCATGAGGAACAGGGTCAGAGTGATTTGCATATGTCCATGTCTGAACTGGGCTGGTGGAGTGAGCTAAAGAATGATGATGGATTATATTCAGATCAGGTGGTGAGTGTTTGATTTGCTCAAACGCTCCGTCCATCATCCCCTTTGATATCGCTTTGGTCGCCCTAAGTTGGCAGGGTATGCCCAGACATGGTCCCTTGCTCACTTTGCCACTGGATTCAATATAGCCTGTCTCATGAGAGTTATGAACCCGAAACCAGTCCCAGGATGCTTGTTTCCAGTCCAGGGAAGACATGGCTTGGCAGTTCGGGCTGGACTGTTCCCATGAGGCACAGGGTCAGACTGATTTGCATATGGCCATATCTGAACTGGGGTGGTGGAGTGAGCTAAAGAATGATGATGGCTTAAACCCAGATCTGTTGACTGGTGGTGAGTGTTTGATTTGCTCAAACGCTCCGTCCATCATCCCCTTTGGTATCGCTTTGTTCGCCCTAAGTTGGCAGGGTATGCCCAGACGTAGGTCCTCTGCTCACTTTGCCACTGGACTAAAGATAGCATAGCTGATGAGGGTTATGAACCCGAAACCGGTCCCAGGATGCTTGTTTCCGGTCCAGGGAAGACATGGCTTGGCAGTTCGGGCTGGACTGTTCCCATGAGGCACAGGGTCAGACTGATTTGCATTTGGGCATGTCTGAACTGGGGAGGTGGAGTGAGCTAAAGAATGATGATGGATTAAACCCAGATCAGTTGACTGGGGGTGAGTATTTGATTTGCTCAAACGCTCCGTCCATCATCCCCTTTGGTATTGCTTTGTTCGCCCTAAGTTGGCAGGGTATGCCCAGACGTGGGTCCCTTGCTCACTTTGCCACTGGATTCAAGATAGCCAGGCTGATGAGAGTTATGAACCCAAAACCGGTCTCAGGATGCATGTTTCCGGTCCAGGGAAGACATGGCTTGGCAGTTCGGGCTGGACTGGGCCCATGAGGCACAGGGTCAGACTGATTTGCATTTGGCCATGTCTGAACTGGGGAGGTGGAGTGAGCTAAAGAATGATGATCGATTAAACCCAGATCAGTTGACTGGGGGTGAGTGTTTGATTTGCTCAAACGCTCCGTCCATCATCCCCTTTGGTGTCGCTTTGTTCGCCCTACGTTGGCAGGGTATGCCCAGATGTGAGTCCCTTGCTAACTTTGCCACTGGATTCAAGATAGCCTGGATGATGAGGGTTATGAACCCGAAAACGGTCCCAGGATGCTTGTTTCTGGTCCAGGGAAGACATGGATTGGCAGTTCGGGCTGGACTGTGCCCATGAGGAACAGGGTCAGAGTGATTTCCATATGTCCATAACTGAACTGGGCTGGTGGAGTGAGCTAAAGAATGATGATGGATTAAACCCAGATCAGTTGACTAGGGGTGAGTGTTTGATTTGCTCAAACGCTCCGTCCATCATCACCTTTGGTATCGCTTTCTTCGCCCTAAGTTGGCAGGGTATGCCCAGACGTGGTCCCTTGCTCACTTTGCCACTGGATTCAAGATAGCCTGGCTGATGACGGTTATAAACCCGAAACTGGTCCCAGGATGCTTGTTTCCGGTCCAGGGAAGACATGGATTGGCAGTTCAGGCTGGACTGTTTCCATGAGGCACAGGGTCAGACTGATTTGCATATGGCCATGTCTGAACTGGGGTGGTGGAGTGAGCTAAAGAATGATGATGGATTAAACCCAGATCAGTTGACTGGGGGTGAGTGTTTGATTTGCTCAAACGCTCCGTCCATCATTCCCTTTGGTATCGCTTTGTTCGCCCTAAGTTGGCAGGGTATGCCCAGATATGGGTCCCTTGCTCACTTTGCTACTGGATTCAAGATAGCCTGGCTGATGAGGGTTATGTACCCAAAACCGGTCCCAGGATGCTTGTTTCCGGTCCAGGGAAGAAATGGATTGGCAGTTCGGGCTGGACTGTTTCCATGAGGCACAGGGTCAGACTGATTTGCATATGGCCATGTCTGAACTGGGCTGGTGGCGTGAGCTAAAGAATGATGATGGATTAAATCCAGATCAGTTGACTGGGGGTGAGTGTTTTATTTGCTCAAACGATCCATCCATCATCCCCTTTGGTATCGCTTTGTTCGCCCTAAGTTGGCAGGGTATGCCCAGATGTGGGTCCCTTGCTCACTTTGCCACTGGATTCAAGATAGCCAGGCTGATGAGAGTTATGAACCTGAAACCGGTCTCAGGATGCTTGTTTCCTGTCCAGGGAAGACATGGCTTGGCAGTTCGGGCTGGACTGTTCCCATGAGGCACAGGGTCAGACTGATTTGCATTTGACCATGTCTGAACTGGGGAGGTGGAGTAAGCTAAAGAATGATGATCAATTAAACACAGATCAGTTGACTGGGGGTGAGTGTTTGATTTGCTCAAACGCTCCGTCCATCATCCCCTTTGGTGTCGCTTTGTTCGCCCTACGTTGGCAGGGAATGCCCAGATGTGAGTCCCTTGCTAACTTTGCCACTGGATTCAAGATAGCCTGGTTGATGAGGGTTATGAACCCGAAACCGGTCCCAGGATGCTTATTTCCGGTCCAGGGAAGACATGGATTGGCAGTTCGGGCTGGACTGTGCCCATGAGGAACAGGGTCAGAGTGATTTGCATATGTCCATGTCTGAACTGGGCCGGTGGAGTGAGCTAAAGAATGATGATGGATTATATTCAGATCAGTTGACTGGGGGTGAGTGTTTGATTTGCTCAAACGCTCCGTCCATCATCCCCTTTGATATCGCTTTGTTCGCCCTAAGTTGGCAGGGTATGCCCAGACATGGTCCCTTGCTCACTTTGCCACTGGATTCAAGATAGCCTGGCTGATGAGGGTTATGTATCCAAAACCAGTCCCAGGATGCTTGTTTCCGGTCAAGGGAAGACATGGATTGGCAGTTCGGGCTGGACTGTTCCCATGAGGCACAGGGTCAGACTGACTTGCATATGGCCATGTCTGAACTGGGGTGGTGGAGTGAGCTAAAGAATGATGATGGATTAAACCCAGATCAGTTGACTGGAGGTGAGTGTTTGATTTGCTCAAACGCTCCGTCCATCATCCCCTTTGATATCTCTTTGTTCGCCCTAAATTGGCAGGGTATGCCCAGACATGGGTCCCTTGCTCGCTTTGCCACTGGATTCAAGATAGCCTGGCTGATATGGGTTATGAACCCGAAACTGGTCCCAGTATGCTTGTTTCCTGTCCAGGGAAGACATGGCATGGCAGTTCGGGCTGGACTGTTACCATGAGTCACAGGGTCTGACTGATTTGCATAAGGCCATGTCTGAACTGGGGTGGTGGAGTGAGCTAAAGAATGATGATGGATTAAACCCAGATCAGTTGACTGGGGGTGAGTGTTTGATTTGCTCAAACGCACCGTCCATCATCCCCTTTGGTATTGCTTCGTTCGCCCCCAGTTTGCAGGGTATGCCCAGACGTTGGTCCCTTGATCACTTTGCCACTGGATTCAAGATAGCCTGGCTGATGAGGGTTATGAACCCGAAACCGGTCCCAGGATGCTTGTTTCCGGTCAAGGGAAGACATAGCTTGGAATTTCGGGCTGGACTGTTCCCATGAGGCACAGGGTCAGACTGATTTGTGTATGACCATGTCTGAACTGGAGTGGTGGAGTGAGCTAAAGAATGATGATGGATGAAACCCAGATCAGTTGACTGGGGGTGAGTGTTTGATTTGCTTAAATGCTCCGTCCACCATCCCCTTTGGTATCGCTCTGTTCGCCCTAAGTTGACAGGGTGTGCCTAGACATGGGTCCCTTGCTCACTTTGCCACTGGATTCAAGATAGCCTGGCTGATGAGGGTTATGAACCCGAAACCGGTCCCAGGATGCTTGTTTCCGGTCCACGGAAAACATGGCTTGGCAGTTCGGGCTGGACTGTTCCCATGAGGTACAGGATCAGACTGATTTGCATATGGCCATGTCTGAACTGGGGTGGTGGAGTGAGCTAAAGAATGATGATGGATTAAATCCAGATCAGTTGACTGGGGGTGAGTGTTTGATTTGCTCAAACGGTCGGTCCATCATCCCCTTTGGTATCGCTTTGTTCGCCCTAAGTTGGCAGGGTATGCCCAGACGTGGGTCCCTTGCTCACTTTGCCACTGGATTCAAGATAGCCTGGCTGATGAGGGCTATGAACCCGAAACTGGTCCCAGGATGCTTGTTTCCAGTCCAGGGAAGACATGGCTTGGCAGATCGCGCTGGACTGTTCACATGAGGCACAGGGTCAGACTGATTTGCATATGGCCATGTCTGAACTGGGGTGGTGAAGTGAGCTAAAGAATGATGATGGATTAAACCCAGATCAGTTGACTGGGGGTGAGTGTTTGATTTGCTCAAACGCTCCGTCCATCATCCCCTTTGGTATTGCTTTGTTTGCCCTAAGTTGGCAGGGTATGCCCAGACGTTGGTCCCTTGCTCACTTTGCCACTGGATTCAAGATAGCCTGGCTGATGAGGGTTATGAACCCGAAACCGGTCCCAGGATGCTTGTTTTCGGTCCAGGGAAGACATGGCTTGGCAGTTCGGGCTGGACTGTTACCATGAGTCACAGGGTCTGACTGATTTGCATATGGCCATGTCTGAACTGGGGTGGTGGAGTGAGCTAAAGAATGATGATGGATTAAACCCAGATCAGTTGACTGGGAGTGAGAGTTTGATTTGCTCAAACGCTCCGTCCATCATCCCCTTTGGTATTGCTTCGTTCGCCCTAAGTTGGCAGGGTATGCCCAGACGTTGGTCCCTTGCTCACTTTGCCACTGGATTAAAGATAGCCTGGCTGATGAGGGTTATGAACCCGAAACCGGTCCCAGGATGCTTGTTTCTGGTCCAGGGAAGACATGGCTTGGAATTTCAGGCTGGACTGTTCCCATGAGGCACAGGGTCAGACTGATTTGTGTATGACCATGTCTGAACTGGGGTGGTGGAGTGAGCTAAAGAATGATGATGGATTTAACCCAGATCAGTTGACTGGGGGTGAGTGTTTGATTTGCTCAAACGCTCCGTCCACCATCCCCTTTTTTATCGCTTTGTTCGCCCTAAGTTGCCAGGGTATGCCTAGACGATGGTCCCTTGCTCACTTTGCCACTGGATTCAAGATAGCCTGGCTGATGAGGGTTATGATCCTGAAACCGGTCCCAGGATGCTTGTTTACAGTCCACGGAAAACATGGCTTGGCAGTTCGGGCTGGACTGATCCCATGAGGCACAGGGTCAGACTGATTTGCATATGGCCATGTCTTAACTGGGGTGGTGGAGTGAGCTAAAAAATGATGATGGATTAAACCCAGATCAGTTGACTGGGGGTTAGTGTTTGATTTGCTCAAACGGTCGGTCCATCATCCACTTTGGTATCGCTTTGTTTGCACTAGGTTGGCAGGGTATGCCCAGACGTGGGTCCCTTGCTCACTTCGCCACTGGATTCATGATAGCCTGGCTGATGAGGGTTATGAACCCGAAACTGGTCGCAGGATGCTTGTTTCCGGTCCAGGGAAGACATGGCTTGGCAGTTCAGGCTGGACTGTTCCTATGAGGCACAGGGTCAGACTGATTTGCATATTGCCATGTCTGAACAGGGGTGGTGAAGTGAGCTAAAGAAAGATGATGGATTAAACCCAGATCAGTTGACTGTGGGTGAGTGTTTGATTTGCTCAAGCGCTCCGTCCATCATCCCCTTTGGTATCGCTTTGTTCGCCCTAAGTTGGCAGGGTATGCCCAGATATGGGTCCCTTGCTCACTTTGCTACTGGATTCAAGATAGCCTGGCTGATGAGGGTTATGTACCCAAAACAGGTCCCAGGATGCTTGTTTCCGGTCAGGGGAAGACATGGATTGGCAGTTCGGGCTGGACTGTTTCCATGAGGCACAGGGTCAGACTGATTTGCATATGGCCATGTCTGAACTGGGCTGGTGGCGTGAGCTAAAGAATGATGATGGATTAAATCCAGATCAGTTGACTTGGGGTGAGTGTTTGATTTGCTCAAACGCTCCGTCCATAATCCCCTTTGATATCTCTTTGTTTGCCCTAACTTGGCAGGGTATGCCCAGACGTGGGTCCCTTGCTCGCTTTGCCACTGGATTCAAGATAGCCTGGCTGATGTGGGTTATGAACCCTAAACTGGTCCCAGGATGCTTGTTTCCTGTCCAGGGAAGACATGGCTTGGCAGTTCGGGCTGGACTGTTCCCATGAGGCACAGGGTCAGACTGATTTGCATTTGACCATGTCTGAACTGGGGAGGTGGAGTAAGCTAAAGAATGATGATCAATTAAACACAGGTCAGTTGACTGGGGGTGAGTGTTTGATTTGCTCAAACGCTCCGTCCATCATCCCCTTTGGTGTCGCTTTGTTCGCCCTACGTTGGCAGGGAATGCCCAGATGTGAGTCCCTTGCTAACTTTGCCACTGGATTCAAGATAGCCTGGTTGATGAGGGTTATGAACCCGAAACCGGTCCCAGGATGCTTATTTCCGGTCCAGGGAAGACATGGATTGGCAGTTCGGGCTGGACTGTGCCCATGAGGAACAGGGTCAGAGTGATTTGCATATGTCCATGTCTGAACTGGGCCGGTGGAGTGAGCTAAAGAATGATGATGGATTATATTCAGATCAGTTGACTGGGGGTGAGTGTTTGATTTGCTCAAACGCTCCGTCCATCATCCCCTTTGATATCGCTTTGTTCGCCCTAAGTTGGCAGGGTATGCCCAGACATGGTCCCTTGCTCACTTTGCCACTGGATTCAAGATAGCCTGGCTGATGAGGGTTATGTATCCAAAACCAGTCCCAGGATGCTTGTTTCCGGTCAAGGGAAGACATGGATTGGCAGTTCGGGCTGGACTGTTCCCATGAGGCACAGGGTCAGACTGACTTGCATATGGCCATGTCTGAACTGGGGTGGTGGAGTGAGCTAAAGAATGATGATGGATTAAACCCAGATCAGTTGACTGGAGGTGAGTGTTTGATTTGCTCAAACGCTCCGTCCATCATCCCCTTTGATATCTCTTTGTTCGCCCTAAATTGGCAGGGTATGCCCAGACATGGGTCCCTTGCTCGCTTTGCCGCTGGATTCAAGATAGCCTGGCTGATATGGGTTATGAACCCGAAACTGGTCCCAGTATGCTTGTTTCCTGTCCAGGGAAGACATGGCATGGCAGTTCGGGCTGGACTGTTACCATGAGTCACAGGGTCTGACTGATTTGCATAAGGCCATGTCTGAACTGGGGTGGTGGAGTGAGCTAAAGAATGATGATGGATTAAACCCAGATCAGTTGACTGGGGGTGAGTGTTTGATTTGCTCAAACGCACCGTCCATCATCCCCTTTGGTATCGCTTCGTTCGCCCCCAGTTTGCAGGGTATGCCCAGACGTTGGTCCCTTGATCACTTTGCCACTGGATTCAAGATAGCCTGGCTGATGAGGGTTATGAACCCGAAACCGGTCCCAGGATGCTTGTTTCCGGTCAAGGGAAGACATAGCTTGGAATTTCGGGCTGGACTGTTCCCATGAGGCACAGGGTCAGACTGATTTGTGTATGACCATGTCTGAACTGGAGTGGTGGAGTGAGCTAAAGAATGATGATGGATGAAACCCAGATCAGTTGACTGGGGGTGAGTGTTTGATTTGCTTAAATGCTCCGTCCACCATCCCCTTTGGTATCGCTCTGTTCGCCCTAAGTTGACAGGGTGTGCCTAGACATGGGTCCCTTGCTCACTTTGCCACTGGATTCAAGATAGCCTGGCTGATGAGGGTTATGAACCCGAAACCGGTCCCAGGATGCTTGTTTCCGGTCCACGGAAAACATGGCTTGGCAGTTCGGGCTGGACTGTTCCCATGAGGTACAGGATCAGACTGATTTGCATATGGCCATGTCTGAACTGGGGTGGTGGAGTGAGCTAAAGAATGATGATGGATTAAATCCAGATCAGTTGACTGGGGGTGAGTGTTTGATTTGCTCAAACGGTCGGTCCATCATCCCCTTTGGTATCGCTTTGTTCGCCCTAAGTTGGCAGGGTATGCCCAGACGTGGGTCCCTTGCTCACTTTGCCACTGGATTCAAGATAGCCTGGCTGATGAGGGCTATGAACCCGAAACTGGTCCCAGGATGCTTGTTTCCAGTCCAGGGAAGACATGGCTTGGCAGATCGCGCTGGACTGTTCACATGAGGCACAGGGTCAGACTGATTTGCATATGGCCATGTCTGAACTGGGGTGGTGAAGTGAGCTAAAGAATGATGATGGATTAAACCCAGATCAGTTGACTGGGGGTGAGTGTTTGATTTGCTCAAACGCTCCGTCCATCATCCCCTTTGGTATTGCTTTGTTTGCCCTAAGTTGGCAGGGTATGCCCAGACGTTGGTCCCTTGCTCACTTTGCCACTGGATTCAAGATAGCCTGGCTGATGAGGGTTATGAACCCGAAACCGGTCCCAGGATGCTCGTTTTCGGTCCAGGGAAGACATGGCTTGGCAGTTCGGGCTGGACTGTTACCATGAGTCACAGGGTCTGACTGATTTGCATATGGCCATGTCTGAACTGGGGTGGTGGAGTGAGCTAAAGAATGATGATGGATTAAACCCAGATCAGTTGACTGGGAGTGAGAGTTTGATTTGCTCAAACGCTCCGTCCATCATCCCCTTTGGTATTGCTTCGTTCGCCCTAAGTTGGCAGGGTATGCCCAGACGTTGGTCCCTTGCTCACTTTGCCACTGGATTAAAGATAGCCTGGCTGATGAGGGTTATGAACCCGAAACCGGTCCCAGGATGCTTGTTTCTGGTCCAGGGAAGACATGGCTTGGAATTTCAGGCTGGACTGTTCCCATGAGGCACAGGGTCAGACTGATTTGTGTATGACCATGTCTGAACTGGGGTGGTGGAGTGAGCTAAAGAATGATGATGGATTTAACCCAGATCAGTTGACTGGGGGTGAGTGTTTGATTTGCTCAAACGCTCCGTCCACCATCCCCTTTTTTATCGCTTTGTTCGCCCTAAGTTGCCAGGGTATGCCTAGACGATGGTCCCTTGCTCACTTTGCCACTGGATTCAAGATAGCCTGGCTGATGAGGGTTATGATCCTGAAACCGGTCCCAGGATGCTTGTTTACAGTCCACGGAAAACATGGCTTGGCAGTTCGGGCTGGACTGATCCCATGAGGCACAGGGTCAGACTGATTTGCATATGGCCATGTCTTAACTGGGGTGGTGGAGTGAGCTAAAAAATGATGATGGATTAAACCCAGATCAGTTGACTGGGGGTTAGTGTTTGATTTGCTCAAACGGTCGGTCCATCATCCACTTTGGTATCGCTTTGTTTGCACTAAGTTGGCAGGGTATGCCCAGACGTGGGTCCCTTGCTCACTTCGCCACTGGATTCATGATAGCCTGGCTGATGAGGGTTATGAACCCGAAACTGGTCCCAGGATGCTTGTTTCCGGTCCAGGGAAGACATGGCTTGGCAGTTCAGGCTGGACTATTCCTATGAGGCACAGGGTCAGACTGATTTGCATATTGCCATGTCTGAACAGGGGTGGTGAAGTGAGCTAAAGAAAGATGATGGATTAAACCCAGATCAGTTGACTGTGGGTGAGTGTTTGATTTGCTCAAGCGCTCCGTCCATCATCCCCTTTGGTATCGCTTTGTTCGCCCTAAGTTGGCAGGGTATGCCCAGATATGGGTCCCTTGCTCACTTTGCTACTGGATTCAAGATAGCCTGGCTGATGAGGGTTATGTACCCAAAACAGGTCCCAGGATGCTTGTTTCCGGTCAGGGGAAGACATGGATTGGCAGTTCGGGCTGGACTGTTTCCATGAGGCACAGGGTCAGACTGATTTGCATATGGCCATGTCTGAACTGGGCTGGTGGCGTGAGCTAAAGAATGATGATGGATTAAATCCAGATCAGTTGACTTGGGGTGAGTGATTGATTTGCTCAAACGCTCCGTCCATAATCCCCTTTGATATCTCTTTGTTTGCCCTAACTTGGCAGGGTATGCCCAGACGTGGGTCCCTTGCTCGCTTTGCCACTGGATTCAAGATAGCCTGGCTGATGTGGGTTATGAACCCTAAACTGGTCCCAGGATGCTTGTTTCCTGTCCAGGGAAGACATGGCTTGGCAGTTCGGGCTGGACTGTTCCCATGAGGCACAGGGTCAGACTGATTTGCATTTGACCATGTCTGAACTGGGGAGGTGGAGTAAGCTAAAGAATGATGATCAATTAAACACAGGTCAGTTGACTGGGGGTGAGTGTTTGATTTGCTCAAACGCTCCGTCCATCATCCCCTTTGGTGTCGCTTTGTTCGCCCTACGTTGGCAGGGAATGCCCAGATGTGAGTCCCTTGCTAACTTTGCCACTGGATTCAAGATAGCCTGGTTGATGAGGGTTATGAACCCGAAACCGGTCCCAGGATGCTTATTTCCGGTCCAGGGAAGACATGGATTGGCAGTTCGGGCTGGACTGTGCCCATGAGGAACAGGGTCAGAGTGATTTGCATATGTCCATGTCTGAACTGGGCCGGTGGAGTGAGCTAAAGAATGATGATGAATTATATTCAGATCAGTTGACTGGGGGTGAGTGTTTGATTTGCTGAAACGCTCCGTCCATCATCCCCTTTGATATCGCTTTGTTCGCCCTAAGTTGGCAGGGTATGCCCAGACATGGTCCCTTGCTCACTTTGCCACTGGATTCAAGATAGCCTGGCTGATGAGGGTTATGTATCCAAAACCGGTCCCAGGATGCTTGTTTCCGGTCAAGGGAAGACATGGATTGGCAGTTCGGGCTGGACTGTTCCCATGAGGCACAGGGTCAGACTGACTTGCATATGGCCATGTCTGAACTGGGGTGGTGGAGTGAGCTAAAGAATGATGATGGATTAAACCCAGATCAGTTGACTGGAGGTGAGTGTTTGATTTGCTCAAACGCTCCGTCCATCATCCCCTTTGATATCTCTTTGTTCGCCCTAAATTGGCAGGGTATGCCCAGACATGGGTCCCTTGCTCGCTTTGCCACTGTATTCAAGATAGCCTGGCTGATATGGGTTATGAACCCAAAACTGGTCCCAGGATGCTTGTTTCCTGTCCAGGGAAGACATGGCATGGCAGTTCGGGCTGGACTGTTACCATGAGTCACAGGGTCTGACTGATTTGCATAAGGCCATGTCTGAACTGGGGTGGTGGAGTGAGCTAAAGAATGATGATGGATTAAACCCAGATCAGTTGACTGGGGGTGAGTGTTTGATTTGCTCAAACGCAATGTCCATCATCCCCTTTGGTATCGCTTCGTTCGCCCCCAGTTTGCAGGGTATGCCCAGACGTTGGTCCCTTGATCACTTTGCCACTGGATTCAAGATAGCCTGGCTGATGAGGGTTATGAACCCGAAACCGGTCCCAGGATGCTTGTTTCCGGTCAAGGGAAGACATAGCTTGGAATTTCGGGCTGGACTGTTCCCATGAGGCACAGGGTCAGACTGATTTGTGTATGACCATGTCTGAACTGGAGTGG
Source organism: Triturus cristatus (assembly GCF_964204655.1). Classification (NCBI taxonomy): domain Eukaryota; kingdom Metazoa; phylum Chordata; class Amphibia; order Caudata; family Salamandridae; genus Triturus; species Triturus cristatus. The sequence goes on from NC_140579.1 coordinate 536,497,950, forward strand.
TGGAGTGAGCTAAAGAATGATGATGGATGAAACCCAGATCAGTTGACTGGGGGTGAGTGTTTGATTTGCTTAAATGCTCCGTCCACCATCCCCTTTGGTATCGCTCTGTTCGCCCTAAGTTGACAGGGTGTGCCTAGACATGGGTCCCTTGCTCACTTTGCCACTGGATTCAAGATAGCCTGGCTGATGAGGGTTATGAACCCGAAACCGGTCCCAGGATGCTTGTTTCCGGTCCACGGAAAACATGGCTTGGCAGTTCGGGCTGGACTGTTCCCATGAGGTACAGGATCAGACTGATTTGCATATGGCCATGTCTGAACTGGGGTGGTGGAGTGAGCTAAAGAATGATGATGGATTAAATCCAGATCAGTTGACTGGGGGTGAGTGTTTGATTTGCTCAAACGGTCGGTCCATCATCCCCTTTGGTATCGCTTTGTTCGCCCTAAGTTGGCAGGGTATGCCCAGACGTGGGTCCCTTGCTCACTTTGCCACTGGATTCAAGATAGCCTGGCTGATGAGGGCTATGAACCCGAAACTGGTCCCAGGATGCTTGTTTCCAGTCCAGGGAAGACATGGCTTGGCAGATCGCGCTGGACTGTTCACATGAGGCACAGGGTCAGACTGATTTGCATATGGCCATGTCTGAACTGGGGTGGTGAAGTGAGCTAAAGAATGATGATGGATTAAACCCAGATCAGTTGACTGGGGGTGAGTGTTTGATTTGCTCAAACGCTCCGTCCATCATCCCCTTTGGTATTGCTTCGTTTGCCCTAAGTTGGCAGGGTATGCCCAGACGTTGGTCCCTTGCTCACTTTGCCACTGGATTCAAGATAGCCTGGCTGATGAGGGTTATGAACCCGAAACCGGTCCCAGGATGCTCGTTTTCGGTCCAGGGAAGACATGGCTTGGCAGTTCGGGCTGGACTGTTACCATGAGTCACAGGGTCTGACTGATTTGCATATGGCCATGTCTGAACTGGGGTGGTGGAGTGAGCTAAAGAATGATTATGGATTAAACCCAGATCAGTTGACTGGGAGTGAGAGTTTGATTTGCTCAAACGCTCCGTCCATCATCCCCTTTGGTATTGCTTCGTTCGCCGTAAGTTGGCAGGGTATGCCCAGACGTTGGTCCCTTGCTCACTTTGCCACTGGATTCAAGATAGCCTGGCTGATGAGGGTTATGAACCCGAAACCGGTCCCAGGATGCTTGTTTCTGGTCCAGGGAAGACATGGCTTGGAATTTCAGGCTGGACTGTTCCCATGAGGCACAGGGTCAGACTGATTTGTGTATGACCATGTCTGAACTGGGGTGGTGGAGTGAGCTAAAGAATGATGATGGATTAAACCCAGATCAGTTGACTGGGGGTGAGTGTTTGATTTGCTCAAACGCTCCGTCCACCATCCCCTTTTTTATCGCTTTGTTCGCCCTAAGTTGCCAGGGTATGCCTAGACGATGGTCCCTTGCTCACTTTGCCACTGGATTCAAGATAGCCTGGCTGATGAGGGTTATGATCCCGTAACCAGTCCCAGGATGCTTGTTTACAGTCCACGGAAAACATGGCTTGGCAGTTCGGGCTGGACTGATCCCATGAGGCACAGGGTCAGACTGATTTGCATATGGCCATGTCTTAACTGGGGTGGTGGAGTGAGCTAAAAAATGATGATGGATTAAACCCAGATCAGTTGACTGGGGGTTAGTGTTTGATTTGCTCAAATGGTCGGTCCATCATCCACTTTGGTATCGCTTTGTTTGCACTAAGTTGGCAGGGTATGCCCAGACGTGGGTCCCTTGCTCACTTCGCCACTGGATTCATGATAGCCTGGCTGATGAGGGTTATGAACCCGAAACTGGTCCCAGGATGCTTGTTTCCGGTCCAGGGAAGACATGGCTTGGCAGTTCAGGCTGGACTGTTCCTATGAGGCACAGGGTCAGACTGATTTGCATATTGCCATGTCTGAACAGGGGTGGTGAAGTGAGCTAAAGAAAGATGATGGATTAAACCCAGATCAGTTGACTGTGGGTGAGTGTTTGATTTGCTCAAGCGCTCCGTCCATCATCCCCTTTGGTATCGCTTTGTTCGCCCTAAGTTGGCAGGGTATGCCCAGATATGGGTCCCTTGCTCACTTTGCTACTGGATTCAAGATAGCCTGGCTGATGAGGGTTATGAACCCGAAACTGGTCCCAGTATGCTTGTTTCTGGTCCAGTGAAGACATGGCATGGCAGTTCGGGCTGGACTGTGCCCATGAGGAACAGGGTCTGACTGATTTGCATATGGCCATGTCTGAACTGGGGTGGTGGAGTGAGCTAAAGAATGATGAAGGATTAAACCCAAATCAGTGTACTGGGGGTGAGTGTTTTATTTGCTCAAACGCTCCGTCCATCATCCCCTTTGGTATCACTTTGTTCGCCCTAAGTTGGCAGGGTATGCCCAGACGTGGGTTCCTTGCTCACTTTGCCACTGGATTCAAGATAGCCTGGCTGATGAGGGTTATGAACCCAAAACCGGTCCCAGGATGCTTGTTTCCGGTCCAGGGAAGACAAGGCTTGTCAGTTCGGGCTGGACTGTTCCCATGAGGCACAGGGTAAGACTGATTTGCATATGGCCATGTCTGAACTGGGTTGGTGGAGTGAGCTAAAGAATGATGATGGATTAAACCCATATCAGTTGACTGGGGGTGAGTGTTTGATTTGCTCAATCACTCCGTCCATCATCCCCTTTGGTGTCGCTTTGTTCGCCCTACGTTGGCAGGGTATGCCCAGATGTGAGTCCCTTGCTAACTTTGCCACTGGATTCAAGATAGCCTGGATGATGAGGGTTATGAACCCGAAACCGGTCCCAGGATGCTTGTTTCCGGTCCAGGGAAGACATGGATTGGCAGTTCGGGCTGGACTGTGCCCATGAGGAACAGGGTCAGAGTGATTTGCATATGTCCATGTCTGAACTGGGCTGGTGGAGTGAGCTAAAGAATGATGATGGATTATATTCATATCAGTTGACTGGGGGTGAGTGTTTGATTTGCTCAAACGCTCTATCCATCATCCCCTTTGATATCGCTTTGTTCGCACTAAGTTGGCAGGGTATGCCCAGACATGGTCCCTTGCTCACTTTGCTACTGGATTCAAGATAGCCTGGCTGATGAGGGTTATGTACCCAAAACCGGTCCCAGGATGCTTGTTTCCGGTCAAGGGAAGACATGGATCGGCAGTTCGGGCTGGACTGTTTCCATGAGGCACAGGGTCAGACTGATTTGCATATGGCCATGTCTGAACTGGGCTGGTGGCGTGAGCTAAAGAATGATGATGGATTAAATCCAGATCAGTTGACTTGGGGTGAGTGTTTGATTTGCTCAAATGCTCCGTCCATAATCCCCTTTGATATCTCTTTGTTCGCCCTAACTTGGCAGGGTATGCCCAGACGTGGGTACCTTGCTCGCTTTGCCACTGGATTCAAGATAGCCTGGCTGATGTGGGTTATGAACCCGAAACTGGTCCCAGGATGCTTGTTTCCTGTCCAGGGAAGACATGGCATGGCAGTTCGGGCTGGACTGTTACCATGAGCCACAGGGTCTGACTGATTTGCATATGGCCATGTCTGAACTGGGGTGGTGGAGTGAGCTAAAGAATGATGATGGATTAAACCCAGATCAGTTGACTGGGGGTGAGTGTTTGATTTGCTCAAACGCTCCGTCCATCATCCCCTTTGGTATCGCATTGTTCGCCCCTAGTTTGCAGGGTATGCCGAGACGTTGGTCCCTTGATCACTTTGCCACTGGATTCAAGATAGCCTGGCTGATGAGGGTTATGAACCCGAAACCGGTCCCAGGATGCTTGTTTCCGGTCCAGGGAAGACATAGCTTGGAATTTCAGGCTGGACTGTTCCCATGAGGCACAGGGTCAGACTGATTTGTGTATGACCATGTCTGAACTGGGGTGGTGGAGTGAGCTAAAGAATGATGATGGATTAAACCCAGATCAGTTGACTGGGGGTGAGTGTTTGATTTGCTCAAACGCTCCGTCCACCATCCCCTTTGGTATCGCTTTTTTCACCCTAAGTTGGCAGGGTATGCCCAGACATGGGTCCCTTGCTCACTTTGCCACTGGATTCAAGATAGCCTGGCTGATGAGGGTTATGAACCCGAAACCCATCCCAGTATGCTTGTTTATGGTCTAGTGAAGATATGGCATGGCAGTTCGGGCTGGACTGTTCCCATGAGGCACAGGGTCAGACTGATTTGCATATGGCCATGTCTGAACTGGGGTGGTGGAGTGAGCTAAAGAATGATGATGGATTAAACCCAGATCATTTGACTGGGGTGAGTGTTTGATTTGCACAAACGCTCCGTCCATCATCCCCTTTGGTATCGCTTTGTTCGCCCTAAGTTGGCAGGGTATGCCCAGATGTGGATCCCTTGCTAACTTTGCCACTGGATTCAAGATAGCCTGGCTGATGATGGTTATGAACCCGAAACTGGACCCAGTATGCTTGTTTCTGGTCCAGTGAATACATGGCATGGCAGTTCGGGCTGGACTGTTCCCATGAGGCACAGGGTCAGACTGATTTGTATATGGGCATGTCTGAACTGGGGTGGTGGAGTGAGCTAAAGAATGATGATGGATTAAACCCAGATCAGTTGACTGGTGGTGAGTGTTTGATTTGCACAAACGCTCCATCCATCATCCCCTTTGGTATCGCTTTTTTCACCCTAAGTTGGCAGGGTATGCCCAGACATGGGTCCCTTGCTCACTTTGCCACTGGATTCAAGATAGCCTGGCTGATGAGGGTTATGAACCCGAAACCCATCCCATTATGCTTGTTTATGGTCTAGTGAAGATATGGCATGGCAGTTCGGGCTGGACTGTTCCCATGAGGCACAGGGTCAGACTGATTTGCATATGGCCATGTCTGAACTGGGGTGGTGGAGTGAGCTAAAGAATGATGATGGATTAAACCCAGATCAGTTGACTGGGGGTCAGTGTTTGATTTGCTCAAACGCTCCGTCCATCATCCCCTTTGGTATCGCTTTATTCGCCCTAAGTTGGCAGGGTGTGCCCAGATGTGGGTCCCTTGCTAACTTTGCCACTGGATTCAAGATAGCCTGGCTGATGAGGGTTATGAACCCGAAACCGGTCCCAGGATGCTTGTTTCCGGTCCAGGGAAGACATGGCTTGGCAGTTCGGGCTGGACTGTTCCCATGAGTCACAGGGTCAGACTAATTTGCATATGGCCATGTCTGAACTGGGGTGGTGGAGTGAGCTAAAGAATGATGACGGATTAAACCCAGATCAGTTGACTCGGGTGAGTGTTTGATTTGCTCAAACGCTCCGTCCTTCATCCCCTTTGGTATCGCTTTGTTCGCCCTAAGTTGGCAGGGTATGCCCAGACATGGGTCCCTTGCTCACTTTGCCACTGGATTCAAGATAGCCTGGCTGATGAGGGTTATGAACCCGAAACCTGTCCCAGGATGCTTGTTTCCGGTCCAGGAAAGACATTTCTTGGCAGTTCGGGCTGGACTGTTCCCATGAGGCACAGGGTCAGACTGATTTGCATATGGCCATGTCTGAACTGGGGTGGGGGAGTGAGCTAAAGAATGATGATGGATTAAACCCAGATCAGTTGACTGGGGGTGAGTGTTTGATTTGCTCAAACGCTCCGTCCATCATCCCCTTTGGTATCACTTTGTTCGCCCTAAGTTGGCAGGGTATGCCCAGACGTGGGTCCCTTGCTCACTTTGCCATTGGATTCAAGATAGCCTGGCTGATGAGGGTTATGAACCCGAAACCGGTCCCAGGATGCTTGTTTCCGGTCCAGGGAAAACATGGCTTGGCAGTTCGGGCTGGACTGGTCCCATGAGGCACAGGGTCAGACTGATTTGCATATGGTCATGTCTGAACTGGGGTAGTGGAGTGAGCTAAAGAATGATGATGGATTAAACCAGATCATTTGACTGGGGGTGAGTGTTTGATTTGCACAAACGCTCCGTCCATCATCCCCTTTGGTATCGCTTTGTTTGCCCTAAGTTGGCAGGGTATGCCCAGACGTGGGTCCCTTGCTCACTTTGCCACTGGATTAAATAAAGATAGCCTGGTTGATGAGGGTTATGAACCCAAAACCGGTCCCAGGATGCTTGTTTCCGGTCCAGGGAAGACATGGCTTGGCAGTTCGGGCTGGACTGTTCCCATGCGGCACAGGATCAGACTGATTTGTATATGGCCATGTATGAACTGGGATGGTGGAGTGAGCTAAAGAATGGTGATGGATTAAACGCAGATCAGTTGACTGGGGGTGAGTGTTTGATTTGCTCAAACGCTCCGTCCATCATCCCCTTTGGTATCGCTTTGTTCGCCCTAATTTGGCAGGGTATGCCCAGACGTGGGTCCCTTGCTCACTTTGCCACTGGATTCAAGATAGCCTGGCTGATGAGGATTATGAACCCGAAACCGGTCCCAGGATGCTTGTTTCCGGTCCAGTGAATACATGGCATGGCAGTTCGGGCTGGACTGTTCCCATGAGGCACAGGGTCAGACTGATTTGCATATGGCCATGTCTGAACTGGGGTGGTGGAGTGAGCTAAAGAATGATGATGGATTAAACCCAAATCAGTTGACTCGGGGTGAGTGTTTGATTTGCTCAAACGCTCCGTTCATCATCCCCTTTGGTATCGCTTTGTTCGCCCTAAGTTGGCAGGGTATGCCCAGATGTGGGTCCCTTGCTCACTTTTCCACTGGATTCAAGATAGCCTGGCTGATGAGGGTTATGAACCCGAAACCTGTCCCAGGATGCTTGTTTCCGGTCCAGGAAAGACATTTATTTGCAGTTCGGGCTGGACTGTTCCCATGAGGCACAGGGTCAGACTGATTTGCATATGGCCATGTCCGAACTGGGGTGGGGGAGTGAGCTAAAGAATGATGATGGATTAAACCCAGATCAGTTGACTGGGGGTGAGTGTTTGATTTGCTCAAACGCTCCGTCCATCATCCCCTTTGGTATCACTTTGTTCGCCCTAAGTTGGCAGGGTATGCCCAGACGTGGGTCCCTTGCTCACTTTGCCACTGGATTAAATAAAGATAGCCTGGTTGATGAGGGTTATGAACCCAAAACCGGTCCCAGGATGCTTGTTTCCGGTCCAGGGAAGACATGGCTTGGCAGTTCGGGCTGGACTGTTCCCATGCGGCATAGGATCAGACTGATTTGTATATGGCCATGTATGAACTGGGATGGTGGAGTGAGCTAAAGAATGGTGATGGATTAAACGCAGATCAGTTGACTGGGGGTGAGTGTTTGATTTGCTCAAACGCTCCGTCCATCATCCCCTTTGGTATCGCTTTGTTCGCCCTAATTTGGCAGGGTATGCCCAGACGTGGGTCCCTTGCTCACTTTGCCACTGGATTCAAGATAGCCTGGCTGATGAGGATTATGAACCCGAAACCGGTCCCAGGATGCTTGTTTCCGGTCCAGGGAAAACATGGCTCGGCAGTTTTTGGCTGGACTGTTCCCATGAGGCACAGGGTCAGACTGATTTGCATATGGCCATGTCTGAACTGGGGTGGTGGAGTGAGCTAAAGAATGATGATGGATTATACCCAAATCAGTTGACTGGGGGTGAGTGTTTGATTTGCTCAAACGCTCCGTCCATCATCCCCTTTGGTATCGCTTTGTTCGCCCTAAGTTGGCAGGGTATGCCCAGACGTGGGTTCCTTGCTCACTTTGCCACTGGATTCAAGATAGCCTGGCTGATGAGGGTTATGAACCCGAAACTGGTCCCAGGATGCTTGTTTCCGGTCCAGGGAAGACATGGCTTGGCAGTTCGGGCTGGACTGTTCCCATGAGGCACAGGGTCAGACTGATTTGCATATGGCCATGTCTGAACTGGGGTGGTGGAGTGAGCTAAAGAATGATGATGGATTAAACCCAGATCATTTGACTGGGGTGAGTGTTTGATTTGCACAAACGCTCCGTCCATCATCCCCTTTAGTATCGCTTTGTTCGCCCTAAGTTGGCAGGGTATGCCCAGACGTGGATCCCTTGCTCACTTTGCCACTGGATTCAAGATAGCCTGGCTGATGAGGGTTATGCACCCGAAACTGGACCCAGTATGCTTGTTTCTGGTCCAGTGAATACATGGCATGGCAGTTCGGGCTGGACTGTTCCCATGAGGCACAGGGTCAGACTGATTTGCATATGGCCATGTCTGAACTGGGGTGGTGGAGTGAGCTAAAGAATGATGATGGATTAAACCCAAATCAGTTGACTCGGGGTGAGTGTTTGATTTGCTCAAACGCTCCGTTCATCATCCCCTTTGGTATCGCTTTGTTCGCCCTAAGTTGGCAGGGTATGCCCAGATGTGGGTCCCTTGCTCACTTTGCCACTGGATTAAAGATAGCCTGGCTGATGAGGGTTATGAACCCGAAACCGGTCCCAGGATGCTTGCTTCCGGTCCAGGGAAGACATGGCTTGGCAGTTCGGGCTGGACTGTTCCCATGTGGCACAGGGTCAGACTGATTTGTATATGGCCATGTCTGAACTGGGATGGTGGAGTGAGCTAAAGAATGATGATGGATTAAACCCAGATCAGTTGACTGGGGGTGAGTGTTTGATTTGCTCAAACGCTCCGTTTATCATCCCCTTTGGTATCGCTTTGTTCGCCCTAAGTTGGCAGGGTATGCCTAGGCGTGAGTCCCTTGCTCACTTTGTCATTGGATTCAAGATAGCCTGGCTGATGAGTGTTATGAACCCGACACCGGTCCCAGGATGCTTTTTACGGTCCACGGAAAACATGGCTTGGCAGTTCGGGCTGGACTGTTCTCATGAGGCACAGGGTCAGACTGATTTGCATATGGCCATGTCTGAACTGGGGTGGTGGAGTGAGCTAAAGAATGATGATGGATTAAACCCAGATCAGTTGACTGGGGTTGAGTGTTTGATTTGCTCAAACGCTCCGTCCATCATCCCCTTTGGTATCGCTTTGTTCGCCCTAAGTTGGCAGGGTATGCCCAGACGTGGGTCCCTTGCTCACTTTGCCACTGGATTCAAGATAGCCTGGCTGATGAGGGTTATGAACCCGAAACCGGTCCCAGGATGCTTGTTTCCAGTCCAGGGAAGACATGGCTTGGCAGTTCGGGCTGGACTGTTCCCATGCGGCACAGGATCAGACTGATTTCTATATGGCCATGTCTGAACTGGGGTGGTGGAGTGAGCTAAAGAATGGTGATGGATTAAACGCAGATCAGTTGACTGAGGGTGAGTGTTTGATTTGCTCAAATGCTCCATCCATCATCCCCTTTGGTATGGCTTTGTTCGCCCTAATTTGGCAGGGTATGCCCAGACGTGGGTCCCTTGCTCACTTTGCCACTGGATTCAAGATAGCCTGGCTGATGGGGGTTATGAACCCAAAACTGGTCCCAGGATGCTTGTTACCGGTCCAGGGAAAACATGGCTTGGCAGTTCGGGCTGGACTGTTCCCATGAAGCACAGGGTCAGACTGATTTGCATATGGACACTTCTGAACTGGGGTGGTGGAGTGAGCTAAAGAATGATGATGGATTAAACCCAGATCAGTTGACTGGGGGTGAGTGTTTGATTTGCTCAAACGCTCCGTCCATCATCCCCTTTGGTATCGCTTTGTTCGCCCTAATTTGGCAGGGTATGCGCAGACGTGGGTCCCTTGCTCACTTTGCCACTGGATTCAAGATAGCCTGGCTGATGAGGGTTATGAACCTGAAACCGGTCCCAGGATGCTTGTTTCCGTTCCAGGGAAGACGTGGCTTGGCAGTTCGGGCTGGACTGTTCCCATGAGGCACAGGGTCAGACTGATTTGCATATGGCCATGTCCGAACTGGGGTGGTGGAGTGAGCTAAAGAATGATGATGGATTAAACCCAGATCAGTTGACTGGGGGTGAGTGTTTGATTTGCTCAAACGCTCCATCCATCATCCCCTTTGGTATCACTTTGTTCACCCTAAATTGGCAGGGTATGCCCAGACGTGGGTCCCTTGCTCACTTTGCCACTGGATTCACAATAGCCTGGCTGATGAGGGTTTTGAACCCGAAACCGGTCCCAGGATGCTTGTTTCCGGTCCAGGGAAAACATGGCTTGGCAGTTCGGGCTGGACTGTTCCCATGAGGCACAGGGTCAGACTGATTTGCATATGGCCATGTCCGAACTGGGGTGGGGGAGTGAGCTAAAGAATGATGATGGATTAAACCCAGATCAGTTGACTGGGGGTGAGTGTTTGATTTGCTCAAACGCTCCGTCCATCATCCCCTTTGGTATCACTTTGTTCGCCCTAAGTTGGCAGGGTATGCCCAGACGTGGGTCCCTTGCTCACTTTGCCATTGGATTCAAGACAGCCTGGCTGATGAGGGTTATGAACCCGAAACCGGTCCCAGGATGCTTGTTTCCGGTCCAGGGAAAACATGGCTTGGCAGTTCGGGCTGGACTGGTCCCATGAGGCACAGGGTCAGACTGATTTGCATATGGCCATGTCTGAACTGGGGTGGTGGAGTGAGCTAAAGAATGATGATGGATTAAACCAGATAATTTGACTGGGGGTGAGTGTTTGATTTGCACAAACGCTCCGTCCATCATCCCCTTTGGTATCGCTTTGTTTGCCCTAAGTTGGCAGGGTATGCCCAGACGTGGGTCCCTTGCTCACTTTGCCACTGGATTAAATAAAGATAGCCTGGTTGATGAGGGTTATGAACCCAAAACCGGTCCCAGGATGCTTGTTTCCGGTCCAGGGAAGACATGGCTTGGCAGTTCGGGCTGGACTGTTCCCATGCGGCACAGGATCAGACTGATTTGTATATGGCCATGTATGAACTGGGATGGTGGAGTGAGCTAAAGAATGGTGATGGATTAAACGCAGATCAGTTGACTGAGGGTGAGTGTTTGATTTGCTCAAACGCTCCGTCCATCATCCCCTTTGGTATCGCTTTGTTCGCCCTAATTTGGCAGGGTATGCCCAGACGTGGGTCCCTTGCTCACTTTGCCACTGGATTCAAGATAGCCTGGCTGATGAGGATTATGAACCCGAAACCGGTCCCAGGATGCTTGTTTCCGGTCCAGGGAAAACATGGCTCGGCAGTTTTTGGCTGGACTGTTCCCATGAGGCACAGGGTCAGACTGATTTGCATATGGCCATGTCTGAACTGGGGTGGTGGAGTGAGCTAAAGAATGATGATGGATTATACCCAAATCAGTTGACTGGGGGTGAGTGTTTGATTTGCTCAAACGCTCCGTCCATCATCCCCTTTGGTATCGCTTTGTTCGCCCTAAGTTGGCAGGGTATGCCCAGACGTGGGTTCCTTGCTCACTTTGCCACTGGATTCAAGATAGCCTGGCTGATGAGGGTTATGAACCCGAAACCGGTCCCAGGATGCTTGTTTCCGGTCCAGGGAAGACATGGCTTGGCAGTTCGGGCTGGACTGTTCCCATGAGGCACAGGGTCAGACTGATTTGCATATGGCCATGTCTGAACTGGGGTGGTGGAGTGAGCTAAAGAATGATGATGGATTAAACCCAGATCATTTGACTGGGGTGAGTGTTTGATTTGCACAAACGCTCCGTCCATCATCCCCTTTGGTATCGCTTTGTTCGCCCTAAGTTGGCAGGGTATGCCCAGACGTGGATCCCTTGCTCACTTTGCCACTGGATTCAAGATAGCCTGGCTGATGAGGGTTATGAACCCGAAACTGGACCCAGTATGCTTGTTTCTGGTCCAGTGAATACATGGCATGGCAGTTCGGGCTGGACTGTTCCCATGAGGCACAGGGTCAGACTGATTTGCATATGGCCATGTCTGAACTGGGGTGGTGGAGTGAGCTAAAGAATGATGATGGATTAAACCCAAATCAGTTGACTCGGGGTGAGTGTTTGATTTGCTCAAACGCTCCGTTCATCATCCCCTTTGGTATCGCTTTGTTCGCCCTAAGTTGGCAGGGTATGCCCAGATGTGGGTCCCTTGCTCACTTTGCCACTGGATTAAAGATAGCCTGGCTGATGAGGGTTATGAACCCGAAACCGGTCCCAGGATGCTTGCTTCCGGTCCAGGGAAGACATGGCTTGGCAGTTCGGGCTGGACTGTTCCCATGTGGCACAGGGTCAGACTGATTTGTATATGGCCATGTCTGAACTGGGGTGGTGGAGTGAGCTAAAGAATGATGATGGATTAAACCCAGATCAGTTGACTGGGGGTGAGTGTTTGATTTGCTCAAACGCTCCGTTTATCATCCCCTTTGGTATCGCTTTGTTCGCCCTAAGTTGGCAGGGTATGCCCAGACGTGGGTCCCTTGCTCACTTTGCCACTGGATTCAAGATAGCCTGGCTGATGAGGGTTATGAACCCGAAACCGGTCCCAGGATGCTTGTTTCCAGTCCAGGGAAGACATGGCTTGGCAGTTCGGGCTGGACTGTTCCCATGCGGCACAGGATCAGACTGATTTCTATATGGCCATGTCTGAACTGGGGTGGTGGAGTGAGCTAAAGAATGGTGATGGATTAAACGCAGATCAGTTGACTGAGGGTGAGTGTTTGATTTGCTCAAACGCTCCATCCATCATCCCCTTTGGTATGGCTTTGTTCGCCCTAATTTGGCAGGGTATGCCCAGACGTGGGTCCCTTGCTCACTTTGCCACTGGATTCAAGATAGCCTGGCTGATGAGGGTTATGAACCCAAAACCGGTCCCAGGATGCTTGTTACCGGTCCAGGGAAAACATGGCTTGGCAGTTCGGGCTGGACTGTTCCCATGAAGCACAGGGTCAGACTGATTTGCATATGGACATTTCTGAACTGGGGTGGTGGAGTGAGCTAAAGAATGATGATGGATTAAACCCAGATCAGTTGACTGGGGGTGAGTGTTTGATTTGCTCAAACGCTCCGTCCATCATCCCCTTTGGTATCGCTTTGTTCGCCCTAATTTGGCAGGGTATGCGCAGACGTGGGTCCCTTGCTCACTTTGCCACTGGATTCAAGATAGCCTGGCTGATGAGGGTTATGAACCTGAAACCGGTCCCAGGATGCTTGTTTCCGTTCCAGGGAAGACATGGCTTGGCAGTTCGGGCTGGACTGTTCCCATGAGGCACAGGGTCAGACTGATTTGCATATGGCCATGTCCGAACTGGGGTGGTGGAGTGAGCTAAAGAATGATGATGGATTAAACCCAGATCAGTTGACTGGGGGTGAGTGTTTGATTTGCTCAAACGCTCCGTCCATCATCCCCTTTGGTATCACTTTGTTCACCCTAAGTTGGCAGGGTATGCCCAGACGTGGGTCCCTTGCTCACTTTGCCACTGGATTCAAGATAGCCTGGCTGATGAGGGTTATGAACCCGAAACCGGTCCCAGGATGCTTGTTTCCGGTCCAGGGAAGACATGGTTTGGCAGATCGGGCTAGACTGTTCCCATGAGGCACAGGGTCAGACTGATTTGCATATGGCCATGTCTGAACTGGGGTGGTGGAGTGAGCTAAAGAATGATGATGGATTAAACCCAGATCATTTGACTGGGGTGAGTGTTTGATTTGCACAAACGCTCCGTCCATCATCCCCTTTGGTATCCCTTTGTTCGCCCTAAGTTGGCAGGGTATGACCAGACGTGGATCCCTTGCTCACTTTGCCACTGGATTCAAGATAGCCTGGCTGATGAGGGTTATGAACCCAAAACTGGACCCAGTATGCTTGTTTCTGGTCCAGTGAATACATGGCATGGCAGTTCGGGCTGGACTGTTCCCATGAGGCACAGGGTCAGACTGATTTGCATATGGCCATGTCTGAACTGGGGTGGTGGAGTGAGCTAAAGAATGATGATGAATTAAACCCAGATCTGTTGACTGGGGGTGAGTGTTTGATTTGGTCAAACGCTCCGTCCATCATCCCCTTTGGTATCGCTTTGTTCGCCCTAATTTGGCAGGGTATGCCCAGACGTGGGTCCCTTGCTCACTTTGCCACTGGATTCAAGATAGCCTGGCTGATGAGGGTTATGAACCCGAAACCGGTCCCAGGATGCTTGTTTCCGGTCCAGGGAAGACATGGCTTGGCAGTTCGGGCTGGACTGTTCGCATGAGGCACAGGGTCAGACTGATTTGCATATGGCCATGTCTGAACTGGGGTGGTGGAGTGAGCTAAAGAATGATGATGGATTAAAACCAGATCATTTGACTGGGGTGAGTGTTTGATTTGCACAAACGCTCCGTCCATCATCCCCTTTGGTATCGCTTTGTTCGCCCTAAGTTGGCAGGGTATGCCTAGGCATGAGTCCCTTGCTCACTTTGCCACTGGATTCAAGATAGCCTGGCTGATGGGGGTTATGAACCCGACACCGGTCCCAGGATGCTTTTTCCGGTCCACGGAAAACATGGCTTGGCAGTTCGGGCTGGACTGTTCCCATGAGGCACAGGGTCAGACTGATTTGCATATGGCCATGTCTGAACTGGGGTGGTGGAGTGAGCTAAAGAATGATGATGGATTAAACCCAGATCAGTTGACTGGAGGTGAGTGTTTGATTTGCTTAAAAGCTCCGTCCGTCATCCCCTTTGGTATCGCTTTGTTCGCCCTAAGTTGGCAGAGTATGCCCAGACGTGGGTCCCTTGCTCACTTTGCCACTGGATTCAAGATAGCCTGGCTGATGAGGGTTATGAACCCGAAACCGGTCCCAGGATGCTTGTTTCCGGTCCAGGGAAGACATGGCTTGGCAGTTCGGGCTGGACTGTTCCCATGAGGCACAGGGTCAGACTGATTTGCATATGGCCATGTCCGAACTGGGTTGGTGGAGTGAGCTAAAGAATGATGATGGATTAAACCCAGATCAGTTGATTTGGGGTGAGTGTTTGATTTGCTCAAACGCTCCGTCCATCATCCCCTTTGGTATCACTTTGTTCACCCTAAGTTGGCAGGGTATGCATAGATGTGGGTCCCTTGCTCACTTTGCCACTGGATTCAAGATAGCCTGGCTGATGAGGGTTATGAACCCGAAACCGGTCCCAGGATGCTTGTTTCCGGTCCAGGGAAGACATGGCTTGGCAGTTCGTGCTGGACTGTTCCCATGAGGCACATCGTCAGACTGATTTGCATATGGCCATGTCTGAACTGGGGTGGTGGAGTGAGCTAAAGAATGATGATGGATTAAACCCAGATCATTTGACTGGGGTGAGTGTTTGATTTGCACAAACGCTCCGTCCATCATCCCCTTTGGTATCCCTTTGTTCGCCCTAAGTTGGCAGGGTATGCCCAGACGTGGATCCCTTGCTCACTTTGCCACTGGATTCAAGATAGCCTGGCTGATGAGGGTTATGAACCCGAAACTGGACCCAGTATGCTTGTTTCTGGTCCAGTGAATACTTGGCATGGCAGTTCGGGCTGGACTGTTCCCATGAGGCACAGGGTCAGACTGATTTGCATATGGCCATGTCTGAACTGGAGTGGTGGAGTGAGCTAAAGAATGATGATGAATTAAACCCAGATCTGTTGACTGGGGGTGAGTGTTTGATTTGGTCAAACGCTCCGTCCATCATCCCCTTTGGTATCGCTTTGTTCGCCCTAAGTTGCCAGGGTATGCCCAGACGTGGGTCCCTTGCTCACTTTGCCACTGGATTAAAGATAGCCTGGCTGATGAGGGTTATGAACCCGAAACCGGTCCCAGGATGCTTGCTTCCGGTCCAGGGAAGACATGGCTTGGCAGTTCGGGCTGGAATGTTCCCATGTGGCACAGGGTCAGACTGATTTGTATATGGCCATGTCTGAACTGGGGTGGTGGAGTGAGCTAAAGAATGATGATGGATTAAACCCAGATCAGTTGACTGGGGGTGAGTGTTTGATTTGCTCAAACGCTTCGTCCATCATCCCCTTTGGTATCGCTTTGTTCGCCCTAAGTTGGCAGGGTATGCCTAGGCGGGAGTCCCTTGCTAACTTTGCCACTGGATTCAAGATAGCCTGGCTGATGAGGGTTATGAACCCGACACCGGTCCCAGGATGCTTTTTCCGGTCCACGGAAAACATGGCTTGGCAGTTCGGGCTGGACTGTTCCCATGAGGCACAGGGTCAGACTGATTTGCATATGGCCATGTCTGAACTAGGGTGGTGGAGTGAGTTAAAGAATGATGATGGATTAAACCCAGATCAGTTGACTGGGGGTGAGTGTTTGATTTGCTCAAACGCTCCGTCCATCATCCCCTTTGGTATCGCTTTGTTCGCCCTAAGTTGGCAGGGTATGCCTAGATGTGGGTCCCTTGCTCACTTTGACACTGGCTTCAAGATAGCCTGGCTGATGAGGGTTATGAACCCAAAACCGGTCCCAGGATGCTTGTTTTCGGTCCACGGAATACATGGCTTGGCAGTTCGGGCTGGACTGTTCCCATGAGGCACAGGGTCAGACTGATTTGCATATGGCCATGTCTGAACTGGGGTGGTGGAGTGAGCTAAAGAATGATGAAGGATTAAACCCAGATCAGTTGACTGGAAGTGAGTGTTTGATTCGCTTAAACGCTCCGTCCATCATCCCCTTTGGTATCGCTTTGTTCGCCCTAAGCTGGCAGAGTATGCCCAGACGTGGGTCCCTTGCTCACTTTGCCACTGGATTCTAGATAGCCTAGCTGATGAGGGTTATGAACCCGAATCCGGTCCCAGGATGCTTCTTTCAGGTCCAGGGAAGGCATGGCTTGGCAGTTCGGGCTGGACTGTTCCCATGAGGCACAGGGTCAGACTGATTTGCATATGGCCATGTCTGAACTGGGGTGGTGGAGTGAGCTAAAGAATGATGATGGATTAAACCCAGATGAGTTGACTGGGGGTGAGTATTTGATTTTCTCAAACGCTCCGTCCATCATCCCCTTTGGTATCGCTTTGTTCGCTCTAAGTTGGCAGGGTATGCCCAGACGTGGGTCCCTTGCTCACTTTGCCACTGGATTCAAGATAGCCTGGCTGATGAGGGTTATGAACCCGAAACCAGTCCCAGGATGCTTGTTTCCGGTCCAGGGAAGACATGGCTTGTCAGTTCCGGCTGGATTGTTCCCATGAGGCACAGGTTCAGACTGATTTGCATATGGCCATGTCTGAACTGGTGTGGTGGAGTGAGATAAAGAATGATGATGGATTAAACCCAGATCAGTTGACTGGGGGTGAGTGTTTTATTTGCTCAAACGCTCCGTCCATCATCCCCTTTGGTATCGCTTTGTTCGCCCTAAGTTGGCAGGGTATGCCCAGATGTGGGTCCCTTGCTCACTTTGCCACCGGATTCAAGATAGCCTGGCTGATGAGGGTTATGAACCCGAAACAGGTCCCAGGATTCTTGATTCCTGTCAAGGGAAGACATGGCTTGGCAGTTCGGGCTGGACTGTTCCCATGAGGCACAAGGTCAGACTGATTTGTATATGGCCATGTCTAAACTGGGGTGGTGGAGTGAGCTAAAGCATGATGACGGATTAAACCAAGATCAGTTGACTAGGGGTGAGTGTTTGATTTGCTCAAACGCTCCGTCCATCATCCCCTTTGGTATCGCTTTGTTCGCCCTAAGTTGGCAGGGTATGCCTATACGTGGGTCCCTTGCTCACTTTGCCACTGGATTCAAGATAGCCTGGCTGATGAGGGTTATGAACCCGACACCGGTCCCAGGATGCTTGTTTCCGGTCCATGGAAAACATGGCTTGGCAGTTCGGGCTGGACTGTTCCCGTGGGGCACAGGGTCAGACTGATTTGCATATGGCCATGTCTGAACCTGGGTGGTGGAGTGAGCTAAAGAATGATGATTTATTAAACCCAGATCAGTTGACTGGGGGTGAGTGTTTGATTTGCTCAAACGCTCCGTCCATCATCTCCTTTGGTATCGATTTGTTCACCCTAAGTTGGCAGGGTATGCCCAGACGTGGGTCTCTTGCTCACTTTGCGACTGGATTCAAGATAGCCTGGCTGATGAGGGTTATGAACCCGAAACCCATCCCAGTATGCTTGTTTATGGTCTAGTGAAGATATGGCATGGCAGTTCTGGCTGGACTGTTCCCATGAGGCACAGGGTCAGACTGATTTGCATATGGCCATGTCTGAACTGGGGTGGTGGAGTGAGCTAAAGAATGATGATGGATTAAACCCAGATCAGTTGACTGGGGGTCAGTGTTTGATTTGCTCAAACGCTCCGTCCATCATCCCCTTTGGTATCGCTTTATTCGCCCTAAGTTGGCAGGGTGTGCCCAGATGTGGGTCCCTTGCTAACTTTGCCACTGGATTCAAGATAGCCTGGCTGATGAGGGTTATGAACCCGAAACCGGTCCCAGGATGCTTGTTTCCGGTCCAGGGAAGACATGGCTTGGCAGATCGGGCTGGACTGTTCCCATGAGTCACAGGGTCAGACTAATTTGCATATGGCCATGTCTGAACTGGGGTGGTGGAGTGAGCTAAAGAATGATGATGGATTAAACCCAGATCAGTTGACTCGGGTGAGTGTTTGATTTGCTCAAACGCTCCATCCTTCATCCCCTTTGGTATCGCTTTGTTCGCCCTAAGTTGGCAGGGTATGCCCAGACGTGGGTCCCTTGCTAACTTTGCCACTGGATTCAAGATAGCCTGGCTGATGAGGGTTATGAACCCGAAACCGGTCCCAGGATGCTTGTTTCCGGTCCAGGGAAAACATGGCTCGGCAGTTTTAGGCTGGACTGTTCCCATGAGGCACAGGGTCAGACTGATTTGCATATGGCCATGTCTGAACTGGGGTGGTGGAGTGAGCTAAAGAATGATGATGGATTATACCCAAATCAGTTGACTGGGGGTGAGTGTTTGATTTGCTCAAACGCTCCGTCCATCATCCCCTTTGGTATCGCTTTGTTCGCCCTAAGTTGGCAGGGTATGCCCAGACGTGGGTTCCTTGCTCACTTTGCCACTGGATTCAAGATAGCTTGGCTGATGAGGGTTATGAACCCGAAACCTGTCCCAGGATGCTTGTTTCCGGTCCAGGGAAGACATGGCTTGGCAGTTCGGGCTGGACTGTTCCCATGAGGCACAGGATCAGACTGATTTGCATATGGCCATGTCTGAACTGGGGTGGTGGAGTGAGCTAAAGAATGATGATGGATTAAACCCAGATCATTTGACTGGGGTGAGTGTTTGATTTGCACAAACGCTCCGTCCATCATCCCCTTTGGTATCGCTTTGTTCGCCCTAAGTTGGCAGGGTGTGCCCAGACGTGGATCCCTTGCTCACTTTGCCACTGGATTCAAGATAGCCTGGCTGATGAGGGTTATGAACCCGAAACTGGACCCAGTATGCTTGTTTCTGGTCCAGTGAATACATGGCATGGCAGTTCGGGCTGGACTGTTCCCATTAGGCACGGGGTCAGACTGATTTGCATATGGCCATGTCTGAACTGGGGTGGTGGAGTGAGCTAAAGAATGATGATGGATTAAACCCAAATCAGTTGACTCGGGGTGAGTGTTTGATTTGCTCAAACGCTCCGTCCATCATGCCCTTTGGTATCGCTTTGTTCGCCCTAAGTTGGCAGGGTATGCCCAGATGTGGGTCCCTTGCTCACTTTGCCACTGGATTAAAGATAGCCTGGCTGATGAGGGTTATGAACCCGAAACCGGTCCCAGGATGCTTGCTTCCGGTCCAGGGAAGACATGGCTTGGCAGTTCGGGCTGGACTGTTCCCATGTGGCACAGGTCAGACTGATTTGTATATGGCCATGTCTGAACTGGGGTGGTGGAGTGAGCTAAAGAATGATGATGGATTAAACCCAGATCAGTTGACTGGGGGTGAGTGTTTGATTTGCTCAAACGCTCCGTTTATCATCCCCTTTGGTATCGCTTTGTTCGCCCTAAGTTGGCAGGGTATGCCTAGGCGTGAGTCCCTTGCTCACTTTGTCATTGGATTCAAGATAGCCTGGATGATGAGTGTTATGAACCCGACACCGGTCCCAGGATGCTTTTTACGGTCCACGGAAAACATGGCTTGGCAGTTCGGGCTGGACTGTTCTCATGAGGCACAGGGTCAGACTGATTTGCATATGGCCATGTCTGAACTGGGGTGGTGGAGTGAGCTAAAGAATGATGATGGATTAAACCCAGATCAGTTGACTGGGGGTGAGTGTTTGATTTGCTCAAACGCTCCGTCCATCATCCCCTTTGGTATCGCTTTGTTCGCCCTAAGTTTGCAGGGTATGCCCAGACTTGGGTCCCTTGCTCACTTTGCCACTGGATTCAAGATAGCCTGGCTGATGAGGGTTATGAACCCGAAACCGGTCCCAGGATGCTTGTTTCCAGTCCAGGGAAGACATGGCTTGGCAGTTCGGGCTGGACTGTTCCCATGCGGCACAGGATCAGACTGATTTCTATATGGCCATGTCTGAACTGGGGTGGTGGAGTGAGCTAAAGAATGGTGATGGATTAAACGCAGATCAGTTGACTGAGGGTGAGTGTTTGATTTGCTCAAACGCTCCATCCATCATCCCCTTTGGTATGGCTTTGTTCGCCCTAATTTGGCAGGGTATGCCCAGACGTGGGTCCCTTGCTCACTTTGCCACTGGATTCAATATAGCCTGGCTGATGGGGGTTATGAACCCAAAACCGGTCCCAGGATGCTTGTTACCGGTCCAGGGAAAACATGGCTTGGCAGTTCGGGCTGGACTGTTCCCATGAAGCACAGGGTCAGACTGATTTGCATATGGACATTTCTGAACTGGGGTGGTGGAGTGAGCTAAAGAATGATGATTGAGTAAACCCAGATCAGTTGACTGGGGGTGAGTGTTTGATTTGCTCAAACGCTCCGTCCATCATCCCCTTTGGTATCGCTTTGTTCGCCCTAATTTGGCAGGGTATGCGCAGACGTGGGTCCCTTGCTCACTTTGCCACTGGATTCAAGATAGCCTGGCTGATGAGGGTTATGAACCTGAAACCGGTCCCAGGATGCTTGTTTCCGTTCCAGGGAAGACATGGATTGGCAGTTCGGGCTGGACTGTTCCCATGAGGCACAGGGTCAGACTGATTTGCATATGGCCATGTCCGAACTGGGGTGGTGGAGTGAGCTAAAGAATGATGATGGATTAAACCCAGATCAGTTGACTGGGGGTGAGTGTTTGATTTGCTCAAACGCTCCATCCATCATCCCCTTTGGTATCACTTTGTTCACCCTAAGTTGGCAGGGTATGCCCAGACGTGGGTCCCTTGCTCACTTTGCTACTGGATTCACAATAGCCTGGCTGATGAGGGTTTTGAACCCGAAACCGGTCCCAGGATGCTTGTTTCCGGTCCAGGGAAAACATGGCTTGGCAGTTCGGGCTGGACTGTTCCCATGAGGCACAGGGTCAGACTGATTTGCATATGGCCATGTCTGAACTGGGGTGGTGGAGTGAGCTAAAGAATGATGATGGATTAAACCCAAATCAGTTGACTGGGGGTGAGTGTTTGATTTGCTCAAACGCTCCGTCCGTCATCCCCTTTGGTATCGCTTTGTTCGCCCTAAGTTGGCAGGGTATGCCCAGACGTGGGTTCCTTGCTCACTTTGCCACTGGATTCAAGATAGCCTGGCTGATGAGGGTTATGAACCCGAAACCGGTCCCAGGATGCTTGTTTCCGGTCCAGGGAAGACATGGCTTGGCAGTTCGGGCTGGACTGTTCCCATGAGGCACAGGGTCAGACTGATTTGCATATGGCCATGTCTGAACTGGGGTGGTGGAGTGAGCTAAAGAATGATGATGGATTAAACCCAGATCATTTGACTGGGGTGAGTGTTTGATTTGCACAAACGCTCCGTCCATCATCCCCTTTGGTATCGCTTTGTTCGCCCTAAGTTGGCAGGGTATGCCCAGATGTGGATCCCTTGCTCACTTTGCCACTGGATTCAAGATAGCCTGGCTGATGAGGGTTATGAATCCGAAACTGGACCCAGTATGCTTGTTTCTGGTCCAGTGAACACATGGCATGGCAGTTCGGGCTGGACTGTTCCAATGAGGCACAGGGTCAGACTGATTTGCATATGGCCATGTCTGAACTGGGGTGGTGGAGTGAGCTAAAGAATGATGATGAATTAAACCCAGATCTGTTGACTGGGGGTGAGTGTTTGATTTGGTCAAACGCTCCGTCCATCATCCCCTTTGGTATCGCTTTGTTTGCCCTAAGTTGGCAGGGTATGCCCAGACGTGGGTCCCTTGCTCACTTTGCCACTGGATTAAAGATAGCCTGGCTGATGAGGGTTATGAACCCGAAACCGGTCCCAGGATGCTTGTTTCCGGTCCAGGGAAGACATGGCTTGGCAGTTCGGGCTGGACTGTTCCCATGTGGCACAGGGTCAGACTGATTTGTATATGGCCATGTCTGAACTGGGGTGGTGGAGTGAGCTAAAGAATGATGATGGATTAAACCCAGATCAGTTGACTGGGGGTGAGTGTTTGATTTGCTCAAACGCTCCGTCCATCATCCCCTTTGGTATCGCTTTGTTGGCCCTAAGTTGGAAGGGTATGCCTAGGTGTGAGTCCCTTGCTCACTTTGCCACTGGATTCAAGATATCCTGGCTGATGAGGGTTATGAACCCGACACCGGTCCCAGGATGCTTCTTCCGGTCCACGGAAAACATGGCTTGGCAGTTCGGGCTGGACTGTTCCCATGAAGCACAGGGTCAGACTGATTTGCATATGGACATTTCTGAACTGGGGTGGTGGAGTGAGCTAAAGAATGATGATTGAGTAAACCCAGATCAGTTGACTGGGGGTGAGTGTTTGATTTGCTCAAACGCTCCGTCCATCATCCCCTTTGGTATCGCTTTGTTCGCCCTAATTTGGCAGGGTATGCGCAGACGTGGGTCCCTTGCTCACTTTGCCACTGGATTTAAGATAGCCTGGCTGATGAGGGTTATGAACCTGAAACCGGTCCCAGGATGCTTGTTTCCGTTCCAGGGAAGACATGGATTGGCAGTTCGGGCTGGACTGTTCCCATGAGGCACAGGGTCAGACTGATTTGCATATGGCCATGTCCGAACTGGGGTGGTGGAGTGAGCTAAAGAATGATGATGGATTAAACCCAGATCAGTTGACTGGGGGTGAGTGTTTGATTTGCTCAAACGCTCCATCCATCATCCCCTTTGGTATCACTTTGTTCACCCTAAGTTGGCAGGGTATGCCCAGACGTGGGTCCCTTGCTCACTTTGCTACTGGATTCACAATAGCCTGGCTGATGAGGGTTTTGAACCCGAACCCGGTCCCAGGATGCTTGTTTCCGGTCCAGGGAAAACATGGCTTGGCAGTTCGGGCTGGACTGTTCCCATGAGGCACAGGGTCAGACTGATTTGCATATGGCCATGTCTGAACTGGGGTGGTGGAGTGAGCTAAAGAATGATGATGGATTAAACCCAAATCAGTTGACTGGGGGTGAGTGTTTGATTTGCTCAAACGCTCCGTCCGTCATCCCCTTTGGTATCGCTTTGTTCGCCCTAAGTTGGCAGGGTATGCCCAGACGTGGGTCCCTTGCTCACTTTGCCACTGGATTAAATTAAGATAGCCTGGTTGATGAGGGTTATGAACCCGAAACCGGTCCCAGGATGCTTGTTTCCGGTCCAGGGAAGACATTGCTTGGCAGTTCGGGCTGGACTGTTCCCATGAGGCACAGGGTCAGACTGATTTGCATATGGCCATGTCTAAACTGGGGTGGTGGAGTGAGCTAAAGAATGATGATGGATTAAACCCAGATCAGTTGACTGGGGGTGAGTGTTTGATTTGCTCAAATGCTCCGTCCATCATCCCCTTTTGTATCACTTTGTTCACCCTAAGTTGGCAGGGTATGCCCAGACGTGGGTCCCTTGCTCACTTTGCCACTGGATTCAAGATAGCCTGGCTGATGAGGGTTATGAACCTGAAACCGGTCCCTGGATGCTTGTTTCCATTCCAGGGAAGACATGGCTTGGCAGTTCGGGCTGGACTGTTCCCATGAGGCACAGGGTCAGACTGATTTGCATATGGCCATGTCCGAACTGGGGTGGTGGAGTGAGCTAAAGAATGATGATGGATTAAACCCAGATCAGTTGACTGGGGGTGAGTGTTTGATTTGCTCAAACGCTCCGTCCATCATCCCCTTTGGTATCACTTTGTTCACCCTAAGTTGGCAGGGTATGCCCAGACGTGGGTCCCTTGCTCACTTTGCCACTGGATTCAAGATAGCCTGGCTGATGAGGGTTATGAACCCGAAACCGGTCCCAGGATGCTTGTTTCCGGTCCAGGGAAGACATGGCTTGGCAGTTCGGGCTGGACTGTTCCCATGAGGCACAGGGTCAGACTGATTTGCATATGGCCATGTCTGAACTGGGGTGGTGGAGTGAGCTAAAGAATGATGATGGATTAAACCCAGATCATTTGACTGGGGTGAGTGTTTGATTTGCACAAACGCTCCGTCCATCATCCCCTTTGGTATCCCTTTGTTCGCCCTAAGTTGGCAGGGTATGACCAGACGTGGATCCCTTGCTCACTTTGCCACTGGATTCAAGATAGCCTGGCTGATGAGGGTTATGAACCCAAAACTGGACCCAGTATGCTTGTTTCTGGTCCAGTGAATACATGGCATGGCAGTTCGGGCTGGACTGTTCCCATGAGGCACAGGGTCAGACTGAGTTGCATATGGCCATGTCTGAACTGGGGTGGTGGAGTGAGCTAAAGAATGATGATGAATTAAACCCAGATCTGTTGACTGGGGGTGAGTGTTTGATTTGGTCAAACGCTCCGTCCATCATCCCCTTTGGTATCGCTTTGTTCGCCCTAATTTGGCAGGGTATGCCCAGACGTGGGTCCCTTGCTCACTTTGCCACTGGATTCAAGATAGCCTGGCTGATGAGGGTTATGAACCCGAAACCGGTCCCAAGATGCTTGTTTCCGGTCCAGGGAAGACATGGCTTGGCAGTTCGGGCTGGACTGTTCGCATGAGGCACAGGGTCAGACTGATTTGCATATGGCCATGTCTGAACTGGGGTGGTGGAGTGAGCTAAAGAATGATGATGGATTAAACCCAGATCATTTGACTGGGGTGAGTGTTTGATTTGCACAAACGCTCCGTCCATCATCCCCTTTGGTATCGCTTTGTTCGCCCTAAGTTGGCAGGGTATGCCTAGGCGTGAGTCCCTTGCTCACTTTGCCACTGGATTCAAGATAGCCTGGCTGATGAGGGTTATGAACCTGACACCGGTCCCAGGATGCTTTTTCCGGTCCACGGAAAACATGGCTTGGCAGTTCGGGCTGGACTGTTCCCATGAGGCACAGGGTCAGACTGATTTGCATATGGCCATGCCTGAACTGGGGTGGTGGAGTGAGCTAAAGAATGATGATGGATTAAACCCAGATCAGTTGACTGGGGGTGAGTGTTTGATTTGCTCAAACGCTCCGTCCATCATCCCCTTTCGTATCGCTTTGTTCGCCCTAAGTACGCAGGGTATGACTAGATGTGGGTCCCTTGCTCACTTTGACACTGGCTTCAAGATAGCCTGGCTGATGGGGGTTATGAACCCGACACCGGTCCCAGGATGCTTTTTCCGGTCCACAGAAAACATGGCTTGGCAGTTCGGGCTGGACTGTTCCCATGAGGCACAGGGTAAGACTGATATGCATATGGCCATGTCTGAACTGGGGTGGTGGAGTGAGCTAAAGAATGATGATGGATTAAACCCAGATCAGTTGACTGGAGGTGAGTGTTTGATTTGCTTAAAAACTCCGTCCATCATCCCCTTTGGTATCGCTTTGTTCGCCCTAAGATGGCAGAGTATGCCCAGACGTGGGTCCCTTGCTCACTTTGCCACTGGATTCAAGATAGCCTGGCTGATAAGGGTTATGAACCCGAAACCGGTCCCAGGATGCTTGTTTCCGGTCCAGGGAAGACATGGCTTGGCAGTTCGGGCTGGACTGTTCCCATGAGGCACAGGGTCAGACTGATTTGCATATGGCCATGTCCGAACTGGGGTGGTGGAGTGAGCTAAAGAATGATGATGGATTAAACCCAGATCAGTTGACTTGGGGTGAGTGTTTGATTTGCTCAAACGCTCCGTCCATCATCCCCTTTGGTATCACTTTGTTCACCCTAAGTTGGCAGGGTATGCCTAGATGTGGGTCCCTTGCTCACTTTGCCACTGGATTCAAGATAGCCTGGCTGATGAGGGTTAGGAACCCGAAACCGGTCCCAGGATGCTTGTTTCCAGTCCAGGGAAGACATGGCTTGGCAGTTCGTGCTGGACTGTTCCCATGAGGCACAGCGTCAGACTGATTTGCATATGGCCATGTCTGAACTGGGGTGGTGGAGTGAGCTAAAGAATGATGATGGATTAAACCCAGATCATTTGACTGGGGTGAGTGTTTGATTTGCACAAACGCTCCGTCCATCATCCCCTTTGGTATCCCTTTGTTCGCCCTAAGTTGGCAGGGTATGCCCAGACGTGGATCCCTTGCTCACTTTGCCACTGGATTCAAGATAGCCTGGCTGATGAGGGTTATGAACCCGAAACTGGACCCAGTATGCTTGTTTCTGGTCCAGTGAATACTTGGCATGGCAGTTCGGGCTGGACGGTTCCCATGAGGCACAGGGTCAGACTGATTTGCATATGGCCATGTCTGAACTGGGGTGGTGGAGTGAGCTAAAGAATGATGATGAATTAAACCCAGATCTGTTGACTGGGGGTGAGTGTTTGATTTGGTCAAACGCTCCGTCCATCATCCCCTTTGGTATCGCTTTGTTCGCCCTAAGTTGCCAGGGTATGCCCAGACGTGGGTCCCTTGCTCACTTTGCCACTGGATTAAAGATAGCCTGGCTGATGAGGGTTATGAACCCGAAACCGGTCCCAGGATGCTTGCTTCCGGTCCAGGGAAGACATGGCTTGGCAGTTCGGGCTGGACTGTTCCCATGTGGCACAGGGTCAGACTGATTTGTATATGGCCATGTCTGAACTGGGGTGGTGGAGTGAGCTAAAGAATGATGATGGATTAAACCCAGATCAGTTGACTGGGGGTGAGTGTTTGATTTGCTCAAACGCTCCGTCCATCATCCCCTTTGGTATCGCTTTGTTCGCCCTAAGTTGGCAGGGTATGCCTAGATGTGGGTCCCTTGCTCACTTTGACACTGGCTTCAAGATAGCCTGGCTGATGAGGGTTATGAACCCAAAACCGGTCCCAGGATGCTTGTTTTCGGTCCACGGAATACATGGCTTGGCAGTTCGGGCTGGACTGTTCCCATGAGGCACAGGGTCAGACTGATTTGCATATGGCCATGTCTGAACTGGGGTGGTGGAGTGAGCTAAAGAATGATGATGGATTAAACCCAGATCAGTTGACTGGAGGTGAGTGTTTGATTCGCTTAAACGCTCCGTCCATCATCCCCTTTGGTATCGCTTTGTTCGCCCTAAGCTGGCAGAGTATGCCCAGACGTGGGTCCCTTGCTCACTTTGCCACTGGATTCTAGATAGCCTGGCTGATGAGGGTTATGAACCCGAATCCGGTCCCAGGATGCTTCTTTCAGGTCCAGGGAAGGCATGGCTTGGCAGTTCGGGCTGGACTGTTCCCATGAGGCACAGGGTCAGACTGATTTGCATATGGCCATGTCTGAACTGGGGTGGTGGAGTGAGCTAAAGAATGATGATGGATTAAACCCAGATCAGTTGACTGGGGGTGAGTGTTTGATTTGTTCAAACGCTCCGTCCATCATCTCCTTTGGTATCGATTTGTTCACCCTAAGTTGGCAGGGTATGCCCAGACGTGGGTCTCTTGCTCACTTTGCGACTGGATTCAAGATAGCCTGGCTGATGAGGGTTATGAACCCGAAACCAGTCCCAGGATGCTTGTTTCCGGTCCAGGGAAGACATGGGTTGGCAGTTCTGGCAGGACTGTTCCCATGAGGCATAGGGTCAGACTGATTTGCATTTGGCCATGTCTGAACTGGGGTGGTGGAGTGAGCTAAAGAATGATGATGAATTAAACCCATATCAGTTGACTGGGGGTGAGTATTTGATTTTCTCAAACGCTCCGTCCATCATCCCCTTTGGTATCGCTTTGTTCGCCCTAAGTTGCCAGGGTATGCCCAGACGTGGGTCCCTTGCTCACTTTGCCACTGGATTAAAGATAGCCTGGCTGATGAGGGTTATGAACCCGAAACCGGTCCCAGGATGCTTGCTTCCGGTCCAGGGAAGACATGGCTTGGCAGTTCGGGCTGGACTGTTCCCATGTGGCACAGGGTCAGACTGATTTGTATATGGCCATGTCTGAACTGGGGTGGTGGAGTGAGCTAAAGAATGATGATGGATTAAACCCAGATCAGTTGACTGGGGGTGAGTGTTTGATTTGCTCAAACGCTCCGTCCATCATCCCCTTTGGTATCGCTTTGTTCGCCCTAAGTTGGCAGGGTATGCCTAGGTGGGAGTCCCTTGCTAACTTTGCCACTGGATTCAAGATAGCCTGGCTGATGAGGGTTATGAACCCGACACCAGTCCCAGGATGCTTTTTCCGGTCCACGGAAAACATGGCTTGGCAGTTCGGGCTGGACTGTTCCCATGAGGCACAGGGTCAGACTGATTTGCATAAGGCCATGTCTGAACTGGGGTGGTGGAGTGAGCTAAAGAATGATGATGGATTAAACCCAGATGAGTTGACTGGGGGTGAGTGTTTGATTTGCTCAAACGCTCCGTCCATCATCCCCTTTGGTATCGCTTTGTTCGCCCTAAGTTGGCAGGGTATGCCTAGATGTGGGTCCCTTGCTCACTTTGACACTGGCTTCAAGATAGCCTGGCTGATGAGGGTTATGAACCCAAAACCGGTCCCAGGATGCTTGTTTTCGGTCCACGGAATACATGGCTTGGCAGTTCGGGCTAAACTGTTCCCATGAGGCACAGGGTCAGACTGATTTGCATATGGCCATGTCTGAACTGGGGTGGTGGAGTGAGCTAAAGAATGATGATGGATTAAACCCAGATCAGTTGACTGGAGGTGAGTGTTTGATTCGCTTAAACGCTCCGTCCATCATCCCCTTTGGTATCGCTTTGTTCGCCCTAAGCTGGCAGAGTATGCCCAGACGTGGGTCCCTTGCTCACTTTGCCACTGGATTCTAGATAGCCTGGCTGATGAGGGTTATGAACCCGAATCCGGTCCCAGGATGCTTCTTTCAGGTCCAGGGAAGGCATGGCTTGGCAGTTCGGGCTGGACTGTTCCCATGAGGCACAGGGTCAGACTGATTTGCATATGGCCATGTCTGAACTGGGGTGGTGGAGTGAGCTAAAGAATGATGATGGATTAAACCCAGATCAGTTGACTGGGGGTGAGTGTTTGATTTGTTCAAACGCTCCGTCCATCATCTCCTTTGGTATCGATTTGTTCACCCTAAGTTGGCAGGGTATGCCCAGACGTGGGTCTCTTGCTCACTTTGCGACTGGATTCAAGATAGCCTGGCTGATGAGGGTTATGAACCCGAAACCAGTCCCAGGATGCTTGTTTCCGGTCCAGGGAAGACATGGGTTGGCAGTTCTGGCAGGACTGTTCCCATGAGGCATAGGGTCAGACTGATTTGCATTTGGCCATGTCTGAACTGGGGTGGTGGAGTGAGCTAAAGAATGATGATGAATTAAACCCATATCAGTTGACTGGGGGTGAGTATTTGATTTTCTCAAACGCTCCGTCCATCATCCCCTTTGGTATCGCTTTGTTCGCTCTAAGTTGGCAGGGTATGCCCAGACGTGGGTCCCTTGCTCACTTTGCCACTGGATTCAAGATAGCCTGGCTGATGAGGGTTATGAACCCGAAACCAGTCCCAGGATGCTTGTTTCCAGTCCAGGGAAGACATGGCTTGTCAGTTCCGGCTGAACTGTTCCCATGAGGCACAGGTTCAGACTGATTTGCATATGGCCATGTCTGAACTGGGGTGGTGGAGTGAGATAAAGAATGATGATGGATTAAACCCAGATCAGTTGACTAGGGGTGAGTGTTTGATTTGCTCAAACGCTCCGTCCATCATCCCCTTTGGTATCGCTTTGTTCGCCCTAAGTTGGCAGGGTATGCCCAGATGTGGGTCCCTTGCTCACTTTGCCACCGGATTCAAGATAGCCTGGCTGATGAGGGTTATGAACCCGACACCGGTCCCAGGATGCTTGTTTCCGGTCCATGGAAAACATGGCTTGGCAGTTCGGGCTGGACTGTTCCCGTGAGGCACAGGGTCAGACTGATTTGCATATGGCCATGTCTGAACCTGGGTGGTGGAGTGAGCTAAAGAATGATGATTTATTAAACCCAGATCAGTTGACTGGGGGTGAGTGTTTGATTTGCTCAAACGCTCCGTCCATCATCCCCTTTGGTATCGCTTTGTTCGCCCTAAATTGGCAGGGTATGCCCAGATGTGGGTCCCTTGCTCACTTTGCCACTGGATTCAAGATAGCCAGGCTGATGAGAGTTATGAACCCGAATCCGGTCCCAGGATGCTTCTTTCAGGTCCAGGGAAGGCATGGCTTGGCAGTTCGGGCTGGACTGTTCCCATGAGGCACAGGGTCAGACTGATTTGCATATGGCCATGTCTGAACTGGGGTGGTGGAGTGAGCTAAAGAATGATGATGGATTAAACCCAGATCAGTTGACTGGGGGTGAGTGTTTGATTTGTTCAAACGCTCCGTCCATCATCTCCTTTGG
The DNA here is from genome assembly GCF_964204655.1 of Triturus cristatus. Lineage (NCBI taxonomy): Eukaryota > Metazoa > Chordata > Amphibia > Caudata > Salamandridae > Triturus > Triturus cristatus. The sequence continues at coordinate 536,528,546 of NC_140579.1, forward strand.
TATCAATTTGTTCACCCTAAGTTGGCAGGGTATGCCCAGACGTGGGTCTCTTGCTCACTTTGCGACTGGATTCAAGATAGCCTGGCTGATGAGTGTTATGAACCCGAAACCGGTCCCAGGATGCTTGTTTCCGGTCCAGGGAAGACATGGGTTGGCAGTTCTGGCAGGACTGTTCCCATGAGGCACAGGGTCAGACTGATTTGCATTTGGCCATGTCTGAACTGGGGTGGTGGAGTGAGCTAAAGAATGATGATGAATTAAACCCATATCAGTTGACTGGGGGTGAGTATTTGATTTTCTCAAACGCTCCGTCCATCATCCCCTTTGGTATCGCTTTGTTCGCTCTAAGTTGGCAGGGTATGCCCAGACGTGGGTCCCTTGCTCACTTTGCCACTGGATTCAAGATAGCCTGGCTGATGAGGGTTATGAACCCGAAACCAGTCCCAGGATGCTTGTTTCCGGTCCAGGGAAGACATGGCTTGTCAGTTCCGGCTGGACTGTTCCCATGAGGCACAGGTTCAGACTGATTTGCATATGGCCATGTCTGAACTGGGGTGGTGGAGTGAGATAAAGAATGATGATGGATTAAACCCAGATCAGTTGACTGGGGGTGAGTGTTTTATTTGCTCAAACGCTCCGTCCATCATCCCCTTTGGTATCGCTTTGTTCGCCCTAAGTTGGCAGGGTATGCCCAGATGTGGGTCCCTTGCTCACTTTGCCACCGGATTCAAGATAGCCTGGCTGATGAGGGTTATGAACCCGAAACAGGTCCCAGGATTCTTGATTCCGGTCCAGGGAAGACATGGCTTGGCAGTTCGGGCTGGACTGTTCCCATGAGGCACAAGGTCAGACTGATTTGTATATGGCCATGTCTAAACTGGGGTGGTGGAGTGAGCTAAAGCATGATGACGGATTAAACCAAGATCAGTTGACTAGGGGTGAGTTTTTGATTTGCTCAAACGCTCCGTCCATCATCCCCTTTGGTATCGCTTTGTTCGCCCTAAGTTGGCAGGGTATGCCTATACGTGGGTCCCTTGCTCACTTTGCCACTGGATTCAAGATAGCCTGGCTGATGAGGGTTATGAAGCCGACACCGGTCCCAGGATGCTTGTTTCCGGTCCATGGAAAACATGGCTTGGGAGTTCGGGCTGGACTGTTCCCGTGAGGCACAGGGTCAGACTGATTTGCATATGGCCATGTCTGAACCTGGGTGGTGGAGTGAGCTAAAGAATGATGATTTATTAAACCCAGATCAGTTGACTGGGGGTGAGTGTTTGATTTGCTCAAACGCTCCGTCCATCATCCCCTTTGGTATCGCTTTGTTCGCCCTAAGTTGGCAGGGTATGCCCAGATGTGGGTCCCTTGCTCACTTTGCCACTGGATTCAAGATAGCCAGGCTGATGAGAGTTATGAACCCAAAACCGGTCTCAGGATGCTTGTTTCTGGTCCAGGAAAGACACGGCTTGGCAGTTCGGGCTGGACTGTTCCCATGAGGCACAGGGTCAGACTGATTTGCATATAGCCATGTCTGAACTGGGGTGGTGGAGTGAACTAAAGAATGATGATGGATTAAACCCATATCAGTTGACTGGGGGTGAGTGTTTTATTTACTCAAACGCTCTGTCCATCATCCCCTTTGGTATCGCTTTGTTCGTCCTAAGTTGGCAGGGTATGCCCAGACGTGGGTCCATTGCTCACTTTGCCACTGGATTCAATATAGCCTGGCTGATGAGGGTTATGAACCCAAAACCACTCCCAGGATGCTTGTTTCAGGTCCAGAGAAGACATGGCTTGTCAGTTCGGGCTGGACTGTTCCCATGAGGCACAGGGTCAGACTGATTTGGATATGGCCATGTCTGAACTGGGGTGGTGGAGTGAGCTAAAGAATGATGATTTATTAAACCCAGATCAGTTGACTGGGGGTGAGTGTTTGATTTGCTCAAACGCTCCGTCCATCATCCCCTTTGGTATCGCTTTGTTCGCCCTAAGTTGGCAGGGTATGCCCAGATGTGGGTCCCTTGCTCACTTTGCCACGTGATTCAAGATAGCCAGGCTCATGAGAGTTATGAACCTGAAACCGGTCTCAGGATGATTGTTTCCGGTCCAGGGAAGACATGGCTTAGCAGTTCGGGCTGGACTGTTCCATTGAGGCACAAGGTCAGACTGATTTGTATATGGCCATGTCTGAACTGGGGTGGTGGAGTGAGATAAAGAATGATGATGGATTAAACCAAGATCAGTTGACTAGGGGTGAGTGTTTGATTTGCTCAAACGCTCCGTCCATCATCCCCTTTGGTATCGCTTTGTTCGCCCTAAGTTGGCACGGTATGCCTAGACGTGGGTCCCTTGCTCACATTTCCACTGGATTCAAGATAGCCTGGCTGATGAGGGTTATGAACCCGACACCGGTCCCAGGATGCTTGTTTCCGGTCCACGGAAAACATGGCTTGGCAGTTCGTGCTGGACTGTTCCCATGAGGCACAGGGTCAGACTGATTTGCATATGGCCATGTCTGAACTGGGGTGGTGGAGTGAGCTAAAGAATGATGATTTATTAAACCCAGATCAGTTGACTGGGGGTGAGTGTTTGATTTGCTCAAACGCTCCGTCCATCATCCCCTTTGGTATCGCTTTGTTCGCCCTAAGTTGGCAGGGTATGCCTATACGTGGGTCCCTTGCTCACTTTGCCACTGGATTCAAGATAGCCTGGCTGATGAGGGTTATGAACCTGACACCGGTCCCAGGATGCTTGTTTCCGGTCCATGGAAAACATGGCTAGGCAGTTTGGGCTGGACTGTTCCCGTGAGGCACAGGGTCAGACTGATTTGCATATGGCCATGTCTGAACCTGGGTGGTGGAGTGAGCTAAAGAATGATGATTTATTAAACCCAGATCAGTTGACTGGGGGTGAGTGTTTGATTTGCTCAAACGCTCCGTCCATCATCCCCTTTGGTATCGCTTTGTTCGCCCTAAGTTGGCAGGGTATGCCCAGATGTGGGTCCCTTGCTCACTTTGCCACTGGATTCAAGATAGCCAGGCTGATGAGAGTTATGAACCCGAAACCGGTCTCAGGATGCTTGTTTCCGGTCCAGGAAAGACATGGCTTGGCAGTTCGGGCTGGACTGTTCCCATGAGGCACAGGGTCAGACTGATTTGCATATGGCCATGTCTGAACTGGGGTGGTGGAGTGAACTAAAGAATGATGATGGATTAAACCCATATCAGTTGACTGGGGGTGAGTGTTTTATTTACTCAAACGCTCTGTCCATCATCCCCTTTGGTATCGCTTTGTTCGTCCTAAGTTGGCAGGGTATGCCCAGACGTGGGTCCATTGCTCACTTTGCCACTGGATTCAATATAGCCTGGCTGATGAGGGTTATGAACCCGAAACCACTCCCAGGATGCTTGTTTCAGGTCCAGAGAAGACATGGCTTGTCAGTTCGGGCTGGACTGTTCCCATGAGGCACAGGGTCAGACTGATTTGCATATGGCCATGTCTGAACTGGGGTGGTGGAGTGAGCTAAAGAATGATGATTTATTAAACCCAGATCAGTTGACTGGGGGTGAGTGTTTGATTTGCTCAAACGCTCCGTCCATCATCCCCTTTGGTATTGCTTTGTTCGCCCTAAGTTGGCAGGGTATGCCCAGATGTGGGTCCCTTGCTCACTTTGCCACGTGATTCAAGATAGCCAGGCTCATGAGAGTTATGAACCTGAAACCGGTCTCAGGATGATTGTTTCCGGTCCAGGGAAGACATGGCTTAGCAGTTCGTGCTGGACTGTTCCCATGAGGCACAAGGTCAGACTGATTTGCATATGGCCATGTCTGAACTGGGGTGGTGGAGTGAGCTAAAGAATGATGATTTATTAAACCCAGATCAGTTGACTGGGGGTGAGTGTTTGATTTGCTCAAACGCTCCGTCCATCATCCCCTTTGGTATCGCTTTGTTCACCCTAAGTTGGCAGGGTATGCCCAGACGTGGGTCCCTTGCTCACTTTGCCACTGGATTCAAGATAGCCTGGCTGATGAGGGTTATGAACCTGAAACCAGTCTCAGGATGCTTGTTTCCAGTCCAGGGAAGACATGGCTTAGCAGTTCGGGCTGGACTGTTCCCATGAGGCACAGGGTCAGACTAATTTGCATTTGGCCATGTCTGAACTGGGGTGGTGGAGTGAGCTAAAGAATGATGATGGATTAAACGCAGATCAGTTGACTGGGGGTGAGTGTTTGATTTGCTCAAATGCTCCGTCCATCATCCCCTTTGGTATCGCTTTGTTCGCCCTAAGTTGGCAGGGTATGCCCAGACGTGGGTCCCTTGCTCACTTTGCCACTGGATTCAAGATATCCTGGCTGATGAGAGTCATGAACCCGAAACCAGTCCCAGGATGCTTGCTTCCGGTCCAGAGAAGACATGGCTTGGCAATTCGGGCTGGACTGTTCCCATGCGGCACAGGGTCCATCAATCAATCAATCATAGGCATTTGTATAGCGCACTGCTCACCCGGAGGGTCTCAAGGCGCTGGGGGGGAACGCTACTGCTCGAACAGCCAGATCTTGAGTTGCTTCCTGAAGGCGAGATGGTCTTTCGTTGTCCGGAGGTGGATGGGGAGGGAGTTCCATGTTTTGTCTGCCAGGTAGGAGAAGGATCTTCCTCCGGCGGTGGCTCTGCGGATGCGGGGGACGGTGGCGAGAGCGAGGCTGGCGGAGCGGAGCTGGCGGGTGGGCTTGTGGAAGGTCAGGCGGCTGTTGAGGAACTTGGGGCCCAGGTCGTGGAGGGCCTTGTGTGCATGGGTGAGGAGTCGGAACGTGATTCTTTTGTTGACGGGGAGCCAGTGCAGGTCTCCCAGGTGTCCGGAGATGTGGCTGTGTTGGGGGATGTCCAGGATGAGTCGTGCTGAGGCGTTCTGGATCCGTTGGAGTTTCTTCTGGAGTTTGGCGGCGGAGCCGGCGTAGAGGGCGTTCCCGTAGTCCAGCCGACTGGTGACGAGTGCCTGGGTGACCGTCTTTCTGGTCTCGGTGGGGATCCACCGGAAGATCTTTCGAAGCATGCGCAGGGTGTTGAAGCATGAAGACGAGACGGCGTTGACTTGTCTGGTCATCGAGAGGGAGGAGTCCAGGATGAAGCCTAGGTTGCGTGCATGGTCCGTTGGCTTGGGGATGCCTCCCATGGTGGGGGGCCACCAGGAGTCGTCCCAGGCGGAGGGTGATGATCCCAGGATGAGGACCTCAGTCTTGTCTGAGTTCAGTTTCAGGCGGCTGTTCTTCATCCATTCAGCGACGTCTTTCATCCCTTCATGTAGGCTGGCTCTATCGGCGTCCGGGTCGCTGGTGAGGGAGAGGATCAGCTGGGTGTCGTCGGCGTAGGTGATGATCTTGAGGTTGTGTTGATGTTCGATGGTTGCAAGGGGGCTCATGTAGACGTTGAAGAGGGTGGGGCTGAGCGATGACCCTTGTGGAACGCCGCAGATGACTTCGGTGGCCGCTGACCGGAACGGGGGAAGGTGGACTCTCTGGGTTCTTCCGGCGAGGAATGAGGTGATCCACTCCAGGGCCTTCTCCTGGATGCCGGTGTTGTTCAGGCACTGTATCAGGGTGCGGTGGCAGACAGTGTCGAACGCTGCGGAGAGGTCCAGGAGGATGAGGGCCGCAGTTTCCCCGTTGTCCATTAGGGATCTGATGTCGTCTGTGGCTGCGATGAGGGCGGTCTCTGTGCTGTGGTTGGATCAGAAGCCGGATTGCGAGTGGTCGAGGGATCCGTTGGTCTCGAGGAAGGCGGCTAGCTGTCTGCTGATGGTCTTCTCGATGACATTGGCAGGAAACGGGAGGAGCGAGATGGGGCGGTAGTTCTTGAGGTCGGAGGGGTCTGCAGTTGGTTTCTTCAGCAGGGCACTGATCTCGGCTTGTTTCCAGCACTCCGGGAAGGTGGCGGTGTTGAAGGAGGCGTTGATGATGTCGCGGAGGTGGGGTGCGATGATGTGGTCGGCCGTGTTGAAGATGTGGTGTGGGCAGGGGTCCGTAGGGGATCCGGAGTGGATGGTGTTCATTGTGCGTGTTGTGTCTTCGGTGCTGACTGGGGTCCAGGTGCGGAGGGTGGCGGTGCGGGGCATCGGTTCGGTGGTGGGGTTCGTGGTTGGTGGGCAGAAGCTGTTGTGAATGTTGGCTATCTTGTCGTGGAAGAAGGCTGCGAGGGAGTCGCAGAGGTCTTGCGAGGGAGTGATGTCATTGTTTCCGGCGTCGGGGTTGGAGAGCTCTTTGACGATGCTGAAGAGTTCCTAGCTGTTGTGGGTGTTGTTGTCCAGTTGTTTCCTGAAGGCTGTCTTCTTTGTGGCGCGGATCAGTTGGTGGTGTTTGGGGGTGGCGTGTTTGAGGGCCGTCATGTTGTCTGTGGTCTGGATGGTGCGGCAGGTGTTCTCCAGGGAGCGGCAGTTCTTCTTGGAGGTGATGAGCTTGTCGGTGAACCAGGAGGCTTTCTTGCTGCCGCGTCTGTTGGGGGGGTGCTTCTTCAGTGGTGCGAGGGCGTCTGCGCAGTTGGTGATCCACTGTGTGAGGTTGTTGGTGGCTTCGTTGGGGTCTGTTGAGCTGGTGAGGGGGTTCTGGCTGAGGAAGGTGGTGAGCTGGTCGCCGGTGATCTTGTTCCAGCTCCTGCGGGGGGCTTGTTGAGGGTGGTGGTGGGTCGTCGTTTTACTGAAGCTGAAGTGGACGCAGCTGTGGTCAGTCCACTGGAGATTGGTGGAGTGGCTGAAGGTGACGTATTTGCTGGATGAGAAGACTGGGTCAAGCGTGTGGCCGGCGTAGTGGGGGGGGGGTGGTTACCAGTTGCTTGAGTCCGAGGTTGGCCAGGTTGGCCAGCAGAGCAGTGGTGTTGCGGTCCTTGTTGTCCTCCAGGTGGAAGTTGAGGTCCCCCAGGAGGATGTAGTCAGTGGAATTGATGGCGTGCGGGCTGACGAAGTCTGTGATGTCTTCGCTGAACTGTGTGCGTGGTCCCGGTGGTCTGTAGACGAGGGTGCCTCTGAGCGTGGTCTTGGGGTCGGTGTTTATCTGGAAGTGGAGGTGTTCGGCGGAGGTGAAGGTGTCATAGGAGTTGGTCATGATGCGGATGGTGTTCTTGTGGATGATGGCGATGCCTCCTCCTGTCTGGTTGACGCGGTCCTTCCTGGTGATTTTGTAGCCTTCTGGGACGGCGATGGCGACGTCGGGCGCTGAGGAGACGTTCATCCAGGTTTGCATCAGGAAGGCGATGTCTGGTGCTGTCGAGTCGAGGAGGTTCCACAGTTCGACGGCATGCCTGTGAACGGAGCGGGTGTTGAGCAGGATGCACATCAGGTGTTTGTTGCTGGGGCTCGGTTTAGCAGGTGCGGTGTTGGGTCGGAGGCCGGTGAAGCGGCAGGTCAGGCAGGTGAAGGGTCCGTGGGTACGTCTCGGGGTGGCTCGGTAGCAGGCGGTGTTTCGGCCGGCGTTGAGTGCGTGGAGGGTTTTGGCGTCGTAGATGTGCAGGGTGTGCTGGCGAGGGCGAGGACCAGGGGGTCTGGCGCTGGGCGCGGTCCAGGCGTGGACGGGCGCAGACGGGCTTACCTTTGGAGCACCTTCGGTGCTCAATCGGCGCTCCCGCTGCACGCGGCCGCTGCGCGGTCGCTCTGGGGGCGTCATAAGTAAGGAGCCGGGAGGGAGGAGCAGCTGGGTGGTGGGAGGGGGGCGGCGAATGGAATCACAGGGGGGTGGGGCCGCAGGGAGGCAGTGGCGGGAAATTCCAAGAAGCAGCGGGCAGCGGGAAATTCCCAGGAGCAGCGGGAAATTCCCAGGAGCAGCGGGCAGCGAGCGAAGGAATCTGCAGGCAGGAGGCGGCAAAGGCAGGCAGGAGCAGCAGCAGTGAGTGGGGCGACCACGCCCTGTGGAGGGCTGAGCGGTCACACTCTGTGGTCCCCTTAAGTAAGGAGCCGGGAGGGAGGAGCAGCTAAGTGGCGGGAGCGGGGCGGCGGATGGAATCACAGGGGGGCGGGGCCGCAGGGAGGCAGCGGCAGGAAATTCCAAGAAGCAGCGGGAAATTCCCAGGAGCAGCGGGAAATTCCCAGGAGCAGCGGGCAGCGAGCGAAGGAATCTGCAGGCAGGTGGCGGCAAAGGCAGGCAGGAGCAGCAGCAGTGAGTGGAGACTGATTTGTATATGGCCATGTCTGAACTGGGGTGGTGGAGTGAGCTAAAGAATGATGATGGATTAAACCCAGATCAGTTGACTGGGGGTGAGTGTTTGATTTGCTCAAACGCTCCGTCCATCATCCCCTTTGGTATCGCTTTGTTCGCCCTAAGTCGGCAGGGTATGCCCAGACGTGGGTCCCTTGCTCACTTTGCAACTGGATTCAATATAGCCTGGCTGATGAGGGTTAAGAACCCGAAACCGGTCCCAGGATGCTTGTTTCTGGTCCAGGAAAGACATTGCTTGTCAGTTCGGGCTGAACTGTTCCCATGAGGCACAGGGTCAGACTGATTTGCATATGGCCATGTCTGAACTGGGGTGGTGGAGTGAGATAAGGAATGATGATGGATTAAACCCAGATCAGTTGACTGGGGGTGAGTGTTTTATTTGCTCAAACGCTCTGTCTATCATCCCCTTTGGTATCGCTTTGTTCGCCCTAAGTTGGCAGGGTATGCCCAGATGTGGGTCCCTTGCTGACTTTGCCACTGGATTCAAGATAGCCAGGCTGATGAGAGTTATGAACCTGAAACCGGTCTCAGGATGCTTGTTTCCGGTCCAGGGAAGACATGGCTTAGCAGTTTGGGCTGGACTGTTCCCATGAGGCACAGGGTCAGACTGATTTGCATTTGGCCATGTCTGAACTGGGGTGGTGGAGTGAGCTAAAGAATGATGATGGATTAAACCCAGATCAGTTGACTGGGGGTGAGTATTTGATTTGCTCAAACGCTCCGTCCATCATCCCCTTTGGTATCGCTTTGTTCGCCCTAAGTTGGCAGGGTATGCCCAGACGTGGCTCCCTTGCTCACTTTGCCACTGGATTCAAGATAGCCTGGCTGAAGAGGGTTATGAACCCGAAACCGGTCCCAGGAGGCTTGTTTCAGGTCCAGGGAACACATGGCTTGGCAGTTCGGGCTGGACTGTTCCCATGAGGTACAGGGTCAGACTGATTTGCATATGGCCATGTCTGAACTGGGGTGGTGGAGTGAGCTAAAGAATGATGATGGATTAAACCCAGATCATTTGACTGGGGGTGAGTGTTTGATTTGCACAAATGCTCCGTCCATCATCCCCTTTGGTATCGCTTTGTTTGCCCTAAGTTGGCAGGGTATGCCCAGACGTGGGTCCCTCACTCACTTTGCCACTGGATTCAAGATAGCCTGGCTGATGAGGGTTATGAACCCGAAACTGGTCCCAGTATGCTTGTTTCTGGTCCAGTGAAGACATGGCATGGCAGTTCGGTCTGGACTGTTCCCATGAGGCACAGGGTCAGACTGATTTGCATATGGCCATGTCTGAACTGGGGTGGTGGAGTGAGCTAAAGAATGATGATGGATTAAACCCAGATCAGTTGACTGGGGGTGAGTGTTTGATTTGCTCAAACGCTCCGTCCATCATCCCCTTTGGTATCGCTTTGTTCGCCCTAAGTTGGCAGGGTATGCCCAGACGTGGGTCCCTTGCTCACTTTGCAACTGGATTCAATATAGCCTGGCTGATGAGGGTTAAGAACCCGAAACCGGTCCCAGGATGCTTGTTTCTGGTCCAGGAAAGACATTGCTTGTCAGTTCGGGCTGAACTGTTCCCATGAGGCACAGGGTCAGACTGATTTGCATATGGCCATGTCTGAACTGGGGTGGTGGAGTGAGATAAGGAATGATGATGGATTAAACCCAGATCAGTTGACTGGGGGTGAGTGTTTTATTTGCTCAAACGCTCTGTCTATCATCCCCTTTGGTATCGCTTTGTTCGCCCTAAGTTGGCAGGGTATGCCCAGATGTGGGTCCCTTGCTGACTTTGCCACTGGATTCAAGATAGCCAGGCTGATGAGAGTTATGAACCTGAAACCGGTCTCAGGATGCTTGTTTCCGGTCCAGGGAAGACATGGCTTAGCAGTTTGGGCTGGACTGTTCCCATGAGGCACAGGGTCAGACTGATTTGCATTTGGCCATGTCTGAACTGGGGTGGTGGAGTGAGCTAAAGAATGATGATGGATTAAACCCAGATCAGTTGACTGGGGGTGAGTATTTGATTTGCTCAAACGCTCCGTCCATCATCCCCTTTGGTATCGCTTTGTTCGCCCTAAGTTGGCAGGGTATGCCCAGACGTGGCTCCCTTGCTCACTTTGCCACTGGATTCAAGATAGCCTGGCTGAAGAGGGTTATGAACCCGAAACCGGTCCCAGGAGGCTTGTTTCAGGTGCAGGGAACACATGGCTTGGCAGTTCGGGCTGGACTGTTCCCATGAGGTACAGGGTCAGACTGACCTGCATATGGCCATGTCTGAACTGGGGTGGTGGAGTGAGATAAAGAATGATGATGGATTAAACCCAGATCATTTGACTGGGGGTGAGTGTTTGATTTGCACAAATGCTCCGTCCATCATCCCCTTTGGTATCGCTTTGTTCGCCCTAAGTTGGCAGGGTATGCCCAGACGTGGGTCCCTCACTCACTTTGCCACTGGATTCAAGATAGCCTGGCTGATGAGGGTTATGAACCCGAAACTGGTCCCAGTATGCTTGTTTCTGGTCCAGTGAAGACATGGCATGGCAGTTCGGTCTGGACTGTTCCCATGAGGCACAGGGTCAGACTGATTTGCATATGGCCATGTCTGAACTGGGGTGGTGGAGTGAGCTAAAGAATGATGATGGATTAAACCCAGATCAGTTGACTGGGGGTGAGTGTTTGATTTGCTCAAACGCTCCGTCCATCATCCTCTTTGGTATCGCTTTATTCGCCCTAAGTTGGCAGGGTATGCCCAGATGTGGGTCCCTTGCTAACTTTGCCACTGGATTCAAGATAGCCTGGCTGATGAGGGTTATGAACCCGAAACGGTCCCAGGATGCTTGTTTCCGGTTCAGGGAAGACATGGCTTGGCAGTTCGGGCTGGACTGTTCCCATGAGTCACAGGGTTAGACTGATTTGCATATGGCCATGTCTGAACTTGGGTGGTGGAGTGAGCTAAAGAATGATGATGGATTAAACCCAGATCAGTTGACTCTGGTGAGTGTTTGATTTGCTCAAACGCTCCATCCTTCATCCCCTTTGGTATCGCTTTGTTCGCCCTAAGATGACAGGGTATGCCCATACGTGGGTCCCTTGCTCACTTTGCCACTGGATTCAAGATAGCCTGGCTGATGAGGGTTATGAACCCGAAACTGGTCCCAGGATGCTTGTTTCCGGTCCAGGGAAGACATGGCTTGGCAGTTTGGGCTGGACTGTTCCCATGAGGCACAGGGTCAGACTGATTTGCATATGGCCATGTCTGAACTGGGGTGGTGGAGTGAGCTAAAGAATGATGATGGATTAAACCCAGATCTGTTGACTGGAGGTGAGTGTTTGATTTGCTCAAACGCTCCGTCCATCATCCCCTTTGGTATTGCTTTGTTCGCCCTAAGTTGGCAGGGTATGCCCAGACATGGGTCCCTTGCTCACTTTGCCACTGGATTCAATATAGCCTGCCTGACGAGGGTTATGAACCCGAAACCGGTCCCAGGATGCTTGTTTCTGGTCCAGGGAAGACATGGCTTGTCAGTTCGGGCTGGACTGTTCCCATGAGGCACACGGTCAGACTGATTTGCAAATGGCCATGTCTGAACTGGGTTGGTGGAGTGAGCTAAAGAATGATGATGGATTAAACCCAGATCAGTTGACTGTGGGTGAGTGTTTGATTTGCTCAAACGCTCCGTCCATCATCCCCTTTGGTATCACTTTGTTCGCCCTAATTTGACAGGGTATACCCAGACGTGGGTCCCTTGCTCACATTGCCACTGGATTCAAGATAGCCTGGCTGATGAGGGATATGAACCCAAAACCGGTCCCAGGATGCTTGTTTCCGGTCCAGGAAAGACATGGCTTGACAGTTCGAGCTGGACTGTTCCCATGAGGCACAAGGTCAGACTGATTCGCATATGGCCATGACTGAACTGGGGTGGTCGAGTGAGCTAAAGAATGATGATGGATTAAACCCAGATCAGTTGACTGGGGGTGAGTGTTTGATTTGCTCAAACGCTCCGTCCATCATCCTCTTTGGTATCGCTTTATTCGCCCTAAGTTGGCAGGGTATGCCCAGATGTGGGTCCCTTGCTAACTTTGCCACTGGATTCAAGATAGCCTGGCTGATGAGGGTTATGAACCCGAAACGGTCCCAGGATGCTTGTTTCCGGTTCAGGGAAGACATGGCTTGGCAGTTCGGGCTGGACTGTTCCCATGAGTCACAGGGTTAGACTGATTTGCATATGGCCATGTCTGAACTTGGGTGGTGGAGTGAGCTAAAGAATGATGATGAATTAAACCCAGATCAGTTGACTCTGGTGAGTGTTTGATTTGCTCAAACGCTCCGTCCTTTATCCCCTTTGGTATCGCTTTGTTCGCCCTAAGTTGACAGGGTATGCCCATACGTGGGTCCCTTGCTCACTTTGCCACTGGATTCAAGATAGCCTGGCTGATGAGGGTTATGAACCCGAAACTGGTCCCAGGATGCTTGTTTCCGGTCCAGGGAAGACATGGCTTGGCAGTTTGGGCTGGACTGTTCCCATGAGGCACAGGGTCAGACTGATTTGCATATGGCCATGTCTGAACTGGGGTGGTGGAGTGAGCTAAAGAATGATGATGGATTAAACCCAGATCTGTTGACTGGAGGTGAGTGTTTGATTTGCTCAAACGCTCCGTCCATCATCCCCTTTGGTATCGCTTTGTTCGCCCTAAGTTGGCAGGGTATGCCCAGACGTGGGTCCCTTGCTCACTTTGCCACTGGATTCAATATAGCCTGGCTGACGAGAGTTATGAACCCGAAACCGGTCCCAGGATGCTTGTTTCCGGTCCAGGGAAGACATGGCTTGTCAGTTCGGGCTGGACTGTTCCCATGAGGCACAGGGTCAGACTGATTTGCAAAGGCCATGTCTGAACTGGGTTGGTGGAGTGAGCTAAAGAATGATGATGGATTAAACCCAGATCAGTTGACTGTGGGTGAGTGTTTGATTTGCTCAAACGCTCCGTCCATCATCCCCTTTGGTATCACTTTGTTCGCCCTAATTTGACAGGGTATACCCAGACGTGGGTCCCTTGCTCACTTTGCCACTGGATTCAAGATAGCCTGGCTGATGAGGGATATGAACCCAAAACCGGTCCCAGGATGCTTGTTTCCGGTCCAGGAAAGACATGGCTTGACAGTTCGGGCTGGACTGTTCCCATGAGGCACAAGGTCAGACTGATTCGCATATGGCCATGTCTGAACTGGGGTGGTGGAGTGAGCTAAAGAATGATGATGGATTAAACCCAGATCAGTTGACTGAGGGTGAGTGTTTGATTTGTTCAAACACTCCGTCCATCATCTCCTTTGGTATCGATTTGTTCGCCCTAAGTTGGCAGGGTATGCCCAGACGTGGGTCCCTTTCTCACTTTGCCATTGGATTCAAGATAGCCTGGCTGATGAGGGTTATGAACCCGAAACTGGTCCCAGGATGCTTGTTTCCTGTCCAGGGAAGACATGGGTTGGCAGTTCGGGCAGGACTGTTCCCATGTGGCACAGGGTCAGACTGATTTGCATTTGGCCATGTCTGAACTGGGGTGGTGGAGTGAGCTAAAGAATGATGATGGATTAAACCCAGATCAGTTGACTGGGGTTGAGTGTTTTATTTGCTCAAACGCTCCATCCATCATCCCCTTTGGTATCGTTTTGTTCGCCCTAAGTTGGCAGGGTATGCCCAGACGTGGGTCCCTTGCTCACTTTGCCACTGGATTCAAGATAGCCAGGCTGATGAGAGTTATGAACCCGAAACCGGTCTCAGGATGCTTGTTTCCGGTCCAGGAAAGACATGGCTTGGCAGTTTGGGCTGGACTGTTCTCATGAGGCACAGGGTCAGACTGATTTGCATATGGCCATGTCTGAACTGGTGTGGTGGAGTGAGCTAAAGAATGATGATGGATTAAACCCATATCAGTTGACTGTGGGTGAGTGTTTGATTTACTCAAACGCTCTGTCCATCATCCCCTTTGGTATCGCTTTGTTCGTCCTAAGTTGGCAGGGTATGCCCAGACGTTGGTCCCCTGCTCACTTTGCCACTGGATTCAATATAGCCTGGCTGATGAGGGTTATGAACCGGAAACCGGTCCCAGGATGCTTGTTTCAGGTCCAGGGAAGACATGGCTTGGCAATTCGGGCTGGACTGTTCCCATGAGGCACAGGGTCAGACTTATTTGCATGTGGCCATGTCTGAACTGGGGTGGTGGAGTGAGCTAAAGAATGATGATGGATTAAACCCAGATCAGTTGACTGGGGGTGAGTGTTTGATTTGCTCAAACGCTCCGTCCATCATCCCCTTTGGTATCGCTCTGTTCGCCCTAAGTCGGCAGGGTATGCCCAGATGTTGGTCCCTTGCTCACTTTGCCACTGGATTCAATATAGCCTGGCTGATGAGGGTTATGAACCCGAAACCAGTCCCAGGATGCTTGTTTCAGGTCCAGAGAAGACATGGCTTGTCAGTTCGGGCTGGACTGTTCCCATGAGGCACAGGGTCAGACTGATTTGCATATGGCCATGTCTGAACTGGGGTGGTGGAGTGAGATAAAGAATGATGATGGATTAAACCCAGATCAGTTGACTGGGGGTGAGTGTTTGATTTGCTCAAACGCTCTATCCATCATCCCCTTTGGTATCGTTTTGTTCGCCCTAAGTTGGCAGGGTATGCCCAGATGTGGGTCCCTTGCTCACTTTGCCACCTTATTCAAGATAGCCAGGCTCATGAGAGTTATGAACCTGAAACCGGTCTCAGGATGCTTGTTTCCGGTCCAGGGAAGACATGGCTTAGCAGTTTGGGCTGGACTGTTCCCATGAGGCACAGGGTCAGACTGATTTGCATTTGGCCATGTCTGAACTGGGGTGGTGGAGTGAGCTAAAGAATGATGATGGATTAAACCCAGATCAGTTGACTGGGGGTGAGTATTTGATTTGCTCAAACGCTCCGTCCATCATACCCTTTGGTATTGCTTTGTTCGCCCTAAGTTGGCAGGGTATGCCCAGACGTGGCTCCCTTGCTCACTTTGCCACTAGATTCAAGAAAGCCTGGCTGAAGAGGGTTATGAACCCGAAACCGGTCCCAGGATGCTTGTTTCCGGTCCAGGGAACACATGGCTTGGCAGTTCGGGCTGGACTGTTCCCATGAGGCACAGGGTCAGACTGATTTGCATATGGCCATGTCTGAACTGAGGTGGTGGAGTGAGATAAAGAATGATGATGGATTAAACCCAGATCAGTTGAAGGAGTGAGTGTTTGATTTGCTCAAACGCTCCATTCATCATCCCCTTTGGTATCGTTTTGTTCGCCCTAATTTGGCAGGGTATGTCCAGATGTGGGTCCCTTGCTCACTTTGCCACCTGATTCAAGATAGCCAGGCTCATGAGAGTTATGAACCTGAAACCGGTCTCAGGATGCTTGTTTCCGGTCCAGGGAAGACATGGCTTAGCTGTTTGGGCTGGACTGTTCCCATGAGGCACAGGGTCAGACTGATTTGCATTTGGCCATGTCTGAACTGGGGTGGTGGAGTGAGCTAAAGAATGATGATGGATTAAACCCAGATCAGTTGACTGGGGGTGAGTATTTGATTTGCTCAAACGCTCCGTCCATCATCCCCTTTGGTATCGCTTTGTTCGCCCTAAGTTGGCAGGGTATGCCCAGACGTGGCTCCCTTGCTCACTTTGCCACTGGATTCAAGATAGCCTGGCTGAAGAGGGTTATGAACCCGAAACCGGTCCCAGGATGCTTGTTTCCGGTCCAGGGAACACATGGCTTGGCAGTTCGGGCTGGACTGTTCCCATGAGGCACAGGGTCAGACTGATTTGCATATGGCCATGTTTGAACTGGGGTGGTGAGTGAGCTAAAGAATGATGATGGATTAAACCCAGATCATTTGACTGGGGGTGAGTGTTTGATTTGCACAAACGCTCCGTCCATCATCCCCTTTGGTATCGCTTTGTTCGCCCTAAGTTGGCAGGGAATGCCCAGACGTGGGTCCCTTGCTCACTTTGCCACTGGATTCAAGATAGCCTGGCTGATGAGGGTAATGAACCCAAAACTGGTCCCAGTATGCTTGTTTCTGGTCCAGTGAAGACATAGCATAGCAGTTCGTTCTGGACTGTTCCCATGATGCACAGGGTCAGACTGATTTGCATATGGCCATGTCTGAACTGGGGTGGTGGAGTGAGCTAAAGAGTGATGATGGATTAAACCCAGATCAGTTCACTGGGGGTGAGTGTTTGATTTGCTCAAACGCTCCGTCCATCATCCCCTTTGGTATCGCTTTATTCGCTCTAAGCTGGCAGGGTATGCCCAGATGTGGGTCCCTTGCTAACTTTGCCACTGGATTCAAGATAGCCTGGCTGATGAGGGTTATAAACCCGAAACGGTCCCAGGATGCTTGTTTCCGGTTCAGGGAAGACATGGCTTGGCAGTTCGGGCTGGACTGTTCCCATGAGTCACAGGGTTAGACTGATTTGCATATGGCCATGTCTGAACTTGGGTGGTGGAGTGAGCTAAAGAATGATGATGGATTAAACCCAGATCAGTTGACTCTGGTGAGTGTTTGATTTGCTCAAACGCTCCGTCCTTCATCCCCTTTGGTATCGCTTTGTTCACCCTAAGTTGACAGGGTATGCCCATACGTGGGTCCCTTGCTCACTTTGCCACTGGATTCAAGATAACCTGGCTGATGAGGGTTATGAACCCGAAACTGGTCCCAGGATGCTTGTTTCCGGTCCAGGGAAGACATAGCTTGGCAATTCGGGCTGGACTGTTCCCATGAGGCACAGGGTCAGACTGATTTGCAAATGGCCAGGTGCAGTGAGCTAAAGAATGATGATGGATTAAACCCAGATCAGTTGACTGGGGGTGAGTGTTTGATTTGCTCAAACGCTCCGTCCATCATCCCCTTTGGTATCGCTTTGTTCGCCCTAAGTCGGCAGGGTATGCCCAGACGTGGGTCCCTTGCTCACTTTGCAACTGGATTCAATATAGCCTGGCTGATGAGGGTTAAGAACCCGAAACCGGTCCCAGGATGCTTGTTTCTGGTCCAGGAAAGACATTGCTTGTCAGTTCGGGCTGAACTGTTCCCATGAGGCACAGGGTCAGACTGATTTGCATATGGCCATGTCTGAACTGGTGTGGTGGAGTGAGCTAAAGAATGATGATGGATTAAACCCATATCAGTTGACTGTGGGTGAGTGTTTGATTTACTCAAACGCTCTGTCCATCATCCCCTTTGGTATCGCTTTGTTCGTCCTAAGTTGGCAGGGTATGCCCAGACGTTGGTCCCCTGCTCACTTTGCCACTGGATTCAATATAGCCTGGCTGATGAGGGTTATGAACCGGAAACCGGTCCCAGGATGCTTGTTTCAGGTCCAGGGAAGACATGGCTTGGTGATTCGGGCTGGACTGTTCCCATGAGGCACAGGGTCAGACTTATTTGCATGTGGCCATGTCTGAACTGGGGTGGTGGAGTGAGCTAAAGAATGATGATGGATTAAACCCAGATCAGTTGACTGGGGGTGAGTGTTTGATTTGCTCAAACGCTCCGTCCATCATCCCCTTTGGTATCGCTCTGTTCGCCCTAAGTCGGCAGGGTATGCCCAGATGTTGGTCCCTTGCTCACTTTGCCACTGGATTCAATATAGCCTGGCTGATGAGGGTTATGAACCCGAAACCAGTCCCAGGATGCTTGTTTCAGGTCCAGAGAAGACATGGCTTGTCAGTTCGGGCTGGACTGTTCCCATGAGGCACAGGGTCAGACTGATTTGCATTTGGCCATGTCTGAACTGGGGTGGTGGAGTGAGCTAAAGAATGATGATGGATTAAACCCAGATCAGTTGACTGGGGGTGAGTATTTGATTTGCTCAAACGCTCCGTCCATCATCCCCTTTGGTATCGCTTTGTTCGCCCTAAGTTGGCAGGGTATGCCCAGACGTGGCTCCCTTGCTCACTTTGCCACTGGATTCAAGATAGCCTGGCTGAAGAGGGTTATGAACCCGAAACCGGTCCCAGGAGGCTTGTTTCAGGTCCAGGGAACACATGGCTTGGCAGTTCGGGCTGGACTGTTCCCATGAGGTACAGGGTCAGACTGACCTGCATATGGCCATGTCTGAACTGGGGTGGTGGAGTGAGATAAAGAATGATGATGGATTAAACCCAGATCATTTGACTGGGGGTGAGTGTTTGATTTGCACAAATGCTCCGTCCATCATCCCCTTTGGTATCGCTTTGTTCGCCCTAAGTTGGCAGGGTATGCCCAGACGTGGGTCCCTCACTCACTTTGCCACTGGATTCAAGATAGCCTGGCTGATGAGGGTTATGAACCCGAAACTGGTCCCAGTATGCTTGTTTCTGGTCCAGTGAAGACATGGAATGGCAGTTCGGTCTGGACTGTTCCCATGAGGC
The DNA here is from genome assembly GCF_964204655.1 of Triturus cristatus. Taxonomy (NCBI): domain Eukaryota; kingdom Metazoa; phylum Chordata; class Amphibia; order Caudata; family Salamandridae; genus Triturus; species Triturus cristatus. The sequence continues at coordinate 536,547,152 of NC_140579.1, forward strand.
ACAGGGTCAGACTGATTTGCATATGGCCATGTCTGAACTGGGGTGGTGGAGTGAGCTAAAGAATGATGATGGATTAAACCCAGATCAGTTGACTGGGGGTGAGTGTTTGATTTGCTCAAACGCTCCGTCCATCATCCTCTTTGGTATCGCTTTATTCGCCCTAAGTTGGCAGGGTATGCCCAGATGTGGGTCCCTTGCTAACTTTGCCACTGGATTCAAGATAGCCTGGCTGATGAGGGTTATGAACCCGAAACGGTCCCAGGATGCTTGTTTCCGGTTCAGGGAAGACATGGCTTGGCAGTTCGGGCTGGACTGTTCCCATGAGTCACAGGGTTAGACTGATTTGCATATGGCCATGTCTGAACTTGGGTGGTGGAGTGAGCTAAAGAATGATGATGGATTAAACCCAGATCAGTTGACTCTGGTGAGTGTTTGATTTGCTCAAACGCTCCATCCTTCATCCCCTTTGGTATCGCTTTGTTCGCCCTAAGATGACAGGGTATGCCCATACGTGGGTCCCTTGCTCACTTTGCCACTGGATTCAAGATAGCCTGGCTGATGAGGGTTATGAACCCGAAACTGGTCCCAGGATGCTTGTTTCCGGTCCAGGTAAGACATGGCTTGGCAGTTTGGGCTGGACTGTTCCCATGAGGCACAGGGTCAGACTGATTTGCATATGGCCATGTCTGAACTGGGGTGGTGGAGTGAGCTAAAGAATGATGATGGATTAAACCCAGATCTGTTGACTGGAGGTGAGTGTTTGATTTGCTCAAACGCTCCGTCCATCATCCCCTTTGGTATTGCTTTGTTCGCCCTAAGTTGGCAGGGTATGCCCAGACATGGGTCCCTTGCTCACTTTGCCACTGGATTCAATATAGCCTGCCTGACGAGGGTTATGAACCCGAAACCGGTCCCAGGATGCTTGTTTCTGGTCCAGGGAAGACATGGCTTGTCAGTTCGGGCTGGACTGTTCCCATGAGGCACACGGTCAGACTGATTTGCAAATGGCCATGTCTGAACTGGGTTGGTGGAGTGAGCTAAAGAATGATGATGGATTAAACCCAGATCAGTTGACTGTGGGTGAGTGTTTGATTTGCTCAAACGCTCCGTCCATCATCCCCTTTGGTATCACTTTGTTCGCCCTAATTTGACAGGGTATACCCAGACGTGGGTCCCTTGCTCACTTTGCCACTGGATTCAAGATAGCCTGGCTGATGAGGGATATGAACCCAAAACCGGTCCCAGGATGCTTGTTTCCGGTCCAGGAAAGACATGGCTTGACAGTTCGAGCTGGACTGTTCCCATGAGGCACAAGGTCAGACTGATTCGCATATGGCCATGACTGAACTGGGGTGGTCGAGTGAGCTAAAGAATGATGATGGATTAAACCCAGATCAGTTGACTGGGGGTGAGTGTTTGATTTGCTCAAACGCTCCGTCCATCATCCTCTTTGGTATCTCTTTATTCGCCCTAAGTTGGCAGGGTATGCCCAGATGTGGGTCCCTTGCTAACTTTGCCACTGGATTCAAGATAGCCTGGCTGATGAGGGTTATGAACCCGAAACGGTCCCAGGATGCTTGTTTCCGGTTCAGGGAAGACATGGCTTGGCAGTTCGGGCTGGACTGTTCCCATGAGTCACAGGGTTAGACTGATTTGCATATGGCCATGTCTGAACTTGGGTGGTGGAGTGAGCTAAAGAATGATGATGAATTAAACCCAGATCAGTTGACTCTGGTGAGTGTTTGATTTGCTCAAACGCTCCGTCCTTTATCCCCTTTGGTATCGCTTTGTTCGCCCTAAGTTGACAGGGTATGCCCATACGTGGGTCCCTTGCTCACTTTGCCACTGGATTCAAGATAGCCTGGCTGATGAGGGTTATGAACCCGAAACTGGTCCCAGGATGCTTGTTTCCGGTCCAGGGAAGACATGGCTTGGCAGTTTGGGCTGGACTGTTCCCATGAGGCACAGGGTCAGACTGATTTGCATATGGCCATGTCTGAACTGGGGTGGTGGAGTGAGCTAAAGAAAGATGATGGATTAAACCCAGATCTGTTTACTGGCGGTGAGTGTTTGATTTGCTCAAACGCTCCGTCCATCATCCCCTTTGGTATCGCTTTGTTCGCCCTAAGTTGGCAGGGTATGCCCAGACGTGGGTCCCTTGCTCACTTTGCCACTGGATTCAATATAGCCTGGCTGACGAGGGTTATGAACCCGAAACCGGTCCCAGGATGCTTGTTTCCGGTCCAGGGAAGACATGGCTTGTCAGTTCGGGCTGGACTGTTCCCATGAGGCACAGGGTCAGACTGATTTGCAAAGGCCATGTCTGAACTGGGTTGGTGGAGTGAGCTAAAGAATGATGATGGATTAAACCCAGATCAGTTGACTGTGGGTGAGTGTTTGATTTGCTCAAACGCTCCGTCCATCATCCCCTTTGGTATCACTTTGTTCGCCCTAATTTGACAGGGTATACCCAGACGTGGGTCCCTTGCTCACTTTGCCACTGGATTCAAGATAGCCTGGCTGATGAGGGATATGAACCCAAAACCGGTCCCAGGATGCTTGTTTCCGGTCCAGGAAAGACATGGCTTGACAGTTTGGGCTGGACTGTTCCCATGAGGCACAAGGTCAGACTGATTCGCATATGGCCATGTCTGAACTGGGGTGGTGGAGTGAGCTAAAGAATGATGATGGATTAAACCCAGATCAGTTGACTGAGGGTGAGTGTTTGATTTGTTCAAACACTTAGTCCATCATCTCCTTTGGTATCAATTTGTTCGCCCTAAGTTGGCAGGGTATGCCCAGACGTGGGTCCCTTTCTCACTTTGCCATTGGATTCAAGATAGCCTGGCTGATGAGGGTTATGAACCCGAAACTGGTCCCAGGATGCTTGTTTCCTGTCCAGGGAAGACATGGGTTGGCAGTTCGGGCAGGACTGTTCCCATGAGGCACAGGGTCAGACTGATTTGCATTTGGCCATGTCTGAACTGGGGTGGTGGAGTGAGCTAAAGAATGATGATGGATTAAACCCAGATCAGTTGACTGGGGTTGAGTGTTTTATTTGCTCAAACGCTCCATCCATCATCCCCTTTGGTATCGTTTTGTTCGCCCTAAGTTGGCAGGGTATGCCCAGACGTGGGTCCCTTGCTCACTTTGCCACTGGATTCAAGATAGCCAGGCTGATGAGAGTTATGAACCCGAAACCGGTCTCAGGATGCTTGTTTCCGGTCCAGGAAAGACATGGCTTGGCAGTTTGGGCTGGACTGTTCTCATGAGGCACAGGGTCAGACTGATTTGCATATGGCCATGCCTGAACTGGTGTGGTGGAGTGAGCTAAAGAATGATGATGGATTAAACCCATATCAGTTGACTGTGGGTGAGTGTTTGATTTACTCAAACGCTCTGTCCATCATCCCCTTTGGTATCGCTTTGTTCGTCCTAAGTTGATAGGGTATGCCCAGACGTTGGTCCCCTGCTCACTTTGCCACTGGATTCAATATAGCCTGGCTGATGAGGGTTATGAACCGGAAACCGGTCCCAGGATGCTTGTTTCAGGTCCAGGGAAGACATGGCTTGGCAATTCGGGCTGGACTGTTCCCATGAGGCACAGGGTCAGACTTATTTGCATGTGGCCATGTCTGAACTGGGGTGGTGGAGTGAGCTAAAGAATGATGATGGATTAAACCCAGATCAGTTGACTGGGTGTGAGTGTTTGATTTGCTCAAACGCTCCGTCCATCATCCCCTTTGGTATCGCTCTGTTCGCCCTAAGTCGGCAGGGTATGCCCAGATGTTGGTCCCTTGCTCACTTTGCCACTGGATTCAATATAGCCTGGCTGATGAGGGTTATGAACCCGAAACCAGTCCCAGGATGCTTCTTTCAGGTCCAGAGAAGACATGGCTTGTCAGTTCGGGCTGGACTGTTCCCATGAGGCACAGGGTCAGACTGATTTGCATATGGCCATGTCTGAACTGGGGTGGTGGAGTGAGATAAAGAATGATGATGGATTAAACCCAGATCAGTTGACTGGGGGTGAGTGTTTGATTTGCTCAAACGCTCTATCCATCATCCCCTTTGGTATCGTTTTGTTCGCCCTAAGTTGGCAGGGTATGCCCAGATGTGGGTCCCTTGCTCACTTTGCCACCTTATTCAAGATAGCCAGGCTCATGAGAGTTATGAACCTGAAACCGGTCTCAGGATGCTTGTTTCCGGTCCAGGGAAGACATGGCTTAGCAGTTTGGGCTGGACTGTTCCCATGAGGCACAGGGTCAGACTGATTTGCATTTGGCCATGTCTGAACTGGGGTGGTGGAGTGAGCTAAAGAATGATGATGGATTAAACCCAGATCAGTTGACTGGGGGTGAGTATTTGATTTGCTCAAACGCTCCGTCCATCATACCCTTTGGTATTGCTTTGTTCGCCCTAAGTTGGCAGGGTATGCCCAGACGTGGCTCCCTTGCTCACTTTGCCACTAGATTCAAGAAAGCCTGGCTGAAGAGGGTTATGAACCCGAAACCGGTCCCAGGATGCTTGCTTCCGGTCCAGGGAACACATGGCTTGGCAGTTCGGGCTGGACTGTTCCCATGAGGCACAGGGTCAGACTGATTTGCATATGGCCATGTCTGAACTGAGGTGGTGGAGTGAGATAAAGAATGATGATGGATTAAACCCAGATCAGTTGAAGGAGTGAGTGTTTGATTTGCTCAAACGCTCCATCCATCATCCCCTTTGGTATCGTTTTGTTCGCCCTAATTTGGCAGGGTATGTCCAGATGTGGGTCCCTTGCTCACTTTGCCACCTGATTCAAGATAGCCAGGCTCATGAGAGTTATGAACCTGAAACCGGTCTCAGGATGCTTGTTTCCGGTCCAGGGAAGACATGGCTTAGCTGTTTGGGCTGGACTGTTCCCATGAGGCACAGGGTCAGACTGATTTGCATTTGGCCATGTCTGAACTGGGGTGGTGGAGTGAGCTAAAGAATGATGATGGATTAAACCCAGATCAGTTGACTGGGGGTGAGTATTTGATTTGCTCAAACGCTCCGTCCATCATCCCCTTTGGTATCGCTTTGTTCGCCCTAAGTTGGCAGGGTATGCCCAGACGTGGCTCCCTTGCTCACTTTGCCTCTGGATTCAAGATAGCCTGGCTGAAGAGGGTTATGAACCCGAAACCGGTCCCAGGATGCTTGTTTCCAGTCCAGGGAACACATGGCTTGGCAGTTCGGGCTGGACTGTTCCCATGAGGCACAGGGTCAGACTGATTTGCATATGGTCATGTTTGAACTGGGGTGGTGAGTGAGCTAAAGAATGATGATGGATTAAACCCAGATCATTTGACTGGGGGTGAGTGTTTGATTTGCACAAACGCTCCGTCCATCATCCCCTTTGGTATCGCTTTGTTCGCCCTAAGTTGGCAGGGAATGCCCAGACGTGGGTCCCTTGCTCACTTTGCCACTGGATTCAAGATAGCCTGGCTGATGAGGGTAATGAACCCAAAACTGGTCCCAGTATGCTTGTTTCTGGTCCAGTGAAGACATAGCATAGCAGTTCGTTCTGGACTGTTCCCATGATGCACAGGGTCAGACTGATTTGCATATGGCCATGTCTGAACTGGGGTGGTGGAGTGAGCTAAAGAGTGATGATGGATTAAACCCAGATCAGTTCACTGGGGGTGAGTGTTTGATTTGCTCAAACGCTCCGTCCATCATCCCCTTTGGTATCGCTTTATTCGCCCTAAGCTGGCAGGGTATGCCCAGATGTGGGTCCCTTGCTAACTTTGCCACTGGATTCAAGATAGCCTGGCTGATGAGGGTTATAAACCCGAAACGGTCCCAGGATGCTTGTTTCCGGTTCAGGGAAGACATGGCTTGGCAGTTCGGGCTGGACTGTTCCCATGAGTCACAGGGTTAGACTGATTTGCATATGGCCATGTCTGAACTTGGGTGGTGGAGTGAGCTAAAGAATGATGATGGATTAAACCCAGATCAGTTGACTCTGGTGAGTGTTTGATTTGCTCAAACGCTCCGTCCTTCATCCCCTTTGGTATCGCTTTGTTCACCCTAAGTTGACAGGGTATGCCCATACGTGGGTCCCTTGCTCACTTTGCCACTGGATTCAAGATAACCTGGCTGATGAGGGTTATGAACCCGAAACTGGTCCCAGGATGCTTGTTTCCGGTCCAGGGAAGACATAGCTTGGCAGTTCGGGCTGGACTGTTCCCATGAGGCACAGGGTCAGACTGATTTGCAAATGGCCATGTCTGAACTGGGGTGGTGCAGTGAGCTAAAGAATGATGATGGATTAAACCCAGATCAGTTGACTGGGGGTGAGTGTTTGATTTGCTCAAACGCTCCGTCCATCATCCCCTTTGGTATCGCTTTGTTCGCCCTAAGTCGGCAGGGTATGCCCAGACGTGGGTCCCTTGCTCACTTTGCAACTGGATTCAATATAGCCTGGCTGATGAGGGTTAAGAACCCGAAACCGGTCCCAGGATGCTTGTTTCTGGTCCAGGAAAGACATTGCTTGTCAGTTCGGGCTGAACTGTTCCCATGAGGCACAGGGTCAGACTGATTTGCATATGGCCATGTCTGAACTGGTGTGGTGGAGTGAGCTAAAGAATGATGATGGATTAAACCCATATCAGTTGACTGTGGGTGAGTGTTTGATTTACTCAAACGCTCTGTCCATCATCCCCTTTGGTATCGCTTTGTTCGTCCTAAGTTGGCAGGGTATGCCCAGACGTTGGTCCCCTGCTCACTTTGCCACTGGATTCAATATAGCCTGGCTGATGAGGGTTATGAACCGGAAACCGGTCCCAGGATGCTTGTTTCAGGTCCAGGGAAGACATGGCTTGGCAATTCGGGCTGGACTGTTCCCATGAGGCACAGGGTCAGACTTATTTGCATGTGGCCATGTCTGAACTGGGGTGGTGGAGTGAGCTAAAGAATGATGATGGATTAAACCCAGATCAGTTGACTGGGGGTGAGTGTTTGATTTGCTCAAACGCTCCGTCCATCATCCCCTTTGGTATCGCTCTGTTCGCCCTAAGTCTGCAGGGTATGCCCAGATGTTGGTCCCTTGCTCACTTTGCCACTGGATTCAATATAGCCTGGCTGATGAGGGTTATGAACCCGAAACCAGTCCCAGGATGCTTGTTTCAGGTCCAGAGAAGACATGGCTTGTCAGTTCGGGCTGGACTGTTCCCATGAGGCACAGGGTCAGACTGATTTGCATATGGCCATGTCTGAACTGGGGTGGTGGAGTGAGATAAAGAATGATGATGGATTAAACCCAGATCAGTTGACTGGGGGTGAGTGTTTGATTTGCTCAAACGCTCTATCCATCATCCCCTTTGGTATCGTTTTGTTCGCCCTAAGTTGGCAGGGTATGCCCAGATGTGGGTCCCTTGCTCACTTTGCCACCTTATTCAAGATAGCCAGGCTCATGAGAGTTATGAACCTGAAACCGGTCTCAGGATGCTTGTTTCCGGTCCAGGGAAGACATGGCTTAGCAGTTTGGGCTGGACTGTTCCCATGAGGCACAGGGTCAGACTGATTTGCATTTGGCCATGTCTGAACTGGGGTGGTGGAGTGAGCTAAAGAATGATGATGGATTAAACCCAGATCAGTTGACTGGGGGTGAGTATTTGATTTGCTCAAACGCTCCGTCCATCATACCCTTTGGTATTGCTTTGTTCGCCCTAAGTTGGCAGGGTATGCCCAGACGTGGCTCCCTTGCTCACTTTGCCACTAGATTCAAGAAAGCCTGGCTGAAGAGGGTTATGAACCCGAAACCGGTCCCAGGATGCTTGTTTCCGGTCCAGGGAACACATGGCTTGGCAGTTCGGGCTGGACTGTTCCCATGAGGCACAGGGTCAGACTGATTTGCATATGGCCATGTCTGAACTGAGGTGGTGGAGTGAGATAAAGAATGATGATGGATTAAACCCAGATCAGTTGAAGGAGTGAGTGTTTGATTTGCTCAAACGCTCCATCCATCATCCCCTTTGGTATCGTTTTGTTCGCCCTAATTTGGCAGGGTATGACCAGATGTGGGTCCCTTGCTCACTTTGCCACCTGATTCAAGATAGCCAGGCTCATGAGAGTTATGAACCTGAAACCGGTCTCAGGATGCTTGTTTCCGGTCCAGGGAAGACATGGCTTAGCTGTTTGGGCTGGACTGTTCCCATGAGGCACAGGGTCAGACTGATTTGCATTTGGCCATGTCTGAACTGGGGTGGTGGAGTGAGCTAAAGAATGATGATGGATTAAACCCAGATCAGTTGACTGGGGGTGAGTATTTGATTTGCTCAAACGCTCCGTCCATCATCCCCTTTGGTATCGCTTTGTTCACCCTAAGTTGGCAGGGTATGCCCAGACGTGGCTCCCTTGCTCACTTTGCCACTGGATTCAAGATAGCCTGGCTGAAGAGGGTTATGAACCCGAAACCGGTCCCAGGATGCTTGTTTCCGGTCCAGGGAACACATGGCTTGGCAGTTCGGGCTGGACTGTTCCCATGAGGCACAGGGTCAGACTGATTTGCATATGGCCATGTTTGAACTGGGGTGGTGAGTGAGCTAAAGAATGATGATGGATTAAACCCAGATCATTTGACTGGGGGTGAGTGTTTGATTTGCACAAACGCTCCGTCCATCATCCCCTTTGGTATCGCTTTGTTCGCCCTAAGTTGGCAGGGAATGCCCAGACGTGGGTCCCTTGCTCACTTTGCCACTGGATTCAAGATAGCCTGGCTGATGAGGGTAATGAACCCAAAACTGGTCCCAGTATGCTTGTTTCTGGTCCAGTGAAGACATAGCATAGCAGTTCGTTCTGGACTGTTCCCATGATGCACAGGGTCAGACTGATTTGCATATGGCCATGTCTGAACTGGGGTGGTGGAGTGAGCTAAAGAGTGATGATGGATTAAACCCAGATCAGTTCACTGGGGGTGAGTGTTTGATTTGCTCAAACGCTCCGTCCATCATCCCCTTTGGTATCGCTTTATTCGCCCTAAGCTGGCAGGGTATGCCCAGATGTGGGTCCCTTGCTAACTTTGCCACTGGATTCAAGATAGCCTGGCTGATGAGGGTTATAAACCCGAAACGGTCCCAGGATGCTTGTTTCCGGTTCAGGGAAGACATGGCTTGGCAGTTCGGGCTGGACTGTTCCCATGAGTCACAGGGTTAGACTGATTTGCATATGGCCATGTCTGAACTTGGGTGGTGGAGTGAGCTAAAGAATGATGATGGATTAAACCCAGATCAGTTGACTCTGGTGAGTGTTTGATTTGCTCAAACGCTCCGTCCTTCATCCCCTTTGGTATCGCTTTGTTCACCCTAAGTTGACAGGGTATGCCCATACGTGGGTCCCTTGCTCACTTTGCCACTGGATTCAAGATAACCTGGCTGATGAGGGTTATGAACCCGAAACTGGTCCCAGGATGCTTGTTTCCGGTCCAGGGAAGACATAGCTTGGCAGTTCGGGCTGGACTGTTCCCATGAGGCACAGGGTCAGACTGATTTGCAAATGGCCATGTCTGAACTGGGGTGGTGCAGTGAGCTAAAGAATGATGATGGATTAAACCCAGATCAGTTGACTGGGGGTGAGTGTTTGATTTGCTCAAACGCTCCGTCCATCATCCCCTTTGGTATCGCTTTGTTCGCCCTAAGTCGGCAGGGTATGCCCAGACGTGGGTCCCTTGCTCACTTTGCAACTGGATTCAATATAGCCTGGCTGATGAGGGTTAAGAACCCGAAACCGGTCCCAGGATGCTTGTTTCTGGTCCAGGAAAGACATTGCTTGTCAGTTCGGGCTGAACTGTTCCCATGAGGCACAGGGTCAGACTGATTTGCATATGGCCATGTCTGAACTGGGGTGGTGGAGTGAGATAAGGAATGATGATGGATTAAACCCAGATCAGTTGACTGGGGGTGAGTGTTTTATTTGCTCAAACGCTCCGTCTATCATCCCCTTTGGTATCGCTTTGTTCGCCCTAAGTTGGCAGGGTATGCCCAGATGTGGGTCCCTTGCTGACTTTGCCACTGGATTCAAGATAGCCAGGCTGATGAGAGTTATGAACCTGAAACCGGTCTCAGGATGCTTGTTTCCGGTCCAGGGAAGACATGGCTTAGCAGTTTGGGCTGGACTGTTCCCATGAGGCACAGGGTCAGACTGATTTGCATTTGGCCATGTCTGAACTGGGGTGGTGGAGTGAGCTAAAGAATGATGATGGATTAAACCCAGATCAGTTGACTGGGGGTGAGTATTTGATTTGCTCAAACGCTCCGTCCATCATCCCCTTTGGTATCGCTTTGTTCGCCCTAAGTTGGCAGGGTATGCCCAGACGTGGCTCCCTTGCTCACTTTGCCACTGGATTCAAGATAGCCTGGCTGAAGAGGGTTATGAACCCGAAACCGGTCCCAGGAGGCTTGTTTCAGGTCCAGGGAAGACATGGCTTGGCAGTTCGGGCTGGACTGTTCCCATGAGGTACAGGGTCAGACTGATTTGCATATGGCCATGTCTGAACTGGGGTGGTGGAGTGAGCTAAAGAATGATGATGGATTAAACCCAGATCATTTGACTGGGGGTGAGTGTTTGATTTGCACAAATGCTCCGTCCATCATCCCCTTTGGTATCGCTTTGTTCGCCCTAAGTTGGCAGGGTATGCCCAGATGTGGGTCCCTCACTCACTTTGCCACTGGATTCAAGATAGCCTGGCTGATGAGGGTTATGAACCCGAAACTGGTCCCAGTATGCTTGTTTCTGGTCCAGTGAAGACATGGCATGGCAGTTCGGTCTGGACTGTTCCCATGAGGCACAGGGTCAGACTGATTTGCATATGGCCATGTCTGAACTGGGGTGGTGGAGTGAGCTAAAGAATGATGATGGATTAAAACCAGATCAGTTGACTGGGGGTGAGTGTTTGATTTGCTCAAACGCTCCGTCCATCATCCTCTTTGGTATCGCTTTATTCGCCCTAAGTTGGCAGGGTATGCCCAGATGTGGGTCCCTTGCTAACTTTGCCACTGGATTCAAGATAGCCTGGCTGATGAGGGTTATGAACCCGAAACGGTCCCAGGATGCTTGTTTCCGGTTCAGGGAAGACATGGCTTGGCAGTTCGGGCTGGACTGTTCCCATGAGTCACAGGGTTAGACTGATTTGCATATGGCCATGTCTGAACTTGGGTGGTGGAGTGAGCTAAAGAATGATGATGGATTAAACCCAGATCAGTTGACTCTGGTGAGTGTTTGATTTGCTCAAACGCTCCATCCTTCATCCCCTTTGGTATCGCTTTGTTCGCCCTAAGTTGACAGGGTATGCCCATACGTGGGTCCCTTGCTCACTTTGCCACTGGATTCAAGATAGCCTGGCTGATGAGGGTTATGAACCTGAAACTGGTCCCAGGATGCTTGTTTCCGGTCCAGGGAAGACATGGCTTGGCAGTTTGGGCTGGACTGTTCCCATGAGGCACAGGTTCAGACTGATTTGCATATGGCCATGTCTGAACTGGGGGGGTGGAGTGAGCTAAAGAATGATGATGGATTAAACCCAGATCTGTTGACTGGAGGTGAGTGTTTGATTTGCTCAAACGCTCCGTCCATCATCCCCTTTGGTATCGCTTTGTTCGCCCTAAGTTGGCAGGGTATGCCCAGACGTGGGTCCCTTGCTCACTTTGCCACTGGATTCAATATAGCCTGGCTGACGAGGGTTATGAACCCGAAACCGGTCCCAGGATGCTTGTTTCCGGTCCAGGGAAGACATGGCTTGTCAGTTCGGGCTGGACTGTTCCCATGAGGCACAGGGTCAGACTGATTTGCAAATGGCCATGTCTGAACTGGGTTGGTGGAGTGAGCTAAAGAATGATGATGGATTAAACCCAGATCAGTTGACTGTGGGTGAGTGTTTGATTTGCTCAAACGCTCCGTCCATCATCCCCTTTGGTATCACTTTGTTCGCCCTAATTTGACAGGGTATACCCAGACGTGGGTCCCTTGCTCACTTTGCCACTGGATTCAAGATAGCCTGGTTGATGAGGGATATGAACCCAAAACCGGTCCCAGGATGCTTGTTTCCGGTCCAGGAAAGACATGGCTTGACAGTTCGGGCTGGACTGTTCCCATGAGGCACAAGGTCAGACTGATTCGCATATGGCCATGACTGAACTGGGGTGGTCGAGTGAGCTAAAGAATGATGATGGATTAAACCCAGATCAGTTGACTGGGGGTGAGTGTTTGATTTGCTCAAACGCTCCGTCCATCATCCTCTTTGGTATCGCTTTATTCGCCCTAAGTTGGCAGGGTATGCCCAGATGTGGGTCCCTTGCTAACTTTGCCACTGGATTCAAGATAGCCTGGCTGATGAGGGTTATGAACCCGAAACGGTCCCAGGATGCTTGTTTCCGGTTCAGGGAAGACATGGCTTGGCAGTTCGGGCTGGACTGTTCCCATGAGTCACAGGGTTAGACTGATTTGCATATGGCCATGTCTGAACTTGGGTGGTGGAGTGAGCTAAAGAATGATGATGGATTAAACCCAGATCAGTTGACTCTGGTGAGTGTTTGATGTGCTCAAACGCTCCGTCCTTCATCCCCTTTGGTATCGCTTTGTTCGCCCTAAGTTGACAGGGTATGCCCATACGTGGGTCCCTTGCTCACTTTGCCACTGGATTCAAGATAGCCTGGCTGATGAGGGTTATGAACCCGAAACTGGTCCCAGGATGCTTGTTTCTGGTCCAGGGAAGACATGGCTTGGCAGTTTGGGCTGGACTGTTCCCATGAGGCACAGGGTCAGACTGATTTGCATATGGCCATGTCTGAACTGGGGTGGTGGAGTGAGCTAAAGAATGATGATGGATTAAACCCAGATCTGTTGACTGGAGGTGAGTGTTTGATTTGCTCAAACGCTCCGTCCATCATCCCCTTTGGTATCGCTTTGTTCGCCCTAAGTTGGCAGGGTATACCCAGACGTGGGTCCCTTGCTCACTTTGCCACTGGATTCAATATAGCCTGGCTGACGAGGGTTATGAACCCGAAACCGGTCCCAGGATGCTTGTTTCCGGTCCAGGGAAGACATGGCTTGTCAGTTCGGGCTGGACTGTTCCCATGAGGCACAGGGTCAGACTGATTTGCAAATGGCCATGTCTGAACTGGGTTGGTGGAGTGAGCTAAAGAATGATGATGGATTAAACCCAGATCAGTTGACTGTGGGTGAGTGTTTGATTTGCTCAAACGCTCCGTCCATCATCCCCTTTGGTATCACTTTGTTCGCCCTAATTTGACAGGGTATACTCAGACGTGGGTCCCTTGCTCACTTTGCCACTGGATTCAAGATAGCCTGGCTGATGAGGGATATGAACACAAAACCGGTCCCAGGATGCTTGTTTCCGGTCCAGGAAAGACATGGCTTGACAGTTCGGGCTGGACTGTTCCCATGAGGCACAAGGTCAGACTGATTCGCATATGGCCATGACTGAACTGGGGTGGTCGAGTGAGCTAAAGAATGATGATGGATTAAACCCAGATCAGTTGACTGGGGGTGAGTGTTTGATTTGCTCAAACGCTCCATCCATCATCCCCTTTGGTATCGCTTTGTTCGCCCTAAGTTGGCAGGGTATGCCCAGATGTGGGTCCCTTGCTCACTTTGCCACTGGATTCAAGATTGCCTGGCTGATGAGGGTTATGAACCCGAAACCGGTCCCAGAATGCTTGTTTCTGGTCCAGGGAAGACATGGCTTGGCAGTTCGGGCTGGACTGTTCCCATGAGGCACAGGGTCAAACTGATTTGCATATGGCCATGTCTGAACTGGGGTGGTGGAGTGAGCTAAAGAATGATGATGGATTAAACCCAGATCAGTTGACTGAGGGTGAGTGTTTGATTTGTTCAAACGCTCCGTCCATCATCTCCTTTGGTATCGATTTGTTCGCCCTAAGTTGGCAGGGTATGCCCAGACGTGGGTCCCTTTCTCACTTTGCCACTGGATTCAAGATAGCCTGGCTGATGAGGGTTATGAACCCGAAACTGGTCCCAGGATGCTTGTTTCCGGTCCAGGGAAGACATGGGTTGGCAGTTCGGGCAGGACTGTTCCCATGAGGCACAGGGTCAGACTGATTTGCATTTGGCCATGTCTGAACTGGGGTGGTGGAGTGAGCTAAAGAATGATGATGGATTAAACCCAGATCAGTTGACTGGGGTTGAGTGTTTTATTTGCTCAAACGCTCCATCCATCATCCACTTTGGTATCGTTTTGTTCGCCCTAAGTTGGCAGGGTATGCCCAGACGTGGGTCCCTTGCTCACTTTGCCACTGGATTCAAGATAGCCAGGCTGATGAGAGTTATGAACCCGAAACCGGTCTCAGGATGCTTGTTTCCGGTCCAGGAAAGACATGGCTTGGCAGTTTGGGCTGGACTGTTCTCATGAGGCACAGGGTCAGACTGATTTGCATATGGCCATGTCTGAACTGGGGTGGTGGAGTGAGCTAAAGAATGATGATGGATTAAACCCATATCAGTTGACTGTGGGTGAGTGTTTGATTTACTCAAACGCTCTGTCCATCATCCCCTTTGGTATCGCTTTGTTCGTCCTAAGTTGGCAGGGTATGCCCAGACGTTGGTCCCCTGCTCACTTTGCCACTGGATTCAATATAGCCTGGCTGATGAGGGTTATGAACCGGAAACCGGTCCCAGGATGCTTGTTTCAGGTCCAGGGAAGACATGGCTTGGCAATTCGGGCTGGACTGTTCCCATGAGGCACAGGGTCAGACTTATTTGCATATGGCCATGTCTGAACTGGGGTGGTGGAGTGAGCTAAAGAATGATGATGGATTAAACCCAGATCAGTTGACTGGGGGTGAGTGTTTGATTTGCTCAAACGCTCCGTCCATCATCCCCTTTGGTATCGCTCTGTTCGCCCTAAGTCGGCAGGGTATGCCCAGATGTTGGTCCCTTGCTGACTTTGCCACTGGATTCAATATAGCCTGGCTGATGCGGGTTATGAACCCGAAACCAGTCCCAGGATGCTTGTTTCAGGTCCAGAGAAGACATGGCTTGTCAGTTCGGGCTGGACTGTTCCCATGAGGCACAGGGTCAGACTGATTTGCATATGGCCATGTCTGAACTGGGGTGGTCGAGTGAGATAAAGAATGATGATGGATTAAACCCAGATCAGTTGACTGGGGGTGAGTGTTTGATTTGCTCAAACGCTCTATCCATCATCCCCTTTGGTATCGTTTTGTTCGCCCTAAGTTGGCAGGGTATGCCCAGATGTGGGTCCCTTGCTCACTTTGCCACCTGATTCAAGATAGCCAGGCTCATGAGAGTTATGAACCTGAAACCGGTCTCAGGATGCTTGTTTCCGGTCCAGGGAAGACATGGCTTAGCAGTTTGGGCTGGACTGTTCCCATGAGGCACAGGGTCAGACTGATTTGCATTTGGCCATGTCTGAACTGGGGTGGTGGAGTGAGCTAAAGAATGATGATGGATTAAACCCAGATCAGTTGACTGGGGGTGAGTATTTGATTTGCTCAAACGCTCCGTCCATCATACCCTTTGGTATTGCTTTGTTCGCCCTAAGTTGGCAGGGTATGCCCAGACGTGGCTCCCTTGCTCTCTTTGCCACTGGATTCAAGATAGCCTGGCTGAAGAGGGTTATGAACCCGAAACCGGTCCCAGGATGCTTGTTTCCGGTCCAGGGAACACATGGCTTGGCAGTTCGGGCTGGACTGTTCCCATGAGGCACAGGGTCAGACTGATTTGCATATGGCCATGTCTGAACTGAGGTGGTGGAGTGAGATAAAGAATGATGATGGATTAAACCCAGATCAGTTGAAGGAGTGAGTGTTTGATTTGCTCAAACGCTCCATCCATCATCCCCTTTGGTATCGTTTTGTTCGCCCTAATTTGGCAGGGTATGTCCAGATGTGGGTCCCTTGCTCACTTTGCCACCTGATTCAAGATAGCCAGGCTCATGAGAGTTATGAACCTGAAACCGGTCTCAGGATGCTTGTTTCCGGTTCAGGGAAGACATGGCTTGGCAGTTCGGGCTGGACTGTTCCCATGAGTCACAGGGTTAGACTGATTTGCATATGGCCATGTCTGAACTTGGGTGGTGGAGTGAGCTAAAGAATGATGATGGATTAAACCCAGATCAGTTGACTCTGGTGAGTGTTTGATTTGCTCAAACGCTCCGTCCTTCATCCCCTTTGGTATCGCTTTGTTCGCCCTAAGTTGACAGGGTATGCCCATACGTGGGTCCCTTGCTCACTTTGCCACTGGATTCAAGATAGCCTGGCTGATGAGGGTTATGAACCCGAAACTGGTCCCAGGATGCTTGTTTCCCGTCCAGGGAAGACATGGCTTGGCAGTTTGGGCTGGACTGTTCCCATGAGGCACAGGGTCAGACTGATTTGCATATGGCCATGTCTGAACTGGGGTGGTGGAGTGAGCTAAAGAATGATGATGGATTAAACCCAGATCAGTTGACTGTGGGTGAGTGTTTGATTTGCTCAAACGCTCCGTCCATCATCCCCTTTGGTATCACTTTGTTCGCCCTAATTTGACAGGGTATACCCAGACGTGGGTCCCTTGCTCACTTTGCCACTGGATTCAAGATAGCCTGGCTGATGAGGGATATGAACCCGAAACCGGTCCCAGGATGCTTGTTTCCGGTCCAGGAAAGACATGGCTTGACAGTTCGGGCTGGACTGTTCCCATGAGGCACAAGGTCAGACTGATTCGCATATGGCCATGACTGAACTGGGGTGGTCGAGTGAGCTAAAGAATGATGATGGATTAAACCCAGATCAGTTGACTGGGGTGAGTGTTTGATTTGCTCAAACGCTCCATCCATCATCCCCTTTGGTATCGCTTTGTTCGCCCTAAGTTGGCAGGGTATGCCCAGATGTGGGTCCCTTGCTCACTTTGCCACTGGATTCAAGATTGCCTGGCTGATGAGGGTTATGAACCCGAAACCGGTCCCAGGATGCTTGTTTCCGGTCCAGGGAAGACATGGCTTGTCAGTTCGGGCTGGACTGTTCCCATGAGGCACAGGGTCAGACTGATTTGCAAATGGCCATGTCTGAACTGGGTTGGTGGAGTGAGCTAAAGAATGATGATGGATTAAACCCAGATCAGTTGACTGTGGGTGAGTGTTTGATTTGCTCAAACGCTCCGTCCATCATCCCCTTTGGTATCACTTTGTTCGCCCTAATTTGACAGGGTATACTCAGACGTGGGTCCCTTGCTCACTTTGCCACTGGATTTAAGATAGCCTGGCTGATGAGGGATATGAACACAAAACCGGTCCCAGGATGCTTGTTTCCGGTCCAGGAAAGACATGGCTTGACAGTTCGGGCTGGACTGTTCCCATGAGGCACAAGGTCAGACTGATTCGCATATGGCCATGACTGAACTGGGGTGGTCGAGTGAGCTAAAGAATGATGATGGATTAAACCCAGATCAGTTGACTGGGGGTGAGTGTTTGATTTGCTCAAACGCTCCATCCATCATCCCCTTTGGTATCGCTTTGTTCGCCCTAAGTTGGCAGGGTATGCCCAGATGTGGGTCCCTTGCTCACTTTGCCACTGGATTCAAGATTGCCTGGCTGATGAGGGTTATGAACCCGAAACCGGTCCCAGAATGCTTGTTTCTGGTCCAGGGAAGACATGGCTTGGCAGTTCGGGCTGGACTGTTCCCATGAGGCACAGGGTCAAACTGATTTGCATATGGCCATGTCTGAACTGGGGTGGTGGAGTGAGCTAAAGAATGATGATGGATTAAACCCAGATCAGTTGACTGAGGGTGAGTGTTTGATTTGTTCAAACGCTCCGTCCATCATCTCCTTTGGTATCGATTTGTTCGCCCTAAGTTGGCAGGGTATGCCCAGACGTGGGTCCCTTTCTCACTTTGCCACTGGATTCAAGATAGCCTGGCTGATGAGGGTTATGAACCCGAAACTGGTCCCAGGATGCTTGTTTCCGGTCCAGGGAAGACATGGGTTGGCAGTTCGGGCAGGACTGTTCCCATGAGGCACAGGGTCAGACTGATTTGCATTTGGCCATGTCTGAACTGGGGTGGTGGAGTGAGCTAAAGAATGATGATGGATTAAACCCAGATCAGTTGACTGGGGTTGAGTGTTTTATTTGCTCAAACGCTCCATCCATCATCCACTTTGGTATCGTTTTGTTCGCCCTAAGTTGGCAGGGTATGCCCAGACGTGGGTCCCTTGCTCACTTTGCCACTGGATTCAAGATAGCCAGGCTGATGAGAGTTATGAACCCGAAACCGGTCTCAGGATGCTTGTTTCCGGTCCAGGAAAGACATGGCTTGGCAGTTTGGGCTGGACTGTTCTCATGAGGCACAGGGTCAGACTGATTTGCATATGGCCATGTCTGAACTGGGGTGGTGGAGTGAGCTAAAGAATGATGATGGATTAAACCCATATCAGTTGACTGTGGGTGAGTGTTTGATTTACTCAAACGCTCTGTCCATCATCCCCTTTGGTATCGCTTTGTTTGTCCTAAGTTGGCAGGGTATGCCCAGACGTTGGTCCCCTGCTCACTTTGCCACTGGATTCAATATAGCCTGGCTGATGAGGGTTATGAACCGGAAACCGGTCCCAGGATGCTTGTTTCAGGTCCAGGGAAGACATGGCTTGGCAATTCGGGCTGGACTGTTCCCATGAGGCACAGGGTCAGACTTATTTGCATATGGCCATGTCTGAACTGGGGTGGTGGAGTGAGCTAAAGAATGATGTTTTATTAAACCCAGATCAGTTGACTGGGGGTGAGTGTTTGATTTGCTCAAACGCTCCGTCCATCATCCCCTTTGGTATCGCTCTGTTCGCCCTAAGTCGGCAGGGTATGCCCAGATGTTGGTCCCTTGCTGACTTTGCCACTGGATTCAATATAGCCTGGCTGATGCGGGTTATGAACCCGAAACCAGTCCCAGGATGCTTGTTTCAGGTCCAGAGAAGACATGGCTTGTCAGTTCGGGCTGGACTGTTCCCATGAGGCACAGGGTCAGACTGATTTGCATATGGCCATGTCTGAACTGGGGTGGTCGAGTGAGATAAAGAATGATGATGGATTAAACCCAGATCAGTTGACTGGGGGTGAGTGTTTGATTTGCTCAAACGCTCTATCCATCATCCCCTTTGGTATCGTTTTGTTCGCCCTAAGTTGGCAGGGTATGCCCAGATGTGGGTCCCTTGCTCACTTTGCCACCTGATTCAAGATAGCCAGGCTCATGAGAGTTATGAACCTGAAACCGGTCTCAGGATGCTTGTTTCCGGTCCAGGGAAGACATGGCTTAGCAGTTTGGGCTGGACTGTTCCCATGAGGCACAGGGTCAGACTGATTTGCATTTGGCCATGTCTGAACTGGGGTGGTGGAGTGAGCTAAAGAATGATGATGGATTAAACCCAGATCAGTTGACTGGGGGTGAGTATTTGATTTGCTCAAACGCTCCGTCCATCATACCCTTTGGTATTGCTTTGTTCGCCCTAAGTTGGCAGGGTATGCCCAGACGTGGCTCCCTTGCTCACTTTGCCACTGGATTCAAGATAGCCTGGCTGAAGAGGGTTATGAACCCGAAACCGGTCCCAGGATGCTTGTTTCCGGTCCAGGGAACACATGGCTTGGCAGTTTGGGCTGGACTGTTCCCATGAGGCACAGGGTCAGACTGATTTGCATATGGCCATGTCTGAACTGAGGTGGTGGAGTGAGATAAAGAATGATGATGGATTAAACCCAGATCAGTTGAAGGAGTGAGTGTTTGATTTGCTCAAACGCTCCATCCATCATCCCCTTTGGTATCGTTTTGTTCGCCCTAATTTGGCAGGGTATGTCCAGATGTGGGTCCCTTGCTCACTTTGCCACCTGATTCAAGATAGCCAGGCTCATGAGAGTTATGAACCTGAAACCGGTCTCAGGATGCTTGTTTCCGGTTCAGGGAAGACATGGCTTGGCAGTTCGGGCTGGACTGTTCCCATGAGTCACAGGGTTAGACTGATTTGCATATGGCCATGTCTGAACTTGGGTGGTGGAGTGAGCTAAAGAATGATGATGGATTAAACCCAGATCAGTTGACTCTGGTGAGTGTTTGATTTGCTCAAACGCTCCGTCCTTCATCCCCTTTGGTATCGCTTTGTTCGCCCTAAGTTGACAGGGTATGCCCATACGTGGGTCCCTTGCTCACTTTGCCACTGGATTCAAGATAGCCTGGCTGATGAGGGTTATGAACCCGAAACTGGTCCCAGGATGCTTGTTTCCGGTCCAGGGAAGACATGGCTTGGCAGTTTGGGCTGGACTGTTCCCATGAGGCACAGGGTCAGACTGATTTGCATATGGCCATGTCTGAACTGGGGTGGTGGAGTGAGCTAAAGAATGATGATGGATTAAACCCAGATCAGTTGACTGTGGGTGAGTGTTTGATTTGCTCAAACGCTCCGTCCATCATCCCCTTTGGTATCACTTTGTTCGCCCTAATTTGACAGGGTATACCCAGACGTGGGTCCCTTGCTCACTTTGCCACTGGATTCAAGATAGCCTGGCTGATGAGGGATATGAACCCGAAACCGGTCCCAGGATGCTTGTTTCCGGTCCAGGAAAGACATGGCTTGACAGTTCGGGCTGGACTGTTCCCATGAGGCACAAGGTCAGACTGATTCGCATATGGCCATGACTGAACTGGGGTGGTCGAGTGAGCTAAAGAATGATGATGGATTAAACCCAGATCAGTTGACTGGGGTGAGTGTTTGATTTGCTCAAACGCTCCATCCATCATCCCCTTTGGTATCGCTTTGTTCGCCCTAAGTTGGCAGGGTATGCCCAGATGTGTGTCCCTTGCTCACTTTGCCACTGGATTCAAGATTGCCTGGCTGATGAGGGTTATGAACCCGAAACCGGTCCCAGAATGCTTGTTTCTGGTCCAGGGAAGACATGGCTTGGCAGTTCGGGCTGGACTGTTCCCATGAGGCACAGGGTCAGACTGATTTGCATATGGCCATGTCTGAACTGGGGTGGTGGAGTGAGCTAAAGAATGATGATGGATTAAACCCAGATCAGTTGACTGAGGGTGAGTGTTTGATTTGTTCAAACGCTCCGTCCATCATCTCCTTTGGTATCGATTTGTTCGCCCTAAGTTGGCAGGGTATGCCCAGACGTGGGTCCCTTTCTCACTTTGCCACTGGATTCAAGATAGCCTGGCTGATGAGGGTTATGAACCCGAAACTGGTCCCAGGATGCTTGTTTCCGGTCCAGGGAAGACATGGGTTGGCAGTTCGGGCAGGACTGTTCCCATGAGGCACAGGGTCAGACTGATTTGCATTTGGCCATGTCTGAACTGGGGTGGTGGAGTGAGCTAAAGAATGATGATGGATTAAACCCAGATCAGTTGACTGGGGTTGAGTGTTTTATTTGCTCAAACGCTCCATCCATCATCCCCTTTGGTATCGTTTTGTTCGCCCTAAGTTGGCAGGGTATGCCCAGACGTGGGTCCCTTGCTCACTTTGCCACTGGATTCAAGATAGCCAGGCTGATGAGAGTTATGAACCCGAAACCGGTCTCAGGATGCTTGTTTCCGGTCCAGGAAAGACATGGCTTGGCAGTTTGGGCTGGACTGTTCTCATGAGGCACAGGGTCAGACTGATTTGCATATGGCCATGTCTGAACTGGGGTGGTGGAGTGAGCTAAAGAATGATGATGGATTAAACCCATATCAGTTGACTGTGGGTGAGTGTTTGATTTACTCAAACGCTCTGTCCATCATCCCCTTTGGTATCGCTTTGTTCGTCCTAAGTTGGCAGGGTATGCCCAGACGTTGGTCCCCTGCTCACTTTGCCACTGGATTCAATATAGCCTGGCTGATGAGGGTTATGAACCGGAAACCGGTCCCAGGATGCTTGTTTCAGGTCCAGGGAAGACATGGCTTGGCAATTCGGGCTGGACTGTTCCCATGAGGCACAGGGTCAGACTTATTTGCATATGGCCATGTCTGAACTGGGGTGGTGGAGTGAGCTAAAGAATGATGATGGATTAAACCCAGATCAGTTGACTGGGGGTGAGTGTTTGATTTGCTCAAACGCTCCGTCCATCATCCCCTTTGGTATCGCTCTGTTCGCCCTAAGTCGGCAGGGTATGCCGAGATGTTGGTCCCTTGCTCACTTTGCCACTGGATTCAATATAGCCTGGCTGATGAGGGTTATGAACCCGAAACCAGTCCCAGGATGCTTGTTTCAGGTCCAGAGAAGACATGGCTTGTCAGTTCGGGTTGGACTGTTCCCATGAGGCACAGGGTCAGACTGATTTGCATATGGCCATGTCTGAACTGGGGTGGTGGAGTGAGATAAAGAATGATGATGGATTAAACCCAGATCAGTTGACTGGGGGTGAGTGTTTGATTTGCTCAAACGCTCTATCCATCATCCCCTTTGGTATCGTTTTGTTCGCCCTAAGTTGGCAGGGTATGCCCAGATGTGGGTCCCTTGCTCACTTTGCCACCTGATTCAAGATAGCCAGGCTCATGAGAGTTATGAACCTGAAACCGGTCTCAGGATGCTTGTTTCCGGTCCAGGGAAGACATGGCTTAGCAGTTTGGGCTGGACTGTTCCCATGAGGCACAGGGTCAGACTGATTTGCATTTGGCCATGTCTGAACTGGGGTGGTGGAGTGAGCTAAAGAATGATGATGGATTAAACCCAGATCAGTTGACTGGGGGTGAGTATTTGATTTGCTCAAACGCTCCGCCCATCATACCCTTTGGTATTGCTTTGTTCGCCCTAAGTTGGCAGGGTATGCCCAGACGTGGCTCCCTTGCTCACTTTGCCACTGGATTCAAGATAGCCTGGCTGAAGAGGGTTATGAACCCGAAACCGGTCCCAGGATGCTTGTTTCCGGTCCAGGGAACACATGGCTTGGCAGTTCGGGCTGGACTGTTCCCATGAGGCACAGGGTCAGACTGATTTGCATATGGCCATGTCTGAACTGAGGTGGTGGAGTGAGATAAAGAATGATGATGGATTAAACCCAGATCAGTTGAAGGAGTGAGTGTTTGATTTGCTCAAACGCTCCATCCATCATCCCCTTTGGTATCGTTTTGTTCGCCCTAATTTGGCAGGGTATGTCCAGATGTGGGTCCCGTGCTCACTTTGCCACCTGATTCAAGATAGCCAGGCTCATGAGAGTTATGAACCTGAAACCGGTCTCAGGATGCTTGTTTCCGGTCCAGGGAAGACATGGCTTAGCTGTTTGGGCTGGACTGTTCCCATGAGGCACAGGGTCAGACTGATTTGCATTTGGCCATGTCTGAACTGGGGTGGTGGAGTGAGCTAAAGAATGATGATGGATTAAACCCAGATCAGTTGACTGGGGGTGAGTATTTGATTTGCTCAAACGCTCCGTCCATCATCCCCTTTGGTATCGCTTTGTTCGCCCTAAATTGGCAGGGTATGCCCAGACGTGGCTCCCTTGCTCACTTTGCCACTGGATTCAAGATAGCCTGGCTGAAGAGGGTTATGAACCCGAAACCGGTCCCAGGATGCTTGTTTCCGGTCCAGGGAACACATGGCTTGGCAGTTCGGGCTGGACTGTTCCCATGAGGCACAGGGTCAGACTGATTTGCATATGGCCATGTTTGAACTGGGGTGGTGGAGTGAGCTAAAGAATGATGATGGATTAAACCCAGATCATTTGACTGGGGGTGAGTGTTTGATTTGCACAAACGCTCCGTCCATCATCCCCTTTGGTATCGCTTTGTTCGCCCTAAGTTGGCAGGGTATGCCCAGACGTGGGTCCCTTGCTCACTTTGCCACTGGATTCAAGATAGCCTGGCTGATGAGGGTAATGAACCCAAAACTGGTCCCAGTATGCTTGTTTCTGGTCCAGTGAAGACATAGCATAGCAGTTCGTTCTGGACTGTTCCCATGATGCACAGGGTCAGACTGATTTGCATATGGCCATGTCTGAACTGGGGTGGTGGAGTGAGCTAAAGAGTGATGATGGATTAAACCCAGATCAGTTCACTGGGGGTGAGTGTTTGATTTGCTCAAACGCTCCGTCCATCATCCCCTTTGGTATCGCTTTATTCGCCCTAAGTTGGCAGGGTATGCCCAGATGTGGGTCCCTTGCTAACTTTGCCACTGGATTCAAGATAGCCTGGCTGATGAGGGTTATGAACCCGAAACGGTCCCAGGATGCTTGTTTCCCGTTCAGGGAAGACATGGCTTGGCAGTTCGGGCTGGACTGTTCCCATGAGTCACAGGGTTAGACTGATTTGCATATGGCCATGTCTGAACTTGGGTGGTGGAGTGAGCTAAAGAATGATGATGGATTAAACCCAGATCAGTTGACTCTGGTGAGTGTTTGATTTGCTCAAACGCTCCGTCCTTCATCCCCTTTGGTATCGCTTTGTTCGCCCTAAGTTGACAGGGTATGCCCATACGTGGGTCCCTTGCTCACTTTGCCACTGGATTCAAGATAACCTGGCTGATGAGGGTTATGAACCCGAAACTGGTCCCAGGATGCTTGTTTCCGGTCCAGGGAAGACATAGCTTGGCAGTTCGGGCTGGACTGTTCCCATGAGGCACAGGGTCAGACTGATTTGCAAATGGCCATGTCTGAACTGGGGTGGTGCAGTGAGCTAAAGAATGATGAGGGATTAAACCCAGATCAGTTGACTGGGGGTAAGTGTTTGATTTGCTCAAACGCTCCGTCCATCAACCCCTTTGGTATGGCTTTGTTCGCCCTAAGTCGGCAGGGTATGCCCAGACGTGGGTCCATTGCTCACTTTGCCACTGGATTCAATATAGCCTGGCTGATGAGGGTTATGAACCTGAAACCACTCCCAGGATGCTTGTTTCAGGTCCAGAGAAGACATGGCTTGTCAGTTCGGGCTGGACTGTTCCCATGAGGCACAGGGTCAGACTGACTTGCATATGGCCATGTCTGAACTGGGGTGGTGGAGTGAGATAAAGAATGATGATGGATTAAACCCAGATCAGTTGACTGGGGGTGAGTGTTTGATTTGCTCAAACGCTCCATCCATCATCCCCTTTGGTATTGTTTTGTTCGCCCTAAGTTGGCAGGGTATTCCCAGATGTGGGTCCCTTGCTCACTTTGCCACCTGATTCAAGATAGCCAGGCTCATGAGAGTTATGAACCTGAAACCGGTCTCAGGTTGCTTGTTTACGGTCCAGGGAAGACAAGGCTTAGCAGTTCGGGCTGGACTGTTCCATTGAGGCACAAGGTCAGTCTGATTTGTATATGGCCATGTCTGAACTGGGGTGGTGGAGTGAGATAAAGAATGATGATGGATTAAACCAAGATCAGTTGACTAGGGGTGAGTGTTTGATTTGCTCAAACGCTCTGTCCATCATCCCCTTTGGTATCGCTTTGTTCGCCCTAAGTTGGCAGGGTATGCGTAGACGTAGGTCCCTTGCTCACTTTGCCACTGGATTCAAGATAGCCTGGCTGATGAGGGTTATGAACCCGACACTGGTCCCAGGATGCTTGTTTCCTGTCCAAGGAAAACATGGCTTGGCAGTTCGTGCTGGACTGTTCCCATGTGGCACAGGGTCAGTCTGATTTGCATATGGGCATGTCTGAACTGGGGTGGTGGAGTGAGCTAAAGAATGATGATTTATTAAACCCAGATCAGTTGACTGGGGGTGAGTGTTTGATTTGCTCAAACGCTCCGTTCATCATCCCCTTTGGTATCACTTTGTTCGCCCTAAGTCGGCAGGGTATGCCCAGACGTGGGTCCCTTGCTCACTTTGCCACTGGATTCAATATAGCCTGGCTCATGAGGGTTATGAGCCCGAAACCAGTCCCAGGATGCTTGTTTCAGGTCCAGGGAAGACATGGCTTGTCAGTTCAGGCTGGACTGTTCCCATGAGGCACAGGGTCAGACTGATTTGCATATGGCCATGTCTGAACTGGGGTGGTGGAGTGAGATAAGGAATGATGATGGATTAAACCCAGATCAGTTGACTGGGGGTGAGTGTTTGATTTGCTCAAACGCTTCGTCCATCATCCCCTTTGGTATCGCTTTGTTCGCCCTAAGTCGGCAGGGTATGCCCAGACGTGGGTCCCTTGCTCACTTTGCCACTGGATTCAATATAGCCTGGCTGACGAGGGTTATGAACCCGAAACTGGTCCCAGGATGCTTGCTTCCGGTCCAGGGAAGACATGGCTTGGCAGTTCGGGCTGGACTGTTCCCATGAGGCACAGGGTCAGACTGATTTGCAAATGGCCATGTCTGAACTGGGGTGGTGGAGTGAGCTAAAGAATGATGATGGATTAAACCCAGATCAGTTGACTGGGGTTGAGTGCTTGATTTGCTCAAACGCTCCGTCCATCATCCCCTTTGATATCGCTTTGTTCGCCCTAAGTTGGCAGGGTATGGCCAGACGTGGGTCCCTTGCTCACTTTGCCACTGGATTCAAGATAGCCTGGCTGATGAGGGTTTTGAACCCGAAACCGGTCCCAGGATGCTTGTTTCCGGTCCAGGGAAGACATGGCTTGGCAGTTCGGACTGGACTGTTCCCATGAGGCACAGGGTCAGACTGATGTGCATATGGCCATGTCCGAACTGGGGTGGTGGAGTGAGCTAAAGAATGATGATGGATTAAACCCAGATCAGTTGACTGGGGGTGAGTGTTTGATTTGCTCAAACGCTCCGTCCATCATCCCCTTTGGTATCGCTTTGTTCGCCCTAAGTTGGCAGGGTATGCCCAGACGTGGGTCCCTTGCTCACTTTTCCACTGGATTCAAGATAGCCTGGCTGATGAGGGTTATGAACCCGAAACCAGTCCCAGAATGCTTGTTTCCGGTCTGGGAAAACATGGCTTGGCAGTTCGGGCTGGACTGTTCCCATGAGGCACAGGGTCAGACTGATTTGCATATGGCCATGTCTGAACTGGGGTGGTGGAGTGAGCTGAAGAATGATGATGGATTAAACCCAGATCTGTTGACTGGGGGTGAGTGTTAGATTTGCACAAACGCTAAGTCCATCATCCCCTTTGGTATCGCTTTGTTTGCCCTAAGTTGGCAGGGTATGCCCAGACGTGGGTCCCTTGCTCACTTTGCCACTGGATTCAAGATAGCCTGGCTGATGAGGGTTATGAACCCGAAACCGGTCCCAGGATGCTTGTTTCCGGTCCAGGGAACACATGGCTTGGCAGTTCGGGCGGGACTGTTCCTATGAGGCACAGGGTCAGACTGATTTGCATATGGCCATGTCTGAACTGGGGTGGTGGAGTGAGCTAAAGAATGATGATGGATTAAACCCAGATCTGTTGACTGGAGGTGAGTGTTTGATTTGCTCAAACGCTCCGTCCATCATCCCCTTTGGTATCGCTTTGTTCGCCCTAAGTCGGCAGGGTATGCCCAGACGTGGGTCCCTTGCTCACTTTGCCACTGGATTCAATATAGCCTGGCTGATGAGGGTTATGAACCCGAAACCAGTCCCAGGATGCTTGTTTCAGGTCCAGAGAAGACATGGCTTGTCAGTTCGGGCTGGACTGTTCCCATGAGGCACAGGGTCAGACTGATTTGCATATGGCCATGTCTGAACTGGGGTTGTGGAGTGAGCTAAAGAATGATGATGGATTAAACCCAGATGAGTTGACTGGGGGTGAGTGTTTGATTTGCTCAAACGCTCCGTCCATCATCCCCTTTGGTATCGCTTTGTTCGCCCTAAGTCGGCAGGGTATGCCCAGACGTGGGTCCCTTGCTCACTTTGCCACTGGATTCAATATAGCCTGGCTGACGAGGGTTATGAACCGGAAACCGGTCCCAGGATGCTTGTTTCCGGTCCAGGGAAGACATGGCTTGTCAGTTCGGGCTGGACTGTTCCCATGAGGCACAGGGTCAGACTGATTTGCATTTGGCCATGTCTGAACTGGGTTGGTGGAGTGAGCTAAAGAATGATGATGGATTAAACCCAGATCAGTTGACTGGGGGTGAGTGTTTGATTTGCTCAAACGCTCCGTCCATCATCCCCTTTGGTATCGCTTTGTTCGCCCTAAG
This sequence comes from Triturus cristatus, assembly GCF_964204655.1. Classification (NCBI taxonomy): domain Eukaryota; kingdom Metazoa; phylum Chordata; class Amphibia; order Caudata; family Salamandridae; genus Triturus; species Triturus cristatus. The sequence goes on from NC_140579.1 coordinate 536,575,165, forward strand.
TTGGCAGGGTATGCCCAGACGTGGCTCCCTCGCTCACTTTGCCACTGGATTCAAGATAGCCTGGCTGAAGAGGGTTATGAACCCGAAACCGGTCCCAGGATGCTTGTTTCCGGTCCAGGGAACACATGGCTTGGCAGTTCGGGCTGGACTGTTCCCATGAGGCACAGGGTCAGACTGATTTGCATATGGCCATGTCTGAACTGGGGTGGTGGAGTGAGCTAAAGAATGATGATGGAGTAAACCCAGATCATTTGACTGGGGGTGAGTGTTTGATTTGCACAAACGCTCCGTCCATCATCCCCTTTGGTATCGCTTTGTTCGCCCTAAGTTGGCAGGGTATGCCCAGACGTGGGTCCCTTGCTCACTTTGCCACTGGATTCAAGATAGCCTGGCTGATGAGGGTTATGAACCCAAAACCAGTCCCAGGATGCTTGTTTCCGGTCCAGGGAAGACATGGGTTGGCAGTTCGGGCAGGACTGTTCCCATGAGGCACATGGTCAGACTGATTTGCATTTGGCCATGTCTGAACTGGGGTGGTGGAGTGAGCTAAAGAATGATGATGGATTAAACCCAGATCAGTTGACTGGGGGTGAGTGTTTTATTTGCTCAAACGCTCCGTCCATCATCCCCTTTGGTATCGCTTTGTTCGCCCTAAGTTGGCAGGGTATGCCCAGATGTGGGTCCCTTGCTCACTTTGCCACTGGATTCAAGATAGCCAGGATGATGAGAGTTATGAACCTGAAACCGGTCTCAGGATGCTTGTTTCCGGTCCAGGGAAGACATGGCTTGGCAGTTTGGGCTGGACTGTTCCCATGAGGCACAGGGTCAGACTGATTTGCATATGGCCATGTCTGAACTGGGGTGGTGGAGTGAGCTAAAGAATGATGATGGATTAAACCCAGATCTGTTGACTGGGGGTGAGTGTTTGATTTGCTCAAACGCTCCATCTATCATCCCCTTTGGTATCGTTTTGTTCGCCCTAAGTTGGCAGGGTATGCCCAGACGTGGGTCCCTTGCTCACTTTGCCACTGGATTCAATATAGCCTGGCTGATGAGGGTTATGAACCCGAAACCGGTCCCAGGATGCTTGTTTCAGGTCCAGGGAAGACATGGCTTGGCAATTCGGGCTGGACTGTTCCCATGAGGCACAGGGTCAGACTTATTTGCATATGGCCATGTCTGAACTGGGGTGGTGGAGTGAGCTAAAGAATGATGATGGATTAAACCCAGATCAGTTGACTGGGGGTGAGTGTTTGATTTGCTCAAACGCTCCGTCCATCATCCCCTTTGGTATCGCGATGTTCGCCCTAAGTCGGCAGGGTATGCCCAGACGTGGGTCCCTTGCTCACTTTGCCACTGGATTCAATATAGCCTGGCTGATGAGGGTTATGAACCCGAAACCAGTCCCAGGATGCTTGTTTCAGGTCCAGAGAAGACATGGCTTGTCAGTTTGTGCTGGACTGTTCCCATGAGGCACAGGGTCAGACTGATTTGCATATGGCCATGTCTGAACTGGGGTGGTGGAGTGAGATAAAGAATGATGATGGATTAAATCCAGATCAGTTGACTGGGGGTGAGTGTTTGATTTGCTCAAACGCTCCATCCATCATCCCCTTTGGTATCGTTTTGTTCGCCCTATGTTGGCAGGGTATGCCCAGATGTGGGTCCCTTGCTCACTTTGCCACCTGATTCAAGATAGCCAGGCTCATGAGAGTTATGAACCTGAAACCGGTCTCAGGATGCTTGTTTCTGGTCCAGGGAAGACATGGCTTAGCAGTTTGGGCTGGACTGTTCCCATGAGGCACATGGTCAGACTGATTTGCATTTGGCCATGTCTGAACTGGGGTGGTGGAGTGAGCTAAAGAATGATGATGGATTAAACCCAGATCAGTTGACTGGGGGTGGGTATTTGATTTGCTCAAACGCTCCGTCCATCATCCCCTTTGGTATCGCTTTGTTCGCCCTAAGTTGGCAGGGTATGCCCAGACGTGGGTCCCTTGCTCACTTTGCCACTGGATTCAAGATATCCAGGCTGATGAGGGTTATGAACCCGAAACCGGTCCCAGGATGCTTGTTTCCGGTCCAGGGAAGACATGGCTTGGCAGTTCGGGCTGGACTGTTCCCATGAGGCACAGGGTCAGACTGATTTGCATATGGCCATGTCTGAACTGGGGTGGTGGAGTGAGCTAAAGAATGATGATGGAGTAAACCCAGATCAGTTGACTGGGGGTGAGTGTTTGATTTGCTCAAACGCTCTGTCCATCATCCCCTTTGGTATCGCTTTGTTCGCCCTAAGTCGGCAAGGTATGCCCAGACGTGGGTCCCTTGCTCACTTTGCCACTGGATTCAATATAGCCTGGCTGACGAGGGTTATGAACCCGAAACCGGTCCCAGGATGCTTGTTTCCGGTCCAGGAAAGACATGGCTTGTCAGTTCGGGCTGGACTGTTCCCATGAGGCACAGGGTGAGACTGATTTGCATATGGCCATGTCTGAATTGGGTTGGTGGAGTGAGCTAAAGAATGATGATGGATTAAACCCAGATCAGTTGACTGTGGGTGAGTGTTTGATTTGCTCAAACGCTCCGTCCATCATCCCCTTTGGTATCACTATGTTCGCCCTAAGTTGACAGGGTATGCCCAGACGTGGGTCCCTTGCTCACTTTGCCACTGGATTCAAGAAAGCCTGGCTGATGAGGGATATGAACCCGAAACCGGTCCCAGGATGCTTGTTTCCGGTCCAGGAAAGACATGGCTTGACAGTTCGGGCTGGACTGTTCCCATGAGGCACAAGGTCAGACTGATTTGCATATGGCCATGTCTGAACTGGGGTGGTGGAGTGAGCTAAAGAATGATGATGGATTAAACCCAGATCAGTTGACTGGGGGTGAGTGTTTGATTTGCTCAAACGCTTCGTCCATCATCCCCTTTGGTATCGCTTTGTTCGCCCTAAGTCGGCAGGGTATGCCCAGACGTGGGTCCCTTGCTCACTTTGCCACTGGATTCAATATAGCCTGGCTGACGAGGGTTATGAACCGGAAACCGGTCCCAGGATGCTTGTTTCCGGTCCAGGGAAGACATGGCTTGTCAGTTCGGGCTGGACTGTTCCCATGAGGCACAGGGTCAGACTGATTTGCATTTGGCCATGTCTGAACTGGGTTGGTGGAGTGAGCTAAAGAATGATGATGGATTAAACCCAGATCAGTTGACTGGGGGTGAGTGTTTGATTTGCTCAAACGCTCCGTCCATCATCCCCTTTGGTATCACTTTGTTCGCCCTAAGTTGACAGGGTATGCCCAGATGTGGGTCCCTTGCTCACTTTGCCACTGGATTCAAGATAGCCTGGCTGATGAGGGATATGAACCCGAAACCGGTCCCAGGATGCTTGTTTCCGGTCCAGGAAAGACATGGCTTGACAGTTCCGGCTGGACTGTTCCCATGAGGCACAAGGTCAGACTGATTTGCATATGGCCATGTCTGAACTGGGGTGGTGGAGTGAGCTAAAGAAAGATGATGGATTAAACCCAGATCAGTTGACTGGGGGTGAGTGTTTGATTTGCTCAAACGCTCCGTCCATCATCCCCTTTGGTATCGCTTTGTTCGCCCTAAGTTGGCAGGGTATGCCCAGACGTGGCTCCCTTGCTCACTTTGCCACTGGATTCAAGATAGCCTGGCTGAAGAGGGTTATGAACCCGAAACCGGTCCCAGGATGCTTGTTTCCGGTCCAGGGAACACATGGCTTGGCAGTTCGGGCTGGACTGTTCCCATGAGGCACAGGGTCAGACTGATTTGCATATGGCCATGTCTGAACTGGGGTGGTGGAGTGAGCTAAAGAATGATGATGGAGTAAACCCAGATCATTTGACTGGGGGTGAGTGTTTGATTTGCACAAACGCTCCGTCCATCATCCCCTTTGGTATCGCTTTGTTCGCCCTAAGTTGGCAGGGTATGCCCAGACGTGGGTCCCTTGCTCACTTTGCCACTGGATTCAAAATAGCCTGGCTGATGAGGGTTATGAACCCAAAACTGGTCCCAGTATGCTTGTTCCTGGTCCAGTGAAGACATGGCATGGCAGTTCGGTCTGGACTGTTCCCATGAGGCACAGGGTCAGACTGATTTGCATATGGCCATCTCTGAACTGGGGTGGTGGAGTGAGCTAAAGAATGATGATGGATTAAACCCAGATCAGTTGACTGGGGGTGAGTATTTGATTTGCTCAAACGCTCCGTCCATCATCCCCTTTGGTATCGCTTTGTTCGCCCTAAGTTGGCAGGGTATGCCCAGACGTGGGTCCCTTGCTCACTTTGCCACTGGATTCAAGATAGCCTGGCTGATGAGGGTTATGAACCCAAAACTGGTCCCAGTATGCTTGTTTCTGGTCCAGTGAAGACATGGCATGGCAGTTCGGTCTGGACTGTTCCCATGAGGCACAGGGTCAGACTGATTTGCATATGGCCATGTCTGAACTGGGGTGGTGGAGTGAGCTAAAGAATGATGATGGATTAAACCCAGATCAGTTGACTGGGGGTGAGTGTTTGATTTGCTCAAACGCTCCGTCCATCATCCCCTTTGGTATCGCTTTATTCGCCCTAAGTTGGCAGTGTATGCCCAGATGTGGGTCCCTTGCTAACTTTGCCACTGGATTCAAGATAGCCTGGCTGATGAGGGTTATGAACCCGAAACGGTCCCAGGATGCTTGTTTCCGGTTCAGGGAAGACATGGCTTGGCAGTTCGGGCTGGACTGTTCCCATGAGTCACAGGGTTAGACTGATTTGCATATGGCCATGTCTGAACTTGGGTGGTGGAGTGAGCTAAAGAATGATGATGGATTAAACCCAGATCAGTTGACTCTGGTGAGTGTTTGATTTGCTCAAACACTCCGTCCTTTATCCCTTTTGGTATCGCTTTGTTCGCCCTAAGTTGACAGGGTATGCCCATACGTGGGTCCCTTGCTCACTTTGCCACTGGATTCAAGATAGCCTGGCTGATGAGGGTTATGAACCCGAAACTGGTCCCAGGATGCTTGCTTCCGGTCCAGGGAAGACATGGCTTGGCAGTTCGGGCTGGACTGTTCCCATGAGGCACAGGGTCAGACTGATTTGCAAATGGCCATGTCTGAACTGGGGTGGTGGAGTGAGCTAAAGAATGATGATGGATTAAACCCAGATCAGTTGACTGGGGTTGAGTGCTTGATTTGCTCAAACGCTCCGTCCATCATCCCCTTTGATATCGCTTTGTTCGCCCTAAGTTGGCAGGGTATGCCCAGACGTGGGTCCCTTGCTCACTTTGCCACTGGATTCAAGATAGCCTGGCTGATGAGGGTTTTGAACCCGAAACCGGTCCCAGGATGCTTGTTTCCGGTCCAGGGAAGACAAGGCTTGGCAGTTCGGACTGGACTGTTCCCATGAGGCACAGGGTCAGACTGATGTGCATATGGCCATGTCCGAACTGGGGTGGTGGAGTGAGCTAAAGAATGATGATGGATTAAACCCAGATCAGTTGACTGGGGGTGAGTGTTTGATTTGCTCAAACGCTCCGTCCATCATCCCCTTTGGTATCGCTTTGTTCGCCCTAAGTTGGCAGGGTATGCCCAGACGTGGGTCCCTTGCTCACTTTTCCACTGGATTCAAGATAGCCTGGCTGATGAGGGTTATGAACCCGAAACCAGTCCCAGAATGCTTGTTTCCGGTCTGGGAAAACATGGCTTGGCAGTTCGGGCTGGACTGTTCCCATGAGGCACAGGGTCAGACTGATTTGCATATGGCCATGTCTGAACTGGGGTGGTGGAGTGAGCTGAAGAATGATGATGGATTAAACCCAGATCTGTTGACTGGGGGTGAGTGTTAGATTTGCACAAACGCTAAGTCCATCATCCCCTTTGGTATGGCTTTGTTTGCCCTAAGTTGGCAGGGTATGCCCAGACGTGGGTCCCTTGCTCACTTTGCCACTGGATTCAAGATAGCCTGGCTGATGAGGGTTATGAACCCGAAACCGGTCCCAGGATGCTTGTTTCCGGTCCAGGGAACACATGGCTTGGCAGTTCGGGCGGGACTGTTCCTATGAGGCACAGGGTCAGACTGATTTGCATATGGCCATGTCTGAACTGGGGTGGTGGAGTGAGCTAAAGAATGATGATGGATTAAACCCAGATCGGTTGACTGGGGTTGAGTGTTTGATTTGCTCAAACGCTCCGTCCATCATCCCCTTTGGTATCGCTTTGTTCGCCCTAAGTCGGCAGGGTATGCCCAGACGTGGGTCCCTTGCTCACTTTGCCACTGGATTCAATATAGCCTGGCTGATGAGGGTTTTGAACCCGAAACCGGTCCCAGGATGCTTGTTTCAGGTCCAGAGAAGACATGGCTTGGCAGTTCGGGCTGGACTGTTCCCATGAGGCACAGGGTCAGACTGATTTGCATATGGCCATGTCTGAACTGGGGTGGTGGAGTGAGCTGAAGAATGATGATTGATTAAACCCAGATCAGTTGACTGGGGGTGAGTGTTTGGTTTGCTCAAACGCTCCGTCCATCATCCCCTTTGGTATCGCTTTGTTCGCCCTAAGTCGGCAGGGTATGCCCAGACGTGGGTCCCCTGCTCACTTTGCCACTGGATTCAATATAGCCTGGCTGATGAGGGTTATGAACCCGAAACCCGTCCCAGGATGCTTGTTTCCGGTCCGGGAAAACATGGCTTGGCAGTTCGGGCTGGACTGTTCCCATGACGCACAGGGTCAGACTGATTTGAATATGGCCATTCCTGAACTGGGGTGGTGGAGTGAGCTAAAGAATGATGATGGATTAAACCCAGATCTGTTGACTGGGGGTGAGTGTTAGATTTGCACAAACGCTCCGTCCATCATCCCCTTTGGTATCGCTTTGTTCGCCCTAAGTTGGCAGGGTATGCCCAGACGTGGGTCCCTTGCTCACTTTGCCACTAGATTCAAGATAGCCTGGCTGATGAGGGTTATGAACCCGAAACTGGTCCCAGTATGCTTGTTTCTGGTCCAGTGAAGACATGGCATGGCAGTTCGGGCTGGACTGCTCCCATGAGGCACAGGGTCAGACTGATTTGCATATGGCCATGTCTGAACTGGGGTTGTGGAGTGAGCTAAAGAATGATGATGGATTAAACCCAGATCAGTTGACTGGGGGTGAGTGTTTGATTTGCTCAAATGCTCCGTCCATCATCCCCTTTGGTATCGCTTTGTTCGCCCTAAGTCGGCAGGGTATGCCCAGACGTGGGTCCCTTGCTCACTTTGCCACTGGATTCAATATAGCCTTGCTGACGAGGGTTATGAACCCGAAACCGGTCCCAGGATGCTTGTTTCCGGTCCAGGGAAGACATGGCTTGTCAGTTCGGGCTGGACTGTTCCCATGAGGCACTGGGTCAGACTGATTTGCATATGGCCATGTCTGAACTGGGTTGGTGGAGTGAGCTAAAGAATGATGATGGATTAAACCCAGATCAGTTGACTGGGGGTGAGTGTTTGATTTGCTCAAACGCTCCATCCATCATCCCCTTTGGTAACGCTTTGTTCGCCCTAAGTTGGCAGGGTATGCCCAGATGTGGGTCCCTTGCTCACGTTGCCACTGGATTCAAGATTGCCTGGCTGATGAGGGTTATGAACCCGAAACTGGTCCCAGAATGCTTGTTTCTGGTCCAGGGAAGACATGGCTTGGCAGTTCGGGCTGGACTGTTCCCATGAGGCACAGGGTCAGACTGATTTGCATATGGCCATGTCTGAACTGGGGTGGTGGAGTGAGCTAAAGAATGATGATGGATTAAACCCAGATCAGTTGACTGGGGGTGAGTGTTTGATTTGTTCAAACGCTCCGTCCATCATCTCCTTTGAATTTGAATTTGAATTTGAATTTAAAAGCATTTATTGAGCGAACTTTTACCATGTGGTTTCATGGCGCTTTGTGTGATGCAGTGGTCGTCAGCAGCGGAGGGCTAGGCAGTGTAAGCTCGCCCGAATAGGAAGGTTTTAAGGTCCTTCCGAAACTGTACGTAGGAAAGCGATGTGCGAAGGGCAGCAGGAAGGGAATTCCAAAAGAGCGGAGCGAGAACAGCGAACTTCGCTCCACCAGACTTCTGTTTCTTGAAGCGGGGAGTGGCTAAGAGAGCCATATGGGTGGAGCGAAGTTCTCGGCCAGGGAAATAGGGCTTAATAGCGGAGCATATGAATTCAGGGGCGGTACCCGACCTAGCCTGAAAGGTGAGGCAGCCAAGTTTAAAAAAGGCGCGCTCTCTCACCGGAAGCCAGTGCAGTGCTTTAAGCAGTGGAGTGGCCCGATGATATCTAGGTAGGCCGTGAATCAGGCGGGCAGCCTGATTCTGTATCAACTGTAAGAGATGAATGGCATAAGCAGGAGCCCCATTGTAGATAATGTTGCCATAGTCAATGCGCGATAGTACCATGGCCAACACAATGATCTTTAAAGCAGAAAAAGAAAAGTAGCGAGAGACTTTCCTGATTATCTTGAGGGAAAAAAACAAGAGGAAACCACTGAACCAACTTGTGAGTGGACAGAAAGTTGTGAGTTCAGGAGAATCCCAAGAGTTTTGACTTTAGGAACGGGAGGAGGGGGGACACCAAGTGATAGAGGCCAGCAGGAAGGAGACCACGGGCTGCAACCACCTCCGGTCAAGACCAACTCGGTCTTGTCCGGGTTGAGTTTGAGGTGGTTGCAGTTCATCCAATCCTGAATAAATGTCATAACTGTCTGAACGTTAAGAGCAGATGAGGAAGAATTGGAAAGGTTAAAGATTAGCTGAAGGTCATCGGCGTAATTAAACACCGTGACCTCCAGCTGTTGTAACGAAAAAATGAGGGGATAAACGTATAAGTTAAATAAGAGAGGGGAGAGTGATGAGCCCTGAGGAACCCCGCACTCCACCTTACAGGGGGCCGCGGTGAAATCGGCCAAGTAGACCGCTTGAGCCCTCCCTGCTAGGAAGGACTCAATCCACGAGAAGGCCAAGCCTTCTATGCCCGCTGCCCTGACACGGTTAAGGAGGATGGAGTGGTCCACCGTGTCAAAGGCGGCGGACAGGTCCAATAGGATCAGGGCTTGCGGAAGGTTGATGTCAATACCTTCACGCAGCTCGTCCATTACCGAGATCACCACCTTCTCTGTGGAGTGCAGGGGGCGAAAGCCAGCTTGATAAGGGGAGAGGCAATGATTAGTCTCTATATGGGTGCTTAAGGTAGTCGTGACGTGGGTTTCAAGGACTTTTGCTAGATAAGGCAGAAGGGAAATGGGGCGGTAATTGGAGGGGGAGGATGAATCGGCATCAGGTTTTTTAATGATAGGTATAACAACCGCTGATTTGTGTAAACTGGGGACAATTCCTTTCCTTAGCGAGTCATTGAGAAGAGTCAGAGGTGGAGTAGGGCAAGTTAGGTAGATTTCCCTAAGAATATGGGCTGGGGCAAAATCTAGGGGGGAACCCGATTTAACCCGATGAAGCAACGGGGGGAGTGTGTCATTGGTTAGCAGTGGAATGAAATTTAGTTTAGGGGCTGTAGGGGGTGGGGAGGGATTGACAAATGTAGGGGAAGGCGGGGAGATGTTAAATTTGATTTTGGCCACTTTGTCAATAAAGAACTCGTTGAGCGAGTTACAGAGGGACTGAGAGGGGGGAATAGTAGCCGTTGCTCTGCTGGATGATGCCAGTTCATGGACCGTGGAGAAGATTTCCTTCGAGTGGGACTCTGCTGCCATTATCCTGCTCGTATAGAACTCGGTTTTGGCCTCAAGAATACCCTTTTTATAGGTTTTTAAGACAGACAAATAGGTTGTCTTTAGCGCGGGACTATAGGTTCTTCTCCAAGCTCGCTCGGCTCTCCTTGCAGCTAATTTCTTTCCTTTTAGGTCTGGAGTAAACCATCGATTGGCTGCATGGGCCCGCTTGACTGTGAGCCGCCTCAGGGGGGCGAACTCATCACCCGCCAGGGTCAGCCAGTTGTTGATACCGGCCAGTTGGGAAGTAGCTGCGAGACCTGTGAGGTCGGGACTAGTTTTGGCCAAGGTTGAACAGAGAGAGGGCATGTCGGTTTTGCCCCATTTCCTGGCCCAGGTGTTTTTGGGAAGCGGGGGTTTTGCCATCGGGGTCAGTGCGAGGGAGAAGGTAATGATGGAATGATCTGACCAAGAGCACGGAGATATTGTAGGGGATGTAGATGGAATGTTTAATGCCCAGATTTGATCCAACATATGACCATGTATGTGGGTGGAACTTTGGATGAGCGATGAAAAATTCAAGGTGATCATAAGATCAGTGAACTCTTTAGATTGGAGACTCTCAGCAGGGTCATAGGGCCAGAAGTTTATGTCCCCTAAGACTAGTACTGATGAGTTGTTAATCACCAGAGTACCCAGGAGAGCCTGAATACTTGGGAGAAAAGAAGGGGTAGGTTGAGGAGGGCGGTAGATTAGGACAAATGTGAGGGGTGCCTGATGGAGGGTCGAGCGGGCTACGAGATAGTCCACGTCAGGGATAGGTGGGGAAGGGAGAATCTGAAAGCTGAAATCAGTCCGAGCTATTAAGGCCACTCCACCACCCCGTTTGCCCTCTGGATGGTCCGCTCGAATGGCGGAATATGGAGGGGGCAATGCAGCTAACACATTGGGTAGGGAGTCAGCCTTGAACCAGGTCTCAGTTAGGAATAAGAGGTCTGGTTCGTGAGTATCGATGTAATCAAATAGCTCGTACTGATGATTGACCGCAGACCTAGTGTTTAGGAGCGTGGCTGAGGTACTACATAGCGGAGCAAGAGGGACTGATGGGGGTAGGAGGGCAATAGGAGACATTGTGGGTAATAAAACTAAATGTGGAGAGATCATGGGAGGACGATGAGGAGGGGGGGTAAATATACCAAGCTGTCTCAGGTAAGTAGTTACTAGGGGGTCAACGACTCCTGGGGCCCAATAGGAGCATAGTTGGGCTGGCGGATACGTAATTAGACAGGCAGCGTCTCGTGCCCCTAGCCCCGGTCGGCCGCGGACGGGCGCAGACGGGCTTAACTCAGGCGCAACTCCGGCGCGCCTTCGTCGCGCCCGCTGCGCTCGTCCGCTGCGCTGACACATACTGCTCGATTAAATAGGGGCGGAGCGGTGGTGGAGGGGCAGGGCTAGGATGGAAAGTCAGCCCAACCAAAGATGGCGCACGCTGCCGCTGGGAGCCCGCAAACACGCCAACCCAAGCTAGCAACCCACCTCTGAAAGCAGAATTAGGTAAGAACCTGCACAAACTTTGAAAACAAGTTAGTGGCAATTTAAAAACGCAGTGCAAACATAATAGCGCCTACGCTCGTAATCAGCGGGGGCGGAGTGCAGGGAAATGGTGACGAGCTCTCCAAGCGTTTACCGGTCAGCCCACTGCCACCGGGCCACTGGCAAACACGAAGGGGGAGAGGATCGCGCTCCTAAATAGGGGTGGAGCGGTGGTGGAGGGGCAGGGCTAGGATGGAAAGTCAGCCCAACCAAAGATGGCGCACGCTGCCGCTGGGAGCCTGCAAACACGCCAACCCAAGCTAGCAACCCACCTCTGAAAGCAGAATTAGGTAAGAACCTGCACAAACTTTGAAAACAAGTTAGTGGCAATTTAAAATAGTATCGATTTGTTCGCCCTAAGTTGGCAGGGTATGCCCAGACGTGGGTCCCTTGCTCACTTTGCCACTGGATTCAAGATAGCCTGGCTGATGAGGGTTATGAACCCGAAACCGGTCCCAGAATGCTTGTTTCCGGTCCAGGGAAGACATGGGTTGGCAGTTCGGGCAGGACTGTTCCCATGAGGCACAGGGTCAGACTGATTTGCATTTGGCCATGTCTGAACTGGGGTGGTGGAGTGAGCTAAAGAATGATGATGGATTAAACCCAGATCAGTTGACTGGGGGTGAGTGTTTAATTTGCTCAAACGCTCCGTCCATCATCCCCTTTGGTATCGCTTTGTTCGCCCTAAGTTGGCAGGGTATGCCCAGACGTGGGTCCCTTGCTCACTTTGCCACTGGATTCAAGATAGCCTGGCTGATGAGGGTTATGAACCCGAAACTGGTCCCAGTATGCTTGTTTCTGGTCCAGTGAAGACATGGCATGGCAGTTCGGGCTGGACTGTTCCCATGAGGCACAGGGTCAGACTGATTTGCATATGGCCATGTCTGAACTGGGGTGGTGGAGTGAGCTAAAGAATGATGATGGATTAAACCCAGATCTGTTGACTGGAGGTGAGTGTTTGATTTGCTCAAACGCTCTGTCCATCATCCCCTTTGGTATCGCTTTGTTCACCCTAAGTCGGCAGGGTATGCCCAGACGTCGGTCCCTTGCTCACTTTGCCACTGGATTCAATATAGCCTGGCTGATGAGGGTTATGAACCTGAAACCAGTCCCAGGATGCTTGTTTCAGGTCCAGAGAAGACATGGCTTGTCAGTTCGGGCTGGACTGTTCCCATGAGGCACAGGGTCAGACTGATTTGCATATGGCCATGTCTGAACTGGGGTGGTGGAGTGAGCTAAAGAATGATGATGGATTAAACCCAAATCAGTTGACTGGGGGTGAGTATTTTATTTGCTCAAACGCTCTGTCCATCATCCCCTTTGGTATCGCTTTGTTCGCCCTAAGTTGGCAGGGTATGCCCAGATGTGGGTCTCTTGCTCACTTTGCCACCGGATTCAAGATAGCCAGGATGATGAGACTTATAAACCTGAAACCGGTCTCAGGATGCTTGTTTCCGGTCCATGGAAGACAAGGCTTGGCAGTTCGGGCTGGACTGTTCCCATGAGGCACAGGGTCTGACTGATTTGCATATGGCCATGTCTGAACTGGGGTAGTGGAGTGAGCTAAAGAATGATGATGGATTAAACCCAGATCTGTTGACTGGGGGTGAGTGTTTGATTTGCTCAAACGCTCCGTCCATCATCCCCTTTGGTATCGCTTTGTTCGCCCTAAGTTGGCAGGGTATGCCCAGATGTGGGTCCCTTGCTCACTTTGCCACCGGATTCAAGATAGCCAGGATGATGAGAGTTATGAACCTGAAACCGGTCTCAGGATGCTTGTTTCCGGTCCAGGGAAGACATGGCTTGGCAGTTCGGGCTGGACTGTTCCCATGAGGCACAGGGTCAGACTGATTTGCATATGGCCATGTCTGAACTGGGGTGGTGGAGTGAGCTAAAGAATGATGATGGATTAAACCCAGATCTGTTGACTGGGGGTGAGTGTTTGATTTGCTCAAACGCTCAATCCATCATCCCCTTTGGTATCGTTTTGTTTGCCCTAAGTTGGCAGGGTATGCCCAGACGTGGGTCCCTTTCTCACTTTTCTACTGGATTAAAGATAGCCTGGCTGATAAGGGTTATGAACCCAAAACAGATCCCAGGATTCTTGATTCCGGTCCAGGGAAGACATGGCTTGGCAGTTCAGGCTGGACTGTTCCCATGAGGCACAAGGTCAGACTGATTTGTATATGGCCATGTCTGAACTGGGGTGGTGGAGTGAGCTAAAGAATGATGATGGATTAAACCAAGATCAGTTGACTAGGGGTGAGTGTTTGATTTGCTCAAACGCTCCGTCCATCATCCCCTTTGGTATTGCTTTGTTCGCCCTAAGTTGGCAGGGTATGCCTAGACGTGGGTCCCTTGCTCACTTTGCCACTGGATTCAAGATAGCCAGGCTGATGAGAGTTATGAACCCGAAACCGCTCCCAGGATGCTTGTTTCAGGTCCAGGGAAGACATGGCTTGGCAATTCGGGCTGGACTGTTCCCATGAGGCACAGGGTCAGATTTATTTGCATATGGCCATGTCTGAACTGGGGTGGTGGAGTGAGCTAAAGAATGATGATGGATTAAACCCAGATCAGTTGACTGGGGGTGAGTGTTTGATTTGCTCAAACGCTCCGTCCATCATCCCCTTTGGTATCGCTTTGTTCGCCCTAAGTCGGCAGGGTATGCCCAGACGTGGGTCCCTTGCTCACTTTGCCACTGGATTCAATATAGCCTGGCTGATGAGGGTTATGAACACGAAACCAGTCCCAGGATGCTTGTTTCAGGTCCAGAGAAGACATGGCTTGTCAGTTTGGGCTTGACTGTTCCCATGAGGCACAGGGTCAGACTGATTTGCATATGGCCATATCTGAACTGGGGTGGTGGAGTGAGATAAAGAATGATGATCGATTAAACCCAGAACAGTTGACTGGGGGTGAGTGTTTGATTTGCTCAAAGGCTCCATCCATCATCCCCTTTGGTATCGTTTTGTTCGCCCTAAGTTGGCAGGGTATGCCCAGATGTGGGTCCCTTGCTCACTTTGCCACCTGATTCAAGATAGCCAGGCTCATGAGAGTTATGAACCTGAAACCGGTCTCAGGATGCTTGTTTCTGGTCCAGGGAAGACATGGCTTAGCAGTTCGGGCTGGACTGTTCCCATGAGGCACAAGGTCAGACTGATTTGTATATGGCCATGTCTGAACTGGGGTGGTGGAGTGAGATAAAGAATGATGATGGATTAAACCAAGATCAGATGACTAGGGGTGAGTGTTTGATTTGCTCAAACGCTCCGTCCATCATCCCCTTTGGTATTGCTTTGTTCGCCCTAAGTTGGCAGGGTATGCCTAGACGTGGGACCCTTGCTCACTTTGCCACTGGATTCAAGATAGCCTTGCTGATGAGGGTTATGAACCCGACACCGGTCCCAGGATGCTTGTTTCCGGTCCACGGAAAACATGGCTTGGCAGTTCGGGCTGGACTGTTCCCATGAGGCACAGGGTCAGACTGATTTGCATATGGCCATGTCTAAACTGGGGTGGTGGAGTGAGCTAAAGAATGATGATTTATTAAACCCAGATCAGTTGACTGGGGTGAGTGTTTGATTTGCTCAAATGCTTCGTCCATCATCCCCTTTGGTATCGCTTTGTTCGCCCTAAGTTGGCAGGGTATGCCCAGATGTGGGTCCCTTGCTCACTTTGCCACCTGATTCAAGATAGCCAGGCTCATGACAGTTATGAACCTGAAACCGGTCTCAGGATGCTTGTTTCCGGTCCAGGGAAGACATGGCTTAGCAGTTTGGGCTGGACTGTTCCCATGAGGCACAGGGTCAGACTGATTTGCATTTGGCCATGTCTGAACTGGGGTGGTGGAGTGAGCTAAGGAATGATGATGGATTAAACCCAGATCAGTTGACTGGGGGTGAGTATTTGATTTGCTCAAACGCTCCGCCCATCATCCCCTTTGGTATCGCTTTGTTCGCCCTAAGTTGGCAGGGTATGCCCAGACGTGGCTCCCTTGCTCACTTTGCCACTGGATTCAAGATAGCCTGGCTGAAGAGGGTTATGAACCTGAAACCGGTCCCAGGATGCTTGTTTCAGGTCCAGGGAAGACATGGCTTGGCAGTTCGGGCTGGACTGTTCCCATGATGCACAGGGTCAGACTGATTTGCATATGGCCATGTCTGAACTGGGGTGGTGGAGTGAGCTAAAGAATGATGATGGATTAAACCCAGATCATTTGACTGGGGGTGAGTGTTTGATTTGCACAAACGCTCCGTCCATCATCCCCTTTGGTATCGCTTTGTTCGCCCTAAGTTGGCAGGGTATGCCTAGATGTGGGACCCTTGCTCACTTTGCCACTGGATTCAAGATAGCCTGGCTGATGAGGGTTATGAACCCAACACCGGTCCCAGGATGCTTGTTTCCGGTCCACGGAAAACATGGCTTGGCAGTTCGGGCTGGACTGTTCCCATGAGGCACAGGGTCAGACTGATTTGCATATGGCCATGTCTGAACTGGGGTGGTGGAGTGAGCTAAAGAATGATGATTTATTAAACCCAGATCAGATGACTGGGGTGAGTGTTTGATTTGCTCAAACGCTCCGTCCATCATCCCCTTTGGTATCGCTTTGTTCGCCCTAAGTTGGCAGGGTATGCCCAGATGTGGGTCCCTTGCTCACTTTGCCACCTGATTCAAGATAGCCAGGCTCATGACAGTTATGAACCTGAAACCGGTCTCAGGATGCTTGTTTCCGGTCGAGGGAAGACATGGCTTAGCAGTTTGGGCTGGACTGTTCCCATGAGGCGCAGGGTCAGACTGATTTGCATTTGCCATGTCTGAACTGGGGTGGTGAAGTGAGCTAAAGAATGGTGATGGATTAAACCCAGATCAGTTGACTGGGGGTGAGTATTTGATTTGCTCAAACGCTCCGCCCATCATCCCCTTTGGTATCGCTTTGTTCGCCCTAAGTTGGCAGGGTATGCCCAGACGTGGCTCCCTTGCTCACTTTGCCACTGGATCCAAGATTGCCTGTCTGAAGAGGGTTATGAACCCGAAACCGGTCCCAGGATGCTTGTTTCAGGTCCAGGGAAGACATGGCTTGGCAGTTCGGGCTGGACTGTTCCCATGAGGCACAGGGTCAGACTGATTTGTATATGGCCATGTCTGAACTGGGGTGGTGGAGTGAGCTAAAGAATGATGATGGATTAAACCCAGATCATTTGACTGGGGGTGAGTGTTTGATTTGCACAAACGCTCCGTCCATCATCCCCTTTGGTATCGCTTTGTTCGCGCTAAGTTGGCAGGGTATGCCCAGACGTGGGTCCCTTGCTCACTTTGCCACTGGATTCAAGATAGCCTGGCTGATGAGGGTTATGAACCCGAAACTGGTCCCAGTATGCTTGTTTCTGGTCCAGTGAAGAGATGGCATGGCAGTTCGGTCTGGACTGTTCCCATGAGGCACAGGGTCAGACTGATTTGCATATGGCCATGTCTGAACTGGGGTGGTGGAGTGAGCTAAAGAATGATGATGGATTAAACCCAGATCAGTTGACTGGGGGTGAGTGTTTGATTTGCTCAAACGCTCCGTCCATCATCCCCTTTGGTATCGCTTTAATCGCCCTAAGTTGGCAGGGTATGCCCAGATGTGGGTCCCTTGCTAACTTTGCCACTGGATTCAAGATAGCCTGGCTTATGAGGGTTATGAACCCGAAACGGTCCCAGGATGCTTGTTTCCGGTTCAGGGAAGACATGGCTTGTCAGTTTGGGCTTGACTGTTCCCATGAGGCACAGGGTCAGACTGATTTGCATATGGCCATATCTGAACTGGGGTGGTGGAGTGAGATAAAGAATGATGATCGATTAAACCCAGAACAGTTGACTGGGGGTGAGTGTTTGATTTGCTCAAAGGCTCCATCCATCATCCCCTTTGGTATCGTTTTGTTCGCCCTAAGTTGGCAGGGTATGCCCAGATGTGGGTCCCTTGCTCACTTTGCCACCTGATTCAAGATAGCCAGGCTCATGAGAGTTATGAACCTGAAACCGGTCTCAGGATGCTTGTTTCTGGTCCAGGGAAGACATGGCTTAGCAGTTCGGGCTGGACTGTTCCCATGAGGCACAAGGTCAGACTGATTTGTATATGGCCATGTCTGAACTGGGGTGGTGGAGTGAGATAAAGAATGATGATGGATTAAACCAAGATCAGATGACTAGGGGTGAGTGTTTGATTTGCTCAAACGCTCCGTCCATCATCCCCTTTGGTATTGCTTTGTTCGCCCTAAGTTGGCAGGGTATGCCTAGACGTGGGACCCTTGCTCACTTTGCCACTGGATTCAAGATAGCCTTGCTGATGAGGGTTATGAACCCGACACCGGTCCCAGGATGCTTGTTTCCGGTCCACGGAAAACATGGCTTGGCAGTTCGGGCTGGACTGTTCCCATGAGGCACAGGGTCAGACTGATTTGCATATGGCCATGTCTAAACTGGGGTGGTGGAGTGAGCTAAAGAATGATGATTTATTAAACCCAGATCAGTTGACTGGGGTGAGTGTTTGATTTGCTCAAATGCTCCGTCCATCATCCCCTTTGGTATCGCTTTGTTCGCCCTAAGTTGGCAGGGTATGCCCAGATGTGGGTCCCTTGCTCACTTTGCCACCTGATTCAAGATAGCCAGGCTCATGACAGTTATGAACCTGAAACCGGTCTCAGGATGCTTGTTTCCGGTCCAGGGAAGACATGGCTTAGCAGTTTGGGCTGGACTGTTCCCATGAGGCACAGGGTCAGACTGATTTGCATTTGGCCATGTCTGAACTGGGGTGGTGGAGTGAGCTAAGGAATGATGATGGATTAAACCCAGATCAGTTGACTGGGGGTGAGTATTTGATTTGCTCAAACGCTCCGCCCATCATCCCCTTTGGTATCGCTTTGTTCGCCCTAAGTTGGCAGGGTATGCCCAGACGTGGCTCCCTTGCTCACTTTGCCACTGGATTCAAGATAGCCTGGCTGAAGAGGGTTATGAACCTGAAACCGGTCCCAGGATGCTTGTTTC
Organism: Triturus cristatus; assembly: GCF_964204655.1. NCBI lineage: Eukaryota > Metazoa > Chordata > Amphibia > Caudata > Salamandridae > Triturus > Triturus cristatus. The sequence goes on from NC_140579.1 coordinate 536,593,465, forward strand.
AGGTCCAGGGAAGACATGGCTTGGCAGTTCGGGCTGGACTGTTCCCATGATGCACAGGGTCAGACTGATTTGCATATGGCCATGTCTGAACTGGGGTGGTGGAGTGAGCTAAAGAATGATGATGTATTAAACCCAGATCATTTGACTGGGGGTGAGTGTTTGATTTGCACAAACGCTCCGTCCATCATCCCCTTTGGTATCGCGTTGTTCGCCCTAAGTTGGCAGGGTATGCCTAGATGTGGGACCCTTGCTCACTTTGCCACTGGATTCAAGATAGCCTGGCTGATGAGGGTTATGAACCCAACACCGGTCCCAGGATGCTTGTTTCCGGTCCACGGAAAACATGGCTTGGAAGTTCGGGCTGGACTGTTCCCATGAGGCACAGGGTCAGACTGATTTGCATATGGCCATGTCTGAACTGGGGTGGTGGAGTGAGCTAAAGAATGATGATTTATTAAACCCAGATCAGATGACTGGGGTGAGTGTTTGATTTGCTCAAACGCTCCGTCCATCATCCCCTTTGGTATCGCTTTGTTCGCCCTAACTTGGCAGGGTATGCCCAGATGTGGGTCCCTTGCTCACTTTGCCACCTGATTCAAGATAGCCAGGCTCATGACAGTTATGAACCTGAAACCGGTCTCAGGATGCTTGTTTCCGGTCCAGGAAAGACATGGCTTGGCAGTTCGGGCTGGACTGTTCCCATGAGGCACAGGGTCAGACTAATTTGCATATGGCCATGTCTGAACTGGGGTGGTGGAGTGAGCTAAAGAATGATGATGGATTAAACCCAAATCAGTTGACTGGGGGTGAGTGTTTGATTTGCTCAAACGCTCCGTCCGTCATCCCCTTTGGTATCGCTTTGTTCGCCCTAAGTTGGCAGGGTATGCCCAGACGTGGGTTCCTTGCTCACTTTGCCACTGGATTCAAGATAGCCTGTCTGAAGAGGGTTATGAACCCGAAACCGGTCCCAGGATGCTTGTTTCAGGTCCAGGGAAGACATGGCTTGGCAGTTCGGTCTGGACTGTTCCCATGAGGCACAGGGTCAGACTGATTTGCATATGGCCATGTCTGAACTGGGGTGGTGGAGTGAGCTAAAGAATGATGATGGATTAAACCCAGATCAGTTGACTGGGGGTGAGTGTTTGATTTGCTCAAACGCTCCGTCCATCATCCCCTTTGGTATCGCTTTAATCGCCCTAAGTTGGCAGGGTATGCCCAGATGTGGGTCCCTTGCTAACTTTGCCACTGGATTCAAGATAGCCTGGCTTATGAGGGTTATGAACCCGAAACGGTCCCAGGATGCTTGTTTCCGGTTCAGGGAAGACATGGCTTGGCAGTTCGGGCTGGACTGTTCCCATGAGTCACAGGGTTAGACTGATTTGCATATGGCCATGTCTGAACTTGGGTGGTGGAGTGAGCTAAAGAATGATGATGGATTAAACCCAGATCAGTTGACTCTGGTGAGTGTTTGATTTGCTCAAACGCTCCGTCCTTCATTCCCTTTGGTATCGCTTTGTTCGCCCTAAGTTGACAGGGTATGCCCATAAGTGGGTCCCTTACTCACTTTGCCACTGGATTCAAGATACCCTGGCTGATGAGGGTTATGAACCCGAAACTGGTCCCAGGATGCTTGTTTCCGGTCCAGGGAAGACATGGCTTGGCAGTTCGGGCTGGACTGTTCCCATGAGGCACAGGGTCAGACAGATTTGCAAATGGCCATGTCTGAACTGGGGTGGTGGAGTGAGCTAAAGAATGATGATGGATTAAACCCAGATCACTTGACTGGGGTTGAGTGTTTGATTTGCTCAAACGCTCCGTCCATCATCCCCTTTGGTATCGCTTTGTTCGCCCTAAGTTGGCAGGGTATGCCCAGAAGTGGGTCCCTTGCTCACTTTGCCACTGGATTCAAGATAGCCTGGCTGATGAGGGTTTTGAACCCGAAACCGGTCCCAGCATGCTTGTTTCCGGTCCAGGGAATACATGGCTTGGCAGTTCGGGCTGGACTGTTCCCAAGAGGCACAGGGTCAGACTGATTTGCATATGTCCATGTCCGAACTGGGGTGGTGGAGTGAACTAAAGAATTATGATGGATTAAACCCAGATCAGTTGACTGGGGGTGAGTGTTTGATTTGCTCAAACGCTCCGTCCATCATCCCCTTTGGTATCACTTTAATCGCCCTAAGTTGGCAGGGTATGCCCAGATGTGGGTCCCTTGCTAACTTTGCCACTGGATTCAAGATAGCCTGGCTTATGAGGGTTATGAACCCGAAACGGTCCTAGGATGCTTGTTTCCGGTTCAGGGAAGACATGGCTTGGCAGTTCGGGCTGGACTGTTCCCATGAGTCACAGGGTTAGACTGATTTGCATATGGCCATGTCTGAACTTGGGTGGTGGAGTGAGCTAAAGAATGATGATGGATTAAACCCAGATCAGTTGACTCTGGTGAGTGTTTGATTTGCTCAAATGCTCCGTCCTTCATTCCCTTTGGTATCGCTTTGTTCGCCCTAAGTTGACAGGCTATGCCCATAAGTGGGTCCCTTACTCACTTTGCCACTGGATTCAAGATACCCTGGCTTATGAGGGTTATGAACCCGAAACGGTCCCAGGATGCTTGTTTCCGGTCCAGGGAAGACATGGCTTGGCAGTTCGGGCTGGACTGTTCCCATGAGTCACAGGGTTAGACTGATTTGCATATGGCCATGTCTGAACTGGGGTGGTGGAGTGAGCTAAAGAATGATGATGGATTAAACCCAAATCAGTTGACTGGGGGTGAGTGTTTGATTTGCTCAAACGCTCCGTCCGTCATCCCCTTTGGTATCGCTTTGTTCGCCCTAAGTTGGAAGGGTATGCCCAGACGTGGGTTCCTTGCTCACTTTGCCACTGGATTCAAGATAGCCTGTCTGAAGAGGGTTATGAACCCGAAACCGGTCCCAGGATGCTTGTTTCAGGTCCAGGGAAGACATGGCTTGGCAGTTCGGTCTGGACTGTTCCCATGAGGCACAGGGTCAGACTGATTTGCATATGGCCATGTCTGAACTGGGGTGGTGGAGTGAGCTAAAGAATGATGATGGATTAAACCCAGATCAGTTGACTGGGGGTGAGTGTTTGATTTGCTCAAACGCTCCGTCCATCATCCCCTTTGGTATCGCTTTAATCGCCCTAAGTTGGCAGGGTATGCCCAGATGTGGGTCCCTTGCTAACTTTGCCACTGCATTCAAGATAGCCTGGCTTATGAGGGTTATGAACCCGAAACGGTCCCAGGATGCTTGTTTCCGGTTCAGGGAAGACATGGCTTGGCAGTTCGGGCTGGACTGTTCCCATGAGTCACAGGGTTAGACTGATTTGCATATGGCCATGTCTGAACTTGGGTGGTGGAGTGAGCTAAAGAATGATGATGGATTAAACCCAGATCAGTTGACTCTGGTGAGTGTTTGATTTGCTCAAACGCTCCGTCTTTCATTCCCTTTGGTATCGCTTTGTTCGCCCTAAGTTGACAGGGTATGCCCATAAGTGGGTCCCTTACTCACTTTGCCACTGGATTCAAGATACCCTGGCTGATGAGGGTTATGAACCCGAAACTGGTCCCAGGATGCTTGTTTCCGGTCCAGGGAAGACATGGCTTGGCAGTTCGGGCTGGACTGTTCCCATGAGTCACAGGGTCAGGCTGATTTGCATATGGCCATGTCTGAACTGGGGTGGTGGAGTGAGCTAAAGAATGATGATGGATTAAACCCAGATCAGTTGACTGGGGGTGAGTGTTTGATTTGCTCAAACGCTCCGTCCATCATCCCCTTTGGTATCGCTTTAATCGCCCTAAGTTGGCAGGGTATGCCCAGATGTGGGTCCATTGCTAACTTTGCCACTGGATTCAAGATAGCCTGGCTTATGAGGGTTATGAACCCGAAACGGTCCCAGGATGCTTGTTTCCGGTTCAGGGAAGACATGGCTTGGCAGTTCGGGCTGGACTGTTCCCATGAGTCACAGGGTTAGACTGATTTGCATATGGCCATGTCTGAACTTGGGTGGTGGAGTGAGCTAAAGAATGATGATGGATTAAACCCAGATCAGTTGACTCTGGTGAGTGTTTGATTTGCTCAAACGCTCCGTCCTTCATTCCCTTTGGTATCGCTTTGTTCGCCCTAAGTTGACAGGGCATGCCCATAAGTGGGTCCCTTACTCACTTTGCAACTGGATTCAAGATACCCTGGCTTTTGAGGGTTATGAACCCTTAACGGTTCCAGGATGCTTGTTTCCGGTCCAGGGAAGACATGGCTTGGCAGTTCGGGCTGGACTGTTCCCATGAGTCACAGGGTTAGACTGATTTGCATATGGCCATGTCTGAACTGGGGTGGTGGAGTGAGCTAAAGAATGATGATGGATTAAACCCAAATCAGTTGACTGGGGGTGAGTGTTTGATTTGCTCAAACGCTCCGTCCGTCATCCCCTTTGGTATCGCTTTGTTCGCCCTAAGTTGGAAGGGTATGCCCAGACGTGGGTTCCTTGCTCACTTTGCCACTGGATTCAAGATAGCCTGTCTGAAGAGGGTTATGAACCCGAAACCGGTCCCAGGATGCTTGTTTCAGGTCCAGGGAAGACATGGCTTGGCAGTTCGGTCTGGACTGTTCCCATGAGGCACAGGGTCAGACTGATTTGCATATGGCCATGTCTGAACTGGGGTGGTGGAGTGAGCTAAAGAATGATGATGGATTAAACCCAGATCAGTTGACTGGGGGTGAGTGTTTGATTTGCTCAAACGCTCCGTCCATCATCCCCTTTGGTATCGCTTTAATCGCCCTAAGTTGGCAGGGTATGCCCTGATGTGGGTCCCTTGCTAACTTTGCCACTGGATTCAAGATAGCCTGGCTTATGAGGGTTATGAACCCGAAACGGTCCCAGGATGCTTGTTTCCGGTTCAGGGAAGACATGGCTTGGCAGTTCGGGCTGGACTGTTCCCATGAGTCACAGGGTTAGACTGATTTGCATATGGCCATGTCTGAACTTGGGTGGTGGAGTGAGCTAAAGAATGATGATGGATTAAACCCAGATCAGTTGACTCTGGTGAGTGTTTGATTTGCTCAAACGCTCCGTCCTTCATTCCCTTTGGTATCGCTTTGTTCGCCCTAAGTTGACAGGGTATGCCCATAAGTGGGTCCCTTACTCACTTTGCCACTGGATTCAAGATACCCTGGCTGATGAGGGTTATGAACCCGAAACTGGTCCCAGGATGCTTGTTTCCGGTCCAGGGAAGACATGGCTTGGCAGTTCGGGCTGGACTGTTCCCATGAGGCACAGGGTCAGACAGATTTGCAAATGGCCATGTCTGAACTGGGGTGGTGGAGTGAGCTAAAGAATGATGATGGATTAAACCCAGATCACTTGACTGGGGTTGAGTGTTTGATTTGCTCAAACGCTCCGTCCATCATCCCCTTTGGTATCGCTTTGTTCGCCCTAAGTTGGCAGGGTATGCCCAGAAGTGGGTCCCTTGCTCACTTTGCCACTGGATTCAAGATAGCCTGGCTGATGAGGGTTTTGAACCCGAAACCGGTCCCAGCATGCTTGTTTCCGGTCCAGGGAATACATGGCTTGGCAGTTCGGGCTGGACTGTTCCCAAGAGGCACAGGGTCAGACTGATTTGCATATGTCCATGTCCGAACTGGGCTGGTGGAGTGAACTAAAGAATTATGATGGATTAAACCCAGATCAGTTGACTGGGGGTGAGTGTTTGATTTGCTCAAACGCTCCGTCCATCATCCCCTTTGGTATCACTTTGTTTGCCCTAAGTTGGCAGGGTATGCCCATACTTGGGTCCCTTGCTCACTTTGCCACTGGATTCAAGATAGCCTGGCTGATGAGGGTTATGAACCCGAAACCGGTCTCAGGATGCTTGTTTCCGGTCCAGGGAAGACATTGCTTGGCAGTTCGGGCTGGACTGCTCCCATGAGGCACAGGGTCAGACTGATTTGCATATGGCCTTGTCTGAACTGGGGTGGTGGAGTGAGCTAAAGAATGATGATGGATTAAACCCAGATCTGTTGACTGGGGGTGAGTGTTTGATTTGCTCAACCGCTCCATCCATCATCCCATTTGGTATCGTTTTGTTTGCCCTAAGTTGGCAGGGTATGCCCAGACGTGGGTCCCTTGCTCACTTTTCTACTGGATTAAAGATAGCCTGGCAGATGAGGGTTATGAACCCGAAACAGGTCCCAGGATTCTTGATTCCGGTCCAGGGAAGACATGGCTTGGCAGTTCGGACTGGACTGTTCCCATGAGGCACAAGGTCAGACTGATTTGTATATGGCCATGTCTGAACTGGGGTGGTGGAGTGAGCTAAAGAATGATGATGGATTAAACCAAGATCAGTTGACTAGGGGTGAGTGTTTGATTTGCTCAAGCGCTCCGTCCATCATCCCCTTTGGTATTGCTTTGTTCGCCCTAATTTGGCAGGGTATGCCTAGACGTGGGTCCCTTGCTCAGTTTGCCACTGGATTCAAGATAGCCTGGCTGATGAGGGCTATGAACCCGACACCGGTCCCAGGATGCTTGTTTCCGGTCCACGGAAAACATGGCTTGGCAGTTCGGGCTGGACTGTTCCCATGAGGCACAGGGTCAGACTGATTTGCATATGGCCATGTCTGAACCTGGGTGGTGGAGTGAGCTAAAGAATGATGATTTATTAAACCCAGATCAGTTGACTGGGGGTGAGTGTTTGATTTGCTCAAACGCTCTGTCCATCATCCCCTTTGGTATCGCTTTGTTCGCCCTAAGTTGGCAGGGTATGCCCAGATGTGGGTCCCTTGCTCACTTTGCCACTGGATTCAAGATAGCCAGGCTGATGAGAGTTATGAACCCGAAACCGGTCTCAGGATGCTTGTTTCCGGTCCAGGAAAGACATGGCTTGGCAGTTCGGGCTGGACTGTTCCCATGAGGCACAGGGTCAGACTAATTTGCATATGGCCTTGTCTGAACTGGGGTGGTGGAGTGAGCTAAAGAATGATGATGGATTAAACCCAGATCTGTTGACTGGGGGTGAGTGTTTGATTTGCTCAACCGCTCCATCCATCATCCCATTTGGTATCGTTTTGTTTGCCCTAAGTTGGCAGGGTATGCCCAGACGTGGGTCCCTTGCTCACTTTTCTACTGGATTAAAGATAGCCTGGCTGATGAGGGTTATGAACCCGAAACAGGTCCCAGGATTCTTGATTCCGGTCCAGGGAAGACATGGCTTGGCAGTTCGGACTGGACTGTTCCCATGAGGCACAAGGTCAGACTGATTTGTATATGGCCATGTCTGAACTGGGGTGGTGGAGTGAGCTAAAGAATGATGATGGATTAAACCAAGATCAGTTGACTAGGGGTGAGTGTTTGATTTGCTCAAGCGCTCCGTCCATCATCCCCTTTGGTATTGCTTTGTTCGCCCTAATTTGGCAGGGTATGCCTAGACGTGGGTCCCTTGCTCAGTTTGCCACTGGATTCAAGATAGCCTGGCTGATGAGGGCTATGAACCCGACACCGGTCCCAGGATGCTTGTTTCCGGTCCACGGAAAACATGGCTTGGCAGTTCGGGCTGGACTGTTCCCATGAGGCACAGGGTCAGACTGATTTGCATATGGCCATGTCTGAACCTGGGTGGTGGAGTGAGCTAAAGAATGATGATTTATTAAACCCAGATCAGTTGACTGGGGGTGAGTGTTTGATTTGCTCAAACGCTCTGTCCATCATCCCCTTTGGTATCGCTTTGTTCGCCCTAAGTTGGCAGGGTATGCCCAGATGTGGGTCCCTTGCTCACTTTGCCACTGGATTCAAGATAGCCAGGCTGATGAGAGTTATGAACCCGAAACCGGTCTCAGGATGCTTGTTTCCGGTCCAGGAAAGACATGGCTTGGCAGTTCGGGCTGGACTGTTCCCATGAGGCACAGGGTCAGACTAATTTGCATATGGCCATGTCTGAACTGGGGTGGTGGAGTGAGCTGAAGAATGATGATGGATTAAACCCATATCAGTTGACTGGGGGTGAGTGTTTGATTTGCTCAAACGCTCCGTCCATCATCCCCTTTGGTATCGCTTTGTTCGCCCTAAGTTGGCAGGGTATGCCTAGACGTGGGTCCCTTGCTCACTTTGACACTGGATTCAAGATAGCCTGGCTGATGAGGGTTATGAAACCAAAACCGGTACCAGGATGCTTGTTTTCGGTCCACGGAAAACATGGCTTGGCAGTTCGGGCTGGACTGTTCCCATGAGGCACAGGGTCAGACTGATTTGCATATGGCCATGTCTGAACTGGGGTGGTGGAGTGAGCTAAAGAATGATGATGGATTAAACCCAGATCAGTTGACTGGGGGTGAGTGTTTGATTTACTCAAACGCTCTGTCCATCATCCCCTTTGGTATCGCTTTGTTCGCCCTAAGTTGGCAGGGTATTCCCAGACATGGATCCCCTGCTCACTTTGCCACTGGATTCAATATAGCCTGGCTGATGATGGTTATGATCCCGAAACCGGTCCCAGGATGCTTGTTTCAGGTCCACGGAAGACATGGTTTGGCAATTCGGGCTGGACTGTTCCCATGAGGCACAGGGTCAGACTTATTTGCATTTGGCCATGTCTGAACTGTGGTGGTGGAGTGAGCTAAAGAATGATGATGGATTAAACCCAGATCAGTTGACTGGGGGTGAGTGTTTGATTTGCTCAAACGCTCCGTCCATCATCCCGTTTGTTATCACTTTGTTCGCCCTAAGTTGGCAGGGTATGCCCAGACGTGGGTCCCTTGCTCACTTTGCCACTGGATTCAAGATATGCTGGCTGATGAGGGTTATGAACCCGAAACCGGTCCCAGGATGCTTGCTTCCAGTCCAGAGACGACATGGCATGGCAGCTCGGGCTGGTCTGTTCCCATGCGGCACAGGGTCAGACTGATTTGTATATGGCCATGTCTGAACTGGGGTGGTGGAGTGAGCTAAAGAATGATGATGGATTAAACCCAGATCAGTTGACTGGGGGTGAGTGTTTGATTTGCTCAAACCCTCCGTCCATCATCCCCTTTGGTATCGCTTTGTTCGCCTTAAGTCGGCATGGTATACCCAGACGTGGGTCCCTTGCTCACTTTGCCACTGGATTCAATATAGCCTGGCTGATGAGGGTTATGAACCCGAAACCAGTCCCAGGATGCTTGTTTCAGGTCCAGGGAAGACATGGCTTGCCAGTTCGGGCTGAACTGTTCCCATGAGGCACAGGGTCAGACTGATTTGCATATGGCCATGTCTGAACTGGGGTGGTGGAGTGAGATAAGGAATGATGATGGATTAAACCCAGATCAGTTGACTGGGGGTGAGTGTTTTATTTGCTCAAATGCTCCATCCATCATCCCCGTTGGTATCGCTTTGTTCGCCCTAAGTTGGCAGGGTATGCCCAGATGTGGGTCCCTTGCTCACTTTGCCACCGGATTCAAAATAGCCAGGCTGATGAGAGTTATGAACCTGAAACCGGTCTCAGGATGCTTGTTTCCAGTCCAGGGAAGACATGGCTTAGCAGTTTGGGCTGGACTGTTCCCATGAGGCACAGGGTCAGAATGATTTGCATTTGGCCATGTCTGAACTGGGGTGGTGGAGTGAGCTAAAGAATGATGATGGATTAAACCCAGATCAGTTGACTGGGGGTGAGTATTTGATTTGCTCAAACGCTCCGTCCATCATCCCCTTTGGTATCGCTTTGTTCGCCCTCAGTAGGCAGGGTATGCCCAGACGTGGCTCCGTTGCTCACTTTGCCACTGGATTCAAGATAGCATGGCTGAAGAGGGTTATGAACCCGAAACCGGTCCCAGGATGCTTGTTTCTGGTCCAGTGAAGTCATGGCATGGCATGGCAGTTCGGGCTGGACTGTTCCCATGAGGCACAGGGTCAGACTGATTTGCATATGGCCATGTCTGAACTGGGGTGGTGGAGTGAGCTAAAGAATGATGATGGATTAAACCCAGATCAGTTGACTGGGGGTGAGTGTTTGATTTGCTCAAACGCTCAATCCATCATCCCCTTTGGTATCACTTTGTTCGCCCTAAGTTGGCAGGGTATGCCCATACGTGGGTCCCTTGCTCACTTTGCTACTGGATTCAAGACAGCCTGGCTGATGAGGGTTATGAACCCGAAACCAGTCCCAGGATGCTTGTTTCCGGTCCGGGAAAACATGGCTTGGCAGTTCGGGCTGGACTGTTCCCATGAGGCACAGGTTCAGACTGATTTGCATATGGCCCTGTCTGAACTGGGGTGGTGGAGTGAGCTAAAGAATGATGATGGATTTAACCCAGATCAGTTGACTGGGGGTGAGTGTTTGATTTGCTCAAACCCTCCGTCCATCATCCCCTTTGGTATCGCTTTGTTCGCCTTAAGTCGGCATGGTATACCCAGACGTTGGTCCCTTGCTCACTTTGCCACTGGATTCAATATAGCCTGGCTGATGAGGATTATGAACCCGAAACCAGTCCCAGGATGCTTGTTTCAGGTCCAGGGAAGACATGGCTTGTCAGTTCGGGCTGAACTGTTCCCATGAGGCACAGGGTCAGACTGATTTCCATATGGCCATGTCTGAACTGGGGTGGTGGAGTGAGATAAGGAATGATGATGGATTAAACCCAGATCAGTTGACTGGGGGTGAGTGTTTTATTTGCTCAAATGCTCCATCCATCATCCCCTTTGGTATCGCTTTGTTCGCCCTAAGTTGGCAGGGTATGCCCATACGTGGGTCCCTTGCTCACTTTGCCACCGGATTCAAGATAGCCAGGCTGATGAGAGTTATGAACCTGAAACCGGTCCCACGATGCTTGCTTCCGGTCCAGGGAAGACATGGCTTAGCAGTTTGGGCTGGACTGTTCCCATGAGGCACAGGGTCAGACTGATTTGCATTTGGCCATGTCTGAACTGGGGTGGTGGAGTGAGCTAAAGAATGATGATGGATTAAACCCAGATCAGTTGACTGGGGGTGAGTATTTGATTTGCTCAAACGCTCCGTCCATCATCCCCTTTGGTATCGCTTTGTTCTCCCTAACTAGGTAGGGTATGCCCAGACGTGGCTCCGTTGCTCACTTTGCCACTGGATTCAAGATAGCATGGCTGAAGAGGGTTATGAACCCAAAACCGGTACCAGGATGTTTGTTTCTGGTCCAGTGAAGTCATGGCATGGCAGTTCGGGCTGGACTGTTCCCATGAGGCACAGGGTCAGACTGATTTGCATATGGCCATGTCTGAACTGGGGTGGTGGAGTGAGCTAAAGAATGATGATGGATTAAACCCAGATCAGTTGACTGGGGGTGAGTGTTTGATTTTCTCAAATGCTCAATCCATCATCCCCTTTGGTATCACTTTGTTCGCCCTAAGTTGGCAGGGTATGCCCATACGTGGGTCCCTTGCTCACTTTGCCACTGGATTCAAAATAGCCTGGCTGATGAGGGTTATGAACCCGAAACCAGTCCCAGGATGCTTGTTTCCGGTCCGGGAAAACATGGCTGGCAGTTCGGGCTGGACTGTTCCCATAAGGCACAGGGTCAGACTGATTTGCATATGGCCATGTCTGAACTGGGGTGGTGGAGTGAGCTAAAGAATGATGATGGATTAAACCCAGATCTGTTGACTGGGGGTGAGTGTTAGATTTGCACAAACGCTCCGTCCATCATCCCCTTTGGTATCGCTTTGTTCGCCCTAAGTTGGCAGGGTATGCCCAGACTTGGGTTCCTTGCTCACTTTGCTACTGGATTCAAGATAGCCTGGCTGATGAGGGTTATGAACCCGAAACTGGTCCCAGTATGCTTGTTTCTGGTCCAGTGAAGACATGGCATGGCAGTTCGGGCTGGACTGTTCCCATGAGGCACAGGGTCAGACTGATTTGCATATGGCCATGTCTGAACTGGGGTGGTGGAGTGAGCTGAAGAATGATGATTGATTAAACCCAGATCAGTTGACTGGGGGTGAGTGTTTGGTTTGCTCAAACGCTCCGTCCATCATCCCCTTTGGTATCGCTTTGTTCGCCCTAAGTCGGCAGGGTATGCCCAGACGTGGGTCCCCTGCTCACTTTGCCACTGGATTCAATATAGCCTGGCTGATGAGGGTTATGAACCCGAAACCGGTCCCAGGATGCTTGTTTCCGGTCCAGGGAAGACATGGCTTGTCAGTTCGGGCTGGACTGTTCCCATGAGGCACAGGGTCAGACTGATTTGCATATGGCCATGTCTGAACTGGGTTGGTGGAGTGAGCTAAAGAATGATGATGGATTAAACCCAGATCAGTTGACTGGGGGTGAGTGTTTGATTTGCTCAAACGCTCCGTCCATCATCCCCTTTGGTATCACTTTGTTCGCCCTAAGTTGACAGGGTATGCCCAGACATAGGTCCCTTGCTCACTTTGCCACTGGATTAAAGATAGCCTGGCTGATGAGGGTTATTAACCCGAAACCGGTCCCAGGATGCTTGTTTCCGGTCCAGGGAAAACATGGCTTGGCAGTTCGAGCTGGACTGTTCCCATGAGGCACAGGGTCAGGCTGATTTGCATATGGCCATGTCTGAACTGGGGTGGTGGAGTGAGCTAAAGAATGATGATGGATTAAACCCAAATCAGTTGACTGGGGGTGAGTGTTTGATTTGCTCAAACGCTCCGTCCATCATCCCCTTTGGTATCGCTTTTTTTGCCCTAAGTTGTCAGGGTATGCCCAGACGTGGGTCCCTTGCTCACTTTGCCACTGGATTCAAGATATCCTGGCTGATGAGGGTTATGAACCCGAAACCGGTCCCACGATGCTTGCTTCCGGTCCAGGGAAGACATGGCTTGGCAGTTCGGGCTGGACTGTTCCCATGAGGCACAGGGTCAGGCTGATTTGCATATGGCCATGTCTGAACTGGGGTGGTGGAGTGAGCTAAAGAATGATGATGGATTAAACCCAGATCAGTTGACTGGGGGTGAGTGTTTGATTTGCTCAAACGCTCCGTCCATCATCCCCTTTGGTATCGTTTTGTTCGCCCTAAGTCGGCAGGGTATGCCCAGACGTGGGTCCCTTGCTGACTTTGCCACTGGATTCAATATAGCCTGGCTGACGAGGGTTATGAACCCGTAACCGGTCCCAGGATGCTTGTTTCCGGTCCAGGGGAGACATGGCTTGTCAGTTCGGGCTGGACTGTTCCCATGAGGCACAGGGTCAGACTGATTTGCATATGGCCATGTCTGAACTGGGGTGGTGGAGTGAGCTAAAGAATGATGATTGATTAAACCCAGATCTGTTGACTGGGGTGAGTGTTTGATTTGCTCAAACGCTCCGTCCATCATCCCCTTTGGTATCGCTTTGTTCGCCCTAAGTCGGCAGTGTATGCCCAGACGTAGGTCCCTTGCTCACTTTGCCACTGGATTCAAGATATCCTGGCTGATGAGGGTTATGAACCCGAAACCGGTCCCAGGATGCTTGTTTCCGGTCCAGGGAAGACATGGCTTGGCAGTTCGGGCTGGACATTTCCCATGAGGCACAGGGTCAGACTGATTTGCATATGGCCATGTCTGAACTGGGGTGGTGGAGTGAGCTAAAGAATGATGTGGATTAAACCCAGATCAGTTGACTGGGGGTGAGTGTTTGCTTTGCTCAAACGCTCCGTCCATCATCCCCTTTGGTATCGCTTTGTTCGCCCTAAGTCGGCAGGGTATGCCCAGACGTGGGTCCCTTGCTCACTTTGCCACTGGATTCAATATAGCCTGGCTGACGAGGGTTATGAACCCGAAACCGTTCCCAGGATGCTTGTTTCCGGTCCAGGGAAGACATGGCTTGTCAGTTCGGGCTGGACTGTTCCCATGAGGCACAGGGTCAGACTGATTTGCATATGGCCATGTCTGAACTGGGGTGGTGGAGTGAGATAAAGAATGATGATGGATTAAACCCCGATCAGTTGACTGGGGGTGAGTGTTTTATTTGCTCAAACGCTCCGTCCATCATCCCCTTTGGTATCGCTGTGTTCGCCCTAAGTTGGCAGGGTATGGCCAGATGTGGGTCCCTTGCTCACTTTGCCACTGGATTCAAGATAGCCAGGCTGATGAGAGTTATGAACCCGAAACCGGTCTCAGGATGCTTGTTTCCGGTCCAGGGAAGACATGGCTTGGCAGTTCGGGCTGGACTGTTCCCATGAGGCACAGGGTCAGACTGATTTGCATATGGCCATGTCTGAACTGGGGTGGTGGAGTGAGCTAAAGAATGATGATGGATTAAACCCAAGTCAGTTGACTGGGGGTGAGTGTTTGATTTGCTCAAACGCTCCGTCCATCATCCCCTTTGGTATCGCTTTTTTTGCCCTAAGTTGTCAGGGTATGCCCAGACGTGGGTCCCTTGCTCACTTTGCCACTGGATTCAATATAGCCTGGCTGACGAGGGTTATGAACCCAAAACCGGTCCCAGGATGCTTGTTTCCGGTCCAGGGAAGACAAGGCTTGTCAGTTCGGGCTGGACTGTTCCCATGAGGCACAGGGTCAGACTGATTTGCATATGGCCATGTCTGAACTGGGGTGGTGGAGTGAGATAAAGAATGATGATGGATTAAACCCCGATCAGTTGACTGGGGGTGAGTGTTTTATTTGCTCAAACGCTCCGTCCATCATCCCCTTTGGTATCGCTGTGTTCGCCCTAAGTTGGCAGGGTATGCCCAGATGTGGGTCCCTTGCTCACTTTGCCACTGGATTCAAGATAGCCAGGCTGATGAGAGTTATGAACCCGAAACCGGTCTCAGGATGCTTGTTTCCGGTCCAGGGAAGACATGGCTTGGCAGTTCGGGCTGGACTGTTCCCATGAGGCACAGGGTCAGACTGATTTGCATATGGCCATGTCTGAACTGGGGTGGTGGAGTGAGCTAAAGAATGATGATGGATTAAACCCAGATCATTTGACTGGGCGTGAGTGTTTGATTTGCACAAACGCTCCGTCCATCATCCCCTTTGGTATCGCTTTGTTCGCCCTAAGTTCGCAGGGTATGCCCAGACGTGGGTCCATTGCTCACTTTGCCACTGGATTCAAGATAGCCTGGCTTATGAGGGTTATGAACCCGAAACGGTCCCAGGATGCTTGTTTCCGGTTCAGGGAAGACATGGCTTGGCAGTTCGGGCTGGACTGTTCCCATGAGTCACAGGGTTAGACTGATTTGCATATGGCCATGTCTGAACTTGGGTGGTGGAGTGAGCTAAACAATGATGATGGATTAAACCCAGATCAGTTGACTCTGGTGAGTGTTTGATTTGCTCAAACGCTCCGTCCTTCATTCCCTTTGGTATCGCTTTGTTCGCCCTAACTTGACAGGGTATGCCCATAAGTGGGTCCCTTACTCACTTTGCCACTGGATTCAAGATACCCTGGCTGATGAGGGTTATGAACCCGAAACTGGTCCCAGGATGCTTGTTTCCGGTCCAGGGAAGACATGGCTTGGCAGTTCGGGCTGGACTGTTCCCATGAGGCACAGGGTCAGACAGATTTGCAAATGGCCATGTCTGAACTGGGGTGGTGGAGTGAGCTAAAGAATGATGATGGATTAAACCCAGATCACTTGACTGGGGTTGAGTGTTTGATTTGCTCAAACGCTCCGTCCATCATCCCCTTTGGTATCGCTTTGTTCGCCCTAAGTTGGCAGGTTATGCCCAGAAGTGGGTCCCTTGCTCACTTTGCCACTGGATTCAAGATAGCCTGGCTGATGAGGGTTTTGAACCCGAAACCGGTCCCAGCATGCTTGTTTCCGGTCCAGGGAAAACATGGCTTGGCAGTTCGGGCTGGACTGTTCCCAAGAGGCACAGGGTCAGACTGATTTGCATATGTCCATGTCCGAACTGGGGTGGTGGAGTGAACTAAAGAATTATGATGGATTAAACCCAGATCAGTTGACTGGGGGTGAGTGTTTGATTTGCTCAAACGCTCCGTCCATCATCCCCTTTGGTATCACTTTGTTCGCCCTAAGTTGGCAGGGTATGCCCATACTTGGGTCCCTTGCTCACTTTGCCACTGGATTCAAGATAGCCTGGCTGATGAGGGTTATGAACCCAAAACCGGTCTCAGGATGCTTGTTTCCGGTCCAGGGAAGACATTGCTTGGCAGTTCGGGCTGGACTGTTCCCATGAGGCACAGGGTCAGACTGATTTGCATATGGCCTTGTCTGAACTGGGGTGGTGGAGTGAGCTAAAGAATGATGATGGATTAAACCCAGATCTGTTGACTGGGGGTGAGTGTTTGATTTGCTCAACCGCTCCATCCATCATCCCATTTGGTATCGTTTTGTTTGCCCTAAGATGGCAGGGTATGCCCAGACGTGGGTCCCTTGCTCACTTTTCTACTGGATTAAAGATAGCCTGGCTGATGAGGGTTATGAACCCGAAACAGGTCCCAGGATTCTTGATTCCGGTCCAGGGAAGACATGGCTTGGCAGTTCGGACTGGACTGTTCCCATGAGGCACAAGGTCAGACTGATTTGTATATGGCCATGTCTGAACTGGGGTGGTGGAGTGAGCTAAAGAATGATGATGGATTAAACCAAGATCAGTTGACTAGGGGTGAGTGTTTGATTTGCTCAAGCGCTCCGTCCATCATCCCCTTTGGTATTGCTTTGTTCGCCCTAATTTGGCAGGGTATGCCTAGACGTGGGTCCCTTGCTCAGTTTGCCACTGGATTCAAGATAGCCTGGCTGATGAGGGCTATGAACCCGACACCGGTCCCAGGATGCTTGTTTCCGGTCCACGGAAAACATGGCTTGGCAGTTCGGGCTGGACTGTTCCCATGAGGCACAGGGTCAGACTGATTTGCATATGGCCATGTCTGAACCTGGGTGGTGGAGTGAGCTAAAGAATGATGATTTATTAAACCCAGATCAGTTGACTGGGGGTGAGTGTTTGATTTGCTCAAACGCTCTGTCCATCATCCCCTTTGGTATCGCTTTGTTCGCCCTAAGTTGGCAGGGTATGCCCAGATGTGGGTCCCTTGCTCACTTTGCCACTGGATTCAAGATAACCAGGCTGATGAGAGTTATGAACCCGAAACCGGTCTCAGGATGCTTGTTTCCGGTCCAGGAAAGACATGGCTTGGCAGTTCGGGCTGGACTGTTCCCATGAGGCACAGGGTCAGACTAATTTGCATATGGCCATGTCTGAACTGGGGTGGTGGAGTGAGCTGAAGAATGATGATGGATTAAACTAAGGGTGGGCGTAGTGGGCGTAGTGGGGCTACGTGAAGCAGCACGTAGTGTGCCCAAATCTACGCACACTACGCGCTTCGCGTAGCCCCACTACGTGCCACCCACCTCCCACCCGCCATTCTTTTAAATAATATGAGCAATGAAAATTAAGTAAAGTAAGTCGACTTACCCGTAAGCGCGGCGTCTCCGGGGCTCCCTCTTTCAGTTTCTAATTTCTTCTGGCAAATGCGCATGCGCGGACGCCCGCGCATGCGCATTTCTCGCGAGAAGTGCGCATGCGCGAGTGTCCGCGCATGCGCATTTGCCAGAAGAAATTAGAAACTGAAAGAGGGAGCCCTGGAGACGCCGCGCTTACGGGTAAGTCGACTTACTTTACTTAATTTTCATTGCTCATGTTATTTAAAAGAAGGGCGGGCGGGAGGTGGGTGGCGGGTGGCAAGCAGCTACGCTTCGCCCTCGGCGTGTGCGTAGCGCTGCCCTGCTTCGCCTACTTCGGAAAGTGCGAAGCAGGCAGCGCTACGTACACTACGTGGGCGAAGCGTAGTGCTACGCCCGGGGTCAGATTAAACCCATATCAGTTGACTGGGGGTGAGTGTTTGATTTGCTCAAACGCTCCATCCATCATCCCTTTTGGTATCGTTTTGTTCACCCTAAGTCGGCATGGTATGCCCAGACGTGGGTCCCTTGCTCACTTTGCCACTGGATTCAATATAGCCTGGCTGATGAGGGTTATGAGCCCGAAACCAGTCCCAGGATGCTTGTTTCAGATCCAGAGAAGACATGGCTTGTCAGGGCGGGCTGGACTGTTCCCATGAGGCACAGGGTCAGACTGATTTGCATATGGCCATGTCTGAACTCGGGTGGTGGAGTGAGCTAAAGAATGATGATTTATTAAACCCAGATCAGTTGACTGGGGTGAATGTTTGATTTGCTCAAACGCTCCGTCCATCATCCCCTTTGGTATCGCTTTGTTCGCCCTAAGTTGGCAGGGTATGCCTAGACGTGGGTCCCTTGCTCACTTTGACACTGGATTCAAGATAGCCTGGCTGATGAGGGTTATGAAACCGAAACCGGTACCAGGATGCTTGTTTTCGGTCCACGGAAAACATGGCTTGGCAGTTCGGGCTGGACTGTTCCCATGAGGCACAGGGTCAGACTGATTTGCATATGGCCATATCTGAACTGGGGTGGTGGAGTGAGCTAAAGAATGATGATGGATTAAACCCAGATCAGTTGACTGGGGGTGAGTGTTTGATTTACTCAAACGCTCTGTCCATCATCCCCTTTGGTATCGCTTTGTTCGCCCTAAGTTGGCAGGGTATTCCCAGACATGGATCCCCTGCTCACTTTGCCACTGGATTCAATATAGCCTGGCTGATGATGGTTAAGATCCCAAAACCGGTCCCAGGATGCTTGTTTCAGGTCCACGGAAGACATGGTTTGGCAATTCGGGCTGGACTGTTCCCATGAGGCACAGGGTCAGACTTATTTGCATTTGGCCATGTCTGAACTGGGGTGGTGGAGTGAGCTAAAGAATGATGATGGATTAAACCCAGATCAGTTGACTGGGGGTGAGTGTTTGATTCGCTCAAACGCTCCGTCCATCATCCCCTTTGTTATCACTTTGTTCGCCCTAAGTTGGCAGGGTATGCCCAGACTTGGGTCCCTTGCTCACTTTGCCACTGGATTCAAGATATGCTGGCTGATGAGGGTTATGAACCCGAAACCGGTCCCAGGATGCTTGCTTCCAGTCCAGAGACGACATGGCATGGCAGCTCGGGCTGGTCTGTTCCCATGCGGCACAGGGTCAGACTGATTTGTATATGGCCATGTCTGAACTGGGGTGGTGGAGTGAGCTAAAGAATGATGATGGATTAAACCCAGATCAGTTGACTGGGGGTGAGTGTTTGATTTGCTCAAACCCTCCGTCCATCATCCCCTTTGGTATCGCTTTGTTCGCCTTAAGTCGGCATGGTATACCCAGACGTGGGTCCCTTGCTCACTTTGCCACTGGATTCAATATAGCCTGGCTGATGAGGGTTATGAACCCGAACCCAGTCCCAGGATGCTTGTTTCAGGTCCAGGGAAAACATGGCTTGCCAGTTCGGGCTGAACTGTTCCCATGAGGCACAGGGTCAGACTGATTTGCATATGGCCATGTCTGAACTGGGGTGGTGGAGTGAGATAAGGAATGATGATGGATTAAACCCAGATCAGTTGACTGGGGGTGAGTGTTTTATTTGCTCAAATGCTCCATCCATCATCCCCTTTGGTATCGCTTTGTTCGCCCTAAGTTGGCAGGGTATGCCCAGATGTGGGTCCCTTGCTCACTTTGCCACCGGATTCAAAATAGCCAGGCTGATGAGAGTTATGAACCTGAAACCGGTCTCAGGATGCTTGTTTCCGGTCCAGGGAAGACATGGCTTAGCAGTTTGGGCTGGACTGTTCCCATGAGGCACAGGGTCAGAATGATTTGCATTTGGCCATGTCTGAACTGGGGTGGTGGAGTGAGCTAAAGAATGATGATGGATGAAACCCAGATCAGTTGACTGGGGGTGAGTATTTGATTTGCTCAAACGCTCCGTCCATCATCCCCTTTGGTATCGCTTTGTTCGCCCTCAGTAGGCAGGGTATGCCCAGACGTGGCTCCGTTGCTCACTTTGCCACTGGATTCAAGATAGCATGGCTGAAGAGGGTTATGAACCCGAAACCGGTCCCAGGATGCTTGTTTCTGGTCCAGTGAAGTCATGGCATGGCAGTTCGGGCTGGACTGTTCCCATGAGGCACAGGGTCAGACTGATATGCATATGGCCATGTCTGAACTGGGGTGGTGGAGTGAGTTAAAGAATGATGATGGATTAAACCCAGATCAGTTGACTGGGGGTGAGTGTTTGATTTGCTCAAACGCTCAATCCATTATCCCCTTTGGTATCACTTTGTTCACCCTAAGTTGGCAGGGTATGCCCATACGTGGGTCCCTTGCTCACTTTGCTACTGGATTCAAGACAGCTTGGCTGATGAGGGTTATGAACCCGAAACCAGTCCCAGGATGCTTGTTTCCGGTCCGGGAAAACATGGCTTGGCAGTTCGGGCTGGACTGTTCCCATGAGGCACAGGTTCAGACTGATTTGCATATGGCCATGTCTGAACTGGGGTGGTGAAGTGAGCTAAAGAATGATGATGGATTTAACCCAGATCAGTTGACTGGGGGTGAGTGTTTGATTTGCTCCAACCCTCCGTCCATCATCCCCTTTGGTATCGCTTTGTTCGCCTTAAGTCGGCATGGTATACCCAGACGTTGGTCCCTTGCTCACTTTGCCACTGGATTCAATATAGCCTGGCTGATGAGGATTATGAACCCGAAACCAGTCCCAGGATGCTTGTTTCAGGTCCAGGGAAGACATGGCTTGTCAGTTCGGGCTGAACTGTTCCCATGAGGCACAGGGTCAGACTGATTTCCATATGGCCATGTCTGAACTGGGGTGGTGGAGTGAGATAAGGAATGATGATGGATTAAACCCAGATCAGTTGACTGGGGGTGAGTGTTTTATTTGCTCAAATGCTCCATCCATCATCCCCTTTGGTATCGCTTTGTTCGCCCTAAGTTGGCAGGGTATGCCCAGATGTGGGTCCCTTGCTCACTTTGCCACCGGATTCAAGATAGCCAGGCTGATGAGAGTTATGAACCTGAAACCGGTCCCACGATGCTTGCTTCCGGTCCAGGGAAGACATGGCTTAGCAGTTTGGGCTGGACTGTTCCCATGAGGCACAGGGTCAGACTGATTTGCATTTGGCCATGTCTGAACTGGGGTGGTGGAGTGAGCTAAAGAATGATGATGGATTAAACCCAGATCAGTTGACTGGGGGTGAGTATTTGATTTGCTCAAACGCTCCGTCCATCATCCCCTTTGGTATCGCTTTGTTCTCCCTAAGTAGGTAGGGTATGCCCAGGCGTGGCTCCGTTGCTCACTTTGCCACTGGATTCAAGATAGCATGGCTGAAGAGGGTTATGAACCCAAAACCGGTCCCAGGATGCTTGTTTCTGGTCCAGTGAAGTCATGGCATGGCAGTTCGGGCTGGACTGTTCCCATGAGGCACAGGGTCAGACTGATTTGCATATGGCCATGTCTGAACTGGGTTGGTGGAGTGAGCTAAAGAATGATGATGGATTAAACCCAGATCAGTTGACTGGGGGTGAGTGTTTGATTTGCTCAAACGCTCCGTCCATCATCCCCTTTGGTATCGCTTTGTTCGCCCTAAGTTGGCAGGGTATGCCCAGACTTGGGTTCCTTGCTCACTTTGCTACTGGATTCAAGATAGCCTGGCTGATGAGGGTTATGAACCCGAAACCAGTCCCAGGATGCTTGTTTCCGGTCCGGGAAAACATGGCTTGGCAGTTCGGGCTGGACTGTTCCCATGAGGCACAGGTTCAGACTGATTTGCATATGGCCATGTCTGAACTGGGGTGGTGGAGTGAGCTAAAGAATGATGATGGATTAAACCCAGATCTGTTGACTGGGGGTGAGTGTTAGATTTGCACAAACGCACCGTCCATCATCCCCTTTGGTATCGCTTTGTTCGCCCTAAGTTGGCAGGGTATGCCCAGACTTGGGTTCCTTGCTCACTTTGCTACTGGATTCAAGATAGCCTGGCTGATGAGGGTTATGAACCCGAAACTGGTCCCAGTATGCTTGTTTCTGGTCCAGTGAAGACATGGCATGGCAGTTCGGGCTGGACTGTTCCCATGAGGCACAGGGTCAGACTGATTTGCATATGGCCATGTCTGAACTGGGATGGTGGAGTGAGCTAAAGAATGATGATTGATTAAACCCAGATCAGTTGACTGGGGGTGAGTGTTTGGTTTGCTCAAACGCTCCGTCCATCATCCCCTTTGGTATCGCTTTGTTCGCCCTAAGTCGGCAGGGTATGCCCAGACGTGGGTCCCCTGCTCACTTTGCCACTGGATTCAATATAGCCTGGCTGATGAGGGTTATGAACCCGAAACCGGTCCCAGGATGCTTGTTTCCGGTCCAGGGAAGACATGGCTTGTCAGTTCGGGCTGGACTGTTCCCATGAGGCACAGGGTCAGACTGATTTGCATATGGCCATGTCTGAACTGGGTTGGTGGAGTGAGCTAAAGAATGATGATGGATTAAACCCAGATCAGTTGACTGGGGGTGAGTGTTTGATTTGCTCAAACGCTCCGTCCATCATCCCCTTTGGTATCACTTTGTTCGCCCTAAGTTGACAGGGTATGCCCAGACGTAGGTCCCTTGCTCACTTTGCCACTGGATTAAAGATAGCCTGGCTGATGAGGGTTATGAACCCGAAACCGGTCCCACGATGCTTGCTTCCGGTCCAGGGAAGACATGGCTTGGCAGTTCGGGCTGGACTGTTCCCATGAGGCACAGGGTCAGGCTGATTTGCATATGGCCATGTCTGAACTGGGGTGGTGGAGTGAGCTAAAGAATGATGATGGATTAAACCCAGATCAGTTGACTGGGGGTGAGTGTTTGATTTGCTCAAACGCTCCGTCCATCATCCCCTTTGGTATCGCTTTAATCGCCCTAAGTTGGCAGGGTATGCCCAGATGTGGGTCCCTTGCTAACTTTGCCACTGGATTCAAGATAGCCTGGCTTATGAGGGTTATGAACCCGAAACGGTCCTAGGATGCTTGTTTCCGGTTCAGGGAAGACATGGCTTGGCAGTTCGGGCTGGACTGTTCCCATGAGTCACAGGGTTAGACTGATTTGCATATGGCCATGTCTGAACTTGGGTGGTGGAGTGAGCTAAAGAATGATGATGGATTAAACCCAGATCAGTTGACTCTGGTGAGTGTTTGATTTGCTCAAACGCTCCGTCCTTCATTCCCTTTGGTATCGCTTTGTTCGCCCTAAGTTGACAGGCTATGCCCATAAGTGGGTCCCTTACTCACTTTGCCACTGGATTCAAGATACCCTGGCTTATGAGGGTTATGAACCCGAAACGGTCCCAGGATGCTTGTTTCCGGTCCAGGGAAGACATGGCTTGGCAGTTCGGGCTGGACTGTTCCCATGAGTCACAGGGTTAGACTGATTTGCATATGGCCATGTCTGAACTGGGGTGGTGGAGTGAGCTAAAGAATGATGATGGATTAAACCCAAATCAGTTGACTGGGGGTGAGTGTTTGATTTGCTCAAACGCTCCGTCCGTCATCCCCTTTGGTATCGCTTTGTTCGCCCTAAGTTGTAAGGGTATGCCCAGACGTGGGTTCCTTGCTCACTTTGCCACTGGATTCAAGATAGCCTGTCTGAAGAGGGTTATGAACCCGAAACCGGTCCCAGGATGCTTGTTTCAGGTCCAGGGAAGACATGGCTTGGCAGTTCGGTCTGGACTGTTCCCATGAGGCACAGGGTCAGACTGATTTGCATATGGCCATGTCTGAACTGGGGTGGTGGAGTGAGCTAAAGAATGATGATGGATTAAACCCAGATCAGTTGACTGGGGGTGAGTGTTTGATTTGCTCAAACGCTCCGTCCATCATCCCCTTTGGTATCGCTTTAATCGCCCTAAGTTGGCAGGGTATGCCCAGATGTGGGTCCCTTGCTAACTTTGCCACTGCATTCAAGATAGCCTGGCTTATGAGGGTTATGAACCCGAAACGGTCCCAGGATGCTTGTTTCCGGTTCAGGGAAGACATGGCTTGGCAGTTCGGGCTGGACTGTTCCCATGAGTCACAGGGTTAGACTGATTTGCATATGGCCATGTCTGAACTTGGGTGGTGGAGTGAGCTAAAGAATGATGATGGATTAAACCCAGATCAGTTGACTCTGGTGAGTGTTTGATTTGCTCAAACGCTCCGTCCTTCATTCCCTTTGGTATCGCTTTGTTCGCCCTAAGTTGACAGGGTATGCCCATAAGTGGGTCCCTTACTCACTTTGCCACTGGATTCAAGATACCCTGGCTGATGAGGGTTATGAACCCGAAACTGGTCCCAGGATGCTTGTTTCCGGTCCAGGGAAGACATGGCTTGGCAGTTCGGGCTGGACTGTTCCCATGAGTCACAGGGTCAGGCTGATTTGCATATGGCCATGTCTGAACTGGGGTGGTGGAGTGAGCTAAAGAATGATGATGGATTAAACCCAGATCAGTTGACTGGGGGTGAGTGTTTGATTTGCTCAAACGCTCCGTCCATCATCCCCTTTGGTATCGCTTTAATCGCCCTAAGTTGGCAGGGTATGCCCAGATGTGGGTCCATTGCTAACTTTGCCACTGGATTCAAGATAGCCTGGCTTATGAGGGTTATGAACCCGAAACGGTCCCAGGATGCTTGTTTCCGGTTCAGGGAAGACATGGCTTGGCAGTTCGGGCTGGACTGTTCCCATGAGTCACAGGGTTAGACTGATTTGCATATGGCCATGTCTGAACTTGGGTGGTGGAGTGAGCTAAAGAATGATGATGGATTAAACCCAGATCAGTTGACTCTGGTGAGTGTTTGATTTGCTCAAACGCTCCGTCCTTCATTCCCTTTGGTATCGCTTTGTTCGCCCTAAGTTGACAGGGCATGCCCATAAGTGGGTCCCTTACTCACTTTGCCACTGGATTCAAGATACCCTGGCTTATGAGGGTTATGAACCCGAAACGGTCCCAGGATGCTTGTTTCCGGTCCAGGGAAGACATGGCTTGGCAGTTCGGGCTGGACTGTTCCCATGAGTCACAGGGTTAGACTGATTTGCATATGGCCATGTCTGAACTGGGGTGGTGGAGTGAGCTAAAGAATGATGATGGATTAAACCCAAATCAGTTGACTGGGGGTGAGTGTTTGATTTGCTCAAACGCTCCGTCCGTCATCCCCTTTGGTATCGCTTTGTTCGCCCTAAGTTGGAAGGGTATGCCCAGACGTGGGTTCCTTGCTCACTTTGCCACTGGATTCAAGATAGACTGTCTGAAAAGGGTTATGAACCCGAAACCGGTCCCAGGATGCTTGTTTCAGGTCCAGGGAAGACATGGCTTGGCAGTTCGGTCTGGACTGTTCCCATGAGGCACAGGGTCAGACTGATTTGCATATGGCCATGTCTGAACTGGGGTGGTGGAGTGAGCTAAAGAATGATGATGGATTAAACCCAGATCAGTTGACTGGGGGTGAGTGTTTGATTTGCTCAAACGCTCCGTCCATCATCCCCTTTGGTATCGCTTTAATCGCCCTAAGTTGGCAGGGTATGCCTAGATGTGGGTCCCTTGCTAACTTTGCCACTGGATTCAAGATAGCCTGGCTTATGAGGGTTATGAACCCGAAACGGTCCCAGGATGCTTGTTTCCGGTTCAGGGAAGACATGGCTTGGCAGTTCGGGCTGGACTGTTCCCATGAGTCACAGGGTTAGACTGATTTGCATATGGCCATGTCTGAACTTGGGTGGTGGAGTGAGCTAAAGAATGATGATGGATTAAACCCAGATCAGTTGACTCTGGTGAGTGTTTGATTTGCTCAAACGCTCCGTCCTTCATTCCCTTTGGTATCGCTTTGTTCACCCTAAGTTGACAGGGTATGCCCATAAGTGGGTCCCTTACTCACTTTGCCACTGGATTCAAGATACCCTGGCTAATGAGGGTTATGAACCCGAAACTGGTCCCAGGATGCTTGTTTCCGGTCCAGGGAAGACATGGCTTGGCAGTTCGGGCTGGACTGTTCCCATGAGGCACAGGGTCAGACAGATTTGCAAATGGCCATGTCTGAACTGGGGTGGTGGAGTGAGCTAAAGAATGATGATGGATTAAACCCAGATCACTTGACTGGGGTTGAGTGTTTGATTTGCTCAAACGCTCCGTCCATCATCCCCTTTGGTATCGCTTTGTTCGCCCTAAGTTGGCAGGGTATGCCCAGAAGTGGGTCCCTTGCTCACTTTGCCACTGGATTCAAGATAGCCTGGCTGATGAGGGTTTTGAACCCGAAACCGGTCCCAGCATGCTTGTTTCCGGTCCAGGGAATACATGGCTTGGCAGTTCGGGCTGGACTGTTCCCAAGAGGCACAGGGTCAGACTGATTTGCATATGTCCATGTCCGAACTGGGGTGGTGGAGTGAACTAAAGAATTATGATGGATTAAACCCAGATCAGTTGACTGGGGGTGAGTGTTTGATTTGCTCAAACGCTCCGTCCATCATCCCCTTTGGTATCACTTTGTTCGCCCTAAGTTGGCAGGGTATGCCCATACTTGGGTCCCTTGCTCACTTTGCCACTGGATTCAAGATAGCCTGGCTGATGAGGGTTATGAACCCGAAACCGGTCTCAGGATGCTTGTTTCCGGTCCAGGGAAGACATTGCTTGGCAGTTCGGGCTGGACTGTTCCCATGAGGCACAGGGTCAGACTGATTTGCATATGGCCTTGTCTGAACTGGGGTGGTGGAGTGAGCTAAAGAATGATGATGGATTAAACCCAGATCTGTTGACTGGGGGTGAGTGTTTGATTTGCTCAACCGCTCCATCCATCATCCCATTTGGTATCGTTTTGTTTGCCCTAAGTTGGCAGGGTATGCCCAGACGTGGGTCCCTTGCTCACTTTTCTACTGGATTAAAGATAGCCTGGCTGATGAGGGTTATGAACCCGAAACAGGTCCCAGGATTCTTGATTCCGGTCCAGGGAAGACATGGCTTGGCAGTTCGGACTGGACTGTTCCCATGAGGCACAAGGTCAGACTGATTTGTATATGGCCATGTCTGAACTGGGGTGGTGGAGTGAGCTAAAGAATGATGATGGATTAAACCAAGATCAGTTGACTAGGGGTGAGTGTTTGATTTGCTCAAGCGCTCCGTCCATCATCCCCTTTGGTATTGCTTTGTTCGCCCTAATTTGGCAGGGTATGCCTAGACGTGGGTCCCTTGCTCAGTTTGCCACTGGATTCAAGATAGCCTGGCTGATGAGGGCTATGAACCCGACACCGGTCCCAGGATGCTTGTTTCCGGTCCACGGAAAACATGGCTTGGCAGTTCGGGCTGGACTGTTCCCATGAGGCACAGGGTCAGACTGATTTGCATATGGCCATGTCTGAACCTGGGTGGTGGAGTGAGCTAAAGAATGATGATTTATTAAACCCAGATCAGTTGACTGGGGGTGAGTGTTTGATTTGCTCAAACGCTCTGTCCATAATCCCCTTTGGTATCGCTTTGTTCGCCCTAAGTTGGCAGGGTATGCCCAGATGTGGGTCCCTTGCTCACTTTGCCACTGGATTCAAGATAGCCAGGCTGCTGAGAGTTATGAACCCGAAACCGGTCTCAGGATGCTTGTTTCCGGTCCAGGAAAGACATGGCTTGGCAGTTCGGGCTGGACTGTTCCCATGAGGCACAGGTTCAGACTGATTTGCATATGGCCATGTCTGAACTGGGGTGGTGGAGTGAGCTAAAGAATGATGATGGATTTAACCCAGATCAGTTGACTGGGGGTGAGTGTTTGATTTGCTCAAACCCTCCGTCCATCATCCCCTTTGGTATCGCTTTGTTCGCCTTAAGTCGGCATGGTATACCCAGACGTTGGTCCCTTGCTCACTTTGCCACTGGATTCAATATAGCCTGGCTGATGAGGATTATGAACCCGAAACCAGTCCCAGGATGCTTGTTTCAGGTCCAGGGAAGACATGGCTTGTCAGTTCGGGCTGAACTGTTCCCATGAGGCACAGGGTCAGACTGATTTCCATATGGCCATGTCTGAACTGGGGTGGTGGAGTGAGATAAGGAATGATGATGGATTAAACCCAGATCAGTTGACTGGGGGTGAGTGTTTTATTTGCTCAAATGCTCCATCCATCATCCCCTTTGGTATCGCTTTGTTCGCCCTAAGTTGGCAGGGTATGCCCAGATGTGGGTCCCTTGCTCACTTTTGCCACCGGATTCAAGATAGCCAGGCTGATGAGAGTTATGAACCTGAAACCGGTCCCACGATGCTTGCTTCCGGTCCAGGGAAGACATGGCTTAGCAGTTTGGGCTGGACTGTTTGCATGAGGCACAGGGTCAGACTGATTTGCATTTGGCCATGTCTGAACTGGGGTGGTGGAGTGAGCTAAAGAATGATGATGGATTAAACCCAGATCAGTTGACTGGGGGTGAGTATTTGATTTGCTCAAACGCTCCGTCCATCATCCCCTTTGGTATCGCTTTGTTCTCCCTAAGTAGGTAGGGTATGCCCAGACGTGGCTCCGTTGCTCACTTTGCCACTGGATTCAAGATAGCATGGCTGAAGAGGGTTATGAACCCAAAACCGGTCCCAGGATGTTTGTTTCTGGTCCAGTGAAGTCATGGCATGGCAGTTCGGGCTGGACTGTTCCCATGAGGCACAGGGTCAGACTGATTTGCATATGGCCATGTCTGAACTGGGGTGGTGGAGTGAGCTAAAGAATGATGATGGATTAAACCCAGATCAGTTGACTGGGGGTGAGTGTTTGATTTGCTCAAATGCTCAATCCATCATCCCCTTTGGTATCACTTTGTTCGCCCTAAGTTGGCAGGGTATGCCCATACGTGGGTCTCTTGCTCACTTTGCCACTGGATTCAAGATAGCCTGGCTGATGAGGGTTATGAACCCGAAACCAGTCCCAGGATGCTTGTTTCCGGTCCGGGAAAACATGGCTGGCAGTTCGGGCTGGACTGTTCCCATGAGGCACAGGGTCAGACTGATTTGCATATGGCCATGTCTGAACTGGGGTGGTGGAGTGAGCTAAAGAATGATGATGGATTAAACCCAGATCTGTTGACTGGGGGTGAGTGTTAGATTTGCACAAACGCTCCGTCCA
This sequence comes from Triturus cristatus, assembly GCF_964204655.1. Taxonomy (NCBI): domain Eukaryota; kingdom Metazoa; phylum Chordata; class Amphibia; order Caudata; family Salamandridae; genus Triturus; species Triturus cristatus. The sequence continues at coordinate 536,622,398 of NC_140579.1, forward strand.
TCATCCCCTTTGGTATCGCTTTGTTCGCCCTAAGTTGGCAGGGTATGCCCAGACTTGGGTTCCTTGCTCACTTTGCTACTGGATTCAAGATAGCCTGGCTGATGAGGGTTATGAACCCGAAACTGGTCCCAGTATGCTTGTTTCTGGTCCAGTGAAGACATGGCATTGCAGTTCGGGCTGGACTGTTCCCATGAGGCACAGGGTCAGACTGATTTGCATATGGCCATGTCTGAACTGGGGTGGTGGAGTGAGCTAAAGAATGATGATTGATTAAACCCAGATCAGTTGACTGGGGGTGAGTGTTTGGTTTGCTCAAACGCTCCGTCCATCATCCCCTTTGGTATCGCTTTGTTCGCCCTAAGTCAGCAGGGTATGCCCAGACGTGGGTCCCCTGCTCACTTTGCCACTGGATTCAATATAGCCTGGCTGATGAGGGTTATGAACCCGAAACCGGTCCCAGGATGCTTGTTTCCGGTCCAGGGAAGACATGGCTTGTCAGTTCGGGCTGGACTGTTCCCATGAGGCACAGGGTCAGACTGATTTGCATATGGCCATGTCTGAACTGGGTTGGTGGAGTGAGCTAAAGAATGATGATGGATTAAACCCAGATCAGTTGACTGGGGGTGAGTGTTTGATTTGCTCAAACGCTCCGTCCATCATCCCCTTTGGTATCACTTTGTTCGCCCTAAGTTGACAGGGTATGCCCAGACGTAGGTCCCTTGCTCACTTTGCCACTGGATTAAAGATAGCCTGGCTGATGAGGGTTATTAACCTGAAACCGGTCCCAGGATGCTTGTTTCCGGTCCAGGGAAAACATGGCTTGGCAGTTCGAGCTGGACTGTTCCCATGAGGCACAGGGTCAGACTGATTTGCATATGGCCATGTCTGAACTGGGGTGGTGGAGTGAGCTAAAGAATGATGATGGATTAAACCCAAATCAGTTGACTGGGGGTGAGTGTTTGATTTGCTCAAACGCTCCGTCCATCATCCCCTTTGGTATCGCTTTTTTTGCCCTAAGTTGTCAGGGTATGCCCAGACGTGGGTCCCTTGCTCACTTTGCCACTGGATTCAAGATATCCTGGCTGATGAGGGTTATGAACCCGAAACCGGTCCCACGATGCTTGCTTCCGGTCCAGGGAAGACATGGCTTGGCAGTTCGGGCTGGACTGTTCCCATGAGGCACAGGGTCAGGCTGATTTGCATATGGCCATGTCTGAACTGGGGTGGTGGAGTGAACTAAAGAATGATGATGGATTAAACCCAGATCAGTTGACTGGGGGTGAGTGTTTGATTTGCTCAAACGCTCCGTCCATCATCCCCTTTGGTATCGCTTTGTTCGCCCTAAGTCGGCAGGGTATGCCCAGACGTGGGTCCCTTGCTGACTTTGCCACTGGATTCAATATAGCCTGGCTGACGAGGGTTATGAACCCGTAACCGGTCCCAGGATGCTTGTTTCCGGTCCAGGGGAGACATGGCTTGTCAGTTCGGGCTGGACTGTTCCCATGAGGCACAGGGTCAGACTGATTTGCATATGGCCATGTCTGAACTGGGGTGGTGGAGTGAGCTAAAGAATGATGATTGATTAAACCCAGATCTGTTGACTGGGGGTGAGTGTTTGATTTGCTCAAACGCTCCGTCCATCATCCCCTTTGGTATCGCTTTGTTCGCCCTAAGTCGGCAGTGTATGCCCAGACGTAGGTCCCTTGCTCACTTTGCCACTGGATTCAAGATATCCTGGCTGATGAGGGTTATGAACCCGAAACCGGTCCCAGGATGCTTGTTTCCGGTCCAGGGAAGACATGGCTTGGCAGTTCGGGCTGGACTGTTCCCATGAGGCACAGGGTCAGACTGATTTGCATATGGCCATGTCTGAACTGGGGTGGTGGAGTGAGCTAAAGAATGATGTGGATTAAACCCAGATCAGTTGACTGGGGGTGAGTGTTTGGTTTGCTCAAACGCTCCGTCCATCATCCCCTTTGGTATCGCTTTGTTCGCCCTAAGTCGGCAGGGTATGCCCAGACGTGGGTCCCTTGCTCACTTTGCCACTGGATTCAATATAGCCTGGCTGACGAGGGTTATGAACCCGAAACCGGTCCCAGGATGCTTGTTTCCGGTCCAGGGAAGACATGGCTTGTCAGTTCGGGCTGGACTGTTCCCATGAGGCACAGGGTCAGACTGATTTGCATATGGCCATGTCTGAACTGGGGTGGTGGAGTGAGATAAAGAATGATGATGGATTAAACCCCGATCAGTTGACTGGGGGTGAGTGTTTTATTTGCTCAAACGCTCCGTCCATCATCCCCTTTGGTATCGCTGTGTTCGCCCTAAGTTGGCAGGGTATGGCCAGATGTGGGTCCCTTGCTCACTTTGCCACTGGATTCAAGATAGCCAGGCTGATGAGAGTTATGAACCCGAAACCGGTCTCAGGATGCTTGTTTCCGGTCCAGGGAAGACATGGCTTGGCAGTTCGGGCTGGACTGTTCCCATGAGGCACAGGGTCAGACTGATTTGCATATGGCCATGTCTGAACTGGGGTGGTGGAGTGAGCTAAAGAATGATGATGGATTAAACCCAAGTCAGTTGACTGGGGGTGAGTGTTTGATTTGCTCAAACGCTCCGTCCATCATCCCCTTTGGTATCGCTTTTTTTGCCCTAAGTTGTCAGGGTATGCCCAGACGTGGGTCCCTTGCTCACTTTGCCACTGGATTCAATATAGCCTGGCTGACGAGGGTTATGAACCCAAAACTGGTCCCAGGATGCTTGTTTCCGGTCCAGGGAAGACAAGGCTTGTCAGTTCGGGCTGGACTGTTCCCATGAGGCACAGGGTCAGACTGATTTGCATATGGCCATGTCTGAACTGGGGTGGTGGAGTGAGATAAAGAATGATGATGGATTAAACCCCGATCAGTTGACTGGGGGTGATTGTTTTATTTGCTCAAACGCTCCGTCCATCATCCCCTTTGGTATCGCTGTGTTCGCCCTAAGTTGGCAGGGTATGCCCAGATGTGGGTCCCTTGCTCACTTTGCCACTGGATTCAAGATAGCCAGGCTGATGAGAGTTATGAACCCGAAACCGGTCTCAGGATGCTTGTTTCCGGTCCAGGGAAGACATGGCTTGGCAGTTCGGGCTGGACTGTTCCCATGAGGCACAGGGTCAGACTGATTTGCATATGGCCATGTCTGAACTGGGGTGGTGGAGTGAGCTAAAGAATGATGATGGATTAAACCCAGATCATTTGACTGGGCGTGAGTGTTTGATTTGCACAAACGCTCCGTCCATCATCCCCTTTGGTATCGCTTTGTTCGCCCTAAGTTGGCAGGGTATGCCCAGACGTGGGTCCATTGCTCACTTTGCCACTGGATTCAAGATAGCCTGGCTGATGAGGGTTATGAACCCGAAACCGGTCCCACGATGCTTGCTTCCGGTCCAGGGAAGACATGGCTTGGCAGTTCGGGCTGGACTGTTCCCATGAGGCACAGGGTCAGGCTGATTTGCATATGGCCATGTCTGAACTGGGGTGGTGGAGTGAGCTAAAGAATGATGATGGATTAAACCCAGATCAGTTGACTGGGGGTGAGTGTTTGATTTGCTCAACCGCTCCGTCCATCATCCCCTTTGGTATCGCTTTCTTCACCCTAAGTCGGCAGGGTATGCCCAGACGTGTGTCCCTTGCTCACTTTGCCACTGGATTCAATATAGCCTGGCTGACGAGGGTTATGAACCCGAAACCGGTCCCAGGATGCTTGTTTCCGGTCCAGAGAAGACATGGCTTGTCAGTTCGGGCTGGACTGTTCCCATGAGGCACAGGATCAGACTGATTTGCATATGGCCATGTCTGAACTGGGGTGGTGGAGTGAGCTAAAGAATGATGATGGATTAAACCCAGATCTGTTGACTGGGGGTGAGTGTTTGATTTGCTCAAATGCTCCGTCCATCATCCCCTTTGGTATCGCTTTGTTCGCCCTAAGTCGGCAGTGTATGCCCAGACGTAGGTCCCTTGCTCACTTTGCCACTGGATTCAAGATATCCTGGCTGATGAGGGTTATGAACCTGAAACCGGTCCCAGGATGCTTGTTTCCGGTCCAGGGAAGACATGGCTTGGCAGTTCGGGCTGGACTGTTCCCATGAGGCACAGGGTCAGACTGATTTGCATATGGCCATGTCTGAACTGGGGTGGTGGAGTGAGCTAAAGAATGATGTGGATTAAACCCAGATCAGTTGACTGGGGGTGAGTGTTTGGTTTGCTCAAACGCTCCGTCCATCATCCCCTTTGGTATCGCTTTGTTCGCCCTAAGTCGGCAGGGTATGCCCAGACGTAGGTCCCTTGCTCACTTTGCCACTGGATTCAATATAGCCTGGCTGATGAGGGTTATGAACCCGAAACCGGTCCCAGGATGCTTGTTTCCGGTCCAGGGAAGACATGGCTTGTCAGTTCGGGCTGGACTGTTCCCATGAGGCACAGGGTCAGACTGATTTGCATATGGCCATGTCTGAACTGGGTTGGTGGAGTGAGCTAAAGAATGATGATGGATTAAACCCAGATCAGTTGACTGGGGGTGAGTGTTTGATTTGCTCAAACGCTCCGTCCATCATCCCCTTTGGTATCACTTTGTTCGCCCTAAGTTGACAGGGTATGCCCAGACGTAGGTCCCTTGCTCACTTTGCCACTGGATTAAAGATAGCCTGGCTGATGAGGGTTATTAACCTGAAACCGGTCCCAGGATGCTTGTTTCCGGTCCAGGGAAAACATGGCTTGGCAGTTCGAGCTGGACTGTTCCCATGAGGCACAGGGTCAGACTGATTTGCATATGGCCATGTCTGAACTGGGGTGGTGGAGTGAGCTAAAGAATGATGATGGATTAAACCCAAATCAGTTGACTGGGGGTGAGTGTTTGATTTGCTCAAACGCTCCGTCCATCATCCCCTTTGGTATCGCTTTTTTTGCCCTAAGTTGTCAGGGTATGCCCAGACGTGGGTCCCTTGCTCACTTTGCCACTGGATTCAAGATATCCTGGCTGATGAGGGTTATGAACCCGAAACCGGTCCCACGATGCTTGCTTCCGGTCCAGGGAAGACATGGCTTGGCAGTTCGGGCTGGACTGTTCCCATGAGGCACAGGGTCAGGCTGATTTGCATATGGCCATGTCTGAACTGGGGTGGTGGAGTGAACTAAAGAATGATGATGGATTAAACCCAGATCAGTTGACTGGGGGTGAGTGTTTGATTTGCTCAAACGCTCCGTCCATCATCCCCTTTGGTATCGCTTTGTTCGCCCTAAGTCGGCAGGGTATGCCCAGACGTGGGTCCCTTGCTGACTTTGCCACTGGATTCAATATAGCCTGGCTGACGAGGGTTATGAACCCGTAACCGGTCCCAGGATGCTTGTTTCCGGTCCAGGGGAGACATGGCTTGTCAGTTCGGGCTGGACTGTTCCCATGAGGCACAGGGTCAGACTGATTTGCATATGGCCATGTCTGAACTGGGGTGGTGGAGTGAGCTAAAGAATGATGATTGATTAAACCCAGATCTGTTGACTGGGGGTGAGTGTTTGATTTGCTCAAACGCTCCGTCCATCATCCCCTTTGGTATCGCTTTGTTCGCCCTAAGTCGGCAGTGTATGCCCAGACGTAGGTCCCTTGCTCACTTTGCCACTGGATTCAAGATATCCTGGCTGATGAGGGTTATGAACCCGAAACCGGTCCCAGGATGCTTGTTTCCGGTCCAGGGAAGACATGGCTTGGCAGTTCGGGCTGGACTGTTCCCATGAGGCACAGGGTCAGACTGATTTGCATATGGCCATGTCTGAACTGGGGTGGTGGAGTGAGCTAAAGAATGATGTGGATTAAACCCAGATCAGTTGACTGGGGGTGAGTGTTTGGTTTGCTCAAACGCTCCGTCCATCATCCCCTTTGGTATCGCTTTGTTCGCCCTAAGTCGGCAGGGTATGCCCAGACGTGGGTCCCTTGCTCACTTTGCCACTGGATTCAATATAGCCTGGCTGACGAGGGTTATGAACCCGAAACCGGTCCCAGGATGCTTGTTTCCGGTCCAGGGAAGACATGGCTTGTCAGTTCGGGCTGGACTGTTCCCATGAGGCACAGGGTCAGACTGATTTGCATATGGCCATGTCTGAACTGGGGTGGTGGAGTGAGATAAAGAATGATGATGGATTAAACCCCGATCAGTTGACTGGGGTGAGTGTTTTATTTGCTCAAACGCTCCGTCCATCATCCCCTTTGGTATCGCTGTGTTCGCCCTAAGTTGGCAGGGTATGGCCAGATGTGGGTCCCTTGCTCACTTTGCCACTGGATTCAAGATAGCCAGGCTGATGAGAGTTATGAACCCGAAACCGGTCTCAGGATGCTTGTTTCCGGTCCAGGGAAGACATGGCTTGGCAGTTCGGGCTGGACTGTTCCCATGAGGCACAGGGTCAGACTGATTTGCATATGGCCATGTCTGAACTGGGGTGGTGGAGTGAGCTAAAGAATGATGATGGATTAAACCCAAGTCAGTTGACTGGGGGTGAGTGTTTGATTTGCTCAAACGCTCCGTCCATCATCCCCTTTGGTATCGCTTTTTTTGCCCTAAGTTGTCAGGGTATGCCCAGACGTGGGTCCCTTGCTCACTTTGCCACTGGATTCAATATAGCCTGGCTGACGAGGGTTATGAACCCAAAACTGGTCCCAGGATGCTTGTTTCCGGTCCAGGGAAGACAAGGCTTGTCAGTTCGGGCTGGACTGTTCCCATGAGGCACAGGGTCAGACTGATTTGCATATGGCCATGTCTGAACTGGGGTGGTGGAGTGAGATAAAGAATGATGATGGATTAAACCCCGATCAGTTGACTGGGGGTGATTGTTTTATTTGCTCAAACGCTCCGTCCATCATCCCCTTTGGTATCGCTGTGTTCGCCCTAAGTTGGCAGGGTATGCCCAGATGTGGGTCCCTTGCTCACTTTGCCACTGGATTCAAGATAGCCAGGCTGATGAGAGTTATGAACCCGAAACCGGTCTCAGGATGCTTGTTTCCGGTCCAGGGAAGACATGGCTTGGCAGTTCGGGCTGGACTGTTCCCATGAGGCACAGGGTCAGACTGATTTGCATATGGCCATGTCTGAACTGGGGTGGTGGAGTGAGCTAAAGAATGATGATGGATTAAACCCAGATCATTTGACTGGGCGTGAGTGTTTGATTTGCACAAACGCTCCGTCCATCATCCCCTTTGGTATCGCTTTGTTCGCCCTAAGTTGGCAGGGTATGCCCAGACGTGGGTCCATTGCTCACTTTGCCACTGGATTCAAGATAGCCTGGCTGATGAGGGTTATGAACCCGAAACCGGTCCCACGATGCTTGCTTCCGGTCCAGGGAAGACATGGCTTGGCAGTTCGGGCTGGACTGTTCCCATGAGGCACAGGGTCAGGCTGATTTGCATATGGCCATGTCTGAACTGGGGTGGTGGAGTGAGCTAAAGAATGATGATGGATTAAACCCAGATCAGTTGACTGGGGGTGAGTGTTTGATTTGCTCAACCGCTCCGTCCATCATCCCCTTTGGTATCGCTTTCTTCACCCTAAGTCGGCAGGGTATGCCCAGACGTGTGTCCCTTGCTCACTTTGCCACTGGATTCAATATAGCCTGGCTGACGAGGGTTATGAACCCGAAACCGGTCCCAGGATGCTTGTTTCCGGTCCAGGGAAGACATGGCTTGTCAGTTCGGGCTGGACTGTTCCCATGAGGCACAGGATCAGACTGATTTGCATATGGCCATGTCTGAACTGGGGTGGTGGAGTGAGCTAAAGAATGATGATGGATTAAACCCAGATCTGTTGACTGGGGGTGAGTGTTTGATTTGCTCAAATGCTCCGTCCATCATCCCCTTTGGTATCGCTTTGTTCGCCCTAAGTCGGCAGTGTATGCCCAGACGTAGGTCCCTTGCTCACTTTGCCACTGGATTCAAGATATCCTGGCTGATGAGGGTTATGAACCTGAAACCGGTCCCAGGATGCTTGTTTCCGGTCCAGGGAAGACATGGCTTGGCAGTTCGGGCTGGACTGTTCCCATGAGGCACAGGGTCAGACTGATTTGCATATGGCCATGTCTGAACTGGGGTGGTGGAGTGAGCTAAAGAATGATGTGGATTAAACCCAGATCAGTTGACTGGGGGTGAGTGTTTGGTTTGCTCAAACGCTCCGTCCATCATCCCCTTTGGTATCGCTTTGTTCGCCCTAAGTCGGCAGGGTATGCCCAGACGTAGGTCCCTTGCTCACTTTGCCACTGGATTCAATATAGCCTGGCTGATGAGGGTTATGAACCCGAAACCGGTCCCAGGATGCTTGTTTCCGGTCCAGGGAAGACATGGCTTGTCAGTTCGGGCTGGACTGTTCCCATGAGGCACAGGGTCAGACTGATTTGCATATGGCCATGTCTGAACTGGGTTGGTGGAGTGAGCTAAAGAATGATGATGGATTAAACCCAGATCAGTTGACTGGGGGTGAGTGTTTGATTTGCTCAAACGCTCCGTCCATCATCCCCTTTGGTATCACTTTGTTCGCCCTAAGTTGACAGGGTATGCCCAGACGTAGGTCCCTTGCTCACTTTGCCACTGGATTAAAGATAGCCTGGCTGATGAAGGTTATGAACCCGAAACCGGTCCCAGGATGCTTGTTTCCGGTCCAGGGAAAACATGGCTTGGCAGTTCGGGCTGGACTGTTCCCATGAGGCACAGGGTCAGACTGATTTGCATATGGCCATGTCTGAACTGGGGTGGTGGAGTGAACTAAAGAATGATAATGGATTAAACCCAAATCAGTTGACTGGGGGTGAGTGTTTGATTTGCTCAAACGCTCCGTCCTTCATCCCCTTTGGTATCGCTTTTTTTGCCCTAAGTTGTCAGGGTATGCCCAGACGTGGGTCCCTTGCTCACTTTGCCACTGGATTCAATATAGCCTGGCTGACGAGGGTTATGAACCCGAAACCGGTCCCAGGATGCTTGTTTCCGGTCCAGGGAAGACATGGCTTGTCAGTTCGGGCTGGACTGTTCCCATGAGGCACAGGGTCAGACTGATTTGCATATGGCCATGTCTGAACTGGGGTGGTGGAGTGAGATAAAGAATGATGATGGATTAAACCCCGATCAGTTGACTGGGGGTGAGTGTTTTATTTGCTCAAACGCTCCATCCATCATCCCCTTTGGTATCGCTGTGTTCGCCCTAAGTTGGCAGGGTATGCCCAGATGTGGGTCCCTTGCTCACTTTGCCACTGGATTCAAGATAGCCAGGCTGATGAGAGTTATGAACCCGAAACCGGTCTCAGGATGCTTGTTTACGGTCCAGGGAAGACATGGCTTGGCAGTTCGGGCTGGCCTGTTCCCATGAGGCACAGGGTCAGACTGATTTGCATATGGCCATGTCTGAACTGGGGTGGTGGAGTGAGCTAAAGAATGATGATGGATTAAACCCAGATCATTTGACTGGGAGTGAGTGTTTGATTTGCACAAACGCTCCGTCCATCATCCCCTTTGGTATCGCTTTGTTCGCCCTAAGTTGGCAGGGTATGCCCAGACGTGGGTCCCTTGCTCACTTTGCCACTGGATTCAAGATAGCCTGGCTGATGAGGGTTATGAACCCGAAACTGGTCCCAGTATGCTTATTTCTGGTCCAGTGAAGACATGGCATGGCAGTTCGGGCTGGACTGTTCCCATGAGGCACAGGGTCAGACTGATTTGCATATGGCCATGTCTGAACTGGGGTGGTGGAGTGAGCTAAAGAAAGATGATGGATTAAACCCAGATCTGTTGACTGGGGGTGAGTGTTTGATTTGCTCAAACGCTCCGTCCATCATCCCCTTTGGTATCGCTTTATTCGCCCTAAGTTGGCAGGGTATGCCCAGATGTGGGTCCCTTGCTAACTTTGCCACTGGATTCAAGATAGCCTGGCTGATGAGGGTTATGAACCTGAAACCGGTCCCAGGATGCTTGTTTCCGGTCCAGGGAAGACATGGCTTGGCAGTTCGGGCTGGACTGTTCCCATGAGTCTCAGGGTTAGACTGATTTGCATATGGCCATGTCTGAACTGGGGTGGTGGAGTGAGCTAAAGAATGATGATGGATTAAACCCAGATCAGTTGACTCGGGTGAGTGTTTGATTTGCTCAAACGCTCCGTCCTTCATCCCCTTTGGTATCGCTTTGTTTGCCCTAAGTTGGCAGGGTATGCCCAGACGTGGGTCCCTTGCTCACTTTGCCACTGAATTCAAGATAGCCTGGCTGATGAGGGTTATGAACCCGAAACCGGTCCCAGGATGCTTGTTTCCGGTCCAGGGAAGACATGGCTTGGCAGTTCGGGCTGGACTGTTCCCATGAGGCACAGGGTCAGACTGATTTGCATATGGCCATGTCCGAACTGGGGTGGTGGAGTGAGCTAAAGAATGATGATGGATTAAACCCAGATCAGTTGACTGGGGTGAGTGTTTGATTTGCTCAAACGCTCCGTCCATCATCCCTTTTGGTATCACTTTGTTCGCCCTAAGTTGGCAGGGTATGCCCATACGTGGGTCCCTTGCTCACTTTGCCACTGGATTCAAGATAGCCTGGCTGATGAGGGTTATGAACCCGAAACCGGTCCCAGGATGCCTGTTTCCGGTCCGGGAAAACATGGCTTGGCAGTTCGGGGTGGACTGTTCCCATGAGGCACAGGGTCAGACTGATTTGCATATGGCCATGTCTGAACTGGGGTGGTGGAGTGAGCTAAAGAATTATGATGGATTAAACCCAAATCAGTTGACTGGGGGTGAGTGTTTGATTTGCTCAAACACTCCGTCCATCATCCCCTTTGGTATCGCTTTGTTTGCCCTAAGTTGGCAGGGTATGCCCAGACGTGGGTTCCTTGCTCACTTTGCCACTGGATTCAAGATAGCCTGGCTGATGAGGGTTATGAACCCGAAACTGGTCCCAGTATGCTTGTTTCTGGTCCAGTGAAGACATGGCATGGCAGTTCGGGCTGGATTGTTCCCATGAGGCACAGGGTCAGACTGATTTGCATATGGCCATGTCTGAACTGGGGTGGTGGAGTGAGCTAAAGAATGATGATGGATTAAACCCAGATCTGTGACTGGGGGTGAGTGTTTGATTTGCTCAAACGCTCCGTCTATCACCCCCTTTGGTATCGCTTTGCTCGCCCTAAGTTGGCAGGGTATTCCCAGACGTGGGTCCCTTGCTCCCTTTGCCACGGGATTAAAGATAGCCTGGCTGATGAGGGTTATGAACCCGAAACAGGTCCCAGGATGCTTGTTTCCGTTCCAGAGAAGACATGGCTTGGCAGTTCGGGATGGACTGTTCCCATGAGGCACAGGGTCAGACTGATTTGCATATGGCCATGTCTGAACTGGGGTGGTGGAGTGAACTAAAGAATGATGATGGATTAAACCCAGATAATTTGACTGGGGGTGAGTGTTTGATTTGTACAAACGCTCCGTCCATCATCCCCTTTGGTATCGCTTTTTTTGCCCTAAGTTGTCAGGGTATGCCCAGACGTGGGTCCCTTGCTCACTTTGCCACTGGATTCAATATAGCCTGGCTGACGAGGGTTATGAACCCGAAACCGGTCCCAGGATGCTTGTTTCCGGTCCAGGGAAGACATGGCTTGTCAGTTCGGGCTGGACTGTTCCCATGAGGCACAGGGTCAGACTGATTTGCATATGGCCATGTCTGAACTGGGGTGGTGGAGTGAGATAAAGAATGATGATGGATTAAACCCCGATCAGTTGACTGGGAGTGAGTGTTTGATTTGCACAAACGCTCCGTCCATCATCCCCTTTGGTATCGCTGTGTTCGCCCTAAGTTGGCAGGGTATGCCCAGACGTGGGTCCCTTGCTCACTTTGCCACTGGATTCAAGATAGCCTGGCTGATGAGGGTTATGAACCCGAAACTGGTCCCAGTATGCTTGTTTCTGGTCCAGTGAAGACATGGCATGGCAGTTCGGGCTGGACTGTTCCCATGAGGCACAGGGTCAGACTGATTTGCATATGGCCATGTCTGAACTGGGGTGGTGGAGTGAGCTAAAGAAAGATGATGGATTAAACCCAGATCTGTTGACTGGGGGTGAGTGTTTGATTTGCTCAAACGCTCCATCCATCATCCCCTTTGGTATCGCTTTATTCGCCCTAAGTTGGCAGGGTATGCCCAGATGTGGGTCCCTTGCTAACTTTGCCACTGGATTCAAGATAGCCTGGCTGATGAGGGTTATGAACCTGAAACCGGTCCCAGGATGCTTGTTTCCGGTCCAGGGAAGACATGGCTTGGCAGTTCGGGCTGGACTGTTCCCATGAGTTTCAGGGTTAGACTGATTTGCATATGGCCATGTCTGAACTGGGGTGGTGGAGTGAGCTAAAGAATGATGATGGATTAATCCCAGATCAGTTGACTCGGGTGAGTGTTTGATTTGCTCAAACGCTCCGTCCTTCATCCCCTTTGGTATCGCTTTGTTCGCCCTAAGTTGGCAGGGTATGCCCAGACGTGGGTCCCTTGCTCACTTTGCCACTGAATTCAAGATAGCCTGGCTGATGAGGGTTATGAACACGAAACCGGTCCCAGGATGCTTGTTTCCGGTCCAGGGAAGACATGGCTTGGCAGTTCGGGCTGGACTGTTCCCATGAGGCACAGGGTCAGACTGATTTGCATATGGCCATGTCCGAACTGGGGTGGTGGAGTGAGCTAAAGAATGAGGATGGATTAAACCCAGATCAGTTGACTGGGGGTGAGTGTTTGATTTGCTCAAACGCTCCGTCCATCATCCCTTTTGGTATCACTTTGTTCGCCCTAAGTTGGCAGGGTATGCCCATACGTGGGTCCCTTGCTCACTTTGCCACTGGATTCAAGATAGCCTGGCTGATGAGGGTTATGAACCCGAAACCGGTCCCAGGATGCTTGTTTCCGGTCCGGGAAAACATGGCTTGGCAGTTCGGGGTGGACTGTTCCCATGAGGCACAGGGTCAGACTGATTTGCATATGGCCATGTCTGAACTGGGTTGGTGGAGTGAGCTAAAGAATTATGATGGATTAAACCCAAATCAGTTGACTGGGGGTGAGTGTTTGATTTGCTCAAACGGTCCATCCATCATCCCCTTTGGTATCGCTTTGTTCGCCCTAAGTTGGCAGGGTACGCCCAGACGTGGGTTCCTTGCTCACTTTGCCACTGGATTCAAGATAGCCTGGCTGATGAGGGTTATGAACCCGAAACTGGTCCCAGTATGCTTGTTTCTGGTCCAGTGAAGACATGGCATGGCAGTTCGGGCTGGATTGTTCCCATGAGGCACAGGGTCAGACTGATTTGCATATGGCCATGTCTGAACTGGGGTGGTGGAGTGAGCTAAAGAATGATGATGGATTAAACCCAGATCTGTGACTGGGGGTGAGTGTTTGATTTGCTCAAACGCTCCGTCTATCACCCCCTTTGGTATCGCTTTGCTCGCCCTAAGTTGGCAGGGTATTCCCAGACGTGGGTCCCTTGCTCCCTTTGCCACGGGATTAAAGATAGCCTGGCTGATGAGGGTTATGAACCCGAAACAGGTCCCAGGATGCTTGTTTCCGTTCCAGAGAAGACATGGCTTGGCAGTTCGGGATGGACTGTTCCCATGAGGCACAGGGTCAGACTGATTTGCATATGGCCATGTCTGAACTGGGGTGGTGGAGTGAACTAAAGAATGATGATGGATTAAACCCAGATAATTTGACTGGGGGTGAGTGTTTGATTTGTACAAACGCTCCGTCCATCATCCCCTTTGGTATCGCTTTGTTCGCCCTAAGTTGGCAGGGTATGCCCAGACGTGTGTCCCTTGCTCACTTTGCCACTGGATTCAAGATAGCCTGGCTGATGCGGGTTATGAACCAGAAACTGGTCCCAGTATGCTTGTTTCTGGTCCAGTGAAGACATGGCATGGCAGTTCGGGCTGGACTGTTCCCATGAGGCACTGGGTCAGACTGATTTGCATATGGCCATGTCTGAACTGGGGTGGTGGAGTGAGCTAAAGAATGATGATGGATTAAACCCAGATCAGTTGACTGGGGTGAGTGTTTGATTAGCTCAAACTCTAAGTCCATCATCCCCTTTGGTATCGCTTTATTCGCCCTAAATTGGCAGGGTATGCCCAGATGTGGGTCCCTTGCTAACTTTGCCACTGGATTCAAGATAGCCTGGCTGATGAGGGTTATGAACCAGAAACCGGTCCCAGGATGCTTGTTTCCGGTCCAGGGAAGACATGGCTTGGCAGTTCGGGCTGGACTGTTCCCATGAGGCACAGGGTTAGACTGATTTGCATATGGCCATGTCTGAACTTGGGTGGTGGAGTGAGCTAAAGAATGATGATGGATTAAACCCAGATCAGTTGACTCGGGTGAGTGTTTGATTTGCTCAAACGCTCCATCCTTCATCCCCTTTGGTATCGCTTTGTTCGCCCTAAGTTGGCAGGGTATGCCCAGACGTGGGTCCCTTGCTCACTTTGCCACTGGATTCAAGATAGCCTGGCTGATGAGGGTTATGAACCCGAAACCGGTCCCAGGATGCTTGTTTCCGGTCCAGGGAAGACATGGCTTGGCAGTTCGGGCTGGACTGTTCCCATGAGGCACAGGGTCAGACTGATTTGCATATGGCCATGTTGAACTGGGGTGGTGGAGTGAGCTAAAGAATGATGATGGATTAAACCCAGATCTGTTGACTGGGGGTGAGTGTTTGATTTGCTCAAACGCTCCGTCCATCATACCCTTTGGTATCACTTTGTTCGCCCTAAGTTGGCAGGGTATGCCCATACGTGGGTCCCTTGCTTACTTTGCCACTGGGTTCAAGATAGCCTGGCTGATGAGCGCTGTGAACCCAAAACCGGTCCCAGGATGCTTGTTTCCGGTCTGGGAAAACATGGCTTGGCAGTTCAGGCTGGACTGTTCCCATGAGGCACAGGGTCGGACTGATTTGCATATGGCCATGTCTGAACTGGGGTGGTGGAGTGAGCTAAAGAATGATGATGGATTAAACCCAAATCAGTTGACTGGGGGTGAGTGTTTGATTTGCTCAAACGCTCCGTCCATCATCCCCTTTGGTATCGCTTTGTTCGCCCTAAGTTGGCAGGGTATGCCCAGACGTGGGTTCCTTGCTCACTTTGCCACTGGATTCAAGATAGCCTGGCTGATGAGGGTTATGAACCCGAAACTGGTCCCAGTATGCTTGTTTCTGGTCCAGTGAAGACATGGCATGGCAGTTCGGGCTGGACTGTTCCCATGAGGCACAGGGTCAGACTGATTTGCATATGGCCATGTCTGAACTGGGGTGGTGGAGTGAGCTAAAGAATGATGATGGATTAAACCCAGATCAGTTGACTGGGGGTGAGTGTTTGATTTGCTCAAACGCTCCGTCCATCATCCCCTTTGTTATCGCTTTATTCGCCCTAAGTTGGCAGGGTATGCCCAGATGTGGGTCCCTTGCTAACTTTGCCACTTTATTCAAGATAGCCTGGCTGATGAGGGTTATGAACCAGAAACCGGTCCCAGGATGCTTGTTTCTGGTCCAGGGAAGACATGGCTTGGCAGTTCGGGCTGGACTGTTCCCATGAGTCACAGGGTTAGACTGATTTGCAAATGGCCATGTCTGAACTGGGGTGGTGGAGTGAGCTAAAGAATGATGATGGATTAAACCCAGATCAGTTGACTCAGGTTAGTGTTTGATTTGCTCAAACGCTCCATCCTTCATCCCCTTTGGTATTGCTTTGTTCGCCCTAAGTTGGCAGGGTATGCCCAGACGTGGGTCCCTTGCTCACTTTGCCACTAGATTCAAGATAGCCTGACTGATGAGGGTTATGAACCCGAAACTGGTCCCAGGATGCTTGTTTCCGGTCCAGGGAAGACATGGCTTGGCAGTTCGGGCTGGACTGTTCCCATGAGGCACAGGGTCAGACTGATTTGCAAATGGTCATGTCTGAACTCGGGTGGTGGAGTGAGCTAAAAAATGATGATGGATTAAACCCAGATCAGTTGACTGGGGGTGAGTGTTTGATTTGCTCAAACGCTCCGTCCATCATCCCCTTTGGTATCGCTTTGTTCGCCCTAAGTTGGCAGGGTATGCCCAGACGTGGGTCCCTTGCTCACTTTGACACCGGATTCAAGATAGCCTGGCTGATGAGGGTTATGAACCCGAAACCGGTCCCAGGATGCTTGTTTCCGGTCCGGGAAAACATGGCTTGGCAGTTCGGTCTGGACTGTTCCCATGAGGCACAGGGTCAGACTGATTTGCATATGGCCATGTCTGAACTGGGGTGGTGGAGTGAGCTAAAGAATGATGATGGATTAAACCCAAATCAGTTGACTGGGGGTGAGTGTTTGATTTGCTCAAACGCTCCGTCCATCATCCCCTTTGGTATCGCTTTGTTCGCCCTAAGTTGGCAGGGTATGCCCAGACGTGGGTCGCTTGCTCACTTTGCCACTGGATTAAAGATAGCCTGGCTGATGAGGGTTATGAACCCGAAACCGGTCCCAGGATGCTTGTTTCCTGTCCAGGGAAGACATGGCTTGGCAGTTCAGTCTGGATTGTTCCCATGAGGTTCAGGGTCAGACTGATTTGCATATGGCCATGTCCGAACTGGGGTGGTGGAGTGAGCTAAAGAATGATGATGGATTAAACCCAGATCAGTTGACTGGGGGTGAGTGTTTGATTTGCTCAAACGCTCCGTCCATCATCCCCTTTGGTATCACTTTGTTCGCCCTAAGTTGGCAGGGTATGCCTTGACGTGGATCCCTTGCTCACTTTGCCACTGGATTCTAGATAGCCTGGCTGATGAGGGTTATGAACCCAACACCAGTCCAAGGATGCTTCTTTCCGGTCCAGGGAGGACATGGCTTGGCAGTTCGGGCTGGACTGTTCCCATGAGGCACAGGGTCAGACTGATTTGCATATGGCCATGTCTGAACTGGGGTGGTGGAGTGAGCTAAAGAATGATGATGGATTAAACCCAGATCATTTGACTGGGGGTGAGTGTTTGATTTGCACAAACGCTCCGTCCATCATCCCCTTTGGTATCGCTTTGTTAGCCCTAAGTTGGCAGGGTATGCTCATACGTGGGTCCCTTGCTCACTTTGCCACTGGATTCAAGATAGCCTGGCTGATGAGTGTTATGAACCCGAAACCGGTCCCAGAATGCTTGTTTCCGGTCCAGGGAAGACATGGCTTGGCAGTTCGGGCTGGACTGTTCCCATGCGGCACAGGGTCATACTGATTTGTATATGGCCATGTCTGAACTGGGGTGGTGGAGTGAGCTAAAGAATGATGATGGATTAAACCCAGATCAGTTGACTGGGGGTGAGTGGTTGATTTGCTCAAACGCTCCGTCCATCATCCCCTTTGTTATCGCTTTATTCGCCCTAAGTTGGCAGGGTATGCCCAGATGTGGGTCCCTTGCTAACTTTGCCACTTTATTCAAGATAGCCTGGCTGATGAGGGTTATGAACCAGAAACCGGTCCCAGGATGCTTGTTTCTGGTCCAGGGAAGACATGGCTTGGCAGTTCGGGCTGGACTGTTCCCATGAGTCACAGGGTTAGACTGATTTGCAAATGGCCATGTCTGAACTGGGGTGGTGGAGTGAGCTAAAGAATGATGATGGATTAAACCCAGATCAGTTGACTCAGGTTAGTGTTTGATTTGCTCAAACGCTCCATCCTTCATCCCCTTTGGTATTGCTTTGTTCGCCCTAAGTTGGCAGGGTATGCCCAGACATGGGTCCCTTGCTCACTTTGCCACTAGATTCAAGATAGCCTGACTGATGAGGGTTATGAACCCGAAACTGGTCCCAGGATGCTTGTTTCCGGTCCAGGGAAGACATGGCTTGGCAGTTCGGGCTGGACTGTTCCCATGAGGCACAGGGTCAGACTGATTTGCAAATGGTCATGTCTGAACTCGGGTGGTGGAGTGAGCTAAAAAATGATGATGGATTAAACCCAGATCAGTTGACTGGGGGTGAGTGTTTGATTTGCTCAAACGCTCCGTCCATCATCCCCTTTGGTATCGCTTTGTTCGCCCTAAGTTGGCAGGGTATGCCCAGACGTGGGTCCCTTGCTCACTTTGACACCGGATTCAAGATAGCCTGGCTGATGAGGGTTATGAACCCGAAACCGGTCCCAGGATGCTTGTTTCCGGTCCGGGAAAACATGGCTTGGCAGTTCGGTCTGGACTGTTCCCATGAGGCACAGGGTCAGACTGATTTGCATATGGCCATGTCTGAACTGGGGTGGTGGAGTGAGCTAAAGAATGATGATGGATTAAACCCAAATCAGTTGACTGGGGGTGAGTGTTTGATTTGCTCAAACGCTCCGTCCATCATCCCCTTTGGTATCGCTTTGTTCGCCCTAAGTTGGCAGGGTATGCCCAGACGTGGGTCGCTTGCTCACTTTGCCACTGGATTAAAGATAGCCTGGCTGATGAGGGTTATGAACCCGAAACCGGTCCCAGGATGCTTGTTTCCTGTCCAGGGAAGACATGGCTTGGCAGTTCAGTCTGGATTGTTCCCATGAGGTTCAGGGTCAGACTGATTTGCATATGGCCATGTCCGAACTGGGGTGGTGGAGTGAGCTAAAGAATGATGATGGATTAAACCCAGATCAGTTGACTGGGGGTGAGTGTTTGATTTGCTCAAACGCTCCGTCCATCATCCCCTTTGGTATCACTTTGTTCGCCCTAAGTTGGCAGGGTATGCCTTGACGTGGATCCCTTGCTCACTTTGCCACTGGATTCTAGATAGCCTGGCTGATGAGGGTTATGAACCCAACACCAGTCCAAGGATGCTTCTTTCCGGTCCAGGGAGGACATGGCTTGGCAGTTCGGGCTGGACTGTTCCCATGAGGCACAGGGTCAGACTGATTTGCATATGGCCATGTCTGAACTGGGGTGGTGGAGTGAGCTAAAGAATGATGATGGATTAAACCCAGATCATTTGACTGGGGGTGAGTGTTTGATTTGCACAAACGCTCCGTCCATCATCCCCTTTGGTATCGCTTTGTTAGCCCTAAGTTGGCAGGGTATGCTCATACGTGGGTCCCTTGCTCACTTTGCCACTGGATTCAAGATAGCCTTGCTGATGAGTGTTATGAACCCGAAACCGGTCCCAGAATGCTTGTTTCCGGTCCAGGGAAGACATGGCTTGGCAGTTCGGGCTGGACTGTTCCCATGCGGCACAGGGTCATACTGATTTGTATATGGCCATGTCTGAACTGGGGTGGTGGAGTGAGCTAAAGAATGATGATGGATTAAACCCAGATCAGTTGACTCGGGTGAGTGTTTGATTTGCTCAAACGCTCCATCCTTCATCCCCTTTGGTATTGCTTTGTTCGCCCTAAGTTGGCAGGGTATGCCCAGACGTGGGTCCCTTGCTCACTTTGCCACTGGATTCAAGATAGCCTGGCTGATGAGGGTTATGAACCCGAAACTGGTCCCAGGATGCTTGTTTCCGGTCCAGGGAAGACATGGCTTGGCAGTTCGGGCTGGACTGATCCCATGAGGCAGAGGGTCAAACTGATTTGCAAATGGCCATGTCTGAACTGGGGTGGTGGAGTGAGCTAAAAAATGATGATGGATTAAACCCAGATCAATTGACTGGGGGTGAGTGTTTGATTTGCTCAAACGCTCCGTCCATCACCCCCTTTGGTATCGCTTTGTTCGCCCTAAGTTGGCAGGGTATGCCCAGACGTGGGTCCCTTGCTCACTTTGCCACTGGATTCAAGCTAGCCTGGCTGATGAGGGTTATGAACCCGAAACCGGTCCCAGGATGCTTGTTTCCGGTCCAGGGAAGACATGGCTTGGCAGTTCGGGCTGGACTGTTCCCATAAGGCACAGGGTCAGACTGATTTGCATATGGCCATGTTGAACTGGGGTGGTGGAGTGAGCTAAAGAAGGATGATGGATTAAACCCAGATCTGTTGACTGGGGTGAGTGTTTGATTTGCTCAAACGCTCCGTCCATCATCCCCTTTGGTATCACTTTGTTCGCCCTAAGTTGGCAGGGTATGCCCATACGTGGGTCCCTTGCTCACTTTGCCACTGGATTCAAGATAGCCTGGCTGATGAGGGTTATGAACCCGAAACCGGTCCCAGGATGCTTGTTTCCGGTCCGGGAAAACATGGCTTGGCAGTTCAGGCTGGACTGTTCCCATGAGGCACAGGGTCAGACTGATTTGCATATGGCCATGTCTGAACTGGGGTGGTGGAGTGAGCTAAAGACTGATGATGGATTAAACCCAAATCAGTTGACTGGGGGTGAGTGTTTGATTTGCTCAAACGCTCCGTCCATTATCCACTTTGGTATCACTTTGTTCGCCCTAAGTTGGCAGGGTATGCCCAGACGTGGGTCCCTTGCTCACTTTGCCACCGGATTCAAGATAGCCTGGCTGATGAGGGTAATGAACCCGAAACCGGTCCCAGGATGCTTGTTTCCGGTCCGGGAAAACAAGGCTTGGCAGTTCGGCCTGGACTGTTCCCATGAGGCACAGGGTCAGACTGATTTGCATATGGCCATGTCTGAACTGGGGTGGTGGAGTGAGCTAAAGAATGATGATGGATAAAACCCAAATCAGTTGACTGGGGGTGAGTGTTTGATTTGCTCAAACGCTCCGTCCATCATTCCCTTTGGTATCGCTTTGTTCGCCATAAGTTGGCAGGGTATGCCCAGACGTGGGTCCCATGCTCACTTTGCCACTGGATTAAAGATAGCCTGGCTGATGAGGGTTATGAACCCGAAACCGGTCCCAGGATGCTTGTTTCCTGTCCAGGGAAGACATGGCTTGGCAGTTCGGTCTGGATTCTTCCCATGAGGCACAGGGTCAGACTGATTTGCATATGGCCATGTCCGAACTGGGGTGGTGGAGTGAGCTAAAGAATGATGATGGATTAAACCCAGATCAGTTGACTGGGGGTGAGTGTTTGATTTGCTCAAACGCTCCGTCCATCATCCCCTTTGGTATCACTTTGTTCACCCTAAGTTGGCAGGGTATGCCCAGACGTGGGTCCCTTGCTCACTTTGCCACTGGATTCAAGATAGCCTGGCTGATGAGGGTTATGAACCCGAAACCGGTCCCAGGATGCTTGTTTCCGGTCCAGGGAAAACATGGCTTGGCAGTTCGGGCTGGACTGTTCCTATGAGGCACTGGGTCAGATTGATTTGCATATGGCCATGTCTGAACTGGGGTGGTGGAGTGAGCTAAAGAATGATGATGGATTAAACCCAAATCAGTTGACTGGGGGTGAGTGATTGATTTGCTCAAATGCTCCGTCCATCATTCCCTTTGGTATCGCTTTGTTCGCCCTAAGTTGGCAGGGTATGCCTAGACGTGGGTCCCTTGCTCACTTTGCCACTGGATTCTAGATAGCCTGGCTGATGAGGGTTATGAACCCAACACCAGTCCAAGGATGCTTCTTTCCGGTCCAGGGAGGACATGGCTTGGCAGTTCGGGCTGGACTGTTCCCATGAGGCACAGGGTCAGACTGATTTGCATATGGCCATGTCTGAACTGGGGTGGTGGAGTGAGCTAAAGAATGATGATGGATTAAACCCAGATCATTTGACTGGGGGTGAGTGTTTGATTTGCACAATCGCTCCGTCCATCATCCCCTTTGGTATCGCTTTGTTCGCCCTAAGTTGGCAGGGTATGCTCATACGTGGGTCCCTTGCTCACTTTGCCACTGGATTCAAGATAGCCTGGCTGATGAGGGTTATGAACCCGAAACCGGTCCCAGAATGCTTGGTTCCGGTCCGGGAAAACATGGCTTGGCAGTTCGGGCTGGACTGTTCCAATGAGGCACAGGGTCAGACTGATTTGCATATGGCCATGTCTGAACTGGGGTGGTGGAGTGAGCTAAAGAATGATGATGGATTAAACCCAAATCAGTTGACTGGGGGTGAGTGTTTGATTTGCTCAAACGCTCCGTCCATCATCCCCTTTGGTATCGCTTTGTTCGCCCTAAGTTGGCAGGGTATGCCCAGACGTGGGTTCCTTGCTCACTTTGCCACTGGATTCAAGATAGCCTGGCTGATGAGGGTTATGAACCCGAAACTGGTCCCAGTATGCTTGTTTCTGGTCCAGTGAAGACATGGCATGGCAGTTCGGGCTGGACTGTTCCCATGAGGCACAGGGTCAGACTGATTTGCATATGGCCATGTCTGAACTGGGGTGGTGGAGTGAGCTAAAGAATGATGATGGATTAAACCCAGATCAGTTGACTGGGGGTGAGTGTTTGATTTGCTCAAACGCTCCGTCCATCATCCCCTTTGGTATCGCTTTATTCGCCCTAAGTTGGCAGGGTATGCCCAGACGTGGGTCCCTTGCTCACTTTGCCACTGGATTCAAGATAGCCTGGCTGATGAGGGTTATGAACCCGAAACTGGTGCCAGGGTGCTTGTTTCCGGTCCAAGGAAGACATGGCTTGGCAGTTCGGGCTGGACTGTTCCCATGAGGCACAGGGTCAGACTGATTTGCAAATGGCCATGTCTGAACTCGGGTGGTGGAGTGAGCTAAAAAATGATGATGGATTAAACCCAGATCAGTTGACTGGGGTGAGTGTTTTATTTGCTCAAACGCTCCGTCCATCATTCCCTTTGGTATCGCTTTATTTGCCCTAAGTTGGCAGGGTATGCCCAGATGTGGGTCCCTTGCTAACTTTGCCACTGGATTTAAGATAGCCTGGCTGATGAGGGTTATGAACCAGAAACCGGTCCCAGGATGCTTGTTTCCGGTCCAGGGAAGACATGGCTTGGCAGTTCGGGCTGGACTGTTCCCATGAGTCACAGGGTTAGACTGATTTGCATATGGCCATGTCTGAACTGGGGTGGTGGAGTGAGCTAAAGAATGATGATGGATTAAACCCAGATCAAATGACTCGGGTTAGTGTTTGATTTGCTCAAACGCTCCATCCTTCATCCCCTTTGGTATCGCTTTGTTCGCCCTAAGTTGGCAGGGTATGCCCAGACGTGGGTCCCTTGCTCACTTTGCCACTGGATTCAAGATAGCCTGGCTGATGAGGGTTATGAACCCGAAACTGGTCCCAGGATGCTTGTTTCCGGTCCAGGGAAGACATGGCTTGGCAGTTCGGGCTGGACTGATTTGCAAATGGCCATGTCTGAACTCGGGTGGTGGAGTGAGCTAACAAATGATTGATGATGGATTAAACCCAGATCAGTTGACTGGGGGTGAGTGTTTGATTTGCTCAAACGCTCCGTCCATCATCCCCTTTGGTATCGCTTTGCTCGCCCTAAGTTGGCAGGGTATGCCCAGACGTGGGTCCCTTGCTCACTTTACCACAGGATTAAAGATAGCCTGGCTGATGAGGGTTATGAACCCGAAACCGGTCCCAGGATGCTTGTTTCCGGTCCAGGGAAGACATGGCTTGGCAGTTCGGGCTGGACTGTTCCCATGCGGCACAGGGTCATACTGATTTGTATATGGCCATGTCTGAACTGGGGTGGTGGAGTGAGCTAAAGAATGATGAAGGATTAAACCCAAATCAGTTGACTGGGGGTGAGTGTTTTATTTGCTCAAACGCTCCGTCCATCATCCCCTTTGATATCACTTTGTTCGCCCTAAGTTGGCAGGGTATGCCCAGACATGGGTTCCTTGCTCACTTTGCCACTGGATTCAAGATATCCTGGCTGATGAGGGTTATGAACCCAAAACCGGTTCCAGGATGCTTGTTTCCGGTCCAGGGAAGACATGGCTTGGCAGTTCGGGCTGGACTGTTCCCATGAGTCACAGGGTTAGACTGATTTGCATATGGCCATGTCTGAACTGGGGTGGTGGAGTGAGCTAAAGAATGATGATGGATTAAACCCAGATCAGTTGACTCGGGTGAGTGTTAGATTTGCTCAAACGCTCCATCCTTCATCTTCTTTGGTATTGCTTTGTTCGCCCTAAGTTGGCAGGGTATGCCCAGACGTGGGTCCCTTGCTCACTTTGCCACTGGATTCAAGATAGCCTGGCTGATGAGGGTTATAAACCCGAAACTGGTCCCAGGATGCTTGTTTCCGGTCCAGGGAAGACATGGCTTGGCAGTTCGGGCTGGACTGATCCCATGAGGCACAGGGTCAAACTGATCTGCAAATGGCCATGTCTGAACTGGGGTGGTGGAGTGAGCTAAAAAATGATGATGGATTAAACCCAGATCAATTGACTGGGGGTGAGTGTTTGATTTGCTCAAACGCTCCGTCCATCATCCCCTTTGGTATCGCTTTGTTCGCCCTAAGTTGGCAGGGTATGCCCAGACGTGGGTCCCTTGCTCACTTTGCCACTGGATTTAAGATAGCCTGGCTGATGAGGGTTATGAACCCGAAACCGGTCCCAGGATGCTTGTTTCCGGTCCAGGGAAGACATGGCTTGGCAGTTCGGGCTGGACTGTTCCCATAAGGCACAGGGTCAGACTGATTTGCATATGGCCATGTTGAACTGGGGTGGTGGAGTGAGCTAAAGAAGGATGATGGATTAAACCCAGATCTGTTGACTGGGGGTGAGTGTTTGATTTGCTCAAACGCTCCGTCCATCATCCCCTTTGGTATCACTTTGTTCGCCCTAAGTTGGCAGGGTATGCCCATACGTGGGTCCCTTGCTTACTTTGCCACTGGGTTCAAGATAGCCTGGCTGATGAGCGCTGTGAACCCGAAACCGGTCCCAGGATGCTTGTTTCCGGTCCGGGAAAACATGGCTTGGCATTTCGGGCTGGACTGTTCCCATGAGGCACAGGGTCAGACTGATTTGCATATGGCCATGTCTGAACTGGGGTGGTGGAGTGAGCTAAAGACTGATGATGGATTAAACCCAAATCAGTTGACTGGGGGTGAGTGTTTGATTTGCTCAAACGCTCCGTCCATTATCCCCTTTGGTATCACTTTGTTCGCCCTAAGTTGGCAGGGTATGCCCGGACGTGGGTCCCTTGCTCACTTTGCCACTGGATTCAAGATAGCCTGGCTGATGAGGGTTATGAACCCGAAACTGGTCCCAGGATGCTTGTTTCCGGTCCAGGGAAAACATGGCTTGGCAGTTCGGGCTGGACTGTTCCCATGAGGCACTGGGTCAGATTGATTTGTCTGAACTGGGGTGGTGGAGTGAGCTAAAGAATGATGATGGATTAAACCCAAATCAGTTGACTGGGGGTGAGTGTTTGATTTGCTCAAATGCTCCGTCCATCATCCCCTTTGATATCACTTTGTTCGCCCTAAGTTGGCAGGGTATGCCCAGACATGGGTTCCTTGCTCACTTTGCCACTGGATTCAAGATATCCTGGCTGATGAGGGTTATGAACCCAAAACCGGTTCCAGGATGCTTGTTTCCGGTCCAGGGAAGACATGGCTTGGCAGTTCGGGCTGGACTGTTCCCATGAGGCACAGGGTTAGACTGATTTGCATATGGCCATGTCTGAACTTGGGTGGTGGAGTGAGCTAAAGAATGATGATGGATTAAACCCAGATCAGTTGACTCGGGTGAGTGTTTGATTTGCTCAAACGCTCCATCCTTCATCCCCTTTGGTATCGCTTTGTTCGCCCTAAGTTGGCAGGGTATGCCCAGACGTGGGTCCCTTGCTCACTTTGCCACTGGATTCAAGATAGCCTGGCTGATGAGGGTTATGAACCCGAAACCGGTCCCAGGATGCTTGTTTCCGGTCCAGGGAAGACATGGCTTGGCAGTTCGGGCTGGACTGTTCCCATGAGGCACAGGGTCAGACTGATTTGCATATGGCCATGTTGAACTGGGGTGGTGGAGTGAGCTAAAGAATGATGATGGATTAAACCCAGATCTGTTGACTGGGGGTGAGTGTTTGATTTGCTCAAACGCTCCGTCCATCATACCCTTTGGTATCACTTTGTTCGCCCTAAGTTGGCAGGGTATGCCCATACGTGGGTCCCTTGCTTACTTTGCCACTGGGTTCAAGATAGCCTGGCTGATGAGCGCTGTGAACCCAAAACCGGTCCCAGGATGCTTGTTTCCGGTCTGGGAAAACATGGCTTGGCAGTTCAGGCTGGACTGTTCCCATGAGGCACAGGGTCGGACTGATTTGCATATGGCCATGTCTGAACTGGGGTGGTGGAGTGAGCTAAAGAATGATGATGGATTAAACCCAAATCAGTTGACTGGGGGTGAGTGTTTGATTTGCTCAAACGCTCCGTCCATCATCCCCTTTGGTATCGCTTTGTTCGCCCTAAGTTGGCAGGGTATGCCCAGACGTGGGTTCCTTGCTCACTTTGCCACTGGATTCAAGATAGCCTGGCTGATGAGGGTTATGAACCCGAAACTGGTCCCAGTATGCTTGTTTCTGGTCCAGTGAAGACATGGCATGGCAGTTCGGGCTGGACTGTTCCCATGAGGCACAGGGTCAGACTGATTTGCATATGGCCATGTCTGAACTGGGGTGGTGGAGTGAGCTAAAGAATGATGATGGATTAAACCCAGATCAGTTGACTGGGGGTGAGTGTTTGATTTGCTCAAACGCTCCGTCCATCATCCCCTTTGTTATCGCTTTATTCGCCCTAAGTTGGCAGGGTATGCCCAGATGTGGGTCCCTTGCTAACTTTGCCACTTTATTCAAGATAGCCTGGCTGATGAGGGTTATGAACCAGAAACCGGTCCCAGGATGCTTGTTTCTGGTCCAGGGAAGACATGGCTTGGCAGTTCGGGCTGGACTGTTCCCATGAGTCACAGGGTTAGACTGATTTGCAAATGGCCATGTCTGAACTGGGGTGGTGGAGTGAGCTAAAGAATGATGATGGATTAAACCCAGATCAGTTGACTCAGGTTAGTGTTTGATTTGCTCAAACGCTCCATCCTTCATCCCCTTTGGTATTGCTTTGTTCGCCCTAAGTTGGCAGGGTATGCCCAGACGTGGGTCCCTTGCTCACTTTGCCACTAGATTCAAGATAGCCTGACTGATGAGGGTTATGAACCCGAAACTGGTCCCAGGATGCTTGTTTCCGGTCCAGGGAAGACATGGCTTGGCAGTTCGGGCTGGACTGTTCCCATGAGGCACAGGGTCAGACTGATTTGCAAATGGTCATGTCTGAACTCGGGTGGTGGAGTGAGCTAAAAAATGATGATGGATTAAACCCAGATCAGTTGACTGGGGGTGAGTGTTTGATTTGCTCAAACGCTCCGTCCATCATCCCCTTTGGTATCGCTTTGTTCGCCCTAAGTTGGCAGGGTATGCCCAGACGTGGGTCCCTTGCTCACTTTGACACCGGATTCAAGATAGCCTGGCTGATGAGGGTTATGAACCCGAAACCGGTCCCAGGATGCTTGTTTCCGGTCCGGGAAAACATGGCTTGGCAGTTCGGTCTGGACTGTTCCCATGAGGCACAGGGTCAGACTGATTTGCATATGGCCATGTCTGAACTGGGGTGGTGGAGTGAGCTAAAGAATGATGATGGATTAAACCCAAATCAGTTGACTGGGGGTGAGTGTTTGATTTGCTCAAACGCTCCGTCCATCATCCCCTTTGGTATCGCTTTGTTCGCCCTAAGTTGGCAGGGTATGCCCAGACGTGGGTCGCTTGCTCACTTTGCCACTGGATTAAAGATAGCCTGGCTGATGAGGGTTATGAACCCGAAACCGGTCCCAGGATGCTTGTTTCCTGTCCAGGGAAGACATGGCTTGGCAGTTCAGTCTGGATTGTTCCCATGAGGTTCAGGGTCAGACTGATTTGCATATGGCCATGTCCGAACTGGGGTGGTGGAGTGAGCTAAAGAATGATGATGGATTAAACCCAGATCAGTTGACTGGGGGTGAGTGTTTGATTTGCTCAAACGCTCCGTCCATCATCCCCTTTGGTATCACTTTGTTCGCCCTAAGTTGGCAGGGTATGCCTTGACGTGGATCCCTTGCTCACTTTGCCACTGGATTCTAGATAGCCTGGCTGATGAGGGTTATGAACCCAACACCAGTCCAAGGATGCTTCTTTCCGGTCCAGGGAGGACATGGCTTGGCAGTTCGGGCTGGACTGTTCCCATGAGGCACAGGGTCAGACTGATTTGCATATGGCCATGTCTGAACTGGGGTGGTGGAGTGAGCTAAAGAATGATGATGGATTAAACCCAGATCATTTGACTGGGGGTGAGTGTTTGATTTGCACAAACGCTCCGTCCATCATCCCCTTTGGTATCGCTTTGTTAGCCCTAAGTTGGCAGGGTATGCTCATACGTGGGTCCCTTGCTCACTTTGCCACTGGATTCAAGATAGCCTGGCTGATGAGTGTTATGAACCCGAAACCGGTCCCAGAATGCTTGTTTCCGGTCCAGGGAAGACATGGCTTGGCAGTTCGGGCTGGACTGTTCCCATGCGGCACAGGGTCATACTGATTTGTATATGGCCATGTCTGAACTGGGGTGGTGGAGTGAGCTAAAGAATGATGATGGATTAAACCCAGATCAGTTGACTGGGGGTGAGTGTTTGATTTGCTCAAACGCTCCGTCCATCATCCCCTTTGTTATCGCTTTATTCGCCCTAAGTTGGCAGGGTATGCCCAGATGTGGGTCCCTTGCTAACTTTGCCACTTTATTCAAGATAGCCTGGCTGATGAGGGTTATGAACCAGAAACCGGTCCCAGGATGCTTGTTTCTGGTCCAGGGAAGACATGGCTTGGCAGTTCGGGCTGGACTGTTCCCATGAGTCACAGGGTTAGACTGATTTGCAAATGGCCATGTCTGAACTGGGGTGGTGGAGTGAGCTAAAGAATGATGATGGATTAAACCCAGATCAGTTGACTCAGGTTAGTGTTTGATTTGCTCAAACGCTCCATCCTTCATCCCCTTTGGTATTGCTTTGTTCGCCCTAAGTTGGCAGGGTATGCCCAGACGTGGGTCCCTTGCTCACTTTGCCACTAGATTCAAGATAGCCTGACTGATGAGGGTTATGAACCCGAAACTGGTCCCAGGATGCTTGTTTCCGGTCCAGGGAAGACATGGCTTGGCAGTTCGGGCTGGACTGTTCCCATGAGGCACAGGGTCAGACTGATTTGCAAATGGTCATGTCTGAACTCGGGTGGTGGAGTGAGCTAAAAAATGATGATGGATTAAACCCAGATCAGTTGACTGGGGGTGAGTGTTTGATTTGCTCAAACGCTCCGTCCATCATCCCCTTTGGTATCGCTTTGTTCGCCCTAAGTTGGCAGGGTATGCCCAGACGTGGGTCCCTTGCTCACTTTGACACCGGATTCAAGATAGCCTGGCTGATGAGGGTTATGAACCCGAAACCGGTCCCAGGATGCTTGTTTCCGGTCCGGGAAAACATGGCTTGGCAGTTCGGTCTGGACTGTTCCCATGAGGCACAGGGTCAGACTGATTTGCATATGGCCATGTCTGAACTGGGGTGGTGGAGTGAGCTAAAGAATGATGATGGATTAAACCCAAATCAGTTGACTGGGGGTGAGTGTTTGATTTGCTCAAACGCTCCGTCCATCATCCCCTTTGGTATCGCTTTGTTCGCCCTAAGTTGGCAGGGTATGCCCAGACGTGGGTCGCTTGCTCACTTTGCCACTGGATTAAAGATAGCCTGGCTGATGAGGGTTATGAACCCGAAACCGGTCCCAGGATGCTTGTTTCCTGTCCAGGGAAGACATGGCTTGGCAGTTCAGTCTGGATTGTTCCCATGAGGTTCAGGGTCAGACTGATTTGCATATGGCCATGTCCGAACTGGGGTGGTGGAGTGAGCTAAAGAATGATGATGGATTAAACCCAGATCAGTTGACTGGGGGTGAGTGTTTGATTTGCTCAAACGCTCCGTCCATCATCCCCTTTGGTATCACTTTGTTCGCCCTAAGTTGGCAGGGTATGCCTTGACGTGGATCCCTTGCTCACTTTGCCACTGGATTCTAGATAGCCTGGCTGATGAGGGTTATGAACCCAACACCAGTCCAAGGATGCTTCTTTCCGGTCCAGGGAGGACATGGCTTGGCAGTTCGGGCTGGACTGTTCCCATGAGGCACAGGGTCAGACTGATTTGCATATGGCCATGTCTGAACTGGGGTGGTGGAGTGAGCTAAAGAATGATGATGGATTAAACCCAGATCATTTGACTGGGGGTGAGTGTTTGATTTGCACAAACGCTCCGTCCATCATCCCCTTTGGTATCGCTTTGTTAGCCCTAAGTTGGCAGGGTATGCTCATACGTGGGTCCCTTGCTCACTTTGCCACTGGATTCAAGATAGCCTTGCTGATGAGTGTTATGAACCCGAAACCGGTCCCAGAATGCTTGTTTCCGGTCCAGGGAAGACATGGCTTGGCAGTTCGGGCTGGACTGTTCCCATGCGGCACAGGGTCATACTGATTTGTATATGGCCATGTCTGAACTGGGGTGGTGGAGTGAGCTAAAGAATGATGATGGATTAAACCCAGATCAGTTGACTCGGGTGAGTGTTTGATTTGCTCAAACGCTCCATCCTTCATCCCCTTTGGTATTGCTTTGTTCGCCCTAAGTTGGCAGGGTATGCCCAGACGTGGGTCCCTTGCTCACTTTGCCACTGGATTCAAGATAGCCTGGCTGATGAGGGTTATGAACCCGAAACTGGTCCCAGGATGCTTGTTTCCGGTCCAGGGAAGACATGGCTTGGCAGTTCGGGCTGGACTGATCCCATGAGGCAGAGGGTCAAACTGATTTGCAAATGGCCATGTCTGAACTGGGGTGGTGGAGTGAGCTAAAAAATGATGATGGATTAAACCCAGATCAATTGACTGGGGGTGAGTGTTTGATTTGCTCAAACGCTCCGTCCATCACCCCCTTTGGTATCGCTTTGTTCGCCCTAAGTTGGCAGGGTATGCCCAGACGTGGGTCCCTTGCTCACTTTGCCACTGGATTCAAGATAGCCTGGCTGATGAGGGTTATGAACCCGAAACCGGTCCCAGGATGCTTGTTTCCGGTCCAGGGAAGACATGGCTTGGCAGTTCGGGCTGGACTGTTCCCATAAGGCACAGGGTCAGACTGATTTGCATATGGCCATGTTGAACTGGGGTGGTGGAGTGAGCTAAAGAAGGATGATGGATTAAACCCAGATCTGTTGACTGGGGTGAGTGTTTGATTTGCTCAAACGCTCCGTCCATCATCCCCTTTGGTATCACTTTGTTCGCCCTAAGTTGGCAGGGTATGCCCATACGTGGGTCCCTTGCTCACTTTGCCACTGGATTCAAGATAGCCTGGCTGATGAGGGTTATGAACCCGAATCAGGTCCCAGGATGCTTGTTTCCGGTCCGGGAAAACATGGCTTGGCAGTTCAGGCTGGACTGTTCCCATGAGGCACAGGGTCAGACTGATTTGCATATGGCCATGTCTGAACTGGGGTGGTGGAGTGAGCTAAAGACTGATGATGGATTAAACCCAAATCAGTTGACTGGGGGTGAGTGTTTGATTTGCTCAAACGCTCCGTCCATTATCCACTTTGGTATCACTTTGTTCGCCCTAAGTTGGCAGGGTATGCCCAGACGTGGGTCCCTTGCTCACTTTGCCACCGGATTCAAGATAGCCTGGCTGATGAGGGTAATGAACCCGAAACCGGTCCCAGGATGCTTGTTTCCGGTCCGGGAAAACATGGCTTGGCAGTTCGGCCTGGACTGTTCCCATGAGGCACAGGGTCAGACTGATTTGCATATGGCCATGTCTGAACTGGGGTGGTGGAGTGAGCTAAAGAATGATGATGGATAAAACCCAAATCAGTTGACTGGGGGTGAGTGTTTGATTTGCTCAAACGCTCCGTCCATCATTCCCTTTGGTATCGCTTTGTTCGCCATAAGTTGGCAGGGTATGCCCAGACGTGGGTCCCATGCTCACTTTGCCACTGGATTAAAGATAGCCTGGCTGATGAGGGTTATGAACCCGAAACCGGTCCCAGGATGCTTGTTTCCTGTCCAGGGAAGACATGGCTTGGCAGTTCGGTCTGGATTCTTCCCATGAGGCACAGGGTCAGACTGATTTGCATATGGCCATGTCCGAACTGGGGTGGTGGAGTGAGCTAAAGAATGATGATGGATTAAACCCAGATCAGTTGACTGGGGGTGAGTGTTTGATTTGCTCAAACGCTCCGTCCATCATCCCCTTTGGTATCACTTTGTTCACCCTAAGTTGGCAGGGTATGCCCAGACGTGGGTCCCTTGCTCACTTTGCCACTGGATTCAAGATAGCCTGGCTGATGAGGGTTATGAACCCGAAACCGGTCCCAGGATGCTTGTTTCCGGTCCAGGGAAAACATGGCTTGGCAGTTCGGGCTGGACTGTTCCTATGAGGCACTGGGTCAGATTGATTTGCATATGGCCATGTCTGAACTGGGGTGGTGGAGTGAGCTAAAGAATGATGATGGATTAAACCCAAATCAGTTGACTGGGGGTGAGTGATTGATTTGCTCAAATGCTCCGTCCATCATTCCCTTTGGTATCGCTTTGTTCGCCCTAAGTTGGCAGGGTATGCCTAGACGTGGGTCCCTTGCTCACTTTGCCACTGGATTCTAGATAGCCTGGCTGATGAGGGTTATGAACCCAACACCAGTCCAAGGATGCTTCTTTCCGGTCCAGGGAGGACATGGCTTGGCAGTTCGGGCTGGACTGTTCCCATGAGGCACAGGGTCAGACTGATTTGCATATGGCCATGTCTGAACTGGGGTGGTGGAGTGAGCTAAAGAATGATGATGGATTAAACCCAGATCATTTGACTGGGGGTGAGTGTTTGATTTGCACAATCGCTCCGTCCATCATCCCCTTTGGTATCGCTTTGTTCGCCCTAAGTTGGCAGGGTATGCTCATACGTGGGTCCCTTGCTCACTTTGCCACTGGATTCAAGATAGCCTGGCTGATGAGGGTTATGAACCCGAAACCGGTCCCAGAATGCTTGGTTCCGGTCCGGGAAAACATGGCTTGGCAGTTCGGGCTGGACTGTTCCAATGAGGCACAGGGTCAGACTGATTTGCATATGGCCATGTCTGAACTGGGGTGGTGGAGTGAGCTAAAGAATGATGATGGATTAAACCCAAATCAGTTGACTGGGGGTGAGTGTTTGATTTGCTCAAACGCTCCGTCCATCATCCCCTTTGGTATCGCTTTGTTCGCCCTAAGTTGGCAGGGTATGCCCAGACGTGGGTTCCTTGCTCACTTTGCCACTGGATTCAAGATAGCCTGGCTGATGAGGGTTATGAACCCGAAACTGGTCCCAGTATGCTTGTTTCTGGTCCAGTGAAGACATGGCATGGCAGTTCGGGCTGGACTGTTCCCATGAGGCACAGGGTCAGACTGATTTGCATATGGCCATGTCTGAACTGGGGTGGTGGAGTGAGCTAAAGAATGATGATGGATTAAACCCAGATCAGTTGACTGGGGGTGAGTGTTTGATTTGCTCAAACGCTCCGTCCATCATCCCCTTTGGTATCGCTTTATTCGCCCTAAGTTGGCAGGGTATGCCCAGACGTGGGTCCCTTGCTCACTTTGCCACTGGATTCAAGATAGCCTGGCTGATGAGGGTTATGAACCCGAAACTGGTGCCAGGATGCTTGTTTCCGGTCCAAGGAAGACATGGCTTGGCAGTTCGGGCTGGACTGTTCCCATGAGGCACAGGGTCAGACTGATTTGCAAATGGCCATGTCTGAACTCGGGTGGTGGAGTGAGCTAAAAAATGATGATGGATTAAACCCAGATCAGTTGACTGGGGTGAGTGTTTTATTTGCTCAAACGCTCCGTCCATCATTCCCTTTGGTATCGCTTTATTTGCCCTAAGTTGGCAGGGTATGCCCAGATGTGGGTCCCTTGCTAACTTTGCCACTGGATTTAAGATAGCCTGGCTGATGAGGGTTATGAACCAGAAACCGGTCCCAGGATGCTTGTTTCCGGTCCAGGGAAGACATGGCTTGGCAGTTCGGGCTGGACTGTTCCCATGAGTCACAGGGTTAGACTGATTTGCATATGGCCATGTCTGAACTGGGGTGGTGGAGTGAGCTAAAGAATGATGATGGATTAAACCCAGATCAAATGACTCGGGTTAGTGTTTGATTTGCTCAAACGCTCCATCCTTCATCCCCTTTGGTATCGCTTTGTTCGCCCTAAGTTGGCAGGGTATGCCCAGACGTGGGTCCCTTGCTCACTTTGCCACTGGATTCAAGATAGCCTGGCTGATGAGGGTTATGAACCCGAAACTGGTCCCAGGATGCTTGTTTCCGGTCCAGGGAAGACATGGCTTGGCAGTTCGGGCTGGACTGATTTGCAAATGGCCATGTCTGAACTCGGGTGGTGGAGTGAGCTAACAAATGATTGATGATGGATTAAACCCAGATCAGTTGACTGGGGGTGAGTGTTTGATTTGCTCAAACGCTCCGTCCATCATCCCCTTTGGTATCGCTTTGCTCGCCCTAAGTTGGCAGGGTATGCCCAGACGTGGGTCCCTTGCTCACTTTACCACAGGATTAAAGATAGCCTGGCTGATGAGGGTTATGAACCCGAAACCGGTCCCAGGATGCTTGTTTCCGGTCCAGGGAAGACATGGCTTGGCAGTTCGGGCTGGACTGTTCCCATGCGGCACAGGGTCATACTGATTTGTATATGGCCATGTCTGAACTGGGGTGGTGGAGTGAGCTAAAGAATGATGAAGGATTAAACCCAAATCAGTTGACTGGGGGTGAGTGTTTTATTTGCTCAAACGCTCCGTCCATCATCCCCTTTGATATCACTTTGTTCGCCCTAAGTTGGCAGGGTATGCCCAGACATGGGTTCCTTGCTCACTTTGCCACTGGATTCAAGATATCCTGGCTGATGAGGGTTATGAACCCAAAACCGGTTCCAGGATGCTTGTTTCCGGTCCAGGGAAGACATGGCTTGGCAGTTCGGGCTGGACTGTTCCCATGAGTCACAGGGTTAGACTGATTTGCATATGGCCATGTCTGAACTGGGGTGGTGGAGTGAGCTAAAGAATGATGATGGATTAAACCCAGATCAGTTGACTCGGGTGAGTGTTAGATTTGCTCAAACGCTCCATCCTTCATCTTCTTTGGTATTGCTTTGTTCGCCCTAAGTTGGCAGGGTATGCCCAGACGTGGGTCCCTTGCTCACTTTGCCACTGGATTCAAGATAGCCTGGCTGATGAGGGTTATAAACCCGAAACTGGTCCCAGGATGCTTGTTTCCGGTCCAGGGAAGACATGGCTTGGCAGTTCGGGCTGGACTGATCCCATGAGGCACAGGGTCAAACTGATCTGCAAATGGCCATGTCTGAACTGGGGTGGTGGAGTGAGCTAAAAAATGATGATGGATTAAACCCAGATCAATTGACTGGGGGTGAGTGTTTGATTTGCTCAAACGCTCCGTCCATCATCCCCTTTGGTATCGCTTTGTTCGCCCTAAGTTGGCAGGGTATGCCCAGACGTGGGTCCCTTGCTCACTTTGCCACTGGATTTAAGATAGCCTGGCTGATGAGGGTTATGAACCCGAAACCGGTCCCAGGATGCTTGTTTCCGGTCCAGGGAAGACATGGCTTGGCAGTTCGGGCTGGACTGTTCCCATAAGGCACAGGGTCAGACTGATTTGCATATGGCCATGTTGAACTGGGGTGGTGGAGTGAGCTAAAGAAGGATGATGGATTAAACCCAGATCTGTTGACTGGGGGTGAGTGTTTGATTTGCTCAAACGCTCCGTCCATCATCCCCTTTGGTATCACTTTGTTCGCCCTAAGTTGGCAGGGTATGCCCATACGTGGGTCCCTTGCTTACTTTGCCACTGGGTTCAAGATAGCCTGGCTGATGAGCGCTGTGAACCCAAAACCGGTCCCAGGATGCTTGTTTCCGGTCCGGGAAAACATGGCTTGGCATTTCGGGCTGGACTGTTCCCATGAGGCACAGGGTCAGACTGATTTGCATATGGCCATGTCTGAACTGGGGTGGTGGAGTGAGCTAAAGACTGATGATGGATTAAACCCAAATCAGTTGACTGGGGGTGAGTGTTTGATTTGCTCAAACGCTCCGTCCATTATCCCCTTTGGTATCACTTTGTTCGCCCTAAGTTGGCAGGGTATGCCCAGACGTGGGTCCCTTGCTCACTTTGCCACTGGATTCAAGATAGCCTGGCTGATGAGGGTTATGAACCCGAAACTGGTCCCAGGATGCTTGTTTCCGGTCCAGGGAAAACATGGCTTGGCAGTTCGGGCTGGACTGTTCCCATGAGGCACTGGGTCAGATTGATTTGTCTGAACTGGGGTGGTGGAGTGAGCTAAAGAATGATGATGGATTAAACCCAAATCAGTTGACTGGGGGTGAGTGTTTGATTTGCTCAAATGCTCCGTCCATCATCCCCTTTGATATCACTTTGTTCGCCCTAAGTTGGCAGGGTATGCCCAGACATGGGTTCCTTGCTCACTTTGCCACTGGATTCAAGATATCCTGGCTGATGAGGGTTATGAACCCAAAACCGGTTCCAGGATGCTTGTTTCCGGTCCAGGGAAGACATGGCTTGGCAGTTCGGGCTGGACTGTTCCCATGAGTCACAGGGTTAGACTGATTTGCATATGGCCATGTCTGAACTGGGGTGGTGGAGTGAGCTAAAGAATGATGATGGATTAAACCCAGATCAGTTGACTCGGGTGAGTGTTTGATTTGCTCAAACGCTCCATCCTTCATCTTCTTTGGTATTGCTTTGTTCGCCCTAAGTTGGCAGGGTATGCCCAGACGTGGGTCCCTTGCTCACTTTGCCACTGGATTCAAGATAGCCTGGCTGATGAGGGTTATAAACCCGAAACTGGTCCCAGGATGCTTGTTTCCGGTCCAGGGAAGACATGGCTTGGCAGTTCGGGCTGGACTGATCCCATGAGGCACAGGGTCAAACTGATCTGCAAATGGCCATGTCTGAACTGGGGTGGTGGAGTGAGCTAAAAAATGATGATGGATTAAACCCAGATCAATTGACTGGGGGTGAGTGTTTGATTTGCTCAAACGCTCCGTCCATCATCCCCTTTGGTATCGCTTTGTTCGCCCTAAGTTGGCAGGGTATGCCCAGACGTGGGTCCCTTGCTCACTTTGCCACTGGATTTAAGATAGCCTGGCTGATGAGGGTTATGAACCCGAAACCGGTCCCAGGATGCTTGTTTCCGGTCCAGGGAAGACATGGCTTGGCAGTTCGGGCTGGACTGTTCCCATAAGGCACAGGGTCAGACTGATTTGCATATGGCCATGTTGAACTGGGGTGGTGGAGTGAGCTAAAGAAGGATGATGGATTAAACCCAGATCTGTTGACTGGGGGTGAGTGTTTGATTTGCTCAAACGCTCCGTCCATCATCCCCTTTGGTATCACTTTGTTCGCCCTAAGTTGGCAGGGTATGCCCATACGTGGGTCCCTTGCTTACTTTGCCACTGGGTTCAAGATAGCCTGGCTGATGAGCGCTGTGAACCCGAAACCGGTCCCAGGATGCTTGTTTCCGGTCCGGGAAAACATGGCTTGGCATTTCGGGCTGGACTGTTCCCATGAGGCACAGGGTCAGACTGATTTGCATATGGCCATGTCTGAACTGGGGTGGTGGAGTGAGCTAAAGACTGATGATGGATTAAACCCAAATCAGTTGACTGGGGGTGAGTGTTTGATTTGCTCAAACGCTCCGTCCATTATCCCCTTTGGTATCACTTTGTTCGCCCTAAGTTGGCAGGGTATGCCCAGACGTGGGTCCCTTGCTCACTTTGCCACTGGATTCAAGATAGCCTGGCTGATGAGGGTTATGAACCCGAAACTGGTCCCAGGATGCTTGTTTCCGGTCCAGGGA
Source organism: Triturus cristatus (assembly GCF_964204655.1). Lineage (NCBI taxonomy): Eukaryota > Metazoa > Chordata > Amphibia > Caudata > Salamandridae > Triturus > Triturus cristatus. The sequence continues at coordinate 536,660,153 of NC_140579.1, forward strand.
AAACATGGCTTGGCAGTTCGGGCTGGACTGTTCCCATAAGGCACTGGGTCAGATTGATTTGTCTGAACTGGGGTGGTGGAGTGAGCTAATGAATGATGATGGATTAAACCCAAATCAGTTGACTGGGGGTGAGTGTTTGATTTGCTCAAATGCTCCGTCCATCATACCCTTTGGTATCGCTTTGTTCGCCCTAAGTTGGCAGGGTATGCCTAGACGTGGGTCCCTTGCTCACTTTGCCACTGGATTCTAGATAGCCTGGGTGATGAGGGTTATGAACCCAACACCAGTCCAAGGATGCTTCTTTCCGGTCCAGGGAGGACATGGCTTGGCAGTTCGGGCTGGACTGTTCCCATGAGGCACAGGGTCAGACTGATTTGCATATGGCCATGTCTGAACTGGGGTGGTGGAGTGAGCTAAAGAATGATGATGGATTAAACCCAGATCATTTGACTGGGGGTGAGTGTTTGATTTGCACAAACGCTCCGTCCATCATCCCCTTTGGTATCGCTTTGTTCGCCCTAAGTTGGCAGGGTATGCTCATACGTGGGTCCCTTGCTCACTTTGCCACTGGATTCAAGATAGCCTGGCTGATGAGGGTTATGAACCCGAAACCGGTCTCAGAATGCTTGGTTCCGGTCCGGGAAAACATGGCTTGGCAGTTCGGGCTGGACTGTTCCAATGAGGCACAGGGTCAGACTGATTTGCATATGCCCATGTCTTAACTGGGGTGGTGGAGTGAGCTAAAGAATGATGATGGATTAAACCCAAATCAGTTGACTGGGGGTGAGTGTTTGATTTGCTCAAACGCTCCGTCCATCATCCCCTTTGGTATCGCTTTGTTCGCCCTAAGTTGGCAGGGTATGCCCAGACGTGGGTTCCTTGCTCACTTTGCCACTGGATTCAAGATAGCCTGGCTGATGAGGGTGATGAACCCGAAACTGGTCCCAGTATGCTTGTTTCTGGTCCAGTGAAGACATGGCATGGCAGTTCGGGCTGGACTGTTTTCATGAGGCACAGGGTCAGACTGATTTGCATATGGCCATGTCTGAACTGGGGTGGTGGAGTGAGCTAAAGAATGATGATGGATTAATCCCAGATCTGTTGACTGGGGGTGAGTGTTTGATTTGCTCAAACGCTCCGTCCATCATCCCCTTTGGTATCGCTTTGTTCGCCCTAAGTTGGCAGGGTATGCCCAGACGTGGGTCCCTTGCTCACTTTGCCACTGGATTAAAGATAGCCTGGCTGATGAGGGTTATGAACCCGAAACCGGTCCAAGGATGCTTGTTTCCGGTCCAGGGAAGACATGGCTTGGCAGTTCGGGCTGGACTGTTCCCATGCGGCACAGCGTCATACTGATTTGTATATGGCCATGTCTGAACTGGGGTGGTGGAGTGAGCTAAAGAATGATGATGGATTAAACCCAGATCAGTTGACTCGGGTGAGTGTTTGATTTGCTCAAACGCTCCATCCTTCATCCCCTTTGGTATTGCTTTGTTCGCCCTAAGTTGGCAGGGTATGCCCAGACGTGAGTCCCTTGCTCACTTTGCCACTGGATTCAAGATAGCCTGGCTGATGAGGGTTATGAACCCGAAACTGGTCCCAGGATGCTTGTTTCCGGTCCAGGGAAGACATGGCTTGGCAGTTCGGGCTGGACTGATCCCATGAGGCAGAGGGTCAAACTGATTTGCAAATGGCCATGTCTGAACTGGGGTGGTGGAGTGAGCTAAAAAATGATGATGGATTAAACCCAGATCAATTGACTGGGGGTGAGTGTTTGATTTGCTCAAACGCTCCGTCCATCATCCCCTTTGGTATCGCTTTGTTCGCCCTAAGTTGGCAGGGTATGCCCAGACGTGGGTCCCTTGCTCACTTTGCCACTGGATTCAAGATAGCCTGGCTGATGAGGGTTATGAACCCGAAACCGGTCCCAGGATGCTTGTTTCCGGTCCAGGGAAGACATGGCTTGGCAGTTCGGGCTGGACTGTTCCCATAAGGCACAGGGTCAGACTGATTTGCATATGGCCATGTTGAACTGGGGTGGTGGAGAGAGCTAAAGAAGGATGATGGATTAAACCCAGATCAGTTGACTCGGGTGAGTGTTTGATTTGCTCAAACGCTCCATCCTTCATCCCCTTTGGTATTGCTTTGTTCGCCGTAAGTTGGCAGGGTATGCCCAGACGTGAGTCCCTTGCTCACTTTGCCACTGGATTCAAGATAGCCTGGCTGATGAGGGTTATGAACCCGAAACTGGTCCCAGGATGCTTGTTTCCGGTCCAGGGAAGACATGGCTTGGCAGTTCGGGCTGGACTGATCCCATGAGGCAGAGGGTCAAACTGATTTGCAAATGGCCATGTCTGAACTGGGGTGGTGGAGTGAGCTAAAAAATGATGATGGATTAAACCCAGATCAATTGACTGGGGGTGAGTGTTTGATTTGCTCAAACGCTCCGTCCATCATCCCCTTTGGTATCGCTTTGTTCGCCCTAAGTTGGCAGGGTATGCCCAGACGTGGGTCCCTTGCTCACTTTGCCACTGGATTCAAGATAGCCTGGCTGATGAGGGTTATGATCCCGAAACCGGTCCCAGGATGCTTGTTTCCGGTCCAGGGAAGACATGGCTTGGCAGTTCGGGCTGGACTGTTCCCATAAGGCACAGGGTCAGACTGATTTGCATATGGCCATGTTGAACTGGGGTGGTGGAGAGAGCTAAAGAAGGATGATGGATTAAACCCAGATCTGTTGACTGGGGGTGAGTGTTTGATTTGCTCAAACGCTCCGTCCATCATCCCCTTTGGTATCACTTTGTTCGCCCTAAGTTGGCAGGGTAGGCCCATACGTGGGTCCCTTGCTTACTTTGCCACTGGGTTCAAGATAGCCTGGCTGATGAGCGCTGTGAACCCGAAACCGGTCCCAGGATGCTTGTTTCCGGTCCGGGAAAACATGGCTTGGCAGTTCGGGCTGGACTGTTCCCATGAGGCACAGGGTCAGACTGATTTGCATATGGCCATGTCTGAACTGGGGTGGTGGAGTGAGCTAAAGACTGATGATGGATTAAACCCAAATCAGTTGACTGGGGGTGAGTGTTTGATTTGCTCAAACGCTCCGTCCATCATCCCCTTTGGTATCGCTTTGTTCGCCCTAAGTTGGCAGGGTATGCCCAGACGTGGGTTCCTTGCTCACTTTGCCACTGGATTCAAGATAGCCTGGCTGATGAGGGTTATGAACCCGAAACTGGTCCCAGTATGCTTGTTTCTGGTCCAGTGAAGACATGGCATGGCAGTTCGGGCTGGACTGTTCCCATGAGGCACAGGGTCAGACTGATTTGCATATGGCCATGTCTGAACTGGGGTGGTGGAGTGAGCTAAAGAATGATGATGGATTAAACCCAGATCTGTTGACTGGGGGTGAGTGTTTGATTTGCTCAAACGCTCCGTCCTTCATCCCCTTTGGTATCGCTTTGCTCGCCCTAAGATGGCAGGGTATGCCCAGACGTGGGTCCCTTGCTCACTTTGCCACTGGATTCAAGATAGCCTGACTGATGAGGGTTATGAACCCGAAACCGGTCCCAGGATGCTTGTTTCCGGTCCAGAGAAGACAAGGCTTGGCAGTTCGGGCTGGACTGTTCCCATGAGGCACAGGATCAGACTGATTTGCAAATGGTCATGTCTGAACTCGGGTGGTGGAGTGAGCTAAAAAATGATGATGGATTAAACCCAGATCAGTTGACTGGGGGTGAGTGTTTGATTTGCTCAAACGCTCCGTCCATCATCCCCTTTGGTATCGCTTTGTTCGCCCTAAGTTGGCAGGGTATGCCCAGACGTGGGTCCCTTGCTCACTTTGCCACTGGATTCAAGATAGCCTGGCTGATGAGGGTTATGAACCCGAAACCGGTCCCAGGATGCTTGTTTCCGGTCCAGGGAAGACATGGCTTGGCAGTTCGGGCTGGACTGTTCCCATGAGGCACAGGGTCAGACTGATTTGCATATGGCCATGTCCGAACTGGGGTGGTGGAGTGAGCTAAAGAATGATGATGGATTAAACCCAGATCAGTTGACTGGGGGTGAGTGTTTGATTTGCTCAAACGCTCCGTCCATTATCCCCTTTGGTGTCACTTTGTTCGCCCTAAGTTGGCAGGGTATGCCCATAAGGGGGGCCCTTGCTCACTTTGCCACTGGGTTCAAGATAGCCTGGCTGATGAGGGTTATGAACCCGAAACCGGTCCCAGGATGCTTGTTTCCGGTCCGGGAAAACATTGCTTGGCAGTTTGGGCTGGACTGTTCCCATGAGGCACAGGGTCAGACTGATTTGCATATGGCCATGTCTGAACTGGGGTGGTGGAGTGAGCTAAAGAATGATGAAGGATTAAACCCAAATCAGTTGACTGGGGGTGAGTGTTTGATTTGCTCAAACGCTCCGTCCATCATCCCCTTTGGTATTGCTTTGTTCGCCCTAGGTTGGCAGGGTATGCCCAGACGTGGGTTCCTTGCTCACTTTGCCACTGGATTCAAGATAGCCTGGCTGATGAGGGTTATGAACCCGAAACTGGTCCCAGTATGCTTGTTTCTGGTCCAGTGAAGACATGGCATGGCAGTTAGGGCTGGACTGTTCCCATGAGGCACAGGGTCAGACGGATTTGCATATGGCCATGTCTGAACTGCGGTGGTGGAGTGAACTAAAGAATGATGATGGATTAAACCCAGATCATTTGACTGGGGGTGAGTGTTTGTTTTGCACAAACGCTCCGTCCATCATCCCCTTTGGTATCGCTTTGTTCGCCCTAAGTTGGCAGGTATGCCCAGACGTGGGTCCCTTGCTCACTTTGCCACTGGATTCAAGATAGCCTGGCTAATGAGGGTTATGAACCAGAAACTGGTCCCAGTATGCTTGTTTCTGGTCCAGTGAAGACATGGCATGGCAGTTCGGGCTGGACTGTTCCCATGAGGCACAGGGTCAGACTGATTTGCATATGGCCATGTCTGAACTGGGGTGGTGGAGTGAGCTAAAGAATGATGATGGATTAAACCCAGATCAGTTGACTGGGGGTGAGTGTTTGATTTGCTCAAACGCTCCGTCCATCATCCCCTTTGGTATCGCTTTATTCGCCCTAAGTTGGCAGGGTATGCCCAGACGTGGGTCCCTTGCTCACTTTGCCACTGGATTCAAGATAGCCTGGCTGATGAGGGTTATGAACCCGAAACTGGTGCCAGGATGCTTGTTTCCGGTCCAAGGAAGACATGGCTTGGCAGTTCGGGCTGGACTGTTCCCATGAGGCACAGGGTCAGACTGATTTGCAAATGGCCATGTCTGAACTCGGGTGGTGGAGTGAGCTAAAAAATGATGATGGATTAAACCCAGATCAGTTGACTGGGGTGAGTGTTTTATTTGCTCAAACGCTCCGTCCATCATCCCCTTTGGTATCGCTTTATTTGCCCTAAGTTGGCAGGGTATGCCCAGATGTGGGTCCCTTGCTAACTTTGCCACTGGATTCAAGATAGCCTGGCTGATGAGGGTTATGAACCAGAAACCGGTCCCAGGATGCTTGTTTCCGGTCCAGGGAAGACATGGCTTGGCAGTTCGGGCTGGACTGTTCCCATGAGTCACAGGGTTAGACTGATTTGCATATGGCCATGTCTGAACTGGGGTGGTGGAGTGAGCTAAAGAATGATGATGGATTAAACCCAGATCAATTGACTCGGGTTAGTGTTTGATTTGCTCAAACGCTCCATCCTTCATCCCCTTTGGTATCGCTTTGTTCGCCCTAAGTTGGCAGGGTATGCCCAGACATGGGTCCCTTGCTCACTTTGCCACTGGATTCAAGATAGCCTGGCTGATGAGGGTTATGAACCCGAAACTGGTCCCAGGATGCTTGTTTCCGGTCCAGGGAAGACATGGCTTGGCAGTTCGGGCTGGACTGATTTGCAAATGGCCATGTCTGAACTCGGGTGGTGGAGTGAGCTAACAAATGATGATGGATTAAACCCAGATCAGTTGACTGGGGGTGAGTGTTTTATTTGCTCAAACACTCCATCCATCATCCCCTTTGGTATCGCTTTGTTCGCCCTAAGTTGGCAGGGTATGCCCAGACGTGGGTCCCTTGCTCACTTTGCCACTGGATTCAAGATAGCCTGGCTGATGAGGGTTATGAACCCGAAAACGGTCCCAGGATGCTTGTTTCCGGTCTGGGAGAACATGGCTAGGCAGTTCGGTCTGGACTGTTCCCATGAGGCACAGGGTCAGACTGATTTGCATATGGCCATGTCTGAACTGGGGTGGTGGAGTGAGCTAAAGAATGATGATGGATTAAACCCAAATCAGTTGACTGGGGGTGAGTGTTTGATTTGCTCAAACGCTCCGTCCATCATCCCCTTTGGTATCGCTTTGTTCGCCCTAAGTTGGCAGGGTATGCCCAGACGTGGGTTCCGTGCTCACTTTGCCACTGGATTCAAGATAGCCTGGCTGATGAGGGTTATGAACCCGAAACTGGTCCCAGTATGCTTGTTTCTGGTCCAGTGAAGACATGGCATGGCAGTTAGGGCTGGACTGTTCCCATGAGGCACAGGGTCAGACAGATTTGCATATGGCCATGTCTGAACTGGGGTGGTGAAGTGAGCTAAAGAATGATGATGGATTAAACCCAGATCTGTTGACTGGGGGTGAGTGTTTGATTTGCTCAAACGCTCCGTCCATCATCCCCTTTGGTATCGCTTTGCTCGCCCTAAGTTGGCAGGGTATGCCCAGACGTGGGTCCCTTGCTCACTTTACCACAGGATTAAAGATAGCCTGGCTGATGAGGGTTATGAACCCGAAACCGGTCCCAGGATGCTTGTTTCCGGTCCAGGGAAGACATGGCTTGGCAGTTCGGGCTGGACTGTTCCCATGCGGCACAGGTTCATACTGATTTGTATATGGCCATGTCTGAACTGGGGTGGTAGAGTGAGCTAAAGAATGATGAAGGATTAAACCCAAATCAGTTGACTGGGGGTGAGTGTTTTATTTGCTCAAACGCTCCGTCCATCATCCCCTTTGGTATCACTTTGTTCGCCCTAAGTTGGCAGGGTATGCCCAGACGTGGGTTCCTTGCTCACTTTGCCACTGTATTCAAGATATCCTGGCTGATGAGGGTTATGAACCCAAAACCAGTCCCAGGATGCTTGTTTCCGGTCCAGGGAAGACATGGCTTGGCAGTTCGGGCTGGACTGTTCCCATGAGTCACAGGGTTAGACTGATTTGCATATGGCCATGTCTGAACTGGGGTGGTGGAGTGAGCTAAAGAATGATGATGGATTAAACCCAAATCAGTTGACTGGGGGTGAGTGTTTGATTTGCTCAAACGCTCCGTCCATCATACCCTTTGGTATCGCTTTGTTCGCCCTAAGTTGGCAGGGTATGCCTAGACGTGGGTCCCTTGCTCACTTTGCCACTGGATTCAAGATAGCCTGGCTGATGAGGGTTATGAACCCAACACCAGTCCAAGGATGCTTGTTTCCGGTCCAGGGAGGACATGGCTTGGCAGTTCGGGCTGGACTGTTCCCATGAGGCACAAGGTCAGACTGATTTGCATATGGCCATGTCTGAACTGGGGTGGTGGAGTGAGCTAAAGAATGATGATGGATTAAACCCAGATCATTTGACTGGGGGTGAGTGTTTGATTTGCACAAACGCTCCGTCCATCATCCCCTTTGGTATCGCTTTGTTCGCCCTAAGTTGGCAGGGTATGCTCATACGTGGGTCCCTTGCTCACTTTGCCACTGGATTCAAGATAGCCTGGCTGATGAGGGTTATGAACCCGAAACCGGTCCCAGAATGCTTGGTTCCGGTCCGGGAAAACATGGCTTGGCAGTTCGGACTGGACTGTTCCCATGGGGCACAGGGTCAGACTGATTTGCATATGGCCATGTCTGAACTGGGGTGGTGGAGTGAGCTAAAGAATGATGATGGATTAAACCCAAATCAGTTGACTGGGGGTGAGTGTTTGATTTGCTCAAACGCTCCGTCCATCATCCCCTTTGGTATCGCTTTGTTCGCCCTAAGTTGGCAGGGTATGCCCAGACGTGGGTTCCTTGCTCACTTTGCCACAGGATTCAAGATAGCCTGGCTGATGAGGGTTATGAACCCGAAACTGGTCCCAGTATGCTTGTTTCTGGTCCAGTGAAGACATGGCATGGCAGTTCGGGCTGGACTGTTCCAATGAGGCACAGGGTCAGACTGATTTGCATATGGCCATGTCTGAACTGGGGTGGTGGAGTGAGCTAAAGAATGATGATGGATTAATCCCAGATCTGTTGACTGGGGGTGAGTGTTTGATTTGCTCAAACGCTCCGTCCATCATCCCCTTTGGTATCGCTTTGTTCGCCCTAAGTTGGCAGGGTATGCCCAGACGTGGGTCCCTTGCTCACTTTGCCACTGGATTAAAGATAGCCTGGCTGATGAGGGTTATGAACCCGAAACCGGTCCAAGGATGCTTGTTTCCGGTCCAGGGAAGACATGGCTTGGCAGTTCGGGCTGGACTGTTCCCATGCGGCACAGGGTCATACTGATTTGTATATGGCCATGTCTGAACTGGGGTGGTGGAGTGAGCTAAAGAATGATGATGGATTAAACCCAGATCAGTTGACTCGGGTGAGTGTTTGATTTGCTCAAACGCTCCATCCTTCATCCCCTTTGGTATTGCTTTGTTCGCCCTAAGTTGGCAGGGTATGCCCAGACGTGAGTCCCTTGCTCACTTTGCCACTGGATTCAAGATAGCCTGGCTGATGAGGGTTATGAACCCGAAACTGGTCCCAGGATGCTTGTTTCCGGTCCAGGGAAGACATGGCTTGGCAGTTCGGGCTGGACTGATCCCATGAGGCAGAGGGTCAAACTGATTTGCAAATGGCCATGTCTGAACTGGGGTGGTGGAGTGAGCTAAAAAATGATGATGGATTAAACCCAGATCAATTGACTGGGGGTGAGTGTTTGATTTGCTCAAACGCTCCGTCCATCATCCCCTTTGGTATCGCTTTGTTCGCCCTAAGTTGGCAGGGTATGCCCAGACGTGGGTCCCTTGCTCACTTTGCCACTGGATTCAAGATAGCCTGGCTGATGAGGGTTATGAACCCGAAACCGGTCCCAGGATGCTTGTTTCCGGTCTAGGGAAGACATGGCTTGGCAGTTCGGGCTGGACTGTTCCCATAAGGCACAGGGTCAGACTGATTTGCATATGGCCATGTTGAACTGGGGTGGTGGAGAGAGCTAAAGAAGGATGATGGATTAAACCCAGATCTGTTGACTGGGGGTGAGTGTTTGATTTGCTCAAACGCTCCGTCCATCATCCCCTTTGGTATCACTTTGTTCGCCCTAAGTTGGCAGGGTAGGCCCATACGTGGGTCCCTTGCTTACTTTGCCACTGGGTTCAAGATAGCCTGGCTGATGAGCGCTGTGAACCCGAAACCGGTCCCAGGATGCTTGTTTCCGGTCCGGGAAAACATGGCTTGGCAGTTCGGGCTGGACTGTTCCCATGAGGCACAGGGTCAGACTGATTTGCATATGGCCATGTCTGAACTAGGGTGGTGGAGTGAGCTAAAGACTGATGATGGATTAAACCCAAATCAGTTGACTGGGGGAAAGTGTTTGATTTGCTCAAACGCTCCGTCCATCATCCCCTTTGGTATCGCTTTGTTCGCCCTAAGTTGGCAGGGTATGCCCAGACGTGGGTTCCTTGCTCACTTTGCCACTGGATTCAAGATAGCCTGGCTGATGAGGGTTATGAACCCGAAACTGGTCCCAGTATGCTTGTTTCTGGTCCAGTGAAGACATGGCATGGCAGTTCGGGCTGGACTGTTCCCATGAGGCACAGGGTCAGACTGATTTGCATATGGCCATGTCTGAACTGGGGTGGTGGAGTGAGCTAAAGAATGATGATGGATTAAACCCAGATCTGTTGACTGGGGGTGAGTGTTTGATTTGCTCAAACGCTCCGTCCTTCATCCCCTTTGGTATCGCTTTGCTCGCCCTAAGATGGCAGGGTATGCCCAGACGTGGGTCCCTTGCTCACTTTGCCACTGGATTCAAGATAGCCTGGCTGATGAGGGTTATGAACCCGAAACCGGTCCCAGGATGCTTGTTTCCGGTCCAGAGAAGACAAGGCTTGGCAGTTCGGGCTGGACTGTTCCCATGAGGCACAGGATCAGACTGATTTGCAAATGGTCATGTCTGAACTCGGGTGGTGGAGTGAGCTAAAAAATGATGATGGATTAAACCCAGATCAGTTGACTGGGGGTGAGTGTTTGATTTGCTCAAACGCTCCGTCCATCATCCCCTTTGGTATCGCTTTGTTCGCCCTAAGTTGGCAGGGTATGCCCAGACGTGGGTCCCTTGCTCACTTTGCCACTGGATTCAAGATAGCCTGGCTGATGAGGGTTATGAACCCGAAACCGGTCCCAGGATGCTTGTTTCCGGTCCAGGGAAGACATGGCTTGGCAGTTCGGGCTGGACTGTTCCCATGAGGCACAGGGTCAGACTGATTTGCATATGGCCATGTCCGAACTGGGGTGGTGGAGTGAGCTAAAGAATGATGATGGATTAAACCCAGATCAGTTGACTGGGGGTGAGTGTTTGATTTGCTCAAACGCTCCGTCCATTATCCCCTTTGGTATCACTTTGTTCGCCCTAAGTTGGCAGGGTATGCCCATAAGGGGGGCCCTTGCTCACTTTGCCACTGGGTTCAAGATAGCCTGGCTGATGAGGGTTATGAACCCGAAACCGGTCCCAGGATGCTTGTTTCCGGTCCGGGAAAACATTGCTTGGCAGTTTGGGCTGGACTGTTCCCATGAGGCACAGGGTCAGACTGATTTGCATATGGCCATGTCTGAACTGGGGTGGTGGAGTGAGCTAAAGAATGATGAAGGATAAAACCCAAATCAGTTGACTGGGGGTGAGTGTTTGATTTGCTCAAACGCTCCGTCCATCATCCCCTTTGGTATTGCTTTGTTCGCCCTAGGTTGGCAGGGTATGCCCAGACGTGGGTTCCTTGCTCACTTTGCCACTGGATTCAAGATAGCCTGGCTGATGAGGGTTATGAACCCGAAACTGGTCCCAGTATGCTTGTTTCTGGTCCAGTGAAGACATGGCATGGCAGTTAGGGCTGGACTGTTCCCATGAGGCACAGGGTCAGACGGATTTGCATATGGCCATGTCTGAACTGCGGTGGTGGAGTGAACTAAAGAATGATGATGGATTAAACCCAGATCATTTGACTGGGGGTGAGTGTTTGTTTTGCACAAACGCTCCGTCCATCATCCCCTTTGGTATCGCTTTATTCGCCCTAAGTTGGCAGGGTATGCCCAGACGTGGGTCCCTTGCTCACTTTGCCACTGGATTCAAGATAGCCTGGCTGATGAGGGTTATGAACCCGAAACTGGTGCCAGGATGCTTGTTTCCGGTCCAAGGAAGACATGGCTTGGCAGTTCGGGCTGGACTGTTCCCATGAGGCACAGGGTCAGACTGATTTGCAAATGGCCATGTCTGAACTCGGGTGGTGGAGTGAGCTAAAAAATTATGATGGATTAAACCCAGATCAGTTGACTGGGGTGAGTGTTTTATTTGCTCAAACGCTCCGTCCATCATCCCCTTTGGTATCGCTTTATTTGCCCTAAGTTGGCAGGGTATGCCCAGATGTGGGTCCCTTGCTAACTTTGCCACTGGATTCAAGATAGCCTGGCTGATGAGGGTTATGAACCAGAAACCGGTCCCAGGATGCTTGTTTCCGGTCCAGGGAAGACATGGCTTGGCAGTTCGGGCTGGACTGTTCCCATGAGTCACAGGGTTAGACTGATTTGCATATGGCCATGTCTGAACTGGGGTGGTGGAGTGAGCTAAAGAATGATGATGGATTAAACCCAGATCAATTGACTCGGGTTAGTGTTTGATTTGCTCAAACGCTCCATCCTTCATCCCCTTTGGTATCGCTTTGTTCGCCCTAAGTTGGCAGGGTATGCCCAGACGTGGGTCCCTTGCTCACTTTGCCACTGGATTCAAGATAGCCTGGCTGATGAGGGTTATGAACCCGAAACTGGTCCCAGGATGCTTGTTTCCGGTCCAGGGAAGACATGGCTTGGCAGTTCGGGCTGGACTGATTTGCAAATGGCCATGTCTGAACTCGGGTGGTGGAGTGAGCTAACAAATGATGATGGATTAAACCCAGATCAGTTGACTGGGGGTGAGTGTTTTATTTGCTCAAACACTCCGTCCATCATCCCCTTTGGTATCGCTTTGTTCGCCCTAAGTTGGCAGGGTATGCCCAGACGTGGGTCCCTTGCTCACTTTGCCACTGGATTCAAGATAGCCTGGCTGATGAGGGTTATGAACCCGAAAACGGTCCCAGGATGCTTGTTTCCGGTCTGGGAGAACATGGCTTGGCAGTTCGGTCTGGACTGTTCCCATGAGGCACAGGGTCAGACTGATTTGCATATGGCCATGTCTGAACTGGGGTGGTGGAGTGAGCTAAAGAATGATGATGGATTAAACCCAAATCAGTTGACTGGGGGTGAGTGTTTGATTTGCTCAAACGCTCCGTCCATCATCCCCTTTGGTATCGCTTTGTTCGCCCTAAGTTGGCAGGGTATGCCCAGACGTGGGTTCCGTGCTCACTTTGCCACTGGATTCAAGATAGCCTGGCTGATGAGGGTTATGAACCCGAAACTGGTCCCAGTATGCTTGTTTCTGGTCCAGTGAAGACATGGCATGGCAGTTAGGGCTGGACTGTTCCCATGAGGCACAGGGTCAGACAGATTTGCATATGGCCATGTCTGAACTGGGGTGGTGAAGTGAGCTAAAGAATGATGATGGATTAAACCCAGATCTGTTGACTGGGGGTGAGTGTTTGATTTGCTCAAACGCTCCGTCCATTATCCCCTTTGGTATCGCTTTGCTCGCCCTAAGTTGGCAGGGTATGCCCAGACGTGGGTCCATTGCTCACTTTACCACAGGATTAAAGATAGCCTGGCTGATGAGGGTTATGAACCCGAAACCGGTCCCAGGATGCTTGTTTCCGGTCCAGGGAAGACATGGCTTGGCAGTTCGGGCTGGACTGTTCCCATGCGGCACAGGTTCATACTGATTTGTATATGGCCATGTCTGAACTGGGGTGGTAGAGTGAGCTAAAGAATGATGAAGGATTAAACCCAAATCAGTTGACTGGGGGTGAGTGTTTTATTTGCTCAAACGCTCCGTCCATCATCCCCTTTGGTATCACTTTGTTCGCCCTAAGTTGGCAGGGTATGCCCAGACGTGGGTTCCTTGCTCACTTTGCCACTGTATTCAAGATATCCTGGCTGATGAGGGTTATGAACCCAAAACCAGTCCCAGGATGCTTGTTTCCGGTCCAGGGAAGACATGGCTTGGCAGTTCGGGCTGGACTGTTCCCATGAGTCACAGGGTTAGACTGATTTGCATATGGCCATGTCTGAACTGGGGTGGTGGAGTGAGCTAAAGAATGATGATGGATTAAACCCAAATCAGTTGACTGGGGGTGAGTGTTTGATTTGCTCAAACGCTCCGTCCATCATACCCTTTGGTATCGCTTTGTTCGCCCTAAGTTGGCAGGGTATGCCTAGACGTGGGTCCCTTGCTCACTTTGCCACTGGATTCAAGATAGCCTGGCTGATGAGGGTTATGAACCCAACACCAGTCCAAGGATGCTTGTTTCCGGTCCAGGGAGGACATGGCTTGGCAGTTCGGGCTGGACTGTTCCCATGAGGCACAAGGTCAGACTGATTTGCATATGGCCATGTCTGAACTGGGGTGGTGGAGTGAGCTAAAGAATGATGATGGATTAATCCCAGATCATTTGACTGGGGGTGAGTGTTTGATTTGCACAAACGCTCCGTCCATCATCCCCTTTGGTATCGCTTTGTTCGCCCTAATTTGGCAGGATATGCTCATACGTGGGTCCCTTGCTCACTTTGCCACTGGATTCAAGATAGCCTGGCTGATGAGGGTTATGAACCCGAAACCGGTCCCAGAATGCTTGGTTCCGGTCCGGGAAAACATGGCTTGGCAGTTCGGACTGGACTGTTCCCATGGGGCACAGGGTCAGACTGATTTGCATATGGCCATGTCTGAACTGGGGTGGTGGAGTGAGCTAAAGAATGATGATGGATTAAACCCAAATCAGTTGACTGGGGGTGAGTGTTTGATTTGCTCAAACGCTCCGTCCATCATCCCCTTTGGTATCGCTTTGTTCGCCCTAAGTTGGCAGGGTATGCCCAGACGTGGGTTCCTTGCTCACTTTGCCACAGGATTCAAGATAGCCTGGCTGATGAGGGTTATGAACCCGAAACTGGTCCCAGTATGCTTGTTTCTGGTCCAGTGAAGACATGGCATGGCAGTTCGGGCTGGACTGTTCCCATGAGGCACAGGGTCAGACTGATTTGCATATGGCCATGTCTGAACTGGGGTGGTGGAGTGAGCTAAAGAATGATGATGGATTAATCCCAGATCTGTTGACTGGGGGTGAGTGTTTGATTTGCTCAAACGCTCCGTCCATCATCCCGTTTGGTATCGCTTTGTTCGCCCTAATTTGGCAGGGTATGCCCAGACGTGGGTCCCTTGCTCACTTTGCCACTGGATTAAAGATAGCCTGGCTGATGAGGGTTATGAACCCGAAACCGGTCCCAGGATGCTTGTTTCCGGTCCAGGGAAGACATGGCTTGGCAGTTCGGGCTGGACTGTTCCCATGCGGCACAGGGTCATACTGATTTGTATATGGCCATGTCTGAACTGGGGTGGTGGAGTGAGCTAAAGAATGTTGAAGGATTAAACCCAAATCAGTTGACTGGGGGTGAGTGTTTTATTTGCTCAAACGCTCCGTCCATCATCCCCTTTGGTATCACTTTGTTCGCCCTAAGTTGGCAGGGTATGCCCAGACATGGGTTCCTTGCTCACTTTGCCACTGGATTCAAGATATCCTGGCTGATGAGGGTTATGAACCCAAAACCGGTCCCAGGATGCTTGTTTCCGGTCCAGGGAAGACATGGCTTGGCAGTTCGGGCTGGACTGTTCCCATGAGTCACAGGGTTAGACTGATTTGCATATGGCCATGTCTGAACTGGGGTGGTGGAGTGAGCTAAAGAATGATGATGGATTAAACCCAGATCAGTTGACTCGGGTGAGTGTTTGATTTGCTCAAACGCTCCATCCTTGATCCCCTTTGGTATCGCTTTGTTCGCCCTAAGTTGGCAGGGTATGCCCAGACGTGGGTCCCTTGCTCACTTTGCCACTGGATTCAAGATAGCCTGGCTGATGAGGGTTATAAACCCGAAACTGGTCCCAGGATGTTTGTTTCCGGTCCAGGGAAGACATGGCTTGGCAGTTCGGGCTGGACTGATCCCATGAGGCACAGGGTCAAACTGATCTGCAAATGGCCATGTCTGAACTGGGGTGGTGGAGTGAGCTAAAAAATGATGATGGATTAAACCCAGATCAATTGACTGGGGGTGAGTGTTTGATTTGCTCAAACACTCCGTCCATCATCCCCTTTGGTATCGCTTTGTTCGCCCTAAGTTGGCAGGGTATGCCCAGACGTGGGTCCCTTGCTCACTTTGCCACTGGATTCAAGATAGCCTGGCTGATGAGGGTTATAAACCCGAAACCGGTCCCAGGATGCTTGTTTCCGGTCCAGGGAAGACATGGCTTGGCAGTTCGGGCTGGACTGTTCCCATGAGGCACAGGGTCAGACTGATTTGCATATGGCCATGTTGAACTGGGGTAGTGGAGTGAGCTGAAGAATGATGATGGATTAAACCCAGATCTGTTGACTGGGGGTGAGTGTTTGATTTGCTCAATCGCTCTGTCCATCATCCCCTTTGGTATCACTTTGTTCGCCCTAAGTTGGCAGGGTATGCCCATACATGGGTCCCTTGCTTACTTTGCCACTGGGTTCAAGATAGCCTGGCTGATGAGCGCTGTGAACCCGAAACCGGTCCCAGGATGCTTGTTTCCGGTCCGGGAAAACATGGCTTGGCAGTTCGGGCTGGACTGTTCCCATGAGGCACAGGGTCAGACTGATTTGCATATGGCCATGTCTGAACTGGGGTGGTGGAGTGAGCTAAAGAATGATGATGGATTAAACCCAAATCAGTTGACTGGGGGTGAGTGTTTGATTTGCTCAAATGCTCCGTCCATCATCCCCTTTGGTGTCGCTTTGTTCGCCCTAAGTTAGCAGGGTATGCCCAGACATGGGTTCCTTGCTCACTTTGCCACTGGATTCAAGATAGCCTGGCTGATGAGGGTTATGAACCCGAAACTGGTCCCAGTATGCTTGTTTCTGGTCCAGTGAAGACATGGCATGGCAGTTCGGGCTGGACTGTTCCCATGAGGCACAGGGTCAGACTGATTTGCATATGGCCATGTCTGAACTGGGGTGGTGGAGTGAGCTAAAGAATGATGATGGATTAAACCCAGATCTGTTGACTGGGGGTGAGTGTTGAGATTTGCTCAAACGCTCCGTCCATCATCCCCTTTGGTATCGCTTTGCTCGCCCTAAGTTGGCAGGGTATGCCCAGACGTGGGTCCCTTGCTCACTTTACCACTGGATTAAAGATAGCCTGGCTGATGAGGGTTATGAACCCGAAACCGGTCCCAGGATGCTTGTTTCCGGTCCAGAGAAGACATGGCTTGGCAGTTCGGGCTGGACTGTTCCCATGAGGCACAGGGTCAGACTGATTTGCATATGGCCATGTCTGAACTGGGGTGGTGGTGTGAACTAAAGAATGATGATGGATTAAACCCAGATTATTCGACTGGGGGTGAGTGTTTGATTTGCACAAACGCTCCGTCCATCATCCCCTTTGGTATCGCTTTGTTTGCCCTAAGTTGGCAGGGTATGCCCAGACGTGGGTCCCTTGCTCACTTTGCCACTGGATTCAAGATAGCCTGGCTGATGAGGGTTATGAACCAGAAACCGGTCCCAGGATGCTTGTTTCTGGTCCAGGGAAGACATGGCTTGGCAATTCAGGCTGGACTGTTCCCATGAGTCACAGGGTTAGACTGATTTGCATATGGCCATGTCTGAACTGGGGTGGTGGAGTGAGCTAAAGAATGATGATGGATTAAACCCAGATCAGTTGACTCGGGTTAGTGTTTGATTTGCTCAAACGCTCCATCCTTCATCCCCTTTGGTATTGCTTTGTTCGCCCTAAGTTGGCAGGGTATGCCCAGACGTGGGTCCCTTGCTCACTTTGCCACTGGATTCAAGATAGCCTGACTGATGGCCTGACTGATGAGGGTTATGAACCCGAAACTGGTCCCAGGATGCTTGTTTCCGGTCCAGGGAAGACATGGCTTGGCAGTTTGGGCTGGACTGTTCCCATGAGGCACAGGGTCAGACTGATTTGCATATGGCCATGTCCAAACTGTGGTGGTGGAGTGAGCTAAAGAATGATGATGGATTAAACCTAGATCAGTTGACTGGGGGTGAGTGTTTGATTTGCTCAAACGCTCCGTCCATTATCCCCTTTGGTATCACTTTGTTCGCCCTAAGTTGGCAGGGTATGCCCATACGTGGGTCCCTTGCTCACTTTGCCACTGGGTTCAAGATAGCCTGGCTGATGAGGGTTATGAACCCGAAACCGGTCCCAGGATGCTTGTTTCCGGTCCGGGAAAACATGGCTTGGCAGTTCGGGCTGGACTGTTCCCATGATGCACAGGGTCAGACTGATTTGCATATGGCCATGTCTGAACTGGGGTGGTGGAGTGAGCTAAAGAATGATGATGGATTAAACCCAAATCAGTTGACTGGGGGTGAGTGTTTGATTTGCTCAAACGCTCGGTCCATCATCCCCTTTGGTATCGCTTTGTTCGCCCTAGGTTTGCAGGGTATGCCCAGATGTGGGTTCCTTGCTCACTTTGCCACTGGATGCAAGATAGCCTGGCTGATGAGGGTTATGAACCCGAAACTGGTCCCAGTATGCTTGTTTCTGGTCCAGTGAAGACATGGCATGGCAGTTAGGGCTAGACTGTTCCCATGAGGCACAGGGTCAGAAGGATTAGCATATGGCCATGTCTGAACTGGTGTGGTGGAGTGAGCTAAAGAATGATGATGGATTAAACCCAGATCTGTTGACTGGGGGTGAGTGTTTGATTTGCTCAAACGCTCCGTCCATCATCCCCTTTGGTATCGCTTTGCTCGCCCTAAGTTGGCAGGGTATGCCCAGACGTGGGTCCCTTGCTCACTTTACCACTGGATTAAAGATAGCCTGGCTGATGAGGGTTATGAACCCGAAACCGGTCCCAGGATGCTTGTTTAAGGTCCAGAGAAGACATGGCTTGGCAGTTCGGGCTGGACTGTTCCCATGAGGCACAGGGTCAGACTGATTTGCATATGGCCATGTCTGAACTGGGGTGGTGAAGTGAACTAAAGAATGATGATGGATTAAACCCAGATCATTTGACTGGGGGTGAGTGTTTGTTTTGCACAAACGCTCCGTCCATCATCCCCTTTGGTATCGCTTTGTTCGCCCTAAGTTGGCAGGGTATGCCCAGACGTGGGTCCCTTGCTCACTTTGCCACTGGATTCAAGATAGCCTGGCTGATGAGGGTTATGAACCAGAAACTGGTCCCAGTATCCTTTTTTTTTGGTCCAGTGAAGACATGGCATGGCAGTTCGGGCTGGACTGTTCCCATGAGGCACAGGGTCAGACTGATTTGCCTATGGCCATGTCTGAACTGGGGTGGTGGAGTGAGCTAAAGAATGATGATGGATTAAACCCAGATCAGTTGACTGGGGGTGAGTGTTTTATTTGCTCAAACTCTCCGTCCATCATCCCCTTTGGTATCGCTTTATTCGCCCTAAGTTGGCAGGGTATGCCCAGATGTGGGTCCCTTGCTAACTTTGCCACTGGATTCAAGATAGCCTGGCTGATGAGGGTTATGAACCAGAAACCGGTCCCAGGGTGCTTGTTTCCGGTCCAGGGAAGACATGGCTTGGCAGTTCGGGCTGGACTGTTCCCATGAGTCACAGGGTTAGACTGATTTGCATATGGCGATGTCTGAACTGGGGTGGTGGAGTGAGCTAAAGAATGATGATGGATTAAACCCAGATCAGTTGACTCGGGTTAGTGTTTGATTTGCTCAAACGCTCCATCCTTCATCCCCTTTGGTATCGCTTTGTTCGCCCTAAGTTGGCAGGGTATGCCCAGACGTGGGTCCCTTGCTCACTTTGCCACTGGATTCAAGATAGCCTGGCTGATGAGGGTTATGAACCCGAAACCGGTCCCAGGATGCTTGTTTCCGGTCCGGGAAAACATGGCTTGGCAGTTCGGTCTGGACTGTTCCCATGAGGCACAGGGTCAGACTGATTTCCATATGGCCATGTCTGAATTGGGGTGGTGGAGTGAGCTAAAGAATGATGATGGATTAAACCCAAATCAGTGGACTGGGGGTGAGTGTTTGATTTGCTCAAACGCTCCGTCCATCATCCCCTTTGGTATCGCTTTGTTCGCCCTAAGTTGGCAGGGTATGCCCAGACGTGGGTTCCTTGCTCACTTTGCCAATGGATTCAAGATAGCCTGGCTGATGAGGGTTATAAACCCGAAACTGGTTCCAGTATGCTTGTTTCTGGTCCAGTGAAGACATGGCATGGCAGTTCGGGCTGGACTGTTCCCATGAGGCACAGGGTCAGACTGATTTGCATATGGCCATGTCAGAACTGGGGTGGTGGAGTGAGCTAAAGAATGATGATGGATTGAACCCAGATCTGTTGACTGGGGGTGAGTGTTTGATTTGCTCAAACGCTCCATCCATTATCCCCTTTGGTATCGCCTTGTTCGCCCTAAGTTGGCAGGGTATGCCCAGACGTGGGTCCCTTGCTCACTTTGCCACTGGATTAAAGATAGCCTGGCTGATGAGGGTTATGAACCCGAAACCGGTCCCAGGATGCTTGTTTCCTGTCCAGGGAAGACATGGCTTGGCAGTTCGGTCTGGACTGTTCCCATGAGGCACAGGGTCAGACTGATTTGCATATGGCCATGTCCGAACTGGGGTGGTGGAGTGAGCTAAAGAATGATGATGGATTAAACCCAGATCAGTTGACTGGGGGTGAGTGTTTGATTTGCTCAAACGCTCCGTCCATCATCCCCTTTGGTATCACTTTGTTCGCCCTAAGTTGGCAGGGTATGCCCAGACGTGGGTCCCTTGCTCACTTTGCCACTGGATTCAAGATAGCCTGGCTGATGAGGGTTATGAACCCAAAACCGGTCCCAGGATGCTTGTTTCCGGTCCAGGGAAAACATGGCTTGGCAGTTCGGGCTGGACTGTTCCCATGAGGCACAGGGTCAGATTGATTTGCATATGGCCATGTCTGATCAGGGGTGGTGGATTGAGCTAAAGAATGATGATGGATTAAACCCAAATCAGTTGACTGGGGGTGAGTGTTTTGATTTGCTCAAACGCTCCGTCCATCATACCCTTTGGTATCGCTTTGTTCGCCCTAAGTTGGCAGGGTATGCCTAGACGTGGGTCCCTTGCTCACTTTGCCACTGGATTCAAGATAGCCTGGCTGATGAGGGTTATGAACCCAACACCAGTCCAAGGATGCTTGTATCCGGTCCAGGGAGGACATGGCTTGGCAGTTCGGGCTGGACTGTTCCCATGAGGCACAGGGTCAGACTGATTTGCATATGGCCATGTCTGAACTGGGGTGGTGGAGTGAGCTAAAGAATGATGATGGATTAAACCCAGATCAGTTGACTCGGGTTAGTGTTTGATTTGCTCAAACGCTCCATCCTTCATCCCCTTTGGTATTGCTTTGTTCGCCCTAAGTTGGCAGGGTATGCCCAGACGTGGGTCCCTTGCTCACTTTGCCACTGGATTCAAGATAGCCTGACTGATGGCCTGACTGATGAGGGTTATGAACCCGAAACTGGTCCCAGGATGCTTGTTTCCGGTCCAGGGAAGACATGGCTTGGCAGTTTGGGCTGGACTGTTCCCATGAGGCACAGGGTCAGACTGATTTGCATATGGCCATGTCCAAACTGTGGTGGTGGAGTGAGCTAAAGAATGATGATGGATTAAACCTAGATCAGTTGACTGGGGGTGAGTGTTTGATTTGCTCAAACGCTCCGTCCATTATCCCCTTTGGTATCACTTTGTTCGCCCTAAGTTGGCAGGGTATGCCCATACGTGGGTCCCTTGCTCACTTTGCCACTGGGTTCAAGATAGCCTGGCTGATGAGGGTTATGAACCCGAAACCGGTCCCAGGATGCTTGTTTCCGGTCCGGGAAAACATGGCTTGGCAGTTCGGGCTGGACTGTTCCCATGATGCACAGGGTCAGACTGATTTGCATATGGCCATGTCTGAACTGGGGTGGTGGAGTGAGCTAAAGAATGATGATGGATTAAACCCAAATCAGTTGACTGGGGGTGAGTGTTTGATTTGCTCAAACGCTCGGTCCATCATCCCCTTTGGTATCGCTTTGTTCGCCCTAGGTTTGCAGGGTATGCCCAGACATGGGTTCCTTGCTCACTTTGCCACTGGATGCAAGATAGCCTGGCTGATGAGGGTTATGAACCCGAAACTGGTCCCAGTATGCTTGTTTCTGGTCCAGTGAAGACATGGCATGGCAGTTAGGGCTGGACTGTTCCCATGAGGCACAGGGTCAGAAGGATTTGCATATGGCCATGTCTGAACTGGTGTGGTGGAGTGAGCTAAAGAATGATGATGGATTAAACCCAGATCTGTTGACTGGGGGTGAGTGTTTGATTTGCTCAAACGCTCCGTCCATCATCCCCTTTGGTATCGCTTTGCTCGCCCTAAGTTGGCAGGGTATGCCCAGACGTGGGTCCCTTGCTCACTTTACCACTGGATTAAAGATAGCCTGGCTGATGAGGGTTATGAACCCGAAACCGGTCCCAGGATGCTTGTTTCCGGTCCAGAGAAGACATGGCTTGGCAGTTCGGGCTGGACTGTTCCCATGAGGCACAGGGTCAGACTGATTTGCATATGGCCATGTCTGAACTGGGGTGGTGAAGTGAACTAAAGAATGATGATGGATTAAACCCAGATCATTTGACTGGGGGTGAGTGTTTGTTTTGCACAAACGCTCCGTCCATCATCCCCTTTGGTATCGCTTTGTTCGCCCTAAGTTGGCAGGGTATGCCCAGACGTGGGTCCCTTGCTCACTTTGCCACTGGATTCAAGATAGCCTGGCTGATGAGGGTTATGAACCAGAAACTGGTCCCAGTATGCTTTTTTTTTGGTCCAGTGAAGACATGGCATGGCAGTTCGGGCTGGACTGTTCCCATGAGGCACAGGGTCAGACTGATTTGCCTATGGCCATGTCTGAACTGGGGTGGTGGAGTGAGCTAAAGAATGATGATGGATTAAACCCAGATCAGTTGACTGGGGGTGAGTGTTTTATTTGCTCAAACGCTCCGTCCATCATCCCCTTTGGTATCGCTTTATTCGCCCTAAGTTGGCAGGGTATGCCCAGATGTGGGTCCCTTGCTAACTTTGCCACTGGATTCAAGATAGCCTGGCTGATGAGGGTTATGAACCAGAAACCGGTCCCAGGGTGCTTGTTTCCGGTCCAGGGAAGACATGGCTTGGCAGTTCGGGCTGGACTGTTCCCATGAGTCACAGGGTTAGACTGATTTGCATATGGCGATGTCTGAACTGGGGTGGTGGAGTGAGCTAAAGAATGATGATGGATTAAACCCAGATCAGTTGACTCGGGTTAGTGTTTGATTTGCTCAAACGCTCCATCCTTCATCCTCTTTGGTATCGCTTTGTTCGCCCTAAGTTGGCAGGGTATGCCCAGACGTGGGTCCCTTGCTTACTTTGCCACTGGATTCAAGATAGCCTGGCTGATGAGGGTAATGAACCCGAAACTGGTCCCAGGATGCTTGTTTCCGGTCCAGGGAAGACATGGCTTGGCAGTTCGGGCTGGACTGTTCCCATGAGGCACAGGGTCAGACTGATTTGCAAATGGCCATGTCTGAACTCGGGTGGTGGAGTGAGCTAACAAATGATGATGGATTAAACCCAGATCAGTTGACTGGGGATGAGTGTTTTATTTGCTCAAACGCTCCGTCCATCATCCCCTTTGGTATCGCTTTGTTCGCCCTAAGTTGGCAGGGTATGCCCAGACGTGGGTCCCTTGCTCACTTTGCCACTGGATTCAAGATAGCCTGGCTGATGAGGGTTATGAACCCGAAACCGGTCCCAGGATGCTTGTTTCCGGTCCGGGAAAACATGGCTTGGCAGTTCGGTCTGGACTGTTCCCATGAGGCACAGGGTCAGACTGATTTCCATATGGCCATGTCTGAATTGGGGTGGTGGAGTGAGCTAAAGAATGATGATGGATTAAACCCAAATCAGTGGACTGGGGGTGAGTGTTTGATTTGCTCAAACGCTCCGTCCATCATCCCCTTTGGTATCGCTTTGTTCGCCCTAAGTTGGCAGGGTATGCCCAGACGTGGGTTCCTTGCTCACTTTGCCACTGGATTCAAGATAGCCTGGCTGATGAGGGTTATGAACCCGAAACTGGTTCCAGTATGCTTGTTTCTGGTCCAGTGAAGACATGGCATGGCAGTTCGGGCTGGACTGTTCCCATGAGGCACAGGGTCAGACAGATTTGCACATGGCCATGTCTGAACTGGGGTGGTGGAGTGAGCTAAAGAATGATGATGGATTGAACCCAGATCTGTTGACTGGGGGTGAGTGTTTGATTTGCTCAAACGCTCCATCCATTATCCCCTTTGGTATCGCCTTGTTCGCCCTAAGTTGGCAGGGTATGCCCAGACGTGGGTCCCTTGCTCACTTTGCCACTGGATTAAAGATAGCCTGGCTGATGAGGGTTATGAACCCGAAACCGGTCCCAGGATGCTTGTTTCCTGTCCAGGGAAGACATGGCTTGGCAGTTCGGTCTGGACTGTTCCCATGAGGCACAGGGTCAGACTGATTTGCATATGGCCATGTCCGAACTGGGGTGGTGGAGTGAGCTAAAGAATGATGATGGATTAAACCCAGATCAGTTGACTGTGGGTGAGTGTTTGATTTGCTCAAACGCTCCGTCCATCATCCCCTTTGGTATCACTTTGTTCGCCCTAAGTTGGCAGGGTATGCCCAGACGTGGGTCCCTTGCTCACTTTGCCACTGGATTCAAGATAGCCTGGCTGATGAGGGTTATGAACCCGAAACTGGTCCCAGAATGCTTGGTTCCGGTCCGGGAAAACATGGCTTGGCAGTTTGGGCTGGACTGTTCCCATGAGGCACAGGGTCAGACTGATTTGCATATGGCCATGTCTGAACTGGGGTGGTGGAGTGAGCTAAAGAATGATGATGGATTAAACCCAAATCAGTTGACTGGGGGTGAGTGTTTGATTTGCTCAAATGCTCCATCCAACATCCCCTTTGGTATCGCTTTGTTCGCCCTAAGTTGGCAGGGTATGCCCAGACGTGGGTTCCTTGCTCACTTTGCCACTGGATTCAAGATAGCCTGGCTGATGAGGGTTATGAACCCAAAACCGGTCCCAGGATGCTTGTTTCCGGTCCAGGGAAGACATGGCTTGGCAGTTCGGGCTGGACTGTTCCCATGCGGCACAGGGTCAGACTGATTTGTATATGGCCATGTCTGAACTGGGGTGGTGGAGTGAGCTAAAGAATGATGATAGATTAAACATAGATCAGTTGACTGGGGGTGAGTGTTTGATTTGCTCAAACGCTCCGTCCATCACCCCCTTTGGTATCGCTTTGTTCACCATAAGTTGGCAGGGTATGCCTAGACGTTGGTCCCTTGCTCACTTTGCCACTGGATTCAAGATAGCCTGGCTGATGAGGGTTATGAACCCAACACCAGTCCCAGGATGCTTGTTTCCAGTCCAGGGAAGACATGGCTTGGCAGTTCGGGCTGGACTGTTCCCATGAGGCACAGGGTCAGACTGATTTGCATATGGCCATGTCTGAACTGGGGTGGTAGAGTGAGCTAAAGAATGATGATGGATTAAACCCAGATCATTTGACTGGGGGTGAGTGTTTGATTTGCACAAACGCTCTGTCCATCATCCCCTTTGGTATCGCTTTGTTCGCCCTAAGTTGGCAGGGTATGCTCAGACGTGGGTCCCTTGCTCACTTTGCCACTGGATTCAAGATAGCCTGGCTGATGAGGGTTATGAACCCGAAACTGGTCCCAGTATGCTTGTTTCTGGTCCAGTGAAGTCATGGCATGGTAATTCGGGCTGGATTGTTCCCATGAGGCACAGGGTCAGACTGATTTGCATATGGCCATGTCTGAACTGGGATGGTGGAGTGAGCTAAAGAATGATGATGCATTAAACCCAGATCTGTTAACTGGGGGTGAGTGTTTGATTTGCTCAAACGCTCCGTCCATCATCCCCTTTGGTATCGCTTTGTTCGCCCTAAATTGGCAGGGTATGCCCAGACGTGGGTCCCTTGCTCACTTTGCCACTGGATTAAAGATAGCCGGGCTGATGAGGGTTATGAACCCGAAACCGGTCCCAGGATGCTTGTTTCCGGTCCAGGGAAGACAAGGCTTGGCAGTTTGGGCTGGACTGTTCCCATGCGGCACAGGGTCATACTGATTTGTATATGGCCATGTCTGAACTGGGGTGGTGGAGTGAGCTAAAGAATGATGAAGGATTAAACCCAAATCAGTGTACTGGGGGTGAGTGTTTTATTTGCTCAAACGCTCCGTCCATCATCCCCTTTGGTATCACTTTGTTCGCCCTAAGTTGACAGGGTATGCCCAGACGTGGGTTCCTTGCTCACTTTGCCACTGGATTCAAGATAGCCTGGCTGATGAGGGTTATGAACCCAAAACTGGTCCCAGTATGCTTGTTTCCGGTCCAGGGAAGACATGGCTTGGCAGTTCGGGCTGGACTGTTCCCATGCGGCACAGGGTCAGACTGATTTGTATATGGCCATGTCTGAACTGGGGTGGTGGAGTGAGCTAAAGAATGATGATAGATTAAACATAGATCAGTTGACTGGGGGTGAGTGTTTGATTTGCTCAAACGCTCCGTCCATCATCCCCTTTGGTATCGCTTTGTTCACCCTAAGTTGGCAGGGTATGCCTAGACGTTGGTCCCTTGCTCACTTTGCCACTGGATTCAAGATAGCCTGGCTGATGAGGGTTATGAACCCAACACCAGTCCCAGGATGCTTGTTTCCGGTCCAGGGAAGACATGGCTTGGCAGTTCGGGCTGGACTGTTCCCATGAGGCACAGGGTCAGACTGATTTGCATATGGCCATGTCTGAACTGGGGTGGTAGAGTGAGCTAAAGAATGATGGTGGATTAAACCCAGATAATTTGACTGGGGGTGAGTGTTTGATTTGCACAAACGCTCTGTCCATCATCCCCTTTGGTATCGCTTTGTTCGCCCTAAGTTGGCAGGGTATGCTCAGACGTGGGTCCCTTGCTCACTTTGCCACTGGATTCAAGATAGCCTGGCTGATGAGGGTTATGAACCCAAAACTGGTCCCAGTATGCTTGTTTCTGGTCCAGTGAAGTCATGGCATGGCAGTTCGGGCTGGACTGTTCCCATGAGACACAGGGTCAGACTGATTTGCATATGGCCATGTCTGAACTGGGGTGGTGGAGTGAGCTAAAGAATGATGATGCATTAAACCCAGATCTGTTGACTGGGGGTGAGTGTTTGATTTGCTCAAACGCTCCGTCCATCATCCCCTTTGGTATCGCTTTGCTCGCCCTAAGTTGGCAGGGTATGCCCAGACGTGGGTCCCTTGCTCACTTTACCACTGGATTAAAGATAGCTTGGCTGATGAGGGTTATGAACCCGAAACCGGTCCCAGGATGCTTGTTTACGGTCCAGAGAAGACATGGCTTGGCAGTTCGGGCTAGACTGTTCCCATGAGGCACAGGGTCAGACTGATTTGCATATGGCCATGTCTGAACTGGGGTGGTGGAGTGAACTAAAGAATGATGATCGATTAAACCCAGATCATTTGACTGGGGGTGAGTGTTTGTTTTGCACAAATGCTCCGTCCATCATCCCCTTTGGTATCGCTTTGTTCGCCCTAAGTTGGCAGGGTATGCCCAGACGTGGGTCCCTTGCTCACTTTGCCACTGGATTCAAGATAGCCTGGCTGATGAGGGTTATGAACCAGAAACTGGTCCCAGTATGCTTGTTTCTGGTCCAGTGAAGACATGGCATGGCAGTTCGGGCTGGACTGTTCCCATGAGGCACAGGGTCAGACTGTTTTGCATATGGCCATGTCTGAACTGGGGTGGTGGAGTGAGCTAAAGAATGATGATGGATTAAACCCAGATCAGTTGACTGGGGGTGATTTTGATTTTCTCAAACGCTCCGTCCATCATCTCCTTTGGTATTGCTTTATTCGCCCTAAGTTGGCAGGGTATGCCCAGACGTGGGTCCCTTGCTCACTTTGCCACTGGATTCAAGATAGCCTGGCTGATGAGGGTTATGAACCCAAAACTGGTGCCAGGATGCTTGTTTCCGGTCCAGGGAAGACATGGCTTAGCATTTCGGGCTGGACTGTTCCCATGAGGCACAGGGTCAGACTAATTTGCAAATGGCCATGTCTGAACTCTGGTGGTGGAGTGAGCTAAAAAATGATGATGGATTAAACCCAGATCAGTTGACTGGGGTGAGTGTTTTATTTGCTCAAACGCTCCGTCCATCATCCCCTTTGGTATTGCTTTATTCGCCCTAAGTTGGCAGGGTATGCCCAGATGTGGGTCCCTTGCTAACTTTGCCACTGGATTCAAGATAGCCTGGCTGATGAGGGTTATGAACCAGAAACCGGTCCCAGGATGCTTGTTTCCGGTCCAGGGAAGACATGGCTTGGCAGTTCGGGCTGGACTGTTCCCATGAGTCACAGGGTTAGACTGATTTGCATATGGCCATGTCTGAACTGGGGTGGTGGAGTGAGCTAAAGAATGATGATGGATTAAACCCAGATCAATTGACTCGGGTTAGTGTTTGATTTGCTCAAACGCTCCATCCTTCATCCCCTTTGGTAACGCTTTGTTCGCCCTAAGTTGGCAGGGTATGCCCAGACGTGGGTCCCTTGCTCACTTTGCCACTGGATTCAAGATAGCCTGGCTGATGAAGGTAATGAACCCGAAACTGGTCCCAGGATGCTTGTTTCTGGTCCAGTGAAGACATGGCATGGCAGTTCGGTCTGGACTGTTCCCATGAGGCACAGGGTCAGACTGATTTGCATATGGCCATGTCCGAACTGGGGTGGTGAAGTGAGCTAAAGAATGATGATAGATTAAACATAGATCAGTTGACTGGGGGTGAGTGTTTGATTTGCTCAAACGCTCCGTCCATCACCCCCTTTGGTTTCGCTTTGTTCACCCTAAGTTGGCAGGGTATGCCTAGACGTTGGTCCCTTGCTCACTTTGCCACTGGATTCAAGATAGCCTGGCTGATGAGGGTTATGAACCCGAAACTGGTCCCAGTATGCTTGTTTCTGGTCCAGTGAAGTCATGGCATGGTAGTTCGGGCTGGACTGTTCCCATGAGGCACAGGGTCAGACTGATTTGCATATGGCCATGTCTGAACTGGGATGGTGGAGTGAGCTAAAGAATGATGATGCATTAAACCCAGATCTGTTAACTGGGGTGAGTGTTTGATTTGCTCAAACGCTCCGTCCATCATCCCCTTTGGTATCGCTTTGTTCGCCCTAAGTTGGCAGGGTATGCCCAGACGTGGGTCCCTTGCTCACTTTGCCACTGGATTAAAGATAGCCGGGCTGATGAGGGTTATGAACCCGAAACCGGTCCCAGGATGCTTGTTTCCGGTCCAGGGAAGACAAGGCTTGGCAGTTTGGGCTGGACTGTTCCCATGCGGCACAGGGTCATACTGATTTGTATATGGCCATGTCTGAACTGGGGTGGTGGAGTGAGCTAAAGAATGATGAAGGATTAAACCCAAATCAGTGTACTGGGGGTGAGTGTTTTATTTGCTCAAACGCTCCGTCCATCATCCCCTTTGGTATCACTTTGTTCGCCCTAAGTTGGCAGGGTATGCCCAGACGTGGGTTCCTTGCTCACTTTGCCACTGGATTCAAGATAGCCTGGCTGATGAGGGTTATGAACCCAAAACCGGTCCCAGGATGCTTGTTTCCGGTCCAGGGAAGACATGGCTTGGCAGTTCGGGCTGGACTGTTCCCATGCGGCACAGGGTCAGACTGATTTGTATATGGCCATGTCTGAACTGGGGTGGTGGAGTGAGCTAAAGAATGATGATAGATTAAACATAGATCAGTTGACTGGGGGTGAGTGTTTGATTTGCTCAAACGCTCCGTCCATCATCCCCTTTGGTATCGCTTTGTTCACCCTAAGTTGGCAGGGTATGCCTAGACGTTGGTCCCTTGCTCACTTTGCCACTGGATTCAAGATAGCCTGGCTGATGAGGGTTATGAACCCAACACCAGTCCCAGGATGCTTGTTTCCGGTCCAGGGAAGACATGGCTTGGCAGTTCGGGCTGGACTGTTCCCATGAGGCACAGGGTCAGACTGATTTGCATATGGCCATGTCTGAACTGGGGTGGTAGAGTGAGCTAAAGAATGATGGTGGATTAAACCCAGATAATTTGACTGGGGGTGAGTGTTTGATTTGCACAAACGCTCTGTCCATCATCCCCTTTGGTATCGCTTTGTTCGCCCTAAGTTGGCAGGGTATGCTCAGACGTGGGTCCCTTGCTCACTTTGCCACTGGATTCAAGATAGCCTGGCTGATGAGGGTTATGAACCCGAAACTGGTCCCAGTATGCTTGTTTCTGGTCCAGTGAAGTCATGGCATGGCAGTTCGGGCTGGACTGTTCCCATGAGGCACAGGGTCAGACTGATTTGCATATGGCCATGTCTGAACTGGGGTGGTGGAGTGAGCTAAAGAATGATGATGGATTAAACCCAGATCTGTTGACTGGTGGTGAGTGTTTGATTTGCTCAAACGCTCCCACTCCGTCCATCATCCCCTTTGGTATCGCTTTGTTCGCCCTAGGTTGGCAGGGTATGCCCAGACGTGGGTTCCTTGCTCACTTTGCCACTGGATTCAAGATGGCCTGGCTGATGAGGGTTATGAACCCGAAACTGGTCCCAGTATGCTTGTTTCTGGTCCAGTGAAGACATGGCATGGCAGTTAGGGCTGGACTGTTCCCATGAGGCACAGGTTCAGACGGATTTGCATATGGCCATGTCTGAACTGGGGTGGTGGAATGAGCTAAAGAATGATGATGGATTAAACCCAGATCTGTTGACTGGGGGTGAGTGTTTGATTTGCTCAAACGCTCCGTCCATCATCCCCTTTGGTATCGCTTTGCTCGCCCTAAGTTGGCAGGGTATGCCCAGACGTGGGTCCCTTGCTCACTTTACCACTGGATTAAAGATAGCTTGGCTGATGAGGGTTATGAACCCGAAACCGGTCCCAGGATGCTTGTTTCCGGTCCAGAGAAGACATGGCTTGGCACTTCGGGCTAGACTGTTCCCATGAGGCACAGGGTCAGACTGATTTGCATATGGCCATGTCTGAACTGGGGTGGTGGAGTGAGCTAAAGAACGATGATGGATTAAACCCAGATCAGTTGACTGGGGGTGAGTGTTTGATTTGCTCAAACGCTCCATCCATCATACCCTTTGGTATCGCTTTATTCGCCCTAAGTTGGCAGGGTATGCCCAGATGTGGGTCCCTTGCTAACTTTGCCACTGGATTCAAGATAGCCTGGCTGATGAGGTTCATGAACCCGAAACCGGTCCCAGGATGCTTGTTTCCGGTCCAGGGAAGACATGGCTTGGCAGTTCGGCCTGGACTGTTCCCATGAGTCACAGGGTCAGACTGATTTGCATATGGCCATGTCTGAACTGGGGTGGTGGAGTGAGCTAAAGAATGATGATGGATTAAACCCAGATCAGTTGACTGGGGTGAGTGTTTGATTTGCTCAAACGCTCCGTCCATCATCCCCTTTGGTATTGCTTTATTCGCCCTAAGTTGGCAGGGTATGCCCAGATGTGGGTCCCTTGCTAACTTTGCCACTGGATTCAAGATAGCCTGGCTGATGAGGGTTATGAACCAGAAACCGGTCCCAGGATGCTTGTTTCCGGTCCAGGGAAGACATGGCTTGGCAGTTCGGGCTGGACTGTTCCCATGAGTCACATGGTTAGACTGATTAGCATAAGGCCATGTCTGAACTGGGGTGGTGGAGTGAGCTAAAGAATGATGATGGATTAAACCCAGATCAGTTGACTCGGGTTAGTGTTTGATTTGCTCAAACGCTCCATCCTTCATCCCCTTTGGTATCGCTTTGTTCGCCCTAAGTTGGCAGGGTATGCCCAGACGTGGGTCCCTTGCTCACTTTGCCACTGGATTCAAGATAGCCTGGCTGATGAGGGTTATGAACCCAACACCAGTCCCAGGATGCTTGTTTCCGGTCCAGGGAAGACATGGCTTGGCAGTTCGGGCTGGACTGTTCCCATGAGGCACAGGGTCATACTGATTTGTATATGGCCATGTCTGAACTGGGGTGGTGGAGTGAGCTAAAGAATGATGAAGGATTAAACCCAAATCAGTGTACTGGGGGTGAGTGTTTTATTTGCTCAAACGCTCCGTCCATCATCCCCTTTGGTATCACTTTGTTCGCCCTAAGTTGGCAGGGTATGCCCAGACGTGGGTTCCTTGCTCACTTTGCCACTGGATTCAAGATAGCCTGGCTGATGAGGGTTATGAACCCAAAACTGGTCCCAGTATGCTTGTTTCCGGTCCAGGGAAGACATGGCTTGGCAGTTCGGGCTGGACTGTTCCCATGCGGCACAGGGTCAGACTGATTTGTATATGGCCATGTCTGAACTGGGGTGGTGGAGTGAGCTAAAGAATGATGATAGATTAAACATAGATCAGTTGACTGGGGGTGAGTGTTTGATTTGCTCAAACGCTCCGTCCATCATCCCCTTTGGTATCGCTTTGTTCACCCTAAGTTGGCAGGGTATGCCTAGACGTTGGTCCCTTGCTCACTTTGCCACTGGATTCAAGATAGCCTGGCTGATGAGGGTTATGAACCCAACACCAGTCCCAGGATGCTTGTTTCCGGTCCAGGGAAGACATGGCTTGGCAGTTCGGGCTGGACTGTTCCCATGAGGCACAGGGTCAGACTGATTTGCATATGGCCATGTCTGAACTGGGGTGGTAGAGTGAGCTAAAGAATGATGGTGGATTAAACCCAGATAATTTGACTGGGGGTGAGTGTTTGATTTGCACAAACGCTCTGTCCATCATCCCCTTTGGTATCGCTTTGTTCGCCCTAAGTTGGCAGGGTATGCTCAGACGTGGGTCCCTTGCTCACTTTGCCACTGGATTCAAGATAGCCTGGCTGATGAGGGTTATGAACCCAAAACTGGTCCCAGTATGCTTGTTTCTGGTCCAGTGAAGTCATGGCATGGCAGTTCGGGCTGGACTGTTCCCATGAGACACAGGGTCAGACTGATTTGCATATGGCCATGTCTGAACTGGGGTGGTGGAGTGAGCTAAAGAATGATGATGCATTAAACCCAGATCTGTTGACTGGGGGTGAGTGTTTGATTTGCTCAAACGCTCCGTCCATCATCCCCTTTGGTATCGCTTTGCTCGCCCTAAGTTGGCAGGGTATGCCCAGACGTGGGTCCCTTGCTCACTTTACCACTGGATTAAAGATAGCTTGGCTGATGAGGGTTATGAACCCGAAACCGGTCCCAGGATGCTTGTTTACGGTCCAGAGAAGACATGGCTTGGCAGTTCGGGCTAGACTGTTCCCATGAGGCACAGGGTCAGACTGATTTGCATATGGCCATGTCTGAACTGGGGTGGTGGAGTGAACTAAAGAATGATGATCGATTAAACCCAGATCATTTGACTGGGGGTGAGTGTTTGTTTTGCACAAATGCTCCGTCCATCATCCCCTTTGGTATCGCTTTGTTCGCCCTAAGTTGGCAGGGTATGCCCAGACGTGGGTCCCTTGCTCACTTTGCCACTGGATTCAAGATAGCCTGGCTGATGAGGGTTATGAACCAGAAACTGGTCCCAGTATGCTTGTTTCTGGTCCAGTGAAGACATGGCATGGCAGTTCGGGCTGGACTGTTCCCATGAGGCACAGGGTCAGACTGTTTTGCATATGGCCATGTCTGAACTGGGGTGGTGGAGTGAGCTAAAGAATGATGATGGATTAAACCCAGATCAGTTGACTGGGGGTGATTTTGATTTTCTCAAACGCTCCGTCCATCATCTCCTTTGGTATTGCTTTATTCGCCCTAAGTTGGCAGGGTATGCCCAGACGTGGGTCCCTTGCTCACTTTGCCACTGGATTCAAGATAGCCTGGCTGATGAGGGTTATGAACCCAAAACTGGTGCCAGGATGCTTGTTTCCGGTCCAGGGAAGACATGGCTTAGCATTTCGGGCTGGACTGTTCCCATGAGGCACAGGGTCAGACTAATTTGCAAATGGCCATGTCTGAACTCTGGTGGTGGAGTGAGCTAAAAAATGATGATGGATTAAACCCAGATCAGTTGACTGGGGTGAGTGTTTTATTTGCTCAAACGCTCCGTCCATCATCCCCTTTGGTATTGCTTTATTCGCCCTAAGTTGGCAGGGTATGCCCAGATGTGGGTCCCTTGCTAACTTTGCCACTGGATTCAAGATAGCCTGGCTGATGAGGGTTATGAACCAGAAACCGGTCCCAGGATGCTTGTTTCCGGTCCAGGGAAGACATGGCTTGGCAGTTCGGGCTGGACTGTTCCCATGAGTCACAGGGTTAGACTGATTTGCATATGGCCATGTCTGAACTGGGGTGGTGGAGTGAGCTAAAGAATGATGATGGATTAAACCCAGATCAATTGACTCGGGTTAGTGTTTGATTTGCTCAAACGCTCCATCCTTCATCCCCTTTGGTAACGCTTTGTTCGCCCTAAGTTGGCAGGGTATGCCCAGACGTGGGTCCCTTGCTCACTTTGCCACTGGATTCAAGATAGCCTGGCTGATGAAGGTAATGAACCCGAAACTGGTCCCAGGATGCTTGTTTCTGGTCCAGTGAAGACATGGCATGGCAGTTCGGTCTGGACTGTTCCCATGAGGCACAGGGTCAGACTGATTTGCATATGGCCATGTCCGAACTGGGGTGGTGGAGTGAGCTAAAGAATGATGATGGATTAAACCCAGATCAGTTGACTGGGGGTGAGTGTTTGATTTGCTCAAACGCTCCGTCCAACATCCCCTTTGGTATCGCTTTGTTCGCTCTAAGTTGGCAGGGTATGCCCAGACGTGGGCTCCTTGCTCACTTTGCCACTGGATTCAAGATAGCCTGGCTGATGAGGGTTATGAACCCAAAACCGGTCCCAGGATGCTTGTTTCCGGTCCAGGGAAGACATGGCTTGGCAGTTCGGGCTGGACTGTTCCCATGCGGCACAGGGTCAGACTGATTTGTATATGGCCATGTCTGAACTGGGGTGGTGAAGTGAGCTAAAGAATGATGATAGATTAAACATAGATCAGTTGACTGGGGGTGAGTGTTTGATTTGCTCAAACGCTCCGTCCATCACCCCCTTTGGTTTCGCTTTGTTCACCCTAAGTTGGCAGGGTATGCCTAGACGTTGGTCCCTTGCTCACTTTGCCACTGGATTCAAGATAGCCTGGCTGATGAGGGTTATGAACCCGAAACTGGTCCCAGTATGCTTGTTTCTGGTCCAGTGAAGTCATGGCATGGTAGTTCGGGCTGGACTGTTCCCATGAGGCACAGGGTCAGACTGATTTGCATATGGCCATGTCTGAACTGGGATGGTGGAGTGAGCTAAAGAATGATGATGCATTAAACCCAGATCTGTTAACTGGGGTGAGTGTTTGATTTGCTCAAACGCTCCGTCCATCATCCCCTTTGGTATCGCTTTGTTCGCCCTAAGTTGGCAGGGTATGCCCAGACGTGGGTCCCTTGCTCACTTTGCCACTGGATTAAAGATAGCCGGGCTGATGAGGGTTATGAACCCGAAACCGGTCCCAGGATGCTTGTTTCCGGTCCAGGGAAGACAAGGCTTGGCAGTTCGGGCTGGACTGTTCCCATGCGGCACAGGGTCATACTGATTTGTATATGGCCATGTCTGAACTGGGGTGGTGGAGTGAGCTAAAGAATGATGAAGGATTAAACCCAAATCAGTGTACTGGGGGTGAGTGTTTTATTTGCTCAAACGCTCCGTCCATCATCCCCTTTGGTATCACTTTGTTCGCCCTAAGTTGGCAGGGTATGCCCAGACGTGGGTTCCTTGCTCACTTTGCCACTGGATTCAAGATAGCCTGGCTGATGAGGGTTATGAACCCAAAACCGGTCCCAGGATGCTTGTTTCCGGTCCAGGGAAGACATGGCTTGGCAGTTCGGGCTGGACTGTTCCCATGCGGCACAGGGTCAGACTGATTTGTATATGGCCATGTCTGAACTGGGGTGGTGGAGTGAGCTAAAGAATGATGATAGATTAAACATAGATCAGTTGACTGGGGGTGAGTGTTTGATTTGCTCAAACGCTCCGTCCATCATCCCCTTTGGTATCGCTTTGTTCACCCTAAGTTGGCAGGGTATGCCTAGACGTTGGTCCCTTGCTCACTTTGCCACTGGATTCAAGATAGCCTGGCTGATGAGGGTTATGAACCCAACACCAGTCCCAGGATGCTTGTTTCCGGTCCAGGGAAGACATGGCTTGGCAGTTCGGGCTGGACTGTTCCCATGAGGCACAGGGTCAGACTGATTTGCATATGGCCATGTCTGAACTGGGGTGGTAGAGTGAGCTAAAGAATGATGGTGGATTAAACCCAGATAATTTGACTGGGGGTGAGTGTTTGATTTGCACAAACGCTCTGTCCATCATCCCCTTTGGTATCGCTTTGTTCGCCCTAAGTTGGCAGGGTATGCTCAGACGTGGGTCCCTTGCTCACTTTGCCACTGGATTCAAGATAGCCTGGCTGATGAGGGTTATGAACCCGAAACTGGTCCCAGTATGCTTGTTTCTGGCCCAGTGAAGTCATGGCATGGCAGTTCGGGCTGGACTGTTCCCATGAGGCACAGGGTCAGACTGATTTGCATATGGCCATGTCTGAACTGGGGTGGTGGAGTGAGCTAAAGAATGATGATGGATTAAACCCAGATCTGTTGACTGGTGGTGAGTGTTTGATTTGCTCAAACGCTCCCACTCCGTCCATCATCCCCTTTGGTATCGCTTTGTTCGCCCTAGGTTGGCAGGGTATGCCCAGACGTGGGTTCCTTGCTCACTTTGCCACTGGATTCAAGATGGCCTGGCTGATGAGGGTTATGAACCCGAAACTGGTCCCAGTATGCTTGTTTCTGGTCCAGTGAAGACATGGCATGGCAGTTAGGGCTGGACTGTTCCCATGAGGCACAGGTTCAGACGGATTTGCATATTGCCATGTCTGAACTGGGGTGGTGGAATGAGCTAAAGAATGATGATGGATTAAACCCAGATCTGTTGACTGGGGGTGAGTGTTTGATTTGCTCAAACGCTCCGTCCATCATCCCCTTTGGTATCGCTTTGCTCGCCCTAAGTTGGCAGGGTATGCCCAGACGTGGGTCCCTTGCTCACTTTACCACTGGATTAAAGATAGCTTGGCTGATGAGGGTTATGAACCCGAAACCGGTCCCAGGATGCTTGTTTCCGGTCCAGAGAAGACATGGCTTGGCACTTCGGGCTAGACTGTTCCCATGAGGCACAGGGTCAGACTGATTTGCATATGGCCATGTCTGAACTGGGGTGGTGGAGTGAGCTAAAGAACGATGATGGATTAAACCCAGATCAGTTGACTGGGGGTGAGTGTTTGATTTGCTCAAACGCTCCATCCATCATACCCTTTGGTATCGCTTTATTCGCCCTAAGTTGGCAGGGTATGCCCAGATGTGGGTCCCTTGCTAACTTTGCCACTGGATTCAAGATAGCCTGGCTGATGAGGTTCATGAACCCGAAACCGGTCCCAGGATGCTTGTTTCCGGTCCAGGGAAGACATGGCTTGGCAGTTCGGCCTGGACTGTTCCCATGAGTCACAGGGTCAGACTGATTTGCATATGGCCATGTCTGAACTGGGGTGGTGGAGTGAGCTAAAGAATGATGATGGATTAAACCCAGATCAGTTGACTGGGGTGAGTGTTTGATTTGCTCAAACGCTCCGTCCATCATCCCCTTTGGTATTGCTTTATTCGCCCTAAGTTGGCAGGGTATGCCCAGATGTGGGTCCCTTGCTAACTTTGCCACTGGATTCAAGATAGCCTGGCTGATGAGGGTTATGAACCAGAAACCGGTCCCAGGATGCTTGTTTCCGGTCCAGGGAAGACATGGCTTGGCAGTTCGGGCTGGACTGTTCCCATGAGTCACATGGTTAGACTGATTAGCATAAGGCCATGTCTGAACTGGGGTGGTGGAGTGAGCTAAAGAATGATGATGGATTAAACCCAGATCAGTTGACTCGGGTTAGTGTTTGATTTGCTCAAACGCTCCATCCTTCATCCCCTTTGGTATCGCTTTGTTCGCCCTAAGTTGGCAGGGTATGCCCAGACGTGGGTCCCTTGCTCACTTTGCCACTGGATTCAAGATAGCCTGGCTGATGAGGGTTATGAACCCGAAACTGGTCCCAGTATGCTTGTTTCTGGTCCAGTGAAGTCATGGCATGTCAGTTCGGGCTGGACTGTTTCCATGAGGCACAGGGTCAGACTGATTTGCATATGGCCATGTCTGAACTGGGGTGGTGGAGTGAGCTAAAGAATGATGATGCATTAAACCCAGATCTGCTGACTGGGGATGAGTGTTTGATTTGCTCAAACGCTCCGTCCATCATCCCCTTTGGTATCGCTTTGTTCGCCCTAAGTTGGCAGGGTATGCCCAGACGTGGGTCCCTTGCTCACTTTGCCACTGGATTAAAGATAGCCGGGCTGATGTGGGTAATGAACCCGAAACTGGTCCCAGGATGCTTGTTTCCGGTCCAGGGAAGACATGGCTTGGCAGTTCGGGCTGGACTGTTCCCATGCGGCACAGGGTCATACTGATTTGTATATGGCCATGTCTGAACTGGGGTGGTGGAGTGAGCTAAAGAATGATGAAGGATTAAACCCAAATCAGTTGACTGGGGGTGAGTGTTTTATTTGCTCAAACGCTCCGTCCATCATCCCCTTTGGTATCACTTTGTTCGCCCTAAGTTGGCAGGGTATGCCCAGACGTGGGTTCCTTGCTCACTTTGCCACTGGATTCAAGATAGCCTGGCTGATGAGGGTTATGAACCCAAAACCGGTCCCAGGATGCTTGTTTCCGGTCCAGGGAAGACATGGCTTGGCAGTTCGGGCTGGACTGTTCCCATGCGGCACAGGGTCAGACTGATTTGTATATGGCCATGTCTGAACTGGGGTGGTGGAGTGAGCTAAAGAATGATGATAGATGAGGAGCCTAGCGCGCAACCAAGATGGCCGCGTAGGTGCGAGGCTCCCGAGGACCTCCGCGACCTCCTGCATAAATCCTGACAGAATCCTGTCCCAGATGAGGGGACTGTATTTGTGAGCCCGAGCAGAGGTGACGCCCGTTTTCCGTTTTTAAATCGGACCTCGGACACCGGCAGGAGCATCGATTGAGGTTTGCGGCCTTCTCCACGCCGGCCCCCCGTATTGGAGTTGTGGGGCGATCCGGACACAAAGTGAACAACAGCGGCGGGCAAGGCTGGGTGGCTCGCGTGCCCCGCAATTTCACTTTCGCTTTTGCGCCCTCCTTGCTGCCAGGCGAGGTTGGGTTGCGGGGCGGTGTGCGGTGCTGTGGCCTCGTTGGGCTGCCCTGCCGGCCCGCCGGCTGCGAACCGTCCTGAGGAGTGGTGGTCGCCTCCCCCCGGAGCCCTTGAACGGGATTGTCTGCCCCCTTTCTGAGGAGATTGGCTCGATTTGGGGATTGCGACCATGGCCACAAAACAAGATGGCGACCGGGCCAAGGTGAAGTCGACCTGTCGTGGCACGGCCCAACAATCCAATAACATGGACCGCTACACCCTCCAGA
Source organism: Triturus cristatus (assembly GCF_964204655.1). Taxonomy (NCBI): domain Eukaryota; kingdom Metazoa; phylum Chordata; class Amphibia; order Caudata; family Salamandridae; genus Triturus; species Triturus cristatus. Next base: position 536,699,176 of record NC_140579.1, read on the forward strand.
AGGGATCTCCAGAGGTGCTGCGTAGGTCCCCCACGGGCCCGACTGATGCTCCTGTTCCGCCCACGGACCTGACCCTCCGGGACGTCATGGGCGCCATCGCCGAGATGAAGGCCTCGGTGGACCAGCGCTTTGACACTCTGGCGCAGAAGATCGACTCTGTCCTCGTGGACGTGGGCCTCGTGAGAGCCGATCTGTCTAAAACGAATGACCGGGTCGATGCTTTGGCCCACTCTACCTCGGGCCTCACAACTGACGTGGCGGCCCTCCAACAGGAGGTGCGCAGGCTTGGCCAGGCGAGCGCCCTGATGAATCGTCGACTGGAGGATTCCGAGGGTCGGGCCCGGAGAAACAACGTCCGCATTATCGGGGTGCCGGAGGGACGAGAGGCGGAGGCAGCGGATCTGTTCGTGGAGGACCTGGTCCTCACCCACCTACAGCCTCGGGGGCTGAGCAAATTCTTTGCAGTGGAACGGGCCCATAGGGTCCCCGGGGGTAGGCCTAAGATCGGCGCCCCTCCGAGGCCTCTCATCGCCCGGATCTTCAATTTTAGGGACAGAGACGCTATCCTGCAGACCTCTAGGCTCCAAGGGCCAGCCAGACTTGACAACATGGATATTAATTTCTATCCTGACTTTACCCCGGCGGTCCAAAAGCAGAGACTAAGCTTTCTGGGTGTCAAACGTCGCCTACGAGACCTGAATCTCAAATATTCGATGCTTTTTCCAGCTAAGCTGAGGGTGGAGGTAGATGGCCGCACGCACTTTTTTGATCGTCCCGAGGCGGCCGGGGACTGGCTGGACACTTTGCCCGGAGATAGTGGCCGGGGGGGCGGGGGGAGTGCGGTTGGTGGGGAGGGCCCGCCGGGTCAGGCCTAAGGGACTAATGGTAGGCCTTGCTCCGGGCTGTGTTATTGTCACCATTGTCACCATTGACTGTTAGGGTAAGTTCCCCTCCTGTGGAGGTCGTGCGGGGTCTCTTGGGGGATCTCCCTCCTCCTCTGGGGGACTAGTTAGTTTTCTTTCTATGGGGCGACAGGCACACTGCACTTTGGGGGGGCTGTTTGGGCTCATGCAGGGGTGCAGGGTGGGGGGAGTTCTGTTGGGATGGGTGGGTTGGGGTGGGGTGTGGTTCGTTTCTACCGCAAGGCAAACCCTTTATTGTACTGGTGTTTTTGAGTTGCTCTCGGGGGGACAAATGATGGCTTCTGTATGTGATGGGGGGTAGGGACCTGACTTTGTTGTCCTGGAACGTTAACGGGCTGGGGGATAGGATTAAGCGGGGTGTGGTCCTGCAATATCTGAAACGGATTTCGCCTGATGTGGTCTTTCTGCAGGAGACACACCTTATTGGTAACTCCTTTTGTGCCATGAATCGACGTGGTTATCGTTTGGTGGCCCACTCGGGCTTTACGTCAGGCTCACGAGGGGTGGGCATTATGGTCAAGACCTCGCTCCCGCTAGAAATAGACGAGGTGCGCCATGATGAGAGGGGACGCTACACTGTTTTGGTGGGGAGAATGGAGGGCAAAGTAGTCGTCTTTGTCTCAGTGTACGTCCCACCGGGGTTACAGTCCACCACCTTTGCGGACCTGGGACGCCTCCTTCTTGACCTTCCGGGGGGGCTTCTGGTGGTTGGGGGGGACTTCAACGCGGTGGTTTCTGGGACTATGGATCGTTATCCCCCTAGGGACCTCCCCCGGGCACAGGCGTGGCTGTCGGGCCTTTTGGACACACTGGGATTGGTGGACTGCTGGCGTTTAAAGCATCCCACTCAGCTGCAGTACACCTTCCATTCGGGTGCCCATGGTAGCCTTTCGCGGCTTGATCATATCCTCGTCCCTGCGGCCTATGCCGGGAGGGTGGGGGAGGTGCGCCATTTGGCGAGGGGCATTTCAGATCACTCCCCGCTCCTGTTGCACTTTGATGTCTTCCCGAGGGGGGAGGGCAGGGTAGCTCCAATCAACGCTTGGTACCTGCGCGACCCCACTATTCGAGCTGACTTGATTAAATCCTTGCAACGGTATTTCGAGGAGAATGTGGGGTCAGTCCTGTCGGCTATCTCCCTGTGGGAGGCTTTCAAGACAGTGCTGAGAGGGGAGGCCCTCTCCTTTATTTCCCATGCCCGGAGGCGCGCACAGGAGGAGGTGACCCGGGTGGAGGCCGAAATTACTGAATTGGAGGGTGATTTGGGGAGTGGGGTGACTGACGCTGCGCTCCACGTTCTGCACCTTAAGCAGGCGGCCTATAGGGCCCTCGTCACGGAGGCGGCCAGGGGCCTCAGCAGAGAGCAACAGGGGCGATTGTATGATGTGGGAGATAAGGCGGGCAAGTTGATTGCGTGGTTGGATAAGAAGGAGAGAGCGAGTCGTGTGGTCCCGCTGATTGAGAGGACGGATGGTGTGCGTGTCATTGAGCCGGAAGGCATTGTTTCTTGCTTCGCGGATTATTTCCGCGAGGTATATTCCCCGGTTTCTCCCTGCTCGGAGGAGGATTCCCATGCCCTGCTGCGTGACATCGCGCTCCCCTCCCTTTCTGTGGAGGACAGGGAGTTGCTGGATGCCGCCCCCACCTCGGACGAAATCGCCCTCGCCATCCGCTCGGTCGCTTCTGGCAAGGCCATGGGCCCGAACGGCATTCCCATCGAGTTATACAAGCTGCGACCGGATGTACTGGCACCCCACCTCCGCGCAATGTTCCTTGCGGCCCACTCGCGGGGCTCCCTCCCGCCGGACCAGCGTCTGGCTACCATCGTGGTCATCCACAAGGAGGGGAGACCTCGAGATCGGGTCACATCCTATCGGCCTATCTCGCTCTTGAATGCGGAACCTAAAATCCTCGCCAAGGTGCTCGCCAACCGGCTGGTCGGCGTGGTGGGCGACCTGGTCCACCAAGACCAGTCCGGCTTTATCCCCCACCGCAATACGGCTCTTAATCTGCGACGCCTGCATGGCGTGCTAGCGCGTGTTCCGTTCGTGCGGGAGCCGGCCATCTTGGCGTCTTTGGACGCCACTATGGCGTTCGACACACTCGAGTGGCCGTACATCTGGGCGATGCTGGCGAAATTTGGCTTTGGGCCGGGTTTCATCAGCTGGGTCAAAATGTTGTACTCGGACCCACTTGCACAGGTGGTGGTGAATGGTCGAGTCTCGGCCCCATTCGGGCTGGGACGGGGCACGCGACAGGGTTGCCCCCTGTCGCCGCTCCTGTTCGCACTGGCCTTGGAACCCCTGGCAGAGTGGCTGCGGTGGCACCCTTCTATCCGAGGTCTCCGTTGGACCCCTGAGTATGAGGACCGCGTGTCTCTCTATGCAGACGACATCCTTTTGTACTTAGCCTCCCCGCGCAAATCACTGATTGTCCTGGTTGATGTTCTGTACTCTTTTGGCCGCAATTCAGGCCTTGTCATCAACTGGGCCAAATCCTGTGTCTATGTGCTTTCCGGGGAAGCTCCTGTCCTCCCGCGGGGCTGTCCGATCCAGATTGCCTCGGAGGGATTTCGATACTTGGGTGTCTACATTACGCTGGACCCGGTGGCCCGCTACGAGCGAAATTTGCTTCCCCCCCTCCAGCGCTTGAAGGAGGATGTCGCGCGCTGGAGGCGCTTGCCACTTTCGCCGCTCGGCCGGGCGGCGTTGTTCAAGATGATGTCACTGCCGCGCTTCCTGTACGCTCTCCAGAACACTATGGACTTGGTCCCAGCGCGCTACTTCCGTGAAGTGGAAGGTTTACAGCGCCGCCTGTTCTGGGATGGGAGGCCGCGTATAGCCTTGGCAAAGTTGACGCTCCCGTGGTACGACGGAGGGATTGCCCTCCCGGATATTAAACGGTATTACTGGGCCTCCCAGTTAGCTGCAATTAATCAGGGCCTCTATGGGCCCGCCCTAAACCCGGCATTTGAAATGGACAAGATGCTCCTGCCCGGTGGCGACTACAGTCGAGCGCTCTACGCTAGTGTGCCCGATTCCCGCTTGACGGGACCCACGCGTGTCATGGTGCGAGTATGGCACGCGGCTAATGCAGCTATGGGCTGGAAGGACCGTTTGACCCGGGCGTCACCGCTGTATGCGTCTGAGAGGTTGGGCTCTCTGTGGACCTCGAAGGGCTTTGAGCAGTGGGACACTATAGGCATCAGTACAGTGGGGAATCTCTGGACGAGGGGAGGATTTAAAACATTCGAGACGTTGCAGGCGGAGTTTCAGCTGCGGGGCAGTGAATACTTTCGGTACCTGCAGGTCCGTCACGCGCTGGGCTCCGTCTTTCCAGACGTGGCCTCCATCCCGGAGTCCTCCCCCCTGGAGGATCGAGTGCTAGATGGCCATGTTCCGGGCAGCACGATCTCCCTCATTTACAAGAAATTGATAAATGATCGTTTGGGCTTACTGACTGGCCTCCGCGAGGCCTGGGTTGCCGATGGGCTGGAGTTGGACGACGAGGACTGGATTTCCGCGGTGGCCTCTCCGAAGGAGGTGGCCATCCCGGCTCGCCTTCGTTTCGTCCAGCTTAAGATACTCCACCGGGTGTACATGACGGGGCCGAGGCTTCTGCGTATGGGCTATGCCGAGGACGGATTGTGTAAGCGTGGGTGTGGTGCTTCAGCGACCTTTTTGCACATTTTGTGGGAATGCCCGAGGGTGGAGCGATTTTGGCGTGGTGTGCATGAGGTCCTGCGAGCGGTTACGCATGTCGCGCTGTTGCCTGAAGTGAGGAGATGTTTGCTGAATGTGTGGGAACCGACCGATTACTCGGTTCCGCAGACGCGATGGGTGACTCTGGGCTATATGGTGGCTAAACGGGACGTTGCACAGCTGTGGGGATCCCAGAGGTCCCCGGCGGTGTCGGCCTGGAAAGAACACATGGATTGGTGCATGTTCCGAGAAAAGGTGGTGTATGTGGCGCGGGGTAAGCCTGGGGCATGGGTGAAGATATGGGGCCCCTGGAACGCCTACCGCGGGGATATCTGCGAGCCGCCGTTGTTGCCTCCCGCTTCACCAGCTCCATCCCCCTAGTTTGCTCCCTCCCTCAGTTCCGAGCACAGTATTCTCCCGGTCCCAGACCTGTTTCCCTTCCCCTCTCGGGGGTTTTCAGTGGATGGTTTGGGGTCCCCCATTTGAGGAGCACGTGCTGCCACTTTCGATCGTGGGTTGCCTTGCGGGTGTGTGTTTATTTATGTTGTTGTGTTGTATAAAATGAAACCGTATTGTGGGCTCAGAGCCATATGGCCCGCGTTGTGGATACCTCCTGCCTTAGTGTCTATGTAAAGCTAAGTGCCTCATTGTATGTATGTCATTTGTTATCGTCACTTTAGCGGCCGGCCAGAAGGTTGTAGGCCCCTACCTGTATATATTTGAGATTGCAATAAACGGTTTCAAAAAAAAAAAAAAAGAATGATGATAGATTAAACATAGATCAGTTGACTGGGGGTGAGTGTTTGATTTGCCCAAACGCCAAACGCTCCGTCCATCATCCCCTTTGGTATCGCTTTGTTCACCCTAAGTTGGCAGGGTATGCCTAGACATTGGTCCCTTGCTCACTTTGCCACTGGATTCAAGATAGCCTGGCTGATGAGGGTTATGAACCCAACACCAGTCCCAGGATGCTTGTTTCCGGTCCAGGGAAGACATGGCTTGGCAGTTCGGGCTGGACTGTTCCCATGAGGCACAGGGTCAGACTGATTTGCATATGGCCATGTCTGAACTGGGGTGGTAGAGTGAGCTAAAGAATGATGATGGATTAAACCCAGATCATTTGACTGGGGGTGAGTGTTTGATTTGCACAAACGCTCTGTCCATCATCCCCTTTGGTATCGCTTTGTTCGCCCTAAGTTGGCAGGGTATGCTCAGACGTGGGTCCCTTGCTCACTTTGCCACTGGATTCAAGATAGCCTCGCTGATGAGGGTTATGAACCCAAAACTGGTCCCAGTATGCTTGTTTCTGGTCCAGTGAAGTCATGGCATGGCAGTTCGGGCTGGACTGTTCCCATGAGGCACAGGGTCAGACTGATTTGCATATGGCCATGTCTGAACTGGGGTGGTGGAGTGAGCTAAAGAATGATGATGCATTAAACCCAGATCTGTTGACTGGGGGTGAGTGTTTGATTTGCTCAAACGCTCCGTCCATCATACCCTTTGGTATCGCTTTGTTCGCCCTAAGTTGGCAGGGTATGCCCAGACGTGGGTCCCTTGCTCACTTTGCCACTGGATTAAAGATAGCCGGGCTGATGTGGGTAATGAACCCGAAACCGGTCCCAGGATGCTTGTTTCCGGTCCAGGGAAGACATGGCTTGGCAGTTCGGGCTGGACTGTTCCCATGCGGCACAGGGTCATACTGATTTGTATATGGCCATGTCTGAACTGGGGTGGTGGAGTGAGCTAAAGAATGATGATGGATTAAACCCAGATCAGTTGACTGGGGGTGAGTGTTTGATTTGCTCAAACGCTCCATCCATCATCCCCTTTGGTATCGCTTTGTTCGCCCTAAGTTGGCAGGGTATGCCCAGACGTGGGTCCCTTGCTCACTTTGACACTGGATTCAATATAGCCTGGCTGATGAGGGTTATGAACCCGAAACCGGTCCCAGGATGCTTGTTTTTGGTCCACGGAAAGAATGGCTTGGCAGTTCGGGCTGGACTGTTCCCATGAGGCACAGGGTCAGACTGATTTGCATATGGCCATGTCTGAACTGGGGTGGTGGAGTGAGCTAAAGAATGATGATGGATTAAACCCAGATCATTTGACTGGGGGTGAGTGTTTGATTTGCACAAACGCTCTGTCCATCATCCCCTTTGGTATCGCTTTGTTCGCCCTAAGTTGGCAGGGTATGCTCAGACGTGGGTCCCTTGCTCACTTTGCCACTGGATTCAAGATAGCCTGGCTGATGAGGGTTATGAACCCGAAACTAGTCCCAGTATGCTTGTTTCTGGTCCAGTGAAGTCATGGCATGGCAGTTCGGGCTGGACTGTTCCCATGAGGCACAGGGTCAGACTGATTTGCATATGGCCATGTCTGAACTGGGGTGGTGGAGTGAGCTAAAGAATGATGATGCATTAAACCCAGATCTGTTGAATGGGGGTGAGTGTTTGATTTGCTCAAACGCTCCGTCCATCATCCCCTTTGGTATCGCTTTGTTCGCCCTAAGTTGGCAGGGTGTGCCCAGACATGGGTCCCTTGCTCACTTTGCCACTGGATTAAAGATAGTCTGGCTGATGAGGGTTATGAATAAGGGTGGGCGTAGTTCGCGAAGTAGCACTTCGCGAAGCTACGCAAAGTGAAGTTCGCACTACGCGAGCTACGCGTAGCACTTCGCGAACTGCGAAGTAACATGTTCGCACTGTGCAAGATGTTGTTTTCAATGATTGCACAGTGCGGACAAGCAACCGGCACTGTGCAATCATTGAAAATGGCATCTTGCACAGTGCGAGCTGTAGTTTTCTGCTGCTCGAGTAGATTTTTCCTCGAGCTGCAGCTTTCTCAACGCGAACTGGTAGTTTCTCATCGCGAGCGGTCGCGAGCATACGCGACCCCTCGCAATGAGAAACCTGACCTTCTCGCGTTGGGAATCTCGCCGGGAGGTTTATTTTCCATGCTCGCGATCGCGAACAAGGAAAAAGTCTCGCCAGGATGTCATTTTGCTTGCTCGCGGTCGCCAACTTGACGTTGAGGAACGCGAGCAAGCAAAAAATGACCGCAGCACTACGCAACACTACGCTACGCGTGTTCGCACTGTGCTACGTGCAGTTCGCGTAGCGCGAAGTAGCGCGAACTTCGCAAACTACGCGAGCGTAGCGTAGTGCTTCGCCCAGGCCTAGTTATGAACCCGAAACCGGTCCCAGGATGCTTGTTTCCGGTCCAGGGAAGACATGGCTTGGCAGTTCGGGCTGGACTGTTCCCATGCGGCACAGGGTCAGACTGATTTGTATATGGCCATGTCTGAACTGGGGTGGTGGAGTGAGCTAAAGAATGATGATGGATTAAACCCAGATCAGTTGACTGGGGGTGAGTGTTTGATTTGCTCAAACGCTCCATCCATCATCCCCTTTGGTATCGCTTTGTTCGCCCTAAGTTGGCAGGGTATGCCCAGACGTGGGTCCCTTGCTCACTTTGACACTGGATTCAATATAGCCTGGCTGATGAGGGTTATGAACCCAACACCAGTCCCAGGATGCTTGTTTCTGGTCCAGGGAAGACATGGCTTGGCAGTTCAGGCTGGACTGTTCCCATGAGGCACAGGGTCAGACTGATTTGCATATGGCCATGTCTGAACTGGGGGGGTGGAGTGAGCTAAATAATGATGATGGATTAAACCCAGATCAGTTGACTGGGGGTGAGTGTTTGATTTGCTCAAACGCTCTGTCCATCATCCCCTTTGGTATCGCTTGTTCACCCTAAGTTGGCAGGGTATGCATAGACGTTGGTCCCTTGCTCACTTTGCCACTGGATTCAAGATAGCCTGGCTGATGAGGGTTATGAACCCAACACCAGTCCCAGGATGCTTGTTTCCGGTCCAGGGAAGACATGGCTTGGCAGTTCGGGCTGGACTGTTCCCATGCGGCACAGGGTCAGACTGATTTGTATATGGCCATGTCTGAACTGGGGTGGTGGAGTGAGCTAAAGAATGATGATGGATTAAACCCAGATCAGTTGACTGGGGGTGAGTGTTTGATTTGCTCAAACGCTCCATCCATCATCCCCTTTGGTATCGCTTTGTTCGCCCTAATTTGGCAGGGTATGCCTAGACGTGGGTCCCTTGCTCACTTTGACACTGGATTCAAGATAGCCTGGCTGATGAGGGTTATGAACACGAAACCGGTCCCAGGATGCTTGTTTTCGGTCCACGGAAAGAATGGCTTGGCAGTTCGGGCTGGACTGTTCCCATGAGGCACAGGGTCAGACTGATTTGCATATGGCCATGTCTGAACTGGGGTGGTGGAGTGAGCTAAAGAATGATGATGGATTAAACCCAGATCAGTTGACTGGAGGTGAGTGTTTGATTCGCTCAAACGCTCCGTCCATCATCCCCTTTGGTATCGCTTTGTTTGCCCTGAGTTCGCAGGGTATGCCCAGACGTGGGTCCCTTGCTCACTTTGCCACTAGATTCAAGATAGCCTGGCTGATGAGGGTTATGAACCCGAAACTGGTCCCAGGATGCAGGTTTCCGGTCCAGGGAAGACATGGCTTGGCAGTTCGGGCTGGACTGTTCCCATGAGGCACATGGTCAGACTGATTTGCATATGGCCATGTCTGAACAGGGGTGGTGGAGCGAGCTAAAGAATGATGATGCATTAAACCCAGATCTGTTGACTGGGGGTGAGTGTTTGATATGCTCAAACGCTCCGTCCATCATCCCATTTGGTATCGCTTTGTTCGCCCTAAGTTGGCAGGGTGTGCCCAGACGTGGGTCCCTTGCTCACTTTGCCGCTGGATTAAAGATAGCCTGGCTGATGAGGGTTATGAACCCGAAACCGGTCCCAGGATGCTTGTTTCCGGTCCAGGGAAGACATGGCTTGGTAGTTCGGGCTGGACTGTTCCCATGCGGCACAGGGTCAGACTGATTTGTATATGGCCATGTCTGAACTGGGGTGGTGGAGTGAGCTAAAGAATGATGATGGATTAAACCCAGATCAGTTGACTGGGGGTGAGTGTTTGATTTGCTCAAACGCTCCATCCATCATCCCCTTTGGTATCGCTTTGTTCCCCCTAAGTTGGCAGGGTATGCCTAGACGTGGGTCCCTTGCTCACTTTGACACTGGATTCAAGATAGCCTGGCTGATGAGGGTTATGAACCCGAAACCGGTCCCAGAATGCTTGTTTCCGGTCCAGGGAAGACATGGCTTGGCAGTTCGGGCTGGACTGTTCCCATGAGGCACAGGGTCAGACTGATTTGCATATGGCCATGTCTGAACTGGGGTGGTGGAGTGAGCTAAAGAATGATGATGGATTAAACCCAGATCAGTTGACTGGGGGTGAGTGTTTGATTTGCTCAAACGCTCCGTCCATCAGCCCCTTTGGTATCGCTTTGTTCGCCCTAAGTTGGCAGGGTATGTCCAGACGTGGGTCCCTTGCTCACTTTGCCACTGGATTAAAGATAGCCTGGCTGATGAGGGTTATGAACCCGAAACCGGTCCCAGGATGCTTGTTTCCGGTCCAGGGAAGACATGGCTTGGCAGTTCCGGCTGGACTGTTCCCATGCGGCACAGGGTCATACTGATTTGTATATGGCCATGTCTGAACTAGGGTGGTGAAGTGAGCTAAAGAATGATGATGGATTAAACCCAGATCAGTTGACTGGGGGTGAGTGTTTGATTTGCTCAAACGCTCCATCCATCATCCCCTTTGGTATCGCTTTGTTCGCCCTAAGTTGGCAGGGTATGCCCAGACGTGGGTCCCTTGCTCACTTTGACACTGGATTCAATATAGCCTGGCTGATGAGGGTTATGAACCCAACACCAGTCCCAGGATGCTTGTTTCTGGTCCAGGGAAGACATGGCTTGGCAGTTCAGGCTGGACTGTTCCCATGAGGCACAGGGTCAGACTGATTTGCATATGGCCATGTCTGAACTGGGGGGGTGGAGTGAGCTAAATAATGATGATGGATTAAACCCAGATCAGTTGACTGGGGGTGAGTGTTTGATTTGCTCAAACGCTCTGTCCATCATCCCCTTTGGTATCGCTTGTTCACCCTAAGTTGGCAGGGTATGCATAGACGTTGGTCCCTTGCTCACTTTGCCACTGGATTCAAGATAGCCTGGCTGATGAGGGTTATGAACCCAACACCAGTCCCAGGATGCTTGTTTCCGGTCCAGGGAAGACATGGCTTGGCAGTTCGGGCTGGACTGTTCCCATGCGGCACAGGGTCAGACTGATTTGTATATGGCCATGTCTGAACTGGGGTGGTGGAGTGAGCTAAAGAATGATGATGGATTAAACCCAGATCAGTTGACTGGGGGTGAGTGTTTGATTTGCTCAAACGCTCCATCCATCATCCCCTTTGGTATCGCTTTGTTCGCCCTAATTTGGCAGGGTATGCCTAGACGTGGGTCCCTTGCTCACTTTGACACTGGATTCAAGATAGCCTGGCTGATGAGGGTTATGAACACGAAACCGGTCCCAGGATGCTTGTTTTCGGTCCACGGAAAGAATGGCTTGGCAGTTCGGGCTGGACTGTTCCCATGAGGCACAGGGTCAGACTGATTTGCATATGGCCATGTCTGAACTGGGGTGGTGGAGTGAGCTAAAGAATGATGATGGATTAAACCCAGATCAGTTGACTGGAGGTGAGTGTTTGATTCGCTCAAACGCTCCGTCCATCATCCCCTTTGGTATCGCTTTGTTTGCCCTGAGTTCGCAGGGTATGCCCAGACGTGGGTCCCTTGCTCACTTTGCCACTAGATTCAAGATAGCCTGGCTGATGAGGGTTATGAACCCGAAACTGGTCCCAGGATGCAGGTTTCCGGTCCAGGGAAGACATGGCTTGGCAGTTCGGGCTGGACTGTTCCCATGAGGCACATGGTCAGACTGATTTGCATATGGCCATGTCTGAACAGGGGTGGTGGAGCGAGCTAAAGAATGATGATGCATTAAACCCAGATCTGTTGACTGGGGGTGAGTGTTTGATATGCTCAAACGCTCCGTCCATCATCCCATTTGGTATCGCTTTGTTCGCCCTAAGTTGGCAGGGTGTGCCCAGACGTGGGTCCCTTGCTCACTTTGCCGCTGGATTAAAGATAGCCTGGCTGATGAGGGTTATGAACCCGAAACCGGTCCCAGGATGCTTGTTTCCGGTCCAGGGAAGACATGGCTTGGTAGTTCGGGCTGGACTGTTCCCATGCGGCACAGGGTCAGACTGATTTGTATATGGCCATGTCTGAACTGGGGTGGTGGAGTGAGCTAAAGAATGATGATGGATTAAACCCAGATCAGTTGACTGGGGGTGAGTGTTTGATTTGCTCAAACGCTCCATCCATCATCCCCTTTGGTATCGCTTTGTTCCCCCTAAGTTGGCAGGGTATGCCTAGACGTGGGTCCCTTGCTCACTTTGACACTGGATTCAAGATAGCCTGGCTGATGAGGGTTATGAACCCGAAACTGGTCCCAGGATGCTTGTTTTCGGTCCACGGAAAGAATGGCTTGGCAGTTCGGGCTGGACTGTTCCCATTAGGCACAGGGTCAGACTGATTTGCATATGGCCATGTCTGAACTGGGGTGGTGGAGTGAGCTAAAGAATGATGATGGATTAAACCCAGATCAGTTGACTGGAGGTGAGTGTTTGATTCGCTCAAACGCTCCGTCCATCATCCCCTTTGGTATCGCTTTGTTCGCCCTAAGTTGGCAGGGTATGCCCAGACGTGGGTCCATTGCTCTCTTTGCCACTGGATTCAAGATATCCTGGCTGATGAGGGTTATGAACCCGAAACCGGTCCCAGAATGCTTGTTTCCGGTCCAGGGAAGACATGGCTTGGCAGTTCGGGCTGGACTGTTCCCATGAGGCACAGGGTCAGACTGATTTGCATATGGCCATGTCTGAACTGGGGTGGTGGAGTGAGCTAAAGAATGATGATGGATTAAACCCAGATCAGTTGACTGGGGGTGAGTGTTTGATTTGCTCAAACGCTCCGTCCATCAGCCCCTTTGGTATCGCTTTGTTCGCCCTAAGTTGGCAGGGTATGTCCAGACGTGGGTCCCTTGCTCACTTTGCCACTGGATTAAAGATAGCCTGGCTGATGAGGGTTATGAACCCGAAACCGGTCCCAGGATGCTTGTTTCCGGTCCAGGGAAGACATGGCTTGGCAGTTCCGGCTGGACTGTTCCCATGCGGCACAGGGTCATACTGATTTGTATATGGCCATGTCTGAACTGGGGTGGTGAAGTGAGCTAAAGAATGATGATGGATTAAACCCAGATCAGTTGACTGGGGGTGAGTGTTTGATTTGCTCAATCGCTCCGTCCATCATCCCCTTTGGTATCGCTTTGTTTGCCCTGAGTTCACAGGGTATGCCCAGACGTGGGTCCCTTGCTCACTTTGACACTGGATTCAAGATAGCCTGGCTGATGAGGGTTATGAACCCGAAAACGGTCCCAGGATGCTTGTTTTCGGTCCACGGAAAGAATGGCTTGGCAGTTCGGGCTGGACTGTTCCCATGAGGCACAGGGTCAGACTGATTTGTATATGGCCATGTCTGAACTGGGGTGGTGGAGTGAGCTAAAGAATGATGATGGATTAAACCCAGATCAGTTGACTGGAGGTGAGTGTTTGATTCGCTCAAACGCTCTGTCCATCATCCCCTTTGGTATCGCTTTGTTCGCCCTAAGTTGGCAGGGTATGCCCAGACGTGGGTCCATTGCTCTCTTTGCCACTGGATTCAAGATATCTTGGCTGATGAGGGTTATGAACCCGAAACCGGTCCCAGAATGCTTGTTTCCGGTCCAGGGAAGACATGGCTTGGCAGTTTGGGCTGGACTGTTCCCATGAGGCACAGGGTCAGACTGATTTGCATATGGCCATGTCTGAACTGGGGTGGTGGAGTGAGCTAAAGAATGATGATGGATTAAACCCAGATCAGTTGACTGGGGGTGAGTGTTTGATTTGCTCAAACGCTCCGTCCATCAGTTCCTTTGGTATCGCTTTGTTCGCCCTAAGTTGCCAGGGTATGTCCAGACGTGGGTCCCTTGCTCACTTTGCCACTGGATTAAAGATAGCCTGGCTGATGAGGGTTATGAACCCGAAACCGGTCCCAGGATGCTTGTTTCCGGTCCAGGGAAGACATGGATTGGCAGTTCCGGCTGGACTGTTCCCATGCGGCACAGGGTCATACTGATTTGTATATGGCCATGTCTGAACTGGGGTGGTGAAGTGAGCTGAAGAATGATGATGGATTAAACCCAGATCAGTTGACTGGGGGTGAGTGTTTGATTTGCTCAAACGCTCCGTCCATCATCCCCTTTGGTATCGCTTTGTTCGCCCTAATTTGGCAGGGTATGCCCAGACGTGGGTCCCTTGGTCACTTTGCCACTGGATTCAAGATATCCTGGCTGATGAGGGTAATGAACCCGAAACCGGTCCCAGGATGCTTGTTTCCGGTCCAGGGAAGACATGGCTTGGCAGTTCGGGTTGGACTGTTCCCATGAGGCACAGGGTCAGACTGATTTGCATATGGCCATGTCTGAACTGGGGTGGTGGAGTGAACTAAAGAACGATGATGGATTAAACCCAGATTAGTTGACTGGGGGTGAGTGTTTGATTTGCTCAAACGCTCCATCCATCATCCCCTTTGGTATTGCTTTGTTCGCCCTAAGTCGGCAGGGTATGCCCAGACGTGGGTCCCTTGCTCACTTTGCCACTGGATTCAATATAGCCTGGCTGATGAGGGTTATGAACCCGAAACCGGTCCCAGGATGATTGTTTCCGGTCCAGGGAAGACATGGCTTGGCAGTTCGGGCTGGACTGTTCCCATGAGGCAGAGGGTCAGACTGATTTGCATATGGCCATGTCTGAACTGGGGTGGTGGAGTGAGCTAAAGAATGATGATGGATTAAACCCAGATCAGTTGACTAGGGGTGAGTGTTTGATTTGCTCAAACGCTCCGTCCATCATCTCCTTTGGTATCGCTTTGTTCGCCCTAAGTTGGAAGGGTATGCCCAGATGTGGGTCCCTTGCTCACTTTGCCACTGGATTCAAGATAGCCTGGCTGATGAGGGTTATGAACCCGAAACTGGTCCCAGTATGCTTGTTTCTGGTCCAGTGAAGACATGGCTTGGCAGTTCCGGCTGGACTGTTCCCATGCGGCACAGGGTCAGACTGATTTGTATATGGCCATATATGAACTGGGGTGGTGGAGTGAGCTAAAGAATGATGATGGATTAAACCCAGATCAGTTGAGTGGGGGTGAGTGTTTGATTTGCTCAAACGCTCCGTCCATCATCCCCTTTGGTATCGCTTTGTTCGCCCTAAGTTGGCAGGGTATGCCCAGACGTGGGTCCCTTGCTCACTTTGCCACTAGATTCAAGATAGCCTGGCTGATGAGGGTTATGAACCCAAAACCGGTCCCAGGATGCTTGTTTCCGGTCCAGGGAAGACATGGCTTGGCAGTTCGGGCTGGACTGTTCCCATGAGGCACAGGGTCAGACTGATTTGCATATGGCCATGTCCGAACTGGGGTGGTGGAGTGAGCTAAAGAATGATGATGGATTAAACCCAGATCAGTTGACTGGGGGTGAGTGTTTGATTTGCTCAAACGCTCCGTCCATCATCCCCTTTGGTATCACTTTGTTCGCCCTTAGTTGGCAGGGTATACCCAGACGTGGGTCCCTTGCTCACTTTGCCACTGGATTCAAGATAGCCTGGCTGATGAGGTTTATGAACCCAAAACCGGTCCCAGGATGCTTGTTTCCGGTCCAGGGAAAACATGGCTTGGCAGTTCGGGCTGGACTGTTCCCATGAGTCACAGTGTCAGACTGATTTGCATATGGCCATTTCTGAACTGGGGTGGTGGAGTGAGCTAAAGAATGATGATGGATTAAACCCAAATCAGTTGACTGGGGGTGAGTGTTTGATTTGCTCAAACGCTCCGTCCATCATCCCCTTTGGTATCGCTTTGATCGCCCTAAGTTGGCAGAGTATGCCCAGACGTGGGTCCCTTGCTCACTTTGCCACTGGTTTCAAGATAGCCTGGCTGATGAGGTTGAACCCGAAATGGGTCCCAGTATGCTTGTTTCTGGTCCAGTGAAGACATGGCATGGCAGTTCGGGCTTGACTGTTCCCATGAGGCACAGGGTCAGACTGATTTGCATATGGCCATGTCTGAACTGGGGTGGTGGAGTGAGCTAAAGAATGATGATGGATTAAACCCAGATCAGTTGACTGAGGGTGAGTGTTTGATTTGCTCAAACGCTCCGTCCATCAGCCCCTTTGGTATCGCTTTGTTCGCCCTAAGTTGGCAGGGTATGTCCAGACGTGGGTCCCTTGCTTACTTTGCCACTGGATTAAAGATAGCCTGGCTGATGAGGGTTATGAACCCGAAACCGGTCCCAGGATGCTTGTTTCCGGTCCAGGGAAGACATGGCTTGGCAGTTCGGGCTGGACTGTTCCCATGAGGCACAGGGTCAGACTGATTTGCATATGGCCATGTCCGAACTGGGGTGGTGGAGTGAGCTAAAGAATGATGATGGATTAAACCCAGATCAGTTGACTGGGGGTGAGTGTTTGATTTGCTCAAACGCTCCGTCCATCATCCCCTTTGGTATCGCTTTGATCGCCCTAAGTTGGCAGGGTATGCCCAGACGTGGGTCCCTTGCTCACTTTGCCACTGGATTCAAGATAGCCTGGCTGATGAGGTTGAACCCGAAATGGGTCCCAGTATGCTTGTTTCTGGTCCAGTGAAGACATGGCATGGCAGTTCGGGCTTGACTGTTCCCATGAAGCACAGGGTCAGACTGATTTGCATATGGCCATGTCTGAACTGGGGGGGTGTAGTGAGCTAAAGAATGATGATGGATTAAACCCAGATCAGTTGACTGGGGGTGAGTGTTTGATTTGCTCAAACGTTCCATCCATCATCCCCTTTGGTATCGCTTTGTTTGCCCTGAGTTCGCAGGGTATGCCCAGACGTGGGTCCCTTGCTCACTTTGCCACTAGATTCAAGATAGCCTGGCTGATGAGGGTTATGAACCCGAAAACGGTCCCAGGATGCTTGTTTCCGGTCCAGGGAAGACATGGCTTGGCAGTTCGGGCTGGACTGTTCCCATGAGGCACAGGGTCAGACTGATTTGCATATGGCCATGTCTGAACTGGGTTGGTGCAGTGAGCTAAAGAACGATGATGGATTAAACCCAAATCAGTTGACTGGGGGTGAGTGTTTGATTTGCTCAAAAGCTCCGTCCATCATCTCCTTTGGTATCGCTTTGTTCGCCCTAAGTTGGCAGGGTATGCCCAGACGTGGGTTCCTTGCTCACTTTGCCACTGGATTCAAGATAGCCTGGCTGATGAGGGTTATGAACCCGAAACCGGTCCCAGGATGCTTGTTTCCGGTCCAGGGAAGACATGGCTTGGCAGTTCGGGCTGGACTGTTCCCATGAGGCACAGTGTCAGACTGATTTGCATTTGGCCATGTCTGAACTGGGGTGGTGGAGTGAGTTAAAGAATGATGATGGATTAAACCCAGATCATTTGACTGGGGGTGAGTGTTTGATTTGCACAAACGCTCCGTCCATCATCCCCTTTGGTATCGCTTTGTTCGCCCTAAGTTTGCAGGGTATGCCCAGATGTGGGTCCCTTGCTCACTTTGCCACTAGATTCAAGATAGCCTGGCTGATGAGGGTTATGAACCCGAAACTGGTCCCAGTATGCTTGTTTCTGGTCCAGTAAAGACATGGCATGGCAGTTCGGACTGGACTGTTCCCATGAGACACAGGGTCAGACTGATTTGCATATGGCCATGTCTGAACTGGGGTGGTGGAGTGAGCTCAAGAATGATGATGGATTAAATCCAGATCATTTGACTGGGGATGAGTGTTTGCTTTGCACAAATGCTCCGTCCATCATCCCCTTTGGTATCGCTTTGTTCGCCCTAAGTTGGCAGGGTATGCCCAGACGTGGATCCCTTGCTCACTTTGCCACTGGAATCAAGATAGCCAGGCTGATGAGGGTTATGAACCCGAAACTGGTCCCAGTATGCTTGTTTCTGGTCCAGTGAAGACATGGCATGGCAGTTCGGGCTGGACTGTTCCCATGAGGCACAGGGTCAGACTGATTTGCATATGGCCATGTCTGAACTGAGGGGGTGGAGTGAGCTAAAGAATGATGATGGATTAAACCCAGATCAGTTGACTGGGGGTGAATGTTTGATTTGCTCAAACGCTCCATCCATTCTCACCTTTGGTATCGCTTTATTCGCCGTAAGTTGGCAGGGTATGCCCAGATGTGGGTCCCTTGCTAACTTTGCCACTGGATTCAAGATAGCCTGCCTGATGAGGGTTATGAACCCGAAACCGGTCCCAGGATGCTTGTTTCCGGTCCAGGGAAGACATGGCTTGGCAGTTCGGTCTGGACTGTTCCCATGAGTCACAGGGTCAGACTGATTTGCATATGGCCATGTCTGAACTGGGGTGGTGGAGTGAGCTAAAGAATGATACTGGATTAAACCCAGATCAGTTGACTCGGGTGAGTGTTTGATTTGCTCAAACGCTCCGTCCTTCATCCCCTTTGGTATCGCTTTGTTCGCCCTAAGTTGGCAGGGTATGCCCAGACGTGGGTCCCTTGCTCACTTTGCCACTGGATTCAAGATAGCCTGGCTGATGAGGGTTATGAACCCAACACCAGTCCCAGGATGCTTGTTTCCAGTCCAGGGAAGACATGGCTTGGCAGTTCGGGCTGGACTGTTCCCATGAGGCACAGGGTCAGACTGATTTGCATATGGCCATGTCTGAACTGGGGTGGTAGAGTGAGCTAAAGAATGATGATGGATTAAACCCAGATCATTTGACTGGGGGTGAGTGTTTGATTTGCACAAACGCTCTGTCCATCATCCCCTTTGGTATCGCTTTGTTCGCCCTAAGTTGGCAGGGTATGCTCAGACGTGGGTCCCTTGCTCACTTTGCCACTGGATTCAAGATAGCCTGGCTGATGAGGGTTATGAACCCGAAACTGGTCCCAGTATGCTTGTTTCTGGTCCAGTGAAGTCATGGCATGTCAGTTCGGGCTGGACTGTTTCCATGAGGCACAGGGTCAGACTGATTTGCATATGGCCATGTCTGAACTGGGGTGGTGGAGTGAGCTAAAGAATGATGATGCATTAAACCCAGATCTGCTGACTGGGGGTGAGTGTTTGATTTGCTCAAACGCTCCGTCCATCATCCCCTTTGGTATCGCTTTGTTCGCCCTAAGTTGGCAGGGTATGCCCAGACGTGGGTCCCTTGCTCACTTTGCCACTGGATTAAAGATAGCCGGGCTGATGTGGGTAATGAACCCGAAACCGGTCCCAGGATGCTTGTTTCCGGTCCAGGGAAGACATGGCTTGGCAGTTCGGGCTGGACTGTTCCCATGCGGCACAGGGTCATACTGATTTGTATATGGCCATGTCTGAACTGGGGTGGTGGAGTGAGCTAAAGAATGATGAAGGATTAAACCAAAATCAGTTGACTGGGGGTGAGTGTTTTATTTGCTCAAACGCTCCGTCCATCATCCCCTTTGGTATCACTTTGTTCGCCCTAAGTTGGCAGGGTATGCCCAGACGTGGGTTCCTTGCTCACTTTGCCACTGGATTCAAGATAGCCTGGCTGATGAGGGTTATGAACCCAAAACCGGTCCCAGGATGCTTGTTTCCGGTCCAGGGAAGACAGGGCTTGGCAGTTCGGGCTGGACTGTTCCCATGCGGCACAGGGTCAGACTGATTTGTATATGGCCATGTCTGAACTGGGGTGGTGGAGTGAGCTAAAGAATGATAATAGATTAAACATAGATCAGTTGACTGGGGGTGAGTGTTTGATTTGCTCAAACGCTCCGTCCATCATCCCCTTTGGTATCGCTTTGTTCACCCTAAGTTGGCAGGGTATGCCTAGACGTTGGTCCCTTGCTCACTTTGCCACTGGATTCAAGATAGCCTGGCTGATGAGGGTTATGAACCCAACACCAGTCCCAGGATGCTTGTTTCCGGTCCAGGGAAGACATGGCTTGGCAGTTCGGGCTGGACTGTTCCCATGAGGCACAGGGTCAGACTGATTTGCATATGGCCATGTCTGAACTGGGGTGGTAGAGTGAGCTAAAGAATGATGATGGATTAAACCCAGATCATTTGACTGGGGGTGAGTGTTTGATTTGCACAAACGCTCTGTCCATCATCCCCTTTGGTATCGCTTTGTTCGCCCTAAGTTGGCAGGGTATGCTCAGACGTGGGTCCCTTGCTCACTTTGCCACTGGATTCAAGATAGCCTGGCTGATGAGGGTTATGAACCCGAAACTGGTCCCAGTATGCTTGTTTCTGGTCCAGTGAAGTCATGGCATGGCAGTTCGGGCTGGACTGTTCCCATGAGGCACAGGGTCAGACTGATTTGCATATGGCCATGTCTGAACTGGGGTGGTGGAGTGAGCTAAAGAATGATGATGCATTAAACATAGATCTGTTGACTGGGGGTGAGTGTTTGATTTGCTCAAACGCTCCGTCCATCATACCCTTTGGTATCGCTTTGTTCGCCCTAAGTTGGCAGGGTATGCCCAGACGTGGGTCCCTTGCTCACTTTGCTACTGGATTAAAGATAGCCGGGCTGATGTGGGTAATGAACCCGAAACCGGTCCCAGGATGCTTGTTTCCGGTCCAGGGAAGACATGGCTTGGCAGTTCGGGCTGGACTGTTCCCATGCGGCACAGGGTCATACTGATTTGTATATGGCCATGTCTGAACTGGGGTGGTGGAGTGAGCTAAAGAATGATGATGGATTAAACCCAGATCAGTTGACTGAGGGTGAGTGTTTGATTTGCTCAAACGCTCCATCCATCATCCCCTTTGGTATCTCTTTGTTCGCCCTAAGTTGGCAGGGTATGCCCAGACGTGGGTCCCTTGCTCACTTTGACACTGGATTCAATATAGCCTGGCTGATGAGGGTTATGAACCCGAAACCGGTCCCAGGATGCTTGTTTTCGGTCCACGGAAAGAATGGCTTGGCAGTTCGGGCTGGACTGTTCCCATGAGGCACAGGGTCAGACTGATTTGCATATGGCCATGTCTGAACTGGGGTGGTGGAGTGAGCTAAAGAATGATGATGGATTAAACCCAGATCATTTGACTGGGGGTGAGTGTTTGATTTGCACAAACGCTCTGTCCATCATCCCCTTTGGTATCGCTTTGTTCGCCCTAAGTTGGCAGGGTATGCTCAGACGTGGGTCCCTTGCTCACTTTGCCACTGGATTCAAGATAGCCTGGCTGATGAGGGTTATGAACCCGAAACTAGTCCCAGTATGCTTGTTTCTGGTCCAGTGAAGTCATGGCATGGCAGTTCGGGCTGGACTGTTCCCATGAGGCACAGGGTCAGACTGATTTGCATATGGCCATGTCTGAACTGGGGTGGTGGAGTGAGCTAAAGAATGATGATGCATTAAACCCAGATCTGTTGACTGGGGGTGAGTGTTTGATTTGCTCAAACTCTCCGTCCATCATCCCCTTTGGTATCGCTTTGTTCGCCCTAAGTTGGCAGGGTGTGCCCAGACATGGGTCCCTTGCTCACTTTGCCACTGGATTAAAGATAGTCTGGCTGATGAGGGTTATGAACCCGAAACCGGTCCCAGGATGCTTGTTTCCGGTCCAGGGAGGACATGGCTTGGCAGTTCGGGCTGGACTGTTCCCATGCGGCACAGGGTCAGACTGATTTGTATATGGCCATGTCTGAACTGGGGTGGTGGAGTGAGCTAAAGAATGATGATGGATTAAACCCAGATCAGTTTACTGGGGGTGAGTGTTTGATTTGCTCAAACGCTCCATCCATCATCCCCTTTGGTATCGCTTTGTTCGCCCTAAGTTGGCAGGGTATGCCCAGACGTGGGTCCCTTGCTCACTTTGACACTGGATTCAATATAGCCTGGCTGATGAGGGTTATGAACCCAACACCAGTCCCAGGATGCTTGTTTCTGGTCCAGGGAAGACATGGCTTGGCAGTTCGGGCTGGACTGTTCCCATGAGGCACAGGGTCAGACTGATTTGCATATGGCCATGTCTGAACTGGGGTGGTGGAGTGAGCTAAAGAATGATGATGGATTAAACCCAGATCATTTGACTGGGGGTGAGTGTTTGATTTGCACAAACGCTCTGTCCATCATCCCCTTTGGTATCGCTTTGTTCGCCCTAAGTTGGCAGGGTATGCTCAGACGTGGGTCCCTTGCTCACTTTGCCACTGGATTCAAGATAGCCTGGCTGATGAGGGTTATGAACCCGAAACTAGTCCCAGTATGCTTGTTTCTGGTCCAGTGAAGTCATGGCATGGCAGTTCGGGCTGGACTGTTCCCATGAGGCACAGGGTCAGACTGATTTGCATATGGCCATGTCTGAACTGGGGTGGTGGAGTGAGCTAAAGAATGATGATGCATTAAACCCAGATCTGTTGACTGGGGGTGAGTGTTTGATTTGCTCAAACCCTCCGTCCATCATCCCCTTTGGTATCGCTTTGTTCGCCCTAAGTTGGCAGGGTGTGCCCAGACATGGGTCCCTTGCTCACTTTGCCACTGGATTAAAGATAGTCTGGCTGATGAGGGTTATGAACCCGAAACCGGTCCCAGGATGCTTGTTTCCGGTCCAGGGAGGACATGGCTTGGCAGTTCGGGCTGGACTGTTCCCATGCGGCACAGGGTCAGACTGATTTGTATATGGCCATGTCTGAACTGGGGTGGTGGAGTGAGCTAAAGAATGATGATGGATTAAACCCAGATCAGTTTACTGGGGGTGAGTGTTTGATTTGCTCAAACGCTCCATCCATCATCCCCTTTGGTATCGCTTTGTTCGCCCTAAGTTGGCAGGGTATGCCCAGACGTGGGTCCCTTGCTCACTTTGACACTGGATTCAATATAGCCTGGCTGATGAGGGTTATGAACCCAACACCAGTCCCAGGATGCTTGTTTCTGGTCCAGGGAAGACATGGCTTGGCAGTTCGGGCTGGACTGTTCCCATGAGGCACAGGGTCAGACTGATTTGCATATGGCCATGTCTGAACTGGGGGGGTGGAGTGAGCTAAAGAATGATGATGGATTAAACCCAGATCAGTTGTTTGGGGGTGAGTGTTTGATTTGCTCAAACGCTCTGTCCATCATCCCCTTTGGTATCACTTGTTCACCCTAAGTTGGCAGGGTATGCCTAGACGTTGGTCCCTTGCTCACTTTGCCACTGGATTCAAGATAGCCTGGCTGATGAGGGTTATGAACCCAACACCAGTCCCAGGATGCTTGTTTCCGGTCCAGGGAAGACATGGCTTGGCAGTTCGGGCTGGACTGTTCCCATGCAGCACAGGGTCAGACTGATTTGTATATGGCCATGTCTGAACTGGGGTGGTGGAGTGAGCTAAAGAATGATGATGGATTAAACCCAGATCAGTTGACTGGGGGTGAGTGTTTGATTTGCTCAAACGCTCCATCCATCATCCCCTTTGGTATCGCTTTGTTCGCCCTAATTTGGCAGGGTATGCCTAGACGTGGGTCCCTTGCTCACTTTGACACTGGATTCAAGATAGCCTGGCTGATGAGGGTTATGAACCCGAAACCGGTCCCAGGATGCTTGTTTTCGGTCCACGGAAAGAATGGCTTGGCAGTTCGGGCTGGACTGTTCCCATGAGGCACAGGGTCAGACTGATTTGCATATGGCCATGTCTGAACTGGGGTGGTGGAGTGAGCTAAAGAATGATGATGGATTAAACCCAGATCAGTTGACTGGAGGTGAGTGTTTGATTCGCTCAAACGCTCCGTCCATCATCCCCTTTGGTATCGCTTTGTTTGCCCTGAGTTCGCAGGGTATGCCCAGACGTGGGTCCCTTGCTCACTTTGCCACTAGATTCAAGATAGCCTGGCTGATGAGGGTTATGAACCCGAAACCGGTCCCAGGATGCTTGTTTCCGGTCCAGGGAAGACATGGCTTGGCAGTTCCGGCTGGACTGTTCCCATGAGGCACAGGGTCAGACTGATTTGCATATGGCCATGTCTGAACTGGGGTGGTGGAGTGAGCTAAAGAATGATGATGCATTAAACCCAGATCTGTTGACTGGGGGTGAGTGTTTGATATGCTCAAACGCTCCGTCCATCATCCCATTTGGTATCGCTTTGTTCACCCTAAGTTGGCAGGGTGTGCCCAGACGTGGGTCCCTTGCTCACTTTGCCGCTGGATTAAAGATAGCCTGGCTGATGAGGGTTATGAACCCGAAACCGGTCCCAGGATGCTTGTTTCCGGTCCAGGGAAGATATGGCTTGGCAGTTCGGGCTGGACTGTTCCCATGCGGCACAGGGTCAGACTGATTTGTATATGGCCATGTCTGAACTGGGGTGGTGGAGTGAGCTAAAGAATGATGATGGATTAAACCCAGATCAGTTGACTGGGGGTGAGTGTTTGATTTGCTCAAACGCTCCATCCATCATCCCCTTTGGTATCGCTTTGTTCCCCCTAAGTTGGCAGGGTATGCCTAGACGTGGGTCCCTTGCTCACTTTGACACTGGATTCAAGATAGCCTGGCTGATGAGGGTTATGAACCCGAAACTGGTCCCAGGATGCTTGTTTTCGGTCCACGGAAAGAATGGCTTGGCAGTTCGGGCTGGACTGTTCCCATTAGGCACAGGGTCAGACTGATTTGCATATGGCCATGTCTGAACTGGGGTGGTGGAGTGAGCTAAAGAATGATGATGGATTAAACCCAGATCAGTTGACTGGAGGTGAGTGTTTGATTCGCTCAAACGCTCCGTCCATCATCCCCTTTGGTATCGCTTTGTTCGCCCTAAGTTGGCAGGGTATGCCCAGACGTGGGTCCATTGCTCTCTTTGCCACTGGATTCAAGATATCCTGGCTGATGAGGGTTATGAACCCGAAACCGGTCCCAGAATGCTTGTTTCCGGTCCAGGGAAGACATGGCTTGGCAGTTCGGGCTGGACTGTTCCCATGAGGCACAGGGTCAGACTGATTTGCATATGGCCATGTCTGAACTGGGGTGGTGGAGTGAGCTAAAGAATGATGATGGATTAAACCCAGATCAGTTGACTGGGGGTGAGTGTTTGATTTGCTCAAACGCTCCGTCCATCAGCCCCTTTGGTATCGCTTTGTTCGCCCTAAGTTGGCAGGGTATGTCCAGACGTGGGTCCCTTGCTCACTTTGCCACTGGATTAAAGATAGCCTGGCTGATGAGGGTTATGAACCCGAAACCGGTCCCAGGATGCTTGTTTCCGGTCCAGGGAAGACATGGCTTGGCAGTTCCGGCTGGACTGTTCCCATGCGGCACAGGGTCATACTGATTTGTATATGGCCATGTCTGAACTGGGGTGGTGAAGTGAGCTAAAGAATGATGATGGATTAAACCCAGATCAGTTGACTTGGGGTGAGTGTTTGATTTGCTCAATCGCTCCGTCCATCATCCCCTTTGGTATCGCTTTGTTTGCCCTGAGTTCACAGGGTATGCCCAGACGTGGGTCCCTTGCTCACTTTGACACTGGATTCAAGATAGCCTGGCTGATGAGGGTTATGAACCCGAAAACGGTCCCAGGATGCTTGTTTTCGGTCCACGGAAAGAATGGCTTGGCAGTTCGGGCTGGACTGTTCCCATGAGGCACAGGGTCAGACTGATTTGCATATGGCCATGTCTGAACTGGGGTGGTGGAGTGAGCTAAAGAATGATGATGGATTAAACCCAGATCAGTTGACTGGAGGTGAGTGTTTGATTCGCTCAAACGCTCTGTCCATCATCCCCTTTGGTATCGCTTTGTTCGCCCTAAGTTGGCAGGGTATGCCCAGACGTGGGTCCATTGCTCTCTTTGCCACTGGATTCAAGATATCTTGGCTGATGAGGGTTATGAACCCGAAACCGGTCCCAGAATGCTTGTTTCCGGTCCAGGGAAGACATGGCTTGGCAGTTCGGGCTGGACTGTTCCCATGAGGCACAGGGTCAGACTGATTTGCATATGGCCATGTCTGAACTGGGGTGGTGGAGTGAGCTAAAGAATGATGATGGATTAAACCCATATCAGTTGACTGGGGGTGAGTGTTTGATTTGCTCAAACGCTCCGTCCATCAGTTCCTTTGGTATCGCTTTGTTCGCCCTAAGTTGGCAGGGTATGTCCAGACGTGGGTCCCTTGCTCACTTTGCCACTGGATTAAAGATAGCCTGGCTGATGAGGGTTATGAACCCGAAACCGGTCCCAGGATGCTTGTTTCCGGTCCAGGGAAGACATGGATTGGCAGTTCCGGCTGGACTGTTCCCATGCGGCACAGGGTCATACTGATTTGTATATGGCCATGTCTGAACTGGGGTGGTAAAGTGAGCTAAAGAATGATGATGGATTAAACCCAGATCAGTTGACTGGGGGTGAGTGTTTGATTTGCTCAAACGCTCCGTCCATCATCCCCTTTGGTATTGCTTTGTTCGCCCTAAGTCGGCAGGGTATGCCCAGACGTGGGTCCCTTGCTCACTTTGCCACTGGATTCAAGATATCCTGGCTGATGAGGGTAATGAACCCGAAACCGGTCCCAGGATGCTTGTTTCCGGTCCAGGGAAGACATGGCTTGGCAGTTCGGGTTGGACTGTTCCCATGAGGCACAGGGTCAGACTGATTTGCATATGGCCATGTCTGAACTGGGGTGGTGGAGTGAACTAAAGAACGATGATGGATTAAACCCAGATTAGTTGACTGGGGGTGAGTGTTTGATTTGCTCAAACGCTCCATCCATCATCCCCTTTGGTATTGCTTTGTTCGCCCTAAGTCGGCAGGGTATGCCCAGACGTAGGTCCCTTGCTCACTTTGCCACTGGATTCAATATAGCCTGGCTGATGAGGGTTATGAACCCGAAACCGGTCCCAGGATGATTGTTTCCGGTCCAGGGAAGACATGGCTTGGCAGTTCGGGCTGGACTGTTCCCATGAGGCAGAGGGTCAGACTGATTTGCATATGGCCATGTCTGAACTGGGGTGGTGGAGTGAGCTAAAGAATGATGATGGATTAAACCCAGATCAGTTGACTAGGGGTGAGTGTTTGATTTGCTCAAACGCTCCGTCCATCATCTCCTTTGGTATCGCTTTGTTCGCCCTAAGTTGGAAGGGTATGCCCAGACGTGGGTCCCTTGCTCACTTTGCCACTGGATTCAAGATAGCCTGGATGATGAGGGTTATGAACCCGAAACTGGTCCCAGTATGCTTGTTTCTGGTCCAGTGAAGACATGGCATGGCAGTTCGGGCTGGATTGTTCCCATGAGGCACAGGGTCAGACTGATTTGCATATGGGCATGTCTGAACTGGGGTGGTGGAGTGAGCTAAAGAATGATGATGGATTAAACCCAGATCTGTTGACTGGGGGTGAGTGTTTGATTTGCTCAAACGCTCCGTCCATCATCCCCTTTGGTATCGCTTTGTTCGCCCTAAGTTGGCAGGGTATGTCCAGACGTGGGTCCCTTGCTCACTTTGCCACTGGATTAAAGATAGCCTGGCTGATGAGGGTTATGAACCCGAAACCGGTCCCAGGATGCTTGTTTCCGGTCCAGGGAAGACATGGCTTGGCAGTTCCGGCTGGACTGTTCCCATGCGGCACAGGGTCAGACTGATTTGTATATGGCCATATATGAACTGGGGTGGTGGAGTGAGCTAAAGAATGATGATGGATTAAACCCAGATCAGTTGAGTGGGGGTGAGTGTTTGATTTGCTCAAACGCTCCGTCCATCATCCCCTTTGGTATCGCTTTGTTCGCCCTAAGTTGGCAGGGTATGCCCAGACGTGGGTCCCTTGCTCACTTTGCCACTAGATTCAAGATAGCCTGGCTGATGAGGGTTATGAACCCGAAACCGGTCCCAGGATGCTTGTTTCCGGTCCAGGGAAGACATGGCTTGGCAGTTCGGGCTGGACTGTTCCCATGAGGCACAGGGTCAGACTGATTTGCATATGGCCATGTCCGAACTGGGGTGGTGGAGTGAGCTAAAGAATGATGATGGATTAAACCCAGATCAGTTGACTGGGGGTGAGTGTTTGATTTGCTCAAACGCTCCGTCCATCATCCCCTTTGGTATCACTTTGTTCGCCCTTAGTTGGCAGGGTATACCCAGACGTGGGTCCCTTGCTCACTTTGCCACTGGATTCAAGATAGCCTGGCTGATGAGGTTTATGAATCCGAAACCGGTCCCAGGATGCTTGTTTCCGGTCCAGGGAAAACATGGCTTGGCAGTTCGGGCTGGACTGTTCCCATGAGTCACAGTGTCAGACTGATTTGCATATGGCCATTTCTGAACTGGGGTGGTGGAGTGAGCTAAAGAATGATGATGGATTAAACCCAAATCAGTTGACTGGGGGTGAGTGTTTGATTTGCTCAAACGCTCCGTCCATCATCCCCTTTGGTATCGCTTTGATCGCCCTAAGTTGGCAGGGTATTCCCAGACGTGGGTCCCTTGCTCACTTTGCCACTGGATTCAAGATAGCCTGGCTGATGAGGTTGAACCCGAAATGGGTCCCAGTATGCTTGTTTCTGGTCCAGTGAAGACATGGCATGGCAGTTCGGGCTTGAC
Organism: Triturus cristatus; assembly: GCF_964204655.1. Taxonomy (NCBI): domain Eukaryota; kingdom Metazoa; phylum Chordata; class Amphibia; order Caudata; family Salamandridae; genus Triturus; species Triturus cristatus. The sequence continues at coordinate 536,727,377 of NC_140579.1, forward strand.
TGTTCCCATGAGGCACAGGGTCAGACTGATTTGCATATGGCCATGTCTGAACTGGGGTGGTGGAGTGAGCTAAAGAATGATGATGGATTAAACCCAGATCAGTTGACTGAGGGTGAGTGTTTGATTTGCTCAAACGCTCCGTCCATCAGCCCCTTTGGTATCGCTTTGTTCGCCCTAAGTTGGCAGGGTATGTCCAGACGTGGGTCCCTTGCTCACTTTGCCACTGGATTAAAGATAGCCTGGCTGATGAGGGTTATGAACCCGAAACCGGTCCCAGGATGCTTGTTTCCGGTCCAGGGAAGACATGGCTTGGCAGTTCGGGCTGGACTGTTCCCATGAGGCACAGGGTCAGACTGATTTGCATATGGCCATGTCCGAACTGGGGTGGTGGAGTGAGCTAAAGAATGATGATGGATTAAACCCAGATCAGTTGACTGGGGGTGAGTGTTTGATTTGCTCAAACGCTCCGTCCATCATCCCCTTTGGTATCGCTTTGATCGCCCTAAGTTGGCAGGGTATGCCCAGACGTGGGTCCCTTGCTCACTTTGCCACTGGATTCAAGATAGCCTGGCTGATGAGGTTGAACCCGAAATGGGTCCCAGTATGCTTGTTTCTGGTCCAGTGAAGACATGGCATGGCAGTTCGGGCTTGACTGTTCCCATGAAGCACAGGGTCAGACTGATTTGCATATGGCCATGTCTGAACTGGGGGGGTGTAGTGAGCTAAAGAATGATGATGGATTAAACCCAGATCAGTTGACTGGGGGTGAGTGTTTGATTTGCTCAAACGTTCCATCCATCATCCCCTTTGGTATCGCTTTATTCGCCCTAAGTTGGCAGGGTATGCCCAGACGTGGGTCCCTTGCTCACTTTGCCACTGGATTCAATATAGCCTGGCTGATGAGGGTTATGAACCCGAAACCGGTCCCAGAATGCTTGTTTCCGGTCCAGGGAAGACATGGCTTGGCAGTTCGGGCTGGACTGTTCCCATGAGGCACAGGGTCAGACTGATTTGCATATGGCCATGTCTGAACTGGGGTGGTGGAGTGAGCTAAAGAATGATGATGGATTAAACCCAGATCAGTTGACTGAGGGTGAGTGTTTGATTTGCTCAAACGCTCCGTCCATCAGCCCCTTTGGTATCGCTTTGTTCACCCTAAGTTGGCAGGGTATGTCCAGACGTGGGTCCCTTGCTCACTTTGCCACTAGATTCAAGATAGCCTGGCTGATGAGGGTTATGAACCCGAAACTGGTCCCAGTATGCTTGTTTCTGGTCCAGTAAAGACATGGCATGGCAATTCGGACTGGACTGTTCCCATGAGACACAGGGTCAGACTGATTTGCATATGGCCATGTCTGAACTGGGGTGGTGGAGTGAGCTCAAGAATGATGATGGATTAAATCCAGATCATTTGACTGGGGATGAGTGTTTGCTTTGCACAAATGCTCCGTCCATCATCCCCTTTGGTATCGCTTTGTTCGCCCTAAGTTGGCAGGGTATGCCCAGACGTGGATCCCTTGCTCACTTTGCCACTGGAATCAAGATAGCCTGGCTGATGAGGGTTATGAACCCGAAACTGGTCCCAGTATGCTTGTTTCTGGTCCAGTGAAGACATGGCATGGCAGTTCGGGGTGGACTGTTCCCATGAGGCACAGGGTCAGACTGATTTGCATATGGCCATGTCTGAACTGAGGGGGTGGAGTGAGCTAAAGAATGATGATGGATTAAACCCAGATCAGTTGACTGGGGGTGAGTGTTTGATTTGCTCAAACGCTCCATCCATCCTCACCTTTGGTATCGCTTTATTCGCCCTAAGTTGGCAGGGTATGCCCAGATGTGGGTCCCTTGCTAACTTTGCCACTGGATTCAAGATAGCCTGCCTGATGAGGGTTATGAACCCGAAACCGGTCCCAGGATGCTTGTTTCCGGTCCAGGGAAGACATGGCTTGGCAGTTCGGTCTGGACTGTTCCCATGAGTCACAGGGTCAGACTGATTTGCATATGGCCATGTCTGAACTGGGGTGGTGGAGTGAGCTAAAGAATGATACTGGATTAAACCCAGATCAGTTGACTCGGGTGAGTGTTTGATTTGCTCAAACGCTCCGTCCTTCATCCCCTTTGGTATCGCTTTGTTCGCCCTAAGTTGGCAGGGTATGCCCAGACGTGGGTCCCTTGCTCACTTTGCCACTGGATTCAAGATAGCCTGGCTGATGAGGGTTATGAACCCGAAACCGGTCCCAGGATGCTTGTTTCCGGTCCAGGGAAGACATGGCTTGGCAGTTCGGGCTGGACTGTTCCCATGAGGCACAGGGTCAGACTGATTTGCATATGGCAATGTCTGAACTGGGGTGGTGGAGTGAGCTAAAGAATGATGATTTATTAAACCCAGATCAGTTGACTGGGGGTGAGTGTTTGATTTGCTCAAACGTTCCGTCCATCATCCCCTTTGGTATCGCTTTGTTCGCCCTAAGTTGGCAGGGTATGCCCAGACGTGGGTTCCTTGCTCTGTTTGCCGCTGGACTCAAGATAGCCTGGCTGATGAGGGTTATGAACCCAAAACCGGTCCCAGGATGCTTGTTTCTCGTCCAGGGAAGACATGGCTTGGCAGTTCGGGCTGGAGTGTTTCCATGAGGCACAGGGTCAGACTGATTTGCATATGGCCATGTCTGAACTGGGGTGGTGGAGTGAGCTAAAGAATGATGATGGATTAAACCCAGATCATTTGACTGGGGCTGAGTGTTTGATTTGCACAAACGCTCCGTCCATCAACCCCTTTGGTATCGCTTTGTTCGCCCTAAGTTGGCAGGGTATGCCCAGACGTGGGTTCCTTGCTCACTTTGCCACTGGATTCAAGATAGCCTGGCTGATGAGGGTTATGAACCCGAAACTGGTCCCAGTATGCTTGTTTCTGGTCCAGTAAAGACATGGCATGGCAGTTCGGACTGGACTGTTCCCATGAGACACAGGGTCAGACTGATTTGCATATGGCCATGTCTGAACTGGGGTGGTGGAGTGAGCTAAAGAATGATGATGGATTAAACCCAGATCATTTGACTGGGGATGAGTGTTTGCTTTGCACAAACGCTCCATCCATCATCCCCTTTGGTATTGCTTTGTTCGCCCTAAGTTGGAAGGGTATGCCCAGACGTGGATCCCTTGCTCACTTTGCCACTGGAATCAAGATAGCCTGGCAGATGAGGGTTATGAACCTGAAACTGGTCCCAGTATGCTTGTTTCTGGTCCAGTGAAGACATGGCAGGGCAGTTCGGGCTGGACTGTTCCCATGAGGCACAGGGTCAGACTGATTTGCATATGGCCATGTCTGAAATGGGGGGGTGGAGTGAGCTAAAGAATGATGATGGATTAAACCCAGATCAGTTGACTCGGGTGAATGTTTGATTTGCTCAAACGCTCCGTCCTTCATCCCCTTTGGTATCGCTTTGTTCGCCCTAAGTTGGCAGGGTATGCCCAGACGTGAGTCCCTTGCTCACTTTGCCACTGGATTCAAGATAGCCTGGCTGATGAGGGTTATGAACCCAAAACCGGTCCCAGGATGCTTGTTTCCGGTCCAGGGAAGACATGGCTTGGCAGTTCCGGCTGGACTGTTCCCATGCGGCACAGGGTCAGACTGATTTGTATATGGCCATGTCTGAACTGGGGTGGTGGAGTGAGCTAAAGAATGATGATGGATTAAACCCAGATCAGTTGACTGGGGGTGAGTGTTTGATTTGCTCAAACGCTCCGTCCATCATCCCCTTTGGTATCACTTTGTTCGCCCTTAGTTGGCAGGGTATACCCAGACGTGGGTTCCTTGCTCACTTTGCCACTGGATTCAAGATAGCCTGGCTGATGAGGGTTATGAACCCGAAACCGGTCCCAGGATGCTTGTTTCCAGTCCGGGGAAGACATGGCTTGGTAGTTCGGGCTCGACTGTTCCCATGAGGCACAGGGTCAGACTGATTTGCATATGGCCATGTCTGCACTGGGGTGGTGGAGTGAGCTAAAGAATGATGATGGATTAAACCCAGATCATTTTCTCTGGGTGAGTGTTTGATTTGCACAAACGCTCCGTCCATCATCCCATTTGGTATCGCTTTGTTCGCCCTAAGTTGGCAGGGTATGCCCAGACGTGGGTCCCTTGCTCACTTTGCCACTGGATTCAAGATAGCCTGGCTGATGAGGGTTATGAACCCGAAACTGGTCCCAGTATGCTTGTTTCTGGTCCAGTGAAGACATGGCAGGGCAGTTCGGGCTGGACTGTTCCCATGAGGCACAGGGTCAGACTGATTTGCATATGGCCATGTCTGAACTGGGGTGGTGGAGTGAGCTAAAGAATTATGATGGATTAAACCCAGATCAGTTGACTGGGGGTGAGTGTTTGATTTGCTCAAACGCTCCATCCATCCTCCCCTTTGGTATCGCTTTATTCGCCCTAAATTGGCAGGGTATGCCCAGATGTGGGTCCCTTGCTAACTTTGCCACTGGTTTCAAGATAGACTGGCTGATGAGGTTTATGAACCCGAAACTGGTCCCAGGATGCTTGTTTCCGGTCCAGGGAGGAAATGGCTTGGCAGTTCGGGCTGGACTGTTCCCATGAGGCACAGGGTCAGACTGATTTGCATATGGCCATGTCCGAACTGGGGTGGTGGAATGAGATAAAGAATGATGATGGATTAAACCCAGATAAGTTGACTGGGGGTGAGTGTTTTATTTGCTCAAACGCTCCGTCCATCATCCCCTTTGGTATCACTTTGTTCGCACTAAGTTGGCAGGGTATGCCCAGACGTGGGTCCCTTGCTCACTTTGCCACTGGATTCAAGATAGCCTGGCTGATGAGGGTTATGAACCCGAAACCGGTCCCAGGATGCTTGTTTCAGGTCCAGGGAAGACATGGCTTGGCAGTTCGGGCTGGACTGTTCCCACGAGGCACAGGGTCAGACTGATTTGCATATGGCCATGTCTGAACTGGGGTGGTGGAGTGAGCTAAAGAATGATGATGGATTAAACCCAGATCATTTGACTGGGGGTGAGTGTTTGATTTGCACAAACACTCCGTCCATCATCCCCTTTGGTATCGCTTTGTTCGGCCTAAGTTGGCAGGGTATGACCAGACGTAGGTCCCTTGCTCACTTTGCCACTGGATTCAAGATAGCCTGGCTGATGAGGGTTATGAACCCGAAACTGGTCCCAGTATGCTTGTTTCTGGTCCAGTGAAGACAAGGCATGGCAGATCGGGCTGGACTGTTCCCATGAGGCACAGGGTCAGACTGATTTGCATATGGCCATGTCTGAACTGGGGTGGTGGAGTGAGCTAAAGAACGATGATGGATTAAACCCAGATCAGTTGACTGGGGGTGAGTGTTTGATTTGCTCAAACGCTCCATCCATCATACCCTTTGGTATCGCTTTATTCGCCCTAAGTTGGCAGGGTATGCCCAGATGTGGGTCCCTTGCTAACTTTGCCACTGGATTCAAGATAGCCTGGCTGATGAGGTTTATGAACCCGAAACCGGTCCCAGGATGCTTGTTTCCGGTCCAGGGAAGACATGGCTTGGCAGTTCGGCCTGGACTGTTCCCATGAGTCACAGGGTCAGACTGATTTGCATATGGCCATGTCTGAACTGGGGTGGTGGAGTGAGCTAAAGAATGATGATGGATCAAACCCAGATCAGTTGACTCGGGTGAGTGTTTGATTTGCTCAAACGCGCCGTCCTTCATCCCCTTTGGTATCGCTTTGTTCACCCAAAGTTGACAGGGTATGCCCAGACGTGGGTCCCTTGCTCACTTTGCCACTGGATTCAAGATAGCCTGGCTGATGAGGGTTATGAACCCGAAACTGGTCCCAGTATGCTTGTTTCTGGTCCATTGAAGACATGGCATTGCAGTTCGGGCTGGACTGTTCCCATGAGGCACAGGGTCAGACTGATTTGCATATGGCCTTGTCTGAACTGGGGTGGTGGAGTGAGCTAAAGAATGATGATGGAGTAAACCCAGATCAGTTGACTGGTGGTGAGTGTTTGATTTGCTCAAACGCTCCGTCCATCATCCCCTTTGGTATCGCTTTGTTCGCCCTAAGTTGGCAGGGTATGCCCAGACGTGGGTTCCTTGCTCACTTTGCCACTGGATTCAAGATAGCCTGGATGATGAGGGTTATGAACCCGAAACTGGTCCCAGTATGCTTGTTTCTGGTCCAGTGAAGACATGGCATGGCAGTTCGGGCTGGACTGTTCCCATGAGGCACAGGGTCAGACTGATTTGCATATGACCATGTCTGAACTGGGGTGGTGGAGTGAGCTAAAGAATGATGATGGATTAAACCCAGATCAGTTTACTGGGGGTGAGTGTTTGATTTGCTCAAACGCTCCGTCCATCATCCCCTTTGGTATCGCTTTATTCGCCCTAAGTTGGCAGGGTATGCCCAGACGTGGGTTCCTTGCTCACTTTGCTACTGGATTTAAGATAGCCTGGCTGATGAGGGTTATGAACCTGAAACCGGTCACAGGATGCTTGTTTCTGGTCCAGGGAAGACATGGCTTGGCAGTTCGGGCTGGACTGTTCCCATGAGGCACAGGGTCAGACTGATTTGCATATGGCCATGTCTGAACTGGGGTGGTGGAGTGAGCTAAAGAATGATGATGGATTAAACCCAGATCAGTTGACTGGGGGTGAGTGTTTGATTTGCTCAAACGCTCCGTCCATCATCCCCTTTGGTATCGCTTTGTTTGGCCTGAGTTCGCAGGGTATGCCCAGACGTGGGTCCCTTGCTCACTTTGCCACTAGATTCAAGATAGCCTGGCTGATGAGGGTTATGAACCCGAAAACGGTCCCGGGATGCTTTTTTTCCGGTCCAGGGAAGACATGGCTTGGCAGTTCGGGCTGGACTGTTCCCATGAGGCACAGGGTCAGACTGATTTGCATATGGCCATGTCTGAACTGGGTTGGTGCAGTGAGCTAAAGAATGATGATGGATTAAACCCAAATCAGTTGACTGGGGGTGAGTGTTTGATTTGCTCAAAAGCTCCGTCCATCATCTCCTTTGGTATCGCTTTGTTCGCCCTAAGTTGGCAGGGTATGCCCAGACGTGGGTTCCTTGCTCACTTTGCCACTGGATTCAAGATAGCCTGGCTGATGAGGGTTATGAACCCGAAACCGGTCCCAGGATGCTTGTTTCCGGTCCAGGGAAGACATGGCTTGGCAGTTCGGGCTGGACTGTTCCCATGAGGCACAGTGTCAGACTGATTTGCATATGGCCATGTCTGAACTGGGGTGGTGGAGTGAGTTAAAGAATGATGATGGATTAAACCCAGATCAGTTGACTGGGGGTGAGTGTTTGATTTGCTCAAACGCTCCATCCATCCTCCCCTTTGGTATCGCTTTATTCGCCCTAAGTTGGCAGGGTATGCCCAGATGTGGGTCCCTTGCTAACTTTGCCACTGGATTCAAGATAGCCTGCCTGATGAGGGTTATGAACCCGAAACCGGTCCCAGGATGCTTGTTTTCGGTCCACGGAATACATGGCTTTGCAGTTCGGGCTGGAGTGTTTCCATGAGGCACAGGGTCAGACTGATTTGCATATGGCCATGTCTGAACTGGGGTGGTGGAGTGAGCTAAAGAATGATGATGGATTAAACCCAGATCATTTGACTGGGGGTGAGTGTTTGATTTGCACAAACGCTCCGTCCATCATCCCCTTTGGTATCGCTTTGTTCGCCCTAAGTTTGCAGGGTATGCCCAGATGTGGGTCCCTTGCTCACTTTGCCACTAGATTCAAGATAGCCTGGCTAATGAGGGTTATGAACCCGAAACTGGTCCCAGTATGCTTGTTTCTGGTCCAGTAAAGACATGGCATGGCAGTTCGGACTGGACTGTTCCCATGAGAGACAGGGTCAGACTGATTTGCATATGGCCATGTCTGAACTGGGGTGGTGGAGTGAGCTCAAGAATGATGATGGATTAAACCCAGATCATTTGACTGGGGGTGAGTGTTTGATTTGCTCAAACGCTCCATCCATCATCCCCTTTGGTATCGCTTTGTTCGCCCTAAGTTGGCAGGGTATGTCCAGACGTTGGTCCCTTGCTCACTTTGCCACTGGAATCAAGATAGCCTGGCTGATGAGGGTTATGAACCCGAAACTGGTCCCAGTATGCTTGTTTCTGGTCCAGTGAAGACATGGCATGGCAGTTCGGGCTGGACTGTTCCCATGAGACACAGGGTCAGACTGATTTGCATATGGCCATGTCTGAACTGGGGTGGTGGAGTGAGCTAAAGAATGATGATGGATTAAACCCAGATCATTTGACTGGGGATGAGTGTTTGCTTTGCACAAACGCTCCGTCCATCATCCCCTTTGGTATCGCTTTGTTCACCCTAAGTTGGCAGGGTATGCCCAGACGTGGATCCCTTGCTCACTTTGCCACTGGAATCAAGATAGCCTGGCAGATGAGGGTTATGAACCCGAAACTGGTCCCAGTATGCTTGTTTCTGGTCCAGTAAAGACATGGCAGGGCAGTTCGGGCTGGACTGTTCCCATGAGGCACAGGGTCAGACTGATTTGCATATGGCCATGTCTGAAATGGGGGGGTGGAGTGAGCTAAAGAATGATGATGGATTAAACCCAGATCAGTTGACTCGGGTGAGTGTTTGATTTGCTCAAACGCTCCGTCCTTCATCCCCTTTGGTATCGCTTTGTTCGCCCTAAGTTGGCAGGGTATGCCCAGACGTGAGTCCCTTGCTCACTTTGCCACTGGATTCAAGATAGCCTGGCTGATGAGGGTTATGAACCCGAAACCGGTCCCAGGATGCTTGTTTCCGGTCCGGGGAAGACATGGCTTGGTAGTTCGGGCTCGACTGTTCCCATGAGGCACAGGGTCAGACTGATTTGCATATGGCCATGTCTGCACTGGGGTGGTGGAGTGAGCTAAAGAATGATGATGGATTAAACCCAGATCATTTTCTCTGGGTGAGTGTTTGATTTGCACAAACGCTCCGTCCATCATCCCATTTGGTATCGCTTTGTTCGCCCTAAGTTGGCAGGGTATGCCCAGACGTGGGTCCCTTGCTCACTTTGCCACTGGATTCAAGATAGCCTGGCTGATGAGGGTTATGAACCCGAAACTGGTCCCAGTATGCTTGTTTCTGGTCCAGTGAAGACATGGCAGGGCAGTTCGGGCTGGACTGTTCCCATGAGGCACAGGGTCAGACTGATTTGCATATGGCCATGTCTGAACTGGGGTGGTGGAGTGAGCTAAAGAATTATGATGGATTAAACCCAGATCAGTTGACTGGGGGTGAGTGTTTGATTTGCTCAAACGCTCCATCCATCCTCCCCTTTGGTATCGCTTTATTCCCCCTAAATTGGCAGGGTATGCCCAGATGTGGGTCCCTTGCTAACTTTGCCACTGGTTTCAAGATAGACTGGCAGATGAGGTTTATGAACCCAAAACTGGTCCCAGGATGCTTGTTTCCGGTCCAGGGAGGAAATGGCTTGGCAGTTCGGGCTGGACTGTTCCCATGAGGCACAGGGTCAGACTGATTTGCATATGGCCATGTCCGAACTGGGGTGGTGGAGTGAGATAAAGAATGATGATGGATTAAACCCAGATAAGTTGACTGGGGGTGAGTGTTTTATTTGCTCAAACGCTCCGTCCATCATCCCCTTTGGTATCACTTTGTTCGCACTAAGTTGGCAGGGTATGCCCAGACGTGGGTCCCTTGCTCACTTAGCCACTGGATTCAAGATAGCCTGGCTGATGAGGGTTATGAACCCGAAACCGGTCCCAGGATGCTTGTTTCAGGTCCAGGGAAGACATGGCTTGGCAGTTCGGGCTGGACTGTTCCCACGAGGCACAGGGTCAGACTGATTTGCATATGGCCATGTCTGAACTGGGGTGGTGGAGTGAGCTAAAGAATGATGATGGATTAAACCCAGATCATTTGACTGGGGGTGAGTGTTTGATTTGCACAAACACTCCGTCCATCATCCCCTTTGGTATCGCTTTGTTCGGCCTAAGTTGGCAGGGTATGCCCAGACGTAGGTCCCTTGCTCACTTTGCCACTGGATTCAAGATAGCCAGGCTGATGAGGGTTATGAACCCGAAACTGGTCCCAGTATGCTTGTTTCTGGTCCAGTGAAGACAAGGCATGGCAGTTCGGGCTGGACTGTTCCCATGAGGCACAGGGTCAGACTGATTTGCATATGGCCATGTCTGAACTGGGGTGGTGGAGTGAGCTAAAGAACGATGATGGATTAAACCCAGATCAGTTGACTGGGGGTGAGTGTTTGATTTGCTCAAACGCTCCATCCATCATACCCTTTGGTATCGCTTTATTCGCCCGAAGTTGGCAGGGTATGCCCAGATGTGGGTCCCTTGCTAACTTTGCCACTGGATTCAAGATAGCCTGGCTGATGAGGTTTATGAACCCGAAACCGGTCCCAGGATGCTTGTTTCCGGTCCAGGGAAGACATGGCTTGGCAGTTCGGCCTGGACTGTTCCCATGAGTCACAGGGTCAGACTGATTTGCATATGGCCATGTCTGAACTGGGGTGGTGGAGTGAGCTAAAGAATGATGATGGATTAAACCCAGATCAGTTGACTCGGGTGAGTGTTTGATTTGCTCAAACGCTCCGTCCTTCATCCCCTTTGGTATCGCTTTGTTCGCCCTAAGTTGACAGGGTATGCCCAGACGTGGGTCCCTTGCTCACTTTGCCACTGGATTCAAGATAGCCTGGCTGATGAGGGTTATGAACCCGAAACTGGTCCCAGTATGCTTGTTTCTGGTCCATTGAAGACATGGCATTGCAGTTCGGGCTGGACTGTTCCCATGAGGCACAGGGTCAGACTGATTTGCATATGGCCATGTCTGAACTGGGGTGGTGGAGTGAGCTAAAGAATGATGATGGATTAAACCCAGATCAGTTGACTGGGGGTGAGTGTTTGATTTGCTCAAACGCTCCGTCCATCATCCCCTTTGGTATCGCTTTGTTCGCCCTAAGTTGGCAGGGTATGCCCAGACGTGGGTTCCTTGCTCACTTTGCCACTGGATTCAAGATAGCCTGGTTGATGAGGGTTATGAACCCGAAACTGGTCCCAGTATGCTTGTTTCTGGTCCAGTGAAGACATGGCATGGCAGTTCGGGCTGGACTGTTCCCATGAGGCACAGGGTCAGACTGATTTGCATATGACCATGTCTGAACTGGGGTGGTGGAGTGAGCTAAAGAATGATGATGGATTAAACCCAGATCAGTTTACTGGGGGTGAGTGTTTGATTTGCTCAAACGCTCCGTCCATCATCCCCTTTGGTATCGCTTTATTCGCCCTAAGTTGGCAGGGTATGCCCAGACGTGGGTTCCTTGCTCACTTTGCCACTGGATTTAAGATAGCCTGGCTGATGAGGGTTATGAACCCGAAACCGGTCCCAGGATGCTTGTTTCTGGTCCAGGGAAGACATGGCTTAGCAGTTCGGACTGGACTGTTCCCATGAGACACAGGGTCAGACTGATTTGCATATGGCCATGTCTGAACTGGGGTGGTGGAGTGAGCTAAGGAATGATGATGGATTAAACCCAGATCAGTTGACTGGGGGTGAGTGTTTGATTTGCTCAAACGCTCCGTCCATCATCCCCTTTGGTATCACTTTGTTTGCCCTTAGTAGGCAGGGTATACCCAGACGTGGGTCCCTTACTCACTTTGCCACTGGATTCAAGATAGCCTGGCTGATGAGGTTTATGAACCCGAAACCGGTCCCAGGATGCTTGTTTCCGGTCCAGGGAAAACATGGCTTGGCAGTTCGGGCTGGACTGTTCCCATGAGTCACAGTGTCAGACTGATTTGCATATGGCCATTTCTGAACTGGGGTGGTGGAGTGAGCTAAAGAATGATGATGGATTAAACCCAAATCAGTTGACTGGGGGTGAGTGTTTGATTTGCTCAAACGCTCCGTCCATCATCCCCTTTGGTATCGCTTTGATCGCCCTAAGTTGGCAGGGTATGCCCAGACGTGGGTCCCTTGCTCACTTTGCCACTGGATTCAAGATAGCCTGGCTGATGAGGTTGAACCCGAAATGGGTCCCAGTATGCTTGTTTCTGGTCCAGTGAAGACATGGCATGGCAGTTCGGGCTTGACTGTTCCCATGAGGCACAGGGTCAGACTGATTTGCATTTGGCCATGTCTGAACTGGGGTGGTGGAGTGAGCTAAAGAATGATGATGGATTAAACCCAGATCAGTTGACTGAGGGTGAGTGTTTGATTTGCTCAAACGCTCCGTCCATCAGCCCTTTTGGTATCGCTTTGTTCGCCCTAAGTTGGCAGGGAATGTCCAGACGTGGGTCCCTTGCTCACTTTGCCACTGGATTAAAGATAGCCTGGCTGATGAGGGTTATGAACCCGAAACCGGTCCCAGGATGCTTGTTTCCGGTCCAGGGAAGACATGGCTTGGCAGTTCCGGCTGGACTGTTCCCATGCGGCACAGGGTCATACTGATTTGTATATGGCCATGTCTGAACTGGGGTGGTGGAGTGAGCTAAAGAATGATGATGGATTAAACCCAGATCAGTTGACTGGGGGTGAGTGTTTGATTTGCTCAAACGCTCCGTCCATCATCCCCTTTGGTATCGCTTTGTTTGCCCTGAGTTCGCAGGGTATGCCCAGACGTGGGTCCCTTGCTCACTTTGCCACTAGATTCAAGATAGCCTGGCTGATGAGGGTTATGAACCCGAAAACGGTCCCGGGATGCTTGTTTCCGGTCCAGGGAAGACATGGCTTGGCAGTTCGGGCTGGACTGTTCCCATGAGGCACAGGGTCAGACTGATTTGCATATGGCCATGTCTGAACTGGGTTGGTGCAGTGAGCTAAAGAATGATGATGGATTAAACCCAAATCAGTTGACTGGGGGTGAGTGTTTGATTTGCTCAAAAGCTCCGTCCATCATCTCCTTTGGAATCGCTTTGTTCGCCCTAAGTTGGCAGGGTATGCCCAGACGTGGGTTCCTTGCTCACTTTGCCACTGGATTCAAGATAGCCTGGCTGATGAGGGTTATGAACCCGAAACCGGTCCCAGGATGCTTGTTTCCGGTCCAGGGAAGACATGGCTTGGCAGTTCGGGCTGGACTGTTCCCATGAGGCACAGGGTCAGACTGATTTGCATATGGCCATGTCTGAACTGGGGTGGTGGAGTGAGCTAAAGAATGATGATGGATTAAACCCAGATCATTTGACTGGGGGTGAGTGTTTGATTTGCTCAAACGCTCCATCCATCATACCCTTTGGTATCGCTTTATTCGCCCTAAGTTGGCAGGGTATGCCCAGATGTGGGTCCCTTGCTAACTTTTCCACTGGATTCAAGATAGCCTGGCTGATGAGGTTTATGAACCCGAAACCGGTCCCAGGATGCTTGTTTCCGGTCCAGGGAAGACATGGCTTGGCAGTTCGGCCTGGACTGTTCCCATGAGTCACAGGGTCAGACTGATTTGCATATGGCCATGTCTGAACTGGGGTGGTGGAGTGAGCTAAAGAATGATGATGGATTAAACCCAGATCAGTTGACTCGGGTGAGTGTTTGATTTGCTCAAACGCTCCGTCCTTCATCCCCTTTGGTATCGCTTTGTTCGCCCTAAGTTGACAGGGTATGCCCAGACGTGGGTCCCTTGCTCACTTTGCCACTGGATTCAAGATAGCCTGGCTGATGAGGGTTATGAACCCGAAACTGGTCCCAGTATGCTTGTTTCTGGTCCATTGAAGACATGGCATTGCAGTTCGGGCTGGACTGTTCACATGAGGCACAGGGTCAGACTGATTTGCATATGGCCATGTCTGAACTGGGGTGGTGGAGTGAGCTAAAGAATGATGATGGATTAAACCCAGATCAGTTGACTGGGGGTGAGTGTTTGATTTGCTCAAACGCTCCGTCCATCATCCCCTTTGGTATCGCTTTGTTCGCCCTAAGTTGGCAGGGTATGCCCAGACGTGGGTTCCTTGCTCACTTTGCCACTGGATTCAAGATAGCCTGGTTGATGAGGGTTATGAACCCGAAACTGGTCCCAGTATGCTTGTTTCTGGTCCAGTGAAGACATGGCATGGCAGTTCGGGCTGGACTGTTCCCATGAGACACAGGGTCAGACAGATTTGCATATGGCCATGTCTGAACTGGGGTGGTGGAGTGAGCTCAAGAATGATGATGGATTAAACCCAGATCATTTGACTGGGGATGAGTGTTTGCTTTGCACAAACGCTCCGTCCATCATCCCCTTTGGTATCGCTTTGTTCGCCCTAAGTTGGCAGGGTATGCCCAGGCGTGGATCCCTTGCTCACTTTGCCACTGGAATCAAGATAGCCTGGCTGATGAGGGTTATGAACCCGAAACTGGTCCCAGTATGCTTGTTTCTGGTCCAGTGAAGACATGGCATGGCAGTTCGGGCTGGACTGTTCCCATGAGGCACAGGGTCAGACTGATTTGCATATGGCCATGTCTGAACTGAGGGGGTGGAGTGAGCTAAAGAATGATGATGGATTAAACCCAGATCAGTTGACTGGGGGTGAGTGTTTGATTTGCTCAAACGCTCCATCCATCCTCCCCTTTGGTATCGCTTTATTCGCCCTAAGTTGGCAGGGTATGCCCAGATGTGGGTCCCTTGCTAACTTTGCCACTGGATTCAAGATAGCCTGCCTGATGAGGGTTATGAACCCGAAACCGGTCCCAGGATGCTTGTTTCCGGTCCAGGGAAGACATGGCTTGGCAGTTCGGTCTGGACTGTTCCCATGAGTCACAGGGTCAGACTGATTTGCATATGGCCATGTCTGAACTGGGGTGGTGGAGTGAGCTAAAGAATGATACTGGATTAAACCCAGATCAGTTGACTCGGGTGAGTGTTTGATTTGCTCAAACGCTCCGTCCTTCATCCCCTTTGGTATCGCTTTGTTCGCCCTAAGTTGGCAGGGTATGCCCAGACGTGGGTCCCTTGCTCACTTTGCCACTGGATTCAAGATAGCCTGGCTGATGAGGGTTATGAACCCGAAACCGGTCCCAGGATGCTTGTTTCTGGTCCAGGGAAGACATGGCTTGGCAGTTCGGGCTGGACTGTTCCCATGAGGCACAGGGTCAGACTGATTTGCATATGGCAATGTCTGAACTGGGGTGGTGGAGTGAGCTAAAGAATGATGATTTATTAAACCCAGATCAGTTGACTGGGGGTGAGTGTTTGATTTGCTCAAACGCTCCGTCCATCATCCCCTTTGGTATCGCTTTGTTCGCCCTAAGTTGGCAGGGTATGCCCAGACGTGGGTTCCTTGCTCTGTTTGCCGCTGGATTCAAGATAGCCTGGCTGATGAGGGTTATGAACCCAAAACCGGTCTCAGGATGCTTGTTTCTCGTCCAGGGAAGACATGGCTTGGCAGTTCGGGCTGGACTGTTCCCACGAGGCACAGGGTCAGACTGATTTGCATATGGCCATGTCTGAACTGGGGTGGTGGAGTGAGCTAAAGAATGATGATGGATTAAACCCAGATCATTTGACTGGGGGTGAGTGTTTGATTTGCACAAACACTCCGTCCATCATCCCCTTTGGTATCGCTTTGTTCGGCCTAAGTTGGCAGGGTATGCCCAGACGTAGGTCCCTTGCTCACTTTGCCACTGGATTCAAGATAGCCTGGCTGATGAGGGTTATGAACCCGAAACTGGTCCCAGTATGCTTGTTTCTGGTCCAGTGAAGACAAGGCATGGCAGTTCGGGCTGGACTGTTCCCATGAGGCACAGGGTCAGACTGATTTGCATATGGCCATGTCTGAACTGGGGTGGTGGAGTGAGCTAAAGAACGATGATGGATTAAACCCAGATCAGTTGACTGGGGGTGAGTGTTTGATTTGCTCAAACGCTCCATCCATCATACCCTTTGGTATCGCTTTATTCGCCCTAAGTTGGCAGGGTATGCCCAGATGTGGGTCCCTTGCTAACTTTGCCACTGGATTCAAGATAGCCTGGCTGATGAGGTTTATGAACCCGAAACCGGTCCCAGGATGCTTGTTTCCGGTCCAGGGAAGACATGGCTTGGCAGTTCGGCCTGGACTGATCCCATGAGTCACAGGGTCAGACTGATTTGCATATGGCCATGTCTGAACTGGGGTGGTGGAGTGAGCTAAAGAATGATGATGGATTAAACCCAGATCAGTTGACTCGGGTGAGTGTTTGATTTGCTCAAACGCTCCGTCCTTCATCCCCTTTGGTATCGCTTTGTTCGCCCTAAGTTGACAGGGTATGCCCAGACGTGGGTCCCTTGCTCACTTTGCCACTGGATTCAAGATAGCCTGGCTGATGAGGGTTATGAACCCGAAACTGGTCCCAGTATGCTTGTTTCTGGTCCATTGAAGACATGGCATTGCAGTTCGGGCTGGACTGTTCCCATGAGGCACAGGGTCAGACTGATTTGCATATGGCCATGTCTGAACTGGGGTAGTGGAGTGAGCTAAAGAATGATGATGGATTAAACCCAGATCAGTTGACTGGGGGTGAGTGTTTGATTTGCTCAAACGCTCCGTCCATCATCCCCTTTGGTATCGCTTTGTTCGCCCTAAGTTGGCAGGGTATGCCCAGACGTGGGTTCCTTGCTCACTTTGCCACTGGATTCAAGATAGCCTGGCTGATGAGGGTTATGAACCCGAAACTGGTCCCAGTATGCTTGTTTCTGGTCCAGTGAAGACAAAGCATGGCAGTTCGGGCTGGACTGTTCCCATGAGGCACAGGGTCAGACTGATTTGCATATGACCATGTCTGAACTGGGGTGGTGGAGTGAGCTAAAGAATGATGATGGATTAAACCCAGATCAGTTTACTGGGGTGAGTGTTTGATTTGCTCAAACGCTCCGTCCATCATCCCCTTTGGTATCGCTTTATTCGCCCTAAGTTGGCAGGGTATGCCCAGACGTGGGTTCCTTGCTCACTTTGCCACTGGATTTAAGATAGCCTGGCTGATGAGGGTTATGAACCCGAAACCGGTCCCAGGATGCTTGTTTCTGGTCCAGGGAAGACATGGCTTGGCAGTTCGGGCTGGACTGTTCCCATGAGGCACAGGGTCAGACTGATTTGCATATGGCCATGTCTGAACTGGGGTGGTGGAGTGAGCTAAAGAATGATGATGGATTAAACCCAGATCATTTGACTGGGGATGAGTGTTTGCTTTGCACAAACGCTCCGTCCATCATCCCCTTTGGTATCGCTTTGTTCACCCTAAGTTGGCAGGGTATGCCCAGACGTGGATCCCTTGCTCACTTTGCCACTGGAATCAAGATAGCCTGGCAGATGAGGGTTATGAACCCGAAACTGGTCCCAGTATGCTTGTTTCTGGTCCAGTAAAGACATGGCAGGGCAGTTCGGGCTGGACTGTTCCCATGAGGCACAGGGTCAGACTGATTTGCATATGGCCATGTCTGAAATGGGGGGGTGGAGTGAGCTAAAGAATGATGATGGATTAAACCCAGATCAGTTGACTCGGGTGAGTGTTTGATTTGCTCAAACGCTCCGTCCTTCATCCCCTTTGGTATCGCTTTGATCGCCCTAAGTTGGCAGGGTATGCCCAGACGTGAGTCCCTTGCTCACTTTGCCACTGGATTCAAGATAGCCTGGCTGATGAGGGTTATGAACCCGAAACCGGTCCCAGGATGCTTGTTTCCGGTCCGGGGAAGACATGGCTTGGTAGTTCGGGCTCGACTGTTCCCATGAGGCACAGGGTCAGACTGATTTGCATATGGCCATGTCTGCACTGGGGTGGTGGAGTGAGCTAAAGAATGATGATGGATTAAACCCAGATCATTTTCTCTGGGTGAGTGTTTGATTTGCACAAACGCTCCGTCCATCATCCCATTTGGTATCGCTTTGTTCGCCCTAAGTTGGCAGGGTATGCCCAGACGTGGGTCCCTTGCTCACTTTGCCACTGGATTCAAGATAGCCTGGCTGATGAGGGTTATGAACCCGAAACTGGTCCCAGTATGCTTGTTTCTGGTCCAGTGAAGACATGGCAGGGCAGTTCGGGCTGGACTGTTCCCATGAGGCACAGGGTCAGACTGATTTGCATATGGCCATGTCTGAACTGGGGTGGTGGAGTGAGCTAAAGAATTATGATGGATTAAACCCAGATCAGTTGACTGGGGGTGAGTGTTTGATTTGCTCAAACGCTCCATCCATCCTCCCCTTTGGTATCGCTTTATTCTCCTAAATTGGCAGGGTATGCCCAGATGTGGGTCCCTTGCTAACTTTGCCACTGGTTTCAAGATAGACTGGCAGATGAGGTTTATGAACCCAAAACTGGTCCCAGGATGCTTGTTTCCGGTCCAGGGAGGAAATGGCTTGGCAGTTCGGGCTGGACTGTTCCCATGAGGCACAGGGTCAGACTGATTTGCATATGGCCATGTCCGAACTGGGGTGGTGGAGTGAGATAAAGAATGATGATGGATTAAACCCAGATAAGTTGACTGGGGTGAGTGTTTTATTTGCTCAAACGCTCCGTCCATCATCCCCTTTGGTATCACTTTGTTCGCACTAAGTTGGCAGGGTATGCCCAGACGTGGGTCCCTTGCTCACTTAGCCACTGGATTCAAGATAGCCTGGCTGATGAGGGTTATGAACCCGAAACCGGTCCCAGGATGCTTGTTTCAGGTCCAGGGAAGACATGGCTTGGCAGTTCGGGCTGGACTGTTCCCACGAGGCACAGGGTCAGACTGATTTGCATATGGCCATGTCTGAACTGGGGTGGTGGAGTGAGCTAAAGAATGATGATGGATTAAACCCAGATCATTTGACTGGGGGTGAGTGTTTGATTTGCACAAACACTCCGTCCATCATCCCCTTTGGTATCGCTTTGTTCGGCCTAAGTTGGCAGGGTATGCCCAGACGTAGGTCCCTTGCTCACTTTGCCACTGGATTCAAGATAGCCAGGCTGATGAGGGTTATGAACCCGAAACTGGTCCCAGTATGCTTGTTTCTGGTCCAGTGAAGACAAGGCATGGCAGTTCGGGCTGGACTGTTCCCATGAGGCACAGGGTCAGACTGATTTGCATATGGCCATGTCTGAACTGGGGTGGTGGAGTGAGCTAAAGAACGATGATGGATTAAACCCAGATCAGTTGACTGGGGGTGAGTGTTTGATTTGCTCAAACGCTCCATCCATCATACCCTTTGGTATCGCTTTATTCGCCCGAAGTTGGCAGGGTATGCCCAGATGTGGGTCCCTTGCTAACTTTGCCACTGGATTCAAGATAGCCTGGCTGATGAGGTTTATGAACCCGAAACCGGTCCCAGGATGCTTGTTTCCGGTCCAGGGAAGACATGGCTTGGCAGTTCGGCCTGGACTGTTCCCATGAGTCACAGGGTCAGACTGATTTGCATATGGCCATGTCTGAACTGGGGTGGTGGAGTGAGCTAAAGAATGATGATGGATTAAACCCAGATCAGTTGACTCGGGTGAGTGTTTGATTTGCTCAAACGCTCCGTCCTTCATCCCCTTTGGTATCGCTTTGTTCGCCCTAAGTTGACAGGGTATGCCCAGACGTGGGTCCCTTGCTCACTTTGCCACTGGATTCAAGATAGCCTGGCTGATGAGGGTTATGAACCCGAAACTGGTCCCAGTATGCTTGTTTCTGGTCCATTGAAGACATGGCATTGCAGTTCGGGCTGGACTGTTCCCATGAGGCACAGGGTCAGACTGATTTGCATATGGCCATGTCTGAACTGGGGTGGTGGAGTGAGCTAAAGAATGATGATGGATTAAACCCAGATCAGTTGACTGGGGGTGAGTGTTTGATTTGCTCAAACGCTCCGTCCATCATCCCCTTTGGTATCGCTTTGTTCGCCCTAAGTTGGCAGGGTATGCCCAGACGTGGGTTCCTTGCTCACTTTGCCACTGGATTCAAGATTGCCTGGTTGATGAGGGTTATGAACCCGAAACTGGTCCCAGTATGCTTGTTTCTGGTCCAGTGAAGACATGGCATGGCAGTTCGGGCTGGACTGTTCCCATGAGGCACAGGGTCAGACTGATTTGCATATGACCATGTCTGAACTGGGGTGGTGGAGTGAGCTAAAGAATGATGATGGATTAAACCCAGATCAGTTTACTGGGGGTGAGTGTTTGATTTGCTCAAACGCTCCGTCCATCATCTCCTTTGGTATCGCTTTATTCGCCCTAAGTTGGCAGGGTATGCCCAGACGTGGGTTCCTTGCTCACTTTGCCACTGGATTTAAGATAGCCTGGCTGATGAGGGTTATGAACCCGAAACCGGTCCCAGGATGCTTGTTTCTGGTCCAGGGAAGACATGGCTTGGCAGTTCGGACTGGACTGTTCCCATGAGACACAGGGTCAGACTGATTTGCATATGGCCATGTCTGAACTGGGGTGGTGGAGTGAGCTAAGGAATGATGATGGATTAAACCCAGATCAGTTGACTGGGGGTGAGTGTTTGATTTGCTCAAACGCTCCGTCCATCATCCCCTTTGGTATCACTTTGTTCGCCCTTAGTTGGCAGGGTATACCCAGACGTGGGTCCCTTGCTCACTTTGCCACTGGATTCAAGATAGCCTGGCTGATGAGGTTTATGAACCCGAAACCGGTCCCAGGATGCTTGTTTCCGGTCCAGGGAAAACATGGCTTGGCAGTTCGGGCTGGACTGTTCCCATGAGTCAAAGTGTCAGACTGATTTGCATATGGCCATTTCTGAACTGGGGTGGTGGAGTGAGCTAAAGAATGATGATGGATTAAACCCAAATCAGTTGACTGGGGGTGAGTGTTTGATTTGCTCAAACGCTCCGTCCATCATCCCCTTTGGTATCGCTTTGATCGCCCTAAGTTGGCAGGGTATGCCCAGACGTGGGTCCCTTGCTCACTTTGCCACTGGATTCAAGATAGCCTGGCTGATGAGGTTGAACCCGAAATGGGTCCCAGTATGCTTGTTTCTGGTCCAGTGAAGACATGGCATGGCAGTTCGGGCTTGACTGTTCCCATGAGGCACAGGGTCAGACTGATTTGCATTTGGCCATGTCTGAACTGGGGTGGTGGAGTGAGCTAAAGAATGATGATGGATTAAACCCAGATCAGTTGACTGAGGGTGAGTGTTTGATTTGCTCAAACGCTCCGTCCATCAGCCCCTTTGGTATCGCTTTGTTCGCCCTAAGTTGGCAGGGAATGTCCAGACGTGGGTCCCTTGCTCACTTTGCCACTGGATTAAAGATAGCCTGGCTGATGAGGGTTATGAACCCGAAACCGGTCCCAGGATGCTTGTTTCCGGTCCAGGGAAGACATGGCTTGGCAGTTCCGGCTGGACTGTTCCCATGCGGCACAGGGTCATACTGATTTGTATATGGCCATGTCTGAACTGGGGTGGTGGAGTGAGCTAAAGAATGATGATGGATTAAACCCAGATCAGTTGACTGGGGGTGAGTGTTTGATTTGCTCAAACGCTCCGTCCATCATCCCCTTTGGTATCGCTTTGTTTGCCCTGAGTTCGCAGGGTATGCCCAGACGTGGGTCCCTTGCTCACTTTGCCACTAGATTCAAGATAGCCTGGCTGATGAGGGTTATGAACCCGAAAACGGTCCCGGGATGCTTGTTTCCGGTCCAGGGAAGACATGGCTTGGCAGTTCGGGCTGGACTGTTCCCATGAGGCACAGGGTCAGACTGATTTGCATATGGCCATGTCTGAACTGGGTTGGTGCAGTGAGCTAAAGAATGATGATGGATTAAACCCAAATCAGTTGACTGGGGGTGAGTGTTTGATTTGCTCAAAAGCTCCGTCCATCATCTCCTTTGGAATCGCTTTGTTCGCCCTAAGTTGGCAGGGTATGCCCAGACGTGGGTTCCTTGCTCACTTTGCCACTGGATTCAAGATAGCCTGGCTGATGAGGGTTATGAACCCGAAACCGGTCCCAGGATGCTTGTTTCCGGTCCAGGGAAGACATGGCTTGGCAGTTCGGGCTGGACTGTTCCCATGAGGCACAGGGTCAGACTGATTTGCATATGGCCATGTCTGAACTGGGGTGGTGGAGTGAGCTAAAGAATGATGATGGATTAAACCCAGATCATTTGACTGGGGGTGAGTGTTTGATTTGCTCAAACGCTCCATCCATCATACCCTTTGGTATCGCTTTATTCGCCCTAAGTTTGCAGGGTATGCCCAGATGTGGGTCCCTTGCTAACTTTGCCACTGGATTCAAGATAGCCTGGCTGATGAGGTTTATGAACCCGAAACCGGTCCCAGGATGCTTGTTTCCGGTCCAGGGAAGACATGGCTTGGCAGTTCGGCCTGGACTGTTCCCATGAGTCACAGGGTCAGACTGATTTGCATATGGCCATGTCTGAACTGGGGTGGTGGAGTGAGCTAAAGAATGATGATGGATTAAACCCAGATCAGTTGACTCGGGTGAGTGTTTGATTTGCTCAAACGCTCTGTCCTTCATCCCCTTTGGTATCGCTTTGTTCGCCCTAAGTTGACAGGGTATGCCCAGACGTGGGTCCCTTGCTCACTTTGCCACTGGATTCAAGATAGCCTGGCTGATGAGGGTTATGAACCCGAAACTGGTCCCAGTATGCTTGTTTCTGGTCCATTGAAGACATGGCATTGCAGTTCGGGCTGGACTGATCCCATGAGTCACAGGGTCAGACTGATTTGCATATGGCCATGTCTGAACTGGGGTGGTGGAGTGAGCTCAAGAATGATGATGGATTAAACCCAGATCATTTGACTGGGGATGAGTGTTTGCTTTGCACAAACGCTCCGTCCATCATCCCCTTTGGTATCGCTTTGTTCGCCCTAAGTTGGCAGGGTATGCCCAGGCGTGGATCCCTTGCTCACTTTGCCACTGGAATCAAGATAGCCTGGCTGATGAGGGTTATGAACCCGAAACTGGTCCCAGTATGCTTGTTTCTGGTCCAGTGAAGACATGGCATGGCAGTTCGGGCTGGACTGTTCCCATGAGGCACAGGGTCAGACTGATTTGCATATGGCCATGTCTGAACTGAGGGGGTGGAGTGAGCTAAAGAATGATGATGGATTAAACCCAGATCAGTTGACTGGGGGTGAGTGTTTGATTTGCTCAAACGCTCCATCCATCCTCCCCTTTGGTATCGCTTTATTCGCCCTAAGTTGGCAGGGTATGCCCAGATGTGGGTCCCTTGCTAACTTTGCCACTGGATTCAAGATAGCCTGCCTGATGAGGGTTATGAACCCGAAACCGGTCCCAGGATGCTTGTTTCCGGTCCAGGGAAGACATGGCTTGGCAGTTCGGTCTGGACTGTTCCCATGAGTCACAGGGTCAGACTGATTTGCATATGGCCATGTCTGAATTAGGGTGGTGGAGTGAGCTAAAGAATGATACTGGATTAAACCCAGATCAGTTGACTCGGGTGAGTGTTTGATTTGCTCAAACGCTCCGTCCTTCATCCCCTTTGGTATCGCTTTGTTCGCCCTAAGTTGGCAGGGTATGCCCAGACGTGGGTCCCTTGCTCACTTTGCCACTGGATTCAAGATAGCCTGGCTGATGAGGGTTATGAACCCGAAACCGGTCCCAGGATGCTTGTTTCTGGTCCAGGGAAGACATGGCTTGGCAGTTCGGGCTGGACTGTTCCCATGAGGCACAGGGTCAGACTGATTTGCATATGGCAATGTCTGAACTGGGGTGGTGGAGTGAGCTAAAGAATGATGATTTATTAAACCCAGATCAGTTGACTGGGGGTGAGTGTTTGATTTGCTCAAACGCTCCGTCCATCATCCCCTTTGGTATCGCTTTGTTCGCCCTAAGTTGGCAGGGTATGCCCAGACGTGGGTTCCTTGCTCTGTTTGCCGCTGGATTCAAGATAGCCTGGCTGATGAGGGTTATGAACCCAAAACCGGTCTCAGGATGCTTGTTTCTCGTCCAGGGAAGACATGGCTTGGCAGTTCGGGCTGGACTGTTCCCACGAGGCACAGGGTCAGACTGATTTGCATATGGCCATGTCTGAACTGGGGTGGTGGAGTGAGCTAAAGAATGAAGATGGATTAAACCCAGATCATTTGACTGGGGGTGAGTGTTTGATTTGCACAAACACTCCGTCCATCATCCCCTTTGGTATCGCTTTGTTCGGCCTAAGTTGGCAGGGTATGCCCAGACGTAGGTCCCTTGCTCACTTTGCCACTGGATTCAAGATAGCCTGGCTTTTGAGGGTTATGAACCCGAAACTGGTCCCAGTATGCTTGTTTCTGGTCCAGTGAAGACAAGGCATGGCAGTTCAGGCTGGACTGTTCCCATGAGGCACAGGGTCAGACTGATTTGCATATGGCCATGTCTGAACTGGGGTGGTGGAGTGAGCTAAAGAACGATGATGGATTAAACCCAGATCAGTTGACTGGGGGTGAGTGTTTGATTTGCTCAAACGCTCCATCCATCATACCCTTTGGTATCGCTTTATTCGCCCTAAGTTGGCAGGGTATGCCCAGATGTGGGTCCCTTGCTAACTTTGCCACTGGATTCAAGATAGCCTGGCTGATGAGGTTTATGAACCCGAAACCGGTCCCAGGATGCTTGTTTCCGGTCCAGGGAAGACATGGCTTGGCAGTTCGGCCTGGACTGATCCCATGAGTCACAGGGTCAGACTGATTTGCATATGGCCATGTCTGAACTGGGGTGGTGGAGTGAGCTAAAGAATGATGATGGATTAAACCCAGATCAGTTGACTCGGGTGAGTGTTTGATTTGCTCAAACGCTCCGTCCTTCATCCCCTTTGGTATCGCTTTGTTCGCCCTAAGTTGACAGGGTATGCCCAGACGTGGGTCCCTTGCTCACTTTGCCACTGGATTCAAGATAGCCTGGCTGATGAGGGTTATGAACCCGAAACTGGTCCCAGTATGCTTGTTTCTGGTCCATTGAAGACATGGCATTGCAGTTCGGGCTGGACTGTTCCCATGAGGCACAGGGTCAGACTGATTTGCATATGGCCATGTCTGAACTGGGGTGGTGGAGTGAGCTAAAGAATGATGATGGATTAAACCCAGATCAGTTGACTGGGGGTGAGTGTTTGATTTGCTCAAACGCTCCGTCCATCATCCCCTTTGGTATCGCTTTGTTCGCCCTAAGTTGGCAGGGTATGCCCAGACGTGGGTTCCTTGCTCACTTTGCCACTGGATTCAAGATAGCCTGGTTGATGAGGGTTATGAACCCGAAACTGGTCCCAGTATGCTTGTTTCTGGTCCAGTGAAGACATGGCATGGCAGTTCGGGCTGGACTGTTCCCATGAGGCACAGGGTCAGACTGATTTGCATATGACCATGTCTGAACTGGGGTGGTGGAGTGAGCTAAAGAATGATGATGGATTAAACCCAGATCAGTTTACTGGGGTGAGTGTTTGATTTGCTCAAACGCTCCGTCCATCATCCCCTTTGGTATCGCTTTATTCGCCCTAAGTTGGCAGGGTATGCCCAGACGTGGGTTCCTTGCTCACTTTGCCACTGGATTTAAGATAGCCTGGCTGATGAGGGTTATGAACCCGAAACCGGTCCCAGGATGCTTGTTTCTGGTCCAGGGAAGACATGGCTTGGCAGTTCGGGCTGGACTGTTCCCATGAGGCACAGGGTCAGACTGATTTGCATATGGCCATGTCTGAACTGGGGTGGTGGAGTGAGCTAAAGAATGATGATGGATTAAACCCAGATCATTTGACTGGGGGTGAGTGTTTGATTTGCACAAACGCTCCGTCCATCATCCCCTTTGGTATCGCTTTGTTCGCCCTAAGTTGGCAGGGTATGCCCAGACGTGGGTCCCTTGCTCACTTTGCCACTGGATTCATGATAACCTGGCTGATGAGGGTTATGAACCCGAAACTGGTCCCAGTATGCTTGTTTCTGGTCCAGTAAAGACATGGCATGGCAGTTCGGACTGGACTGTTCCCATGAGACACAGGGTCAATCTGATTTGCATATGGCCATGTCTGAACTGGGGTGGTGGAGTGAGCTAAGGAATGATGATGGATTAAACCCAGATCAGTTGACTGGGGGTGAGTGTTTGATTTGCTCAAACGCTCCGTCCATCATCCCCTTTGGTATCACTTTGTTCGCCCTTAGTTGGCAGGGTATACCCAGACGTGGGTCCCTTGCTCACTTTGCCACTGGATTCAAGATAGCCTGGCTGATGAGGTTTATGAACCCGAAACCGGTCCCAGGATGCTTGTTTCCGGTCCAGGGAAAACATGGCTTGGCAGTTCGGGCTGGACTGTTCCCAAGAGTCACAGTGTCAGACTGATTTGCATATGGCCATTTCTGAACTGGGGTGGTGGAGTGAGCTAAAGAATGATGATGGATTAAACCCAAATTAGTTGACTGGGGGTGAGTGTTTGATTTGCTCAAACGCTCCGTCCATCATCCCCTTTGGTATCGCTTTGATCGCCCTTAGTTGGCAGGGTATACCCAGACGTGGGTCCCTTGCTCACTTTGCCACTGGATTCAATACAGCCTGGCTGATGAGGGTTATGAACCCGAAAACAGTCCCAGAATGCTTGTTTCCGGTCCAGGGAAGACATGGCTTGGCAGTTCGGGCTGGACTGTTCCCATGAGGCACAGGGTCAGACTGATTTGCATATGGCCATGTCTGAACTGGGGTGGTGGAGTGAGCTAAAGAATGATGATGGATTAAACCCAGATCAGTTGACTGAGGGTGAGTGTTTGATTTGCTCAAACGCTCCGTCCATCAGCCCCTTTGGTATCGCTTTGTTCGCCCTAAGTTGGCAGGGAATGTCCAGACGTGGGTCCCTTGCTCACTTTGCCACTGGATTAAAGATAGCCTGGCTGATGAGGGTTATGAACCCGAAACCGGACCCAGGATGCTTGTTTCCGGTCCAGGGAAGACATGGCTTGGCAGTTCCGGCTGGACTGTTCCCATGCGGCACAGGGTCATACTGATTTGTATATGGCCATGTCTGAACTGGGGTGGTGGAGTGAGCTAAAGAATGATGATGGATTAAACCCAGATCAGTTGACTGGGGGTGAGTGTTTGATTTGCTCAAATGCTCCGTCCATCATCCCCTTTGGTATCGCTTTGTTTGCCCTGAGTTCGCAGGGTATGCCCAGACGTGGGTCCCTTGCTCACTTTGCCACTAGATTCAAGATAGCCTGGCTGATGAGGATTATGAACCCGAAAACGGTCCCGGGATGCTTGTTTCCGGTCCAGGGAAGACATGGCTTGGCAGTTCGGGCTGGACTGTTCCCATGAGGCACAGGGTCAGACTGATTTGCATATGGCCATGTCTGAACTGGGTTGGTGCAGTGAGCTAAAGAATGATGATGGATTAAACCCAAATCAGTTGACTGGGGGTGAGTGTTTGATTTGCTCAAAAGCTCCGTCCATCATCTCCTTTGGTATCGCTTTGTTCGCCCTAAGTTGGCAGGGTATGCCCAGACGTGGGTTCCTTGCTCACTTTGCCACTGGATTCAAGATAGCCTGGCTGATGAGGTTTATGAACCCGAAACCGGTCCCAGGATGCTTGTTTCCGGTCCAGGGAAAACATGGCTTGGCAGTTCGGGCTGGACTGTTCCCATGAGTCACAGTGTCAGACTGATTTGCATATGGCCATTTCTGAACTGGGGTGGTGGAGTGAGCTAAAGAATGATGATGGATTAAACCCAAATCAGTTGACTGGGGGTGAGTGTTTGATTTGCTCAAACGCTCCGTCCATCATCCCCTTTGGTATCGCTTTGATCGCCCTTAGTTGGCAGGGTATACCCAGACGTGGGTCCCTTGCTCACTTTGCCACTGGATTCAATATAGCCTGGCTGATGAGGGTTATGAACCCGAAAACGGTCCCAGAATGCTTGTTTCCGGTCCAGGGAAGACATGGCTTGGCAGTTCGGGCTGGACTGTTCCCATGAGGCACAGGGTCAGACTGATTTGCATATGGCCATGTCTGAACTGGGGTGGTGGAGTGAGCTAAAGAATGATGATGGATTAAACCCAGATCAGTTGACTGAGGGTGAGTGTTTGATTTGCTCAAACGCTCCGTCCATCAGCCCCTTTGGTATCGCTTTGTTCGCCCTAAGTTGGTAGGGAATGTCCAGACGTGGGTCCCTTGCTCACTTTGCCACTGGATTAAAGATAGCCTGGCTGATGAGGGTTATGAACCCGAAACCGGACCCAGGATGCTTGTTTCCGGTCCAGGGAAGACATGGCTTGGCAGTTCCGGCTGGACTGTTCCCATGCGGCACAGGTTCATACTGATTTGTATATGGCCATGTCTGAACTGGGGTGGTGGAGTGAGCTAAAGAATGATGATGGATTAAACCCAGATCAGTTGACTGGGGGTGAGTGTTTGATTTGCTCAAACGCTCCGTCCATCATCCCCTTTGGTATCGCTTTGTTTGCCCTGAGTTCGCAGGGTATGCCCAGACGTGGGTCCCTTGCTCACTTTGCCACTAGATTCAAGATAGCCTGGCTGATGAGGATTATGAACCCGAAAACAGTCCCGGGATGCTTGTTTCCGGTCCAGGGAAGACATGGCTTGGCAGTTCGGGCTGGACTGTTCCCATAAGGCACAGGGTCAGACTGATTTGCATATGGCCATGTCTGAACTGGGGTGGTGGAGTGAGTTAAAGAATGATGATGGATTAAACCCAGATCATTTGACTGGGGGTGAGTGTTTGATTTGCACAAACGCTCCGTCCATCATCCCCTTTGGTATCGCTTTGTTCGCCCTAAGTTTGCAGGGTATGCCCAGATGTGGGTCCCTTGCTCACTTTGCCACTAGATTCAAGATAGCCTGGCTGATGAGGGTTATGAACCCGAAACTGGTCCCAGTATGCTTGTTTCTGGTCCAGTAAAGACATGGCATGGCAGTTCGGACTGGACTGTTCCCATGAGACACAGGGTCAGACTGATTTGCATATGGCCATGTCTGAACTGGGGTGGTGGAGTGAGCTCAAGAATGATGATGGATTAAACCCAGATCATTTGACTGGGGATGAGTGTTTGCTTTGCACAAACGCTCCGTCCATCATCCCCTTTGGTATCGCTTTGTTCGCCCTAAGTTGGCAGGGTATGCCCAGACGTGGGTTCCTTGCTCACTTTGCCACTGGATTCAAGATAGCCTGGCTGATGAGGGTTATGAACCCGAAACCGGTCCCAGGATGCTTGTTTCCGGTCCAGGGAAGACATGGCTTGGCAGTTCGGGCTGGACTGTTCCCATGAGGCACAGTGTCAGACTGATTTGCATATGGCCATGTCTGAACTGGGGTGGTGGAGTGAGTTAAAGAATGATGATGGATTAAACCCAGATCATTTGACTGGGGGTGAGTGTTTGATTTGCACAAACGCTCCGTCCATCATCCCCTTTGGTATCGCTTTGTTCGCCCTAAGTTTGCAGGGTATGCCCAGATGTGGGTCCCTTGCTCACTTTGCCACTAGATTCAAGATAGCCTGGCTGATGAGGGTTATGAACCCGAAACTGGTCCCAGTATGCTTGTTTCTGGTCCAGTAAAGACATGGCATGGCAGTTCGGACTGGACTGTTCCCATGAGACACAGGGTCAGACTGATTTGGATATGGCCATGTCTGAACTGGGGTGGTGGAGTGAGCTCAAGAATGATGATGGATTAAACCCAGATCATTTGACTGGGGATGAGTGTTTGCTTTGCACAAACGCTCCGTCCATCATCCCCTTTGGTATCGCTTTGTTCGCCCTAAGTTGGCAGGGTATGCCCAGACGTGGATCCCTTGCTCACTTTGCCACTGGAATCAAGATAGCCTGGCTGATGAGGGTTATGAACCCGAAACTGGTCCCAGTATGCTTGTTTCTGGTCCAGTGAAGACATGGCATGGCAGTTCGGGCTGGACTGTTCCCATGAGGCACAGGGTCAGACTGATTTGCATATGGCCATGTCTGAACTGAGGGGGTTGAGTGAGATAAAGAATGATGATGGATTAAACCCAGATCAGTTGACTGGGGGTGAGTGTTTGATTTGCTCAAACGCTCCATCCATCCTCCCCTTTGGTATCGCTTTATTCGCCCTAAGTTGGCAGGGTATGCCCAGATGTGGGTCCCTTGCTAACTTTGCCACTGGATTCAAGATAGCCTGCCTGATGAGGGTTATGAACCCGAAACCGGTCCCAGGATGCTTGTTTCCGGTCCAGGGAAGACATGGCTTGGCAGTTCGGTCTGGACTGTTCCCATGAGTCACAGGGTCAGACTGATTTGCATATGGCCATGTCTGAACTGGGGTGGTGGAGTGAGCTAAAGAATGATACTGGATTAAACCCAGATCAGTTGACTCGGGTGAGTGTTTGATTTGCTCAAACGCTCCGTCCTTCATCCCCTTTGGTATCGCTTTGTTCGCCCTAAGTTGGCAGGGTATGCCCAGACGTGGGTCCCTTGCTCACTTTGCCACTGGATTCAAGATAGCCTGGCTGATGAGGGTTATGAACCCGAAACCGGTCCCAGGATGCTTGTTTCCGGTCCAGGGAAGACATGGCTTGGCAGTTCGGGCTGGACTGTTCCCATGAGGCACAGGGTCAGACTGATTTGCATATGGCAATGTCTGAACTGGGGTGGTGGAGTGAGCTAAAGAATGATGATTTATTAAACCCAGATCAGTTGACTGGGGGTGAGTGTTTGATTTGCTCAAACGCTCCGTCCATCATCCCCTTTGGTATCGCTTTGTTCGCCCTAAGTTGGCAGGGTATGCCCAGACGTGGGTTCCTTGCTCTGTTTGCCACTGGATTCAAGATAGCCTGGCTGATGAGGGT
Source organism: Triturus cristatus (assembly GCF_964204655.1). Classification (NCBI taxonomy): domain Eukaryota; kingdom Metazoa; phylum Chordata; class Amphibia; order Caudata; family Salamandridae; genus Triturus; species Triturus cristatus. Next base: position 536,758,106 of record NC_140579.1, read on the forward strand.
TATGAACCCAAAACTGGTCCCAGGATGCTTGTTTCTCGTCCAGGGAAGACATGGCTTGGCAGTTCGGGCTGGAGTGTTTCCATGAGGCACAGGGTCAGACTGATTTGCATATGGCCATGTCTGAACTGGGGTGGTGGAGTGAGCTAAAGAATGATGATGGATTAAACCCAGATCATTTGACTGGGGCTGAGTGTTTGATTTGCACAAACGCTCCGTCCATCAACCCCTTTGATATCGCTTTGTTCGCCCTAAGTTGGCAGGGTATGCCCAGACATGGGTTCCTTGCTCACTTTGCCACTGGATTCAAGATAGCCTGGCTGATGAGGGTTATGAACCCGAAACTGGTCCCAGTATGCTTGTTTCTGGTCCAGTAAAGACATGGCATGGCAGTTCGGACTGGACTGTTCCCATGAGACACAGGGTCAGACTGATTTGCATATGGCCATGTCTGAACTGGGGTGGTGGAGTGAGCTAAAGAATGATGATGGATTAAACCCAGATCATTTGACTGGGGATGAGTGTTTGCTTTGTACAAACGCTCCGTCCATCATCCCCTTTGGTATCGCTTTGTTCGCCCTAAGTTGGCAGGGTATGCCCAGACGTGGATCCCTTGCTCACTTTGCCACTGGAATCAAGATAGCCTGGCAGATGAGGGTTATGAACCCGAAACTGGTCCCAGTATGCTTGTTTCTGGTCCAGTGAAGACATGGCAGGGCAGTTCGGGCTGGACTGTTCCCATGAGGCACAGGGTCAGACTGATTTGCATATGGCCATGTCTGAAATGGGGGGGTGGAGTGAGCTAAAGAATGATGATGGATTAAACCCAGATCAGTTGACTCGGGTGAGTGTTTGATTTGCTCAAACGCTCCGTCCTTCATCCCCTTTGGTATCGCTTTGTTCGCCCTAAGTTGGCAGGGTATGCCCAGACGTGAGTCCCTTGCTCACTTTGCCACTGGATTCAAGATAGCCTGGCTGATGAGGGTTATGAACCCGAAACCGGTCCCAGGATGCTTGTTTCCGGTCCAGGGAAGACATGGCTTGGCAGTTCCGGCTGGACTGTTCCCATGCGGCACAGGGTCAGACTGATTTGTATATGGCCATGTCTGAACTGGGGTGGTGGAGTGAGCTAAAGAATGATGATGGATTAAACCCAGATCAGTTGACTGGGGGTGAGTGTTTGATTTGCTCAAACGCTCCGTCCATCATCCCCTTTGGTATCACTTTGTTCGCCCTTAGTTGGCAGGGTATACCCAGACGTGGGTTCCTTGCTCACTTTGCCACTGGATTCAAGATAGCCTGGCTGATGAGGGTTATGAACCCGAAACCGGTCCCAGGATGCTTGTTTCCGGTCCGGGGAAGACATGGCTTGGTAGTTCGGGCTCGACTGTTCCCATGAGGCACAGGGTCAGACTGATTTGCATATGGCCATGTCTGCACTGGGGTGGTGGAGTGAGCTAAAGAATGATGATGGATTAAACCCAGATCATTTTCTCTGGGTGAGTGTTTGATTTGCACAAACGCTCCATCCATCCTCCCCTTTGGTATCGCTTTATTCGCCCTGAATTGGCAGGGTATGCCCAGATGTGGGTCCCTTGCTAACTTTGCCAATGGTTTCAAGATAGACTGGCTGATGAGGTTTATGAACCGGAAACTGGTCCCAGGATGCTTGTTTCCGGTCCAGGGAGGAAATGGCTTGGCAGTTCGGGCTGGACTGTTCCCATGAGGCACAGGGTCAGACTGATTTGCATATGGCCATGTCCGAACTGGGGTGGTGGAGTGAGATAAAGAATGATGATGGATTAAACCCAGATAAGTTGATTGGGGGTGAGTGTTTTATTTGCTCAAACGCTCCGTCCATCATCCCCTTTGGTATCACTTTGTTCGCACTAAGTTGGCAGGGTATGCCCAGACGTGGGTCCCTTGCTCACTTTGCCACTGGATTCAAGATAGCCTGGCTGATGAGGGTTATGAACCCGAAACCGGTCCCAGGATGCTTGTTTCAGGTCCAGGGAAGACATGGCTTGGCAGTTCGGGCTGGACTGTTCCCACGAGGCACAGGGTCAGACTGATTTCCATATGGCCATGTCTGAACTGGGGTGGTGGAGTGAGCTAAAGAATGATGATGGATTAAACGCAGATCATTTGACTGGGGGTGAGTGTTTGATTTGCACAAACACTCCGTCCATCATCCCCTTTGGTATCGCTTTGTTCGGCCTAAGTTGGCAGGGTATGCCCAGACGTAGGTCCCTTGCTCACTTTGCCACTGGATTCAAGATAGCCTGGCTGATGAGGGTTATGAACCCGAAACTGGTCCCAGTATGCTTGTTTCTGGTCCAGTGAAGACAAGGCATGGCAGTTCGGGCTGGACTGTTCCCATGAGGCACAGGGTCAGACTGATTTGCATATGGCCATGTCTGAACTGGGGTGGTGGAGTGAGCTAAAGAATGATGATGGATTAAACCCAGATCAGTTGACTCGGGTGAGTGTTTGATTTGCTCAAACGCTCCGTCCTTCATCCCCTTTGGTATCGCTTTGTTCGCCCTAAGTTGACAGGGTATGCCCAGACGTGGGTCCCTTGCTCACTTTGCCACTGGATTCAAGATAGCCTGGCTGATGAGGGTTATGAACCCAAAACTGGTCCCAGTATGCTTGTTTCTGGTCCATTGAAGACATGGCATTGCAGTTCGGGCTGGACTGTTCCCATGAGGCACAGGGTCAGACTGATTTGCATATGGCCATGTCTGAACTGGGGTGGTGGAGTGAGCTAAAGAATGATGATGGATTAAACCCAGATCAGTTGACTGGGGGTGAGTGTTTGATTTGCTCAAACGCTCCGTCCATCATCCCCTTTGGTATCGCTTTGTTTGCCCTAAGTTGGCAGGGTATGCCCAGACGTGGGTTCCTTGCTCACTTTGCCAATGGATTCAAGATAGCCTGGATGATGAGGGTTATGAACCCGAAACTGGTCCCAGTATGCTTGTTTCTGGTCCAGTGAAGACATGGCATGGCAGTTCGGGCTGGACTGTTCCCATGAGGCACAGGGTCAGACTGATTTGCATATGACCATGTCTGAACTGGGGTGGTGGAGTGAGCTAAAGAATGATGATGGATTAAACCCAGATCAGTTTACTGGGGGTGAGTGTTTGATTTGCTCAAACGCTCCGTCCATCATCCCCTTTGGTATCGCTTTATTCGCCCTAAGTTGGCAGGGTATGCCCAGACGTGGGTTCCTTGCTCACTTTGCCACTGGATTTAAGATAGCCTGGCTGATGAGGGTTATGAACCCGAAACCGGTCCCAGGATGCTTGTTTCTGGTCCAGGGAAGACATGGCTTGGCAGTTCGGGCTGGACTGTTCCCATGAGACACAGGGTCAGACTGATTTGCATATGGCCATGTCTGAACTGGGGTGGTGGAGTGAGCTAAAGAATGATGATGGATTAAACCCACATCATTTGACTGGGGGTGAGTGTTTGATTTGCACAAACGCTCCGTCCATCATCCCCTTTGGTATCGCTTTGTTCGCCCTAAGTTGGCAGGGTATGCCCAGACGTGGGTCCCTTGCTAACTTTGCCACTGGTTCAAGATAGCCTGGCTGATGAGGGTCATGAACCCGAAACTGGTCCAAGGATGCTTGTTTCCGGTCCAGGGAAGACATGGCTTGGCAGTTCGGTCTGGAATGTTCCCATGAGTCATAGGGTCAGACTGATTTGCATATGGCCATGTCTTAACTGGGGTGGTGGAGTGAGCTAAAGAATGATGATGGATTAAACCCAGATCAGTTGACTCGGGTGAGTGTTTGATTTACTCAAACGCTCCGTCCTTCATCCCCTTTGGTATCGCTTTGTTCGCCCTAAGTTGGCAGGGTATGCCCAGACGTCGGTCCCTTGCTCACTTTGCCACTGGATTCAAGATAGCCTGGCTGATGAGGGTTATGAACCCGAAACAAGTCCCAGGATGCTTGTTTCCAGTCCAGGGAAGACATGGCTTGGCAGTTCCGGCTGGACTGTTCCCATGCGTCACAGGGTCAGACTGATTTGTATATGGCCATGTCTGAACTGGGGTGGTGGAGTGAGCTAAAGAATGATGATGGATTAAACCCAGATCAGTTGACTGGGGGTGAGTGTTTGATTTGCTCAAACGCTCCTCCATCATCCCCTTTGGTATCGCTTTGTTCACCCTAAGTTGGCAGGGTATGCCCAGACGTGGGTCCCTTGCTCACTTTGCCACTAGATTCAAGATAGCCTGGCTGATGAGGGTTATGAACCCGAAACCGGTCCCACGATGCTTGTTTCTGGTCCAGGGAAGACATGGCTTGGCTGTTCGGGCTAGACTGTTCCCATGAGGCACAGGGTTAGACTGATTTGCATATGGCCATGTCCGAACTGGGGTGGTGGAGTGAGCTAAAGAATGATGATGGATTAAACCCAGATCAGTTGACTGGGGGTGAGTGTTTGATTTGCTCAAACGCTCCGTCCATCATCCCCTTTGGTATCACTTTGTTCGCCCTTAGTTGGCATAGTATACCCAGACGTGGGTTCCTTGCTCACTTTGCCACTGGATTCAAGATAGCCTGGCTGATGAGGGTTATGAACCCGAAACCGGTCCCAGGATGCTTGTTTCCGGGCCAGGGAAGACATGGCTTGGCAGTTCGGGCTTGACTTTTCCCATGAGGCACAGGGTGTGACAGATTTGCATATGGCCATGTCTGAACAGTGGTGGTGGAGTGAGCTAAAGAATGATGATGGATTAAACCCAGATCAGTTGGTTGGGGGTGAGTGTTTGATTTGCTCAAACGCTCCGTCCATTATCCCCTTTGGTATCGCTTTGTTCACCCTAAGTTGGCAGGGTATGCCCAGACGTGGGTCCCTAGCTCACTTTGCCACTGGATTCAAGATAGCCTGGCTGATGAGGGTTATGAACCCGAAACCGGTCCCAGGATGCTTGTTTCTGGTCCAGTGAAGACATGGCATGGCAGTTCGGGCTGGACTGTTCCCATGAGGCACAGGGTCAGACTGATTTGCATATGGCCATGTCTGAACTGGGGGGGTGGAGTGAGCTAAAGAATGATGATGGATTAAACCCAGATCAGTTGACTGGGGGTGAGTGTTTGATTTGCTCAAACGCTCCGTCCATCATCCCCTTTGGTATCGCTTTGTTCGCCCTAAGTTGGCAGGGTATGCCCAGATGTGGGTCCATTGCTCACTTTGACACTGGATTCAAGATAGCCTGGCTGATTAGGGTTATGAACCTGAAACCGGTCCCAGGATGCTTGTTTCCGGTCCAGGGAGGAAATGGCTTGGCAGTTCGGGCTGGACTGTTCCCATGAGGCACAGGGTCAGACTGATTTGCATATGGCCATGTCCGAACTGGGGTGGTGGAGTGAGATAAAGAATGATGATGGATTAAACCTAGATAAGTTGACTGGGGTGAGTGTTTTATTTGCTCAAACGCTCCGTCCATCATCCCCTTTGGTATCACTTTGTTCGCACTAAGTTGGCAGGGTATGCCCAGACGTGGGTCCCTTGCTCACTTTGCCACTGGATTCAAGATAGCCTGGCTGATGAGGGTTATGAACCCTAAACCGGTCCCAGGATGCTTGTTTCAGGTCCAGGGAAGACATGGCTTGGCAGTTCGGGCTGGACTGTTCCCACGAGGCACAGGGTCAGACTGATTTGCATATGGCCATGTCTGAACTGGGGTGGTGGAGTGAGCTAAAGAATGATGATGGATTAAACCCAGATCAGTTGACTGGGGTGAGTGTTTGATTTGCTCAAACGCTCCATCCATCATCCCCTTTGGTATCACTTTGTTCGCCCTTAGTTGGCATAGTGTACCCAGACGTGGGTTCCTTGCTCACTTTGCCACTGGATTCAAGATAGCCTGGCTGATGAGGGTTATGAACCCGAAACCGGTCCCAGGATGCTTGTTTCAGGTCCAGGGAAGACATGGCTTGGCAGTTCGGGCTGGACTGTTCCCACGAGGCACAGGGTCAGACTGATTTGCATATGGCCATGTCTGAACTGGGGTGGTGGAGTGAGCTAAAGAATGATGATGGATTAAACCCAGATCAGTTGACTGGGGTGAGTGTTTGATTTGCTCAAACGCTCCATCCATCATCCCCTTTGGTATCACTTTGTTCGCCCTTAGTTGGCATAGTGTACCCAGACGTGGGTTCCTTGCTCACTTTGCCACTGGATTCAAGATAGCCTGGCTGATGAGGGTTATGAACCCGAAACCGGTCCCAGGATGCTTGTTTCCGGGCCAGGGAAGACATGGCTTGGCAGTTCGGGCTGGACTTTTCCCATGAGGCACAGGGTGTGACAGATTTGCATATGGCCATGTCTGAACAGTGGTGGTGGAGTGAGCTAAAGAATGATGATGGATTAAACCCAGATCAGTTGGTTGGGGGTGAGTGTTTGATTTGCTCAAACGCTCCGTCCATTATCCCCTTTGGTATCGCTTTGTTCACCCTAAGTTGGCAGGGTATGCCCAGACATGGGTCCCTAGCTCACTTTGCCACTGGATTCAAGATAGCCTGGCTGATGAGGGTTATGAACCCGAAACCGGTCCCAGGATGCTTGTTTCTGGTCCAGTGAAGACATGGCATGGCAGTTCGGGCTGGACTATTCCCATGAGGCACAGGGTCAGACTGATTTGCATATGGCCATGTCTGAACTGGGGGGGTGGAGTGAGCTAAAGAATGATGATGGATTAAACCCAGATCAGTTGACTGGGGGTGAGTGTTTGATTTGCTCAAACGCTCCGTCCATCATCCCCTTTGGTATCGCTTTGTTCGCCCTAAGTTGGCAGGGTATGCCCAGATGTGGGTTCCTTGCTCACTTTGACACTGGATTCAAGATAGCCTGGCTGATTAGGGTTATGAACCCGAAACCGGTCCCAGGATGCTTGTTTCCGGTCCAGGGAGGAAATGGCTTGGCAGTTCGGGCTGGACTGTTCCCATGAGGCACAGGGTCAGACTGATTTGCATATGGCCATGTCCGAACTGGGGTGGTGGAGTGAGATAAAGAATGATGATGGATTAAACCCAGATAAGTTGACTGGGGTGAGTGTTTTATTTGCTCAAACGCTCCGTCCATCATCCCCTTTGGTATCACTTTGTTCGCACTAAGTTGGCAGGGTATGCCCAGACGTGGGTCCCTTGCTCACTTTGCCACTGGATTCAAGATAGCCTGGCTGATGAGGGTTATGAACCCTAAACCGGTCCCAGGATGCTTGTTTCAGGTCCAGGGAAGACATGGCTTGGCAGTTCGGGCTGGACTGTTCCCACGAGGCACAGGGTCAGACTGATTTGCATATGGCCATGTCTGAACTGGGGTGGTGGAGTGAGCTAAAGAATGATGATGGATTAAACCCAGATCAGTTGACTGGGGTGAGTGTTTGATTTGCTCAAACGCTCCATCCATCATCCCCTTTGGTATCACTTTGTTCGCCCTTAGTTGGCATAGTGTACCCAGACGTGGGTTCCTTGCTCACTTTGCCACTGGATTCAAGATAGCCTGGCTGATGAGGGTTATGAACCCGAAACCGGTCCCAGGATGCTTGTTTCCGGGCCAGGGAAGACATGGCTTGGCAGTTCGGGCTGGACTGTTCCCATGAGGCACAGGGTGTGACTGATTTGCATATGGCCATGTCTGAACTGTGGTGGTGGAGTGAGCTAAAGAATGATGATGGATTAAACCCAGATCAGTTGGTTGGGGGTGAGTGTTTGATTTGCTCAAACGCTCCGTCCATTATCCCCTTTGGTATCGCTTTGTTCACCCTAAGTTGGCAGGGTATGCCCAGACATGGGTCCCTAGCTCACTTTGCCACTGGATTCAAGATAGCCTGGCTGATGAGGGTTATGAACCCGAAACCGGTCCCAGGATGCTTGTTTCTGGTCCAGTGAAGACATGGCATGGCAGTTCGGGCTGGACTATTCCCATGAGGCACAGGGTCAGACTGATTTGCATATGGCCATGTCTGAACTGGGGGGGTGGAGTGAGCTAAAGAATGATGATGGATTAAACCCAGATCAGTTGACTGGGGGTGAGTGTTTGATTTGCTCAAACGCTCCGTCCATCATCCCCTTTGGTATCGCTTTGTTCGCCCTAAGTTGGCAGGGTATGCCCAGATGTGGGTTCCTTGCTCACTTTGACACTGGATTCAAGATAGCCTGGCTGATTAGGGTTATGAACCCGAAACCGGTCCCAGGATGCTTGTTTCCGGTCCAGGGAGGAAATGGCTTGGCAGTTCGGGCTGGACTGTTCCCATGAGGCACAGGGTCAGACTGATTTGCATATGGCCATGTCCGAACTGGGGTGGTGGAGTGAGATAAACAATGATGATGGATTAAACCCAGATAAGTTGACTGGGGTGAGTGTTTTATTTGCTCAAACGCTCCGTCCATCATCCCCTTTGGTATCACTTTGTTCGCACTAAGTTGGCAGGGTATGCCCAGACGTGGGTCCCTTGCTCACTTTGCCACTGGATTCAAGATAGCCTGGCTGATGAGGGTTATGAACCCGAAACCGGTCCCAGGATGCTTGTTTCAGGTCCAGGGAAGACATGGCTTGGCAGTTCGGGCTGGACTGTTCCCACGAGGCACAGGGTCAGACTGATTTGCATATGGCCATGTCTGAACTGGGGTGGTGGAGTGAGCTAAAGAATGATGATGGATTAAACCCAGATCATTTGACTGGGGGTGAGTGTTTGATTTGCACAAACGCTCCGTCCATCATCCCCTTTGGTATCGCTTTGTTCGGCCTAAGTTGGCAGGGTATGCCCAGACGTGGGTCCCTTGCTCACTTTGCCACTGGATTCAAGATAGCCTGGCTGATGAGGGTTATGAACCCGAAACTGGTCCCAGTATGCTTGTTTCTGGTCCAGTGAAGACATGGCATGGCAGTTCGGGCTGGACTGTTCCCGTGAGGCACAGGGTCAGACTGATTTGCATATGGCCATGTCTGAACTGGGGTGGTGGAGTGAGCTAAAGAATGATGATGGATTAAACCCAGATCAGTTGACTGGGGGTGAGTGTTTGATTTGCTCAAACGCTCCATCCATCCTCCCCTTTGGTATCGCTTTATTCGCCCTAAGTTGGCAGGGTATGCCCAGATGTGGGTCCCTTGCTAACTTTGCCACTGAATTCAAGATAGACTGGCTGAAGAGGTTTATGAACCCAAAACTGGTCCCAGGATGCTTGTTTCCGGTCCAGGGAAGACATGGCTTGGCAGTTCGGGCTGGACTGTTCTCATGAGGCACAGGGTCAGATTGATTTGCATATGGCCATGTCTGAACTGGGGTGGTGGAGTGAGCTAAAGAATGATGATGGATTAAACCCAGATCAGTTGACTCGGGTAAGTGTTTGATTTGCTCAAACGCTCCGTCCTTCATCCCCTTTGGTATCGCTTTGTTCGCCCTAAGTTGGCAGGGTATGCCCAGACGTGGGTCCCTTGCTCACTTTGCCACTGGATTCAAGATAGCCTGGCTGATGAGGGTTATGAACCCGAAACCGGTCCCAGGATGCTTGTTTCAGGTCCAGGGAAGACATGGCTTGGCAGTTCGGGCTGGACTGTTCCCACGAGGCACAGGGTCAGACTGATTTGCATATGGCCATGTCTGAACTGGGGTGGTGGAGTGAGCTAAAGAATGATGATGGATTAAACCCAGATCATTTGACTGGGGGTGAGTGTTTGATTTGCACAAACGCTCCGTCCATCATCCCCTTTGGTATCGCTTTATTCGCCCTAAGTTGGCAGGGTATGCCCAGATGTGGGTCCCTTGCTAACTTTGCCACTGAATTCAAGATAGACTGGTTGAAGAGGTTTATGAACCCGAAACTGGTCCCAGGATGCTTGTTTCCGGTCCAGGGAAGACATGGCTTGGCAGTTCGGGCTGGACTGTTCCCATGAGTCACAGGGTCAGACTGATTTGCATATGGCCATGTCTGAACTGGGGTGGTGGAGTGAGCTAAAGAATGATGATGGATTAAACCCAGATCAGTTGACTCGGGTGAGTGTTTGATTTGCTCAAACGCTCCGTCCTTCATCCCCTTTGGTATCGCTTTGTTCGCCCTAAGTTGGCAGGGTATGCCCAGACATGGGTCCCTTGCTCACTTTGCCACGGGATTCAAGATAGCCTGGCTGATGAGGGTTATGAACCCGAAACTGGTCCCAGTATGCTTGTTTCTGGTCCAGTGAAGACATGGCATGGCAGTTCGGGCTGGACTGTTCCCATGAGGCACAGGGTCAGACTGATTTGCATATGGCCATGTCTGAACTGGGGTGGTGGAGTGAGCTAAAGAATGATGATGGATTAAACCCATATCAGTTGACTGGAGGTGAGTGTTTGATTTGCTCAAACGCTCCATCCATCCTCCCCTTTGGTATCGCTTTATTCGCCCTAAGTTGGCAGGGTATGCCCAGATGTGGGTCCCTTGCTAACTTTGCCACTGAATTCAAGATAGACTGGCTGAAGAGGTTTATGAACCCAAAACTGGTCCCAGGATGCTTGTTTCCGGTCCAGGGAAGACATGGCTTGGCAGTTCGGGCTGGACTGTTCTCATGAGGCACAGGGTCAGATTGATTTGCATATGGCCATGTCTGAACTGGGGTGGTGGAGTGAGCTAAAGAATGATGATGGATTAAACCCAGATCAGTTGACTCGGGTAAGTGTTTGATTTGCTCAAACGCTCCGTCCTTCATCCCCTTTGGTATCGCTTTGTTCGCCCTAAGTTGGCAGGGTATGCCCAGACGTGTGTCCCTTGCTCACTTTGCCACTGGATTCAAGATAGCCTGGCTGATGAGGGTTATGAACCCGAAACCGGTCCCAGGATGCTTGTTTCAGGTCCAGGGAAGACATGGCTTGGCAGTTCGGGCTGGACTGTTCCCACGAGGCACAGGGTCAGACTGATTTGCATATGGCCATGTCTGAACTGGGGTGGTGGAGTGAGCTAAAGAATGATGATGGATTAAACCCAGATCATTTGACTGGGGGTGAGTGTTTGATTTGCACAAACGCTCCGTCCATCATCCCCTTTGGTATCGCTTTATTCGCCCTAAGTTGGCAGGGTATGCCCAGATGTGGGTCCCTTGCTAACTTTGCCACTGAATTCAAGATAGACTGGTTGAAGAGGTTTATGAACCCGAAACTGGTCCCAGGATGCTTGTTTCCGGTCCAGGGAAGACATGGCTTGGCAGTTCGGGCTGGACTGTTCCCATGAGTCACAGGGTCAGACTGATTTGCATATGGCCATGTCTGAACTGGGGTGGTGGAGTGAGCTAAAGAATGATGATGGATTAAACCCAGATCAGTTGACTCGGGTGAGTGTTTGATTTGCTCAAACGCTCCGTCCTTCATCCCCTTTGGTATCGCTTTGTTCGCCCTAAGTTGGCAGGGTATGCCCAGACATGGGTCCCTTGCTCACTTTGCCACGGGATTCAAGATAGCCTGGCTGATGAGGGTTATGAACCCGAAACTGGTCCCAGTATGCTTGTTTCTGGTCCAGTGAAGACATGGCATGGCAGTTCGGGCTGGACTGTTCCCATGAGGCACAGGGTCAGACTGATTTGCATATGGCCATGTCTGAACTGGGGTGGTGGAGTGAGCTAAAGAATGATGATGGATTAAACCCATATCAGTTGACTGGAGGTGAGTGTTTGATTTGCTCAAACGCTCCATCCATCCTCCCCTTTGGTATCGCTTTATTCGCCCTAAGTTGGCAGGGTATGCCCAGATGTGGGTCCCTTGCTAACTTTGCCACTGAATTCAAGATAGACTGGCTGAAGAGGTTTATGAACCCGAAACTGGTCCCAGGATGCTTGTTTCCGGTCCAGGGAAGACATGGCTTGGCAGTTCGGGCTGGACTGTTCTCATGAGGCACAGGGTCAGATTGATTTGCATATGGCCATGTCTGAACTGGGGTGGTGGAGTGAGCTAAAGAATGATGATGGATTAAACCCAGATCAGTTGACTCGGGTAAGTGTTTGATTTGCTCAAACGCTCCGTCCTTCATCCCCTTTGGTATCGCTTTGTTCGCCCTAAGTTGGCAGGGTATGCCCAGACGTGGGTCCCTTGCTCACTTTGCCACTGGATTCAAGATAGCCTGGCTGATGAGGGTTATGAACCCGAAACCGGTCCCAGGATGCTTGTTTCAGGTCCAGGGAAGACATGGCTTGGCAGTTCGGGCTGGACTGTTCCCACGAGGCACAGGGTCAGACTGATTTGCATATGGCCATGTCTGAACTGGGGTGGTGGAGTGAGCTAAAGAATGATGATGGATTAAACCCAGATCATTTGACTGGGGGTGAGTGTTTGATTTGCTTAAACGCTCCGTCCATCATCCCCTTTGGTATCGCTTTGTTCGGCCTAAGTTGGCAGGGTATGCCCAGACGTGGGTCCCTTGCTCACTTTGCCACTGGATTCAAGATAGCCTGGCTGATGAGGGTTATGAACCCGAAACTGGTCCCAGTATGCTTGTTTCTGGTCCAGTGAAGACAAGGCATGACAGTTCGGGCTGGACTGTTCCCATGAGTCACAGGGTCAGACTGATTTGCATATGGCCATGTCTGAACTGGGGTGGTGGAGTGAGCTAAAGAATGATGATGGATTAAACCCAGATCAGTTGACTCGGGTGAGTGTTTGATTTGCTCAAACGCTCCGTCCTTCTTCCCCTTTGGTATCGCTTTGTTCGCCCTAAGCTGGCAGGGTATGCCCAGACGTGGGTCCCTTGCTCACTTTGCCACTGGATTCAAGATAGCCTGGCTGATGAGGGTTATGAACCCGAAACTGGTCCCAGTATGCTTGTTTCTGGTCCAGTGAAGACATGGCATGGCAGTTCGGGCTGGACTGTTCCCATGAGGCACAGGGTCAGACTGATTTGCATATGGCCATGTCTGAACTGGGGTGGTGGAGTGAGCTAAAGAATGATGATGGATTAAACCCAGATCAGTTGACTGGGGGTGAGTGTTTGATTTGCTCAAACGCTCCGTCCATCATCCCCTTTGGTATCGCTTTGTTCGCCCTAAGTTGGCAGGGTATGCCCAGACGTGGGTTCCTTGCTCACTTTGCCACTGGATTCAAGATAGCCTGGATGATGAGGGTTATGAACCCGAAACTGGTCCCAGTATGCTTGTTTCTGGTCCAGTGAAGACATGGCATGGCAATTCGGGCTGGACTGTTCCCATGAGGCACAGGGTCAGACTGATTTGCACATGGCCATGTCTGAACTGGGGTGGTGGAGTGAGCTAAAGAATGATGATGGATTAAACCCAGATCAGTTGACTGGGGGTGAGTGTTTGATTTGCTCAAACGCTCCGTCCATCATCCCCTTTGGTATCGCTTTGTTCGCCCTAAGTTGGCAGGGTATGCCCAGACGTGGGTTCCTTGCTCACTTTGCCACTGGATTCAAGATAGCCTGGCTGATGAGGGTTATGAACCCGAAACCGGTCCCAGGATGCTTGTTTCTGGTCCAGGGAAGACATGGCTTGGCAGTTCGGGCTGGACTGTTCCCATGAGGCACAAGGTCAGACTGATTTGCATAAGGCCATGTCTGAACTGGGGTGGTGGAGTGAGCTAAAGAATGATGATGGATTAAACCCAGATCATTTGACTGGGGGTGAGTGTTTGATTTGCACAAACGCTCCGTCCATCATCCCCTTTGGTATCGCTTTGTTCGCCCTAAGTTGGCAGGGTATGCCCAGACGTGGGTCCCTTGCTCACTTTGCCACTGGATTCAAGATAACCTGGCTGATGAGGGTTATGAACCCGAAACTGGTCCCAGTATGCTTGTTTCTGGTCCAGTAAAGACATGGCATGGCAGTTCGGACTGGACTGTTCCCATGAGACACAGGGTCAGACTGATTTGCATATGGCCATGTCTGAACTGGGGTGGTGGAGTGAGCTAAAGAATGATGATGGATTAAACCCAGATCATTTGACTGGGGGTGAGTGTTTGCTTTGCACAAACGCTCTGTCCTTCATCCCCTTTGGTATCGCTTTGTTCGCCCTAAGTTGGCAGGGTATGCCCAGGTGTGGGTCCCTTCCTAACTTTGCCACTGGATTCAAGATAGCCTGGCTGATGAGGGTTATGAACCCGAAACCGGTCCCAGCATGCTTGTTTCCGGTCCAGGGAAGACATGGCTTGGCAGTTTGGTCTGGACTGTTCCCATGAGTCACAGGGTCAGACTGATTTGCATATGGCCATGTCTGAACTGGGGTGGTGGAGTGAGCTAAAGAATGATGATGGATTAAACCCAGATCAGTTGACTCGGGTTAGTGTTTGATTTGCTCAAACGCTCCGTCCTTCATCCCCTTTGGTATCGCTTTGTTCGCCCTAAGTTGGCAGGGTATGCCCAGACGTGGGTCCCTAGCTCACTTTGCCACTGGATTCAAGATAGCCTGGCTGATGAGGGTTATGAACCCGAAACCGGTCCCAGGATGCTTGTTTCTGGTCCAGTGAAGACATGGCATGGCAGTTCGGGCTGGACTGTTCCCATGAGGCACAGGGTCAGACTGATTTGCATATGGCCATGTCTGAAATGGGGTGGTGGAGTGAGCTAAAGAATGATGATGGATTAAACCCAGATCAGTTGACTCGGGTTAATGTTTGATTTGCTCAAACGCTCCGTCCTTCATCCCCTTTGGTATCGCTTTGTTCGCCCTAAGTTGGCAGGGTATGCCCAGACGTGGGTCCCTAGCTCACTTTGCCACTGGATTCAAGATAGCCTGGCTGATGAGGGTTATGAACCCGAAACTGGTCCCAGTATGCTTGTTTCTGGTCCAATGAAGACATGGCATGGCAGTTCGGGCGGGACTGTTCCTATGAGGCACAGGGTCAGACTGATTTGCATATGGCCATGTCTGAACTGGGGTGGTGGAGTGAGCTAAAGAATGATGATGGATTAAACCCAGATCTGTTGACTGGAGGTGAGTGTTTGATTTGCTCAAACGCTCCGTCCATCATCCCCTTTGGTATCGCTTTGTTCGCCCTAAGTCGGCAGGGTATGCCCAGACGTGGGTCCCTTGCTCACTTTGCCACTGGATTCAAGATAGCCTGGCTGATGAGGGTTATGAACCCGAAACTGGTCCCAGGATGCTTGTTTCCGGTCCAGGGAAGACATGGCTTGGCAGTTCGGGCTGGACTGTTCCCATGAGGCACAGGGTCAGACTGATTTGCAAATGGCCATGTCTGAACTGGGGTCGTGGAGTGAGCTAAAGAATGATGATGGATTAAACCCAGATCAGTTGCCTGGGGGTGAGTGTTTGATTTGCTCAAACGCTCCGTCCATTATCCCCTTTGGTATCGCTTTGTTCACCCTAAGTTGGCAGGGTATGCCCAGACGTGGGTCCCAAGCTCACTTTGCCACTGGATTCAAGATAGCCTGGCTGATGAGGGTTATGAACCCGAAACCGGTCCCAGGATGCTTGTTTCTGGTCCAGAGAAGACATGGCATGGCAGTTCGGGGTGGACTGTTCCCATGAGGCACAGGGTCAGACTGATTTGCATATGGCCATGTCTGAACTGGGGGGTGGAGTGAGCTAAAGAATGATGATGGATTAAACCCAGATAAGTTGACTGGGGGTGAGTGTTTGATTTGCTCAAACGCTCCATCCATCATCCCCTTTGGTATCGCTTTATTCGCCCTAAGTTGGCAGGGTATGCCCAGATGTGGGTCCCTTGCTAACTTTGCCACTGGATTCAAGATAGCCTGGCTGATGAGGGTTATGAACCCGAAACCGGTCCCAGCTTGCTTGTTTCCGGTCCAGGGAAGACATGGCTTGGCAGTTCGGTCTGGACTGTTCCCATGAGTCACAGGGTCAGACTGATTTGCATATGGCCATGTCTGAACTGGGGTGGTGGAGTGAGCTAAAGAATGATGATGGATTAAACCCAGATCAGTTGACTCGGGTTAGTGTTTGATTTGCTCAAACGCTCCGTCCTTCATCCCCTTTGGTATCGCTTTGTTCGCCCTAAGTTGGCAGGGTATGCCCAGACGTGGGTTCCTTGCTCACTTTGCCACTGGATTCAAGATAGCCTGGCTAATGAGGGTTATGAACCCGAAACCGGTCCCAGGATGCTTGTTTCTGGTCCAGGGAAGACATGGCTTGGCAGTTCGGGCTGGACTGTTCCCATGAGGCACAGGGTCAGACTGATTTGCATATGGCCATGTCTGAACTGGGGTGGTGGAGTGAGCTAAAGAATGATGATGGATTAAACCCAGATCATTTGACTGGGGGTGAGTGTTTGATTTGCACAAACACTCCATCCATCATCCCCTTTGGTATCGCTTTGTTCGCCCTTAGTTGGCAGGGTATGCCCAGACGTGGGTCCCTTGCTCACTTTGCCACTGGAATCAAGATAACCTGGCTGATGAGGGTTATGAACCCGAAACTGGTCCCAGTATGCTTGTTTCTGGTCCAGTAAAGACATGGCATGGCAGTTCGGACTGGACTGTTCCCATGAGACACAGGGTCAGACTGATTTGCATATGGCCATGTCTGAATTGGGGTGGTGGAGTGAGCTAAAGAATGATGATGGATTAAATCCAGATCATTTGACTGGGGGTGAGTGTTTGCTTTGCACAAACGCTCCGTCCTTCATCCCCTTTGGTATCGCTTTGTTCGCCGTAAGTTGGCAGGGTATGCCCAGACGTGGGTCCCTTGCTCACTTTGCCACTGGATTCAAGATAGCCTGGCTGATGAGGGTTATGAACCCGAAACAAGTCCCAGGATGCTTGTTTCCGGTCCATGGAAGACATGGCTTGGCAGTTCCGGCTGGACTATTCCCATGCGTCACAGGGTCAGACTGATTTGTATATGGCCATGTCTGAACTGGGGTGGTGGAGTGAGCTAAAGAATGATGATGGATTAAACCCAGATCAGTTGACTGGGGGTGAGTGTTTGATTTGCTCAAACGCTCCTCCATCATCCCCTTTGGTATCGCTTTGTTCACCCTAAGTTGGCAGGGTATGCCCAGATGTGGGTCCCTTGCTCACTTTGCCACTATATTCAAGATAGCCTGGCTGATGAGGGTTATGAACCAGAAACTGGTCCCAGGATGCTTGTTTCTGGTCCAGGGAAGACATGGCTTGGCAGTTCGGGCTGGACTGTTCCCATGAGGCACAGAGTCAGATTGATTTGCATATGGCCATGTCCGAACTGGGGTGGTGGAGTGAGCTAAAGAATGATGATGGATTAAACCCAGATCAGTTGACTGGGGGTGAGTGTTTGATTTGCTCAAACGCTCCGTCCATCATCCCCTTTGGTATCACTTTGTTCGCCCTTATTTGGCATAGTATACCCAGACGTGGGTTCCTTGCTCACTTTGCCACTGGATTCAAGATAGCCTGGCTGATGAGGGTTATGAACCCGAAACCGGTCCCAGGATGCTTGTTTCCGGGCCAGGGAAGACATGGCTTGGCAGTTCGGGCTGGACTGTTCCCATGAGGCACAGGGTCAGACTGATTTGCACATGGCCATGTCTGAACTGTGGTGGTGGAGTGAGCTAAAGAATGATGATGGATTAAACCCAGATCATTTGACTACGGGTGTGTGTTTGATTTGCACAAACGCTCCGTCCATCATCCCCTTTGGTATCGCTTTGTTCGCCCTAAGTTGGCAGGGTATGCCCAGACGTGGGTCCCTTGCTCACTTTGCCACTGGATTCAAGATAGCCTGGCTGATGAGGGTTATGAACCCGAAACCGGTCCCAGGATGCTTGTTACCAGTCCAGGGAAGACATGGCTTGGCAGTTTGGGCTGGACTGTTCCCATGAGGCACAGGGTCAGACTGATTTGCAAATGGCCATGTCTGAACTGGGGTGGTGGAGTGAGCTAAAGAATGATGATGGATTAAACCCAGATCAGTTGCCTGGGGGTGAGTGTTTGATTTGCTCAAACGCTCCGTCCATTATCCCCTTTGGTATCGCTTTGTTCACCCTAAGTTGGCAGGGTATGCCCAGACGTGGGTCCCAAGCTCACTTTACCACTGGATTCAAGATAGCCTGGCTGATGAGGGTTATGAACCCGAAACCGGTCCCAGGATGCTTGTTTCTGGTCCAGAGAAGACATGGCATGGCAGTTCGGGCTGGACTGTTCCCATGAGGCACAGGGTCAGACTGATTTGCATATGGCCATGTCTGAACTGGGGGGTGGAGTGAGCTAAAGAATGATGATGGATTAAACCCAGATAAGTTGACTGGGGGTGAGTGTTTGATTTGCTCAAACGCTCCATCCATCATCCCCTTTGGTATCGCTTTATTCGCCCTAAGTTGGCAGGGTATGCCCAGATATGGGTCCCTTGCTAACTTTGCCACTGGATTCAAGATAGCCTGGCTGATGAGGGTTATGAACCCGAAACCGGTCCCAGCTTGCTTGTTTCCGGTCCAGGGAAGACATGGCTTGGCAGTTCGGTCTGGACTGTTCCCATGAGTCACAGGGTCAGACTGATTTGCATATGGCCATGTCTGAACTGGGGTGGTGGAGTGAGCTAAAGAATGATGATGGATTAAACCCAGATCAGTTGACTCGGGTTAGTGTTTGATTTGCTCAAACGCTCCGTCCTTCATCCCCTTTGGTATCGCTTTGTTCGCCCTAAGTTGGCAGGGTATGCCCAGACGTGGGTCCCTAGCTCACTTTGCCACTGGATTCAAGATAGCCTGGCTGATGAGGGTTATGAACCCGAAACCGGTCCCAGGATGCTTGTTTCTGGTCCAGTGAAGACATGGCATGGCAGTTCGGGCTGGACTGTTCCCATGAGGCTCAGGGTCAGACTGATTTGCATATGGCCATGTCTGAAATGGGGTGGTGGAGTGAGCTAAAGAATGATGATGGATTAAACCCAGATCAGTTGACTCGGGTTAGTGTTTGATTTGCTGAAACGCTCCGTCCTTCATCCCCTTTGGTATCGCTTTGTTCGCCCTAAGTTGGCAGGGTATGCCCAGACGTGGGTCCCTAGCTCACTTTGCCACTGGATTCAAGATAGCCTGGCTGATGAGGGTTATAAACCCGAAACCGGTCCCAGGATGCTTGTTTCTGGTCCAGTGAAGACATGGCATGGCAGTTCGGGCTGGACTGTTCCCATGAGGCACAGGGTCAGACTGATTTGCATATGGCCATGTCTGAACTGGGGGGGTGGAGTGAGCTAAAGAATGATGATGGATTAAACCCAGATAAGTTGACTGGGGGTGAGTGTTTGATTTGCTCAAACGCTCCATCCATCATCCCCTTTGGTATCGCTGTATTCGCCCTAAGTTGGCAGGGTATGCCCAGATGTGGGACCCTTGCTAAGTTTGCCACTGGATTCAAGATAGCCTGGCTGATGAGGGTTATGAACCCGAAACCGGTCCCAGGATGCTTGTTTTCGGTCCAGGGAAGACATGGCTTGGCAGTTCGGTCTGGACTGTTCCCATGAGTCACAGGGTCAGACTGATTTGCATATGGCCATGTCTGAACTGGGGTGGTGGAGTGAGCTAAAGAATGATGATGGATTAAACCCAGATCAGTTGACTCGGTTGAGTGTTTTATTTGCGCAAACGCTCCGTCCTTCATCCCCTTTGGTATGGCTTTTTTCACCCTAAGTTGGCAGGGTATGCCCAGACGTGGGTCCCTTGCTCACTTTGCCACTGGATTCAAGATAGCCTGGCTGATGAGGGTTATGAACCCGAAACCGGTCCCAGGATGCTTGTTTCCGGTCCAGGGAAGACATGGCATGGCAGTTCGGGCTGGACTGTTCCCATTAGGCACAGGGTCAGACTGATTTGCATATGGCCATGTCTGAACTGGGGGGTGGAGTGAGCTAAAGAATGATGATGGATTAAACCCAGATCAGTTGACTGGGGGTGAGTGTTTGATTTGCTCAAACGCTCCATCCATCATCCCCTTTGGTATCGCTTTATTCGCCCTAAATTGGCAGGGTATGCCCAGATGTGGGTCCCTTGCTAACTTTGCCACTGGATTCAAGATAGCCTGGCTGATGAGGGTTATGATCCCAAAACCGGTCCCAGGATGCTTGTTTCCGGTCCAGGGAAGACATGGCTTGGCAGTTCGGTCTGGACTGTTCCCATGAGTCACAGGGTCAGACTGATTTGCATATGGCCATGTCTGAACTGGGGTGGTGGAGTGAGCTAAAGAATGATGATGGATTAAACCCAGATCAGTTGACTCGGGTGAGTGTTTGATTTGCGCAAACGCTCCGTCCTTCATCCCCTTTGGTATGGCTTTTTTCACCCTAAGTTGGCAGGGTATGCCCAGACGTGGGTCCCTTGCTCACTTTGCCACTGGATTCAAGATAGCCTGGCTGATGAGGGTTATGAACCCGAAACCGGTCCCAGGATGCTTGTTTCCGGTCCAGGGAAGACATGGCATGGCAGTTCGGGCTGGACTGTTCCCATTAGGCACAGGGTCAGACTGATTTGCATATGGCCATGTCTGAACTGGGGGGGTGGAGTGAGCTAAAGAATGATGATGGATTAAACCCAGATCAGTTGACTGGGGGTGAGTGTTTGATTTGCTCAAACGCTCCATCCATCATCCCCTTTGGTATCGCTTTATTCGCCCTAAATTGGCAGGGTATGCCCAGATGTGGGTCCCTTGCTAACTTTGCCACTGGATTCAAGATAGCCTGGCTGATGAGGGTTATGATCCCAAAACCGGTCCCAGGATGCTTGTTTCCGGTCCAGGGAAGACATGGCTTGGCAGTTCGGTCTGGACTGTTCCCATGAGTCACAGGGTCAGACTGATTTCCATATGGCCATGTCTGAACTGGGGTGGTGGAGTGAGCTAAAGAATGATGATGGATTAAACCCAGATCAGTTGACTGGGGGTGAGTGTTTGATTTGCTCAAACGCTCCGTCCATCATCCCCTTTGGTATCACTTTGTTCGCCCTTATTTGGCATAGTATACCCAGACGTGGGTTCCTTGCTCACTTTGCCACTGGATTCAAGATAGCCTGGCTGATGAGGGTTATGAACCCGAAACCGGTCCCAGGATGCTTGTTTCCGGGCCAGGGAAGACATGGCTTGGCAGTTCGGGCTGGACTGTTCCCATGAGGCACAGGGTCAGACTGATTTGCACATGGCCATGTCTGAACTGTGGTGGTGGAGTGAGCTAAAGAATGATGATGGATTAAACCCAGATCATTTGACTGCGGGTGTGTGTTTGATTTGCACAAACGCTCCGTCCATCATCCCCTTTGGTATCGCTTTGTTCGCCCTAAGTTGGCAGGGTATGCCCAGACGTGGGTCCCTAGCTCACTTTGCCACTGGATTCAAGATAGCCTGGCTGATGAGGGTTATGAACCCGAAACCGGTCCCAGGATGCTTGTTTCTGGTCCAGTGAAGACATGGCATGGCAGTTCGGGCTGGACTGTTCCCATGAGGCACAGGGTCAGACTGATTTGCATATGGCCATGTCTGAAATGGGGTGGTGGAGTGAGCTAAAGAATGATGATGGATTAAACCCAGATCAGTTGACTCGGGTTAATGTTTGATTTGCTCAAACGCTCCGTCCTTCATACCCTTTGGTATCGCTTTGTTCGCCCTAAGTTGGCAGGGTATGCCCAGACGTGGGTCCCTAGCTCACTTTGCCACTGGATTCAAGATAGCCTGGCTGATGAGGGTTATGAACCCTCAACTGGTCCCAGTATGCTTGTTTCTGGTCCAGTGAAGACATGGCATGGCAGTTCGGGCGGGACTGTTCCTATGAGGCACAGGGTCAGACTGATTTGCATATGGCCATGTCTGAACTGGGGTGGTGGAGTGAGCTAAAGAATGATGATGGATTAAACCCAGATCTGTTGACTGGAGGTGAGTGTTTGATTTGCTCAAACGCTCCGTCCATCATCCTCTTTGGTATCGCTTTGTTCGCCCTAAGTCGGCAGGGTATGCCCAGACGTGGGTCCCTTGCTCACTTTGCCACTGGATTCAAGATAGCCTGGCTGATGAGGGTTATGAAAGCGAAACTGGTCCCAGTATGCTTGTTTCTGGTCCAGTGAAGACATGGCATGGCAGTTCGGGCTGGACTGTTCCCATGAGGCACAGGGTCAGACTGATTTGCATATAGCCATGTCTGAACTGGGGTGGTGGAGTGAGCTAAAGAATGATGATGGATTAAACCCAGATCAGTTGACTGGGGGTGAGTGTTTGATTTGCTCAAACGCTCCGTCCATCATCCCCTTTGGTATCGCTTTGTTCGCCCTAAGTTGGCAGGGTATGCCCAGACGTGGGTTCCTTGCTCACTTTGCCACTGGATTCAAGATAGCCTGGATGATGAGGGTTATGAACCCGAAACTGGTCCCAGTATGCTTGTTTTTGGTCGAGTGAAGACATGGCATGGCAGTTCGGGCTGGACTGTTCCCATGAGGCACAGGGTCAGACTGATTTGCACATGGCCATGTCTGAACTGGGGTGGTGGAGTGAGCTAAAGAATGATGATGGATTAAACCCAGATCATTTGACTGGGGGTGAGTGTTTGCTTTGCACAAACGCTCCGTCCTTCATCCCCTTTGGTATCGCTTTGTTCGCCGTAAGTTGGCAGGGTATGCCCAGACGTGGGTCCCTTGCTCACTTTGCCTCTGGATTCAAGATAGCCTGGCTGATGAGGGTTATGAACCCGAAACAAGTCCCAGGATGCTTGTTTCCGGTCCAGGGAAGACATGGCTTGGCAGTTCCGGCTGGACTGTTCCCATGCGTCACAGGGTCAGACTGATTTGTATATGGCCATGTCTGAACTGGGGTGGTGGAGTGAGCTAAAGAATGATGATGGATTAAACCCAGATCAGTTGACTGGGGGTGAGTGTTTGATTTGCTCAAACGCTCCTCCATCATCCCCTTTGGTATCGCTTTGTTCACCCTAAGTTGGCAGGGTATGCCCAGATGTGGGTCCCTTGCTCACTTTGCCACTATATTCAAGATAGCCTGGCTGATGAGGGTTATGAACCCGAAACTGGTCCCAGGATGCTTGTTTCTGGTCCAGGGAAGACATGGCTTGGCAGTTCGGGCTGGACTGTTCCCATGAGGCACAGGGTCAGATTGATTTGCATATGGCCATGTCCGAACTGGGGTGGTGGAGTGAGCTAAAGAATGATGATGGATTAAACCCAGATCAGTTGACTGGGGGTGAGTGTTTGATTTGCACAAACGCTCCGTCCATCATCCCCTTTGGTATCGCTTTGTTCGCCCTAAGTTGGCAGGGTATGCCCAGACGTGGGTCCCTTGCTCACTTTGCCACTGGATTCAAGATAGCCTGGCTGATGAGGGTTATGAACCCGAAACCGGTCCCAGGATGCTTGTTACCAATCCAGGGAAGACATGGCTTGGCAGTTCGGGCTGGACTGTTCCCATGAGGCACAGGGTCAGACTGATTTGCATATGGCCATGTCTGAACTGGGGGGTGGAGTGAGCTAAAGAATGATGATGGATTAAACCCAGATCAGTTGACTGGGGGTGAGTGTTTGATTTGCACAAACGCTCCGTCCATCATCCCCTTTGGTATCGCTTTGTTCACCCTAAGTTGGCAGGGTATGCCCAGACGTGGGTCCCAAGCTCACTTTGCCACTGGATTCAAGATAGCCTGGCTGATGAGGGTTATAAACCCGAAACCGGTCCCAGGATGCTTGTTTCTGGTCCAGAGAAGACATGGCATGGCAGTTCGGGCTGGACTGTTCCCATGAGGCACAGGGTCAGACTGATTTGCATATGGCCATGTCTGAACTGGGGGGTGGAGTGAGCTAAAGAATGATGATGGATTAAACCCAGATAAATTGACTGGGGGTGAGTGTTTGATTTGCTCAAACGCTCCATCCATCATCCCCTTTGGTATCGCTTTATTCGCCCTAAGTTGGCAGGGTATGCCCAGATGTGGGTCCCTTGCTAACTTTGCCACTGGATTCAAGATAGCCTGGCTGATGAGGGTTATGAACCCGAAACCGGTCCCAGCATGCTTGTTTCCGGTCCATGGAAGACATGGCTTGGCAGTTCGGTCTGGACTGTTCCCATGAGTCACACGGTCAGACTGATTTGCATATGGCCATGTCTGAACTGGGGTGGTGGAGTGAGCTAAAGAATGATGATGGATTAAACCCAGATCAGTTGACTCGGGTTAGTGTTTGATTTGCTCAAACGCTCCGTCCTTCATCCCCTTTGGTATCGCTTTGTTCGCCCTAAGTTGGCAGGGTATGCCCAGACGTGGGTCCCTAGCTCACTTTGCCACTGGATTCAAGATAGCCTGGCTGATGAGGGTTATGATCCCGAAACTGGTCCCAGGATGCTTGTTTCTGGTCCAGGGAAGACATGGCTTGGCAGTTCGGGCTGGACTGTTCCCATGAGGCACAGGGTCAGATTGATTTGCATATGGCCATGTCCGAACTGGGGTGGTGGAGTGAGCTAAAGAATGATGATGGATTAAACCCAGATCAGTTGACTGGGGGTGAGTGTTTGATTTGCTCAAACGCTCCGTCCATCATCCCCTTTGGTATCACTTTGTTCGCCCTTATTTGGCATAGTATACCCAGACGTGGGTTCCTTGCTCACTTTGCCACTGGATTCAAGATAGCCTGGCTGATGAGGGTTATGAACCCGAAACCGGTCCCAGGATGCTTGTTTCCGGGCCAGGGAAGACATGGCTTGGCAGTTCGGGCTGGACTGTTCCCATGAGGCACAGGGTCAGACTGATTTGCACATGGCCATGTCTGAACTGTGGTGGTGGAGTGAGCTAAAGAATGATGATGGATTAAACCCAGATCATTTGACTGCGGGTGTGTGTTTGATTTGCACAAACGCTCCGTCCATCATCCCCTTTGGTATCGCTTTGTTCGCCCTAAGTTGGCAGGGTATGCCCAGACGTGGGTCCCTTGCTCACTTTGCCACTGGATTCAAGATAGCCTGGCTGATGAGGGTTATGAACCCGAAACCGGTCCCAGGATGCTTGTTACCAATCCAGGGAAGACATGGCTTGGCAGTTTGGGCTGGACTGTTCCCATGAGGCACAGGGTCAGACTGATTTGCAAATGGCCATGTCTGAACTGGGGTGGTGGAGTGAGCTAAAGAATGATGATGGATTAAACCCAGATCAGTTGCCTGGGGGTGAGTGTTTGATTTGCTCAAACGCTCCGTCCATTATCCCCTTTGGTATCGCTTTGTTCACCCTAAGTTGGCAGGGTATGCCCAGACTTGGGTCCCAAGCTCACTTTGCCACTGGATTCAAGATAGCCTGGCTGATGAGGGTTATAAACCCGAAACCGGTCCCAGGATGCTTGTTTCAGGTCCAGAGAAGACATGGCATGGCAGTTCGGGCTGGACTGTTCCCATGAGGCACAGGGTCAGACTGATTTGCATATGGCCATGTCTGAACTGGGGGGTGGAGTGAGCTAAAGAATGATGATGGATTAAACCCAGATAAATTGACTGGGGGTGAGTGTTTGATTTGCTCAAACGCTCCATCCATCATCCCCTTTGGTATCGCTTTATTCGCCCTAAGTTGGCAGGGTATGCCCAGATGTGGGTCCCTTGCTAACTTTGCTACTGGATTCAAGATAGCCTGGCTGATGAGGGTTATGAACCCGAAACCGGTCCCAGCATGCTTGTTTCCGGTCCAGGGAAGACATGGCTTGGCAGTTCGGTCTGGACTGTTCCCATGAGTCACAGGGTCAGACTGATTTGCATATGGCCATGTCTGAACTGGGGTGGTGGAGTGAGCTAAAGAATGATGATGGATTAAACCCAGATCAGTTGACTCGGGTTAGTGTTTGATTTGCTCAAACGCTCCGTCCTTCATCCCCTTTGGTATCGCTTTGTTCGCCCTAAGTTGGCAGGGTATGCCCAGACGTGGGTCCCTAGCTCACTTTGCCACTGGATTCAAGATAGCCTGGCTGATGAGGGTTATGAACCCGAAACCGGTCCCAGGATGCTTGTTTCTGGTCCAGTGAAGACATGGCATGGCAGTTCGGGCTGGACTGTTCCCATGAGGCTCAGGGTCAGACTGATTTGCATATGGCCATGTCTGAAATGGGGTGGTAGAGTGAGCTAAAGAATGATGATGGATTAAACCCAGATCAGTTGACTCGGGTTAGTGTTTGATTTGCTGAAACGCTCCGTCTTTCATCCCCTTTGGTATCGCTTTGTTCGCCCTAAGTTGGCAGGGTATGCCCAGACGTGGGTCCCTAGCTCACTTTGCCACTGGATTCAAGATAGCCTGGCTGATGAGGGTAATAAACCCGAAACTGGTCCCAGGATGCTTGTTTCTGGTCCAGTGAAGACATGGCATGGCAGTTCGGGCTGGACTGTTCCCATGAGGCACAGGGTCAGACTGATTTGCATATGGCCATGTCTGAACTGGGGGGGTGGAGTGAGCTAAAGAATGATGATGGATTAAACCCAGATAAGTTGACTGGGGGTGAGTGTTTGATTTGCTCAAACGCTCCATCCATCATCCCCTTTGGTATCGCTGTATTCGCCCTAAGTTGGCAGGGTATGCCCAGATGTGGGTCCCTTGCTAAGTTTGCCACTGGATTCAAGATAGCCTGGCTGATGAGGGTTATGAACCCGAAACCGGTCCCAGGATGCTTGTTTTCAGTCCAGGGAAGACATGGCTTGGCAGTTCGGTCTGGACTGTTCCCATGAGTCACAGGGTCAGACTGATTTGCATATGGCCATGTCTGAACTGGGGTGGTGGAGTGAGCTCAAGAATGATGATGGATTAAACCCAGATCAGTTGACTCGGGTGAGTGTTTGATTTGCGCAAACGCTCCGTCCTTCATCCCCTTTGGTATGGCTTTTTTCACCCTAAGTTGGCAGGGTATGCCCAGACGTGGGTCCCTTGCTCACTTTGCCACTGGATTCAAGATAGCCTGGCTGATGAGGGTTATGAACCCGAAACCGGTCCCAGGATGCTTGTTTCCGGTCCAGGGAAGACATGGCATGGCAGTTCGGGCTGGACTGTTCCCATTAGGCACAGGGTCAGACTGATTTGCATATGGCCATGTCTGAACTGGGGGGGTGGAGTGAGCTAAAGAATGATGATGGATTAAACCCAGATCAGTTGACTGGGGGTGAGTGTTTGATTTGCTCAAACGCTCCATCCATCATCCCCTTTGGTATCGCTTTATTCGCCCTAAATTGGCAGGGTATGCCCAGATGTGGATCCCTTGCTAACTTTGCCACTGGATTCAAGATAGCCTGGCTGATGAGGGTTATGATCCCAAAACCGGTCCCAGGATGCTTGTTTCCGGTCCAGGGAAGACATGGCTTGGCAGTTCGGTCTGGACTGTTCCCATGAGTCACAGGGTCAGACTGATTTCCATATGGCCATGTCTGAACTGGGGTGGTGGAGTGAGCTAAAGAATGATGATGGATTAAACCCAGATCAGTTGACTGGGGGTGAGTGTTTGATTTGCTCAAACGCTCCGTCCATCATCCCCTTTGGTATCTCTTTGTTCGCCCTTATTTGGCATAGTATACCCAGACGTGGGTTCCTTGCTCACTTTGCCACTGGATTCAAGATAGCCTGGCTGATGAGGGTTATGAACCCGAAACCGGTCCCAGGAAGCTTGTTTCCGGGCCAGGGAAGACATGGCTTGGCAGTTCGGGCTGGACTGTTCCCATGAGGCACAGGGTCAGACTGATTTGCACATGGCCATGTCTGAACTGTGGTGGTGGAGTGAGCTAAAGAATGATGATGGATTAAACCCAGATCATTTGACTGCGGGTGTGTGTTTAATTTGCACAAACGCTCCGTCCATAATCCCCTTTGGTATCGCTTTGTTCACCCTAAGTTGGCAGGGTATGCCCAGACGTGGGTCCCTTGCTCACTTTGCCACTGGATTCAAGATAGCCTGGCTGATGAGGGTTATGAACCCGAAACCGGTCCCAGGATGCTTGTTACCAGTCCAGGGAAGACATGGCTTGGCAGTTTGGGCTGGACTGTTCCCATGAGGCACAGGGTCAGACTGATTTGCATATGGCCATGTCTGAACTGGGGGGTGGAGTGAGCTAAAGAATGATGATGGATTAAACCCAGATAAGTTGACTGGGGGTGAGTGTTTGATTTGCTCAAACGCTCCATCCATCATCCCCTTTGGTATCGCTTTATTCGCCCTAAGTTGGCAGGGTATGCCCAGATGTGGGTCCCTTGCTAACTTTGCCACTGGATTCAAGATAGCCTGGCTGATGAGGGTTATGAACCCGAAACCGGTCCCAGCATGCTTGTTTCCGGTCCTAGGAAGACATGGCTTGGCAGTTCGGTCTGGACTGTTCCCATGAGTCACAGGGTCAGACTGATTTGCATATGGCCATGTCTGAACTGGGGTGGTGGAGTGAGCTAAAGAATGATGATGGATTAAACCCAGATCAGTTGACTCGGGTTAGTGTTTGATTTGCTCAAACGCTCCGTCCTTCATCCCCTTTGGTATCGCTTTGTTCGCCCTAAGTTGGCAGGGTATGCCTAGACGTGGGTCCCTAGCTCACTTTGCCACTGGATTCAAGATAGCCTGGCTGATGAGGGTTATAAACCCGAAACTGGTCCCAGGATGCTTGTTTCTGGTCCAGTGAAGACATGGCATGGCAGTTCGGGCTGGACTGTTCCCATGAGGCACAGGGTCAGACTGATTTGCATATGGCCATGTCTGAACTGGGGGGGTGGAGTGAGCTAAAGAATGATGATGGATTAAACCCAGATAAGTTGACTGGGGGTGAGTGTTTGATTTGCACAAACGCTCCGTCCTTCATCCCCTTTGGTATCGCTTTGTTCGCCGTAAGTTGGCAGGGTATGCCCAGACGTGGGTCCCTTGCTCACTTTGCCTCTGGATTCAAGATAGCCTGGCTGATGAGGTTTATGAACCCGAAACAAGTCCCAGGATGCTTGTTTCCGGTCCAGGGAAGACATGGCTTGGCAGTTCCGGCTGGACTGTTCCCATGCGTCACAGGGTCAGACTGATTTGTATATGGCCATGTCTGAACTGGGGTGGTGGAGTGAGCTAAAGAATGATGATGGATTAAACCCAGATCAGTTGACTGGGGGTGAGTGTTTGATTTGCTCAAACGCTCCTCCATCATCCCCTTTGGTATCGCTTTGTTCACCCTAAGTTGGCAGGGTATGCCCAGATGTGGGTCCCTTGCTCACTTTGCCACTATATTCAAGATAGCCTGGCTGATGAGGGTTATGAACCCGAAACTGGTCCCAGGATGCTTGTTTCTGGTCCAGGGAAGACATGGCTTGGCAGTTCGGGCTGGACTGTTCCCATGAGGCACAGGGTCAGATTGATTTGCATATGGCCATGTCCGAACTGGGGTGGTGGAGTGAGCTAAAGAATGATGATGGATTAAACCCAGATCAGTTGACTGGGGGTGAGTGTTTGATTTGCACAAACGCTCCGTCCATCATCCCCTTTGGTATCGCTTTGTTCGCCCTAAGTTGGCAGGGTATGCCCAGACGTGGGTCCCTTGCTCACTTTGCCACTGGATTCAAGATAGCCTGGCTGATGAGGGTTATGAACCCGAAACCGGTCCCAGGATGCTTGTTACCAATCCAGGGAAGACATGGCTTGGCAGTTTGGGCTGGACTGTTCCCATGAGGCACAGGGTCAGACTGATTTGCAAATGGCCATGTCTGAACTGGGGTGGTGGAGTGAGCTAAAGAATGATGATGGATTAAACCCAGATCAGTTGCCTGGGGGTGAGTGTTTGATTTGCTCAAACGCTCCGTCCATTATCCCCTTTGGTATCGCTTTGTTCACCCTAAGTTGGCAGGGTATGCCCAGACGTGGGTCCCAAGCTCACTTTGCCACTGGATTCAAGATAGCCTGGCTGATGAGGGTTATAAACCCGAAACCGGTCCCAGGATGCTTGTTTCTGGTCCAGAGAAGACATGGCATGGCAGTTCGGGCTGGACTGTTCCCATGAGGCACAGGGTCAGACTGATTTGCATATGGCCATGTCTGAACTGGGGGGTGGAGTGAGCTAAAGAATGATGATGGATTAAACCCAGATAAATTGACTGGGGGTGAGTGTTTGATTTGCTCAAACGCTCCATCCATCATCCCCTTTGGTATCGCTTTATTCGCCCTAAGTTGGCAGGGTATGCCCAGATGTGGGTCCCTTGCTAACTTTGCCACTGGATTCAATCAAGATAGCCTGGCTGATGAGGGTTATGAACCCGAAACCGGTCCCAGCATGCTTGTTTCCGGTCCATGGAAGACATGGCTTGGCAGTTCGGTCTGGACTGTTCCCATGAGTCACAGGGTCAGACTGATTTGCATATGGCCATGTCTGAACTGGGGTGGTGGAGTGAGCTAAAGAATGATGATGGATTAAACCCAGATCAGTTGACTCGGGTTAGTGTTTGATTTGCTCAAACGCTCCGTCCTTCATCCCCTTTGGTATCGCTTTGTTCGCCCTAAGTTGGCAGGGTATGCCCAGACGTGGGTCCCTAGCTCACTTTGCCACTGGATTCAAGATAGCCTGGCTGATGAGGGTTATGATCCCGAAACTGGTCCCAGGATGCTTGTTTCTGGTCCAGGGAAGACATGGCTTGGCAGTTCGGGCTGGACTGTTCCCATGAGGCACAGGGTCAGATTGATTTGCATATGGCCATGTCCGAACTGGGGTGGTGGAGTGAGCTAAAGAATGATGATGGATTAAACCCAGATCAGTTGACTGGGGGTGAGTGTTTGATTTGCTCAAACGCTCCGTCCATCATCCCCTTTGGTATCACTTTGTTCGCCCTTATTTGGCATAGTATACCCAGACGTGGGTTCCTTGCTCACTTTGCCACTGGATTCAAGATAGCCTGGCTGATGAGGGTTATGAACCCGAAACCGGTCCCAGGATGCTTGTTTCCGGGCCAGGGAAGACATGGCTTGGCAGTTCGGGCTGGACTGTTCCCATGAGGCACAGGGTCAGACTGATTTGCACATGGCCATGTCTGAACTGTGGTGGTGGAGTGAGCTAAAGAATGATGATGGATTAAACCCAGATCATTTGACTGCGGGTGTGTGTTTGATTTGCACAAACGCTCCGTCCATCATCCCCTTTGGTATCGCTTTGTTCGCCCTAAGTTGGCAGGGTATGCCCAGACGTGGGTCCCTTGCTCACTTTGCCACTGGATTCAAGATAGCCTGGCTGATGAGGGTTATGAACCCGAAACCGGTCCCAGGATGCTTGTTACCAATCCAGGGAAGACATGGCTTGGCAGTTTGGGCTGGACTGTTCCCATGAGGCACAGGGTCAGACTGATTTGCAAATGGCCATGTCTGAACTGGGGTGGTGGAGTGAGCTAAAGAATGATGATGGATTAAACCCAGATCAGTTGCCTGGGGGTGAGTGTTTGATTTGCTCAAACGCTCCGTCCATTATCCCCTTTGGTATCGCTTTGTTCACCCTAAGTTGGCAGGGTATGCCCAGAGGTGGGTCCCAAGCTCACTTTGCCACTGGATTCAAGATAGCCTGGCTGATGAGGGTTATAAACCCGAAACCGGTCCCAGGATGCTTGTTTCTGGTCCAGAGAAGACATGGCATGGCAGTTCGGGCTGGACTGTTCCCATGAGGCACAGGGTCAGACTGATTTGCATATGGCCATGTCTGAACTGGGGGGTGGAGTGAGCTAAAGAATGATGATGGATTAAACCCAGATAAATTGACTGGGGGTGAGTGTTTGATTTGCTCAAACGCTCCATCCATCATCCCCTTTGGTATCGCTTTATTCGCCCTAAGTTGGCAGGGTATGCCCAGATGTGGGTCCCTTGCTAACTTTGCTACTGGATTCAAGATAGCCTGGCTGATGAGGGTTATGAACCCGAAACCGGTCCCAGCATGCTTGTTTCCGGTCCAGGGAAGACATGGCTTGGCAGTTCGGTCTGGACTGTTCCCATGAGTCACAGGGTCAGACTGATTTGCATATGGCCATGTCTGAACTGGGGTGGTGGAGTGAGCTAAAGAATGATGATGGATTAAACCCAGATCAGTTGACTCGGGTTAGTGTTTGATTTGCTCAAACGCTCCGTCCTTCATCCCCTTTGGTATCGCTTTGTTCGCCCTAAGTTGGCAGGGTATGCCCAGACGTGGGTCCCTAGCTCACTTTGCCACTGGATTCAAGATAGCCTGGCTGATGAGGGTTATGAACCCGAAACCGGTCCCAGGATGCTTGTTTCTGGTCCAGTGAAGACATGGCATGGCAGTTCGGGCTGGACTGTTCCCATGAGGCTCAGGGTCAGACTGATTTGCATATGGCCATGTCTGAAATGGGGTGGTAGAGTGAGCTAAAGAATGATGATGGATTAAACCCAGATCAGTTGACTCGGGTTAGTGTTTGATTTGCTGAAACGCTCCGTCTTTCATCCCCTTTGGTATCGCTTTGTTCGCCCTAAGTTGGCAGGGTATGCCCAGATGTGGGTCCCTTGCTAAGTTTGCCACTGGATTCAAGATAGCCTGGCTGATGAGGGTTATGAACCCGAAACCGGTCCCAGGATGCTTGTTTTCAGTCCAGGGAAGACATGGCTTGGCAGTTCGGTCTGGACTGTTCCCATGAGTCACAGGGTCAGACTGATTTGCATATGGCCATGTCTGAACTGGGGTGGTGGAGTGAGCTCAAGAATGATGATGGATTAAACCCAGATCAGTTGACTCGGGTGAGTGTTTGATTTGCGCAAACGCTCCGTCCTTCATCCCCTTTGGTATGGCTTTTTTCACCCTAAGTTGGCAGGGTATGCCCAGACGTGGGTCCCTTGCTCACTTTGCCACTGGATTCAAGATAGCCTGGCTGATGAGGGTTATGAACCCGAAACCGGTCCCAGGATGCTTGTTTCCGGTCCAGGGAAGACATGGCATGGCAGTTCGGGCTGGACTGTTCCCATTAGGCACAGGGTCAGACTGATTTGCATATGGCCATGTCTGAACTGGGGGGGTGGAGTGAGCTAAAGAATGATGATGGATTAAACCCAGATCAGTTGACTGGGGGTGAGTGTTTGATTTGCTCAAACGCTCCATCCATCATCCCCTTTGGTATCGCTTTATTCGCCCTAAATTGGCAGGGTATGCCCAGATGTGGATCCCTTGCTAACTTTGCCACTGGATTCAAGATAGCCTGGCTGATGAGGGTTATGATCCCAAAACCGGTCCCAGGATGCTTGTTTCCGGTCCAGGGAAGACATGGCTTGGCAGTTCGGTCTGGACTGTTCCCATGAGTCACAGGGTCAGACTGATTTCCATATGGCCATGTCTGAACTGGGGTGGTGGAGTGAGCTAAAGAATGATGATGGATTAAACCCAGATCAGTTGACTGGGGGTGAGTGTTTGATTTGCTCAAACGCTCCGTCCATCATCCCCTTTGGTATCTCTTTGTTCGCCCTTATTTGGCATAGTATACCCAGACGTGGGTTCCTTGCTCACTTTGCCACTGGATTCAAGATAGCCTGGCTGATGAGGGTTATGAACCCGAAACCGGTCCCAGGATGCTTGTTTCCGGGCCAGGGAAGACATGGCTTGGCAGTTCGGGCTGGACTGTTCCCATGAGGCACAGGGTCAGACTGATTTGCACATGGCCATGTCTGAACTGTGGTGGTGGAGTGAGCTAAAGAATGATGATGGATTAAACCCAGATCATTTGACTGCGGGTGTGTGTTTAATTTGCACAAACGCTCCGTCCATAATCCCCTTTGGTATCGCTTTGTTCACCCTAAGTTGGCAGGGTATGCCCAGACGTGGGTCCCTTGCTCACTTTGCCACTGGATTCAAGATAGCCTGGCTGATGAGGGTTATGAACCCGAAACCGGTCCCAGGATGCTTGTTACCAGTCCAGGGAAGACATGGCTTGGCAGTTTGGGCTGGACTGTTCCCATGAGGCACAGGGTCAGACTGATTTGCATATGGCCATGTCTGAACTGGGGGGTGGAGTGAGCTAAAGAATGATGATGGATTAAACCCAGATAAGTTGACTGGGGGTGAGTGTTTGATTTGCTCAAACGCTCCATCCATCATCCCCTTTGGTATTGCTTTATTCGCCCTAAGTTGGCAGGGTATGCCCAGATGTGGGTCCCTTGCTAACTTTGCCACTGGATTCAAGATAGCCTGGCTGATGAGGGTTATGAACCCGAAACCGGTCCCAGCATGCTTGTTTCCGGTCCAGGGAAGACATGGCTTGGCAGTTCGGTCTGGACTGTTCCCATGAGTCACAGGGTCAGACTGATTTGCATATGGCCATGTCTGAACTGGGGGGGTGGAGTGAGCTAAAGAATGATGATGGATTAAACCCAGATAAGTTGACTGTGGGTGAGTGTTTGATTTGCTCAAACGCTCCATCCATCATCCCCTTTGGTATCGCTGTATTCGCCCTAAGTTGGCAGGGTATGCCCAGATGTGGGTCCCTTGCTAAGTTTGCCACTGGATTCAAGATAGCCTGGCTGATGAGGGTTATGAACCCGAAACCGGTCCCAGGATGCTTGTTTCCGGTCCAGGGAAGACATGGCTTGGCAGTTCGGACTGGACTGTTCCCATGAGTCACAGGGTCAGACTGATTTGCATATGGCCATATCTGAACTGGGGTGGTGGAGTGAGCTAAAGAATGATGATGGATTAAACCCAGATCAGTTGACTCGGGTGAGTGTTTGATTTGCGCAAATGCTCCGTCCTTCATCCCCTTTGGTATCGCTTTTTTCACCCTAAGTTGGCAGGGTATGCCCAGACGTGGGTCCCTTGCTCACTTTGCCACTGGATTCAAGATAGCCTGGCTGATGAGGGTTATGAACCCAAAACCGGTCCCAGGATGCTTGTTTCCGGTCCAGGGAAGACATGGCATGGCAGTTCGGGCTGGACTGTTCCCATTAGGCACAGGGTCAGACTGATTTGCATATGGCCATGTCTTAACTGGGGGGGTGGAGTGAGCTAAAGAATGATGATGGATTAAACCCAGATCAGTTGACTGGGGGTGAGTGTTTGATTTGCTCAAACGCTCCATCCATCATCCCCTTTGGTATCGCTTTATTCGCCCTAAATTGGCAGGGTATGCCCAGATGTGGGTCCCTTGCTAACTTTGCCACTGGATTCAAGATAGCCTGGCTGATGAGGGTTATGATCCCAAAACCGGTCCCAGGATGCTTGTTTCCGGTCCAGGGAAGACATGGCTTGGCAGTTCGGTCTGGACTGTTCCCATGAGTCACAGGGTCAGACTGATTTCCATATGGCCATGTCTGAACTGGGGTGGTGGAGTGAGCTAAAGAATGATGATGGATTAAACCCAGATCAGTTGACTGGGGGTGAGTGTTTGATTTGCTCAAACGCTCCGTCCATCATCCCCTTTGGTATCGCTTTGTTCGCCCTAAGTTGGCAGGGTATGCCCAGACGTGGGTTCCTTGCTCACTTTGCCACTGGATTCAAGATAGCCTGGCTGATGAGGGTTATGAACCCGAAAGCGGTCCCAGGATGCTTGTTTCTGCTCCAGGGAAGACATGGCTTGGCAGTTCGGGCTGGACTGTTCCCATGAGGCACAGGGTCAGACTGATTTGCATATGGCCATGTCTGAACTGGGGTGGTGGAGTGAGCTAAAGAGTGATGATGGATTAAACCCAGATCATTTGACTGGGGGTGAGTGTTTGATTTGCACAAACGCTCCGTCCATCATCCCCTTCGGTATCGCTTTGTTCGCCCTAAGTTGGCAAGGTATGCCCAGACGTGGGTCCCTTGCTCACTTTGCCACTGGATTCAAGATAACCTGGCTGATGAGGGTTATGAACCCGAAACTGGTCCCAGTATGCTTGTTTCTGGTCCAGTAAAGACATGGCATGGCAGTTCGGACTGGACTGTTCCCATGAGACACAGGGTCAGACTGATTTGCATATGGCCATGTCTGAACTGGGGTGATGGAGTGAGCTAAAGAATGATGATGGATTAAACCCAGATCATTTGACTGGGGGTGAGTGTTTGCTTTGCACAAACGCTCCGTCCTTCATCCCCTTTGGTATCGCTTTGTTCGCCCTAAGTTGGCAGGGTATGCCCAGACGTGGGTCCCTTGCTCACATTGCCACTGGATTCAAGATAGCCTGGCTGATGAGGGTTATGGACCCGAAACAAGTCCCAGGATGCTTGTTTCCGGTCCAGGGAAGACATGGCTTGGCAGTTCCGGCTGGACTGTTCCCATGCATCACAGGGTCAGACTGATTTGTATATGGCCATGTCTGAACTGGGGTGGTAGAGTGAGCTAAAGAATGATGATGGATTAAACCCAGATCACTTGACTGGGGGTGAGTGTTTGATTTGCTCAAACGCTCCATCCATCATCCCCTTTGGTATCGCTTTATTCGCCCTAAGTGGGCAGGGTATGCCCAGATGTGGGTCCCTTGCTAACTTTGCCACTGGATTCAAGATAGCCTGGCTGATGAGGGTTATGAACCCGAAACTGGTCCCAGTATGCTTGTTTCTGGTCCAGTGAAGACATGGCATGGCAGTTCGGGCTGGACTGTTCCCATGAGGCACAGGGTCAGACTGATTTGCATATGGCCATGTCTGAACTGGGGGGGTGGAGTGAGCTAAAGAATGATGATGGATTAAACCCAGATAAGTTGACTGGGGGTGAGTGTTTGATTTGCTCAAACGCTCCATCCATCATCCCCTTTGGTATCGCTGTATTCGCCCTAAGTTGGCAGGGTATGCCCAGATGTGGGTCCCTTGCTAAGTTTGCCACTGGATTCAAGATAGCCTGGCTGATGAGGGTTATGAACCCGAAACCGGTCCCAGGATGCTTGTTTCCGGTCCAGGGAAGACATGGCTTGGCAGTTCGGTCTGGACTGTTCCCATGAGTCACAGGGTCAGACTGATTTGCATATGGCCATGTCTGAACTGGGGTGGTGGAGTGAGCTAAAGAATGATGATGGATTAAACCCAGATCAGTTGACTCGGGTGAGTGTTTGATTTGCGCAAATGCTCCGTCCTTCATCCCCTTTGGTATCGCTTTTTTCACCCTAAGTTGGCAGGGTATGCCCAGACGTGGGTCCCTTGCTCACTTTGCCACTGGATTCAAGATAGCCTGGCTGATGAGGGTTATGAACCCGAAACCGGTCCCAGGATGCTTGTTTCCGGTCCAGGGAAGACATGGCATGGCAGTTCGGGCTGGACTGTTCCCATTAGGCACAGGGTCAGACTGATTTGCATATGGCCATGTCTGAACTGGGGGGGTGGAGTGAGCTAAAGAATGATGATGGATTAAACCCAGATCAGTTGACTGGGGGTGAGTGTTTGATTTGCTCAAACGCTCCATCCATCATCCCCTTTGGTATCGCTTTATTCGCCCTAAATTGGCAGGGTATGCCCAGATGTGGGTCCCTTGCTAACTTTGCCACTGGATTCAAGATAGCCTGGCTGATGAGGGTTATGATCCCAAAACAGGTCCCAGGATGCTTGTTTCCGGTCCAGGGAAGACATGGCTTGGCAGTTCGGTCTGGACTGTTCCCATGAGTCACAGGGTCAGACTGATTTCCATATGGCCATGTCTGAACTGGGGTGGTGGAGTGAGCTAAAGAATGATGATGGATTAAACCCAGATCAGTTGACTGGGGGTGAGTGTTTGATTTGCTCAAACGCTCCGTCCATCATCCCCTTTGGTATCGCTTTGTTCGCCCTAAGTTGGCAGGGTATGCCCAGACGTGGGTTCCTTGCTCACTTTGCCACTGGATTCAAGATAGCCTGGCTGATGAGGGTTATGAACCCGAAACCGGTCCCAGGATGCTTGTTTCTGCTCCAGGGAAGACATGGCTTGGCAGTTCGGGCTGGACTGTTCCCATGAGGCACAGGGTCAGACTGATTTGCATATGGCCATGTCTGAACTGGGGTGGTGGAGTGAGCTAAAGAGTGATGATGGATTAAACCCAGATCATTTGACTGGGGGTGAGTGTTTGATTTGCACAAACGCTCCGTCCATCATCCCCTTTGGTATCGCTTTGTTCGCCCTAAGTTGGCAAGGTATGCCCAGACGTGGGTCCCTTGCTCACTTTGCCACTGGATTCAAGATAACCTGGCTGATGAGGGTTATGAACCCGAAACTGGTCCCAGTATGCTTGTTTCTGGTCCAGTAAAGACATGGCATGGCAGTTCGGACTGGACTGTTCCCATGAGACACAGGGTCAGACTGATTTGCATATGGCCATGTCTGAACTGGGGTGGTGGAGTGAGCTAAAGAGTGATGATGGATTAAACCCAGATCATTTGACTGGGGGTGAGTGTTTGATTTGCACAAACGCTCCGTCCTTCATCCCCTTTGGTATCGCTTTGTTCGCCCTAAGTTGGCAGGGTATGCCCAGACGTGGGTCCCTTGCTCACATTGCCACTGGATTCAAGATAGCCTGGCTGATGAGGGTTATGAACCCGAAACAAGTCCCAGGATGCTTGTTTCCGGTCCAGGGAAGACATGGCTTGGCAGTTCCGGCTGGACTGTTCCCATGCATCACAGGGTCAGACTGATTTGTATATGGCCATGTCTGAACTGGGGTGGTAGAGTGAGCTAAAGAATGATGATGGATTAAACCCAGATCACTTGACTGGGGGTGAGTGTTTGATTTGCTCAAACGCTCCATCCATCATCCCCTTTGGTATCGCTTTATTCGCCCTAAGTTGGCAGAGTATGCCCAGATGTGGGACCCTTGCTAACTTTGCCACTGGATTCAAGATAGCCTGGCTGATGAGGGTTATGAACCCGAAACTGGTCCCAGTATGCTTGTTTCTGGTCCAGTGAAGACATGGCATGGCAGTTCGGGCTGGACTGTTCCCATGAGGCACAGGGTCAGACTGATTTGCATATGGCCATGTCTGAACTGGGGGGGTGGAGTGAGCTAAAGAATGATGATGGATTAAACCCAGATCAGTTGACTGGGGGTGAGTGTTTGATTTGCTCTAACGCTCCATCCATCATCCCCTTTGGTATCGCTTTATTCGCACTAAGTTGGCAGGGTATGCCCAGATGTGGGTCCCTTGCTAACTTTGCCACTGGATTCAAGATAGCCTGGCTGATGAGGGTTATGAACCCGAAACTGGTCCCAGGATGCTTGTTTCCTGTCCAGGGAAGACATGGCTTGGCAGTTCGGTCTGGACTGTTCCCATGAGTCACAGGGTCAGACTGATTTGCATATGGCCATGTCTGAACTGGGGTGGTGGAGTGAGCTAAAGAATGATGATGGATTAAACCCAGATCAGTTGACTCGGGTTAGTGTTTGATTTGCTCAAACGCTCCGTCCTTCATCCCCTTTGGTATCGCTTTGTTCGCCCTAAGTTGGCAGGGTATGCCTAGACGTGGGTCCCTAGCTCACTTTGCCACTGGATTCAAGATAGCCTGGCTGATGAGGGTTATAAACCCGAAACTGGTCCCAGGATGCTTGTTTCTGGTCCAGTGAAGACATGGCATGGCAGTTCGGGCTGGACTGTTCCCATGGGGCACAGGGTCAGACTGATTTGCATATGGCCATGTCTGAACTGGGGGGGTGGAGTGAGCTAAAGAATGATGATGGATTAAACCCAGATAAGTTGACTGTGGGTGAGTGTTTGATTTGCTCAAACGCTCCATCCATCATCCCCTTTGGAATCGCTGTATTCGCCCTAAGTTGGCAGGGTATGCCCAGATGTGGGTCCCTTGCTAAGTTTGCCACTGGATTCAAGATAGCCTGGCTGATGAGGGTTATGAACCCGAAACCGGTCCCAGGATGCTTGTTTCCGGTCCAGGGAAGACATGGCTTGGCAGTTCGGTCTGGACTGTTCCCATGAGTCACAGGGTCAGACTGATTTGCATATGGCCATATCTGAACTGGGGTGGTGGAGTGAGCTAAAGAATGATGATGGATTAAACCCAGATCAGTTGACTCGGGTGAGTGTTTGATTTGCGCAAATGCTCCGTCCTTCATCCCCTTTGGTATCGCTTTTTTCACCCTAAGTTGGCAGGGTATGCCCAGACGTGGGTCCCTTGCTCACTTTGCCACTGGATTCAAGATAGCCTGGCTGATGAGGGTTATGAACCCGAAACCGGTCCCAGGATGCTTGTTTCCGGTCCAGGGAAGACATGGCATGGCAGTTCGGGCTGGACTGTTCCCATTAGGCACAGGGTCAGACTGATTTGCATATGGCCATGTCTTAACTGGGGGGGTGGAGTGAGCTAAAGAATGATGATGGATTAAACCCAGATCAGTTGACTGGGGGTGAGTGTTTGATTTGCTCAAACGCTCCATCCATCATCCCCTTTGGTATCGCTTTATTCGCCCTAAATTGGCAGGGTATGCCCAGATGTGGGTCCCTTGCTAACTTTGCCACTGGATTCAAGATAGCCTGGCTGATGAGGGTTATGATCCCAAAACCGGTCCCAGGATGCTTGTTTCCGGTCCAGGGAAGACAGGGCTTGGCAGTTCGGTCTGGACTGTTCCCATGAGTCACAGGGTCAGACTGATTTCCATATGGCCATGTCTGAACTGGGGTGGTGGAGTGAGCTAAAGAATGATGATGGATTAAACCCAGATCAGTTGACTGGGGGTGAGTGTTTGATTTGCTCAAACGCTCCGTCCATCATCCCCTTTGGTATCGCTTTGTTCGCCCTAAGTTGGCAGGGTATGCCCAGACGTGGGTTCCTTGCTCACTTTGCCACTGGATTCAAGATAGCCTGGCTGATGAGGGTTATGAACCCGAAAGCGGTCCCAGGATGCTTGTTTCTGCTCCAGGGAAGACATGGCTTGGCAGTTCGGGCTGGACTGTTCCCATGAGGCACAGGGTCAGACTGATTTGCATATGGCCATGTCTGAACTGGGGTGGTGGAGTGAGCTAAAGAGTGATGATGGATTAAACCCAGATCATTTGACTGGGGGTGAGTGTTTGATTTGCACAAACGCTCCGTCCATCATCCCCTTCGGTATCGCTTTGTTCGCCCTAAGTTGGCAAGGTATGCCCAGACGTGGGTCCCTTGCTCACTTTGCCACTGGATTCAAGATAACCTGGCTGATGAGGGTTATGAACCCGAAACTGGTCCCAGTATGCTTGTTTCTGGTCCAGTAAAGACATGGCATGGCAGTTCGGACTGGACTGTTCCCATGAGACACAGGGTCAGACTGATTTGCATATGGCCATGTCTGAACTGGGGTGGTGGAGTGAGCTAAAGAATGATGATGGATTAAACCCAGATCATTTGACTGGGGGTGAGTGTTTGCTTTGCACAAACGCTCCGTCCTTCATCCCCTTTGGTATCGCTTTGTTCGCCCTAAGTTGGCAGGGTATGCCCAGACGTGGGTCCCTTGCTCACATTGCCACTGGATTCAAGATAGCCTGGCTGATGAGGGTTATGGACCCGAAACAAGTCCCAGGATGCTTGTTTCCGGTCCAGGGAAGACATGGCTTGGCAGTTCCGGCTGGACTGTTCCCATGCATCACAGGGTCAGACTGATTTGTATATGGCCATGTCTGAACTGGGGTGGTAGAGTGAGCTAAAGAATGATGATGGATTAAACCCAGATCACTTGACTGGGGGTGAGTGTTTGATTTGCTCAAACGCTCCATCCATCATCCCCTTTGGTATCGCTTTATTCGCCCTAAGTGGGCAGGGTATGCCCAGATGTGGGTCCCTTGCTAACTTTGCCACTGGATTCAAGATAGCCTGGCTGATGAGGGTTATGAACCCGAAACTGGTCCCAGTATGCTTGTTTCTGGTCCAGTGAAGACATGGCATGGCAGTTCGGGCTGGACTGTTCCCATGAGGCACAGGGTCAGACTGATTTGCATATGGCCATGTCTGAACTGGGGGGGTGGAGTGAGCTAAAGAATGATGATGGATTAAACCCAGATAAGTTGACTGGGGGTGAGTGTTTGATTTGCTCAAACGCTCCATCCATCATCCCCTTTGGTATCGCTGTATTCGCCCTAAGTTGGCAGGGTATGCCCAGATGTGGGTCCCTTGCTAAGTTTGCCACTGGATTCAAGATAGCCTGGCTGATGAGGGTTATGAACTCGAAACCGGTCCCAGGATGCTTGTTTCCGGTCCAGGGAAGACATGGCTTGGCAGTTCGGTCTGGACTGTTCCCATGAGTCACAGGGTCAGACTGATTTGCATATGGCCATGTCTGAACTGGGGTGGTGGAGTGAGCTAAAGAATGATGATGGATTAAACCCAGATCAGTTGACTCGGGTGAGTGTTTGATTTGCGCAAATGCTCCGTCCTTCATCCCCTTTGGTATCGCTTTTTTCACCCTAAGTTGGCAGGGTATGCCCAGACGTGGGTCCCTTGCTCACTTTGCCACTGGATTCAAGATAGCCTGGCTGATGAGGGTTATGAACCCGAAACCGGTCCCAGGATGCTTGTTTCCGGTCCAGGGAAGACATGGCATGGCAGTTCGGGCTGGACTGTTCCCATTAGGCACAGGGTCAGACTGATTTGCATATGGCCATGTCTGAACTGGGGGGGTGGAGTGAGCTAAAGAATGATGATGGATTAAACCCAGATCAGTTGACTGGGGGTGAGTGTTTGATTTGCTCAAACGCTCCGTCCATCATCCCCTTTGGTATCGCTTTGTTCGCCCTAAGTTGGCAGGGTATGCCCAGACGTGGGTTCCTTGCTCACTTTGCCACTGGATTCAAGATAGCCTGGCTGATGAGGGTTATGAACCCGAAACCGGTCCCAGGATGCTTGTTTCTGCTCCAGGGAAGACATGGCTTGGCAGTTCGGGCTGGACTGTTCCCATGAGGCACAGGGTCAGACTGATTTGCATATGGCCATGTCTGAACTGGGGTGGTGGAGTGAGCTAAAGAGTGATGATGGATTAAACCCAGATCATTTGACTGGGGGTGAGTGTTTGATTTGCACAAACGCTCCGTCCATCATCCCCTTTGGTATCGCTTTGTTCGCCCTAAGTTGGCAAGGTATGCCCAGACGTGGGTCCCTTGCTCACTTTGCCACTGGATTCAAGATAACCTGGCTGATGAGGGTTATGAACCCGAAACTGGTCCCAGTATGCTTGTTTCTGGTCCAGTAAAGACATGGCATGGCAGTTCGGACTGGACTGTTCCCATGAGACACAGGGTCAGACTGATTTGCATATGGCCATGTCTGAACTGGGGTGGTGGAGTGAGCTAAAGAGTGATGATGGATTAAACCCAGATCATTTGACTGGGGGTGAGTGTTTGATTTGCACAAACGCTCCGTCCTTCATCCCCTTTGGTATCGCTTTGTTCGCCCTAAGTTGGCAGGGTATGCCCAGACGTGGGTCCCTTGCTCACATTGCCACTGGATTCAAGATAGCCTGGCTGATGAGGGTTATGAACCCGAAACAAGTCCCAGGATGCTTGTTTCCGGTCCAGGGAAGACATGGCTTGGCAGTTCCGGCTGGACTGTTCCCATGCATCACAGGGTCAGACTGATTTGTATATGGCCATGTCTGAACTGGGGTGGTAGAGTGAGCTAAAGAATGATGATGGATTAAACCCAGATCACTTGACTGGGGGTGAGTGTTTGATTTGCTCAAACGCTCCATCCATCATCCCCTTTGGTATCGCTTTATTCGCCCTAAGTTGGCAGGGTATGCCCAGATGTGGGTCCCTTGCTAACTTTGCCACTGGATTCAAGATAGCCTGGCTGATGAGGGTTATGAACCCGAAACTGGTCCCAGTATGCTTGTTTCTGGTCCAGTGAAGACATGGCATGGCAGTTCGGGCTGGACTGTTCCCATGAGGCACAGGGTCAGACTGATTTGCATATGGCCATGTCTGAACTGGGGGGGTGGAGTGAGCTAAAGAATGATGATGGATTAAACCCAGATCAGTTGACTGGGGGTGAGTGTTTGATTTGCTCTAACGCTCCATCCATCATCCCCTTTGGTATCGCTTTATTCGCACTAAGTTGGCAGGGTATGCCCAGATGTGGGTCCCTTGCTAACTTTTGCCACTGGATTCAAGATAGCCTGGCTGATGAGGGTTATGAACCCGAAACCGGTCCCAGGATGCTTGTTTCCTGTCCAGGGAAGACATGGCTTGGCAGATCGGTCTGGACTGTTCCCATGAGTCACAGGGTCAGACTGATTTGCATATGGCCATGTCTGAACTGGGGTGGTGGAGTGAGCTAAAGAATGATGATGGATTAAACCCAGATCAGTTGACTCGGGTGAGTGTTTGATTTGCTCAAACGCTCCGTCCTTCATCCCCTTTGGTATCGCTTTGTTTGCCCTAAGTTGGCAGGGTATGCCCAGACGTGGGTCCCTTGCTCACTTTGCCACTGGATTCAAGATAGCCTGGCTGATTAGGGTTATGAACCTGAAACTGGTCCCAGTATGCTTGTTTCTGGTCCAGTAAAGACATGGCATGGCAGTTCGGACTGGACTGTTCCCATGAGACACAGGGTCAGACTGATTTGCATA
Organism: Triturus cristatus; assembly: GCF_964204655.1. NCBI lineage: Eukaryota > Metazoa > Chordata > Amphibia > Caudata > Salamandridae > Triturus > Triturus cristatus. The sequence continues at coordinate 536,802,448 of NC_140579.1, forward strand.
TGGCCATGTCTGAACTGGGGTGGTGGAGTGAGCTAAAGAATGATGATGGATTAAACCCAGATCATTTGACTGGGGGTGAGTGTTTGCTTTGCACAAACGCTCCGTCCTTCATCCCCTTTGGTATCGCTTTGTTCGCCCTAAGTTGGCAGGGTATGCCCAGACGTGGGTCCCTTGCTCACATTGCCACTGGATTCAAGATAGCCTGGCTGATGAGGGTTATGAACCCGAAACAAGTCCCAGGATGCTTGTTTCCGGTCCAGGGAAGACATGGCTTGGCAGTTCCGGCTGGACTGTTCCCATGCATCACAGGGTCAGACTGATTTGTATATGGCCATGTCTGAACTGGGGTGGTAGAGTGAGCTAAAGAATGATGATGGATTAAACCCAGATAACTTGACTGGGGGTGAGTGTTTGATTTGCTCAAACGCTCCATCCATCATCCCCTTTGGTATCGCTTTATTCGCCCTAAGTTGGCAGGGTATGCCCAGATGTGGGTCCCTTGCTAACTTTGCCACTGGATTCAAGATAGCCTGGCTGATGAGGGTTATGAACCCGAAACTGGTCCCAGTATGCTTGTTTCTGGTCCAGTGAAGACATGGCATGGCAGTTCGGGCTGGACTGTTCCCATGAGGCACAGGGTCAGACTGATTTGCATATGGCCATGTCTGAACTGGGGGGGTGGAGTGAGCTAAAGAATGATGATGGATTAAACCCAGATCAGTTGACTGGGGGTGAGTGTTTGATTTGCTCTAACGCTCCATCCATCATCCCCTTTGGTATCGCTTTATGCGCACTAAGTTGGCAGGGTATGCCCAGATGTGGGTCCCTTGCTAACTTTTGCCACTGGATTCAAGATAGCCTGGCTGATGAGGGTTATGAACCCGAAACCGGTCCCAGGATGCTTGTTTCCTGTCCAGGGAAGACATGGCTTGGCAGATCGGTCTGGACTGTTCCCATGAGTCACAGGGTCAGACTGATTTGCATATGGCCATGTCTGAACTGGGGTGGTGGAGTGAGCTAAAGAATGATGATGGATTAAACCCAGATCAGTTGACTCGGGTGAGTGTTTGATTTGCTCAAACGCTCCGTCCTTCATCCCCTTTGGTATCGCTTTGTTTGCCCTAAGTTGGCAGGGTATGCCCAGACGTGGGTCCCTTGCTCACTTTGCCACTGGATTCAAGATAGCCTGGCTGATGAGGGTTATGAACCTGAAACTGGTCCCAGTATGCTTGTTTCTGGTCCAGTAAAGACATGGCATGGCAGTTCGGACTTGACTGTTCCCATGAGGCACAGGGTCAGACTGATTTGCATATGGCCATGTCTGAACTGGGGTGGTGGAGTGAGCTAAAGAATGTTGATGGATTAAACCCAGATCATTTGACTGGGGGTGAGTGTTTGATTTGCAAAAACGCTCCGTCCATCATCCCCTTTGGTATCGCTTTGTTCGCCCTAAGTTGGCAGGGTATGCCCAGACGTGGGTCCCTTGCTCACTTTGCCACTGGATTCAAGATAACCTGGCTGATGAGGGTTATGAACCCGAAACTGGTCCCAGTATGCTTGTTTCTGGTCCAGTAAAGACATGGCATGGCAGTTCGGACTGGACTGTTCCCATGAGACACAGGGTCAGACTGATTTGCATATGGCCATGTCTGAACTGGGGTGGTGGAGTGAGCTAAAGAATGATGATGGATTAAACCCAGATCATTTGACTGGGGGTGAGTGTTTGCTTTGCACAAACGCTCCGTCCTTCATCCCCTTTGGTATCGCTTTGTTCGCCCTAAGTTGGCAGGGTATGCCCAGACGTGGGTCCCTTGCTCACATTGCCACTGGATTCAAGATAGCCTGGCTGATGAGGGTTATGAACCCGAAACAAGTCCCAGGATGCTTGTTTCCGGTCCAGGGAAGACATGGCTTGGCAGTTCCGGCTGGACTGTTCCCATGCGTCACAGGGTCAGACTGATTTGTATATGGCCATGTCTGAACTGGGGTGGTGGAGTGAGCTAAAGAATGATGATGGATTAAACCCAGATCAGTTGACTGGGGGTGAGTGTTTGATTTGCTCAAACGCTCCATCCATCATCCCCTTTGGTATCGCTTTATTCGCCCTAAATTGGCAGGGTATGCCCAGATGTGGGTCCCTTGCTAACTTTGCCACTGGATTCAAGATAGCCTGGCTGATGAGGGTTATGAACCCGAAACTGGTCCCAGTATGCTTGTTTCTGGTCCAGTGAAGACATGGCATGGCAGTTCGGGCTGGACTGTTCCCATGAGGCACAGGGTCAGACTGATTTGCATATGGCCATGTCTGAACTGGGGGGGTGGAGTGAGCTAAAGAATGATGATGGATTAAACCCAGATCAGTTGACTGGGGGTGAGTGTTTGATTTGCTCTAAAGCTCCATCCATCATCCCCTTTGGTATCGCTTTATTCGCACTAAGTTGGCAGGGTATGCCCAGATGTGGGTCCCTTGCTAACTTTGCCACTGGATTCAAGATAGCCTGGCTGATGAGGGTTATGAACCCGAAACCGGTCCCAGGATGCTTGTTTCCTGTCCAGGGAAGACATGGCTTGGCAGATCGGTCTGGACTGTTCCCATGAGTCATAGGGTCAGACTGATTTGCATATGGCCATGTCTGAACTGGGGTGGTGGAGTGAGCTAAAGAATGATGATGGATTAAACCCAGATCAGTTGACTCGGGTGAGTGTTTGATTTGCTCAAACGCTCCGTCCTTCATCCCCTTTGGTATCGCTTTGTTTGCCCTAAGTTGGCAGGGTATGCCCAGACGTGGGTCCCTTGCTCACTTTGCCACTGGATTCAAGATAGCCTGGCTGATGAGGGTTATGAACCTGAAACTGGTCCCAGTATGCTTGTTTCTGGTCCAGTAAAGACATGGCATGGCAGTTCGGACTTGACTGTTCCCATGAGACACAGGGTCAGACTGATTTGCATATGGTCATGTCTGAACTGGGGTGGTGGAGTGAGCTAAAGAAAGATGATGGATTAAACACAGATCATTTGACTGGGGGTGAGTGTTTGCTTTGCACAAACGCTCCGTCCATCCTCCCCTTTGGTATCGCTTTGTTCGCCCTAAGTTGGCAGGGTATGCCCAGACATGGTCCCTTGCTCACTTTGCCACTGGATTCAAGATAGCCTGGCTGGTGAGGGTTATGAACCCGAAACTGGTCCCAGTATGCTTGTTTCTGGTCCAGTGAAGAAAGGGCATGGCAGTTCGGGCTGGACTGTTCCCATAAGGCACAGGGTCAGACTGATTTGCATATGGCCATGTCTGAACTGGGGGCGTGGAGTGAGCTAAAGAATGATGATGGATTAAACCCAGATCAGTTGACTGGGGGTGAGTGTTTGATTTGCTCAAACGCTCCATCCATCATCCCCTTTGGTATCACTTTATTCGCACTAAGTTGGCAGGGTATGCCCAGATGTGGGTCCCTTGCTAACTTTGCCACTGGATTCAAGATAGCCTGGCTGATGAGGGTTATGAACCCGAAACCGGTCCCAGGATGCTTGTTTCCTGTCCAGGGAAGACATGGCTTGGCAGATCGGTCTGGACTGTTCCCATGAGTCACTGGGTCAGACTGATTTGCATATGGCCATGTCTGAACTGGGGTGGTGGAGTGAGATAAAGAATGATGATGGATTAAACCCAGATCAGTTGACTCGGGTGAGTGTTTGATTTGCTCAAACGCACCATCCATCATCCCCTTTGGTATCGCTTTTTTCGGCCTAAGTTGGCAGGGTATGCCCAGATGTGGGTCCCTTGCTAACTTTGCCACTGGATTCAAGATAGCCTGGCTGATGAGGGTTATGAACCCGAAACCGGTCCCAGAATGCTTGTTTCCGGTCCAGGGAAGACATGGCTTGGCAGTTCGGTCTGGACTGTTCCCATGAGTCACACGGTCAGACTGATTTGCATATGGCCATATCTGAACTGGGGTGGTGGAGTGAGCTAAAGAATGATGATGAATTAAACCCAGATCAGTTGACTCGGGTGAGTGTTTGATTTGCTCAAACGCTCCAACCTTCATCCCCTTTGGTATCACTTTGTTTGCCCTAAGTTGGCAGGGTATGCCCAGACATGGGTCCCTTGCTCACTTTGCCACTGGATTCAAGATAGCCTGGCTGATGAGGGTTATGAACCCAAAACCGGTCCCAGGATGCTTGTTTCCGGTCCAGGGAAGACATGGCTTGGCAGTTCGGGCTGGACTGTTCCCATGAGGCACAGGGTCAGACTGATTTGCATATGGCCATGTCCGAACTGGGGTGGTGGGGTGAGCTAAAGAATGATGATGGATTAAACCCAGATCAGTTGACTGGGGGTGAGTGTTTGATTTGCTCAAACGCTCCGTCCATCATCCCCTTTGGTACCACTTTGTTCGCCCTTAGTTGGCAGGGTATACCCAGACGTGGGTTCCTTGCTCACTTTGCCACTGGATGCAAGATAGCCTGGCTGATGAGGGTTATGAACCCGAAACCGGTCCCAGGATGCTTGTTTCCGGTTCAGGGAAGTCATGGCTTGGCAGTTCGGGCTGGACTGTTCCCATGAGGCACAGGGTCAGACTGATTTGCATATGGCCATGTTTGAACTGGGGTGGTGGAGTGAGCTAAAGAATGATGATGGATTAAACCCAGATCATTTGACTGGGGGTGAGTGTTTGATTTGCACAAATGCTCTGTCCATCATCCCCTTTGGTATCGCTTTGTTTGCCCTAAGTTGGCAGGGTATGCCCAGACGTTGGTCCCTTGCTCACTTTGCCACTGGATTCAAGATAGCCTGGCTGATGAAAGTTATGAACCCGAAACTGGTCCCAGTATGCTTGTTTCTGGTCCAGTGAAGACATGGCATGGCAGTTCGGGCTGGACTGTTCCCATGAGGCACAGGGTCAGACTGATTTGCATATGGCCATGTCTAAACTGGGGTGTTGGAGTGAGCTAAAGAATGATGATGGATTAAACCCAGATCAGTTGACTCGGGTGAGTGTTTGATTTGCTCAAATGCTCCGTCCTTCATCCCCTTTGGTATCGCTTTGTTCGCCCTAAGTTGGCAGGGTATGCCCAGACGTGGGTCCCTTGCTCACTTTGCCACTGGATTCAAGATAGCCTGGCTGATGAGGGTTATGAACCCAAAACCGGTCCCAGGAGGCTTGTTTCTGGTCCAGGGAAGACATGGCTTGGCAGTTCGGGCTGTACTGTTCCCATGAGGCACAGGGTCAGACTGATTTGCAAATGGCCATGTCTGAACTGGGGTGGTGGAGTGAGCTAAAGAATGATGATGGATTAAACCCAGATCAGTTGCCTGGGGGTGAGTGTTTGATTTGCTCAAAAGCTCCGTCCATTATCCCCTTTGGTATCGCTTTGTTCGCCCTAAGTTGGCAGGGTATGCCCACACGAGGGTCCCTAGCTCTCTTTGCCACTGGATTCAAGATAGCCTGGCTGATGAGGGTTATGAAACCGAAACCGGTCCAAGGATACTTGTTTCTGGTCCAGTGAAGACATGGCATGGCAGTTTGGGCTGGACTGTTCCCATGAGGCACAGGGTCAGACTGATTTGCATATGGCCATGTCTGAACTGGGGGGATGGAGTGAGCTAAAGAATGATGATGGATTAAACCCAGATAAGTTGACTGGGGGTGAGTGTTTGATTTGCTCAAACGCTCCATCCATCATCCCCTTTGGTATCGCTTTATTCGCCCTAAGTTGGCAGGGTATGCCCAGATGTGGGTCCCTTGCTAACTTTGCCACTGGATTCAAGATAGCCTGGCTGATGAGGGTTATGAACCCGAAACCGGTCCCAGGATGCTTGTTTCCGGTCCAGGGAAGACATGGCTTGGCAGTTCGGTCTGCACTGTTCCCATGAGTCACAGGGTCAGACTGATTTGCATATGGCCATGTCTGAACTGGGGTGGTGGAGTGAGCTAAAGAATGATGATGGATTAAACCCAGATCAGTTGACTCGGGTGAGTGTTTGATTTGCTCAAACGCTCCGTCCTTCATCCCCTTTTGTATCGCTTTGTTTGCCCTAAGTTGGCAGGGTATGCCCAGACGTGGGTCCCTTGCTCACTTTGCCACTGGATTCAAGATAGCCTGGCTGATGAGGGTTATGAACCCAAAACCGGTCCCAGGATGCTAGTTTCCGGTCCAGGGAAGACATGGCTTGGCAGTTCGGGCTGGACTGTTCCCATGAGGCACAGGGTCAGACTGATTTGCATATGGCCATGTCCGAACTGGGGTGGTGGGGTGAGCTAAAGAATGATGATGGATTAAACCCAGATCAATTGACTGTGGGTGAGTGTTTGATTTGCTCAAACGCTCCGTCCATCATCCCCTTTGGTATCGCTTTGTTTGCACTAAGTTGGCAGGGTATGCCCAGACGTGGGTCCCTTGCTCACTTTGCCACTGGATTCAAGATAGCCTGGCTTATGAGGGTTATGAACCTGAAACTGGTCTCAGTATGCTTGTTTCTGGTCCAGTAAAGACATGGCATGGCAGTTCGGACTGGACTGTTCCCATGAGACACATGGTCAGACTGATTTGCATATGGTCATGTCTGAACTGGGGTGGTGGAGTGAGCTAAAGAATGATGATGGATTAAACCCAGATCAGTTGACTGGGGGTGAGTGTTTGATTTGCTCAAACGCTCCATCCATCATCCCCTTTGGTATCGCTTTATTCGCCCTAAGTTGGCAGGGTATGCCCAGATGTGGGTCCCTTGCTAACTTTGCCACTGGATTCAAGATAGCCTAGGTGATGACGGTTATGATCCCGAAACCGGTCCCAGGATGCTTGTTTCTGGTTCAGGGAAGACATGGCTTGGCAGTTCGGGCTGGACTGTTCCCATGAGGCACAGGGTCAGACTGATTTGCATATGGCCATGTCTGAACTGTAGTGGTGGAGTGAGCTAAAGAATGATGATGGATTAAACCCAGATCAGTTGACTGGGGGTGAGTGTTTGATTTGCTCAAACGCTCCATCCATCATCCCCTTTGGTATCGCTTTGTTCGCCCTAAGTTGGCAGGGTATGCCCAGACGTGGGTCCCTTGCTCACTTTGCCACTAGATTCAAGATAGGCTGGCTGATGAGGGTTATGAACCCGAAACCGCTCCCAGGATGCTTGTTTCCTGTCCAGGGAAGACATGGCTTGGCAATTCCGGCTGGACTTTTCCCATGCTTCACAGGGTCAGACTGATTTGTATATGGCCATGTCTGAACTGGGGTGGTGGAGTGAGCTAAAGAATGATGATGGATTAAACCCAGATAAGTTGACTGGGGGTGAGTGTTTGATTTGCTCAAACGCTCCGTCCATCATCCCCTTTGGTATCGCTTTGTTCACCCTAAGTTGGCAGGGTATGCCCAGACGTGGGTCCCTTGCTCACTTTGCCACTAGATTCAAGATAGCCTGGCTGATGAGGGTTATGAACCCGAAACCGGTCCCAGGATGCTTGTTTCTGGTCCAGGGAAGACATGGCTTGGCAGTTCGGGCTGGACTGTTCCCATGAGGCACAGGGTCAGACTGATTTGCATATGGCCATGTCCGAACTGGGGTGGTGGAGTGAGATAAAGAATGATGATGGATTAAACCCAGATCAGTTGACTGGGGGTGAGTGTTTTATTTGCTCAAATGCTCCGTCCATCATCCCCTTTGGTATCGCTTTGTTCGCCCTAAGTCGGCAGGGTAAGCCCAGACGTGGGTCCCCTGCTCACTTCGCCACTGGATTCAATATAGCCTGGCTGATGAGGGTTATGAACCCGAAACCGGTCCCAGGATGCTTTTTTCCAGTCCAGGGAAGACATGGCTTGGCAGTTCGGGCTGGACTGTTCCCATGAGGCACAGGGTCAGACTGATTTGCATATGGCCATGTCTGAACTGGGGTGGTGGAGTGAGCTAAAGAATGATGATGGATTAAACCCAGATCTGTTGACTGGGGGTGAGTGTTTGATTTGCTCAAACGCTCCGTCCATCATCCCCTTTGGTATCGCTTTGTTCGCCCTAAGTTGGCAGGGTATGCCCAGACATGGGTTCCTTGCTCCCTTTGCCACTGGATTCAAGATAGCCTGGCTGATGAGGGTTATAAACCCAAAACCGGTCCCAGGATGCTTGTTTCTGGTCCAGGGAAGACATGGCTTGGCAGTTCGGGCTGGACTGTTCCCATGAGGCACAGGGTCAGACTGATTTGCATATGGCCATGTCTGAATTGGGGTGGTGGAGTGAGCTAAAGAACGATGATGGATTAATCCCAGATCATTTGACTGGGGGTGAGTGTTTGATTTGCTCAAATGCTCCGTCCATCATTTCCTTTGGTATCGCTTTGTTCGCCCTAAGTCGGCAGGGTAAGCCCAGACGTGGGTCCCTTGCTCACTTTGCCACTGGATTCAATATAACCTGGCTGATGAGGGTTATGAACCCGAAACCGGTCCCAGGATGCTTGTTTCCAGTCCAGGGAAGACATGGCTTGGCATTTCGGGCTGGACTGTTCCCATGAGGCAAAGGGTCAGACTGATTTGCATATGGCCATGTCTGAACTGGGGTGGTGGAGTGAGCTAAAGAATGATGATGGATTAAACCCAGATCTGTTGACTGGGGGTGAGTGTTTGATTTGCTCAAACGCTCCGTCCATCATCCCCTTTGGTATCACTTTGTTCGCCCTAAGTTGGCAGGGTATGCCCAGACGTGGGTTCCTTGCTCACTTTGCCACTGGATTCAAGATAGCCTGGCTGATGAGGGTTATAAACCCGAAACCGGTCCCAGGATGCTTGTTTCTGGTCCAGTGAAGACATGGCTTGGCAGTTCGGGCTGGACTGTTCCCATGAGGCACAGGGTCAGACTGATTTGCATATGGCCATGTCTGAATTGGGGTGGTGGAGTGAGCTAAAGAATGATGATGGATTAAACCCAGATAATTTGACTGGGGGTGAATGTTTGATTTGCACAAACGCTCCGTCCATCATCCCCTTTGGTATCGCTTTGTTCGCCCTAAGTTGGCAGGGTATGCCCAGACGTGGGTCCCTTGCTCACTTTGCCACTGGATTCAAGATAGCCTGGCTGATGAGGGTTATGAACCCAAAACCGGTCCCAGGATGCTTGTTTCCGGTCCAGGGAAGACATGGCTTGGCAGTTCGGGCTGGACTGTTCCCATGAGGCACAGGGTCAGACTGATATGCATATGGCCATGTCTGAACTGGGGTGGTGGAGTGAGCTAAAGAATGATGATGGATTAAACCCAGATCTGTTGACTGGGGGTGAGTGTTTGATTTGCTCAAACGCTCCGTCCATCATCCCCTTTGGTATTGCTTTGTTCGCCCTAAGTTGGCAGGGTATGCCCAGACGTGGGTTCCTTGCTCACTTTGCCACTGGATTCAAGATAGCCTGGCTGATGAGGGTTATGAACCCGAAACTGGTCCCAGTATGCTTGTTTCTGGTCCAGTAAAGACATGGCATGGCAGTTCGGACTGGACTGTTCCCATGAGACACAGGGTCAGACTGATTTGCATATGGTCATGTCTGAACTGGGGTGGTGGAGTGAGCTAAAGAATGATGATGGATTAAACCCAGATCATTTGACTGGGGGTGAGTGTTTGCTTTGCACAAACGCTCCGTCCATCATCCCCTTTGGTATCGCTTTGTTCGCCCTAAGTTGGCAGGGTATGCCCAGACGTGGGTCCCTTGCTCACTTTGCCACTGGATTCAAGATAGCCTGGCTGATGAGGGTTATGAACCCGAAACTGGTCCCAGTATGCTTATTTCTGGTCCAGTGAAGACATGGCATGGCAGTTCGGGCTGGACTGTTCCCATGAGGCACAGGGTCAGACTGATTTGCATATGGCCATGTCTGAACTGGGGGGGTGGAGTGAGCTAAAGAATGATGATGGATTAAACCCAGATCAGTTGACTGGGGGTGAGTGTTTGATTTGCTCAAACTCTCCATCCATCATCCCCTTTGGTATTGCTTTATTCGCACTAAGTTGGCAGGGTATGCCCAGATGTGGGTCCCTTGCTAACTTTGCCACTGGATTCAAGATAGCCTGGCTGATGAGGGTTATGAACCCGAAACCGGTCCCAGGATGCTTGTTTCCGGTCCAGGGAAGACATGGCTTGGCAGATCGGTCTGGACTGTTCCCATGAGTCACAGGGTCAGACTGATTTGCATATGGCCATGTCTGAACTGGGGTGGTGGAGTGAGCTAAAGAACGATGATGGATTAAACCCAGATCATTTGACTGGGGGTGAGTGTTTGATTTGCTCAAATGCTCTGTCCATCATCCCCTTTGGTATCGCTTTGTTCGCCCTAAGTCGGCAGGGTATGCCCAGACGTGGGTCCCTTGCTCACTTTGCCACTGGATTCAATATAGCCTGGCTGATGAGGGTTATGAACCCAAAACCGGTCCCAGGATGCTTGTTTCCAGTCCAGGGAAGACATGGCTTGGCAGTTCGGGCTGGACTGTTCCCATGAGGCAAAGGGTCAGACTGATTTGCATATGGCCATGTCTGAACTGGGGTGGTGGAGTGAGCTAAAGAATGATGATGGATTAAACCCAGATCTGTTGACTGGGGGTGAGTGTTTGATTTGCTCAAACGCTCCGTCCATCATCCCCTTTGGTATCGCTTTGTTTGCCCTAAGTTGGCAGGGTATGCCCAGACGTGGGTTCCTTGCTCACTTTGCCACTGGATTCAAGATAGCCTGGCTGATGAGGGTTATAAACCCAAAACCGGTCCCAGGATGCTTGTTTCTGGTCCAGGGAAGACATGGCTTGGCAGTTCGGGCTGGACTGTTCCCATGAGGCACAGGGTCAGACTGATTTGCATATGGCCATGTCTGAATTGGGGTGGTGGAGTGAGCTAAAGAATGATGATGGATTAAACCCAGATCATTTGACTGGGGGTGAGTGTTTGATTTGCACAAACGCTCCGTCCATCATCCCCTTTGGTATCGCTTTGTTCGCCCTAAGTTGGCAGGGTATGCCCAGACGTGGGTCCCTTGCTCACTTTGCCACTGGATTCAAGATGGCCTGGCTGATGAGGGTTATGAACCCGAAACCGGTCCCAGGATGATTGTTTCCGGTCCAGGGAAGACATGGCTTGGCAGTTCGGGCTGGACTGTTCCCATGAGGCACAGGGTCAGACTGATATGCATATGGCCATGTCTGAACTGGGGTGGTGGAGTGAGCTAAAGAATGATGATGGATTAAACCCAGATCTGTTGACTGGGGGTGAGTGTTTGATTTGCTCAAACGCTCCGTCCATCATCCCCTTTGGTATCGCTTTGTTCGCACTAAATTGGCAGGGTATGCCCAGATGTGGGTCCCTTGCTAACTTTGCCACTGGATTCAAGATAGCCTGGCTGATGAGGGTTATGAACCCGAAACCGGTCCCAGGATGCTTGTTTCCGGTCCAGGGAAGACATGGCTTGGCAGATCGGTCTGGACTGTTCCCATGAGTCACAGGGTCAGACTGATTTGCATATGGCCATGTCTGAACTGGGGTGGTGGAGTGAGCTAAAGAATGATGATGGATTAAATCCAGATCAGTTGACTCGGGTGAGTGTTTGATTTGCTCAAACGCTCCGTCCATCATCCCCTTTGGTATCGCTTTGTTCGCACTAAATTGGCAGGGTATGCCCAGACGTGGGTTCCTTGCTCACTTTGCCACTGGATTCAAGATAGCCTGGCTGATGAGGGTTATGAACCCGAAACTGGTCCCAGTATGCTTGTTTCTGGTCCAGTAAAGACATGGCATGGCAGTTCGGACTGGACTGTTCCCATGAGACACAGGGTCAGACTGATTTGCATATGGTCATGTCTGAACTGGGGTGGTGGAGTGAGCTAAAGAATGATGATGGATTAAACCCAGATCATTTGACTGGGGGTGAGTGTTTGCTTTGCACAAACGCTCCGTCCATCGTCCCCTTTGGTATCGCTTTGTTCGCCCTAAGTTGGCAGGGTATGCCCAGACGTGGGTCCCTTGCTCACTTTGCCACTGGATTCAAGATAGCCTGGCTGATGAGGGTTATGAACCCGAAACTGGTCCCAGTATGCTTGTTTCAGGTCCAGTGAAGACATGGCATGGCAGTTCGGGCTGGACTGTTCCCATGAGGCACAGGGTCAGACTGATTTGCATATGGCCATGTCTGAACTGGGGGGGTGGAGTGAGCTAAAGAATGATGATGGATTAAACCCAAATCAGTTGACTGGGGGTGAGTGTTTGATTTGCTCAAACTCTCCATCCATCATCCCCTTTGGTATTGCTTTATTCGCACTAAATTGGCAGGGTATGCCCAGATGTGGGTCCCTTGCTAACTTTGCCACTGGATTCAAGATAGCCTGGCTGATGAGGGTTATGAACCCGAAACCGGTCCCAGGATGCTTGTTTCCGGTCCAGGGAAGACATGGCTTGGCAGATCGGTCTGGACTGTTCCCATGAGTCACAGGGTCAGACTGATTTGCATATGGCCATGTCTGAACTGGGGTGGTGGAGTGAGCTAAAGAATGATGATGGATTAAATCCAGATCAGTTGACTCGGGTGAGTGTTTGATTTGCTCAAACGCTCCGTCCTTTATCCCCTTTTGTATCGCTTTGTTTGCCCTAAGTTGGCAGGGTATGCCCAGACGTGGGTCCCTTGCTCACTTTGCCACTGGATTCAAGCTAGCCTGGCTGATGAAAGTTATGAACCCGAAACTGGTCCCAGTATGCTTGTTTCTGGTCCAGTGAAGACATGGCATGGCAGTTCGGGCTGGACTGTTCCCATGAGGCACAGGGTCAGACTGATTTGCATATGGCCATGTCTAAACTGGGGTGTTGGAGTGAGCTAAAGAATGATGATGGATTAAATCCAGATCAGTTGACTCGGGTGAGTGTTTGATTTGCTCAAATGCTCCGTCCTTCATCCCCTTTGGTATCGCTTTGTTCGCCCTAAGTTGGCAGGGTATGCCCAGACGTGGGTCCCTTGCTCACTTTGCCACTGGATTCAAGATAGCCTGGCTGATGAGGGTTATGAACCCAAAACCGGTCCCAGGAGGCTTGTTTCTGGTCCAGGGAAGACATGGCTTGGCAGTTCGGGCTGTACTGTTTCCATGAGGCACAGGGTCAGACTGATTTGCAAATGGCCATGTCTGAACTGGGGTGGTGGAGTGAGCTAAAGAATGATGATGGATTAAACCCAGATCAGTTGCCTGGGGGTGAGTGTTTGATTTGCTCAAAAGCTCCGTCCATTATCCCCTTTGGTATCGCTTTGTTCGCCCTAAGTTGGCAGGGTATGCCCACACGAGGGTCCCTAGCTCTCTTTGCCACTGGATTCAAGATAGCCTGGCTGATGAGGGTTATGAAACCGAAACCGGTCCAAGGATACTTGTTTCTGGTCCAGGGAAGACATGGCTTGGCAGTTCGGGCTGGACTGTTCCCATGAGGCACAGGGTCAGACTGATTTGCATATGGCCATGTCTGAATTGGGGTGGTGGAGTGAGCTAAAGAATGATGATGGATTAAACCCAGATCATTTGACTGGGGGTGAATGTTTGATTTGCACAAACGCTCCGTCCATCATCCCCTTTGGTATCGCTTTGTTCACCCTAAGTTGGCAGGGTATGCCCAGACGTGGGTCCCTTGCTCACTTTGCCACTGGATTCAAGATAGCCTGGCTGATGAGGGTTATGAACCCGAAACCGGTCCCAGGATGCGTGTTTCCGGTCCAGGGAAGACATGGCTTGGCAGTTCGGGCTGGACTGTTCCCATGAGGCACAGGGTCAGACTGATATGCATATGGCCATGTCTGAACTGGGGTGGTGGAGTGAGCTAAAGAATGATGATGGATTAAACCCAGATCTGTTGACTGGGGGTGAGTGTTTGATTTGCTCAAACGCTCCGTCCATCATCCCCTTTGGTATCGCTTTGTTCGCGCTAAGTTGGCAGGGTATGCCCAGACGTGGGTTCCTTGCTCACTTTGCCACTGGATTCAAGATAGCCTGGCTGATGAGGGTTATGAACCCGAAACTGGTCCCAGTATGCTTGTTTCTGGTCCAGTAAAGACATGGCATGGCAGTTCGGACTGGACTGTTCCCATGAGACACAGGGTCAGACTGATTTGCATATGGTCATGTCTGAACTGGGGTGGTGGAGTGAGCTAAAGAATGATGATGGATTAAACCCAGATCATTTGACTGGGGGTGAGTGTTTGCTTTGCACAAACGCTCCGTCCATTGTCCCCTTTGGTATCGCTTTGTTCGCCCTAAGTTGGCAGGGTATGCCCAGACGTGGGTCCCTTGCTCACTTTGCCACTGGATTCAAGATAGCCTGGCTGATGAGGGTTATGAACCCGAAACTGGACCCAGTATGCTTATTTCTGGTCCAGTGAAGACATGGCATGGCAGTTCGGGCTGGACTGTTCCCATGAGGCACAGGGTCAGACTGATTTGCATATGGCCATGTCTGAACTGGGGGGGTGGAGTGAGCTAAAGAATGATGATGGATTAAACCCAGATCAGTTGACTGGGGGTGAGTGTTTGATTTGCTCAAACTCTCCATCCATCATCCCCTTTGGTATTGCTTTATTCGCACTAAGTTGGCAGGGTATGCCCAGATGTGGGTCCCTTGCTAACTTTGCCACTGGATTCAAGATAGCCTGGCTGATGAGGGTTATGAACCCGAAACCGGTCCCAGGATGCTTGTTTCCGGTCCAGGGAAGACATGGCTTGGCAGATCGGTCTGGACTGTTCCCATGAGTCACAGGGTCAGACTGATTTGCATATGGCCATGTCTGAACTGGGGTGGTGGAGTGAGCTAAAGAACGATGATGGATTAAACCCAGATCATTTGACTGGGGGTGAGTGTTTGATTTGCTCAAATGCTCTGTCCATCATCCCCTTTGGTATCGCTTTGTTCGCCCTAAGTCGGCAGGGTATGCCCAGACGTGGGTCCCTTGCTCACTTTGCCACTGGATTCAATATAGCCTGGCTGATGAGGGTTATGAACCCGAAACCGGTCCCAGGATGCTTGTTTCCAGTCCAGGGAAGACATGGCTTGGCAGTTCGGGCTGGACTGTTCCCATGAGGCAAAGGGTCAGACTGATTTGCATATGGCCATGTCTGAACTGGGGTGGTGGAGTGAGCTAAAGAATGATGATGGATTAAACCCAGATCTGTTGACTGGGGGTGAGTGTTTGATTTGCTCAAACGCTCCGTCCATCATCCCCTTTGGTATCGCTTTGTTTGCCCTAAGTTGGCAGGGTATGCCCAGACGTGGGTTCCTTGCTCACTTTGCCACTGGATTCAAGATAGCCTGGCTGATGAGGGTTATAAACCCAAAACCGGTCCCAGGATGCTTGTTTCTGGTCCAGGGAAGACATGGCTTGGCAGTTCGGGCTGGACTGTTCCCATGAGGCACAGGGTCAGACTGATTTGCATATGGCCATGTCTGAATTGGGGTGGTGGAGTGAGCTAAAGAATGATGATGGATTAAACCCAGATCATTTGACTGGGGGTGAGTGTTTGATTTGCACAAACGCTCCGTCCATCATCCCCTTTGGTATCGCTTTGTTCGCCCTAAGTTGGCAGGGTATGCCCAGACGTGGGTCCCTTGCTCACTTTGCCACTGGATTCAAGATAGCCTGGCTGATGAGGGTTATGAACCCGAAACCGGTCCCAGGATGATTGTTTCCGGTCCAGGGAAGACATGGCTTGGCAGTTCGGGCTGGACTGTTCCCATGAGGCACAGGGTCAGACTGATATGCATATGGCCATGTCTGAACTGGGGTGGTGGAGTGAGCTAAAGAATGATGATGGATTGAACCCAGATCTGTTGACTGGGGGTGAGTGTTTGATTTGCTCAAACGCTCCGTCCATCATCCCCTTTGGTATCGCTTTGTTCGCCCTAAGTTGGCAGGGTATGCCCAGACGTGGGTTCCTTGCTCACTTTGCCACTGGATTCAAGATAGCCTGGCTGATGAGGGTTATGAACCCGAAACTGGTCCCAGTATGCTTGTTTCTGGTCCAGTAAAGACATGGCATGGCAGTTCGGACTGGACTGTTCCCATGAGACACAGGGTCAGACTGATTTGTATATGGTCATGTCTGAACTGGGGTGGTGGAGTGAGCTAAAGAATGATGATGGATTAAACCCAGATCATTTGACTGGGGGTGAGTGTTTGATTTGCTCAAACGCTCCGTCCTTTATCCCCTTTTGTATCGCTTTGTTTGCCCTAAGTTGGCAGGGTATGCCCAGACGTGGGTCCCTTGCTCACTTTGCCACTGGATTCAAGCTAGCCTGGCTGATGAAAGTTATGAACCCGAAACTGGTCCCAGTATGCTTGTTTCTGGTCCAGTGAAGACATGGCATGGCAGTTCGGGCTGGACTGTTCCCATGAGGCACAGGGTCAGACTGATTTGCATATGGCCATGTCTAAACTGGGGTGTTGGAGTGAGCTAAAGAATGATGATGGATTAAATCCAGATCAGTTGACTCAGGTGAGTGTTTGATTTGCTCAAATGCTCCGTCCTTCATCCTCTTTGGTATCGCTTTGTTCGCCCTAAGTTGGCAGGGTATGCCCAGACGTGGGTCCCTTGCTCACTTTGCCACTGTATTCAAGATAGCCTGGCTGATGAGGGTTATGAACCCAAAACCGGTCCCAGGAGGCTTGTTTCTGGTCCAGGGAAGACATGGCTTGGCAGTTCGGGCTGTACTGTTCCCATGAGGCACAGGGTCAGACTGATTTGCAAATGGCCATGTCTGAACTGGGGTGGTGGAGTGAGCTAAAGAATGATGATGGATTAAACCCAGATCAGTTGCCTGGGGGTGAGTGTTTGATTTGCTCAAAAGCTCCGTCCATTATCCCCTTTGGTATCGCTTTGTTCGCCCTAAGTTGGCAGGGTATGCCCACACGAGGGTCCCTAGCTCTCTTTGCCACTGGATTCAAGATAGCCTGGCTGATGAGGGTTATGAAACCGAAACCGGTCCAAGGATACTTGTTTCTGGTCCAGTGAAGACATGGCATGGCAGTTTGGGCTGGACTGTTCCCATGAGGCACAAGGTCAGACTGATTTGCATATGGCCATGTCTGAACTGGGGGGGTGGAGTGAGCTAAAGAATGATGATGGATTAAACCCAGATCAGTTGACTCGGGTGAGTGTTTGATTTGCTCAAACGCTCCGTCCTTCATCCCCTTTGGTATCGCTTTGTTTGCCCTAAGTTGGCAGGGTATGCCCAGACGTGGGTCCCTTGCTCACTTTGCCACTGGATTCAAGATAGCCTGGCTGATGAGGGTTATGAACCCAAAACCGGTCCCAGGATGCTAGTTTCCGGTCCAGGGAAGACATGGCTTGGCAGTTCGGGCTGGACTGTTCCCATGAGGCACAGGGTCAGACTGATTTGCATATGGCCATGTCCGAACTGGGGTGGTGGGGTGAGCTAAAGAATGATGATGGATTAAACCCAGATCAATTGACTGTGGGTGAGTGTTTGATTTGCTCAAACGCTCCGTCCATCATCCCCTTTGGTATCACTTTGTTTGCACTAAGTTGGCAGGGTATGCCCAGACGTGGGTCCCTTGCTCACTTTGCCACTGGATTCAAGATAACCTGGCTGATGAGGGTTATGAACCTGAAACTGGTCTCAGTATGCTTGTTTCTGGTCCAGTAAAGACATGACATGGCAGTTCGGACTGGACTGTTCCCATGAGACACATGGTCAGACTGATTTGCATATGGTCATGTCTGAACTGGGGTGGTGGAGTGAGCTAAAGAACGATGATGGATTAAACCCAGATCAGTTGACTCAGGTGAGTGTTTGATTTGCTCAAATGCTCCGTCCTTCATCCCCTTTGGTATCGCTTTGTTCGCCCTAAGTTGGCAGGGTATGCCCAGACGTGGGTCCCTTGCTCACTTTGCCACTGGATTCAATATAGCCTGGCTGATGAGGGTTATGAACCCGAAACCGGTCCCAGGATGCTTGTTTCCAGTCCAGGGAAGACATGGCTTGGCAGTTCGGGCTGGACTGTTCCCATGAGGCAAAGGGTCAGACTGATTTGCATATGGCCATGTCTGAACTGGGGTGGTGGAGTGAGCTAAAGAATGATGATGGATTAAACCCAGATCTGTTGACTGGGGGTGAGTGTTTGATTTGCTCAAACGCTCCGTCCATCATCCCCTTTGGTATCGCTTTGTTTGCCCTAAGTTGGCAGGGTATGCCCAGACGTGGGTTCCTTGCTCACTTTGCCACTGGATTCAAGATAGCCTGGCTGATGAGGGTTATAAACCCAAAACCGGTCCCAGGATGCTTGTTTCTGGTCCAGGGAAGACATGGCTTGGCAGTTCGGGCTGGACTGTTCCCATGAGGCACAGGGTCAGACTGATTTGCATATGGCCATGTCTGAATTGGGGTGGTGGAGTGAGCTAAAGAATGATGATGGATTAAACCCAGATCATTTGACTGGGGGTGAGTGTTTGATTTGCACAAACGCTCCGTCCATCATCCCCTTTGGTATCGCTTTGTTCGCCCTAAGTTGGCAGGGTATGCCCAGACGTGGGTCCCTTGCTCACTTTGCCACTGGATTCAAGATGGCCTGGCTGATGAGGGTTATGAACCTGAAACTGGTCTCAGTATGCTTGTTTCTGGTCCAGTAAAGACATGGCATGGCAGTTCGGACTGGACTGTTCCCATGAGACACATGGTCAGACTGATTTGCATATGGTCATGTCTGAACTGGGGTGGTGGAGTGAGCTAAAGAACGATGATGGATTAAACCCAGATCAGTTGACTCAGGTGAGTGTTTGATTTGCTCAAATGCTCCGTCCTTCATCCCCTTTGGTATCGCTTTGTTCGCCCTAAGTTGGCAGGGTATGCCCAGACGTGGGTCCCTTGCTCACTTTGCCACTGGATTCAATATAGCCTGGCTGATGAGGGTTATGAACCCGAAACCGGTCCCAGGATGCTTGTTTCCAGTCCAGGGAAGACATGGCTTGGCAGTTCGGGCTGGACTGTTCCCATGAGGCAAAGGGTCAGACTGATTTGCATATGGCCATGTCTGAACTGGGGTGGTGGAGTGAGCTAAAGAATGATGATGGATTAAACCCAGATCTGTTGACTGGGGGTGAGTGTTTGATTTGCTCAAACGCTCCGTCCATCATCCCCTTTGGTATCGCTTTGTTTGC
The DNA here is from genome assembly GCF_964204655.1 of Triturus cristatus. Taxonomy (NCBI): domain Eukaryota; kingdom Metazoa; phylum Chordata; class Amphibia; order Caudata; family Salamandridae; genus Triturus; species Triturus cristatus. The sequence continues at coordinate 536,821,595 of NC_140579.1, forward strand.
CCTAAGTTGGCAGGGTATGCCCAGACGTGGGTTCCTTGCTCACTTTGCCACTGGATTCAAGATAGCCTGGCTGATGAGGGTTATAAACCCAAAACCGGTCCCAGGATGCTTGTTTCTGGTCCAGGGAAGACATGGCTTGGCAGTTCGGGCTGGACTGTTCCCATGAGGCACAGGGTCAGACTGATTTGCATATGGCCATGTCTGAATTGGGGTGGTGGAGTGAGCTAAAGAATGATGATGGATTAAACCCAGATCATTTGACTGGGGGTGAGTGTTTGATTTGCACAAACGCTCCGTCCATCATCCCCTTTGGTATCGCTTTGTTCGCCCTAAGTTGGCAGGGTATGCCCAGACGTGGGTCCCTTGCTCACTTTGCCACTGGATTCAAGATGGCCTGGCTGATGAGGGTTATGAACCCGAAACCGGTCCCAGGATGATTGTTTCCGGTCCAGGGAAGACATGGCTTGGCAGTTCGGGCTGGACTGTTCCCATGAGGCACAGGGTCAGACTGATATGCATATGGCCATGTCTGAACTGGGGTGGTGGAGTGAGCTAAAGAATGATGATGGATTAAACCCAGATCTGTTGACTGGGGGTGAGTGTTTGATTTGCTCAAACGCTCCGTCCATCATCCCCTTTGGTATCGCTTTGTTCGCCCTAAGTTGGCAGGGTATGCCCAGACGTGGGTTCCTTGCTCACTTTGCCACTGGATTCAAGATAGCCTGGCTGATGAGGGTTATGAACCCGAAACTGGTCCCAGTATGCTTGTTTCTGGTCCAGTAAAGACATGGCATGGCAGTTCGGACTGGACTGTTCCCATGAGACACAGGGTCAGACTGATTTGCATATGGTCATGTCTGAACTGGGGTGGTGGAGTGAGCTAAAGAATGATGATGGATTAAACCCAGATCATTTGACTGGGGGTGAGTGTTTGCTTTGCACAAACGCTCCGTCCATCGTCCCCTTTGGTATCGCTTTGTTCGCCCTAAGTTGGCAGGGTATGCCCAGACGTGGGTCCCTTGCTCACTTTGCCACTGGATTCAAGATAGCCTGGCTGATGAGGGTTATGAACCCGAAACTGGTCCCAGTATGCTTGTTTCAGGTCCAGTGAAGACATGGCATGGCAGTTCGGGCTGGACTGTTCCCATGAGGCACAGGGTCAGACTGATTTGCATATGGCCATGTCTGAACTGGGGGGGTGGAGTGAGCTAAAGAATGATGATGGATTAAACCCAAATCAGTTGACTGGGGGTGAGTGTTTGATTTGCTCAAACTCTCCATCCATCATCCCCTTTGGTATTGCTTTATTCGCACTAAATTGGCAGGGTATGCCCAGATGTGGGTCCCTTGCTAACTTTGCCACTGGATTCAAGATAGCCTGGCTGATGAGGGTTATGAACCTGAAACTGGTCTCAGTATGCTTGTTTCTGGTCCAGTAAAGACATGGCATGGCAGTTCGGACTGGACTGTTCCCATGAGACACATGGTCAGACTGATTTGCATATGGTTATGTCTGAACTGGGGTGGTGGAGTGAGCTAAAGAACGATGATGGATTAAACCCAGATCAGTTGACTCAGGTGAGTGTTTGATTTGCTCAAATGCTCCGTCCTTCATCCCCTTTGGTATCGCTTTGTTCGCCCTAAGTTGGCAGGGTATGCCCAGACGTGGGTCCCTTGCTCACTTTGCCACTGGATTCAATATAGCCTGGCTGATGAGGGTTATGAACCCGAAACCGGTCCCAGGATGCTTGTTTCCAGTCCAGGGAAGACATGGCTTGGCAGTTCGGGCTGGACTGTTCCCATGAGGCAAAGGGTCAGACTGATTTGCATATGGCCATGTCTGAACTGGGGTGGTGGAGTGAGCTAAAGAATGATGATGGATTAAACCCAGATCTGTTGACTGGGGGTGAGTGTTTGATTTGCTCAAACGCTCCGTCCATCATCCCCTTTGGTATCGCTTTGTTTGCCCTAAGTTGGCAGGGTATGCCCAGACGTGGGTTCCTTGCTCACTTTGCCACTGGATTCAAGATAGCCTGGCTGATGAGGGTTATAAACCCAAAACCGGTCCCAGGATGCTTGTTTCTGGTCCAGGGAAGACATGGCTTGGCAGTTCGGGCTGGACTGTTCCCATGAGGCACAGGGTCAGACTGATTTGCATATGGCCATGTCTGAATTGGGGTGGTGGAGTGAGCTAAAGAATGATGATGGATTAAACCCAGATCATTTGACTGGGGGTGAGTGTTTGATTTGCACAAACGCTCCGTCCATCATCCCCTTTGGTATCGCTTTGTTCGCCCTAAGTTGGCAGGGTATGCCCAGACGTGGGTCCCTTGCTCACTTTGCCACTGGATTCAAGATGGCCTGGCTGATGAGGGTTATGAACCCGAAACCGGTCCCAGGATGATTGTTTCCGGTCCAGGGAAGACATGGCTTGGCAGTTCGGGCTGGACTGTTCCCATGAGGCACAGGGTCAGACTGATATGCATATGGCCATGTCTGAACTGGGGTGGTGGAGTGAGCTAAAGAATGATGATGGATTAAACCCAGATCTGTTGACTGGGGGTGAGTGTTTGATTTGCTCAAACGCTCCGTCCATCATCCCCTTTGGTATCGCTTTGTTCGCCCTAAGTTGGCAGGGTATGCCCAGACATGGGTTCCTTGCTCACTTTGCCACTGGATTCAAGATAGCCTGGCTGATGAGGGTTATGAACCCGAAACTGGTCCCAGTATGCTTGTTTCTGGTCCAGTAAAGACATGGCATGGCAGTTCGGACTGGACTGTTCCCATGAGACACAGGGTCAGACTGATTTGCATATGGTCATGTCTGAACTGGGGTGGTGGAGTGAGCTAAAGAATGATGATGGATTAAACCCAGATCATTTGACTGGGGGTGAGTGTTTGCTTTGCACAAACGCTCCGTCCATCGTCCCCTTTGGTATCGCTTTGTTCGCCCTAAGTTGGCAGGGTATGCCCAGACGTGGGTCCCTTGCTCACTTTGCCACTGGATTCAAGATAGCCTGGCTGATGAGGGTTATGAACCCGAAACTGGTCCCAGTATGCTTGTTTCAGGTCCAGTGAAGACATGGCATGGCAGTTCGGGCTGGACTGTTCCCATGAGGCACAGGGTCAGACTGATTTGCATATGGCCATGTCTGAACTGGGGGGGTGGAGTGAGCTAAAGAATGATGATGGATTAAACCCAAATCAGTTGACTGGGGGTGAGTGTTTGATTTGCTCAAACTCTCTATCCATCATCCCCTTTGGTATTGCTTTATTCGCACTAAATTGGCAGGGTATGCCCAGATGTGGGTCCCTTGCTAACTTTGCCACTGGATTCAAGATAGCCTGGCTGATGAGGGTTATGAACCCGAAACCGGTCCCAGGATGCTTGTTTCCGGTCCAGGGAAGACATGGCTTGGCAGATCGGTCTGGACTGTTCCCATGAGTCACAGGGTCAGACTGATTTGCATATGGCCATGTCTGAACTGGGGTGGTGGAGTGAGCTAAAGAATGATGATGGATTAAATCCAGATCAGTTGACTCGGGTGAGTGTTTGATTTGCTCAAACGCTCCGTCCTTTATCCCCTTTTGTATCGCTTTGTTTGCCCTAAGTTGGCAGGGTATGCCCAGACGTGGGTCCCTTGCTCACTTTGCCACTGGATTCAAGCTAGCCTGGCTGATGAAAGTTATGAACCCGAAACTGGTCCCAGTATGCTTGTTTCTGGTCCAGTGAAGACATGGCATGGCAGTTCGGGCTGGACTGTTCCCATGAGGCACAGGGTCAGACTGATTTGCATATGGCCATGTCTAAACTGGGGTGTTGGCGTGAGCTAAAGAATGATGATGGATTAAATCCAGATCAGTTGACTCGGGTGAGTGTTTGATTTGCTCAAATGCTCCGTCCTTCATCCCCTTTGGTATCGCTTTGTTCGCCCTAAGTTGGCAGGGTATGCCCAGACGTAGGTCCCTTGCTCACTTTGCCACTGGATTCAAGATAGCCTGGCTGATGAGGGTTATGAACCCAAAACCGGTCCCAGGAGGCTTGTTTCTGGTCCAGGGAAGACATGGCTTGGCAGTTCGGGCTGTACTGTTTCCATGAGGCACAGGGTCAGACTGATTTGCAAATGGCCATGTCTGAACTGGGGGGGGTGGAGTGAGCTAAAGAATGATGATGGATTAAACCCAGATCAGTTGACTCGGGTGAGTGTTTGATTTGCTCAAACGCTCCGTCCTTCATCCCCTTTGGTATCGCTTTGTTTGCCCTAAGTTGGCAGGGTATGCCCAGACGTGGGTCCCTTGCTCACTTTGCCACTGGATTCAAGATAGCCTGGCTGATGAGGGTTATGAACCCAAAACCGGCCCTAGGATGCTTGTTTCCGGTCCAGGGAAGACATGGCTTGGCAGTTCGGGCAGGACTGTTCCCATGAGGCACAGGGTCAGACTGATTTGCATATGGCCATGTCCGAACTGGGGTGGTGGGGTGAGCTAAAGAATGATGATGGATTAAACCCAGATCAGTTGACTGGGGGTGAGTGTTTGATTTGCTCAAACGCTCCATCCATCATCCCCTTTGGTATCGCTTTATTCGCCCTAAGTTGGCAGGGTATGCCCAGACGTGGGTCCCTTGCTAACTTTGTCACTGGATTCAAGATAGCCTGGCTTACGAGGTTTATGAACCCGAAACCGGTCCCAGGATGCTTGTTTCCGGTCCAGGGAAGACATGGCTTGGCAGTTCGGTCTGGACTGTTCCCATGAGTCACAGGGTCAGACTGATTTGCATATGGTCATGTCTGAACTGGTGTGGTGGAGTGAGCTAAAGAATGATGATGGATTAAACCCAGATCTGTTGACTGGGGGTGAGTGTTTGATTTGCTCAAACGCTCCGTCCATCATCCCCTTTGGTATCGCTTTGTTCGCCCTAAGTTGGCAGGGTATGCCCAGACGTGGGTTCCTTGCTCACTTTGCCACTGGATTCAAGATAGCCTGGCTGATGAGGGTTATGAACCCGAAACTGGTCCCAGTATGCTTGTTTCTGGTCCAGTAAAGACATGGCATGGCAGTTCGGACTGGACTGTTCCCATGAGGCACAGGGTCAGACTGATTTGCATATGGCCATGTCTGAATTGGGGTGGTGGAGTGAGCTAAAGAATGATGATGGATTAAACCCAGATCATTTGACTGGGGGTGAGTGTTTGATTTGCACAAACGCTCCGTCCATCATCCCCTTTGGTATCGCTTTGTTCGCCCTAAGTTGGCAGGGTATGCCCAGACGTGGGTCCCTTGCTCACTTTGCCACTGGATTCAAGATAGCCTGGCTGATGAGGGTTATGAACCCGAAACCGGTCCCAGGATGATTGTTTCCGGTCCAGGGAAGACATGGCTTGGCAGTTCGGGCTGGACTGTTCCCATGAGGCACAGGGTCAGACTGATATGCATATGGCCATGTCTGAACTGGGGTGGTGGAGTGAGCTAAAGAATGATGATGGATTGAACCCAGATCTGTTGACTGGGGGTGAGTGTTTGATTTGCTCAAACGCTCCGTCCATCATCCCCTTTGGTATCGCTTTGTTCGCCCTAAGTTGGCAGGGTATGCCCAGACGTGGGTTCCTTGCTCACTTTGCCACTGGATTCAAGATAGCCTGGCTGATGAGGGTTATGAACCCGAAACTGGTCCCAGTATGCTTGTTTCTGGTCCAGTAAAGACATGGCATGGCAGTTCGGACTGGACTGTTCCCATGAGACACAGGGTCAGACTGATTTGTATATGGTCATGTCTGAACTGGGGTGGTGGAGTGAGCTAAAGAATGATGATGGATTAAACCCAGATCATTTGACTGGGGGTGAGTGTTTGATTTGCTCAAACGCTCCGTCCTTTATCCCCTTTGGTATCGCTTTGTTTGCCCTAAGTTGGCAGGGTATGCCCAGACGTGGGTCCCTTGCTCACTTTGCCACTGGATTCAAGCTAGCCTGGCTGATGAAAGTTATGAACCCGAAACTGGTCCCAGTATGCTTGTTTCTGGTCCAGTGAAGACATGGCATGGCAGTTCGGGCTGGACTGTTCCCATGAGGCACAGGGTCAGACTGATTTGCATATGGCCATGTCTAAACTGGGGTGTTGGAGTGAGCTAAAGAATGATGATGGATTAAATCCAGATCAGTTGACTCAGGTGAGTGTTTGATTTGCTCAAATGCTCCGTCCTTTATCCTCTTTGGTATCGCTTTGTTCGCCCTAAGTTGGCAGGGTATGCCCAGACGTGGGTCCCTTGCTCACTTTGCCACTGTATTCAAGATAGCCTGGCTGATGAGGGTTATGAACCCAAAACCGGTCCCAGGAGGCTTGTTTCTGGTCCAGGGAAGACATGGCTTGGCAGTTCGGGCTGTACTGTTCCCATGAGGCACAGGGTCAGACTGATTTGCAAATGGCCATGTCTGAACTGGGGTGGTGGAGTGAGCTAAAGAATGATGATGGATTAAACCCAGATCAGTTGACTCGGGTGAGTGTTTGATTTGCTCAAACGCTCCGTCCTTCATCCCCTTTGGTATCGCTTTGTTTGCCCTAAGTTGGCAGGGTATGCCCAGACGTGGGTCCCTTGCTCACTTTGCCACTAGATTCAAGATAGCCTGGCTGATGAGGGTTATGAACCCGAAACCGGTCCCAGGATGCTTGTTTCTGGTCCAGGGAAGACATGGCTTGGCAGTTCGGGCTGGACTGTTCCCATGAGGCACAGGGTCAGACTGATTTGCATATGGCCATGTCCGAACTGGGGTGGTGGAGTGAGATAAAGAATGATGATGGATTAAACCCAGATCAGTTGACTGGGGGTGAGTGTTTTATTTGCTCAAATGCTCCGTCCATCATCCCCTTTGGTATCGCTTTGTTCGCCCTAAGTCGGCAGGGTAAGCCCAGACGTGGGTCCCCTGCTCACTTCGCCACTGGATTCAATATAGCCTGGCTGATGAGGGTTATGAACCCGAAACCGGTCCCAGGATGCTTTTTTCCAGTCCAGGGAAGACATGGCTTGGCAGTTCGGGCTGGACTGTTCCCATGAGGCACAGGGTCAGACTGATTTGCATATGGCCATGTCTGAACTGGGGTGGTGGAGTGAGCTAAAGAATGATGATGGATTAAACCCAGATCTGTTGACTGGGGGTGAGTGTTTGATTTGCTCAAACGCTCCGTCCATCATCCCCTTTGGTATCGCTTTGTTCGCCCTAAGTTGGCAGGGTATGCCCAGACATGGGTTCCTTGCTCCCTTTGCCACTGGATTCAAGATAGCCTGGCTGATGAGGGTTATAAACCCAAAACCGGTCCCAGGATGCTTGTTTCTGGTCCAGGGAAGACATGGCTTGGCAGTTCGGGCTGGACTGTTCCCATGAGGCACAGGGTCAGACTGATTTGCATATGGCCATGTCTGAATTGGGGTGGTGGAGTGAGCTAAAGAACGATGATGGATTAATCCCAGATCATTTGACTGGGGGTGAGTGTTTGATTTGCTCAAATGCTCCGTCCATCATTTCCTTTGGTATCGCTTTGTTCGCCCTAAGTCGGCAGGGTAAGCCCAGACGTGGGTCCCTTGCTCACTTTGCCACTGGATTCAATATAACCTGGCTGATGAGGGTTATGAACCCGAAACCGGTCCCAGGATGCTTGTTTCCAGTCCAGGGAAGACATGGCTTGGCATTTCGGGCTGGACTGTTCCCATGAGGCAAAGGGTCAGACTGATTTGCATATGGCCATGTCTGAACTGGGGTGGTGGAGTGAGCTAAAGAATGATGATGGATTAAACCCAGATCTGTTGACTGGGGGTGAGTGTTTGATATGCTCAAACGCTCCGTCCATTATCCCCTTTGGTATCACTTTGTTCGCCCTAAGTTGGCAGGGTATGCCCAGACGTGGGTTCCTTGCTCACTTTGCCACTGGATTCAAGATAGCCTGGCTGATGAGGGTTATAAACCCGAAACCGGTCCCAGGATGCTTGTTTCTGGTCCAGTGAAGACATGGCTTGGCAGTTCGGGCTGGACTGTTCCCATGAGGCACAGGGTCAGACTGATTTGCATATGGCCATGTCTGAATTGGGGTGGTGGAGTGAGCTAAAGAATGATGATGGATTAAACCCAGATAATTTGACTGGGGGTGAATGTTTGATTTGCACAAACGCTCCGTCCATCATCCCCTTTGGTATCGCTTTGTTCGCCCTAAGTTGGCAGGGTATGCCCAGACGTGGGTCCCTTGCTCACTTTGCCACTGGATTCAAGATAGCCTGGCTGATGAGGGTTATGAACCCGAAACCGGTCCCAGGATGCTTGTTTCCGGTCCAGGGAAGACATGGCTTGGCAGTTCGGGCTGGACTGTTCCCATGAGGCACAGGGTCAGACTGATATGCATATGGCCATGTCTGAACTGGGGTGGTGGAGTGAGCTAAAGAATGATGATGGATTAAACCCAGATCTGTTGACTGGGGGTGAGTGTTTGATTTGCTCAAACGCTCCGTCCATCATCCCCTTTGGTATTGCTTTGTTCGCCCTAAGTTGGCAGGGTATGCCCAGACGTGGGTTCCTTGCTCACTTTGCCACTGGATTCAAGATAGCCTGGCTGATGAGGGTTATGAACCCGAAACTGGTCCCAGTATGCTTGTTTCTGGTCCAGTAAAGACATGGCATGGCAGTTCGGACTGGACTGTTCCCATGAGACACAGGGTCAGACTGATTTGCATATGGTCATGTCTGAACTGGGGTGGTGGAGTGAGCTAAAGAATGATGATGGATTAAACCCAGATCATTTGACTGGGGGTGAGTGTTTGCTTTGCACAAACGCTCCGTCCATCATCCCCTTTGGTATCGCTTTGTTCGCCCTAAGTTGGCAGGGTATGCCCAGACGTGGGTCCCTTGCTCACTTTGCCACTGGATTCAAGATAGCCTGGCTGATGAGGGTTATGAACCCGAAACTGGTCCCAGTATGCTTATTTCTGGTCCAGTGAAGACATGGCATGGCAGTTCGGGCTGGACTGTTCCCATGAGGCACAGGGTCAGACTGATTTGCATATGGCCATGTCTGAACTGGGGGGGTGGAGTGAGCTAAAGAATGATGATGGATTAAACCCAGATCAGTTGACTGGGGGTGAGTGTTTGATTTGCTCAAACTCTCCATCCATCATCCCCTTTGGTATTGCTTTATTCGCACTAAGTTGGCAGGGTATGCCCAGATGTGGGTCCCTTGCTAACTTTGCCACTGGATTCAAGATAGCCTGGCTGATGAGGGTTATGAACCCGAAACCGGTCCCAGGATGCTTGTTTCCGGTCCAGGGAAGACATGGCTTGGCAGATCGGTCTGGACTGTTCCCATGAGTCACAGGGTCAGACTGATTTGCATATGGCCATGTCTGAACTGGGGTGGTGGAGTGAGCTAAAGAACGATGATGGATTAAACCCAGATCATTTGACTGGGGGTGAGTGTTTGATTTGCTCAAATGCTCTGTCCATCATCCCCTTTGGTATCGCTTTGTCGCCCTAAGTCGGCAGGGTATGCCCAGACGTGGGTCCCTTGCTCACTTTGCCACTGGATTCAATATAGCCTGGCTGATGAGGGTTATGAACCCAAAACCGGTCCCAGGATGCTTGTTTCCAGTCCAGGGAAGACATGGCTTGGCAGTTCGGGCTGGACTGTTCCCATGAGGCAAAGGGTCAGACTGATTTGCATATGGCCATGTCTGAACTGGGGTGGTGGAGTGAGCTAAAGAATGATGATGGATTAAACCCAGATCTGTTGACTGGGGGTGAGTGTTTGATTTGCTCAAACGCTCCGTCCATCATCCCCTTTGGTATCGCTTTGTTTGCCCTAAGTTGGCAGGGTATGCCCAGACGTGGGTTCCTTGCTCACTTTGCCACTGGATTCAAGATAGCCTGGCTGATGAGGGTTATAAACCCAAAACCGGTCCCAGGATGCTTGTTTCTGGTCCAGGGAAGACATGGCTTGGCAGTTCGGGCTGGACTGTTCCCATGAGGCACAGGGTCAGACTGATTTGCATATGGCCATGTCTGAATTGGGGTGGTGGAGTGAGCTAAAGAATGATGATGGATTAAACCCAGATCATTTGACTGGGGGTGAGTGTTTGATTTGCACAAACGCTCCGTCCATCATCCCCTTTGGTATCGCTTTGTTCGCCCTAAGTTGGCAGGGTATGCCCAGACGTGGGTCCCTTGCTCACTTTGCCACTGGATTCAAGATGGCCTGGCTGATGAGGGTTATGAACCCAAAACCGGTCCCAGGATGATTGTTTCCGGTCCAGGGAAGACATGGCTTGGCAGTTCGGGCTGGACTGTTCCCATGAGGCACAGGGTCAGACTGATATGCATATGGCCATGTCTGAACTGGGGTGGTGGAGTGAGCTAAAGAATGATGATGGATTAAACCCAGATCTGTTGACTGGGGGTGAGTGTTTGATTTGCTCAAACGCTCCGTCCATCATCCCCTTTGGTATCGCTTTGTTCGCCCTAAGTTGGCAGGGTATGCCCAGACGTGGGTTCCTTGCTCACTTTGCCACTGGATTCAAGATAGCCTGGCTGATGAGGGTTATGAACCCGAAACTGGTCCCAGTATGCTTGTTTCTGGTCCAGTAAAGACATGGCATGGCAGTTCGGACTGGACTGTTCCCATGAGACACAGGGTCAGACTGATTTGCATATGGTCATGTCTGAACTGGGGTGGTGGAGTGAGCTAAAGAATGATGATGGATTAAACCCAGATCATTTGACTGGGGGTGAGTGTTTGCTTTGCACAAACGCTCCGTCCATCGTCCCCTTTGGTATCGCTTTGTTCGCCCTAAGTTGGCAGGGTATGCCCAGACGTGGGTCCCTTGCTCACTTTGCCACTGGATTCAAGATAGCCTGGCTGATGAGGGTTATGAACCCGAAACTGGTCCCAGTATGCTTGTTTCAGGTCCAGTGAAGACATGGCATGGCAGTTCGGGCTGGACTGTTCCCATGAGGCACAGGGTCAGACTGATTTGCATATGGCCATGTCTGAACTGGGGGGGTGGAGTGAGCTAAAGAATGATGATGGATTAAACCCAAATCAGTTGACTGGGGGTGAGTGTTTGATTTGCTCAAACTCTCCATCCATCATCCCCTTTGGTATTGCTTTATTCGCACTAAATTGGCAGGGTATGCCCAGATGTGGGTCCCTTGCTAACTTTGCCACTGGATTCAAGATAGCCTGGCTGATGAGGGTTATGAACCCGAAACCGGTCCCAGGATGCTTGTTTCCGGTCCAGGGAAGACATGGCTTGGCAGATCGGTCTGGACTGTTCCCATGAGTCACAGGGTCAGACTGATTTGCATATGGCCATGTCTGAACTGGGGTGGTGGAGTGAGCTAAAGAATGATGATGGATTAAATCCAGATCAGTTGACTCGGGTGAGTGTTTGATTTGCTCAAACGCTCCGTCCTTTATCCCCTTTTGTATCGCTTTGTTTGCCCTAAGTTGGCAGGGTATGCCCAGACGTGGGTCCCTTGCTCACTTTGCCACTGGATTCAAGCTAGCCTGGCTGATGAAAGTTATGAACCCGAAACTGGTCCCAGTATGCTTGTTTCTGCTCCAGTGAAGACATGGCATGGCAGTTCGGGCTGGACTGTTCCCATGAGGCACAGGGTCAGACTGATTTGCATATGGCCATGTCTAAACTGGGGTGTTGGAGTGAGCTAAAGAATGATGATGGATTAAATCCAGATCAGTTGACTCGGGTGAGTGTTTGATTTGCTCAAATGCTCCGTCCTTCATCCCCTTTGGTATCGCTTTGTTCGCCCTAAGTTGGCAGGGTATGCCCAGACGTGGGTCCCTTGCTCACTTTGCCACTGGATTCAAGATAGCCTGGCTGATGAGGGTTATGAACCCAAAACCGGTCCCAGGAGGCTTGTTTCTGGTCCAGGGAAGACATGGCTTGGCAGTTCGGGCTGTACTGTTTCCATGAGGCACAGGGTCAGACTGATTTGCAAATGGCCATGTCTGAACTGGGGTGGTGGAGTGAGCTAAAGAATGATGATGGATTAAACCCAGATCAGTTGCCTGGGGGTGAGTGTTTGATTTGCTCAAAAGCTCCGTCCATTATCCCCTTTGGTATCGCTTTGTTCGCCCTAAGTTGGCAGGGTATGCCCACACGAGGGTCCCTAGCTCTCTTTGCCACTGGATTCAAGATAGCCTGGCTGATGAGGGTTATGAAACCGAAACCGGTCCAAGGATACTTGTTTCTGGTCCAGGGAAGACATGGCTTAGCAGTTCGGGCTGGACTGTTCCCATGAGGCACAGGGTCAGACTGATTTGCATATGGCCATGTCTGAATTGGGGTGGTGGAGTGAGCTAAAGAATGATGATGGATTAAACCCAGATCATTTGACTGGGGGTGAATGTTTGATTTGCACAAACGCTCCGTCCATCATCCCCTTTGGTATCGCTTTGTTCACCCTAAGTTGGCAGGGTATGCCCAGACGTGGGTCCCTTGCTCACTTTGCCACTGGATTCAAGATAGCCTGGCTGATGAGGGTTATGAACCCGAAACCGGTCCCAGGATGCGTGTTTCCGGTCCAGGGAAGACATGGCTTGGCAGTTCGGGCTGGACTGTTCCCATGAGGCACAGGGTCAGACTGATATGCATATGGCCATGTCTGAACTGGGGTGGTGGAGTGAGCTAAAGAATGATGATGGATTAAACCCAGATCTGTTGACTGGGGGTGAGTGTTTGATTTGCTCAAACGCTCCGTCCATCATCCCCTTCGGTATCGCTTTGTTCGCGCTAAGTTGGCAGGGTATGCCCAGACGTGGGTTCCTTGCTCACTTTGCCACTGGATTCAAGATAGCCTGGCTGATGAGGGTTATGAACCCGAAACTGGTCCCAGTATGCTTGTTTCTGGTCCAGTAAAGACATGGCATGGCAGTTCGGACTGGACTGTTCCCATGAGACACAGGGTCAGACTGATTTGCATATGGTCATGTCTGAACTGGGGTGGTGGAGTGAGCTAAAGAATGATGATGGATTAAACCCAGATCATTTGACTGGGGGTGAGTGTTTGCTTTGCACAAACGCTCCGTCCATCGTCCCCTTTGGTATCGCTTTGTTCGCCCTAAGTTGGCAGGGTATGCCCAGACGTGGGTCCCTTGCTCACTTTGCCACTGGATTCAAGATAGCCTGGCTGATGAGGGTTATGAACCCGAAACTGGACCCAGTATGCTTATTTCTGGTCCAGTGAAGACATGGCATGGCAGTTCGGGCTGGACTGTTCCCATGAGGCACAGGGTCAGACTGATTTGCATATGGCCATGTCTGAACTGGGGGGGTGGAGTGAGCTAAAGAATGATGATGGATTAAACCCAGATCAGTTGACTGGGGGTGAGTGTTTGATTTGCTCAAACTCTCCATCCATCATCCCCTTTGGTATTGCTTTATTCGCACTAAGTTGGCAGGGTATGCCCAGATGTGGGTCCCTTGCTAACTTTGCCACTGGATTCAAGATAGCCTGGCTGATGAGGGTTATGAACCCGAAACCGGTCCCAGGATGCTTGTTTCCGGTCCAGGGAAGACATGGCTTGGCAGATCGGTCTGGACTGTTCCCATGAGTCACAGGGTCAGACTGATTTGCATATGGCCATGTCTGAACTGGGGTGGTGGAGTGAGCTAAAGAACGATGATGGATTAAACCCAGATCATTTGACTGGGGGTGAGTGTTTGATTTGCTCAAATGCTCTGTCCATCATCCCCTTTGGTATCGCTTTGTTCGCCCTAAGTCGGCAGGGTATGCCCAGACGTGGGTCCCTTGCTCACTTTGCCACTGGATTCAATATAGCCTGGCTGATGAGGGTTATGAACCCGAAACCGGTCCCAGGATGCTTGTTTCCAGTCCAGGGAAGACATGGCTTGGCAGTTCGGGCTGGACTGTTCCCATGAGGCAAAGGGTCAGACTGATTTGCATATGGCCATGTCTGAACTGGGGTGGTGGAGTGAGCTAAAGAATGATGATGGATTAAACCCAGATCTGTTGACTGGGGGTGAGTGTTTGATTTGCTCAAACGCTCCGTCCATCATCCCCTTTGGTATCGCTTTGTTTGCCCTAAGTTGGCAGGGTATGCCCAGACGTGGGTTCCTTGCTCACTTTGCCACTGGATTCAAGATAGCCTGGCTGATGAGGGTTATAAACCCAAAACCGGTCCCAGGATGCTTGTTTCTGGTCCAGGGAAGACATGGCTTGGCAGTTCGGGCTGGACTGTTCCCATGAGGCACAGGGTCAGACTTATTTGCATATGGCCATGTCTGAATTGGGGTGGTGGAGTGAGCTAAAGAATGATGATGGATTAAACCCAGATCATTTGACTGGGGGTGAGTGTTTGATTTGCACAAACGCTCCATCCATCATCCCCTTTGGTATCGCTTTGTTCGCCCTAAGTTGGCAGGGTATGCCCAGACGTGGGTCCCTTGCTCACTTTGCCACTGGATTCAAGATAGCCTGGCTGATGAGGGTTATGAACCCGAAACCGGTCCCAGGATGATTGTTTCCGGTCCAGGGAAGACATGGCTTGGCAGTTCGGGCTGGACTGTTCCCATGAGGCACAGGGTCAGACTGATATGCATATGGCCATGTCTGAACTGGGGTGGTGGAGTGAGCTAAAGAATGATGATGGATTGAACCCAGATCTGTTGACTGGGGGTGAGTGTTTGATTTGCTCAAACGCTCCGTCCATCATCCCCTTTGGTATCGCTTTGTTCGCCCTAAGTTGGCAGGGTATGCCCAGACGTGGGTTCCTTGCTCACTTTGCCACTGGATTCAAGATAGCCTGGCTGATGAGGGTTATGAACCCGAAACTGGTCCCAGTATGCTTGTTTCTGGTCCAGTAAAGACATGGCATGGCAGTTCGGACTGGACTGTTCCCATGAGACACAGGGTCAGACTGATTTGTATATGGTCATGTCTGAACTGGGGTGGTGGAGTGAGCTAAAGAATGATGATGGATTAAACCCAGATCATTTGACTGGGGGTGAGTGTTTGATTTGCTCAAACGCTCCGTCCTTTATCCCCTTTTGTATCGCTTTGTTTGCCCTAAGTTGGCAGGGTATGCCCAGACGTGGGTCCCTTGCTCACTTTGCCACTGGATTCAAGCTAGCCTGGCTGATGAAAGTTATGAACCCGAAACTGGTCCCAGTATGCTTGTTTCTGGTCCAGTGAAGACATGGCATGGCAGTTCGGGCTGGACTGTTCCCATGAGGCACAGGGTCAGACTGATTTGCATATGGCCATGTCTAAACTGGGGTGTTGGAGTGAGCTAAAGAATGATGATGGATTAAATCCAGATCAGTTGACTCAGGTGAGTGTTTGATTTGCTCAAATGCTCCGTCCTTCATCCTCTTTGGTATCGCTTTGTTCGCCCTAAGTTGGCAGGGTATGCCCAGACGTGGGTCCCTTGCTCACTTTGCCACTGTATTCAAGATAGCCTGGCTGATGAGGGTTATGAACCCAAAACCGGTCCCAGGAGGCTTGTTTCTGGTCCAGGGAAGACATGGCTTGGCAGTTCGGGCTGTACTGTTCCCATGAGGCACAGGGTCAGACTGATTTGCAAATGGCCATGTCTGAACTGGGGTGGTGGAGTGAGCTAAAGAATGATGATGGATTAAACCCAGATCAGTTGCCTGGGGGTGAGTGTTTGATTTGCTCAAAAGCTCCGTCCATTATCCCCTTTGGTATCGCTTTGTTCGCCCTAAGTTGGCAGGGTATGCCCACACGAGGGTCCCTAGCTCTCTTTGCCACTGGATTCAAGATAGCCTGGCTGATGAGGGTTATGAAACCGAAACCGGTCCAAGGATACTTGTTTCTGGTCCAGTGAAGACATGGCATGGCAGTTTGGGCTGGACTGTTCCCATGAGGCACAGGGTCAGACTGATTTGCATATGGCCATGTCTGAACTGGGGGGGTGGAGTGAGCTAAAGAATGATGATGGATTAAACCCAGATCAGTTGACTCGGGTGAGTGTTTGATTTGCTCAAACGCTCCGTCCTTCATCCCCTTTGGTATCGCTTTGTTTGCCCTAAGTTGGCAGGGTATGCCCAGACGTGGGTCCCTTGCTCACTTTGCCACTGGATTCAAGATAGCCTGGCTGATGAGGGTTATGAACCCAAAACCGGTCCCAGGATGCTAGTTTCCGGTCCAGGGAAGACATGGCTTGGCAGTTCGGGCTGGACTGTTCCCATGAGGCACAGGGTCAGACTGATTTGCATATGGCCATGTCCGAACTGGGGTGGTGGGGTGAGCTAAAGAATGATGATGGATTAAACCCAGATCAATTGACTGTGGGTGAGTGTTTGATTTGCTCAAACGCTCCGTCCATCATCCCCTTTGGTATCACTTTGTTTGCACTAAGTTGGCAGGGTATGCCCAGACGTGGGTCCCTTGCTCACTTTGCCACTGGATTCAAGATAACCTGGCTGATGAGGGTTATGAACCTGAAACTGGTCTCAGTATGCTTGTTTCTGGTCCAGTAAAGACATGGCATGGCAGTTCGGACTGGACTGTTCCCATGAGACACATGGTCAGACTGATTTGCATATGGTCATGTCTGAACTGGGGTGGTGGAGTGAGCTAAAGAACGATGATGGATTAAACCCAGATCAGTTGACTCAGGTGAGTGTTTGATTTGCTCAAATGCTCCGTCCTTCATCCCCTTTGGTATCGCTTTGTTCGCCCTAAGTTGGCAGGGTATGCCCAGACGTGGGTCCCTTGCTCACTTTGCCACTGGATTCAATATAGCCTGGCTGATGAGGGTTATGAACCCGAAACCGGTCCCAGGATGCTTGTTTCCAGTCCAGGGAAGACATGGCTTGGCAGTTCGGGCTGGACTGTTCCCATGAGGCAAAGGGTCAGACTGATTTGCATATGGCCATGTCTGAACTGGGGTGGTGGAGTGAGCTAAAGAATGATGATGGATTAAACCCAGATCTGTTGACTGGGGGTGAGTGTTTGATTTGCTCAAACGCTCCGTCCATCATCCCCTTTGGTATCGCTTTGTTTGCCCTAAGTTGGCAGGGTATGCCCAGACGTGGGTTCCTTGCTCACTTTGCCACTGGATTCAAGATAGCCTGGCTGATGAGGGTTATAAACCCAAAACCGGTCCCAGGATGCTTGTTTCTGGTCCAGGGAAGACATGGCTTGGCAGTTCGGGCTGGACTGTTCCCATGAGGCACAGGGTCAGACTGATTTGCATATGGCCATGTCTGAATTGGGGTGGTGGAGTGAGCTAAAGAATGATGATGGATTAAACCCAGATCATTTGACTGGGGGTGAGTGTTTGATTTGCACAAACGCTCCGTCCATCATCCCCTTTGGTATCGCTTTGTTCGCCCTAAGTTGGCAGGGTATGCCCAGACGTGGGTCCCTTGCTCACTTTGCCACTGGATTCAAGATGGCCTGGCTGATGAGGGTTATGAACCCGAAACCGGTCCCAGGATGATTGTTTCCGGTCCAGGGAAGACATGGCTTGGCAGTTCGGGCTGGACTGTTCCCATGAGGCACAGGGTCAGACTGATATGCATATGGCCATGTCTGAACTGGGGTGGTGGAGTGAGCTAAAGAATGATGATGGATTAAACCCAGATCTGTTGACTGGGGGTGAGTGTTTGATTTGCTCAAACGCTCCGTCCATCATCCCCTTTGGTATCGCTTTGTTCGCCCTAAGTTGGCAGGGTATGCCCAGACGTGGGTTCCTTGCTCACTTTGCCACTGGATTCAAGATAGCCTGGCTGATGAGGGTTATGAACCCGAAACTGGTCCCAGTATGCTTGTTTCTGGTCCAGTAAAGACATGGCATGGCAGTTCGGACTGGACTGTTCCCATGAGACACAGGGTCAGACTGATTTGCATATGGTCATGTCTGAACTGGGGTGGTGGAGTGAGCTAAAGAATGATGATGGATTAAACCCAGATCATTTGACTGGGGGTGAGTGTTTGCTTTGCACAAACGCTCCGTCCATCGTCCCCTTTGGTATCGCTTTGTTCGCCCTAAGTTGGCAGGGTATGCCCAGACGTGGGTCCCTTGCTCACTTTGCCACTGGATTCAAGATAGCCTGGCTGATGAGGGTTATGAACCCGAAACTGGTCCCAGTATGCTTGTTTCAGGTCCAGTGAAGACATGGCATGGCAGTTCGGGCTGGACTGTTCCCATGAGGCACAGGGTCAGACTGATTTGCATATGGCCATGTCTGAACTGGGGGGGTGGAGTGAGCTAAAGAATGATGATGGATTAAACCCAAATCAGTTGACTGGGGGTGAGTGTTTGATTTGCTCAAACTCTCCATCCATCATCCCCTTTGGTATTGCTTTATTCGCACTAAATTGGCAGGGTATGCCCAGATGTGGGTCCCTTGCTAACTTTGCCACTGGATTCAAGATAGCCTGGCTGATGAGGGTTATGAACCTGAAACTGGTCTCAGTATGCTTGTTTCTGGTCCAGTAAAGACATGGCATGGCAGTTCGGACTGGACTGTTCCCATGAGACACATGGTCAGACTGATTTGCATATGGTTATGTCTGAACTGGGGTGGTGGAGTGAGCTAAAGAACGATGATGGATTAAACCCAGATCAGTTGACTCAGGTGAGTGTTTGATTTGCTCAAATGCTCCGTCCTTCATCCCCTTTGGTATCGCTTTGTTCGCCCTAAGTTGGCAGGGTATGCCCAGACGTGGGTCCCTTGCTCACTTTGCCACTGGATTCAATATAGCCTGGCTGATGAGGGTTATGAACCCGAAACCGGTCCCAGGATGCTTGTTTCCAGTCCAGGGAAGACATGGCTTGGCAGTTCGGGCTGGACTGTTCCCATGAGGCAAAGGGTCAGACTGATTTGCATATGGCCATGTCTGAACTGGGGTGGTGGAGTGAGCTAAAGAATGATGATGGATTAAACCCAGATCTGTTGACTGGGGGTGAGTGTTTGATTTGCTCAAACGCTCCGTCCATCATCCCCTTTGGTATCGCTTTGTTTGCCCTAAGTTGGCAGGGTATGCCCAGACGTGGGTTCCTTGCTCACTTTGCCACTGGATTCAAGATAGCCTGGCTGATGAGGGTTATAAACCCAAAACCGGTCCCAGGATGCTTGTTTCTGGTCCAGGGAAGACATGGCTTGGCAGTTCGGGCTGGACTGTTCCCATGAGGCACAGGGTCAGACTGATTTGCATATGGCCATGTCTGAATTGGGGTGGTGGAGTGAGCTAAAGAATGATGATGGATTAAACCCAGATCATTTGACTGGGGGTGAGTGTTTGATTTGCACAAACGCTCCGTCCATCATCCCCTTTGGTATCGCTTTGTTCGCCCTAAGTTGGCAGGGTATGCCCAGACGTGGGTCCCTTGCTCACTTTGCCACTGGATTCAAGATGGCCTGGCTGATGAGGGTTATGAACCCGAAACCGGTCCCAGGATGATTGTTTCCGGTCCAGGGAAGACATGGCTTGGCAGTTCGGGCTGGACTGTTCCCATGAGGCACAGGGTCAGACTGATATGCATATGGCCATGTCTGAACTGGGGTGGTGGAGTGAGCTAAAGAATGATGATGGATTAAACCCAGATCTGTTGACTGGGGGTGAGTGTTTGATTTGCTCAAACGCTCCGTCCATCATCCCCTTTGGTATCGCTTTGTTCGCCCTAAGTTGGCAGGGTATGCCCAGACGTGGGTTCCTTGCTCACTTTGCCACTGGATTCAAGATAGCCTGGCTGATGAGGGTTATGAACCCGAAACTGGTCCCAGTATGCTTGTTTCTGGTCCAGTAAAGACATGGCATGGCAGTTCGGACTGGACTGTTCCCATGAGACACAGGGTCAGACTGATTTGCATATGGTCATGTCTGAACTGGGGTGGTGGAGTGAGCTAAAGAATGATGATGGATTAAACCCAGATCATTTGACTGGGGGTGAGTGTTTGCTTTGCACAAATGCTCCGTCCATCGTCCCCTTTGGTATCGCTTTGTTCGCCCTAAGTTGGCAGGGTATGCCCAGACGTGGGTCCCTTGCTCACTTTGCCACTGGATTCAAGATAGCCTGGCTGATGAGGGTTATGAACCCGAAACTGGTCCCAGTATGCTTGTTTCAGGTCCAGTGAAGACATGGCATGGCAGTTCGGGCTGGACTGTTCCCATGAGGCACAGGGTCAGACTGATTTGCATATGGCCATGTCTGAACTGGGGGGGTGGAGTGAGCTAAAGAATGATGATGGATTAAACCCAAATCAGTTGACTGGGGGTGAGTGTTTGATTTGCTCAAACTCTCCATCCATCATCCCCTTTGGTATTGCTTTATTCGCACTAAATTGGCAGGGTATGCCCAGATGTGGGTCCCTTGCTAACTTTGCCACTGGATTCAAGATAGCCTGGCTGATGAGGGTTATGAACCCGAAACCGGTCCCAGGATGCTTGTTTCCGGTCCAGGGAAGACATGGCTTGGCAGATCGGTCTGGACTGTTCCCATGAGTCACAGGGTCAGACTGATTTGCATATGGCCATGTCTGAACTGGGGTGGTGGAGTGAGCTAAAGAATGATGATGGATTAAATCCAGATCAGTTGACTCGGGTGAGTGTTTGATTTGCTCAAACGCTCCGTCCTTTATCCCCTTTTGTATCGCTTTGTTTGCCCTAAGTTGGCAGGGTATGCCCAGACGTGGGTCCCTTGCTCACTTTGCCACTGGATTCAAGCTAGCCTGGCTGATGAAAGTTATGAACCCGAAACTGGTCCCAGTATGCTTGTTTCTGGTCCAGTGAAGACATGGCATGGCAGTTCGGGCTGGACTGTTCCCATGAGGCACAGGGTCAGACTGATTTGCATATGGCCATGTCTAAACTGGGGTGTTGGAGTGAGCTAAAGAATGATGATGGATTAAATCCAGATCAGTTGACTCGGGTGAGTGTTTGATTTGCTCAAATGCTCCGTCCTTCATCCCCTTTGGTATCGCTTTGTTCGCCCTAAGTTGGCAGGGTATGCCCAGACGTGGGTCCCTTGCTCACTTTGCCACTGGATTCAAGATAGCCTGGCTGATGAGGGTTATGAACCCAAAACCGGTCCCAGGAGGCTTGTTTCTGGTCCAGGGAAGACATGGCTTGGCAGTTCGGGCTGTACTGTTTCCATGAGGCACAGGGTCAGACTGATTTGCAAATGGCCATGTCTGAACTGGGGGGGGTGGAGTGAGCTAAAGAATGATGATGGATTAAACCCAGATCAGTTGACTCGGGTGAGTGTTTGATTTGCTCAAACGCTCCGTCCTTCATCCCCTTTGGTATCGCTTTGTTTGCCCTAAGTTGGCAGGGTATGCCCAGACGTGGGTCCCTTGCTCACTTTGCCACTGGATTCAAGATAGCCTGGCTGATGAGGGTTATGAACCCAAAACCGGCCCTAGGATGCTTGTTTCCGGTCCAGGGAAGACATGGCTTGGCAGTTCGGGCAGGACTGTTCCCATGAGGCACAGGGTCAGACTGATTTGCATATGGCCATGTCCGAACTGGGGTGGTGGGGTGAGCTAAAGAATGATGATGGATTAAACCCAGATCAGTTGACTGGGGGTGAGTGTTTGATTTGCTCAAACGCTCCATCCATCATCCCCTTTGGTATCGCTTTATTCGCCCTAAGTTGGCAGGGTATGCCCAGACGTGGGTCCCTTGCTAACTTTGTCACTGGATTCAAGATAGCCTGGCTTACGAGGTTTATGAACCCGAAACCGGTCCCAGGATGCTTGTTTCCGGTCCAGGGAAGACATGGCTTGGCAGTTCGGTCTGGACTGTTCCCATGAGTCACAGGGTCAGACTGATTTGCATATGGTCATGTCTGAACTGGTGTGGTGGAGTGAGCTAAAGAATGATGATGGATTAAACCCAGATCTGTTGACTGGGGGTGAGTGTTTGATTTGCTCAAACGCTCCGTCCATCATCCCCTTTGGTATCGCTTTGTTCGCCCTAAGTTGGCAGGGTATGCCCAGACGTGGGTTCCTTGCTCACTTTGCCACTGGATTCAAGATAGCCTGGCTGATGAGGGTTATGAACCCGAAACTGGTCCCAGTATGCTTGTTTCTGGTCCAGTAAAGACATGGCATGGCAGTTCGGACTGGACTGTTCCCATGAGGCACAGGGTCAGACTGATTTGCATATGGCCATGTCTGAATTGGGGTGGTGGAGTGAGCTAAAGAATGATGATGGATTAAACCCAGATCATTTGACTGGGGGTGAGTGTTTGATTTGCACAAACGCTCCGTCCATCATCCCCTTTGGTATCGCTTTGTTCGCCCTAAGGTGGCAGGGTATGCCCAGACGTGGGTCCCTTGCTCACTTTGCCACTGGATTCAAGATAGCCTGGCTGATGAGGGTTATGAACCCGAAACCGGTCCCAGGATGATTGTTTCCGGTCCAGGGAAGACATGGCTTGGCAGTTCGGGCTGGACTGTTCCCATGAGGCACAGGGTCAGACTGATATGCATATGGCCATGTCTGAACTGGGGTGGTGGAGTGAGCTAAAGAATGATGATGGATTGAACCCAGATCTGTTGACTGGGGGTGAGTGTTTGATTTGCTCAAACGCTCCGTCCATCATCCCCTTTGGTATCGCTTTGTTCGCCCTAAGTTGGCAGGGTATGCCCAGACGTGGGTTCCTTGCTCACTTTGCCACTGGATTCAAGATAGCCTGGCTGATGAGGGTTATGAACCCGAAACTGGTCCCAGTATGCTTGTTTCTGGTCCAGTAAAGACATGGCATGGCAGTTCGGACTGGACTGTTCCCATGAGACACAGGGTCAGACTGATTTGTATATGGTCATGTCTGAACTGGGGTGGTGGAGTGAGCTAAAGAATGATGATGGATTAAACCCAGATCATTTGACTGGGGGTGAGTGTTTGATTTGCTCAAACGCTCCGTCCTTTATCCCCTTTTGTATCGCTTTGTTTGCCCTAAGTTGGCAGGGTATGCCCAGACGTGGGTCCCTTGCTCACTTTGCCACTGGATTCAAGCTAGCCTGGCTGATGAAAGTTATGAACCCGAAACTGGTCCCAGTATGCTTGTTTCTGGTCCAGTGAAGACATGGCATGGCAGTTCGGGCTGGACTGTTCCCATGAGGCACAGGGTCAGACTGATTTGCATATGGCCATGTCTAAACTGGGGTGTTGGAGTGAGCTAAAGAATGATGATGGATTAAATCCAGATCAGTTGACTCAGGTGAGTGTTTGATTTGCTCAAATGCTCCGTCCTTCATCCTCTTTGGTATCGCTTTGTTCGCCCTAAGTTGGCAGGGTATGCCCAGACGTGGGTCCCTTGCTCACTTTGCCACTGTATTCAAGATAGCCTGGCTGATGAGGGTTATGAACCCAAAACCGGTCCCAGGAGGCTTGTTTCTGGTCCAGGGAAGACATGGCTTGGCAGTTCGGGCTGTACTGTTCCCATGAGGCACAGGGTCAGACTGATTTGCAAATGGCCATGTCTGAACTGGGGTGGTGGAGTGAGCTAAAGAATGATGATGGATTAAACCCAGATCAGTTGCCTGGGGGTGAGTGTTTGATTTGCTCAAAAGCTCCGTCCATTATCCCCTTTGGTATCGCTTTGTTCGCCCTAAGTTGGCAGGGTATGCCCACACGAGGGTCCCTAGCTCTCTTTGCCACTGGATTCAAGATAGCCTGGCTGATGAGGGTTATGAAACCGAAACCGGTCCAAGGATACTTGTTTCTGGTCCAGTGAAGACATGGCATGGCAGTTTGGGCTGGACTGTTCCCATGAGGCACAGGGTCAGACTGATTTGCATATGGCCATGTCTGAACTGGGGGGGTGGAGTGAGCTAAAGAATGATGATGGATTAAACCCAGATCAGTTGACTCGGGTGAGTGTTTGATTTGCTCAAACGCTCCGTCCTTCATCCCCTTTGGTATCGCTTTGTTTGCCCTAAGTTGGCAGGGTATGCCCAGACGTGGGTCCCTTGCTCACTTTGCCACTGGATTCAAGATAGCCTGGCTGATGAGGGTTATGAACCCAAAACCGGTCCCAGGATGCTAGTTTCCGGTCCAGGGAAGACATGGCTTGGCAGTTCGGGCTGGACTGTTCCCATGAGGCACAGGGTCAGACTGATTTGCATATGGCCATGTCCGAACTGGGGTGGTGGGGTGAGCTAAAGAATGATGATGGATTAAACCCAGATCAATTGACTGTGGGTGAGTGTTTGATTTGCTCAAACGCTCCGTCAATCATCCCCTTTGGTATCACTTTGTTTGCACTAAGTTGGCAGGGTATGCCCAGACGTGGGTCCCTTGCTCACTTTGCCACTGGATTCAAGATAGCCTGGCTGATGAGGGTTATGAACCTGAAACTGGTCTCAGTATGCTTGTTTCTGGTCCAGTAAAGACATGGCATGGCAGTTCGGACTGGACTGTTCCCATGAGACACATGGTCAGACTGATTTGCATATGGTCATGTCTGAACTGGGGTGGTGGAGTGAGCTAAAGAACGATGATGGATTAAACCCAGATCAGTTGACTCAGGTGAGTGTTTGATTTGCTCAAATGCTCCGTCCTTCATCCCCTTTGGTATCGCTTTGTTCGCCCTAAGTTGGCAGGGTATGCCCAGACGTGGGTCCCTTGCTCACTTTGCCACTGTATTCAAGATAGCCTGGCTGATGAGGGTTATGAACCCAAAACCGGTCCCAGGAGGCTTGTTTCTGGTCCAGGGAAGACATGGCTTGGCAGTTCGGGCTGTACTGTTCCCATGAGGCACAGGGTCAGACTGATTTGCAAATGGCCATGTCTGAACTGGGGTGGTGGAGTGAGCTAAAGAATGATGATGGATTAAACCCAGATCAGTTGCCTGGGGGTGAGTGTTTGATTTGCTCA
This sequence comes from Triturus cristatus, assembly GCF_964204655.1. NCBI lineage: Eukaryota > Metazoa > Chordata > Amphibia > Caudata > Salamandridae > Triturus > Triturus cristatus. Next base: position 536,846,465 of record NC_140579.1, read on the forward strand.
AAAGCTCCGTCCATTATCCCCTTTGGTATCGCTTTGTTCGCCCTAAGTTGGCAGGGTATGCCCACACGAGGGTCCCTAGCTCTCTTTGCCACTGGATTCAAGATAGCCTGGCTGATGAGGGTTATGAAACCGAAACCGGTCCAAGGATACTTGTTTCTGGTCCAGTGAAGACATGGCATGGCAGTTTGGGCTGGACTGTTCCCATGAGGCACAGGGTCAGACTGATTTGCATATGGCCATGTCTGAACTGGGGGGGGTGGAGTGAGCTAAAGAATGATGATGGATTAAACCCAGATCCGTTGACTCGGGTGAGTGTTTGATTTGCTCAAACGCTCCGTCCTTCATCCCCTTTGGTATCGCTTTGTTTGCCCTAAGTTGGCAGGGTATGCCCAGACGTGGGTCCCTTGCTCACTTTGCCACTGGATTCAAGATAGCCTGGCTGATGAGGGTTATGAACCCAAAACCGGTCCCAGGATGCTAGTTTCCGGTCCAGGGAAGACATGGCTTGGCAGTTCGGGCTGGACTGTTCCCATGAGGCAAAGGGTCAGACTGATTTGCATATGGCCATGTCTGAACTGGGGTGGTGGGGTGAGCTAAAGAATGATGATGGATTAAACCCAGATCAATTGACTGTGGGTGAGTGTTTGATTTGCTCAAACGCTCCGTCCATCATCCCCTTTGGTATCGCTTTGTTTGCACTAAGTTGGCAGGGTATGCCCAGACGTGGGTCCCTTGCTCACTTTGCCACTGGATTCAAGATAGCCTGGCTGATGAGGGTTATGAACCTGAAACTGGTCTCAGTATGCTTGTTTCTGGTCCAGTAAAGACATGGCATGGCAGTTCGGACTGGACTGTTCCCATGAGACACATGGTCAGACTGATTTGCATATGGTCATGTCTGAACTGGGGTGGTGGAGTGAGCTAAAGAACGATGATGGATTAAACCCAGATCATTTGACTGGGGGTGAGTGTTTGATTTGCTCAAATGCTCCGTCCATCATCCCCTTTGGTATCGCTTTGTTCGCCCTAAGTCGGCAGGGTAAGCCCAGACGTGGGTCCCTTGCTCACTTTGCCACTGGATTCAATATAGCCTGGCTGATGAGGGTTATGAACCCGAAACCGGTCCCAGGATGCTTGTTTCTGGTCCAGGGAAGACATGGCTTGGCAGTTCGGGCTGTACTGTTCCCATGAGGCACAGGGTCAGACTGATTTGCAAATGGCCATGTCTGAACTGGGGTGGTGGAGTGAGCTAAAGAATGATGATGGATTAAACCCAGATCAGTTGCCTGGGGGTGAGTGTTTGATTTGCTCAAAAGCTCCGTCCATTATCCCCTTTGGTATCGCTTTGTTCGCCCTAAGTTGGCAGGGTATGCCCACACGAGGGTCCCTAGCTCTCTTTGCCACTGGATTCAAGATAGCCTGGCTGATGAGGGTTATGAAACCGAAACCGGTCCAAGGATACTTGTTTCTGGTCCAGTGAAGACATGGCATGGCAGTTTGGGCTGGACTGTTCCCATGAGGCACAGGGTCAGACTGATTTGCATATGGCCATGTCTGAACTGGGGGGGTGGAGTGAGCTAAAGAATGATGATGGATTAAACCCAGATCCGTTGACTCGGGTGAGTGTTTGATTTGCTCAAACGCTCCGTCCTTCATCCCCTTTGGTATCGCTTTGTTTGCCCTAAGTTGGCAGGGTATGCCCAGACGTGGGTCCCTTGCTCACTTTGCCACTGGATTCAAGATAGCCTGGCTGATGAGGGTTATGAACCCAAAACCGGTCCCAGGATGCTAGTTTCCGGTCCAGGGAAGACATGGCTTGGCAGTTCGGGCTGGACTGTTCCCATGAGGCAAAGGGTCAGACTGATTTGCATATGGCCATGTCTGAACTGGGGTGGTGGGGTGAGCTAAAGAATGATGATGGATTAAACCCAGATCAATTGACTGTGGGTGAGTGTTTGATTTGCTCAAACGCTCCGTCCATCATCCCCTTTGGTATCGCTTTGTTTGCACTAAGTTGGCAGGGTATGCCCAGACGTGGGTCCCTTGCTCACTTTGCCACTGGATTCAAGATAGCCTGGCTGATGAGGGTTATGAACCTGAAACTGGTCTCAGTATGCTTGTTTCTGGTCCAGTAAAGACATGGCATGGCAGTTCGGACTGGACTGTTCCCATGAGACACATGGTCAGACTGATTTGCATATGGTCATGTCTGAACTGGGGTGGTGGAGTGAGCTAAAGAACGATGATGGATTAAACCCAGATCATTTGACTGGGGGTGAGTGTTTGATTTGCTCAAATGCTCCGTCCATCATCCCCTTTGGTATCGCTTTGTTCGCCCTAAGTCGGCAGGGTAAGCCCAGACGTGGGTCCCTTGCTCACTTTGCCACTGGATTCAATATAGCCTGGCTGATGAGGGTTATGAACCCGAAACCGGTCCCAGGATGCTTGTTTCCAGTCCAGGGAAGACATGGCTTGGCAGTTCGGGCTGGACTGTTCCCATGAGGCAAAGGGTCAGACTGATTTGCATATGGCCATGTCTGAACTGGGGTGGTGGAGTGAGCTAAAGAATGATGATGGATTAAACCCAGATCTGTTGACTGGGGGTGAGTGTTTGATTTGCTCAAACGCTCCGTCCATCATCCCCTTTGGTATCGCTTTGTTTGCCCTAAGTTGGCAGGGTATGCCCAGACGTGGGTTCCTTGCTCACTTTGCCACTGGATTCAAGATAGCCTGGCTGATGAGGGTTATAAACCCAAAACCGGTCCCAGGATGCTTGTTTATGGTCCAGGGAAGACATGGCTTGGCAGTTCGGGCTGGACTGTTCCCATGAGGCACAGGGTCAGACTGATTTGCATATGGCCATGTCTGAATTGGGGTGGTGGAGTGAGCTAAAGAATGATGATGGATTAAACCCAGATCTGTTGACTGGGGGTGAGTGTTTGATTTGCTCAAACGCTCCGTCCATCATCCCCTTTGGTATCGCTTTGTTTGCCCTAAGTTGGCAGGGTATGCCCAGACGTGGGTTCCTTGCTCACTTTGCCACTGGATTCAAGATAGCCTGGTTGATGAGGGTTATAAACCCAAAACCGGTCCCAGGATGCTTGTTTATGGTCCAGGGAAGACATGGCTTGGCAGTTCGGGCTGGACTGTTCCCATGAGGCACAGGGTCAGACTGATATGCATATGGCCATGTCTGAACTGGGGTGGTGGAGTGAGCTAAAGAATGATGATGGATTAAACCCAGATCTGTTGACTGGGGGTGAGTGTTTGATTTGCTCAAACGCTCCGTCCATCATCCCCTTTGGTATCGCTTTGTTCGCCCTAAGTTGGCAGGGTATGCCCAGACGTGGGTCCCTTGCTCACTTTGCCACTGGATTCAAGATAGCCTGGCTGATGAGGGTTATGAACCCGAAACCGGTCCCAGGATGATTGTTTCCGGTCCAGGGAAGACATGGCTTGGCAGTTCGGGCTGGACTGTTCCCATGAGGCACAGGGTCAGACTGATATGCATATGGCCATGTCTGAACTGGGGTGGTGGAGTGAGCTAAAGAATGATGATGGATTAAACCCAGATCTGTTGACTGGGGGTGAGTGTTTGATTTGCTCAAACGCTCCGTCCATCATCCCCTTTGGTATCGCTTTGTTCGCCCTAAGTTGGCAGGGTATGCCCAGACGTGGGTTCCTTGCTCACTTTGCCACTGGATTCAAGATAGCCTGGCTGATGAGGGTTATGAACCCGAAACTGGTCCCAGTATGCTTGTTTCTGGTCCAGTAAAGACATGGCATGGCAGTTCGGACTGGACTGTTCCCATGAGACACAGGCTCAGACTGATTTGCATATGGTCATGTCTGAACTGGGGTGGTGGAGTGAGCTAAAGAATGATGATGGATTAAACCCAGATCATTTGACTGGGGGTGAGTGTTTGCTTTGCACAAACGCTCCGTCCATCGTCCCCTTTGGTATCGCTTTGTTCGCCCTAAGTTGGCAGGGTATGCCCAGACGTGGGTCCCTTGCTCACTTTGCCACTGGATTCAAGATAGCCTGGCTGATGAGGGTTATGAACCCGAAACTGGTCCCAGTATGCTTGTTTCTGGTCCAGTGAAGACATGGCATGGCAGTTCGGGCTGGACTGTTCCCATGAGGCACAGGGTCAGACTGATTTGCATATGGCCATGTCTGAACTGGGGGGGTGGAGTGAGCTAAAGAATGATGATGGATTAAACCCAGATCAGTTGACTGGGGGTGAGTGTTTGATTTGCTCAAACTCTCCATCCATCATCCCCTTTGGTATTGCTTTATTCGCACTAAGTTGGCAGGGTATGCCCAGATGTGGGTCCCTTGCTAACTTTGCCACTGGATTCAAGATAGCCTGGCTGATGAGGGTTATGAACCCGAAACTGGTCCCAGGATGCTTGTTTCCGGTCCAGGGAAGACATGGCTTGGCAGATCGGTCTGGACTGTTCCCATGAGTCACAGGGTCAGACTGATTTGCATATGGCCATGTCTGAACTGGGGTGGTGGAGTGAGCTAAAGAATGATGATGGATTAAATCCAGATCAGTTGACTCGGGTGAGTGTTTGATTTGCTCAAACGCTCCGTCCTTTATCCCCTTTTGTATCGCTTTGTTTGCCCTAAGTTGGCAGGGTATGCCCAGACGTGGGTCCCTTGCTCACTTTGCCACTGGATTCAAGCTAGCCTGGCTGATGAGGGTTATGAACCTGAAACTGGCCCCAGTATGCTTGTTTCTGGTCCAGTAAAGACATGGCATGGCAGTCGGACTGGACTGCTCCCATGAGACACAGGGTCAGACTGATTTGCATATGGTCATGTCTGAACTGGTGTGGTGGAGTGAGCTAAAGAATGATGATGGATTAAACCCAGATCACTTGACTGGGGGTGAGTGTTTGCTTTGCACAAACGCTCCGTCCATCCTCCCCTTTGGTATCGCTTTGTTCGCCCTAAGTTGGCAGGGTATGCCCAGACATGGGTCCCTTGCTCACTTTGCCACTGGATTCAAGATAGCCTGGCTGATGAGGGTTATGAACCTGAAACTGGTCCCAGTATGCTTGTATCCGGTCCAGGGAAGACATGGCTTGGCAGTTCGGGCTGGACTGTTCCCATGAGGCACAGGGTCAGATTGATTTGCATATGGCCATGTCTGAACTGGGGGGGGGTGGAGTGAGCTAAAGAATGATGATGGATTAAACCCAGATCAGTTGACTCGGGTGAGTGTTTGATTTGCTCAAACGCTCCGTCCTTCATCCCCTTTGGTATCGCTTTGTTTGCCCTAAGTTGGCAGGGTATGCCCAGACGTGGGTCCCTTGCTCACTTTGCCACTGGATTCAAGATAGCCTGGCTGATGAGGGTTATGAACCCAAAACCGGTCCCAGGATGCTTGTTTCCGGTCCAGGGAAGACATGGCTTGGCAGTTCGGGCAGGACTGTTCCCATGAGGCACAGGGTCAGACTGATTTGCATATGGCCATGTCCGAACTGGGGTGGTGGGGTGAGCTAAAGAATGATGATGGATTAAACCCAGATCAGTTGACTGGGGGTGAGTGTTTGATTTGCTCAAACGCTCCATCCATCATCCCCTTTGGTATCGCTTTATTCGCCCTAAGTTGGCAGGGTATGCCCAGACGTGGGTCCCTTGCTAACTTTGTCACTGGATTCAAGATAGCCTGGCTTACGAGGTTTATGAACCCGAAACCGGTCCCAGGATGCTTGTTTCCGGTCCAGGGAAGACATGGCTTGGCAGTTCGGTCTGGACTGTTCCCATGAGTCACAGGGTCAGACTGATTTGCATATGGCCATGTCTAAACTGGGGTGGTGGAGTGAGCTAAAGAATGATGATGGATTAAACCCAGATCAGTTGACTCGGGTGAGTGTTTGATTTGCTCAAACGCTCCGTCCTTCATCCCCTTTGGTATCGCTTTGTTCGCCCTAAGTTGGCAGGGTATGCCCAGACGTGGGTCCCTTGCTCACTTTGCCACTGGATTCAAGATAGCATGGCTGATGAGGGTTATGAACCCAAAACCGGTCCCAGGATGCTTGTTTCTGGTCCAGGGAAGACATGGCTTGGCAGTTCGGGCTGGACTGTTCCCATGAGGCACAGGGTCAGACTGATTTGCAAATGGCCATGTCTGAACTGGGGTGTTGGAGTGAGCTAAAGAATGATGATGGATTAAACCTAGTTCAGTTGCCCGGGGGTGAGTGTTTGATTTGCTCAAAAGCTCCGTCCATTATCCCCTTTGGTATCGCTTTGTTTGCCCTAAGTTGGCAGGGTATGCCCAGACGAGGGTCCCTAGCTCTCTTTGCCACTGGATTCAAGATAGCCTAGCTGATGAGGGTTATGAAACCGAAACCGGTCCCAGGATACTTGTTTCTGGTCCAGTGAAGACATGGCATGGCAGTTCGGGCTGGACTGTTCCCATGAGGCACAGGGTCAGACTGATTTGCATATGGCCATGTCTGAACTGGGGGGGTGGAGTGAGCTAAAGAATGATGATGGATTAAACCCAGATAAGTTGACTGGGGGTGAGTGTTTGATTTGCTCAAACGCTCCATCCATCATCCCCTTTGGTATCGCTTTATTCGCCCTAAGTTGGCAGGGTATGCCCAGATGTGGGTCCCTTGCTAACTTTGCCACTGGATTCAATATAGCCTGGCTGATGAGGGTTATGAACCCGAAACAGGTCCCAGGATGCTTGTTTCCGGTCCAGGGAAGACATGGCTTGGCAGTTCGGTCTGGACTGTTCCCATGAGTCACAGGGTCAGACTGATTTGCATATGGCCATGTCTGAACTGGGGTGGTGGAGTGAGCTAAAGAATGATGATGGATTAAACCCAGATCAGTTGACTCGGGTGAGTGTTTGATTTGCTCAAACGCTCCGTCCTTCATCCCCTTTGGTATCGCTTTGTTTGCCCTAAGTTGGCAGGGTATGCCCAGACGTGGGTCCCATGCTCACTTTGCCACTGGATTCAAGATAGCCTGGCTGATGAGGGTTATGAACCCGAAACCGGTCCCAGGATGCTTGTTTCCGGTCCAGGGAAGACATGGCTTGGCAGTTCCGGCTGGACTGTTCCCATGAGGCACAGGGTCAGACTGATTTGCATATGGCCATGTCCGAACTGGGGTGGTTGGGTGAGGTAAAGAATGATGATGGATTAAACCCAGATCAGTTGACTGGGGGTGAGTGTTTGATTTGCTTAAACGCTCCCTCCATCATCCCCTTTGGTACCACTTTGTTCGCCCTTAGTTTGCAGGGTATACTCAGACGTGGGTTCCTTGCTCACTTTGCCACTGGATGCAAGATAGCCTGGCTGATGAGGGTTATGAACCCGAAACCGGTCCCAGGATGCTTGTTTCTGGTCCAGGGAAGACATGGCTTGGCAGTTCGGGCTGGACTGTTCCCATGAGGCACAGGGTCAGACTGATTTGCAAATGGCCATGTCTGAACTGGGGTGTTGGAGTGAGCTAAAGAATGATAATGGATTAAACCCAGATCAGTTGACTCGGGTGAGTGTTTGATTTGCTCAAACGCTCCGTCCTTCATCCCCTTTGGTATCGCTTTGTTCGCCCTAAGTTGGCAGGGTATGCCCAGACGTGGGTCCCTTGCTCACTTTGCCACTGGATTCAAGATAGCCTGGCTGATGAGGGTTATGAACCCGAAACCGGTCCCAGGATGCTTGTTTCTGGTCCAGGGAAGACATGGCTTGGCAGTTCGGGCTGGACTGTTCCCATGAGGCACAGGGTCAGACTGATTTGCAAATGGCCATGTCTGAACTGGGGTGTTGGAGTGAGCTAAAGAATGATGATGGATTAAACCCAGATCAGTTGCCTGGGGGTGAGTGTTTGAATTGCTCAAAAGCTCCGTCCATTATCCCCTTTGGTATCGCTTTGTTCGCCCTAAGTTGGCAGGGTATGCCCAGACGAGGGTCCCTAGCTCTCTTTGCCACTGGATTCAAGATAGCCTGGCTGATGAGGGTTATGAAACCGAAACCGGTCCCAGGATACTTGTTTCTGGTCCAGTGAAGACATGGCATGGCAGTTCGGGCTGGACTGTTCCCATGAGACACAGGGTCAGACTGATTTGCATATGGCCATGTCTGAACTGGGGGGGTGGAGTGAGCTAAAGAATGATGATGGATTAAACCCAGATAAGTTGACTGGGGGTGAGTGTTTGATTTGCTCAAACGCTCCATCCATCATCCCCTTTGGTATCGCTTTATTCGCCCTAAGTTGGCAGGGTATGCCCAGATGTGGGTCCCTTGCTAACTTTGCCACTGGATTCAAGATAGCCTGGCTGATGAAGGTTATGAACCCGAAACCGGTCCCAGGATGCTTGTTTCCGGTCCAGGGAAGACATGGCTTGGCAGTTCGGTCTGGACTGTTCCCATGAGGCACAGGGTCAGACTGATTTGCATATGGCCATGTCCGAACTGGGGTGGTGGGGTGAGCTAAAGAATGATGATGGATTAAACCCAGATCAGTTGACTGGGGGTGAGTGTTTGATTTGCTCAAACGCTCCGTCCATCATCCCCTTTGGTACCACTTTGTTCGCCCTTAGTTTGCAGGGTATACTCAGACGTGGGTTCCTTGCTCACTTTGCCACTGGATGCAAGATAGCCTGGCTGATGAGGGTTATGAACCCGAAACCGGTCCCAGGATGCTTGTTTCCGGTCCAGGGAAGACATGGCTTGGCAGTTCGGGCTGGACTGTTCCCATGACGCACAGGGTCAGACTGATTTGCATATGGCCATGTCTGAACTGGGGTGGTGGAGTGAGCTAAAGAATGATGATGGATTAAACCCAGATCATTTGACTGGGGGTGAGTGTTTGATTTGCACAAACGCTCTGTCCATCATCCCCTTTGGTATCGCTTTGTTTGCCCTAAGTTGGCAGGGTATGCCCAGACGTGGGTCCCTTGCTCACTTTGCCACTGGATTCAAGATAGCCTGGCTGATGAGGGTTATGAACCCGAAACTGGTCCCAGTATGCTTGTTTCTGGTCCAGTGAAGACATGGCATGGCAGTTCGGGCTGGACTGTTCCCATGAGGCACAGGGTCAGACTGATTTGCATATGGCCATGTCTGAACTGGGGTGGTGGAGTGAGCTAAAGAATAATGATGGATTAAACCCAGATCAGTTGACTGGGGGTGAGTGTTTGATTTGCTCAAACGCTCCATCCATCATCCCCTTTGGTATAGCTTTATTCGCACTAAGTTGGCAGGGTATGCCCAGATGTGGGTCCCTTGCTAACTTTGCCACTGGATTCAAGATAGCCTGGCTGATGAGGGTTATGAACCCGAAACCGGTCCCAGGATGCTTGTTTCCGGTCCAGGGAAGACATGGCTTGGCAGATCGGTCTGGACTGTTCCCATGAGTCACAGGGTCAGACTGATTTGCATATGGCCATGTCTGAACTGGGGTGGTGGAGTGAGCTAAAGAATGATGATGGATTAAACCCAGATCAGTTGACTCGGGTGAGTGTTTGATTTGCTCAAACGCTCCGTCCTTCATCCCCTTTGGTATCGCTTTGTTTGCCCTAAGTTGGCAGGGTATGCCCAGACGAGGGTCCCTAGCTCTCTTTGCCACTGGATTCAAGATAGCCTGGCTGATGAGGGTTATGAAACCGAAACCGGTCCCAGGATACTTGTTTCTGGTCCAGTGAAGACATGGCATGGCAGTTCGGGCTGGACTGTTCCCATGAGGCACAGGGTCAGACTGATTTGCATATGGCCATGTCTGAACTGGGGGGGGTGGAGTGAGCTAAAGAATGATGATGGATTAAACCTAGATAAGTTGACTGGGGGTGAGTGTTTGATTTGCTCAAACGCTCCATCCATCATCCCCTTTGGTATCGCTTTATTCGCCCTAAGTTGGCAGGGTATGCCCAGATGTGGGTCCCTTGCTAACTTTGCCACTGGATTCAATATAGCCTGGCTGATGAGGGTTATGAACCCGAAACAGGTCCCAGGATGCTTGTTTCCGGTCCAGGGAAGACATGGCTTGGCAGTTCGGTCTGGACTGTTCCCATGAGTCACAGGGTCAGACTGATTTGCATATGGCCATGTCTGAACTGGGGTGGTGGAGTGAGCTAAAGAATGATGATGGATTAAACCCAGATCAGTTGACTCTGGTGAGTGTTTGATTTGCTCAAACGCTCCGTCCTTCATCCCCTTTGGTATCGCTTTGTTTGCCCTAAGTTGGCAGGGTATGCCCAGACGTGGGTCTCATGCTCACTTTGCCACTGGATTCAAGATAGCCTGGCTGATGAGGGTTATGAACCCAAAACCGGTCCCAGGATGCTTGTTTCCGGTCCAGGGAAGACATGGCTTGGCAGTTCCGGCTGGACTGTTCCCATGAGGCACAGGGTCAGACTGATTTGCATATGGCCATGTCCGAACTGGGGTGGTTGGGTGAGGTAAAGAATGATGATGGATTAAACCCAGATCAGTTGACTGGGGGTGAGTGTTTGATTTGCTCAAACGCTCCGTCCATCATCCCCTTTGGTACCACTTTGTTCGCCCTTAGTTTGCAGGGTATACTCAGACGTGGGTTCCTTGCTCACTTTGCCACTGGATGCAAGATAGCCTGGCTGATGAGGGTTATGAACCCGAAACCGGTCCTAGGATGCTTGTTTCTGGTCCAGGGAAGACATGGCTTGGCAGTTCGGGCTGGATTGTTCCCATGAGGCACAGGGTCAGACTGATTTGCAAATGGCCATGTCTGAACTGGGGTGTTGGAGTGAGCTAAAGAATGATGATGGATTAAACCCAGATCAGTTGACTCGGGTGAGTGTTTGATTTGCTCAAACGCTCCGTCCTTCATCCCCTTTGGTATCGCTTTGTTTGCCCTAAGTTGGCAGGGTATGCCCAGACGTGGGTCCCTTGCTCACTTTGCCACTGGATTCAAGATAGCCTGGCTGATGAGGGTTATGAACCCGAAACCGGTCCCAGGATGCTTGTTTCTGGTCCAGGGAAGACATGGCTTGGCAGTTCGGGCTGGACTGTTCCCATGAGGCACAGGGTCAGACTGATTTGCAAATGGCCATGTCTGAACTGGGGTGTTGGAGTGAGCTAAAGAATGATGATGGATTAAACCCAGATCAGTTGCCTGGGGGTGAGTGTTTGAATTGCTCAAAAGCTCCGTCCATTATCCCCTTTGGTATTGCTTTGTTCGCCCTAAGTTGGCAGGGTATGCCCAGACGAGGGTCCCTAGCTCTCTTTGCCACTGGATTCAAGATAGCCTGGCTGATGAGGGTTATGAAACCGAAACCGGTCCCAGGATACTTGTTTCTGGTCCAGTGAAGACATGGCATGGCAGTTCGGGCTGGACTGTTCCCATGAGACACAGGGTCAGACTGATTTGCATATGGCCATGTCTGAACTGGGGGGGTGGAGTGAGCTAAAGAATGATGATGGATTAAACCCAGATAAATTGACTGGGGGTGAGTGTTTGATTTGCTCAAACGCTCCATCCATCATCCCCTTTGGTATCGCTTTATTCGCCCTAAGTTGGCAGGGTATGCCCAGATGTGGGTCCCTTGCTAACTTTGCCACTGGATTCAAGATAGCCTGGCTGATGAAGGTTATGAACCCAAAACCGGTCCCAGGATGCTTGTTTCCGGTCCAGGGAAGACATGGCTTGGCAGTTCGGTCTGGACTGTTCCCATGAGGCACAGGGTCAGACTGATCTGCATATGGCCATGTCCGAACTGGGGTGGTGGGGTGAGCTAAAGAATGATGATGGATTAAACCCAGATCAGTTGACTGGGGGTGAGTGTTTGATTTGCTCAAACGCTCCGTCCATCATCCCCTTTGGTACCACTTTGTTCGCCCTTAGTTTGCAGGGTATACTCAGACGTGGGTTCCTTGCTCACTTTGCCACTGGATGCAAGATAGCCTGGCTGATGAGGGTTATGAACCCGAAACCGGTCCCAGGATGCTTGTTTCCGGTCCAGGGAAGACATGGCTTGGCAGTTCGGGCTGGACTGTTCCCATGACGCACAGGGTCAGACTGATTTGCATATGGCCATGTCTGAACTGGGGTGGTGGAGTGAGCTAAAGAATGATGATGGATTAAACCCAGATCATTTGACTGGGGGTGAGTGTTTGATTTGCACAAACGCTCTGTCCATCATCCCCTTTGGTATCGCTTTGTTTGCCCTAAGTTGGCAGGGTATGCCCAGACGTGGGTCCCTTGCTCACTTTGCCACTGGATTCAAGATAGCCTGGCTGATGAGGGTTATGAACCCAAAACTGGTCCCAGTATGCTTGTTTCTGGTCCAGTGAAGACATGGCATGGCAGTTCGGGCTGGACTGTTCCCATGAGGCACAGGGTCAGACTGATTTGCATATGGCCATGTCTGAACTGGGGTGGTGGAGTGAGCTAAAGAATAATGATGGATTAAACCCAGATCAGTTGACTGGGGGTGAGTGTTTGATTTGCTCAAATGCTCCATCCATCATCCCCTTTGGTATCGCTTTATTCGCACTAAGTTGGCAGGGTATGCCCAGATGTGGGTCCCTTGCTAACTTTGCCACTGGATTCAAGATAGCCTGGCTGATGAGGGTTATGAACCCGAAACCGGTCCCAGGATGCTTGTTTCCGGTCCAGGGAAGACATGGCTTGGCAGATCGGTCTGGACTGTTCCCATGAGTCACAGGGTCAGACTGATTTGCATATGGCCATGTCTGAACTGGGGTGGTGGAGTGAGCTAAAGAATGATGATGGATTAAACCCAGATCAGTTGACTCGGGTGAGTGTTTGATTTGCTCAAACGCTCCGTCCTTCATCCCCTTTGGTATCGCTTTGTTTGCCCTAAGTTGGCAGGGTATGCCCAGACGTGGGTCCCTTGCTCACTTTGCCACTGGATTCAAGATAGCCTGGCTGATGAGGGTTATGAACCTGAAACTGGTCCCAGTATGCTTGTTTCTGGTCCAGTAAAGACATGGCATGGCAGTTCGGACTGGACTGTTCCCATGAGACACAGGGTCAGACTGATTTGCATATGGTCATGTCTGAAATGGGGTGGTGGAGTGAGCTAAAGAATGATGATGGATTAAACCCAGATCATTTGACTGGGGGTGAGTGTTTGCTTTGCACAAACGCTCCGTCCATCGTCCCCTTTGGTATCGCTTTGTTCGCCCTAAGTTGGCAGGGTATGCCCAGACATGGGTCCCTTGCTAACTTTGCCACTGGATTCAAGATAGCCTGGCTGATGAGGGTTATGAACCCGAAACCGGTCCCAGGATGCTTGTTTCCGGTCCAGGGAAGACATGGCTTGGCAGTTCGGTCTGGACTGTTCCCACGAGTCACACGGTCAGACTGATTTGCATATGACCATGTCTGAACTGGGGTGGTGGAGTGAGCTAAAGAATGATGATGGATTAAACCCAGATCATTTGACTGGGGGTTAGTGTTTGCTTTGCACAAACGCTCCGTCCATCCTCCCCTTTGGTATCGCTTTGTTCGCCCTAAGTTGGCAGGGTATGCCCAGACATGGGTCCCTTGCTCACTTTGCCACTGGATTCAAGATAGCCTGGCTGATGAGGGTTATGAACCCGAAACTGGTCCCAGTATGCTTGTATCCGGTCCAGGGAAGACATGGCTTGGCAGTTCGGGCTGGACTGTTCCCATGAGGCACAGGGTCAGACTGATTTGCATATGGCCATGTCTGAACTGGGGGGGTGGAGTGAGCTAAAGAATGAGGATGGATTAAACCCAGATCAGTTGACTGGGGGTGAGTGTTTGATTTGCTCAAACACTCCATCCATCATCCCCTTTGGTATCGCTTTTTTCGGCCTAAGTTGGCAGGGTATGCCCAGATGTGGGTCCCTTGCTAACTTTGCCACTGGATTCAAGATAGCCTGGCTGATGAGGGTTATGAACCCGAAACCGGTCCCAGAATGCTTGTTTGCGGTCTAGGGAAGACATGGCTTTGCAGTTCCGTCTGGACTGTTCCCATGAGTCGCACGGTCAGACTGATTTGCATATGGCCATGTCTGAACTGGGGTGGTGGAGTGAGCTAAAGAATGATGATGGATTAAACCCAGATCAGTTGACTCGGGTGAGTGTTTGATTTGCTCAAACGCTCCGTCCTTCATCCCCTTTGGTATCGCTTTGTTTGCCCTAAGCTGGCAGGGTATGCCTAGACGTGGGTCCCTTGCTCACTTTGCCACTGGATTCAAAATAGCCTGGCTGATGAGGGTTATGAACCCAAAACCGGTCCCAGGATGCTTGTTTCCGGTCCAGGGAAGACATGGCTTGGCAGTTCGGGCTGGACTGTTCCCACGAGGCACAGGTTCAGACTGATTTGCATATGGCCATGTCCGAACTGGGGTGGTGGGGTGAGCTAAAGAATGATGATGGATTAAACCCAGATCAGTTGACTGGGGGTGAGTGTTTGATTTGCTCAAACGCTCCGTCCATCATCCCCTTTGGTACCACTTTGTTTGCCCTTAGTTGGCAGGGTATACCCAGACGTGGGTTCCTTGCTCACTTTGCCACTGGATGCAAGATAGCCTGGCTGATGAGGGTTATGAACCCGAAACCGGTCCCAGGATGCTTGTTTCCGGTCCAGGGAAGACATGGCTTGGCAGTTCGGGCTGGACTGTTCCCATGAGGCACAGGGTCAGACTGATTTGCATATGGCCATGTCTGAACTGGGGTGGTGGAGTGAGCTAAAGAATGATGATGGATTAAACCCAGATCAGTTGCCTGGGGGTGAGTGTTTGATTTGCTCAAAAGCTCCGTCCATTATCCCCTTTGGTATCGCTTTGTTCACCCTAAGTTGGCAGGGTATGCCCAGACGAGGGTCCCTAGCTCTCTTTGCCACTGGATTCAAGATAGCCTAGCTGATGAGGGTTATGAAACCGAAACCGGTCCCAGGATACTTGTTTCTGGTCCAGTGAAGACATGGCATGGCAGTTCGGGCTGGACTGTTCCCATGAGGCACAGGGTCAGACTGATTTGCATATGGCCATGTCTGAACTGGGGGGGTGGAGTGAGCTAAAGAATGATGATGGATTAAACCCAGATAAGTTGACTGGGGGTGAGTGTTTGATTTGCTCAAACGCTCCATCCATCATCCCCTTTGGTATCGCTTTATTCGCCCTAAGTTGGCAGGGTATGCCCAGATGTGGGTCCCTTGCTAACTTTGCCACTGGATTCAAGATAGCCTGGCTGATGAGGGTTATGAACCCGAAACCGGTCCCAGGATGCTTGTTTCCGGTCCAGGGAAGACATGGCTTGGCAGTTCGGTCTGGACTGTTCCCATGAGTCACAGGGTCAGACTGATTTGCATATGGCCATGTCTGAACTGGGGTGGTGGAGTGAGCTAAAGAATGATGATGGATTAAACCCAGATCAGTTGACTCGGGTGAGTGTTTGATTTGCTCAAACGCTCCGTCCTTCATCCCCTTTGGTATCGCTTTGTTCGCCCTAAGTTGGCAGGGTATGCCCAGACGTGGGTCCCTTGCTCACTTTGCCACTGGATTCAAGATAGCCTGGCTGATGAGGGTTATGAACCCGAAACCGGTCCCAGGATGCTTGTTTCTGGTCCAGGGAAGACATGGCTTGGCAGTTCGGGCTGGACTGTTCCCATGAGGCACAGGGTCAGACTGATTTGCAAATGGCCATGTCTGAACTGGGGTGTTGGAGTGAGCTAAAGAATGATGATGGATTAAACCCAGATCAGTTGCCTGGGGGTGAGTGTTTGAATTGCTCAAAAGCTCCGTCCATTATCCCCTTTGGTATCGCTTTGTTCGCCCTAAGTTGGCAGGGTATGCCCAGACGAGGGTCCCTAGCTCTCTTTGCCACTGGATTCAAGATAGCCTGGCTGATGAGGGATATAAACCCGAAACAGGTCCCAGGATGCTTGTTTCCGGTCCAGGGAAGACATGGCTTGGCAGTTCGGTCTGGACTGTTCCCATGAGTCACAGGGTCAGACTGATTTGCATATGGCCATGTCTGAACTGGGGTGGTGGAGTGAGCTAAAGAATGATGATGGATTAAACCCAGATCAGTTGACTCGGGTGAGTGTTTGATTTGCTCAAACGCTCCGTCCTTCATCCCCTTTGGTATCGCTTTGTTTGCCCTAAGTTGGCAGGGTATGCCCAGACGTGGGTCCCATGCTCACTTTGCCACTGGATTCAAGATAGCCTGGCTGATGAGGGTTATGAACCCAAAACCGGTCCCAGGATGCTTGTTTCCGGTCCAGGGAAGACATGGCTTGGCAGTTCCGGCTGGACTGTTCCCATGAGGCACAGGGTCAGACTGATTTGCATATGGCCATGTCCGAACTGGGGTGGTTGGGTGAGGTAAAGAATGATGATGGATTAAACCCAGATCAGTTGACTGGGGGTGAGTGTTTGATTTGCTCAAACGCTCCGTCCATCATCCCCTTTGGTACCACTTTGTTCGCCCTTAGTTTGCAGGGTATACTCAGACGTGGGTTCCTTGCTCACTTTGCCACTGGATGCAAGATAGCCTGGCTGATGAGGGTTATGAACCCGAAACCGGTCCCAGGATGCTTGTTTCTGGTCCAGGGAAGACATGGCTTGGCAGTTCGGGCTGGACTGTTCCCATGAGGCACAGGGTCAGACTGATTTGCAAATGGCCATGTCTGAACTGGGGTGTTGGAGTGAGCTAAAGAATGATGATGGATTAAACCCAGATTAGTTGACTCGGGTGAGTGTTTGATTTGCTCAAACGCTCCGTCCTTCATCCCCTTTGGTATCGCTTTGTTCGCCCTAAGTTGGCAGGGTATGCCCAGACGTGGGTCCCTTGCTCACTTTGCCACTGGATTCAAGATAGCCTGGCTGATGAGGGTTATGAACCCGAAACCGGTCCCAGGATGCTTGTTTCTGGTCCAGGGAAGACATGGCTTGGCAGTTCGGGCTGGACTGTTCCCATGAGGCACAGGGTCAGACTGATTTGCAAATGGCCATGTCTGAACTGGGGTGTTGGAGTGAGCTAAAGAATGATGATGGATTAAACCCAGATCAGTTGCCTGGGGGTGAGTGTTTGAATTGCTCAAACGCTCCGTCCATCATCCCCTTTGGTACCACTTTGTTCGCCCTTAGTTTGCAGGGTATACTCAGACGTGGGTTCCTTGCTCACTTTGCCACTGGATGCAAGATAGCCTGGCTGATGAGGGTTATGAACCCGAAACCGGTCCCAGGATGCTTGTTTCCGGTCCAGGGAAGACATGGCTTGGCAGTTCGGGCTGGACTGTTCCCATGACGCACAGGGTCAGACTGATTTGCATATGGCCATGTCTGAACTGGGGTGGTGGAGTGAGCTAAAGAATGATGATGGATTAAACCCAGATCATTTGACTGGGGGTGAGTGTTTGATTTGCACAAACGCTCTGTCCATCATCCCCTTTGGTATCGCTTTGTTTGCCCTAAGTTGGCAGGGTATGCCCAGACGTGGGTCCCTTGCTCACTTTGCCACTGGATTCAAGATAGCCTGGCTGATGAGGGTTATGAACCCGAAACTGGTCCCAGTATGCTTGTTTCTGGTCCAGTGAAGACATGGCATGGCAGTTCGGGCTGGACTGTTCCCATGAGGCACAGGGTCAGACTGATTTGCATATGGCCATGTCTGAACTGGGGTGGTGGAGTGAGCTAAAGAATAATGATGGATTAAACCCAGATCAGTTGACTGGGGGTGAGTGTTTGATTTGCTCAAATGCTCCATCCATCATCCCCTTTGGTATCGCTTTATTCGCACTAAGTTGGCAGGGTATGCCCAGATGTGGGTCCCTTGCTAACTTTGCCACTGGATTCAAGATAGCCTGGCTGATGAGGGTTATGAACCCGAAACCGGTCCCAGGATGCTTGTTTCCGGTCCAGGGAAGACATGGCTTGGCAGATCGGTCTGGACTGTTCCCATGAGTCACAGGGTCAGACTGATTTGCATATGGCCATGTCTGAACTGGGGTGGTGGAGTGAGCTAAAGAATGATGATGGATTAAACCCAGATCAGTTGACTCGGGTGAGTGTTTGATTTGCTCAAACGCTCAGTCCTTCATCCCCTTTGGTATCGCTTTGTTTGCCCTAAGTTGGCAGGGTATGCCCAGACGTGGGTCCCTTGCTCACTTTGCCACTGGATTCAAGATAGCCTGGCTGATGAGGGTTATGAACCTGAAACTGGTCCCAGTATGCTTGTTTCTGGTCCAGTAAAGACATGGCATGGCAGTTCGGACTGGACTGTTCCCATGAGACACAGGGTCAGACTGATTTGCATATGGTCATGTCTGAAATGGGGTGGTGGAGTGAGCTAAAGAATGATGATGGATTAAACCCAGATCATTTGACTGGGGGTGAGTGTTTGCTTTGCACAAACGCTCCGTCCATCGTCCCCTTTGGTATCGCTTTGTTCGCCCTAAGTTGGCAGGGTATGCCCAGACATGGGTCCCTTGCTAACTTTGCCACTGGATTCAAGATAGCCTGGCTGATGAGGGTTATGAACCCGAAACCGGTCCCAGGATGCTTGTTTCCGGTCCAGGGAAGACATGGCTTGGCAGTTCGGTCTGGACTGTTCCCACGAGTCACACGGTCAGACTGATTTGCATATGACCATGTCTGAACTGGGGTGGTGGAGTGAGCTAAAGAATGATGATGGATTAAACCCAGATCATTTGACTGGGGGTTAGTGTTTGCTTTGCACAAACGCTCCGTCCATCCTCCCCTTTGGTATCGCTTTGTTCGCCCTAAGTTGGCAGGGTATGCCCAGACATGGGTCCCTTGCTCACTTTGCCACTGGATTCAAGATAGCCTGGCTGATGAGGGTTATGAACCCGAAACTGGTCCCAGTATGCTTGTATCCGGTCCAGGGAAGACATGGCTTGGCAGTTCGGGCTGGACTGTTCCCATGAGGCACAGGGTCAGACTGATTTGCATATGGCCATGTCTGAACTGGGGGGGTGGAGTGAGCTAAAGAATGAGGATGGATTAAACCCAGATCAGTTGACTGGGGGTGAGTGTTTGATTTGCTCAAACGCTCCATCCATCATCCCCTTTGGTATCGCTTTTTTCGGCCTAAGTTGGCAGGGTATGCCCAGATGTGGGTCCCTTGCTAACTTTGCCACTGGATTCAAGATAGCCTGGCTGATGAGGGTTATGAACCCGAAACCGGTCCCAGAATGCTTGTTTGCGGTCTAGGGAAGACATGGCTTTGCAGTTCCGTCTGGACTGTTCCCATGAGTCACACGGTCAGACTGATTTGCATATGGCCATGTCTGAACTGGGGTGGTGGAGTGAGCTAAAGAATGATGATGGATTAAACCCAGATCAGTTGACTCGGGTGAGTGTTTGATTTGCTCAAACGCTCCGTCCTTCATCCCCTTTGGTATCGCTTTGTTTGCCCTAAGTTGGCAGGGTATGCCTAGACGTGGGTCCCTTGCTCACTTTGCCACTGGATTCAAAATAGCCTGGCTGATGTGGGTTATGAACCCAAAACCGGTCCCAGGATGCTTGTTTCCGGTCCAGGGAAGACATGGCTTGGCAGTTCGGGCTGGACTGTTCCCACGAGGCACAGGTTCAGACTGATTTGCATATGGCCATGTCCGAACTGGGGTGGTGGGGTGAGCTAAAGAATGATGATGGATTAAACCCAGATCAGTTGACTGGGGGTGAGTGTTTGATTTGCTCAAACGCTCCGTCCATCATCCCCTTTGGTACCACTTTGTTTGCCCTTAGTTGGCAGGGTATACCCAGACGTGGGTTCCTTGCTCACTTTGCCACTGGATGCAAGATAGCCTGGCTGATGAGGGTTATGAACCCGAAACCGGTCCCAGGATGCTTGTTTCCGGTCCAGGGAAGACATGGCTTGGCAGTTCGGGCTGGACTGTTCCCATGAGGCACAGGGTCAGACTGATTTGCATATGGCCATGTCTGAACTGGGGTGGTGGAGTGAGCTAAAGAATGATGATGGATTAAACCCAGATCAGTTGCCTGGGGGTGAGTGTTTGATTTGCTCAAAAGCTCCGTCCATTATCCCCTTTGGTATCGCTTTGTTCACCCTAAGTTGGCAGGGTATGCCCAGACGAGGGTCCCTAGCTCTCTTTGCCACTGGATTCAAGATAGCCTAGCTGATGAGGGTTATGAAACCGAAACCGGTCCCAGGATACTTGTTTCTGGTCCAGTGAAGACATGGCATGGCAGTTCGGGCTGGACTGTTCCCATGAGGCACAGGGTCAGACTGATTTGCATATGGCCATGTCTGAACTGGGGGGGTGGAGTGAGCTAAAGAATGATGATGGATTAAACCCAGATAAGTTGACTGGGGGTGAGTGTTTGATTTGCTCAAACGCTCCATCCATCATCCCCTTTGGTATCGCTTTATTCGCCCTAAGTTGGCAGGGTATGCCCAGATGTGGGTCCCTTGCTAACTTTGCCACTGGATTCAAGATAGCCTGGCTGATGAGGGTTATGAACCCGAAACCGGTCCCAGGATGCTTGTTTCCGGTCCAGAGAAGACATGGCTTGGCAGTTCGGTCTGGACTGTTCCCATGAGTCACAGGGTCAGACTGATTTGCATATGGCCATGTCTGAACTGGGGTGGTGGAGTGAGCTAAAGAATGATGATGGATTAAACCCAGATCAGTTGACTCGGGTGAGTGTTTGATTTGCTCAAACTCTCCATCCTTCATCCCCTTTGGTATCGCTTTGTTTGCCCTAAGTTGGCAGGGTATGCCCAGACGTGGGTCCCATGCTCACTTTGCCACTGGATTCAAGATAGCCTGGCTGATGAGGGTTATGAACCCAAAACTGGTCCCAGGATGCTTGTTTCCGGTCCAGGGAAGACATGGCTTGGCAGTTCGGGCTGGACTGTTCCCATGAGGCACAGGGTCAGACTGATTTGCATATGGCCATGTCCGAACTGGGGTGGTTAGGTGAGGTAAAGAATGATGATGGATTAAACCCAGATCAGTTGACTGGGGGTGAGTGTTTGATTTGCTCAAACGCTCCGTCCATCATCCCCTTTGGTACCACTTTGTTCGCCCTTAGTTTGCAGGGTATACTCAGACGTGGGTTCTTTGCTCACTTTGCCACTGGATGCAAGATAGCCTGGCTGATGAGGGTTATGAACCCGAAACCGGTCCCAGGATGCTTGTTTCTGGTCCAGGGAAGACATGGCTTGGCAGTTCGGGCTGGACTGTTCCCATGAGGCACAGGGTCAGACTGATTTGCAAATGGCCATGTCTGAACTGGGGTGTTGGAGTGAGCTAAAGAATGATGATGGATTAAACCCAGATCAGTTGACTCGGGTGAGTGTTTGATTTGCTCAAACGCTCCGTCCTTCATCCCCTTTGATATCGCTTTGTTCGCCCTAAGTTGGCAGGTTATGCCCAGACGTGAGTCCCTTGCACACTTTGCCACTGGATTCAAGATAGCCTGGCTGATGAGAGTTATGAACCCGAAACCGGTCCCAGGATGCTTGTTTCTGGTCCAGGGAAGACATGGCTTGGCAGTTCGGGCTGGACTGTTCCCATGAGGCACAGGGTCAGACTGATTTGCAAATGGCCATGTCTGAACTGGGGTGTTGGAGTGAGCTAAAGAATGATGATGGATTAAACCCAGATCAGTTGCCTGGGGGTGAGTGTTTGATTTGCTCAAAAGCTCAGTCCATTATCCCCTTTGGTATCGCTTTGTTCGCCCTAAGTTGGCAGGGTATGCCCAGACGAGGGTCCCTAGCTCTCTTTGCCACTAGATTCAAGATAGCCTGGCTGATGAGGGTTATGAAACCGAAACTGGTCCCAGGATACTTGTTTCTGGTCCAGTGAAGACATGGCATGGCAGTTCGGGCTGGACTGTTCCCATGAGGCACAGGGTCAGACTGATTTGCATATGGCCATGTCTGAACTGGGGGGGGTGGAGTGAGCTAAAGAATGATGATGGATTAAACCCAGATAAGTTGACTGGGGGTGAGTGTTTGATTTGCTCAAACGCTCCATCCATCATCCCCTTTGGTATCGCTTTATTCGCCCTAAGTTGGCAGGGTATGCCCAGATGTGGGTCCCTTGCTAACTTTGCCACTGGATTCAAGATAGCCTGGCTGATGAAGGTTATGAACCCGAAACCGGTCCCAGGATGCTTGTTTCCGGTCCAGGGAAGACATGGCTTGGCAGTTCGGTCTGGACTGTTCCCATGAGTCACAGGGTCAGACTGATTTGCATATGGCCATGTCTGAACTGGGGTGGTGGAGTGAGCTAAAGAATGATGATGGATTAAACCCAGATCAGTTGACTCGGGTGAGTGTTTGATTTGCTCAAACGCTCCGTCCTTCATCCCCTTTGGTATCGCTTTGTTTGCCCTAAGTTGGCAGGGTATGCCCAGACGTGGGTCCCATGCTCACTTTGCCACTGGATTCAAGATAGCCTGGCTGATGAGGGTTATGAACCCAAAACCGGTCCCAGGATGCTTGTTTCCGGTCCAGGGAAGACATGGCTTGGCAGTTCGGGCTGGACTGTTCCCATGAGGCACAGGGTCAGACTGATTTGCATATGGCCATGTCCGAACTGGGGTGGTGGGTTGAGCTAAAGAATGATGATGGATTAAACCCAGATCAGTTGACTGGGGGTGAGTGTTTGATTTGCTCAAACGCTCCGCCCATCATCCCCTTTGGTACCACTTTGTTCGCCCTTAGTTTGCAGGGTATACTCAGACGTGGGTTCCTTGCTAACTTTGCCACTGGATGCAAGATAGCCTGGCTGATGAGGGTTATGAACCCGAAACCGGTCCCAGGATGCTTATTTCCGGTCCAGGGAAGACATGGCTTGGCAGTTCGGGCTGGACTGTTCCCATGACGCACAGGGTCAGACTGATTTGCATATGGCCATGTCTGAACTGGGGTGGTGGAGTGAGCTAAAGAATGATGATGGATTAAACCCAGATCATTTGACTGGGGGTGAGTGTTTGATTTGCACAAACGCTCCGTCCATTATCCCCTTTGGTATCGCTTTGTTTGCCCTAAGTTGGCAGGGTATGCCCAGACATGGGTCCCTTGCTCACTTTGCCACTGGATTCAAGATAGCCTGGCTGATGAGGGTTATGAACCCAAAACTGGTCCCAGTATGCTTGTTTCTGGTCCAGTGAAGACATGGCATGGCAGTTCGGGCTGGACTGTTCCCATGAGGCACAGGGTCAGACTGATTTGCATATGGCCATGTCTGAACTGGGGTGGTGGAGTGAGCTAAAGAATAATGATGGATTAAACCCAGATTAGTTGACTGGGGGTGAGTGTTTGATTTGCTCAAACGCTCCATCCATCATCCCCTTTGGTATCGCTTTATTCGCACTAAGTTGGCAGGGTATGCCCAGATGTGGGTCCCTTGCTAACTTTGCCACTGGATTCAAGATAGCCTGGCTGATGAGGGTTATGAACCCGAAACCGGTCCCAGGATGCTTGTTTCCGGTCCTGAGAAGACATGGCTTGGCAGATCGGTCTGGACTGTTCCCATGAGTCACAGGGTCAGACTGATTTGCATATGGCCATGTCTGAACTGGGGTGGTGGAGTGAGCTAAAGAATGATGATGGATTAAACCCAGATCAGTTGACTCGGGTGAGTGTTTGATTTGCTCAAACGGTCCGTCCTTCATCCCCTTTGGTATCGCTTTGTTTGCCCCAAGTTGGCAGGGTATGCCCAGACGTGGGTCCCTTGCTCACTTTGCCACTGGATTCAAGATAGCCTGGCTGATGAGGGTTATGAACCTGAAACTGGTCCCAGTATGCTTGTTTCTGGTCCAGTAAAGACATGGCATGGCAGTTCGGACTGGACTGTTCCCATGAGACACAGGGTCAGACTGATTTGCATATGGTCATGTCTGAACTGGGGTGGTGGAGTGAGATAAAGAATGATGATGGATTAAACCCAGATCAGTTGACTCGGGTGAGTGTTTGATTTGCTCAAACGCTCCATCCATCATCCCCTTTGGTATCGCTTTTTTCGGCTTAAGTTGGCAGGGTATGCCCAGATGTGGGTCCCTTGCTAACTTTGCCACTGGATTCAAGATAGCCTGGCTGATGAGGGTTATGAACCCGAAACCGGTCCCAGGATGCTTGTTTCCGGTCCAGGGAAGACATGGCTTGGCAGTTCGGTCTGGACTGTTCCCACGAGTCACACGGTCAGACTGATTTGCATATGGCCATGTCTGAACTGGGGTGGTGGAGTGAGCTAAAGAATGATGATGGATTAAACCCAGATCATTTGACTGGGGGTGAGTGTTTGCTTTGCACAAACGCTCCGTCCATCCTCCCCTTTGGTATCGCTTTGTTCGCCCTAAGTTGGCAGGGTATGCCCAGACATGGGTCCCTTGCTCACTTTGCCACTGGATTCAAGATAGCCTGGCTGATGAGGGTTATGAACCCGAAACTGGTCCCAGTATGCTTGTTTCTGGTCCAGTGAAGACATGGCATGGCAGTTCGGGCTGGACTGTTCCCATGAGGCACAGGGTCAGACTGATTTGCATATGGCCATGTCTGAACTGGGGTGGTGGAGTGAGCTAAAGAATAATGATGGATTAAACCCAGATCAGTTGACTGGGGGTGAGTGTTTGATTTGCTCAAACGCTCCATCCATCATCCCCTTTGGTATCGCTTTATTCGCTCTAAGTTGGCAGGGTATGCCCAGATGTGGGTCCCTTGCTAACTTTGCCACTGGATTCAAGATAGCCTGGCTGATGAAGGTTATGAACCCGAAACCGGTCCCAGGATGCTTGTTTCCGGTCCTGGGAAGACATGGCTTGGCAGATCGGTCTGGACTGTTCCCATGAGTCACAGGGTCAGACTGATTTGCATATGGCGATGTCTGAACTGGGGTGGTGGAGTGAGCTAAAGAATGATGATGGATTAAACCCAGATCAGTTGACTCGGGTGAGTGTTTGATTTGCTCAAACGCTCCGTCCTTCATCCCCTTTGGTATCGCTTTGTTTGCCCTAAGTTGGCAGGGTATGCCCAGACGTGGGTCCCTTGCTCACTTTGCCACTGGATTGAAGATAGCCTGGCTGATGAGGGTTATGAACCTGAAACTGGTCCCAGTATGCTTGTTTCTGCTCCAGTAAAGACATGGCATGGCAGTTCGGACTGGACTGTTCCCATGAGACACAGGGTCAGACTGATTTGCATATGGTCATGTCTGAACTGGGGTGGTGGAGTGAGCTAAAGAATGATGATGGATTAAACCCAGATCAGTTGACTCGGGTGAGTGTTTGATTTGCTCAAACGCTCCATCCATCATCCCCTTTGGTATCGCTTTTTTCGGCTTAAGTTGGCAGGGTATGCCCAGATGTGGGTCCCTTGCTAACTTTGCCACTGGATTCAAGATAGCCTGGCTGATGAGGGTTATGAACCCGAAACCGGTCCCAGGATGCTTGTTTCCGGTCCAGGGAAGACATGGCTTGGCAGTTCGGTCTGGACTGTTCCCACGAGTCACACGGTCAGACTGATTTGCATATGGCCATGTCTGAACTGGGGTGGTGGAGTGAGCTAAAGAATGATGATGGATTAAACCCAGATCATTTGACTGGGGGTGAGTGTTTGCTTTGCACAAACGCTCCGTCCATCCTCCCCTTTGGTATCGCTTTGTTTGCCCTAAGTTGGCAGGGTATGCCCAGACATGGGTCCCTTGCTCACTTTGCCACTGGATTCAAGATAGCCTGGCTGATGAGGGTTATGAACCCGAAACTGGTCCCAGTATGCTTGTATCCGGTCCAGGGAAGACATGGCTTGGCAGTTCCGGCTGGACTGTTCCCATGAGGCACAGGGTCAGACTGATTTGCATATGGCCATGTCTGAACTGGGGGGGTGGAGTGAGCTTAAGAATGATGATGGATTAAACCCAGATCAGTTGACTGGGGGTGAGTGTTTGATTTGCTCAAACGCTCCATCCATCATCCCCTTTGGTATCGCTTTTTTCGGCCTAAGTTGGCAGGGTATGCCCAGATGTGGGTCCCTTGCTAACTTTGCCACTGGATTCAAGATAGCCTGGCTGATGAGGGTTATGAACCCGAAACCGGTCCCAGAATGCTTGTTTCCGGTCCAGGGAAGACATGGCTTGGCAGTTCGGTCTGGACTGTTCCCATGAGTCACACGGTCAGACTGATTTGCATATGGCCATGTCTGAACTGGGGTGGTGGAGTGAGCTAAAGAATGATGATGGATTAAACCCAGATCAGTTGACTCGGGTGAGTGTTTGATTTGCTCAAACGCTCCGTCCTTCATCCCCTTTGGTATCGCTTTGTTTGCCCTAAGTTGGCAGGGTATGCCCAGACGTGGGTCCCTTGCTCACTTTGCCACTGGATTCAAGATAGCCTGGCTGATGAGGGTTATGAACCCAAAACCGGTCCCAGGATGCTTGTTTCCGGTCCAGGGAAGACATGGCTTGGCAGTTCGGGCTGGACTGTTCCCATGAGGCACAGGGTCAGACTGATTTGCATATGGCCATGTCCGAACTGGGGTGGTGGGGTGAGCTAAAGAATGATGATGGATTAAACCAAGATCAGTTGACTGGGGGTGAGTGTTTGATTTGCTCAAACGCTCCGTCCATCATCCCCTTTGGTACCACTTTGTTCGCCCTTAGTTGGCAGGGTATACCCAGACGTGGGTTCCTTGCTCACTTTGCCACTGGATGCAAGATAGCCTGGCTGATGAGGGTTATGAACCCGAAACCGGTCCCAGGATGCTTGTTTCCAGTCCAGGGAAGACATGGCTTGGCAGTTCGGGCTGGACTGTTCCCATGAGGCACAGGGTCAGACTGATTTGCATATGGCCATGTCTGAACTGGGGTGGTGGAGTGAGCTAACGAATGATGATGGATTAAACCCAGATCATTTGACTGGGGGTGAGTGTTTGATTTGCACAAACGCTCCGTCCATCATCCCCTTTGGTATCGCTTTGTTTGCCCTAAGTTGGCAGGGTATGCCCAGACGAGGGTCCCTAGCTCTCTTTGCCACTGGATTCAAGATAGCCTGGCTGATGAGGGTTGTGAAACCGAAACCGGTCCCAGGATACTTGTTTCTGGTCCAGTGAAGACATGGCATGGCAGTTCGGGCTGGACTGTTCCCATGAGGCACAGGGTCAGACTGATTTGCATATGGCCATGTCTGAACTGGGGGGGTGGAGTGAACTAAAGAATGATGATGGATTAAACCCAGATCAGTTGACTGGGGATGAATGTTTGATTTGCTCAAAGGCTCCGTCCATCATCCCCTTTGGTATCGCTTTGTTCGCCATAAGTTGGCAGGATATGCCCAGACATGAGTCCCTTGCTCACTTTGCCACTGGATTCAAGATAGCCCGGCTGATGAGGGTTATGAACCCGAAACCGGTCTCAGGATGCTTGTTTCCGGTCCAGGGAAGACATGGATTGGCAGTTCGGGCTGGACTGTTCCCATGAGGCACAGGGTCAGACTGGTTTGCATATGGCCATGTCTGAACTGGGGTGGTGGAGTGAGCTAAAGAATGATGATGGATTTAACCCAGATCAGTTGACTGGGGTGAGTGTTTGATTTGCTCAAACGCTCCATCCATCATCACTTTTGGTATCGCTGTGTTCGCCGTAAGTTGGCAGGGTATGCCCAGACGTGGATCCCTTGCTCACTTTGCCACTGGATTCAAGATAACCTGGCTGATTTGGGTTATGAACCCGAAACCAGTCCCAGGATGCTTGTTTCCGGTCCAGGGAAGACATGGCTTGGCAGTTCGGGCTGGACTGTTCCCATGAGGCACAGGGTCAGACTGATTTGCATATGGCCATGTCTGAACTGGGGTGGTGGAGTGAGCTAAAGAACGATGATGGATTAAACCCAGATCAGTTGACTGGGGGTGAGTGTTTGATTTGCTCAAACGCTCCGTCCATTATCCCCTTTGGTATCGCTTTGTTCGCCCTACATTGGCAGGGAATGCCCAAACATGGGTCCCTTGCTCACTTTGCCACTGGATTCAAGATAGCCTGGCTGATAAGGGTTATGAACCCGAAACCGGTCCCAGGATGCTTGTTTCCGGTCCAGGGAAGACATGGCTTGGCAGTTCCGGCTGGACTGTTCCCATGAGGCACAGGGTCAGACTGATTTGCATAAGGCCATTTCTGAACTGGGGTGGTGGAGTGAGCTAAAGAATGATGATGGATTAAACCCAGATCAGTTGACTCGGGTGAGTGTTTGATTTGCTCAAACGCTCCGTCCTTCATCCCCTTTGGTATCGCTTTGTTTGCCCTAAGTTGGCAGGGTATGCCCAGACGTGGGTCCCTTGCTCACTTTGACACTGGATTCAAGATAGCCTGGCTGATGAGGGTTATGAACCCAAAACCGGTCCCAGGATGCTTGTTTCCGGTCCAGGGAAGACATGGCTTGGCAGTTCGGGCTGGACTGTTCCCATGAGGCACAGGGTCAGACTGATTTGCATATGGCCATGTCCGAACTGGGGTGGTGGGGTGAGCTAAAGAATGATGATGGATTAAACCCAGATCAGTTGACTGGGGGTGAGTGTTTGATTTGCTCAAACGCTCCCTCCATCATCCCCTTTGGTACCACTTTGTTCGCCCTTAGTTGGCAGGGTATACCCAGACGTGGGTTCCTTGCTCACTTTGCCACTGGATGCAAGATAGCCTGGCTGATGAGGGTTATGAACCCGAAACCGGTCCCAGGATGCTTGTTTCCGGTCCAGGGAAGACATGGCTTGGCAGTTCGGGCTGGACTGTTCCCATGAGGCACAGGGTCAGACTTATTTGCATATGGCCATGTCTGAACTGGGGTGGTGGAGTGAGCTAAAGAATGATGATGGATTAAACCCAGATCATTTGACTGGGGGTGAGTGTTTGATTTGCACAAACGCTCCGTCCATCATCCCCTTTGGTATCGCTTTGTTTGCCCTAAGTTTGCAGGGTATGCCCAGACGTGGGTCCCTTGCTCACTTTGCCACTGGATTCAAGATAGCCTGGCTGATGAGGGTTATGAATCCGAAACTGTTCATAGTATGCTTGTTTCTGGTCCAGTGAAGACATGGCATGGCAGTTCGGGCTGGACTGTTCCCATGAGGCACAGGGTCAGACTGATTTGCATATGGACATGTCTGAACTGGGGTGGTGGAGTGAGCTAAAGAATAATGATGGATTAAACCCAGATCAGTTGACTGGGGGTGAGTGTTTGATTTGCTCAAACGCTCCATCCATCATCCCCTTTGGTATCGCTTTATTCGCCCTAAGTTGGCAGGGTATACCCAGATGTGGGTCCCTTGCTAACTTTGCCACTGGATTCAAGATAGCCTGGCTTATGAGGTTAATGAACCCGAAACCGGTCCCAGGATGCTTGTTTCCGGTCCAGGGAAGACATGGCTTGGCAGTTCGGTCGGGACTGTTCCCATGAGTCACAGGGTCAGACTGATTTGCATATGGCCATGTCTAAACTGGGGTGGTGGAGTGAGCTAAAGAATGATGGTGGATTAAACCCAGATCAGTTGACTCGGGTGAGTGTTTGATTTGCTCAAACGCTCCGTCCTTCATCCCCTTTGGTATCGCTTTGTTCGCCCTAAGTTGGCATGGTATACCCAGACGTGGGTCCCTTGCTCACTTTGTCACTGGATTCAAGATAGCCTGGCTGATGAGGGTTATGAACCCGAAACCGGTCCCAGGATGCTTGTTTCTGGTCCAGGGAAGACATGGCTTGGCAGTTCGGGCTGGACTGTTCCCATGAGGCACAGGGTCAGACTGATTTGCAAATGGCCATGTCTGAACTGGGGTGGTGGAGTGAGCTAAAGAATGATGATGGATTAAACCCAGATCAGTTGCCTGGGGGTGAGTGTTTGATTTGCTCAAAAGCTCTGTCCATTATCCCCTTTGGTATCGCTTTGTTCGCCCTAAGTTGGCAGGGTATGCCCAGACGAGGGTCCCTAGCTCTCTTTGCCACTGGATTCAAGATAGCCTGGCTGATGAGGGTTATGAAACCGAAACCGGTCCCAGGATGCTTGTTTCCGGTCCAGGGAAGACATGGCTTGGCAGTTCGGGCTGGACTGTTCCCATGAGGCACAGGGTCAGACTGATTTGCATATGGCCATGTCTGAACTGGGTTGGTGGAGTGAGCTAAAGAATGATGATGGATTAAACCCAGATCAGTTGACTCGGGTGAGTGTTTGATTTGCTCAAACGCTCCGTCCTTCATCCCCTTTGGTATCGCTTTGTTTGCCCTAAGTTGGCAGGGTATGCCCAGACGTGGGTCCCTTGCTCACTTTGCCACTGGATTCAAGATAGCCTGGCTGATGAGGGTTATGAACCCAAAACCGGTCCCAGGATGCTTGTTTCCGGTCCAGGGAAGACATGGCTTGGCAGTTCGGGCTGGACTGTTCCCATGAGGCACAGGGTCAGACTGATTTGCATATGGCCATGTCCGAACTGGGGAGGTGGGGTGAGCTAAAGAATGATGATGGATTAAACCCAGATCAGTTGACTGGGGGTGAGTGTTTGATTTGCTCAAACGCTCCGTCCATCATCCCCTTTGGTACCACTTTGTTCGCCCTTAGTTGGCAGGTTATACTCAGACGTGGGTTCCTTGCTCACTTTGCCACTGGATGCAAGATAGCCTGGCTGATGAGGGTTATGAACCCGAAACCGGTCCCAGGATGCTTGTTTCCAGTCCAGGGAAGACATGGCTTGGCAGTTTGGGCTGGACTGTTCCCATGAGGCACAGGGTCAGACTGATTTGCATATGGCCATGTCTGAACTGGGGTGGTGGAGTGAGCTAAAGAATGATGATGGATTAAACCCAGATCATTTGACTGGGGGTGAGTGTTTGATTTGCACAAACGCTCCGTCCATCATCTCCTTTGGTATCGCTTTGTTTGCCCTAAGTTAGCAGGGTATGCCCAGACGTGGGTCCCTTGCTCACTTTGCCACTAGATTCAAGATAGCCTGGCTGATGAGGGTTATGAACCCGAAACTGGTCCCAGTATGCTTGTTTCTGGTCCAGTGAAGACATGGCATGGCAGTTCGGGCTGGACTGCTCCCATGAGGCACAGGGTCAGACTGATTTGCATATGGCCATGTCTGAACTGGGGTGGTGGAGTGAGCTAAAGAATGATGATGGATTAAACACAGATCAGTTGACTGGGGGTGAGTGTTTGATTTGCTCAAACGCTCCCTCCATCATCCCCTTTGGTACCACTTTGTTCGCCCTTAGTTGGCAGGGTATACCCAGACGTGGGTTCCTTGCTCACTTTGCCACTGGATGCAAGATAGCCTGGCTGATGAGGGTTATGAACCCGAAACCGGTCCCAGGATGCTTGTTTCCGGTCCAGGGAAGACATGGCTTGGCAGTTCGGGCTGGACTGTTCCCATGAGGCACAGGGTCAGACTTATTTGCATATGGCCATGTCTGAACTGGGGTGGTGGAGTGAGCTAAAGAATGATGATGGATTAAACCCAGATCATTTGACTGGGGGTGAGTGTTTGATTTGCACAAACGCTCCGTCCATCATCCCCTTTGGTATCGCTTTGTTTGCCCTAAGTTGGCAGGGTATGCCCAGACGTGGGTCCCTTGCTCACTTTGCCACTGGATTCAAGATAGCCTGGCTGATGAGGGTTATGAATCCGAAACTGTTCCCAGTATGCTTGTTTCTGGTCCAGTGAAGACATGGCATGGCAGTTCGGGCTGGACTGTTCCCATGAGGCACAGGGTCAGACTGATTTGCATATGGACATGTCTGAACTGGGGTGGTGGAGTGAGCTAAAGAATAATGATGGATTAAACCCAGATCAGTTGACTGGGGGTGAGTGTTTGATTTGCTCAAACGCTCCATCCATCATCCCCTTTGGTATCGCTTTATTCGCCCTAAGTTGGCAGGGTATGCCCAGACGAGGGTCCCTAGCTCTCTTTGCCACTGGATTCAAGATAGCCTGGCTGATGAGGGTTATGAAACCGAAACCAGTCCCAGGATACTTGTTTCTGGTCCAGTGAAGACATGGCATGGCAGTTCGGGCTGGGCTGTTCCCAAGAGGCACAGGGTCAGACTGATTTGCATAAGGCCATGTCTGAACTGGGGGGGTGGAGTGAGCTAAAGAATGATGATGGATTAAACCCAGATAAGTTGACTGGGGGTGAGTGTTTGATTTGCTCAAACGCTCCATCCATCATCCCCTTTGGTATCGCTTTATTCGCCCTAAGTTGGCAGGGTATGCCCAGATGTGGGTCCCTTGTTAACTTTGCCACTGGATTCAAGATAGCCTGGCTGATGAGGGTTATGAACCCGAAACCGGTCCCAGGATGATGTTTCCGGTCCAGGGAAGACATGGCTTGGCAGTTCGGTCTGGACTGTTCCCATGAGTCACAGGGTCAGACTGATTTGCATATGGCCATGTCTGAACTGGGGTGGTGGAGTGAGCTAAAGAATGATGATGGATTAAACCCAGATCAGTTGACTCGGGTGAGTGTTTGATTTGCTCAAACGCTCCGTCCTTCATCCCCTTTGGTATCGCTTTGTTTGCCCTAAGTTGGCAGGGTATGCCCAGACGTGGGTCCCTTGCTCACTTTGCCACTGGATTCAAGATAGCCTGGCTGATGAGGGTTATGAACCCAAAACCGGTCCCAGGATGCTTGTTTCCGGTCCAGGGAAGACATGGCTTGGCAGTTCGGGCTGGACTGTTCCCATGAGGCACAGGGTCAGACTGATTTGCATATGGCCATGTCCGAACTGGGGAGGTGGGGTGAGCTAAAGAATGATGATGGATTAAACCCAGATCAGTTGACTGGGGGTGAGTGTTTGATTTGCTCAAACGCTCCGTCCATCATCCCCTTTGGTACCACTTTGTTCGCCCTTAGTTGGCAGGGTATACTCAGACGTGGGTTCCTTGCTCACTTTGCCACTGGATGCAAGATAGCCTGGCTGATGAGGGTTATGAACCCGAAACCGGTCCCAGGATGCTTGTTTCCGGTCCAGGGAAGACATGGCTTGGCAGTTCGGGCTGGACTGTTCCCATGAGGCACAGGGTCAGACTGATTTGCATATGGCCATGTCTGAACTGGGGTGGTGGAGTGAGCTAAAGAATGATGATGGATTAAACCCAGATAGTTTGACTGGGGGTGAGTGTTTGATTTGCACAAACGCTCCGTCCATCATCTCCTTTGGTATCGCTTTGTTTGCCCTAAGTTGGCAGGGTATGCCCAGACGTGGGTCCCTTGCTCACTTTGCCACTGGATTCAAGATAGCCTGGCTGATGAGGAATATGAACCCGAAACTGGTCCCAGTATGCTTGTTTCTGGTCCAGTGAAGACATGGCATGGCAGTTCGGGCTGGACTGTTCCCATGAGGCACAGGGTCAGACTGATTTGCATATGGCCATGTCTGAACTGGGGTGGTGGAGTGAGCTAAAGAATAATGATGGATTAAACCCAGATCAGTTGACTGGGGGTGAGTGTTTGATTTGCTCAAACGCTCCATCCATCATCCCCTTTGGTATCGCTTTATTCGCACTAAGTTGGCAGGGTATGCCCAGATGTGGGTCCCTTGCTAACTTTGCCACTGGATTCAAGATAGCCTGGCTGATGAGGGTTATGAACCTGAAACCGGTCCCAGGATGCTTGTTTCCGGTCCAGGGAAGACATGGCTTGGCAGATCGGTCTGGGCTGTTCCCATGAGTCACAGGGTCAGACTGATTTGCATATGGCCATGTCTGAACTGGGGTGGTGGAGTGAGCTAAAGAATGATGATGGATTAAACCCAGATAGTTGACTCGGGTGAGTGTTTGATTTGCTCTAACGCTCCGTCCTTCATCCCCTTTGGTATCGCTTTGTTTGCCCTAAGTTGGCAGGGTATGCCCAGACGTGGGTCCCTTGCTCACTTTGCCACTGGATTCAAGATAGCCTGGCTGATGAGGGTTATGAACCCAAAACCGGTCCCAGGATGCTTGTTTCCGGTCCAGGGAAAACATGGCTTGGCAGTTCGGGCTGGACTGTTCCCATGAGGCACAGGGTCAGACTGATTTGCAAATGGCCATGTCCGAACTGGGGTGGTGGGGTGAGCTAAAGAATGATGATGGATTAAACCCAGATCAGTTGACTGGGGGTGAGTGTTTGATTTGCTCAAACGCTCCGTCCATCATCCCCTTTGGTACCACTTTGTTCGCCCTTAGTTGGCAGGGTATACTCAGACGTGGGTTCCTTGCTCACTTTGCCACTGGATGCAAGATAGCCTGGCTGATGAGGGTTATGAACCCGAAACCGGTCCCAGGATGCTTGTTTCCGGCCCAGGGAAGACATGGCTTGGCAGTTCGGGCTGGACTGTTCCCATGAGGCACAGGGTCAGACTGATTTGCATATGGCCATGTCTGAACTGGGGTGGTGGAGTGAGCTAAAGAATGATGATGGTTTAAACCCAGATCATTTGACTGGGGGTGAGTGTTTGATTTGCTCAAACGCTCCGTCCATCATCCATTTGGTATCGCTTTGTTTGCCCTAAGTTGGCAGGGTATGCCCAGACGTGGGTCCCTTGCTCACTTTGCCACTGGATTCAAGATAGCCTGGCTGATGAGGGTTATGAACCCGAAACTGGTCCCAGTATGCTTGTTTCTGGTCCAGTGAAGACATGGCATGGCAGTTCGGGCTGGACTGTTCCCATGAGGCACAGGGTCAGACTGATTTGCATATGGCCATGTCTGAACTGGGGTGGTAGAGTGAGCTAAAGAATGATGATGGATTAAACCCAGATCATTTGACTGGGGGTGAGTGTTTGATTTGCACAAACGCTCCGTCCATCATCCCCTTTGGTATCGCTTTTTTCGGCCTAAGTTGGCAGGGTATGCCCAGATGTGGGTCCCTTGCTAACTTTGCCACTGGATTCAAGATAGCCTGGCTGATGAGGGTTATGAACCCGAAACTGGTCCCAGGATGCTTGTTTCCGGTCCAGGGAAGACATGGCTTGGCAGTTCGGGCTGGACTGTTCCCATGAGGCACAGGGTCAGACTGATTTGCATATGGCCATGTCTGAACTGGGGTGGTAGAGTGAGCTAAAGAATGATGATGGATTAAACCCAGATCATTTGACTGGGGGTGAGTGTTTGATTTGCACAAACGCTCCGTCCATCATCCCCTTTGGTATCGCTTTGTTCGCCCTAATTTGGCAGGGTATGCCCAGACGTGGGTCCCTTGCTCACTTTGCCACTGGATTCAAGATAGCCTGGCTGATGAGGGTTATGAACCCGAAACTGGTCCGAGTATGCTTGTTTCTGGTCCAGTGAAGACATGGCATGGCAGTTCGGGCTGGACTGTTCCCATGAGGCACAGGGTCAGACTGATTTGCATATGGCCATGTCTGAACTGGGGTGGTGGAGTGAGCTAAAGAATAATGATGGATTAAACCCAGATCAGTTGACTGGGGGTGAGTGTTTGATTTGCACAAACGCTCCGTCCATCATCCCCTTTGGTATCGCTTTGTTCGCCCTAATTTGGCAGGGTATGCCCAGACGTGGGTCCCTTGCTCACTTTGCCACTGGATTCAAGATAGCCTGGCTGATGAGGGTTATGAACCCGAAACTGGTCCGAGTATGCTTGTTTCTGGTCCAGTGAAGACATGGCATGGCAGTTCGGGCTGGACTGTTCCCATGAGGCACAGGGTCAGACTGATTTGCATATGGCCATGTCTGAACTGGGGTGGTGGAGTGAGCTAAAGAATGATGATGGATTAAACCCAGATCAGTTGACTGGGGGTGAGTGTTTGATTTGCTCAAACGCTCCATCCATCATCCCCTTTGGTATCGCTTTATTCGCACTAAGTTGGCAGGGTATGCCCAGATGTGGGTCCCTTGCTAACTTTGCCACTGGATTCAAGATAGCCTGGCTGATGAGGGTTATGAACCCGAAACTGGTCCCAGGATGCTTGTTTCCGGTCGAGGGAAGACATGGCTTGGCAGATCGGTCTGGACTGTTCCCATGAGTCACAGGGTCAGACTGATTTGCATATGGCCATGTCTGAACTGGAGTGGTGGAGTGAGCTAAAGAATGATGATGGATTAAAAGCAGATCAGTTGACTCGGGTGAGTGTTTGATTTGCTCAAACGCTCCGTCCTTCATCCCCTTTGGTATTGCTTTGTTTGCCCTAAGTTGGCAGGGTATGCCCAGACGTGGGTCCCTTGCTCACTTTGCCACTGGATTCAAGATAGCCGGGCTGATCAGGGTTATGAACCCAAAACCGGTCCCAGGATGCTTGTTTCCGGTCCAGGGAAGACATGGCTTGGCAGTTCGGGCTGGACTGTTCCCATGACGCACAGGGTCAGACTGATTTGCATATGGCCATGTCCGAACTGGGGTGGTGGGGTGAGCTAAAGAATGATGATGGATTAAACCCAGATCAGTTGACTGGGGGTGAGTGTTTGATTTGCTCAAACGCTCCGTCCATCATCCCCTTTGGTACCACTTTGTTCGCCCTTAGTTGGCAGGGTATACCCAGACGTGGGTTCCTTGCTCACTTTGCCACTGGATTCAAGATAGCCTGGCTGATGAGGGCTATGAACCCGAAACTGGTCCCAGTATGCTTGTTTCTGGTCCAGTGAAGACATGGCATGGCAGTTCGGGCAGGACTTTTCCCATGAGGCACAGGGTCAGACTGATTTGCATATGGCCATGTCTGAACTGGGGTGGTGGAGTAAGCTAAAGAATAATGATGGCTTAAACCCAGATCAGTTGACTGGGGGTGAGTGTTTGATTTGCTCAAACGCTCCATCCATCATCCCCTTTGGTATCGCTTTATTCGCCCTAAGTTGGCAGGGTATGCCCAGATGTGGGTCCCTTGCTAACTTTGCCACTGGATTCAAGATAGCCTGGTTTACGAGGTTTATGAACCCGAAACCGGTCCCAGGATGCTTGTTTTCGGTCCACGGAAGACATGGCTTGGCAGTTCGGTCTGGACTGTTCCCATGAGTCACAGGGTCAGACTGATTTGCATATGGCCATGTCTGAACTGGGGTGGTGGAGTGAGCTAAAGAATGATGATGGATTAAACCCAGATCAGTTGACTCGGGTGAGTGTTTGATTTGCTCAAATGCTCCGTCCTTCATCCCTTTTGGTATCGCTTTGTTCGCCCTAAGTTGGCAGGGTATGCCCAGACGTGGGTCCCTTGCTCACTTTGCCACTGGATTCAAGATAGCCTGGCTGATGAGGGTTATGAACCCGAAACTGGTCCCAGGATGCTTGTTTCTGGTCCAGGGAAGACATGGCTTGGCAGTTCGGGCTGGACTG
Source organism: Triturus cristatus (assembly GCF_964204655.1). Taxonomy (NCBI): domain Eukaryota; kingdom Metazoa; phylum Chordata; class Amphibia; order Caudata; family Salamandridae; genus Triturus; species Triturus cristatus. The sequence goes on from NC_140579.1 coordinate 536,883,695, forward strand.
TTCCCATGAGGCACAGGGTCAGACTGATTTCCAAAAGGCCATGTCTGAACTGGGGTGGTGGAGTGAGCTAAAGAATGATGATGGATTAAACCCAGATCAGTTGCCTGGGGTGAGTGTTTGATTTGCTCAAAAGCTCCATCCATCATCCCCTTTGGTATCGCTTTATTCGCCCTAAGTTGGCAGGGTATGCCCAGATGTGTGTCCCTTGCTAACTTTGCCACTGGATTCAAGATAGCCTGGCTGATGAGGGTTATGAACCCGAAACCGGTCCCAGGATGCTTGTTTCCGGTCCAGGGAAGACATGGCTTGGCAGTTCGGGCTGGACTGTTCCCATGAGGCACAGGGTCAGACTGATTTGCATATGGCCATGTCCGAACTGGGGTGGTGGGGTGAGCTAAAGAATGATGATGGATTAAACCCAGATCAGTTGACTGGGGGTGAGTGTTTGATTTGCTCAAACGCTCCGTCCATCATCCCCTTTGGTACCACTTTGTTCGCCCTTAGTTGGCAGGGTATACCCAGACGTGGGTTCCTTGCTCACTTCGCCACTGGATGCAAGATAGCCTGGCTGATGAGGGTTATGGACCCGAAACCGGTCCCAGGATGCTTGTTTCCGGTCCAGGGAAGACATGGCTTGGCAGTTCGGGCTGGACTGTTCCCATGAGGCACAGGGTCAGACTGATTTGCATATGGCCATGTCTGAACTGGGGTGGTGGAGTGACCTAATAAATGATGATGGATTAAACCCAGATAAGTTGACTGGGGGTGAGTGTTTGATTTGCACAAACGCTCCGTCCATCATCCCCTTTGGTATCGCTTTGTTTGCCCTAAGTTGGCAGGGTATGCCCAGACGTGGGTCCCTTGCTCACTTTGCCACTGGATTCAAGATAGCCTGGCTGATGAGAGTTATGAACCCGAAACTGGTCCCAGTATGCTTGTTTCTGGTCCAGTGAAGACATGGCATGGCAGTTCGGGCTGGACTGTTCCCATGAGGCACAGGGTAAGACTGATTTGCATATGGCCATGTCTAAACTGGGATGGTGGAGTGAGCTAAAGAATGATGATGGATTAAACCCAGATCAGTTGACTCGGGTGAGTGTTTGATTTGCTCAAACGCTCCGTCCTTCATCCCCTTTGGTATCGCTTTGTTCGCCCTAATTGGCAGGGTATGCCCAGACGTGGGTCCCTTGCTCACTTTGCCACTGGATTCAAGATAGCCTGGCTGATGAGGGTTATGAACCCAAAACCGGTCCCAGGATGCTTGTTTCTGGTCCAGGGAAGACATGGCTTGGCAGTTCGGGCTGGACTGTTCCCATGAGGCACAGGGTCAGACTGATTTGCAAATGGCCATGTCTGAACTGGGGTGGTGGAGTGAGCTAAAGAATGATGATGGATTAAACCCAGATCAGTTGCCTGGGGGTGAGTGTTTGATTTGCTCAAAAGCTCCGTCCATTATCCCCTTTGGTATCGCTTTGTTCGCCCTAAGTTGGCAGGGTATGCCCAGACGAGGGTCCCTAGCTCACTTTGCCACTGGATTCAAGATAGCCTGGCTGATGAGGGTTATGAAACCGAAACAGGTCCCAGGATACTTGTTTCTGGTCCAGTGAAGATATGGCATGGCAGTTCAGGCTGGACTGTTCCCATGAGGCACAGGGTCAGACTGATTTGCATATGGCCATGTCTGAACTAGGGGGGTGGAGTGAGCTAAAGAATGATGATGGATTAAACCCAGATAAGTTGACTGGGGGTGAGTGTTTGATTTGCACAAACGCTCCATCCATCATCCCCTTTGGTATCGCTTTATTCGCCCTAAGTTGGCAGGGTATGCCCAGATGTGGGTCCCTTGCTAAATTTGCCACTGGATTCAAGATAGCCTGGCTGATGAGGGTTATGAACCCGAAACCGGTCCCAGGATGCTTGTTTCCGGTCCAGGGAAGACATGGCTTGGCAGTTCGGGCTGGACTGTTCCCATGAGGCACAGGGTCAGACTGATTTGCATATGGCCATGTCCGAACTGGGGTGGTGGGGTGAGCTAAAGAATGATGATGGATTAAACCCAGATCAGTTGACTGGGGGTGAGTGTTTGATTTGCTCAAACGCTCCGTCCATCATCCCCTTTGGTATCGCTTTGTTCACCCTAAGTTGGCAGGGTATGCCCAGACGTGGGTCCCTTGCTCACTTTGCCACTAGATTCAAGATAGCCTGGCTGATGAGGGTTATGAACCCGAAACCGGTCCCAGGATGCTTGTTTCTGGTCCAGGAAAGACATGGCTTGGCAGTTCGGGCTGGACTGTTCCCATGAGGCACAGGGTCAGACTGATTTGCATATGGCCATGTCCGAACTGGGGTGGTGGAGTGAGATAAAGAATGATGATGGATTAAACCCAGATCAGTTGACTGGGGGTGAGTGTTTGATTTGCTCAAACGCTCCGTCCATCATCCCCTTTGGTATCACTTTGTTCGCACTAAGTTGGCAGGGTATGCCCAGACGTGGGTCCCTTGCTCACTTTGCCACTGGATTCAAGATAGCCTGGCTGATGAGGGTTATGAACCCGAAACCGGTCCCAGGATGCTTGTTTTCGGTCCAGGGAAGACATGGCTTGGCAGTTCGGGCTAGACTGTTCCCATGAGGCACAGGGTCAGGCTGATTTGCATATGGCCATGTCTGAACTGGGGTGGTGGAGTGAGCTAAAGAATAATGATGGATTAAACCCAGATCAGTTGACTGGGGGTGAGTGTTTGATTTGCTCAAATGCTCCGTCCATCATCCCCTTTGGTATCGCTTTGTTCGCCCTAAGTCGGCAGGGTAAGCCCAGACGTGGGTCCCTTGCTCACTTTGCCACTGGATTCAATATAGCCTGGCTGATGAGGGTTATGAACCCGAAACCGGTCCCAGGATGCTTGTTTCCAGTCCAGGGAAGACATGGCTTGGCAGTTCGGGCTGGACTGTTCCCATGAGGCACAGGGTCAGACTGATTTGCATATGGCCATGTCTGAACTGGGGGGCTGGAGTGAGCTAAAGAATGATGATGGATTAAGCCCAGATAAGTTGACTGGGGTGAGTGTTTGATTTGCTCAAACGCTCCATCCATCATCCCCTTTGGTATCGCTTTATTCGCCCTAAGTTGGCAGGGTATGCCCAGATGTGGGTCCCTTGCTAACTTTGCCACTAGATTCAAGATAGCCTGGCTGATGAGGGTTATGAACCCGAAACCGGTCCCAGGATGCTTGTTTCTGGTCCAGGGAAGACATGGCTTGGCAGTTCGGGCTGGACTGTTCCCATGAGGCACAGGGTCAGACTGATTTGCATATGGCCATGTCCGAACTGGGGTGGTGGAGTGAGATAAAGAATGATGATGGATTAAACCCAGATCAGTTGACTGGGGGTGAGTGTTTGATTTGCTCAAACGCTCCGTCCATCATCCCCTTTGGTATCACTTTGTTCGCACTAAGTTGGCAGGGTATGCCCAGACGTGGGTCCCTTGCTCACTTTGCCACTGGATTCAAGATAGCCTGGCTGATGAGGGTTATGAACCCGAAACCGGTCCCAGGATGCTTGTTTTCGGTCCAGGGAAGACATGGCTTGGCAGTTCGGGCTAGACTGTTCCCATGAGGCACAGGGTCAGGCTGATTTGCATATGGCCATGTCTGAACTGGGGTGGTGGAGTGAGCTAAAGAATGATGATGGATTAAACCCAGATCAGTTGACTGGGGGTGAGTGTTTGATTTGCTCAAATGCTCTGTCCATCATCCCCTTTGGTATAGCTTTGTTCGCCCTAAGTCGGCAGGGTAAGCCCAGACGTGGGTCCCTTGCTCACTTTGCCACTGGATTCAATATAGCCTGGCTGATGAGGGTTATGAACCCGAAACCGGTCCCAGGATGCTTGTTTCCAGTCCAGGGAAGACATGGCTTGGCAGTTCGGGCTGGACTGTTCCCATGAGGCACAGGGTCAGACTGATTTGCATATGGCCATGTCCGAACTGGGGTGGTGGGGTGAGCTAAAGAATGATGATGGATTAAACCCAGATCAGTTGACTGGGGGTGAGTGTTTGATTTGCTCAAACGCTCCGTCCATCATCCCCTTTGGTATCGCTTTGTTCACCCTAAGTTGGCAGGGTATGCCCAGACGTGGGTCCCTTGCTCACTTTGCCACTAGATTCAAGATAGCCTGGCTGATGAGGGTTATGAACCCGAAACCGGTCCCAGGATGCTTGTTTCTGGTCCAGGAAAGACATGGCTTGGCAGTTCGGGCTGGACTGTTCCCATGAGGCACAGGGTCAGACTGATTTGCATATGGCCATGTCCGAACTGGGGTGGTGGAGTGAGATAAAGAATGATGATGGATTAAACCCAGATCAGTTGACTGGGGGTGAGTGTTTGATTTTCTCAAACGCTCCGTCCATCATCCCCTTTGGTATCACTTTGTTCGCACTAAGTTGGCAGGGTATGCCCAGACGTGGGTCCCTTGCTCACTTTGCCACTGGATTCAAGATAGCCTGGCTGATGAGGGTTATGAACCCGAAACCGGTCCCAGGATGCTTGTTTTCGGTCCAGGGAAGACATGGCTTGGCAGTTCGGGCTAGACTGTTCCCATGAGGCACAGGGTCAGGCTGATTTGCATATGGCCATGTCTGAACTGGGGTGGTGGAGTGAGCTAAAGAATGATGATGGATTAAACCCAGATCAGTTGACTGGGGGTGAGTGTTTGATTTGCTCAAATGCTCCGTCCATCATCCCCTTTGGTATCGCTTTGTTCGCCCTAAGTCGGCAGGGTAAGCCCAGACGTGGGTCCCTTGCTCACTTTGCCACTGGATTCAATATAGCCTGGCTGATGAGGGTTATGAACCCGAAACCGGTCCCAGGATGCTTGTTTCCAGTCCAGGGAAGACATGGCTTGGCAGTTCGGGCTGGACTGTTCCCATGAGGCACAGGGTCAGACTGATTTGCATATGGCCATGTCTGAACTGGGGGGGTGGAGTGAGCTAAAGAATGATGATGGATTAAGCCCAGATAAGTTGACTGGGGGTGAGTGTTTGATTTGCTCAAACGCTCCATCCATCATCCCCTTTGGTATCGCTTTATTCGCCCTAAGTTGGCAGGGTATGCCCAGATGTGGGTCCCTTGCTAACTTTGCCACTAGATTCAAGATAGCCTGGCTGATGAGGGTTATGAACCCGAAACCGGTCCCAGGATGCTTGTTTCTGGTCCAGGGAAGACATGGCTTGGCAGTTCGGGCTGGACTGTTCCCATGAGGCACAGGGTCAGACTGATTTGCATATGGCCATGTCCGAACTGGGGTGGTGGAGTGAGATAAAGAATGATGATGGATTAAACCCAGATCAGTTGACTGGGGGTGAGTGTTTGATTTGCTCAAACGCTCCGTCCATCATCCCCTTTGGTATCACTTTGTTCGCACTAAGTTGGCAGGGTATGCCCAGACGTGGGTCCCTTGCTCACTTTGCCACTGGATTCAAGATAGCCTGGCTGATGAGGGTTATGAACCCGAAACCGGTCCCAGGATGCTTGTTTTCGGTCCAGGGAAGACATGGCTTGGCAGTTCGGGCTAGACTGTTCCCATGAGGCACAGGGTCAGGCTGATTTGCATATGGCCATGTCTGAACTGGGGTGGTGGAGTGAGCTAAAGAATGATGATGGATTAAACCCAGATCAGTTGACTGGGGGTGAGTGTTTGATTTGCTCAAATGCTCTGTCCATCATCCCCTTTGGTATCGCTTTGTTCGCCCTAAGTCGGCAGGGTAAGCCCAGACGTGGGTCCCTTGCTCACTTTGCCACTGGATTCAATATAGCCTGGCTGATGAGGGTTATGAACCCGAAACCGGTCCCAGGATGCTTGTTTCCAGTCCAGGGAAGACATGGCTTGGCAGTTCGGGCTGGACTGTTCCCATGAGGCACAGGGTCAGACTGATTTGCATATGGCCATGTCTGAACTGGGGGGGTGGAGTGAGCTAAAGAATGATGATGGATTAAACCCAGATAAGTTGACTGGGGGTGAGTGTTTGATTTGCTCAAACGCTCCATCCATCATCCCCTTTGGTATCGCTTTATTCGCCCTAAGTTGGCAGGGTATGCCCAGATGTGGGTCCCTTGCTAACTTTGCCACTGGATTCAAGATAGCCTGGCTGATGAGGGTTATGAACCCGAAACCGGTCCCAGGATGCTTGTTTCCGGTCCAGGGAAGACATGGCTTGGCAGTTCGGGCTGGACTGTTCCCATGAGGCACAGGGTCAGACTGATTTGCATATGGCCATGTTCGAACTGGGGTGGTGGGGTGAGCTAAAGAATGATGATGGATTAAACCCAGATAAGTTGACTGGGGGTGAGTGTTTGATTTGCTCAAACGCTCCGTCCATCATCCCCTTTGGTACCACTTTGTTCGCCCTTAGTTGGCAGGGTATACTCAGACGTCGGTTCCTTGCTCACTTTGCCACTGGATGCAAGATAGCCTGGCTGATGAGGGTTATGAACCCGAAACCGGTCCCAGGATGCTTGTTTCCGGTCCAGGGAAGACATGGCTTGGCAGTTCGGGCTGGACTGTTCCCATGAGGCACAGGGTCAGGCTGATTTGCATATGGCCATGTCTGAACTGGGGTGGTGGAGTGAGCTAAAGAATGATGATGGATTAAACCCAGATCAGTTGACTGGGGGTGAGTGTTTGATTTGCTCAAACGCTCCGTCCATCATCCCCTTTGGTATCGCTTTGTTCACCCTAAGTTGGCAGGGTATGCCCAGACGTGGGTCCCTTGCTCACTTTGCCACTAGATTCAAGATAGCCTGGCTGATGAGGGTTATGAACCCGAAACCGGTCCCAGGATGCTTGTTTCTGGTCCAGGGAAGACATGGCTTGGCAGTTCGGGCTGGACTGTTCCCATGAGGCACAGGGTCAGACTGATTTGCATATGGCCATGTCCGAACTGGGGTGGTGGAGTGAGATAAAGAATGATGATGGATTAAACCCAGATCAGTTGACTGGGGGTGAGTGTTTGATTTGCTCAAACGCTCCGTCCATCATCCCCTTTGGTATCACTTTGTTCGCACTAAGTTGGCAGGGTATGCCCAGACGTGGGTCCCTTGCTCACTTTGCCACTGGATTCAAGATAGCCTGGCTGATGAGGGTTATGAACCCGAAACCGGTCCCAGGATGCTTGTTTTCGGTCCAGGGAAGACATGGCTTGGCAGTTCGGGCTAGACTGTTCCCATGAGGCACAGGGTCAGGCTGATTTGCATATGGCCATGTCTGAACTGGGGTGGTGGAGTGAGCTAAAGAATGATGATGGATTAAACCCAGATCAGTTGACTGGGGGTGAGTGTTTGATTTGCTCAAATGCTCCGTCCATCATCCCCTTTGGTATCGCTTTGTTCGCCCTAAGTCGGCAGGGTAAGCCCAGACGTGGGTCCCTTGCTCACTTTGCCACTGGATTCAATATAGCCTGGCTGATGAGGGTTATGAACCCGAAACCGGTCCCAGGATGCTTGTTTCCAGTCCAGGGAAGACATGGCTTGGCAGTTCGGGCTGGACTGTTCCCATGAGGCACAGGGTCAGACTGATTTGCATATGGCCATGTCTGAACTGGGGTGGTGGAGTGAGCTAAAGAATGATGATGGATTAAACCCAGATCTGTTGACTGGGGGTGAGTGTTTGATTTGCTCAAACGCTCCGTCCATCATCCCCTTTGGTATCGCTTTGTTCGCCCTAAGTTGGCAGGGTATGCCCAGACGTGGGTTCCTTGCTCACTTTGCCACTGGATTCAAGATAGCCTGGCTGATGAGGGTTATAAACCCAAAACCGTTCCCAGGATGCTTGTTTCTGGTCCAGGGAAGACATGGCTTGGCAGTTCGGGCTGGACTGTTCCCATGAAGCACAGGGTCAGACTGATTTGCATATGGCCATGTCTGAATTGGGGTGGTGGAGTGAGCTAAAGAATGATGATGGATTAAACCCAGATCATTTGACTGGGGGTGAGTGTTTGATTTGCACAAACGCTCCGTCCATCATCCCCTTTGGTATCGCTTTGTTCGCCCTAAGTTGGCAGGGTATGCCCAGACGTGGGTCCCTTGCTCACTTTGCCACTGGATTCAAGATAGCCTGGCTGATGAGGGTTATGAACCCGAAACCGGTCCCAGGATGCTTGTTTCTGGTCCAGGGAAGACATGGCTTGGCAGTTCGGGCTGGACTGTTCCCATGAGGCACAGGGTCATAATGATTTGCATATGGCCATGTCTGAACTGGGGTGGTGGAGTGAGCTAAAGAATGATGATGGATTAAACCCAGATCTGTTGACTGGGGGTGAGTGTTTGATTTGCTCAAACGCTCCGTCCATCATCCCCTTTGGTATCGCTTTGTTCGCCCAAAGTTGGCAGGGTATGCCCAGACGTGGGTTCCCTGCTCACTTTGCCACTGGATTCAAGATAGCCTGGCTGATGAGGGTTATGAACCCGAAACCGGTCCCAGGATGCTTGTTTCCAGTCCAGGGAAGACATGGCTTGGCAGTTCGGGCTGGACTGTTCCCATGAGGCACAGGGTCAGACTGATTTGCATATGGCCATGTCTGAACTGGGGTGGTGGAGTGAGCTAAAGAATGATGATGGATTAAACCCAGATCTGTTGACTGGGGGTGAGTGTTTGATTTGCTCAAACGCTCCGTCCATCATCCCCTTTGGTATCGCTTTGTTCGCCCTAAGTTGGCAGGGTATGCCCAGACGTGGGTTCCTTGCTCACTTTGCCACTGGATTCAAGATAGCCTGGCTGATGAGGGTTATAAACCCAAAACCGGTCCCAGGATGCTTGTTTCTGGTCCAGGGAAGACATGGCTTGGCAGTTCGGGCTGGACTGTTCCCATGAAGCACAGGGTCAGACTGATTTGCATATGGCCATGTCTGAATTGGGGTGGTGGAGTGAGCTAAAGAATGATGATGGATTAAACCCAGATCATTTGACTGGGGGTGAGTGTTTGATTTGCACAAACGCTCCGTCCATCATCCCCTTTGGTATCGCTTTGTTCGCCCTAAGTTGGCAGGGTATGCCCAGACGTGGGTCCCTTGCTCACTTTGCCACTGGATTCAAGATAGCCTGGCTGATGAGGGTTATGAACCCGAAACCGGTCCCAGGATGCTTGTTTCCGGTCCAGGGAAGACATGGCTTGGCAGTTCGGGCTGGACTGTTCCCATGAGGCACAGGGTCATACTGATTTGCATATGGCCATGTCTGAACTGGGGGGGTGGAGTGAGCTAAAGAATGATGATGGATTAAACCCAGATCTGTTGACTGGGGGTGAGTGTTTGATTTGCTCAAACGCTCCGTCCATCATCCCCTTTGGTATCGCTTTGTTCGCCCAAAGTTGGCAGGGTATGCCCAGACGTGGGTTCCCTGCTCACTTTGCCACTGGATTCAAGATAGCCTGGCTGATGAGGGTTATGAACCCGAAACCGGTCCCAGGATGCTTGTTTCTGGTCCAGGGAAGACATGGCTTGGCAGTTCGGGCTGGACTGTTCCCATGAGGCACAGGGTCAGAGTGATTTGCATATGGCCATGTCTGAACTGGGGTGGTGGAGTGAGATAAAGAATGATGATGGATTAAACCCAGATCAGTTGACTGGGGGTGAGTGTTTGATTTGCTCAAACGCTCCATCCATCATCCCCTTTGGTATCACTTTGTTCGCACTAAGTTGGCAGGGTATGCCCAGACGTGGGTCCCTTGCTCACTTTGCCACTGGATTCAAGATAGCCTGGCTGATGAGGGTTATGAACCCGAAACCGGTCCCAGGATGCTTGTTTCTGGTCCAGGGAAGACATGGCTTGGCAGATCGGTCTGGACTGTTCCCATGAGTCACAGGGTCAGACTGATTTGCATATGGTCATGTCTTAACTGGGGTGGTGGAGTGAGCTAAAGAATGATGATGGATTAAACCCAGATCACTTGACTGGGGGTGAGTGTTTGCTTTGCACAAACGCTCCGTCCATCCTCCCCTTTGGTATCGCTTTGTTCGCCCTAAGTTGGCAGGGTATGCCCAGACATGGGTCCCTTGCTCACTTTGCCACTGGATTCAAGATAGCCTGGCTGATGAGGGTTATGAACCTGAAACTGGTCCCAGTATGCTTGTTTCTGGTCCAGTAAAGACATGGCATGGCAGTTCGGACTGGACTGTTCCCATGAGACACAGGGTCAGACTGATTTGCATATGGTCATGTCTTAACTGGGGTGGTGGAGTGAGCTAAAGAATGATGATGGATTAAACCCAGATCACTTGACTGGGGGTGAGTGTTTGCTTTGCACAAACGCTCCGTCCATCCTCCCCTTTGGTATCGCTTTGTTCGCCCTAAGTTGGCAGGGTATGCCCAGACATGGGTCCCTTGCTCACTTTGCCACTGGATTCAAGATAGCCTGGCTGATGAGGGTTATGAACCCGAAACTGGTCCCAGTATGCTTGTATCCGGTCCAGGGAAGACATGGCTTGGCAGTTCGGGCTGGACTGTTCCCATGAGGCACAGGGTCAGATTGATTTGCATATGGCCATGTCTGAACTGGGGGGGTGGAGTGAGCTAAAGAATGATGATGGATTAAACCCAGATCAGTTGACTGTGGGTGAGTGTTTGATTTTCTCAAACGCTCCATCCATCATCCCCTTTGGTATCGCTTTATTCGCCCTAAGTTGGCAGGGTATGCCCAGATGTGGGTCCCTTGCTCACTTTGCCACTGGATTCAAGATAGCCTGGCTGATGAGGGTTATGAACCCGAAACCGGTCCCAGGATGCTTGTTTCCGGTCCAGGGAAGACATGGCTTGGCAGTTCGGTCTGGACTGTTCCCATGAGTCACAGGGTCAGACTGATTTGCATATGGCCATGTCTGAACTGGGGTGGTGGAGTGAGCTAAAGAATGATGATGGATTAAACCCAGATCAGTTGACTCGGGTGAGTGTTTGATTTGCTCAAACGCTCCGTCCTTCATCCCCTTCGGTATCGCTTTGTTTGCCCTAAGTTGGCAGGGTATGCCCAGACGTGGGTCCCTTGCTCACTTTGCCACTGGATTCAAGATAGCCTGGCTGATGAGGGTTATGAACCCAAAACCGGTCCCAGGATGCTTGTTTCCGGTCCAGGGAAGACATGGCTTGGCAGTTCGGGCTGGACTGTTCCAATGAGGCACAGGGTCAGACTGATTTGCATATGGCCATGTCCGAACTGGGGTGGTGGGGTGAGCTAAAGAATGATGATGGATTAAACCCAGATCAGTTGACTGGGGGTGAGTGTTTGATTTGCTCAAACGCTCCGTCCATCATCCCCTTTGGTACCACTTTGTTCGCCCTTAGTTTGCAGGGTATACTCAGACGTGGGTTCCTTGCTCACTTTGCCACTGGATGCAATATAGCCTGGCTGATGAGGGTTATGAACCCGAAACCGGTCCCAGGATGCTTGTTTCCGGTCCAGGGAAGACATGGCTTGGCAGTTCGGGCTGGACTGTTCCCATGACGCACAGGGTCAGACTGATTTGCATATGGCCATGTCTGAACTGGGGTGGTGGAGTGAGCTAAAGAATGATGATGGATTAAACCCAGATCAGTTGACTCGGGTGAGTGTTTGATTTGCTCAAACGCTCCGTCCTTCATCCCCTTCGGTATCGCTTTGTTTGCCCTAAGTTGGCAGGGTATGCCCAGACGTGGGTCCCTTGCTCACTTTGCCACTGGATTTAAGATAGCCTGGCTGATGAGGGTTATGAACCCAAAACCGGTCCCAGGATGCTTGTTTCCGGTCCAGGGAAGACATGGCTTGGCAGTTCGGGCTGGACTGTTCCAATGAGGCACAGGGTCAGACTGATTTGCATATGGCCATGTCCGAACTGGGGTGGTGGGGTGAGCTAAAGAATGATGATGGATTAAACCCAGATCAGTTGACTGGGGGTGAGTGTTTGATTTGCTCAAACGCTCCGTCCATCATCCCCTTTGGTACCACTTTGTTCGCCCTTAGTTTGCAGGGTATACTCAGACGTGGGTTCCTTGCTCACTTTGCCACTGGATGCAAGATAGCCTGGCTGATGAGGGTTATGAACCCGAAACCGGTCCCAGGATGCTTGTTTCCGGTCCAGGGAAGACATGGCTTGGCAGTTCGGGCTGGACTGTTCCCATGACGCACAGGGTCAGACTGATTTGCATATGGCCATGTCTGAACTGGGGTGGTGGAGTGAGCTAAATAATGATGATGGATTAAACCCAGATCATTTGACTGGGGTTGAGTGTTTGATTTGCACAAACGCTCCGTCCATCATCCCCTTTGGTATCGCTTTGTTTGCCCTAAGTTGGCAGGGTATGCCCAGACGTGGGTCCCTTGCTCACTTTGCCACTGGATTCAAGATAGCCTGGCTGATGAGGGTTATGAACCCGAAACTGGTCCCAGTATGCTTGTTTCTGGTCCAGTGAAGACATGGCATGGCAGATCGGTCTGGACTGTTCCCATGAGTCACAGGGTCAGACTGATTTGCATATGGTCATGTCTGAACTGGGGTGGTGGAGTGAGCTAAAGAATGATGATGGATTAAACCCAGATCATTTGACTGGGTGTGAGTGTTTGCTTTGCACAAACGCTCCGTCCATCGTCCCCTTTGGTATCGCTTTGTTCGCCCTAAGTTGGCAGGGTATGCCCAGACATGGGTCCCTTGCTCACTTTGCCACTGGATTCAAGATAGCCTGGCTGATGAGGGTTATGAACCCGAAACTGGTCCCAGTATGCTTGTATCCGGTCCAGGGAAGACATGGCTTGGCCGTTCGGGCTGGACTGTTCCCATGAGGCACAGGGTCAGACTGATTTGCATATGGCCATGTCTGAACTGGGGGGTGGAGTGAGCTAAAGAATGATGATGGATTAAACCCAGATCAGTTGACTGGGGGTGAGTGTTTGATTTGCTCAAACGCTCCATCCATCATCCCCTTTGGTATCGCTTTTTTCGGCCTAAGTTGGCAGGGTATGCCCAGATGTGGGTCCCTTGCTATCTTTGCCACTGGATTCAAGATAGCCTGGCTGATGAGGGTTATGAACCCGAAACCGGTCCCAGGATGCTTGTTTCCGGTCCAGGGAAGACATGGCTTGGCAGTTCGGTCTGGACTGTTCCCATGAGTCACACGGTCAGACTGATTTGCATATGGCCATGTCTGAACTGGGGTGATGGAGTGAGCTATAGAATGATGATGGATTAAACCCAGATCATTTTACTGGGGGTGAGTGTTTGCTTTGCACAAACGCTCCGTCCATCCTCCCCTTTGGTATCGCTTTGTTCGCCCTAAGTTGGCAGGGTATGCCCAGACATGGGTCCCTTGCTCACTTTGCCACTGGATTAAAGATAGCCTGGCTGATGAGGGTTATGAACCCGAAACTGGTCCCAGTATGCTTGTATCTGGTCCAGGGAAGACATGGCTTGGCAGTTCGGGCTGGACTGTTCCCATGAGGCACAGGGTCAGACTGATTGGCATATGGCCATGTCTGAACTGGGGGGGGTGGAGTGAGCTAAATAATGATGATGGATTAAACCCAGATCAGTTGACTGGGGGTGAGTGTTTGATTTGCTCAAACGCTCCATCCTTCATCCCCTTTGGTATCGCTTTGTTTGCCCTAAGTTGGCAGGGTATGCCCAGACGTGGGTCCCTTGCTCACTTTGCCACTGGATTCAAGATAGCCTGGCTGATGAGGGTTATGAACCCGAAACCGGTCCCAGGATGCTTGTTTCCGGTCCAGGGAAGACATGGCTTGGCAGTTCGGGCTGGACTGTTCCCATGAGGCACAGGGTCAGACTGATTTGCATATGGCCATGTCCGAACTGGGGTGGTGGGGTGAGCTAAAGAATGATGATGGATTAAACTCAGATCAGTTGACTGGGGGTGAGTGTTTGATTTGCTCAAACGCTCCGTCCATCATCCCCTTTGGTACCACTTTGTTCGCCCTTAGTTGGCAGGGTATGCCCAGACGTGGGTTCCTTGCTCACTTTGCCACTGGATGCAAGATAGCCTGGCTGATGAGGGTTATGAACCCGAAACCGGTCCCAGGATGCTTGTTTCCGGTCCAGGGAAGACATGGCTTGGCAGTTCGGGCTGGACTGTTCCCATGAGGCACAGGGTCAGACTGATTTGCATATGGCCATGTCTGAACTGGGGTGGTGGAGTGAGCTAAAGAATGATGATGGATTAAACCCAGATCATTTGACTGGGGGTGAGTGTTTGATTTGCACAAATGCTCCGTCCATCATCCCCTTTGGTATCGCTTTGTTTGCCCTAAGTTGGCAGGGTATGCCCAGACGTGGGTCCCTTGCTCACTTTGCCACTGGATTCAAGATAGCCTGGCTGATGAGGGTTATGAATCCGAAACTGGTCCCAGTATGCTTGTTTCTGGTCCAGTGAAGACATGGCATGGCAGTTCGGGCTGGACTGTTCCCATGAGGCACAGGGTCAGACTGATTTGCATATGGCCATGTCTGAACTGGGGTGGTGGAGTGAGCTAAAGAATAATGATGGATTAAACCCAGATCAGTTGACTGGGGGTGAGTGTTTGATTTGCTAAAACGCTCCATCCATCATCCCCTTTGGTATCGCTTTATTCGCCCTAAGTTGGCAGGGTATGCCCAGATGTGGGTCCCTTGCTAACTTTGCCACTGGATTCAAGATAGCCTGGCTTACGAGGTTTATGAACCCGAAACCGGTCCCAGGATGCTTGTTTCCGGTCCAGGGAAGACATGGCTTGACAGTTCGGTCTGGACTGTTCCCATGAGTCACAGGGTCAGACTGATTTGCATATGGCCATGTCTAAACTGGGGTGGTGGAGTGAGCTAAAGAATGATGATGGATTAAACCCAGATCAGTTGACTCGGGTGAGTGTTTGATTTGCTCAAACGCTCCGTCCTTCATCCCCTTTGGTATCGCTTTGTTTGCCCTAAGTTGGCAGGGTATGCCCAGACGTGGGTCCCTTGCTCACTTTGCCACTGGATTCAAGATAGCCTGGCTGATGAGGGTTATGAACCCAAAACCGGTCCCAGGATGCTTGTTTCCGGTCCAGGGAAGACATGGCTTGGCAGTTCGGGCTGGACTGTTCCCATGAGGCACAGGGTCAGACTGATTTGCATATGGCCATGTCCGAACTGGGGTGGTGGGGTGAGCTAAAGAATGATGATGGATTAAACCCAGATCAGTTGACTGGGGGTGAGTGTTTGATTTGCTCAAACGCTCCGTCCATCATCCCCTTTGGTATCGCTTTGTTTGCCCTAAGTTGGCAGGGTATGCCCAGACGTGGGTCCCTTGCTCACTTTGCCACTGGATTCAAGATAGCCTGGTTGATGAGGGTTATGAACCCGAAACTGGTCCCAGTATGCTTGTTTCTGGTCCAGTGAAGACATGGCATGGCAGTTCGGGCTGGACTGTTCCCATGAGGCACAGGGTCAGACTGATTTGCACATGGCCATGTCTGAACTGGGGTGGTGGAGTGAGCTAAAGAATAATGATGGATTAAACCCAGATCAGTTGACTGGGGGTGAGTGTTTGATTTGCTCAAACGCTCCATCCATCATCCCCTTTGGTATCGCTTTATTCGCACTAAGTTGGCAGGGTATGCCCAGATGTGGGTCCCTTGCTAACTTTGCCACTGGATTCAAGATAGCCTGGCTGATGAGGGTTATGAACCCGAAACGGGTCCCAGGATGCTTGTTTCCGGTCCAGGGAAGACATGGCTTGGCAGATCGGTCTGGACTGTTCCCATCAGTCACAGGGTCAGACTGATTTGCATATGGCCATGTCTGAACTGGGGTGGTGGAGTGAGCTAAAGAATGATGATGGATTAAACCCAGATCATTTGACTGGGGGTGAGTGTTTGCTTTGCACAAACGCTCCGTCCATCGTCCCCTTTGGTATCGCTTTGTTCGCCCTAAGTTGGCAGGGTATGCCCAGACATGGGTCCCTTGCTCACTTTGCCACTGGATTCAAGATAGCCTGGCTGATGAGGGTTATGAACCCGAAACTGGTCCCAGTATGCTTGTATCCGGTCCAGGGAAGACATGGCTTGGCAGTTCGGGCTGGACTGTTCCCATGAGGCACAGGGTCAGACTGATTTGCATATGGCCATGTCTGAACTGGGGGGGTGGAGTGAGCTAAAGAATGATGATGGATTAAACCCAGATCAGTTGACTGGGGGTGAGTGTTTGATTTGCTCAAACGCTCCATCCATCATCCCCTTTGGTATCGCTTTTTTCGGCCTAAGTTGGCAGGGTATGCCCAGATGTGGGTCCCTTGCTAACTTTGCCACTGGATTCAAGATAGCCTGGCTGATGAGGGTTATGAACCCGAAACCGGTCCCAGGATGTTTGTTTCCGGTCCAGGGAAGACATGGCTTGGCAGTTCGGTCTGGACTGTTCCCATGAGTCACACGGTCAGACTGATTTGCATATGGCCATGTCTGAACTGGGGTGGTGGAGTGAGCTATAGAATGATGATGGATTAAACCCAGATCATTTGACTGGGGGTGAGTGTTTGCTTTGCACAAACGCTCCGTCCATCCTCCCCTTTGGTATCGCTTTGTTCGCCCTAAGTTGGCAGGGTATGCCCAGACATGGGTCCCTTGCTCACTTTGCCACTGGATTCAAGATAGCCTGGCTGATGAGGGTTATGAACCCGAAACTGGTCCCAGTATGCTTGTATCCGGTCCAGGGAAGACATGGCTTGGCAGTTCGGGCTGGACTGTTCCCATGAGGCACAGGGTCAGACTGATTTGCATATGGCCATGTCTGAACTGGGGGGGTGGAGTGAGCTAAAGAATGATGATGGATTAAACCCAGATCAGTTGACTGGGGGTGAGTGTTTGATTTGCTCAAACGCTCCATCCATCATCTCCTTTGGTATCGCTTTTTTCGGCTTAAGTTGGCAGGGTATGCCCAGATGTGGGTCCCTTGCTAACTTTGCCACTGGATTCAAGATAGCCTGGCTTACGAGGTTTATGAACCCAAAACCGGTCCCAGGATGCTTGTTTCCGGTCCAGGGAAGACATGGCTTGGCAGTTCGGTCTGGACTGTTCCCATGAGTCACACGGTCAGACTGATTTGCATATGGCCATGTCTGAACTGGGGTGGTGGAGTGAGCTAAAGAATGATGATGGATTAAACCCAGATCAGTTGACTCGGGTGAGTGTTTGATTTGCTCAAACGCTCCGTCCATCATCCCCTTTGGTACCACTTTGTTCGCCCTTAGTTGGCAGGGTATGCCCAGACGTGGGTCCCTTGCTCACTTTGCCACTGGATTCAAGATAGCCTGGCTGATGAGGGTTATGAACCCAAAACCGGTCCCAGGATGCTTGTTTCCGGTCCAGGGAAGACATGGCTTGGCTGTTCGGGCTGGACTGTTCCCATGAGGCACAGGGTCAGACTGATTTGCATATGGCCATGTCCGAACTGGGGTGGTGGGGTGAGCTAAAGAATGATGATGGATTAAACCCAGATCAGTTGACTGGGGGTGAGTGTTTGATTTGCTCAAACGCTCCGTCCATCATCCCCTTTGGTACCACTTTGTTCGCCCTTAGTTGGCAGGGTATGCCCAGACGTGGGTCCCTTGCTCACTTTGCCACTGGATTCAAGATAGCCTGGCTGATGAGGGTTATGAATCCGAAACTGGTCCCAGTATGCTTGTTTCTGGTCCAGTGAAGACATGGCATGGCAGTTCGGGCTGGACTGTTCCCATGAGGCACAGGGTCAGACTGATTTGCATATGGCCATGTCTGAACTGGGGTGGTGGAGTGAGCTAAAGAATAATGATGGATTAAACCCAGATCAGTTGACTGGGGGTGAGTGTTTGATTTGCTCAAACGCTCCATCCATCATCCCCTTTGGTATCGCTTTATTCGCCCTAAGTTGGCAGGGTATGCCCAGATGTGGGTCCATTGCTAACTTTGCCACTGGATTCAAGATAGCCTGGCTTACGAGGTTTATGAACCCGAAACCGGTCCCAGGATGCTTGTTTCCAGTCCAGGGAAGACATGGCTTGGCAGTTCGGTCTGGACTGTTCCCATGAGTCACAGGGTCAGACTGATTTGCATATGGCCATGTCTAAACTGGGGTGGTGGAGTGAGGTAAAGAATGATGATGGATTAAACCCAGATCATTTGACTCGGGTGAGTGTTTGATTTTCTCAAACGCTCCGTCCTTCATCCCCTTTGGTATTGCTTTGTTCGCCCTAAATTGGCAGGGTATGCCAAGACGTGGGTCCCTTGCTCACTTTGCCACTGGATTCAAGATAGCCTGGCTGATGAGGGTTATGAACCCGAAACCGGTCCCAGGATGCTTGTTTCTGGTCCAGGGAAGACATGGCTTGGCAGTTCAGGCTGGACTGTTCCCATGAGGCACAGGGTCAGACTGATTTGCAAATGGCCATGTCTGAACTGGGGTGGTGGAGTGAGCTAAAGAATGATGATGGATTAAACCCAGATCAGTTGCCTGGGGGTGAGTGTTTGATTTGCTCAAAAGCTCCGTCCATTATCCCCTTTGGTATCGATTTGTTCGCCCTAAGTTGGCAGGGTATGCCCAGACGAGGGTCCCTAGCTCTCTTTGCCACTGGATTCAAGATAGCCTGGCTGATGAGGGTTATGAAACCGAAACCGGTCCCATGATACTTGTTTCTGGTCCAGTGAAGACATGGCATGGCAGTTCGGGCTGGACTGTTCCCATGAGGCACAAGGTCAGACTGATTTGCATATGGCCATGTCTGAACTGGGGGGGTGGAGTGAGCTAAAGAATGATGATGGATTAAACCCAGATAAGTTGACTGGGGGTGAGTGTTTGATTTGCTCAAACGCTCCATCCATCATCCCCTTTGGTATCGCTTTATTCGCCCTAAGTTGGCAGGGTATGCCCAGATGTGGGTCCCTTGCTAACTTTGCCACTGGATTCAAGATAGCCTGGCTGATGAGGGTTATGAACCCGAAACCGGTCCCAGGATGCTTGTTTCCGGTCCAGGGAAGACATGGCTTGGCAGTTCGGTCTGGACTGTTCCCATGAGTCACAGGGTCAGACTGATTTGCATATGGCCATGTCTGAACTGAGGTGGTGGAGTGAGCTAAAGAATGATGATGGATTAAACCCAGATCAGTTGACTCGGGTGAGTGTTTGATTTGCTCAAACGCTCCGTCCTTCATCCCCTTTGGTATCGCTTTGTTTGCCCTAAGTTGGCAGGGTATGCCCAGACGTGGGTCCCTTGCTCACTTTGCCACTGGATTCAAGATAGCCTGGCTGATGAGGGTTATGAACCCAAAACCGGTCCCAGGATGCTTGTTTCCGGTCCAGGGAAGACATGGCTTGGCAGTTCGGGCTGGACTGTTCCCATGAGGCACAGGGTCAGACTGATTTGCATATGGCCATGTCCGAACTGGGGTGGTGGGGTGAGCTAAAGAATGATGATGGATTAAACCCAGATCAGTTGACTGGGGGTGAGTGTTTGATTTGCTCAAACGCTCCGTCCATCATCCCCTTTGGTACCACTTTGTTCGCCCTTAGTTGGCAGGGTATACTCAGACGTGGGTTCCTTGCTCACTTTGCCACTGGATGCAAGATAGCCTGGCTGATGAGGGTTATGAACCCGAAACCGGTCCCAGGATGCTTGTTTCCGGTCCAGGGAAGACATGGCTTGGCAGTTCGGGCTGGACTGTTCCCATGAGGCACTGGGTCAGACTGATTTGCATATGGTCATGTCTGAACTGGGGTGGTGGAGTGAGCTAAAGAATGATGATGGATTAAACCCAGATCATTTGACTGGGGGTGAGTGTTTGATTTGCACAAACGCTCCGTCCATCATCCCCTTTGGTATCGCTTTGTTTGCCCTAAGTTGGCAGGGTATGCCCAGACGTGGGTCCCTTGCTCACTTTGCCACTGGATTCAAGATAGCCTGGCTGATGAGGGTTATGAACCCGAAACTGGTCCCAGTATGCTTGTTTCTGGTCCAGTGAAGACATGGCATGGCAGTTCGGGCTGGACTGTTCCCATGAGGCACAGGGTCAGACTGATTTGCATATGGCCATGTCTGAACTGGGGTGGTGGAGTGAGCTAAAGAATAATGATGGATTAAACCCAGATGAGTTGACTGGGGGTGAGTGTTTGATTTGCTCAAACGCTCCATCCATCATCCCCTTTGGTATCGCTTTATTCGCACTAAGTTGGCAGGGTATGCCCAGATGTGGGTCCCTTGCTAACTTTGCCACTGGATTCAAGATAGCCTGGCTGATGAGGGTTATGAACCCAAAACCGGTCCCAGGATGCTTGTTTCTGGTCCAGGGAAGACATGGCTTGGCAGATCGGTCTGGACTGTTCCCATGAGTCACAGGGTCAGACTGATTTGCATATGGCCATGTCTGAACTGGGGTGGTGGAGTGAGCTAAAGAATGATGATGGATTAAACCCAGATCAGTTGACTCGGGTGAGTGTTTTATTTGCTCAAACGCTCCGTCCTTCATCCCCTTAGGTATCGCTTTGTTTGCCCTAAGTTGGCAGGGTATGCCCAGACGTGGGTCCCTTGCTCACTTTGCCACTGGATTCAAGATAGCCTGGCTGATGAGGGTTATGAACCTGAAACTGGTCCCAGTATGCTTGTTTCTGGTCCAGTAAAGACATGGCATGGCAGTTCGGACTGGACTGTTCCCATAAGACACAGGGTCAGACTGATTTGCATATGGTCATGTCTGAACTGGGGTGGTAGAGTGAGCTAAAGAATGATGATGGATTAAACCCAGATCATTTGACTGGGGGTGAGTGTTTGATTTGCACAAACGCTCCGTCCATCGTCCCCTTTGGTATCGCTTTGTTCGCCCTAAGTTGGCAGGGTATGCCCAGACATGGGTCCCTTGCTCACTTTGCCACTGGATTCAAGATAGCCTGGCTGATGAGGGTTATGAACCCGAAACTGGTCCCAGTATGCTTGTATCCGGTCCAGGGAAGACATGGCTTGGCAGTTCGGGCTGGACTGTTCCCATGAGGCACAGGGTCAGACTGATTTGCATATGGCCATGTCTGAACTGGGGGGGTGGAGTGAGCTAAAGAATGATGATGGATTAAACCCAGATCAGTTGACTGGGGGTGAGTGTTTGATTTGCTCAAACGCTCCATCCATCATCCCCTTTGGTATCGCTTTTTTCGGCCTAAGTTGGCAGGGTATGCCCAGATGTGGGTCCCTTGCTAACTTTGCCACTGGATTCAAGATAGCCTGGCTGATGAGGGTTATGAACCCGAAACCGGTCCCAGGATGCTTGTTTCCGGTCCAGGGAAGACATGGCTTGGCAGTTCGGGCTGGACTGTTCCCATGATGCACAGGGTCAGACTGATTTGCATATGGCCATGTCTGAACTGGGGTGGTGGAGTGAGCTAAAGAATGATGATGGATTAAACCCAGATCATTTGACTGGGGGTGAGTGTTTGATTTGCACAAACGCTCCGTCCATCATCCCCTTTGGTATCGCTTTGTTCGCCCTAATTTGGCAGGGTATGCCCAGACCTGGGTCCCTTGCTCACTTTGCCACTGGATTCAAGATAGCCTGGCTGATGAGGGTTATGAACCCGTAACTGGTCCCAGTATGCTTGTTTCTGGTCCAGTGAAGACATGGCATGGCAGTTCGGGCTGGACTGTTCCCATGAGGCACAGGGTCAGACTGATTTGCATATGGCAATGTCTGAACTGGGGTGGTGGAGTGAGCTAAAGAATAATGATGGATTAAACCCAGATCAGTTGACTGGGGGTGAGTGTTTGATTTGCTCAAACGCTCCATCCATCATCCCCTTTGGTATCGCTTTATTCGCACTAAGTTGGCAGGGTATGCCCAGATGTGGGTCCCTTGCTAACTTTGCCACTGGATTCATGATAGCCTGGCTGATGAGGGTTATGAACCCGAAACCGGTCCCAGGATGCTTGTTTCCGGTCCAGGGAAGACATGGCTTGGCAGATCGGTCTGGACTGTTCCCATGAGTCACAGGGTCAGACTGATTTGCATATGGCCATGTCTGAACTGGAGTGGTGGAGTGAGCTAAAGAATGATGATGGATTAATCCCAGATCAGTTGACTCGGGTGAGTGTTTGATTTGCTCAAACGCTCCGTCCTTCATCCCCTTTGGTATCACTTTGTTTGCCCTAAGTTGGCAGGGTATGCCCAGACGTGGGTCCCTTGCTCACTTTGCCACTGGATTCAAGATAGCCTGGCTGATGAGGGTTATGAACCTGAAACTGGTCCCAGTATGCTTGTTTCTGGTCCAGTAAAGACATGGCATGGCAGTTCGGACTGGACTGTTCCCATGAGACACAGGGTCAGACTGATTTGCAGATGGTCATGTCTGAACTGGGGTGGTGGAGTGAGCTAAAGAATGATGATGGATTAAACCCAGATCATTTGACTGGGGGTGAGTGTTTGCTTTGCACAAACGCTCCGTCCATCGTCCTCTTTGGTATCGCTTTGTTCGCCCTAAGTTGGCAGGGTATGCCCAGACATGGGTCCCATGCTCACTTTGCCACTGGATTCAAGATAGCCTGGCTGATGAGGGTTATGAACCCGAAACTGGTCCCAGTATGCTTGTATCCGGTCCAGGGAAGACATGGCTTGGCAGTTCGGGCTGGACTGTTCCCATGAGGCACAGGGTCAGACTGATTTGCATATGGCCATGTCTGAACTGGGGGGGTGGAGTGAGCTAAAGAATGATGATGGATTAAACCCAGATCAGTTGACTGGGGGTGAGTGTTTGATTTGCTCAAACGCTCCATCCATCATCCCCTTTGGTATCGCTTTTTTCGGCCTAAGTTGGCAGGGTATGCCCAGATGTGGGTCCCTTGCTAACTTTGCCACTGGATTCAAGATAGCCTGGCTGATGAGGGTTATGAACCTGAAACTGGTCCCAGTATGCTTGTTTCTGGTCCAGGGAAGACATGGCTTGGCAGTTCGGTCTGGACTGTTCCCATGAGTCACACGGTCAGACTGATTTGCATATGGCCTTGTCTGAACTGGGGTGGTGGAGTGAGCTAAAGAATGATGATGGATTAAAAGAAGATCAGTTGACTCGGGTGAGTGTTTGATTTGCTCAAACGCTCTGTCCTTCATCCCCTTTGGTATCGCTTTGTTTGCCCTAAGTTGGCAGGGTATGCCCAGACGTGGGTCCCTTGCTCACTTTGCCACTGGATTCAAGATAGCCTGGCTGATGAGGGTTATGAACCCAAAACCGGTCCCAGGATGCTTGTTTCCGGATCAGCGAAGACATGGCTTGGCAGTTCGGGCTGGACTGTTCCCATGAGGCACAGGGTCAGACTGATTTGCATATGGCCATGTCCGAACTGGGGTGGTGGGGTGAGCTAAAGAATGATGATGGATTAAACCCATGTCAGTTGACTGGGGGTGAGTGTTTGATTTGCTCAAACGCTCCGTCCATCATCCCCTTTGGTACCACTTTGTTCGCCCTTAGTTGGCAGAGTATACCCAGACGTGGGTTCCTTGCTCACTTTGCCACTGGATGCAAGATAGCCTGGCTGATGAGGGTTATGAACCCGAAACTGGTCCCAGTATGCTTGTTTCTGGTCCAGTGAAGACATGGCATGGCAGTTCAGGCAGGACTGTTCCCATGAGGCACAGGGTCAGACTGATTTGCATATGGCCATGTCTGAACTGGGGTGGTGGAGTGAGCTAAAGAATAATGATGGATTAAACCCAGATCAGTTGACTCGGGTGAGTGTTTGATTTGCTCAAACGCTCCATCCTTCATCCCCTTTGGTATCGCTTTGTTCGCCCTAAGTTGGCAGGGTATGCCCAGACGTGGGTCCCTTGCTCACTTTGCCACTGGATTCAAGATAGCCTGGCTGATGAGGGTTATGAACCCGAAACCGGTCCCAGGATGCTTGTTTCTGGTTCAGGGAAGACATGGCTTGGCAGTTCGGGCTGGACTGTTCCCATGAGGCACAGGGTCAGACTGATTTGCATATGGCCATGTCTGAACTGGGTTGGTGGAGTGAGCTAAAGAATGATGATGGATTAAACCCAGATCAGTTGACTGGGGGTGAGTGTTTGATTTGCTCAAACGCTCCGTCCATCATACCCTTTGGTATCGCTTTGTTCGCCCTAAGTTGGCAGGGTATGCCTAGACGTGGGTCCCTTGCTCACTTTGCCACTGGATTCAAGATAGCCTGGCTGATGATGGGTTATGAACCCAACACCAGTCCAAGGATGCTTGTTTCCGGTCCAGGGAGGACATGGCTTGGCAGTTCGGGCTGGACTGTTCCCATGAGGCACAGGGTCAGACTGATTTGCATATGGCCATGTCTGAACTGGGGGGGTGGAGTGAGCTAAAGAATGATGATGGATTAAACCCAGATCAGTTGACTGGGGGTGAGTGTTTGATTTGCTCAAACGCTCCATCCATCATCCCCTTTGGTATCGCTTTATTCGCCCTAAGTTGGCAGGGTATGCCCAGATGTGGGTCCCTTGCTAACTTTGCCACTGGATTCAAGATAGCCTGGCTGATGAGGGTTATGAACCCGAAACCGGTCCCAGGATGCTTGTTTCCGGTCCAGGGAAGATATGGCTTGGCAGTTCGGTCTGGACTGTTCCCATGAGTCACAGGGTCAGACTGATTTGCATATGGCCATGTCTGAACTGGGGTGGTGGAGTGAGCTAAAGAATGATGATGGATTAAACCCAGATCAGTTGACTCGGGTGAGTGTTTGATTTGCTCAAACGCTCCGTCCATCATCCCCTTTGGTATCACTTTGTTCGCCCTTAGTTGGCAGGGTATACCCAGACGTGGGTTCCTTGCTCACTTTGCCACTGGATTCAAGATAGCCTGGCTGATGAGGGTTATAAACCTGAAACCGGTCCCAGGATGCTTGTTTCCGGTCCAGGGAAGACATGGCTTGGCAGTTCGGGCTGGACTGTTCCCATGAGGCACAGGGTCAGACTGATTTGCATATGGCCATGTCTGAACTGGGGTGGTGGAGTGAGCTAAAGAATGATGATGGATTAAACCCAGATCATTTGACTGGGGGTGAGTGTTTGATTTGCACAAACGCTCCGTCCATCATCCCCTTTGGTATCGCTTTGTTCGCCCTAAGTTGGCAGGGTATGCCCAGACGTGGGTCCCTTGCTCACTTTGCCACTGGATTCAAGATAGCCTGGCTGATGAGGGTTATGAACCTGAAACTGGTCCCAGTATGCTTGTTTCTGGTCCAGTAAAGACATGGCATGGCAGTTCGGACTGGAGTGTTCCCATGAGACACAGGGTCAGACTGATTTGCATATGGTCATGTCTGAACTGGGGTGGTGGAGTGAGCTAAAGAATGATGATGGATTAAACCCAGATCATTTGACTGGGGGTGAGTGTTTGCTTTGCACAAACGCTCTGTCCATCGTCCCCTTTGGTATCGCTTTGTTCGCCCTAAGTTGGCAGGGTATGCCCAGACATGGGTACCTTGCTCACTTTGCCACTGGATTCAAGATAGCCTGGCTGATGAGGGTTATGAACCCGAAACTGGTCCCAGTATGCTTGTATCCGGTCCAGGGAAGACATGGCTTGGCAGTTCGGGCTGGACTGTTCCCATGAGGCACAGGGTCAGACTGATTTGCATATGGCCATGTCTGAACTGGGGGGGTGGAGTGAGCTAAAGAATGATGATGGATTAAACCCAGATCAGTTGACTGGGGGTGAGTGTTTGATTTGCTCAAACGCTCCATCCATCATCTCCTTTGGTATCGCTTTTTTCGGCCTAAGTTGGCAGGGTATGCCCAGATGTGGGTCCCTTGCTAACTTTGCCACTGGATTCAAGATAGCCTGGCTGATGAGGGTTATGAACCCGAAACCGGTCCCAGGATGCTTGTTTCCGGTCCAGGGAAGACATGGCTTGGCAGTTCGGGCTGGACTGTTCCCATGAGGCACAGGGTCAGACTGATTTGCATATGGCCATGTCTGAACTGGGGTGGTGGAGTGAGCTAAAGAATGATGATGGATTAAACCCAGATCAGTTGACTGGGGGTGAGTGTTTGATTTGCTCAAACGCTCCGTCCATCATCCCCTTTGGTATCACTTTGTTCGCCCTTAGTTGGCAGGGTATACCCAGACGTGGGTCCCTTGCTAACTTTGCCACTGGATTCAAGATAGCCTGGCTGATGAGGGTTATGAACCCGAAACCGGTCCCAGGATGCTTGTTTCCGGTCCAGGGAAGACATGGCTTGGCAGTTCGGGCTGGACTGTTCCCATGAGGCACAGGGTCAGACTGATTTGCATATGGCCATGTCTGAACTGGGGTGGTGGAGTGAGCTAAAGAATGATGATGGATTAAACCCAGATCATTTGACTGGGGGTGAGTGTTTGATTTGCACAAACGCTCCGTCCATCATCCCCTTTGGTATCGCTTTGTTTGCCCTAAGTTGGCAGGGTATGCCCAGACGTGGGTCCCTTGCTCACTTTGCCACTGGATTCAAGATAGCCTGGCTGATGAGGGTTATGAACCCGAAACTGGTCCCAGTATGCTTGTTTCTGGTCCAGTGAAGACATGGCATGGCAGTTCAGGCAGGACTGTTCCCATGAGGCACAGGGTCAGACTGATTTGCATATGGCCATGTCTGAACTGGGGTGGTGGAGTGAGCTAAAGAATAATGATGGATTAAACCCAGATCAGTTGACTGGGGGTGAGTGTTTGATTTGCTCAAACGCTCCATCCATCATCCCCTTTGGTATCGCTTTATTCGCCCTAAGTTGGCAGGGTATGCCCAGATGTGGGTCCCTTGCTAACTTTGCCACTGGATTCAAGATAGCCTGGCTTACGAGGTTTATGAACCCGAAACCGGTCCCAGGATGCTTGTTTCCGGTCCAGGGAAGACATGGCTTGGCAGTTCGGTCTGGACTGTTCCCATGAGTCACAGGGTCAGACTGATTTGCATATGGCCATGTCTGAACTGGGGTGGTGGAGTGAGCTAAAGAATGATGATGGATTAAACCCAGATCAGTTGACTCGGGTGAGTGTTTGATTTGCTCAAACGCTCCGTCCTTCATCCCCTTTGGTATCGCTTTGTTCGCCCTAAGTTGGCAGGGTATGCCCAGACGTGGGTCCCTTGCTCACTTTGCCACTGGATTCAAGATAGCCTGGCTGATGAGGGTTATGAACCCGAAACCGGTCCCAGGATGCTTGTTTCTGGTCCAGGGAAGACATGGCTTGGCAGTTCGGGCTGGACTGTTCCCATGAGGCACAGGGTCAGACTGATTTGCAAATGGCCATGTCTGAACTGGGGTGGTGGAGTGAGCTAAAGAATGATGATGGATTAAACCCAGATCAGTTGCCTGGGGGTGAGTGTTTGATTTGCTCAAAAGCTCCGTCCATTATCCCCTTTGGTATCGCTTTGTTCGCCCTAAGTTGGCAGGGTATGCCCAGACGAGGGTCCCTAGCTCACTTTGCCACTGGATTCAAGATAGCCTGGCTGATGAGGGTTATGAAACCGAAACAGGTCCCAGGATACTTGTTTCTGGTCCAGTGAAGACATGGCATGGCAGTTCAGGCTGGACTGTTCCCATGAGGCACAGGGTCAGACTGATTTGCATATGGCCATGTCTGAACTGGGGGTTGGAGTGAGCTAAAGAATGATGATGGATTAAACCCAGATCAGTTGACTGGGGGTGAGTGTTTGATTTGCTCAAACGCTCCATCCATCATCCCCTTTGGTATCGCTTTATTCGCCCTAAGTTGGCAGGGTATGCCCAGATGTGGGTCCCTTGCTAACTTTGCCACTGGATTCAAGATAGCCTGGCTGATGAGGGTTATGAACCCGAAACCAGTCCCAGGATGCTTGTTTCCGGTCCAGGGAAGATATGGCTTGGCACTGGCAGTTCGGTCTGGACTGTTCCCATGAGTCACAGGGTCAGACTGATTTGCATATGGCCTTGTCTGAACTGGGGTGGTGGAGTGAGCTAAAGAAGGATGATGGATTAAACCCAGATCAGTTGACTCGGGTGAGTGTTTGATTTGCTCAAACGCTCTGTCCTTCATCCCCTTTGGTATCGCTTTGTTCGCCCTAAGTTGGCAGGGTATGCCCAGACATGGGTCCCTTGCTCAATTTGCCACTGGATTAAAGATAGCCTGGCTGATGAGGGTTATGAATCCGAAACCGGTCCCAGGATGCTTGTTTCCGGTCCTGGGAAGACATGGCTTGGCAGTTCCGGCTGGACTGTTCCCATGAGGCACAGGGTCAGACTGATTTGCATATGGCCATGTCCGAACTGGGGTGGTGGAGTGAGCTAAAGAATGATGATGGATTAAACCCAGATCAGTTGACTGGGGGTGAGTGTTTGATTTGCTCAAACGCTCCGTCCATCATCCCCTTTGGTATCACTTTGTTCGCCCTTAGTTGGCAGGGTATACCCAGACGTGGGTTCCTTGCTCACTTTGCCACTGGATTCAAGATAGCCTGGCTGATGAGGGTTATAAACCTGAAACCGGTCCCAGGATGCTTGTTTCCGGTCCAGGGAAGACATGGCTTGGCAGTTCGGGCTGGACTGTTCCCATGAGGCACAGGGTCAGACTGATTTGCATATGGCCATGTCTGAACTGGGGTGGTGGAGTGAGCTAAAGAATTATGATGGATTAAACCCAGATCATTTGACTGGGGGTGAGTGTTTGATTTGCACAAACGCTCCGTCCATCATCCCCTTTGGTATCGCTTTGTTGGCCCTAAGTTGGCAGGGTATGCCCAGACGTGGGTCCCTTGCTCACTTTGCCACTGGATTCAAGATAGCCTGGCTGATGAGGGTTATGAACCTGAAACTGGTCCCAGTATGCTTGTTTCTGGTCCAGTAAAGACATGGCATCGCAGTTCGGACTGGAGTGTTCCCATGAGACACAGGGTCAGACTGATTTGCATATGGTCATGTCTGAACTGGGGTGGTGGAGTGAGCTAAAGAATGATGATGGATTAAACCCAGATCATTTGACTGGGGGTGAGTGTTTGCTTTGCACAAACGCTCCATCCATCGTCCCCTTTGGTATCGCTTTGTTCGCCCTAAGTTGGCAGGGTATGCCCAGACATGGGTCCCTTGCTCACTTTGCCACTGGATTCAAGATAGCCTGGCTGATGAGGGTTATGAACCCGAAACTGGTCCCAGTATGCTTGTATCCGGTCCAGGGAAGACATGGCTTGGCAGTTTGGGCTGGACTGTTCCCATGAGGCACAGGGTCAGACTGATTTGCATATGGCCATGTCTGAACTGGGGGGGTGGAGTGAGCTAAAGAATGATGATGGATTAAACCCAGATCAGTTGACTGGGGGTGAGTGTTTGATTTGCTCAAACGCTCCATCCATCATCTACTTTGGTATCGCTTTTTTCGGCCTAAGTTGGCAGGGTATGCCCAGATGTGGGTCCCTTGCTAACTTTGCCACTGGATTCAAGGTAGCCTGGCTGATGAGGGTTATGAACCCGAAACCGGTCCCAGGATGCTTGTTTCCGGTCCAGGGAAGACATGGCTTGGCAGTTCGGTCTGGACTGTTCCCATGAGTCACACGGTCAGACTGATTTGCATATGGCCTTGTCTGAACTGGGGTGGTGGAGTGAGCTAAAGAATGATGATGGATTAAAAGCAGATCAGTTGACTCGGGTGAGTGTTTGATTTGCTCAAACGCTCCGTCCTTCATCCCCTTTGGTATCGCTTTATTCTCCCTAAGTTGGCAGGGTATGCCCAGATGTGGGTCCCTTGCTAACTTTGCCACTGGATTCAAGATAGCCTGGATTACGAGGTTTATGAACCCGAAACCGGTCCCAGGATGCTTGTTTCCGGTCCAGGGAACACATGGCTTGGCAGTTCGGTCTGGACTGTTCCCATGAGTCACAGGGTCAGACTGATTTGCATATGGCCATGTCTGAACTGGGGTGGTGGAGTGAGCTAAAGAATGATGATGGATTAAACCCAGATCAGTTGACTCGGGTGAGTGTTTGATTTGCTCAAACGCTCCGTCCTTCATCCCCTTTGGTATCGCTTTGTTCGCCCTAAGTTGGCAGGGTATGCCCAGACGTGGGTCCCTTGCTCACTTTGCCACTGGATTCAAGATAGCCTGGCTGATGAGGGTTATGAACCCGAAACCGGTCCCAGGATGCTTGTTTCTGGTCCAGGGAAGACATGGCTTGGCAGTTCGGGCTGGACTGTTCCCATGAGGCACAGGGTCAGACTGATTTGCAAATGGCCATGTCTGAACTGGGGTGGTGGAGTGAGCTAAAGAATGATGATGGATTAAACCCAGATCAGTTGCCTGGGGGTGAGTGTTTGATTTGCTCAAAAGCTCCGTCCATTATCCCCTTTGGTATCGCTTTGTTCGCCCTAAGTTGGCAGGGTATGCCCAGACGAGGGTCCCTAGCTCACTTTGCCACTGGATTCAAGATAGCCTGGCTGATGAGGGTTATGAAACCGAAACAGGTCCCAGGATACTTGTTTCTGGTCCAGTGAAGACATGGCATGGCAGTTCAGGCTGGACTGTTCCCATGAGGCACAGGGTCAGACTGATTTGCATATGGCCATGTCTGAACTGGGGGGGTGGAGTGAGCTAAAGAATGATGATGGATGAAACCCAGATCAGTTGACTCGGGTGAGTGTTTGATTTGGTCAAACGCTCCGTCCTTCATCCCCTTTGGTATCGCTTTGTTCGCCCTAAGTTGGCAGGGTATGCCCCGACATGGGTCCCTTGCTCAATTTGCCACTGGATTAAAGAAAGCCTGGCTGATGAGGGTTATGAACCCGAAACCGGTCCCAGGATGCTTGTTTCCGGTCCTGGGAAGACATGGCTTGGCAGTTCCGTCTGGACTGTTCCCATGAGGCACATGGTCAGACTGATTTGCATATGGCCATGTCTGAACTGGGGGGGTGGAGTGAGCTAAAGAATGATGATGGATTAAACCCAGATCAGTTGACTGGGGGTGAGTGTTTGATTTGCTCAAACGCTCCATCCATCATCTCCTTTGGTATCGCTTTTTTCGGCCTAAGTTGGCAGGGTATGCCCAGATGTGGGTCCCTTGCTAACTTTGCCACTGGATTTAAGATAGCCTGGCTGATGAGGGTTATGAACCCGAAACCGGTCCCAGGATGCTTGTTTCCGGTCCAGGGAAGACATGGCTTGGCAGTTCGGTCTGGACTGTTCCCATGAGGCACATGGTCAGACTGATTTGCATATGGCCATGTCCGAACTGGGGTGGTGGGGTGAGCTAAAGAATGATGATGGATTAAACCCATGTCAGTTGACTGGGGGTGAGTGTTTGATTTGCTCAAACGCTCCGTCCATCATCCCCTTTGGTACCACTTTGTTCGCCCTTAGTTGGCAGGGTATACCCAGACGTGGGTTCCTTGCTCACTTTGCCACTGGATGCAAGATAGCCTGGCTGATGAGGGTTATGAACCCGAAACCGGTCCCAGGATGCTTGTTTCCGGTCCAGCGAAGACATGGCTTGGCAGTTCGGGCTGGACTGTTCCCATGAGGCACAGGGTCAGACTGATTTGCATATGGCCATGTCTGAACTGGGGTGGTGGAGTGAGCTAAAGAATGATGATGGATTAAACCCAGATCATTTGACTTGGGGTGAGTGTTTGATTTGCACAAACGCTCCGTCCATCATCCCCTTTGGTATCGCTTTGTTTGCCCTAAGTTGGCAGGGTATGCCCAGACGTGGGTCCCTTGCTCACTTTGCCACTGGATTCAAGATAGCCTGGCTGATGAGGGTTATGAACCCGAAACTGGTCCCAGTATGCTTGTTTCTGGTCCAGTGAAGACATGGCATGGCAGTTCGGGCAGGACTGTTCCCATGAGGCACAGGGTCAGACTGATTTGCATATGGCCATGTCTGAACTGGGGTGGTGGAGTGAGCTAAAGAATAATGATGGATTAAACCCAGATCAGTTGACTGGGGGTGAGTGTTTGATTTGCTCAAACGCTCCATCCATCATCCCCTTTGGTATCGCTTTATTCGCCCTAAGTTGGCAGGGTATGCCCAGATGTGGGTCCCTTGCTAACTTTGCCACTGGATTCAAGATAGCCTGGCTTATGAGGTTTATGAACCCGAAACCGGTCCCAGGATGCTTGTTTCCGGTCCAGGGAAGACATGGCTTGGCAGTTCGGTCTGGACTGTTCCCATGAGTCACAGGGTCAGACTGATTTGCATATGGCCATGTCTGAACTGGGGTGGTGGAGTGAGCTAAAGAATGATGATTGATTAAACCCAGATCAGTTGACTCGGGTGAGTGTTTGATTTGCTCAAATGCTCCGTCCTTCATCCCTTTTGGTATCGCTTTGTTCGCCCTAAGTTGGCAGGGTATGCCCAGACGTGGGTCCCTTGCTCACTTTGCCACTGGATTCAAGATAGCCTGGCTGATGAGGGTTATGAACCCGAAACCGGTCCCAGGATGCTTGTTTCTGGTCCAGGGAAGACATGGCTTGGCAGTTCGGGCTGGACTGTTCCCATGAGGCACAGGGTCAGACTGATTTGCAAATGGCCATGTCTGAACTGGGGTGGTGGAATGAACTAAAGAATGATGATGGATTAAACCCAGATCAGTTGCCTGGGGGTGAGTGTTTGATTTGCTCAAAAGCTCCGTCCATTATCCCCTTTGGTATCGCTTTGTTCGCCCTAAGTTGGCAGGGTATGCCCAGACGAGGGTCCCTAGCTCACTTTGCCACTGGATTCAAGATAGCCTGGCTGATGAGGGTTATGAAACCGAAACAGGTCCCAGGATACTTGTTTCTGGTCCAGTGAAGACATGGCATGGCAGTTCAGGCTGGACTGTTCCCATGAGGCACAGGGTCAGACTGATTTGCATATGGCCATGTCTGAACTGGGGGGGTGGAGTGAGCTAAAGAATGATGATGGATTAAACCCAGATCAGTTGACTGGGGGTGAGTGTTTGATTTGCTCAAACGCTCCATCCATCATCCCCTTTGGTATCGCTTTATTCGCCCTAAGTTGGCAGGGTATGCCCAGATGTGGGTCCCTTACTAACTTTGCCACTGGATTCAAGATAGCCTGGCTGATGAGTGTTATGAACCCGAAACCGGTCCCAGGATGCTTGTTTCCGGTCCAGGGAAGATATGGCTTGGCAGTTCGGTCTGGACTGTTCCCATGAGTCACAGGGTCAGACTGATTTGCATATGGCCATGTCTGAACTGGGGTGGTGGAGTGAGCTAAAGAATGATGATGGATTAAACCCAGATCAGTTGACTCGGGTGAGTGTTTGATTTGCTCAAACGCTCCGTCCTTCATCCCCTTTGGTATCGCTTTGTTCGCCCTAAGTTGGCAGGGTATGCCCAGACATGGGTCCCTTGCTCACTTTGCCACTGGATTAAAGATAGCCTGGCTGATGAGGGTTATGAACCCGAAACCGGTCCCAGGATGCTTGTTTCCGGTCCTGGGAAGACATGGCTTGGCAGTTCCGGCTGGACTGTTCCCATGAGGCACAGGGTCAGACTGATTTGCATATGGCCATGTCCGAACTGGGGTGGTGGAGTGAGCTAAAGAATGATGATGGATTAAACCCAGATCAGTTGACTGGGGGTGAGTGTTTGATTTGCTCAAACGCTCCGTCCATCATCCCCTTTGGTATCACTTTGTTTTCCCTTAGTTGGCAGGGTATACCCAGACGTGGGTTCCTTGCTCACTTTGCCACTGGATTCAAGATAGCCTGGCTGATGAGGGTTATAAACCTGAAACCGGTCCCAGGATGCTTGTTTCCGGTCCAGGGAAGACATGGCTTGGCAGTTCGGGCTGGACTGTTCCCATGAGGCACAGGGTCAGACTGATTTGCATATGGCCATGTCTGAACTGGGGTGGTGGAGTGAGCTAAAGAATGATGATGGATTAAACCCAGATCATTTGACTGGGGGTGAGTGTTTGATTTGCACAAACACTCCGTCCATCATCCCCTTTGGTATCGCTTTGTTCGCCCTAAGTTGGCAGGGTATGCCCAGACGTGGGTCCCTTGCTCACTTTGCCACTGGATTCAAGATAGCCTGGCTGATGAGGGTTATGAACCTGAAACTGGTCCCATTATGCTTGTTTCGGGTCCAGTAAAGACATGGCATGGCAGTTCGGACTGGACTGTTCCCATGAGACACAGGGTCAGACTGATTTGCATATGGTCATGTCTGAACTGGGGTGGTGGAGTGAGCTAAAGAATGATGATGGATTAAACCCAGATCAGTTGCCTGGGGGTGAGTGTTTGATTTGCTCAAAAGCTCCGTCCATTATCCCCTTTGGTATCGCTTTGTTCGCCCTAAGTTGGCAGGGTATGCCCAGACGAGGGTCCCTAGCTCACTTTGCCACTGGATTCAAGATAGCCTGGCTGATGACGGTTATGAAACCGAAACAGGTCCCAGGATACTTGTTTCTGGTCCAGTGAAGACATGGCATGGCAGTTCAGGCTGGACTGTTCCCATGAGGCACAGGGTCAGACTGATTTGCATATGGCCATGTCTGAACTGGGGGGGTGGAGTGAGCTAAAGAATGATGATGGATTAAACCCAGATCAGTTGACTGGGGGTGAGTGTTTGATTTTCTCAAACGCTCCATCCATCATCCCCTTTGGTATCGCTTTATTCGCCCTAAGTTGGCAGGGTATGCCCAGATGTGGGTCCCTTACTAACTTTGCCACTGGATTCAAGATAGCCTGGCTGATGAGGGTTATGAACCCGAAACCGGTCCCAGGATGCTTGTTTCCGGTCCAGGGAAGATATGGCTTGGCAGTTCGGTCTGGACTGTTCCCATGAGTCACAGGGTCAGACTGATTTGCATATGGCCATGTCTGAACTGGGGTGGTGGAGTGAGCTAAAGAATGATGATGGATTAAACCCAGATCAGTTGACTGGGGGTGAGTGTTTGATTTGCTCAAACGCTCCGTCCATCATCCCCTTTGGTATCACTTTGTTCGCCCTTAGTTGGCAGGGTATACCCAGACGTGGGTTCCTTGCTCACTTTGCCACTGGATTCAAGATAGCCTGGCTGATGAGGGTTATAAACCTGAAACCGGTCCCATGATGCTTGTTTCCGGTCCAGGGAAGACATGGCTTGGCAGTTCGGGCTGGACTGTTCCCATGAGGCACAGGGTCAGACTGATTTGCATATGGCCATGTCTGAACTGGGGTGGTGGAGTGAGCTAAAGAATGATGATGGATTAAACCCAGATCATTTGACTGGGGGTGAGTGTTTGATTTGCACAAATGCTCCGTCCATCATCCCCTTTGGTATCGCTTTGTTCGCCCTAAGTTGGCAGGGTATGCCCAGACATGGGTCCCTTGCTAACTTTGCCACTGGATTCAAGATAGCCTGGCTGATGAGGGTTATGAACCCGAAACCGGTCCCAGGATGCTTGTTTCCGGTCCAGGGAAGACATGGCTTGGCAGTTCGGTCTGGAGTGTTCCCATGAGTCACAGGGTCAGACTGTTTTGCATATGGCCATGTCTGAACTGGGGTGGTAGAGTGAGCTAAAGAATGATGACGGATTAAACCCAGATCAGATGACTTTGGTGAGTGTTTGATTTGCTCAAACGCTCGGTCCTTCATCCCCTTTGGTATCGCTTTGTTTGCCCTAAGTTGGCAGGGTATGCCCAGACGTGGGTCCCTTGCTCACTTTGCCACTGGATTCAAGATAGCCTGGCTGATGAGGGTTATGAACCTGAAACTGGTCCCAGTATGCTTGTTTCTGGTCCAGTAAAGACATGGCATGGCCGTTCGGACTGGACTGTTCCCATGAGACACAGGGTCAGACTGATTTGCATATGGTCATGTCTGAGCTGGGGTGGTGGAGTGAGCTAAAGAATGATGATGGATTAAACCCAGATCATTTGACTGGGGGTGAGTGTTTGCTTTGCACAAACGCTCCGTCCATCGTCCCCTTTGGTATCGCTTTGTTCGCCCTAAGTTGACAGGGTATGCCCAGACGTGGGTCCCTTGCTCACTTTGCCACTGGATTCAAGATAGCCTGGCTGATGAGGGTTTTGAACCCGAAACTGGTCCCAGTATGCTTGTTTCTGGTCCAGTGAAGACATGGCATGGCAGTTCGGGCTGGACTGTTCCCATGAGGCACAGGGTCAGACTGATTTGCATATGGCCATGTCTGAACTGGGGGGTGGAGTGAGCTAAAGAATGATGATGGATTAAACCCAGATAAGTTGACTGGGGGTGAGTGTTTGATTTGCTCAAACGCTCCATCCATCATCCCCTTTGGTATCGCTTTATTCGCCCTAAGTTGGCAGGGTATGCCCAGATGTGGGTCCCTTGCTAACTTTGCCACTGGATTCAAGATAGCCTGGCTGATGAGGGTTATGAACCCAAAAC
Source organism: Triturus cristatus (assembly GCF_964204655.1). NCBI lineage: Eukaryota > Metazoa > Chordata > Amphibia > Caudata > Salamandridae > Triturus > Triturus cristatus. Next base: position 536,920,023 of record NC_140579.1, read on the forward strand.
TGGTCCCAGGATGCTTGTTTCCGGTCCAGGGAAGACATGGCTTGGCAGTTCGGTCTGGACTGTTCCCATGAGTCACAGGGTCAGACTGATTTGCATATGGCCATGTCTGAACTGGGGTGGTGGAGTGAGCTAAAGAATGATGATGGATTAAACCCAGATCAGTTGACTCGGGTGAGTGTTTGATTTGCTCAAACGCTCCGTCCTTCATCCCCTTTGGTATCGCTTTGTTCGCCCTAAGTTGGCAGGGTATGCCCAGACATGGGTCCCTTGCTCACTTTGCCACTGGATGCAAGATAGCCTGGCTGATGAGGGTTATGAACCCGAAACCGGTCCCAGGATGCTTGTTTCCGGTCCTGGGAAGACATGGCTTGGCAGTTCTGGCTGGACTGTTCCCTTGTGGCACAGGGTCAGACTGATTTGTATATGGCCATGTTTGAACTGGGGTGGTGGAGTGAGCTAAAGAATGATGATGGATTAAACCCAGATCATTTGACTGGGGGTGAGTGTTTGCTTTGCACAAACGCTCCGTCCATCATCCCCTTTGGTATCGCTTTGTTCGCCCTAAGTTGGCAGGGTATGCCCAGACGTGGGTCCCTTGCTCACTTTGCCACTGGATTCAAGATAGCCTGGCTGATGAGGGTTATGAACTAGAAACTGGTCCCAGTATGCTTGTTTCTGGTCCAGTGAAGACATGGCATGGCAGTTCGGGCTGGACTGTTCCCATGAGGCACAGGGTCAGACTGATTTGCATATGGCCATGTCTGAACTGAGGGGGTGGAGTGAGCTAAAGAATGATGATGGATTAAACCCAGATCAGTTGACTGGGGTGAGTGTTTGATTTGCTCAAACACTCCGTCCTTCATCCCCTTTGGTATCGCTTTGTTCGCCCTATGTTGGCAGGGTATGCCCAGACGTGGGTCCCTTGCTCACTTTGCCACTGGATTCAAGATAGCCTGGCTAATGAGAGTTATGAACCCGAAACCGGTCCCAGGATGCTTGTTTCCGGTCCAGGGAAGACATGGCTTGGCATTTCCGGCTGGACTGTTTCCATGCGGCACAGGGTCAAGCTGATTTGTATATGGCCATGTCTGAACTGGGGTGGTGGAGTGAGCTAAAGAATGATGATGGTTTAAACCCAGATCAGCTGACTGGGGGTGAGTGTTTGATTTGCTCAAACGCTCCGTCCATCATCCCCTTTGGTATCGCTTTGTTCGCCCTAAGTTGGCAGGGTATGCCCAGACGTGGGTCCCCTGCTCACTTTGCCACTAGATTCAAGATAGCCTGGCTGATGAGGGTTATGAACCCGAAACCGGTCCCAGGATGCTTGTTTCCGGTCCAGGGAAGACATGGCTTGGCAGTTTGGGCTGGACTGTTCCCATGAGGAACAGGGTCAGACTGATTTGCATATGGCCATGTCCGAACTGGGGTGGTGGAGTGAGCTAAAGAATGATGATGGATTAAACCCAGATCAGTTGACTGTGGGTGAGTGTTTGATTTGCTCAAACACTCCGTCCATCATCCCCTTTGGTATCACTTTGTTCGCCCTTAGTTGGCAGGGTATACCCAGACGTGGGTTCCTTGCTCACTTTGCCACTGGATTCAAGATAGCCTGGCTGATGAGGGTTATGAACGCGAAACTGGTCCCAGTATGCTTGTTTCCGGTCCAGGGAAGATATGGCTTGGCAATTTGGGCTGGACTGTTCTCATGAGGCACAGGGTCAGACTGATTTGCATATGGCCATGTCCGAACTGGGGTGGTGGAGTGAGCTAAAGAATGATGATGGATTAAACCCAGATCAGTTGACTGGGGGTGAGTGTTTGATTTGCTCAAACGCTCCGTCCATCATCCCCTTTGGTATCACTTTGTTCGCCCTTAGTTGGCAGGGTATACCCAGACGTGGGTTCCTTGCTCACTTTGCCACTGGATTCAAGATAGCCTGGCTGATGAGGGTTATAAACCCGAAACCGGTCCCAGGATGCTTGTTTCCGGTCCAGGGAAGACATGGCTTGGCAGTTCGGGCTGGACTGTTCCCATGAGGCACAAGGTCAGACTGATTTGCATATGGCCATGTCTGAACTGGGGTGGTGGAGTGAGCTAAAGAATGATGATGGATTAAACCCAGATCATTTGACTGGGGGTGAGTGTTTGATTTGCACAAACGCTCCGTCCATCATCCCCTTTGGTATCGCTTTGTTCGCCCTAAGTTGGCAGGGTATGCCCAGACGTGGGTCCCTTGCTCACTTTGCCACTGGATTCAAGATAGCCTGGCTGATGAGGGTTATGAACCCGAAACTGGTCCCAGTATGCTTGTTTCTGGTCCAGTGAAGACATGGCATGGCAGTTCGGGCTGGACTGTTCCCATGAGGCACAGGGTCAGACTGATTTGCATATGGTCATGTCTGAACTGGGGTGGTGGAGTGAGCTAAAGAATGATGATGGATTAAACCCAGATCATTTGACTGGGGGTGAGTGTTTGCTTTGCACAAACGCTCCGTCCATCGTCCCCTTTGGTATCGCTTTGTTCGCCCTAAGTTTGCAGGGTATTCCCAGACGTGGGTCCCTTGCTCACTTTGCCACTGGATTCAAGATATCCTGGCTGATGATAGTTATGAACCCGAAACCGGTCCCAGGATGCTTGTTTCTGGTCCAGGGAAGACATGGCTTGGCAGTTCCGGCTGGACTGTTCCCATGCGGCACAGGGTCAGACTGATTTGTATATGGCCATGTCTGAACTGGGGTGGTGGAGTGAGCTAAAGAATGATGATGGTTTAAACCCAGATCAGCTGACTGGGGGTGAGTGTTTGATTTGCTCAAGCGCTCCATCCATCGTCCCCTTTGGTATCGCTTTATTCGCCCTAAGTTGGCAGGGTATGCCCAGATGTGGGTCCCTTGCTAACTTTGCCACTGGATTCAAGATAGCCTGGCTTATGAGGTTTATGAACCCGAAACCGGTCCCAGGATGCTTGTTTCCGGTCCAGGGAACACATGGCTTGGCAGTTCGGTCTGGACTGTTCCCATGAGTCACAGGGTCAGACTGATTTGCATATGGCCATGTCTGAACTGGGGTGGTGGAGTGAGCTAAAGAATGATGATGGATTAAACCCAGATCAGTTGACTCGTGTGAGTGTTTGATTTGCTCAAACGCTCCGTCCTTCATCCCATTTGGTATCGCTTTGTTCGCCCTAAGTTGGCAGGGTATGCCCAGACGTGGGTCCCTTGCTCACTTTGCCACTGGATTCAAGATAGCCTGGCTGATGAGGGTTATGAACCCGAAACCGGTCCCAGGATGCTTGTTTCTGGTCCAGGGAAGACATGGCTTGGCAGTTCAGGCTGGACTGTTCCCATGAGGCACACGGTCAGACTGATTTGCAAATGGCCATGTCTGAACTGGGGTGGTGGAGTGAGCTAAAGAATGATGATGGATTAAACCCAGATCAGTTGCCTGGGGGTGAGTGTTTGATTTGCTCAAAAGCTCCGTCCATTATCCCCTTTGGTATCGCTTTGTTCGCCCTAAGTTGGCAGGGTATGCCCAGACGTGGGTCCCTTGCTCACTTTGCCACTGGATTCAAGATATCCTGGCTGATGAGAGTTATGAACCCGAAACCGGTCCCAGGATGCTTGTTTCCGGTCCAGGGAAGACATGGCTTGGCAGTTCAGTCTGGACTGTTCCCATGAGTCACAGGGTCAGACTGATTTGCATATGGCCATGTCTGAACTGGGGTGGTGGAGTGAGCTAAAGAATGATGATGGATTAAACCCAGATCAATTGACTCGGGTGAGTGTTTGATTTGCTCAAACGCTGCGTCCTTCATCCCCTTTGGTATCGCTTTGTTCACCCTAAGTTGGCAGGGTATGCCCAGACGTGGGTCCCTTGCTCACTTTGCCACTGGATTCAAGATAGCCTGGCTGATGAGGGTTATGAACCTGAAACTGGTCCCAGGATGCTTGTTTCTGGTCCAGTAAAGACATGGCATGGCAGTTCGGACTGGACTGTTCACATGAGACACAGGGTCAGACTGATTTGCATATGGTCATGTCTGAACTGAGGTGGTGGAGTGAGCTAAAGAATGATGATGGATTAAACCCAGATCATTTGACTGGGGGTGAGTGTTTGCTTTGCATAAACGCTCCGTCCATCGTCCCCTTTGGTATCGCTTTGTTCGCCCTAAGTTGGCAGGGTATGCCCAGACGTGGGTCCCTTGCTCACTTTGCCACTGGATTCAAGATAGCCTGGCTGATGAGGGTTATGAGCCCGAAACCGGTCCCAGTATGCTTGTTTCTGGTCCAGTGAAGACATGGCATGGCAGTTCGGGCTGGACTGTTTGCATGAGGCACAGCGTCAGACTGATTTGCATATGGCCATGTCTGAACTGGGGGGGTGGAGTGAGCTAAAGAATGATGATGGATTAAACCCAGATAAGTTGACTGGGGGTGAGTGTTTGATTTGCTCAAGCGCTCCATCCATCATCCCCTTTGGTATCGCTTTATTCGCCCTGAGTTGGCAGGGTATGCCCAGATGTGGGTCCCTTGCTAACTTTGCCACTGGATTCAAGATAGCCTGGCTGATGAGGGTTATGAACCCAAAACTGGTCCCAGGATGCTTGTTTCCGGTCCAGGGAAGACATGGCTTGGCAGTTCGGTCTGGACTGTTCCCATGAGTCACAGGGTCAGACTGATTTGCATATGGCCATGTCTGAACTGGGGTGGTGGAGTGAGCTAAAGAATGATGATGGATTAAACCCAGATCAGTTGACTCGGGTGAGTGTTTGATTTGCTCAAACGCTCCGTCCTTCATCCCCTTTGGTATCGCTTTGTTCGCCCTAAGTTGGCAGGGTATGCCCAGACATGGGTCCCTTGCTCACTTTGCCACTGGATTAAAGATAGCCTGGCTGATGAGGGTTATGAACCCGAAACCGGTCCCAGGATGCTTGTTTCCGGTCCTGGGAAGACATGGCTTGGCAGTTCTGGCTGGACTGTTCCCATGCGGCACAGGGTCAGACTGATTTGTATATGGCCATGTTTGAACTAGGGTGGTGGAGTGAGCTAAAGAATGATGAATTAAACCCAGATCATTTGACTGGGGGTGAGTGTTTGCTTTGCACAAACGCTCTGTCCATCATCCCCTTTGGTATCGCTTTGTTCGCCCTAAGTTGGCAGGGTATGCCCAGACGTGGGTCCCTCGCTCACTTTGCCACTGGATTCAAGATAGCCTGGCTGATGAGGGTTATGAACTAGAAACTGGTCCCAGTATGCTTGTTTCTGGTCCAGTGAAGACATGGCATGGCAGTTCGGGCTGGACTGTTCCCATGAGGCACAGGGTCAGACTGATTTGCATATGGCCATGTCTGAACTGGGGGGGTGGAGTGAGCTAAAGAATGATGATGGATTAAACCCAGATCAGTTGACTGGGGTGAGTGTTTGATTTGCTCAAACACTCCGTCCTTCATCCCCTTTGGTATCGCTTTGTTCGCCCTAAGTTGGCAGGGTATGCCGAGACGTGGGTCCCTTGCTCACTTTGCCACTGGATTCAAGATAGCCTGGCTGATGAGGGTTATGAACCCGAAACTGGTCCCAGTATGCTTGTTTCTGGTCCAGTGAAGACATGGCATGGCAGTTCGGGCTGGACTGTTCCCATGAGGCACAGGGTCAGACTGATTTGCATATGGTCATGTCTGAACTGGGGTGGTGGAGTGAGCTAAAGAATGATGATGGATTAAACCCAGATCATTTGACTGGGGGTGAGTGTTTGCTTTGCACAAACGCTCCGTCCATCGTCCCCTTTGGTATCGCTTTGTTCGCCCTAAGTTGGCAGGGTATTCCCAGACGTGGGTCCCTTGCTCACTTTGCCACTGGATTCAAGATATCCTGGCTGATGATAGTTATGAACCCGAAACCGGTCCCAGGATGCTTGTTTCTGGTCCAGGGAAGACATGGCTTGGCAGTTCCGGCTGGACTGTTCCCATGCGGCACAGGGTCAGACTGATTTGTATATGGCCATGTCTGAACTGGGGTGGTGGAGTGAGCTAAAGAATGATGATGGTTTAAACCCAGATCAGCTGACTGGGGGTGAGTGTTTGATTTGCTCAAGCGCTCCATCCATCATCCCCTTTGGTATCGCTTTATTCGCCCTAAGTTGGCAGGGTATGCCCAGATGTGGGTCCCTTGCTAACTTTGCCACTGGATTCAAGATAGCCTGGCTTATGAGGTTTATGAACCCGAAACCGGTCCCAGGATGCTTGTTTCCGGTCCAGGGAACACATGGCTTGGCAGTTCGGTCTGGACTGTTCCCATGAGTCACAGGGTCAGACTGATTTGCATATGGCCATGTCTGAACTGGGGTGGTGGAGTGAGCTAAAGAATGATGATGGATTAAACCCAGATCAGTTGACTCGTGTGAGTGTTTGATTTGCTCAAACGCTCCGTCCTTCATCCCATTTGGTATCGCTTTGTTCGCCCTAAGTTGGCAGGGTATGCCCAGACGTGGGTCCCTTGCTCACTTTGCCACTGGATTCAAGATAGCCTGGCTGATGAGGGTTATGAACCCGAAACCGGTCCCAGGATGCTTGTTTCTGGTCCAGGGAAGACATGGCTTGGCAGTTCAGGCTGGACTGTTCCCATGAGGCACACGGTCAGACTGATTTGCAAATGGCCATGTCTGAACTGGGGTGGTGGAGTGAGCTAAAGAATGATGATGGATTAAACCCAGATCAGTTGCCTGGGGGTGAGTGTTTGATTTGCTCAAAAGCTCCGTCCATTATCCCCTTTGGTATCGCTTTGTTCGCCCTAAGTTGGCAGGGTATGCCCAGACGTGGGTCCCTTGCTCACTTTGCCACTGGATTCAAGATATCCTGGCTGATGAGAGTTATGAACCCGAAACCGGTCCCAGGATGCTTGTTTCCGGTCCAGGGAAGACATGGCTTGGCAGTTCAGTCTGGACTGTTCCCATGAGTCACAGGGTCAGACTGATTTGCATATGGCCATGTCTGAACTGGGGTGGTGGAGTGAGCTAAAGAATGATGATGGATTAAACCCAGATCAATTGACTCGGGTGAGTGTTTGATTTGCTCAAACGCTGCGTCCTTCATCCCCTTTGGTATCGCTTTGTTCACCCTAAGTTGGCAGGGTATGCCCAGACGTGGGTCCCTTGCTCACTTTGCCACTGGATTCAAGATAGCCTGGCTGATGAGGGTTATGAACCTGAAACTGGTCCCAGTATGCTTGTTTCTGGTCCAGTAAAGACATGGCATGGCAGTTCGGACTGGACTGTTCACATGAGACACAGGGTCAGACTGATTTGCATATGGTCATGTCTGAACTGAGGTGGTGGAGTGAGCTAAAGAATGATGATGGATTAAACCCAGATCATTTGACTGGGGGTGAGTGTTTGCTTTGCACAAACGCTCCGTCCATCGTCCCCTTTGGTATCGCTTTGTTCGCCCTAAGTTGGCAGGGTATGCCCAGACGTGGGTCCCTTGCTCACTTTGCCACTGGATTCAAGATAGCCTGGCTGATGAGGGTTATGAGCCCGAAACCGGTCCCAGTATGCTTGTTTCTGGTCCAGTGAAGACATGGCATGGCAGTTCGGGCTGGACTGTTTGCATGAGGCACAGGGTCAGACTGATTTGCATATGGCCATGTCTGAACTGGGGGGGTGGAGTGAGCTAAAGAATGATGATGGATTAAACCCAGATAAGTTGACTGGGGGTGAGTGTTTGATTTGCTCAAGCGCTCCATCCATCATCCCCTTTGGTATCGCTTTATTCGCCCTGAGTTGGCAGGGTATGCCCAGATGTGGGTCCCTTGCTAACTTTGCCACTGGATTCAAGATAGCCTGGCTGATGAGGGTTATGAACCCAAAACTGGTCCCAGGATGCTTGTTTCCGGTCCAGGGAAGACATGGCTTGGCAGTTCGGTCTGGACTGTTCCCATGAGTCACAGGGTCAGACTGATTTGCATATGGCCATGTCTGAACTGGGGTGGTGGAGTGAGCTAAAGAATGATGATGGATTAAACCCAGATCAGTTGACTCGGGTGAGTGTTTGATTTGCTCAAACGCTCCGTCCTTCATCCCCTTTGGTATCGCTTTGTTCGCCCTAAGTTGGCAGGGTATGCCCAGACATGGGTCCCTTGCTCACTTTGCCACTGGATTAAAGATAGCCTGGCTGATGAGGGTTATGAACCCGAAACCGGTCCCAGGATGCTTGTTTCCGGTCCTGGGAAGACATGGCTTGGCAGTTCTGGCTGGACTGTTCCCATGCGGCACAGGGTCAGACTGATTTGTATATGGCCATGTTTGAACTAGGGTGGTGGAGTGAGCTAAAGAATGATGATGGATTAAACCCAGATCATTTGACTGGGGGTGAGTGTTTGCTTTGCACAAACGCTCTGTCCATCATCCCCTTTGGTATCGCTTTGTTCGCCCTAAGTTGGCAGGGTATGCCCAGACGTGGGTCCCTCGCTCACTTTGCCACTGGATTCAAGATAGCCTGGCTGATGAGGGTTATGAACTAGAAACTGGTCCCAGTATGCTTGTTTCTGGTCCAGTGAAGACATGGCATGGCAGTTCGGGCTGGACTGTTCCCATGAGGCACAGGGTCAGACTGATTTGCATATGGCCATGTCTGAACTGGGGGGGTGGAGTGAGCTAAAGAATGATGATGGATTAAACCCAGATCAGTTGACTGGGGTGAGTGTTTGATTTGCTCAAACGCTCCGTCCTTCATCCCCTTTGGTATCGCTTTGTTCGCCCTATGTTGGCAGGGTATGCCCAGACGTGGGTCCCTTGCTCACTTTGCCACTGGATTCAAGATAGCCTGGCTGATGAGAGTTATGAACCCGAAACCGGTCCCAGGATGCTTGTTTCCGGTCCAGGGAAGACATGGCTTGGCAGTTCCGGCTGGACTGTTCCCATACGGCACAGGGTCAAACTGATTTGTATATGCCCATGTCTGAACTGGGGTGGTGGAGTGAGCTAAAGAATGATGATGGTTTAAACCCAGATCAGCTGACTGGGGGTGAGTGTTTGATTTGCTCAAACGCTCCGTCCATCATCCCCTTTGGTATCGCTTTGTTCGCCCTAAGTTGGCAGGGTATGCCCAGACGTGGGTCCCCTGCTCACTTTGCCACTAGATTCAAGATTGCCTGGCTGATGAGGGTTATGAACCTGAAACCGGTCCCAGGATGCTTGTTTCCGGTCCAGGGAAGACATGGCTTGGCAGTTTGGGCTGGACTGTTCCCATGAGGCACAGGGTCAGACTGATTTGCATATGGCCATGTCCGAACTGGGGTGGTGGAGTGAGCTAAACAATGATGATGGATTAAACCCAGATCAGTTGACTGGGGGTGAGTGTTTGATTTGCTCAAACGCTCCGTCCATCATCCCCTTTGGTATCACTTTGTTCTCCCTTAGTTGGCAGGGTATACCCAGACGTGGGTTCCTTGCTCACCTTTCCACTGGATTTAAGATAGCCTGGCTGATGAGGGTTATGAACGCAAAACTGGTCCCAGTATGCTTGTTTCTGGTCCAGTGAAGACATGGCATGGCAGTTCGGGCTGGACTGTTCCCATGAGGCACAGGGTCAGACTGATTTGCATATGGCCATGTCTGAACTGGGGGGGTGGAGTGAGCTAAAGAATGATGATGGATTAAACCCAGATCAGTTGACTGGGGTGAGTGTTTGATTTGCTCAAACGCTCCGTCCTTCATCCCCTTTGGTATCGCTTTGTTCGCCCTAAGTTGGCAGGGTATGCCCAGATGTGGGTCCCTTGCTCACTTTGCCACTGGATTCAAGATAGCCTGGCTGATGAGAGTTATGAACCCAAAACCGGTCCCAGGATGCTTGTTTCCGGTCCAGGGAAGACATGGCTTGGCAGTTCCGGCTGGACTGTTCCCATGCGGCACAGGGTCAGACTGATTTGTATATGGCCATGTCTGAACTGGGGTGGTGGAGTGAGCTAAAGAATGATGATGGTTTAAACCTTGATCAGCTGACTGGGGGTGAGTGTTTGATTTGCTCAAACGCTCCGTCCATCATCCCCTTTGGTATCGCTTTGTTTGCCCTAAGTTGGCAGGGTATGCCCAGACGTGGGTCCCTTGCTCACTTTGCCACTAGATTCAAGATAGCCTGGCTGATGAGGGTTATGAACCCAAAACCGGTCCCAGGATGCTTGTTTCTGGTCCAGGGAAGATATGGCTTGGCAGTTTGGGCTGGACTGTTCTCATGAGGCACAGGGTCAGACTGATTTGCATATGGCCATGTCCGAACTAGGGGGGTGGAGTGAGCTAAAGAATGATGATGGATTAAACCCAGATCAGTTGACTGGGGGTGAGTGTTTGATTTGCTCAAACGCTCCGTCCATCATCCCCTTTGGTATCACTTTGTTCGCCCTTAGTTGGCAGGGTATACCCAGACGTGGGTTCCTTGCTCACTTTGCCACTGGATTCAAGATAGCCTGGCTGATGAGGGTTATGAACCTGAAACTGGTCCCAGTATGCTTGTTTCTGGTCCAGTAAAGACATGGCATGGCAGTTCGGACTGGACTGTTCCCATAAGACACAGGGTCAGACTGATTTGCATATGGTCATGTCTGAACTGGGGTGGTGGAGTGAGCTAAAGAATGATGATGGATTAAACCCAGATCATTTGACTGGGGGTGAGTGTTTGCTTTGCACAAACGCTCCGTCCATCGTCCCCTTTGGTATCGCTTTGTTCGCCCTAAGTTGGCAGGGTATGCCCAGACGTGGGTCCCTTGCTCACTTTGCCACTGGATTCAAGATAGCCTGGCTGATGAGTGTTATGAACCCGAAACTGGTCCCATTATGCTTGTTTCTGGTCCAGTGAAGACATGGCATGGCAGTTCGGGCTGGACTGTTCCCATGAGGCACAGGGTCAGACTGATTTGCATATGGCCATGTCTGAACTGGGGGGGTGGAGTGAGCTAAAGAATGATGATGGATTAAACCCAGATCAGTTGACTGGGGGTGAGTGTTTGATTTGCCCAAACGCTCCATCCATCATCCCCTTTGGTACCACTTTGTTCGCACTTAGTTGGCAGGGTATACCCAGACGTGGGTTCCTTGCTCACTTTGCCACTGGATGCAAGATAGCCTGGCTGATGAGGGTTTTGAACCCGAAACCGGTCCCAGGATGCTTGTTTCCGGTCCAGGGAAGACATGGCTTGGCAGTTCGGGCTGGACTGTTCCCATGAGGAACAGGGTCAGACTGATTTGCATATGGCCATGTCTGAACTGGGGTGGTGGAGTGAGCTAAAGAATGATGATGGATTAAACCCAGATCATTTGACTGGGGGTGAGTGTTTGATTTGCACAAACGCTCCGTCCATCATTCCCTTTGGTATCGCTTTGTTCGCCCTAAGTTGGCAGGGTATGCCCAGACGTGGGTCCCTTGTTCACTTTGCCACTGGATTCAAGATAGCCTGGCTGATGAGGGTTATGAACCCGAAACTGGTCCCAGTATGCTTGTTTCTGGTCCAGGGAAGACATGGCTTGGCAGTTCAGGCTGGACTGTTCCCATGAGGCACACGGTCAGACTGATTTGCAAATGGCCATGTCTGAACTGGGGTGGTGGAGTGAGCTAAAGAATGATGATGGATTAAACCCAGATCAGTTGCCTGGGGGTGAGTGTTTGATTTGCTCAAAAGCTCCGTCCATTATCCCCTTTGGTATCGCTTTGTTCGCCCTAAGTTGGCAGGGTATGCCCAGACGTGGGTCCCTTGCTCACTTTGCCACTGGATTCAAGATAGCCTGGCTGATGAGGGTTATGAACCCGAAACTGGTCCCAGGATGCTTGTTTCCGGTCCAGGGAAGACATGGCTTGGCAGTTCGGTCTGGACTGTTCCCATGAGTCACAGGGTCAGACTGATTTGCATATGGCCATGTCTGAACTGGGGTGGTGGAGTGAGCTAAAGAATGATGATGGATTAAACCCAGATCAGTTGACTCGGGTGAGTGTTTGATTTGCTCAAACACTCCGTCCTTCATCCCCTTTGGTATCGCTTTGTTCGCCCTAAGTTGGCAGGGTATGCCCAGACATGGGTCCCTTGCTCACTTTGCCACTGGATTAAAGATAGCCTGGCTGATGAGGGTTATGAACCCGAAACCGGTCCCAGGATGCTTGTTTCCGGTCCTGGGAAGACATGGCTTGGCAGTTCTGGCTGGACTGTTCCCATGCGGCACAGGGTCAGACTGATTTGTATATGGCCATGTTTGAACTAGGGTGGTGGAGTGAGCTAAAGAATGATGATGGATTAAACCCAGATCATTTGACTGGGGGTGAGTGTTTGCTTTGCACAAACGCTCTGTCCATCATCCCCTTTGGTATCGCTTTGTTTGCCCTAAGTTGGCAGGGTATGCCCAGACGTGGGTCCCTTGCTCACTTTGCCACTGGATTCAAGATAGCCTGGCTGATGAGGGTTATGAACTAGAAACTGGTCCCAGTATGCTTGTTTCTGGTCCAGTGAAGACATGGCATGGCAGTTCGGGCTGGACTGTTCCCATGAGGCACAGGGTCAGACTGATTTGCATATGGCCATGTCTGAACTGGGGGGGTGGAGTGAGCTAAAGAATGATGATGGATTAAACCCAGATCAGTTGACTGGGGTGAGTGTTTGATTTGCTCAAACGCTCCGTCCTTCATCCCCTTTGGTATCGCTTTGTTCGCCCTATGTTGGCAGGGTATGCCCAGACGTGGGTCCCTTGCTCATTTTGCCACTGGATTCAAGATAGCCTGGCTGATGAGAGTTATGAACCCGAAACCGGTCCCAGGATGCTTGTTTCCGGTCCAGGGAAGACATGGCTTGGCAGTTCCGGCTGGACTGTTCCCATGCGGCACAGGGTCAAACTGATTTGTATATGCCCATGTCTGAACTGGGGTGGTGGAGTGAGCTAAAGAATGATGATGGTTTAAACCCAGATCAGCTGACTGGGGGTGAGTGTTTGATTTGCTCAAACGCTCCGTCCATCATCCCCTTTGGTATCGCTTTGTTCGCCCTAAGTTGGCAGGGTATGCCCAGACGTGGGTCCCCTGCTCACTTTGCCACTAGATTCAAGATAGCCTGGCTGATGAGGGTTATGAACCTGAAACCGGTCCCAGGATGCTTGTTTCCGGTCCAGGGAAGACATGGCTTGGCAGTTTGGGCTGGACTGTTCCCATGAGGCACAGGGTCAGACTGATTTGCATATGGCCATGTCCGAACTGGGGTGGTGGAGTGAGCTAAAGAATGATGATGGATTAAACCCAGATCAGTTGACTGGGGGTGAGTGTTTGATTTGCTCAAACGCTCCGTCCATCATCCCCTTTGGTATCACTTTGTTCTCCCTTAGTTGGCAGGGTATACCCAGACGTGGGTTCCTTGCTCACCTTTCCACTGGATTTAAGATAGCCTGGCTGATGAGGGTTATGAACGCAAAACTGGTCCCAGTATGCTTGTTTCTGGTCCAGTGAAGACATGGCATGGCAGTTCGGGCTGGACTGTTCCCATGAGGCACAGGGTCAGACTGATTTGCATATGGCCATGTCTGGACTGGGGGGGTGGAGTGAGCTAAAGAATGATGATGGATTAAACCCAGATCAGTTGACTGGGGTGAGTGTTTGATTTGCTCAAACGCTCCGTCCTTCATCCCCTTTGGTTTCGCTTTGTTCGCCCTAAGTTGGCAGGGTATGCCCAGATGTGGGTCCCTTGCTCACTTTGCCACTGGATTCAAGATAGCCTGGCTGATGAGAGTTATGAACCCGAAACCGGTCCCAGGATGCTTGTTTCCGGTCCAGGGAAGACATGGCTTGGCAGTTCCGGCTGGACTGTTCCCATGCGGCACAGGGTCAGACTGATTTGTATATGGCCATGTCTGAACTGGGGTGGTGGAGTGAGCTAAAGAATGATGATGGTTTAAACCTTGATCAGCTGACTGGGGGTGAGTGTTTGATTTGCTCAAACGCTCCGTCCATCATCCCCTTTGGTATCGCTTTGTTTGCCCTAAGTTGGCAGGGTATGCCCAGACGTGGGTCCCTTGCTCACTTTGCCACTAGATTCAAGATAGCCTGGCTGATGAGGGTTATGAACCCGAAACCGGTCCCAGGATGCTTGTTTCTGGTCCAGGGAAGATATGGCTTGGCAGTTTGGGCTGGACTGTTCTCATGAGGCACAGGATCAGACTGATTTGCATATGGCCATGTCCGAACTAGGGGGGTCGAGTGAGCTAAAGAATGATGATGGATTAAACCCAGATCAGTTGACTGGGGGTGAGTGTTTGATTTGCTCAAACGCTCCGTCCATCATCCCCTTTGGTATCACTTTGTTCGCCCTTAGTTGGCAGGGTATACCCAGACGTGGGTTCCTTGCTCACTTTGCCACTGGATTCAAGATAGCCTGGCTGATGAGGGTTATGAACCCGAAACCGGTCCCAGGATGCTTGTTTCCGGTCCAGGGAAGACATGGCTTGGCAGTTCGGGCTGGACTGTTCCCGTGAGGCACAGGGTCAGACTGATTTGCATATTGCCATGTCTGAGCTGGGGTGGTGGAGTGAGCTAAAGAATGATGATGGATTAAACCCAGATCAGTTGACTGGGGGTGAGTGTTTGATTTGCTCAAGCGCTCCATCCATCATCCCCTTTGGTATCGCTTTATTCGCCCTAAGTTGGCAGGGTATGCCCAGATGTGGGTCCCTTGCTAACATTGCCACTGGATTCAAGATAGCCTGGCTTATGAGGTTTATGAACCCGAAACCGGTCCCAGGATGCTTGTTTCCGGTCCAGGGAAGACATGGCTTGGCAGTTCGGTCTGGACTGTTCCCATGAGTCACAGGGTCAGACTGATTTGCATATGGCCATGTCTGAACTGGGGTGGTGGAGTGAGCTAAAGAATGATGATGGATTAAACCCAGATCAGTTGACTCGGGTGAGTGTTTGATTTGCTCAAACGCTCCGTCCTTCATCCCCTTTGGTATCGCTTTGTTCGCCCTAAGTTGGCAGGGTATGCCCAGACGTGGGTCCCTTGCTCACTTTGCCACTGGATTCAAGATAGCCTGGCTGATGAGGGTTATGAACCCGAAACCGGTCCCAGGATGCTTGTTTCTGGTCCAGGGAAGACATGGCTTGGCAGTTCAGGCTGGACTGTTCCCATGAGGCACAGGGTCAGACTGATTTGCAAATGGCCATGTCTGAACTGGGGTGGTGGAGTGAGCTAAAGAATGATGATGGATTAAACCCAGATCAGTTGCCTGGGGGTGAGTGTTTGATTTGCTCAAAAGCTCCGTCCATTATCCCCTTTGGTATCGCTTTGTTCGCTCTAAGTTGGCAGGGTATGCCCAGATGAGGGTCCCTAGCTCACTTTGCCACTGGATTCAAGATAGCCTGGCTGATGAGGGTTATGAACCCGAAACCGGTCCCAGGATGCTTGTTTCCGGTCCAGGGAAGACATGGCTTGGCAGTTCTGGCTAGACTGTTCCCATGCGGCACAGGGTCAGACTGATTTGTATATGGCCATGTTTGAACTGGGGTGGTGGAGTGAGCTAAAGAATGATGATGGATTAAACCCAGATCATTTGACTCGGGGTGAGTGTTTGCTTTGCACAAATGCTCCGTCCATCATCCCCTTTGGTATCGCTTTGTTCGCCCTAAGTTGGCAGGGTATGCCCAGACGTGGGTCCCTTGCTCACTTTGCCACTAGATTCAAGATAGCCTGGCTGATGAGGGTTATGAACGCGAAACTGGTCCCAGTATGCTTGTTTCTGGTCCAGTGAAGACATGGCATGGCAGTTCGGGCTGGACTGTTCCCATGAGGCACAGGGTCAGACTGATTTGCATATGGCCATGTCTGAACTGGGGGGGTGGAGGGAGCTAAAGAATGATGATGGATTAAACCCAGATCAGTTGACTCGGGTGAGTGTTTGATTTGCTCAAACGCTCCGTCCTTCATCCCATTTGGTATCGCTTTGTTCGCCCTAAGTTGGCAGGGTATGCCCAGACGTGGGTCCCTTGCTCACTTTGCCACTAGATTCAAGATAGCCTGGCTGATGAGGGTTATGAACCCGAAACCATTCCCAGGATGCTTGTTTCCGGTCCAGGGAAGACATGGCTTGGCAGTTTGGGCTGGACTGTTCCCATGAGGCACAGGGTCAGACTGATTTGCATATGGCCATGTCCGAACTGGGGTGGTGGAGTGAGCTAAAGAATGATGATGGATTAAACCCAGATCAGTTGACTGGGGGTGAGTGTTTGATTTGCTCAAACGCTCCGTCCATCATCCCCTTTGGTATCACTTTGTTCGCCCTTAGTTGGCAGGGTATACCCAGACGTGGGTTCCTTGCTCACTTTGCCACTGGATTCAAGATAGCCTGGCTGATGAGGGTTATGAACCCGAAACTGGTCCCAGTATGCTTGTTTCTGGTCCAGTGAAGACATGGTATGGCAGTTCGGGCTGGACTGTTCCCATGAGGCACAGGGTCAGACTGATTTGCATATGGCCATGTCTGAACTGGGGTGGTGGAGTGAGCTAAAGAATGATGATGAATTAAACCCAGATCAGTTGACTGGGGGTGAGTGTTTGATTTGCTCAAACGCTCCATCCATCATCCCCTTTGGTATCGCTTTATTCGCCCTAAGTTGGCAGGGTATGCCCTGATGTGGGTCGCTTGCTAACTTTGCCTCTGGATTCAAGATAGCCTGGCTGATGAGGTTTATGAACCCGAAACCGGTCCCAGGATGCTTGTTTACGGTCCAGGGAAGACATGGCTTGGCAGTTCAGTCTGGACTGTTCCCATGAGTCACAGGGTCAGACTGATTTGCATATGGCCATGTCTGAACTGGGGTGGTGGAGTGAGCTAAAGAATGATGATGGATTAAACCCAGATCAGTTGACTCGGGTGAGTGTTTGATTTGCTCAAACGCTGCGTCCTTCATCCCCTTTGGTATCGCTTTGTTCGCCCTAAGTTTGCAGGGTATGCCCAGACGTGGGTCCCTTGCTCACTTTGCCACTAGATTCAAGATAGCCTGGGTGATGAGGGTTATGAACGCGAAACTGGTCCCAGTATGCTTGTTTCTGGTCCAGTGAAGACATGGCATGGCAGTTCGGGCTGGACTGTTCCCATGAGGCACAGGGTCAGACTGATTTGCATATGGCCATGTCTGAACTGGGGGGGTGGAGTGAGCTAAAGAATGATGATGGATTAAACCCAGATCAGTTACCTGGGGTGAGTGTTTGATTTGCTCAAACGCTCCGTCCTTCATCCCCTTTGGTATCGTTTTGTTCGCCCTAAGTTGGCAGGGTATGCCCAGACGTGGGTCCCTTGCTCACTTTGCCACTGGATTCAAGATATCCTGGCTGATGAGAGTTATGAACCCGAAACCGGTCCCAGGATGCTTGTTTCCGGTCCAGGGAAGACATGGCTTGGCAGTTCCAGCTGGACTGTTCCCATGCGGCACAGGGTCAGACTGAATTGTATATGGCCATGTCTGAACTGGGGTGGTGGAGTGAGCTAAAGAATGATGATGGTTTAAACCCAGATCAGCTGACTGGGGGTGAGTGTTTGATTTGCTCAAACGCTCCATCCATCATCCCCTTTGGTATCGCTTTGTTCGCCCTAAGTTGGCAGGGTATGCCCAGACGTGGGTCCCTTGCTCACTTTGCCACTAGATTCAAGATAGCCTGGCTGATGAGGGTTATGAACCCGAAACTGGTCCCAGGATGCTTGTTTCCGGTCCAGAGAAGACATGGCTTGGCAGTTCGGGCTGGACTGTTCCCATGAGGCACAGGATCAGACTGATTTGCATATGGCATTGTCTGAACTGGGGTGGTGGAGTGAGCTAACAAATGGTGATGGATTAAACCCAGATCATTTGACTGGGGGTGAGTGTTTGATTTGCACAAACGCTCCGTCCATCATCCCCTTTGGTATCGCTTTGTTCACCCTAAGTTGGCAGGTTATGCCCAGACGTGGGTCCCTTGCTCACTTTGCCACTGGATTCAAGATAGCCTGGCTGATGAGGGTTATGAACCCGAAACTGGTCCCAGTATGCTTGTTTCTGGTCCAGTGAAGACATGGCATGGCAGTTTGGGCTGGACTGTTCCCATGAGGCACAGGGTCAGACTGATTTGCATATGGCCATGTCTGAACTGGGGTGGTGGAGTGAGCTAAAGAATGATGATGGATTAAACCCAGATCAGTTGACTGGGGGTGAGTGTTTGATTTGCTCAAACGCTCCATCCATCATCCCCTTTGGTATCGCTTTATTCGCCCTAAGTTGGCAGGGTATGCCCAGATGTGGGTCCCTTGCTAACTTTGCCACTGGATTCAAGATAGCCTGGCTGATGAGGTGTATGAACCCGAAACCGGTCCCAGGATGCTTGTTTCCGGTCCAGGGAAGACATGGCTTGGCAGTTCGGTCTGGACTGTTCCCATGAGTCACAGGGTCAGACTGATTTGCATATGGCCATGTCGGAACTGGGGTGGTTGAGTGAGCTAAAGAATGATGATGGATTAAACCCAGATCAGTTGACTCGGGTGAGTGTTTGATTTGCTCAAACGCTGCGTCCTTCATCCCCTTTGGTATCGCTTTGTTCGCCCTAAGTTTGCAGGGTATGCCCAGACGTGGGTCCCTTGCTCACTTTGCCACTGGATTCAAGATAGCCTGGCTGATGAGGGTTATGAACCCGAAACCGGTAACAGGATGCTTGTTTCAGGTCCAGGGAAGGCATGGCTTGGCAGTTCGGGCTGGACTGTTCCCATGAGGCACAGGGTCAGACTGATTTGCATATGGCCATGTCTGAACTGGGGTGGTAGAGTGAGTTTAAGAATGTTGATGGATTAAACGCAGATCAGTTGACTGGGGGTGAGTGTTTGATTTGATCAAACGCTCCGTCCATCATCCCCTTTGGCATCACGTTGTTCGCCCTAAGTTGGTAGGGTATGCCCAGACGTGGGTCCCTTGCTCACTTTGCCACTGGATTCAAGATAGCCTGGCTGATGACGGTTATGAACCTAAAACCGGTCCCAGGATGCTTGTTTCCGGTCCAGGGAAAAGATGGCTTGGCAGTTTGGGCTGGACTGTTCCCATGAGGCAGAAGGTCAGACTGATTTGCATATGGCCATGTCTGAACTGGGGTGGTGGAGTGAGCTAAAGAATGATGATGGATTAAACCCAGATCATTTGACTGGGGGTGAGTGTTTGATTTGCGCAAACGCTCCGTCCATCATCCCCTTTGGTATCGCTTTATTCGCCCTAAGTTGGCAGGGTATGCCCAGATGTGGGTCCTTTGCTAACTTTGCCACTGGATTCAAGATATTCTGGCTGATGAGGTGTATGAACCCGAAACCGGTCCCAGGATGCTTGTTTCCGGTCCAGGGAAGACATGGCTTGGCAGTTCGGTCTGGACTGTTCCCATGAGTCACAGGGTCAGACTGATTTGCATATGGCCATGTCTGAACTGGGGTGGTGGAGTGAGCTAAAGAATGATGATGGATTAAACCCAGATCAGTTGACTCGGGTGAGTGTTTGATTTGCTCAAACGCTGCGTCCTTCATCCCCTTTGGTATCGCTTTGTTCGCCCTAAGTTTGCAGGGTATGCCCAGACGTGGGTCCCTTGCTCACTTTGCCACTGGATTCAAGATAGCCTGGCTGATGAGGGTTATGAACCCGAAACCGGTCCCAGGATGCTTGTTTCAGGTCCAGGGAAGGCATGGCTTGGCAGTTCGGGCTGGACTGTTCCCATGAGGCACAGGGTCAGACTGATTTGCATATGGCCATGTCTGAACTGGGGTGGTGGAGTGAGCTTAAGAATGATGATTGATTAAACGCAGATCAGTTGACTGGGGGTGAGTGTTTGATTTGATCAAACGCTCCGTCCATCATCCCCTTTGGTATCACTTTGTTTGCCCTAAGTTGGTAGGGTATGCCCAGACGTGGGTCCCTTGCTCACTTTGCCACTGGATTCAAGATAGCCTGGCTGATGAGGGTTATGAACCTAAAACCGGTCCCAGGATGCTTGTTTCCGGTCCAGGGAAAAGATGGCTTGGCAGTTTGGGCTGGACTGTTCCCATGAGGCAGAGGGTCAGACTGATTTGCATATGGCCATGTCTTAACTGGGGTGGTGGAGTGAGCTAAAGAATGATGATGGATTAAACCCAGATCAGTTGACTGGGGGTGAGTGTTTGATTTGCTCAAACACTCCATCCATCATCCCCTTTGGTATCGCTTTATTCGCCCTAAGTTGGCAGGGTATGCCCAGATGTGGGTCCCTTGCTAACTTTGCCACTGGATTCAAGATAGCCTGGCTGATGAGGTTTATGAACACAAAACCGGTCCCAGGATGCTTGTTTCCGGTCCAGGGAAGACATGGCTTGGCAGTTCGGTCTGGACTGTTCCCATGAGTCACAGGGTCAGACTGATTTGCATATGGCCATGTCTGAACTGGGGTGGTGGAGTGAGCTAAAGAATGATGATGGATTAAACCCAGATCAGTTGACTCGGGTGAGTGTTTGATTTGCTCAAACGCTGCGTCCTTCATCCCCTTTGGTATCACTTTGTTCGCCCTAAGTTTGCAGGGTATGCCCAGACGTGGGTCCCTTGCTCACTTTGCCACTGGATTCAAGATAGCCTGGCTGATGAGGGTTATGAACCCGAAACCGGTCCCAGGATGCTTGTTTCAGGTCCAGGGAAGGCATGGCTTGGCAGTTCGGGCTGGACTGTTCCCTTGAGGCACAGGGTCAGACTGATTTGCATATGGCCATGTCTGAACTGGGGTGGTGGAGTGAGCTGAAGAATGATGATGGATTAAACCCAGATCAGTTGACTGGGGGTGAGTGTTTGATTTGCTCAAACGCTCCATCCATCATCCCCTTTGGTATCGCTTTATTCGCCCTAAGTTGGCAGGGTATGCCCAGATGTGGGTCCCTTGCTAACTTTGCCACTGGATTCAAGATAGCCTGGCTGATGAGGTTTATGAACACAAAACCGGTCCAAGGATGCTTGTTTCCGGTCCAGGGAAGACATGGCTTGGCAGTTCGGTCTGGACTGTTCCCATGAGTCACAGGGTCAGACTGATTTGCATATGGCCATGTCTGAACTGGGGAGGTGGAGTGAGCTAAATAATGATGATGGATTAAACCCAGATAAGTTGACTTGGGTGAGTGTTTGATTTGCTCAAACGCTCCGTCCATCATCCCCTTTGGTATCACTTTGTTCGCCCTTAGTTGGCAGGGTATACCCAGACGTGGTTTCCTTGGTCACTTTGCCACTGGATTCAAGATAGCCAGGCTGATGAGGGTTATGAACCCGAAACCGGTCCCAGGATGCTTGTTTCCGGTCCAGGGAAGACATGGCTTGGCAGTTCGGGCTGGACTGTTCCCATGAGGCACAGGGTCAGACTGATTTGCATATGGCCATGTCTGAACTGGGGTGGTGGAGTGAGCTAAAGAATGGTGATGGATTAAACCCAGATCATTTGACTGGAGGTGAGTGTTTGATTTGCACAAACTCTCCATCCATCATCCCCTTTGGTATCGCTTTGTTCGCCCTAAGTTGGCAGGTTATGCCCTGACGTTGGTCCCTTGCTCACTTTGCCACTGGATTCAAGATAGCCTGGCTGATGAGGGTTATGAACCCGAAACTGGTCCCAGTATGCTTGTTTCTGGTCCAGTGAAGACATGGCATAGCAGTTCGGCTGGACTGTTCCCATGAGGCACAGGGTCAGACTGATTTGCATATGGCCATGTCTGAACTGGGGTGGTGGAGTGAGCTAAAGAATGATGATGAATTAAACCCAGATCAGTTGACTGGGGGTGAGTGTTTGATTTGCTCAAACGCTCCATCCATCATCCCCTTTGGTATCGCTTTATTCGCCCTAAGTTGGCAGGGTATGCCCAGATGTGGGTCGCTTGCTAACTTTGCCACTGGATTCAAGATAGCCTGGCTGATGAGGTTTATGAACCCGAAACCGGTCCCAGGATGCTTGTTTCCGGTCCAGGGAAGACATGGCTTGGCAGTTCAGTCTGGACTGTTCCCTTGAGTCACAGGGTCAGACTGATTTGCATATGGCCATGTCTGAACTGGGGTGGTGGAGTGAGCTAAAGAATGATGATGGATTAAACCCAGATCAGTTGACTCGGGTGAGTGTTTAATTTGCTCAAACGCTGCGTCCTTCATCCCCTTTGGTATCGCTTTGTTCGCCCTAAGTTTGCAGGGTATGCCCAGACGTGGGTCCCTTGCTCACTTTGCCACTAGATTCAAGATAGCCTGGCTGATGAGGGTTATGAACGCGAAACTGGTCCCAGTATGCTTGTTTCTGGTCCAGTGAAGACATGGCATGGCAGTTCGGGCTGGACTGTTCCCATGAGGCACAGGGTCAGACTGATTTGCATATGGCCATGTCTGAACTGGGGGGGTGGAGTGAGCTAAAGAATGATGATGGATTAAACCCAGATCAGTTGACTGGGGTGAGTGTTTGATTTGCTCAAACGCTCCGTCCTTCATCCCCTTTGGTATCGTTTTGTTCGCCCTAAGTTGGCAGGGTATGCCCAGACGTGGGTCCCTTGCTCACTTTGCCACTGGATTCAAGATATCCTGGCTGATGAGAGTTATGAACCCGAAACCGGTCCCAGGATGCTTGTTTCCGGTCCAGGGAAGACATGGCTTGGCAATTCCAGCTGGACTGTTCCCATGCGGCACTGGGTCAGACTGAATTGTATATGGCCATGTCTGAACTGGGGTGGTGGAGTGAGCTAAAGAATGATGATGGTTTAAACCCAGATCAGCTGACTGGGGGTGAGTGTTTGATTTGCTCAAACGCTCCATCCATCATCCCCTTTGGTATCGCTTTGTTCGCCCTAAGTTGGCAGGGTATGCCCAGACGTGGGTCCCTTGCTCACTTTGCCACTAGATTCAAGATAGCCTGGCTGATGAGGGTTTTGAACCCGAAACTGGTCCCAGGATGCTTGTTTCCGGTCCAGGAAAGACATGGCTTGGCTGTTTGGGCTGGACTGTTCCCATGAGGCACAGGGTCAGACTGATTTGCATATGGCCATGTCCGAACTGGGGTGGTGGAGTGAGCTAAAGAATGATGATGGATTAAACCCAGATCAGTTGACTGGGGGTGAGTGTTTGATTTGCTCAAACACTCCGTCCATCATCCCCTTTGGTATCGCTTTGTTCGCCCTAAGTTGGCAGGTTATGCCCAGACGTGGGTCCCTTGCTCACTTTGCCACTGGATTCAAGATAGCCTGGCTGATGAGGGTTATGAACCCGAAACTGGTCCCAGTATGCTTGTTTCTGGTCCAGTGAAGACATGGCATGGCAGTTCGGGCTGGACTGTTCCCATGAGGCACAGGGTCAGACTGATTTGCATATGGCCATGTCTGAACTGGGGGGGTGGAGTGAGCTAAAGAATGATGATGGATTAAACCCAGATCAGTTGACTGGGGTGAGTGTTTGATTTGCTCAAACGCTCCGTCCTTCATCCCCTTTGGTATCGTTTTGTTCGCCCTAAGTTGGCAGGGTATGCCCAGACGTGGGTTCCTTGCTCACTTTGCCACTGGATTCAAGATATCCTGGCTGATGAGAGTTATGAACCCGAAACCGGTCCCAGGATGCTTGTTTCCGGTCCAGGGAAGACATGGCTTGGCAATTCCAGCTGGACTGTTCCCATGCGGCACAGGGTCAGACTGAATTGTATATGGCCATGTCTGAACTGGGGTGGTGGAGTGAGCTAAAGAATGATGATGGTTTAAACCCAGATCAGCTGACTGGGGGTGAGTGTTTGATTTGCTCAAACGCTCCATCCATCATCCCCTTTGGTATCGCTTTGTTCGCCCTAAGTTGGCAGGGTATGCCCAGACGTGGGTCCCTTGCTCACTTTGCCACTGGATTCAAGATAGCCTGGCTTATGAGGGTTATGAACCCGAAACCGGTCCCAGGATGCTTGTTTCCGGTCCAGAGAAGACATGGCTTGGCAGTTCGGGCTGGACTGTTCCCATGAGGCACAGGATCAGACTGATTTGCATATGGCATTGTCTGAACTGGGGTGGTGGAGTGAGCTAACGAATGGTGATGGATTAAACCCAGATCATTTGACTGGGGGTGAGTGTTTGATTTGCACAAACGCTCCGTCCATCATCCCCTTTGGTATCGCTTTGTTCGCCCTAAGTTGGCAGGTTATGCCCAGACGTGGGTCCCTTGCTCACTTTGCCACTGGATTCAAGATAGCCTGGCTGATGAGGGTTATGAACCCGAAACTGGTCCCAGTATGCTTGTTTCTGGTCCAGTGAAGACATGGCATGGCAGTTTGGGCTGGACTGTTCCCATGAGGCACAGGGTCAGACTGATTTGCATATGGCCATGTCTGAACTGGGGTGGTGGAGTGAGCTAAAGAATGATGATGGATTAAACCCAGATCAGTTGACTGGGGGTGAGTGTTTGATTTGCTCAAACGCTCCATCCATCATCCCCTTTGGTATCGCTTTATTCGCCCTAAGTTGGCAGGGTATGCCCAGATGTGGGTCCCTTGCTAACTTTGCCACTGCATTCAAGATAGCCTGGCTGATGAGGTGTATGAACCCGAAACCGGTCCCAGGATGCTTGTTTCCGGTCCAGGGAAGACATGGCTTGGCAGTTCGGTCTGGACTGTTCCCATGAGTCACAGGGTCAGACTGATTTGCAGATGGCCATGTCGGAACTGGGGTGGTGGAGTGAGCTAAAGAATGATGATGGATTAAACCCAGATCAGTTGACTCGGGTGAGTGTTTGATTTGCTCAAACGCTGCGTCCTTAATCCCCTTTGGTATCGCTTTGTTCGCCCTAAGTTTGCAGAGTATGCCCAGACGTGGGTCCCTTGCTCACTTTGCCACTGGATTCAAGATAGCCTGGCTGATGAGGGTTATGAACCCAAAACCGGTCCCAGGATGCTTGTTTCAGGTCCAGGGAAGGCATGGCTTGGCAGTTCGGGCTGGACTGTTCCCATGAGGCACAGGGTCAGACTGATTTGCATATGGCCATGTCTGAACTGGGGTGGTGGAGTGAGTTTAAGAATGTTGATGGATTAAACGCAGATCAGTTGACTGGGGGTGAGTGTTTGATTTGATCAAACGCTCCGTCCATCATCCCCTTTGGCATCACGTTGTTCGCCCTAAGTTGGTAGGGTATGCCCAGACGTGGGTCCCTTGCTCACTTTGCCACTGGATTCAAGATAGCCTGGCTGATGACGGTTATGAACCTAAAACCGGTCCCAGGATGCTTGTTTCCGGTCCAGGGAAAAGATGGCTTGGCAGTTTGGGCTGGACTGTTCCCATGAGGCAGAAGGTCAGACTGATTTGCATATGGCCATGTCTGAACTGGGGTGGTGGAGTGAGCTAAAGAATGATGATGGATTAAACCCAGATCATTTGACTGGGGGTGAGTGTTTGATTTGCGCAAACGCTCCGTCCATCATCCCCTTTGGTATCGCTTTATTCGCCCTAAGTTGGCAGGGTATGCCCAGATGTGGGTCCTTTGCTAACTTTGCCACTGGATTCAAGATAGCCTGGCTGATGAGGTGTATGAACCCGAAACCGGTCCCAGGATGCTTGTTTCCGGTCCAGGGAAGACATGGCTTGGCAGTTCGGTCTGGACTGTTCCCATGAGTCACAGGGTCAGACTGATTTGCATATGGCCATGTCTGAACTGGGGTGGTGGAGTGAGCTAAAGAATGATGATGGATTAAACCCAGATCAGTTGACTCGGGTGAGTGTTTGATTTGCTCAAACGCTGCGTCCTTCATCCCCTTTGGTATCGCTTTGTTCGCCCTAAGTTTGCAGGGTATGCCCAGACGTGGGTCCCTTGCTCACTTTGCCACTGGATTCAAGATAGCCTGGCTGATGAGGGTTATGAACCGGAAACCGGTCCCAGGATGCTTGTTTCAGGTCCAGGGAAGGCATGGCTTGGCAGTTCGGGCTGGACTGTTCCCTTGAGGCACAGGGTCAGACTGATTTGCATATGGCCATGTCTGAACTGGGGTGGTGGAGTGAGCTTAAGAATGATGATGGATTAAACGCAGATCAGTTGACTGGGGGTGAGTGTTTGATTTGATCAAACGCTCCGTCCATCATCCCCTTTGGTATCACTTTGTTTGCCCTAAGTTGGTAGGGTATGCCCAGACGTGGGTCCCTTGCTCACTTTGCCACTGGATTCAAGATAGCCTGGCTGATGAGGGTTATGAACCTAAAACCGGTCCCAGGATGCTTGTTTCCGGTCCAGGGAAAAGATGGCTTGGTAGTTTGGGCTGGACTGTTCCCATGAGGCAGAGGGTCAGACTGATTTGCATATGGCCATGTCTGAACTGGGGTGGTGGAGTGAGCTAAAGAATGATGATGGATTAAACCCAGATCAGTTGACTGGGGGTGAGTGTTTGATTTGCTCAAACGCTCCATCCATCATCCCCTTTGGTATCGCTTTATTCGCCCTAAGTTGGCAGGGTATGCCCAGATGTGGGTCCCTTGCTAACTTTGCCACTGGATTCAAGATAGCCTGGCTGATGAGGTTTATGAACACAAAACCGGTCCCAGGATGCTTGTTTCCGGTCCAGGGAAGACATGGCTTGGCAGTTCGGTCTGGACTGTTCCCATGAGTCACAGGGTCAGACTGATTTGCATATGGCCATGTCTGAACTGGGGAGGTGGAGTGAGCTAAATAATGATGATGGATTAAACCCAGATAAGTTGACTTGGGTGAGTGTTTGATTTGCTCAAACGCTCCGTCCATCATCCCCTTTGGTATCACTTTGTTCGCCCTTAGTTGGCAGGGTATACCCAGACGTGGTTTCCTTGGTCACTTTGCCACTGGATTCAAGATAGCCAGGCTGATGAGGGTTATGAACCCGAAACCGGTCCCAGGATGCTTGTTTCCGGTCCAGGGAAGACATGGCTTGGCAGTTCGGGCTGGACTGTTCCCATGAGGCACAGGGTCAGACTGATTTGCATATGGCCATGTCTGAACTGGGGTGGTGGAGTGAGCTAAAGAATGGTGATGGATTAAACCCAGATCATTTGACTGGAGGTGAGTGTTTGATTTGCACAAACTCTCCATCCATCATCCCCTTTGGTATCGCTTTGTTCGCCCTAAGTTGGCAGGTTATGCCCTGACGTGGGTCCCTTGCTCACTTTGCCACTGGATTCAAGATAGCCTGGCTGATGAGGGTTATGAACCCGAAACTGGTCCCAGTATGCTTGTTTGTGGTCCAGTGAAGACATGGCATAGCAGTTCGGCTGGACTGTTCCCATGAGGCACAGGGTCAGACTGATTTGCATATGGCCATGTCTGAACTGGGGTGGTGGAGTGAGCTAAAGAATGATGATGGATTAAACCCAGATCAGTTGACTGGGGGTGAGTGTTTGATTTGCTCAAACGCTCCATCCATCATCCCCTTTGGTATCGCTTTATTCGCCCTAAGTTGGCAGGGTATGCCCAGATGTGGGTCGCTTGCTAACTTTGCCACTGGATTCAAGATAGCCTGGCTGATGAGGTTTATGAACCCGAAACCGGTCCCAGGATGCTTGTTTCCGGTCCAGGGAAGACATGGCTTGGCAGTTCAGTCTGGACTGTTCCCTTGAGTCACAGGGTCAGACTGATTTGCATATGGCCATGTCTGAACTGGGGTGGTGGAGTGAGCTAAAGAATGATGATGGATTAAACCCAGATCAGTTGACTCGGGTGAGTGTTTGATTTGCGCAAACGCTCCGTCCATCATCCCCTTTGGTATCGCTTTATTCGCCCTAAGTTGGCAGGGTATGCCCAGATGTGGGTCCTTTGCTAACTTTGCCACTGGATTCAAGATAGCCTGGCTGATGAGGTGTATGAACCCGAAACCGGTCCCAGGATGCTTGTTTCCGGTCCAGGGAAGACATGGCTTGGCAGTTCGGTCTGGACTGTTCCCATGAGTCACAGGGTCAGACTGATTTGCATATGGCCATGTCTGAACTGGGGTGGTGGAGTGAGCTAAAGAATGATGATGGATTAAACCCAGATCAGTTGACTCGGGTGAGTGTTTGATTTGCTCAAACGCTGCGTCCTTCATCCCCTTTGGTATCGCTTTGTTCGCCCTAAGTTTGCAGGGTATGCCCAGACGTGGGTCCCTTGCTCACTTTGCCACTGGATTCAAGATAGCCTGGCTGATGAGGGTTATGAACCGGAAACCGGTCCCAGGATGCTTGTTTCAGGTCCAGGGAAGGCATGGCTTGGCAGTTCGGGCTGGACTGTTCCCTTGAGGCACAGGGTCAGACTGATTTGCATATGGCCATGTCTGAACTGGGGTGGTGGAGTGAGCTTAAGAATGATGATGGATTAAACGCAGATCAGTTGACTGGGGGTGAGTGTTTGATTTGATCAAACGCTCCGTCCATCATCCCCTTTGGTATCACTTTGTTTGCCCTAAGTTGGTAGGGTATGCCCAGACGTGGGTCCCTTGCTCACTTTGCCACTGGATTCAAGATAGCCTGGCTGATGAGGGTTATGAACCTAAAACCGGTCCCAGGATGCTTGTTTCCGGTCCAGGGAAAAGATGGCTTGGTAGTTTGGGCTGGACTGTTCCCATGAGGCAGAGGGTCAGACTGATTTGCATATGGCCATGTCTGAACTGGGGTGGTGGAGTGAGCTAAAGAATGATGATGGATTAAACCCAGATCAGTTGACTGGGGGTGAGTGTTTGATTTGCTCAAACGCTCCATCCATCATCCCCTTTGGTATCGCTTTATTCGCCCTAAGTTGGCAGGGTATGCCCAGATGTGGGTCCCTTGCTAACTTTGCCACTGGATTCAAGATAGCCTGGCTGATGAGGTTTATGAACACAAAACCGGTCCCAGGATGCTTGTTTCCGGTCCAGGGAAGACATGGCTTGGCAGTTCGGTCTGGACTGTTCCCATGAGTCACAGGGTCAGACTGATTTGCATATGGCCATGTCTGAACTGGGGAGGTGGAGTGAGCTAAATAATGATGATGGATTAAACCCAGATAAGTTGACTTGGGTGAGTGTTTGATTTGCTCAAACGCTCCGTCCATCATCCCCTTTGGTATCACTTTGTTCGCCCTTAGTTGGCAGGGTATACCCAGACGTGGTTTCCTTGGTCACTTTGCCACTGGATTCAAGATAGCCAGGCTGATGAGGGTTATGAACCCGAAACCGGTCCCAGGATGCTTGTTTCCGGTCCAGGGAAGACATGGCTTGGCAGTTCGGGCTGGACTGTTCCCATGAGGCACAGGGTCAGACTGATTTGCATATGGCCATGTCTGAACTGGGGTGGTGGAGTGAGCTAAAGAATGGTGATGGATTAAACCCAGATCATTTGACTGGAGGTGAGTGTTTGATTTGCACAAACTCTCCATCCATCATCCCCTTTGGTATCGCTTTGTTCGCCCTAAGTTGGCAGGTTATGCCCTGACGTGGGTCCCTTGCTCACTTTGCCACTGGATTCAAGATAGCCTGGCTGATGAGGGTTATGAACCCGAAACTGGTCCCAGTATGCTTGTTTGTGGTCCAGTGAAGACATGGCATAGCAGTTCGGCTGGACTGTTCCCATGAGGCACAGGGTCAGACTGATTTGCATATGGCCATGTCTGAACTGGGGTGGTGGAGTGAGCTAAAGAATGATGATGGATTAAACCCAGATCAGTTGACTGGGGGTGAGTGTTTGATTTGCTCAAACGCTCCATCCATCATCCCCTTTGGTATCGCTTTATTCGCCCTAAGTTGGCAGGGTATGCCCAGATGTGGGTCGCTTGCTAACTTTGCCACTGGATTCAAGATAGCCTGGCTGATGAGGTTTATGAACCCGAAACCGGTCCCAGGATGCTTGTTTCCGGTCCAGGGAAGACATGGCTTGGCAGTTCAGTCTGGACTGTTCCCTTGAGTCACAGGGTCAGACTGATTTGCATATGGCCATGTCTGAACTGGGGTGGTGGAGTGAGCTAAAGAATGATGATGGATTAAACCCAGATCAGTTGACTCGGGTGAGTGTTTGATTTGCTCAAACGCTGCGTCCTTCATCCCCTTTGGTATCGCTTTGTTCGCCCTAAGTTTGCAGGGTATGCCCAGACGTGGGTCCCTTGCTCACTTTGCCACTAGATTCAAGATAGCCTGGCTGATGAGGGTTATGAACGCGAAACTGGTCCCAGTATGCTTGTTTCTGGTCCAGTGAAGACATGGCATGGCAGTTCGGGCTGGACTGTTCCCATGAGGCACAGGGTCAGACTGATTTGCATATGGCCATGTCTGAACTGGGGGGGTGGAGTGAGCTAAAGAATGATGATGGATTAAACCCAGATCAGTTGACTGGGGTGAGTGTTTGATTTGCTCAAACGCTCCGTCCTTCATCCCCTTTGGTATCGTTTTGTTCGCCCTAAGTTGGCAGGGTATGCCCAGACGTGGGTCCCTTGCTCACTTTGCCACTGGATTCAAGATATCCTGGCTGATGAGAGTTATGAACCCGAAACCGGTCCCAGGATGCTTGTTTCCGGTCCAGGGAAGACATGGCTTGGCAATTCCAGCTGGACTGTTCCCATGCGGCACTGGGTCAGACTGAATTGTATATGGCCATGTCTGAACTGGGGTGGTGGAGTGAGCTAAAGAATGATGATGGTTTAAACCCAGATCAGCTGACTGGGGGTGAGTGTTTGATTTGCTCAAACGCTCCATCCATCATCCCCTTTGGTATCGCTTTGTTCGCCCTAAGTTGGCAGGGTATGCCCAGACGTGGGTCCCTTGCTCACTTTGCCACTAGATTCAAGATAGCCTGGCTGATGAGGGTTATGAACCCGAAACTGGTCCCAGGATGCTTGTTTCCGGTCCAGGAAAGACATGGCTTGGCTGTTTGGGCTGGACTGTTCCCATGAGGCACAGGGTCAGACTGATTTGCATATGGCCATGTCCGAACTGGGGTGGTGGAGTGAGCTAAAGAATGATGATGGATTAAACCCAGATCAGTTGACTGGGGGTGAGTGTTTGATTTGCTCAAACACTCCGTCCATCATCCCCTTTGGTATCGCTTTGTTCGCCCTAAGTTGGCAGGTTATGCCCAGACGTGGGTCCCTTGCTCACTTTGCCACTGGATTCAAGATAGCCTGGCTGATGAGGGTTATGAACCCGAAACTGGTCCCAGTATGCTTGTTTCTGGTCCAGTGAAGACATGGCATGGCAGTTCGGGCTGGACTGTTCCCATGAGGCACAGGGTCAGACTGATTTGCATATGGCCATGTCTGAACTGGGGGGGTGGAGTGAGCTAAAGAATGATGATGGATTAAACCCAGATCAGTTGACTGGGGTGAGTGTTTGATTTGCTCAAACGCTCCGTCCTTCATCCCCTTTGGTATCGTTTTGTTCGCCCTAAGTTGGCAGGGTATGCCCAGACGTGGGTTCCTTGCTCACTTTGCCACTGGATTCAAGATATCCTGGCTGATGAGAGTTATGAACCCGAAACCGGTCCCAGGATGCTTGTTTCCGGTCCAGGGAAGACATGGCTTGGCAATTCCAGCTGGACTGTTCCCATGCGGCACAGGGTCAGACTGAATTGTATATGGCCATGTCTGAACTGGGGTGGTGGAGTGAGCTAAAGAATGATGATGGTTTAAACCCAGATCAGCTGACTGGGGGTGAGTGTTTGATTTGCTCAAACGCTCCATCCATCATCCCCTTTGGTATCGCTTTGTTCGCCCTAAGTTGGCAGGGTATGCCCAGACGTGGGTCCCTTGCTCACTTTGCCACTGGATTCAAGATAGCCTGGCTTATGAGGGTTATGAACCCGAAACCGGTCCCAGGATGCTTGTTTCCGGTCCAGAGAAGACATGGCTTGGCAGTTCGGGCTGGACTGTTCCCATGAGGCACAGGATCAGACTGATTTGCATATGGCCATGTCTGAACTGGGGTGGTGGAGTGAGCTAAAGAATGATGATGGATTAAACCCAGATCAGTTGACTCGGGTGAGTGTTTGATTTGCTCAAACGCTCCGTCCTTCATCCCATTTGGTATCGCTTTGTTCGCCCTAAGTTGGCAGGGTATGCCCAGACGTGGGTCCCTTGCTCACTTTGCCACTGGATTCAAGATAGCCTGGCTGATGAGGGTTATGAACCCGAAACCGGTCCCAGGATGCTTGTTTCAGGTCCAGGGAAGGCATGGCTTGGCAGTTCGGGCTGGACTGTTCCCATGAGGCACAGGGTCAGACTGATTTGAATATGGCCATGTCTGAACTGGGGTAGTGGAGTGAGCTTAAGAATGATGATGGATTAAACGTAGATCAGTTGACTGGGGGTGAGTGTTTGATTTGCTCAAATGCTCCGTCCATCATCCCCTTTGGTATCACTTTGTTCGCCCTAAGTTGGCAGGGTATGCCCAGACGTGGGTCCCTTGCTCACTTTGCCACTGGATTCAAGATAGCCTGGCTGATGAGGTGTATGAACCCAAAACCGGTCCCAGGATGCTTGTTTCTGGTCCAGGGAAGACATGGCTTGGCAGTTCGGTCTGGACTGTTCCCATGAGTCACAGGGTCAGACTGATTTGCATATGGCCATGTCTGAACTGGGGTGGTGGAGTGAGCTAAAGAATGATGATGGATTAAACCCAGATCAGTTGACTCGGGTGAGTATTTGATTTGCTCAAACGCTGCGTCCTTCATCCCCTTTAGTATCGCTTTGTTCGCCCTAAGTTTGCAGGGTATGCCCAGACGTGGGTCCCTTGCTCACTTTGCCACTGGATTCAAGATAGCCTGGCTGATGAGGGTTATGAACCCGAAACCGGTCCCAGGATGCTTGTTTCAGGTCCAGGGAAGGCATGGCTTGGCAGTTCGGGCTGGACTGTTCCCATGAGGCACAGGGTCAGACTGATTTGCATATGGCCATGTCTGAACTGGGGTGGTGGAGTGAGCTTAAGAATGATGATGGATTAAACGCAGATCAGTTGACTGGGGGTGAGTGTTTGATTTGATCAAACGCTCCGTCCATCATCCCCTTTGGTATCACTTTGTTCGCCCTAAGTTGGTAGGGTATGTCCAGACGTGGGTCCCTTGCTCACTGTGCCACTGGATTCAAGATAGCCTGGCTGATGAGGGTTATGAACCTAAAACCGGTCCCAGGATGCTTGTTTCCGGTCCAGGGAAAAGATGGCTTGGCAGTTTGGGCTGGACTGTTCCCATGAGGCAGAGGGTCAGACTGATTTGCATATGGCCATGTCTGAACTGGGGTGGTGGAGTGAGCTAAAGAATGATGATGGATTAAACCCAGATCATTTGACTGGGGGTGAGTGTTTGATTTGCGCAAACGCTCCGTCCATCATCCCCTTTGGTATCGCTTTATTCGCCCTAAGTTGGCAGGGTATGCCCAGATGTGGGTCCCTTGCTAACTTTGCCACTGGATTCAAG
The DNA here is from genome assembly GCF_964204655.1 of Triturus cristatus. NCBI lineage: Eukaryota > Metazoa > Chordata > Amphibia > Caudata > Salamandridae > Triturus > Triturus cristatus. Next base: position 536,953,403 of record NC_140579.1, read on the forward strand.
ATAGCCTGGCTGATGAGGTGTATGAACCCGAAACCGGTCCCAGGATGCTTGTTTCCGGTCCAGGGAAGACATGGCTTGGCAGTTCGGTCTGGACTGTTCCCATGAGTCACAGGGTCAGACTGATTTGCATATGGCCATGTCTGAACTGGGATGGTGGAGTGAGCTAAAGAATGATGATGGATTAAAACCAGATCAGTTGACTCGGGTGAGTGTTTGATTTGCTCAAACGCTCCGTCAATCATCCCCTTTGGTATCACTTTGTTCGCCCTAAGTTGGCAGGGTATGCCCAGACGTGGGTCCCTTGCTCACTTTGCCACTGGATTCAAGATTGCCTGGCTGATGAGGTGTATGAACCCAAAACCAGTCCCAGGATGCTTGTTTCCGGTCCAGGGAAGACATGGCTTGGCAGTTCGGTCTGGACTGTTCCCATGAGTCACAGGGTCAGACTGATTTGCATATGGCCATGTCTGAACTGGGGTGGTGGAGTGAGCTAAAGAATGATGATGGATTAAACCCAGATCAGTTGACTCGGGTGAGTATTTGATTTGCTCAAACGCTGCGTCCTTCATCCCCTTTGGTATCTCTTTGTTCGCCCTAAATTTGCAGGGTATGCCCAGACGTGGGTCCCTTGCTCACTGTGCCACTGGATTCAACATAGCCTGGCTGATGAGGGTTATGAACCCGAAACCGGTCCCAGGATGCTTGTTTCAGGTCCAGGGAAGGCATGGCTTGGCAGTTCGGGCTGGACTGTTCCCATGAGGCACAGGGTCAGACTGATTTGCATATGGCCATGTCTGAACTGGGGTGGTGGAGTGAGCTTAAGAATGATGATGGATTAAACGCAGATCAGTTGACTGGGGGTGAGTGTTTGATTTTATCAAACGCTCCGTCCATCATCCCCTTTGGTATCACTTTGTTCACTCTAAGTTGGTAGGGTATGCCCAGACGTGGGTCCCTTGCTCACTTTGCCACTGGATTCAAGATAGCCTGGCTGATGAGGGTTATGAACCTAAAACCGGTCCTAGGATGCTTGTTTCCGGTCCAGGGAAAAGATGGCTTGGCAGTTTGGGCTGGACTGTTCCCATGAGGCAGAGGGTCAGACTGATTTGCATATGGCCATGTCTGAACTGGGGTGGTGGAGTGAGCTAAAGAATGATGATGGATTAAACGCAGATCAGTTGACTGGGGGTGAGTGTTTGATTTGATCAAACGCTCCGTCCATCATCCCCTTTGGAAATCACTTTGTTCGCCCTAAGTTGTTAGGGTATGCCCAGACGTGGGTCCCTTGCTCACTTTGCCACTGGATTCAAGATAGCCTGGATGATGAGGGTTATGAACCTAAAACCGGTCCCAGGATGCTTGTTTCCGGTCCAGGGAAAAGATGGCTTGGCAGTTTGGGCTGGACTGTTCCCATGAGGCAGAGGGTCAGAATGATTTGCATATGGCCATGTCTGAACTGGGGTGGTGGAGTGAGCTAAAGAATGATGATGGATTAAACCCAGATCATTTGACTGGGGGTGAGTGTTTGATTTGCGCAAACGCTCCGTCCATCATCCCCTTTGGTATCGCTTTACTCGCCCTAAGTTGGCAGGGTATGCCCAGACGAGGGTCCCTAGCTCACTTTGCCACTGGATTCAAGATAGCCTGGCTGATGAGGGTTATGAACCCGAAACCGGTCCCAGGATACTTGTTTCTGGTCCAGTGAAGACATGGCATGGCAGTTCGGGCTGGACTGTTCCCATGAGGCACAGGGTCAGACTGATTTGCATATGGCCATGTCTGAACTGGGGGGGTGGAGTGAGCTAAAGAATGATGATGGATTAAACGCAGATCAGTTGACTGGGGGTGAGTGTTTGATTTGCTCAAACGCTCCATCCATCATCCCCTTTGGTATCGCTTTGTTCGCCCTAAGTTGGCAGGGTATGCCCAGACGTGGGTCTCTTGCTCACTTTGCCACTAGATTCAAGATAGCCTGGCTGATGAGGGTTATGAACCCGAAACCGGTCCCAGGATGCTTCTTTCCGGTCCAGGGAAGACATGGCTTGGCAGTTTGGGCTGGACTGTTCCCATGAGGCACAGGGTCAGACTGATTTGCATATGGCCATGTCCGAACTGGGGTGGTGGAGTGAGCTAAAGAATGATGATGGATTAAACCCAGATCAGTTGACTGGGGTGAGTGTTTGATTTGCTCAAACGCTCCGTCCATCATCCCCTTTGGTATCACTTTGTTCGCCCTTAGTTGACAGGGTATACCCAGACGTGGGTTCCTTGCTCAATTTGCCACTGGATTCAAGATAGCCTGGCTGATGAATGTTATGAACCCGAAACCGGTCCCAGGATGCTTGTTTCCGGTCCAGGGAAGACATGGCTTGGCAGTTCGGGCTGGACTGTTCCCATGAGGCACTGGGTCAGACTGATTTGCATATGGCCATGTCTGAACTGGGGTGGTGGAGTGAGCTAAAGAATGGTGATGGATTAAACCCAGATCATTTGACTGGAGGTGAGTGTTTGATTTGCAAAAACGCTCCGTCCATCATCCCCTTTGGTATCGCTTTGTTCGCCCTAAGTTGGAAGGTTATGCCCAGACGTAGGTCCCTTGCTCACTTTGCCACTGGATTCAAGATAGCCTGGCTGATGAGGGTTATGAACCCGAAACTGGTCCCAGTATGCTTGTTTCTGGTCCAGTGAAGACATGGCATGGCAGTTCGGGCTGGACTGTTCCCATGAGGCACAGGGTCAGACTGATTTGCATATGGTCATGTCTGAACTAGTGTGGTGGAGTGAGCTAAAGAATGATGATGGATTAAACCCAGATCAGTTGACTGGGGTGAGTGTTTGATTTGCTCAAACGCTCCGTCCATCATCCCCTTTGGTATCGTTTTGTTCGCCCTAAGTTGGCAGGGTATGCCCAGACATGGGTCCCTTGCTTACTTTGCCACTGGATTCAAGATATCCTGGCTGATGAGAGTTATGAACCCGAAACCGGTCCCAGGATGCTTGTTTCCGGTCCAGGGAAGACATGGCTTGGCAGTTCCAGCTGGACTGTTCCCATGCGGCACAGGGTCAGACTGAATTGTATATGGCCATGTCTGAACTGGGGTGGTGGAGTGAGCTAAAGAATGATGATGGTTTAAACCCAGATCAGCTGACTGGGGGTGAGTGTTTGATTTGCTCAAACGCTCCATCCATCATCCCCTTTGGTATCGCTTTGTTCGCCCTAAGTTGGCAGGGTATGCCCAGACGTGGGTCCCTTGCTCACTTTGCCACTAGATTCAAGATAGCCTGGCTGATGAGGGTTATGAACCCGAAACTGGTCCCAGGATGCTTGTTTCCGGTCCAGGAAAGACATGGCTTGGCTGTTTGGGCTGGACTGTTCCCATGAGGCACAGGGTCAGACTGATTTGCATATGGCCATGTCCGAACTGGGGTGGTGGAGTGAGCTAAAGAATGATGATGGATTAAACCCAGATCAGTTGACTGGGGGTGAGTGTTTGATTTGCTCAAACACTCCGTCCATCATCCCCTTTGGTATCACTTTGTTCGCCCTTAGTTGGCAGGGTATACCCAGACGTGGGTTCCTTGCTCACTTTGCCACTGGATTCAAGATAGCCTGGCTTATGAGGGTTATGAACCCGAAACCGGTCCCAGGATGCTTGTTTCCGGTCCAGAGAAGACATGGCTTGGCAGTTCGGGCTGGACTGTTCCCATGAGGCACAGGATCAGACTGATTTGCATATGGCATTGTCTGAACTGGGGTGGTGGAGTGAGCTAAAGAATGGTGATGGATTAAACCCAGATCATTTGACTGGGGGTGAGTGTTTGATTTGCACAAACGCTCCGTCCATCATCCCCTTTGGTATCGCTTTGTTCGCCCTAAGTTGGCAGGTTATGCCCAGACGTGGGTCCCTTGCTCACTTTGCCACTGGATTCAAGATAGCCTGGCTGATGAGGGTTATGAACCCGAAACTGGTCCCAGTATGCTTGTTTCTGGTCCAGTGAAGAAATGGCATGGCAGTTTGGGCTGGACTGTTCCCATGAGGCACAGGGTCAGACTGATTTGCATATGGCCATGTCTGAACTGGGGTGGTGGAGTGAGCTAAAGAATGATGATGGATTAAACCCAGATCAGTTGACTGGGGGTGAGTGTTTGATTTGCTCAAACGCTCCATCCATCATCCCCTTTGGTATCGCTTTATTCGCCCTAAGTTGGCAGGGTATGCCCAGATGTGGGTCCCTTGCTAACTTTGCCACTGGATTCAAGATAGCCTGGCTGATGAGGTGTATGAACCCGAAACCGGTCCCAGGATGCTTGTTTCCGGTCCAGGGAAGACATGGCTTGGCAGTTCGGTCTGGACTGTTCCCATGAGTCACAGGGTCAGACTGATTTGCATATGGCCATGTCGGAACTGGGGTGGTGGAGTGAGCTAAAGAATGATGATGGATTAAACCCAGATCAGTTGACTCGGGTGAGTGTTTGATTTGCTCAAACGCTGCGTCCTTCATCCCCTTTGGTATCGCTTTGTTCGCCCTAAGTTTGCAGGGTTCGGGCTGGACTGTTCCCATGAGGCACAGGGTCAGACTGATTTGCATATGGCCATGTCTGAACTGGGATGGTGGAGTGAGCTTAAGAATGATGATGGATTAAACGCAGATCAGTTGACTGGGGGTGAGTGTTTGATTTGATCAAACGCTCCGTCCATCATCCCCTTTGGTATCACTTTGTTTGCCCTAAGTTGGTAGGGTATGCCCAGACGTGGGTCCCTTGCTCACTTTGCCACTGGATTCAAGATAGCCTGGCTGATGAGGGTTATGAACCTAAAACCGGTCCCAGGATGCTTGTTTCCGGTCCAGGGAAAAGATGGCTTGGCAGTTTGGCCTGGACTGTTCCCATGAGGCAGAGGGTCAGACTGATTTGCATATGGCCATGTCTGAACTGGGGTGGTGGAGTGAGCTAAAGAATGATGATGGATTAAACCCAGATCAGTTGACTGGGGGTGAGTGTTTGATTTGCTCAAACACTCCATCCATCATCCCCTTTGGTATCGCTTTATTCGCCCTAAGTTGGCAGGGTATGCCCAGGTGTGGGTCCCTTGCTAACTTTGCCACTGGATTCAAGATAGCCTGGCTGATGAGGTTTATGAACACAAAACCGGTCCCAGGATGCTTGTTTCCGGTCCAGGGAAGACATGGCTTGGCAGTTCGTTCTGGACTGTTCCCATGAGTCACAGGGTCAGACTGATTTGCATATGGCCATGTCTGAACTGGGGTGGTGGAGTGAGCTAAAGAATGATGATGGATTAAACCCAGATCAGTTGACTCGGGTGAGTGTTTGATTTGCTCAAACGCTGCGTCCTTCATCCCCTTTGGTATCGCTTTGTTCGCCCTAAGTTTGCAGGGTATGCCCAGACGTGGGTCCCTTGCTCACTTTGCCACTGGATTCAAGATAGCCTGGCTGATGAGGGTTATGAACCCGAAACCGGTCCCAGGATGCTTGTTTCAGGTCCAGGGAAGGCATGGCTTGGCAGTTCGGTGTGGACTGTTCCCATGAGGCACAGGGTCAGACTGATTTGCATAAGGCCATGTCTGAACTGGGGTGGTGGAGTGAGCTTAAGAATGATGATGGATTAAACGCAGATCAGTTGACTGGGGGTGAGTGTTTGATTTGATCAAACGCTCCGTCCATCATCCCCTTTGGTATCACTTTGTTTGCCCTAAGTTGGTAGGGTATGCCCAGACGTGGGTCCCTTGCTCACTTTGCCACTGGATTCAAGATAGCCTGGCTGATGAGGGTTATGAACCTAAAACCGGTCCCAGGATGCTTGTTTCCGGTCCAGGGAAAAGATGGCTTGGCAGTTTGGGCTGGACTGTTCCCATGAGGCAGAGGGTCAGACTGATTTGCATATGGCCATGTCTGAACTGGGGTGGTGGAGTGAGCTAAAGAATGATGATGGATTAAACCCAGATCAGTTGACTGGGGGTGAGTGTTTGATTTGCTCAAACGCTCCATCCATCATCCCCTTTGGTATCGCTTTATTCGCTCTAAGTTGGCAGGGTATGCCCAGATGTGGGTCCCTTGCTAACTTTGCCACTGGATTCAAGATAGCCTGGCTGATGAGGTTTATGAACACAAAACCGGTCCCAGGATGCTTGTTTCCGGTCCAGGGAAGACATGGCTTGGCAGTTCGGTCTGGACTGTTCCCATGAGTCACAGGGTCAGACTGATTTGCATATGGCCATGTCTGAACCGGGGAGGTGGAGTGAGCTAAATAATGATGATGGATTAAACCCAGATAAGTTGACTTGGGTGAGTGTTTGATTTGCTCAAACGCTCCGTCCATCATCCCCTTTGGTATCACTTTGTTCGCCCTTAGTTGGCAGGGTATACCCAGACGTGGTTTCCTTGGTCACTTTGCCACTGGATTCAAGATAGCCAGGCTGATAAGGGTTATGAACCCGAAACCGGTCCCAGGATGCTTGTTTCCGGTCCAGGGAAGACATGGCTTGGCAGTTCGGGCTGGACTGTTCCCATGAGGCACAGGGTCAGACTGATTTGCATATGGCCATGTCTGAACTGGGGTGGTGGAGTGAGCTAAAGAATGGTGATGGATTAAACCCAGATCATTTGACTGGAGGTGAGTGTTTGATTTGCACAAACTCTCCATCCATCATTCCCTTTGGTATCGCTTTGTTCGCCCTAAGTTGGCAGGTTATGCCCTGACATGGGTCCCTTGCTCACTTTGCCACTGGATTCAGGATAGCCTGGCTGATGAGGGTTATGAACCCGAAACTGGTCCCAGTATGCTTGTTTCTGGTCCAGTGAAGACATGGCATAGCAGTTCGGCTGGACTGTTCCCATGAGGCACAGGGTCAGACTGATTTGCATATGGCCATGTCTGAACTGGGGTGGTGGAGTGAGCTAAAGAATGATGATGGATTAAACCCAGATCAGTTGACTGGGGGTGAGTGTTTGATTTGCTCAAACGCTCCATCCATCATCCCCTTTGGTATCGCTTTTTTTGCCCTAAGTTGGTAGGGTATGCCCAGACGTGGGTCCCTTGCTCACTTTGCCACTGGATTCAAGATAGCCTGGCTGATGAGGGTTATGAACCTAAAACCGGTCCCAGGATGCTTGTTTCCGGTCCAGGGAAAAGATGGCTTGGCAGTTTGGCCTGGACTGTTCCCATGAGGCAGAGGGTCAGACTGATTTGCATATGGCCATGTCTGAACTGGGGTGGTGGAGTGAGCTAAAGAATGATGATGGATTAAACCCAGATCAGTTGACTGGGGGTGAGTGTTTGATTTGCTCAAACACTCCATCCATCATCCCCTTTGGTATCGCTTTATTCGCCCTAAGTTGGCAGGGTATGCCCAGGTGTGGGTCCCTTGCTAACTTTGCCACTGGATTCAAGATAGCCTGGCTGATGAGGTTTATGAACACAAAACCGGTCCCAGGATGCTTGTTTCCGGTCCAGGGAAGACATGGCTTGGCAGTTCGGTCTGGACTGTTCCCATGAGTCACAGGGTCAGACTGATTTGCATATGGCCATGTCTGAACTGGGGTGGTGGAGTGAGCTAAAGAATGATGATGGATTAAACCCAGATCAGTTGACTCGGGTGAGTGTTTGATTTGCTCAAACGCTGCGTCCTTCATCCCCTTTGGTATCGCTTTGTTCGCCCTAAGTTTGCAGGGTATGCCCAGACGTGGGTCCCTTGCTCACTTTGCCACTGGATTCAAGATAGCCTGGCTGATGAGGGTTATGAACCCGAAACCGGTCCCAGGATGCTTGTTTCAGGTCCAGGGAAGGCATGGCTTGGCAGTTCGGTGTGGACTGTTCCCATGAGGCACAGGGTCAGACTGGTTTGCATAAGGCCATGTCTGAACTGGGGTGGTGGAGTGAGCTTAAGAATGATGATGGATTAAACGCAGATCAGTTGACTGGGGGTGAGTGTTTGATTTGATCAAACGCTCCGTCCATCATCCCCTTTGGTATCACTTTGTTTGCCCTAAGTTGGTAGGGTATGCCCAGACGTGGGTCCCTTGCTCACTTTGCCACTGGATTCAAGATAGCCTGGCTGATGAGGGTTATGAACCTAAAACCGGTCCCAGGATGCTTGTTTCCGGTCCAGGGAAAAGATGGCTTGGCAGTTTGGGCTGGACTGTTCCCATGAGGCAGAGGGTCAGACTGATTTGCATATGGCCATGTCTGAACTGGGGTGGTGGAGTGAGCTAAAGAATGATGATGGATTAAACCCAGATCAGTTGACTGGGGGTGAGTGTTTGATTTGCTCAAACGCTCCATCCATCATCCCCTTTGGTATCGCTTTATTCGCCCTAAGTTGGCAGGGTATGCCCAGATGTGGGTCCCTTGCTAACTTTGCCACTGGATTCAAGATAGCCTGGCTGATGAGGTTTATGAACACAAAACCGGTCCCAGGATGCTTGTTTCCGGTCCAGGGAAGACATGGCTTGGCAGTTCGGTCTGGACTGTTCCCATGAGTCACAGGGTCAGACTGATTTGCATATGGCCATGTCTGAACCGGGGAGGTGGAGTGAGCTAAATAATGATGATGGATTAAACCCAGATAAGTTGACTTGGGTGAGTGTTTGATTTGCTCAAACGCTCCGTCCATCATCCCCTTTGGTATCACTTTGTTCGCCCTTAGTTGGCAGGGTATACCCAGACGTGGTTTCCTTGGTCACTTTGCCACTGGATTCAAGATAGCCAGGCTGATAAGGGTTATGAACCCGAAACCAGTCCCAGGATGCTTGTTTCCGGTCCAGGGAAGACATGGCTTGGCAGTTCGGGCTGGACTGTTCCCATGAGGCACAGGGTCAGACTGATTTGCATATGGCCATGTCTGAACTGGGGTGGTGGAGTGAGCTAAAGAATGGTGATGGATTAAACCCAGATCATTTGACTGGAGGTGAGTGTTTGATTTGCACAAACTCTCCATCCATCATTCCCTTTGGTATCGCTTTGTTCGCCCTAAGTTGGCAGGTTATGCCCTGACATGGGTCCCTTGCTCACTTTGCCACTGGATTCAAGATAGCCTGGCTGATGAGGGTTATGAACCCGAAACTGGTCCCAGTATGCTTGTTTCTGGTCCAGTGAAGACATGGCATAGCAGTTCGGCTGGACTGTTCCCATGAGGCACAGGGTCAGACTGATTTGCATATGGCCAAGTCTGAACTGGGGTGGTGGAGTGAGCTAAAGAATGATGATGGATTAAACCCAGATCAGTTGACTGGGGGTGAGTGTTTGATTTGCTCAAACGCTCCATCCATCATCCCCTTTGGTATCGCTTTATTCGCCCTAAGTTGGCAGGGTATGCCCAGATGTGGGTCCCTTGCTAACTTTGCCACTGGATTCAAGATAGCCTGGTTGATGAGGTTTATGAACCCGAAACCGGTCCCAGGATGCTTGTTTCCGGTCCAGGGAAGACATGGCTTGGCAGTTCGGTCTGGACTGTTCCCATGAGTCACAGGGTCAGACTGATTTGCATATGGCCATGTCTGAACTGGGGTGGTGGAGTGAGCTAAAGAATGATGATGGATTAAACCCAGATCAGTTGACTCGGGTGAGTGTTTGATTTGCTCAAACGCTCCGTCCTTCATCCCATTTGGTATCGCTTTGTTCGCCCTAAGTTGGCAGGGTATGCCCAGACGTGGGTCCCTTGCTCACTTTGCCACTGGATTCAAGATAGCCTGGCTGATGAGGGTTATGAACCCGAAACCGGTCCCAGGATGCTTGTTTCAGGTCCAGGGAAGGCATGGCTTGGCAGTTCGGGCTGGACTGTTCCCATGAGGCACAGGGTCAGACTGATTTGAATATGGCCATGTCTGAACTGGGGTAGTGGAGTGAGCTTAAGAATGATGATGGATTAAACGCAGATCAGTTGACTGGGGGTGAGTGTTTGATTTGCTCAAATGCTCCGTCCATCATCCCCTTTGGTATCACTTTGTTCGCCCTAAGTTGGCAGGGTATGCCCAGACATGGGTCCCTTGCTCACTTTGCCACTGGATTCAAGATAGCCTGGCTGATGAGGGTTATGAACCCGAAACCGGTCCCAGGATGCTTGTTTCAGGTCCAGGGAAGGCATGGCTTGGCAGTTTGGGCTGGACTGTTCCCATGAGGCACAGGGTCAGACTGATTTGCATATGGCCATGTCTGAACTGGGGTGGTGGAGTGAGCTTAAGAATGATGATGGATTAAACGCAGATCAGTTGACTGGGGGTGAGTGTTTGATTTGATCAAACGCTCCGTCCATCATCCCCTTTGGTATCACTTTGTTTGCCCTAAGTTGGTAGGGTATGCCCAGACGTGGGTCCCTTGCTCACTGTGCCACTGGATTCAAGATAGCCTGGCTGATGAGGGTTATGAACCTAAAACCGGTCCCAGGATGCTTGTTTCCGGTCCAGGGAAAAGATGGCTTGGCAGTTTGGGCTGGACTGTTCCCATGAGGCAGAGGGTCAGACTGATTTGCATATGGCCATGTCTGAACTGGGGTGGTGGAGTGAGCTAAACAATGATGATGGATTAAACCCAGATCATTTGACTGGGGGTGAGTGTTTGATTTGCGCAAACGCTCCGTCCATCATCCCCTTTGGTATCGCTTTATTCGCCCTAAGTTGGCAGGGTATGCCCAGATGTGGGTCCCTTGCTAACTTTGCCACTGGATTCAAGATAGCCTGGCTGATGAGGTGTATGAACCCGAAACCGGTCCCAGGATGCTTGTTTCCGGTCCAGGGAAGACATGGCTTGGCAGTTCGGTCTGGACTGTTCCCATGAGTCACAGGGTCAGACTGATTTGCATATGGCCATGTCTGAACTGGGGTGGTGGAGTGAGCTAAAGAATGATGATGGATTAAACCAAGATCAGTTGACTCGGGTGAGTGTTTGATTTGCTCAAACGCTCCGTCCTTCATCCCATTTGGTATCGCTTTGTTCGCCCTAAGTTGGCAGGGTATGCCCAGACGTGGGTCCCTTGCTCACTTTGCCACTGGATTCAAGATAGCCTGGCTGAGGAGGGTTATGAACCCGAAACCGGTCCCAGGATGCTTGTTTCAGGTCCAGGGAAGGCATGGCTTGGCAGTTCGGGCTGGACTGTTCCCATGAGGCACAGGGTCAGACTGATTTGAATATGGCCATGTCTGAACTGGGGTAGTGGAGTGAGCTTAAGAATGATGATGGATTAAACGCAGATCAGTTGACTGGGGGTGAGTGTTTGATTTGCTCAAATGCTCCGTCAATCATCCCCTTTGGTATCACTTTGTTCGCCCTAAGTTGGCAGGGTATGCCCAGACGTGGGTCCCTTGCTCACTTTGCCACTGGATTCAAGATAGCCTGGCTGATGAGGTGTATGAACCCGAAACCGGTCCCAGGATGCTTGTTTCCGGTCCAGGGAAGACATGGCTTGGCAGTTCGGTCTGGACTGTTCCCATGAGTCACAGGGTCAGACTGATTTGCATATGGCCATGTCTGAACTGGGGTGGTGGAGTGAGCTAAAGAATGATGATGGATTAAACCCAGATCAGTTGACTCGGGTGAGTATTTGATTTGCTCAAACGCTGCGTCCTTCATCCCCTTTGGTATCGCTTTGTTCGCCCTAAATTTGCAGGGTATGCCCAGACGTGGGTCCCTTGCTCACTTTGCCACTGGATTCAAGATAGCCTGGCTGATGAGGGTTATGAACCCGAAACCGGTCCCAGGATGCTTATTTCAGGTCCAGGGAAGGCATGGCTTGGCAGTTCGGGCTGGACTGTTCCCATGAGGCACAGGGTCAGACTGATTTGCATATGGCCATGTCTGAACTGGGGTGGTGGAGTGAGCTTAAGAATGATGATGGATTAAACGCAGATCAGTTGACTGGGGGTGAGTGTTTGATTTGATCAAACGCTCCGTCCATCATCCCCTTTGGTATCACTTTGTTTGCCCTAAGTTGGTAGGGTATGCCCAGACGTGGGTCCCTTGCTCACTTTGCCACTGGATTCAAGATAGCCTGGCTGATGAGGGTTATGAACCTAAAACCGGTCCCAGGATGCTTGTTTCCGGTCCAGGGAAAAGATGGCTTGGCAGTTTGGCCTGGACTGTTCCCATGAGGCAGAGGGTCAGACTGATTTGCATATGGCCATGTCTGAACTGGGGTGGTGGAGTGAGCTAAAGAATGATGATGGATTAAACCCAGATCAGTTGACTGGGGGTGAGTGTTTGATTTGCTCAAACACTCCATCCATCATCCCCTTTGGTATCGCTTTATTCGCCCTAAGTTGGCAGGGTATGCCCAGGTGTGGGTCCCTTGCTAACTTTGCCACTGGATTCAAGATAGCCTGGCTGATGAGGTTTATGAACACAAAACCGGTCCCAGGATGCTTGTTTCCGGTCCAGGGAAGACATGGCTTGGCAGTTCGGTCTGGACTGTTCCCATGAGTCACAGGGTCAGACTGATTTGCATATGGCCATGTCTGAACTGGGGTGGTGGAGTGAGCTAAAGAATGATGATGGATTAAACCCAGATCAGTTGACTCGGGTGAGTGTTTGATTTGCTCAAACGCTGCGTCCTTCATCCCCTTTGGTATCGCTTTGTTCGCCCTAAGTTTGCAGGGTATGCCCAGACGTGGGTCCCTTGCTCACTTTGCCACTGGATTCAAGATAGCCTGGCTGATGAGGGTTATGAACCCGAAACCGGTCCCAGGATGCTTGTTTCAGGTCCAGGGTAGGCATGGCTTGGCAGTTCGGGGTGGACTGTTCCCATGAGGCACAGGGTCAGACTGATTTGCATAAGGCCATGTCTGAACTGGGGTGGTGGAGTGAGCTTAAGAATGATGATGGATTAAACGCAGATCAGTTGACTGGGGGTGAGTGTTTGATTTGATCAAACGCTCCGTCCATCATCCCCTTTGGTATCGCTTTGTTCGCCCTAAGTTGGCAGGTTATGCCCAGACGTGGGTCCCTTGCTCACTTTGCCACTGGATTCAAGATAGCCTGGCTGATGAGGGTTATGAACCCGAAACTGGTCCCAGTATGCTTGTTTCTGGTCCAGTGAAGACATGACATGGCAGTTTGGGCTGGACTGTTCCCATGAGGCACAGGGTCAGACTGATTTGCATATGGCCATGTCTGAACTGGGGTGGTGGAGTGAGCTAAAGAATGATGATGGATTAAACCCAGATCAGTTGACTGGGGGTGAGTGTTTGATTTGCTCAAACGCTCCATCCATCATCCCCTTTGGTATCGCTTTATTCGCCCTAAGTTGGCAGGGTATGCCCAGATGTGGGTCCCTTGCTAACTTTGCCACTGCATTCAAGATAGCCTGGCTGATGAGGTGTATGAACCCGAAACCGGTCCCAGGATGCTTGTTTCCGGTCCAGGGAAGACATGGCTTGGCAGTTCGGTCTGGACTGTTCCCATGAGTCACAGGGTCAGACTGATTTGCATATGGCCATGTCGGAACTGGGGTGGTGGAGTGAGCTAAAGAATGATGATGGATTAAACCCAGATCAGTTGACTCGGGTGAGTGTTTGATTTGCTCAAACGCTGCGTCCTTAATCCCCTTTGGTATCGCTTTGTTCGCCCTAAGTTTGCAGGGTATGCCCAGACGTGGGTCCCTTGCTCACTTTGCCACTGGATTCAAGATAGCCTGGCTGATGAGGGTTATGAACCCGAAACCGGTAACAGGATGCTTGTTTCAGGTCCAGGGAAGGCATGGCTTTGCAGTTCGGGCTGGACTGTTCCCATGAGGCACAGGGTCAGACTGATTTGCATATGGCCATGTCTGAACTGGGGTGGTGGAGTGAGTTTAAGAATGTTGATGGATTAAACGCAGATCAGTTGACTGGGGGTGAGTGTTTGATTTGATCAAACGCTCCGTCCATCATCCCCTTTGGCATCACGTTGTTCGCCCTAAGTTGGTAGGGTATGCCCAGACGTGGGTCCCTTGCTCACTTTGCCACTGGATTCAAGATAGCCTGGCTGATGACGGTTATGAACCTAAAACCGGTCCCAGGATGCTTGTTTCCGGTCCAGGGAAAAGATGGCTTGGCAGTTTGGGCTGGACTGTTCCCATGAGGCAGAAGGTCAGACTGATTTGCATATGGCCATGTCTGAACTGGGGTGGTGGAGTGAGCTAAAGAATGATGATGGATTAAACCCAGATCATTTGACTGGGGGTGAGTGTTTGATTTGCGCAAACGCTCCGTCCATCATCCCCTTTGGTATCGCTTTATTCGCCCTAAGTTGGCAGGGTATGACCAGATGTGGGTCCTTTGCTAACTTTGCCACTGGATTCAAGATAGCCTGGCTGATGAGGTGTATGAACCCGAAACCGGTCCCAGGATGCTTGTTTCCGGTCCAGGGAAGACATGGCTTGGCAGTTCGGTCTGGACTGTTCCCATGAGTCACAGGGTCAGACTGATTTGCATATGGCCATGTCTGAACTGGGGTGGTCGAGTGAGCTAAAGAATGATGATGGATTAAACCCAGATCAGTTGACTCGGGTGAGTGTTTGATTTGCTCAAACGCTGCGTCCTTCATCCCCTTTGGTATCGCTTTGTTCGCCCTAAGTTTGCAGGGTATGCCCAGACGTGGGTCCCTTGCTCACTTTGCCACTGGATTCAAGATAGCCTGGCTGATGAGGGTTATGAACCGGAAACCGGTCCCAGGATGCTTGTTTCAGGTCCAGGGAAGGCATGGCTTGGCAGTTCGGGCTGGACTGTTCCCTTGAGGCACAGGGTCAGACTGATTTGCATATGGCCATGTCTGAACTGGGGTGGTGGAGTGAGCTTAAGAATGATGATGGATTAAACGCAGATCAGTTGACTGGGGGTGAGTGTTTGATTTGATCAAACGCTCCGTCCATCATCCCCTTTGGTATCACTTTGTTTGCCCTAAGTTGGTAGGGTATGCCCAGACGTGGGTCCCTTGCTCACTTTGCCACTGGATTCAAGATAGCCTGGCTGATGAGGGTTATGAACCTAAAACCGGTCCCAGGATGCTTGTTTCCGGTCCAGGGAAAAGATGGCTTGGCAGTTTGGGCTGGACTGTTCCCATGAGGCAGAGGGTCAGACTGATTTGCATATGGCCATGTCTGAACTGGGGTGGTGGAGTGAGCTAAAGAATGATGATGGATTAAACCCAGATCAGTTGACTGGGGGTGAGTGTTTGATTTGCTCAAACGCTCCATCCATCATCCCCTTTGGTATCGCTTTATTCGCCCTAAGTTGGCAGGGTATGCCCAGATGTGGGTCCCTTGCTAACTTTGCCACTGGATTCAAGATAGCCTGGCTGATGAGGTTTATGAACACAAAACCGGTCCCAGGATGCTTGTTTCCGGTCCAGGGAAGACATGGCTTGGCAGTTCGGTCTGGACTGTTCCCATGAGTCACAGGGTCAGACTGATTTGCATATGGCCATGTCTGAACTGGGGTGGTGGAGTGAGCTAAAGAATGATGATGGATTAAACCCAGATCAGTTGACTCGGGTGAGTGTTTGATTTGCTCAAACGCTGCGTCCTTCATCCCCTTTGGTATCGCTTTGTTCGCCCTAAGTTTGCAGGGTATGCCCAGACGTGGGTCCCTTGCTCACTTTGCCACTGGATTCAAGATAGCCTGGCTGATGAGGGTTATGAACCCGAAACCGGTCCCAGGATGCTTGTTTCCGGTCCAGGGAAGACATGGCTTGGCAGTTCGGGCTGGACTGTTCCCATGAGGCACAGGGTCAGACTGATTTGCATATGGCCATTTCTGAACTGGGGTGGTGGAGTGAGCTAAAGAATGGTGATGGATTAAACCCAGATCATTTGACTGGAGGTGAGTGTTTGATTTGCACAAACTCTCCATCCATCATCCCCTTTGGTATCGCTTTGTTCGCCCTAAGTTGGCAGGTTATGCCCTGACGTGGGTCCCTTGCTCACTTTGCCACTGGATTCAAGATAGCCTGGCTGATGAGGGTTATGAACCCGAAACTGGTCCCAGTATGCTTGTTTGTGGTCCAGTGAAGACATGGCATAGCAGTTCGGCTGGACTGTTCCCATGAGGCACAGGGTCAGACTGATTTGCATATGGCCATGTCTAAACTGGGGTGGTGGAGTGAGCTAAAGAATGATGATGGATTAAACCCAGATCAGTTGACTGGGGGTGAGTGTTTGATTTGCTCAAACGCTCCATCCATCATCCCCTTTGGTATCGCTTTATTCGCCCTAAGTTGGCAGGGTATGCCCAGATGTGGGTCCCTTGCTAACTTTGCCACTGGATTCAAGATAGCCTGGTTGATGAGGTTTATGAACCCGAAACCGGTCCCAGGATGCTTGTTTCCGGTCCAGGGAAGACATGGCTTGGCAGTTCGGTCTGGACTGTTACCATGAGTCACAGGGTCAGACTGATTTGCATATGGCCATGTCTGAACTGGGGTGGTGGAGTGAGCTAAAGAATGATGATGGATTAAACCCAGATCAGTTGACTCGGGTGAGTGTTTGATTTGCTCAAACGCTCTGTCCTTCATCCCATTTGGTATCGCTTTGTTCGCCCTAAGTTGGCAGGGTATGCCCAGACGTGGGTCCCTTGCTCACTTTGCCACTGGATTCAAGATAGCCTGGCTGATGAGGGTTATGAACCCGAAACCGGTCCCAGGATGCTTGTTTCAGGTCCAGGGAAGGCATGGCTTGGCAGTTCGGGCTGGACTGTTCCCATGAGGCACAGGGTCAGACTGATTTGAATATGGCCATGTCTGAACTGGGGTAGTGGAGTGAGCTTAAGAATGATGATGGATTAAACGTAGATTAGTTGACTGGGGGTGAGTGTTTGATTTGCTCAAATGCTCCGTCCATCATCCCCTTTGGTATCACTTTGTTCGCCCTAAGTTGGCAGGGTATGCCCAGACGTGGGTCCCTTGCTCACTTTGCCACTGGATTCAAGATAGCCTGGCTGATGAGGTGTATGAACCCAAAACCGGTCCCAGGATGCTTGTTTCTGGTCCAGGGAAGACATGGCTTGGCAGTTCGGTCTGGACTGTTCCCATGAGTCACAGGGTCAGACTGATTTGCATATGGCCATGTCTGAACTGGGGTGGTGGAGTGAGCTAAAGAATGATGATGGATTAAACCCAGATCAGTTGACTCGGGTGAGTATTTGATTTGCTCAAACGCTGCGTCCTTCATCCCCTTTAGTATCGCTTTGTTCGCCCTAAGTTTGCAGGGTATGCCCAGACGTGGGTCCCTTGCTCACTTTGCCACTGGATTCAAGATAGCCTGGCTGATGAGGGTTATGAACCCGAAACCGGTCCCAGGATGCTTGTTTCAGGTCCAGGGAAGGCATGGCTTGGCAGTTCGGGCTGGACTGTTCCCATGAGGCACAGGGTCAGACTGATTTGCATATGGCCATGTCTGAACTGGGGCGGTGGAGTGAGCTTAAGAATGATGATGGATTAAACGCAGATCAGTTGACTGGGGGTGAGTGTTTGATTTGATCAAACGCTCCGTCCATCATCCCCTTTGGTATCACTTTGTTCGCCCTAAGTTGGTAGGGTATGTCCAGACGTGGGTCCCTTGCTCACTGTGCCACTGGATTCAAGATAGCCTGGCTGATGAGGGTTATGAACCTAAAACCGGTCCCAGGATGCTTGTTTCCGGTCCAGGGAAAAGATGGCTTGGCAGTTTGGGCTGGACTGTTCCCATGAGGCAGAGGGTCAGACTGATTTGCATATGGCCATGTCTGAACTGGGGTGGTGGAGTGAGCTAAAGAATGATGATGGATTAAACCCAGATCATTTGACTGGGGGTGAGTGTTTGATTTGCGCAAACGCTCCGTCCATCATCCCCTTTGGTATCGCTTTATTCGCCGTAAGTTGGCAGGGTATGCCCAGATGTGGGTCCCTTGCTAACTTTGCCACTGGATTCAAGATAGCCTGGCTGATGAGGTGTATGAACCCGAAACCGGTCCCAGGATGCTTGTTTCCGGTCCAGGGAAGACATGGCTTGGCAGTTCGGTCTGGACTGTTCCCATGAGTCACAGGGTCAGACTGATTTGCATATGGCCATGTCTGAACTGGGATGGTGGAGTGAGCTAAAGAATGATGATGGATTAAACCCAGATCAGTTGACTCGGGTGAGTGTTTGATTTGCTCAAACGCTCCGTCAATCATCCCCTTTGGTATCACTTTGTTCGCCCTAAGTTGGCAGGGTATGCCCAGACGTGGGTCCCTTGCTCACTTTGCCACTGGATTCAAGATAGCCTGGCTGATGAGGTGTATGAACCCAAAACCGGTCCCAGGATGCTTGTTTCCGGTCCAGGGAAGACATGGCTTGGCAGTTCGGTCTGGACTGTTCCCATGAGTCACAGGGTCAGACTGATTTGCATATGGCCATGTCTAAACTGGGGTGGTGGAGTGAGCTAAAGAATGATGATGGATTAAACCCAGATCAGTTGACTCGGGTGAGTATTTGATTTGCTCAAACGCTGCGTCCTTCATCCCCTTTGGTATCTCTTTGTTCGCCTTAAATTTGCAGGGTATGCCCAGACGTGGGTCCCTTGCTCACTTTGCCACTGGATTCAACATAGCCTGGCTGATGAGGGTTATGAACCCGAAACCAGTTCCAGGATGCTTGTTTCAGGTCCAGGGAAGGCATGGCTTGGCAGTTCGGGCTGGACTGTTCCCATGAGGCACAGGGTCAGACTGATTTGCATATGGCCATGTCTGAACTGGGGTGGTGGAGTGAGCTTAAGAATGATGATGGATTAAACGCAGATCAGTTGACTGGGGGTGAGTGTTTGATTTTATCAAACGCTCCGTCCATCATCCCCTTTGGTATCACTTTGTTCACTCTAAGTTGGTAGGGTATGCCCAGACGTGGGTCCCTTGCTCACTTTGCCACTGGATTCAAGATAGCCTGGCTGATGAGGGTTATGAACCTAAAACCGGTCCTAGGATGCTTGTTTCCGGTCCAGGGAAAAGATGGCTTGGCAGTTTGGGCTGGACTGTTCCCATGAGGCAGAGGGTCAGACTGATTTGCATATGGCCATGTCTGAACTGGGGTGGTGGAGTGAGCTAAAGAATGATGATGGATTAAACGCAGATCAGTTGACTGGGGGTGAGTGTTTGATTTGATCAAACGCTCCGTCCATCATCCCCTTTGGAAATCACTTTGTTCGCCCTAAGTTGTTAGGGTATGCCCAGACGTGGGTCCCTTGCTCACTTTGCCACTGGATTCAAGATAGCCTGGCTGATGAGGGTTATGAACCTAAAACCGGTCCCAGGATGCTTGTTTCCGGTCCAGGGAAAAGATGGCTTGGCAGTTTGGGCTGGACTGTTCCCATGAGGCAGAGGGTCAGAATGATTTGCATATGGCCATGTCTGAACTGGGGTGGTGGAGTTAGCTAAAGAATGATGATGGATTAAACCCAGATCATTTGACTGGGGGTGAGTGTTTGATTTGCGCAAACGCTCCGTCCATCATCCCCTTTGGTATCGCTTTACTCGCCCTAAGTTGGCAGGGTATGCCCAGACGAGGGTCCCTAGCTCACTTTGCCACTGGATTCAATATAGCCTGGCTGATGAGGGTTATGAACCCGAAACCGGTCCCAGGATACTTGTTTCTGGTCCAGTGAAGACATGGCATGGCAGTTCGGGCTGGACTGTTCCCATGAGGCACAGGGTCAGACTGATTTGCATATGGCCATGTCTGAACTGGGGGGGTGGAGTGAGCTAAAGAATGATGATGGATTAAACGCAGATCAGTTGACTGGGGGTGAGTGTTTGATTTGCTCAAACGCTCCATCCATCATCCCCTTTGGTATCGCTTTGTTCGCCCTAAGTTGGCAGGGTATGCCCAGACGTGGGTCTCTTGCTCACTTTGCCACTAGATTCAAGATAGCTTGGCTGATGAGGGTTATGAACCCGAAACCGGTCCCAGGATGCTTCTTTCCGGTCCAGGGAAGACATGGCTTGGCAGTTTGGGCTGGACTGTTCCCATGAGGCACAGGGTCAGACTGATTTGCATATGGCCATGTCCGAACTGGGGTGGTGGAGTGAGCTAAAGAATGATGATGGATTAAACCCAGATCAGTTGACTGGGGTGAGTGTTTGATTTGCTCAAACGCTCCGTCCATCATCCCCTTTGGTATCACTTTGTTCGCCCTTAGTTGACAGGGTATACCCAGACGTGGGTTCCTTGCTCAATTTGCCACTGGATTCAAGATAGCCTGGCTGATGAATGTTATGAACCCGAAACCGGTCCCAGGATGCTTGTTTCCGGTCCAGGGAAGACATGGCTTGGCAGTTCGGGCTGGACTGTTCCCATGAGGTACAGGGTCAGACTGATTTGCATATGGCCATGTCTGAACTGGGGTGGTGGAGTGAGCTAAAGAATGGTGATGGATTAAACCCAGATCATTTGACTGGAGGTGAGTGTTTGATTTGCAAAAACGCTCCGTCCATCATCCCCTTTGGTATCGCTTTGTTCGCCCTAAGTTGGAAGGTTATGCCCAGACGTAGGTCCCTTGCTCACTTTGCCACTGGATTCAAGATAGCCTGGCTGATGAGGGTTATGAACCCGAAACTGGTCCCAGTATGCTTGTTTCTGGTCCAGTGAAGACATGGCATGGCAGTTCGGGCTGGACTGTTCCCATGAGGCACAGGGTCAGACTGATTTGCATATGGTCATGTCTGAACTGGTGTGGTGGAGTGAGCTAAAGAATGATGATGGATTAAACCCAGATCAGTTGACTGGGGTGAGTGTTTGATTTGCTCAAACGCTCCGTCCATCATCCCCTTTGGTATCGTTTTGTTCGCCCTAAGTTGGCAGGGTATGCCCAGACATGGGTCCCTTGCTTACTTTGCCACTGGATTCAAGATATCCTGGCTGATGAGAGTTATGAACCCGAAACCGGTCCCAGGATGCTTGTTTCCGGTCCAGGGAAGACATGGCTTGGCAGTTCCAGCTGGACTGTTCCCATGCGGCACAGGGTCAGACTGAATTGTATATGGCCATGTCTGAACTGGGGTGGTGGAGTGAGCTAAAGAATGATGATGGTTTAAACCCAGATCAGCTGACTGGGGGTGAGTGTTTGATTTGCTCAAACGCTCCATCCATCATCCCCTTTGGTATCGCTTTGTTCGCCCTAAGTTGGCAGGGTATGCCCAGACGTGGGTCCCTTGCTCACTTTGCCACTAGATTCAAGATAGCCTGGC
Source organism: Triturus cristatus (assembly GCF_964204655.1). Lineage (NCBI taxonomy): Eukaryota > Metazoa > Chordata > Amphibia > Caudata > Salamandridae > Triturus > Triturus cristatus. The sequence continues at coordinate 536,974,582 of NC_140579.1, forward strand.
TGATGAGGGTTATGAACCCGAAACTGGTCCCAGGATGCTTGTTTCTGGTCCAGGAAAGACATGGCTTGGCTGTTTGGGCTGGACTGTTCCCATGAGGCACAGGGTCAGACTGATTTGCATATGGCCATGTCCGAACTGGGGTGGTGGAGTGAGCTAAAGAATGATGATGGATTAAACCCAGATCAGTTGACTGGGGGTGAGTGTTTGATTTGCTCAAACACTCCGTCCATCATCCCCTTTGGTATCACTTTGTTCGCCCTTAGTTGGCAGGGTATACCCAGACGTGGGTTCCTTGCTCACTTTGCCACTGGATTCAAGATAGCCTGGCTTATGAGGGTTATGAATCCGAAACCGGGCCCAGGATGCTTGTTTCCGGTCCAGAGAAGACATGGCTTGGCAGTTCGGGCTGGACTGTTCCCATGAGGCACAGGATCAGACTGATTTGCATATGGCATTGTCTGAACTGGGGTGGTGGAGTGAGCTAAAGAATGGTGATGGATTAAACCCAGATCATTTGACTGGGGGTGAGTGTTTGATTTGCACAAACGCTCCGTCCATCATCCCCTTTGGTATCGCTTTGTTCACCCTAAGTTGGCAGGTTATGCCCAGACGTGGGTCCCTTGCTCACTTTGCCACTGGATTCAAGATAGCCTGGCTGATGAGGGTTATGAACCCGAAACTGGTCCCAGTATGCTTGTTTCTGGTCCAGTGAAGACATGGCATGGCAGTTTGGGCTGGACTGTTCCCATGAGGCACAGGGTCAGACTGATTTGCATATGGCCATGTCTGAACTGGGGTGGTGGAGTGAGCTAAAGAATGATGATGGATTAAACCCAGATCAGTTGACTGGGGGTGAGTGTTTGATTTGCTCAAACGCTCCATCCATCATCCCCTTTGGTATCGCTTTATTCGCCCTAAGTTGGCAGGGTATGCCCAGATGTGGGTCCCTTGCTAACTTTGCCACTGGATTCAAGATAGCCTGGCTGATGAGGTGTATGAACCCGAAACCGGTCCCAGGATGCTTGTTTCCGGTCCAGGGAAGACATGTCTTGGCAGTTCGGTCTGGACTGTTCCCATGAGTCACAGGGTCAGACTGATTTGCATATGGCCATGTCGGAACTGGGGTGGTGGAGTGAGCTAAAGAATGATGATGGATTAAACCCAGATCAGTTGACTCGGGTGAGTGTTTGATTTGCTCAAACGCTGCGTCCTTCATCCCCTTTGGTATCGCTTTGTTCGCCCTAAGTTTGCAGGGTTCGGGCTGGACTGTTCCCATGAGGCACAGGGTCAGACTGATTTGCATATGGCCATGTCTGAACTGGGGTGGTGGAGTGAGCTTAAGAATGATGATGGATTAAACGCAGATCAGTTGACTGGGGGTGAGTGTTTGATTTGATCAAACGCTCCGTCCATCATCCCCTTTGGTATCACTTTGTTTGCCCTAAGTTGGTAGGGTATGCCCAGACGTGGGTCCCTTGCTCACTTTGCCACTGGATTCAAGATAGCCTGGCTGATGAGGGTTATGAACCTAAAACCGGTCCCAGGATGCTTGTTTCCGGTCCAGGGAAAAGATGGCTTGGCAGTTTGGCCTGGACTGTTCCCATGAGGCAGAGGGTCAGACTGATTTGCATATGGCCATGTCTGAACTGGGGTGGTGAAGTGAGCTAAAGAATGATGATGGATTAAACCCAGATCAGTTGACTGGGAGTGAGTGTTTGATTTGCTCAAACACTCCATCCATCATCCCCTTTGGTATCGCTTTATTCGCCCTAAGTTGGCAGGGTATGCCCAGGTGTGGGTCCCTTGCTAACTTTGCCACTGGATTCAAGATAGCCTGGCTGATGAGGTTTATGAACACAAAACCGGTCCCAGGATGCTTGTTTCCGGTCCAGGGAAGACATGGCTTGGCAGTTCGGTCTGGACTGTTCCCATGAGTCACAGGGTCAGACTGATTTGCATATGGCCATGTCTGAACTGGGGTGGTGGAGTGAGCTAAAGAATGATGATGGATTAAACCCAGATCAGTTGACTCGGGTGAGTGTTTGATTTGCTCAAACGCTGCGTCCTTCATCCCCTTTGGTATCGCTTTGTTCGCCCTAAGTTTGCAGGGTATGCCCAGACGTGGGTCCCTTGCTCACTTTGCCACTGGATTCAAGATAGCCTGGCTGATGAGGGTTATGAACCCGAAACCGGTCCCAGGATGCTTGTTTCAGGTCCAGGGAAGGCATGGCTTGGCAGTTCGGTGTGGACTGTTCCCATGAGGCACAGGGTCAGACTGATTTGCATAAGGCCATGTCTGAACTGGGGTGGTGGAGTGAGCTTAAGAATGATGATGGATTAAACGCAGATCAGTTGACTGGGGGTGAGTGTTTGATTTGATCAAACGCTCCGTCCATCATCCCCTTTGGTATCACTTTGTTTGCCCTAAGTTGGTAGGGTATGCCCAGACGTGGGTCCCTTGCTCACTTTGCCACTGGATTCAAGATAGCCTGGCTGATGAGGGTTATGAACCTAAAACCGGTCCCAGGATGCTTGTTTCCGGTCCAGGGAAAAGATGGCTTGGCAGTTTGGGCTGGACTGTTCCCATGAGTCACAGGGTCAGACTGATTTGCATATGGCCATGTCTGAACCGGGGAGGTGTAGTGAGCTAAATAATGATGATGGATTAAACCCAGATAAGTTGACTTGGGTGAGTGTTTGATTTGCTCAAACGCTCCGTCCATCATCCCCTTTGGTATCACTTTGTTCGCCCTTAGTTGGCAGGGTATACCCAGACGTGGTTTCCTTGGTCACTTTGCCACTGGATTCAAGATAGCCAGGCTGATGAGGGTTATGAACCCGAAACCGGTCCCAGGATGCTTGTTTCCGGTCCAGGGAAGACATGGCTTGGCAGTTCGGGCTGGACTGTTCCCATGAGGCACAGGGTCAGACTGATTTGCATATGGCCATGTCTGAACTGGGGTGGTGGAGTGAGCTAAAGAATGGTGATGGATTAAACCCAGATCATTTGACTGGAGGTGAGTGTTTGATTTGCACAAACTCTCCATCCATCATTCCCTTTGGTATCGCTTTGTTCGCCCTAAGTTGGCAGGTTATGCCCTGACATGGGTCCCTTGCTCACTTTGCCACTGGATTCAAGATAGCCTGGCTGATGAGGGTTATGAACCCGAAACTGGTCCCAGTATGCTTGTTTCTGGTCCAGTGAAGACATGGCATAGCAGTTCGGCTGGACTGTTCCCATGAGGCACAGGGTCAGACTGATTTGCATATGGCCATGTCTGAACTGGGGTGGTGGAGTGAGCTAAAGAATGATGATGGATTAAACCCAGATCAGTTGACTGGGGGTGAGTGTTTGATTTGCTCAAACGCTCCATCCATCATCCCCTTTGGTATCGCTTTATTCGCCCTAAGTTGGCAGGGTATGCCCAGATGTGGGTCCCTTGCTAACTTTGCCACTGGATTCAAGATAGCCTGGTTGATGAGGTTTATGAACCCGAAACCGGTCCCAGGATGCTTGTTTCCGGTCCAGGGAAGACATGGCTTGGCAGTTCGGTCTGGACTGTTCCCATGAGTCACAGGGTCAGACTGATTTGCATATGGCCATGTCTGAACTGGGGTGGTGGAGTGAGCTAAAGAATGATGATGGATTAAACCCAGATCAGTTGACTCGGGTGAGTGTTTGATTTGCTCAAACGCTCCGTCCTTCATCCCATTTGGTATCGCTTTGTTCGCCCTAAGTTGGCAGGGTATGCCCAGACGTGGGTCCCTTGCTCACTTTGCCACTGGATTCAAGATAGCCTGGCTGATGAGGGTTATGAACCCGAAACCGGTCCCAGGATGCTTGTTTCAGGTCCAGGGAAGGCATGGCTTGGCAGTTCGGGCTGGACTGTTCCCATGAGGCACAGGGTCAGACTGATTTGAATATGGCCATGTCTGAACTGGGGTGGTGGAGTGAGCTTAAGAATGATGATGGATTAAACGCAGATCAGTTGACTGGGGGTGAGTGTTTGATTTGATCAAACGCTCCGTCCATCATCCCCTTTGGTATCACTTTGTTTGCCCTAAGTTGGTAGGGTATGCCCAGACGTGGGTCCCTTGCTCACTGTGCCACTGGATTCAAGATAGCCTGGCTGATGAGGGTTATGAACCTAAAACCGGTCCCAGTATGCTTGTTTCCGGTCCAGGGAAAAGATGGCTTGGCAGTTTGGGCTGGACTGTTCCCATGAGGCAGAGGGTCAGACTGATTTGCATATGGCCATGTCTGAACTGGGGTGGTGGAGTGAGCTAAACAATGATGATGGATTAAACCCAGATCATTTGACTGGGGGTGAGTGTTTGATTTGCGCAAACGCTCCGTCCATCATCCCCTTTGGTATCGCTTTATTCGCCCTAAGTTGGCAGGGTATGCCCAGATGTGGGTCCCTTGCTAACTTTGCCACTGGATTCAAGATAGCCTGGCTGATGAGGTGTATGAACCCGAAACCGGTCCCAGGATGCTTGTTTCCGGTCCAGGGAAGACATGGCTTGGCAGTTCGGTCTGGACTGTTCCCATGAGTCACAGGGTCAGACTGATTTGCATATGGCCATGTCTGAACTGGGGTGGTGGAGTGAGCTAAAGAATGATGATGGATTAAACCCAGATCAGTTGACTCGGGTGAGTGTTTGATTTGCTCAAACGCTCCGTCCTTCATCCCATTTGGTATCGCTTTGTTCGCCCTAAGTTGGCAGGGTATGCCCAGACGTGGGTCCCTTGCTCACTTTGCCACTGGATTCAAGATAGCCTGGCTGAGGAGGGTTATGAACCCGAAACCGGTCCCAGGATGCTTGTTTCAGGTCCAGGGAAGGCATGGCTTGGCAGTTCGGGCTGGACTGTTCCCATGAGGCACAGGGTCAGACTGATTTGAATATGGCCATGTCTGAACTGGGGTAGTGGAGTGAGCTTAAGAATGATGATGGATTAAACGCAGATCAGTTGACTGGGGGTGAGTGTTTGATTTGCTCAAATGCTCCGTCAATCATCCCCTTTGGTATCACTTTGTTCGCCCTAAGTTGGCAGGGTATGCCCAGACGTGGGTCCCTTGCTCACTTTGCCACTGGATTCAAGATAGCCTGGCTGATGAGGTGTATGAACCCGAAACCGGTCCCAGGATGCTTGTTTCCGGTCCAGGGAAGACATGGCTTGGCAGTTCGGTCTGGACTGTTCCCATGAGTCACAGGGTCAGACTGATTTGCATATGGCCATGTCTGAACTGGGGTGGTGGAGTGAGCTAAAGAATGATGATGGATTAAACCCAGATCAGTTGACTCGGGTGAGTATTTGATTTGCTCAAACGCTGCGTCCTTCATCCCCTTTGGTATCGCTTTGTTCGCCCTAAATTTGCAGGGTATGCCCAGACGTGGGTCCCTTGCTCACTTTGCCACTGGATTCAAGATAGCCTGGCTGATGAGGGTTATGAACCCGAAACCGGTCCCAGGATGCTTATTTCAGGTCCAGGGAAGGCATGGCTTGGCAGTTCGGGCTGGACTGTTCCCATGAGGCACAGGGTCAGACTGATTTGCATATGGCCATGTCTGAACTGGGGTGGTGGAGTGAGCTTAAGAATGATGATGGATTAAACGCAGATCAGTTGACTGGGGGAGAGTGTTTGATTTGATCAAACGCTCCGTCCATCATCCCCTTTGGTATCACTTTGTTTGCCCTAAGTTGGTAGGGTATGCCCAGACGTGGGTCCCTTGCTCACTTTGCCACTGGATTCAAGATAGCCTGGCTGATGAGGGTTATGAACCTAAAACCGGTCCCAGGATGCTTGTTTCCGGTCCAGGGAAAAGATGGCTTGGCAGTTTGGCCTGGACTGTTCCCATGAGGCAGAGGGTCAGACTGATTTGCATATGGCCATGTCTGAACTGGGGTGGTGGAGTGAGCTAAAGAATGATGATGGATTAAACCCAGATCAGTTGACTGGGGGTGAGTGTTTGATTTGCTCAAACACTCCATCCATCATCCCCTTTGGTATCGCTTTATTCGCCCTAAGTTGGCAGGGTATGCCCAGGTGTGGGTCCCTTGCTAACTTTGCCACTGGATTCAAGATAGCCTGGCTGATGAGGTTTATGAACACAAAACCGGTCCCAGGATGCTTGTTTCCGGTCCAGGGAAGACATGGCTTGGCAGTTCGGTCTGGACTGTTCCCATGAGTCACAGGGTCAGACTGATTTGCATATGGCCATGTCTGAACTGGGGTGGTGGAGTGAGCTAAAGAATGATGATGGATTAAACCCAGATCAGTTGACTCGGGTGAGTGTTTGATTTGCTCAAACGCTGCGTCCTTCATCCCCTTTGGTATCGCTTTGTTCGCCCTAAGTTTGCAGGGTATGCCCAGACGTGGGTCCCTTGCTCACTTTGCCACTGGATTCAAGATAGCCTGGCTGATGAGGGTTATGAACCCGAAACCGGTCCCAGGATGCTTGTTTCAGGTCCAGGGAAGGCATGGCTTGGCAGTTCGGGGTGGACTGTTCCCATGAGGCACAGGGTCAGACTGATTTGCATAAGGCCATGTCTGAACTGGGGTGGTGGAGTGAGCTTAAGAATGATGATGGATTAAACGCAGATCAGTTGACTGGGGGTGAGTGTTTGATTTGATCAAACGCTCCGTCCATCATCCCCTTTGGTATCACTTTGTTTGCCCTAAGTTGGTAGGGTATGCCCAGACGTGGGTCCCTTGCTCACTTTGCCACTGGATTCAAGATAGCCTGGCTGATGAGGGTTATGAACCTAAAACCGGTCCCAGGATGCTTGTTTCCGGTCCAGGGAAAAGATGGCTTGGCAGTTTGGGCTGGACTGTTCCCATGAGGCAGAGGGTCAGACTGATTTGCATATGGCCATGTCTGAACTGGGGTGGTGGAGTGAGCTAAAGAATGATGATGGATTAAACCCAGATCAGTTGACTGGGGGTGAGTGTTTGATTTGCTCAAACGCTCCATCCATCATCCCCTTTGGTATCGCTTTATTCGCCCTAAGTTGGCAGGGTATGCCCAGATGTGGGTCCCTTGCTAACTTTGCCACTGGATTCAAGATAGCCTGGCTGATGAGGTTTATGAACACAAAACCGGTCCCAGGATGCTTGTTTCCGGTCCAGGGAAGACATGGCTTGGCAGTTCGGTCTGGACTGTTCCCATGAGTCACAGGGTCACACTGATTTGCATATGGCCATGTCTGAACTGGAGAGGTGGAGTGAGCTAAATAATGATGATGGATTAAACCCAGATAAGTTGACTTGGGTGAGTGTTTGATTTGCTCAAACGCTCCGTCCATCATCCCCTTTGGTATCACTTTGTTCGCCCTTAGTTGGCAGGGTATACCCAGACGTGGTTTCCTTGGTCACTTTGCCACTGGATTCAAGATAGCCAGGCTGATGAGGGTTATGAACCCGAAACCGGTCCCAGGATGCTTGTTTCCGGTCCAGGGAAGACATGGCTTGGCAGTTCGGGCTGGACTGTTCCCATGAGGCACAGGGTCAGACTGATTTGCATATGGACATGTCTGAACTGGGGTGGTGAAGTGAGCTAAAGAATGGTGATGGATTAAACCCAGATCATTTGACTGGAGGTGAGTGTTTGATTTGCACAAACTCTCCATCCATCATCCCCTTTGGTATCGCTTTGTTCGCCCTAAGTTGGCAGGTTATGCCCTGACGTGGGTCCCTTGCTCACTTTGCCACTGGATTCAAGATAGCCTGGCTGATGAGGGTTATGAACCCGAAACTGGTCCCAGTATGCTTGTTTCTGGTCCAGTGAAGACATGGCATAGCAGTTCGGCTGGACTGTTCCCATGAGGCACAGGGTCAGACTGATTTGCATATGGCCATGTCTGAACTGGGGTGGTGGAGTGAGCTAAAGAATGATGATGGATTAAACCCAGATCAGTTGACTGGGGGTGAGTGTTTGATTTGCTCAAACGCTCCATCCATCATCCCCTTTGGTATCGCTTTATTCGCCCTAAGTTGGCAGGGTATGCCCAGATGTGGGTCCCTTGCTAACTTTGCCACTGGATTCAAGATAGCCTGGTTGATGAGGTTTATGAACCCGAAACCGGTCCCAGGATGCTTGTTTCCGGTCCAGGGAAGACATGGCTTGGCAGTTCGGTCTGGACTGTTCCCATGAGTCACAGGGTCAGACTGATTTGCATATGGCCATGTCTGAACTGGGGTGGTGGAGTGAGCTAAAGAATGATGATGGATTAAACCCAGATCAGTTGACTCGGGTGAGTGTTTGATTTGCTCAAACGCTCCGTCCTTCATCCCATTTGGTATCGCTTTGTTCGCCCTAAGTTGGCAGGGTATGCCCAGACGTGGGTCCCTTGCTCACTTTGCCACTGGATTCAAGATAGCCTGGCTGATGAGGGTTATGAACCCGAAACCGGTCCCAGGATGCTTGTTTCAGGTCCAGGGAAGGCATGGCTTGGCAGTTCGGGCTGGACTGTTCCCATGAGGCACAGGGTCAGACTGATTTGAATATGGCCATGTCTGAACTGGGGTAGTGGAGTGAGCTTAAGAATGATGATGGATTAAACGCAGATCAGTTGACTGGGGGTGAGTGTTTGATTTGCTCAAATGCTCCGTCCATCATCCCCTTTGGTATCACTTTGTTCGCCCTAAGTTGGCAGGGTATGCCCAGACGTGGGTCCCTTGCTCACTTTGCCACTGGATTCAAGATAGCCTGGCTGATGAGGTGTATGAACCCAAAACCGGTCCCAGGATGCTTGTTTCCGGTCCAGGGAAGCCATGGCTTGGCAGTTCGGTTTGGACTGTTCCCATGAGTCACAGGGTCAGACTGATTTGCATATGGCCATGTCTGAACTGGGGTGGTGGAGTGAGCTTAAGAATGATGATGGATTAAACGCAGATCAGTTGACTGGGGGTGAGTGTTTGATTTGATCAAACGCTCCGTCCATCATCCCCTTTGGTATCACTTTGTTTGCCCTAAGTTGGTAGGGTATGCCCAGACGTGGGTCCCTTGCTCACTGTGCCACTGGATTCAAGATAGCCTGGCTGATGAGGGTTATGAACCTAAAACCGGTCCCAGGATGCTTGTTTCCGGTCCAGGGAAAAGATGGCTTGGCAGTTTGGGCTGGTCTGTTCCCATGAGGCAGAGGGTCAGACTGATTTGCATATGGCCATGTCTGAACTGGGGTGGTGGAGTGAGCTAAAGAATGATGATGGATTAAACCCAGATCATTTGACTGGGGGTGAGTGTTTGATTTGCGCAAACGCTCCGTCCATCATCCCCTTTGGTATCGCTTTATTCGCCCTAAGTTGGCAGGGTATGCCCAGATGTGGGTCCCTTGCTAACTTTGCCACTGGATTCAAGATAGCCTGGCTGATGAGGTGTATGAACCCGAAACCGGTCCCAGGATGCTTGTTTCCGGTCCAGGGAAGACATGGCTTGGCAGTTCGGTCTGGACTGTTCCCATGAGTCACAGGGTCAGACTGATTTGCATATGGCCATGTCTGAACTGGGGTGGTGGAGTGAGCTAAAGAATGATGATGGATTAAACCCAGATCAGTTGACTGGAGGTGAGTGTTTGATTTGCTCAAACGCTCCGTCCTTCATCCCATTTGGTATCGCTTTGTTCGCCCTAAGTTGGCAGGGTATGCCCAGACGTGGGTCCCTTGCTCACTTTGCCACTGGATTCAAGATAGCCTGGCTGATGAGGGTTATGAACCCGAAACCGGTCCCAGGATGCTTGTTTCAGGTCCAGGGAAGGCATGGCTTGGCAGTTCGGGCTGGACTGTTCCCATGAGGCACAGGGTCAGACTGATTTGAATATGGCCATGTCTGAACTGGGGTAGTGGAGTGAGCTTAAGAATGATGATGGATTAAACGCAGATCAGTTGACTGGGGGTGAGTGTTTGATTTGCTCAAATGCTCCGTCAATCATCCCCTTTGGTATCACTTTGTTCGCCCTAAGTTGGCAGGGTATGCCCAGACGTGGGTCCCTTGCTCACTTTGCCACTGGATTCAAGATAGCCTGGCTGATGAGGTGTATGAACCCGAAACCGGTCCCAGGATGCTTGTTTCCGGTCCAGGGAAGACATGGCTTGGCAGTTCGGTCTGGACTGTTCCCATGAGTCACAGGGTCAGACTGATTTGCATATGGCCATGTCTGAACTGGGGTGGTGGAGTGAGCTAAAGAATGATGATGGATTAAACCCAGATCAGTTGACTCGGGTGAGTATTTGATTTGCTCAAACGCTGCGTCCTTCATCCCCTTTGGTATCGCTTTGTTCGCCCTAAATTTGCAGGGTATGCCCAGACGTGGGTCCCTTGCTCACTTTGCCACTGGATTCAAGATAGCCTGGCTGATGAGGGTTATGAACCCGAAACCGGTCCCAGGATGCTTGTTTCAGGTCCAGGGAAGGCATGGCTTGGCAGTTCGGGCTGGAGTGTTCCCATGAGGTACAGGGTCAGACTGATTTGCATATGGCCATGTCTGAACTGGGGTGGTGGAGTGAGCTTAAGAATGCTGATAAATTAAACGCAGATCAGTTGACTGGGGGTGAGTGTTTGATTTTATCAAACGCTCCGTCCATCATCCCCTTTGGTATCACTTTGTTCGCCCTAAGTTGGTAGGGTATGCCCAGACGTGGGTCCCTTGCTCACTGTGCCACTGGATTCAAGATAGCCTGGCTGATGAGGGTTATGAACCTAAAACCGGTCCCAGGATGCTTGTTTCCGGTCCAGGGAAAAGATGGCTTGGCAGTTTGGGCTGGACTGTTCCCATGAGGCAGAGGGTCAGACTGATTTGCATATGGCCATGTCTGAACTGGGGTGGTGGAGTGAGCTAAAGAATGATGATGGATTAAACCCAGATCATTTGACTGGGGGTGAGTGTTTGATTTGCGCAAACGCTCCGTCCATCATCCCCTTTGGTATCGCTTTATTCGCCCTAAGTTGGCAGGGTATGCCCAGATGTGGGTCCCTTGCTAACTTTGCCACTGGATTCAAGATAGCCTGGCTGATGAGGTGTATGAACCCGAAACCGGTCCCAGGATGCTTGTTTCCGGTCCAGGGAAGACATGGCTTGGCAGTTCGGTCTGGACTGTTCCCATGAGTCACAGGGTCAGACTGATTTGCATATGGCCATGTCTGAACTGGGATGGTGGAGTGAGCTAAAGAATGATGATGGATTAAACCCAGATCAGTTGACTCGGGTGAGTGTTTGATTTGCTCAAACGCTGCGTCCTTCATCCCCTTTGGTATCGCTTTGTTCGCCCTAAGTTTGCAGGGTATGCCCAGACGTGGGTCCCTTGCTCACTTTGCCACTGGATTCAAGATAGCCTGGCTGATGAGGGTTATGAACCCGAAACCGGTCCCAGGATGCTTGTTTCAGGTCCAGGGAAGGCATGGCTTGGCAGTTCGGGCTGGACTGTTCCCATGAGGCACAGGGTCAGACTGATTTGCATATGGCCATGTCTGAACTGGGGTGGTGGAGTGAGCTTAAGAATGATGATGGATTAAACGCAGATCAGTTGACTGGGGGTGAGTGTTTGATTTGATCAAACGCTCCGTCCATCATCCCCTTTGGTATCACTTTGTTCGCCCTAAGTTGGTAGGGTATGCCCAGACGTGGGTCCCTTGCTCACTTTGCCACTGGATTCAAGATAGCCTGGCTGATGAGGGTTATGAACCTAAAACCGGTCCCAGGATGCTTGTTTCCGGTCCAGGGAAAAGATGGCTTGGCAGTTTGGGCTGGACTGTTCCCATGAGGCAGAGGGTCAGACTGATTTGCATATGGCCATGTCTGAACTGGGGTGGTGGAGTGAGCTAAAGAATGATGATGGATTAAACGCAGATCAGTTGACTGGGGGTGAGTGTTTGATTTGATCAAACGCTCCGTCCATCATCCCCTCTGGAAATCACTTTGTTCGCCCTAAGTTGTTAGGGTATGCCCAGACGTGGGTCCCTTGCTCACTTTGCCACTGGATTCAAGATAGCCTGGCTGATGAGGGTTATGAACCTAAAACCGGTCCCAGGATGCTTGTTTCCAGTCCAGGGAAGACATGGCTTGGCAGTTCGGTCTGGACTGTTCCCATGAGTCACAGGGTCAGACTGATTTGCATATGGCCATGTCTGAACTGGGGTGGTGGAGTGAGCTAAAGAATGATGATGGATTAAACCCAGATCAGTTGACTCGGGTGAGTGTTTGATTTGCTCAAACGCTCCGTCCTTCATCCCATTTGGTATCGCTTTGTACGCCCTAAGTTGGCAGGGTATGCCCAGACGTGGGTCCCTTGCTCACTTTGCCACTGGATTCAAGATAGCCTGGCTGATGAGGGTTATGAACCCGAAACCGGTCCCAGGATGCTTGTTTCAGGTCCAGGGAAGGCATGGCTTGGCAGTTCGGGCTGGACTGTTCCCATGAGGCACAGGGTCAGACTGATTTGAATATGGCCATGTCTGAACTGGGATAGTGGAGTGAGCTTAAGAATGATGATGGATTAAACGCAGATCAGTTGACTGGGGGTGAGTGTTTGATTTGCTCAAATGCTCCGTCCATCATCCCCTTTGGTATCACTTTGTTCGCCCTAAGTTGGCAGGGTATGCCCAGACATGGGTCCCTTGCTCACTTTGCCACTGGATTCAAGATAGCCTGGCTGATGAGGGTTATGAACCCGAAACCGGTCCCAGGATGCTTGTTTCAGGTCCAGGGAAGGCATGGCTTGGCAGTTCGGGCTGGACTGTTCCCATGAGGCACAGGGTCAGACTGATTTGCATATGGCCATGTCTGAACTGGGGTGGTGGAGTGAGCTTAAGAATGATGATGGATTAAACGCAGATCAGTTGACTGGGGGTGAGTGTTTGATTTGATCAAACGCTCCGTCCATCATCCCCTTTGGTATCACTTTGTTTGCCCTACGTTGGTAGGGTATGCCCAGACGTGGGTCCCTTGCTCACTGTGCCACTGGATTCAAGATAGCCTGGCTGATGAGGGTTATGAACCTAAAACCGGTCCCAGTATGCTTGTTTCCGGTCCAGGGAAAAGATGGCTTGGCAGTTTGGGCTGGACTGTTCCCATGAGGCAGAGGGTCAGACTGATTTGCATATGGCCATGTCTGAACTGGGGTGGTGGAGTGAGCTAAACAATGATGATGGATTAAACCCAGATCATTTGAAAGGGGGTGAGTGTTTGATTTGCGCAAACGCTCCGTCCATCATCCCCTTTGGTATCGCTTTATTCGCCCTAAGTTGGCAGGGTATGCCCAGATGTGGGTCCCTTGCTAACTTTGCCACTGGATTCAAGATAGCCTGGCTGATGAGGTGTATGAACCCGAAACCGGTCCCAGGATGCTTGTTTCCGGTCCAGGGAAGACATGGCTTGGCAGTTCGGTCTGGACTGTTCCCATGAGTCACAGGGTCAGACTGATTTGCATATGGCCATGTCTGAACTGGGGTGGTGGAGTGAGCTAAAGAATGATGATGGATTAAACCCAGATCAGTTGACTCGGGTGAGTGTTTGATTTGCTCAAACGCTCCGTCCTTCATCCCATTTGGTATCGCTTTGTTCGCCCTAAGTTGGCAGGGTATGCCCAGACGTGGGTCCCTTGCTCACTTTGCCACTGGATTCAAGATAGCCTGGCTGAGGAGGGTTATGAACCCGAAACCGGTCCCAGGATGCTTGTTTCAGGTCCAGGGAAGGCATGGCTTGGCAGTTCGGGCTGGACTGTTCCCATGAGGCACAGGGTCAGACTGATTTGAATATGGCCATGTCTGAACTGGGGTAGTGGAGTGAGCTTAAGAATGATGATGGATTAAACGCAGATCAGTTGACTGGGGGTGAGTGTTTGATTTGCTCAAATGCTCCGTCAATCATCCCCTTTGGTATCACTTTGTTCGCCCTAAGTTGGCAGGGTATGCCCAGACGTGGGTCCCTTGGTCACTTTGCCACTGGATTTAAGATAGCCTGGCTGATGAGGTGTATGAACCCGAAACCGGTCCCAGGATGCTTGTTTCCGGTCCAGGGAAGACATGGCTTGGCAGTTCGGTCTGGACTGTTCCCATGAGTCACAGGGTCAGACTGATTTGCATATGGCCATGTCTGAACTGGGGTGGTGGAGTGAGCTAAAGAATGATGATGGATTAAACCCAGATCAGTTGACTCGGGTGAGTATTTGATTTGCTCAAATGCTGCGTCCTTCATCCCCTTTGGTATCGCTTTGTTCGCCCTAAATTTGCAGGGTATGCCCAGACGTGGGTCCCTTGCTCACTTTGCCACTGGATTCAAGATAGCCTGGCTGATGAGGGTTATGAACCCGAAACCGGTCCCAGGATGCTTTTTTCAGGTCCAGGGAAGGCATGGCTTGGCAGTTCGGGCTGGACTGTTCCCATGAGGCACAGGGTCAGACTGATTTGCATATGGCCATGTCTGAACTGGGGTGGTGGAGTGAGCTTAAGAATGATGATGGATTAAACGCAGATCAGTTGACTGGGGGAGAGTGTTTGATTTGATCAAACGCTCCGTCCATCATCCCCTTTGGTACCACTTTGTTTGCCCTAAGTTGGTAGGGTATGCCCAGACGTGGGTCCCTTGCTCACTTTGCCACTGGATTCAAGATAGCCTGGCTGATGAGGGTTATGAACCTAAAACCGGTCCCAGGATGCTTGTTTCCGGTCCAGGGAAAAGATGGCTTGGCAGTTTGGCCTGGACTGTTCCCATGAGGCAGAGGGTCAGACTGATTTGCATATGGCCATGTCTGAACTGGGGCGGTGGAGTGAGCTAAAGAATGATGATGGATTAAACCCAGATCAGTTGACTGGGGGTGAGTGTTTGATTTGCTCAAACACTCCATCCATCATCCCCTTTGGTATCGCTTTATTCGCCCTAAGTTGGCAGGGTATGCCCAGGTGTGGGTCCCTTGCTAACTTTGCCACTGGATTCAAGATAGCCTGGCTGATGAGGTTTATGAACACAAAACCGGTCCCAGGATGCTTGTTTCCGGTCCAGGGAAGACATGGCTTGGCAGTTCGGTCTGGACTGTTCCCATGAGTCACAGGGTCAGACTGATTTGCATATGGCCATGTCTGAACTGGGGTGGTGGAGTGAGCTAAAGAATGATGATGGATTAAACCCAGATCAGTTGACTCGGGTGAGTGTTTGATTTGCTCAAACGCTGCGTCCTTCATCCCCTTTGGTATCGCTTTGTTTGCCCTAAGTTTGCAGGGTATGCCCAGACGTGGGTCCCTTGCTCACTTTGCCACTGGATTCAAGATAGCCTGGCTGATGAGGGTTATGAACCCGAAACCGGTCCCAGGATGCTTGTTTCAGGTCCAGGGAAGGCATGGCTTGGCAGTTCGGGGTGGACTGTTCCCATGAGGCACAGGGTCAGACTGATTTGCATAAGGCCATGTCTGAACTGGGGTAGTGGAGTGAGCTTAAGAATGATGATGGATTAAACGCAGATCAGTTGACTGGGGGTGAGTGTTTGATTTGATCAAACGCTCCGTCCATCATCCCCTTTGGTATCACTTTGTTTGCCCTAAGTTGGTAGGGTATGCCCAGACGTGGGTCCCTTGCTCACTTTGCCACTGGATTCAAGATAGCCTGGCTGATGAGGGTTATGAACCTAAAACCGGTCCCAGGATGCTTGTTTCTGGTCCAGGGAAAAGATGGCTTGGCAGTTTGGGCTGGACTGTTCCCATGAGGCAGAGGGTCAGACTGATTTGCATATGGCCATGTCTGAACTGGGGTGGTGGAGTGAGCTAAAGAATGATGATGGATTAAACCCAGATCAGTTGACTGGGGGTGAGTGTTTGATTTGCTCAAACGCTCCATCCATCATCCCCTTTGGTATCGCTTTATTCGCCCTAAGTTGGCAGGGTATGCCCAGATGTTGGTCCCTTGCTAACTTTGCCACTGGATTCAAGATAGCCTGGATGATGAGGTTTATGAACACAAAACCGGTCCCAGGATGCTTGTTTCCGGTCCAGGGAAGACATGGCTTGGCAGTTCGGTCTGGACTGTTCCCATGAGTCACAGGGTCACACTGATTTGCATATGGCCATGTCTGAACTGGAGAGGTGGAGTGAGCTAAATAATGATGATGGATTAAACCCAGATAAGTTGACTTGGGTGAGTGTTTGATTTGCTCAAACGCTCCGTCCATCATCCCCTTTGGTATCACTTTGTTCGCCCTTAGTTGGCAGGGTATACCCAGACGTGGTTTCCTTGGTCACTTTGCCACTGGATTCAAGATAGCCAGGCTGATGAGGGTTATGAACCCGAAACCGGTCCCAGGATGCTTGTTTCCGGTCCAGGGAAGACATGGCTTGGCAGTTCGGGCTGGACTGTTCCCATGAGGCACAGGGTCAGACTGATTTGCATATGGACATGTCTGAACTGGGGTGGTGAAGTGAGCTAAAGAATGGTGATGGATTAAACCCAGATCATTTGACTGGAGGTGAGTGTTTGATTTGCACAAACTCTCCATCCATCATCCCCTTTGGTATCGCTTTGTTCGCCCTAAGTTGGCAGGTTATGCCCTGACGTGGGTCCCTTGCTCACTTTGCCACTGGATTCAAGATAGCCTGGCTGATGAGGGTTATGAACCCGAAACTGGTCCCAGTATGCTTGTTTCTGGTCCAGTGAAGACATGGCATAGCAGTTCGGCTGGACTGTTCCCATGAGGCACAGGGTCAGACTGATTTGCATATGGCCATGTCTGAACTGGGGTGGTGGAGTGAGCTAAAGAATGATGATGGATTAAACCCAGATCAGTTGACTGGGGGTGAGTGTTTGATTTGCTCAAACGCTCCATCCATCATCCCCTTTGGTATCGCTTTATTCGCCCTAAGTTGGCAGGGTATGCCCAGATGTGGGTCCCTTGCTAACTTTGCCACTGGATTCAAGATAGCCTGGTTGATGAGGTTTATGAACCCGAAACCGGTCCCAGGATGCTTGTTTCCGGTCCAGGGAAGACATGGCTTGGCAGTTCGGTCTGGACTGTTCCCATGAGTCACAGGGTCAGACTGATTTGCATATGGCCATGTCTGAACTGGGGTGGTGGAGTGAGCTAAAGAATGATGATGGATTAAACCCAGATCAGTTGACTCGGGTGAGTGTTTGATTTGCTCAAACGCTCCGTCCTTCATCCCATTTGGTATCGCTTTGTTCGCCCTAAGTTGGCAGGGTATGCCCAGACGTGGGTCCCTTGCTCACTTTGCCACTGGATTCAAGATAGCCTGGCTGATGAGGGTTATGAACCCGAAACCGGTCCCAGGATGCTTGTTTCAGGTCCAGGGAAGGCATGGCTTGGCAGTTCGGGCTGGACTGTTCCCATGAGGCACAGGGTCAGACTGATTTGAATATGGCCATGTCTGAACTGGGGTAGTGGAGTGAGCTTAAGAATGATGATGGATTAAACGCAGATCAGTTGACTGGGGGTGAGTGTTTGATTTGCTCAAATGCTCCGTCCATCATCCCCTTTGGTATCACTTTGTTCGCCCTAAGTTGGCAGGGTATGCCCAGACGTGGGTCCCTTGCTCACTTTGCCACTGGATTCAAGATAGCCTGGCTGATGAGGTGTATGAACCCAAAACCGGTCCCAGGATGCTTGTTTCCGGTCCAGGGAAGACATGGCTTGGCAGTTCGGTTTGGACTGTTCCCATGAGTCACAGGGTCAGACTGATTTGCATATGGCCATGTCTGAACTGGGGTGGTGGAGTGAGCTAAAGAATGATGATGGATTAAACCCAGATCAGTTGACTCGGGTGAGTATTTGATTTGCTCAAACGCTGCGTCCTTCATCCCCTTTAGTATCGCTTTGTTCGCCCTAAGTTTGCAGGGTATGCCCAGACGTGGGTCCCTTGCTCACTTTGCCACTGGATTCAAGATAGCCTGGCTGATGAGGGTTATGAACCCGAAACCGGTCCCAGGATGCTTGTTTCAGGTCCAGGGAAGCCATGGCTTGGCAGTTCGGGCTGGACTGTTCCCATGAGGCACAGGGTCAGACTGATTTGCATATGGCCATGTCTGAACTGGGGTGGTGGAGTGAGCTTAAGAATGATGATGGATTAAACGCAGATCAGTTGACTGGGGGTGAGTGTTTGATTTGATCAAACGCTCCGTCCATCATCCCCTTTGGTATCACTTTGTTTGCCCTAAGTTGGTAGGGTATGCCCAGACGTGGGTCCCTTGCTCACTGTGCCACTGGATTCAAGATAGCCTGGCTGATGAGGGTTATGAACCTAAAACCGGTCCCAGGATGCTTGTTTCCGGTCCAGGGAAAAGATGGCTTGGCAGTTTGGGCTGGACTGCTCCCATGAGGCAGAGGGTCAGACTGATTTGCATATGGCCATGTCTGAACTGGGGTGGTGGAGTGAGCTAAAGAATGATGATGGATTAAACCCAGATCATTTGACTGGGGGTGAGTGTTTGATTTGCGCAAACGCTCCGTCCATCATCCCCTTTGGTATCGCTTTATTCGCCCTAAGTTGGCAGGGTATGCCCAGATGTGGGTCCCTTGCTAACTTTGCCACTGGATTCAAGATAGCCTGGCTGATGAGGTGTATGAACCCGAAACCGGTCCCAGGATGCTTGTTTCCGGTCCAGGGAAGACATGGCTTGGCAGTTCGGTCTGGACTGTTCCCATGAGTCACAGGGTCAGACTGATTTGCATATGGCCATGTCTGAACTGGGGTGGTGGAGTGAGCTAAAGAATGATGATGGATTAAACCCAGATCAGTTGACTGGAGGTGAGTGTTTGATTTGCTCAAACGCTCCGTCCTTCATCCCATTTGGTATCGCTTTGTTCGCCCTAAGTTGGCAGGGTATGCCCAGACGTGGGTCCCTTGCTCACTTTGCCACTGGATTCAAGATAGCCTGGCTGATGAGGGTTATGAACCCGAAACCGGTCCCAGGATGCTTGTTTCAGGTCCAGGGAAGGCATGGCTTGGCAGTTCGGGCTGGACTGTTCCCATGAGGCACAGGGTCAGACTGATTTGAATATGGCCATGTCTGAACTGGGGTAGTGGAGTGAGCTTAAGAATGATGATGGATTAAACGCAGATCAGTTGACTGGGGGTGAGTGTTTGATTTGCTCAAATGCTCCGTCAATCATCCCCTTTGGTATCACTTTGTTCGCCCTAAGTTGGCAGGGTATGCCCAGACGTGGGTCCCTTGCTCACTTTGCCACTGGATTCAAGATAGCCTGGCTGATGAGGTGTATGAACCCGAAACCGGTCCCAGGATGCTTGTTTCCGGTCCAGGGAAGACATGGCTTGGCAGTTCGGTCTGGACTGTTCCCATGAGTCACAGGGTCAGACTGATTTGCATATGGCCATGTCTGAACTGGGGTGGTGGAGTGAGCTAAAGAATGATGATGGATTAAACCCAGATCAGTTGACTCGGGTGAGTATTTGATTTGCTCAAACGCTGCGTCCTTCATCCCCTTTGGTATCGCTTTGTTCGCCCTAAATTTGCAGGGTATGCCCAGACGTGGGTCCCTTGCTCACTTTGCCACTGGATTCAAGATAGCCTGGCTGATGAGGGTTATGAACCCGAAACCGGTCCCAGGATGCTTGTTTCAGGTCCAGGGAAGGCATGGCTTGGCAGTTCGGGCTGGAGTGTTCCCATGAGGCACAGGGTCAGACTGATTTGCATATGGCCATGTCTGAACTGGGGTGGTGGAGTGAGCTTAAGAATGCTGATAAATTAAACGCAGATCAGTTGACTGGGGGTGAGTGTTTGATTTTATCAAACGCTCCGTCCATCATCCCCTTTGGTATCACTTTGTTCGCCCTAAGTTGGTAGGGTATGCCCAGACGTGGGTCCCTTGCTCACTGTGCCACTGGATTCAAGATAGCCTGGCTGATGAGGGTTATGAACCTAAAACCGGTCCCAGGATGCTTGTTTCCGGTCCAGGGAAAAGATGGCTTGGCAGTTTGGGCTGGACTGTTCTCATGAGGCAGAGGGTCAGACTGATTTGCATATGGCCATGTCTGAACTGGGGTGGTGGAGTGAGCTAAAGAATGATGATGGATTAAACCCAGATCATTTGACTGGGGGTGAGTGTTTGATTTGCGCAAACGCTCCGTCCATCATCCCCTTTGGTATCGCTTTATTCGCCCTAAGTTGGCAGGGTATGCCCAGATGTGGGTCCCTTGCTAACTTTGCCACTGGATTCAAGATAGCCTGGCTGATGAGGTGTATGAACCCGAAACCGGTCCCAGGATGCTTGTTTCCGGTCCAGGGAAGACATGGCTTGGCAGTTCGGTCTGGACTGTTCCCATGAGTCACAGGGTCAGACTGATTTGCATATGGCCATGTCTGAACTGGGATGGTGGAGTGAGCTAAAGAATGATGATGGATTAAACCCAGATCAGTTGACTCGGGTGAGTGTTTGATTTGCTCAAACGCTGCGTCCTTCTTACCCTTTGGTATCGCTTTGTTCGCCCTAAGTTTGCAGGGTATGCCCAGACGTGGGTCCCTTGCTCACTTTGCCACTGGATTCAAGATAGCCTGGCTGATGAGGGTTATGAACCCGAAACCGGTCCCAGGATGCTTGTTTCAGGTCCAGGGAAGGCATGGCTTGGCAGTTCGGGCTGGACTGTTCCCATGAGGCACAGGGTCAGACTGATTTGCATATGGCCATGTCTGAACTGGGGTGGTGGAGTGAGCTTAAGAATGATGATGGATTAAACGCAGATCAGTTGACTGGGGGTGAGTGTTTGATTTGATCAAACGCTCCGTCCATCATCCCCTTTGGTATCACTTTGTTCGCCCTAAGTTGGTAGGGTATGCCCAGACGTGGGTCCCTTGCTCACTTTGCCACTGGATTCAAGATAGCCTGGCTGATGAGGGTTATGAACCTAAAACCGGTCCCAGGATGCTTGTTTCCGGTCCAGGGAAAAGATGGCTTGGCAGTTTGGGCTGGACTGTTCCCATGAGGCAGAGGGTCAGACTGATTTGCATATGGCCATGTCTGAACTGGGGTGGTGGAGTGAGCTAAAGAATGATGATGGATTAAACGCAGATCAGTTGACTGGGGGTGAGTGTTTGATTTGATCAAACGCTCCGTCCATCATCCCCTCTGGAAATCACTTTGTTCGCCCTAAGTGTTTAGGGTATGCCCAGACGTGGGTCCCTTGCTCACTTTGCCACTGGATTCAAGATAGCCTGGCTGATGAGGGTTATGAACCTAAAACCGGTCCCAGGATGCTTGTTTCCAGTCCAGGGAAAAGATGGCTTGGCAGTTTGGGCTGGACTGTTCCCATGAGGCAGAGGGTCAGAATGATTTGCATATGGCCATGTCTGAACTGGGGTGGTGGAGTGAGCTAAAGAATGATGATGGATTAAACCCAGATCATTTGACTGGGGGTGAGTGTTTGATTTGCGCAAACGCTCCGTCCATCATCCCCTTTGGTATCGCTTTACTCGCCCTAAGTTGGCAGGGTATGCCCAGACGAGGGTCCCTAGCTCACTTTGCCACTGGATTCAAGATAGCCTGGCTGATGAGGGTTATGAACCCGAAACCGGTCCCAGGATACTTGTTTCTGGTCCAGTGAAGACATGGCATGGCAGTTCGGGCTGGACTGTTCCCATGAGGCACAGGGTCAGACTGATTTGCATATGGCCATGTCTGAACTGGGGGGGTGGAGTGAGCTAAAGAATGATGATGGATTAAACGCAGATCAGTTGACTGGGGGTGAGTGTTTGATTTGCTCAAACGCTCCATCCATCATCCCCTTTGGTATCACTTTGTTCGCCCTAAGTTGGCAGGGTATGCCCAGACGTGGGTTCCTTGCTCACTTTGCCACTGGATTCAAGATAGCCTGGCTGATGAATGTTATGAACCCGAAACCGGTCCCAGGATGCTTGTTTCCGGTCCAGGGAAGACATGGCTTGGCAGTTCTGGCTGGACTGTTCCCATGAGGCACAGGGTCAGACTGATTTGCATATGGCCATGTCTGAACTGGGGTGGTGGAGTGAGCTAAAGAATGGTGATGGATTAAACCCAGATCATTTGACTGGAGGTGAGTGTTTGATTTGCAAAAACGCTCCGTCCATCATCCCCTTTGGTATCGCTTTGTTCGCCCTAAGTTGGAAGGTTATGCCCAGACGTAGGTCCCTTGCTCACTTTGCCACTGGATTCAAGATAGCCTGGCTGATGAGGGTTATAAACCCGAAACTGGTCCCAGTATGCTTGTTTCTGGTCCAGTGAAGACATGGCATGGCAGTTCGGGCTGGACTGTTCCCATGAGGCACAGGGTCAGACTGATTTGCATATGGTCATGTCTGAACTGGTGTGGTGGAGTGAGCTAAAGAATGATGATGGATTAAACCCAGATCAGTTGACTGGGGGTGAGTGTTTGATTTGCTCAAACGCTCCATCCATCATCCCCTTTGGTATCGCTTTATTCGCCCTAAGTTGGTAGGGTATGCCCAGATGTGGGTCCCTTGCTAACTTTGCCACTGGATTCAACATAGCCTGGCTGACTAAGTTTATGAACCCAAAACTGGTCCCAGGATGCTTGTTTCCGGTCCAGGGAAGACATGGCTTGGCAGTTCGGTCAGGACTGTTCCCATGAGTCACAGGGTCAGACTGATTTGCATATGGCCATGTCTGAACTGGGGTGGTGGAGTGAGCTAAAGAATGATGATGGATTAAACCCAGATCAGTTGACTCGGGTGAGTGTTTGATTTGCTCAAACGCTCCGTCCTTCATCCCCTTTGGTATCGCTTTGTTCGCCCTAAGTTGGCAGGGTATGCCCAGACGTGGGTCCCTTGCTCACTTTGCCACTGGATTCAAGATAGCCTGGCTGATGAGGGTTATGAACCCGAAACCGGTCCCAGGATGCTTGTTTCAGGTCCAGGGAAGGCATGGCTTGGCAGTTCGGGCTGGACTGTTCCCATGAGGCACAGGGTCAGACTGATTTGCATATGGCCATGTCTGAACTGGGGTGGTGGAGTGAGCTTAAGAATGATGATGGATTAAATGCAGATCAGTTGACTGGGGGTGAGTGTTTGATTTGCTCAAACGCTCCGTCCATCATCCACTTTGGTATCACTTTGTTCGCCCTAAGTTGGCAGGGTATGCCCAGACGTGGGTCCCTTGCTCACTTTGCCACTGGATTCAAGATAGCCTGGCTGATGAGGGTTATGAACCTAAAACCAGTCCCAGGATGCTTGTTTCCGGTCCAGGGAAAAGATGGCTTGGCAGTTTGGGCTGGACTTTTCCCATGAGGCAGAGGGTCAGACTGATTTGAATATGGCCATGTCTGAACTGGGGTGGTGGAGTGAGCTAAAGAATGATGATGGATTAAACCCAGATCATTTGACTGGGGGTGAGTGTTTGATTTGCGCAAATGCTCCGTCCATCATCCCCTTTGGTATCGCTTTACTCGCCCTAAGTTGGCAGGGTATGCCCAGACGTGGGTCCCTTGCTCACTTTGCCGCTGGATTAAAGATAGCCTGGCTGATGAGGGTTATGAACCTGAAACCGGTCCCAGGATGCTTGTTTCCGGTCCAGGGAGGAAATGGCTTGGCAGTTCGGGCTGGACTGTTCCCATGAGGCACAGGGTCAGACTGATTTGCATATGGCCATGTCTGAACTGGGGTGGTGGAGTGAGCTAAAGAATAATGATGGATTAAACCCAGATCAGTTGACTCGGGTGAGTGTTTGATTTGCTCAAACGCTCCATCCTTCATCCCTTTTGGTATCGCTTTGTTCGCCCTAAGTTGGCAGGGTATGCCCAGACGTGGGTCCCTTGCTCACTTTGCCACTGGATTAAAGATAGCCTGGCTGATGAGGGTTATGAACCTGAAACCGGTCCCAGGATGCTTGTTTCCGGTCCAGGGAAGACATGGCTTGGCAGTTTCGGCTCGACTGTTCCCATGCGGCACAGGGTCAGACTGATTTGTATATGGCCATGTTTGAACTGGGGTGGTGGAGCGAGCTAAAGAATGATGATGGATTAAACCCAGATCATTTGACTGGGGGTGAGTGTTTGCTTTGCACAAACGCTCCGTCCATCATCCCCTTTGGTATCGCTTTGTTCGCCCTAAGTTGGCAGGGTATGCACAGACGTGGGTCCCTTGCTCACTTTGCCACTGGATTCAAGATAGCCTGGCTGATGAGGGTTATGAACGCGAAACTGGTCCCAGTATGCTTGTTTCTGGTCCAGTGAAGACATGGCATGGCAGTTCGGTCTGGTCTGTTCCCATGAGGCACTGGGTCAGACTGATTTGCATATGGCCATGTCTTAACTGGGGGGGTGGAGTGAGCTAAAGAATGATGATGGATTAAACCCAGATCAGTTGACTGGGGGTCAGTGTTTGATTTGCTCAAACGCTCCGTCCATCATCCCCTTTGGTATCGCTTTGTTCGCCCTAAGTTGGCAGAGTATGCCCGGACGTGGGTCCCTTGCTCACTTTGCCACTGGATTCAAGATAGCCTGGCTGATGAGGGTTATGAACCTGAAACCGGTCCCAGGATGCTTGTTTCCGGTCCAGGGAAGACATGGCTTGGCAGTTCCGGCTGGACTGTTCCCATGCGGCACAGGGTCAGACTGATTTGCATATGGCCATGTCCGAACTGGGGTGGTGGAGTGAGCTAAAAAATGATGATGGATTAAACCCAGATCAGTTGACTGGGGATGAGTGTTTGATTTACTCAAACGCTTCGTCCTTCATCCCCTTTGGTATCGCTTTGTTCGCCCTAAGTTGGCAGGGTATGCCCAGACGTGGGTCCCTTGCTCACTTTGCCACTGGATTCAAGATAGCCTGGCTGATGAGAGTTATGAACCCGAAACCGGTCCCAGGATGCTTGTTTCCGGTCCAGGGAAGACATGGCTTGGCAGTTCCGGCTGGACTGTTCCCATGCGGCACAGGGTCAGACTGATTTGTATATGGCCATGTCTGAACTGGGGTGGTGGAGTGAGCTAAAGAATGATGATGGATTAAACCCAGATCAGTTGACTGGAGGTGAGTGTTTGATTTGCTCAAACGCTCCGTCCATCATCCCCTTTGGTATCACTTTGTTCGCCCTTAGTTGGCAGGGTATACCCAGACGTGGGTTCCTTGGTCACTTTGCCACTGGATTCAAGATAGCCTGGCTGATGAGGGTTATGAACCCGAAACCGGTCCCAGGATGCTTGTTTCCGGTCCAGGGAAGACATGGCTTGGCATTTCTGGCTGGACTGTTCCCATGAGGCACAGAGTCAGACTGATTTGCATATGGCCATGTCTGAACTGGGGTGGTGGAGTGAGCTAAAGAATGGTGATGGATTAAACCCAGATCATTTGACTGGAGGTGAGTGTTTGATTTGCACATACGCTCCATCCATCATCCCCTTTGGTATCGCTTTGTTCGCCCTAAGTTGGCAGGTTATGCCCAGACGTGTGTCCCTTGCTCACTTTGCCAATGGATTCAAGATAGCCTGGCTGATGAGGGTTATGAACTCGAAACTGGTCCCAGTATGCTTGTTTCTGGTCCAGTGAAGACATGGCATGGCAGTTCCGGCTGGACTGTTCCCATGAGGCACAGGGTCAGACTGATTTGCATATGGCCATGTCTGAACTGGGGTGGTGGAGTGAGCTAAAGAATGATGATGGATTAAACCCAGATAAGTTGACTTGGGTGAGTGTTTGATTTGATCAAACGCTCCGTCTATCATCCCCTTTGGTATCACTTTGTTCGCCCTTAGTTGGCAGGGTATACCCAGACGTGGGTTCCTTGGTCACTTTGCCACTGGATTCAAGATAGCCAGGCTGATGAGGGTTATGAACCCGAAACCGGTCCCAGGATGCTTGTTTCCGGTCCAGGGAAGACATGGCTTGGCAGTTCTGGCTGGACTGTTCCCATGAGGCACAGGGTCAGACTGATTTGCATATGGCCATGTCTGAACTGGGGTGGTGGAGTGAGCTAAAGAATGGTGATGGATTAAACCCAGATCATTTGACTGGAGGTGAGTGTTTGATTTGCAAAAACGCTCCGTCCATCATCCCCTTTGGTATCGCTTTGTTCGCCCTAAGTTGGAAGGTTATGCCCAGACGTAGGTCCCTTGCTCACTTTGCCACTGGATTCAAGATAGCCTGGCTGATGAGGGTTATAAACCCGAAACTGGTCCCAGTATGCTTGTTTCTGGTCCAGTGAAGACATGGCATGGCAGTTCGGGCTGGACTGTTCCCATGAGGCACAGGGTCAGACTGATTTGCATATGGTCATGTCTGAACTGGTGTGGTGGAGTGAGCTAAAGAATGATGATGGATTAAACCCAGATCAGTTGACTGGGGGTGAGTGTTTGATTTGCTCAAACGCTCCATCCATCATCCCCTTTGGTATCGCTTTATTCGCCCTAAGTTGGTAGGGTATGCCCAGATGTGGGTCCCTTGCTAACTTTGCCACTGGATTCAACATAGCCTGGCTGACGAGGTTTATGAACCCAGAACTGGTCCCAGGATGCTTGTTTCCGGTCCAGGGAAGACATGGCTTGGCAGTTCGGTCAGGACTGTTCCCATGAGTCACAGGGTCAGACTGATTTGCATATGGCCATGTCTGAACTGGGGTGGTGGAGTGAGCTAAAGAATGATGATGGATTAAACCCAGATCAGTTGACTCGGGTGAGTGTTTGATTTGCTCAAACGCTCCGTCCTTCATCCCCTTTGGTATCGCTTTGTTCACCCTAAGTTGGCAGGGTATGCCCAGACGTGGGTCCCTTGCTCACTTTGCCACTGGATTCAAGATAGCCTGGCTGATGAGGGTTATGAACCCGAAACCGGTCCCAGGATGCTTGTTTCAGGTCCAGGGAAGGCATGGCTTGGCAGTTCGGGCTGGACTGTTCCCATGAGGCACAGGGTCAGACTGATTTGCATATGGCCATGTCTGAACTGGGGTGGTGGAGTGAGCTTAAGAATGATGATGGATTAAATGCAGATCAGTTGACTGGGGGTGAGTGTTTGATTTGCTCAAACGCTCCGTCCATCATCCACTTTGGTATCACTTTGTTCGCCCTAAGTTGGCAGGGTATGCCCAGACGTGGGTCCCTTGCTCACTTTGCCACTGGATTCAAGATAGCCTGGCTGATGAGGGTTATGAACCTAAAACCGGTCCCAGGATGCTTGTTTCCGGTCCAGGGAAAAGATGGCTTGGCAGTTTGGGCTGGACTTTTCCCATGAGGCAGAGGGTCAGACTGATTTGAATATGGCCATGTCTGAACTGGGGTGGTGGAGTGAGCTAAAGAATGATGATGGATTAAACCCAGATCATTTGACTGGGGGTGAGTGTTTGATTTGCGCAAATGCTCCGTCCATCATCCCCTTTGGTATCGCTTTACTCGCCCTAAGTTGGCAGGGTATGCCCAGACGTGGGTCCCTTGCTCACTTTGCCGCTGGATTAAAGATAGCCTGGCTGATGAGGGTTATGAACCTGAAACCGGTCCCAGGATGCTTGTTTCCGGTCCAGGGAGGAAATGGCTTGGCAGTTCGGGCTGGACTGTTCCCATGAGGCACAGGGTCAGACTGATTTGCATATGGCCATGTCTGAACTGGGGTGGTGGAGTGAGCTAAAGAATAATGATGGATTAAACCCAGATCAGTTGACTCGGGTGAGTGTTTGATTTGCTCAAACGCTCCATCCTTCATCCCTTTTGGTATCGCTTTGTTCGCCCTAAGTTGGCAGGGTATGCCCAGACGTGGGTCCCTTGCTCACTTTGCCACTGGATTAAAGATAGCCTGGCTGATGAGGGTTATGAACCTGAAACCGGTCCCAGGATGCTTGTTTCCGGTCCAGGGAAGACATGGCTTGGCAGTTTCGGCTCGACTGTTCCCATGCGGCACAGGGTCAGACTGATTTGTATATGGCCATGTTTGAACTGGGGTGGTGGAGTTAGCTAAAGAATGATGATGGATTAAACCCAGATCATTTGACTGGGGGTGAGTGTTTGCTTTGCACAAACGCTCCGTCCATCATCCCCTTTGGTATCGCTTTGTTCGCCCTAAGTTGGCAGGGTATGCACAGACGTGGGTCCCTTGCTCACTTTGCCACTGGATTCAAGATAGCCTGGCTGATGAGGGTTATGAACGCGAAACTGGTCCCAGTATGCTTGTTTCTGGTCCAGTGAAGACATGGCATGGCAGTTCGGGCTGGACTGTTCCCATGAGGCACTGGGTCAGACTGATTTGCATATGGCCATGTCTTAACTGGGGGGGTGGAGTGAGCTAAAGAATGATGATGGATTAAACCCAGATCAGTTGACTGGGGGTCAGTGTTTGATTTGCTCAAACGCTCCGTCCATCATCCCCTTTGGTATCGCTTTGTTCGCCCTAAGTTGGCAGAGTATGCCCGGACGTGGGTCCCTTGCTCACTTTGCCACTGGATTCAAGATAGCCTGGCTGATGAGGGTTATGAACCTGAAACCGGTCCCAGGATGCTTGTTTCCGGTCCAGGGAAGACATGGCTTGGCAGTTCCGGCTGGACTGTTCCCATGCGGCACAGGGTCAGACTGATTTGCATATGGCCATGTCCGAACTGGGGTGGTGGAGTGAGCTAAAGAATGATGATGGATTAAACCCAGATCAGTTGACTGGGGATGAGTGTTTGATTTACTCAAACGCTCCGTCCTTCATCCCCTTTGGTATCGCTTTGTTCGCCCTAAGTTGGCAGGGTATGCCCAGACGTGGGTCCCTTGCTCACTTTGCCACTGGATTCAAGATAGCCTGGCTGATGAGAGTTATGAACCCGAAACCGGTCCCAGGATGCTTGTTTCCGGTCCAGGGAAGACATGGCTTGGCAGTTCCGGCTGGACTGTTCCCATGCGGCACAGGGTCAGACTGATTTGTATATGGCCATGTCTGAACTGGGGTGGTGGAGTGAGCTAAAGAATGATGATGGATTAAACCCAGATCAGTTGACTGGAGGTGAGGGTTTGATTTGCTCAAACGCTCCGTCCATCATCCCCTTTGGTATCACTTTGTTCGCCCTTAGTTGGCAGGGTATACCCAGACGTGGGTTCCTTGGTCACTTTGCCACTGGATTCAAGATAGCCTGGCTGATGAGGGTTATGAACCCGAAACCGGTCCCAGGATGCTTGTTTCCGGTCCAGGGAAGACATGGCTTGGCATTTCTGGCTGGACTGTTCCCATGAGGCACAGAGTCAGACTGATTTGCATATGGCCATGTCTGAACTGGGGTGGTGGAGTGAGCTAAAGAATGGTGATGGATTAAACCCAGATCATTTGACTGGAGGTGAGTGTTTGATTTGCACATACGCTCCATCCATCATCCCCTTTGGTATCGCTTTGTTCGCCCTAAGTTGGCAGGTTATGCCCAGACGTGGGTTCCTTGCTCACTTTGCCACTGGATTCAAGATAGCCTGGCTGATGAGGGTTATAAACCCGAAACTGGTCCCAGTATGCTTGTTTCTGGTCCAGTGAAGACATGGCATGGCAGTTCCGGCTGGACTGTTCCCATGAGGCACAGGGTCAGACTGATTTGCATATGGCCATGTCTGAACTGGGGTGGTGGAGTGAGCTAAAGAATGATGATGTATTAAACCCAGATAAGTTGACTTGGGTGAGTGTTTGATTTGATCAAACGCTCCGTCCATCATCCCCTTTGGTATCACTTTGTTCGCCCTTAGTTGGCAGGGTATACCCAGACGTGGGTTCCTTGGTCACTTTGCCACTGGATTCAAGATAGCCAGGCTGATGAGGGTTATGAACCCGAAACCGGTCCCAGGATGCTTGTTTCCGGTCCAGGGAAGACATGGCTTGGCAGTTCTGGCTGGACTGTTCCCATGAGGCACAGGGTCAGACTGATTTGCATATGGCCATGTCTGAACTGGGGTGGTGGAGTGAGCTAAAGAATGATGATGGATTAAACCCAGATCATTTGACTGGGGGTGAGTGTTTGATTTGCGCAAACGCTCCGTCCATCATCCCCTTTGGTATCGCTTTACTCGCCCTAAGTTGGCAGGGTATGCCCAGACGAGGGTCCCTAGCTCACTTTGCCACTGGATTCAAGATAGCCTGGCTGATGAGGGTTATGAACCCGAAACCGGTCCCAGGATGCTTCTTTCTGGTCCAGGGAAGACATGGCTTGGCAGTTTGGGCTGGACTGTTCCCATGAGGCACAGGGTCAGACTGATTTGCATATGGCCATGTCCGAACTGGGGTGGTGGAGTGAGCTAAAGAATGATGATGGATTAAACCCAGATCAGTTGACTGGGGTGAGTGTTTGATTTGCTCAAACGCTCCGTCCATCATCCCCTTTGGTATCACTTTGTTCGCCCTTAGTTGACAGGGTATACCCAGACGTGGGTTCCTTGCTCACTTTGCCACTGGATTCAAGATAGCCTGGCTGATGAGGGTTATAAACCCGAAACTGGTCCCAGTATGCTTGTTTCTGGTCCAGTGAAGACATGGCATGGCAGTTCGGGCTGGACTGTTCCCATGAGGCACAGGGTCAGACTGATTTGCATATGGTCATGTCTGAACTGGTGTGGTGGAGTGAGCTAAAGAATGATGATGGATTAAACCCAGATCAGTTGACTGGGGGTGAGTGTTTGATTTGATCAAACGCTCCGTCCATCATCCCCTTTGGTATCACTTTGTTCGCCCTTAGTTGGCAGGGTATACCCAGACGTGGGTTCCTTGGTCACTTTGCCACTGGATTCAAGATAGCCAGGCTGATGAGGGTTATGAACCCGAAACCGGTCCCAGGATGCTTGTTTCCGGTCCAGGGAAGACATGGCTTGGCAGTTCTGGCTGGACTGTTCCCATGAGGCACAGGGTCAGACTGATTTGCATATGGCCATGTCTGAACTGGGGTGGTGGAGTGAGCTAAAGAATGATGATGGATTAAACCCAGATCATTTGACTGGGGGTGAGTGTTTGATTTGCGCAAACGCTCCGTCCATCATCCCCTTTGGTATCGCTTTGTTCGCCCTAAGTTGGCAGGGTATGCCCAGACGTGGGTCTCTTGCTCACTTTGCCACTAGATTCAAGATAGCCTGGCTGATGAGGGTTATGAACCCGAAACCGGTCCCAGGATGCTTCTTTCTGGTCCAGGGAAGACATGGCTTGGCAGTTTGGGCTGGACTGTTCCCATGAGGCACAGGGTCAGACTGATTTGCATATGGCCATGTCCGAACTGGGGTGGTGGAGTGAGCTAAAGAATGATGATGGATTAAACCCAGATCAGTTGACTGGGGTGAGTGTTTGATTTGCTCAAACGCTCCGTCCATCATCCCCTTTGGTATCACTTTGTTCGCCCTTAGTTGACAGGGTATACCCAGACGTGGGTTCCTTGCTCACTTTGCCACTGGATTCAAGATAGCCTGGCTGATGAGGGTTATAAACCCGAAACTGGTCCCAGTATGCTTGTTTCTGGTCCAGTGAAGACATGGCATGGCAGTTCGGGCTGGACTGTTCCCATGAGGCACAGGGTCAGACTGATTTGCATATGGTCATGTCTGAACTGGTGTGGTGGAGTGAGCTAAAGAATGATGATGGATTAAACCCAGATCAGTTGACTGGGGGTGAGTGTTTGATTTGATCAAACGCTCCGTCCATCATCCCCTTTGGTATCACTTTGTTCGCCCTTAGTTGGCAGGGTATACCCAGACGTGGGTTCCTTGGTCACTTTGCCACTGGATTCAAGATAGCCAGGCTGATGAGGGTTATGAACCCGAAACCGGTCCAGGGAAGACATGGCTTGGCAGTTCGGGCTGGACTTTTCCCATGAGGCACAGGGTCAGACTGATTTGCATATGGCCATGTCTGAACTGGGGTGGTGGAGTGAGCTAAAGAATGGTGATGGATTAAACCCAGATCATTTGACTGGAGGTGAGTGTTTGATTTGCACAAACTCTCCATCCATCATCCCCTTTGGTATCGCTTTGTTCGCCCTAAGTTGGCAGGTTATGCCCAGACGTGGGTCCCTTGCTCACTTTGCCACTGGATTCAAGATAGCCTGGCTGATGAGGGTTATGAACCCGAAACTGGTCCCAGTATGCTTGTTTCTGGTCCAGTGAAGACATGGCATAGCAGTTCGGGCTGGACTGTTCCCATGAGGCACAGGGTCAGACTGATTTGCATATGGCCATGTCTGAACTGGGGTGGTGGAGTGAGCTAAAGAATGATGATGGATTAAACCCAAAACAGTTGACTGGGGGTGAGTGTTTGATTTGCTCAAACGCTCCATCCATCATCCCCTTTGGTATCGCTTTATTCGCCCTAAGTTGGCAGGGTATGCCCAGATGTGGGTCCCTTGCTAACTTTGCCACTGGATTCAAGATAGCCTGGTTGATGAGGTTTATGAACCCGAAACCGGTCCCAGGATGCTTGTTTCCGGTCCAGGGAAGACATGGCTTGGCAGTTCGGTCTGGACTGTTCCCATGAGTCACAGGGTCAGACTGATTTGCATATGGCCATGTCTGAACTGGGGTGGTGGAGTGAGCTAAAGAATGATGATGGATTAAACCCAGATCAGTTGACTCGGGTGAGTGTTTGATTTGCTCAAACGCTCCGTCCTTCATCCCATTTGGTATCGCTTTGTTCGCCCTAAGTTGGCAGGGTATGCCCAGACGTGGGTCCCTTGCTCACTTTGCCACTGGATTCAAGATAGCCTGGCTGATGAGGGTTATGAACCCGAAACCGGTCCCAGGATGCTTGTTTCAGGTCCAGGGAAGGCATGGCTTGGCAGTTCGGGCTGGACTGTTCCCATGAGGCACAGGGTCAGACTGATTTGAATATGGCCATGTCTGAACTGGGGTAGTGGAGTGAGCTTAAGAATGATGATGGATTAAACGCAGATCAGTTGACTGGGGGTGAGTGTTTGATTTGCTCAAATGCTCCGTCCATCATCCCCTTTGGTATCACTTTGTTCGCCCTAAGTTGGCAGGGTTTGCCCAGACGTGGGTCCCTTGCTCACTTTGCCACTGGATTCAAGATAGCCTGGCTGATGAGGGTTATGAACCCGAAACCGGTCCCAGGATGCTTGTTTCAGGTCCAGGGAAGACATGGCTTGGCAGTTTGGGCTGGACTGTTCCCATGAGGCAGAGGGTCAGACTGATTTGCATATGGCCATGTCTGAACTGGGGTGGTGGAGTGAGCTAAAGAATGATGATGGATTAAACCCAGATAAGTTGACTTGGGTGAGTGTTTGATTTGCTCAAACGCTCCGTCCATCATCCCCTTTGGTATCACTTTGTTCGCCCTTAGTTGGCAGGGTGTACCCAGACGTGGGTTCCTTGGTCACTTTGCCACTGGATTCAAGATAGCCAGGCTGATGAGGGTTATGAACCCGAAACCGGTCCCAGGATGCTTGTTTCCGGTCCAGGGAAGACATGGCTTGGCAGTTCGGGCTGGACTTTTCCCATGAGGCACAGGGTCAGACTGATTTGCATATGGCCATGTCTGAACTGGGGTGGTGGAGTGAGCTAAAGAATGGTGATGGATTAAACCCAGATCATTTGACTGGAGGTGAGTGTTTGATTTGCACAAACTCTCCATCCATCATCCCCTTTGGTATCGCTTTGTTCGCCCTAAGTTGGCAGGTTATGCCCAGACGTGGGTCCCTTGCTCACTTTGCCACTGGATTCAAGATAGCCTGGCTGATGAGGGTTATGAACCCGAAACTGGTCCCAGTATGCTTGTTTCTGGTCCAGTGAAGACATGGCATAGCAGTTCGGGCTGGACTGTTCCCATGAGGCACAGGGTCAGACTGATTTGCATATGGCCATGTCTGAACTGGGGTGGTGGAGTGAGCTAAAGAATGATGATGGATTAAACCCAAAACAGTTGACTGGGGGTGAGTGTTTGATTTGCTCAAACGCTCCATCCATCATCCCCTTTGGTATCGCTTTATTCACCCTAAGTTGGCAGGGTATGCCCAGATGTGGGTCCCTTGCTAACTTTGCCACTGGATTCAAGATAGCCTGGTTGATGAGGTTTATGAACCCGAAACCGGTCCCAGGATGCTTGTTTCCGGTCCAGGGAAGACATGGCTTGGCAGTTCGGTCTGGACTGTTCCCATGAGTCACAGGGTCAGACTGATTTGCATATGGCCATGTCTGAACTGGGGTGGTGGAGTGAGCTAAAGAATGATGATGGATTAAACCCAGATCAGTTGACTCGGGTGAGTGTTTGATTTGCTCAAACGCTCCGTCCTTCATCCCATTTGGTATCGCTTTGTTCGCCCTAAGTTGGCAGGGTATGCCCAGACGTGGGTCCCTTGCTCACTTTGCCACTGGATTCAAGATAGCCTGGCTGATGAGGGTTATGAACCCGAAACCGGTCCCAGGATGCTTGTTTCAGGTCCAGGGAAGGCATGGCTTGGCAGTTCGGGCTGGACTGTTCCCATGAGGCACAGGGTCAGACTGATTTGAATATGGCCATGTCTGAACTGGGGTAGTGGAGTGAGCTTAAGAATGATGATGGATTAAACGCAGATCAGTTGACTGGGGGTGAGTGTTTGATTTGCTCAAATGCTCCGTCCTTCATCCCCTTTGGTATCACTTTGTTCGCCCTAAGTTGGCAGGGTTTGCCCAGACGTGGGTCCCTTGCTCACTTTGCCACTGGATTCAAGATAGCCTGGCTGATGAGGGTTATGAACCCGAAACCGGTCCCAGGATGCTTGTTTCAGGTCCAGGGAAGACATGGCTTGGCAGTTTGGGCTGGATTGTTCCCATGAGGCAGAGGGTCAGACTGATTTGCATATGGCCATGTCTGAACTGGGGTGGTGGAGTCAGCTAAAGAATGATGATGGATTAAACCCAGATCATTTGACTGGGGGTGAGTGTTTGATTTTCGCAAACGCTCCGTCCATCATCCCCTTTGGTATCGCTTTACTCGCCCTAAGTTGGCAGGGTATGACCAGACGTGGGTCCCTTGCTCACTTTGCAACTGGATTAAAGATAACCTGGCTGATGAGGGTTATGAACCCGATACCAGTCCCAGGATGCTTGTTTCCGGTCCAGTGAAGACATGGCATGGCAGTTCGGGCTGGACTGCTCCCATGAGGCACAGGGTCAGACTGATTTGCATATGGCCATGTCCAAACTGGGGTGGTGGAATGAGCTAAAGAATGATGATGGATTAAACCCAGATCAGTTGACTGGGGGTGAGTGTTTGATTTGCTCAAACACTCCGTCCATCATCCCCTTTGGTATCACTTTGTTCGCCCTTAGTTGGCAGGGTATACCCAGACGTGGGTTCCTTGGTCACTTTGCCACTGGATTCAAGATAGCCTGGCTGATGAGGGTTATGAACCCGAAACCGGTCCCAGGATGCTTGTTTCCGGTCCAGGGAAGACATGGCTTGGCAGTTCGGGCTGGACTGTTCCCATGAGGCACAGGGTCAGACTGATTTGCATATGGCCATGTCTGAACTGGGGTGGTGGAGTGAGCTAAAGAATGGTGATGGATTAAACCCAGATCATTTGACTGGAGGTGAGTGTTTGATTTGCACAAACGCTCCATCCATCATCCCCTTTG
Source organism: Triturus cristatus (assembly GCF_964204655.1). Lineage (NCBI taxonomy): Eukaryota > Metazoa > Chordata > Amphibia > Caudata > Salamandridae > Triturus > Triturus cristatus. The sequence continues at coordinate 537,010,066 of NC_140579.1, forward strand.
GTATCGCTTTGTTCGCCCTAAGTTGGCAGGCTATGCCCAGATGTGGGTCCCTTGCTAACTTTGCCACTGGATTCAAGATAGTCTGGCTGATGAGGTTTATGAACCCGAATATGGTCCCAGGATGCTTGTTTCCGGTCCAGGGAAGACATGGCTTGGCAGTTCGGTCTGGACTGTTCCCATGAGTCACAGGGTCAGACTGATTTGCATATGGCCATGTCTGAACTGGGGTGGTGGAGTGAGCTAAAGAATGATGATGGATTAAACCAAGATCAGTTGACTCGGTGAGTGTTTGATTTGCTCAAACGCTCCGTCCTTCATCCCCTTTGGTATCGCTTTGTTCGCCCTAAGTTGGCAGGGTATGCCCAGAAGTGGGTCCCTTGCTCACTTTGCCACTGGATTCAAGATAGCCTGGCTGATGAGGGTTATGAACCCGAAACCGGTCCCAGGATGCTTGTTTCAGGTCCAGGGAAGGCATGGCTTGGCAGTTCGGGCTGGACTGTTCCCATGAGGCACAGGGTCAGACTGATTTGCATATGGCCATGTCTGAACTGGTGTGGTGGAGTGAGCTTAAGGATGATGATGGATTAAACGCAGATCAGTTGACTGGGGGTGAATGTTTGATTTGCTCAAACGCTCCGTCCATCATCCCCTTTGGTATCACTTTGTTCGCCTTATGTTGGCAGGGTATGCCCAGAGGTGGGTCCCTTGCTCACTTTGCCACTGGATTCAAGATAGCCTGGCTGATGAGGGTTGTGAATCTAAAACCGGTCCCAGGATGCTTGGTTCCGGTCCAGGAAAAAGATGGCTTGGCAGTTTGGGCTGGACTGTTCCCATGAGGCAGAGGGTCAGACTGATTTGCATATGGCCATGTCTGAACTGGGGTGGTGGAGTGAGCTAAAGAATGATGATGGATTAAACCCAGATCATTTGACTGGGGGTGAGTGTTTGATTTTCGCAAACGCTCCGTCCATCATCCCCTTTGGTATCGCTTTACTCGCCCTAAGTTGGCAGGGTATGACCAGACGTGGGTCCCTTGCTCACTTTGCAACTGGATTAAAGATAACCTGGCTGATGAGGGTTATGAACCCGATACCAGTCCCAGGATGCTTGTTTCCGGTCCAGTGAAGACATGGCATGGCAGTTCGGGCTGGACTGCTCCCATGAGGCACAGGGTCAGACTGATTTGCATATGGCCATGTCCAAACTGGGGTGGTGGAATGAGCTAAAGAATGATGATGGATTAAACCCAGATCAGTTGACTGGGGGTGAGTGTTTGATTTGCTCAAACACTCCGTCCATCATCCCCTTTGGTATCACTTTGTTCGCCCTTAGTTGGCAGGGTATACCCAGACGTGGGTTCCTTGGTCACTTTGCCACTGGATTCAAGATAGCCTGGCTGATGAGGGTTATGAACCCGAAACCGGTCCCAGGATGCTTGTTTCCGGTCCAGGGAAGACATGGCTTGGCAGTTCGGGCTGGACTGTTCCCATGAGGCACAGGGTCAGACTGATTTGCATATGGCCATGTCTGAACTGGGGTGGTGGAGTGAGCTAAAGAATGGTGATGGATTAAACCCAGATCATTTGACTGGAGGTGAGTGTTTGATTTGCACAAACGCTCCATCCATCATCCCCTTTGGTATCGCTTTGTTCGCCCTAAGTTGGCAGGGTATGCCCAGATGTGGGTCCCTTGCTAACTTTGCCACTGGATTCAAGATAGCCTGGCTGATGAGGTTTATGAACCCGAATATGGTCCCAGGATGCTTGTTTCCGGTCCAGGGAAGACATGGCTTGGCAGTTCGGTCTGGAACGTTCCCATGAGTCACAGGGTCAGACTGATTTGCATATGGCCATGTCTGAACTGGGGTGGTGGAGTGAGCTAAAGAATGATGATGGATTAAACCCAGATCAGTTGACTCGGTGAGTGTTTGATTTGCTCAAACGCTCCGTCCTTCATCCCCTTTGGTATCGCTTTGTTCGCCCTAAGTTGGCAGGGTATGCCCAGAAGTGGGTCCCTTGCTCACTTTGCCACTGGATTCAAGATAGCCTGGCTGATGAGGGTTATGAACCCGAAACCGGTCCCAGGATGCTTGTTTCCGGTCCTGGGAAGACATGGCTTGGCAGTTCTGGCTGGACTGTTCCCATGCGGCACAGGGTCAGACTGATTTGCATATGGCCATGTCTGAACTGGGGTGGTGGAGTGAGCTAAAGAATGATGATGGATTAAACCCAGATCAGTTGACTGGGGGTGAGTGTTTGATTTGCTCAAACGCTCCGTCCATCATCCCCTTCGGTATCGCTTTGTTCGCCCTAAGTTGGCAGGGTATGCCCAGGCGTGGGTCCCTTTCTCACTTTGCCACTAGATTCAAGATAGCCTGGCTGATGAGGGTTATGAACCCGAAACCATTCCCAGGATGCTTGTTTCCGGTCCAGGGAAGACATGGCTTGGCAGTTCGGGCTGGAGTGTTCCCATGAGGCACAGGGTCAGACTGATTGGCATATGGCCATGTCTGAACTGGGGTGGTGGAGTGAGCTAAAGAATGATGATGGATTAAACCCAGATCAGTTGACTGGGGGTGAGTATTTGATTTGCTCAAACGCTCCGTCCATCATCCCCTTTGGTGTCGCTTTGTTCGCCCTAAGTTGGCAGTGTATGCCCAGGCGTGGTTCCCTTGCTCACTTTGCCACTAGATTCAAGATAGCCTGGCTGATGAGGGTTATGAACCCGAAACCGGTCCCAGGATGCTTGTTTCCGGTCCAGGGAAGACATGGTTTGGCAGTTTTGGCTGGACTGTTCCCATGAGGCACAGGGTCAGACTGATTTGCATATGGCCATGTCTGAACTGGGGTGGTGGAGTGAGCTAAAGCATGATGATGGATTAAACCCAGATCAGTTGACTGGGGGTGAGTGTTTGATTTGCTCAAACGCTCCGTCCATCATCCCCTTTGGTATCACTTTGTTCGCCCTTAGTTGGCAGGGTATACCCAGACGTGGGTTCCTTGCTCACTTTGCCACTGGATTCAAGATAGCCTGGCTGATGAGGGTTATGAACCCCGAAACCGGTCCCAGGATGCTTGTTTCCGGTCCAGGGAAGACATGGCTTGGCAGTTCGGGCTGGACTGTTCCCATGAGGCACAGGGTCAGACTGATTTGCATATGGCCATGTCTGAACTGGGGTGGTAGAGTGAGCTAAAGAATGGTGTTGGATTAAACCCAGATCATTTAACTGGAGGTGAGTGTTTGATTTGCACAAACGCTCCGTCCATCATCCCCTTTGGTATCGCTTTGTTCACCCTAAGTTGGCAGGTTATGCCCAGACGTGGGTCCCTTGCTCACTTTGCCACTGGATTCAAGATAGCCTGGCTGATGAGGGTTATGAACCCGAAACTGGTCCCAGTATGCTTGTTTCTGGTCCAGTGAAGACATGGCATGGCAGTTCGGGCTGGACTGTTCCCATGAGGCACAGGGTCAGACTGATTTGCATATGGCCATGTCTGAACTGGGGTGGTGGAGTGAGCTAAAGAATGATGATGGATTAAACCCAGATCAGTTGACTGGGGGTGAGTGTTTGATTTGCTCAAACGCTCCATCCATCATCCCCTTTGGTATCGCTTTATTCGCCCTAAATTGGCAGGGTATGCCCAGATGTGGGTCCCTTGCTAATTTTGCCACTGGATTCAAGATAGCCTGGCTGATGAGGTTTATGAACCCAAAACCGGTCCCAGGTTGCTTGTTTCCGGTCCAGGGAAGACATGGCTTGGCAGTTCAGTCTGGACTGTTCCCATGAGTCACAGGGTCAGACTGATTTGCATATGGCCATGTCTGAACTGGGGTGGTGGAGTGAGCTTAAGAATGATGATGGATTAAATGCAGATCTGTTGACTGGGGGTGAGTGTTTGATTTGCTCAAACGCTCCGTCCATCATCCCCTTTGGTATCACTTTGTTCGCCCTAAGTTGGCAGGGTATGCCCAGACGTGGGTCCCTTGCTCACTTTGCCACTGGATTCAAGATAGCCTGGCTGATGAGGGTTATGAACCTAAAACCGGTCCCAGGATGCTTGTTTCCGGTCCAGGGAAAAGATGGCTTGGCAGTTTGGGCTGGACTGTTCCCATGAGGCAGAGGGTCAGACTGATTTGCATATGGCCATGTCCGAACTGGGGTGGTGGAGTGAGATAAAGAATGATGATGGATTAAACCCAGATCAGTTGACTGGGGGTGAGTGTTTTATTTGCTCAAACGCTCCGTCCATCATCCCCTTTGGTATCACTTTGTTCGCACTAAATTGGCAGGGTTTGCCCAGACGTGGGTCCCTTTTTCACTTTGCCACTGGATTCAAGATAGCCTGGCTGATGAGGGTTATGAACCCGAAACCGGTCCCAGGATGCTTGTTTCTGGTCCAGGGAAGACATGGCTTGGCAGTTCGGGCTGGACTGTTCCCATGAGGCACAGGGTCAGGCTGATTTGCATATGGCCATGTCTGAACTGGGGTGGTGGAGTGAGCTAAAGAATTGATGATGGATTAAACCCAGATCATTTGATTGGGGGTGAGTGTTTGATTTGCACAAACGTTCCGTCCATCATCCCCTTTGGTATCACTTTGTTCGCCCTAAGTTGGCAGGGTATGCCCAGACATGGGTCCCTTGCTCACTTTGCCACTGGATTCAAGATAGCCTGACTGATGTTGGTTATGAACCCGAAACTGGTCCCAGTATGCTTGTTTCTGGTCCAGTAAAGACATGGCATGGCAGTTCGGACTGGACTGTTCCCATGAGACACAGGGTCAGACTGATTTGCATATGGCCATGTCTGAACTGGGGTGGTGGAGTGAGCTAAAGAATGATGATGGATTAAACCCAGATCATTTGACTGGGGGTGAGTGTTTGCTTTGCACAAACGCTCCGTCCATCATCCCCTTTGGTATCGCTTTGTTCGCCCTAAGTTGGCAGGGTATGCCCAGACGTGGGTCCCTTGCTCACTTTGCCACTGGATTCAAGATAGCCTGGCTGATGAGGGTTATGAACCCAAAACTTGTCCCAGTATGCTTGTTTCTGGTCCAGTGAAGACATGGGCTGGCAGTTCGGGCTGGACTGTTCCCATGAGGCACAGGGTCAGACTGATTTGCATATGGCCATGTCTGAACTGGGGGGGTGGAGTGAGCTAAAGAATGATGATGAATTAAACCCAGATCAGTTGACTGGGGGTGAGTGTTTGATGTGCTCAAACGCTCCATCCATCATCCCCTTTGGTATCGCTTTATTCGCCCTAAGTTGGCAGGGTATGCCCAGATGTGGGTCCCTTGCTAACTTTGCCACTGGATTCAAGATAGCCTGGCTGATGAGGGTTATGAACCCGAAACCGGTCCCAGGATGCTTGTTTCAGGTCCAGGGAAGGCATGGCTTGGCAGTTCGGGCTGGACTGTTCCCATGAGGCACAGGGTCAGACTGATTTGCATATGGCCATGTCTGAACTGGGGTGGTGGAGTGAGCTAAAGAATGATGATGGATTAAACCCAGATCATTTGACTCAGGTGAGTGTTTGATTTGCTCAAACGCTCCGTCCTTCATCCCCTTTGGTATCGCTTTGTTCGCCCTAAGTTGGCAGGGTATGCCCAGACGTGGGTCCCTTGCTCTCTTTGCCACTGGATTCAAGATAGCCTGGCTGATTAGCGTTATGAAAACAAAACCGATCCCAGGATGCTTGTTTCCGGTCCAGGGAAGACATGGCTTGGCAGTTCCGGCTGGACTGTTCCCATGCGGCACAGGGTCAGACTGATTTGCATATGGCCATGTCCGAACTGGGGTGGTGGAGTGAGCTAAAGAATGATGATGGATTAAACCCAGATCAGTTGACTGGGGGTGAGTGTTTGATTTGCTCAAACGCTCCGTCCATCATCCCCTTTGGTATCACTTTGTTCGCCCTTAGTTGGCAGGGTATACCCAGACGTGGGTTCCTTGCTCACTTTGCCACTGGATTCAAGATAGCCTGGCTGATGAGGGTTATGAACCCGAAACCGGTCCCAGGATGCTTGTTTCCGGTCCAGGGAAGACATGGCTTGGCAGTTCGGGCTGGACTGTTCCCATGAGGCACAGGGTCAGACTGATTTGCATATGGCCATGTCTGAACTGGGGTGGTGGAGTGAGCTAAAGAATGATGATGGATTAAACCCAGATCAGTTGACTGGGGATGAGTGTTTGATTTGCTCAAACGTTCCGTCCATCATCCCCTTTGGTATCGCTTTGTTCGCCCTAAGTTGGCAGGGTATGCCCAGACGTGGGTTCCTTGCTCACTTTGCCATTGGATTCAAGATAGCCTGGCTGATGAGGGTTATGAACCCGAAACAGGTCCCAGGATGCTTGTTTCTGGTCCAGGGAAGACATGGCTTGGCAGTTCGGGCTGGACTGTTCCCTTGAGGCACAGGGTCAGACTGATTTGCATATGGCCATGTCTGAACTGGGGTGGTGGAGTGATCTAAAGGATGATGATGGATTAAACCCAGATCATTTGACTGGGGGTGATTGTTTGATTTGCACAAACGCTCCGTCCATCACCCCCTTTGGTATCGCTTTGTTCGCCCTAAGCTGGCAGGGTATGCCCAGATATGGGTCCCTTGCTCACTTTGCCACTGGATTCAAGATAGCCTGGCTGATGTTGGTTATGAACCCGAAACTGGTCCCAGAATGCTTGTTTCTGGTCCAGTAAAGACATGGCATGGCAGTTCGGACTGGACTGTTCCCATGAGACACAGGGTCAGACTGATTTGCATCTGGCCATGTCTGAACTGGGGTGGTGGAGTGAGCTAAAGAATGATGATGGATTAAACCCAGATCAGTTGACTGGGGGTGAGTGTTTGATTTGCTCAAACGCTCCATCCATCATCCCCTTTGGTATCGCTTTATTCGCCCTAAGTTGGCAGGGTATGCCCAGATGTGGGTCCCTTGCTAACTTTGCCACTGGATTCAAGATAGCCTGGTTGATGAGGGTTATGAACCCGAAACCGGTCCCAGGATGCTTGTTTCCGGTCCAGGGAAGACATGGCTTGGCAGTTCGGTCTGGACTGTTCCCATGAGTCACAGGGTCAGACTGATTTGCATATGGCCATGTCTGAAATGGGGTGGTGGAGTGAGCTAAAGAATGATGATGGATTAAACCCAGATCAGTTGACTCGGGTGAGTGTTTGATTTGCTCAAACGCTCTGTCCTTCATCCCCTTTGGTATCGCTTTGTTTGCCCTAAGTTGGCAGGGTATGCTCAGACGTGGGTCCCTTGCTCTCTTTGCCACTGGATTCAAGATAGCCTGGCTGATGAGGGTTATGAACCCAAAACCGGACCCAGGATGCTTTTTTCCGGTCCAGGGAAGACATGGCTTGGCAGTTCTCGCTGGACTGTTCCCATGCGGCACAGGGTCAGACTGATTTGTATATGGCCATGTCTGAACTGGGGTGGTGAAGTGAGCTAAAGAATGATGATGGATTAAACCCAGATCAGTTGACTGGGGGTGAGTGTTTGATTTGCTCAAACGCTCCGTCCATCATCCCGTTTGGTATCGCTTTGTTCGCCCTAAGTTGGCAGGGTATGCCCAGACGTGGGTCCCTTGCTCACTTTGCCACTGGATTCAAGATAGCCTGGCTGATGAGGGTTATGAACCCGAAACCGGTCCCAGGATGCTTGTTTCCGGTCAAGGGAAGACATGGCTTGGCAGTTTGGGCTAGACTGTTCCCATGAGGCACAGGGTCAGACTGATTTGCATATGGCCATGTCTGAACTGGGGTGGTGGAGTGAGCTAAAGAATGATGATGGATTAAACCCAGATCATTTTATTGGGGGTGAGTGTTTGATTTGCACAAACGCTCCGTCCATCATCCCCTTTGGTATCACTTTGTTCGCCCTAAGTTGGCAGGGTATGCCCAGACATGGGTCCCTTGCTCACTTTGCCACTGGATTCAAGATAGCCTGACTGATGTTGGTTATGAACCCGAAACTGGTCCCAGTATGCTTGTTTCTGGTCCAGTAAAGACATGGCATGGCAGTTCGGACTGGACTGTTCCCATGAGACACAGGGTCAGACTGATTTGCATATGGCCATGTCTGAACTGGGGTGGTGGAGTGACCTAAAGAATGATGATGGATTAAACCCAGATCATTTGACTGGGGGTGAGTGTTTGCTTTGCACAAACGCTCCGTCCATCATCCCCTTTGGTATCGCTTTGTTCGCCCTAAGTTGGCAGGGTATGCCCAGACGTGGGTCCCTTGCTCACTTTGCCACTGGATTCAAGATAGCCTGGCTGATGAGGGTTATGACCCCAAAACTTGTCCCAGTATGCTTGTTTCTGGTCCAGTGAAGACATGGGATGGCAGTTCGGGCTGGACTGTTCCCATGAGGCACAGGGTCAGACTGATTTGCATATGGCCATGTCTGAACTGGGGGGGTGGAGTGAGCTAAAGAATGATGATGAATTAAACCCAGATCAGTTGACTGGGGGTGAGTGTTTGATGTGCTCAAACGCTCCATCCATCATCCCCTTTGGTATCGCTTTATTCGCTCTAAGTTGGCAGGGTATGCCCAGATATGGGTCCCTTGCTAACTTTGCCACAGGATTCAAGATAGCCTGGCTGATGAGGTTTATGAACCCGGAACCGGTCCCAGGATGCTTGTTTCCGGTCCAGGGAAGACATGGCTTGGCAGTTCAGTCTGGACTGTTCCCATGAGTCACAGGGTCAGACTGATTTGCATATGGCCATGTCTGAACTGGGGTGGTGGAGTGAGCTAAAGAATGAAGATGGATTAAACCAAGATCAGTTGACTCGGGTGAGTGTTTGATTTGCTCAAACGCTGCGTCCTTCATCCCCTTTGGTATCGCTTTGTTCGCCCTAAGTTTGCAGGGTATGCCCAGACGTGGGTCCCTTGCTCACTTTGCCACTAGATTCAAGATAGCCTGGCTGATGAGGGTTATGAACGCGAAACTGGTCCCAGTATGCTTGTTTCTGGTCCAGTGAAGACATGGCATGGCAGTTCGGGCTGGACTGTTCCCATGAGGCACAGGGTCAGACTGATTTGCATATGGCCATGTCTGAACTGGGGGGGTGGAGTGAGCTAAAGAATGATGATGGATTAAACCCAGATCAGTTGACTGGGGTGAGTGTTTGATTTGCTCAAACGCTCCGTCCTTCATCCCCTTTGGTATCGCTTTGTTCGCCCTAAGTTGGCAGGGTATGCCCAGACGTGGGTCCCTTGCTCACTTTGCCACTGGATTCAAGATATCCTGGCTGATGAGAGTTATGAACCCGAAACCGGTCCCAGGATACCTGTTTCCGGTCCAGGGAAGACATGGCTTGGCAGTTCCGGCTGGACTGTTCCCATGCGGCACAGGGTCAGACTGATTTGTATATGGCCATGTCTGAACTGGGGTGGTGGAGTGAGCTAAAGAATGATGATGGTTTAAACCCAGATCAGCTGACTGGGGGTGAGTGTTTGATTTGCTCAAACGCTCCGTCCATCATCCCCTTTGGTATCGCTTTGTTCGCCCTAAGTTGGCAGGGTATGCCCAGACGTGGGTCCCTTGCTCACTTTGCCACTAGATTCAAGATAGCCTGGCTGATGAGGGTTATGAACCCGAAACCGGACCCAGGATGCTTGTTTCCGGTCCAGGGAAGACATGGCTTGGCAGTTTGGGCTGGACTGTTCCCATGAGGCACAGGGTCAGACTGATTTGCATATGGCCATGTCCGAATTGGGGTGGTGGAGTGAGCTAAAGAATGATGATGGATTAAACCCAGATCAGTTGACTCGGGTGAGTGTTTGATTTGCTAAAACGCTCCGTCCTTCATCCCCTTTGGTATCGCTTTGTTTGCCCTAAGTTGGCAGGGTATGCCCAGACGTGGGTCCCTTGCTCACTTTGCCACTGGATTCAAGATAGCCAGGCTGATGAGGGTTATGAACCCAAAACCGGTCCCAGGATACTTGTTTCGGTCCAGGGAAGACATGGCTTGGCAGTTCGGGCTGGACTGTTCCCATGAGGCACAGGATCAGACTGATTTGCATATGGCCATGTCTGAACTGGGTGGTGGAGTGAGCTAAAGAATGGTGATGGATTAAACCCAGATCATTTGACTGGGGGTGAGTGTTTGATTTGCACAAACGCTCCGTCCATCATCCCCTTTGGTATCGCTTTCTTCGCCCTAAATTGGCAGGTTATGCCCAGACGTGGGTCCCTTGCTCACTTTGCCACTGGATTCAAGATAGCCTGACTGATGAGGGTTATGAACCCGAAACTGGTCCCAGTATGCTTGTTTCTGGTCCAGTGAAGACATGGCATGGCTGTTTGGGCTGGACTGTTCCCATGAGGCACAGGGTCAGACTGATTTGCATATGGCCATGTCTGAACTGGGGTGGTGGAGTGAGCTAAAGAATAATGATGGATTAAACCCAGATCAGTTGACTCGGGTGAGTGTTTGATTTGCTCAAACGCTCCGTCCTTCATCCCTTTTGGTATCGCTTTGTTTGCCCTAAGTTGGCAGGGTATGCCCAGACGTGGGTCCCTTGCTCACTTTGCCACTGGATTAAAGATAGCCTGGATGATGAGGGTTATGAACCTGAAACCGGTCCCAGGATGCTTGTTTCCGGTCCAGGGAAGACATGGCTTGGCAGTTTCGGCTGGACTGTTCCCATGCGGCACAGGGTCAGACTGATTTGTATATGGCCATGTTTGAACTGGGGTGGTGGAGTGAGCTAAAGAATGATGATGGATTAAACCCAGATCATTTGACTGGGGGTGAGTGTTTGCTTTGCACAAACGCTCCGTCCATCATCCCCTTTGGTATCGCTTTGTTCGCCCTAAGTTGGCAGGGTATGCACAGACGTGGGTCCCTTGCTCACTTTGCCACTGGATTCAAGATAGCCTGGCTGATGAGGGTTATGAACGCGAAACTGGTCCCAGTATGCTTGTTTCTGGTCCAGTGAAGACATGGCATGGCAGTTCGGGCTGGACTGTTCCCATGAGGCACTGGGTCAGACTGATTTGCATATGGCCATGTCTTAACTGGGGGGGTGGAGTGAGCTAAAGAATGATGATGGATTAAACCCAGATCAGTTGACTGGGGGTCAGTGTTTGATTTGCTCAAACGCCCCGTCCATCATCCCCTTTGGTATCGCTTTGTTCGCCCTAAGTTGGCAGGGTATGCCCGGACGTGGGTCCCTTGCTCACTTTGCCACTGGATTCAAGATAGCCTGGCTGATGAGGGTTATGAACCTGAAACCGGTCCCAGGATGCTTGTTTCCGGTCCAGGGAAGACATGGCTTGGCAGTTCCGGCTGGACTGTTCCCATGCGGCACAGTGTCAGACTGATTTGCATATGGCCATGTCCGAACTGGGGTGGTGGAGTGAGCTAAAGAATGATGATGGATTAAACCCAGATCAGTTGACTGGGGATGAGTGTTTGATTTACTCAAACGCTCCGTCCTTCATCCCCTTTGGTATCGCTTTGTTCGCCCTAAGTTGGCAGGGTATGCCCAGACGTGGGTCCCTTGCTCACTTTGCCACTGGATTCAAGATAGCCTGGCTGATGAGAGTTATGAACCCGAAACCGGTCCCAGGATGCTTGTTTCCGGTCCAGGGAAGACATGGCTTGGCAGTTCCGGCTGGACTGTTCCCATGCGGCACAGGGTCAGACTGATTTGTATATGGCCATGTCTGAACTGGGGTGGTGGAGTGAGCTAAAGAATGATGATGGATTAAACCCAGATCAGTTGACTGGGGGTGAGTGTTTGATTTGCTCAAACGCTCCGTCCATCATCCCCTTTGGTATCGCTTTGTTCTCCCTAAGTTGGCAGGGTATGCCCAGACATGGGTCCCTTGCTCACTTTGCCACTAGATTCAAGATAGCCTGGCTGATGAGGGTTATGAACCCGAAACCGGTCCCAGGATGCTTGTTTCCGGTCCAGGGAAGACATGGCTTGGCAGTTTGGGCTGGACTGTTCAAATGAGGCACAGGGTCAGACTGATTTGCATATGGCCATGTCCAAACTGGGGTGGTGGAGTGAGCTAAAGAATGATGATGGATTAACCCAGATCAGTTGACTGGGGGTGAGTGTTTGATTTGCTCAAACGCTCCGTCCATCATCCCCTTTGGTATCACTTTGTTTGCCCTTAGTTGGCAGGGTATACCCAGACGTGGGTTCCTTGGTCACTTTGCCACTGGATTCAAGATAGCCTGGCTGATGAGGGTTATGAACCCGAAACCGGTCCCAGGATGCTTGTTTCCGGTCCAGGGAAGACATGGCTTGGCATTTCTGGCTGGACTGTTCCCATGAGGCACAGAGTCAGACTGATTTGCATATGGCCATGTCTGAACTGGGGTGGTGGAGTGAGCTAAAGAATGGTGATGGATTAAACCCAGATCATTTGACTGGAGGTGAGTGTTTGATTTGCACATACGCTCCATCCATCATCCCCTTTGGTATCGCTCTGTTCGCCCTAAGTTGGCAGGTTATGCCCAGACGTGTGTCCCTTGCTCACTTTGCCAATGGATTCAAGATAGCCTGGCTGATGAGGGTTATGAACTCGAAACTGGTCCCAGTATGCTTGTTTCTGGTCCAGTGAAGACATGGCATGGCAGTTCCGGCTGGACTGTTCCCATGAGGCACAGGGTCAGACTGATTTGCATATGTCTGAACTGGGGTGGTGGAGTGAGCTAAAGAATGATGATGGATTAAACCCAGATAAGTTGACTTGGGTGAGTGTTTGATTTGCTCAAACGCTCCGTCCATCATCCCCTTTGGTATCACTTTGTTCGCCCTTAGTTGGCAGGGTATACCCAGACGTGGGTTCCTTGGTCACTTTGCCACTGGATTCAAGATAGCCAGGCTGATGAGGGTTATGAACCCGAAACCGGTCCCAGGATGCTTGTTTCCGGTCCAGGGAAGACATGGCTTGGCAGTTCGGGCTGGACTTTTCCCATGAGGCACAGGGTCAGACTGATTTGCATATGGCCATGTCTGAACTGGGGTGGTGGAGTGAGCTAAAGAATGGTGATGGATTAAACCCAGATCAGTTGACTCGGGTGAGTGTTTGATTTGCTCAAACGCTCTGTCCTTCATCCCATTTGGTATCGCTTTGTTCACCCTAAATTGGCAGGGTATGCCCAGACGTGGGTCCCTTGCTCACTTTGCCACTGGATTCAAGATAGCCTGGCTGATGAGGGTTATGAACCAGAAACTGGTCCCAGTATGCTTGTTTCTGGTCCAGTGAAGACATGGCATAGCAGTTCGGGCTGGACTGTTCCCATGAGGCACAGGGTCAGACTGATTTGCATATGGCCATGTCTGAACTGGGGTGGTGGAGTGAGCTAAAGAATGATGATGGATTAAACCCAAAACAGTTGACTGGGGGTGAGTGTTTGATTTGCTCAAACGCTCCATCCATCATCCCCTTTGGTATCGCTTTATTCGCCCTAAGTTGGCAGGGTATGCCCAGATGTGGGTCCCTTGCTAACTTTGCCACTGGATTCAAGATAGCCTGGTTGATGAAGTTTATGAACCCGAAACCGGTCCCAGGATGCTTGTTTCCGGTCCAGGGAAGACATGGCTTGGCAGTTCGGTCTGGACTGTTCCCTTGAGTCACAGGGTCAGACTGATTTGCATATGGCCATGTCTGAACTGGGGTGGTGGAGTGAGCTAAAGAATGATGATGGATTAAACCCAGATCAGTTGACTCGGGTGAGTGTTTGATTTGCTCAAACGCTCCGTCCTTCATCCCATTTGGTATCGCTTTGTTCACCCTAAGTTGGCAGGGTATGCCCAGCCGTGGGTCCCTTGCTCACTTTGCCACTGGATTCAAGATAGCCTGGCTGATGAGGGTTATGAACCCGAAACCGGTCCCAGGATGCTTGTTTCAGGTCCAGGGAAGACATGGCTTGGCAGTTTGGGCTGGACTGTTCCCATGAGGCAGAGGGTCAGACTGATTTGCATATGGCCATGTCTGAACTGGGGTGGTGGAGTGTGCTAAAGAATGATGATGGATTAAACCCAGATCATTTGACTGGGGGTGAGTGTTTGATTTTCGCAAACGCTCCGTCCATCATCCCCTTTGGTATCGCTTTACTCGCCCTAAGTTGGCAGGGTTTGACCAGACGTGGGTCCCTTGCTCACTTTGCAACTGGATTAAAGATAACCTGGCTGATGAGGGTTATGAACCCGATACCAGTCCCAGGATGCTTGTTTCCGGTCCAGTGAAGACATGGCATGGCAGTTCGGGCTGGACTGCTCCCATGAGGCACAGGGTCAGACTGATTTGCATATGGCCATGTCCAAACTGGGGTGGTGGAATGAGCTAAAAAATGATGATGGATTAAACCCAGATCAGTTGACTGGGGGTGAGTGTTTGATTTGCTCAAACACTCCGTCCATCATCCCCTTTGGTATCACTTTGTTCGCCCTTAGTTGGCAGGGTATACCCAGACGTGGGTTCCTTGGTCACTTTGCCACTGGATTCAAGATAGCCTGGCTGATGAGGGTTATGAACCCGAAACCGGTCCCAGGATGCTTGTTTCCGGTCCAGGGAAGACATGGCTTAGCAGTTCGGTCTGGACTGTTCCCATGAGGCACAGGGTCAGACTGATTTGCATATGGCCATGTCTGAACTGGGGTGGTGGAGTGAGCTAAAGAATGATGATGGATTAAACCCAGATCAGTTGACTCGGTGAGTGTTTGATTTGCTCAAACGCTCCGTCCTTCATCCCCTTTGGTATCGCTTTGTTCGCCCTAAGTTGGCAGGGTATGCCCAGAAGTGGGTCCCTTGCTCACTTTGCCACTGGATTCAAGATAGCCTGGCTGATGAGGGTTATGAACCCGAAACCGGTCCCAGGATGCTTGTTTCAGGTCCAGGGAAGGCATGGCTTGGCAGTTCGGGCTGGACTGTTCCCATGAGGCACAGGGTCAGACTGATTTGCATATGGCCATGTCTGAACTGGGGTGGTGGAGTGAGCTTAAGGATGATGATGGATTAAACGCAGATCAGTTGACTGGGGGTGAGTGTTTGATTTGCTCAAACGCTCCGTCCATCATCCCCTTTGGTATCACTTTGTTCGCCCTATGTTGGCAGGGTATGCCCAGAGGTGGGTCCCTTGCTCACTTTGCCACTGGATTAAAGATAGCCTGGCTGATGAGGGTTATGAACCCGATACCGGTCCCAGGATGCTTGTTTCCGGTCCAGGGAGGAAATGGCTTGGCAGTTCGGGCTGGACTGTTCCCATGAGGCACAGGGTCAGACTGATTTGCATATGGCCATGTCCGAACTGGGGTGGTGGAGTGAGATAAAGAATGATGATGGATTAAACCCAGATCAGTTGACTGGGGGTGAGTGTTTGATTTGCTCAAATGCTCCATCCATCATCCCCGTTGGTATCGCTTTGTTCGCCCTAAGTCGGCAGGGTATGCCCAGACGTGGGTCCCTTGCTCACTTTGCCACTGGATTCAATATAGCCTGGCTGATGAGGGTTATGAACCCGAAACCAGTCCCAGGATGCTTGTTTCCGGTCCAGGGAAGACATGGCTTGGCAGTTCGGCTGGACTGTTCCCATGAGGCACAGGGTCAGACTGATTTGCATATGGCCATGTCTGAACTGGGGTGGTGGAGTGAGCTAAAGAATGATGATGGATTAAACCCAGATCAGTTGACTGGGGGTGAGTATTTGATTTGCTCAAACGCTCTGTCCATCATCCCCTTTGGTGTCGCTTTGTTCGCCCTAAGTTGGCAGTGTATGCCCAGGCGTGGGTCCCTTTATCACTTTGCCACTAGATTCAAGATAGCCTGGCTGATGAGGGTTATGAACCTGAAACCGGTCCCAGGATGCTTGTTTCCGGTCCAGGGAAGACATGGCTTGGCAGTTTTGGCTGGACTGTTCCCATGAGGCACAGGGTCAGACTGATTTGCATATGGCCATGTCTGAACTGGGGTGGTGGAGTGAGCTAAAGCATGATGATGGATTAAACCCAGATCAGTTGACTGGGGGTGAGTGTTTGATTTGCTCAAACGCTCCGTCCATCATCCCCTTTGGTATCACTTTGTTCGCCCTTAGTTGGCAGGGTATACCCAGACGTGGGTTCCTTGCTCACTTTGCCACTGGATTCAAGATAGCCTGGCTGATGAGGGTTATGAACCCCGAAACCGGTCCCAGGATGCTTGTTTCCGGTCCAGGGAAGACATGGCTTGGCAGTTCGGGCTGGACTGTTCCCATGAGGCACAGGGTCAGACTGATTTGCATATGGCCATGTCTGAACTGGGGTGGTAGAGTGAGCTAAAGAATGGTGTTGGATTAAACCCAGATCATTTAACTGGAGGTGAGTGTTTGATTTGCACAAACGCTCCGTCCATCATCCCCTTTGGTATCGCTTTGTTCGCCCTAAGCTGGCAGGTTATGCCCAGACGTGGGTCCCTTGCTCACTTTGCCACTGGATTCAAGATAGCCTGGCTGATGAGGGTTATGAACCCGAAACTGGTCCCAGTATGCTTGTTTCTGGTCCAGTGAAGACATGGCATGGCAGTTCGGGCTGGACTGTTCCCATGAGGCACAGGGTCAGACTGATTTGCATATGGCCATGTCTGAACTGGGGTGGTGGAGTGAGCTAAAGAATGATGATGGATTTTACCCAGATCAGTTGACTGGGGGTGAGTGTTTGATTTGCTCAAACGCTCCATCCATCATCCCCTTTGGTATCGCTTTATTCGCCCTAAATTGGCAGGGTATGCCCAGATGTGGGTCCCATGCTAATTTTGCCACTGGATTCAAGATAGCCTGGCTGATGAGGTTTATGAACCCGATACCGGTCCCAGGTTGCTTGTTTCCGGTCCAGGGAAGACATGGCTTTGCAGTTCAGTCTGGACTGTTCCCATGAGTCACAGGGTCAGACTGATTTGCATATGGCCATGTCTGAACTGGGGTGGTGGAGTGAGCTTAAGAATGATGATGGATTAAACGCAGATCAGTTGACTGGGGGTGAGTGTTTAATTTGCTCAAACGCTCCGTCCATCATCCCCTTTGGTATCACTTTGTTCGCCCTAAGTTGGCAGGGTATGCCCAGACGTGGGTCCCTTGCTCACTTTGCCACTGGATTCAAGATAGCCTGGCTGATGAGGGTTATGAACCTAAAACCGGTCCCAGGATGCTTGTTTCCGGTCCAGGGAAAAGATGACTTGGCAGTTTGGGCTGGACTGTTCCCATGAGGCAGAGGGTCAGACTGATTTGCATATGGCCATGTCCGAACTGGGGTGGTGGAGTGAGATAAAGAATGATGATGGATTAAACCCAGATCAGTTGACTGGGGGTGAGTGTTTTATTTGCTCAAACGCTCCGTCCATCATCCCCTTTGGTATCACTTTGTTCGCACTAAATTGGCAGGGTTTGCCCAGACGTGGGTCCCTTGCTCACTTTGCCACTGGATTCAAGATAGCCTGGCTGATGAGGGTTATGAACCCGAAACCGGTCCCAGGATGCTTGTTTCTGGTCCAGGGAAGACATGGCTTGGCAGTTCGGGCTGGACTGTTCCCATGAGACACAGGGTCAGACTGATTTGCATATGGCCATGTCTGAACTGGGGTGGTGGAGTGAGCTAAAGAATGATGATGGATTAAACCCAGATCATTTGACTGGGGGTGAGTGTTTGCTTTGCACAAACGCTCCGTCCATCATCCCCTTTGGTATCGCTTTGTTCGCCCTAAGTTGGCAGGGTATGCCCAGACGTGGGTCCCTTGCTCACTTTGCCACTGGATTCAAGATAGCCTGGCTGATGAGGGTTATGAACCCAAAACTTGTCCCAGTATGCTTGTTTCTGGTCCAGTGAAGACATGGGATGGCAGTTCGGGCTGGACTGTTCCCATGAGGCACAGGGTCAGACTGATTTGCATATGGCCATGTCTGAACTGGGGGGGTGGAGTGAGCTAAAGAATGATGATGAATTAAACCCAGATCAGTTGACTGGGGGTGAGTGTTTGATGTGCTCAAACGCTCCATCCATCATCCCCTTTGGTATCGCTTTATTCGCCCTAAGTTGGCAGGGTATGCCCAGATGTGGGTCCCTTGCTAACTTTGCCACTGGATTCAAGATAGCCTGGTTGATGAGGGTTATGAACCCGAAACCAGTCCCAGGATGCTTGTTTCCGGTCCAGGGAAGACATGGCTTGGCAGTTCGGTCTGGACTGTTCCCATGAGTCACAGGGTCAGACTGATTTGCATATGGCCATGTCTGAACTGGGGTGGTGGAGTGAGCTAAAGAATGATGATGGATTAAACCCAGATCAGTTGACTCGGGTGAGTGTTTGATTTGCTCAAACGCTCCGTCCTTCATCCCCTTTGGTATCGCTTTGTTCGACCTAAGTTGGCAGGGTATGCCCAGACGTGGGTCCCTTGCTCTCTTTGCCACTGGATTCAAGATAGCCTGGCTGATTAGGGTTATGAAAACAAAACCGATCCCAGGATGCTTGTTTCCGGTCCAGGGAAGACATGGCTTGGCAGTTCCGGCTGGACTGTTCCCATGCGGCACAGGGTCAGACTGATTTGCATATGGCCATGGCCGAACTGGGGTGGTGGAGTGAGCTAAAGAATGATGATGGATTAAACCCAGATCAGTTGACTGGGGGTGAGTGTTTGATTTGCTCAAACGCTCCGTCCATCATCCCCTTTGGTATCACTTTGTTCGCCCTTAGTTGGCAGGGTATACCCAGACGTGGGTTCCTTGCTCACTTTGCCACTGGATTCAAGATAGCCTGGCTGATGAGGGTTATGAACCCGAAACCGGTCCCAGGATGCTTGTTTCCGGTCCAGGGAAGACATGGCTTGGCAGTTTGGGCTGGACTGTTCCCATGAGGCACAGGGTCAGACTGATTTGCATATGGCCATGTCTGAACTGGGGTGGTGGAGTGAGCTAAAGAATGATGATGGATTAAACCCAGATCAGTTGACTGGGGATGAGTGTTTGATTTGCTCAAACGTTCCGTCCATCATCCCCTTTGGTATCGCTTTGTTCGCCCTAAGTTGGCAGGGTATGCCCAGACGTGGGTTCCTTGCTCACTTTGCCATTGGATTCAAGATAGCCTGGCTGATGAGGGTTATGAACCCGAAACAGGTCCCAGGATGCTTGTTTCTGGTCCAGGGAAGACATGGCTTGGCAGTTCGGGCTGGACTGTTCCCTTGAGGCACATGGTCAGACTAATTTGCATATGGCCATGTCTGAACTGGGGTGGTGGAGTGATCTAAAGGATGATGATGGATTAAACCCAGATCATTTGACTGGGGGTGACTGTTTGATTTGCACAAACGCTCCGTCCAACATCCCCTTTGGTATCGCTTTGTTCGCCCTAAGCTGGCAGGGTATGCCCAGACATGGGTCCCTTGCTCACTTTGCCACTGGATTCAAGATAGCCTGGCTGATGTTGGTTATGAACCCGAAACTGGTCCCAGAATGCTTGTTTCTGGTCCAATAAAGACATGGCATGGCAGTTGGGACTGGACTGTTCCCATGAGTCACAGGGTCAGACTGATTTGCATATGGCCATGTCTGAACTGGGGTGGTGGAGTGAGCTTAAGAATGATGATGGATTAAACGCAGATCAGTTGACTGGGGGTGAGTGTTTGATTTGCTCAAACGCTCCGTCCATCATCCCCTTTGGTATCACTTTGTTCGCCCTAAGTTGGCAGGGTATGCCCAGACGTGGGTCCCTTGCTCACTTTGCCACTGGATTCAAGATAGCCTGGCTGATGAGGGTTATGAACCTAAAACCGGTCCCAGGATGCTTGTTTCCGGTCCAGGGAAAAGATGACTTGGCAGTTTGGGCTGGACTGTTCCCATGAGGCAGAGGGTCAGACTGATTTGCATATGGCCATGTCCGAACTGGGGTGGTGGAGTGAGATAAAGAATGATGATGGATTAAACCCAGATCAGTTGACTGGGGGTGAGTGTTTTATTTGCTCAAACGCTCCGTCCATCATCCCCTTTGGTATCACTTTGTTCGCACTAAATTGGCAGGGTTTGCCCAGACGTGGGTCCCTTGCTCACTTTGCCACTGGATTCAAGATAGCCTGGCTGATGAGGGTTATGAACCCGAAACCGGTCCCAGGATGCTTGTTTCTGGTCCAGGGAAGACATGGCTTGGCAGTTCGGGCTGGACTGTTCCCATGAGACACAGGGTCAGACTGATTTGCATATGGCCATGTCTGAACTGGGGTGGTGGAGTGAGCTAAAGAATGATGATGGATTAAACCCAGATCATTTGACTGGGGGTGAGTGTTTGCTTTGCACAAACGCTCCGTCCATCATCCCCTTTGGTATCGCTTTGTTCGCCCTAAGTTGGCAGGGTATGCCCAGACGTGGGTCCCTTGCTCACTTTGCCACTGGATTCAAGATAGCCTGGCTGATGAGGGTTATGAACCCAAAACTTGTCCCAGTATGCTTGTTTCTGGTCCAGTGAAGACATGGGATGGCAGTTCGGGCTGGACTGTTCCCATGAGGCACAGGGTCAGACTGATTTGCATATGGCCATGTCTGAACTGGGGGGGTGGAGTGAGCTAAAGAATGATGATGAATTAAACCCAGATCAGTTGACTGGGGGTGAGTGTTTGATGTGCTCAAACGCTCCATCCATCATCCCCTTTGGTATCGCTTTATTCGCCCTAAGTTGGCAGGGTATGCCCAGATGTGGGTCCCTTGCTAACTTTGCCACTGGATTCAAGATAGCCTGGTTGATGAGGGTTATGAACCCGAAACCGGTCCCAGGATGCTTGTTTCCGGTCCAGGGAAGACATGGCTTGGCAGTTCGGTCTGGACTGTTCCCATGAGTCACAGGGTCAGACTGATTTGCATATGGCCATGTCTGAACTGGGGTGGTGGAGTGAGCTAAAGAATGATGATGGATTAAACCCAGATCAGTTGACTCGGGTGAGTGTTTGATTTGCTCAAACGCTCCGTCCTTCATCCCCTTTGGTATCGCTTTGTTCGACCTAAGTTGGCAGGGTATGCCCAGACGTGGGTCCCTTGCTCTCTTTGCCACTGGATTCAAGATAGCCTGGCTGATTAGGGTTATGAAAACAAAACCGATCCCAGGATGCTTGTTTCCGGTCCAGGGAAGACATGGCTTGGCAGTTCCGGCTGGACTGTTCCCATGCGGCACAGGGTCAGACTGATTTGCATATGGCCATGGCCGAACTGGGGTGGTGGAGTGAGCTAAAGAATGATGATGGATTAAACCCAGATCACTTGACTGGGGGTGAGTGTTTGATTTGCTCAAACGCTCCGTCCATCATCCCCTTTGGTATCACTTTGTTCGCCCTTAGTTGGCAGGGTATACCCAGACGTGGGTTCCTTGCTCACTTTGCCACTGGATTCAAGATAGCCTGGCTGATGAGGGTTATGAACCCGAAACCGGTCCCAGGATGCTTGTTTCCGGTCCAGGGAAGACATGGCTTGGCAGTTTGGGCTGGACTGTTCCCATGAGGCACAGGGTCAGACTGATTTGCATATGGCCATGTCTGAACTGGGGTGGTGGAGTGAGCTAAAGAATGATGATGGATTAATCCCAGATCAGTTGACTGGGGATGAGTGTTTGATTTGCTCAAACGTTCCGTCCATCATCCCCTTTGGTATCGCTTTGTTCGCCCTAAGTTGGCAGGGTATGCCCAGACGTGGGTTCCTTGCTCACTTTGCCATTGGATTCAAGATAGCCTGGCTGATGAGGGTTATGAACCCGAAACAGGTCCCAGGATGCTTGTTTCTGGTCCAGGGAAGACATGGCTTGGCAGTTCGGGCTGGACTGTTCCCTTGAGGCACATGGTCAGACTGATTTGCATATGGCCATGTCTCAACTGGGGTGGTGGAGTGATCTAAAGGATGATGATGGATTAAACCCAGATCATTTGACTGGGGGTGACTGTTTGATTTGCACAAACGCTCCGTCCAACATCCCCTTTGGTATCGCTTTGTTCGCCCTAAGCTGGCAGGGTATGCCCAGACATGGGTCCCTTGCTCACTTTGCCACTGGATTCAAGATAGCCTGGCTGATGTTGGTTATGAACCCGAAACTGGTCCCAGAATGCTTGTTTCTGGTCCAATAAAGACATGGCATGGCAGTTGGGACTGGACTGTTCCCATGAGACACAGGGTCAGACTGATTTGCATATGGCCATGTCTGAACTGGGGTGGTGGAGTGAGCTAAAGAATGATGATGGATTAAACCCAGATCAGTTGACTGGGGGTGAGTGTTTGATTTGCTCAAACGCTCCATCCATCATCCCCTTTGCTATCGCTTTATTCGCCCTAAGTTGGCAGGGTATGCCCAGATGTGGGTCCCTTGCTAACTTTGCCACTGGATTCAAGATAGCCTGGTTGATGAGGGTTATGAACCCGAAACCGGTCCCAGGATGCTTGTTTCCGGTCCAGGGAAGACATGGCTTGGCAGTTCGGTCTGGACTGTTCCCATGAGTCACAGGGTCAGACTGATTTGCATTTGGCCATGTCTGAAATGGGGTGGTGGAGTGAGCTAAAGAATGATGATGGATTAAACCCAGATCAGTTGACTCAGGTGAGTGTTTGATTTGCTCAAACGCTCCGTCCTTCATCCCCTTTGGTATCGCTTTGTTCGCCCTAAGTTGGCAGGGTATGCTCAGACGCGGGTCCCTTGCTCTCTTTGCCACTGGATTCAAGATAGCCTGGCTGATGAGGGTTATGAACCCAAAACCGGACCCAGGATGCTTTTTTCCGGTCCAGGGAAGACATGGCTTGGCAGTTCTCGCTGGACTGTTCCCATGCGGCACAGGGTCAGACTGATTTGTATATGGCCATGTCTGAACTGGGGTGGTGAAGTGAGCTAAAGAATGATGATGGATTAAACCCAGATCAGTTGACTGGGGGTGAGTGTTTGATTTGCTCAAACGCTCCGTCCATCATCCCGTTTGGTATCGCTTTGTTCGCCCTAAGTTGGCAGGGTATGCCCAGACGTGGGTCCCTTGCTCACTTTGCCACTGGATTCAAGATAGCCTGGCTGATGAGGGTTATGAACCTAAAACCGGTCCCAGGATGCTTGTTTCCGGTCCAGGGAAAAGATGGCTTGGCAGTTTGGGCTGGACTGTTCCCATGAGGCAGAGGGTCAGACTGATTTGCATATGGCCATGTCCGAACTGGGGTTGTGGAGTGAGATAAAGAATGATGATGGATGAAACCCAGATCATTTGATTGGGGGTGAGTGTTTGATTTGCACAAACGCTCCGTCCATCATCCCCTTTGGTATCACTTTGTTCGCCCTAAGTTGGCAGGGTATGCCCAGACGTGGGTCCCTTGCTCACTTTGCCACTGGATTCAAGATAGCCTGGCTGATGAGGGTTATGAACCCGAAACCGGTCCCAGGATGCTTGTTTCCGGTCCAGGGAAGACATGGCTTGGCAGTTTGGGCTAGACTGTTCCCATGAGGCACAGGGTCAGACTGATTTGCATATGGCCATGTCTGAACTTGGGTGGTGGAGTGAGCTAAAGAATGATGATGGATTAATCCCAGATCATTTGATTGGGGGTGAGTGTTTGATTTGCACAAACGCTCCGTCCATCATCCCCTTTGGTATCACTTTGTTCGCCCTAAGTTGGCAGGGTATGCCCAGACATGGGTCCCTTGCTCACTTTGCCACTGGATTCAAGATAGCCTGACTGATGTTGGTTATGAACCCGAAACTGGTCCCAGTATGCTTGTTTCTGGTCCAGTAAAGTAATGGCATGGCAGTTCGGACTGGACTGTTCCCATGAGACACAGGGTCAGACTGATTTGCATATGGCCATGTCTGAACTGGGGTGGTGGAGTGAGCTAAAGAATGATGATGGATTAAACCCAGATCATTTGACTGGGGGTGAGTGTTTGCTTTGCACAAACGCTCCGTCCATCATCCCCTTTGGTATCGCTTTGTTCGCCCTAAGTTGGCAGGGTATGCCCAGACGTGGGTCCCTTGCTCACTTTGCCACTGGATTCAAGATAGCCTGGCTGATGAGGGTTATGAACCCAAAACTTGTCCCAGTATGCTTGTTTCTGGTCCAGTGAAGACATGGGATGGCAGTTCGGGCTGGACTGTTCCCATGAGGCACAGGGTCAGACTGATTTGCATATGGCCATGTCTGAACTGGGGGGGTGGAGTGAGCTAAAGAATGATGATGAATTAAACCCAGATCAGTTGACTGGGGGTGAGTGTTTGATGTGCTCAAACGCTCCATCCATCATCCCCTTTGGTATCGCTTTATTCGCCCTAAGTTGGCAGGGTATGCCCAGATATGGGTCCCTTGCTAACTTTGCCACAGGATTCAAGATAGCCTGGCTGATGAGGTTTATGAACCCGAAACCGGTCCCAGGATGCTTGTTTCCGGTCCAGGGAAGACATGGCTTGGCAGTTCAGTCTGGACTGTTCCCATGAGTCACAGGGTCAGACTGATTTGCATATGGCCATGTCTGAACTGGGGTGGTGGAGTGAGCTAAAGAATGAAGATGGATTAAACCCAGATCAGTTGACTCGGGTGAGTGTTTGATTTGCTCAAACGCTGCGTCCTTCATCCCCTTTGGTATCGCTTTGTTCGCCCTAAGTTGGCAGGTTATGCCCAGACGTGGGTCCCTTGCTCACTTTGCAACTGGATTCAAGATAGCCTGGCTGATGAGGGTTATGAACCCGAAACTGGTCCCAGTATGCTTGTTTCTGGTCCAGTGAAGACATGGCATGGCTGTTTGGGCTGGACTGTTCCCATGAGGCACAGGGTCAGACTGATTTGCATATGGCCATGTCTGAACTGGGGTGGTGGAGTGAGCTAAAGAATGATGATGGATTAAACCCAGATCAGTTGACTGGGGGTGAGTGTTTGATTTGCTCAAACGCTCCATCCATCATCCCCTTTAATATCGCTTTATTCGCCCTAAGTTGGCACGGTATGCCCAGATGTGGGTCCCTTGCTAACTTTGCCACGGGATTCAAGATAGCCTGGCTGATGAGGTGTATGAACCCAAAACCGGTCCCAGGATGCTTGTTTCCGGTCCAGGGAAGACATGGCTTGGCAGTTCGGTCTGGACTGTTCCCATGAGTCACAGGGTCAGACTGATTTGCATATGGCCATGTCTGAACTGGGGTGGTGGAGTGAGCTAAAGAATGATGATGGATTAAACCCAGATCAGTTGACTCGGTGAGTGTTTGATTTGCTCAAACGCTGCGTCCTTCATCCCCTTTGGTATCGCTTTGTTCGCCCTAAGTTTGCAGGGTATGCCCAGACGTGGGTCCTTTGCTCACTTTGCCACTGGATTCAAGATAGCCTGGCTGATGAGGGTTATGAACCCGAAACCGGTCCCAGGATGCTTGTTTCAGGTCCAGGGAAGGCATGGCTTAGCAGTTCGGGCTGGACTGTTCCCATGAGGCACAGGGTCAGACTGATTTGCATATGGCCATGTCTGAACTGGGGTGGTGGAGTGAGCTTAAGAATGATGATGGATTAAACGCAGATCAGTTGACTGGGGGTGAGTGTTTGATTTGATCAAACGCTCCGTCCATCATCCCCTTTGGTATCGCTTTACTCACCCTAAGTTGGCAGGGTATGCCCAGACGAGGGTCCCTAGCTCACTTTGCCACTGGATTCAAGATAGCCTGGCTGATGAGGGTTATGAACCTAAAACCGGTCCCAGGATGCTTGTTTCCGGTCCAGGGAAAAGATGGCTTGGCAGTTTGGGCTGGACTGTTCCCATGAGGCAGAGGGTCAGACTGATTTGCATATGGCCATGTCTGAACTGGGGTGGTGGAGTGAGCTAAAGAATGATGATGGATTAAACCCAGATCATTTGACTCGGGGTGAGTGTTTGATTTGCGCAAACGCTCCGTCCATCATCCCCTTTGGCATCGCTTTACTCGCCCTAAGTTGGCAGGGTATGCCCAGACGAGGGTCCCTAGCTCACTTTGCCACTGGATTCAAGATAGCCTGGCTGATGAGGGTTATGAACCCGAAACCGGTCCCAGGATACTTGTTTCTGGTCCAGTGAAGACATGGCATGGCAGTTCGGGCTGGACTGTTCCCATGAGGCACAGGGTCAGACTGATTTGCATATGGCCATGTCTGAACTGGGGGGGTGGAGTGAGCTAAAGGATGATGATGGATTAAACCCAGATAAATTGACTGGGGGTGAGTGTTTGATTTGCTCAAACGCTCCATCCATCATCCCATTTGGTATCGCTTTGTTCGCCCTAAGTTGGCAGGGTATGCCCAGACGTGGGTCTCTTGCTCACTTTGCCACTAGATTCAAGATAGCCTGGCTGATGAGGGTTATAAACCCGAAACCGGTCCCAGGATGCTTGTTTCCGGTCCAGGGAAGACATGGCTTGGCAGTTTGGGCTGGACTGTTCCCATGAGGCACAGGGTCAGACTGATTTGCATATGGCCATGTCCGAACTGGGGTGGTGGAGTGAGCTAAAGAATGATGATGGATTAAACCCAGATCAGTTGACTGGGGGTGAGTGTTTGATTTGCTCAAACGCTCCGTCCATCATCCCCTTTGGTATCACTTTGTTCGCCCTTAGTTGACAGGGTATACCCAGACGTGGGTTCCTTGCTCACTCTGCCACTGGATTCAAGATAGCCTGGCTGATGAGTTTCATGAACCCGAAACCGGTCCCAGGATGCTTGTTTCCGGTCCAGGGAAGACATGGCTTGGCAGTTTGGGCTGGACTGTTCCCATGAGGCACAGGGTCAGACTGATTTGCATATGGCCATGTCTGAACTGGGGTGGTGGAGTGAGCTAAAGAATGGTGATGGATTAAACCCAGATCATTTGACTGGAGGTGAGTGTTTGATTTGCAAAAACGCTCCGTCCATCATCCCCTTTGGTATCGCTTTGTTCGCCCTAAGTTGGCAGGTTATGCCCAGACGTGGGTTCCTTGCTCACTTTGCCACTGGATTCAAGATAGCCTGGCTGATGATGGTTATGAACCCGAAACTGGTCCCAGTATGCTTGTTTCTGGTCCAGTGAAGACATGGCATGGCAGTTCGTGCTGGACTGTTCCCATGAGGCACAGGGTCAGACTGATTTGCATATGGCCATGTCTGAACTGGGGGGTGGAGTGAGCTAAAGAATGATGATGGATTAAACCCAGATCAGTTGACTCGGGTGAGTGTTTGATTTGCTCAAACGCTCCGTCCTTCATCCCCTTTGGTATCGCTTTGTTCGCCCTAAGTTGGCAGGGTATGCCCAGACGTGGGTCCCTTGCTCACTTTGCCACTGGATTCAAGATAGCCTGGCTGATGAGGGTTATGAACCCAAAACCGGTCCCAGGATGCTTGTTTCAGGTCCAGGGAAGGCATGGCTTGGCAGTTCGTGCTGGACTGTTCCCATGAGGCACAGGGTCAGACTGATTTGCATATGGCCATGTCTGAACTGGGGTGGTGGATTGAGCTAAAGAATGGTGATGGATTAAACCCAGATCATTTGACTGGAGGTGAGTGTTTGATTTGCAAAAACGCTCCATCCATCATCCCCTTTGGTATCGCTTTGTTCGCCCTAAGTTGGCAGGTTATGCCCAGACGTGGGTCCCTTGCTCACTTTGCCACTGGATTCAAGATAGCCTGGCTGATGAGGGTTATGAACCCGAAACTGGTCCCAGTATGCTTGTTTCTGGTCCAGTAAAGACATGGCATGGCAGTTCGGACTGGACTGTTCCCATGAGACATAGGGTCAGACTGATTTGCATATGGCCATGTCTGAACTGGGTGGTGGAGTGAGCTAAAGAATGATGATGGATTAAACCCAGATCATTTGACTGGGGGTGAGTGTTTTCTTTGCACAAACGCTCCGTCCATCATCCCCTTTGGTATCGCTTTGTTCGCCCTAAGTTGGCAGGGTATGCCCAGACGTGGGTCCCTTGCTCACTTTGCCACTGGATTCAAGATAGCCTGGCTGATGAGGGTTATGAACCCAAAACTTGTCCCAGTATGCCTGTTTCTGGTCCAGTGAAGACATGGGATGGCAGTTCGGGCTGGACTGTTCCCATGAGGCACAGGGTCAGACTGATTTGCATATGGCCATGTCTGAACTGGGGGGGTGGAGTGAGCTAAAGAATGATGATGAATTAAACCCAGATCAGTTGAATGGGGGTGAGTGTTTGATGTGCTCAAACGCTCCATCCATCATCCCCTTTGGTATCGCTTTATTCGCCCTAAGTTGGCAGGGTATGCCCAGATATGGGTCCCTTGCTAACTTTGCCACAGGATTCAAGATAGCCTGGCTGATGAGGTTTATGAACCCGAAACCGGTCCCAGGATGCTTGTTTCCGGTCCAGGGAAGACATGGCTTGGCAGTTCAGTCTGGACTGTTCCCATGAGTCACAGGGTCAGACTGATTTGCATATGGCCATGTCTGAACTGGGGTGGTGGAGTGAGCTAAAGAATGATGATGGATTAAACCCAGATCATTTGACTCGGGGTGAGTGTTTGATTTGCGCAAACGCTCCGTCCATCATCCCCTTTGGCATCGCTTTACTCGCCCTAAGTTGGCAGGGTATGCCCAGACGAGGGTCCCTAGCTCACTTTGCCACTGGATTCAAGATAGCCTGGCTGATGAGGGTTATGAACCCGAAACCGGTCCCAGGATACTTGTTTCTGGTCCAGTGAAGACATGGCATGGCAGTTCGGGCTGGACTGTTCCCATGAGGCACAGGGTCAGACTGATTTGCATATGGCCATGTCTGAACTGGGGGGGTGGAGTGAGCTAAAGGATGATGATGGATTAAACCCAGATAAATTGACTGGGGGTGAGTGTTTGATTTGCTCAAACGCTCCATCCATCATCCCATTTGGTATCGCTTTGTTCGCCCTAAGTTGGCAGGGTATGCCCAGACGTGGGTCTCTTGCTCACTTTGCCACTAGATTCAAGATAGCCTGGCTGATGAGGGTTATGAACACGAAACCGGTCCAAAGATGCTTGTTTCCGGTCCAGGGAAGACATGGCTTGGCAGTTTTGGCTGGACTGTTCCCATGAGGCACAGGGTCAGACTGATTTGCATATGGCCATGTCTGAACTGGGGTGGTGGAGTGAGCTAAAGAATGATGATGGATTAAACCCAGATCAGTTGACTGGGGGTGAGTGTTTGATTTGCTCAAACGCTCCATCCATCATCCCCTTTGGTATCTCTTTGTTCGCCCTAAGTTGGCAGGGTATGCCCAGGCGTGGGTCCCTTGCTCACTTTGCCACTAGGTTCAAGATAGCCTGGCTGATGAGGGTTATGAACACGAAACCGGTCCAAAGATGCTTGTTTCCGGTCCAGGGAAGACATGGCTTGGCAGTTTTGGCTGGACTGTTCCCATGAGGCACAGGGTCAGACTGATTTGCATATGGCCATGTCTGAACTGGGGTGGTGGAGTGAGCTAAAGAATGATGATGGATTAAACCCAGATCAGTTGACTGGGGGTGAGTGTTTGATTTGCTCAAACGCTCCGTCCATCATTCCCTTTGGTATCGCTTTGTTCGCCCTAAGTTGGCAGGTTACGCCCAGACGTGGGTCCCTTGCTAATTTTGCCACTGGATTCAAGATTGCCTGGCTGATGAGGTTTATGAACCCGAAACCGGTCCCAGGTTGCTTGTTTCCGGTCCAGGGAAGACATGGCTTGGCAGTTCAGTCTGGACTGTTCCCATGAGTCACAGGGTCAGACTGATTTGCATATGGCCATGTCTGAACTGGGGTGGTGGAGTGAGCTTAAGAATGATGATGGATTAAACGCAGATCAGTTGACTGGGGGTGAGTGTTTGATTTGCTCAAACGCTCTGTCCATCATCCCCTTTGGTATCACTTTGTTTGCCCTAAGTTGGCAGGGTATGCCCAGACGTGGGTCCCTTGCTCACTTTGCCACTGGATTCAAGATAGCCTGGCTGATGAGGGTTATGAACCTAAAACCGGTCCCAGGATGCTTGTTTCCGGTCCAGGGAAAAGATGGCTTGGCAGTTTGGGCTGGACTGTTCCCATGAGGCAGAGGGTCAGACTGATTTGCATATGGCCATGTCCGAACTGGGGTGGTGGAGTGAGATAAAGAATGATGATGGATTAAACCCAGATCAGTTGACTGGGGGTGAGTGTTTTATTTGCTCAAACGCTCCGTCCATCATCCCCTTTGGTATCACTTTGTTCGCACTAAGTTGGCAGGGTATGCCCAGACGTGGATCCCTTGCTCACTTTGCCACTGGATTCAAGATAGCCTGGCTGATGAGGGTTATGAACCCGAAACCGGTCCCAGGATGCTTGTTTCCGGTCCAGGGAAGACATGGCTTGGCAGTTCGGGCTAGACTGTTCCCATGAGGCACAGGGTCAGACTGATTTGCATATGGCCATGTCTGAACTGGGGTGGTGGAGTGAGCTAAAGAATGATGATGGATTAAACCCAGATCAGTTGACTGGGGGTGAGTGTTTGATTTGCTCAAACGCTCCGTCCATCATCCCCTTTGGTATCGCTTTGTTCGCCCTTAGTTGGCAGGGTATACCCAGACGTGGGTTCCTTGCTCACTTTGCCACTGGATTCAAGATAGCCTGGCTGATGGGGGTTATGAACCCGAAACCGGTCCCAGGATGCTTGTTTCTGGTCCAGGGAAGACATGGCTTGGCAGTTCGGGCTGGACTGTTCCCATGAGGCACAGGGTCAGACTGATTTGCATATGGCCATGTCCGAACTGGGGTGGTGGAGTGAGATAAAGAATGATGATGGATTAAACCCAGATCAGTTGACTGGGGGTGAGTGTTTTATTTGCTCAAACGCTCCGTCCATCATCCCCTTTGGTATCACTTTGTTCGCACTAAGTTGGCAGGGTATGCCCAGACGTGGATCCCTTGCTCACTTTGCCACTGGATTCAAGATAGCCTGGCTGATGAGGGTTATGAACCCGAAACCGGTCCCAGGATGCTTGTTTCTGGTCCAGTGAAGACATGGGATGGCAGTTCGGGCTGGACTGTTCCCATGAGGCACAGGGTCAGACTGATTTGCATATGGCCATGTCTGAACTGGGGTGGTGGAGTGAGCTAAAGAATTATGATGGATTAAACCCAGATCAGTTGACTCGGGTGAGTGTTTGATTTGCTCAAACGCTCCGTCCTTCATCCCCTTTGGAATCGCTTTGTTCGCCCTAAGTTGGCAGGGTATGCCCAGACGTGGGTCCCTTGCTCTCTTTGCCACTGGATTCAAGATAGCCTGGCTGATGAGGGTTATGAAAACAAAACCGATCCCAGGATGCTTGTTTCCGGTCCAGGGAAGACATGGCTTGGCAGTTCCGGCTGGACTGTTCCCATGCGGCCCAGGGTCAGACTGATTTGCATATGGCCATGTCCGAACTGGGGAGGTGGAGTGAGCTAAAGAATGATGATGGATTAAACCCAGATCAGTTGACTGGGGATGAGTGTTTGATTTGCTCAAATGCTCCGTCCATCATCCCCTTTGGTATCGCTTTGTTCGCCCTAAGTTGGCAGGGTATGCCCAGACGTGGGTTCCTTGCTCACTTTGCCACTGGATTCAAGATAGCTTGGCTGATGAGGGTTATGAACTCGAAACAGGTCCCAGGATGCTTGTTTCTGGTCCAGGGAAGACATGGCTTGGCAGTTCGGGCTGGACTGTTCCCTTGAGGCACAGGGTCAGACTGATTTGCATATGGCCATGTCTGAACTGGGGTGGTGGAGTGATCTAAAGAATGATGATGGATTAAACCCAGATCATTTGACTGGGGGTGAGTGTTTGATTTGCACAAACGCTCCGTCCATCATCCCCTTTGGTATCGCTTTGTTCGCCCTAAGTTGGCAGGGTATGCCCAGACATGGGTACCTTGCTCACTTTGCCACTGGATTCAAGATAGCCTGGCTGATGTTGGTTATGAACCCGAAACTGGTCCCAGAATGCTTGTTTCTGGTCCAGTAAAGACATGGCATGGCAGTTCGGACTGGACTGTTCCCATGAGACACAGGTTCAGACTGATTTGCATATGGCCATGTCTGAACTGGGGTGGTGGAGTGAGCTAAAGAATGATGATGGATTAAACCCAGATCAGTTGACTGGGGGTGAGTATTTGATTTGCTCAAACGCTCCATCCATCATCCCCTTTGGTATCGCTTTATTCGCCCTAAGTTGGCAGGGTATGCCCAGATGTGGGTCCCTTGCTAACTTTGCCACTGGATTCAAGATAGCCTGGCTGATGAGGGTTATGAACCCGAAACCGGTCCCATGATGCTTGTTTCTGGTCCAGGGAAGACATGGCTTGGCAGTTCGGTCTGGACTCTTCCCATGAGTCACAGGGTCAGACTGATTTGCATATGGCCATGTCTGAAATGGGGTGGTGGAGTGAGCTAAAGAATGATCATGGATTAAACCCAGATCAGTTAACTCGGGTGAGTGTTTGATTTGCTCAAACGCTCCGTCCTTCATCCCCTTTGGTATCGCTTTGTTCGCCCTAAGTTGGCAGGGTATGCCCAGACGTGGGTCCCTTGCTCTCTTTGCCACTGGATTCAAGATAGCCTGGCTGATGAGGGTTATGAACCCAAAACCAGACCCAGGATGCTTGTTTCCGGTCCAGGGAAGACATGGCTTGGCAGTTCTCACTGGACTGTTCCCATGCGGCACAGGGTCAGACTGATTTGTATATGGCCATGTCTGAACTGGGGTGGTGGAGTGAGCTTAAGAATGATGATGGATTAAACCCAGATCAGTTGACTGGGGGTGAGTGTTTGATGTGCTCAAACGCTCCATCCATCATCCCCTTTGGTATCGCTTTATTCGCCCTAAGTTGGCAGGGTATGCCCAGATGTGGGTCCCTTGCTAACTTTGCCACTGGATTCAAGATAGCCTGGCTGATGAGGGTTATGAACCCAAAACCAGTCCCAGGATGCTTGTTTCCGGTCCAGGGAAGACATGGCTTGGCAGTTCTCGCTGGACTGTTCCCATGCGGCACAGGGTCAGACTGATTTGTATATGGCCATGTCTGAACTGGGGTGGTGGAGTGAGCTTAAGAATGATGATGGATTAAACCCAGATCAGTTGACTGGGGGTGAGTGTTTGATTTGCTCAAATGCTCCGTCCATTCATCCCCTTTGGTATCGCTTTGTTCGCCCTAATTTGGCAGGGTATGCCCAGACGTGGGTCCATTGCTCACTTTGCCACTAGATTCAAGATAGCCTAGCTGATGAGGGTTATGAACCCGAAACCGGTCCCAGGATGCTTGTTTCTGGTCCAGGGAAGACATGGCTTGGCAGTTCGGGCTGGACTGTTCCCATGAGGCAGAGGGTCAGACTGATTTGCATATGGCCATGTCTGAACTGGGGTGGTGGAGTGAGCTAAAGAATGATGATGGATTAAAACCAGATCAGTTGACTGGGGGTGAGTGTTTGATGTGCTCAAACGCTCCATCCATCATCCCCTTTGGTATCGCTTTATTCGCCCTAAGTTGGCAGGGTATGCCCAGATGTGGGTCCCTTGTTAACTTTGCCACTGGATTCAAGATAGCCTGGCTGATGAGGGTTATGAACCCGAAACCGGTCCCAGGATGCTTGTTTCCGGTCCAGGGAAGACATGGCTTGGCAGTTTGGGCTGGACTGTTCCCATGAGACACAGGGTCAGACTGATTTGCATATGGCCATGTCTGAACTGGGGTGGTTGAGTGAGCTAAAGAATGATGATGGATTAAACCCAGATCATTTGACTGGGGTGAGTGTTTGATTTGCACAAACGCTCCGTCCATCATCCCCTTTGCTATCGCTTTGTTCACCCTAAGTTGGCAGGGTATGCCCAGACGTGGGTCCCTTGCTCACTTTGCCACTGGATTCAAGATAGCCTGGCTGATGAGGGTTATGAACCCGAAACTGGTCCCAGTATGCTTGTTTCTGGTCCAGTGAAGACATAGCATGGCAGTTCTGGCTGGACTGTTCCCATGAGGCACAGGGTCAGACTGATTTGCATATGGCCATGTCTGAACTGGGGTGGTGGAGTGAGATAAAGAACGATGATGGATTAAACCCAGATCAGTTGACTGGGGGTGAGTGTTTGATTTGCTCAAACGCTCCATCCATCATCCCCTTTGGTATCGCTTTATTCGCCCTAAATTGGCAGGGTATGCCCAGATGTGGGTCCCTTGCTAATTTTGCCACTGGATTCAAGATAGCCTGGTTGATGAGGTTTATGAACCCGAAACCGGTCCCAGGTTGCTTGTTTCCGGTCCAGGGAAGACATGGCTTGGCAGTTCAGTCTGGACTGTTCCCATGAGTCACAGGGTCAGACTGATTTGCATATGGCCATGTCTGAACTGGGGTGGTGGAGTGAGCTTAAGAATGATGATGGATTAAACGCAGATCAGTTGACTGGGGTGAGTGTTTGATTTACTCAAACGCTCCGTCCATCATCCCCTTTGGTATCACTTTGTTCGCCCTAAGTTGGCAGGGTATGCCCAGACGTGGGTCCCTTGCTCACTTTGCCACTGGATTCAAGATAGCCTGGCTGATGAGGGTTATGAACCTAAAACCGGTCCCAGGATGCTTGTTTCCGGTCCAGGGAAAAGATGGCTTGGCAGTTTGGGCTGGACTGTTCCCATGAGGCAGAGGGTCAGACTGATTTGCATATGGCCATGTCCGAACTGGGGTGGTGGAGTGAGATAAAGAATGATGATGGATTAAACCCAGATCATTTGACTGGGGTGAGTGTTTGATTTGCACAAACGCTCCGTCCATCATCCCCTTTGCTATCGCTTTGTTCGCCCTAAGTTGGCAGGGTATGCCCAGACGTGGGTCCCTTGCTCACATTGCCACTGGATTCAAGATAGCCTGGCTGATGAGGGTTATGAACCCGAAACTGGTCCCAGTATGCTTGTTTCTGGTCCAGTGAAGACATGGCATGGCAGTTCTGGCTGGACTGTTCCCATGAGGCACAGGGTCAGACTGATTTGCATATGGCCATGTCTGAACTGGGGTGGTGGAGTGAGATAAAGAATGATGATGGATTAAACCCAGATCAGTTGACTGGGGGTGAGTGTTTGATTTGCTCAAACGCTCCATCCATCATCCCCTTTGGTATCGCTTTATTCGCCCTAAATTGGCAGGGTATGCCCAGACGTGGGTCCCTTGCTCACTTTGCCACTGGATTCAAGATAGCCTGGCTGATGAGGGTTATGAACCTAAAACCGGTCCCAGGATGCTTGTTTCCGGTCCAGGGAAAAGATGGCTTGGCAGTTTGGGCTGGACTGTTCCCATGAGGCAGAGGGTCAGACTGATTTGCATATGGCCATGTCCGAACTGGGGTGGTGGAGTGAGATAAAGAATGATGATGGATTAAACCCAGATCAGTTGAATGGGGGTGAGTGTTTTATTTGCTCAAACGCTCCGTCCACCATCCCCTTTGGTATCACTTTGTTCGCACTAAGTTGGCAGGGTATGCCCAGACGTGGGTCCCTTGCTCACTTTGCCACTGGATTCAAGATAGCCTGGCTGATGAGGGTTATGAACCCGAAACCGGTCCCAGGATGCTTGTTTCCGGTCCAGGGAAGACATGGCTTGGCAGTTCGGGCTAGACTGTTCCCATGAGGCACAGGGTCAGACTGATTTGCATATGGCCATGTCTGAACTGGGGTGGTGGAGTGAGCTAAAGAATGATGATGGATTAAACCCAGATCAGTTGACTGGGGGTGAGTGTTTGATTTGCTCAAACGCTCCATCCATCATCCCCTTTGGTATCGCTGTGTTCGCCCTTAGTTGGCAGGGTATACCCAGACGTGGGTTCCTTGCTCACTTTGCCACTGGATTCAAGATAGCCTGACTGATGTTGGTTATGAACCCGAAACTGGTCCCAGTATGCTTGTTTCTGGTCCAGTAAAGACATGGCATGGCAGTTCGGACTGGACTGTTCCCATGAGACACAGGGTCAGACTGATTTGCATATGGCCATGTCTGAACTGGGGTGGTGGAGTGAGCTAAAGAATGATGATGGATTAAACCCAGATCAGTTGACTGGGGTGAGTGTTTGATGTGCTCAAACGCTCCATCCATCATCCCCTTTGGTATCCCTTTATTCGCCCTAAGTGTGCAGGGTATGCCCAGATGTGGGTCCCTTGCTAACTTTGCCACTGGATTCAAGATAGCCTGGCTGATGAGGGTTATGAACCCAAAACCAGTCCCAGGATGCTTGTTTCCGGGACACAGGGAAGACATGGCTTGGCAGTTCGGTCTGGACTGTTCCCATGAGTCACAGGGTCAGACTGATTTGCATATGGCCATGTCTGAACTGGGGTGGTGGAGTGAGCTAAAGAATGATGATGGATTAAACCCAGATCAGTTGACTCGGGTGAGTGTTTGATTTGCTCAAACGCTTCGTCCTTCATCCCCTTTGGTATCGCTTTGTTCGCCCTAAGTTGGCAGGGTATGCCCAGACGTGGGTCCCTTCCTCTCTTTGCCACTGGATTCAAGATAGCCTGGCTGATGAGGGTTATGAAAACAAAACCGATCCCAGGATGCTTGTTTCCGGTCCAGGGAAGACATGGCTTGGCAGTTCCGGCTGGACTGTTCCCATGCGGCACAGGGTCAGACTGATTTGCATATGGCCATGTCCGAACTGGGGTGGTGGAGTCAGCTAAAGAATGA
The DNA here is from genome assembly GCF_964204655.1 of Triturus cristatus. Taxonomy (NCBI): domain Eukaryota; kingdom Metazoa; phylum Chordata; class Amphibia; order Caudata; family Salamandridae; genus Triturus; species Triturus cristatus. The sequence goes on from NC_140579.1 coordinate 537,046,690, forward strand.
TGATGGATTAAACCCAGATCAGTTGACTGGGGGTGAGTGTTTGATTTGCTCAAACGCTCCGTTCATCATCCCCTTTGGTATCACTTTGTTCGCCCTTAGTTGGCAGGGTATACCCAGACGTGGGTTCCTTGCTCACTTTGCCACTGGATTCAAGATAGCCTGGCTGATGAGGGTTATGAACCCGAAACCGGTCCCAGGATGCTTGTTTCCGGTCCAGGGAAGACATGGCTTGGCAGTTCGGGCTGGACTGTTCCCATGAGGCACAGGGTCAGACTGATTTGCATATAGCCATGTCTGAACTGGGGTGGTGGAGTGAGCTAAAGAATGATGATGGATTAAACCCAGATCAGTTGACTGGGGATGAGTGTTTGATTTGCTCAAACGCTCCGTCCATCATCCCCTTTGGTATCGCTTTGTTCGCCCTAAGTTGGCAGGGTATGCCCAGACGTGGGTTCCTTGCTCACTTTGCCACTGGATTCAAGATAGCCTGGCTGATGAGGGTTATGAACCCGAAACAGGTCCCAGGATGCTTGTTTCTGGTCCAGGGAAGACATGGCTTGGCAGTTCGGGCTGGACTGGTTCCTTGAGGCACAGGGTCAGACTGATTTGCATATGGCCATGTCTGAACTGGGGTGGTGGAGTGATCTAAAGAATGATGATGGATTAAACCCAGATCATTTGACTGGGGGTGAGTGTTTGATTTGCACAAACGCTCCGTCCATCATCCCCTTTGGTATCGCTTTGTTCGCCCTAAGTTGGCAGGGTATGCCCAGACATGGGTCCCTTGCTCACTTTGCCACTGGATTCAAGATAGCCTGGCTGATGTTGGTTATGAACCTGAAATGGTCCCAGAATGCTTGTTTATGGTCCAGTAAAGACATGGCATGGCAGTTCGGACTGGACTGTTCCCATGAGACACAGGTTCAGACTGATTTGCATATGGCCATGTCTGAACTGGGGTGGTGGAGTGAGCTAAAGAATGATGATGGATTAAACCCAGATCAGTTGACTGGGGGTGAGTGTTTGATTTGCTCATACGCTCCATCAATCATCCCCTTTGGTATCGCTTTATTCGCCCTAAGTTGGCAGGGTATGCCCAGATGTGGGTCCGTTGCTAACTTTGCCACTGGATTCAAGATAGCCTGGCTGATGAGGGTTATGAACCCGAAACCGGTCCCAGGATGCTTGTTTCCGGTCCAGGGAAGACATGGCTTGGCAGTTCGGTCTGGACTGTTCCCATGAGTCACAGGGTCAGACTGATTTGCATATGGCCATGTCTGAAATGGGGTGGTGGAGTGAGCTAAAGAATGATGATGGATTAAACCCAGATCAGTTGACTCGGGTGAGTGTTTGATTTGCTCAAACGCTGCGTCCTTCATCCCCTTTGGTATCGCTTTGTTCGCCCTCAGTTGGCAGGGTATGCCCAGACGTGGGTCCCTTGCTCACTTTGCCACTAGATTCAAGATAGCCTAGCTGATGAGGGTTATTTACCCGAAACCGGTCCCAGGATGCTTGTTTCTGGTCCAGGGAAGACATGGCTTGGCAGTTCGGGCTGGACTGTTCCCATGAGTCACAGGGTCAGACTGATTTGCATATGGCCATGTCTGAACTGGGGTGGTGGAGTGATCTAAAGAATGATGATGGATTAAACCCAGATCATTTGACTGGGGGTGAGTGTTTGATTTGCACAAACGCTCCGTCCATCATCCCCTTTGGTATCGCTTTGTTCGCCCTAAGTTGGCAGGGTATGCCCAGACATGGGTACCTTGCTCACTTTGCCACTGGATTCAAGATAGCCTGGCTGATGTTGGTTATGAACCCGAAACTGGTCCCAGAATGCTTGTTTCTGGTCCAGTAAAGACATGGCGTGGCAGTTCGGACTGGACTGTTCCCATGAGACACAGGTTCAGACTGATTTGCATATGGCCATGTCTGAACTGGGGTGGTGGAGTGAGCTAAAGAATGATGATGGATTAAACCCAGATCAGTTGACTGGGGGTGAGTATTTGATTTGCTCAAACGCTCCATCCATCATCCCCTTTGGTATCGCTTTATTCGCCCTAAGTTGGCAGGGTATGCCCAGATGTGGGTCCCTTGCTAACTTTGCCACTGGATTCAAGATAGCCTGGCTGATGAGGGTTATGAACCCGAAACCGGTCCCATGATGCTTGTTTCTGGTCCAGGGAAGACATGGCTTGGCAGTTCGGTCTGGACTCTTCCCATGAGTCACAGGGTCAGACTGATTTGCATATGGCCATGTCTGAAATGGGGTGGTGGAGTGAGCTAAAGAATGATCATGGATTAAACCCAGATCAGTTAACTCGGGTGAGTGTTTGATTTGCTCAAACGCTCCGTCCTTCATCCCCTTTGGTATCGCTTTGTTCGCCCTAAGTTGGCAGGGTATGCCCAGACGTGGGTCCCTTGCTCTCTTTGCCACTGGATTCAAGATAGCCTGGCTGATGAGGGTTATGAACCCAAAACCAGACCCAGGATGCTTGTTTCCGGTCCAGGGAAGACATGGCTTGGCAGTTCTCACTGGACTGTTCCCATGCGGCACAGGGTCAGACTGATTTGTATATGGCCATGTCTGAACTGGGGTGGTGGAGTGAGCTTAAGAATGATGATGGATTAAACCCAGATCAGTTGACTGGGGGTGAGTGTTTGATGTGCTCAAACGCTCCATCCATCATCCCCTTTGGTATCGCTTTATTCGCCCTAAGTTGGCAGGGTATGCCCAGATGTGGGTCCCTTGCTAACTTTGCCACTGGATTCAAGATAGCCTGGCTGATGAGGGTTATGAACCCAAAACCAGTCCCAGGATGCTTGTTTCCGGTCCAGGGAAGACATGGCTTGGCAGTTCTCGCTGGACTGTTCCCATGCGGCACAGGGTCAGACTGATTTGTATATGGCCATGTCTGAACTGGGGTGGTGGAGTGAGCTTAAGAATGATGATGGATTAAACCCAGATCAGTTGACTGGGGGTGAGTGTTTGATTTGCTCAAATGCTCCGTCCATTCATCCCCTTTGGTATCGCTTTGTTCGCCCTAATTTGGCAGGGTATGCCCAGACGTGGGTCCATTGCTCACTTTGCCACTAGATTCAAGATAGCCTAGCTGATGAGGGTTATGAACCCGAAACCGGTCCCAGGATGCTTGTTTCTGGTCCAGGGAAGACATGGCTTGGCAGTTCGGGCTGGACTGTTCCCATGAGGCAGAGGGTCAGACTGATTTGCATATGGCCATGTCTGAACTGGGGTGGTGGAGTGAGCTAAAGAATGATGATGGATTAAAACCAGATCAGTTGACTGGGGGTGAGTGTTTGATTTGCTCAAACGCTCCGTCCATCATCCCTTTTGGTATCACTTTGTTCGCCCTTAGTTGGCAGGGTATACCCAGACGTGGGTTCCTTGCTCACTTTGCCACTTGATTCAAGATAGCCTGGCTGATGAGGGTTATGAACCCGAAACCGGTCCCAGGATGCTTGTTTCCGGTCCAGGGAAGACATGGCTTGGCAGTTTGGGCTGGACTGTTCCCATGAGACACAGGGTCAGACTGATTTGCATATGGCCATGTCTGAACTGGGGTGGTTGAGTGAGCTAAAGAATGATGATGGATTAAACCCAGATCATTTGACTGGGGTGAGTGTTTGATTTGCACAAACGCTCCGTCCATCATCCCCTTTGCTATCGCTTTGTTCACCCTAAGTTGGCAGGGTATGCCCAGACGTGGGTCCCTTGCTCACTTTGCCACTGGATTCAAGATAGCCTGGCTGATGAGGGTTATGAACCCGAAACTGGTCCCAGTATGCTTGTTTCTGGTCCAGTGAAGACATGGCATGGCAGTTCTGGCTGGACTGTTCCCATGAGGCACAGGGTCAGACTGATTTGCATATGGCCATGTCTGAACTGGGGTGGTGGAGTGAGATAAAGAACGATGATGGATTAAACCCAGATCAGTTGACTGGGGTTGAGTGTTTGATTTGCTCAAACGCTCCATCCATCATCCCCTTTGGTATCGCTTTATTCGCCCTAAATTGGCAGGGTATGCCCAGATGTGGGTCCCTTGCTAATTTTGCCACTGGATTCAAGATAGCCTGGTTGATGAGGTTTATGAACCCGAAACCGGTCCCAGGTTGCTTGTTTCCGGTCCAGGGAAGACATGGCTTGGCAGTTCAGTCTGGACTGTTCCCATGAGTCACAGGGTCAGACTGATTTGCATATGGCCATGTCTGAACTGGGGTGGTGGAGTGAGCTTAAGAATGATGATGGATTAAACGCAGATCAGTTGACTGGGGTGAGTGTTTGATTTACTCAAACGCTCCGTCCATCATCCCCTTTGGTATCACTTTGTTCGCCCTAAGTTGGCAGGGTATGCCCAGACGTGGGTCCCTTGCTCACTTTGCCACTGGATTCAAGATAGCCTGGCTGATGAGGGTTATGAACCTAAAACCGGTCCCAGGATGCTTGTTTCCGGTCCAGGGAAAAGATGGCTTGGCAGTTTGGGCTGGACTGTTCCCATGAGGCAGAGGGTCAGACTGATTTGCATATGGCCATGTCCGAACTGGGGTGGTGGAGTGAGATAAAGAATGATGATGGATTAAACCCAGATCATTTGACTGGGGTGAGTGTTTGATTTGCACAAACGCTCCGTCCATCATCCCCTTTGCTATCGCTTTGTTCGCCCTAAGTTGGCAGGGTATGCCCAGACGTGGGTCCCTTGCTCACATTGCCACTGGATTCAAGATAGCCTGGCTGATGAGGGTTATGAACCCGAAACTGGTCCCAGTATGCTTGTTTCTGGTCCAGTGAAGACATGGCATGGCAGTTCTGGCTGGACTGTTCCCATGAGGCACAGGGTCAGACTGATTTGCATATGGCCATGTCTGAACTGGGGTGGTGGAGTGAGATAAAGAATGATGATGGATTAAACCCAGATCAGTTGACTGGGGGTGAGTGTTTGATTTGCTCAAACGCTCCATCCATCATCCCCTTTGGTATCGCTTTATTCGCCCTAAATTGGCAGGGTATGCCCAGATGTGGGTCCCTTGCTAATTTTGCCACTGGATTCAAGATAGCCTGGTTGATGAGGTTTATGAACCCGAAACCGGTCCCAGGTTGCTTGTTTCCGGTCCAGGGAAGACATGGCTTGGCAGTTCAGTCTGGACTGTTCCCATGAGTCACAGGGTCAGACTGATTTGCATATGGCCATGTCTGAACTAGGGTGGTGGAGTGAGCTTAAGAATGATGATGGATTAAACGCAGATCAATTGACTGGGGTGAGTGTTTGATTTGCTCAAACGCTCCGTCCATCATCCCCTTTGGTATCACTTTGTTCGCCCTAAGTTGGCAGGGTATGCCCAGACGTGGGTCCCTTGCTCACTTTGCCACTGGATTCAAGATAGCCTGGCTGATGAGGGTTATGAACCTAAAACCGGTCCCAGGATGCTTGTTTCCGGTCCAGGGAAAAGATGGCTTGGCAGTTTGGGCTGGACTGTTCCCATGAGGCAGAGGGTCAGACTGATTTGCATATGGCCATGTCCGAACTGGGGTGGTGGAGTGAGATAAAGAATGATGATGGATTAAACCCAGATCAGTTGAATGGGGGTGAGTGTTTTATTTGCTCAAACGCTCCGTCCATCATCCCCTTTGGTATCACTTTGTTCGCACTAAGTTGGCAGGGTATGCCCAGACGTGGGTCCCTTGCTCACTTTGCCACTGGATTCAAGATAGCCTGGCTGATGAGGGTTATGAACCCGAAACCGGTCCCAGGATGCTTGTTTCCGGTCCAGGGAAGACATGGCTTGGCAGTTCGGGCTAGACTGTTCCCATGAGGCACAGGGTCAGACTGATTTGCATATGGCCATGTCTGAACTGGGGTGGTGGAGTGAGCTAAAGAATGATGATGGATTAAACCCAGATAAGTTGACTGGGGGTGAGTGTTTGATTTGCTCAAACGCTCCATCCATCATCCCCTTTGGTATCGCTGTGTTCGCCCTTAGTTGGCAGGGTATACCCAGACGTGGGTTCCTTGCTCACTTTGCCACTGGATTCAAGATAGCCTGACTGATGTTGGTTATGAACCCGAAACTGGTCCCAGTATGCTTGTTTCTGGTCCAGTAAAGACATGGCATGGCAGTTCGGACTGGACTGTTCCCATGAGACACAGGGTCAGACTGATTTGCATATGGCCATGTCTGAACTGGGGTGGTGGAGTGAGCTAAAGAATGATGATGGATTAAACCCAGATCAGTTGACTGGGGTGAGTGTTTGATGTGCTCAAACGCTCCATCCATCATCCCCTTTGGTATCCCTTTATTCGCCCTAAGTGTGCAGGGTATGCCCAGATGTGGGTCCCTTGCTAACTTTGCCACTGGATTCAAGATAGCCTGGCTGATGAGGGTTATGAACCCAAAACCAGTCCCAGGATGCTTGTTTCCGGGACACAGGGAAGACATGGCTTGGCAGTTCGGTCTGGACTGTTCCCATGAGTCACAGGGTCAGACTGATTTGCATATGGCCATGTCTGAACTGGGGTGGTGGAGTGAGCTAAAGAATGATGATGGATTAAACCCAGATCAGTTGACTCGGGTGAGTGTTTGATTTGCTCAAACGCTCCGTCCTTCATCCCCTTTGGTATCGCTTTGTTCGCCCTAAGTTGGCAGGGTATGCCCAGACGTGGGTCCCTTCCTCTCTTTGCCACTGGATTCAAGATAGCCTGGCTGATGAGGGTTATGAAAACAAAACCGATCCCAGGATGCTTGTTTCCGGTCCAGGGAAGACATGGCTTGGCAGTTCCGGCTGGACTGTTCCCATGCGGCACAGGGTCAGACTGATTTGCATATGGCCATGTCCGAACTGGGGTGGTGGAGTGAGCTAAAGAATGATGATGGATTAAACCCAGATCAGTTGACTGGGGGTGAGTGTTTGATTTGCTCAAACGCTCTGTTCATCATCCCCTTTGGTATCACTTTGTTCGCCCTTAGTTGGCAGGGTATACCCAGACGTGGGTTCCTTGCTCACTTTGCCACTGGATTCAAGATAGCCTGGCTGATGAGGGTTATGAACCCGAAACCGGTCCCAGGATGCTTGTTTCCGGTCCAGGGAAGACATGGCTTGGCAGTTCGGGCTGGACTGTTCCCATGAGGCACAGGGTCAGACTGATTTGCATATAGCCATGTCTGAACTGGGGTGGTGGAGTGAGCTAAAGAATGATGATGGATTAAACCCAGATCAGTTGACTGGGGATGAGTGTTTGATTTGCTCAAACGCTCCGTCCATCATCCCCTTTGGTATCGCTTTGTTCGCCCTAAGTTGGCAGGGTATGCCCAGACGTGGGTTCCTTGCTCACTTTGCCACTGGATTCAAGATAGCCTGGCTGATGAGGGTTATGAACCCGAAACAGGTCCCAGGATGCTTGTTTCTGGTCCAGGGAAGACATGGCTTGGCAGTTCGGGCTGGACTGGTTTCTTGAGGCACAGGGTCAGACTGATTTGCATATGGCCATGTCTGAACTGGGGTGGTGGAGTGATCTAAAGAATGATGATGGATTAAACCCAGATCATTTGACTGGGGGTGAGTGTTTGATTTGCACAAACGCTCCGTCCATCATCCCCTTTGGTATCGCTTTGTTCGCCCTAAGTTGGCAGGGTATGCCCAGACATGGGTCCCTTGCTCACTTTGCCACTGGATTCAAGATAGCCTGGCTGATGTTGGTTATGAACCTGAAATGGTCCCAGAATGCTTGTTTATGGTCCAGTAAAGACATGGCATGGCAGTTCGGACTGGACTGTTCCCATGAGACACAGGTTCAGACTGATTTGCATATGGCCATGTCTGAACTGGGGTGGTGGAGTGAGCTAAAGAATGATGATGGATTAAACCCAGATCAGTTGACTGGGGGTGAGTGTTTGATTTGCTCATACGCTCCATCAATCATCCCCTTTGGTATCGCTTTATTCGCCCTAAGTTGGCAGGGTATGCCCAGATGTGGGTCCGTTGCTAACTTTGCCACTGGATTCAAGATAGCCTGGCTGATGAGGGTTATGAACCCGAAACCGGTCCCAGGATGCTTGTTTCCGGTCCAGGGAAGACATGGCTTGGCAGTTCGGTCTGGACTGTTCCCATGAGTCACAGGGTCAGACTGATTTGCATATGGCCATGTCTGAAATGGGGTGGTGGAGTGAGCTAAAGAATGATGATGGTTTAAACCCAGATCAGTTGACTCGGGTGAGTGTTTGATTTGCTCAAACGCTGCGTCCTTCATCCCCTTTGGTATCGCTTTGTTCGCCCTCAGTTGGCAGGGTATGCCCAGACGTGGGTCCCTTGCTCACTTTGCCACTAGATTCAAGATAGCCTAGCTGATGAGGGTTATTTACCCGAAACCGGTCCCAGGATGCTTGTTTCTGGTCCAGGGAAGACATGGCTTGGCAGTTCGGGCTGGACTGTTCCCATGAGGCACAGGGTCAGACTGATTTGCATATGGCCATGTCTGAACTGGGGTGGTTGAGTGAGCTAAAGAATGATGATGGATTAAACCCAGATCATTTGACTGGGGTGAGTGTTTGATTTGCACAAACGCTCCATCCATCATCCCCTTTGGTATCGCTTTGTTCGCCCTAAGTTGGCAGGGTATGCCCAGACGTGGGTCCCTTGCTCACTTTGCCACTGGATTCAAGATAGCCTGGCTGATGAGGGTTATGAACCCGAAACTGGTCCCAGTATGCTTGTTTCTGGTCCAGTGAAGACATGGCATGGCAGTTCGGGCTGGACTGTTCCCATGAGGCACAGGGTCAGACTGATTTGCATATGGCCATGTCTGAACTGGGGTAGTGGAGTGAGCTTAAGAATGATGATGGATTAAACGTAGATCAGTTGACTGGGGGTGAGTGTTTGATTTGCTCAAATGCTCCGTCCATCATCCCCTTTGGTATCACTTTGTTCGCCCTAAGTTGGCAGGGTATGCCCAGACGTGGGTCCCTTGCTCACTTTGCCACTAGATTCAAGTTAGCCTGGCTGATGAGGGTTATGAACCCGAAACCGGTCCCAGGATGCTTGTTTCTGGTCCAGGGAAGACATGGCTTGGCAGTTCGGGCTGGACTGTTCCCATGAGTCACAGGGTCAGACTGATTTGCATATGGCCATGTCTGAACTGGGGTGGTGGAGTGAGCTAAAGAATGATGATGGATTAAACCCAAATCAGTTGACTCGGGTGAGTGTTTGATTTGCTCAAACGCTCCGTCCTTCATCCCCTTTGGTATCGCTTTGTTCGCCCTAAGTTGGCAGGGTATGCCCAGACGTGGGTCCCTTGCTCACTTTGCCACTGGATTCAAGATAGCCTGGCTGATGAGGGTTATGAACCCAAAACCGGTCCCAGGATGCTTGTTTCTGGTCCAGGGAAGACATGGCTTGGCAGTTCGGGCTGGACTGTTCCCATGCGGCACAGGGTCAGACTGATTTGTATATGGCCATGTTTGAACTGGGGTGGTGGAGTGAGCTAAAGAATGATGATGGATTAAACCCAGATCAGTTGACTGGGGGTGAGTGTTTGATTTGCTCAAACGCTCCGTCCTTCATCCCCTTTGGTATCGCTTTGTTCGCCCTAAGTTGGCAGGGTATGCCCAGACGTGGGTCCCTTGCTCACTTTGCCACTGGATTCAAGATAGCCTGGCTGATGAGGGTTATGAACCCAAAACCGGTCCCAGGATGCTTGTTTCTGGTCCAGGGAAGACATGGCTTGGCAGTTCGGGCTGGACTGTTCCCATGCGGCACAGGGTCAGACTGATTTGTATATGGCCATGTTTGAACTGGGGTGGTGGAGTGAGCTAAAGAATGATGATGGATTAAACCCAGATCAGTTGACTGGGGGTGAGTGTTTGATTTGCTCAAACGCTCCGTCCATCATCCCATTTGGTATCACTTTGTTCGCCCTAAGTTGGCAGGGTATGCCCAGACGTGGGTCCCTTGCTCACTTTGCCACTAGATTCAAGATAGCCTGGCTGATGAGGGTTATGAACCCGAAACCGGTCCCAGGATGCTTGTTTCCGGTCCAGGGAAGACATGGCTTGGCAGTTCGGGCTGGACTGTTCCCATGAGTCACAGGGTCAGACGGATTTGCATATGGCCATGTCTGAACTGGGGTGGTGGAGTGAGCTAACGAATGATGATGGATTAAACACAAATCAGTTGACTCGGGTGAGTGTTTGATTTGCTCAAACGCTCCGTCCTTCATCCCCTTTGGTATCGCTTTGTTCGCCCTAAGTTGGCAGGGTATGCCCAGACGTGGGTCCCTTGCTCACTTTGCCACTGGATTAAAGATAGCCTAGCTGATGAGGGTTATGAACCCGAAACCGGTCCCAGGATGCTTGTTTCCGGTCCAGGGAAGACATGGCTTGGCAGTTCCGGCTGGACTGTTCCCATGCGGCACAGGGTCAGACTGATTTGTATATGGCCATGTCTGAACTGGGGGGGTGGAGTGAGCTAAAGAATGATGATGGATTAAACCCAGATCAGTTGCTTGGGGTGAGTGTTTGATTTGCTCAAACGCTCCGTCTATTATCCCCTTTGGTATCGCTTTGTTCACCCTAAGTTGACAGGGTATGCCCAGACGTCGGTCCCTAGCTCACTTTGCCACTGGATTCAAGATAGCCTTGCTGATGAGGGTTATGAACCCAAAACCGGTCCCAGGATGCTTGTTTCTGGTCCAGTGAAGACATGGCTTGGCAGTTCGGGCTGGACTGTTCCCATGAGGCAGAAGGTCAGACTGATTTGTATATGGCCATGTTTGAACTGGGGTGGTGGAGTGAGCTAAAGAATGATGATGGATTAAACCCAGATAAGTTGACTGGGGGTGAGTGTTTGATTTGCTCAAACGCCACATCCATCATCCCCTTTGGTATCGCTTTATTCACCCTAAGTTGGCAGGGTATGCCCAGATGTGGGTCCCTTGCTAACTTTGCCACTGGATTCAAGATAGCCTGGCTGATGAGGGTTATGAACCCGAAACTGGTCCCAGGATGCTTGTTTCCGGTCCAGGGAAGACATGGCTTGGCAGTTCAGTCTGGACTGTTCCCATGAGTCACAGGGTCAGACTGATTTGCATATGGCCATGTCTGAACTGGGGTGGTGAAGTGAGCTAAAGAATGATGATGGATTAAACCCAGATCAGTTGACTCGGGTGAGTGTTTGATTTGCTCAAACGCTCCGTCCTTCCTCCCCTTTGGTATCGCTTTGTTTGCCCTAAGTTGGCAGGGTATGCCCAGACGTGGGTCCCTTGCTCACTTTGCCACTGGATTAAAGATAGTCTGGCTGATGAGGGTTATGAACCCGAAACCGGTCCCAGGATGCTTGTTTCCGGTCCAGGGAAGACATGGCATGGCAGTTAGGGCTGGACTGTTCCCATGAGGCACAGGGTCAGACTGATTTGCATATGGCCATGTCTGAACTGGGGGGGTGGAGTGAGCTAAAGAATGATGATGGATTAATCCCAGATCAGTTGACTGGGGGTGAGAGTTTGATTTGCTCAAATGCTCCATCCATCATCCCCTTTGGTATCGCTTTATTCGCCCTAAGTTGGCAGGGTATGCCCAGATGTGGGTCCCTTGCTAACTTTGCCACTGGATTCAAGATAGCCTGGCTGATGAGGGTTATGAACCCGAAACCGGTCCCAGGATGCTTGTTTCCGGTCCAGGGAAGACATGGCTTGGCAGTTCGGTCTGGACTGTTCCCATGAGTCACAGGGTCAGACTGATTTGCATATGGCCATGTCTGAACTGGGGTGGTGGATTGAGCTAAAGAATGATGATGGATTAAACCCAGATCAGTTGACTCGGGTGAGTGTTTGATTTGCTCAAACGCTCCGTCCTTCATCATCTTTGGTATCGCTTTGTTCGCCCTAAGTTGGCAGGGTATGCCCAGACGTGGGTCCCTTGCTCACTTTGCCACTGGATTCAAGATAGCCTGGCTGATGAGGGTTATGAACCCGAAACTGGTCCCAGTATGCTTGTTTCAGGTCCAGTGAAGACATGGCATGGCAGTTCGGGCTGGACTGTTCCCATGAGTCACAGGGTCAGACTGATTTGCATATGGCCATGTCTGAACTGGGGTGGTGGAGTGAGCTAAAGAATGATGATGGATTAAACCCAGATTAGTTGACTCGGGTGAGTGTTTGATTTGCTCAAAAGCACCGTCCTTCATCCCCTTTGGTATCGCTTTGTTCGCCCTAAATTGGCAGGGTATGCCCAGACGTGGGTCCCTTGCTCACTTTTGGAGAAGTGTGGCTCAATGATTAGAGCGGCAGACCCTGATGCAGAGGTCTAGCCCGGGACCAGGGTTCAATTCCCCGCCTCGGCGGGTCTTGGGCTCAAAAATTCCACGGACCTGATAATTCTCGCCTCGGTGCCATTCCAATCATGGAGTCCCACTCTGCAACTCTGGGCAATAGCTTGCTTAATCTCCACATCGGCCCCCACAACGCTAAGGATGCCTGGCCTCCACCTTGTGGGTGCCCAGGAGTGGACACCTCACAGGGAAAGCCAGGATGGGTTCCACAGCGGTATTCGTACAAGCGCCTTGAGACCCTTGCGGGTGAGTAGTGCGCTATACAAGTATCAATTTACTTTGCCACTGGATTCAAGATAGCCTGGCTGATGAGGGTTATGAACCCGAAACCGGTCCCAGGATGCTTGTTTCCGGTCCAGGGAAGACATGGCTTGGCAGTTCGGGCTGGACTATTCCCATGAGTCAAAGGGTCAGACTGATTTGCATGTGGCCATGTCTGAACTGGGGTGGTGGAGTGAGCTAAAGAATGATGATGGATTAAACCCAGATCAGTTGACTCGGGTGAGTGTTTGATTTGCTCAAACGCTCCGTCCTTCATCCCCTTTGGTATCGCTTTGTTCGCCCTAAGTTGGCAGGGTATGCCCAGACATGGGTCCCTTGCTCACTTTGCCACTGGATTAAAGATAGCCTGGCTGATGAGGGTTATGAACCCGAAACCGGTCCCAGGATGCTTGTTTCCGGTCCAGGGAAGACATGGCATGGCAGTTCGGGCTGGACTGTTCCCATGAGGCACAGGGTCAGACTGATTTGCATATGGCCATGTCTGAACTGGGGGGGTGGAGTGAGCTAAAGAATGATGATGGATTAAACCCAGATCAGTTGACTGGGGGTGAGAGTTTGATTTGCTCAAACGCTCCATCCATCATCCCCTTTGGTATCGCTTTATTCGCCCTAAGTTGGCAGGGTATGCCCAGATGTGGGTCCCTTGCTAACTTTGCCACTGGATTCAAGATAGCCTGGCTGATGAGGGTTATGAACCCGAAACCGGTCCCAGGATGCTTGTTTCCGGTCCAGGGAAGACATGGCTTGGCAGTTTGGGCTGGACTAATCCCATGAGTCACAGGGTCAGACTGATTTGCATATGGCCATGTCTGAACTGGGGTGGTTGAGCGAGCTAAAGAATGATGATGGATTAAACCCAGATCAGTTGACTCGGGTGAGTGTTTGATTTGCTCAAACGCTCCGTCCTTCATCCCCTTTGGTATCGCTTTGTTCGCCCTAAGTTGGCAGGGTATGGCCAGACGAGGGTCCCTAGCTCACTTTGCCACTGGATTCAAGATAGTCTGGCTGATGAGGGTTATGAACCCAAAAGCGGTCCCAGGATGCTTGTTTCTGGTCCAGTAAAGACATGGCATGGCAGTTCGGGCTGGACTGTTACCATGAGGCACAGGGTCAGACTGATTTGCATATGGCCATGTCTGAACTGGGGGGGGTGGAGTCAGCTAAAGAAAGATCATGGATTAAACCCAGATAAGTTGACTGGGGTGAGTGTTTGATTTGCTCAAACGCTCAATCCATCATCCCCTTTGGTATCGCTTTGTTCGCCCTAAGTTGGCAGGGTATGCCCAGACGTGGGTCCCTTGCTCACTTTGCCACTGGATTAAAGATAGCCTGGCTGATGAGGGTTATGAACCCGAAACCGGTCCCAGGATGCTTGTTTCCGGTCCAGGGAAGACATGGCTTGGCAGTTCCGGCTGGACTGTTCCCATGCGGCACAGGGTCAGACTGATTTGTATATGGCCATGTTTGAACTGGGGTGGTGGAGTAAGCTAAAGAATGATGATGGATTAAACCCAAATCAGTTGACTGGGGGTGAGTGTTTGATTTGCTCAAACGCTCCGTCCATCATCCCATTTGTTATCACTTTGTTCGCCCTAAGTTGGCAGGGTATGCCCAGACGTGGGTCCCTTGCTCACTTTGCCACTAGATTCAAGATAGGCTGGCTGATGAGGGTTATGAACCCGAAACCGGTCCCAGGATGCTTGTTTCCGGTCCAGGGAAGACATGGCTTGGCAGTTCGGGCTGGACTGTTCCCATGAGTCACAGGGTCAGACGGATTTGCATATGGCCATGTCTGAACTGGGGTGGTGGAGTGAGCTAAAGAATGATGATGGATTAAACCCAGATCAGTTGACTCAGGTGAGTGTTTGATTTGCTCAAACGCTCCGTCCTTCATCCCCTTTGGTATCGCTTTGTTCGCCCTAAGTTGGCAGGGTATGCCCAGACATGGGTCCCTTGCTCACTTTGCCACTGGATTAAAGATAGCCTGGCTGATGAGGGTTATGAACCCGAAACCGGTCCCAGGATGCTTGTTTCCGGTTCAGGGAAGACAGGGCTTGGCAGTTCCGGCTGGACGGTTCCTATGCGGCACAGGGTCAGACTGATTTGTATATGGCCATGTTTGAACTGGGGTGGTGGAGTGAGCTAAAGAATGATGATGGATTAAACCCAGATCAGTTGACTGGGGGTGAGTGTTTGATTTTCTCAAACGCTCCGTCCATCATCCCATTTGGTATCACTTTGTTCGCCCTAAGTTGGCAGGGTATGCCCAGACGTGGGTCCCTTGCTCACTTTGCCACTAGATTCAAGATAGCCTGGCTGATGAGGGTTATGAACCCAAAACCGGTCCCAGGATGCTTGTTTCCGGTCCAGGGAAGACATGGCTTGGCAGTTCGGGCTGGACTGTTCCCATGAGGCACAGGGTCAGACTGATTTGCATATGGCCATGTCCGAACTGGGGTGGTGGAGTGAGCTAAAGAATGATGATGGATTAAACCCAGATCAGTTGACTGGGGTGAGTGTTTGATTTGCTCAAACGCTCCGTCCATCATCCCCTTTGGTATCACTTTGTTTGCCCTTAGTTGGCAGGGTATACCCAGACGTGGGTTCCTTGCTCACTTTGCCACTGGATTCAAGATAGCCTGGCTGATGAGTGTTTTGAACCCGAAACTGGTCCCAGTATGCTTGTTTCTGGTCCAGTAAAGACATGGCATGGCAGTTCGGACTGGACTGTTCCCATGAGACACAGGGTCAGACTGATTTGCATATGGCCATGTCTGAACTGGGGTGGTGGAGTGAGCTAAAGAATGATGATGGATTAAACCCAGATCATTTGACTTGGGGTGAGTGTTTGCTTTCCACAAACGCACCGTCCATCATTCTCTTTGGTATCGCTTTGTTCGCCCTAAGTTGGCAGGGTATGCCCAGACGTGGGTCCCTTGCTCACTTTGCCACTGGATTCAAGATAGCCTGGCTGATGAGGGTTATGAACCCGAAACTGTTCCCAGTATGCTTGTTTCTGGTCCAGTGAAGACATGGCATGGCAGTTCGTCCTGGACTGTTCCCATGAGGCACAGGGTCAGACTGATTTGCATATGGCCATGTCTGAACTGGGGGGGTGGAGTGAGCTAAAGAATGATGATGGATTAAACCCAGATCAGTTGACTGGGGTGAGTGTTTGATTTGCTCAAACGCTCCGTCCTTCATACCCTTTGGTATCGCTTTGTTCGCCCTAAGTTGGCAGGGTATGCCCAGACGTGGCTCCCTTGCTCACTTTGCCACTGGATTCCAGATAGCCTAGCTGATGAGAGTTATGAACCCGAAACCGGTCCCAGGATGCTTGTTTCCGGTCCAGGGAAGACATGGCTTGGCAGTTCCGGCTGGACTGTTCCCATGAGGCACAGGGTCAGACTGATTTGTATATGGCCATGTCAGAACTGGGGTGGTAGAGTGAGCTAAAGAATGATGATGGATTAAACCCAGATCATTTGACTGGGGGTGAGTGTTTGATTTGCTCAAACGCTCCGTCCATCATCCCCCTTGGTATCGCTTTGTTCGCCCCAAGTTGGCAGGGTATGCCCAGACGTTGGTCCCTTGCTCACTTTGCCACTAGATTCAAGACAGCCTGGCTGATGAGGGTTATGAACCCGAAACCGGTCCCAGGATGCTTGTTTCCGGTCCAGGGAAGACATGGCTTGGCAGTTCGGGCTGGACTGTTCCCATGAGGCACAGGGTCAGACTGATTTGCATATGGCCATGTCTGAACTGGGGTGGTGGAGTGAGCTAAAGAATGATGATGGATTAAACCCAGAACAGTTGACTGGGGGTGAGTGTTTGATTTGCTCAAACGCTCCATCCATCATCCCCTTTGGTATCGCTTTATTCGCCCTAAGTTGGCAGGGTATGCGCAGATGTGGGCCCCTTGCTAACTTTGCCACTGGATTCAAGATAGCCTGGCTTATGAGGTTTATGAAACCGAAACCAGTCCCACGATGCTTGTTTCCGGTCCAGGGAAGACATTGCTTGGCAGTTCGGTCTGGACTGTTCCCATGAGTCACAGGGTCAGACTGATTTGCATATGGCCATGTCTGAACTGGGGTGGTGGAGCGAGCTAAAGAATGATGATGGATTAAACCCAGATCAGTTGACTCGGGTGAGTGTTTGATTTGCTCAAACGCTCCGTCCTTCATCCCCTTTGGTATCACTTTGTTCGCCCTAAGTTGGCAGGGTATGGCCAGACGTGGGTCCCTTGCTCACTTTGCCACTGGATTCAAGATAGCCTGGCTGATGAGGGTTATGAACCTGAAACCGGTCCCAGGATGCTTGTTTCCGGTCCAGGGAAGACATGGCTTGGCAGTTCGGGCTGGACTGTTCCCATGAGGCACAGGGTCAGACTGATTTGCATATGGCCATGTCTGAACTGGGGGGGTGGAGTCAGCTAAAGAATGATGATGGATTAAACCCAGATAAGTTGACTGGGGTGAGTGTTTGATTTGCTCAAACGCTCCATCCATGATCCCCTTTGGTATCACTTTGTTCGCCCTAAGTTGGCAGGGTATGCCCAGACGTGGGTCCCTTGCTCACTTTGCCACTAGATTCAAGTTAGCCTGGCTGATGAGGGTTATGACCCGAAACCGGTCCCAGGATGCTTGTTTCTGGTCCAGGGAAGACATGGCTTGGCAGTTCGAGCTGGACTGTTCCCATGAGTCACAGGGTCAGACGGATTTGCATATGGCCATATCTGAACTGGGGTAGTGCAGTGAGCTAAAGAATGATGATGGATTAAACCCAAATCAGTTGACTCAGGTGAGTGTTTGATTTGCTCAAACGCTCCGTCCTTCATCCCCTTTGGTATCGATTTGTTTGCCCTAAGTTGGCAGGGTATGCCCAGACGTGGGTCCCTTGCTCACTTTGCCACTGGATTAAAGATAGCCTGGCTGATGAGGGTTATGAACCCGAAACCGGTCCCAGGATGCTTGCTTCCGGTCCAGGGAAGACATGGCTTGGCAGTTCCGGCTGGACTGTTCCCATGCGGCACAGGGTCAGACTGATTTGTATATGGCCATGTCTGAACTGGGGGGGTGGAGTGAGCTAAAGAATGATGATGGATTAAACCCAGATCAGTTGCCTGGGGGTGAGTGTTTGATTTGCTCAAACGCTCCGTCTATTATCCCCTTTGGTATCGCTTTGTTCGCCCTAAGTTGACAGGGTATGCCCAGACGTCGGTCCCTAGCTCACTTTGCCACTGGATTCAAGATAGCCTTGCTGATGAGGGTTATGAACCCAAAACCGGTCCCAGGATGCTTGTTTCTGGTCCAGTGAAGACATGGCTTGGCAGTTCGGGCTGGACTGTTCCCATGAGGCAGAGTGTCAGACTGATTTGTATATGGCCATGTTTGAACTGGGGTGGTGGAGTGAGCTAAAGAATGATGATGGATTAAACCCAGATAAGTTGACTGGGGGTGAGTGTTTGATTTGCTCAAACGCCACATCCATCATCCCCTTTGGTATCGCTTTATTCACCCTAAGTTGGCAGGGTATGCCCAGATGTGGGTCCCTTGCTAACTTTGCCACTGGATTCAAGATAGCCTGGCTGATGAGGGTTATGAACCCGAAACTGGTCCCAGGATGCTTGTTTTCGGTCCAGGGAAGACATGGCTTGGCAGTTCAGTCTGGACTGTTCCCATGAGTCACAGGGTCAGACTGATTTGCATATGGCCATGTCTGAACTGGGGTGGTGGATTGAGCTAAAGAATGATGATGGATTAAACCCAGATCAGTTGACTCGGGTGAGTGTTTGATTTGCTCAAACGCTCCATCCTTCATCATCTTTGGTATCGCTTTGTTCGCCCTAAATTGGTAGGGTATGCCCAGACGTGGGTCCCTTGCTCACTTTGCCACTGGATTCAAGATAGCCTGGCTGATGAGGGTTATGAACCCGAAACTGGTCCCAGTATGCTTGTTTCAGGTCCAGTGAAGACATGGCATGGCAGTTCGGGCTGGACTGTTCCCATGAGTCACAGGGTCAGACTGATTTGCATATGGCCATGTCTGAACTGGGGTGGTGGAGTGAGCTAAAGAATGATGATGGATTAAACCCAGATTAGTTGACTCGGGTGAGTGTTTGATTTGCTCAAAAGCACCGTCCTTCATCCCCTTTGGTATTGCTTTGTTCGCCCTAAATTGGCAGGGTATGCCCAGACGTGGGTCCCTTGCTCACTTTTGGAGAAGTGTGGCTCAATGATTAGAGCGGCAGACCCTGATGCAGAGGTCTAGCCCGGGACCAGGGTTCAATTCCCCGCCTCGGCGGGTCTTGGGCTCAAAAATTCCACGGACCTGATAATTCTCGCCTCGGTGCCATTCCAATCATGGAGTCCCACTCTGCAACTCTGGGCAATAGCTTGCTTAATCTCCACATCGGCCCCCACAACGCTAAGGATGCCTGGCCTCCACCTTGTGGGTGCCCAGGAGTGGACACCTCACAGGGAAAGCCAGGATGTGTTCCACAGCGGTATTCGTACAAGCGCCTTGAGACCCTTGCGGGTGAGTAGTGCGCTATACAAGTATCAATTTACTTTGCCACTGGATTCAAGATAGCCTGGCTGATGAGGGTTATGAACCCGAAACCGGTCCCAGGATGCTTGTTTCCGGTCCAGGGAAGACATGGCTTGGCAGTTCGGGCTGGACTGTTCCCATGAGGCACAGGGTCAGACTGATTTGCAAATGGCCATGTCTGAACTGGGGTGGTGGAGTGAGCTAAAGAATGATGATGGATTAAACCCAGATCAGTTGCCTGGGGGTGAGTGTTTGATTTGCTCAAACGCTCCGTCTATTATCCCCTTTGGTATCGCTTTGTTCGCCCTAAGTTGACAGGGTATGCCCAGACGTGGGTCCCAAGCTCACTTTGCCACTGGATTCAAGATAGCCTGGCTGATGAGGGTTATGAACCCAAAACCGGTCCCAGGATGCTTGTTTCTGGTCCAGTGAAGACATGGCATGGCAGTTCGGGCTGGACTGTTCCAATGAGGCACAGGGTCAGACTGATTTGCATATGGCCATGTCTGAACTGGGGGGGTGGAGTGAGCTAAAGAATGATGATGGATTAAACCCAGATTAGTTGACTGGGGGTGAGTGTTTGATTTGCTCAAACGCTCCATCCATCATCCCCTTTGGTATCGCTTTATTCGCCCTAAGTTGGCAGGGTATGCCCAAATGTGGGTCCCTTGCTAACTTTGCCACTGGATTCAAGATAGCCTGGCTGATGAGGGTTATGAACCCGAAACTGGTCCCAGGATGCTTGTTTCCGGTCCAGGGAAGATATGGCTTGGCAGTTCAGTCTGGACTATTCCCATGAGTCAAAGGGTCAGACTGATTTGCATGTGGCCATGTCTGAACTGGGGTGGTGGAGTGAGCTAAAGAATGATGATGGATTAAACCCAGATCAGTTGACTCGGGTGAGTGTTTGATTTGCTCAAACGCTCCGTCCTTCATCCCCTTTGGTATCGCTTTGTTCGCCCTAAGTTGGCAGGGTATGCCCAGACATGGGTCCCTTGCTCACTTTGCCACTGGATTAAAGATAGCCTGGCTGATGAGGGTTATGAACCCGAAACCGGTCCCAGGATGCTTGTTTCCGGTCCAGGGAAGACATGGCATGGCAGTTCGGGCTGGACTGTTACCATGAGGCACAGGGTCAGACTGATTTGCATATGGCCATGTCTGAACTGGGGGGGTGGAGTCAGCTAAAGAAAGATCATGGATTAAACCCAGATAAGTTGACTGGGGTGAGTGTTTGATTTGCTCAAACGCTCAATCCATCATCCCCTTTGGTATCGCTTTGTTCGCCCTAAGTTGGCAGGGTATGCCCAGACGTGGGTCCCTTGCTCACTTTGCCACTGGATTAAAGATAGCCTGGCTGATGAGGGTTATGAACCCGAAACCGGTCCCAGGATGCTTGTTTCCGGTCCAGGGAAGACATGGCTTGGCAGTTCCGGCTGGACTGTTCCCATGCGGCACAGGGTCAGACTGATTTGTATATGGCCATGTTTGAACTGGGGTGGTGGAGTAAGCTAAAGAATGATGATGGATTAAACCCAAATCAGTTGACTGGGGGTGAGTGTTTGATTTGCTCAAACGCTCCGTCCATCATCCCATTTGTTATCACTTTGTTCGCCCTAAGTTGGCAGGGTATGCCCAGACGTGGGTCCCTTGCTCACTTTGCCACTAGATTCAAGATAGGCTGGCTGATGAGGGTTATGAACCCGAAACCGGTCCCAGGATGCTTGTTTCCGGTCCAGGGAAGACATGGCTTGGCAGTTCGGGCTGGACTGTTCCCATGAGTCACAGGGTCAGACGGATTTGCATATGGCCATGTCTGAACTGGGGTGGTGGAGTGAGCTAAAGAATGATGATGGATTAAACCCAGATCAGTTGACTCAGGTGAGTGTTTGATTTGCTCAAACGCTCCGTCCTTCATCCCCTTTGGTATCGCTTTGTTCGCCCTAAGTTGGCAGGGTATGCCCAGACATGGGTCCCTTGCTCACTTTGCCACTGGATTAAAGATAGCCTGGCTGATGAGGGTTATGAACCCGAAACCGGTCCCAGGATGCTTGTTTCCGGTTCAGGGAAGACAGGGCTTGGCAGTTCCGGCTGGACGGTTCCCATGCGGCACAGGGTCAGACTGATTTGTATATGGCCATGTTTGAACTGGGGTGGTGGAGTGAGCTAAAGAATGATGATGGATTAAACCCAGATCAGTTGACTGGGGGTGAGTGTTTGATTTGCTCAAACGCTCCGTCCATCATCCCATTTGGTATCACTTTGTTCGCCCTAAGTTGGCAGGGTATGCCCAGACGTGGGTCCCTTGCTCACTTTGCCACTAGATTCAAGATAGCCTGGCTGATGAGGGTTATGAACCCAAAACCGGTCCCAGGATGCTTGTTTCCGGTCCAGGGAAGACATGGCTTGGCAGTTCGGGCTGGACTGTTCCCATGAGGCACAGGGTCAGACTGATTTGCATATGGCCATGTCCGAACTGGGGTGGTGGAGTGAGCTAAAGAATGATGATGGATTAAACCCAGATCAGTTGACTGGGGTGAGTGTTTGATTTGCTCAAACGCTCCGTCCATCATCCCCTTTGGTATCACTTTGTTTGCCCTTAGTTGGCAGGGTATACCCAGACGTGGGTTCCTTGCTCACTTTGCCACTGGATTAAAGATAGCCTGGCTGATGAGGGTTATGAACCTGAAACCGGTCCCAGGATGCTTCTTTCCGGTACAGGGAAGACATGGCTTGGCAGTTCCGGCTGGACTGTTCCCATGAGACACAGGGTCAGACTGATTTGCATATGGCCATGTCTGAACTGGGGTGGTGGAGTGAGCTAAAGAATGATGATGGATTAAACCCAGATCATTTGACTTGGGGTGAGTGTTTGCTTTCCACAAACGCACCGTCCATCATTCTCTTTGGTATCGCTTTGTTCGCCCTAAGTTGGCAGGGTATGCCCAGACGTGGGTCCCTTGCTCACTTTGCCACTGGATTCAAGATAGCCTGGCTGATGAGGGTTATGAACCCGAAACTGTTCCCAGTATGCTTGTTTCTGGTCCAGTGAAGACATGGCATGGCAGTTCGTCCTGGACTGTTCCCATGAGGCACAGGGTCAGACTGATTTGCATATGGCCATGTCTGAACTGGGGGGGTGGAGTGAGCTAAAGAATGATGATGGATTAAACCCAGATCAGTTGACTGGGGTGAGTGTTTGATTTGCTCAAACGCTCCGTCCTTCATACCCTTTGGTATCGCTTTGTTCGCCCTAAGTTGGCAGGGTATGCCCAGACGTGGCTCCCTTGCTCACTTTGCCACTGGATTCCAGATAGCCTAGCTGATGAGAGTTATGAACCCGAAACCGGTCCCAGGATGCTTGTTTCCGGTCCAGGGAAGACATGGCTTGGCAGTTCCGGCTGGACTGTTCCCATGAGGCACAGGGTCAGACTGATTTGTATATGGCCATGTCAGAACTGGGGTGGTAGAGTGAGCTAAAGAATGATGATGGATTAAACCCAGATCATTTGACTGGGGGTGAGTGTTTGATTTGCTCAAACGCTCCGTCCATCATCCCCCTTGGTATCGCTTTGTTCGCCCCAAGTTGGCAGGGTATGCCCAGACGTTGGTCCCTTGCTCACTTTGCCACTAGATTCAAGACAGCCTGGCTGATGAGGGTTATGAACCCGAAACCGGTCCCAGGATGCTTGTTTCCGGTCCAGGGAAGACATGGCTTGGCAGTTCGGGCTGGACTGTTCCCATGAGGCACAGGGTCAGACTGATTTGCATATGGCCATGTCTGAACTGGGGTGGTGGAGTGAGCTAAAGAATGATGATGGATTAAACCCAGAACAGTTGACTGGGGGTGAGTGTTTGATTTGCTCAAACGCTCCATCCATCATCCCCTTTGGTATCGCTTTATTCGCCCTAAGTTGGCAGGGTATGCGCAGATGTGGGCCCCTTGCTAACTTTGCCACTGGATTCAAGATAGCCTGGCTTATGAGGTTTATGAAACCGAAACCAGTCCCACGATGCTTGTTTCCGGTCCAGGGAAGACATTGCTTGGCAGTTCGGTCTGGACTGTTCCCATGAGTCACAGGGTCAGACTGATTTGCATATGGCCATGTCTGAACTGGGGTGGTGGAGCGAGCTAAAGAATGATGATGGATTAAACCCAGATCAGTTGACTCGGGTGAGTGTTTGATTTGCTCAAACGCTCCGTCCTTCATCCCCTTTGGTATCACTTTGTTCGCCCTAAGTTGGCAGGGTATGGCCAGACGTGGGTCCCTTGCTCACTTTGCCACTGGATTCAAGATAGCCTGGCTGATGAGGGTTATGAACCTGAAACCGGTCCCAGGATGCTTGTTTCCGGTCCAGGGAAGACATGGCTTGGCAGTTCGGGCTGGACTGTTCCCATGAGGCACAGGGTCAGACTGATTTGCATATGGCCATGTCTGAACTGGGGGGGTGGAGTCAGCTAAAGAATGATGATGGATTAAACCCAGATAAGTTGACTGGGGTGAGTGTTTGATTTGCTCAAACGCTCCATCCATGATCCCCTTTGGTATCACTTTGTTCGCCCTAAGTTGGCAGGGTATGCCCAGACGTGGGTCCCTTGCTCACTTTGCCACTAGATTCAAGTTAGCCTGGCTGATGAGGGTTATGACCCGAAACCGGTCCCAGGATGCTTGTTTCTGGTCCAGGGAAGACATGGCTTGGCAGTTCGAGCTGGACTGTTCCCATGAGTCACAGGGTCAGACGGATTTGCATATGGCCATATCTGAACTGGGGTAGTGCAGTGAGCTAAAGAATGATGATGGATTAAACCCAAATCAGTTGACTCAGGTGAGTGTTTGATTTGCTCAAACGCTCCGTCCTTCATCCCCTTTGGTATCGATTTGTTCGCCCTAAGTTGGCAGGGTATGCCCAGACGTGGGTCCCTTGCTCACTTTGCCACTGGATTAAAGATAGCCTGGCTGATGAGGGTTATGAACCCGAAACCGGTCCCAGGATGCTTGCTTCCGGTCCAGGGAAGACATGGCTTGGCAGTTCCGGCTGGACTGTTCCCATGCGGCACAGGGTCAGACTGATTTGTATATGGCCATGTCTGAACTGGGGGGGTGGAGTGAGCTAAAGAATGATGATGGATTAAACCCAGATCAGTTGCCTGGGGGTGAGTGTTTGATTTGCTCAAACGCTCCGTCTATTATCCCCTTTGGTATCGCTTTGTTCGCCCTAAGTTGACAGGGTATGCCCAGACGTCGGTCCCTAGCTCACTTTGCCACTGGATTCAAGATAGCCTTGCTGATGAGGGTTATGAACCCAAAACCGGTACCAGGATGCTTGTTTCTGGTCCAGTGAAGACATGGCTTGGCAGTTCGGGCTGGACTGTTCCCATGAGGCAGAGTGTCAGACTGATTTGTATATGGCCATGTTTGAACTGGGGTGGTGGAGTGAGCTAAAGAATGATGATGGATTAAACCCAGATAAGTTGACTGGGGGTGAGTGTTTGATTTGCTCAAACGCCACATCCATCATCCCCTTTGGTATCGCTTTATTCACCCTAAGTTGGCAGGGTATGCCCAGATGTGGGTCCCTTGCTAACTTTGCCACTGGATTCAAGATAGCCTGGCTGATGAGGGTTATGAACCCGAAACTGGTCCCAGGATGCTTGTTTCCGGTCCAGGGAAGACATGGCTTGGCAGTTCAGTCTGGACTGTTCCCATGAGTCACAGGGTCAGACTGATTTGCATATGGCCATGTCTGAACTGGGGTGGTGGATTGAGCTAAAGAATGATGATGGATTAAACCCAGATCAGTTGACTCGGGTGAGTGTTTGATTTGCTCAAACGCTCCGTCCTTCATCATCTTTGGTATCGCTTTGTTCGCCCTAAGTTGGTAGGGTATGCCCAGACGTGGGTCCCTTGCTCACTTTGCCACTGGATTCAAGATAGCCTGGCTGATGAGGGTTATGAACCCGAAACTGGTCCCAGTATGCTTGTTTCAGGTCCAGTGAAGACATGGCATGGCAGTTCGGGCTGGACTGTTCCCATGAGTCACAGGGTCAGACTGATTTGCATATGGCCATGTCTGAACTGGGGTGGTGGAGTGAGCTAAAGAATGATGATGGATTAAACCCAGATTAGTTGACTCGGGTGAGTGTTTGATTTGCTCAAAAGCACCGTCCTTCATCCCCTTTGGTATTGCTTTGTTCGCCCTAAATTGGCAGGGTATGCCCAGACGTGGGTCCCTTGCTCACTTTTGGAGAAGTGTGGCTCAATGATTAGAGCGGCAGACCCTGATGCAGAGGTCTAGCCCGGGACCAGGGTTCAATTCCCCGCCTCGGCGGGTCTTGGGCTCAAAAATTCCACGGACCTGATAATTCTAGCCTCGGTGCCATTCCAATCATGGAGTCCCACTCTGCAACTCTGGGCAATAGCTTGCTTAATCTCCACAACGGCCCCCACAACGCTAAGGATGCCTGGCCTCCACCTTGGGGGTGCCCAGGAGTGGACACCTCACAGGGAAAGCCAGGATGGGTTCCACAGCGGTATTCGTACAAGCGCCTTGAGACCCTTGCGGGTGAGTAGTGCGCTATACAAGTATCAATTTACTTTGCCACTGGATTCAAGATAGCCTGGCTGATGAGGGTTATGAACCCGAAACCGGTCCCAGGATGCTTGTTTCCGGTCCAGGGAAGACATGGCTTGGCAGTTCGGGCTGGACTGTTCCCATGAGGCACAGGGTCAGACTGATTTGCAAATGGCCATGTCTGAACTGGGGTGGTGGAGTGAGCTAAAGAATGATGATGGATTAAACCCAGATCAGTTGCCTGGGGGTGAGTGTTTGATTTGCTCAAACGCTCCGTCTATTATCCCCTTTGGTATCGCTTTGTTCGCCCTAAGTTGACAGGGTATGCCCAGACGTGGGTCCCTAGCTCACTTTGCCACTGGATTCAAGATAGCCTGGCTGATGAGGGTTATGAACCCAAAACCGGTCCCAGGATGCTTGTTTCTGGTCCAGTGAAGACATGGCATGGCAGTTCGGGCTGGACTGTTCCCATGAGGCACAGGGTCAGACTGATTTGCATATGGCCATGTCTGAACTGGGGGGGTGGAGTGAGCTAAAGAATGATGATGGATTAAACCCAGATAAGTTGACTGGGGGTGAGTGTTTGATTTGCTCAAACGCTCCATCCATCATCCCCTTTGGTATCGCTTTATTCGCCCTAAGTTGGCAGGGTATGCCCAAATGTGGGTCCCTTGCTAACTTTGCCACTGGATTCAAGATAGCCTGGCTGATGAGGGTTATGAACCCAAAACCGGTCCCAGGATGCTTGTTTCCGGTCCAGGGAAGTCATGGCTTGGCAGTTCAGTCTGGACTATTCCCATGAGTCAAAGGGTCAGACTGATTTGCATGTGGCCATGTCTGAACTGGGGTGATGGAGTGAGCTAAAGAATGATGATGGATTAAACCCAGATCAGTTGACTCGGGTGAGTGTTTGATTTGCTCAAACGCTCCGTCCTTCATCCCCTTTGGTATCGCTTTGTTCGCCCTAAGTTGGCAGGGTATGCCCAGACGTGGGTCCCTTGCTGACTTTGCCACTGGATTAAAGATAGCCTGGCTGATGAGGGTTATGAACCCGAAACCGGTCCCAGGATGCTTGTTTCTGGTCCAGGGAAGACATGGCATGGCAGTTCGGGCTGGACTGTTCCCATGAGGCACAGGGTCAGACTGATTTGCATATGGCCATGTCTGAACTGGGGGGGTGGAGTGAGCTAAAGAATGATGATGGATTAAACCCAGATCAGTTGACTGGGGGTGAGAGTTTGATTTGCTCAAACGCTCCATCCATCATCCCCTTTGGTATCGCTTTATTCGCCCTAAGTTGGCAGGGTAGGCCCAGATGTGGGTCCCTTGCTAACTTTGCCACTGGATTCAAGATAGCCTGGCTGATGAGGGTTATGAACCCGAAACCGGTCCCAGGATGCTTGTTTCCGGTCCAGGGAAGACATGGCTTGGCAGTTTGGGCTGGACTGTTCCCATGAGTCACAGGGTCAGACTGATTTGCATATGGCCATGTCTGAACTGGGGTGGTTGAGCGAGCTAAAGAATGATGATGGATTAAACCCAGATCAGTTGACTCGGGTGAGTGTTTGATTTGCTCAAACGCTCCGTCCTTCATCCCCTTTGGTATCGCTTTGTTCGCCCTAATTTGGCAGGGTATGGCCAGACGAGGGTCCCTAGCTCACTTTGCAACTGGATTCAAGATAGTCTGGCTGATGAGGGTTATGAACCCAAAAGCGGTCCCAGGATGCTTGTTTCTGGTCCAGTAAAGACATGGCATGGCAGTTCGGGCTGGACTGATCCCATGAGGCACAGGGTCAGACTGATTTGCATATGGCCATGTCTGAACTGGGGGGGTGGAGTCAGCTAAAGAATGATCATGGATTAAACCCAGATAAGTTGACTGGGGTGAGTGTTTGATTTGCTCAAACGCTCAATCCATCATCCCCTTTGGTATCGCTTTGTTCGCCCTAAGTTGGCAGGGTATGCCCAGACGTGGGTCCCTTGCTCACTTTGCCACTGGATTAAAGATAGCCTGGCTGATGAGGGTTATGAACCCGAAACCGGTCCCAGGATGCTTGTTTCCGGTCCAGGGAAGACATGGCTTGGCAGTTCCGGCTGGACTGTTCCCATGCGGCACAGGGTCAGACTGATTTGTATATGGCCATGTTTGAACTGGGGTGGTGGAGTAAGCTAAAGAATGATGATGGATTAAACCCAAATCAGTTGACTGGGGGTGAGTGTTTGATTTGCTCAAACGCTCCGTCCATCATCCCATTTGGTATCACTTTGTTCGCCCTAAGTTGGCAGGGTATGCCCAGACGTGGGTCCCTTGCTCACTTTGCCACTAGATTCAAGATAGCCTGGCTGATGAGGGTTATGAACCCGAAACCGGTCCCAGGATGCTTGTTTCCGGTCCAGGGAAGACATGGCTTGGCAGTTCGGGCTGGACTGTTCCCATGAGTCACAGGGTCAGACGGATTTGCATATGGCCATGTCTGAACTGGGGTGGTGGAGTGAGCTAAAGAATGATGATGGATTAAACCCAGATCAGTTGACTCAGGTGAGTGTTTGATTTACTCAAACGCTCCGTCCTTCATCCCCTTTGGTATCGCTTTGTTCGTCCTAAGTTGGCAGGGTATGCCCAGACATGGGTCCCTTGCTCACTTTGCCACTGGATTAAAGATAGCCTGGCTGATGAGGGTTATGAACCCGAAACCGGTCCCAGGATGCTTGTTTCCGGTTCAGGGAAGACATGGCTTGGCAGTTCCGGCTGGACGGTTCCCATGCGGCACAGGGTCAGACTGATTTGTATATGGCCATGTTTGAACTGGGGTGGTGGAGTGAGCTAAAGAATGATGATGGATTAAACCCAGATCAGTTGACTGGGGGTGAGTGTTTGATTTGCTCAAACGCTCCATCCATCATCCCATTTGGTATCACTTTGTTCGCCCTAAGTTGGCAGGGTATGCCCAGACGTGGGTCCCTTGCTCACTTTGCCACTAGATTCAAGATAGCCTGGCTGATGAGGGTTATGAACCCAAAACCGGTCCCAGGATGCTTGTTTCCGGTCCAGGGAAGACATGGCTTGGCAGTTCGGGCTGGACTGTTCCCATGAGGCACAGGGTCAGACTGATTTGCATATGGCCATGTCCAAACTGGGGTGGTGGAGTGAGCTAAAGAATGATGATGGATTAAACCCAGATCAGTTGACTGGGGTGAGTGTTTGATTTGCTCAAACGCTCCGTCCATCATCCCCTTTGGTATCACTTTGTTTGCCCTTAGTTGGCAGGGTATACCCAGACGTGGGTTCCTTGCTCACTTTGCCACTGGATTCAAGATAGCCTGGCTGATGAGGGTTATGAACCCGAAACTGTTCCCAGTATGCTTGTTTCTGGTCCAGTGAAGACATGGCATGGCAGTTCGTCCTGGACTGTTCCCATGAGGCACAGGGTCAGACTGATTTGCATATGGCCATGTCTGAACTGGGGGGGTGGAGTGAGCTAAAGAATGATGATGGATTAAACCCAGATCAGTTGACGGGGGTGAGTGTTTGATTTGCTCAAACGCTCCGTCCTTCATACCCTTTGGTATCGCTTTGTTCGCCCTAAGTTGGCAGGGTATGCCCAGACGTGGGTCCCTTGCTCACTTTGCCACTGGATTCCAGATAGCCTAGCTGATGAGAGTTATGAACCCGAAACCGGTCCCAGGATGCTTGTTTCCGGTCCAGGGAAGACATGGCTTGGCAGTTCCGGCTGGACTGTTCCCATGAGGCACAGGGTCAGACTGATTTGTATATGGCCATGTCAGAACTGGGGTGGTGGAGTGAGCTAAAGAATGATGATGGATTAAACCCAGATCATTTGACTGGGGGTGAGTGTTTGATTTGCTCAAACGCTCCGTCCATCATCCCCCTTGGTATCGCTTTGTTCGCCCCAAGTTGGCAGGGTATGCCCAGACGTTGGTCCCTTGCTCACTTTGCCACTAGATTCAAGACAGCCTGGCTGATGAGGGTTATGAACCCGAAACCGGTCCCAGGATGCTTGTTTCCGGTCCAGGGAAGACATGGCTTGGCAGTTCGGGCTGGACTGTTCCCATGAGGCACAGGGTCAGACTGATTTGCATATGGCCATGTCTGAACTGGGGTGGTGGAGTGAGCTAAAGAATGATGATGGATTAAACCCAGAACAGTTGACTGGGGGTGAGTGTTTGATTTGCTCAAACACTCCATCCATCATCCCCTTTGGTATCGCTTTATTCGCCCTAAGTTGGCAGGGTATGCCCAGATGTGGGCCCCTTGCTAACTTTGCCACTGGATTCAAGATAGCCTGGCTTATGAGGTTTATGAACCCGAAACCAGTCCCACGATGCTTGTTTCCGGTCTAGGGAAGACATGGCTTGGCAGTTCGGTCTGGACTGTTCCCATGAGTCACAGGGTCAGACTGATTTGCATATGGCCATGTCTGAACTGGGGTGGTGGAGCGAGCTAAAGAATGATGATGGATTAAACCCAGATCAGTTGACTCGGGTGAGTGTTTGATTTGCTCAAACGCTCCGTCCTTCATCCCCTTTGGTATCACTTTGTTCGCCCTAAGTTGGCAGGGTATGGCCAGACGTGGGTCCCTTGCTCACTTTGCCACTGGATTCAAGATAGCCTGGCTGATGAGGGTTATGAACCCGAAACCGGTCCCAGGATGCTTGTTTCCGGTCCAGGGAAGACATGGCTTGGCAGTTCGGGCTGGACTGTTCCCATGAGTCACAGGGTCAGACGGATTTGCATATGGCCATGTCTGAACTGGGGTGGTGGAGTGAGCTAAAGAATGATGATGGATTAAACCCAGATCAGTTGACTCAGGTGAGTGTTTGATTTGCTCAAACGCTCCGTCCTTCATCCCCTTTGGTATCGCTTTGTTCGCCCTAAGTTGGCAGGGTATGCCCAGACATGGGTCCCTTGCTCACTTTGCCACTGGATTAAAGATAGCCTGGCTGATGAGGGTTATGAACCCGAAACCGGTCCCAGGATGCTTGTTTCCGGTTCAGGGAAGACATGGCTTGGCAGTTCCGGCTGGACGGTTCCCATGCGGCACAGGGTCAGAATGATTTGTATATGGCCATGTTTGAACTGGGGTGGTGGAGTGAGCTAAAGAATGATGATGGATTAAACCCAGATCAGTTGACTGGGGGTGAGTGTTTGATTTGCTCAAACGCTCCGTCCATCATCCCATTTGGTATCACTTTGTTCGCCCTAAGTTGGCAGGGTATGCCCAGACGTGGGTCCCTTGCTCACTTTGCCACTAGATTCAAGATAGCCTGGCTGATGAGGGTTATGAACCCAAAACCGGTCCCAGGATGCTTGTTTCCGGTCCAGTGAAGACATGGCATGGCAGTTCGTCCTGGACTGTTCCCATGAGGCACAGGGTCAGACTGATTTGCATATGGCCATGTCTGAACTGGGGGGGTGGAGTGAGCTAAAGAATGATGATGGATTAAACCCAGATCAGTTGACGGGGGTGAGTGTTTGATTTGCTCAAACGCTCCGTCCTTCATACCCTTTGGTATCGCTTTGTTCACCCTAAGTTGGCAGGGTATGCCCAGACGTGGGTCCCTTGCTCACTTTGCCACTGGATTCCAGATAGCCTAGCTGATGAGAGTTATGAACCCGAAACCGGTCCCAGGATGCTTGTTTCCGGTCCAGGGAAGACATGGCTTGGCAGTTCCGGCTGGACTGTTCCCATGAGGCACAGGGTCAGACTGATTTGTATATGGCCATGTCAGAACTGGGGTGGTGGAGTGAGCTAAAGAATGATGATGGATTAAACCCAGATCATTTGACTGGGGGTGAGTGTTTGATTTGCTCAAACGCTCCGTCCATCATCCCCCTTGGTATCGCTTTGTTCGCCCCAAGTTGGCAGGGTATGCCCAGACGTTGGTCCCTTGCTCACTTTGCCACTAGATTCAAGACAGCCTGGCTGATGAGGGTTATGAACCCGAAACCGGTCCCAGGATGCTTGTTTCCGGTCCAGGGAAGACATGGCTTGGCAGTTCGGGCTGGACTGTTCCCATGAGGCACAGGGTCAGACTGATTTGCATATGGCCATGTCTGAACTGGGGTGGTGGAGTGAGCTAAAGAATGATGATGGATTAAACCCAGAACAGTTGACTGGGGGTGAGTGTTTGATTTGC
This sequence comes from Triturus cristatus, assembly GCF_964204655.1. Taxonomy (NCBI): domain Eukaryota; kingdom Metazoa; phylum Chordata; class Amphibia; order Caudata; family Salamandridae; genus Triturus; species Triturus cristatus. The sequence continues at coordinate 537,078,590 of NC_140579.1, forward strand.
TCAAACACTCCATCCATCATCCCCTTTGGTAACGCTTTATTCGCCCTAAGTTGGCAGGGTATGCCCAGATGTGGGCCCCTTGCTAACTTTGCCACTGGATTCAAGATAGCCTGGCTTATGAGGTTTATGAACCCGAAACCAGTCCCACGATGCTTGTTTCCGGTCCAGGGAAGACATGGCTTGGCAGTTCGGTCTGGACTGTTCCCATGAGTCACAGGGTCAGTCTGATTTGCATATGGCCATGTCTGAACTGGGGTGGTGGAGCGAGCTAAAGAATGATGATGGATTAAACCCAGATCAGTTGACTCGGGTGAGTGTTTGATTTGCTCAAACGCTCCGTCCTTCATCCCCTTTGGTATCACTTTGTTCGCCCTAAGTTGGCAGGGTATGGCCAGACGTGGGTCCCTTGCTCACTTTGCCACTGGATTCAAGATAGCCTGGCTGATGAGGGTTATGAACCCGAAACCGGTCCCAGGATGCTTGTTTCCGGTCCAGGGAAGACATGGCTTGGCAGTTTGGGCTGGACTGTTCCCATGAGGCACAGGGTCAAACTGATTTGCATATGGCCATGTCTGAACTGGGGGGGTGGAGTCAGCTAAAGAATGATGATGGATTAAACCCAGATAAGTTGACTGGGGTGAGTGTTTGATTTGCTCAAACGCTCAATCCATCATCCCCTTTGGTATCGCTTTGTTCGCCCTAAGTTGGCAGGGTATGCCCAGACGTGGGTCCCTTGCTCACTTTGCCACTGGATTAAAGATAGCCTGGCTGATGAGGGTTATAAACCCGAAACCGGTCCCAGGATGCTTGTTTCCGGTCCAGGGAAGACATGGCTTGGCAGTTCCGGCTGGACTGTTCCCATGCGGCACAGGGTCAGACTGATTTGTATATGGCCATGTTTGAACTGGGGTGGTGGAGTAAGCTAAAGAATGATGATGGATTAAACCCAAATCAGTTGACTGGGGGTGAGTGTTTGATTTGCTCAAACGCTCCGTCCATCATCCCATTTGGTATCACTTTGTTCGCCCTAAGTTGGCAGGGTATGCCCAGACGTGGGTCCCTTGCTCACTTTGCCACTAGATTCAAGATAGCCTGGCTGATGAGGGTTATGAACCCGAAACCGGTCCCAGGATGCTTGTTTCCGGTCCAGGGAAGACATGGCTTGGCAGTTCGGGCTGGACTGTTCCCATGAGTCACAGGGTCAGACGGATTTGCATATGGCCATGTCTGAACTGGGGTGGTGGAGTGAGCTAAAGAATGATGATGGATTAAACCCAGATCAGTTGACTCAGGTGAGTGTTTGATTTGCTCAAACGCTCCGTCCTTCATCCCCTTTGGTATCGCTTTGTTCGCCCTAAGTTGGCAGGGTATGCCCAGACATGGGTCCCTTGCTCACTTTGCCACTGGATTAAAGATAGCCTGGCTGATGAGGGTTATGAACCCGAAACCGGTCCCAGGATGCTTGTTTCCGGTTCAGGGAAGACATGGCTTGGCAGTTCCGGCTGGACGGTTCCCATGCGGCACAGGGTCAGAATGATTTGTATATGGCCATGTTTGAACTGGGGTGGTGGAGTGAGCTAAAGAATGATGATGGATTAAACCCAGATCAGTTGACTGGGGGTGAGTGTTTGATTTGCTCAAACGCTCCGTCCATCATCCCATTTGGTATCACTTTGTTCGCCCTAAGTTGGCAGGGTATGCCCAGACGTGGGTCCCTTGCTCACTTTGCCACTAGATTCAAGATAGCCTGGCTGATGAGGGTTATGAACCCAAAACCGGTCCCAGGATGCTTGTTTCCGGTCCAGTGAAGACATGGCATGGCAGTTCGTCCTGGACTGTTCCCATGAGGCACAGGGTCAGACTGATTTGCATATGGCCATGTCTGAACTGGGGGGGTCGAGTGAGCTAAAGAATGATGATGGATTAAACCCAGATCAGTTGACGGGGGTGAGTGTTTGATTTGCTCAAACGCTCCGTCCTTCATACCCTTTGGTATCGCTTTGTTCACCCTAAGTTGGCAGGGTATGCCCAGACGTGGGTCCCTTGCTCACTTTGCCACTGGATTCCAGATAGCCTAGCTGATGAGAGTTATGAACCCGAAACCGGTCCCAGGATGCTTGTTTCCGGTCCAGGGAAGACATGGCTTGGCAGTTCCGGCTGGACTGTTCCCATGAGGCACAGGGTCAGACTGATTTGTATATGGCCATGTCAGAACTGGGGTGGTGGAGTGAGCTAAAGAATGATGATGGATTAAACCCAGATCATTTGACTGGGGGTGAGTGTTTGATTTGCTCAAACGCTCCGTCCATCATCCCCCTTGGTATCGCTTTGTTCGCCCCAAGTTGGCAGGGTATGCCCAGACGTTGGTCCCTTGCTCACTTTGCCACTAGATTCAAGACAGCCTGGCTGATGAGGGTTATGAACCCGAAACCGGTCCCAGGATGCTTGTTTCCGGTCCAGGGAAGACATGGCTTGGCAGTTCGGGCTGGACTGTTCCCATGAGGCACAGGGTCAGACTGATTTGCATATGGCCATGTCTGAACTGGGGTGGTGGAGTGAGCTAAAGAATGATGATGGATTAAACCCAGAACAGTTGACTGGGGGTGAGTGTTTGATTTGCTCAAACACTCCATCCATCATCCCCTTTGGTAACGCTTTATTCGCCCTAAGTTGGCAGGGTATGCCCAGATGTGGGCCCCTTGCTAACTTTGCCACTGGATTCAAGATAGCCTGGCTTATGAGGTTTATGAACCCGAAACCAGTCCCACGATGCTTGTTTCCGGTCCAGGGAAGACATGGCTTGGCAGTTCGGTCTGGACTGTTCCCATGAGTCACAGGTTCAGACTGATTTGCATATGGCCATGTCTGAACTGGGGTGGTGGAGCGAGCTAAAGAATGATGATGGATTAAACCCAGATCAGTTGACTCGGGTGAGTGTTTGATTTGCTCAAACGCTCCGTCCTTCATCCCCTTTGGTATCACTTTGTTCGCCCTAAGTTGGCAGGGTATGGCCAGACGTGGGTCCCTTGCTCACTTTGCCACTGGATTCAAGATAGCCTGGCTGATGAGGGTTATGAACCCGAAACCGGTCCCAGGATGCTTGTTTCCGGTCCAGGGAAGACATGGCTTGGCAGTTTGGGCTGGACTGTTCCCATGAGGCACAGGGTCAAACTGATTTGCATATGGCCATGTCTGAACTGGGGGGGTGGAGTCAGCTAAAGAATGATGATGGATTAAACCCAGATAAGTTGACTGGGGTGAGTGTTTGATTTGCTCAAACGCTCAATCCATCATCCCCTTTGGTATCGCTTTGTTCGCCCTAAGTTGGCAGGGTATGCCCAGACGTGGGTCCCTTGCTCACTTTGCCACTGGATTAAAGATAGCCTGGCTGATGAGGGTTATGAACCCGAAACCGGTCCCAGGATGCTTGTTTCCGGTCCAGGGAAGACATGGCTTGGCAGTTCCGGCTGGACTGTTCCCATGCGGCACAGGGTCAGACTGATTTGTATATGGCCATGTTTGAACTGGGGTGGTGGAGTAAGCTAAAGAATGATGATGGATTAAACCCAAATCAGTTGACTGGGGGTGAGTGTTTGATTTGCTCAAACGCTCCGTCCATCATCCCATTTGGTATCACTTTGTTCGCCCTAAGTTGGCAGGGTATGCCCAGACGTGGGTCCCTTGCTCACTTTGCCACTAGATTCAAGATAGCCTGGCTGATGAGGGTTATGAACCCGAAACCGGTCCCAGGATGCTTGTTTCCGGTCCAGGGAAGACATGGCTTGGCAGTTCGGGCTGGACTGTTCCCATGAGTCACAGGGTCAGACGGATTTGCATATGGCCATGTCTGAACTGGGGTGGTGGAGTGAGCTAAAGAATGATGATGGATTAAACCCAGATCAGTTGACTCAGGTGAGTGTTTGATTTGCTCAAACGCTCCGTCCTTCATCCCCTTTGGTATCGCTTTGTTCGCCCTAAGTTGGCAGGGTATGCCCAGACATGGGTCCCTTGCTCACTTTGCCACTGGATTAAAGATAGCCTGGCTGATGAGGGTTATGAACCCGAAACCGGTCCCAGGATGCTTGTTTCCGGTTCAGGGAAGACATGGCTTGGCAGTTCCGGCTGGACGGTTCCCATGCGGCACAGGGTCAGACTGATTTGTATATGGCCATGTTTGAACTGGGGTGGTGGAGTGAGCTAAAGAATGATGATGGATTAAACCCAGATCAGTTGACTGGGGGTGAGTGTTTGATTTGCTCAAACGCTCCGTCCATCATCCCATTTGGTATCACTTTGTTCGCCCTAAGTTGGCAGGGTATGCCCAGACGTGGGTCCCTTGCTCACTTTGCCACTAGATTCAAGATAGCCTGGCTGATGAGGGTTATGAACCCAAAACCGGTCCCAGGATGCTTGTTTCCGGTCCAGGGAAGACATGGCTTGGCAGTTCGGGCTGGACTGTTCCCATGAGGCACAGGGTCAGACTGATTTGCATATGGCCATGTCCAAACTGGGGTGGTGGAGTGAGCTAAAGAATGATGATGGATTAAACCCAGATCAGTTGACTGGGGTGAGTGTTTGATTTGCTCAAACGCTCCGTCCATCATCCCCTTTGGTATCACTTTGTTTGCCCTTAGTTGGCAGGGTATACCCAGACGTGGGTTCCTTGCTCACTTTGCCACTGGATTCAAGATAGCCTGGCTGATGAGGGTTATGAACCCGAAACTGGTCCCAGTATGCTTGTTTCTGGTCCAGTAAAGACATGGCATGGCAGTTCGGACTGGACTGTTCCCATGAGACACAGGGTCAGACTGATTTGCATATGGCCATGTCTGAACTGGGGTGGTGGAGTGAGCTAAAGAATGATGATGGATTAAACCCAGATCATTTGACTTGGGGTGAGTGTTTGCTTTCCACAAACGCACCGTCCATCATTCTCTTTGGTATCGCTTTGTTCGCCCTAAGTTGGCAGGGTATGCCCAGACGTGGGTCCCTTGCTCACTTTGCCACTGGATTCAAGATAGCCTGGCTGATGAGGGTTATGAACCCGAAACTGTTCCCAGTCTGCTTGTTTCTGGTCCAGTGAAGACATGGCATGGCAGTTCGTCCTGGACTGTTCCCATGAGGCACAGGGTCAGACTGATTTGCATATGGCCATGTCTGAACTGGGGGGGTGGAGTGAGCTAAAGAATGATGATGGATTAAACCCAGATCAGTTGACGGGGGTGAGTGTTTGATTTGCTCAAACGCTCCGTCCTTCATACCCTTTGGTATCGCTTTGTTCGCCCTAAGTTGGCAGGGTATGCCCAGACGTGGGTCCCTTGCTCACTTTGCCACTGGATTCCAGATAGCCTAGCTGATGAGAGTTATGAACCCGAAACCGGTCCCAGGATGCTTGTTTCCGGTCCAGGGAAGACATGGCTTGGCAGTTCCGGCTGGACTGTTCCCATGAGGCACAGGGTCAGACTGATTTGTATATGGCCATGTCAGAACTGGGGTGGTGGAGTGAGCTAAAGAATGATGATGGATTAAACCCAGATCATTTGACTGGGGGTGAGTGTTTGATTTGCTCAAACGCTCCGTCCATCATCCCCCTTGGTATCGCTTTGTTCGCCCCAAGTTGGCAGGGTATGCCCAGACGTTGGTCCCTTGCTCACTTTGCCACTAGATTCAAGACAGCCTGGCTGATGAGGGTTATGAACCCGAAACCGGTCCCAGGATGCTTGTTTCCGGTCCAGGGAAGACATGGCTTGGCAGTTCGGGCTGGACTGTTCCCATGAGGCACAGGGTCAGACTGATTTGCATATGGCCATGTCTGAACTGGGGTGGTGGAGTGAGCTAAAGAATGATGATGGATTAAACCCAGAACAGTTGACTGGGGGTGAGTGTTTGATTTGCTCAAACACTCCATCCATCATCCCCTTTGGTATCGCTTTATTCGCCCTAAGTTGGCAGGGTATGCCCAGATGTGGGCCCCTTGCTAACTTTGCCACTGGATTCAAGATAGCCTGGCTTATGAGGTTTATGAACCCGAAACCAGTCCCACGATGCTTGTTTCCGGTCCAGGGAAGATATGGCTTGGCAGTTCGGTCTGGACTGTTCCCATGAGTCACAGGGTCAGACTGATTTGCATATGGCCATGTCTGAACTGGGGTGGTGGAGCGAGCTAAAGAATGATGATGGATTAAACCCAGATCAGTTGACTCGGGTGAGTGTTTGATTTGCTCAAACGCTCCGTCCTTCATCCCCTTTGGTATCACTTTGTTCGCCCTAAGTTGGCAGGGTATGGCCAGACGTGGGTCCCTTGCTCACTTTGCCACTGGATTCAAGATAGCCTGGCTGATGAGGGTTATGAACCCGAAACCGGTCCCAGGATGCTTGTTTCCGGTCCAGGGAAGACATGGCTTGGCAGTTTGGGCTGGACTGTTCCCATGAGGCACAGGGTCAAACTGATTTGCATATGGCCATGTCTGAACTGGGGGGGTGGAGTCAGCTAAAGAATGATGATGGATTAAACCCAGATAAGTTGACTGGGGTGAGTGTTTGATTTGCTCAAACGCTCCATCCATCATTCCCTTTGGTATCACTTTGTTCGCCCTAAGTTGGCAGGGTATGCCCAGACGTGGGTCCCTTGCTCACTTTGCCACTAGATTCATGTTAGCCTGGCTGATGAGGGTTATGAACCCGAAACCGGTCCCAGGATGCTTGTTTCTGGTCCAGGGAAGACATGGCTTGGCAGTTCGGGCTGGACTGTTCCCATGAGTCACAGGGTCAGACGGATTTGCATATGGCCATGTCTGAACTGGGGTGGTGGATTGAGCTAAAGAATGATGATGGATTAAACCCAAATCAGTTGACTCGGGTGAGTGTTTGATTTGCTCAAACGCTCCGTCCTTCATCCCCTTTGGTATCGCATTGTTCGCCCTAAGTTGGCAGGGTATGCAAGGACGTGGGTCCCTTGCTCACTTTGCGACTGGATTAAAGATAGCCTGGCTGATGAGGGTTATGAACCCGAAACCGGTCCCAGGATGCTTGTTTCCGGTCCAGGGAAGACATGGCTTGGCAGTTCCGGCTGGACTGTTCCCATGCGGCACAGGGTCAGACTGATTTGTATATGGCCATGTTTGAACTGGGGTGGTGGAGTGAGCTAAAGAATGATGATGGATTAAACCCAGATCAGTTGACTGGGGGTGAGTGTTTGATTTGCTCAAACGCTCCGTCCATCATCCCATTTGGTATCACTTTGTTCGCCCTAAGTTGGCAGGGTATGCCCAGACGTGGGTCCCTTGCTCACTTTGCCACTAGATTCAAGATAGCCTGGCTAATGAGGGTTATGAACCCGAAACCGGTCCCAGGATGCTTGTTTCCGGTCCAGGGAAGACATGGCTTGGCAGTTCGGGCTGGACTGTTCCCATGAGTCACAGGGTCAGACGGATTTGCATATGGCCATGTCTGAACTGGGGTGGTGGAGTGAGCTAAAGAATGATGATGGATTAAACCCAGATCAGTTGACTCAGGTGAGTGTTTGATTTGCTCAAACGCTCCGTCCTTCATCCCCTTTGGTATCGCTTTGTTCGCCCTAAGTTGGCAGGGTGTGCCCAGACATGGGTCCCTTGCTCACTTTGCCACTGGATTAAAGATAGCCTGGCTGATGAGGGTTATGAACCCGAAACCGGTCCCAGGATGCTTGTTTCCGGTTCAGGGAAGACATGGCTTGGCAGTTCCGGCTGGACGGTTCCCATGCGGCACAGGGTCAGACTGATTTGTATATGGCCATGTTTGAACTGGGGTGGTGGAGTGAGCTAAAGAATGATGATGGATTAAACCCAGATCAGTTGACTGGGGGTGAGTGTTTGATTTGCTCAAACGCTCCGTCCATCATCCCATTTGGTATCACTTTGTTCGCCCTAAGTTGGCAGGGTATGCCCAGACGTGGGTCCCTTGCTCACTTTGCCACTAGATTCAAGATAGCCTGGCTGATGAGGGTTATGAACCCAAAACCGGTCCCAGGATGCTTGTTTCCGGTCCAGGGAAGACATGGCTTGGCAGTTCGGGCTGGACTGTTCCCATGAGGCACAGGGTCAGACTGATTTGCATATGGCCATGTCTGAACTGGGGTGGTGGAGTGAGCTAAAGAATGATGATGGATTAAACCCAGAACAGTTGACTGGGGGTGAGTGTTTGATTTGCTCAAACACTCCATCCATCATCCCCTTTGGTATCGCTTTATTCGCCCTAAGTTGGCAGGGTATGCCCAGATGTGGGCCCCTTGCTAACTTTGCCACTGGATTCAAGATAGCCTGGCTTATGAGGTTTATGAACCCGAAACCAGTCCCACGATGCTTGTTTCCGGTCCAGGGAAGACATGGCTTGGCAGTTCGGTCTGGACTGTTCCCATGAGTCACAGGGTCAGACTGATTTGCATATGGCCATGTCTGAACTGGGGTGGTGGAGCGAGCTAAAGAATGATGATGGATTAAACCCAGATCAGTTGACTCGGGTGAGTGTTTGATTTGCTCAAACGCTCCGTCCTTCATCCCCTTTGGTATCACTTTGTTCGCCCTAAGTTGGCAGGGTATGGCCAGACGTGGGTCCCTTGCTCACTTTGCCACTGGATTCAAGATAGCCTGGCTGATGAGGGTTATGAACCCGAAACCGGTCCCAGGATGCTTGTTTCCGGTCCAGGGAAGACATGGCTTGGCAGTTCGGGCTGGACTGTTCCCATGAGGCACAGGGTCAAACTGATTTGCATATGGCCATGTCTGAACTGGGGGGGTGGAGTCAGCTAAAGAATGATGATGGATTAAACCCAGATAAGTTGACTGGGGTGAGTGTTTGATTTGCTCAAACGCTCCATCCATCATCCCCTTTGGTATCACTTTGTTCGCCCTAAGTTGGCAGGGTATGCCCAGACGTGGGTCCCTTGCTCACTTTGCCACTAGATTCATGTTAGCCTGGCTGATGAGGGTTATGAACCCGAAACCGGTCCCAGGATGCTTGTTTCTGGTCCAGGGAAGACATGGCTTGGCAGTTCGGGCTGGACTGTTCCCATGAGTCACAGGGTCAGACGGATTTGCATATGGCCATGTCTGAACTGGGGTGGTGGAGTGAGCTAAAGAATGATGATGGATTAAACCCAAATCAGTTGACTCGGGTGAGTGTTTGATTTGCTCAAACGCTCCGTCCTTCATCCCCTTTGGTATCGCTTTGTTCGCCCTAAGTTGGCAGGGTATGCCCAGACGTGGGTCCCTTGCTCACTTTGCCACTGGATTAAAGATAGCCTGGCTGATGAGGGTTATGAACCCGGAACCGGTCCCAGGATGCTTGTTTCCGGTCCAGGGAAGACATGGCTTGGCAGTTCCGGCTGGACTGTTCCCATGCGGCACAGGGTCAGACTGATTTGTATATGGCCATGTTTGAACTGGGGTGGTGGAGCGAGCTAAAGAATGATGATGGATTAAACCCAGATCAGTTGACTGGGGGTGAGTGTTTGATTTGCTCAAACGCTCCGTCCATCATCCCATTTGGTATCACTTTGTTCGCCCTAAGTTGGCAGGGTATGCCCAGACGTGGGTCCCTTGCTCACTTTGCCACTAGATTCAAGATAGCCTGGCTGATGAGGGTTATGAACCCGAAACCGGTCCCAGGATGCTTGTTTCCGGTCCAGGGAAGACATGGCTTGGCAGTTCGGGCTGGACTGTTCCCATGAGTCACAGGGTCAGACGGATTTGCATATGGCCATGTCTGAACTGGGGTGGTGGAGTGAGCTAAAGAATGATGATGGATTAAACACAAATCAGTTGACTCGGGTGAGTGTTTGATTTGCTCAAACGCTCCGTCCTTCATCCCCTTTGGTATCGCTTTGTTCGCCCTAAGTTGGCAGGGTATGCCCAGACGTGGGTCCCTTGCTCACTTTGCCACTGGATTAAAGATAGCCTAGCTGATGAGGGTTATGAACCCGAAACCGGTCCCAGGATGCTTGTTTCCGGTCCAGGGAAGACATGGCTTGGCAGTTCGGGCTGGACTGTTCCCATGAGTCACAGGGTCAGACGGATTTGCATATGGCCATGTCTGAACTGGGGTGGTGGAGTGAGCTAAAGAATGATGATGGATTAAACCCAGATCAGTTGACTCAGGTGAGTGTTTGATTTGCTCAAACGCTCCGTCCTTCATCCCCTTTGGTATCGCTTTGTTCGCCCTAAGTTGGCAGGGTATGCCCAGACGTGGGTCCCTTGCTCACTTTGCCACTGGATTCAAGATAGCCTGGCTGATGAGGGTTATGAACCCGAAACTGTTCCCAGTATGCTTGTTTCTGGTCCAGTGAAGACATGGCATGGCAGTTCGTCCTGGACTGTTCCCATGAGGCACAAGGTCAGACTGATTTGCATATGGCCATGTCTGAACTGGGGGGGTGGAGTGAGCTAAAGAATGATGATGGATTAAACCCAGATCAGTTGACTGGGGTGAGTGTTTGATTTGCTCAAACGCTCCGTCCTTCATACCCTTTGGTATCGCTTTGTTCGCCCTAAGTTGGCAGGGTATGCCCAGACGTGGGTCCCTTGCTCACTTTGCCACTGGATTCCAGATAGCCTAGCTGATGAGAGTTATGAACCCGAAACCGGTCCCAGGATGCTTGTTTCCGGTCCAGGGAAGACATGGCTTGGCAGTTCCGGCTGGACTGTTCCCATGAGGCACAGGGTCAGACTGATTTGTATATGGCCATGTCAGAACTGGGGTGGTGGAGTGAGCTAAAGAATGATGATGGATTAAACCCAGATCATTTGACTGGGGGTGAGTGTTTGATTTGCTCAAACGCTCCGTCCATCATCCCCCTTGGTATCGCTTTGTTCGCCCCAAGTTGGCAGGGTATGCCCAGACGTTGGTCCCTTGCTCACTTTGCCACTAGATTCAAGACAGCCTGGCTGATGAGGGTTATGAACCCGAAACCGGTCCCAGGATGCTTGTTTCCGGTCCAGGGAAGACATGGCTTGGCAGTTCGGGCTGGACTGTTCCCATGAGTCACAGGGTCAGACTGAATTGCATATGGCCATGTCTGAACTGGGGTGGTGGAGTGAGCTAAAGAATGATGATGGATTAAACCCAGATCAGTTGACTCGGGTGAGTGTTTGATTTGCTCAAACGCTCCGTCCTTCATCCCCTTTGGTATCGCTTTGTTCGCCCTAAGTTGGCAGGGTATGCCCAGACGTGGGTCCCTTGCTCACTTTGCCACTGGATTCAAGATAGCCTGGCTGATAAGGGTTATGAACCCGAAACCGGTCCCAGGATGCTTGATTCCGGTCCAGGGAAGACATGGCTTGGCAGTTCGGGCTGGACTGTTCCCATGAGGCACAGGGTCAGACTGATTTGCAAATGGCCATGTCTGAACTGGGGTGGTGGAGTGAGCTAAAGAATGATGATGGATTAAACCCAGATCAGTTGCCTGGGGGTGAGTGTTTGATTTGCTCAAACGCTCCGTCTATTATCCCCTTTGGTATCGCTTTGTTCGCCCTAATTTGACAGGGTATGCCCAGACGTGGGTCCCTAGCTCACTTTGCCACTGGATTCAAGATAGCCTGGCTGATGAGGGTTATGAACCCAAAACCGGTCCCAGGATGCTTGTTTCTGGTCCAGTGAAGACATGGCATGGCAGTTCGGGCTGGACTGTTCCCATGAGGCACAGGGTCAGACTGATTTGCATATGGCCATGTCTGAACTGGGGGGGTGGAGTGAGCTAAAGAATGATGATGGGTTAAACCCAGATAAGTTGACTGGGGGTGAGTGTTTGATTTGCTCAAACGCTACATCCATCATCCCCTTTGGTATCGCTTTATTCACCCTAAGTTGGCAGGGTATGCCCAGATGTGGGTCCCTTGCTAACTTTGCCACTGGATTCAAGATAGTCTGGCTGATGAGGGTTATGAACCCGAAACCGGTCCCAGGATGCTTGTTTCCGGTCCAGGGAAGACATGGCTTGGCAGTTCAGTCTGGACTGTTCCCATGAGTCACAGGGTCAGACTGATTTGCATATGGCCATGTCTGAACTGGGGGGGTGGAGTCAGCTAAAGAACGATGATGGATTAAACCCAGATAAGTTGACTGGGGTGAGTGTTTGATTTGCTCAAACGCTCCATCCATCATCCCCTTTGGTATCGCTTTGTTCGCCCTAAGTTTGCAGGGTATGCCCAGACGTGGGTCCCTTGCTCACTTTGCCACTGGATTCAAGATAGCCTGGCTGATAAGGGTTATGAACCCGAAACCGGTCCCAGGATGCTTGATTCCGGTCCAGGGAAGACATGGCTTGGCAGTTCGGGCTGGACTGTTCCCATGAGGCACAGGGTCAGACTGATTTGCAAATGGCCATGTCTGAACTGGGGTGGTGGAGTGAGCTAAAGAATGATGATGGATTAAACCCAGATCAGTTGCCTGGGGGTGAGTGTTTGATTTGCTCAAACGCTCCGTCTATTATCCCCTTTGGTATCGCTTTGTTCGCCCTAATTTGACAGGGTATGCCCAGACGTGGGTCCCTAGCTCACTTTGCCACTGGATTCAAGATAGCCTGGCTGATGAGGGTTATGAACCCAAAACCGGTCCCAGGATGCTTGTTTCTGGTCCAGTGAAGACATGGCATGGCAGTTCGGGCTGGACTGTTCCCATGAGGCACAGGGTCAGACTGATTTGCATATGGCCATGTCTGAACTGGGGGGGTGGAGTGAGCTAAAGAATGATGATGGGTTAAACCCAGATAAGTTGACTGGGGGTGAGTGTTTGATTTGCTCAAACGCTACATCCATCATCCCCTTTGGTATCGCTTTATTCACCCTAAGTTGGCAGGGTATGCCCAGATGTGGGTCCCTTGCTAACTTTGCCACTGGATTCAAGATAGTCTGGCTGATGAGGGTTATGAACCCGAAACTGGTCCCAGGATGCTTGTTTCCGGTCCAGGGAAGACATGGCTTGGCAGTTCAGTCTGGACTGTTCCCATGAGTCACAGGGTCAGACTGATTTGCATATGGCCATGTCTGAACTGGGGGGGTGGAGTCAGCTAAAGAACGATGATGGATTAAACCCAGATAAGTTGACTGGGGTGAGTGTTAGATTTGCTCAAACGCTCCATCCATCATCCCCTTTGGTATCGCTTTGTTCGCCCTGAGTTTGCAGGGTATGCCCAGACGGGGGTCCCTTGCTCACTTTGCCACTAGATTCAAGATAGCCTGGCTGATGAGGGTTATGAACCCGAAACCGGTCCCAGGATGCTTGTTTCCGGTCCAGGGAAGACATGGCTTGGCAGTCCGGGCTGGACTGTTCCCATGAGTCACAGGGTCAGACGGATTTGCATATGGCCATGTCCAAACTGGGGTGGTGGAGTGAGCTAAAGAATGATGATGGATTAAACCCAGATCAGTTGACTGGGGTGAGTGTTTGATTTGCTCAAACGCTCCGTCCATCATCCCCTTTGGTATCACTTTGTTTGCCCTTAGTTGGCAGGGTATACCCAGACGTGGGTTCCTTGCTCACTTTGCCACTGGATTCAAGATAGCCTGGCTGATGAGGGTTATGAACCCGAAACTGGTCCCAGTATGCTTGTTTCTGGTCCAGTAAAGACATGGCATGGCAGTTCGGACTGGACTGTTCCCATGAGACACAGGGTCAGACTGATTTGCATATGGCCATGTCTGAACTGGGGTGGTGGAGTGAGCTAAAGAATGATGATGGATTAAACCCAGATCATTTGACTGGGGGTGAGTGTTTGCTTTCCACAAACGCACCGTCCATCATGCCCTTTGGTATCGCTTTGTTCGCCCTAAGTTGGCAGGGTATGCCCAGACGTGGGTCCCTTGCTCACTTTGCCACTGGATTCAAGATAGCCTGGCTGATGAGGGTTATGAACCCGAAACTGTTCCCAGTATGCTTGTTTCTGGTCCAGTGAAGACATGGCATGGCAGTTCGTCCTGGACTGTTCCCATGAGGCACAGGGTCAGACTGATTTGCATATGGCCATATCTGAACTGGGGGGGTGGAGTCAGCTAAAGAATGATGATGGATTAAACCCAGATAAGTTGACTGGGGTGAGTGTTTGATTTGCTCAAACGCTCCATCCTTCATCCCCTTTGGTATCGCTTTGTTCGCCCTAAGTTGGCAGGGTATGCCCAGACGTGGGTCCCTTGCTCACTTTGCCACTGGATTCAAGATAGCCTGGCTGATGAGGGTTATGAACCCAAAAGCGTTCCCAGGATGCTTGTTTCTGGTCCAGTAAAGACATGGCATGGCAGTTCGGGCTGGACTGTTCCCATGAGGCACAGGGTCAGACTGATTTGCATATGGCCATGTCTGAACTGGGGTGGTGGAGTCAGCTAAAGAATGATGATGGGTTAAACCCAGATAAGTTGACTGGGGGTGAGTGTTTGATTTGCTCAAACGCTACATCCATCATCCCCTTTGGTATCGCTTTATTCACCCTAAGTTGGCAGGGTATGCCCAGATGTGGGTCCCTTGCTAACTTTGCCACTGGATTCAAGATAGCCTGGCTGATGAGGGTTATGAACCCGAAACCGGTCCCAGGATGCTTGTTTCCGGTCCAGGGAAGACATGGCTTGGCAGTTCAGTCTGGACTGTTCCCATGCGGCACCGGGTCAGACTGATTTGTATATGGCCATGTTTGAACTGGGGTGGTGGAGTGAGCTAAAGAATGATGATGGATTAAACTCAGATCAGTTGACTGGGGGTGAGTGTTTGATTTGCTCAAACGCTCCGTCCATCATCCCATTTGGTATCACTTTGTTCGCCCTAAGTTGGCAGGGTATGCCCAGACGTGGGTCCCTTGCTCACTTTGCCACTAGATTCAAGATAGCCTGGCTGATGAGGGTTATGAACCCGAAACCGGTCCCAGGATGCTTGTTTCCGGTCCAGGGAAGACATGGCTTGGCAGTTCGGGCTGGACTGTTCCCATGAGTCACAGGGTCAGACGGATTTGCATATGGCCATGTCCAAACTGGGGTGGTGGAGTGAGCTAAAGAATGATGATGGATTAAACCCAGATCAGTTGACTGGGGTGAGTGTTTGATTTGCTCAAACGCTCCGTCCATCATCCCCTTTGGTATCACTTTGTTTGCCCTTAGTTGGCAGGGTATACCCAGACGTGGGTTCCTTGCTCACTTTGCCACTGGTTTCAAGATAGCCTGGCTGATGAGGGTTATGAACCCGAAACTGGTCCCAGTATGCTTGTTTCTGGTCCAGTAAAGACATGGCATGGCAGTTCGGACTGGACTGTTCCCATGAGACACAGGGTCAGACTGATTTGCATATGGCCATGTCTGAACTGGGGTGGTGGAGTGAGCTAAAGAATGATGATGGATTAAACCCAGATCATTTGACTGGGGGTGAGTGTTTGCTTTCCACAAACGCACCGTCCATCATGCCCTTTGGTATCGCTTTGTTCGCCCTAAGTTGGCAGGGTATGCCCAGACGTGGGTCCCTTGCTCACTTTGCCACTGGATTCAAGATAGCCTGGCTGATGAGGGTTATGAACCCGAAACTGTTCCCAGTATGCTTGTTTCTGGTCCAGTGAAGACATGGCATGGCAGTTCGTCCTGGACTGTTCCCATGAGGCACAGGGTCAGACTGATTTGCATATGGCCATATCTGAACTGGGGGGGTGGAGTCAGCTAAAGAATGATGATGGATTAAACCCAGATAAGTTGACTGGGGTGAGTGTTTGATTTGCTCAAACGCTCCATCCATCATCCCCTTTGGTATCGCTTTGTTCGCCCTAAGTTGGCAGGGTATGCCCAGACGTGGGTCCCTTGCTCACTTTGCCACTGGATTCAAGATAGCCTGGCTGATGAGGGTTATGAACACAAAAGCGTTCCCAGGATGCTTGTTTCTGGTCCAGTAAAGACATGGCATGGCAGTTCGGGCTGGACTGTTCCCATGAGGCACAGGGTCAGACTGATTTGCATATGGCCATGTCTGAACTGGGGTGGTGGAGTCAGCTAAAGAATGATGATGGATTAAACCCAGATAAGTTGACTGGGGTGAGTGTTTGATTTGCTCAAACGCTCCATCCATCATCCCCTTTGGTATCGCTTTGTTCGCCCTAAGTTGGCAGGGTATGCCCAGACGTGGGTCCCTTGCTCACTTTGCCACTGGATTAAAGATAGCCTGGCTGATGAGGGTTATGAACCTGAAACCGGTCCCAGGATGCTTCTTTCCGGTACAGGGAAGACATGGCTTGGCAGTTCCGGCTGGACTGTTCCCATGCGGCACAGGCTCAGACTGATTTGTACATGGCCATGTTTGAACTGGGGTGGTGGAGTGAGCTAAAGAATGATGATGGATTAAACCCAGATCAGTTGACTGGGGGTGAGTGTTTGATTTGCTCAAACGCTCCGTCCATCATCCCATTTGGTATCACTTTGTTCGCCCTAAGTTGGCAGGGTATGCCCAGACGTGGGTCCCTTGCTCACTTTGCCACTAGATTCAAGCTAGCCTGGCTGATGAGGGTTATGAACCCGAAACCCGTCCCAGGATGCTTGTTTCCGGTCCAGGGAAGACATGGCTTGGCAGTTCGGGCTGAACTGTTCCCATGAGTCACAGGGTCAGACGGATTTGCATATGGCAATGTCTGAACTGGGGTAGTGGAGTGAGCTAAAGAATGATGATGGATTAAACCCAGATCAGTTGACTCGGGTGAGTGTTTGATTTGCTCAAACGCTCCGTCCTTCATCCCCTTTGGTATCGCTTTGTTCGCCCTAAGTTGGCAGGGTATGCCCAGACGTGGGTCACTTGCTCACTTTGCCACTGGATTAAAGATAGCCTGGCTGATGAGGGTTATGAACCCGAAACCGGTCCCAGGATGCTTGTTTCCGGTCCAGGGAAGACATGGCTTGGCAGTTCCGGCTGGACTGTTCCCATGCGGCACAGGGTCAGACTGATTTGTAAATGGCCATGTTTGAACTGGGGTGGTGGAGTGAGCTAAAGAATGATGATGGATTAAACCCAGATCAGTTGACTGGGGGTGAGTGTTTGATTTGCTCAAACGCTCCGTCCATCATCCCATTTGGTATCACTTTGTTCGCCCTAAATTGGCAGGGTATGCCCAGACGTGGGTCCCTTGCTCACTTTGCCACTAGATTCAAGATAGCCTGGCTGATGAGGGTTATGAACCCGAAACCGGTCCCAGGATGCTTGTTTACGGTCCAGGGAAGACATGGCTTGGCAGTTCGGGCTGGACTCTTCCCATGAGTCACAGGGTCAGACGGATTTGCATATGGCCATGTCTGAACTGGGGTGGTGGAGTGAGCTAAAGAATGATGATGGATTAAACCCAGATCAGTTGACTCGGGTGAGTGTTTGATTTGCTCAAACGCTCCGTCCTTCATCCCCTTTGGTATCGCTTTGTTCGCCCTAAGTTGGCAGGGTATGCCCAGACGTGGGTCCCTTGCTCACTTTGCCACTGGATTAAGGATAGCCTGGCTGATGAGGGTTATGAACCCGAAACCGGTCCCAGGATGCTTGTTTCCGGTCCAGGGAAGACATGGCTTGGCAGTTCCGGCTGGACTGTTCCCATGCGGCACAGGGTCAGACTGATTTGTATATGGCCATATTTGAACTGGGGTGGTGGAGTGAGCTAAAGAATGATGATGGATTAAACCCAGATCAGTTGACTGGGGGTGAGTGTTTGATTTGCTCAAACGCTCTGTCCATCATCCCATTTGGTATCACTTTGTTCACCCTAAGTTGGCAGGGTATGCCCAGACGTGGGTCCCTTGCTCACTTTGCCACTAGATTCAAGATAGCCTGGCTGATGAGGGTTATGAACCCGAAACCGGTCCCAGGATGCTTGTTTCTGGTCCAGGGAAGACATGGCTTGGCAGTTCGGGCTGGACTGTTCCCATGAGGCACAGGGTCAGACTGATTTGCATATGGCCATGTCCGAACTGGGGTTGTGGAGTGAGCTAAAGAATGATGATGGATTAAACCCAGATCAGTTGACTGGGGTGAGTGTTTGATTTGCTCAAACGCTCCGTCCATCATCCCCTTTGGTATCACTTTGTTCGCCCTTAGTTGGCAGGCTATACCCAGACGTGGGTTCCTTGATCACTTTGCCACTGGATTCAAGATAGCCTGGCTGATGAGGGTTATGAACCCGAAACTGGTCCCAGTATGCTTGTTTCTGGTCCAGTAAAGACATGGCATGGCAGTTCGGAATGGACTGTTCCCATGAGACACAAGGTCAGACTGATTTGCATATGGCCATGTTTGAACTGGGGTGGTGGAGTGAGCTAAAGAATGATGATGGATTAAACCCAGATCATTTGACTGGGGGTGAGTGTTTGCTTTCCACAAACGCACCGTCCATCATGCCCTTTGGTATCGCTTTGTTCGCCCTAAGTTGGCAGGGTATGCCCAGACGTGGGTCCCTTGCTCACTTTGCCACTGGATTCAAGATAGCCTGGCTGATGAGGGTTATGAACCCGAAACTGTTCCCAGTATGCTTGTTTCTGGTCCAGTGAAGACATGGCATGGCAGTTCGTCCTGGACTGTTCCCATGAGGCACAGGGTCAGACTGATTTGCATATGGCCATGTCTGAACTGGGGGGGTGGAGTGAGCTAAAGAATGATGATGGATTAAACCCAGATCAGTTGACTGGGGTGAGTGTTTGATTTGCTCAAACACTCCGTCCTTCATCCCCTTTGGTATCGCTTTGTTCGCCCTAATTTGGCAGGGTATGCCCAGACGTGGGTCCCTTGCTCACTTTGCCACTAGATTCAAGATAGCCTGGCTGATGAGGGTTATGAACCCGAAACCGGTCCCAGGATGCTTGTTTCCGGTCCAGGGAAGACATGGCTTGGCAGTTCGGGCTGGACTCTTCCCATGAGTCACAGGGTCAGACGGATTTGCATATGGCCATGTCTGAACTGGGGTGGTAGAGTGAGCTAAAGAATGATGATGGATTAAACCCAGATCAGTTGACTCGGGTGAGTGTTTGATTTACTCAAACGCTCCGTCCTTCATCCCCTTTGGTATCGCTTTGTTCGCCCTAAGTTGGCAGGGTATGCCCAGACGTGGGTCCCTTGCTCACTTTGCCACTGGATTAAAGATAGCCTGGCTGATGAGGGTTATGAACCCGAAACCGGTCCCAGGATGCTTGTTTCCGGTCCAGGGAAGACATGGCTTGGCAGTTCCGGCTGGACTGTTCCCATGCGGCACAGGGTCAGACTGATTTGTATATGGCCATGTTTGAACTGGGGTGGTGGAGTGAGCTAAAGAATGATGATGGATTAAACCCAGATCAGTTGACTGGGGGTGAGTGTTTGATTTGCTCAAACGCTCCGTCCATCATCCCATTTGGTATCACTTTGTTCGCCCTAAGTTGGCAGGGTATGCCCAGACGTGGGTCCCTTGCTCACTTTGCCACTAGATTCAAGATAGCCTGGCTTATGAGGGTTATGAACCCGAAACCGGTCCCAGGATGCTTGTTTCTGGTCCAGGGAAGACATGGCTTGGCAGTTCGGGCTGGACTGTTCCCATGAGGCACAGGGTCAGACTGATTTGCATATGGCCATGTCCGAACTGGGGTGGTGGAGTGAGCTAAAGAATGATGATGGATTAAACCCAGATCAGTTGACTGGGGTGAGTGTTTGATTTGCTCAAACGCTCCGTCCATCATCCCCTTTGGTATCACTTTGTTCGCCCTTAGTTGGCAGGGTATACCCAGACGTGGGTTCCTTGCTCACTTTGCCACTGGATTCAAGATAGCCTGGCTGATGAGGGTTATGAACCCGAAACTGGTCCCAGTATGCTTGTTTCTGGTCCAGTAAAGACATGGCATGGCAGTTCGGACTGGACTGTTCCCATGAGACACAGGGTCAGACTGATTTGCATATGGCCATGTTTGAACTGGGGTGGTGGAGTGAGCTAAAGAATGATGATGGATTAAACCCAGATCATTTGACTGGGGGTGAGTGTTTGCTTTCCACAAACGCACCGTCCATCATGCCCTTTGGTATCGCTTTGTTCGCCCTAAGTTGGCAGGGTATGCCCAGACGTGGGTCCCTTGCTCACTATGCCACTGGATTCAAGATAGCCTGGCTGATGAGGGTTATGAACCCGAAACCGGTCCCAGGATGCTTGTTTCCGGTCCAGGGAAGACATGGCTTGGCAGTTCGGGCTGGACTGTTCCCATGAGGCACAGGGTCAGACTGATTTGCAAATGGCCATGTCTGAACTGGGGTGGTGGAGTGAGCTAAAGAATGATGATGGATTAAACCCAGATCAGTTGCCTGGGGGTGAGTGTTTGATTTGCTCAAACGCTCCGTCTATTATCCCCTTTGGTATCGCTTTGTTCGCCCTAAGTTGACAGGGTATGCCCAGACGTGGGTCCCTAGCTCACTTTGCCACTGGATTCAAGATAGCCTGGCTGATGATGGGTATGAACCCAAAACCGGTCCCAGGATGCTTGTTTCTGGTCCAGTGAAGACATTGCATGGCAGTTCGGGCTGGACTGTTCCCATGAGGCACAGGGTCAGACTGATTTGCATATGGCCATGTCTGAACTGGGGGGGTGGAGTGAGCTAAAGAATGATGATGGATTAAACCCAGATAAGTTGACTGGGGGTGAGTGTTTGATTTGCTCAAACGCTACATCCATCATCCCCTTTGGTATCGCTTTATTCACCCTAAGTTGGCAGGGTATGCCCAGATGTGGGTCCCTTGCTAACTTTGCCACTGGATTCAAGATAGCCTGGCTGATGAGGGTTATGAACCCGAAACCGGTCCCAGGATGCTTGTTTCCGGTCCAGGGAAGACATGGCTTGGCAGTTCAGTCTGGACTGTTCCCATGAGTCACAGGGTCAGACTGATTTGCATTTTGTCATGTCTGAACTGGGGTGGTGGAGTGAGCTAAAGAATGATGATGGATTAAACCCAGATCAGTTGACTCGGGTGAGTGTTTGATTTGCTCAAACGCTCCGTCCTTCCTCCCCTTTGGTATCGCTTTGTTTGCCCTAAGTTGGCAGGATATGCCCAGACGTGGGTCCCTTGCTCACTTTGCCACTGGATTAAAGATAGCCTGGCTGATGAGGGTTATGAACCCGAAACCGGTCCCAGGATGCTTGTTTCCGGTCCAGGGAAGACATGGCATGGCAGTTCGGGCTGGACTGTTCCCATGAGGCACAGGGTCAGACTGATTTGCATATGGCCATATCTGAACTGGGGGGTTGGAGTGAGCTAAAGAATGATGATGGATTAACCCAGATCAGTTGACTGGGGGTGAGAGTTTGATTTGCTCAAATGCTCCATCCATCATCCCCTTTGGTATCGCTTTATTCGCCCTAAGTTGGCAGGGTATGCCCAGATGTGGGTCCCTTGCTAACTTTGCCACTGGATTCAAGATAGCCTGGCTGATGAGGGTTATGAACCCGAAACCGGTCCCAGGATGCTTGTTTCCGGTCCAGGGAAGACATGGCTTGGCAGTTCGGTCTGGACTGTTCCCATGAGTCACAGGGTCAGACTGATTTCCATACGGCCATGTCTGAACTGGGGTGGTGGAGTGAGCTAAAGAATGATGATGGATTAAACCCAGATCAGTTGACTCGGGTGAGTGTTTGATTTGCTCAAACGCTCCGTCCTTCATCCCCTTTGGTATCGCTTTGTTCGCCCTAAATTGGCAGGCTATGCCCAGACGTGGGTCCCTTGCTCACTTTTGGAGAAGTGTGGCTCAATGATTAGAGCAGCAGACCCTGATGCAGGGGTCTAGCCCAGGACCAGGGTTCAATTCCCCACCTCGGCGGGTCTTGGGCTCAAAAATTCCACGGACCTGATAATTCTCGCCTCGGTGCCATTCCAATCATGGAGTCCCACTCTGCAACACTGGGCAATAGCTTGCTTAATCTCCACAACGGCCCCCACAACGCTAAGGATGCCTGGCCTCCACCTTGGGGGTGCCCAGGAGTGGACACCTCACAGGGAAAGCCAGGATGGGTTCCACAGCAGTATTCGTACAAGCGCTTTGAGACCCTTGCGGGTGAGTAGTGCGCTATACAAGTATCAATTTACTTTGCCACTGGATTCAAGATAGCCTGGCTGATGAGGGTTATGAACCCGAAACCGGTCCCAGGATGCTTGTTTCCAGTCCAGGGAAGACATGGCTTGGCTGTTCGGGCTGGACTGTTCCCATGAGGCACAGGGTCAGACTGATTTGCAAATGGCCATGTCTGAACTGGGGTGGTGGAGTGAGCTAAAGAATGATGATGGATTAAACCCAGATCAGTTGCCTGGGGGTGAGTGTTTGATTTGCTCAAACGCTCAGTCTATTATCCCCTTTGGTATCGCTTTGTTCGCCCTAAGTTGGCAGGGTATGCCCAGACGTGGGTCCCTAGCTCACTTTGCCACTGGATTCAAGATAGCCTGGCTGATGAGGGTTATGAACCCTAAACCGGTCCCAGGATGCTTGTTTCCGGTCCAGGGAAGACATGGCTTGGCAGTTCGGGCTGGACTGTTCCCATGAGTCACAGGGTCAGACTGATTTGCATATGGCCATGTCTGAACTGGGGTGGTGGAGTGAGCTAAAGAATGATGATGGATTAAACCCAGATCAGTTGACTCGGGTGAGTGTTTGATTTGCTCAAACGCTCCGTCCTTCATCCCCTTTGGTATCGCTTTGTTCGCCCTAAGTTGGCAGGGTATACCCAGACGTGGGTCCCTTGCTCACTTTGCCACTGGATTCAAGATAGCCTGGCTGATGAGGGTTATGAACCCGAAACTGGTCCCAGGATGCTTGTTTCCGGTCCAGGGATAAATGGCCATGTCTGAACTGGGGTGGTGGAGTGAGCTAAAGAATGATGATGGATTAAACCCAGATCAGTTGCCTGGGGGTGAGTGTTTGATTTGCTCAAACGCTCCGTCTATTACCCCCTTTGGTATCGCTTTGTTCGCCCTAAGTTGACAGGGTATGCCCAGACGTGGGTCCCTAGCTCACTTTGCCACTGGATTCAAGATAGCCTGGCTGATGAGGGTTATGAACCCAAAACCGGTCCCAGG
This sequence comes from Triturus cristatus, assembly GCF_964204655.1. Classification (NCBI taxonomy): domain Eukaryota; kingdom Metazoa; phylum Chordata; class Amphibia; order Caudata; family Salamandridae; genus Triturus; species Triturus cristatus. The sequence goes on from NC_140579.1 coordinate 537,101,628, forward strand.
ATGCTTGTTTCTGGTCCAGTGAAGACATGGCATGGCAGTTCGGGCTGGACTGTTCCCATGAGGCACAGGGTCAGACTGATTTGCATATGGCCATGTCTGAACTGGGGGGGTGGAGTGAGCTAAAGAATGATGATGGATTAAACCCAGATAAGTTGACTGGGGGTGAGTGTTTGATTTGCTCAAACGCTCCATCCATCATCCCCTTTGGTATCGCTTTATTCGCCCTAAGTTGGCAGGGTATGCCCAGATGTGGGTCCCTTGCTAACTTTGCCACTGGATTCAAGATAGCCTGGCTGATGAGGGTTATGAACCCGAAACCGGTCCCAGGATGCTTGTTTCCGGTCCAGGGAAGAAATGGCTTGGCAGTTCAGTCTGGACTATTCCCATGAGTCACAGGGTCAGACTGATTTGCATATGGCCATGTCTGAACTGGGGTGGTGGAGTGAGCTAAAGAATGATGATGGATTAAACCCAGATCAGTTGACTCGGGTGAGTGTTTGATTTGCTCAAACGCTCCGTCCTTCATCCCCTTTGGTATCGCTTTGTTCGCCCTAAGTTGGCAGGGTATGCCCAGACGTGGGTCCTTTGCTCACTTTGCCACTGGATTAAAGATAGCCTGGCTGATGAGGGTTATGAACCCGAAACCGGTCCCAGGATGCTTGTTTCCGGTCCAGGGAAGACATGGCATGGCAGTTCGGGCTGGACTGTTCCCATGAGGCACAGGGTCAGACTGATTTGCATATGGCCATGTCTGAACTGGGGGGGTGGAGTGAGCTAAAGAATGATGATGGATTAAACCCAGATCATTTGACTGGGGGTGAGAGTTTGATTTGCTCAAACGCTCCATCCATCATCCCCTTTGGTATCGCTTTATTCGCCCTAAGTTGCAGGGTATGCCCAGATGTGGGTCCCTTGCTAACTTTGCCACTGGATTCAAGATAGCCTGGCTGATGAGGGTTATGAACCCGAAACCGGTCCCAGGATGCTTGTTTCCGCTCCAGAGAAGACATGGCTTTGCAGTTCGGTCTGGACTGTTCCCATGAGTCACAGGGTCAGACTGATTTGCATATGGCCATGTCTGTACTGGGGTGGTGGAGTGAGCTAAAGAATGGTGATGGATTAAACCCAGATCAGTTGCCTGGGGGTGAGTGTTTGATTTGCTCAAACGCTCCGTCTATTATCCCCTTTGGTATCGCTTTGCTCGCCCTAAGTTGACAGGGTATGCCCAGACGTGGGTCCCTAGCTCACTTTGCCACTGGATTCAAGATAGCCTGGCTGATGAGGGTTATTAACCCAAAACCGGTCCCAGGATGCTTGTTTCTGGTCCAGTGAAGACATGGCATGGCAGTTCGGGCTGGACTGTTCCCATGAGGCACAGGGTCAGACTGATTTGCAAATGGCCATGTCTGAACTGGGGGGGGTGGAGTGAGCTAAAGAATGATGATGGATAAAACCCAGATAAGTTGACTGGGGTGAGTGTTTGATTTGCTCAAACGCTCCATCCATCATCCCCTTTGCTATCGCTTTATTCGCCCTAAGTTGGCAGGGTATGCCAAGATGTGGGTCCCTTGCTAACTTTGCCACTGGATTCAAGATAGCCTGGCTGATGAGGGTTATGAACCCGAAACCGGTCCCAGGATGCTTGTTTCCTGTCCAGGGAAGACATGGCTTGGCAGTTCAGTCTGGACTGTTCCCATGAGTCACAGGGTCAGACTGATTTGCATATGGCCATGTCTGAACTGGGGTGGTGGAGTGAGCTAAAGAATGATGATAGATTAAACCCAGATCAGTTGACTCGGGTGAGTGTTTGATTTGCTCAAACGCTCTGTCCTTCATCCCCTTTGGTATCGCTTCGTTCGCCCTAAGTTGGCAGGGTATGCCCAGACGTGAGTCCCTTGCTCACTTTGCCACTGGATTAAAGATAGCCTGGCTGATGAGGGTTATGAACCCGAAACCGGTCCCAGGATGCTTGTTTCCAGTCCAGGGAAGACATGGCATGGCAGTTCGGGCTGGACTGTTCCCATGAGGCACAGGGTCAGACTGATTTGCATATGGCCATGTCTGAACTGGGGGGGTGGAGTGAGCTAAAGAATGATGATGGATTAAACCCAGATCAGTTGACTGGGGGTGAGAGTTTGATTTGCTCAAACGCTAGATCCATCATCCCCTTTGGTATCGCTTTATTCGCCCTAAGTTGGCAGGGTATGCCCAGATGTGGGTCCCTTGCTAACTTTGCCACTGGATTCAAGATAGCCTTGCTGATGAGGGTCATGAACCCGAAACCGGTCCCAGGATGCATGTTTCCGGTCCAGGGAAGACATGGCTTGGCAGTTTGGGCTGGACTGTTCCCATGAGGCAGAGGGTCAGACTGATTTGCATATGGCCATGTCTGAACTGGGGTGGTGGAGTGAGCTAAAGAATGATGATGGATTAAACTCAGATCAGTTGACTGGGGGTGAGTGTTTGATTTGCTCAAACGCTCCGTCCATCATCCCATTTGGTATCACTTTGTTCGCCCTAAGTTGGCGGGGTATGCCCAGACGTGGGTCCCTTGCTCACTTTGCCACTAGATTCAAGATAGCCTGGCTGATGAGGGTTATGAACCCGAAACCGGTCCCAGGATGCTTGTTTCTGGTCCAGGGAAGACATGGCTTGGCAGTTCGGGCTGGACTGTTCCCATGAGGCACAGGGTCAGACTGATTTGCATATGGCCATGTCCGAACTGGGGTTGTGGAGTGAGCTAAAGAATGATGATGGATTAAACCCAGATCAGTTGACTGGGGTGAGTGTTTGATTTGCTCAAACGCTCCGTCCATCATCCCCTTTGGTATCACTTTGTTCGCCCTTAGTTGGCAGGCTATACCCAGACGTGGGTTCCTTGATCACTTTGCCACTGGATTCAAGATAGCCTGGCTGATGAGGGTTATGAACCCGAAACTGGTCCCAGTATGCTTGTTTCTGGTCCAGTAAAGACATGGCATGGCAGTTCGGAATGGACTGTTCCCATGAGACACAAGGTCAGACTGATTTGCATATGGCCATGTTTGAACTGGGGTGGTGGAGTGAGCTAAAGAATGATGATGGATTAAACCCAGATCATTTGACTGGGGGTGAGTGTTTGCTTTCCACAAACGCACCGTCCATCATGCCCTTTGGTATCGCTTTGTTCGCCCTAAGTTGGCAGGGTATGCCCAGACGTGGGTCCCTTGCTCACTTTGCCACTGGATTCAAGATAGCCTGGCTGATGAGGGTTATGAACCCGAAACTGTTCCCAGTATGCTTGTTTCTGGTCCAGTGAAGACATGGCATGGCAGTTCGTCCTGGACTGTTCCCATGAGGCACAGGGTCAGACTGATTTGCATATGGCCATGTCTGAACTGGGGGGGTGGAGTGAGCTAAAGAATGATGATGGATTAAACCCAGATCAGTTGACTGGGGTGAGTGTTTGATTTGCTCAAACACTCCGTCCTTCATCCCCTTTGGTATCGCTTTGTTCGCCCTAATTTGGCAGGGTATGCCCAGACGTGGGTCCCTTGCTCACTTTGCCACTAGATTCAAGATAGCCTGGCTGATGAGGGTTATGAACCCGAAACCGGTCCCAGGATGCTTGTTTCCGGTCCAGGGAAGACATGGCTTGGCAGTTCGGGCTGGACTCTTCCCATGAGTCACAGGGTCAGACGGATTTGCATATGGCCATGTCTGAACTGGGGTGGTAGAGTGAGCTAAAGAATGATGATGGATTAAACCCAGATCAGTTGACTCGGGTGAGTGTTTGATTTACTCAAACGCTCCGTCCTTCATCCCCTTTGGTATCGCTTTGTTCGCCCTAAGTTGGCAGGGTATGCCCAGACGTGGGTCCCTTGCTCACTTTGCCACTGGATTAAAGATAGCCTGGCTGATGAGGGTTATGAACCCGAAACCGGTCCCAGGATGCTTGTTTCCGGTCCAGGGAAGACATGGCTTGGCAGTTCCGGCTGGACTGTTCCCATGCGGCACAGGGTCAGACTGATTTGTATATGGCCATGTTTGAACTGGGGTGGTGGAGTGAGCTAAAGAATGATGATGGATTAAACCCAGATCAGTTGACTGGGGGTGAGTGTTTGATTTGCTCAAACGCTCCGTCCATCATCCCATTTGGTATCACTTTGTTCGCCCTAAGTTGGCAGGGTATGCCCAGACGTGGGTCCCTTGCTCACTTTGCCACTAGATTCAAGATAGCCTGGCTTATGAGGGTTATGAACCCGAAACCGGTCCCAGGATGCTTGTTTCTGGTCCAGGGAAGACATGGCTTGGCAGTTCGGGCTGGACTGTTCCCATGAGGCACAGGGTCAGACTGATTTGCATATGGCCATGTCCGAACTGGGGTGGTGGAGTGAGCTAAAGAATGATGATGGATTAAACCCAGATCAGTTGACTGGGGTGAGTGTTTGATTTGCTCAAACGCTCCGTCCATCATCCCCTTTGGTATCACTTTGTTCGCCCTTAGTTGGCAGGGTATACCCAGACGTGGGTTCCTTGCTCACTTTGCCACTGGATTCAAGATAGCCTGGCTGATGAGGGTTATGAACCCGAAACTGGTCCCAGTATGCTTGTTTCTGGTCCAGTAAAGACATGGCATGGCAGTTCGGACTGGACTGTTCCCATGAGACACAGGGTCAGACTGATTTGCATATGGCCATGTTTGAACTGGGGTGGTGGAGTGAGCTAAAGAATGATGATGGATTAAACCCAGATCATTTGACTGGGGGTGAGTGTTTGCTTTCCACAAACGCACCGTCCATCATGCCCTTTGGTATCGCTTTGTTCGCCCTAAGTTGGCAGGGTATGCCCAGACGTGGGTCCCTTGCTCACTATGCCACTGGATTCAAGATAGCCTGGCTGATGAGGGTTATGAACCCGAAACCGGTCCCAGGATGCTTGTTTCCGGTCCAGGGAAGACATGGCTTGGCAGTTCGGGCTGGACTGTTCCCATGAGGCACAGGGTCAGACTGATTTGCAAATGGCCATGTCTGAACTGGGGTGGTGGAGTGAGCTAAAGAATGATGATGGATTAAACCCAGATCAGTTGCCTGGGGGTGAGTGTTTGATTTGCTCAAACGCTCCGTCTATTATCCCCTTTGGTATCGCTTTGTTCGCCCTAAGTTGACAGGGTATGCCCAGACGTGGGTCCCTAGCTCACTTTGCCACTGGATTCAAGATAGCCTGGCTGATGATGGGTATGAACCCAAAACCGGTCCCAGGATGCTTGTTTCTGGTCCAGTGAAGACATTGCATGGCAGTTCGGGCTGGACTGTTCCCATGAGGCACAGGGTCAGACTGATTTGCATATGGCCATGTCTGAACTGGGGGGGTGGAGTGAGCTAAAGAATGATGATGGATTAAACCCAGATAAGTTGACTGGGGGTGAGTGTTTGATTTGCTCAAACGCTACATCCATCATCCCCTTTGGTATCGCTTTATTCACCCTAAGTTGGCAGGGTATGCCCAGATGTGGGTCCCTTGCTAACTTTGCCACTGGATTCAAGATAGCCTGGCTGATGAGGGTTATGAACCCGAAACCGGTCCCAGGATGCTTGTTTCCGGTCCAGGGAAGACATGGCTTGGCAGTTCAGTCTGGACTGTTCCCATGAGTCACAGGGTCAGACTGATTTGCATTTTGTCATGTCTGAACTGGGGTGGTGGAGTGAGCTAAAGAATGATGATGGATTAAACCCAGATCAGTTGACTCGGGTGAGTGTTTGATTTGCTCAAACGCTCCGTCCTTCCTCCCCTTTGGTATCGCTTTGTTTGCCCTAAGTTGGCAGGATATGCCCAGACGTGGGTCCCTTGCTCACTTTGCCACTGGATTAAAGATAGCCTGGCTGATGAGGGTTATGAACCCGAAACCGGTCCCAGGATGCTTGTTTCCGGTCCAGGGAAGACATGGCATGGCAGTTCGGGCTGGACTGTTCCCATGAGGCACAGGGTCAGACTGATTTGCATATGGCCATATCTGAACTGGGGGGTTGGAGTGAGCTAAAGAATGATGATGGATTAACCCAGATCAGTTGACTGGGGGTGAGAGTTTGATTTGCTCAAATGCTCCATCCATCATCCCCTTTGGTATCGCTTTATTCGCCCTAAGTTGGCAGGGTATGCCCAGATGTGGGTCCCTTGCTAACTTTGCCACTGGATTCAAGATAGCCTGGCTGATGAGGGTTATGAACCCGAAACCGGTCCCAGGATGCTTGTTTCCGGTCCAGGGAAGACATGGCTTGGCAGTTCGGTCTGGACTGTTCCCATGAGTCACAGGGTCAGACTGATTTCCATACGGCCATGTCTGAACTGGGGTGGTGGAGTGAGCTAAAGAATGATGATGGATTAAACCCAGATCAGTTGACTCGGGTGAGTGTTTGATTTGCTCAAACGCTCCGTCCTTCATCCCCTTTGGTATCGCTTTGTTCGCCCTAAATTGGCAGGCTATGCCCAGACGTGGGTCCCTTGCTCACTTTTGGAGAAGTGTGGCTCAATGATTAGAGCAGCAGACCCTGATGCAGGGGTCTAGCCCAGGACCAGGGTTCAATTCCCCACCTCGGCGGGTCTTGGGCTCAAAAATTCCACGGACCTGATAATTCTCGCCTCGGTGCCATTCCAATCATGGAGTCCCACTCTGCAACACTGGGCAATAGCTTGCTTAATCTCCACAACGGCCCCCACAACGCTAAGGATGCCTGGCCTCCACCTTGGGGGTGCCCAGGAGTGGACACCTCACAGGGAAAGCCAGGATGGGTTCCACAGCAGTATTCGTACAAGCGCTTTGAGACCCTTGCGGGTGAGTAGTGCGCTATACAAGTATCAATTTACTTTGCCACTGGATTCAAGATAGCCTGGCTGATGAGGGTTATGAACCCGAAACCGGTCCCAGGATGCTTGTTTCCAGTCCAGGAAAGACATGGCTTGGCTGTTCGGGCTGGACTGTTCCCATGAGGCACAGGGTCAGACTGATTTGCAAATGGCCATGTCTGAACTGGGGTGGTGGAGTGAGCTAAAGAATGATGATGGATTAAACCCAGATCAGTTGCCTGGGGGTGAGTGTTTGATTTGCTCAAACGCTCAGTCTATTATCCCCTTTGGTATCGCTTTGTTCGCCCTAAGTTGGCAGGGTATGCCCAGACGTGGGTCCCTAGCTCACTTTGCCACTGGATTCAAGATAGCCTGGCTGATGAGGGTTATGAACCCTAAACCGGTCCCAGGATGCTTGTTTCCGGTCCAGGGAAGACATGGCTTGGCAGTTCGGGCTGGACTGTTCCCATGAGTCACAGGGTCAGACTGATTTGCATATGGCCATGTCTGAACTGGGGTGGTGGAGTGAGCTAAAGAATGATGATGGATTAAACCCAGATCAGTTGACTCGGGTGAGTGTTTGATTTGCTCAAACGCTCCGTCCTTCATCCCCTTTGGTATCGCTTTGTTCGCCCTAAGTTGGCAGGGTATACCCAGACGTGGGTCCCTTGCTCACTTTGCCACTGGATTCAAGATAGCCTGGCTGATGAGGGTTATGAACCCGAAACTGGTCCCAGGATGCTTGTTTCCGGTCCAGGGATAAATGGCCATGTCTGAACTGGGGTGGTGGAGTGAGCTAAAGAATGATGATGGATTAAACCCAGATCAGTTGCCTGGGGGTGAGTGTTTGATTTGCTCAAACGCTCCGTCTATTACCCCCTTTGGTATCGCTTTGTTCGCCCTAAGTTGACAGGGTATGCCCAGACGTGGGTCCCTAGCTCACTTTGCCACTGGATTCAAGATAGCCTGGCTGATGAGGGTTATGAACCCAAAACCGGTCCCAGGATGCTTGTTTCTGGTCCAGTGAAGACATGGCATGGCAGTTCGGGCTGGACTGTTCCCATGAGGCACAGGGTCAGACTGATTTGCATATGGCCATGTCTGAACTGGGGGGGTGGAGTGAGCTAAAGAATGATGATGGATTAAACCCAGATAAGTTGACTGGGGGTGAGTGTTTGATTTGCTCAAACGCTCCATCCATCATCCCCTTTGGTATCGCTTTATTCGCCCTAAGTTGGCAGGGTATGCCCAGATGTGGGTCCCTTGCTAACTTTGCCACTGGATTCAAGATAGCCTGGCTGATGAGGGTTATGAACCCGAAACCGGTCCCAGGATGCTTGTTTCCGGTCCAGGGAAGAAATGGCTTGGCAGTTCAGTCTGGACTATTCCCATGAGTCACAGGGTCAGACTGATTTGCATATGGCCATGTCTGAACTGGGGTGGTGGAGTGAGCTAAAGAATGATGATGGATTAAACCCAGATCAGTTGACTCGGGTGAGTGTTTGATTTGCTCAAACGCTCCGTCCTTCATCCCCTTTGGTATCGCTTTGTTCGCCCTAAGTTGGCAGGGTATGCCCAGACGTGGGTCCTTTGCTCACTTTGCCACTGGATTAAAGATAGCCTGGCTGATGAGGGTTATGAACCCGAAACCGGTCCCAGGATGCTTGTTTCCGGTCCAGGGAAGACATGGCATGGCAGTTCGGGCTGGACTGTTCCCATGAGGCACAGGGTCAGACTGATTTGCATATGGCCATGTCTGAACTGGGGGGGTGGAGTGAGCTAAAGAATGATGATGGATTAAACCCAGATCATTTGACTGGGGGTGAGAGTTTGATTTGCTCAAACGCTCCATCCATCATCCCCTTTGGTATCGCTTTATTCGCCCTAAGTTGCAGGGTATGCCCAGATGTGGGTCCCTTGCTAACTTTGCCACTGGATTCAAGATAGCCTGGCTGATGAGGGTTATGAACCCGAAACCGGTCCCAGGATGCTTGTTTCCGCTCCAGAGAAGACATGGCTTTGCAGTTCGGTCTGGACTGTTCCCATGAGTCACAGGGTCAGACTGATTTGCATATGGCCATGTCTGTACTGGGGTGGTGGAGTGAGCTAAAGAATGGTGATGGATTAAACCCAGATCAGTTGCCTGGGGGTGAGTGTTTGATTTGCTCAAACGCTCCGTCTATTATCCCCTTTGGTATCGCTTTGCTCGCCCTAAGTTGACAGGGTATGCCCAGACGTGGGTCCCTAGCTCACTTTGCCACTGGATTCAAGATAGCCTGGCTGATGAGGGTTATTAACCCAAAACCGGTCCCAGGATGCTTGTTTCTGGTCCAGTGAAGACATGGCATGGCAGTTCGGGCTGGACTGTTCCCATGAGGCACAGGGTCAGACTGATTTGCAAATGGCCATGTCTGAACTGGGGGGGGTGGAGTAAGCTAAAGAATGATGATGGATAAAACCCAGATAAGTTGACTGGGGTGAGTGTTTGATTTGCTCAAACGCTCCATCCATCATCCCCTTTGCTATCGCTTTATTCGCCCTAAGTTGGCAGGGTATGCCAAGATGTGGGTCCCTTGCTAACTTTGCCACTGGATTCAAGATAGCCTGGCTGATGAGGGTTATGAACCCGAAACCGGTCCCAGGATGCTTGTTTCCTGTCCAGGGAAGACATGGCTTGGCAGTTCAGTCTGGACTGTTCCCATGAGTCACAGGGTCAGACTGATTTGCATATGGCCATGTCTGAACTGGGGTGGTGGAGTGAGCTAAAGAATGATGATAGATTAAACCCAGATCAGTTGACTCGGGTGAGTGTTTGATTTGCTCAAACGCTCTGTCCTTCATCCCCTTTGGTATCGCTTCGTTCGCCCTAAGTTGGCAGGGTATGCCCAGACGTGAGTCCCTTGCTCACTTTGCCACTGGATTAAAGATAGCCTGGCTGATGAGGGTTATGAACCCGAAACCGGTCCCAGGATGCTTGTTTCCAGTCCAGGGAAGACATGGCATGGCAGTTCGGGCTGGACTGTTCCCATGAGGCACAGGGTCAGACTGATTTGCATATGGCCATGTCTGAACTGGGGGGGTGGAGTGAGCTAAAGAATGATGATGGATTAAACCCAGATCAGTTGACTGGGGGTGAGAGTTTGATTTGCTCAAAAGCTAGATCCATCATCCCCTTTGGTATCGCTTTATTCGCCCTAAGTTGGCAGGGTATGCCCAGATGTGGGTCCCTTGCTAACTTTGCCACTGGATTCAAGATAGCCTTGCTGATAAGGGTCATGAACCCGAAACCGGTCCCAGGATGCATGTTTCCGGTCCAGGGAAGACATGGCTTGGCAGTTTGGGCTGGACTGTTCCCATGAGGCAGAGGGTCAGACTGATTTGCATATGGCCATGTCTGAACTGGGGTGGTGGAGTGAGCTAAAGAATGATGATGGATTAAACTCAGATCAGTTGACTGGGGGTGAGTGTTTGATTTGCTCAAACGCTCCGTCCATCATCCCATTTGGTATCACTTTGTTCGCCCTAAGTTGGCAGGGTATGCCCAGACGTGGGTCCCTTGCTCACTTTGCCACTAGATTCAAGATAGCCTGGCTGATGAGGGTTATGAACCCGAAACCGGTCCCAGGATGCTTGTTTCCGGTCCAGGGAAGACATGGCTTGGCAGTTCGGGCTGGACTGTTCCCATGAGTCACAGGGTCAGACGGATTTGCATATGGCCATGTCCAAACTGGGGTGGTGGAGTGAGCTAAAGAATGATGATGGATTAAACCCAGATCAGTTGACTGGGGTGAGTGTTTGATTTGCTCAAACGCTCCGTCCATCATCCCCTTTGGTATCACTTTGTTTGCCCTTAGTTGGCAGGGTATACCCAGACGTGGGTTCCTTGCTCACTTTGCCACTGGATTCAAGATAGCCTGGCTGATGAGGGTTATGAACCCGAAACTGGTCCCAGTATGCTTGTTTCTGGACCAGTAAAGACATGGCATGGCAGTTCGGACTGGACTGTTCCCATGAGACACAGGGTCACACTGATTTGCATATGGCCATGTCTGAACTGGGGTGGTGGAGTGAGCTAAAGAATGATGATGGATTAAACCCAGATCATTTGACTGGGGGTGAGTGTTTGCTTTCCACAAACGCACCGTCCATCATGCCCTTTGGTATCGCTTTGTTCGCCCTAAGTTGGCAGGGTATGCCCAGACGTGGGTCCCTTGCTCACTTTGCCACTGGATTCAAGATAGCCTGGCTGATGAGGGTTATGAACCCAAAAGCGTTCCCAGGATGCTTGTTTCTGATCCAGTAAAGACATGGCATGGCAGTTCGGGCTGGACTGTTCCCATGAGGCACAGGTTCAGACTGATTTGCATATGGCCATGTCTGAACTGGGGTGGTGGAGTCAGCTAAAGAATGATGATGGATTAAACCCAGATAAGTTGACTGGGGTGAGTGTTTGATTTGCTCAAACGCTCCATCGATCATCCCCTTTGGTATCGCTTTGTTCGCCCTAAGTTGGCAGGGTATGCCCAGACGTGGGTCCCTTGCTCACTTTGCCACTGGATTAAAGATAGCCTGGCTGATGAGGGTTATGAACCTGAAACCGGTCCCAGGATGCTTCTTTCCGGTACAGGGAAGACATGGCTTGGCAGTTCCGGCTGGACTGTTCCCATGCGGCACAGGCTCAGACTGATTTGTACATGGCCATGTTTGAACTGGGGTGGTGGAGTGAGCTAAAGAATGATGATGGATTAAACCCAGATCAGTTGACTGGGGGTGAGTGTTTGATTTGCTCAAACGCTCCGTCCATCATCTTATTTGGTATCACTTTGTTCGCCCTAAGTTGGCAGGGTATGCCCAGACGTGGGTCCCTTGCTCACTTTGCCACTAGATTCAAGCTAGCCTGGCTGATGAGGGTTATGAACCCGAAACCCGTCCCAGGATGCTTGTTTCCGGTCCAGGGAAGACATGGCTTGGCAGTTCGGGCTGAACTGTTCCCATGAGTCACAGGGTCAGACGGATTTGCATATGGCCATGTCTGAACTGGGGTAGTGGAGTGAGCTAAAGAATGATGATGGATTAAACCCAGATCAGTTGACTCGGGTGAGTGTTTGATTTGCTCAAACGCTCCGTCCTTCATCCCCTTTGGTATCGCTTTGTTCGCCCTAAGTTGGCAGGGTATGCCCAGACGTGGGTTACTTGCTCACTTTGCCACTGGATTAAAGATAGCCTGGCTGATGAGGGTTATGAACCCGAAACCGGTCCCAGGATGCTTGTTTCCGGTCCAGGGAAGACATGGCTTGGCAGTTCCGGCTGGACTGTTCCCATGCGGCACAGGGTCAGACTGATTTGTAAATGGCCATGTTTGAATTGGGGTGGTGGAGTGAGCTAAAGAATGATGATGGATTAAACCCAGATCAGTTGACTGGGGGTGAGTGTTTGATTTGCTCAAAAGCTCCGTCCATCATCCCATTTGGTATCACTTTGTTCGCCCTAAGTTGGCAGGGTATGCCCAGACGTGGGTCCCTTGCTCACTTTGCCACTAGATTCAAGATAGCCTGGCTGATGAGGGTTATGAACCCGAAACCGGTCCCAGGATGCTTGTTTCCGGTCCAGGGAAGACATGGCTTGGCAGTTCGGGCTGGACTCTTCCCATGAGTCACAGGGTCAGACGGATTTGCATATGGCCATGTCTGAACTGGGGTGGTGGAGTGAGCTAAAGAATGATGATGGATTAAACCCAGATCAGTTGACTCGGGTGAGTGTTTGATTTGCTCAAACGCTCCGTCCTTCATCCCCTTTGGTATCGCTTTGTTCGCCCTAAGTTGGCAGGGTATGCCCAGACGTGGGTCCCTTGCTCACTTTGCCACTGGATTTAAGATAGCCTGGCTGATGAGGGTTATGAACCCGAAACCGGTCCCAGGATGCTTGTTTCCGGTCCAGGGAAGACATGGCTTGGCAGTTCTGGCTGGACTGTTCCCATGCGGCACAGGGTCAGACTGATTTGTATATGGCCATATTTGAACTGGGGTGGTGGAGTGAGCTAAAGAATGATGATGGATTAAACCCAGATCAGTTGACTGGGGGTGAGTGTTTGATTTGCTCAAACGCTCCGTCCATCATCCCATTTGGTATCACTTTGTTCACCCTAAGTTGGCAGGGTATGCCCAGACGTGGGTCCCTTGCTCACTTTGCCACTAGATTCAAGATAGCCTGGCTGATGAGGGTTATGAACCCGAAACCGGTCCCAGGATGCTTGTTTCTGGTCGAGGGAAGACATGGCTTGGCAGTTCGGGCTGGACTGTTCCCATGAGGCACAGGGTCAGACTGATTTGCATATGGCCATGTCCGAACTGGGGTTGTGGAGTGAGCTAAAGAATGATGATGGATTAAACCCAGATCAGTTGACTGGGGTGAGTGTTTGATTTGCTCAAACGCTCCGTCCATCATCCCCTTTGGTATCACTTTGTTCGCCCTTAGTTGGCAGGCTATACCCAGACGTGGGTTCCTTGATCACTTTGCCACTGGATTCAAGATAGCCTGGCTGATGAGGGTTATGAACCCGAAACTGGTCCCAGTATGCTTGTTTCTGGTCCAGTAAAGACATGGCATGGCAGTTCGGACTGGACTGTTCCCATGAGACACAGGGTCAGACTGATTTGCATATGGCCATGTTTGAACTGGGGTGGTGGAGTGAGCTAAAGAATGATGATGGATTAAACCCAGATCATTTGACTGGGGGTGAGTGTTTGCTTTCCACAAACGCACCGTCCATCATGCCCTTTGGTATCGCTTTGTTCACCCTAAGTTGGCAGGGTATGCCCAGACGTGGGTCCCTTGCTCACTTTGCCACTGGATTCAAGATAGCCTGGCTGATGAGGGTTATGAACCCGAAACTGTTCCCAGTATGCTTGTTTCTGGTCCAGTGAAGACATGGCATGGCAGTTCGTCCTGGACTGTTCCCATGAGGCACAGGGTCAGACTGATTTGCATATGGCCATGTCTGAACTGTGGGGGTGGAGTGAGCTAAAGAATGATGATGGATTAAACCCAGATCAGTTGACTGGGGTGAGTGTTTGATTTGCTCAAACACTCCGTCCTTCATCCCCTTTGGTATCGCTTTGTTCGCCCTAATTTGGCAGGGTATGCCCAGACGTGGGTCCCTTGCTCACTTTGCCACTAGATTCAAGATAGCCTGGCTGATGAGGGTTATGAACCCGAAACCGGTCCCAGGATGCTTGTTTCCGGTCCAGGGAAGACATGGCTTGGCAGTTCGGGCTGGACTCTTCCCATGAGTCACAGGGTCAGACGGATTTGCGTATGGCCATGTCTGAACTGGGGTGGTAAAGTGAGCTAAAGAATGATGATGGATTAAACCCAGATCAGTTGACTCGGGTGAGTGTTTGATTTGCTCAAACGCTCCGTCCTTCATCCCCTTTGGTATCGCTTGTTCGCCCTAAGTTGGCAGGGTATGCCCAGACGTGGGTCCCTTGCTCACTTTGCCACTGGATTAAAGATAGCCTGGCTGATGAGGGTTATGAACCCGAAACCGGTCCCAGGATGCTTGTTTCCGGTCCAGGGAAGACATGGCTTGGCAGTTCCGGCTGGACTGTTCCCATGCGGCACAGGGTCAGACTGATTTGTATATGGCCATGTTTGAACTGGGGTGGTGGAGTGAGCTAAAGAATGATGATGGATTAAACCCAGATCAGTTGACTGGGGGTGAGTGTTTGATTTGCTCAAACGCTCCGTCCATCATCCCATTTGGTATCACTTTGTTCGCCCTAAGTTGGCAGGGTATGCCCAGACGTGGGTCCCTTGCTCACTTTGCCACTAGATTCAAGATAGCCTGGCTGATGAGGGTTATGAACCCGAAACCGGTCCCAGGATGCTTGTTTCTGGTCCAGGGAAGACATGGCTTGGCAGTACGGGCTGGACTGTTCCCATGAGGCACAGGGTCAGACTGATTTGCATATGGCCATGTCCGAACTGGGGTGGTGGAGTGAGCTAAAGAATGATGATGGATTAAACCCAGATCAGTTGACTGGGGTGAGTGTTTGATTTGCTCAAACGCTCCGTCCATCATCCCCTTTGGTATCACTTTGTTCGCCCTTAGTTGGCAGGGTATACCCAGACGTGGGTTCCTTGCTCACTTTGCCACTGGATTCAAGATAGCCTGGCTGATGAGGGTTATGAACCCGAAACTGGTCCCAGTATGCTTGTTTCTGGTCCAGTAAAGACATGGCATGGCAGTTCGGACTGGACTGTTCCCATGAGACACAGGGTCAGACGGATTTGCATATGGCCATGTCTGAACTGGGGTGGTAGAGTGAGCTAAAGAATGATGATGGATTAAACCCAGATAAGTTGACTGGGGTGAGTGTTTGATTTGCTCAAACGCTCCATCCATCATCCCCTTTGGTATCGCTTTGTTCGCCCTAAGTTGGCAGGGTATGCCCAGACGTGGGTCCCTTGCTCACTTTGCCACTGGATTAAAGATAGCCTGGCTGATGAGGGTTATGAACCTGAAACCGGTCCCAGGATGCTTCTTTCCGGTACAGGGAAGACATGGCTTGGCAGTTCCGGCTGGACTGTTCCCATGCGGCACAGGCTCAGACTGATTTGTACATGGCCATGTTTGAACTGGGGTGGTGGAGTGAGCTAAAGAATGATGATGGATTAAACCCAGATCAGTTGACTGGGGGTGAGTGTTTGATTTGCTCAAACGCTCCGTCCATCATCCCATTTGGTATCACTTTGTTCGCCCTAAGTTGGCAGGGTATGCCCAGACGTGGGTCCCTTGCTCACTTTGCCACTAGATTCAAGCTAGCCTGGCTGATGAGGGTTATGAACCCGAAACCCGTCCCAGGATGCTTGTTTCCGGTCCAGGGAAGACATGGCTTGGCAGTTCGGGCTGAACTGTTCCCATGAGGCACAGGGTCAGACTGATTTGCATATGGCCATGTCCGAACTGTGGTGGTGGAGTGAGCTAAAGAATGATGATGGATTAAACCCAGATCAGTTGACTGGGGTGAGTGTTTGATTTGCTCAAACGCTCCGTCCATCATCCCCTTTGGTATCACTTTGTTCGCCCTTAGTTGGCAGGGTATACCCAGACGTGGGTTCCTTGCTCACTTTGCCACTGGATTCAAGATAGCCTGGCTGATGAGGGTTATGAACCCGAAACTGGTCCCAGTATGCTTGTTTCTGGTCCAGTAAAGACATGGCATGGCAGTTCGGACTGGACTGTTCCCATGAGACACAGGGTCAGACGGATTTGCATATGGCCATGTCTGAACTGGGGTGGTAGAGTGAGCTAAAGAATGATGATGGATTAAACCCAGATAAATTGACTGGGGTGAGTGTTTGATTTGCTCAAACGCTCCATCCATCATCCCCTTTGGTATCGCTTTGTTCGCCCTAAGTTGGCAGGGTATGCCCAGACGTGGGTCCCTTGCTCACTTTGCCACTGGATTAAAGATAGCCTGGCTGATGAGGGTTATGAACCTGAAACCGGTCCCAGGATGCTTCTTTCCGGTACAGGGAAGACATGGCTTGGCAGTTCCGGCTGGACTGTTCCCATGCGGCACAGGCTCAGACTGATTTGTACATGGCCATGTTTGAACTGGGGTGGTGGAGTGAGCTAAAGAATGATGATGGATTAAACCCAGATCAGTTGACTGGGGGTGAGTGTTTGATTTGCTCAAACGCTCCGTCCATCATCCCATTTGGTATCACTTTGTTCACCCTAAGTTGGCAGGGTATGCCCAGACGTGGGTCCCTTGCTCACTTTGCCACTAGATTCAAGCTAGCCTGGCTGATGAGGGTTATGAACCCGAAACCCGTCCCAGGATGCTTGTTTCCGGTCCAGGGAAGACATGGCTTGGCAGTTCGGGCTGAACTGTTCCCATGAGTCACAGGGTCAGACGGATTTGCATATGGCCATGTCTGAACTGGGGTAGTGGAGTGAGCTAAAGAATGATGATGGATTAAACCCAGATCAGTTGACTCGGGTGAGTGTTTGATTTGCTCAAACGCTCCGTCCTTCATCCCCTTTGGTATCGCTTTGTTCGCCCTAAGTTGGCAGGGTATGCCCAGACGTGGGTCACTTGCTCACTTTGCCACTGGATTAAAGATAGCCTGGCTGATGAGGGTTATGAACCCGAAACCGGTCCCAGGATGCTTGTTTCCGGTCCAGGGAAGACATGGCTTGGCAGTTCCGGCTGGACTGTTCCCATGCGGCACAGGGTCAGACTGATTTGTAAATGGCCATGTTTGAACTGGGGTGGTGGAGTGAGCTAAAGAATGATGATGGATTAAACCCAGATCAGTTGACTGGGGGTGAGTGTTTGATTTGCTCAAACGCTCCGTCCATCATCCCATTTGGTATCACTTTGTTCGCCCTAAGTTGGCAGGGTATGCCCAGACGTGGGTCCCTTGCTCACTTTGCCACTAGATTCAAGATAGCCTGGCTGATGAGGGTTATGAACCCGAAACCGGTCCCAGGATGCTTGTTTCCGGTCCAGGGAAGACATGGCTTGGCAGTTCGGGCTGGACTCTTCCCATGAGTCACAGGGTCAGACGGATTTGCATATGGCCATGTCTGAACTGGGGTGGTGGAGTGAGCTAAAGAATGATGATGGATTAAACCCAGATCAGTTGACTCGGGTGAGTGTTTGATTTGCTCAAACGCTCCGTCCTTCATCCCCTTTGGTATCGCTTTATTCGCCCTAAGTTGGCAGGGTATGCCCAGACGTGGGTCCCTTGCTCACTTTGCCACTGGATTTAAGATAGCCTGGCTGATGAGGGTTATGAACCCGAAACCGGTCCCAGGATGCTTGTTTCCGGTCCAGGGAAGACATGGCATGGCAGTTCGGACTGGACTGTTCCCATGAGACACAGGGTCAGACTGATTTGCATATGGCCATGTTTGAACTGGGGTGGTGGAGTGAGCTAAAGAATGATGATGGATTAAACCCAGATCAGTTGACTGGGGTGAGTGTTTGATTTGCTCAAACACTCCGTCCTTCATCCCCTTTGGTATCGCTTTGTTCGCCCTAATTTGGCAGGGTATGCCCAGACGTGGGTCCCTTGCTCACTTTGCCACTGGATTCAAGATAGCCTGGCTGATGAGGGTTATGAACCCGAAACTGTTCCCAGTATGCTTGTTTCTGGTCCAGTGAAGACATGGCATGGCAGTTCGTCCTGGACTGTTCCCATGAGGCACAGGGTCAGACTGATTTGCATATGGCCATGTCTGAACTGTGGGGGTGGAGTGAGCTAAAGAATGATGATGGATTAAACCCAGATCAGTTGACTCGGGTGAGTGTTTGATTTGCTCAAACGCTCCGTCCTTCATCCCCTTTGGTATCGCTTGTTCGCCCTAAGTTGGCAGGGTATGCTCAGACGTGGGTCCCTTGCTCACTTTGCCACTGGATTAAAGATAGCCTGGCTGATGAGGGTTATGAACCCGAAACCGGTCCCAGGATGCTTGTTTCCGGTCCAGGGAAGACATGGCTTGGCAGTTCTTGCTGGACTGTTCCCATGCGGCACAGGGTCAGACTGATTTGTATATGGCCATGTTTGAACTGGGGTGGTGGAGTGAGCTAAAGAATGATGATGGATTAAACCCAGATCAGTTGACTGGGGGTGAGTGTTTGATTTGCTCAAACGCTCCGTCCATCATCCCATTTGGTATCACTTTGTTCGCCCTAAGTTGGCAGGGTATGCCCAGACGTGGGTCCCTTGCTCACTTTGCCACTAGATTCAAGATAGCCTGGCTGATGAGGGTTATGAACCCGAAACCGGTCCCAGGATGCTTGTTTCTGGTCCAGGGAAGACATGGCTTGGCAGTACGGGCTGGACTGTTCCCATGAGGCACAGGGTCAGACTGATTTGCATATGGCCATGTCCGAACTGGGGTGGTGGAGTGAGCTAAAGAATGATGATGGATTAAACCCAGATCAGTTGACTGGGGTGAGTGTTTGATTTGCTCAAACGCTCCGTCCATCATCCCCTTTGGTATCACTTTGTTCGCCCTTAGTTGGCAGGGTATACCCAGACGTGGGTTCCTTGCTCACTTTGCCACTGGATTCAAGATAGCCTGGCTGATGAGGGTTATGAACCCGAAACTGGTCCCAGTATGCTTGTTTCTGGTCCAGTAAAGACATGGTATGGCAGTTCGGACTGGACTGTTCCCATGAGACACAGGGTCAGACTGATTTGCATATGGCCATGTTTGAACAGGGGTGGTGGAGTGAGCTAAAGAATGATGATGGATTAAACCCAGATCATTTGACTGGGGGTGAGTGTTTGCTTTCCACAAACGCACCGTCCATCATGCCCTTTGGTATCGCTTTGTTCGCCCTAAATTGGCAGGGTATGCCCAGATGTGGGTCCCTTGCTCACTTTGCCACTGGATTCCAGATAGCGTGGCTGATGAGAGTTATGAACCCGAAACCAGTCCCAGGATGCTTGTTTCCGGTCCAGGGAAGACATGGCTTGGCAGTTCTGACTGGACTGTTCCCATGAGGCACAGGGTCAGACTGATTTGTATATGGCCATGTCTGAACTGGGGTGGTGGAGTGAGCTAAAGAATGATGATGGATTAAACCCAGATCAGTTGACTGGGGGTGAGTGTTTGATTTGCTCAAACGCTCCGTCCATCATCCCATTTGGTATCACTTTGTTCGCCCTTAGTTGGCAGGGTATACCCAGACGTGGGTTCCTTGCTCACTTTGCCACTGGATTCAAGATAGCCTGGCTGATGAGGGTTATAAACCCGAAACCGGTCCCAGGATGCTTGTTTCCGGTCCAGGGAAGACATGGCTTGGCAGTTCGGGCTGGACTGTTCCCATGAGTCACAGGGTCAGACTGATTTGCATATGGCCATGTCTGAACTGGGGTGGTTGAGTGAGCTAAAGAATGATGATGGATTAAACCCAGATCAGTTGACTCGGGTGAGTGTTTGATTTGCTAAAACGCTCCGTCCTTCATCCCCTTTGGTATCGCTTTGTTCGCCCTAAGTTGGCAGGGTATGCCCAGACGTGGGTCCCTTGCTCACTTTGCCACTGGATTCAAGATAGCCTGGCTGATGAGGGTTATGAACCCGAAACCGGTCCCAGGATGCTTGTTTCCGGTCCAGGGAAGACATGGCTTGGCAGTTCGGGCTGGACTGTTCCCATGAGGCACAGGGTCAGACTGATTTGCAAATGGCCATGTCTGAACTGGGGTGGTGGAGTGAGCTAAAGAATGATGATGGATTAAACCCAGATCAGTTGCCTGGGGGTGAGTGTTTGATTTGCTCAAACGCTCCGTCTATTATCCCCTTTGGTATCGCTTTGTTCGCCCCAAGTTGACAGGGTATGCCCAGACGTGGGTCCCTAGCTCACTTTGCCACTGGATTCAAGATAGCCTGGCTGATGATGGGTATGAACCCAAAACCGGTCCCAGGATGCTTGTTTCTGGTCCAGTGAAGACATGGCATGGCAGTTCGGGCTGGACTGTTCCCATGAGGCACAGGGTCAGACTGATTTGCATATGGCCATGTCTGAACTGGGGGGGTGGAGTGAGCTAAAGAATGATGATGGATTAAACCCAGATAAGTTGACTGGGGGTGAGTGTTTGATTTGCTCAAACGCTACATCCATCATCCCCTTTGGTATCGCTTTATTCACCCTAAGTTGGCAGGGTATGCCCAGATGTGGGTCCCTTGCTAACTTTGCCACTGGATTCAAGATAGCCTGGCTGATGAGGGTTATGAACCCGAAACCGGTCCCAGGATGCTTGTTTCCGGTCCAGGGAAGACATGGCTTGGCAGTTCAGTCTGGACTGTTCCCATGAGTCACAGGGTCAGACTGATTTGCATTTTGCCATGTCTGAACTGGGGTGGTGGAGTGAGCTAAAGAATGATGATGGATTAAACCCAGATCAGTTGACTCGGGTGAGTGTTTGATTTGCTCAAACGCTCCGTCCTTCCTCCCCTTTGGTATCGCTTTGTTTGCCCTAAGTTGGCAGGGTATGCCCAGACGTGGGTCCCTTGCTCACTTTGCCACTGGATTAAAGATAGCCTGGCTGATGAGGGTTATGAACCCGAAACCGGTCCCAGGATGCTTGTTTCCGGTCCAGGGAAGACATGGCATGGCAGTTCGGGCTGGACTGTTCCCATGAGGCACAGGGTCAGACTGATTTGCATATGGCCATATCTGAACTGGGGGGTTGGAGTGAGCTAAAGAATGATGATGGATTAACCCAGATCAGTTGACGGGGTGAGAGTTTGATTTGCTCAAATGCTCCATCCATCATCCCCTTTGGTATCGCTTTATTCGCCCTAAGTTGGCAGGGTATGCCCAGATGTGGGTCCCTTGCTAACTTTGCCACTGGATTCAAGATAGCCTGGCTGATGAGGGTTATGAACCCGAAACCGGTCCCAGGATGCTTGTTTCCGGTCCAGGGAAGACATGGCTTGGCAGTTCGGTCTGGACTGTTCCCATGAGTCACAGGGTCAGACTGATTTCCATACGGCCATGTCTGAACTGGGGTGGTGGAGTGAGCTAAAGAATGATGATGGATTAAACCCAGATCAGTTGACTCGGGTGAGTGTTTGATTTGCTCAAACGCTCCGTCCTTCATCCCCTTTGGTATCGCTTTGTTCGCCCTAAATTGGCAGGCTATGCCCAGACGTAGGTCCCTTGCTCACTTTTGGAGAAGTGTGGCTCAATGATTAGAGCAGCAGACCCTGATGCAGGGGTCTAGCCCAGGACCAGGGTTCAATTCCCCACCTCGGCGGGTCTTGGGCTCAAAAATTCCACGGACCTGATAATTCTCGCCTCGGTGCCATTCCAATCATGGAGTCCCACTCTGCAACACTGGGCAATAGCTTGCTTAATCTCCACAACGGCCCCCACAACGCTAAGGATGCCTGGCCTCCACCTTGGGGGTGCCCAGGAGTGGACACATCACAGGGAAAGCCAGGATGGGTTCCACAGCAGTATTCGTACAAGCGCTTTGAGACCCTTGCGGGTGAGTAGTGCGCTATACAAGTATCAATTTACTTTGCCACTGGATTCAAGATAGCCTGGCTGATGAGGGTTATGAACCCGAAACCGGTCCCAGGATGCTTGTTTCCAGTCCAGGGAAGACATGGCTTGGCTGTTCGAGCTGGACTGTTCCCATGAGGCACAGGGTCAGACTGATTTGCAAATGGCCATGTCTGAACTGGGGTGGTGGAGTGAGCTAAAGAATGATGATGGATCAAACCCAGATCAGTTGCCTGGGGGTTAGTGTTTGATTTGCTCAAACGCTCAGTCTATTATCCCCTTTGGTATCGCTTTGTTCGCCCTAAGTTGGCAGGGTATGCCCAGACGTGGGTCCCTAGCTCACTTTGCCACTGGATTCAAGATAGCCTGGCTGATGAGGGTTATGAACCCTAAACCGGTCCCAGGATGCTTGTTTCCGGTCCAGGGAAGACATGGCTTGGCAGTTCGGGCTGGACTGTTCCCATGAGTCACAGGGTCAGACTGATTTGCATATGGCCATGTCTGAACTGGGGTGGTGGAGTGAGCTAAAGAATGATGATGGATTAAACCCAGATCAGTTGACTCGGGTGAGTGTTTGATTTGCTCAAACGCTCCGTCCTTCATCCCCTTTGGTATCGCTTTGTTCGCCCTAAGTTGGCAGGGTATACCCAGACGTGGGTCCCTTGCTCACTTTGCCACTGGATTCAAGATAGCCTGGCTGATGAGGGTTATGAACCCGAAACCGGTCCCAGGATGCTTGTTTCCGGTCCAGGGAAGACATGGCTTGGCAGTTCGGGCTGGACTGTTCCCATGAGTCACAGGGTCAGACTGATTTGCAAATGGCCATGTCTGAACTGGGGTGGTGGAGTGAGCTAAAGAATGATGATGGATTAAACCCAGATCAGTTGCCTGGGGGTGAGTGTTTGATTTGCTCAAACGCTCCATCTATTACCCCCTTTGGTATCGCTTTGTTCGCCCTAAGTTGACAGGGTATGCCCAGACGTGGGTCCCTAGCTCACTTTGCCACTGGATTCAAGATAGCCTGGCTGATGAGGGTTATGAACCCAAAACCGGTCCCAGGATGCTTGTTTCTGGTCCAGTGAAGACATGGCATGGCAGTTTGGGCTGGACTGTTCCCATGAGGCACAGGGTCAGACTGATTTGCATATGGCCATGTCTGAACTGGGGGGGTGGAGTGAGCTAAAGAATGATGATGGATTAAACCCAGATAAGTTGACTGGGGGTGAGTGTTTGATTTGCTCAAACGCTCCATCCATCATCCCCTTTGGTATCGCTTTATTCGCCCTAAGTTGGCAGGGTATGCCCAGATGTGGGTCCCTTGCTAACTTTGCCACTGGATTCAAGATAGCCTGGCTGATGAGGGTTATGAACCCGAAACCGGTCCCAGGATGCTTGTTTCCGGTCCAGGGAAGAAATGGCTTGGCAGTTCAGTCTGGACTATTCCCATGAGTCACAGGGTCAGACTGATTTGAATATGGCCATGTCTGAACTGGGGTGGTGGAGTGAGCTAAAGAATGATGATGGATTAAACCCAGATCAGTTGACTCGGGTGAGTGTTTGATTTGCTCAAACGCTCCGTCCTTCATCCCCTTTGGTATCGCTTTGTTCGCCCTAAGTTGGCAGGGTATGCCCAGACGTGGGTCCTTTGCTCACTTTGCCACTGGATTAAAGATAGCCTGGCTGATGAGGGTTATGAACCCGAAACCGGTCCCAGGATGCTTGTTTCCGGTCCAGGGAAGACATGGCATGGCAGTTCGGGCTGGACTGTTCCCATGAGGCACAGGGTCAGACTGATTTGCATATGGCCATGTCTGAACTGGGGGGGTGGAGTGAGCTAAAGAATGATGATGGATTAAACCCAGATCATTTGACTGGGGGTGAGAGTTTGATTTGCTCAAACGCTCCATCCATCATCCCCTTTGGTATCGCTTTATTCGCCCTAAGTTGCAGGGTATGCCCAGATGTGGGTCCCTTGCTAACTTTGCCACTGGATTCAAGATAGCCTGGCTGATGAGGGTTATGAACCCGAAACCGGTCCCAGGATGCTTGTTTCCGCTCCAGAGAAGACATGGCTTGGCAGTTCGGTCTAGACTGTTCCCATGAGTCACAGGGTCAGACTGATTTGCATATGGCCATGTCTGTACTGGGGTGGTGGAGTGAGCTAAAGAATGATGATGGATTAAACCCAGATCAGTTGCCTGGGGGTGAGTGTTTGATTTGCTCAAACGCTCCGTCTATTATCCCCTTTGGTATCGCTTTGCTCGCCCTAAGTTGACAGGGTATGCCCAGACGTGGGTCCCTAGCTCACTTTGCCACTGGATTCAAGATAGCCTGGCTGATGAGGGTTATTAACCCAAAACCGGTCCCAGGATGCTTGTTTCTGGTCCAGTGAAGACATGGCATGGCAGTTCGGGCTGGACTGTTCCCATGAGGCACAGGGTCAGACTGATTTGCAAATGGCCATGTCTGAACTGGGGGGGTGGAGTGAGCTAAAGAATGATGATGGATAAAACCCAGATAAGTTGACTGGGGTGAGTGTTTGATTTGCTCAAACGCTCCATCCATCATCCCCTTTGCTATCGCTTTATTCGCCCTAAGTTGGCAGGGTATGCCAAGATGTGGGTCCCTTGCTAACTTTGCCACTGGATTCAAGATAGCCTGGCTGATGAGGGTTATGAACCCGAAACCGGTCCCAGGATGCTTGTTTCCTGTCCAGGGAAGACATGGCTTGGCAGTTCAGTCTGGACTGTTCCCATGAGTCACAGGGTCAGACTGATTTGCATATGGCCATGTCTGAACTGGGGTGGTGGAGTGAGCTAAAGAATGATGATAGATTAAACCCAGATCAGTTGACTCGGGTGAGTGTTTGATTTGCTCAAACGCTCTGTCCTTCATCCCCTTTGGTATCGCTTTGTTCGCCCTAAGTTGGCAGGGTATGCCCAGACGTGAGTCCCTTGCTCACTTTGCCACTGGATTAAAGATAGCCTGGCTGATGAGGGTTATGAACCCGAAACCGGTCCCAGGATGCTTGTTTCCAGTCCAGGGAAGACATGGCATGGCAGTTCGGGCTGGACTGTTCCCATGAGGCACAGGGTCAGACTGATTTGCATATGGCCATGTCTGAACTGGGGGGGTGGAGTGAGCTAAAGAATGATGATGGATTAAACCCAGATCAGTTGACTGGGGGTGAGAGTTTGATTTGCTCAAACGCTAGATCCATCATCCCCTTTGGTATCGCTTTATTCGCCCTAAGTTGGCAGGGTATGCCCAGATGTGGGTCCCTTGCTAACTTTGCCACTGGATTCAAGATAGCCTTGCTGATGAGGGTCATGAACCCGAAACCGGTCCCAGGATGCTTGTTTCCGGTCCAGGGAAGACATGGCTTGGCAGTTTGTGCTGGACTGTTCCCATGAGGCACAGGGTCAGACTGATTTGCATATGGCCATGTCTGAACTGGGGTGGTGGAGTGAGCTAAAGAATGATGATGGATTAAACCCAGATCAGTTGACTGGGGGTGAGTGTTTGATTTGCTCAAACGCTCCGTCCATCATCCCCTTTGGTATCGCTTTGTTCGCCCTAAGTCGGCAGGGTATGCCCAGACGTGGGTCCCTTGCTCACTTTGCCACTGGATTAAAGATAGCCTGGCTGATGAGGGTTATGAACCCGAAACCGGTCCCAGGATGCTTGTTTCCGGTCCAGAGAAGACATGGCTTGGCAGTTCGGTCTGGACTGTTCCCATGAGTCACAGGGTCAGACTGATTTGCATATGGCCATGTCTGTACTGGGGTGGTGGAGTGAGCTAAAGAATGATGATGGATTAAACCCAGATCAGTTGACTCGGGTGAGTGTTTGATTTGCTCAAACGCTCCGTCCTTCATCATCTTTGGTATCGCTTTGTTTGCCCTAAGTTGGCAGGGTATGCCTAGACGTGGGTCCCTTGCTCACTTTGCCACTGGATTCAAGATAGCCTGGCTGATGAGGGTTATGAATCTGAAACCGGTCCCAGGATGCTTGTTTCTGGTCCAGGGAAGACATGGCTTGGCAGTTCGGGCTGGACTGTTCCCATGAGGCACAGGGTCAGACTGATTTGCAAATGGCCATGTCTGAACTGGGGTGGTGGAGTGAGCTAAAGAATGATGATGGATTAAACCCAGATCAGTTACCTGGGGGTGAGTGTTTGATTTGCTCAAACGCTCCGTCTATTATCCCCTTTGGTATCGCTTTGCTCGCCCTAAGTTGACAGGGTATGCCCAGACGTGGGTCCCTAGCTCACTTTGCCACTGGATTCAAGATAGCCTGGCTGATGAGGGTTATTAACCCAAAACCGGTCCCAGGATGCTTGTTTCTGGTCCAGTGAAGACATGGCATGGCAGTTCGGGCTGGACTGTTCCCATGAGGCACAGGGTCAGACTGATTTGCAAATGGCCATGTCTGAACTGGGGAGGTGGAGTGAGCTAAAGAATGATGATGGATTAAACCCAGATAAGTTGACTGGGGGTGAGTGTTTGATTTGCTCAAACGCTCCATCCATCATCCCCTTTGCTATCGCTTTATTCGCCCTAAGTTGGCAGGGTATGCCAAGATGTGGGTCCCTTGCTAACTTTGCCACTGGATTCAAGATAGCCTGGCTGATGAGGGTTATGAACCCGAAACCGGTCCCAGGATGCTTGTTTCCTGTCCAGGGAAGACATGGCTTGGCAGTTCAGTCTGGACTGTTCCCATGAGTCACAGGGTCAGACTGATTTGCATATGGCCATGTCTGAACTGGGGTGGTGGAGTGAGCTAAAGAATGATGATAGATTAAACCCAGATCAGTTGACTCGGGTGAGTGTTTGATTTGCTCAAACGCTCTGTCCTTCATCCCCTTTGGTATTGCTTTGTTCGCCCTAAGTTGGCAGGGTATGCCCAGACGTGGGTCCCTTCCTCACTTTGCAACTGGATTAAAGATAGCCTGGCTGATGAGGGTTATGAACCCGAAACCGGTCCCAGGATGCTTGTTTCCGGTCCAGGGAAGACATGGCATGGCAGTTCGGGCTGGACTGTTCCCATGAGGCACAGGGTCAGACTGATTTGCATATGGCCATGTCTGAACTGGGGGGGTGGAGTGAGCTAAAGAATGATGATGGATTAAACCCAGATCAGTTGACTGGGGGTGAGAGTTTGATTTGCTCAAACGCTCCATCCATCATCCCCTTTGGTATCGCTTTATTCGCCCTAAGGTGGCAGGGTATGCCCAGATGTGGGTCCCTTGCTAACTTTGCCACTGGATTCAAGATAGCCTGGCTGATGAGGGTTATGAACCCGAAACCGGTCCCAGGATGCTTGTTTCCGGTCCAGGGAAGACATGGCATGGCAGTTCGGGCTGGACTGTTCCCATGAGGCACAGGGTCAGACTGATTTGCATATGGCCATGTCTGAACTGGGGGGGTGGAGTGAGCTAAAGAATGATGATGGATTAAACCCAGATCAGTTGACTGGGGGTGAGAGTTTGATTTGCTCAAACGCTAGATCCATCATCCCCTTTGGTATCGCTTTATTCGCCCTAAGTTGGCAGGGTATGCCCAGATGTGGGTCCCTTGCTAACTTTGCCACTGGATTCAAGATAGCCTTGCTGATGAGGGTCATGAACCCGAAACCGGTCCCAGGATGCTTGTTTCCGGTCCAGGGAAGACATGGCTTGGCAGTTTGGGCTGGACTGTTCCCATGAGGCAGAGGGTCAGACTGATTTGCATATGGCCATGTCTGAACTGGGGTGGTGGAGTGAGCTAAAGAATGATGATGGATTAAACCCAGATCAGTTGACTGGGGGTGAGAGTTTGATTTGCTCAAACGCTAGATCCATCATCCCCTTTGGTATCGCTTTATTCGCCCTAAGTTGGCAGGGTATGCCCAGATGTGGGTCCCTTGCTAACTTTGCCACTGGATTCAAGATAGCCTTGCTGATGAGGGTCATGAACCCGAAACCGGTCCCAGGATGCTTGTTTCCGGTCCAGGGAAGACATGGCTTGGCAGTTTGGGCTGGACTGTTCCCATGAGGCAGAGGGTCAGACTGATTTGCATATGGCCATGTCTGAACTGGGGTGGTGGAGTGAGCTAAAGAATGATGATGGATTAAACCCAGATCAGTTGACTGGGGATGAGTGTCTGATTTGCTCAAACCCTCCGTCCATCATCCCCTTTGGTATTGCTTTGTTCGCCCTAAGTCGGCAGGGTATGCCCAGACGTGGGTCCCTTCCTCACTTTGCCACTGGATTAAAGATAGCCTGGCTGATGAGGGTTATGAACCCAAAACCGGTCCCAGGATGCTTGTTTCCGGTCCAGGGAAGACATGGCATGGCAGTTCGGGCTGGACTGTTCCCATGAGGCACAGGGTCAGACTGATTTGCATATGGCCATGTCTGAACTGGGGGGGTGGAGTGAGCTAAAGAATGATGATGGATTAAACCCAGATCAGTTGACTGGGGATGAGTGTCTGATTTGCTCAAACCCTCCGTCCATCATCCCCTTTGGTATCGCTTTATTCGCCCTAAGGTGGCAGGGTATGCCCAGATGTGGGTCCCTTGCTAACTTTGCCACTGGATTCAAGATAGCCTGGCTGATGAGGGTTATGAACCCGAAACCGGTCCCAGGATGCTTGTTTCCGGTCCAGGGAAGACATGGCTTGGCAGTTCGGTCTGGACTGTTCCCATGAGTCACAGGGTCAGACTGATTTGCATATGGCCATGTCTGAACTGGGGTGGTGGAGTGAGCTAAAGAATGATGATGGATTAAACCCAGATCAGTTTACTCGGTGAGTGTTTGATTTGCTCAAACGCTCCATCCATCTTCCCCTTTGGTATCGCTTTATTCGCACTAAGTTGGCAGGGTATGCCCAGATGTGGGTCCCTTGCTAACTCTGCCACTGGATTCAAGATAGCCTGGCTGATGAGGGTTATGAACCCGAAACCGGTCCCAGGATGCTTGTTTCCGGTCCAGGGAAGACATGGCTTGGCAGTTTGGGCTGGACTGTTGAGGAAAATAAAATATTATAAGGCCTATGTGTCCCCGTGTGTTCCCCACCACTCATGTGCACATACATGTAACCAATGTATTTCCCCTCCATGGCCTGTCTATCATGATGCTTATGCTATAACGTGGCCTGCCATCATCCAGTCTCCCATGAGAGAAACGACAAATCTGCACTGAGGCCTACACGTTTTGCATCATGTTTTCCTGCATTTTCATGAAGCCCATGTTTATGGCTTAGTCAGAGCCGAAAAGAGGTTTCAGGCCTCAGAACGCTCTGAAAGCTGCAGCTGCGTATCCTTGGCCTTGCACACTTGGGCCTCAGCCAAAGGGGCCCAGTCCGGGGTGCCGAGACAGTATTGAGCACGGTTATCTGCTTACTCCTACCGAAACCACATTCCTGCCTGGAGAAGGAGGGATAAACATGACCCATCTGCAAAGGAGAAAGCCTAGCCTTCCTGTCTCTTTTTGTGCGATTACAAAGCTCACGTCAGTGAAAAGCCCATAGCCCCCATGTAAGGCCGCCGCCTACGCAGTAAATGAAGAAATAAATGCCACATTGGCTCTTGGTGATGGGCAACCTATGTCACGAATCAGTCCCTGCTCCAGACTTTAGATACCAGATAATACAAGATGTGCTGGTCGCCCTGACACTGAAGGCCTCATTTTCAGACTCCAGACTCCCCGGTTGCATAGCAACCCTTTCACACGTCAATTACACGTCATGCTCGAGTTGAGCACAAGTAAGGCAAAGTTCCAGTAAAGTTCCAGCTGATCACGCAACCCCCTCCAGGCATCCACCCACCCATGACACTTACCTATTATCATCAAGTGGACGCCCACCTTCACGCCTACTTACACGCCCACATGCTCTTATCTCATTCTCTCTTGCTCTTCTGCTTACGTATAATATCAAATGTATATATACTGTACTCTGTGAATAAAGTTTGAGAATATATTCTGAGAATTAGACCCTTCCAGATCCCTTGTGGTGATGGAACTATTCTCCCTATAACTCGAGTTATTGGAATAAAGCCCTTTTGAACCTGATACCACAGACTCAGCCTCTTGCTTTATGCATGATCATATTGATAAAGAAATTCTGAGTGCATAATACTTTATTTACGACATTAATGGCGCCCGACCAGGGACAAATCTCTTTCCCCACACGCCGGAGATGAAGGTCCAGTTTTGCCCCCTTCCACAGCCGTGACGGACTTCAAGTGCGCACGTCGCGGGTTTTCCCGCCAACTCCCTCAGGCCACCGAAGGAGTAGGACTGCGACCAGGCATCCATACGAGGCGGTGAGGATTGCGGATCGTCCTAACCCAGAGCCCACCTGCGAGAGAGCTGTGTCCGAGGTTTCTAGAGATCCACCCAAGATACGCCATTCCCTGCGCAGCGTCAAGTGTCCGAGGCCTTCAAGTTCAAGTTCTGCTTCCCGGTGAGTTTCTCATGGGGGTTGCAATAAAGACGGGTTCATTTAATGAACACGGTAAAGACGTGTCTCACTTGTGAGACCGGTATGTTCAAGAGCATGCATTCAAGGATTAATGTTTCAAGAATTACAGTCCAAGTTTTCAGGTGCACCGATATAACTGTATGAATGTTATTGTCTTAGTCAGGTTCAGTTAGGTTTGAATGTGTCAGGTTTTTATATAAGTTTGTTTCATTGTGATTTTTGTTTTTTGGGTCATTGTGATTGTTGTTTTCTGTTACATTCCAACATGCCATTATTTTCAAAACTGCGTAAGATATGTACCAGAAAAGGTGTACTAGAGGAACCAGTTAACATTCCGCCTAGAGACACACCTGGACATTTCATGTACTATAAACATGGTTTAAATGCCGTGTTGTTTTTAGAACTATGGGTGGATTACACAAAGGATTTAGAGACAAAGTATAGATGGCCTATCACGGGAACGTGGGATACGGAATGCATTAGGAAGATAGAGGAAGAGCTATGGAAGTGAAAATGTAGACCTGCTCAGAAGGATGCCATTGAGTTTTGGCACAAGGAGTCACATAGAAGGACAGAGTAAGTGTTTCACAAAGCAGAGAGAAGTAGACAGGAGTCTGAAAAAGCCAAAGAAAAGAAATTACAGGAGGAAGGGGAGCGGGTAAAAAGAGAGCAGGCTGAAAGAGAAAGAAATACTGACGTTGCTGGTATTTATCGCGTCCATTCAGGGGAACTAGCAAGAGTGCCCCAGTAGAAAGACCAGTTAGAGTGCCACCGCAAGTACCCCGATACATATAATAATGATATAGTAGCCCAAAGGTTCTTGAGCCTCCCACCAAACGAACAGCGCATAGCTGGTTTTTACATGGTCCAACATTTGATTACGTTGTCAAAAGGAAATTGAGAGGGGTGTACCTAGAGAAAGAGTAACCCCTGTGATTTGATGACACCCCTAATGTACAAAGTGTTAACGAAAAATAATTAGTGATCGGTTAAAAGTTTAGCTTGAGAAAAATTGTGGGTATTTCGAATTTGCAAAATTGTACAAGAATACAGGTTTGTGTTCTTGGTGGTTCACAGTGAGCGTTTCTACTAAACTGAGATTAGAAAAATAAGATTACGACCCCCTGAGAACAAATTGTATATAAAAACGATCTTTCAATAGGGCGAATTATTGCAGTTTATATGGAATTGAGAAGACTTTTTGTCTTTGACAGCTTCAGAGTGAGGTCCGTGCGCACCGCAGCGGCCCTCCTACTCGTCGCGGCTTAGCCCCCGCTTCAGAGTGAGGAGAGGGTGGGGGCTGAATAATGCAAAGCTATGCAGAAATCGGAGACAGATTCTGACCTTGAAGCCAAAGTGGGGGCCGTAAAAGGAGCAGAACAGAGACACTGCTTAGAAAGCTTCTCTGACATAGCATCTGTGTAATGCCTGCAGCCGGAGAGCCTTGAGGGCCAGGAGTAGATAAAAAAAAAAACAGATGGCTGGCAGCCCAGGCTCAAGCCGCGCTGAGGGGCTATTTTTAGCTTCTCTGATAAGACAGGGCAGCTGAGAAATGAAAGTCGAGAAACATTTCCTTTGTTCGATTCTGTGCAAGACCAGTGCCCCGAGGAAATGTCTATGGAAGAACTGTTGTTTTATTTTTTAGCAAATGTTACATTGCTTCTAGACAAAAAGTAAAATGATGCTCTTGCTTGAAATTGTAAGGGCTATATGCCTATATAAAAACGATTTTTAAATTCAGACAATTTTAAATTGTTGCCCAAAGCTGCCACCAGTTGGATTGGCAAAATGATCCAAAGGTTACAAGTATGAGAAGACACATGAGATATGCGCCTTCAAATAGGAAATGAGGGTACATTGTGTTGAAATAGATGCATAACACCTTTCCAAAAAGAAATGTTTGTGTGTTTTTCATTTTTGATTATTTTTGCTGGTCCTATGTGTTAGAAATAACGCAGTCAGTCCAGCTGACAGCTGCTCATCATTAGGATGAGCTTCTGTCAGATGGGGGTGAATAGGGCAGGAAAATCAGTTATTGATAATAAGCCTGACAAATTAAGCAGGCCAGAATGTTCGCCTCTGAGCTGTAGGTACAGTAATTGCGCATCACTGCTCATTTATATATGTTAGTGTAATTGTCTATGCTTTCTGTGCTTGGTATACTGATGGCTTGGCATATGTATTTTATATATGTTTTGTTTTTGTGTCGTATTGACCAGTATGTT
The DNA here is from genome assembly GCF_964204655.1 of Triturus cristatus. Classification (NCBI taxonomy): domain Eukaryota; kingdom Metazoa; phylum Chordata; class Amphibia; order Caudata; family Salamandridae; genus Triturus; species Triturus cristatus. The sequence goes on from NC_140579.1 coordinate 537,134,174, forward strand.
TAGCATTAATACAAGTTCTCCTGGGCGTTACAGAGATGGTCGTGACGACGTAAATCTTTGCGCAGCGCTTGGCTGGAACTTGTTCACAATTACTAAATTTCACAGACATGATATTACCATTATCATGCTGTCAAAATAGCAGACAACACGTTATCAGTGTATGTCTAATTGGTATTGGAGATGAATAAAAGAAGAAAAAAGTTATGCAAGACTAAAATATGTATCACATGACTGCCTTTCTCTTATAGACAGGCAGCCTCGGTCATATGTTTCCAGATTGGACATTAAGGAACAATTATGATCTGTACACTGGCATCTTAACACTTGAAATACCTGTTTTAAATAAGGACTGCCACCCCAGGATTTCCTTTTTAAAGTTTGCTTTAGTAAGCTCATTCTTGTAAATGGTGGCGGAAAAAAAAAGTTGTCATGTTTTTTAAATTAGGCTATTAGGTTTGAGCTTCTGAAGGGAGACGTTTGAATATGAAAGGCGAGGGATCCAGCTTATTGTATAGGTGGAAATTATTGCAAAATGACTGATTTCTTTAGCAGATAAATTATTAATTATGAAATTATCAACATTAATAAGTGTTCTTAAACTTGGTTTTCCAAATATTTAGGAAGCTTAGCATTCCTATTAGGGCCTCCTAGCATTAATATTGACTTCAGGTTGGTGTAGGTTCATGTAATAGGGACATTTGCATATGAGATGTCATTTGGCCAGCCTATGAGCTGACACAATGAGGATTAATAGGTTGACAAGACACAGGGTTTGATAGTGTTTGACAGCAGTGAAATCTGTTTCAGATTTCCTCCTGTCAAAAAGGGGGGAAGGTGGAGAATATTGGCTTCTTGAGGAGAATATTGGCTTCCTGCTGGCCCTGAGGAGGTTCGCTTCCCGCTAGCCCCTTAGAAATTAAGCCCCTTGGAAATTAAATTAGCCCCCTTAGAAATTAAGCCGAGGAAATAGGTATGTTGCTCTTCCCTTTTCTCATGTTTTATTGTGATCTTTCAGGGGAATTAGTTGTGAGCAGTTTTTTTTGTTCTACTAAGCTTAGGCGAGTGACACCAGAACGTATTCAATTGATTTCTGGCCTTTCACAGCCCAAGACACAAAAGGAGGTACGTGCATTCATTGGCCTCACTTCATATTGCAGGCAGTGGATCCCCCAGTATGCTTACATAGCCAAGCCCCTAATACAGTTGACGACACAGGAGACAGATTCTACTAATGTCCTCCCTTGGACACAAGAACACACTGTGGCATTTGAAGAATTAAAAAGACCTTTATGTCAAGCACCAGTTTTAGCGATCCCTGATTACAACAAATCTTTTATGCTTTTTGTGACAGAGCGAGATGGAACAGCACTATCTGTCCTAACACAAGATCATGCAGGAAAACACAAGCCCTGTGCTTATTTTTCTAGTACATTGGACCCAGTAGCACAGGCTTTGCCTGCGTGCCTAAAACCTGTTGCAGCAACAGCCTTAGCCATAAGACAAAGTGACTCAATAGTGCTGGGCCACCCCCTGACAGTACAAGTACCACACGCAGTAGAGGTTCTCTTGAACCGAACACAAACACAACACCTGACTGTAGCGAGACTGACAGGTTATGAGCTGACGTTATTTCAACCACACATAGAGATCAGACGATGCAAAATATTGAATCCTGCTACTCTTTTGCCCTCCAGTACAGAAAACGTTTCCCCACATGACTGTGTTGAAGTAATACATACCGTGACTAAGCCAAGACAAGACTTGACAGATGTTGCACTCCCAGACCCTGACCTAACACTCTATGTTGACGGCGCATGCATGAGGACGGGGGCGGGAGAATTAGTAGCAGCATATGCAGTGACCACTGCTACTGAAATCATAGAGACTAAAAGAATAGACATACTGTCAGCACAAGCAGCAGAGCTCATCGCTCTGACACAAGCATGCATAAGAGCTAAGCACTTGAGGGTAAACATTTACACCGACTCACAATCACGGGGCCAAGATACAGCATGGCCCCCTTATACAAGCACTTCTGGAAGCGATACATTTACCGTCAGCCATAGCTATCCTGAAATGCAAAGCACATACTAAAGCCACAGATACCATTTCTCAAGGCAATGATCTGGCAGACCGAACAGCTAAACAGATAGCTCAGACTCCACTAGACATGACAAAATCACAGATACCATCAATGACCAAAGCCATGACAGTTAGGGATCCTTCCAGGGATGTACAAGACATACAGACACATGCTACTCTAGACGAATTAAAGAAATGGTCGGAACAAGGAGGGGTACTGACTGATCAGGGTTGGATGACTAAGGGCAAAGAAACATGGTTTCTTCCTGATTCGATGGTACAAGTGATCATAAATACCGCACATAGTCCTGCACACTTAGGAGAGAAAGCAATGCTAGACAGCTTACAGAATATATGGTTCAACAAGCACCTGCGTGCAGCAGCGAAACAAAAGGTCAGAACATGTATGATCTGTTGCCAATTCAATCCAGGTAAAGGCATTCCGATGGAACAAGGTGGATTCCATCCACCTGACCATCCTTTTGAAGTCCTTCAAATGGATTATATCCAAATGAACAGATGTAGAGGTTACAAATATGTCCTGAACTCATGAAACAGGTGTCCCTTCTGTTAGGGTATACCTGGAAGTTCCATTGTGTACGACATCCTGAGGCAGCAGGCCTTGTAGAAAGACATAATCAGACCTTAAAGATAAAACTAGCAAAGATTTGCGCAGACAAAGGTGTAGATTGGATGGTAGCCCTGCCGGTTGCCCTCTTTTACATGCGAATGATAGCCCATTCTAGAACAGGCTTATCTCCCTATGAAGTGGTCTTTGGTAGACCACCGAATATGTGGGGCACTCCAATGCCTAAAAAGATTACTGATGTTGATAGTAATATGCTGACAGATTACCTGGCTTCCTTGATGTCTGCACTACTCTCTTGTCGTTCGCAGGTTGCTGCCGCCTTCCCTGACAACACCCAGGTCAGGGAACACTCCATCGCTCCTGGATGGAAGGCGCCGAAGTCAGTGCTCTGGACCACGAGGACGGCCGTTAAAGTCAAAGGGCGGAAAGGATGGTTGCACCTTCACCACTCTTTTACAAAGGAAAAGAACTTTTCAGACTTTGAGCACCATTTACTAGAGGAGACTCCTCAGCAGGAGTAAACTTAGATCTAAAAAGTCAGAACCCGTTTGATCAATTAAGTCCACTAGGTGGTGAAGCGGTTGAACATGTATTCTGGCTTGCATAAGATCTTGAACAAATCAGAATGAGAAAAAGAGCAAGATGAAAAGCAAATACTGTAAAATATTACGTGGTAGATGTATAGTGACTTTGATTTTTCTATCTCTTCTGTGCATCACGATAATATGTATCAGCTTAATACTACATGCTATTTTTCCTCCTATTGCCTCACTCTTACACTCCTCCACTAATGATACCATAAAGCACACATTTAGTGATCTGCCATCCCATGAGCTATCCTATCGACTTGCCTTACGCAACAATACCTTTATTCAGATGCTGCACCATTCACATCAGACTAGCAATGCTACAGACTGCTGGGTCTGTGGCCGACTTCCCCCGTATCAGAAGGTGAAGGGAGTGTTGCCTCTTTTCCCTTTTCCGTTCTCCCATAATGGATCTTGCGGAGCATGGTTTGCCTTAATGACATCCATCAACGGTGATGCCAAAGAATGTCAAGACAAGGAGTGTAGAGGGGACTGGGTATGGGGTATCTTGAATAAAGTCATGAATGAAGTATGTTTCCCAGATGAAGAATGTCTTCCCCAAAGGAAAAGTACAGATCTAGAAAATGAAGAGTATCTGCAAGGAAATGTGACCCTCGACTTTATAGTGTTGAATGTCAAGCCCATACACAATTTAGGTCCATCCTCAATTACAGTCCTGCCAGTAAAAGGGAACTTGTGTGTCAGAAAAGAAGGCCCAGTACATTTGGGGCACAGCGAGTGTGATACTATAATAGTGTTTAAAGACAAAGGAAAGTCCTATTTCAGAGCATCACGACACACCTACTTTATTTGTGGCCAGACAGCCTATGTACAGCTGCCCTTAGACTGGGGTGGGACGTGCTACATATCATTTCTTTTATTCCTAATAACGCACCGTCTGTATACAAAGCAATAACAAGGCTCCACAAGATTGCCCAAAGCATACACCAAGACCCAGGCACGTGGACTTGGTGCAGTTGGCTCTGGAGAATAATATCGGCATGGGGATGGAAAGTGTTGACCGTCTGTGGATTAATACTACTAATGACATTCAGTTGTTGTCTATGTCTGCAGTGTGGCCCGGCCATTGCGGCCTGTGTGCTACTGCATGTGTTCCACATCCCCATTTACAGAGCATTGAAAATGGTAAAATAATGCTGCAAGAACAGATTGACTGTCTCATGAGAATAGATATGACATGAGGGTCCACTAGGGGACAAGGAGGGAATGAGGAAAATAAAATATTATAAGGCCTATGTGTCCCCGTGTGTTCCCCACCACTCATGTGCACATACATGTAACCTATGTATTTCCCCTCCATGGCCTGTCTATCATGATGCTTATGCTATAACGTGGCCTGCCATCATCCAGTCTCCCATGAGAGAAACGACAAATCTGCACTGAGGCCTACACGTTTTGCATCATGTTTTCCTGCATTTTCATGAAGCCCATGTTTATGGCTCAGCCAGAGCCGAAAAGAGGTTTCAGGCCTCAGAATGCTCTGAAAGCTGCAGCTGCGTATCCTTGGCCTTGCACACTTGGGCCTCAGCCAAAGGGGCCCAGTCCGGGGTGCCGAGACAGTATTGAGCACGGTTATCTGCTTACTCCTACCGAAACCACATTCCTGCCTGGAGAAGGAGGGATAAACATGACCCATCTGCAAAGGAGAAAGCCTAGCCTTCCTGTCTCTTTTTGTGCAATTACAAAGCTCACGTCAGTGAAAAGCCCATAGCCCCCATGTAAGGCCTACGCAGTAAATGAAGAAATAAATGCCACATTGGCTCTTGGTGATGGGCAACCTATGTCACGAATCAGTCCCTGCTCCAGACTTTAGATACCAGATAATACAAGATGTGTGCTGGTCGCCCTGACACTGAAGGCCTCATTTTCAGACTCCAGACTCCCCGGTTGCATAGCAACCCTTTCACACGTCAATTACACGTCATGCTCGAGTTGAGCACAAGTAAGGCAAAGTTCCAGTAAAGTTCCAGCTGATCACGCAACCCCCTCCAGGCATCCACCCTCCTATCACACTTACCTATTATCATCAAGTGGACGCCCACCTTCACGCCTGCTTACACGCCCACATGCTCTTATCTCATGCTCTCTTGCTCTTCTGCTTACGTATAATATCAAGTGTATATATACTGTACTCTGTGAATAAAGTTTGAGAATATATTCTGAGAATTAGACCCCTCCAGATCCCTCGTGGTGATGGAACTATTCTCCCTATAACTCGAGTTATTGGAATAAAGCCCTTTTGAACCTGATACCACAGACTCAGCCTCTTGCTTTATGCATGATCATATTGATAAAGAAATTCTGAGTGCGTAATACTTTATTTACGACACTGTTCCCATGAGGCAGAGGGTCAGACTGATTTGCATATGGCCATGTCTGAACTGGGGTGGTGGAGTGAGCTAAAGAGTGATGATGGATTAAACCCAGATCAGTTGACTCGGGTGAGTGTTTGATTTGCTCAAACGCTCCGTCTATTATCCCCTTTGGTATCGCTTTGTTCGCCCTAAGTTGGCAGGGTATGCCCAGACGTGGGTCCCTAGCTCACTTTGCCACTGGATTCAAGATAGCCTGGCTGATGAGGGTTATGAACCCGAAACTAGTCCCAGGATGCTTGTTTCCGGTCCAGGGAAGACATGGCTTGGCAGTTCGGGCTGGACTGTTCCCATGAGGCACAGGGTCAGACTGATTTGCATATGGACATGTCTGAACTGGGGTGGTGGAGTGAGCTAAAGAATGATGATGGATTAAACCCAGATCAGTTGCCTGGGGGTGAGTGTTTGATTTGCTCAATCGCTCCGTCTATTATCCCCTTTGGTATCTCTTTGTTCGCCCTAAGTTGGCAGGGTATGCCCAGACGTGGGTCCCTAGCTCACTTTGCCACTGGATTCAAGATAGCCTGGCTGATGAGGGTTATGAACCCGAAACCGGTCCCAGGATGCTTGTTTCTGGTCCAGTGAAGACATGGCATGGCAGTTCAGGCTGGACTGTTCGCATGAGGCACAGGGTCAGACTGATTTGCATATGGCCATGTCTGAACTGGGGGGGTGGAGTGAGCTAAAGAATGATGATGGATTACACCCAGATAAGTTGACTGGGGGTGAGTGTTTGATTTGCTCAAACGCTCCATCCATCATCCCCTTTGGTATCGCTTTATTCGCCCTAAGTTGGCAGAGTATGCCCAGATGTGGGTCCCTTGCTAACTTTGCCACTGGATTCAAGATAGCATGGCTGATGAGGGTTATGAACCCGAAATTGGTCCCAGGATGCTTGTTTCCGGTCCAGGGAAGACATGGCTTGGCAGTTCGGTCTGGACTGTTCCCATGAGTCACAGGGTCAGACTGATTTGCATATGGCCATGTCTGAACTGGGGTGGTGGAGTGAGCTAAAGAATGATGATGGATTAAACCCAGATCAGTTGACTCGGGTGAGTGTTTGATTTGCTCAAACGCTCCGTCCTTCATCATCTTTGGTATCGCTTTGTTCGCCCTAATTTGGCAGGGTATGCCCAGACGTGGGTCCCTTGCTCACTTTGCCACTGTATTCAAGATAGCCTGGCTGATGAGGGTTATGAAACCGAAACTGGTCCCAGTATGCTTGTTTCAGGTCCAGTGAAGACATGGCATGGCAGTTCGGGCTGGACTGTTCCCATGAGGCACAGGGTCAGACTGATTTGCATATGGCCATATCTGAACTGGGGGGGTGGAGTGAGCTAAAGAATGATGATGGATTAAACCCAGATAAATTGACTGGGGGTGAGTGTTTGATTTGCTCATACGCTCCATCCATCATCCCCTTTGGTATCGCTTTATTCACCCTAAGTTGGCAGGGTATGCCCAGATGTGGGTCCCTTGCTAACTTTGCCACTGGATTCAAGATAGCCTGGCTTATGAGGTCTATGAACCCAAAACCGGTCCCAGGATGCTTGTTTCCGGTCCAGTGAAGACATGGCATGGCAGTTCGGGCTGGACTGTTCCCATGAGGCACAGGGTCAGACTGATTTGCATATGGCCATGTCTGAACTGGGGTGGTGGAGTGAGCTAAAGAATGATGATGGATTAAACCCAGATCAGTGTACTGGGAGTGAGTGTTTGATTTGCTCAAACGCTCCATCCATCATCCCCTTTGGTATTGCTTTGTTCGCCCTAAGTTGGCAGGGTATGCCCAGACGTGGGTCCCTAGCTCACTTTGCCACTGGATTCAAGATAGCCTGGCGGAAACCGGTCCCAGGATGCTTGTTTCTGGTCCAGTGAAGACATGGCATGGCAGTTCGGGCTGGACTGTTCCCATGAGGCACAGGGTCAGACTGATTTGCATATGGCCATGTCTGAACTGGGGGGGTGGAGTGAGCTAAAGAATGATGATGGATTAAACCCAGATAAGTTGACTGGGGGTGAGTGTTTGATTTGCTCAAACGCTCCATCCATTATCCTCACTCTTACACTCCTCCACTAATGATACCATAAAGCACACATTTAGTGATCTGCCATCCCATGAGCTATCCTATCGACTTGCCTTACGCAACAATACCTTTATTCAGATGCTGCACCATTCACATCAGACTAGCAATGCTACAGACTGCTGGGTCTGTGGCCGACTTCCCCCGTATCAGAAGGTGAAGGGAGTGTTGCCTCTTTTCCCTTTTCCGTTCTCCCATAATGGATCTTGCGGAGCATGGTTTGCCTTAATGACATCCATCAACGGTGATGCCAAAGAATGTCAAGACAAGGAGTGTAGAGGCGACTGGGTATGGGGTAACTTGAATAAAGTCATGAATGAAGTATGTTTCCCAGATGAAGAATGTCTTCCCCAAAGGAAAAGTACAGATCTAGAAAATGAAGAGTATCTGCAAGGAAATGTGACCCTCGACTTTATAGTGTTGAATGTCAAGCCCATACACAATTTAGGTCCATCCTCAATTACAGTCCTGCCAGTAAAAGGGAACTTGTGTGTCAGAAAAGAAGGCCCAGTACATTTGGGGCACAGCGAGTGTGATACTATAATAGTGTTTAAAGACAAAGGAAAGTCCTATTTCAGAGCATCACGACACACCTACTTTATTTGTGGCCAGACAGCCTATGTACAGCTGCCCTTAGACTGGGGTGGGACGTGCTACATATCATTTCTTTTATTCCTAATAACGCACCGTCTGTACACAAAGCAATAACAAGGCTCCACAAGATTAACCAAAGCATACACCAAGACCCAGGCACGTGGACTTGGTGCAGTTGGCTCTGGAGAATAATATCGGCATGGGGATGGAAAGTGTTGACCGTCTGTGGATTAATACTACTAATGACATTCAGCTGTTGTCTATGTCTGCAGTGTGGCCCGGCCATTGCGGCCTGTGTGCTACTGCATGTGTTCCACATCCCCATTTACAGAGCATTGAAAATGGTAAAATAATGCTGCAAGAACAGATTGACTGTCTCATGAGAATAGATATGACATGAGGGTCCACTAGGGGACAAGGAGGGAATGAGGAAAATAAAATATTATAAGGCCTATGTGTCCCCGTGTGTTCCCCACCACTCATGTGCACATACATGTAACCTATGTATTTCCCCTCCATGGCCTGTCTATCATGATGCTTATGCTATAACGTGGCCTGCCATCATCCAGTCTCCCATGAGAGAAACAACAAATCTGCACTGAGGCCTACACGTTTTGCATCATGTTTTCCTGCATTTTCATGAAGCCCATGTTTATGGCTCAGCCAGAGCCGAAAAGAGGTTTCAGGCCTCAGAACGCTCTGAAAGCTGCAGCTGCGTATCCTTGGCCTTGCACACTTGGGCCTCAGCCAAAGGGGCCCAGTCCGGTGTGCCGAGACAGTATTGAGCACGGTTATCTGCTTACTCCTACCGAAACCACATTCCTGCCTGGAGAAGGAGGGATAAACATGACCCATCTGCAAAGGAGAAAGCCTAGCCTTCCTGTCTCTTTTTGTGCGATTATAAAGCTCACCTCAGTGAAAAGCCCATAGCCCCCATGTAAGGCCTACGCAGTAAATGAAGAAATAAATGCCACATTGGCTCTTGGTGATGGGCAACCTATGTCACGAATCAGTCCCTGCTCCAGACTTTAGATACCAGATAATACAAGATGTGCTGGTCGCCCTGACACTGAAGGCCTCATTTTCAGACTCCAGACTCCCCGGTTGCATAGCAACACTTTCACACGTCAATTACACGTCATGCTCGAGTTGAGCACAAGTAAGGCAAAGTTCCAGTAAAGTTCCAGCTGATCACGCAACCCCCTCCAGGCATCCACCCACCTATGACACTTACCTATTATCATCAAGTGGACGCCCACCTTCACGCCTGCTTACACGCCCACATGCTCTTATCTCATTCTCTCTTGCTCTTCTGCTTACGTATAATATCAAATGTATATATACTGTACTCTGTGAATAAAGTTTGAGAATATATTCTGAGAATTAGACCCTTCCAGATCCCTTGTGGTGATGGAACTATTCTCCCTATAACTCGAGTTATTGGAATAAAGCCCTTTTGAACCTGATACCACAGACTCAGCCTCTTGCTTTATGCATGATCATATTGATAAAGAAATTCTGAGTGCGTAATACTTTATTTACGACACTGTTCCCATGAGGCAGAGGGTCAGACTGATTTGCATATGGCCATGTCTGAACTGGGGTGGTGGAGTGAGCTAAAGAATGATGATGGATTAAACCCAGATCAGTTGACTGGGGGTGAGTGTTTGATTTGCTCAAACACTCCGTCCATCATCCCCTTTGGTATCGCTTTGTTCGCCCTAAGTCGGCAGGGTATGCCCAGACGTGGGTCCCTTGCTCACTTTGCCACTGGATTCAATATAGCCTGGCTGATGAGGGTTATGAACCCGAAACCAGTCCCAGGATGCTTGTTTCCGGTCCAGGGAAGACATGGCTTGGCAGTTCGGGCTGGACTGTTCCCATGAGGCACAGGGTCAGACTGATTTGCATATGGCCATGTCTGAACTGGGGTGGTGGAGTGAGCTAAAGAATGATGATGGATTAAACCCAGATCAGTTGCCTGGGGGTGAGTGTTTGATTTGCTCAATCGCTCCGTCTATTATCCCCTTTGGTATCGCTTTGTTCGCCCTAAGTTGGCAGGGTATGCCCAGACGTGGGTCCCTTGCTCACTTTGCCACTGGATTCAATATAGCCTGGCTGATGAGGGTTATGAACCCGACACCAGTCCCAGGATGCTTGTTTCCGGTCCAGGGAAGACATGGCTTGGCAGTTCGGGCTGGACTGTTCCCATGAGGCACAGGGTCAGACTGATTTGCATATGGCCATGTCTGAACTGGGGTGGTGGAGTGAGCTAAAGAATGATGATGGATTAAACCCAGATCAGTTGCCTGGGGGTGAGTGTTTGATTTGCTCAATCGCTCCGTCTATTATCCCCTTTGGTATCGCTTTGTTCGCCCTAAGTTGGCAGGGTATGCCCAGACGTGGGTCCCTAGCTCACTTTGCCACTGGATTCAAGATAGTCTGGCTGATGAGGGTTATGAACCCGAAACCGGTCCCAGGATGCTTGTTTCTGGTCCAGTGAAGACATGGCATGGCAGTTCAGGCTGGACTGTTCGCATGAGGCACAGGGTCAGACTGATTTGCATATGGCCATGTCTGAACTGGGGGGGTGGAGTGAGCTAAAGAATGATGATGGATTACACCCAGATAAGTTGACTGGGGGTGAGTGTTTGATTTGCTCAAACGCTCCATCCATCATCCCCTTTGGTATCGCTTTATTCGCCCTAAGTTGGCAGGGTATGCCCAGATGTGGGTCCCTTGCTAACTTTGCCACTGGATTCAAGATAGCATGGCTGATGAGGGTTATGAACCCGAAATTGGTCCCAGGATGCTTGTTTCCGGTCCAGGGAAGACATGGCTTGGCAGTTCGGTCTGGACTGTTCCCATGAGTCACAGGGTCAGACTGATTTGCATATGGCCATGTCTGAACTGGGGTGGTGGAGTGAGCTAAAGAATGATGATGGATTAAAACCAGATCAGTTGACTCGGGTGAGGGTTTGATTTGCTCAAACGCTCCGTCCTTCATCATCTTTGGTATCGCTTTGTTCGCCCTAATTTGGCAGGGTATGCCCAGACGTGGGTCCCTTGCTCACTTTGCCACTGGATTCAAGATAGCCTGGCTGATGAGGGTTATGAACCCGAAACTGGTCCCAGTATGCTTGGTTCAGGTCCAGAGAAGACATGGCATGGCAGTTCGGGCTGGACTGTTCCTATGAGGCACAGGGTCAGACTGATTTGCATATGGCCATGTCTGAACTGGGGGGGTGGAGTGAGCTAAAGAATGATGATGGATTAAACCCAGATAAGTTGACTGGGGGTGAGTGTTTGATTTGCTCATACTCTCCATCCATCATCCCCTTTGGTATCGCTTTATTCACCCTAAGTTGGCAGGGTATGCCCAGATGTGGGTCCCTTGCTAACTTTGCCACTGGATTCAAGATAGCCTGGCTTATGAGGTCTATGAACCCAAAACCGGTCCCAGGATGATTGTTTCCGGTCCAGGAAGACATGGCTTGGCAGTTCGGTCTGGACTGTTCCCATGAGTCACAGGGTCAGACTGATTTGCATATGGCCATGTCTGAACTGGGGTGGTGGAGTGAGCTAAAGAATGATGATGGATTAAACCCAGATCAGTTGACTCGGGTGAGTGTTTGATTTGCTCAAACGCTCCGTCTATTATCCCCTTTGGTATCGCTTTGTTCGCCCTAAGTTGGCAGGGTATGCCCAGACGTGGGTCCCTAGCTCACTTTGCCACTGGATTCAAGATAGCCTGGCTGATGAGGGTTATGAACCAGAAACCAGTCCCAGGATGCTTGTTTCTGGTCCAGTGAAGACATGGCATGGCAGTTCAGGCTGGACTGTTCGCATGAGGCACAGGGTCAGACTGATTTGCATATGGCCATGTCTGAACTGGGGGGGTGGAGTGAGCTAAAGAATGATGATGGATTACACCCAGATAAGTTGACTGGGGGTGAGTGTTTGATTTGCTCAAACGCTCCATCCATCATCCCCTTTGGTATCGCTTTATTCGCCCTAAGTTGGCAGGGTATGCCCAGATGTGGGTCCCTTGCTAACTTTGCCACTGGATTCAAGATAGCATGGCTGATGAGGGTTATGAACCCGAAATTGGTCCCAGGATGCTTGTTTCCGGTCCAGGGAAGACATGGCTTGGCAGTTCGGTCTGGACTGTTCCCATGAGTCACAGGGTCAGACTGATTTGCATATGGCCATGTCTGAACTGGGGTGGTGGAGTGAGCTAAAGAATGATGATGGATTAAACCCAGATCAGTTGACTCGGGTGAGGGTTTGATTTGCTCAAACGCTCCGTCCTTCATCATCTTTGGTATCGCTTTGTTCGCCCTAATTTGGCAGGGTATGCCCAGACGTGGGTCCCTTGCTCACTTTGCCACTGGATTCAAGATAGCCTGGCTGATGAGGGTTATGAACCCGAAACTGGTCCCAGTATGCTTGTTCCAGGTCCAGTGAAGACATGGCATGGCAGTTCGGGCTGGACTGTTCCTATGAGGCACAGGGTCAGACTGATTTGCATATGGCCATGTCTGAACTGGGGGGGTGGAGTGAGCTAAAGAATGATGATGGATTAAACCCAGATAAGTTGACTGGGGGTGAGTGTTTGATTTGCTCATACGCTCCATCCATCATCCCCTTTGGTATCGCTTTATTCACCCTAAGTTGGCAGGGTATGCCCAGATGTGGGTCCCTTGCTAACTTTGCCACTGGATTCAAGATAGCCTGGCTTATGAGGTCTATTAACCCAAAACCGGTCCCAGGATGATTGTTTCCGGTCCAGGAAGACATGGCTTGGCAGTTCGGTCTGGACTGTTCCCATGAGTCACAGGGTCAGACTGATTTGCATATGGCCATGTCTGAACTGGGGTGGTGGAGTGAGCTAAAGAATGATGATGGATTAAACCCAGATCAGTTGACTCGGGTGAGTGTTTGATTTGCTCAAACGCTCCGTCTATTATCCCCTTTGGTATCGCTTTGTTCGCCCTAAGTTGGCAGGGTATGCCCAGACGTGGGTCCCTAGCTCACTTTGCCACTGGATTCAAGATAGCCTGGCTGAAGAGGGTTATGAACCAGAAACCAGTCCCAGGATGCTTGTTTCTGGTCCAGTGAAGACATGGCATGGCAGTTCGGGCTGGACTGTTCCCATGAGGCACAGGGTCAGACTGATTTGCATATGGCCATGTCTGAACTGGGGGGTGGAATGAGCTAAAAAATGATGATGGATTAAACCCAGATAAGTTGACTGGGGGTGAGTGTTTGATTTGCTCAAACGCTCCATCCATCAACCCCTTTGGTATCGCTTTAACCGCCCTAAGTTGGCAGGGTATGCCCAGATGTGGGTCCCTTGCTAACTCTGCCACTGGATTCCAGATAGCCTGGCTGATGAGGGTTATGAACCCGAAACCGGTCCCAGGATGCTTGTTTCCGGTCCAGGGAAGACATGGCTTGGCAGTTCGGTCTGGACTGTTCCCATGAGTCACAGGGTCAGACTGATTTGCATATGGCCATGTCTGAACTGGGGTGATGGAGTGAGCTAAGGAATGATGATGGATTAAACCCAGATCAGTTGACTCGGGTGAGTGTTTGATTTGCTCAAACGCTCCGTCCTTCATCCCCTTTGGTATCGCTTTGTTCACCCTAAGTTGGCAGGGTATGCCCAGACGTGGGTCCCTTGCTCACTTTGCCCCTGGATTAAAGATAGCCTGGCTGATGAGGGTTATGAACCCGAAACCGGTCCCAGGATGCTTGTTTCCGGTCCAGGGAAGACATGGCATGGCAGTTCGGGATGGACTGTTCCCATGAGGCACAGGGTCAGACTGATTTGCATATGGCCATGTCTGAACTGGGGGGGTGGAGTGAGCTAAAGAATCATGATGGATTAAACCCAGATCAGTTAACTGGGGGTGAGTGTTTGATTTGCTCAAACGCTCCATCCATCATCCCCTTTGGTATCGCTTTATTCGCCCTAAGTTGGCAGGGTATGCCCAGATGTGGGTCCCTTGCTAACTTTGCCACTGGATTCAAGATAGCCTGTCTGATGAGGGTTATGAACACGCAACCGGTCCCAGGATGCTTGTTTCCGGTCCAGGGAAGACATGGCTTGGCAGTTCGGTCTGGAGTGTTCCCATGAGTCACAGGGTCAGACTGATTTGCATATGGCCATGTCTGAACTGGGGTGGTGGAGTGAGCTAAAGAATGATGATGGATTAAACCCAGATCAGTTGACTCGGTGAGTGTTTGATTTGCTCAAACGCTCCGTCCTTCATCCCCTTTGGTATCGCTTTGTTCGCCCTAAGTTGGCAGGGTATGCCCAGACGTGGGTCCCTTGCTCACTTTGCCACTGGATTCAAGATAGCCTGGCTGATGAGGGTTATGAACCCGAAACCGGTCCCAGGATGCTTGTTTCCGGTCCAGGGAAGACATGGCTTGGCAGTTCGGTCTGGAGTGTTCCCATGAGTCACAGGGTCAGACTGATTTGCATATGGCCATGTCTGAACTGGGGGGGTGGAATGAGCTAAAGAATGATGATGGATTAAACCCAGATAAGTTGACTGGGGGTGAGTGTTTGGTTTGCTCAAACGCTCCATCCATCATCCCCTTTGGTATCGCTTTATTCGCCCTTAGTTGGCAGGGTATGCCCAGATGTGGGTCCCTTGCTAACTCTGCCACTGGATTCAAGATAGCCTGGCTGATGAGGGTTATGAACCCGAAACCGATCCCAGGATGCTTGTTTCCGGTCCAGGGAAGACATGGCTTGGCAGTTCGGTCTGGACTGTTCCCATGAGTCACAGGGTCAGACTGATTTGCATATGGCCATGTCTGAACTGGGGTGATGGAGTGAGCTAAAGAATGATGATGGATTAAACCCAGATCAGTTGACTCGGGTGAGTGTTTGATTTGCTCAAACGCTCCGTCCTTCATCCCCTTTGGTATCGCTTTGTTCACCCTAAGTTGGCAGGGTATGCCCAGACGTGGGTCCCTTGCTCACTTTGCCCCTGGATTAAAGATAGCCTGGCTGATGAGGGTTATGAACCTGAAACCGGTCCCAGGATGCTTGTTTCCGGTCCAGGGAAGACATGGCATGGCAGTTCGGGATGGACTGTTCCCATGAGGCACAGGGTCAGACTGATTTGCATATGGCCATGTCTGAACTGGGGGGGTGGAGTGAGCTAAAGAATGATGATGGATTAAACCCAGATCAGTTGACTCGGGTGAGTGTTTGATTTGCTCAAACGCTCCGTCCTTCATCCCCTTTGGTATCGCTTTGTTCGCCCTAAGTTGGCAGGGTATGCCCAGACGTGGGTCCCTTGCTCACTTTGCCACTGGATTCAAGATAGCCTGGCTGATGAGGGTTATGAACCCGAAACCGGTCCCAGGATGCTTGTTTCCGGTCCAGTGAAGACATGGCATGGCAGTTCGGGCTGGACTGTTCCCATGAGGCACAGGGTCAGACTGATTTGCATATGGCCATGTCTGAACTGGGGTGGTGGAGTGAGCTAAAGAATGATGATGGATTAAACCCAGATCAGTGTACTGGGAGTGAGTGTTTGATTTGCTCAAACGCTCCATCCATCATCCCCTTTGGTATTGCTTTGTTCGCCCTAAGTTGGCAGGGTATGCCCAGACGTGGGTCCCTAGCTCACTTTGCCACTGGATTCAAGATAGCCTGGCGGATGAGGGTTATGAACCCGAAACCGGTCCCAGGATGCTTGTTTCTGGTCCAATGAAGACATGGCATGGCAGTTCGGGCTGGACTGTTCCCATGGGGCACAGGGTCAGACTGATTTGCATATGGCCATGTCTGAACTGGGGGGGTGGAGTGAGCTAAAGAATGATGATGGATTAAACCCAGATAAGTTGACAGGGGTTGAGTGTTTGATTTGCTCAAACGCTCCATCCATCATCCTCTTTGGTATCGCTTTATTCGCCCTAAGTTGGCAGGGTATGCCCAGATGTGGGTCCCTTGCTAACTCTGCCACTGGATTCAAGATAGCCTGGCTGATGAGGGTTATGAACCCGAAACCGGTCCCAGGATGCTTGTTTCCGGTCCAGGGAAGACATGGCTTGGCAGTTCGGTCTGGACTGTTCCCATGAGTCACAGGGTCAGACTGATTTGCATATGGCCATGTCTGAACTGGGGTGATGGAGTGAGCTAAAGAATGATGATGGATTAAACCCAGATCAGTTGACTCGGGTGAGTGTTTGATTTGCTCAAACGCTCCGTCCTTCATCCCCTTTGGTATCGCTTTGTTCGCCCTAAGTTGGCAGGGTACGCCCAGACGTGGGTCCCTTGCTCACTTTGCCCCTGGATTAAAGATAGCCTGGCTGATGAGGGTTATGAACCCGAAACCGGTCCCAGGATGCTTGTTTCCGGTCCAGGGAAGACATGGCATGGCAGTTCGGGATGGACTGTTCCCATGAGGCACAGGGTCAGACTGATTTGCATATGGCCATGTCTGAACTGGGGGGGTGGAGTGAGCTAAAGAATGATGATGGATTAAACCCAGATCAGTTGACTCGGGTGAGTGTTTGATTTGCTCAAACGCTCCGTCCTTCATCCCCTTTGGTATCGCTTTGTTCGCCCTAAGTTGGCAGGGTATGCCCAGACGTGGGTCCCTTGCTCACTTTGCCACTGGATTCAAGATAGCCTGGCTGATGAGGGTTATGAACCCGAAACCGGTCCCAGGATGCTTGTTTCCGGTCCAGTGAAGACATGGCATGGCAGTTCGGGCTGGACTGTTCCCATGAGGCACAGGGTCAGACTGATTTGCATATGGCCATGTCTGAACTGGGGTGGTGGAGTGAGCTAAAGAATGATGATGGATTAAACCCAGATCAGTGTACTGGGAGTGAGTGTTTGATTTGCTCAAACGCTCCATCCATCATCCCCTTTGGTATTGCTTTGTTCGCCCTAAGTTGGCAGGGTATGCCCAGACGTGGGTCCCTAGCTCACTTTGCCACTGGATTCAAGATAGCCTGGCGGATGAGGGTTATGAACCCGAAACCGGTCCCAGGATGCTTGTTTCCGGTCCAGGGAAGACATGGCTTGGCAGTTCCGGCTGGACTGTTCCCATGCGGCACAGGGTCTGATTGATTTGTATATGGCCATGTCTGAACTGGGGTGGTGGAGTGAGCTAAAGAATGATGATGGATTAAACCCAGATCAGTTGACTGGGGTGAGTGTTTGATTTGCTGAAACGCTCTGTCCATCATCCCCTTTGGTATTGCTTTGTTCGCCCTAAGTTGGCAGGGTATGCCCAGACGTGGGTCCCTTGCTCACTTTGCCACTAGATTCAAGATAGCCTGGCTGATGAGGGTTATGAACCCGAAACCGGTCCCAGAATGCTTGTTTCCGGTCCAGGGAAGACATGTCTTGGCAGTTCGGGCTGGACTGTTCCCATGAGGCACAGGGTCAGACTGATTTGCATATGGCCTTGTCTGAACTGGGGTGGTGGAGTGAGCTAAAGAATGATGATGGATTAAACCCAGATCATTTGACTCGGGTCAGTGTTTGATTTGCTCAAACGCTCCGTCCTTCATCCCCTTTGGTATCGCTTTGTTCGCCCTAAGTTGGCAGGGTATGCCCAGACGTGGGTCCCTTGCTCACTTTGCCACTGGATTCAAGATAACCTGGCTGATGAGGGTTATGAACCCGAAACCGGTCCCAGGATGCTTGTTTCCGGTCCAGGGAAGACATGGCTTGGCAGTTCGGGCTGGACTGTTCCCATGAGGCACAGGGTCAGACTGATTTGCAAATGGCAATGTCTGAACTAGGGTGGTGGAGTGAGCTAAAGAATGATGATGGATTAAACCCAGATCAGTTGCCTGGGGGTGAGTGTTTGATTTGCTCAAACGCTCCATCCATTATCCCCTTTGGTATCGCTTTGTTCGCTCTAAGTTGTCAGGGTATGCCCAGACGTGGGTCCCTAGCTCACTTTGCCACTGGATTCAAGATAGCCTGGCTGATGCGGGTTATGAACCCGAAACCGGTCCCAGGATGCTTGTTTCTGGTCCAGTGAAGACATGGCATGGCAGTTAAGGCTGGACTGTTCCCATGAGGCACAGGGTCAGACTGATTTGCATATGGCCATGTCTGAACTGGGGGGGTGGAGTGAGCTAAAGAATGATGATGGATTACACCCAGATAACTTGACTGGGGGTGAGTGTTTGATTTGCTCAAACGCTCCATCCATCATCCCCTTTGGTATCGCTTTATTCGCCCTAAGTTGGCAGGGTATGCCAAGATGTGGGTCCCTTGCTCACTTTGCCACTGGATTCAAGATAGCCTGGCTGATGAGGGTTATGAACCCAAAACCAGTCCCAGGATGCTTGTTTCCGGTCCATGGAAGACATGGCTTGGCAGTTCGGTCTAGACTGTTCCCATGAGTCACAGGGTCAGACTGATTTGCATATGGCCATGTCTGAACTGGGGTGGTGGAGTGAGCTAAAGAATGATGATGGATTAAACCCAGATCAGTTGACTGGGGGTGAGTGTTTGATTTGCTCAAACGCTCCGTCCATCATCCCCTTTGGTATCACTTTGTTCGCCCTAAGTTGGCAGGGTATGCCCAGATGTGGGTCCCTTGCTAACTTTGCCACTGGATTCAAGATAGCCTGGCTGATGAGGGTTATGAACCCAAAACCAGTCCCAGGATGCTTGTTTCCGGTCCAGGGAAGACATGGCTTGGCAGTTCGGTCTGGACTGTTCCCATGAGTCACAGGGTCAGACTGATTTGCATATGGCCATGTCTGAACTGGGGGGTGGAGTGAGCTAAAGAATGATGATGGATTACACCCATATAAGTTGACTGGGGGTGAGTGTTTGATTTGCTCAAACGCTCCATCCATCATCCCCTTTGGTATCGCTTTATTCGCCCTAAGTTGGCAGGGTATGCCCAGACGTGGGTCCCTTGCTCACTTTGCCCCTGGATTAAAGATAGCCTGGCTGATGAGGGTTATGAACCTGAAACCGGTCCCAGGATGCTTGTTTCCGGTCCAGGGAAGACATGGCATGGCAGTTCGGGATGGACTGTTCCCATGAGGCACAGGGTCAGACTGATTTGCATATGGCCATGTCTGAACTGGGGGGGTGGAGTGAGCTAAAGAATGATGATGGATTAAACCCAGATCAGTTGACTCGGGTGAGTGTTTGATTTGCTCAAACGCTCCGTCCTTCATCCCCTTTGGTATCGCTTTGTTCGCCCTAAGTTGGCAGGGTATGCCCAGACGTGGGTCCCTTGCTCACTTTGCCACTGGATTCAAGATAGCCTGGCTGATGAGGGTTATGAACCCGAAACCGGTCCCAGGATGCTTGTTTCCGGTCCAGTGAAGACATGGCATGGCAGTTCGGGCTGGACTGTTCCCATGAGGCACAGGGTCAGACTGATTTGCATATGGCCATGTCTGAACTGGGGTGGTGGAGTGAGCTAAAGAATGATGATGGATTAAACCCAGATCAGTGTACTGGGAGTGAGTGTTTGATTTGCTCAAACGCTCCATCCATCATCCCCTTTGGTATTGCTTTGTTCGCCCTAAGTTGGCAGGGTATGCCCAGACGTGGGTCCCTAGCTCACTTTGCCACTGGATTCAAGATAGCCTGGCGGATGAGGGTTATGAACCCGAAACCGGTCCCAGGATGCTTGTTTCTGGTCCAGTGAAGACATGGCATGGCAGTTCGGGCTGGACTGTTCCCATGGGGCACAGGGTCAGACTGATTTGCATATGGCCATGTCTGAACTGGGGGGGTGGAGTGAGCTAAAGAATGATGATGGATTAAACCCAGATAAGTTGACAGGGGTTGAGTGTTTGATTTGCTCAAACGCTCCATCCATCATCCTCTTTGGTATCGCTTTATTCGCCCTAAGTTGGCAGGGTATGCCCAGATGTGGGTCCCTTGCTAACTCTGCCACTGGATTCAAGATAGCCTGGCTGATGAGGGTTATGAACCCGAAACCGGTCCCAGGATGCTTGTTTCCGGTCCAGGGAAGACATGGCTTGGCAGTTCGGTCTGGACTGTTCCCATGAGTCACAGGGTCAGACTGATTTGCATATGGCCATGTCTGAACTGGGGTGATGGAGTGAGCTAAAGAATGATGATGGATTAAACCCAGATCAGTTGACTCGGGTGAGTGTTTGATTTGCTCAAACGCTCCGTCCTTCATCCCCTTTGGTATCGCTTTGTTCGCCCTAAGTTGGCAGGGTACGCCCAGACGTGGGTCCCTTGCTCACTTTGCCCCTGGATTAAAGATAGCCTGGCTGATGAGGGTTATGAACCCGAAACCGGTCCCAGGATGCTTGTTTCCGGTCCAGGGAAGACATGGCTTGGCAGTTCGGTCTGGAGTGTTCCCATGAGTCACAGGGTCAGACTGATTTGCATATGGCCATGTCTGAACTGGGGGGGTGGAATGAGCTAAAGAATGATGATGGATTAAACCCAGATAAGTTGACTGGGGGTGAGTGTTTGGTTTGCTCAAACGCTCCATCCATCATCCCCTTTGGTATCGCTTTATTCGCCCTTAGTTGGCAGGGTATGCCCAGATGTGGGTCCCTTGCTAACTCTGCCACTGGATTCAAGATAGCCTGGCTGATGAGGGTTATGAACCCGAAACCGATCCCAGGATGCTTGTTTCCGGTCCAGGGAAGACATGGCTTGGCAGTTCGGTCTGGACTGTTCCCATGAGTCACAGGGTCAGACTGATTTGCATATGGCCATGTCTGAACTGGGGTGATGGAGTGAGCTAAAGAATGATGATGGATTAAACCCAGATCAGTTGACTCGGGTGAGTGTTTGATTTGCTCAAACGCTCCGTCCTTCATCCCCTTTGGTATCGCTTTGTTCACCCTAAGTTGGCAGGGTATGCCCAGACGTGGGTCCCTTGCTCACTTTGCCCCTGGATTAAAGATAGCCTGGCTGATGAGGGTTATGAACCTGAAACCGGTCCCAGGATGCTTGTTTCCGGTCCAGGGAAGACATGGCATGGCAGTTCGGGATGGACTGTTCCCATGAGGCACAGGGTCAGACTGATTTGCATATGGCCATGTCTGAACTGGGGGGGTGGAGTGAGCTAAAGAATGATGATGGATTAAACCCAGATCAGTTGACTCGGGTGAGTGTTTGATTTGCTCAAACGCTCCGTCCTTCATCCCCTTTGGTATCGCTTTGTTCGCCCTAAGTTGGCAGGGTATGCCCAGACGTGGGTCCCTTGCTCACTTTGCCACTGGATTCAAGATAGCCTGGCTGATGAGGGTTATGAACCCGAAACCGGTCCCAGGATGCTTGTTTCCGGTCCAGTGAAGACATGGCATGGCAGTTCGGGCTGGACTGTTCCCATGAGGCACAGGGTCAGACTGATTTGCATATGGCCATGTCTGAACTGGGGTGGTGGAGTGAGCTAAAGAATGATGATGGATTAAACCCAGATCAGTGTACTGGGAGTGAGTGTTTGATTTGCTCAAACGCTCCATCCATCATCCCCTTTGGTATTGCTTTGTTCGCCCTAAGTTGGCAGGGTATGCCCAGACGTGGGTCCCTAGCTCACTTTGCCACTGGATTCAAGATAGCCTGGCGGATGAGGGTTATGAACCCGAAACCGGTCCCAGGATGCTTGTTTCTGGTCCAGTGAAGACATGGCATGGCAGTTCGGGCTGGACTGTTCCCATGGGGCACAGGGTCAGACTGATTTGCATATGGCCATGTCTGAACTGGGGGGGTGGAGTGAGCTAAAGAATGATGATGGATTAAACCCAGATAAGTTGACAGGGGTTGAGTGTTTGATTTGCTCAAACGCTCCATCCATCATCCTCTTTGGTATCGCTTTATTCGCCCTAAGTTGGCAGGGTATGCCCAGATGTGGGTCCCTTGCTAACTCTGCCACTGGATTCAAGATAGCCTGGCTGATGAGGGTTATGAACCCGAAACCGGTCCCAGGATGCTTGTTTCCGGTCCAGGGCAGACATGGCTTGGCAGTTCGGTCTGGACTGTTCCCATGAGTCACAGGGTCAGACTGATTTGCATATGGCCATGTCTGAACTGGGGTGATGGAGTGAGCTAAAGAATGATGATGGATTAAACCCAGATCAGTTGACTCGGGTGAGTGTTTGATTTGCTCAAACGCTCCGTCCTTCATCCCCTTTGGTATCGCTTTGTTCGCCCTAAGTTGGCAGGGTACGCCCAGACGTGGGTCCCTTGCTCACTTTGCCCCTGGATTAAAGATAGCCTGGCTGATGAGGGTTATGAACCCGAAACCGGTCCCAGGATGCTTGTTTCCGGTCCAGGGAAGACATGGCATGGCAGTTTGGGCTGGACTGTTCCCATGAGGCACAGGGTCAGACTGATTTGCATATGGCCATGTCTGAACTGGGGGGGGTGGAGTGAGCTAAAGAATGATGATGGATTAAACCCAGATCAGTTAACTGGGGGTGAGTGTTTGATTTGCTCAAACGCTCCATTCATCATCCCCTTTGGTATCGCTTTATTCGCCCTAAGTTGGCAGGGTATACCCAGATGTGGGTCCCTTGCTAACTTTGCCACTGGATTCAAGATAGCCTGGCTGATGAGGGTTATGAACCCGCAACCGGTCCCAGGATGCTTGTTTCCGGTCCAGGGAAGACATGGCTTGGCAGTTCGGTCTGGACTGTTCCCATGAGTCACAGGGTCAGACTGATTTGCATATGGCCATGTCTAAACTGGGGTGGTGGAGTGAGCTAAAGAATGATGATGGATTAAACCCAGATCAGTTGACTCGGGTGAGTGTTTGATTTGCTCAAACGCTCCGTCCTTCATCCCATTTGGTATTGCTTTGTTCGCCCTAAGTTGGCAGGGTATGCCCAGACGTGGGTCCCTAGCTCACTTTGACACTGGATTCAAGATAGCCTGGCTGATGAGGGTTATGAACCCGAAACCGGTCCCAGGATGCTTGTTTCCGGTCCAGGGAAGACATGGCTTGGCAGTTCCGGCTGGACTGTTCCCATGCGGCACAGGGTCTGATTGATTTGTATATGGCCATGTCTGAACTGGGGTGGTGGAGTGAGCTAAAGAATGATGATGGATTAAACCCAGATCAGTTGACTGGGGTGAGTGTTTGATTTGCTGAAACGCTCTGTCCATCATCCCCTTTGGTATTGCTTTGTTCGCCCTAAGTTGGCAGGGTATGCCCAGACGTGGGTCCCTTGCTCACTTTGCCACTAGATTCAAGATAGCCTGGCTGATGAGGGTTATGAACCCGAAACCGGTCCCAGAATGCTTGTTTCCGGTCCAGGGAAGACATGTCTTGGCAGTTCGGGCTGGACTGTTCCCATGAGGCACAAGGTCAGACTGATTTGCATATGGCCTTGTCTGAACTGGGGTGGTGGAGTGAGCTAAAGAATGATGATGGATTAAACCCAGATCATTTGACTCGGGTCAGTGTTTGATTTGCTCAAACGCTCCGTCCTTCATCCCCTTTGGTATCGCTTTGTTCGCCCTAAGTTGGCAGGGTATGCCCAGACGTGGGTCCCTTGCTCACTTTGCCACTGGATTCAAGATAACCTGGCTGATGAGGGTTATGAACCCGAAACCGGTCCCAGGATGCTTGTTTCCGGTCCAGGGAAGACATGGCTTGGCAGTTCGGGCTGGACTGTTCCCATGAGGCACAGGGTCAGACTGATTTGCAAATGGCAATGTCTGAACTAGGGTGGTGGAGTGAGCTAAAGAATGATGATGGATTAAACCCAGATCAGTTGCCTGGGGGTGAGTGTTTGATTTGCTCAAACGCTCCATCCATTATCCCCTTTGGTATCGCTTTGTTCGCTCTAAGTTGTCAGGGTATGCCCAGACGTGGGTCCCTAGCTCACTTTGCCACTGGATTCAAGATAGCCTGGCTGATGCGGGTTATGAACCCGAAACCGGTCCCAGGATGCTTGTTTCTGGTCCAGTGAAGACATGGCATGGCAGTTAAGGCTGGACTGTTCCCATGAGGCACAGGGTCAGACTGATTTGCATATGGCCATGTCTGAACTGGGGGGGTGGAGTGAGCTAAAGAATGATGATGGATTACACCCAGATAAGTTGACTGGGGGTGAGTGTTTGATTTGCTCAAACGCTCCATCCATCATCCCCTTTGGTATCGCTTTATTCGCACTAAGTTGGCAGGGTATGCCAAGATGTGGGTCCCTTGCTCACTTTGCCACTGGATTCAAGATAGCCTGGCTGATGAGGGTTATGAACCCAAAACCAGTCCCAGGATGCTTGTTTCCGGTCCATGGAAGACATGGCTTGGCAGTTCGGTCTGGACTGTTCCCATGAGTCACAGGGTCAGACTGATTTGCATATGGCCATGTCTGAACTGGGGTGGTGGAGTGAGCTAAAGAATGATGATGGATTAAACCCAGATCAGTTGACTGGGGGTGAGTGTTTGATTTGCTCAAACGCTCCGTCCATCATCCCCTTTGGTATCACTTTGTTCGCCCTAAGTTGGCAGGGTATGCCCAGATGTGGGTCCCTTGCTAACTTTGCCACTGGATTCAAGATAGCCTGGCTGATGAGGGTTATGAACCCAAAACCAGTCCCAGGATGCTTGTTTCCGGTCCAGGGAAGACATGGCTTGGCAGTTCGGTCTGGACTGTTCCCATGAGTCACAGGGTCAGACTGATTTGCATATGGCCATGTCTGAACTGGGGGGTGGAGTGAGCTAAAGAATGATGATGGATTACACCCATATAAGTTGACTGGGGGTGAGTGTTTGATTTGCTCAAACGCTCCATCCATCATCCCCTTTGGTATCGCTTTATTCGCCCTAAGTTGGCAGGGTATGCCCAGACGTGGGTCCCTTGCTCACTTTGCCCCTGGATTAAAGATAGCCTGGCTGATGAGGGTTATGAACCTGAAACCGGTCCCAGGATGCTTGTTTCCGGTCCAGGGAAGACATGGCATGGCAGTTCGGGATGGACTGTTCCCATGAGGCACAGGGTCAGACTGATTTGCATATGGCCATGTCTGAACTGGGGGGGTGGAGTGCGCTAAAGAATGATGATGGATTAAACCCAGATCAGTTGACTCGGGTGAGTGTTTGATTTGCTCAAACGCTCCGTCCTTCATCCCCTTTGGTATCGCTTTGTTCGCCCTAAGTTGGCAGGGTATGCCCAGACGTGGGTCCCTTGCTCACTTTGCCACTGGATTCAAGATAGCCTGGCTGATGAGGGTTATGAACCCGAAACCGGTCCCAGGATGCTTGTTTCCGGTCCAGTGAAGACATGGCATGGCAGTTCGGGCTGGACTGTTCCCATGAGGCACAGGGTCAGACTGATTTGCATATGGCCATGTCTGAACTGGGGTGGTGGAGTGAGCTAAAGAATGATGATGGATTAAACCCAGATCAGTGTACTGGGAGTGAGTGTTTGATTTGCTCAAACGCTCCATCCATCATCCCCTTTGGTATTGCTTTGTTCGCCCTAAGTTGGCAGGGTATGCCCAGACGTGGGTCCCTAGCTCACTTTGCCACTGGATTCAAGATAGCCTGGCGGATGAGGGTTATGAACCCGAAACCGGTCCCAGGATGCTTGTTTCTGGTCCAGTGAAGACATGGCATGGCAGTTCGGGCTGGACTGTTCCCATGGGGCACAGGGTCAGACTGATTTGCATATGGCCATGTCTGAACTGGGGGGGTGGAGTGAGCTAAAGAATGATGATGGATTAAACCCAGATAAGTTGACAGGGGTTGAGTGTTTGATTTGCTCAAACGCTCCATCCATCATCCTCTTTGGTATCGCTTTATTCGCCCTAAGTTGGCAGGGTATGCCCAGATGTGGGTCCCTTGCTAACTCTGCCACTGGATTCAAGATAGCCTGGCTGATGAGGGTTATGAACCCGAAACCGGTCCCAGGATGCTTGTTTCCGGTCCAGGGAAGACATGGCTTGGCAGTTCGGTCTGGACTGTTCCCATGAGTCACAGGGTCAGACTGATTTGCATATGGCCATGTCTGAACTGGGGTGATGGAGTGAGCTAAAGAATGATGATGGATTAAACCCAGATCAGTTGACTCGGGTGAGTGTTTGATTTGCTCAAACGCTCCGTCCTTCATCCCCTTTGGTATCGCTTTGTTCGCCCTAAGTTGGCAGGGTACGCCCAGACGTGGGTCCCTTGCTCACTTTGCCCCTGGATTAAAGATAGCCTGGCTGATGAGGGTTATGAACCCGAAACCGGTCCCAGGATGCTTGTTTCCGGTCCAGGGAAGACATGGCATGGCAGTTTGGGCTGGACTGTTCCCATGAGGCACAGGGTCAGACTGATTTGCATATGGCCATGTCTGAACTGGGGGGGGTGGAGTGAGCTAAAGAATGATGATGGATTAAACCCAGATCAGTTAACTGGGGGTGAGTGTTTGATTTGCTCAAACGCTCCATTCATCATCCCCTTTGGTATCGCTTTATTCGCCCTAAGTTGGCAGGGTATACCCAGATGTGGGTCCCTTGCTAACTTTGCCACTGGATTCAAGATAGCCTGGCTGATGAGGGTTATGAACCCGCAACCGGTCCCAGGATGCTTGTTTCCGGTCCAGGGAAGACATGGCTTGGCAGTTCGGTCTGGACTGTTCCCATGAGTCACAGGGTCAGACTGATTTGCATATGGCCATGTCTAAACTGGGGTGGTGGAGTGAGCTAAAGAATGATGATGGATTAAACCCAGATCAGTTGACTCGGGTGAGTGTTTGATTTGCTCAAACGCTCCGTCCTTCATCCCATTTGGTATTGCTTTGTTCGCCCTAAGTTGGCAGGGTATGCCCAGACGTGGGTCCCTAGCTCACTTTGACACTGGATTCAAGATAGCCTGGCTGATGAGGGTTATGAACCCGAAACCGGTCCCAGGATGCTTGTTTCCGGTCCAGGGAAGACATGGCTTGGCAGTTCCGGCTGGACTGTTCCCATGCGGCACAGGGTCAGATTGATTTGTATATGGCCATGTCTGAACTGGGGTGGTGGAGTGAGCTAAAGAATGATGATGGATTAAACCCAGATCAGTTGACTGGGGTGAGTGTTTGATTTGCTGAAACGCTCTGTCCATCATCCCCTTTGGTATTGCTTTGTTCGCCCTAAGTTGGCAGGGTATGCCCAGACGTGGGTCCCTTGCTCACTTTGCCACTAGATTCAAGATAGCCTGGCTGATGAGGGTTATGAACCCGAAACCGGTCCCAGAATGCTTGTTTCCGGTCCAGGGAAGACATGTCTTGGCAGTTCGGGCTGGACTGTTCCCATGAGGCACAGGGTCAGACTGATTTGCATATGGCCTTGTCTGAACTGGGGTGGTGGAGTGAGCTAAAGAATGATGATGGATTAAACCCAGATCATTTGACTCGGGTCAGTGTTTGATTTGCTCAAACGCTCCGTCCTTGATCCCCTTTGGTATCGCTTTGTTCGCCCTAAGTGGGCAGGGTATGCCCAGACGTGGGTCCCTTGCTCACTTTGCCACTGGATTCAAGATAACCTGGCTGATGAGGGTTATGAACCCGAAACCGGTCCCAGGATGCTTGTTTCCGGTCCAGGGAAGACATGGCTTGGCAGTTCGGGCTGGACTGTTCCCATGAGGCACAGGGTCAGACTGATTTGCAAATGGCAATGTCTGAACTGGGGTGGTGGAGTGAGCTAAAGAATGATGATGGATTAAACCCAGATCAGTTGCCTGGGGGTGAGTGTTTGATTTGCTCAAACGCTCCATCCATTATCCCCTTTGGTATCGCTTTGTTCGCTCTAAGTTGTCAGGGTATGCCCAGACGTGGGTCCCTAGCTCACTTTGCCACTGGATTCAAGATAGCCTGGCTGATGCGGGTTATGAACCCGAAACCGGTCCCAGGATGCTTGTTTCTGGTCCAGTGAAGACATGGCATGGCAGTTAAGGCTGGACTGTTCCCATGAGGCACAGGGTCAGACTGATTTGCATATGGCCATGTCTGAACTGGGGGGGTGGAGTGAGCTAAAGAATGATGATGGATTACACCCAGATAAGTTGACTGGGGGTGAGTGTTTGATTTGCTCAAACGCTCCATCCATCATCCCCTTTGGTATCGCTTTATTCGCCCTAAGTTGGCAGGGTATGCCAAGATGTGGGTCCCTTGCTCACTTTGCCACTGGATTCAAGATAGCCTGGCTGATGAGGGTTATGAACCCAAAACCAGTCCCAGGATGCTTGTTTCCGGTCCATGGAAGACATGGCTTGGCAGTTCGGTCTGGACTGTTCCCATGAGTCACAGGGTCAGACTGATTTGCATATGGCCATGTCTGAACTGGGGTGGTGGAGTGAGCTAAAGAATGATGATGGATTAAACCCAGATCAGTTGACTGGGGGTGAGTGTTTGATTTGCTCAAACGCTCCGTCCATCATCCCCTTTGGTATCACTTTGTTCGCCCTAAGTTGGCAGGGTATGCCCAGATGTGGGTCCCTTGCTAACTTTGCCACTGGATTCAAGATAGCCTGGCTGATGAGGGTTATGAACCCAAAACCAGTCCCAGGATGCTTGTTTCCGGTCCAGGGAAGACATGGCTTGGCAGTTCGGTCTGGACTGTTCCCATGAGTCACAGGGTCAGACTGATTTGCATATGGCCATGTCTGAACTGGGGGGTGGAGTGAGCTAAAGAATGATGATGGATTACACCCATATAAGTTGACTGGGGGTGAGTGTTTGATTTGCTCAAACGCTCCATCCATCATCCCCTTTGGTATCGCTTTATTCGCCCTAAGTTGGCAGGGTATGCCCAGACGTGGGTCCCTTGCTCACTTTGCCCCTGGATTAAAGATAGCCTGGCTGATGAGGGTTATGAACCTGAAACCGGTCCCAGGATGCTTGTTTCCGGTCCAGGGAAGACATGGCATGGCAGTTCGGGATGGACTGTTCCCATGAGGCACAGGGTCAGACTGATTTGCATATGGCCATGTCTGAACTGGGGGGGTGGAGTGAGCTAAAGAATGATGATGGATTAAACCCAGATCAGTTGACTCGGGTGAGTGTTTGATTTGCTCAAACGCTCCGTCCTTCATCCCCTTTGGTATCGCTTTGTTCGCCCTAAGTTGGCAGGGTATGCCCAGACGTGGGTCCCTTGCTCACTTTGCCACTGGATTCAAGATAGCCTGGCTGATGAGGGTTATGAACCCGAAACCGGTCCCAGGATGCTTGTTTCCGGTCCAGTGAAGACATGGCATGGCAGTTCGGGCTGGACTGTTCCCATGAGGCACAGGGTCAGACTGATTTGCATATGGCCATGTCTGAACTGGGGTGGTGGAGTGAGCTAAAGAATGATGATGGATTAAACCCAGATCAGTGTACTGGGAGTGAGTGTTTGATTTGCTCAAACGCTCCATCCATCATCCCCTTTGGTATTGCTTTGTTCGCCCTAAGTTGGCAGGGTATGCCCAGACGTGGGTCCCTAGCTCACTTTGCCACTGGATTCAAGATAGCCTGGCGGATGAGGGTTATGAACCCGAAACCGGTCCCAGGATGCTTGTTTCTGGTCCAGTGAAGACATGGCATGGCAGTTCGGGCTGGACTGTTCCCATGGGGCACAGGGTCAGACTGATTTGCATATGGCCATGTCTGAACTGGGGGGGTGGAGTGAGCTAAAGAATGATGATGGATTAAACCCAGATAAGTTGACAGGGGTTGAGTGTTTGATTTGCTCAAACGCTCCATCCATCATCCTCTTTGGTATCGCTTTATTCGCCCTAAGTTGGCAGGGTATGCCCAGATGTGGGTCCCTTGCTAACTCTGCCACTGGATTCAAGATAGCCTGGCTGATGAGGGTTATGAACCCGAAACCGGTCCCAGGATGCTTGTTTCCGGTCCAGGGAAGACATGGCTTGGCAGTTCGGTCTGGACTGTTCCCATGAGTCACAGGGTCAGACTGATTTGCATATGGCCATGTCTGAACTGGGGTGATGGAGTGAGCTAAAGAATGATGATGGATTAAACCCAGATCAGTTGACTCGGGTGAGTGTTTGATTTGCTCAAACGCTCCGTCCTTCATCCCCTTTGGTATCGCTTTGTTCGCCCTAAGTTGGCAGGGTACGCCCAGACGTGGGTCCCTTGCTCACTTTGCCCCTGGATTAAAGATAGCCTGGCTGATGAGGGTTATGAACCCGAAACCGGTCCCAGGATGCTTGTTTCCGGTCCAGGGAAGACATGGCATGGCAGTTTGGGCTGGACTGTTCCCATGAGGCACAGGGTCAGACTGATTTGCATATGGCCATGTCTGAACTGGAGGGGGTGGAGTGAGCTAAAGAATGATGATGGATTAAACCCAGATCAGTTAACTGGGGGTGAGTGTTTGATTTGCTCAAACGCTCCATTCATCATCCCCTTTGGTATCGCTTTATTCGCCCTAAGTTGGCAGGGTATACCCAGATATGGGTCCCTTGCTAACTTTGCCACTGGATTCAAGATAGCCTGGCTGATGAGGGTTATGAACCCGCAACCGGTCCCAGGATGCTTGTTTCCGGTCCAGGGAAGACATGGCTTGGCAGTTCGGTCTGGACTGTTCCCATGAGTCACAGGGTCAGACTGATTTGCATATGGCCATGTCTAAACTGGGGTGGTGGAGTGAGCTAAAGAATGATGATGGATTAAACCCAGATCAGTTGACTCGGGTGAGTGTTTGATTTGCTCAAACGCTCCGTCCATCATCCCCTTTGGTATCACTTTGTTCGCCCTAAGTTGGCAGGGTATGCCCAGATGTGGGTCCCTTGCTAACTTTGCCACTGGATTCAAGATAGCCTGGCTGATGAGGGTTATGAACCCAAAACCAGTCCCAGGATGCTTGTTTCCGGTCCAGGGAAGACATGGCTTGGCAGTTCGGTCTGGACTGTTCCCATGAGTCACAGGGTCAGACTGATTTGCATATGGCCATGTCTGAACTGGGGTGGTGGAGTGAGCTAAAGAATGATGATGGATTAAACCCAGATCAGTTGACTGGGGGTGAGTGTTTGATTTGCTCAAACGCTCCGTCCATCATCCCCTTTGGTATCACTTTGTTCGCCCTAAGTTGGCAGGGTATGCCCAGACATGGGTCCCTTGCTCACTTTGCCACTAGATTCAAGATAGCCTGGCTGATGAGGGTTATGAACCCGAAACCGGTTCCTTTATGCTTGTTTCCGGTCCAGGGAAGACATGGCTTGGCAGTTCGGGCTGGACTGTTCCCATGAGGCACAGGGTCAGACTGATTTGCATATGGCCATGTTCGAACTGGGGTGGTAGAATGAGCTAAAGAATGAGTATGGATTAAACCCAGATCAGTTGACTGGGGGTGAGTGTTTGATTTGCTCAAACGCTCCGTCCATCATCCCCTTTGGTATCACTTTGTTCGCCCTTAGTTGGCAGGGTATACCCAGACCTGGGTTCCTTGCTCACTTTGCCACTGGATTCAAGATAGCCTGGCTGATGAGGGTTATGAACCCGAAACCGGTCCCAAGATGCTTGTTTCCGGTCCAGGGAAGACATGGCTTGGCAGTTCGGGCTGGACTGTTCCCATGAGGCACAGCGTCAGACTGATTTGCAAATGGCCATGTCTGAACTGGGGTGGTGGAGTGAGCTAAAGAATGATGATGGATTATACCCAGATCAGTTGCCTGGGGGTGAGTGTTTGATTTGCTCAAACGCTCCGTCTATTATCCCCTTTGGTATCGCTTTGTTCGCCTTAAGTTGGCAGGGTATGCCCAGACGTGGGTCCCTAGCTCACTTTGCCACTGGATTCAAGATAGGCTGGCTGATGAGGGTTATGAACCCGAAACCAGTCCCAGGATGCTTGTTTCCGGTCCAGGGAAGACATGGCTTGGCAGTTCGGGCTGGACTGTTCCCATGAGGCACAGGGTAAGACTGATTTGCATATGGCCATGTCCGAACTGGGGTGGTGGAGTGAGCTAAAGAATGATGGTGGATTAAACCCAGATAAGTTGACTGGGGGTGAGTGTTTGATTTTCTCACACGCTCCGTTCATCATCCCCTTTGGTATCACTTTGTTCGCACTAAGTTGGCAGGGTATGCCCATACGTAGGTCCCTTGCTCACTTTGCCACTGGATTCAAGATAGCCTGGCTGATGAGGGTTATGAACCCGAAACCGGTCCCAGGATGCTTGTTTCCGGTCAAGGGAAAACATGGCTTGGCAGTTCGGGCTGGACTGTTCCCATGAGGCACAGGGTCAGACTGATTTGCATATGGCCATGTCTGAACTGGGGTGGTGGAGTGAGCTAAAGAATGATGATGGATTAAACCCAAATCAGTTGAGTGGGGTTGAGTGTTTGATTTGCTCAAACGCTCCGTCCATCATCCCCTTTGGTATCGCTTTGTTCGCACTAAGTTGGCAGGGTATGCCCAGACGTGGGTCGCTTGCTCACTTTGCCACTGGATTAAACATAGCCTGGCTGATGAGGGTTATGAACCCGAAACCGGTCCCAGGATGCTTGTTTCCGGTCCAGGCAAGACATGGCTTGGCAGTTTGGGCTGGACTGTTCCCGTGAGGCACATGGTCAGACTGATTTGCATATGGCCATGTCCGAACTGGGGTGGTGGAGTGAGCTAAAGAATGATGATGGATTAAACCCAGATCAGTTGACTGGGGGTGAGTGTTTGATTTGCTCAAACGCTCCGTCCATCATCCCCTTTGGTATCACTTTGTTTGCCCTAAGTTGGCAGGGTATGCCCAGACATGGGTCCCTTGCTCACTTTGCCACTGGATTTAAGATAGCCTGGCTGATGAGGGTTATGAACCCGAAACTGGTCCCAGGATGCTTGTTTCCGGTCCAGGGAAGACATGGCTTGGCAGTTCGGGCTGTACTGTTCCCATGAGGCACAGGGTCAGACTGATTTGCATATGGCCATGTCCGAACTGGGGTGGTGGAGTGAGCTAAAGAATGATGGTAGATTAAACCCAGATCAGTTGCCTGGGGGTGAGTGTTTGATTTGCTCACACGCTCTGTCCATCATCCCCTTTGGTATCACTTTGTTCGCACTAAGTTGGCAGGGTATGCCCATACGTGGGTCCCTTGCTCACTTTGCCACTGGATTCAAGATAGCTTGGCTGATGAGGGTTATGAACCCGAAACCGGTCCCAGGATGCTTGTTTCCGGTCAAGGGAAAACATGGCTTGGCAGTTCGGGCTGGACTGTTCCCATGAGGCACAGGGTCAGACTGATTTGCATATGGCCATGTCTGAACTGGGGTGGTGGAGTGAGCTAAAGAATGATGATGGATTAAACCCAAATCAGTTAAGTGGGGGTGAGTGTTTGATTTGCTCAAACGCTCCGTCCATCATCCCCTTTGGTATCGCTTTATTCGCCCTAAGTTGGCAGGGTATGCCCAGACGTGGGTCGCTTGCTCACTTTGCCACTGGATTAAACATAGCCAGGCTGATGAGGGTTATGAACCTGAAACCGGTCCCAGGATGCTTGTTTCCGGTCCAGGGAAGACATGGCTTGGCAGTTCGGGCTGGACTGTTCCCGTGAGGCACATGGTCAAACTGATTTGCATATGGCCATGTCCGAACTGGGGTGGTGGAGTGAGCTAAAGAATGATGATGGATTAAACCCAGATCAGTTGACTGGGGGTGAGTGTTTGATTTGCTCAAACGCTCCATCCATCATCCCCTTTGGTATCGATTTGTTCGCCCTAAGTTGGCAGGGTATGCCCAGACGTGGGTCCCTTGCTCACTTTGCCACTGGATTCAAGATAGCCTGGCTGATGAGGGTTATGAACCCGAAACTTGTCCCAGGATGCTTGTTTCCGGTCCAGGGAAGACATGGCATGGCAGTTCAGGCTGGACTGTTCCCATGAGGCAGAGGGTCAGACTGATTTGCATATGGCCATGTCTGAACTGGGGGGGTGGAGTGAGCTAAAGAATGATGATGGATTAAACCCAGATAAGTTGACTGGGGGTGAGTGTTTGATTTGCTCAAACGCTCCATCCATCATCCCCTTTGGTATCGCTTTATTCGCCCTAAGTTGGCAGGGTATGCCCAGATGTGGGTCCCTTGCTAACTCTGCCACTGGATTCAAGATAGCCTGGCTGATGAGGGTTATGAACCCGAAACCGGTCCCAGGATGCTTGTTTCCGGTCCAGGGAAGACATGGCTTGGCAGTTTGGGCTGGACTGTTCCCGTGAGGCACATGGTCAGACTGATTTGCATATGGCCATGTCCGAACTGGGGTGGTGGAGTGAGCTAAAGAATGATGATGGATTAAACCCAGATCAGTTGACTCGGGTGAGTGTTTGATTTGCTCAAACGCTCCGTCCTTCATCCCATTTGGTATTGCTTTGTTCGCCCTAAGTTGGCAGGGTATGCCCAGACGTGGGTCCCTAGCTCACTTTGACACTGGATTCAAGATAGCCTGGCTGATGAGGGTTATGAACCCGAAACCGGTCCCAGGATGCTTGTTTCCGGTCCAGGGAAGACATGGCTTGGCAGTTCCGGCTGGACTGTTCCCATGCGGCACAGGGTCAGATTGATTTGTATATGGCCATGTCTGAACTGGGGTGGTGGAGTGAGCTAAAGAATGATGATGGATTAAACCCAGATCAGTTGACTGGGGTGAGTGTTTGATTTGCTGAAACGCTCTGTCCATCATCCCCTTTGGTATTGCTTTGTTCGCCCTAAGTTGGCAGGGTATGCCCAGACGTGGGTCCCTTGCTCACTTTGCCACTAGATTCAAGATAGCCTGGCTGATGAGGGTTATGAACCCGAAACCGGTCCCAGAATGCTTGTTTCCGGTCCAGGGAAGACATGTCTTGGCAGTTCGGGCTGGACTGTTCCCATGAGGCACAGGGTCAGACTGATTTGCATATGGCCTTGTCTGAACTGGGGTGGTGGAGTGAGCTAAAGAATGATGATGGATTAAACCCAGATCATTTGACTCGGGTCAGTGTTTGATTTGCTCAAACGCTCCGTCCTTCATCCCCTTTGGTATCGCTTTGTTCGCCCTAAGTTGGCAGGGTATGCCCAGACGTGGGTCCCTTGCTCACTTTGCCACTGGATTCAAGATAACCTGGCTGATGAGGGTTATGAACCCGAAACCGGTCCCAGGATGCTTGTTTCCGGTCCAGGGAAGACATGGCTTGGCAGTTCGGGCTGGACTGTTCCCATGAGGCACAGGGTCAGACTGATTTGCAAATGGCAATGTCTGAACTGGGGTGGTGGAGTGAGCTAAAGAATGATGATGGATTAAACCCAGATCAGTTGCCTGGGGGTGAGTGTTTGATTTGCTCAAACGCTCCATCCATTATCCCCTTTGGTATCGCTTTGTTCGCTCTAAGTTGTCAGGGTATGCCCAGACGTGGGTCCCTAGCTCACTTTGCCACTGGATTCAAGATAGCCTGGCTGATGCGGGTTATGAACCCGAAACCGGTCCCAGGATGCTTGTTTCTGGTCCAGTGAAGACATGGCATGGCAGTTAAGGCTGGACTGTTCCCATGAGGCACAGGGTCAGACTGATTTGCATATGGCCATGTCTGAACTGGGGGGGTGGAGTGAGCTAAAGAATGATGATGGATTACACCCAGATAAGTTGACTGGGGGTGAGTGTTTGATTTTCTCAAACGCTCCATCCATCATCCCCTTTGGTATCGCTTTATTCGCCCTAAGTTGGCAGGGTATGCCAAGATGTGGGTCCCTTGCTCACTTTGCCACTGGATTCAAGATAGCCTGGCTGATGAGGGTTATGAACCCAAAACCAGTCCCAGGATGCTTGTTTCCGGTCCATGGAAGACATGGCTTGGCAGTTCGGTCTGGACTGTTCCCATGAGTCACAGGGTCAGACTGATTTGCATATGGCCATGTCTGAACTGGGGTGGTGGAGTGAGCTAAAGAATGATGATGGATTAAACCCAGATCAGTTGACTGGGGGTGAGTGTTTGATTTGCTCAAACGCTCCGTCCATCATCCCCTTTGGTATCACTTTGTTCGCCCTAAGTTGGCAGGGTATGCCCAGATGTGGGTCCCTTGCTAACTTTGCCACTGGATTCAAGATAGCCTGGCTGATGAGGGTTATGAACCCAAAACCAGTCCCAGGATGCTTGTTTCCGGTCCAGGGAAGACATGGCTTGGCAGTTCGGTCTGGACTGTTCCCATGAGTCACAGGGTCAGACTGATTTGCATATGGCCATGTCTGAACTGGGGTGGTGGAGTGAGCTAAAGAATGATGATGGATTAAACCCAGATCAGTTGACTGGGGGTGAGTGTTTGATTTGCTCAAACGCTCCGTCCATCATCCCCTTTGGTATCACTTTGTTCGCCCTAAGTTGGCAGGGTATGCCCAGACATGGGTCCCTTGCTCACTTTGCCACTAGATTCAAGATAGCCTGGCTGATGAGGGTTATGAACCCGAAACCGGTTCCTTTATGCTTGTTTCCGGTCCAGGGAAGACATGGCTTGGCAGTTCGGGCTGGACTGTTCCCATGAGGCACAGGGTCAGACTGATTTGCATATGGCCATGTTCGAACTGGGGTGGTAGAGTGAGCTAAAGAATGAGTATGGATTAAACCCAGATCAGTTGACTGGGGGTGAGTGTTTGATTTGCTCAAACGCTCCGTCCATCATCCCCTTTGGTATCACTTTGTTCGCCCTTAGTTGGCAGGGTATACCCAGACCTGGGTTCCTTGCTCACTTTGCCACTGGATTCAAGATAGCCTGGCTGATGAGGGTTATGAACCCAAAACTGGTCCCAGGATGCTTGTTTCCGATCCAGGGAAGACATGGCTTGGCAGTTCGGGCTGGACTGTTCCCATGAGGCACAGGGTCAGACTGATTTGCATATGGCCATGTCTGAACTGGGGTGGTGGAGTGAGCTAAAGAATGATGATGGATTAAACCCAGATCAGTTGACTGGGGGTGAGTGTTTGATTTGCTCAAACACTCCGTCCTTCATTTCCTTTGGTATCGCTTTGTTCGCCCTAAGTTGGCAGGGTATGCCCAGATGTGGGTCCCTTGCTCACTTTGCCACTGGATTCAAGATAGCCTGGCTGATGAGGGTTATGAACCCGAAACCGGTCCCAAGATGCTTGTTTCCGGTCCAGGGAAGACATGGCTTGGCAGTTCGGGCTGGACTGTTCCCATGAGGCACAGCGTCAGACTGATTTGCAAATGGCCATGTCTGAACTGGGGTGGTGGAGTGAGCTAAAGAATGATGATGGATTATACCCAGATCAGTTGCCTGGGGGTGAGTGTTTGATTTGCTCAAACGCTCCGTCTATTATCCCCTTTGGTATCGCTTTGTTCGCCTTAAGTTGGCAGGGTATGCCCAGACGTGGGTCCCTAGCTCACTTTGCCACTGGATTCAAGATAGGCTGGCTGATGAGGGTTATGAACTCGAAACCAGTCCCAGGATGCTTGTTTCCGGTCCAGGGAAGACATGGCTTGGCAGTTCGGGCTGGACTGTTCCCATGAGGCACAGGGTAAGACTGATTTGCATATGGCCATGTCCGAACTGGGGTGGTGGAGTGAGCTAAAGAATGATGGTGGATTAAACCCAGATAAGTTGACTGGGGGTGAGTGTTTGATTTGCTCACACGCTCCGTTCATCATCCCCTTTGGTATCACTTTGTTCGCACTAAGTTGGCAGGGTATGCCCATACGTAGGTCCCTTGCTCACTTTGCCACTGGATTCAAGATAGCCTGGCTGATGAGGGTTATGAACCCGAAACCGGTCCCAGGATGCTTGTTTCCGGTCAAGGGAAAACATGGCTTGGCAGTTCGGGCTGGACTGTTCCCATGAGGCACAGGGTCAGACTGATTTGCATATGGCCATGTCTGAACTGGGGTGGTGGAGTGAGCTAAAGAATGATGATGGATTAAACCCAAATCAGTTGAGTGGGGTTGAGTGTTTGATTTGCTCAAACGCTCCGTCCATCATCCCCTTTGGTATCGCTTTGTTCGCACTAAGTTGGCAGGGTATGCCCAGACGTGGGTCGCTTGCTCACTTTGCCACTGGATTAAACATAGCCTGGCTGATGAGGGTTATGAACCCGAAACCGGTCCCAGGATGCTTGTTTCCGGTCCAGGCAAGACATGGCTTGGCAGTTTGGGCTGGACTGTTCCCGTGAGGCACATGGTCAGACTGATTTGCATATGGCCATGTCCGAACTGGGGTGGTGGAGTGAGCTAAAGAATGATGATGGATTAAACCCAGATCAGTTGACTGGGGGTGAGTGTTTGATTTGCTCAAACGCTCCGTCCATCATCCCCTTTGGTATCACTTTGTTTGCCCTAAGTTGGCAGGGTATGCCCAGACATGGGTCCCTTGCTCACTTTGCCACTGGATTTAAGATAGCCTGGCTGATGAGGGTTATGAACCCGAAACTGGTCCCAGGATGCTTGTTTCCGGTCCAGGGAAGACATGGCTTGGCAGTTCGGGCTGTACTGTTCCCATGAGGCACAGGGTCAGACTGATTTGCATATGGCCATGTCCGAACTGGGGTGGTGGAGTGAGCTAAAGAATGATGGTAGATTAAACCCAGATCAGTTGCCTGGGGGTGAGTGTTTGATTTGCTCACACGCTCTGTCCATCATCCCCTTTGGTATCACTTTGTTCGCACTAAGTTGGCAGGGTATGCCCATACGTGGGTCCCTTGCTCACTTTGCCACTGGATTCAAGATAGCTTGGCTGATGAGGGTTATGAACCCGAAACCGGTCCCAGGATGCTTGTTTCCGGTCAAGGGAAAACATGGCTTGGCAGTTCGGGCTGGACTGTTCCCATGAGGCACAGGGTCAGACTGATTTGCATATGGCCATGTCTGAACTGGGGTGGTGGAGTGAGCTAAAGAATGATGATGGATTAAACCCAAATCAGTTAAGTGGGGGTGAGTGTTTGATTTGCTCAAACGCTCCGTCCATCATCCCCTTTGGTATCGCTTTATTCGCCCTAAGTTGGCAGGGTATGCCCAGACGTGGGTCGCTTGCTCACTTTGCCACTGGATTAAACATAGCCAGGCTGATGAGGGTTATGAACCTGAAACCGGTCCCAGGATGCTTGTTTCCGGTCCAGGGAAGACATGGCTTGGCAGTTCGGGCTGGACTGTTCCCGTGAGGCACATGGTCAAACTGATTTGCATATGGCCATGTCCGAACTGGGGTGGTGGAGTGAGCTAAAGAATGATGATGGATTAAACCCAGATCAGTTGACTGGGGGTGAGTGTTTGATTTGCTCAAACGCTCCATCCATCATCCCCTTTGGTATCGATTTGTTCGCCCTAAGTTGGCAGGGTATGCCCAGACGTGGGTCCCTTGCTCACTTTGCCACTGGATTCAAGATAGCCTGGCTGATGAGGGTTATGAACCCGAAACTTGTCCCAGGATGCTTGTTTCCGGTCCAGGGAAGACATGGCATGGCAGTTCAGGCTGGACTGTTCCCATGAGGCAGAGGGTCAGACTGATTTGCATATGGCCATGTCTGAACTGGGGGGGTGGAGTGAGCTAAAGAATGATGATGGATTAAACCCAGATAAGTTGACTGGGGGTGAGTGTTTGATTTGCTCAAACGCTCCATCCATCATCCCCTTTGGTATCGCTTTATTCGCCCTAAGTTGGCAGGGTATGCCCAGATGTGGGTCCCTTGCTAACTCTGCCACTGGATTCAAGATAGCCTGGCTGATGAGGGTTATGAACCCGAAACCGGTCCCAGGATGCTTGTTTCCGGTCCAGGGAAGACATGGCTTGGCAGTTTGGGCTGGACTGTTCCCGTGAGGCACATGGTCAGACTGATTTGCATATGGCCATGTCCGAACTGGGGTGGTGGAGTGAGCTAAAGAATGATGATGGA
Organism: Triturus cristatus; assembly: GCF_964204655.1. NCBI lineage: Eukaryota > Metazoa > Chordata > Amphibia > Caudata > Salamandridae > Triturus > Triturus cristatus. The sequence goes on from NC_140579.1 coordinate 537,174,278, forward strand.
TTAAACCCAGATCAGTTGACTCGGGTGAGTGTTTGATTTGCTCAAACGCTCCGTCCTTCATCCCATTTGGTATTGCTTTGTTCGCCCTAAGTTGGCAGGGTATGCCCAGACGTGGGTCCCTAGCTCACTTTGACACTGGATTCAAGATAGCCTGGCTGATGAGGGTTATGAACCCGAAACCGGTCCCAGGATGCTTGTTTCCGGTCCAGGGAAGACATGGCTTGGCAGTTCCGGCTGGACTGTTCCCATGCGGCACAGGGTCAGATTGATTTGTATATGGCCATGTCTGAACTGGGGTGGTGGAGTGAGCTAAAGAATGATGATGGATTAAACCCAGATCAGTTGACTGGGGTGAGTGTTTGATTTGCTGAAACGCTCTGTCCATCATCCCCTTTGGTATTGCTTTGTTCGCCCTAAGTTGGCAGGGTATGCCCAGACGTGGGTCCCTTGCTCACTTTGCCACTAGATTCAAGATAGCCTGGCTGATGAGGGTTATGAACCCGAAACCGGTCCCAGAATGCTTGTTTCCGGTCCAGGGAAGACATGTCTTGGCAGTTCGGGCTGGACTGTTCCCATGAGGCACAGGGTCAGACTGATTTGCATATGGCCTTGTCTGAACTGGGGTGGTGGAGTGAGCTAAAGAATGATGATGGATTAAACCCAGATCATTTGACTCGGGTCAGTGTTTGATTTGCTCAAACGCTCCGTCCTTCATCCCCTTTGGTATCGCTTTGTTCGCCCTAAGTTGGCAGGGTATGCCCAGACGTGGGTCCCTTGCTCACTTTGCCACTGGATTCAAGATAACCTGGCTGATGAGGGTTATGAACCCGAAACCGGTCCCAGGATGCTTGTTTCCGGTCCAGGGAAGACATGGCTTGGCAGTTCGGGCTGGACTGTTCCCATGAGGCACAGGGTCAGACTGATTTGCAAATGGCAATGTCTGAACTGGGGTGGTGGAGTGAGCTAAAGAATGATGATGGATTAAACCCAGATCAGTTGCCTGGGGGTGAGTGTTTGATTTGCTCAAACGCTCCATCCATTATCCCCTTTGGTATCGCTTTGTTCGCTCTAAGTTGTCAGGGTATGCCCAGACGTGGGTCCCTAGCTCACTTTGCCACTGGATTCAAGATAGCCTGGCTGATGCGGGTTATGAACCCGAAACCGGTCCCAGGATGCTTGTTTCTGGTCCAGTGAAGACATGGCATGGCAGTTAAGGCTGGACTGTTCCCATGAGGCACAGGGTCAGACTGATTTGCATATGGCCATGTCTGAACTGGGGGGGTGGAGTGAGCTAAAGAATGATGATGGATTACACCCAGATAAGTTGACTGGGGGTGAGTGTTTGATTTGCTCAAACGCTCCATCCATCATCCCCTTTGGTATCGCTTTATTCGCCCTAAGTTGGCAGGGTATGCCAAGATGTGGGTCCCTTGCTCACTTTGCCACTGGATTCAAGATAGCCTGGCTGATGAGGGTTATGAACCCAAAACCAGTCCCAGGATGCTTGTTTCCGGTCCATGGAAGACATGGCTTGGCAGTTCGGTCTGGACTGTTCCCATGAGTCACAGGGTCAGACTGATTTGCATATGGCCATGTCTGAACTGGGGTGGTGGAGTGAGCTAAAGAATGATGATGGATTAAACCCAGATCAGTTGACTGGGGGTGAGTGTTTGATTTGCTCAAACGCTCCGTCCATCATCCCCTTTGGTATCACTTTGTTCGCCCTAAGTTGGCAGGGTATGCCCAGATGTGGGTCCCTTGCTAACTTTGCCACTGGATTCAAGATAGCCTGGCTGATGAGGGTTATGAACCCAAAACCAGTCCCAGGATGCTTGTTTCCGGTCCAGGGAAGACATGGCTTGGCAGTTCGGTCTGGACTGTTCCCATGAGTCACAGGGTCAGACTGATTTGCATATGGCCATGTCTGAACTGGGGGGTGGAGTGAGCTAAAGAATGATGATGGATTACACCCATATAAGTTGACTGGGGGTGAGTGTTTGATTTGCTCAAACGCTCCATCCATCATCCCCTTTGGTATCGCTTTATTCGCCCTAAGTTGGCAGGGTATGCCCAGACGTGGGTCCCTTGCTCACTTTGCCCCTGGATTAAAGATAGCCTGGCTGATGAGGGTTATGAACCTGAAACCGGTCCCAGGATGCTTGTTTCCGGTCCAGGGAAGACATGGCATGGCAGTTCGGGATGGACTGTTCCCATGAGGCACAGGGTCAGACTGATTTGCATATGGCCATGTCTGAACTGGGGGGGTGGAGTGAGCTAAAGAATGATGATGGATTAAACCCAGATCAGTTGACTCGGGTGAGTGTTTGATTTGCTCAAACGCTCCGTCCTTCATCCCCTTTGGTATCGCTTTGTTCGCCCTAAGTTGGCAGGGTATGCCCAGACGTGGGTCCCTTGCTCACTTTGCCACTGGATTCAAGATAGCCTGGCTGATGAGGGTTATGAACCCGAAACCGGTCCCAGGATGCTTGTTTCCGGTCCAGTGAAGACATGGCATGGCAGTTCGGGCTGGACTGTTCCCATGAGGCACAGGGTCAGACTGATTTGCATATGGCCATGTCTGAACTGGGGTGGTGGAGTGAGCTAAAGAATGATGATGGATTAAACCCAGATCAGTGTACTGGGAGTGAGTGTTTGATTTGCTCAAACGCTCCATCCATCATCCCCTTTGGTATTGCTTTGTTCGCCCTAAGTTGGCAGGGTATGCCCAGACGTGGGTCCCTAGCTCACTTTGCCACTGGATTCAAGATAGCCTGGCGGATGAGGGTTATGAACCCGAAACCGGTCCCAGGATGCTTGTTTCTGGTCCAGTGAAGACATGGCATGGCAGTTCGGGCTGGACTGTTCCCATGGGGCACAGGGTCAGACTGATTTGCATATGGCCATGTCTGAACTGGGGGGGTGGAGTGAGCTAAAGAATGATGATGGATTAAACCCAGATAAGTTGACAGGGGTTGAGTGTTTGATTTGCTCAAACGCTCCATCCATCATCCTCTTTGGTATCGCTTTATTCGCCCTAAGTTGGCAGGGTATGCCCAGATGTGGGTCCCTTGCTAACTCTGCCACTGGATTCAAGATAGCCTGGCTGATGAGGGTTATGAACCCGAAACCGGTCCCAGGATGCTTGTTTCCGGTCCAGGGAAGACATGGCTTGGCAGTTCGGTCTGGACTGTTCCCATGAGTCACAGGGTCAGACTGATTTGCATATGGCCATGTCTGAACTGGGGTGATGGAGTGAGCTAAAGAATGATGATGGATTAAACCCAGATCAGTTGACTCGGGTGAGTGTTTGATTTGCTCAAACGCTCCGTCCTTCATCCCCTTTGGTATCGCTTTGTTCGCCCTAAGTTGGCAGGGTACGCCCAGACGTGGGTCCCTTGCTCACTTTGCCCCTGGATTAAAGATAGCCTGGCTGATGAGGGTTATGAACCCGCAACCGGTCCCAGGATGCTTGTTTCCGGTCCAGGGAAGACATGGCTTGGCAGTTCGGTCTGGACTGTTCCCATGAGTCACAGGGTCAGACTGATTTGCATATGGCCATGTCTAAACTGGGGTGGTGGAGTGAGCTAAAGAATGATGATGGATTAAACCCAGATCAGTTGACTCGGGTGAGTGTTTGATTTGCTCAAACGCTCCGTCCATCATCCCCTTTGGTATCACTTTGTTCGCCCTAAGTTGGCAGGGTATGCCCAGATGTGGGTCCCTTGCTAACTTTGCCACTGGATTCAAGATAGCCTGGCTGATGAGGGTTATGAACCCAAAACCAGTCCCAGGATGCTTGTTTCCGGTCCAGGGAAGACATGGCTTGGCAGTTCGGTCTGGACTGTTCCCATGAGTCACAGGGTCAGACTGATTTGCATATGGCCATGTCTGAACTGGGGTGGTGGAGTGAGCTAAAGAATGATGATGGATTAAACCCAGATCAGTTGACTGGGGGTGAGTGTTTGATTTGCTCAAACGCTCCGTCCATCATCCCCTTTGGTATCACTTTGTTCGCCCTAAGTTGGCAGGGTATGCCCAGACATGGGTCCCTTGCTCACTTTGCCACTAGATTCAAGATAGCCTGGCTGATGAGGGTTATGAACCCGAAACCGGTTCCTTTATGCTTGTTTCCGGTCCAGGGAAGACATGGCTTGGCAGTTCGGGCTGGACTGTTCCCATGAGGCACAGGGTCAGACTGATTTGCATATGGCCATGTTCGAACTGGGGTGGTAGAGTGAGCTAAAGAATGAGTATGGATTAAACCCAGATCAGTTGACTGGGGGTGAGTGTTTGATTTGCTCAAACGCTCCGTCCATCATCCCCTTTGGTATCACTTTGTTCGCCCTTAGTTGGCAGGGTATACCCAGACCTGGGTTCCTTGCTCACTTTGCCACTGGATTCAAGATAGCCTGGCTGATGAGGGTTATGAACCCAAAACTGGTCCCAGGATGCTTGTTTCCGATCCAGGGAAGACATGGCTTGGCAGTTCGGGCTGGACTGTTCCCATGAGGCACAGGGTCAGACTGATTTGCATATGGCCATGTCTGAACTGGGGTGGTGGAGTGAGCTAAAGAATGATGATGGATTAAACCCAGATCAGTTGACTGGGGGTGAGTGTTTGATTTGCTCAAACACTCCGTCCTTCATTTCCTTTGGTATCGCTTTGTTCGCCCTAAGTTGGCAGGGTATGCCCAGATGTGGGTCCCTTGCTCACTTTGCCACTGGATTCAAGATAGCCTGGCTGATGAGGGTTATGAACCCGAAACCGGTCCCAAGATGCTTGTTTCCGGTCCAGGGAAGACATGGCTTGGCAGTTCGGGCTGGACTGTTCCCATGAGGCACAGCGTCAGACTGATTTGCAAATGGCCATGTCTGAACTGGGGTGGTGGAGTGAGCTAAAGAATGATGATGGATTATACCCAGATCAGTTGCCTGGGGGTGAGTGTTTGATTTGCTCAAACGCTCCGTCTATTATCCCCTTTGGTATCGCTTTGTTCGCCTTAAGTTGGCAGGGTATGCCCAGACGTGGGTCCCTAGCTCACTTTGCCACTGGATTCAAGATAGGCTGGCTGATGAGGGTTATGAACCCGAAACCAGTCCCAGGATGCTTGTTTCCGGTCCAGGGAAGACATGGCTTGGCAGTTCGGGCTGGACTGTTCCCATGAGGCACAGGGTAAGACTGATTTGCATATGGCCATGTCCGAACTGGGGTGGTGGAGTGAGCTAAAGAATGATGGTGGATTAAACCCAGATAAGTTGACTGGGGGTGAGTGTTTGATTTGCTCACACGCTCCGTTCATCATCCCCTTTGGTATCACTTTGTTCGCACTAAGTTGGCAGGGTATGCCCATACGTAGGTCCCTTGCTCACTTTGCCACTGGATTCAAGATAGCCTGGCTGATGAGGGTTATGAACCCGAAACCGGTCCCAGGATGCTTGTTTCCGGTCAAGGGAAAACATGGCTTGGCAGTTCGGGCTGGACTGTTCCCATGAGGCACAGGGTCAGACTGATTTGCATATGGCCATGTCTGAACTGGGGTGGTGGAGTGAGCTAAAGAATGATGATGGATTAAACCCAAATCAGTTGAGTGGGGTTGAGTGTTTGATTTGCTCAAACGCTCCGTCCATCATCCCCTTTGGTATCGCTTTGTTCGCACTAAGTTGGCAGGGTATGCCCAGACGTGGGTCGCTTGCTCACTTTGCCACTGGATTAAACATAGCCTGGCTGATGAGGGTTATGAACCCGAAACCGGTCCCAGGATGCTTGTTTCCGGTCCAGGCAAGACATGGCTTGGCAGTTTGGGCTGGACTGTTCCCGTGAGGCACATGGTCAGACTGATTTGCATATGGCCATGTCCGAACTGGGGTGGTGGAGTGAGCTAAAGAATGATGATGGATTAAACCCAGATCAGTTGACTGGGGGTGAGTGTTTGATTTGCTCAAACGCTCCGTCCATCATCCCCTTTGGTATCACTTTGTTTGCCCTAAGTTGGCAGGGTATGCCCAGACATGGGTCCCTTGCTCACTTTGCCACTGGATTTAAGATAGCCTGGCTGATGAGGGTTATGAACCCGAAACTGGTCCCAGGATGCTTGTTTCCGGTCCAGGGAAGACATGGCTTGGCAGTTCGGGCTGTACTGTTCCCATGAGGCACAGGGTCAGACTGATTTGCATATGGCCATGTCCGAACTGGGGTGGTGGAGTGAGCTAAAGAATGATGGTAGATTAAACCCAGATCAGTTGCCTGGGGGTGAGTGTTTGATTTGCTCACACGCTCTGTCCATCATCCCCTTTGGTATCACTTTGTTCGCACTAAGTTGGCAGGGTATGCCCATACGTGGGTCCCTTGCTCACTTTGCCACTGGATTCAAGATAGCTTGGCTGATGAGGGTTATGAACCCGAAACCGGTCCCAGGATGCTTGTTTCCGGTCAAGGGAAAACATGGCTTGGCAGTTCGGGCTGGACTGTTCCCATGAGGCACAGGGTCAGACTGATTTGCATATGGCCATGTCTGAACTGGGGTGGTGGAGTGAGCTAAAGAATGATGATGGATTAAACCCAAATCAGTTAAGTGGGGGTGAGTGTTTGATTTGCTCAAACGCTCCGTCCATCATCCCCTTTGGTATCGCTTTATTCGCCCTAAGTTGGCAGGGTATGCCCAGACGTGGGTCGCTTGCTCACTTTGCCACTGGATTAAACATAGCCAGGCTGATGAGGGTTATGAACCTGAAACCGGTCCCAGGATGCTTGTTTCCGGTCCAGGGAAGACATGGCTTGGCAGTTCGGGCTGGACTGTTCCCGTGAGGCACATGGTCAAACTGATTTGCATATGGCCATGTCCGAACTGGGGTGGTGGAGTGAGCTAAAGAATGATGATGGATTAAACCCAGATCAGTTGACTGGGGGTGAGTGTTTGATTTGCTCAAACGCTCCATCCATCATCCCCTTTGGTATCGATTTGTTCGCCCTAAGTTGGCAGGGTATGCCCAGACGTGGGTCCCTTGCTCACTTTGCCACTGGATTCAAGATAGCCTGGCTGATGAGGGTTATGAACCCGAAACGTGTCCCAGGATGCTTGTTTCCGGTCCAGGGAAGACATGGCATGGCAGTTCAGGCTGGACTGTTCCCATGAGGCAGAGGGTCAGACTGATTTGCATATGGCCATGTCTGAACTGGGGGGGTGGAGTGAGCTAAAGAATGATGATGGATTAAACCCAGATAAGTTGACTGGGGGTGAGTGTTTGATTTGCTCAAACGCTCCATCCATCATCCCCTTTGGTATCGCTTTATTCGCCCTAAGTTGGCAGGGTATGCCCAGATGTGGGTCCCTTGCTAACTCTGCCACTGGATTCAAGATAGCCTGGCTGATGAGGGTTATGAACCCGAAACCGGTCCCAGGATGCTTGTTTCCGGTCCAGGGAAGACATGGCTTGGCAGTTTGGGCTGGACTGTTCCCGTGAGGCACATGGTCAGACTGATTTGCATATGGCCATGTCCGAACTGGGGTGGTGGAGTGAGCTAAAGAATGATGATGGATTAAACCCAGATCAGTTGACTGGGGGTGAGTGTTTGATTTGCTCAAACGCTCCGTCCATCATCCCCTTTGGTATCGCTTTGTTCGCCCTAATTTGGCAGGGTATGCCCAGACGTGGGTCGCTTGCTCACTTTGCCACTGGATTAAACATAGCCTGGCTGATGAGGGTTATGAACACGAAACCGGTCCCAGGATGCTTGTTTCCAGTCCAGGGAAGACATGGCTTGGCAGTTCGGGCTGGACTGTTCCCGTGAGGCACATGGTCAGACTGATTTGCATATGGCCATGTCCGAACTGGGGTGGTGGAGTGAGCTAAAGAAAGATGATGGATTAAACCCAGATCAGTTGACTGGGGGTGAGTGTTTGAGTTGCTCAAACGCTCCGTCCATCATCCCCTTTGGTATCACTTTGTTCGCCCTAAGTTGGCAGGGTATGCCCAGACGTGGGTCCCTTGCTCACTTTGCCACTGGATTCAAGATAGCCTGGCTGATGAGGGTTATGAACCCAAAACTGGTCCCAGGATGCTTGTTTCCGGTCCAGGGAAGACATGGCTTGGCAGTTCGGGCTGGAATGTTCCCATGAGGCACAGGGTCAGACTGATTTGCATATGGCCATGTCTGAACTGGGGTGGTGGAGTGAGCTAAAGAATGATGATTGATTAAACCCAGATCATTTGACCGGGGGTGAGTGTTTGATTTGCACAAACGCTCTGTCCATCATCCCCTTTGGTATCGCTTTTTTTGCCCTAAGTTGGCAGGGTATGCCCACACGTGGGTCCCTTGCTGACTTTGCCACTGGATTCAAGATAGCCTGGCTGATGAGGGTTATGAACCCGAAACTGGTCCCAGTATGCTTGTTTCTGGTCCAGTGAAGACATGGCATGGCAGTTCGGGCTGGACTGTTCCCATGAGGTACAGGGTCAGACAGCTTTGCATATGGCCATGTCTGAACTGGGGTGGTGGAGAGAGCTAAAGAATGATGATGGATTAAACCCAGATCAGTTGACTGGGGGTGAGTAATTGATTTGCTCAAACACTCCATCCATCATCCCCTTTGGTATCGCTTTATTGACCCTAAGTTGGCAGGGTATGCCCAGATGTGGGTCCCTTGCTAACTTTGCCACTGGATTCAAGATAGCCTGGCTGATGAGGTTTATGAACCCGAAACCGGTCCCAGGATGCTTGTTTCCGGTCCAGGGAAGACATGGCTTGGCAGTTCGGTCTGGACTGTTCCCATGAGTCACAGGGTCAGACTGATTTGCATATGGCCATGTCTGAACTGGGGTGGTGGAGTGAGCTAAAGAATGATGATGGATTAAACCCAGATCAGTTGCCTGGGGTGAGTGTTTGATTTGCTCAAACGCTCCGTCCATTATCCACTTTGGTATCGCTTTGTGCACCTTAAGTTGGCAGGTTATGCCAAGACGTGGGTCCCTAGCTCACTTTGCCACTGAATTCAAGATAGCGTAGCTGATGAGGGTTATGAACCCGAAACCAGTCCCAGGATGCTTGTTTCCGGTCCAGGGAAGACATGGCTTGGCAGTTCGGGCTGGACTGTTCCCATGAGGCACAGGGTCAGACTGATTTGCAAATGGCCATGTCTGAACTGGGGTGGTGGAGTGAGCTAAAGAATGATGATGGATTAAACCCAGATCAGTTGACTGGGGGTGAGTGTTTGATTTGCTCAAACGCTCCATCCATCATCCCCTTTGGTATCGATTTGTTCGCCCTAAGTTGGCAGGGTATACCCAGACATGAGTCCCTTGCTCACTTTGCCTCTGGATTCAAGATAGCCTGGCTGATGAGGGTTATGAACCCGAAACTTGTCCCAGCATGCTTGTTTCCGGTCCAGGGAAGACATGGCATGGCAGTTCGGGCTGGACTGCTCCCATGAGGCAGATGGTCAGACTGATTTGCATATGGACATGTCTGAACTGGGGTGGTGGAGTGAGCTAAAGAATGATGATGGATTAAACCCAGATCAGTTGACTGGGGGTGAGTGTTTGATTTGCTCAAACGCTCCATCCATCATCCCCTTTGGTATCGATTTATTTGCCCTTAGTTGGCAGGGTATGCCCAGATGTGGGTCCCTTGCTAACTTTGCCACTGGATTCAAGATAGCCTGGCTGATGAGGTTTATGAACCCGAAACCAGTCCCAGGATGCTTGTTTCCGTTCCAGGGAAGACATGGCTTGGCAGTTCGGGCTGGACTGTTCCCATGAGGCACAGGGTCATACTGATTTGTAAATGGCCATGTCTGAACTGGGGTGGTGGAGTGAGCTAAAGAATGATGATGGATTAAACCCAGATCAGTTGCCTGGGGGTGAGTGTTTGATTTGCTCAAACGCTCCGTCCTTCATCCCCTTTGGTATCGCTTTGTTCGCCCTAAGTTGGCAGGGTATGCCCAGACGTGGGTCCATTGCTCTCTTTGCCACTGGATTCAAGATATCCCGGCTGATGAGGGTTATGAACCCGAAACCGGTCACAGAATGCTTGTTTCCGGTCCAGGGAAGACATGGCTTGGCAGTTCGGGCTGGACTGTTCCCATGAGGCACAGGGTCAGACTGCTTTGCATATGGCCATGTCTGAACTGGGGTGGTTGAGTGAGCTAAAGAATGATGATGGATTAAACCCAAATCAGTTGAGTGGGGTTGAGTGTTTGATTTGCTCAAACGCTCCGTCCATCATCCCCTTTGGTATCGCTTTGTTCGCACTAAGTTGGCAGGGTATGCCCAGACGTGGGTCGCTTGCTCACTTTGCCACTGGATTAAACATAGCCTGGCTGATGAGGGTTATGAACCCGAAACCGGTCCCAGGATGCTTGTTTCCGGTCCAGGGAAGACATGGCTTGGCAGTTTGGGCTGGACTGTTCCCGTGAGGCACATGGTCAGACTGATTTGCATATGGCCATGTCCAAACTGGGGTGGTGGAGTGAGCTAAAGAATGATGATGGATTAAACCCAGATCAGTTGACTGGGGGTGAGTGTTTGATTTGCTCAAACGCTCCGTCCATCATCCCCTTTGGTATCACTTTGTTTGCCCTAAGTTGGCAGGGTATGCCCAGACATGGGTCCCTTTCTCACTTTGCCACTGGATTCAAGATAGCCTGGCTGATGAGGGTTATGAACCCGAAACTGGTCCCAGGATGCTTGTTTCCGGTCCAGGGAAGACATGGCTTGGCAGTTCGGGCTGGACTGTTCCCATGAGGCACAGGGTCAGACTGATTTGCATATGGCCATGTCCGAACTGGGGTGGTGGAGTGAGCTAAAGAATGATGGTAGATTAAACCCAGATCAGTTGCCTGGGGGTGAGTGTTTGATTTGCTCACACGCTCTGTCCATCATCCCCTTTGGTATCACTTTGTTCGCACTAAGTTGGCAGGGTATGCCCATACGTGGGTCCCTTGCTCACTTTGCCACTGGATTCAAGATAGCCTGGCTGATGAGGGTTATGAACCCGAAACCGGTCCCAGGATGCTTGTTTCCGGTCAAGGGAAAACATGGCTTGGCAGTTCGGGCTGGACTGTTCCCATGAGGCACAGGGTCAGACTGATTTGCATATGGCCATGTCTGAACTGGGGTGGTGGAGTGAGCTAAAGAATGATGATGGAGTAAACCCAAATCAGTTGAGTGGGGGTGAGTGTTTGATTTGCTCAAACGCTCCGTCCATCATCCCCTTTGGTATCACTTTGTTCGCCCTAAGTTGGCAGGGTATGCCCAGACGTGGGTCGCTTGCTCACTTTGCCACTGGATTAAACATAGCCAGGCTGATGAGGGTTATGAACCCGAAACCGGTCCCAGGATGCTTGTTTCCGGTCAAGGGAAAACATGGCTTGGCAGTTCGGGCTGGACTGTTCCCATGAGGCACAGGGTCAGACTGATTTGCATATGGCCATGTCTGAACTGGGGTGGTGGAGTGAGCTAAAGAATGATGATGGATTAAACCCAAATCAGTTGAGTGGGGGTGAGTGTTTGATTTGCTCAAACGCTCCGTCCATCATCCCCTTTGGTATCGCTTTGTTCGCCCTAATTTGGCAGGGTATGCCCAGACGTGGGTCGCTTGCTCACTTTGCCACTGGATTAAACATAGCCTGGCTGATGAGGGTTATGAACACGAAACCGGTCCCAGGATGCTTGTTTCTGGTCCAGGGAAGACATGGCTTGGCAGTTCGGGCTGGACTGTTCCCGTGAGGCACTTGGTCAGACTGATTTGCATATGGCCATGTCCGAACTGGGGTGGTGGAGTGAGCTAAAGAATGATGATGGATTAAACCCAGATCAGTTGACTGGGGGTGAGTGTTTGATTTGCTCAAACGCTCCGTCCATCATCCCCTTTGGTATCGCTTTGTTCGCCCTAATTTGGCAGGGTATGCCCAGACGTGGGTCCCTTGCTCACTTTGCCACTGGATTCAAGATAGCCTGGCTGATGAGGGTTATGAACCCGAAACTGGTCCCAGGATGCTTGTTTCCGGTCCAGGGAAGACATGGCTTGGCAGTTCGGGCTGGAATGTTCCCATGAGGCACAGGGTCAGACTGATTTGCATATGGCCATGTCTGAACTGGGGTGGTGGAGTGAGCTAAAGAATGATGATTGATTAAACCCAGATCATTTGACCGGGGGTGAGTGTTTGATTTGCACAAACGCTCTGTCCATCATCCCCTTTGGTATCGCTTTTTTTGCCCTAAGTTGGCAGGGTATGCCCACACGTGGGTCCCTTGCTGACTTTGCCACTGGATTCAAGATAGCCTGGCTGATGAGGGTTATGAACCCGAAACTGGTCCCAGTATGCTTGTTTCTGGTCCAGTGAAGACATGGCATGGCAGTTCGGGCTGGACTGTTCCCATGAGGCACAGGGTCAGACAGCTTTGCATATGGCCATGTCTGAACTGGGGTGGTGGAGTGAGCTAAAGAATGATGATGGATTAAACCCAGATCAGTTGACTGGGGGTGAGTGTTTGATTTGCTCAAACGCTCCATCCATCATCCCCTTTGGTATCGATTTGTTCGCCCTAAGTTGGCAGGGTATACCCAGACATGAGTCCCTTGCTCACTTTGCCACTGGATTCAAGATAGCCTGGCTGATGAGGGTTATGAACCCGAAACTTGTCCCAGGATGCCTGTTTCCGGTCCAGGGAAGACATGGCATGGCAGTTCGGGCTGGACTGTTCCCATGAGGCACAGGGTCAGACTGATTTGCAAATGGCCATGTCTGAACTGGGGTGGTGGAGTGAGCTAAAGAATGATGATGGATTAAACCCAGATCAGTTGCCTGGGGGTGAGTGTTTGATTTGCTCAAACGCTCCGTCCTTCATCCCCTTTGGTATCGCTTTGTTCGCCCTAAGTTGGCAGGGTATGCCCAGACGTGGGTCCATTGCTCTCTTTGCCACTGGATTCAAGATATCCTGGCTGATGAGGGTTATGAACCCGAAACCGGTCCCAGAATGCTTGTTTCCGGTCCAGGGAAGACATGGCTTGGCAGTTCGGGCTGGACTGTTCCCATGAGGCACAGGGTCAGACTGCTTTGCATATGGCCATGTCTGAACTGGGGTGGTTGAGTGAGCTAAAGAATGATGATGGATTAAACCCAAATCAGTTGAGTGGGGTTGAGTGTTTGATTTGCTCAAACGCTCCGTCCATCATCCCCTTTGGTATCGCTTTGTTCGCACTAAGTTGGCAGGGTATGCCCAGACGTGGGTCGCTTGCTCACTTTGCCACTGGATTAAACATAGCCTGGCTGATGAGGGTTATGAACCCGAAACCGGTCCCAGGATGCTTGTTTCCGGTCCAGGGAAGACATTGCTTGGCAGTTTGGGCTGGACTGTTCCCGTGAGGCACATGGTCAGACTGATTTGCATATGGCCATGTCCGAACTGGGGTGGTGGAGTGAGCTAAAGAATGATGATGGATTAAACCCAGATCAGTTGACTGGGGGTGAGTGTTTGATTTGCTCAAACGCTCCGTCCATCATCCCCTTTGGTATCACTTTGTTTGCCCTAAGTTGGCAGGGTATGCCCAGACATGGGTCCCTTGCTCACTTTGCCACTGGATTCAAGATAGCCTGGCTGATGAGGGTTATGAACCCGAAACTGGTCCCAGTATGCTTGTTTCCGGTCCAGGGAAGACATGGCTTGGCAGTTCGGGCTGGACTGTTCCCATGAGGCACAGGGTCAGACTGATTTGCATATGGCCATGTCCGAACTGGGGTGGTGGAGTGAGCTAAAGAATGATGGTAGATTAAACCAAGATCAGTTGCCTGGGGGTGAGTGTTTGATTTGCTCACACGCTCTGTCCATCATCCCCTTTGGTATCACTTTGTTCGCACTAAGTTGGCAGGGTATGCCCATACGTGGGTCCCTTGCTCACTTTGCCACTGGATTCAAGATAGCCTGGCTGATGAGGGTTATGAACCCGAAACCGGTCCCAGGATGCTTGTTTCCGGTCAAGGGAAAACATGGCTTGGCAGTTCGGGCTGGACTGTTCCCATGAGGCACAGGGTCAGACTGATTTGCATATGGCCATGTCTGAACTGGGGTGGTGGAGTGAGCTAAAGAATGATGATGGATTAAACCCAAATCAGTTGAGTGGGGGTGAGTGTTTGATTTGCTCAAACGCTCCGTCCATCATCCCCTTTGGTATCGCTTTGTTCGCCCTAAGTTGGCAGGGTATGCCCAGACGTGGGTCGCTTGCTCACTTTGCCACTGGATTAAACATAGCCAGGCTGATGAGGGTTATGAACCCGAAACCGGTCCCAGGATGCTTGTTTCCGGTCCAGGGAAGACATGGCTTGGCAGTTCGGGCTGGACTGTTCCCGTGAGGCACATGGTCAAACTGATTTGCATATGGCCATGTCCGAACTGGGGTGGTGGAGTGAGCTAAAGAATGATGATGGATTAAACCCAGATCAGTTGACTGGGGGTGAGTGTTTGATTTGCTCAAACGCTCCATCCATCATCCCCTTTGGTATCGATTTGTTCGCCCTAAGTTGGCAGGGTATGCCCAGACGTGGGTCCCTTGCTCACTTTGCCACTGGATTCAAGATAGCCTGGCTGATGAGGGTTATGAACCCGAAACTTGTCCCAGGATGCTTGTTTCCGGTCCAGGGAAGACATGGCATGGTAGTTCAGGCTGGACTGTTCCCATGAGGCAGAGGGTCAGACTGATTTGCATATGGCCATGTCTGAACTGGGGGGGTGGAGTGAGCTAAAGAATGATGATGGATTAAACCCAGATAAGTTGACTGGGGGTGAGTGTTTGATTTGCTCAAACGCTCCATCCATCATCCCCTTCGGTATCGCTTTATTCGCCCTAAGTTGGCAGGGTATGCCCAGATGTGGGTCCCTTGCTAACTCTGCCACTGGATTCAAGATAGCCTGGCTGATGAGGGTTATGAACCCGAAACCGGTCCCAGGATGCTTGTTTCCAGTCCAGGGAAGACATGGCTTGGCAGTTCGGGCTGGACTGTTCCCATGAGGCACAGGGTCAGACTGATTTGCATATGGCCATGTCCGAACTGGGGTGGTGGAGTGAGCTAAAGAATGATGGTGGATTAAACCCAGATCAGTTGACTGGGGGTGAGTGTTTGATTTGCTCACACGCTCCGTCCATCATCCCCTTTGGTATCACTTTGTTCGCACTAAGTTGGCAGGGTATGCCCATACGTGGGTCCCTTGCTCACTTTGCCACTGGATTCAAGATAGCCTGGCTGATGAGGGTTATGAACCCGAAACCGATCCCAGGATGCTTCTTTCCGGTCAAGGGAAAACATGGCTTGGCAGTTCGGGCTGGACTGTTCCATGAGGCACAGGGTCAGACTGATTTGCATATGGCCATGTCTGAACTGGGGTGGTGGAGTGAGCTAAAGAATGATGATGAATTAAACCCAAATCAGTTGAGTGGGGGTGAGTGTTTGATTTGCTCAAACACTCCGTCCATCATCCCCTTTGGTATCGCTTTGTTCGCACTAAGTTGGCAGGGTATGCCCAGACGTGGGTCGCTTGCTCACTTTGCCACTGGATTAAACATAGCCTGGCTGATGAGGGTTATGAACCCGAAACCGGTCCCAGGATGCTTGTTTCCGGTCCAGGGAAGACATGGCTTGGCAGTTTGGGCTGGACTGTTCCCGTGAGGCACATGGTCAGACTGATTTGCATATGGCCATGTCCGAACTGGGGTGGTGGAGTGAGCTAAAGAATGATGATGGATTAAACCCAGATCAGTTGACTGGGGGTGAGTGTTTGATTTGCTCAAACGCTCCGTCCATCATCCCCTTTGGTATCTCTTTGTTCGCCCTAAGTTGGCAGGGTATGCCCAGACATGGGTCCCTTGCTCACTTTGCCACTGGATTCAAGATAGCCTGGCTGATGAGGGTTATGAACCCGAAACTGGTCCCAGGATGCTTGTTTCCGGTCAAGGGAAAACATGGCTTGGCAGTTCGGGCTGGACTGTTCCCATGAGGCACAGGGTCAGACTGATTTGCATATGGCCATGTCTGAACTGGGGTGGTGGAGTGAGCTAAAGAATGATGATGGATTAAACCCAAATCAGTTGAGTGGGGGTGAGTGTTTGATTTGCTCAAACGTTCCGTCCATCATCCCCTTTGGTATCGCTTTGTTCGCCCTAATTTGGCAGGGTATGCCCAGACGTGGGTCGCTTGCTCACTTTGCCACTGGATTAAACATAGCCTGGCTGATGAGGGTTATGAACCCGAAACCGGTCCCAGGATGCTTGTTTCCGGTCCAGGGAAGACATGGCTTGGCAGTTCGGGCTGGACTGTTCCCGTGAGGCACATGGTCAGACTGATTTGCATATGGCCATGTCCGAACTGGGGTGGTGGAGTGAGCTAAAGAATGATGATGGATTAAACCCAGATCAGTTGACTGGGGGTGAGTGTTTGATTTGCTCAAACGCTCCGTCCATCATCCCCTTTGATATCACTTTGTTCGCCCTAAGTTGGCAGGGTATGCCCAGACGTGGGTCCCTTGCTCACTTTGCCACTGGATTCAAGATAGCCTGGCTGATGAGGGTTATGAACCCGAAACTGGTCCCAGGATGCTTGTTTCCGGTCCAGGGAAGACATGCCTTGGCAGTTCGGGCTGGAATGTTCCCATGAGGCACAGGGTCAGACTGATTTGCATATGGCCATGTCTGAACTGGGGTGGTGGAGTGAGCTAAAGAATGATGATTGATTAAACCCAGATCATTTGACCAGGGGTGAGTGTTTGATTTGCACAAACGCTCTGTCCATCATCCCCTTTGGTATCGCTTTTTTTGCCCTAAGTTGGCAGGGTATGCCCACACGTGGGTCCCTTGCTGACTTTGCCACTGGATTCAAGATAGCGTGGCTGATGAGGGTTATGAACCCGAAACTGGTCCCAGTATGCTTGTTTCTGGTCCAGTGAAGACATGGCATGGCAGTTCGGGCTGGACTGTTCCCATGAGGCACAGGGTCAGACAGCTTTGCATATGGCCATGTCTGAACTGGGGTGGTGGAGTGAGCTAAAGAATGATGATGGATTAAACCCAGATCAGTTGACTGGGGGTGAGTGTTTGATTTGCTCAAACACTCCATCCATCATCCCCTTTGGTATCGCTTTATTCACGCTAAGTTGGCAGGGTATGCCCAGATGTGGGTCCCTTGCTAACCTTGCCACTGGATTCAAGATAGCCTGGCTGATGAGGTTTATGAACCCGAAACCGGTCCCAGGATGCTTGTTTCCGGTCCAGGGAAGACATGGCTTGGCAGTTCGGGCTGGACTGTTCCCATGAGTCACAGGGTCAGACTGATTTGCATATGGCCATGTCTGAACTGGGGTGGTGGAGTGAGCTAAAGAATGATGATGGATTAAACCCAGATCAGTTGACTGGGGGTGAGTGTTTGATTTGCTCAAACGCTCCATCCATCATCCCCTTTGGTATCGATTTGTTCGCCCTAAGTTGGCAGGGTATGCCCAGACGTGGGTCCCTTGCTCACTTTGCCACTGGATTCAAGATAGCCTGGCTGATGAGGGTTATGAACCCGAAACTTGTCCCAGGATGCTTGTTTCCGGTCCAGGGAAGACATGGCATGGCAGTTCAGGCTGGACTGTTCCCATGAGGCAGAGGGTCAGACTGATTTGCATATGGCCATGTCTGAACTGGGGGGGTGGAGTGAGCTAAAGAATGATGATGGATTAAACCCAGATAAGCTGACTGGGGGTGAGTGTTTGATTTGCTCAAACGCTCCATCCATCATCCCCTTTGGTATCGCTTTATTCGCCCTAAGTTGGCAGGGTATGCCCAGATGTGGGTCCCTTGCTAACTCTGCCACTGGATTCAAGATAGCCTGGCTGATATGGGTTATGAACCCGAAACCGGTCCCAGGATGCTTGTTTCCGGTCCAGGGAAGACATGGCTTGGCAGTTCGGGCTGGACTGTTCCCATGAGGCACAGGGTCAGACTGATTTGCATATGGCCATGTCCGAACTGGGGTGGTGGAGTGAGCTAAAGAATGATGGTGGATTAAACCCAGATCAGTTGACTGGGGGTGAGTGTTTGATTTGCTCACACGCTCCGTCCATCATCCCCTTTGGTATCACTTTGTTCGCACTAAGTTGGCAGGGTATGCCCATACGTGGGTCCCTTGCTCACTTTGCCACTGGATTCAAGATAGCCTGACTGATGAGGGTTATGAACCCGAAACCGGTCCCAGGATGCTTCTTTCCGGTCAAGGGAATACATGGCTTGGCAGTTCGGGCTGGACTGTTCCCATGAGGCACAGGGTCAGACTGATTTGCATATGGCCATGTCTGAACTGGGGTGGTGGAGTGAGCTAAAGAATGATGATGGATTAAACCCAAATCAGTTGAGTGGGGGTGAGTGTTTGATTTGCTCAAACGCTCCGTCCATCATCCCCTTTGGTATCGCTTTGTTCGCCCTAAGTTGGCAGGATATGCCCAGACGTGGGTCCCTTGCTTACTTTGCCACTGGATTCAATATAGCCTGGCTGATGAGGGTTATGAACACGAAACCGGTCCCAGGATACTTGTTTCCGGTCCAGGGAAGACATGGCTTGGCAGTTCGGGCTGGACTGTTCCCATGAGGCACAGGGTCAGACTGATTTGCAAATGGCTATGTCTGAACTGGGGTGGTGGAGTGAGCTAAAGAATGATGATGGATTAAACCCAGATCAGTTGCCTGGGGGTGAGTGTTTGATTTGCTCAAACGCTCCGTCTATTATCCCCTTTGGTATCGCTTTGTTCGCCCTAAGTTGGCAGGGTATGCCCAGACGTGGGTCCCTAGCTCACTTTGCCACTGGATTCAAGATGGCCTGGCTGATGAGGGTTATGAACCCGAAACCGGTCCCAGGATGTTTGTTTCTGGTCCAGTGAAGACATGGCATGGCAGTTTGGGCTGGACTGTTCCCATGAGGCACAGGGTCAGACTGATTTGCATATGGCCATGTCTGAACTGGGGGGGTGGGGTGAGCTAAAGAATGATGATGGATTAAACCCAGATCAGTTGACTCGGGTGAGTGTTTGATTTGCTCAAACGCTCCGTCCTTCATCCCCTTTGGAATCGCTTTGTTCGCCCTAAGTTGGCAGGGTATGCCCAGACGTGGGTCCCTTGCTCACTTTGCCCCTGGATTAAAGATAGCCTGGCTGATGAGGGTTATGAACCCGAAACTGGTCCCAGGATGCTTGTTTCCGGTCCAGGGAAGACATGGCATGGCCGTTCGGGCTGGACTGTTCCCATGAGGCACAGGGTCAGACTGATTTGCATATGGCCATGTCTGAACTGGGGGGTGGAGTGAGCTAAAGAATGATGATGGATTAAACCCAGATCAGTTAACTGGGGGTGAGTGTTTGATTTGCTCAAACGCTCCATCCATCATCCCCTTTGGTATCGCTTTATTCGCCCTAAGTTGGCAGGGTATGCCCAGATGTGGGTCCCTTGCTAACTTTGCCACTGGATTCAAGATAGCCTGGCTGATGAGGGTTATGAACCCGCAACCGGTCCCAGGATGCTTGTTTCCGGTTCAGGGAAGACATGGCTTGGCAGTTTGGTCTGGACTGTTCCCATGAGTCACAGGGTCAGACTGATTTGCATATGGCCATGTCTGAACTAGGGTGGTGGAGTGAGCTAAAGAAGGATGATGGATTAAACCCAGATCAGTTGACTCGGGTGAGTGTTTGATTTGCTCAAACGCTCCGTCCATCATCCCCTTTGGTATCACTTTGTTCGCCCTTAGTTGGCAGGGTATACCCAGACGTGGGTTCCTTGCTCACTTTGCCACTAGATTCAAGATAGACTGGCTGATGAGGGTTATGAACCCGAAACCGGTCCCAGGATGCTTGCTTCCGGTCCAGGGAAGACATGGCTTGGCAGTTCGGGCTGGACTGTTCCCATGAGGCACAGGGTCAGACTGATTTGCATATGGCCATATCCGAACTGGGGTGGTGGAGTGAGCTAAAGAATGATGATGGATTAAACCCAGATCAGTTGACTGGGGTGAGTGTTTGATTTGCTCAAACGCTCCGTCCATCATCCCCTTTGGTATCACTTTGTTCGCCCTTAGTTGGCAGGGTATACCCAGACGTGGGTTCCTTGCTCACTTTGCCACTGGATTCAAGATAGCCTGGCTGATGAGGGTTATGAACCCGAAACCGGTCCCAGGATGCTTGTTTCCGGTCCAGGGAAGACATGGCTTGGCAGTTCGGGCTGGACTGTTCCCATGAGGCACAGGGTCAGACTGATTTGCATATGGCCATGTCTGAACTGGGGTGGTGGAGTGAGCTAAAGAATGATGATGGATTAAACCCAGATCATTTGATTGGGGGTGAGTGTTTGATTTGCACAAACGCTCCGTCCATCATCCTCTTTGGTATCGCTTTGTTCGCCCTAAGTTGGCAGGGTATGCCCAGACGTGGGTCCCTTGCTCACTTTGCCACTGGATTCAAGATAGCCTGGCTGATGAGGGTTATGAACCCGAAACTGGTCCCAGTATGCTTGTTTCTGGTCCAGTGAAGACATGGCATGGCAGTTCGGGCTGGACTGTTCCCATGAGGCACAGGGTCAGACTGATTTGCATATGGCCATGTCTGAACTGGGGTGGTGGAGTGAGCTAAAGAATGATGATGGATTAAACCCAGATCAGTTGACTGGGGGTGAGTGTTTGATTTGCTCAAACGCTCCATCCATCATCCCCTTTGGTATCGCTTTATTCGCCCTAAGTTGGCAGGGTATGCCCAGATGTGGGTCCCTAGCTAACTTTGCCACTGGATTCAAGATAGCCTGGCTGATGAGGTTTATGAACCCGAAACCGGTCCCAGGATGCTTGTTTCCGGTCCAGGGAAGACATGGCTTGGCAGTTCGGTCTGGACTGTTCCCATGAGTCACAGGGTCAGACTGATTTGCATATGGCCATGTCTGAACTGGGGTGGTGGAGTGAGCTAAAGAATGATGATGGATTAAACCCAGATCAGTTGACTCGGGTGAGTGTTTGATTTGCTCAAACGCTCCGTCCTTCATCCCCTTTGGTATCGCTTTGTTCGCCCTAAGTTGGCAGGGTATGCCCAGACGTGGGTCCCTAGCTCACTTTGCCACTGGATTCAAGATAGCCTGGCTGATGAGGGTTATGAACTCGAAACCGGTCCCAGGATGCTTGTTTCTGGTCCAGTGAAGACATGGCATGGCAGTTCGGGCTGGACTGTTCCCATGAGTCACAGGGTCAGACTGATTTGCATATGGCCATGTCTGAACTGGGGTGGTGGAGAGAGCTAAAGAATGATGATGGATTAAACCCAGATCAGTTGACTCGGGTGAGTGTTTGATTTGCTCACACGCTCAGTCCATCATCCCCTTTGGTATCACTTTGTTCGCACTAAGTTGGCAGGGTATGCCCATACGTGGGTCCCTTGCTCACTTTGCCACTGGATTCAAGATAGCCTGGCTGATGAGGGTTATGAACCCGAAACCGGTCCCAGGATGCTTGTTTCCGGTCCAGGGAAGACATGGCTTGGCAGTTCGGGCTGGACTGCTCCCATGAGGCACAGGGTCAGACTGATTTGCATATGGCCATATCCGAACTGGGGTGGTGGAGTGAGCTAAAGAATGATGATGGATTAAACCCAGATCAGTTGACTGGGGGTGAGTGTTTGATTTGCTCAAACGCTCCGTCCATCATCCCCTTTGGTATCACTTTGTTCGCCCTTAGTTGGCAGGGTATACCCAGACGTGGGTTCCTTGCTCACTTTGCCACTGGATTCAAGATAGCCTGGCTGATGAGGGTTATGAACCCGAAACCGATCCCAGGATGCTTCTTTCCGGTCAAGGGAAAACATGGCTTGGCAGTTCGGGCTGGACTGTTCCATGAGGCACAGGGTCAGACTGATTTGCATATGGCCATGTCTGAACTGGGGTGGTGGAGTGAGCTAAAGAATGATGATGAATTAAACCCAAATCAGTTGAGTGGGGGTGAGTGTTTGATTTGCTCAAACACTCCGTCCATCATCCCCTTTGGTATCGCTTTGTTCGCACTAAGTTGGCAGGGTATGCCCAGACGTGGGTCGCTTGCTCACTTTGCCACTGGATTAAACATAGCCTGGCTGATGAGGGTTATGAACCCGAAACCGGTCCCAGGATGCTTGTTTCCGGTCCAGGGAAGACATGGCATGGCAGTTCGGGCTGGACTGTTCCCATGAGGCACAGGGTCAGACTGATTTGCAAATGGCCATGTCTGAACTGGGGTGGTGGAGTGAGCTAAAGAATGATGATGGATTAAACCCAGATCAGTTGCCTGGGGGTGAGTGTTTGATTTGCTCAAACGCTCCGTCTATTATCCCCTTTGGTATCGCTTTGTTCGCCCTAAGTTGGCAGGGTATGCCCAGACGTGGGTCCCTAGCTCACTTTGCCACTGGATTCAAGATGGCCTGGCTGATGAGGGTTATGAACCCGAAACCGGTCCCAGGATGTTTGTTTCTGGTCCAGTGAAGACATGGCATGGCAGTTTGGGCTGGACTGTTCCCATGAGGCACAGGGTCAGACTGATTTGCATATGGCCATGTCTGAACTGGGGGGGTGGGGTGAGCTAAAGAATGATGATGGATTAAACACAGATCAGTTGACCAGGGGTGAGTGTTTGATTTGCACAAACGCTCTGTCCATCATCCCCTTTGGTATCGCTTTTTTTGCCCTAAGTTGGCAGGGTATGCCCACACGTGGGTCCCTTGCTGACTTTGCCACTGGATTCAAGATAGCGTGGCTGATGAGGGTTATGAACCCGAAACTGGTCCCAGTATGCTTGTTTCTGGTCCAGTGAAGACATGGCATGGCAGTTCGGGCTGGACTGTTCCCATGAGGCACAGGGTCAGACAGCTTTGCATATGGCCATGTCTGAACTGGGGTGGTGGAGTGAGCTAAAGAATGATGATGGATTAAACCCAGATCAGTTGACTGGGGGTGAGTGTTTGATTTGCTCAAACACTCCATCCATCATCCCCTTTGGTATCGCTTTATTCACGCTAAGTTGGCAGGGTATGCCCAGATGTGGGTCCCTTGCTAACCTTGCCACTGGATTCAAGATAGCCTGGCTGATGAGGTTTATGAACCCGAAACCGGTCCCAGGATGCTTGTTTCCGGTCCAGGGAAGACATGGCTTGGCAGTTCGGGCTGGACTGTTCCCATGAGTCACAGGGTCAGACTGATTTGCATATGGCCATGTCTGAACTGGGGTGGTGGAGTGAGCTAAAGAATGATGATGGATTAAACCCAGATCAGTTGACTGGGGGTGAGTGTTTGATTTGCTCAAACGCTCCATCCATCATCCCCTTTGGTATCGATTTGTTCGCCCTAAGTTGGCAGGGTATGCCCAGACGTGGGTCCCTTGCTCACTTTGCCACTGGATTCAAGATAGCCTGGCTGATGAGGGTTATGAACCCGAAACTTGTCCCAGGATGCTTGTTTCCGGTCCAGGGAAGACATGGCATGGCAGTTCAGGCTGGACTGTTCCCATGAGGCAGAGGGTCAGACTGATTTGCATATGGCCATGTCTGAACTGGGGGGGTGGAGTGAGCTAAAGAATGATGATGGATTAAACCCAGATAAGCTGACTGGGGGTGAGTGTTTGATTTGCTCAAACGCTCCATCCATCATCCCCTTTGGTATCGCTTTATTCGCCCTAAGTTGGCAGGGTATGCCCAGATGTGGGTCCCTTGCTAACTCTGCCACTGGATTCAAGATAGCCTGGCTGATATGGGTTATGAACCCGAAACCGGTCCCAGGATGCTTGTTTCCGGTCCAGGGAAGACATGGCTTGGCAGTTCGGGCTGGACTGTTCCCATGAGGCACAGGGTCAGACTGATTTGCATATGGCCATGTCCGAACTGGGGTGGTGGAGTGAGCTAAAGAATGATGGTGGATTAAACCCAGATCAGTTGACTGGGGGTGAGTGTTTGATTTGCTCACACGCTCCGTCCATCATCCCCTTTGGTATCACTTTGTTCGCACTAAGTTGGCAGGGTATGCCCATACGTGGGTCCCTTGCTCACTTTGCCACTGGATTCAAGATAGCCTGACTGATGAGGGTTATGAACCCGAAACCGGTCCCAGGATGCTTCTTTCCGGTCAAGGGAATACATGGCTTGGCAGTTCGGGCTGGACTGTTCCCATGAGGCACAGGGTCAGACTGATTTGCATATGGCCATGTCTGAACTGGGGTGGTGGAGTGAGCTAAAGAATGATGATGGATTAAACCCAAATCAGTTGAGTGGGGGTGAGTGTTTGATTTGCTCAAACGCTCCGTCCATCATCCCCTTTGGTATCGCTTTGTTCGCCCTAAGTTGGCAGGATATGCCCAGACGTGGGTCCCTTGCTTACTTTGCCACTGGATTCAATATAGCCTGGCTGATGAGGGTTATGAACACGAAACCGGTCCCAGGATACTTGTTTCCGGTCCAGGGAAGACATGGCTTGGCAGTTCGGGCTGGACTGTTCCCATGAGGCACAGGGTCAGACTGATTTGCAAATGGCTATGTCTGAACTGGGGTGGTGGAGTGAGCTAAAGAATGATGATGGATTAAACCCAGATCAGTTGCCTGGGGGTGAGTGTTTGATTTGCTCAAACGCTCCGTCTATTATCCCCTTTGGTATCGCTTTGTTCGCCCTAAGTTGGCAGGGTATGCCCAGACGTGGGTCCCTAGCTCACTTTGCCACTGGATTCAAGATGGCCTGGCTGATGAGGGTTATGAACCCGAAACCGGTCCCAGGATGTTTGTTTCTGGTCCAGTGAAGACATGGCATGGCAGTTTGGGCTGGACTGTTCCCATGAGGCACAGGGTCAGACTGATTTGCATATGGCCATGTCTGAACTGGGGGGGTGGGGTGAGCTAAAGAATGATGATGGATTAAACCCAGATCAGTTGACTCGGGTGAGTGTTTGATTTGCTCAAACGCTCCGTCCTTCATCCCCTTTGGAATCGCTTTGTTCGCCCTAAGTTGGCAGGGTATGCCCAGACGTGGGTCCCTTGCTCACTTTGCCCCTGGATTAAAGATAGCCTGGCTGATGAGGGTTATGAACCCGAAACTGGTCCCAGGATGCTTGTTTCCGGTCCAGGGAAGACATGGCATGGCCGTTCGGGCTGGACTGTTCCCATGAGGCACAGGGTCAGACTGATTTGCATATGGCCATGTCTGAACTGGGGGGTGGAGTGAGCTAAAGAATGATGATGGATTAAACCCAGATCAGTTAACTGGGGGTGAGTGTTTGATTTGCTCAAACGCTCCATCCATCATCCCCTTTGGTATCGCTTTATTTGCCCTAAGTTGGCAGGGTATGCCCAGATGTGGGTCCCTTGCTAACTTTGCCACTGGATTCAAGATAGCCTGGCTGATGAGGGTTATGAACCCGCAACCGGTCCCAGGATGCTTGTTTCCGGTTCAGGGAAGACATGGCTTGGCAGTTTGGTCTGGACTGTTCCCATGAGTCACAGGGTCAGACTGATTTGCATATGGCCATGTCTGAACTAGGGTGGTGGAGTGAGCTAAAGAAGGATGATGGATTAAACCCAGATCAGTTGACTCGGGTGAGTGTTTGATTTGCTCAAACGCTCCGTCCATCATCCCCTTTGGTATCACTTTGTTCGCCCTTAGTTGGCAGGGTATACCCAGACGTGGGTTCCTTGCTCACTTTGCCACTAGATTCAAGATAGACTGGCTGATGAGGGTTATGAACCCGAAACCGGTCCCAGGATGCTTGCTTCCGGTCCAGGGAAGACATGGCTTGGCAGTTCGGGCTGGACTGTTCCCATGAGGCACAGGGTCAGACTGATTTGCATATGGCCATATCCGAACTGGGGTGGTGGAGTGAGCTAAAGAATGATGATGGATTAAACCCAGATCAGTTGACTGGGGTGAGTGTTTGATTTGCTCAAACGCTCCGTCCATCATCCCCTTTGGTATCACTTTGTTCGCCCTTAGTTGGCAGGGTATACCCAGACGTGGGTTCCTTGCTCACTTTGCCACTGGATTCAAGATAGCCTGGCTGATGAGGGTTATGAACCCGAAACCGGTCCCAGGATGCTTGTTTCCGGTCCAGGGAAGACATGGCTTGGCAGTTCGGGCTGGACTGTTCCCATGAGGCACAGGGTCAGACTGATTTGCATATGGCCATGTCTGAACTGGGGTGGTGGAGTGAGCTAAAGAATGATGATGGATTAAACCCAGATCATTTGACTGGGGGTGAGTGTTTGATTTGCACAAACGCTCCGTCCATCATTTCCTTTGGTATCGCTTTGTTCACCCTAAGTTGGCAGGGTATGCCCAGACGTGGGTCCCTTGCTCACTTTGCCACTGGATTCAAGATAGCCTGGCTGATGAGGGTTATGAACCCGAAACTGGTCCCAGTATGCTTGTTTCTGGTCCAGTGAAGACATGGCATGGCAGTTCGGGCTGGACTGTTCCCATGAGGCACAGGGTCAAACTGATTTGCATATAGCCATGTCTGAACTGGGGTGGTGGAGTGAGCTAAAGAATAATGATGGATTAAACCCAGATCAGTTGACTGGGGTGAGTTTTGATTTGCTC
Organism: Triturus cristatus; assembly: GCF_964204655.1. Lineage (NCBI taxonomy): Eukaryota > Metazoa > Chordata > Amphibia > Caudata > Salamandridae > Triturus > Triturus cristatus. The sequence goes on from NC_140579.1 coordinate 537,200,868, forward strand.
AAACGCTCCATCCATCATCCCCTTTGGTATCGCTTTGTTCACCCTAAGCTGGCAGGGTATGCCCAGACGTGGGTCCCTTGCTGACTTTGCCACTGGATTCAAGATAGCGTGGCTGATGAGGGTTATGAACCCGAAACTGGTCCCAGTATGCTTGTTTCTGGTCCAGTGAAGACATGGCATGGCAGTTCGGGCTGGACTGTTCCCATGAGGCACAGGGTCAGACAGCTTTGCATATGGCCATGTCTGAACTGGGGTGGTGGAGTGAGCTAAAGAATGATGATGGATTAAACCCAGATCAGTTGACTGGGGGTGAGTGTTTGATTTGCTCAAACACTCCATCCATCATCCCCTTTGGTATCGCTTTATTCACGCTAAGTTGGCAGGGTATGCCCAGATGTGGGTCCCTTGCTAACCTTGCCACTGGATTCAAGATAGCCTGGCTGATGAGGTTTATGAACCCGAAACCGGTCCCAGGATGCTTGTTTCCAGTCCAGGGAAGACATGGCTTGGCAGTTCGGGCTGGACTGTTCCCATGAGTCACAGGGTCAGACTGATTTGCATATGGCCATGTCTGAACTGGGGTGGTGGAGTGAGCTAAAGAATGATGATGGATTAAACCCAGATCAGTTGACTGGGGGTGAGTGTTTGATTTGCTCAAACGCTCCATCCATCATCCCCTTTGGTATCGATTTGTTCGCCCTAAGTTGGCAGGGTATGCCCAGACGTGGGTCCCTTGCTCACTTTGCCACTGGATTCAAGATAGCCTGGCTGATGAGGGTTATGAACCCGAAACTTGTCCCAGGATGCTTGTTTCCGGTCCAGGGAAGACATGGCATGGCAGTTCAGGCTGGACTGTTCCCATGAGGCAGAGGGTCAGACTGATTTGCATATGGCCATGTCTGAACTGGGGGGGGTGGAGTGAGCTAAAGAATGATGATGGATTAAACCCAGATAAGCTGACTGGGGGTGAGTGTTTGATTTGCTCAAACGCTCCATCCATCATCCCCTTTGGTATCGCTTTATTCGCCCTAAGTTGGCAGGGTATGCCCAGATGTGGGTCCCTTGCTAACTCTGCCACTGGATTCAAGATAGCCTGGCTGATATGGGTTATGAACCCGAAACCGGTCCCAGGATGCTTGTTTCCGGTCCAGGGAAGACATGGCTTGGCAGTTCGGGCTGGACTGTTCCCATGAGGCACAGGGTCAGACTGATTTGCATATGGCCATGTCCGAACTGGGGTGGTGGAGTGAGCTAAAGAATGATGGTGGATTAAACCCAGATCAGTTGACTGGGGGTGAGTGTTTGATTTGCTCACACGCTCCGTCCATCATCCCCTTTGGTATCACTTTGTTCGCACTAAGTTGGCAGGGTATGCCCATACGTGGGTCCCTTGCTCACTTTGCCACTGGATTCAAGATAGCCTGACTGATGAGGGTTATGAACCCGAAACCGGTCCCAGGATGCTTCTTTCCGGTCAAGGGAATACATGGCTTGGCAGTTCGGGCTGGACTGTTCCCATGAGGCACAGGGTCAGACTGATTTGCATATGGCCATGTCTGAACTGGGGTGGTGGAGTGAGCTAAAGAATGATGATGGATTAAACCCAAATCAGTTGAGTGGGGGTGAGTGTTTGATTTGCTCAAACGCTCCGTCCATCATCCCCTTTGGTATCGCTTTGTTCGCCCTAAGTTGGCAGGATATGCCCAGACGTGGGTCCCTTGCTTACTTTGCCACTGGATTCAATATAGCCTGGCTGATGAGGGTTATGAACACGAAACCGGTCCCAGGATACTTGTTTCCGGTCCAGGGAAGACATGGCTTGGCAGTTCGGGCTGGACTGTTCCCATGAGGCACAGGGTCAGACTGATTTGCAAATGGCTATGTCTGAACTGGGGTGGTGGAGTGAGCTAAAGAATGATGATGGATTAAACCCAGATCAGTTGCCTGGGGGTGAGTGTTTGATTTGCTCAAACGCTCCGTCTATTATCCCCTTTGGTATCGCTTTGTTCGCCCTAAGTTGGCAGGGTATGCCCAGACGTGGGTCCCTAGCTCACTTTGCCACTGGATTCAAGATGGCCTGGCTGATGAGGGTTATGAACCCGAAACCGGTCCCAGGATGTTTGTTTCTGGTCCAGTGAAGACATGGCATGGCAGTTTGGGCTGGACTGTTCCCATGAGGCACAGGGTCAGACTGATTTGCATATGGCCATGTCTGAACTGGGGGGTGGAGTGAGCTAAAGAATGATGATGGATTAAACCCAGATCAGTTAACTGGGGGTGAGTGTTTGATTTGCTCAAACGCTCCATCCATCATCCCCTTTGGTATCGCTTTATTCGCCCTAAGTTGGCAGGGTATGCCCAGATGTGGGTCCCTTGCTAACTTTGCCACTGGATTCAAGATAGCCTGGCTGATGAGGGTTATGAACCCGCAACCGGTCCCAGGATGCTTGTTTCCGGTTCAGGGAAGACATGGCTTGGCAGTTTGGTCTGGACTGTTCCCATGAGTCACAGGGTCAGACTGATTTGCATATGGCCATGTCTGAACTAGGGTGGTGGAGTGAGCTAAAGAAGGATGATGGATTAAACCCAGATCAGTTGACTCGGGTGAGTGTTTGATTTGCTCAAACGCTCCGTCCATCATCCCCTTTGGTATCACTTTGTTCGCCCTTAGTTGGCAGGGTATACCCAGACGTGGGTTCCTTGCTCACTTTGCCACTAGATTCAAGATAGACTGGCTGATGAGGGTTATGAACCCGAAACCGGTCCCAGGATGCTTGCTTCCGGTCCAGGGAAGACATGGCTTGGCAGTTCGGGCTGGACTGTTCCCATGAGGCACAGGGTCAGACTGATTTGCATATGGCCATATCCGAACTGGGGTGGTGGAGTGAGCTAAAGAATGATGATGGATTAAACCCAGATCAGTTGACTGGGGTGAGTGTTTGATTTGCTCAAACGCTCCGTCCATCATCCCCTTTGGTATCACTTTGTTCGCCCTTAGTTGGCAGGGTATACCCAGACGTGGGTTCCTTGCTCACTTTGCCACTGGATTCAAGATAGCCTGGCTGATGAGGGTTATGAACCCGAAACCGGTCCCAGGATGCTTGTTTCCGGTCCAGGGAAGACATGGCTTGGCAGTTCGGGCTGGACTGTTCCCATGAGGCACAGGGTCAGACTGATTTGCATATGGCCATGTCTGAACTGGGGTGGTGGAGTGAGCTAAAGAATGATGATGGATTAAACCCAGATCATTTGACTGGGGGTGAGTGTTTGATTTGCACAAACGCTCCGTCCATCATTTCCTTTGGTATCGCTTTGTTCACCCTAAGTTGGCAGGGTATGCCCAGACGTGGGTCCCTTGCTCACTTTGCCACTGGATTCAAGATAGCCTGGCTGATGAGGGTTATGAACCCGAAACTGGTCCCAGTATGCTTGTTTCTGGTCCAGTGAAGACATGGCATGGCAGTTCGGGCTGGACTGTTCCCATGAGGCACAGGGTCAGACTGATTTGCATATGGCCATGTCTGAACTGGGGTGGTGGAGTGAGCTAAAGAATGATGATGGATTAAACCCAGATCAGTTGACTGGGGGTGAGTGTTTGATTTGCTCAAACACTCCATCCATCATCCCCTTTGGTATCGCTTTATTCGCCCTAAGTTGGCAGGGTATGCCCAGATGTGGGTCCCTAGCTAACTTTGCCACTGGATTCAAGATAGCCTGGCTGATGAGGTTTATGAACCCGAAACCGGTCCCAGGATGCTTGTTTCCGGTCCAGGGAAGACATGGCTTGGCAGTTCGGTCTGGACTGTTCCCATGAGTCACAGGGTCAGACTGATTTGCATATGGCCATGTCTGAACTGGGGTGGTGGAGTGAGCTAAAGAATGATGATGGATTAAACCCAGATCAGTTGACTCGGGTGAGTGTTTGATTTGCTCAAACGCTCCGTCCTTCATCCCCTTTGGTATCACTTTGTTCGCCCTAAGTTGGCAGGGTATGCCCAGACGTGGGTCCCTAGCTCACTTTGCCACTGGATTCAAGATAGCCTGGCTGATGAGGGTTATGAACCCGAAACCGGTCCCAGGATGCTTGTTTCTGGTCCAGTGAAGACATGGCATGGCAGTTTGGGCTGGACTGTTCCCATGAGTCACAGGGTCAGACTGATTTGCATATGGCCATGTCTGAACTGGGGTGGTGGAGAGAGCTAAAGAATGATGATGGATTAAACCCAGATCAGTTGACTCGGGTGAGTGTTTGATCTGCTCACACGCTCAGTCCATCATCCCCTTTGGTATCACTTTGTTCGCACTAAGTTGGCAGGGTATGCCCATACGTGGGTCCCTTGCTCACTTTGCCACTGGATTCAAGATAGCCTGGCTGATGAGGGTTATGAACCCGAAACCGGTCCCAGGATGCTTGTTTCCGGTCCAGGGAAGACATGGCTTGGCAGTTCGGGCTGGACTGTTCCCATGAGGCACAGGGTCAGACTGATTTGCATATGGCCATGTCTGAACTGGGGTGGTGGAGTGAGCTAAAGAATGATGATGGATTAAACCCAGATCATTTGATTGGGGGTGAGTGTTTGATTTGCACAAACGCTCCGTCCATCATCCTCTTTGGTATCGCTTTGTTCGCCCTAAGTTGGCAGGGTATGCCCAGACGTGGGTCCCTTGCTCACTTTGCCACTGGATTCAAGATAGCCTGGCTGATGAGGGTTATGAACCCGAAACTGGTCCCAGTATGCTTGTTTCTGGTCCAGTGAAGACATGGCATGGCAGTTCGGGCTGGACTGTTCCCATGAGGCACAGGGTCAGACTGATTTGCATATGGCCATGTCTGAACTGGGGTGGTGGAGTGAGCTAAAGAATGATGATGGATTAAACCCAGATCAGTTGACTGGGGGTGAGTGTTTGATTTGCTCAAACGCTCCATCCATCATCCCCTTTGGTATCGCTTTATTCGCCCTAAGTTGGCAGGGTATGCCCAGATGTGGGTCCCTAGTTAACTTTGCCACTGGATTCAAGATAGCCTGGCTGATGAGGTTTATGAACCCGAAACCGGTCCCAGGATGCTTGTTTCCGGTCCAGGGAAGACATGGCTTGGCAGTTCGGTCTGGACTGTTCCCATGAGTCACAGGGTCAGACTGATTTGCATATGGCCATGTCTGAACTGGGGTGGTGGAGTGAGCTAAAGAATGATGATGGATTAAACCCAGATCAGTTGACTTGGGTGAGTGTTTCATTTGCTCACACGCTCAGTCCATCATCCCCTTTGGTATCACTTTGTTCGCCCTTAGTTGGCAGGGTATACCCAGACGTGGGTTCCTTGCTCACTTTGCCACTGGATTCAAGATAGCCTGGCTGATGAGGGTTATGAACCCGAAACCGGTCCCAGGATGCTTGTTTCCGGTCCAGGAAAGACATGGCATGGCAGTTTGGGCTGGACTGTTCCCATGAGGCACAGGGTCAGACTGATTTGCATATGGCCATGTCTGAACTGGGGGGTGGGGTGAGCTAAAGAATGATGATGGATTAAACACAGATCAGTTGACTCGGGTGAGTGTTTGATTTGCTCAAACGCTCCGTCCTTCATCCCCTTTGGAATCGCTTTGTTCGCCCTAAGTTGGCAGGGTATGCCCAGACGTGGGTCACTTGCTCACTTTGCCCCTGGATTAAAGATAGCCTGGCTGATGAGGGTTATGAACCCGAAACTGGTCCCAGGATGCTTGTTTTCGGTCCAGGGAAGACATGGCATGGCCGTTCGGGCTGGACTGTTCCCATGAGGCACAGGGTCAGACTGATTTGCATATGGCCATGTCTGAACTGGGGGGGTGGAGTGAGCTAAAGAATGATGATGGATTAAACCCAGATCAGTTAACTGGGGTTGCGTGTTTGATTTGCTCAAACGCTCCATCCATCATCCCCTTTGGTATCGCTTTATTCGCCCTAAGTTGGCAGGGTATGCCCAGATGTGGGTCCCTTGCTAACTTTGCCACTGGATTCAAGATAGCCTGGCTGATGAGGGTTATGAACCCGCAACCGGTCCCAGGATGCTTGTTTCCGGTTCAGGGAAGACATGGCTTGGCAGTTTGGTCTGGACTGTTCCCATGAGTCACAGGGTCAGACTGATTTGCATATGGCCATGTCTGAACTAGGGTGGTGGAGTGAGCTAAAGAATGATGATGGATTAAACCTAGATCAGTTGACTGGGGTGAGTGTTTGATTTGCTCAAACGCTCCGTCCATCATCCTCTTTGGTATCGCTTTGTTCGCCCTAAGTTGGCAGGGTATGCCCAGACGTGGGTCCCTTGCTCACTTTGCCACTGGATTCAAGATAGCCTGGCTGATGAGGGTTATGAACCCGAAACTGGTCCCAGTATGCTTGTTTCTGGTCCAGTGAAGACATGGCATGGCAGTTCGGGCTGGACTGTTCCCATGAGGCACAGGGTCAGACTGATTTGCATATGGCCATGTCTGAACTGGGGTGGTGGAGTGAGCTAAAGAATGATGATGGATTAAACCCAGATCAGTTGACTGGGGGTGAGTGTTTGATTTGCTCAAACGCTCCATCCATCATCCCCTTTGGTATCGCTTTATTCGCCCTAAGTTGGCAGGGTATGCCCAGATGTGGGTCCCTAGCTAACTTTGCCACTGGATTCAAGATAGCCTGGCTGATGAGGTTTATGAACCCGAAACCGGTCCCAGGATGCTTGTTTCCGGTCCAGGGAAGACATGGCTTGGCAGTTCGGTCTGGACTGTTCCCATGAGTCACAGGGTCAGACTGATTTGCATATGGCCATGTCTGAACTGGGGTGGTGGAGTGAGCTAAAGAATGATGATGGATTAAACCCAGATCAGTTGACTCGGGTGAGTGTTTGATTTGCTCAAACGCTCCGTCCTTCATCCCCTTTGGTATCGCTTTGTTCGCCCTAAGTTGGCAGGGTATGCCCAGACGTGGGTCCCTAGCTCACTTTGCCACTGGATTCAAGATAGCCTGGCTGATGAGGGTTATGAACCCGAAACCGGTCCCAGGATGCTTGTTTCTGGTCCAGTGAAGACATGGCATGGCAGTTCGGGCTGGACTGTTCCCATGAGTCACAGGGTCAGACTGATTTGCATATGGCCATGTCTGAACTGGGGTGGTGGAGAGAGCTAAAGAATGATGATGGATTAAACCCAGATCAGTTGACTCGGGTGAGTGTTTGATTTGCTCACACGCTCAGTCCATCATCCCCTTTGGTATCACTTTGTTCGCACTAAGTTGGCAGGGTATGCCCATACGTGGGTCCCTTGCTCACTTTGCCACTGGATTCAAGATAGCCTGGCTGATGAGGGTTATGAACCCGAAACCGGTCCCAGGATGCTTGTTTCCGGTCCAGGGAAGACATGGCTTGGCAGTTCGGGCTGGACTGCTCCCATGAGGCACAGGGTCAGACTGATTTGCATATGGCCATATCCGAACTGGGGTGGTGGAGTGAGCTAAAGAATGATGATGGATTAAACCCAGATCAGTTGACTGGGGGTGAGTGTTTGGTTTGCTCAAACGCTCCGTCCATCATCCCCTTTGGTATCACTTTGTTCGCCCTTAGTTGGCAGGGTATACCCAGACGTGGGTTCCTTGCTCACTTTGCCACTGGATTCAAGATAGCCTGGCTGATGAGGGTTATGAACCCGAAACCGGTCCCAGGATGCTTGTTTCCGGTCCAGGGAAGACATGGCATGGCCGTTCGGGCTGGACTGTTCCCATGAGGCACAGGGTCAGACTGATTTGCAAATGGCCATGTCTGAACTGGGGTGGTGGAGTGAGCTAAAGAATGATGATGGATTAAACCCAGATCAGTTGCCTGGGGGTGAGTGTTTGATTTGCTCAAACGCTCCGTCTATTATCCCCTTTGGTATCGCTTTGTTCGCCCTAAGTTGGCAGGGTATGCCCAGACGTGGGTCCCTAGCTCACTTTGCCACTGGATTCAAGATGGCCTGGCTGATGAGGGTTATGAACCCGAAACCGGTCCCAGGATGTTTGTTTCTGGTCCAGTGAAGACATGGCATGGCAGTTTGGGCTGGACTGTTCCCATGAGGCACAGGGTCAGACTGATTTGCATATGGCCATGTCTGAACTGGGGGGGTGGGGTGAGCTAAAGAATGATGATGGATTAAACACAGATCAGTTGACTCGGGTGAGTGTTTGATTTGCTCAAACGCTCCGTCCTTCATCCCCTTTGGAATCGCTTTGTTCGCCCTAAGTTGGCAGGGTATGCCCAGACGTGGGTCACTTGCTCACTTTGCCCCTGGATTAAAGATAGCCTGGCTGATGAGGGTTATGAACCCGAAACTGGTCCCAGGATGATTGTTTTCGGTCCAGGGAAGACATGGCATGGCCGTTCGGGCTGGACTGTTCCCATGAGGCACAGGGTCAGACTGATTTGCATATGGCCATGTCTGAACTGGGGGGGTGGAGTGAGCTAAAGAATGATGATGGATTAAACCCAGATCAGTTAACTGGGGTTGCGTGTTTGATTTGCTCAAACGCTCCATCCATCATCCCCTTTGGTATCGCTTTATTCGCCCTAAGTTGGCAGGGTATGCCCAGATGTGGGTCCCTTGCTAACTTTGCCACTGGATTCAAGATAGCCTGGCTGATGAGGGTTATGAACCCGCAACCGGTCCCAGGATGCTTGTTTCCGGTTCAGGGAAGACATGGCTTGGCAGTTTGGTCTGGACTGTTCCCATGAGTCACAGGGTCAGACTGATTTGCATATGGCCATGTCTGAACTAGGGTGGTGGAGTGAGCTAAAGAATGATGATGGATTAAACCTAGATCAGTTGACTGGGGTGAGTGTTTGATTTGCTCAAACGCTCCGTCCATCATCCCCTTTGGTATCACTTTGTTCGCACTAAGTTGGCAGGGTATGCCCATACGTGGGTCCCTTGCTCACTTTGCCACTGGATTCAAGATAGCCTGGCTGATGAGGGTTATGAACCCGAAACCGGTCCCAGGATGCTTGTTTCCGGTCCAGGGAAGACATGGCTTGGCAGTTCGGGCTGGACTGTTCCCATGAGGCACAGGGTCAGACTGATTTGCATATGGCCATATCCGAACTGGGGTGGTGGAGTGAGCTAAAGAATGATGATGGATTAAACCCAGATCAGTTGACTGGGGGTGAGTGTTTGATTTGCTCAAACGCTCCGTCCATCATCCCCTTTGGTATCACTTTGTTCGCCCTTAGTTGGCAGGGTATACCCAGACGTGGGTTCCTTGCTCACTTTGCCACTGGATTCAAGATAGCCTGGCTGATGAGGGTTATGAACCCGAAACCGGTCCCAGGATGCTTGTTTCCGGTCCAGGAAAGACATGGCATGGCAGTTCGGGCTGGACTGTTCCCATGAGGCACAGGGTCAGACTGATTTGCAAATGGCCATGTCTGAACTGGGATGGTGGAGTGAGCTAAAGAATGATGATGGATTAAACCCAGATCAGTTGCCTGGGGGTGAGTGTTTGATTTGCTCAAACGCTCCGTCTATTATCCCCTTTGGTATCGCTTTGTTCGCCCTAAGTTGGCAGGGTATGCCCAGACGTGGGTCCCTAGCTCACTTTGCCACTGGATTCAAGATGGCCTGGCTGATGAGGGTTATGAACCCGAAACCGGTCCCAGGATGTTTGTTTCTGGTCCAGTGAAGACATGGCATGGCAGTTTGGGCTGGACTGTTCCCATGATGCACAGGGTCAGACTGATTTGCATATGGCCATGTCTGAACTGGGGGGTGGGGTGAGCTAAAGAATGATGATGGATTAAACCCAGATCAGTTGACTGGGGTGAGTGTTTGATTTGCTCAAACACTCCGTCCATCATCCCCTTTGGTATCACTTTGTTCGCCCTTAGTTGGCAGGGTATACCCAGACGTGGGTTCCTTGCTCACTTTGCCACTGGATTCAAGAAAGCCTGGCTGATGAGGGTTATGAACCCGAAACCGGTCCCAGGATGCTTGTTTCCGGTCCAGGGAAGATATGGCTTGGCAGTTCGGGCTGGACTGTTCCCATGAGGCACAGGGTCAGACTGATTTGCATATGGCCATGTCTGAACTGGGGTGGTGGAGTGAGCTAAAGAATGATGATGGATTAAACCCAGATCATTTGACTGGGGGTGAGTGTTTGATTTGCACAAACGCTCCGTCCATCATCCCCTTTGGTATCGCTTTGTTCGCCCTAAGTTGGCAGGGTATGCCCAGACGTGGGTCCCTTGCTCACTTTGCCACTGGATTCAAGATAGCCTGGCTGATGAGGGTTATGAACCCGAAACTGGTCCCAGTATGCTTGTTTCTGGTCCAGTGAAGACATGGCATGGCAGTTCGGGCTGGACTGTTCCCATGAGGCACAGGGTTAGACTGATTTGCATATGGCCATGTCTGAACTGGGGTGGTGGAGTGAGCTAAAGAATGATGATGGATTAAACCCAGATCAGTTGACTGGGGGTGAGTGTTTGATTTGCTCAAACGCTCCATCCATCATCCCCTTTGGTATCGCTTTATTCGCCCTAAGTTGGCAGGGTATGCCCAGATGTGGGTCCCTAGCTAACTTTGCCACTGGATTCAAGATAGCCTGGCTGATGAGGTTTATGAACCCGAAACCGGTACCAGGATGCTTGTTTCCGGTCCAGGGAAGACATGGCTTGGCAGTTCGGTCTGGACTGTTCCCATGAGTCACAGGGTCAGACTGATTTGCATATGGCCATGTCTGAACTGGGGTGGTGGAGTGAGCTAAAGAATGATGATGGATTAAACCCAGATCAGTTGACTCGGGTGAGTGTTTGATTTGCTCAAACACTCCGTCCTTCATCCCCTTTGGTATCGCTTTGTTCGCCCTAAGTTGGCAGGGTATGCCCAGACGTGGGTCCCTAGCTCACTTTGCCACTGGATTCAAGATAGCCTGGCTGATGAGGGTTATGAACCCGAAACCGGTCCCAGGATGCTTGTTTCTGGTCCAGTGAAGACATGGCATGGCAGTTTGGGCTGGACTGTTCCCATGAGTCACAGGGTCAGACTGATTTGCATATGGCCATGTCTGAACTGGGGTGGTGGAGAGAGCTAAAGAATGATGATGGATTAAACCCAGATCAGTTGACTCGGGTGAGTGTTTGATTTGCTCACACGCTCAGTCCATCATCCCCTTTGGTATCACTTTGTTCGCACTAAGTTGGCAGGGTATGCCCATACGTGGGTCCCTTGCTCACTTTGCCACTGGATTCAAGATAGCCTGGCTGATGAGGGTTATGAACCCGAAACCGGTCCCAGGATGCTTGTTTCTGGTCCAGGGAAGACATGGCTTGGCAGTTCGGGCTGGACTGTTCCCATGAGGCACAGGGTCAGACTGATTTGCATATGGCCATATCCGAACTGGGGTGGTGGAGTGAGCTAAAGAATGATGATGGATTAAACCCAGATCAGTTGACTGGGGGTGAGTGTTTGATTTGCTCAAACGCTCCGTCCATCATCCCCTTTGTTATCACTTTGTTCGCCCTTAGTTGTTAGGGTATACCCAGACGTGGGTTCCTTGCTCACTTTGCCACTGGATTCAAGATAGCCTGGCTGATGAGGGTTATGAACCCGAAACCGGTCCCAGGATGCTTGTTTCCGGTCCAGGGAAGACATGGCATGGCAGTTCGGGCTGGACTGTTCCCATGAGGCACAGGGTCAGACTGATTTGCATATGGCCATGTCTGAACTGGGGGGGTGGGGTGAGCTAAAGAATGATGATGGATTAAACCCAGATCAGTTGACTCGGGTGAGTGTTTGATTTGCTCAAACGCTCCGTCCTTCATCCCCTTTGGAATCGCTTTGTTCGCCCTAAGTTGGCAGGGTATGCCCAGACGTGGGTCACTTGCTCACTTTGCCCCTGGATTAAAGATAGCCTGGCTGATGAGGGTTATGAACCCGAAACTGGTCCCAGGATGCTTGTTTCCGGTCCAGGGAAGACATGGCATGGCCGTTCGGGCTGGACTGTTCCCATGAGGCAAAGGGTCAGACTGATTTGCATATGGCCATGTCTGAACTGGGAGGGTGGAGTGAGCTAAAGAATGATGATGGATTAAACCCAGATCAGTTAACTGGGGAAGGGTGTTTGATTTGCTCAAACGCTCCGTCTATTATCCCCTTTGGTATCGCTTTGTTCGCCCTAAGTTGGCAGGGTATGCCCAGACGTGGGTCCCTAGCTCACTTTGCCACTGGATTCAAGATGGCCTGGCTGATGAGGGTTATGAACCCGAAACCGGTCCCAGGATGTTTGTTTCTGGTCCAGTGAAGACATGGCATGGCAGTTCGGGCTGGACTGTTCCCATGAGTCACAGGGTCAGACTGATTTGCATATGGCCATGTCTGAACTGGGGTGGTGGAGTGAGCTAAAGAATGATGATGGATTAAACCCAGATCAGTTGACTCGGGTGAGTGTTTGATTTGCTCACACGCTCAGTCCATCATCCCCTTTGGTATCACTTTGTTCGCTCTAAGTTGGCAGGGTATGCCCATACGTGGGTCCCTTGCTCACTTTGCCACTGGATTCAAGATAGCCTGGCTGATGAGGGTTATGAACCCGAAACCGGTCCCAGGATGCTTGTTTCCGGTCCAGGGAAGACATGGCTTGGCAGTTCGGGCTGGACTGTTCCCATGAGGCACAGGGTCAGACTGATTTGCATATGGCCATATCCGAACTGGGGTGGTGGAGTGAGCTAAAGAATGATGATGGATTAAACCCAGATCAGTTGACTGGGGGTGAGTGTTTGATTTGCTCAAACGCTCCGTCCATCATCCCCTTTGGTATCACTTTGTTCGCCCTTAGTTGGCAGGGTATACCCAGACGTGGGTTCCTTGCTCATTTTGCCACTGGATTCAAGATAGCCTGGCTGATGAGGGTTATGAACCTGAAACCGGTACCAGGATGCTTGTTTCCGGTCCAGGGAAGACATGGCATGGCAGTTCAGGCTGGACTGTTCCCATGAGGCACAGGGTCAGACTGATTTGCAAATGGCTATGTCTTAACTGGGGTGGTGGAGTGAGCTAAAGAATGATGATGGATTAAACCCAGATCAGTTGCCTGGGGGTGAGTGTTTGATTTGCTCAAACGCTCCGTCTATTATCCCCTTTGGTATCGCTTTGTTCGCCCTAAGTTGGCAGGGTATGCCCAGACGTGGGTCCCTAGCTCACTTTGCCACTGGATTCAAGATGGCCTGGCTGATGAGGGTTATGAACCCGAAACCGGTCCCAGGATGTTTGTTTCTGGTCCAGTGAAGACATGGCATGGCAGTTTGGGCTGGACTGTTCCCATGAGGCACAGGGTCAGACTTATTTGCATATGGCCATGTCTGAACTGGGGTGGTGGAGTGAGCTAAAGAATGATGATGGATTAAACCCAGATCAGTTGACTCGGGTGAGTGTTTGATTTGCTCACACGCTCAGTCCATCATCCCTTTTGGTATCACTTTGTTCGCCCTTAGTTGGCAGGGTATACCCAGACGTGGGTTCCTTGCTCACTTTGCCACTGGATTCAAGATAGCCTGGCTGATGAGGGGTATGAACCCTAAACCGGTCCCAGGATGCTTGTTTCCGGTCCAGGGAAGACATGGCTTGGCAGTTCGGGCTGGACTGTTCCCATGAGGCACAGGGTCAGACTGATTTGCATATGGCCATGTCTGAACTGGGGTGGTGGAGTGAGCTAAAGAATGATGATGGATTAAACCCATATCAGTTGACTCGGGTGAGTGTTTGATTTGCTCAAACGCTCCGTCCTTCATCCCCTTTGGTATCGCTTTGTTCGCCCTAAGTTGGCAGGGTATGCCCAGACGTGGGTCCCTAGCTCACTTTGCCACTGGATTCAAGATAGCCTGGCTGATGAGGGTTATGAACCCGAAACCGGTCCCAGGATGCTTGTTTCCGGTCCAGGGAAGACATGGCTTGGCAGTTCGGGCTGGACTGTTCCCATGAGGCACAGGGTCAGACTGATTTGCATATGGCCATATCCGAACTGGGGTGGTGGAGTGAGCTAAAGAATGATGATGGATTAAACCCAGATCAGTTGACTGGGGGTGAGTGTTTGATTTGCTCAAACGCTCCGTCCATCATCCCCTTTGGTATCACTTTGTTCGCCCTTAGTTGGCAGGGTATACCCAGACGTGGGTTCCTTGCTCACTTTGCCACTGGATTCAAGATAGCCTGGCTGATGAGGGTTATGAACCCGAAACCGGTCCCAGGATGCTTGTTTCCGGTCCAGGGAAGACATGGCTTGGCAGTTCGGGCTGGACTGTTCCCATGAGGCACAGGGTCAGACTGATTTGCATATGGCCATGTCTGAACTGGGGTGGTGGAGTGAGCTAAAGAATGATGATGGATTAAACCCAGATCAGTTGACTCGGGTGAGTGTTTGATTTGCTCAAACGCTCCGTCCTTCATCCCCTTTGGTATCGCTTTGTTCGCCCTAAGTTGGCAGGGTATGCCCAGACGTGGGTCCCTAGCTCACTTTGCCACTGGATTCAAGATAGCCTGGCTGATGAGGGTTATGAACCCGAAACCGGTCCCAGGATGCTTGTTTCTGGTCCAGTGAAGACATGGCATGGCAGTTCGGGCTGGACTGTTCCCATGAGTCACAGGGTCAGACTGATTTGCATATGGCCATGTCTGAACTGGGGTGGTGGAGTGAGCTAAAGAATGATGATGGATTAAACCTAGATCAGTTGACTTGGGTGAGTGTTTCATTTGCTCACACGCTCAGTCCATCATCCCCTTTGGTATCACTTTGTTCGCCCTTAGTTGGCAGGGTATACCCAGACGTGGGTTCCTTGCTCACTTTGCCACTGGATTCAAGATAGCCTGGCTGATGAGGGTTCTGAACCCGAAACCGGTCCCAGGATGCTTGTTTCCGGTCCAGGGAAGACATGGCTTGGCAGTTCCGGCTGGACTGTTCCCATGAGGCACAGGGTCAGACTGATTTGCATATGGCCATGTCTGAACTGGGGTGGTGGAGTGAGCTAAAGAATGATGATGGATTAAACCCAGATCATTTGACTGGGGGTGAGTGTTTGATTTGCACAAACGCTCCGTCCATCATCCCCTTTGGTATCGCTTTGTTCGCCCTAAGTTGGCAGGGTATGCCCAGACGTGGGTCCCTTGCTCACTTTGCCACTGGATTCAAGATAGCCTGGCTGATGAGGGTTATGAACCCGAAACTGGTCCCAGTATACGTGTTTCTGGTCCAGTGAAGACATGGCATGGCAGTTCGGGCTGGACTGTTCCCATGAGGCACAGGGTCAGACTGATTTGCATATGGCCATGTCTGAACTGGGGTGGTGGAGTGAGCTAAAGAATGATGATGGATTAAACCCAGATCAGTTGACTGGGGGTGAGTGTTTCATTTGCTCAAACGCTCCATCCATCATCCCCTTTGGTATCACTTTATTCGCCCTAAGTTGGCAGTGTATGCCCAGATGTGGGTCCCTAGCTAACTTTGCCACTGGATTCAAGATAGCCTGGTTGATGAGGTTTATGAACCCGAAACCGGTCCCAGGATGCTTGTTTCCGGTCCAGGGAAGACATGGCTTGGCAGTTTGGTCTGGACTGTTTCCATGAGTCACAGGGTCAGACTGATTTGCATATGGCCATGTCTGAACTGGGGTGGTGGAGTGAGCTAAAGAATGTTGATGGATTAAACCCAGATCAGTTGACTCGGGTGAGTGTTTGATTTGCTCAAACGCTCCGTCCTTCATCCCCTTTGGTATCGCTTTGTTCGCCCTAAGTTGGCAGGGTATGCCCAGATGTGGGTCCCTTGCTAACTTTGCCACTGGATTAAAGATAGCCTGGCTGATGAGGGTTATGAACCCGCAACCGGTCCCAGGATGCTTGTTTCCGGTTCAGGGAAGACATGTCTTGGCAGTTTGATCTGGACTGTTCCCATGAGTCACAGGGTCAGACTGATTTGCATATGGCCATGTCTGAACTAGGGTGCTGGAGTGAGCTAAAGAATGATGATGGATTAAACCCAGATCAGTTGACTGGGGTGAGTGTTTGATTTGCTCAAACGCTCCGTCCATCATCCCCTTTGGTATCACTTTGTTCGCACTAAGTTGGCAGGGTATGCCCATACGTGGGTCCCTTGCTCACTTTGCCACTGGATTCAAGATAGCCTGGCTGATGAGGGTTATGAAACCGAAACCGGTCCCAGGATGCTTGTTTCCGGTCCAGGGAAGACATGGCTTGGCAGTTCGGGCTGGACTGTTCCCATGAGGCACAGGGTCAGACTGATTTGCATATGGCCATATCCGAACTGGGGTGGTGGAGTGAGCTAAAGAATGATGATGGATTAAACCCAGATCAGTTGACTGGGGGTGAGTGTTTGATTTGCTCAAACGCTCCGTCCATCATCCCCTTTGGTATCACTTTGTTCGCCCTTAGTTGGCAGGGTATACCCAGACATGGGTTCCTTGCTCACTTTGCCACTGGATTCAAGATAGCCTGGCTGATGAGGGTTATGAACCCGAAACCGGTCCCAGGATGCTTGTTTCCGGTCCAGGGAAGACATGGCATGGCAGTTCGGGCTGGACTGTTCCCATGAGGCACAGGGTCAGACTGATTTGCAAATGGCCATGTTTGAACTGGGGTGGTGGAGTGAGCTAAAGAATGATGATGGATTAAACCCAGATCAGTTGCCTGGGGGTGAGTGTTTGATTTGCTCAAACGCTCCGTCTATTATCCCCTTTGGTATCGCTTTGTTCGCCCTAAGTTGGCAGGGTATGCCCAGACATGGCTCCCTAGCTCACTTTGCCACTGGATTCAAGATGGCCTGGCTGATGAGGGTTATGAACCCGAAACCGGTCCCATGATGTTTGTTTCTGGTCCAGTGAAGACATGGCATGGCAGTTTGGGCTGGACTGTTCCCATGAGGCACAGGGTCAGACTGATTTGCATATGGCCATGTCTGAACTGGGGGGGTGGGGTGAGCTAAAGAATGATGATGGATTAAACCCAGATCAGTTGACTCGGGTGAGTGTTTGATTTGCTCAAACGCTCCGTCCTTCATCCCCTTTGGAATCGCTTTGTTCGCCCTAAGTTGGCAGGGTATGCCCAGACGTGGGTCACTTGCTCACTTTGCCCCTGGATTAAAGATAGCCTGGCTGATGAGGGTTATGAACCCGAAACTGGTCCCAGGATGCTTGTTTCCGGTCCAGGGAAGACATGGCATGGCCGTTCGGGCTGGACTGTTCCCATGAGGCACAGGGTCAGACTGATTTGCATATGGCCATGTCTGAACTGGGGGGGTGGAGTGAGCTAAAGAATGATGATGGATTAAACCCAGATCAGGTAACTGGGGGTGAGTGTTTGATTTGCTCAAACGCTCCATCCATCATCCCCTTTGGTATCGCTTTATTCGCCCTAAGTTGGCAGGGTATGCCCATATGTGGGTCCCTAGCTCACTTTGCCACTGGATTCAAGATAGCCTGGCTGATGAGGGTTATGAACCCGAAACCGGTCCCAGGATGCTTGTTTCCGGTCCAGGGAAGACATGGCTTGGCAGATCGGGCTGGACTGTTCCCATGAGGCACAGGGTCAGACTGATTTGCATATGGCCATATCCGAACTGGGGTGGTGGAGTGAGCTAAAGAATGATGATGGATTAAACCCAGATCAGTTGACTGGGGGTGAGTGTTTGATTTGCTCAAACGCTCCGTCCATCATCCCCTTTGGTATCACTTTGTTCGCCCCTAGTTGGCAGGGTATACCCAGACGTGGGTTCCTTGCTCACTTTGCCACTGGATTCAAGATAGCCTGGCTGATGAGGGTTATGAACCCGAAACCGGTCCCAGGATGCTTGTTTCCGGTCCAGGGAAGACATGGCTTGGCAGTTCGGGCTGGACTGTTCCCATGAGGCACAGGGTCAGTCTGATTTGCATATGGCCATGTCTGAACTGGGGTGGTGGAGTGAGCTAAAGAATGATGATGGATTAAACCCAGATCAGTTGACTGGGGGTGAGTGTTTGATTTGCTCAAACGCTCCATCCATCATCCCCTTTGGTATCGCTTTATTCGCCCTAAGTTGGCAGGGTATGCCCAGATGTGGGTCCCTAGCTAACTTTGCCACTGGATTCAAGATAGCCTGGCTGATGAGGTTTATGAACCCGAAACCGGTCCCAGGATGCTTGTTTCCGGTCCAGGGAAGACATGGCTTGGCAGTTCGGTCTGGACTGTTCCCATGAGTCACAGGGTCAGACTGATTTGCATATGGCCATGTCTGAACTGCTGTGGTGGAGTGAGCTAAAGAATGATGATGGATTAAACCCAGATCAGTTGACTCGGGTAAGTGTTTGATTTGCTCAAACGCTCCGTCCTTCATCCCCTTTGGTATCGCTTTGTTTGCCCTAAGTTGGCAGGGTATGCCCAGACGTGGGTCCCTAGCTCACTTTGCCACTGGATTCAAGATAGCCTGGCTGATGAGGGTTATGAACCCGAAACCGGTCCCAGGATGCTTGTTTCTGGTCCAGTGAAGACATGGCATCGCAGTTCGGGCTGGACTGTTCCCATGAGTCACAGGGTCAGACTGATTTGCATATGGCCATGTCTGAACTGGGGTGGTGGAGTGAGCTAAAGAATGATGATGGATTAAACCTAGATCAGTTGACTTGGGTGAGTGTTTGATTTGCTTACACGCTCAGTCCATCATCCCCTTTGGTATCGCTTTGTTCGCCCTAAGTTGGCAGGGTATGCCCAGACGTGGGTCCCTTGCTCACTCAATCAATCAATCAATCAGTGACATTTATAGAGCGCACTACATACCCGTAGGGTCTCAAGGCGCTGGGGGTGGGGGGGGGTGCCGCTACTGCTCGAACAGCCATGTCTTCAGCTTCTTCCTGAAGGAGAGGTGGTCTTGGGTCAGGCGCAGGTCGGTCGGGAGGGAGTTCCAGGTCTTGGCGGCCAGGTAGGAGAAGGACCTTCCTCCTGTGGTCGCTCTTCGGATGCGGGGGACGGCGGCGAGGGCGAGGTTGGCTGATCGGAGGTGGCGTTTGGGAGCGTAGAAGTTGACTCGGCTGTTGAGGTAGCTCGGGCCTTGGTCGTGTAGCGCTTTGTGTGCGTGGGTGAGGAGGCGGAAGGTGATTCTTTTGTTGACGGGGAGCCAGTGAAGGTCTCTCAGATGTCCGGAGATGTGGCTGGTTCGTGGGATGTCGAGGATGAGTCTGGCTGAGGCGTTCTGGATCCGCTGGAGTCTCTTCTGGAGCTTGGCGGTGGTACCGGCGTAGAGGGCGTTGCCATAGTCCAGTCGGCTGGTGACGAGGGCCTGGGTGACGGTCCTCCTGGTCTCGGTGGGGATCCACCAGAAGATCTTCCGTAGCATGCGTAGGATGTTGAAGCACGCCGAGGAGACGGCGTTGACTTGCCTGGTCATGGAGAGGGAGGAGTCCAGGATGAAGCCCAGGTTGCGTGCATGGTCTGTCGGTTTGAGTGCGGTGCCCAGGGCGGGAGGCCACCAGGAGTCGTCCCAGGCGGATGGTGAGGAGCCCAGGATGAGGACCTCCGTCTTGTCCGAGTTCAGCTTCAGGCGGCTGGTCGTCATCCACTCGGCTACGTCCTTCATCCCTTCGTGTAGGTTGGCTCTGGCGGCGGCGGGGTCGTTGGTCAGGGAGAGGATCAGCTGGGTGTCGTCGACGTAGGAGATTATGTTGAGGTGGTGTTGCCGTGCGATGGCCGCGAGGGGGCTCATGTAGACGTTGAAGAGGGTGGGGCTCAGCGAGGATCCTTGAGGGACGCCGCAGATGACATCGGTGGCCTCTGACTTGTACGGTGGTAGACGGACTTTCTGTGTTCTTCCGTCGAGGAAGGAGATGATCCATTCCAGCGCCTTGTCCTGGATTCCGACGTTGCTGAGGCGCTGTACTAGGGTGCGGTGGCAGACAGTGTCGAATGCTGCGGAGAGGTCTAGGAGGATGAGGGCCGCTGTTTCTCCGTTGTCCATCAGGGCTCGAATGTCATCGGCGGCGGCGATGAGGGCGGTCTCGGTGCTGTGATTGGCTCGGAAGCCGGACTGTGAGGGGTCGAGGGATCCATTCGTTTCGAGGAAGGCGGCCATCTGCTTGTTGACGGTCTTCTCGATGACTTTGGCTGGAAACGGGAGGAGCGAGATGGGGCGGTAGTTCTTGAGTTCGGTGGGGTCCGCTGTGGGTTTCTTGAGTAGCGCGCTGAGTTCGGAGTGCTTCCAGCTCTCAGGGAAGGTGGCGGTGTCGAAGGATGTGTTGATGATGTCTCGCAGGTGGGGTGCGATGACAGCGTCAGCCTTGTTGAAGACGTGATGAGGGCAGGGGTCGGTCGGTGATCCGGAGTGGATGGAGTTCATCGTGCGGATGGTGTCTTCGGTGCTGATCGGAGTCCAGGCTTGGAGGGTGGTGGTGAGGGGTGGTTGTTCGGTCTTGGTGTGCGTTGGTTGGTTGCTGAAGCTGTTGTGTATGTCCGCGATCTTGTTGTGGAAGTATGAGGCGAGGGAGTTGCAGAGGTCTTGCGATGGGGTGATGTCGTTGTTTTCTGCGCTGGGGTTGGAGAGCTCTTTCACGATGTTGAAGAGTTCCTTGCAGTTGTGTGCGTTGTTGTCCAGCCGGTCCTTGAAAGCAGTTTTCTTGGCGGCGCGGATCAGCTGGTGGTGTTTCCGGGTGGCCAGCTTGAAGGTGGTCCTGTTGTCCGGTGTGGGATCCCTTCTCCAGACTTTCTCGAGGGCTCGGCAGTTCTTCTTGGAGCTCTTGAGTTCGTCGGTGAACCACGGGGCTTTCTTGCTGCCGGGTCTGCTGGGCGGGGTCCTCAGCGGGGCGAGTTCGTCCGCGCAGTTGCTGATCCACTGTGTGAGGTTGTTGGCGGCCTGGCTGGGGTTCGCTGAGCTGGCAGGGGGGTGCTGGCTCAGGGAGGTGGCGAGCTGGTCTGCTGTGATCTTCTTCCAGCTTCTGCAGGCGGCCTGTTGCTGGTGGTGGTGGGTCGTCGTTCTCTTGAAGGTGAAGTGGACGCAGCTGTGGTCCGTCCATTGGAGCTCTGTGGCGTGGCTGAAGACGATGTCTTTGCAGGATGAGAAGACGGCGTCGAGTGTGTGTCCGGCAAGGTGGGTGGGGGTGGATACCAGCTGCTTGAGTCCAAGATTGGCGAGGTTGTCGAGCAGGGTGCTGGTGTTGCAGTCGTTGTTGTTTTCCAGGTGGAAGTTAAGGTCCCCCAGGAGGATGTAGTCGGCGGAGGGGAGGGCATGCGGGCTGACGAAGTCGGCGATGTCCTCGCTGAATTGTGTGCGTGGTCCCGGGGGTCGGTAGATCAGGGTGCCTCTGAGGGTGGTGTTTGGGTCGGTGTGGATCTGGATGATGAGGGTTATGAACCCGAAACTGGTCCCAGTATGCTTGTTTCTGGTCCAGTGAAGACATGGCATGGCAGTTCGGGCTGGACTGTTCCCATGAGGCACAGGGTCAGACTGATTTGCATATGGCCATGTCTGAACTGGGGTGGTAGAGTGAGCTAAAGAATGATGATGGATTAAACCCAGATCAGTTGACTGGGGGTGAGTGTTTGATTTGCTCAAACGCTCCATCCATCATCCCCTTTGGTATCACTTTATTCGCCCTAAGTTGGCAGGGTATGCCCAGATGTGGGTCCCTAGCTAACTTTGCCACTGGATTCAAGATAGCCTGGTTGATGAGGTTTATGAACCCGAAACCGGTCCCAGGATGCTTGTTTCCGGTCCAGGGAAGACATGGCTTGGCAGTTCGGTCTGGACTGTTCCCATGAGTCACAGGGTCAGACTGATTTGCATATGGCTATGTCTGAACTGGGGTGGTGGAGTGAGCTAAAGAATGATGATGGATTAAACCCAGATCAGTTGACTCGGGTGAGTGTTTGATTTGCTCAAACGCTCTGTCCTTCATCCCCTTTGGTATCGCTTTGTTCGCCCTAAGTTGGCAGGGTATGCCCAGACGTGGGTCCCTAGCTCACTTTGCCACTGGATTCAAGATAGCCTGGCTGATGAGGGTTATGAACCCGAAACCGGTCCCAGGATGCTTGTTTCTGGTCCAGTGAAGACATGGCATGGCAGTTCGGGCTGGACTGTTCCCATGAGTCACAGGGTCAGACTGATTTGCATATGGCCATGTCTGAACTGGGGTGGTGGAGTGAGCTAAAGAATGATGATGGATTAAACCCAGATCAGTTGACTCGGGTGAGTGTTTGATTTGCTCACACGCTCAGTCCATCATCCCCTTTGGTATCACTTTGTTCGCCCTTAGTTGGCAGGGTATACCCAGACGTGGGTTCCTTGCTCACTTTGCCACTGGATTCAAGATAGCCTGGCTGATGAGCGTTCTGAACCCGAAACCGGTCCCAGGATGCTTGTTTCCGGTCCAGGGAAGACATGGCTTGGCAGTTCGGGCTGGACTGTTCCCATGAGTACCAGGGTCAGACTGATTTGCATATGGCCATGTCTGAACTGGGGTGGTGGAGAGAGCTAAAGAATGATGATGGATTAAACCCAGATCAGTTGACTCGGGTGAGTGTTTGATTTGCTCACACGCTCAGTCCATCATCCCCTTTGGTATCACTTTGTTCGCACTAAGTTGGCAGGGTATGCCCATACGTGGGTCCCTTGCTCACTTTGCCACTGGATTCAAGATAGCCTGGCTGATGAGGGTTATGAACCCGAAACCGGTCCCAGGATGCTTGTTTCTGGTCCAGGGAAGACATGGCTTGGCAGTTCGGGCTGGACTGTTCCCATGAGGCACAGGGTCAGACTGATTTGCATATGGCCATATCCGAACTGGGGTGGTGGAGTGAGTTAAAGAATGATGATGGATTAAACCCAGATCAGTTGACTGGGGGTGAGTGTTTGATTTGCTCAAACGCTCCGTCCATCATCCCCTTTGTTATCACTTTGTTCGCCCTTAGTTGTTAGGGTATACCCAGACGTGGGTTCCTTGCTCACTTTGCCACTGGATTCAAGATAGCCTGGCTGATGAGGGTTATGAACCCGAAACCGGTCCCAGGATGCTTGTTTCCGGTCCAGGGAAGACATGGCATGGCAGTTCGGGCTGGACTGTTCCCATGAGGCACAGGGTCAGACTGATTTGCATATGGCCATGTCTGAACTGGGGGGGTGGGGTGAGCTAAAGAATGATGATGGATTAAACCCAGATCAGTTGACTCGGGTGAGTGTTTGATTTGCTCAAACGCTCCGTCCTTCATCCCCTTTGGAATCGCTTTGTTCGCCCTAAGTTGGCAGGGTATGCCCAGACGTGGGTCACTTGCTCACTTTGCCCCTGGATTAAAGATAGCCTGGCTGATGAGGGTTATGAACCCGAAACTGGTCCCAGGATGCTTGTTTCCGGTCCAGGGAAGACATGGCATGGCCGTTCGGGCTGGACTGTTCCCATGAGGCAAAGGGTCAGACTGATTTGCATATGGCCATGTCTGAACTGGGAGGGTGGAGTGAGCTAAAGAATGATGATGGATTAAACCCAGATCAGTTAACTGGGGAAGGGTGTTTGATTTGCTCAAACGCTCCGTCTATTATCCCCTTTGGTATCGCTTTGTTCGCCCTAAGTTGGCAGGGTATGCCCAGACGTGGGTCCCTAGCTCACTTTGCCACTGGATTCAAGATGGCCTGGCTGATGAGGGTTATGAACCCGAAACCGGTCCCAGGATGTTTGTTTCTGGTCCAGTGAAGACATGGCATGGCAGTTCGGGCTGGACTGTTCCCATGAGTCACAGGGTCAGACTGATTTGCATATGGCCATGTCTGAACTGGGGTGGTGGAGTGAGCTAAAGAATGATGATGGATTAAACCCAGATCAGTTGACTCGGGTGAGTGTTTGATTTGCTCACACGCTCAGTCCATCATCCCCTTTGGTATCACTTTGTTCGCACTAAGTTGGCAGGGTATGCCCATACGTGGGTCCCTTGCTCACTTTGCCACTGGATTCAAGATAGCCTGGCTGATGAGGGTTATGAACCCGAAACCGGTCCCAGGATGCTTGTTTCCGGTCCAGGGAAGACATGGCTTGGCAGTTCGGGCTGGACTGTTCCCATGAGGCACAGGGTCAGACTGATTTGCATATTGCCATATCCGAACTGGGGTGGTGGAGTGAGCTAAAGAATGATGATGGATTAAACCCAGATCAGTTGACTGGGGGTGAGTGTTTGATTTGCTCAAACGCTCCGTCCATCATCCCCTTTGGTATCACTTTGTTCGCCCTTAGTTGGCAGGGTATACCCAGACGTGGGTTCCTTGCTCATTTTGCCACTGGATTCAAGATAGCCTGGCTGATGAGGGTTATGAACCTGAAACCGGTACCAGGATGCTTGTTTCCGGTCCAGGGAAGACATGGCATGGCAGTTCGGGCTGGACTGTTCCCATGAGGCACAGGGTCAGACTGATTTGCAAATGGCTATGTCTTAACTGGGGTGGTGGAGTGAGCTAAAGAATGATGATGGATTAAACCCAGATCAGTTGCCTGGGGGTGAGTGTTTGATTTGCTCAAACGCTCCGTCTATTATCCCCTTTGGTATCGCTTTGTTCGCCCTAAGTTGGCAGGGTATGCCCAGACGTGGGTCCCTAGCTCACTTTGCCACTGGATTCAAGATGGCCTGGCTGATGAGGGTTATGAACCCGAAACCGGTCCCAGGATGTTTGTTTCTGGTCCAGTGAAGACATGGCATGGCAGTTTGGGCTGGACTGTTCCCATGAGGCACAGGGTCAGACTGATTTGCATATGGCCATGTCTGAACTGGGGTGGTGGAGTGAGCTAAAGAATGATGATGGATTAAACCCAGATCAGTTGACTCGGGTGAGTGTTTGATTTGCTCACACGCTCAGTCCATCATCCCTTTTGGTATCACTTTGTTCGCCCTTAGTTGGCAGGGTATACCCAGACGTGGGTTCCTTGCTCACTTTGCCACTGGATTCAAGATAGCCTGGCTGATGAGGGGTATGAACCCTAAACCGGTCCCAGGATGCTTGTTTCCGGTCCAGGGAAGACATGGCTTGGCAGTTCGGGCTGGACTGTTCCCATGAGGCACAGGGTCAGACTGATTTGCATATGGCCATGTCTGAACTGGGGTGGTGGAGTGAGCTAAAGAATGATGATGGATTAAACCCATATCAGTTGACTCGGGTGAGTGTTTGATTTGCTCAAACGCTCCGTCCTTCATCCCCTTTGGTATCGCTTTGTTCGCCCTAAGTTGGCAGGGTATGCCCAGACGTGGGTCCCTAGCTCACTTTGCCACTGGATTCAAGATAGCCTGGCTGATGAGGGTTATGAACCCGAAACCGGTCCCAGGATGCTTGTTTCCGGTCCAGGGAAGACATGGCTTGGCAGTTCGGGCTGGACTGTTCCCATGAGGCACAGGGTCAGACTGATTTGCATATGGCCATATCCGAACTGGGGTGGTGGAGTGAGCTAAAGAATGATGATGGATTAAACCCAGATCAGTTGACTGGGGGTGAGTGTTTGATTTGCTCAAACGCTCCGTCCATCATCCCCTTTGGTATCACTTTGTTCGCCCTTAGTTGGCAGGGTATACCCAGACGTGGGTTCCTTGCTCACTTTGCCACTGGATTCAAGATAGCCTGGCTGATGAGGGTTATGAACCCGAAACCGGTCCCAGGATGCTTGTTTCCGGTCCAGGGAAGACATGGCTTGGCAGTTCGGGCTGGACTGTTCCCATGAGGCACAGGGTCAGACTGATTTGCATATGGCCATGTCTGAACTGGGGTGGTGGAGTGAGCTAAAGAATGATGATGGATTAAACCCAGATCAGTTGACTCGGGTGAGTGTTTGATTTGCTCAAACGCTCCGTCCTTCATCCCCTTTGGTATCGCTTTGTTCGCCCTAAGTTGGCAGGGTATGCCCAGACGTGGGTCCCTAGCTCACTTTGCCACTGGATTCAAGATAGCCTGGCTGATGAGGGTTATGAACCCGAAACCGGTCCCAGGATGCTTGTTTCTGGTCCAGTGAAGACATGGCATGGCAGTTCGGGCTGGACTGTTCCCATGAGTCACAGGGTCAGACTGATTTGCATATGGCCATGTCTGAACTGGGGTGGTGGAGTGAGCTAAAGAATGATGATGGATTAAACCTAGATCAGTTGACTTGGGTGAGTGTTTCATTTGCTCACACGCTCAGTCCATCATCCCCTTTGGTATCACTTTGTTCGCCCTTAGTTGGCAGGGTATACCCAGACGTGGGTTCCTTGCTCACTTTGCCACTGGATTCAAGATAGCCTGGCTGATGAGGGTTCTGAACCCGAAACCGGTCCCAGGATGCTTGTTTCCGGTCCAGGGAAGACATGGCTTGGCAGTTCGGGCTGGACTGTTCCCATGAGGCACAGGGTCAGACTGATTTGCATATGGCCATGTCTGAACTGGGGTGGTGGAGTGAGCTAAAGAATGATGATGGATTAAACCCAGATCATTTGACTGGGGGTGAGTGTTTGATTTGCACAAACGCTCCGTCCATCATCCCCTTTGGTATCGCTTTGTTCGCCCTAAGTTGGCAGGGTATGCCCAGACGTGGGTCCCTTGCTCACTTTGCCACTGGATTCAAGATAGCCTGGCTGATGAGGGTTATGAACCCGAAACTGGTCCCAGTATACGTGTTTCTGGTCCAGTGAAGACATGGCATGGCAGTTCGGGCTGGACTGTTCCCATGAGGCACAGGGTCAGACTGATTTGCATATGGCCATGTCTGAACTGGGGTGGTGGAGTGAGCTAAAGAATGATGATGGATTAAACCCAGATCAGTTGACTGGGGGTGAGTGTTTCATTTGCTCAAACGCTCCATCCATCATCCCCTTTGGTATCACTTTATTCGCCCTAAGTTGGCAGTGTATGCCCAGATGTGGGTCCCTAGCTAACTTTGCCACTGGATTCAAGATAGCCTGGTTGATGAGGTTTATGAACCCGAAACCGGTCCCAGGATGCTTGTTTCCGGTCCAGGGAAGACATGGCTTGGCAGTTTGGTCTGGACTGTTTCCATGAGTCACAGGGTCAGACTGATTTGCATATGGCCATGTCTGAACTGGGGTGGTGGAGTGAGCTAAAGAATGTTGATGGATTAAACCCAGATCAGTTGACTCGGGTGAGTGTTTGATTTGCTCAAACGCTCCGTCCTTCATCCCCTTTGGTATCGCTTTGTTCGCCCTAAGTTGGCAGGGTATGCCCAGATGTGGGTCCCTTGCTAACTTTGCCACTGGATTAAAGATAGCCTGGCTGATGAGGGTTATGAACCCGCAACCGGTCCCAGGATGCTTGTTTCCGGTTCAGGGAAGACATGTCTTGGCAGTTTGATCTGGACTGTTCCCATGAGTCACAGGGTCAGACTGATTTGCATATGGCCATGTCTGAACTAGGGTGCTGGAGTGAGCTAAAGAATGATGATGGATTAAACCCAGATCAGTTGACTGGGGTGAGTGTTTGATTTGCTCAAACGCTCCGTCCATCATCCCCTTTGGTATCACTTTGTTCGCACTAAGTTGGCAGGGTATGCCCATACGTGGGTCCCTTGCTCACTTTGCCACTGGATTCAAGATAGCCTGGCTGATGAGGGTTATGAAACCGAAACCGGTCCCAGGATGCTTGTTTCCGGTCCAGGGAAGACATGGCTTGGCAGTTCGGGCTGGACTGTTCCCATGAGGCACAGGGTCAGACTGATTTGCATATGGCCATATCCGAACTGGGGTGGTGGAGTGAGCTAAAGAATGATGATGGATTAAACCCAGATCAGTTGACTGGGGGTGAGTGTCTGATTTGCTCAAACGCTCCGTCCATCATCCCCTTTGGTATCACTTTGTTCGCCCTTAGTTGGCAGGGTATACCCAGACATGGGTTCCTTGCTCACTTTGCCACTGGATTCAAGATAGCCTGGCTGATGAGGGTTATGAACCCGAAACCGGTCCCAGGATGCTTGTTTCCGGTCCAGGGAAGACATGGCATGGCAGTTCGGGCTGGACTGTTCCCATGAGGCACAGGGTCAGACTGATTTGCAAATGGCCATGTCTGAACTGGGGTGGTGGAGTGAGCTAAAGAATGATGATGGATTAAACCCAGATCAGTTGCCTGGGGGTGAGTGTTTGATTTGCTCAAACGCTCCGTCTATTATCCCCTTTGGTATCGCTTTGTTCGCCCTAAGTTGGCAGGGTATGCCCAGACATGGCTCCCTAGCTCACTTTGCCACTGGATTCAAGATGGCCTGGCTGATGAGGGTTATGAACCCGAAACCGGTCCCATGATGTTTGTTTCTGGTCCAGTGAAGACATGGCATGGCAGTTTGGGCTGGACTGTTCCCATGAGGCACAGGGTCAGACTGATTTGCATATGGCCATGTCTGAACTGGGGGGGTGGGGTGAGCTAAAGAATGATGATGGATTAAACCCAGATCAGTTGACTCGGGTGAGTGTTTGATTTGCTCAATTGCTCCGTCCTTCATCCCCTTTGGAATCGCTTTGTTCGCCCTAAGTTGGCAGGGTATGCCCAGACGTGGGTCACTTGCTCACTTTGCCCCTGGATTAAAGATAGCCTGGCTGATGAGGGTTATGAACCCGAAACTGGTCCCAGGATGCTTGTTTCCGGTCCAGGGAAGACATGGCATGGCCGTTCGGGCTGGACTGTTCCCATGAGGCACAGGGTCAGACTGATTTGCATATGGCCATGTCTGAACTGGGGGGGTGGAGTGAGCTAAAGAATGATGATGGATTAAACCCAGATCAGGTAACTGGGGGTGAGTGTTTGATTTGCTCAAACGCTCCATCCATCATCCCCTTTGGTATCGCTTTATTCGCCCTAAGTTGGCAGGGTATGCCCATACGTGGGTCCCTAGCTCACTTTGCCACTGGATTCAAGATAGCCTGGCTGATGAGGGTTATGAACCCGAAACCGGTCCCAGGATGCTTGTTTCCGGTCCAGGGAAGACATGGCTTGGCAGATCGGGCTGGACTGTTCCCATGAGGCACAGGGTCAGACTGATTTGCATATGGCCATATCCGAACTGGGGTGGTGGAGTGAGCTAAAGAATGATGATGGATTAAACCCAGATCAGTTGACTGGGGGTGAGTGTTTGATTTGCTCAAACGCTCCGTCCATCATCCCCTTTGGTATCACTTTGTTCGCCCCTAGTTGGCAGGGTATACCCAGACGTGGGTTCCTTGCTCACTTTGCCACTGGATTCAAGATAGCCTGGCTGATGAGGGTTATGAACCCGAAACCGGTCCCAGGATGCTTGTTTCCGGTCCAGGGAAGACATGGCTTGGCAGTTCGGGCTGGACTGTTCCCATGAGGCACAGGGTCAGTCTGATTTGCATATGGCCATGTCTGAACTGGGGTGGTGGAGTGAGCTAAAGAATGATGATGGATTAAACCCAGATCAGTTGACTGGGGGTGAGTGTTTGATTTGCTCAAACGCTCCATCCATTATCCCCTTTGGTATCGCTTTATTCGCCCTAAGTTGGCAGGGTATGCCCAGATGTGGGTCCCTAGCTAACTTTGCCACTGGATTCAAGATAGCCTGGCTGATGAGGTTTATGAACCCGAAACCGGTCCCAGGATGCTTGTTTCCGGTCCAGGGAAGACATGGCTTGGCAGTTCGGTCTGGACTGTTCCCATGAGTCACAGGGTCAGACTGATTTGCATATGGCTATGTCTGAACTGCTGTGGTGGAGTGAGCTAAAGAATGATGATGGATTAAACCCAGATCAGTTGACTCGGGTAAGTGTTTGATTTGCTCAAACGCTCCGTCCTTCATCCCCTTTGGTATCGCTTTGTTCGCCCTAAGTTGGCAGGGTATGCCCAGACGTGGGTCCCTAGCTCACTTTGCCACTGGATTCAAGATAGCCTGGCTGATGAGGGTTATGAACCCGAAACCGGTCCCAGGATGCTTGTTTCTGGTCCAGTGAAGACATGGCATCGCAGTTCGGGCTGGACTGTTCCCATGAGTCACAGGGTCAGACTGATTTGCATATGGCCATGTCTGAACTGGGGTGGTGGAGTGAGCTAAAGAATGATGATGGATTAAACCTAGATCAGTTGACTTGGGTGAGTGTTTGATTTGCTTACACGCTCAGTCCATCATCCCCTTTGGTATCGCTTTGTTCGCCCTAAGTTGGCAGGGTATGCCCAGACGTGGGTCCCTTGCTCACTCAATCAATCAATCAATCAGTGACATTTATAGAGCGCACTACATACCCGTAGGGTCTCAAGGCGCTGGGGGTGGGGGGGGTGCCGCTACTGCTCGAACAGCCATGTCTTCAGCTTCTTCCTGAAGGAGAGGTGGTCTTGGGTCAGGCGCAGGTCGGTCGGGAGGGAGTTCCAGGTCTTGGCGGCCAGGTAGGAGAAGGACCTTCCTCCTGTGGTCGCTCTTCGGATGCGGGGGACGGCGGCGAGGGCGAGGTTGGCTGATCGGAGGTGGCGTTTGGGAGCGTAGAAGTTGACTCGGCTGTTGAGGTAGCTCGGGCCTTGGTCGTGTAGCGCTTTGTGTGCGTGGGTGAGGAGGCGGAAGGTGATTCTTTTGTTGACGGGGAGCCAGTGAAGGTCTCTCAGATGTCCGGAGATGTGGCTGGTTCGTGGGATGTCAAGGATGAGTCTGGCTGAGGCGTTCTGGATCCGCTGGAGTCTCTTCTGGAGCTTGGCAGTGGTACCGGCGTAGAGGGCGTTGCCATAGTCCAGTCGGCTGGTGACGAGGGCCTGGGTGACGGTCCTCCTGGTCTCGGTGGGGATCCACCAGAAGATCTTCCGTAGCATGCGTAGGATGTTGATGTACGCCGAGGAGACGGCGTTGACTTGCCTGGTCATGGAGAGGGAGGAGTCCAGGATGAAGCCCAGGTTGCGTGCATGGTCTGTCAGT
Source organism: Triturus cristatus (assembly GCF_964204655.1). Taxonomy (NCBI): domain Eukaryota; kingdom Metazoa; phylum Chordata; class Amphibia; order Caudata; family Salamandridae; genus Triturus; species Triturus cristatus. The sequence continues at coordinate 537,231,733 of NC_140579.1, forward strand.
TTGAGTGCGGTGCCCAGGGCGGGAGGCCACCAGGAGTCGTCCCAGGCGGATGGTGAGGAGCCCAGGATGAGGACCTCCGTCTTGTCCGAGTTCAGCTTCAGGCGGCTGGTCGTCATCCACTCGGCTACGTCCTTCATCCCTTCGTGTAGGTTGGCTCTGGCGGCGGCGGGGTCGTTGGTCAGGGAGAGGATCAGCTGGGTGTCGTCGGCGTAGGAGATTATGTTGAGGTGGTGTTGCCGTGCGATGGCCGCGAGGGGGCTCATGTAGACGTTGAAGAGGGTGGGGCTCAGCGAGGATCCTTGAGGGACGCCGCAGATGACATCGGTGGCCTCTGACTTGTACGGTGGTAGACGGACTTTCTGTGTTCTTCCGTCGAGGAAGGAGATGATCCATTCCAGCGCCTTGTCCTGGATTCCGACGTTGCTGAGGCGCTGTACTAGGGTGCGGTGGCAGACAGTGTCGAATGCTGCGGAGAGGTCTAGGAGGATGAGGGCCGCTGTTTCTCCGTTGTCCATCAGGGCTCGAATGTCATCGGTGGCGGCGATGAGGGCGGTCTCGGTGCTGTGATTGGCTCGGAAGCCGGACTGTGAGGGGTCGAGGGATCCATTCGTTTCGAGGAAGGCGGCCATCTGCTTGTTGACGGTCTTCTCGATGACTTTGGCTGGAAACGGGAGGAGCGAGATGGGGCGGTAGTTCTTGAGTTCGGTGGGGTCCGCTGTGGGTTTCTTGAGTAGCGCGCTGAGTTCGGAGTGCTTCCAGCTCTCAGGGAAGGTGGCGGTGTCGAAGGATGTGTTGATGATGTCTCGCAGGTGGGGTGCGATGACAGCGTCAGCCTTGTTGAAGACGTGATGAGGGCAGGGGTCGGTCGGTGATCCGGAGTGGATGGAGTTCATCGTGCGGATGGTGTCTTCGGTGCTGATCGGAGTCCAGGCTTGGAGGGTGGTGGTGAGGGGTGGTTGTTCGGTCTTGGTGTGCGTTGGTTGGTTGCTGAAGCTGTTGTGTATGTCCGCGATCTTGTTGTGGAAGTATGAGGCGAGGGAGTTGCAGAGGTCTTGCGATGGGGTGATGTCGTTGTTTTCTGCGCTGGGGTTGGAGAGCTCTTTCACGATGTTGAAGAGTTCCTTGCAGTTGTGTGCGTTGTTGTCCAGCCGGTCCTTGAAAGCAGTTTTCTTGGCGGCGCGGATCAGCTGGTGGTGTTTCCGGGTGGCCAGCTTGAAGGTGGTCCTGTTGTCCGGTGTGGGATCCCTTCTCCAGACTTTCTCGAGGGCTCGGCAGTTCTTCTTGGAGCTCTTGAGTTCGTCGGTGAACCACGGGGCTTTCTTGCTGCCGGGTCTGCTGGGCGGGGTCCTCAGCGGGGCGAGTTCGTCCGCGCAGTTGCTGATCCACTGTGTGAGGTTGTTGGCGGCCTGGCTGGGGTTCGCTGAGCTGGCAGGGGGGTGCTGGCTCAGGGAGGTGGCGAGCTGGTCTGCTGTGATCTTCTTCCAGCTTCTGCAGGCGGCCTGTTGCTGGTGGTGGTGGGTCGTCGTTCTCTTGAAGGTGAAGTGGACGCAGCTGTGGTCCGTCCATTGGAGCTCTGTGGCGTGGCTGAAGACGATGTCTTTGCAGGATGAGAAGACGGCGTCGAGTGTGTGTCCGGCGAGGTGGGTGGGGGTGGATACCAGCTGCTTGAGTCCAAGATTGGCGAGGTTGTCGAGCAGGGTGCTGGTGTTGCAGTCGTTGTTGTTTTCCAGGTGGAAGTTAAGGTCCCCCAGGAGGATGTAGTCGGCGGAGGGGAGGGCATGCGGGCTGACGAAGTCGGCGATGTCCTCGCTGAATTGTGTGCGTGGTCCCGGGGGTCGGTAGATCAGGGTGCCTCTGAGGGTGGTGTTTGGGTCGGTGTGGATCTGGATGATGAGGGTTATGAACCCGAAACTGGTCCCAGTATGCTTGTTTCTGGTCCAGTGAAGACATGGCATGGCAGTTCGGGCTGGACTGTTCCCATGAGGCACAGGGTCAGACTGATTTGCATATGGCCATGTCTGAACTGGGGTGGTAGAGTGAGCTAAAGAATGATGATGGATTAAACCCAGATCAGTTGACTGGGGGTGAGTGTTTGATTTGCTCAAACGCTCCATCCATCATCCCCTTTGGTATCACTTTATTCGCCCTAAGTTGGCAGGGTATGCCCAGATGTGGGTCCCTAGCTAACTTTGCCACTGGATTCAAGATAGCCTGGTTGATGAGGTTTATGAACCCGAAACCGGTCCCAGGATGCTTGTTTCCGGTCCAGGGAAGACATGGCTTGGCAGTTCGGTCTGGACTGTTCCCATGAGTCACAGGGTCAGACAGATTTGCATATGGCTATGTCTGAACTGGGGTGGTGGAGTGAGCTAAAGAATGATGATGGATTAAACCCAGATCAGTTGACTCGGGTGAGTGTTTGATTTGCTCAAACGCTCTGTCCTTCATCCCCTTTGGTATCGCTTTGTTCGCCCTAAGTTGGCAGGGTATGCCCAGACGTGGGTCCCTAGCTCACTTTGCCACTGGATTCAAGATAGCCTGGCTGATGAGGGTTATGAACCCGAAACCGGTCCCAGGATGCTTGTTTCTGGTCCAGTGAAGACATGGCATGGCAGTTCGGGCTGGACTGTTCCCATGAGTCACAGGGTCAGACTGATTTGCATATGGCCATGTCTGAACTGGGGTGGTGGAGTGAGCTAAAGAATGATGATGGACTAAACCCAGATCAGTTGACTCGGGTGAGTGTTTGATTTGCTCACACGCTCAGTCCATCATCCCCTTTGGTATCACTTTGTTCGCCCTTAGTTGGCAGGGTATACCCAGACGTGGGTTCCTTGCTCACTTTGCCACTGGATTCAAGATAGCCTGGCTGATGAGCGTTCTGAACCCGAAACCGGTCCCAGGATGCTTGTTTCCGGTCCAGGGAAGACATGGCTTGGCAGTTCGGGCTGGACTGTTCCCATGAGGCACAGGGTCAGACTGATTTGCATATGTCCATGTCTGAACTGGGGTGGTGGAGTGAGCTAAAGAATGATGATGGATTAAACTCAGATCAGTTGACTGGGGGTGAGTGTTTGATTTGCTCAAACGCTCCGTCCATCATCCCCTTTGGTATCACTTTGTTCGCCCTTAGTTGGCAGGGTATACCCAGACGTGGGTTCCTTGCTCACTTTGCCACTGGATTCAAGATAGCCTGGCTGATGAGGGTTATGAACCCGAAACCGGTCCCAGGATGCTTGTTTCCGGTCCAGGGAAGACATGGCATGGCAGTTCGGGCTGGACTGTTCCCATGAGGCACAGGGTCAGACTGATTTGCAAATGGCCATGTCTGAACTGGGGTGGTAGAGTGAGCTAAAGAATGATGATGGATTAAACCCAGATCAGTTGCCTGGGGGTGAGTGTTTGATATGCTCAAACGCTCCGTCTTTTATCCCCTTTGGTATCGCTTTGTTCGCCCTAAGTTGGCAGGGTATGCCCAGACGTGGGTCCCTAGCTCACTTTGCCACTGGATTCAAGATGGCCTGGCTGATGAGGGTTATGAACCTGAAACCGGTCCCAGGATGTTTGTTTTCGGTCCTGTGAAGACATGGCATGGCAGTTTGGGCTGGACTGTTCCCATGAGGCACAGGGTCAGACTGATTTGCATATGGCCATGTCTGAACTGGGGGGGTGGGGTGAGCTAAAGAATGATGATGGATTAAACCCAGATCAGTTGACTCGGGTGAGTGTTTGATTTGCCCAAACGCTCCGTCCTTCATCCCCTTTGGAATCGCTTTGTTCGCCCTAAGTTGGCAGGGTATGCCCAGACGTGGGTCACTTGCTCACTTTGCCCCTGGATTAAAGATAGCCTGGCTGATGAGGGTTATGAACCCGAAACCGGTCCCAGGATGCTTGTTTCCGGTTCAGGGAAGACATGGCTTGGCAGTTTGGTCTGGACTGTTCCCATGAGTCACAGGGTCAAACTGATTTGCATATGGCCATGTCTGAACTAGGGTGGTGGAGTGAGCTAAAGAATGATGATGGATTAAACCCAGATCAGTTGACTTGGGTGAGTGTTTGATTTGCTCAAACGCTCCGTCCATCATCCCCTTTGGTATCACTTTGTTCGCACTAAGTTGGCAGGGTATGCCCATACGTGGGTCCCTTGCTCACTTTGCCACTGGATTCAAGATAGCCTGGCTGATGAGGGTTATGAACCCGAAACCGGTCCCAGGATGCTTGTTTCCGGTCCAGGGAAGACATGGCTTGGCAGTTCGGGCTGGACTGTTCCCATGAGGCACAGGGTCAGACTGATTTGCATATGGCCATATCCGAACTGGGGTGGTGGAGTGAGCTAAAGAATGATGATGGATTAAACCCAGATCAGTTGACTGGGGGTGAGTGTTTGATTTGCTCAAACGCTCCGTCCATCATCCCCTTTGGTATCACTTTGTTCGCCCTTAGTTGGCAGGGTATACCCAGACGTGGGTTCCTTGCTCACTTTGCCACTGGATTCAAGATAGCCTGGCTGATGAGGGTTATGAACCCGAAACTGGTCCCAGGATGCTTGTTTCCGGTCCAGGGAAGACATGGCATGGCAGTTCGGGCTGGACAGTTCCCATGAGGCACAGGGTCAGACTGATTTGCAAATGGCCATGTGTGAACTGGGGTGGTGGAGTGAGCTAAAGAATGATGATGGATTAAACCCAGATCAGTTGCCTGGGGGTGAGTGTTTGATTTGCTCAAACGCTCCATCTATTATCCCCTTTGGTATCACTTTGTTCGCCCTAAGTTGGCAGGGTATGCCCAGACGTGGGTCCCTAGCTCACTTTGCCACTGGATTCAAGATGGCCTGGCTGATGAGGGTTATGAACCCGAAACCGGTCCCAGGATGTTTGTTTCTGGTCCAGTGAAGACATGGCATGGCCGTTTGGGCTGGACTGTTCCCATGAGGCACAGGGTCAGACTGATTTGCATATGGCCATGTCTGAACTGGGGGGGTGGGGTGAGCTAACGAATGATGATGGATTAAACCCAGATCAGTTGACTCGGGTGAGTGTTTGATTTGCTCAAACGCTCCGTCCTTCATCCCCTTTGGAATCGCTTTGTTCGCCCTAAGTTGGCAGGGTATGCCCAGACGTGGGTCACTTGCTCACTTTGCCCCTGGATTAAAGATAGCCTGGCTGATGAGGGTTATGAACCCGAAACTGGTCCCAGGATGCTTGTTTCCGGTCCAGGGAAGACATGGCATGGCCGTTCGGGCTGGACTGTTCCCATGAGGCACAGTGTCAGACTGATTTGCATATGGCCATGTCTGAACTGGGGGGGGTGGAGTGAGCTAAAGAATGATGATGGATTAAACCCAGATCAGTTAACTGGGGGTGAGTGTTTGATTTGCTCAAACGCTCCATCCATCATCCCCTTTGGTATCGCTTTATTCGCCCTAAGTTGGCAGGGTATGCCCAGATGTGGGTCCCTTGCTAACTTTGCCACTGGATTCAAGATAGCCTGGCTGATGAGGGTTATGAACCCGCAACCGGTCCCAGGATGCTTGCTTCCGGTTCAGGGAAGACATGGCTTGGCAGTTTGGTCTGGACTGTTCCCATGAGTCACAGGGTCAGACTGATTTGCATATGGCCATGTCTGAACTAGGGTGGTGGAGTGAGCTAAAGAATGATGATGGATTAAACCCAGATCAGTTGACTGGGGTGAGTGTTTGATTTGCTCAAACGCTCCGTCCATCATCCCCTTTGGTATCACTTTGTTCGCCCTTAGTTGGCAGGGTATACCCAGACGTGGGTTCCTTGCTCACTTTGCCACTGGATTCAAGATAGCCTGGCTGATGAGGGTTATGAACCCGAAACCGGTCCCAGGATGCTTGTTTCCGGTCCAGGGAAGACATGGCTTGGCAGTTCGGGCTGGACTGTTCCCATGAGGCACAGGGTCAGACTGATTTGCATATGGCCATGTCTGAACTGGGGTGGTGGAGTGAGCTAAAGAATGATGATGGATTAAACCCAGATCATTTGACTGGGGGTGAGTGTTTGATTTGCACAAACGCTCCGTCCATCATCCCCTTTGGTATCGCTTTGTTCGCCCTAAGTTGGCAGGGTATGCCCAGACCTGGGTCCCTTGCTCACTTTGCCACTGGATTCAAGATAGCCTGGCTGATGAGGGTTATGAACCCGAAACTGGTCCCAGTATGCTTGTTTCTGGTCCAGTGAAGACATGGCATGGCAGTTCGGGCTGGACTGTTCCCATGAGGCACAGGGTCAGACTGATTTGCATATGGCCATGTCTGAACTGGGGTGGTGGAGTGAGCTAAAGAATGATGATGGATTAAACCCAGATCAGTTGACTGGGGGTGAGTGTTTGATTTGCTCAAATGCTCCATCCATCATCCCCTTTGGTATCGCTTTATTCGCCCTAAGTTGACAGGGTATGCCCAGATGTGGGTCCCTAGCTAACTTTGCCACTGGATTCAAGATAGCCTGGCTGATGAGGTTTATGAACCCGAAACCGGTCCCAGGATGCTTGTTTCCAGTCCAGGGAAGACATGGCTTGGCAGTTCGGTCTGGACTGTTCCCATGAGTCACAGGGTCAGACTGATTTGCATATGGCCATGTCTGAACTGGGGTGGTGGAGTGAGCTAAAGAATGATGATGGATTAAACCCAGATCAGTTGACTCGGGTGAGTGTTTGATTTGCTCAAACGCTCCGTCCTTCATCCCCTTTGGTATCGCTTTGTTCGCCCTAAGTTGGCAGTGTATGCCCAGACGTGTGTCCCTAGCTCACTTTGCCACTGGATTCAAGATAGCCTGGCTGATGAGGGTTATGAACCCGAAACCGGTCCCAGGATGCTTGTTTCCGGTCCAGGGAAGACATGGCTTGGCAGTTCGGTCTGGACTGTTCCCATGAGTCACAGGGTCAGACTGATTTGCATATGGCCATGTCTGAACTGGGGTGGTGGAGAGAGCTAAAGAATGATGATGGATTAAACCCAGATCAGTTGACTCGGGTGAGTGTTTGATTTGCTCACACGCTCAGTCCATCATCCCCTTTGGTATCACTTTGTTCGCACTAAGTTGGCAGGGTATGCCCATACGTGGGTCCCTTGCTCACTTTGGCACTGGATTCAAGATAGCCTGGCTGATGAGGGTTATGAACCCGAAACCGGTCCCAGGATGCTTGTTTCCGGTCCAGGGAAGACATGGCTTGGCAGTTCGGGCTGGACTGTTCCCATGAGGCACAGGGTCAGACTGATTTGCATATGGCCATATCCGAACTGGGGTGGTGGAGTGAGCTAAAGAATGATGATGGATTAAACCCAGATCAGTTGACTGGGGGTGAGTGTTTGATTTGCTCAAACGCTCCGTCCATCATCCCCTTTGGTATCACTTTGTTCGCCCTTAGTTGGCAGGGTATACCCAGACGTGGGTTCCTTGCTCACTTTGCCACTGGATTCAAGATAGCCTGGCTGATGAGGGTTATGAACCCGAAACCGGTCCCAGGATGCTTGTTTCCGGTCCTGGGAAGACATGGCTTGGCAGTTCGGGCTGGACTGTTCCCATGAGGCACAGGGTCAGACTGATTTGCATATGGCCATGTCTGAACTGGGGTGGTGGAGTGAGCTAAAGAATGATGATGGATTAAACCCAGATCATTTGACTGGGTGTGAGTGTTTGATTTGCACAAACGCTCCGTCCATCATCCCCTTTGGTATCGCTTTGTTCGCCCTAAGTTGGCAGGGTATGCCCAGACGTGGGTCCCTTGCTCACTTTGCCACTGGATTCAAGATAGCCTGGCTGATGAGGGTTATGAACCCGAAACTGGTCCCAGTATGCTTGTTTCTGGTCCAGTGAAGACATGGCATGGCAGTTCGGGCTGGACTGTTCCCATGAGTCACAGGGTCAGACTGATTTGCATATGGCCATGTCTGAACTGGGGTGGTGGAGTGAGCTAAAGAATGATGATAGATTAAACCCAGATCAGTTGACTCGGGTGAGTGTTTGATTTGCTCACACGCTCAGTCCATCATCCCCTTTGGTATCACTTTGTTCGCCCTAAGTTGGCAGGGTATGCCCAGATGTGGGTCCCTAGCTAACTTTGCCACTGGATTCAAGATAGCCTGGCTGATGAGGGTTCTGAACCCGAAACCGGTCCCAGGATGCTTGTTTCCGGTCCAGGGAAGACATGGCTTGGCAGTTCGGGCTGGACTGTTCCCATGAGGCACAGGGTCAGACTGATTTGCATATGGCCATGTCTGAACTGGGGTGGTGGAGTGAGCTAAAGAATGATGATGGATTAAACCCAGATCAGTTGACTGGGGGTGAGTGTTTGATTTGCTCAAACGCTCCGTCCATCATCCCCTTTGGTATCACTTTGTTCGCCCTTAGTTGGCAGGGTATACCCAGACGTGGGTTCCTTGCTCACTTTGCCACTGGATTCAAGATAGCGTAGCTGATGAGGGTTATGAACCCGAAACCGGTCCCAGGATGCTTGTTTCCGGTCCAGGGAAGACATGGCATGGCAGTTCGGGCTGGACTGTTCCCATGAGGCACAGGGTCAGACTGATTTGCAAATGGCCATGTCTGAACTGGGGTGGTAGAGTGAGCTAAAGAATGATGATGGATTAAACCCAGATCAGTTGCCTGGGGGTGAGTGTTTGATTTGCTCAAACGCTCCGTCTATTATCCCCTTTGGTATCGCTTTGTTCGCCCTAAGTTGGCAGGGTATGCCCAGACGTGGGTCCCTAGCTCACTTTGCCACTGGGTTCAAGATGGCCTGGCTGATGAGGGTTATGAACCCGAAACCGGTCCCAGGATGTTTGTTTCTGGTCCAGTGCAGACATGGCATGGCAGTTTGGGCTGGACTGTTCCCATGAGGCACAGGGTCAGACTGATTTGCATATGGCCATGTCTGAACTGGGGGGGTGGGGTGAGCTAAAGAATGATGATGGATTAAACCCAGATCAGTTGACTCGGGTGAGTGTTTGATTTGCTCAAACGCTCCGTCCTTCATCCCCTTTGGAATCGCTTTGTTCGCCCTAAGTTGGCAGGGTATGCCCAGACGTGGGTCACTTGCTCACTTTGCCCCTGGATTAAAGATAGCCTGGCTGATGAGGGTTATGAACCCGAAACTGGTCCCAGGATGCTTGTTTCCGGTCCAGGGAAGACATGGCATGGCCGTTCGGGCTGGACTGTTCCCATGAGGCACAGGGTCAGACTGATTTGCATATGGCCATGTCTGAACTGGGGGGGTGGAGTGAGCTAAAGAATGATGATGGATTAAACCCAGATCAGTTAACTGGGGGTGAGTGTTTGATTTGCTCAAACGCTCCATCCATCATCCCCTTTGGTATCGCTTTATTCGCCCTAAGTTGGCAGGGTATGCCCAGATGTGGGTCCCTTGCTAACTTTGCCACTGGATTCAAGATAGCCTGGCTGATGAGGGTTATGAACCCGCAACCGGTCCCAGGATGCTTGTTTCCGGTTCAGGGAAGACATGGCTTGGCAGTTTGGTCTGGACTGTTCCCATGAGTCACAGGGTCAAACTGATTTGCATATGGCCATGTCTGAACTAGGGTGGTGGAGTGAGCTAAAGAATGATGATGGATTAAACCCAGATCAGTTGACTGGGGTGAGTGTTTGATTTGCTCAAACGCTCCGTCCATCATCCCCTTTGGTATCACTTTGTTCGCACTAAGTTGGCAGGGTATGCCCATACGTGGGTCCCTTGCTCACTTTGCCACTGGATTCAAGATAGCCTGGCTGATGAGGGTTATGAACCCGAAACCGGTCCCAGGATGCTTGTTTCCGGTCCAGGGAAGACATGGCTTGGCAGTTCGGGCTGGACTGTTCCCATGAGGCACAGGGTCAGACTGATTTGCATATGGCCATATCCGAACTGGGGTGGTGGAGTGAGCTAAAGAATGATGATGGATTAAACCCAGATCAGTTGACTGGGGGTGAGTGTTTGATTTGCTCAAACGCTCCGTCCATCATCCCCTTTGGTATCACTTTGTTCGCCCTTAGTTGGCAGGGTATACCCAGACGTGGGTTCCTTGCTCACTTTGCCACTGGATTCAAGATAGCCAGGCTGATGAGGGTTATGAACCCGAAACCGGTCCCAGGATGCTTGTTTCCGGTCCAGGGAAGACATGGCATGGTAGTTCGGGCTGGACAGTTCCCATGAGGCACAGGGTCAGACTGATATGCAAATGGCCATGTCTGAACTGGGGTGGTGGAGTGAGCTAAAGAATGATGATGGATTAAACCCAGATCAGTTGCCTGGGGGTGAGTGTTTGATTTGCTCAAACGCTCCGTCTATTATCCCCTTTGGTATCGCTTTGTTCGCCCTAAGTTGGCAGGGTATGCCCAGACGTGGGTCCCTAGCTCACTTTGCCACTGGATTCAAGATGGCCTGGCTGATGAGGGTTATGAACCCGAAACAGGTCCCAGGATGTTTGTTTCTGGTCCAGTGAAGACATGGCATGGCAGTTTGGGCTGGACTGTTCCCATGAGGCACAGGGTCAAACTGATTTGCATATGGCCATGTCTGAACTGGGGGGGTGGGGTGAGCTAAAGAATGATGATGGATTAAACCCAGATCAGTTGACTCGGGTGAGTGTTTGATTTGCTCAAACGCTCCGTCCTTCATCCCCTTTGGAATCGCTTTGTTCGCCCTAAGTTGGCAGGGTATGCCCAGACGTGGGTCACTTGCTCACTTTGCCCCTGGATTAAAGATAGCCTGGCTGATGAGGGTTATGAACCCGAAACTGGTCCCAGGATGCTTGTTTCCGGTCCAGGGAAGACATGGCATGGCCGTTCGGGCTGGACTGTTCCCATGAGGCACAGGGTCAGACTGATTTGCATATGGCCATGTCTGAACTGGGGGGGGTGGAGTGAGCTAAAGAATGATGATGGATTAAACCCAGATCAGTTAACTGGGGGTGAGTGTTTGATTTGCTCAAACGCTCCATCCATCATCCCCTTTGGTATCGCTTTATTCGCTCTAAGTTGGCAGGGTATGCCCAGATGTGGGTCCCTTGCTAACTTTGCCACTGGATTCAAGATAGCCTGGCTGATGAGGGTTATGAACCCGCAACCGGTCCCAGGATGCTTGTTTCCGGTTCAGGGAAGACATGGCTTGGCAGTTTGGTCTGGACTGTTCCCATGAGTCACAGGGTCAGACTGATTTGCATATGGCCATGTCTGAACTAGGGTGGTGGAGTGAGCTAAAGAATGATGATGGATTAAACCCAGATCAGTTGACTGGGGTGAGTGTTTGATTTGCTCAAACGCTCCGTCCATCATCCCCTTTGGTATCACTTTGTTCGCCCTTAGTTGGCAGGGTATACCCAGACGTGGGTTCCTTGCTCACTTTGCCACTGGATTCAAGATAGCCGACTGATGAGGGTTATGAACCCGAAACCGGTCCCAGGATGCTTGTTTCCGGTCCAGGGAAGATATGGCTTGGCAGTTCGGGCTGGACTGTTCCCATGAGGCACAGGGTCAGACTGATCTGCATATGGCCATGTCTGAACTGGGGTGGTGGAGTGAGCTAAAGAATGATGATGGATTAAACCCAGATCATTTGACTGGGGGTGAGTGTTTGATTTGCACAAACGCTCCGTCCATCATCCCCTTTGGTATCGCTTTGTTCGCCCTAAGTTGGCAGGGTATGCCCAGACGTGGGTCTCTTGCTCACTTTGCCACTGGATTCAAGATAGCCTGGCTGATGAGGGTTATGAACCCGAAACTGGTCCCAGTATGCTTGTTTCTGGTCCAGTGAAGACATGGCATGGCAGTTCGGGCTGGACTGTTCCCCTGAGGCACAGGGTCAGACTGATTTGCATATGGCCATGACTGAACTGGGGTGGTGGAGTGAGCTAAAGAATGATGATGGATTAAACCCAGATCAGTTGACTGGGGGTGAGTGTTTGATTTGCTCAAACGCTCCATCCATCATCCCCTTTGGTATCGCTTTATTCGCCCTAAGTTGGCAGGGTATGCCCAGATGTGGGTCCCTAGCTAACTTTGCCACTGGATTCAAGATAGCCTGGCTGATGAGGTTTATGAACCCGAAACCGGTCCCAGGATGCTTGTTTCCGGTCTAGGGAAGACATGGCTTGGCAGTTCGGTCTGGACTGTTCCCATGAGTCACAGGGTCAGACTGATTTGCATATGGCCATGTCTGAACTGGGGTGGTGGAGTGAGCTAAAGAATGATGATGGATTAAACCCAGATCAGTTGACTCGCGTGAGTGTTTGATTTGCTCAAACGCTCCGTCCTTCATCCCCTTTGGTATCGCTTTGTTCGCCCTAAGTTGGCAGGGTATGCCCAGACGTGTGTCCCTAGCTCACTTTGCCACTGGATTCAAGATAGCCTGGCTGATGAGGGTTATGAACCCGAAACCGGTCCCAGGATGCTTGTTTCCGGTCCAGGGAAGACATGGCTTGGCAGTTCGGTCTGGACTGTTCCCATGAGTCACAGGGTCAGACTGATTTGCATATGGCCATGTCTGAACTGGGGTGGTGGAGAGAGCTAAAGAATGATGATGGATTAAACCCAGATCAGTTGACTCGGGTGAGTGTTTGATTTGCTCACACGCTCAGTCCATCATCCCCTTTGGTATCACTTTGTTCGCACTAAGTTGGCAGGGTATGCCCATACGTGGGTCCCTTGCTCACTTTGCCACTGGATTCAAGATAGCCTGGCTGATGAGGGTTATGAACCCGAAACCGGTCCCAGGATGCTTGTTTCCGGTCCAGGGAAGACATGGCTTGGCAGTTCGGGCTGGACTGTTCCCATGAGGCACAGGGTCAGACTGATTTGCATATGGCCATATCCGAACTGGGGTGGTGGAGTGAGCTAAAGAATGATGATGGATTAAACCCAGATCAGTTGACTGGGGGTGAGTGTTTGATTTGCTGAAACGCTCCGTCCATCATCCCCTTTGGTATCACTTTGTTCGCCCTTAGTTGTTAGGGTATACCCAGACGTGGGTTCCTTGCTCACTTTGCCACTGGATTCAAGATAGCCTGGCTGATGAGGGTTATGAACCCGAAACCGGTCCCAGGATGCTTGTTTCCGGTCCAGGGAAGACATGGCATGGCAGTTCGGGCTGGACTGTTCCCATGAGGCACAGGGTCAGACTGATTTGCAAAGGGCCATGTCTGAACTGGGGTGGTGGAGTGAGCTAAAGAATGATGATGGATTAAACCCATATCAGTTGCCTGGGGGTGAGTTTTTGATTTGCTCAAACGCCCTGTCTATTATCCCCTTTGGTATCGCTTTGTTCGCACTAAGTTGGCAGGGTATGCCCAGACGTGGGTCCCTAGCTCACTTTGCCACTGGATTCAAGATGGCCTGGCTGATGAGGGTTATGAACCCGAAACCGGTCCCAGGATGTTTGTTTCTGGTCCAGTGAAGACATGGCATGGCAGTTTGGGCTGGACTGTTCCCATGAGGCACAGGGTCAGACTGATTTGCATATGGCCATGTCTGAACTGGGGGGGTGGGGTGAGCTAAAGAATGATGATGGATTAAACCCAGATCAGTTGACTCGGGTGAGTGTTTGATTTGCTCAAACGCTCCGTCCTTCATCCCCTTTGGAATCGCTTTGTTCGCCCTAAGTTGGCAGGGTATGCCCAGACGTGGGTCACTTGCTCACTTTGCCCCTGGATTAAAGATAGCCTGGCTGATGAGGGTTATGAACCCGAAACAGGTCCCAGGATGCTTGTTTCCGGTCCAGGGAAGACATGGCATGGCCGTTCGGGCTGGACTGTTCCCATGAGGCACAGGGTCAGACTGATTTGCATATGGCCATGTCTGAACTGGGGGGGTGGAGTGAGCTAAAGAATGATGATGGATTAAACCCAGATCAGTTAACTGGGGGTGAGTGTTTGATTTGCTCAAACGCTCCGTCTATTATCCCCTTTGGTATCGCTTTGTTCGCCCTAAGTTGGCAGGGTATGCCTAGACGTGGGTCCCTAGCTCACTTTGCCACTGGATTCAAGATGGCCTGGCTAATGAGGGTTATGAACCCGAAACCGGTCCCAGGATGTTTGTTTCTGGTCCAGTGAAGACATGGCATGGCAGTTCGGGCTGGACTGTTCCCATGAGTCACAGGGTCAGACTGATTTGCATATGGCCATGTCTGAACAGGGGTGGTGGAGTGAGCTAAAGAATGATGATGGATTAAACCCAGATCAGTTGACTCACGTGAGTGTTTGATTTGCTCACACGCTCAGTCCATCATCCCCTTTGGTATCACTTTGTTCGCACTAAGTTGGCAGGGTATGCCCATACGTGGGTCCCTTGCTCACTTTGCCACTGGATTCAAGATAGCCTGGCTGATGAGGGTTATGAACCCGAAACCGGTCCCAGGATGCTTGTTTCCGGTCCAGGGAAGACATGGATTGGCAGTTCGGGCTGGACTGTTCCCATGAGGCACAGGGTCAAACTGATTTGCATATGGCCATATCCGAACTAGGGTGGTGGAGTGAGCTAAAGAATGATGATGGATTAAACCCAGATCAGTTGACTGGGGGTGAGTGTTTGATTTGCTCAAACGCTCCGTCCATCATCCCCTTTGGTATCACTTTGTTCGCCCTTAGTTGGCAGGGTATACCCAGACGTGGGTTCCTTGCTCACTTTGCCACTGGATTCAAGATAGCCTGGCTGATGAGGGTTATGAACCCGTAACCGGTCCCAGGATGCTTGTTTCCGGTCCAGGGAAGACATGGCATGGCAGTTCGGGCTGGACTGTTCCCATGAGGCACAGGGTCAGACTGATTTGCAAATGGCCATGTCTGAACTGGGGTGGTGGAGTGAGCTAAAGAATGATGATGGATTAAACCCAGATCAGTTGCCTGGGGGTGAGTGTTTGATTTGCTCAAACGCTCCGTCTATTATCCCCTTTGGTATCGCTTTGTTCGCCCTAAGTTGGCAGGGTATGCCCAGACGTGGGTCCCTAGCTCACTTTGCCACTGGATTCAAGATGGCCTGGCTGATGAGGGTTATGAACCCGCAACCGGTCCCAGGATGCTTGTTTCCGGTTCAGGGAAGACATGGCTTGGCAGTTTGGTCTGGACTGTTCCCATGAGTCACAGGGTCAGACTGATTTGCATATGGCCATGTCTGAACTAGGGTGGTGGAGTGAGCTAAAGAATGATGATGGATTAAACCCAGATCAGTTGACTGGGGTGAGTGTTTGATTTGCTCAAACGCTCCGTCCATCATCCCCTTTGGTATCACTTTGTTCGCCCTTAGTTGGCAGGGTATACCCAGACGTGGGTTCCTTGCTCACTTTGCCACTGGATTCAAGATAGCCTGGCTGATGAGGGTTATGAACCCGAAACCGGTCCCAGGATGCTTGTTTCCGGTCCAGGGAAGATATGGCTTGGCAGTTCGGGCTGGACTGTTCCCATGAGGCACAGGGTCAGACTGATTTGCATATGGCCATGTCTGAACTGGGGTGGTGGAGTGAGCTAAAGAATGATGATGGATTAAACCCAGATCATTTGACTGGGGGTGAGTGTTTGATTTGCACAAACGCTCCGTCCATCATCCCCTTTGGTATCGCTTTGTTCGCCCTCAGTTGGCAGGGTATGCCCAAACGTGGGTCTCTTGCTCACTTTGCCACTGGATTCAAGATAGCCTGGCTGATGAGGGTTATGAACCCGAAATTGGTCCCAGTATGCTTGTTTCTGGTCCAGTGAAGACATGGCATGGCAGTTCGGGCTGGACTGTTCCCATGAGGCACAGGGTCAGACTGATTTGCATATGGCCATGTCTGAACTGGGGTGGTGGAGTGAGCTAAAGAATGATGATGGATTAAACCCAGATCAGTTGACTGGGGGTGAGTGTTTGATTTGCTCAAACGCTCCATCCATCATCCCCTTTGGTTGCTTTATTCGCCCTAAGTTGGCAGGGTATGCCCAGATGTGGGTCCCTAGCTAACTTTGCCACTGGATTCAAGATAGCCTGGCTGATGAGGTTTATGAACCCGAAACCGGTCCCAGGATGCTTGTTTCCGGTCCAGGGAAGACATGGCTTGGCAGTTCGGTCTGGACTGTTCCCACGAGTCACAGGGTCAGACTGATTTGCATATGGCCATGTCTGAACTGGGGTGGTGGAGTGAGCTAAAGAATGATGATGGATTAAACCCAGATCAGTTGACTCGCGTGAGTGTTTGATTTGCTCAAACGCTCCGTCCTTCATCCCCTTTGGTATCGCTTTGTTCGCCCTAAGTTGGCAGGGTATGCCCAGACGTGTGTCCCTAGCTCACTTTGCCACTGGATTCAAGATAGCCTGGCTGATGAGGGTTATGAACCCGAAACCGGTCCCAGGATGCTTGTTTCCGGTCCAGGGAAGACATGGCTTGGCAGTTCGGTCTGGACTGTTCCCATGAGTCACAGGGTCAGACTGATTTGCATATGGCCATGTCTGAACTGGGGTGGTGGAGAGAGCTAAAGAATGATGATGGATTAAACCCAGATCAGTTGACTCGGGTGAGTGTTTGATTTGCTCACACGCTCAGTCCATCATCCCCTTTGGTATCACTTTGTTCGCACTAAGTTGGCAGGGTATGCCCATACGTGGGTCCCTTGCTCACTTTGCCACTGGATTCAAGATAGCCTGGCTGATGAGGGTTATGAACCCGAAACCGGTCCCAGGATGCTTGTTTCCGGTCCAGGGAAGACATGGCTTGGCAGTTCGGGCTGGACTGTTCCCATGAGGCACAGGGTCAGACTGATTTGCATATGGCCATATCCGAACTGGGGTGGTGGAGTGAGCTAAAGAATGATGATGGATTAAACCCAGATCAGTTGACTGGGGGTGAGTGTTTGATTTGCTCAAACGCTCCGTCCATCATCCCCTTTGGTATCACTTTGTTCGCCCTTAGTTGTTAGGGTATACCCAGACGTGGGTTCCTTGCTCACTTTGCCACTGGATTCAAGATAGCCTGGCTGATGAGGGTTATGAACCCGAAACCGGTCCCAGGATGCTTGTTTCCGGTCCAGGGAAGACATGGCATGGCAGTTCGGGCTGGACTGTTCCCATGAGGCACAGGGTCAGACTGATTTGCAAATGGCCATGTCTGAACTGGGGTGGTGGAGTGAGCTAAAGAATGATGATGGATTAAACCCATATCAGTTGCCTGGGGGTGAGTGTTTGATTTGCTCAAACGCTCCGTCTATTATCCCCTTTGGTATCGCTTTGTTCGCCCTAAGTTGGCAGGGTATGCCCAGACGTGGGTCCCTAGCTCACTTTGCCACTGGATTCAAGATGGCCTGGCTGATGAGGGTTATGAACCCGAAACCGGTCCCAGGATGTTTGTTTCTGGTCCAGTGAAGACATGGCATGGCAGTTTGGGCTGGACTGTTCCCATGAGGCACAGGGTCAGACTGATTTGCATATGGCCATGTCTGAACTGGGGGGGTGGGGTGAGCTAAAGAATGATGATGGATTAAACCCAGATCAGTTGACTCGGGTGAGTGTTTGATTTGCTCAAACGCTCCGTCCTTCATCCCCTTTGGAATCGCTTTGTTCGCCCTAAGTTGGCAGGGTATGCCCAGACGTGGGTCACTTGCTCACTTTGCCCCTGGATTAAAGATAGCCTGGCTGATGAGGGTTATGAACCCGAAACTGGTCCCAGGATGCTTGTTTCCGGTCCAGGGAAGACATGGCATGGCCGTTCGGGCTGGACTGTTCCCATGAGGCACAGGGTCAGACTGATTTGCATATGGCCATGTCTGAACTGGGGGGGTGGAGTGAGCTAAAGAATGATGATGGATTAAACCCAGATCAGTTAACTGGGGGTGAGTGTTTGATTTGCTCAAACGCTCCGTCTATTATCCCCTTTGGTATCGCTTTGTTCGCCCTAAGTTGTCAGGGTATGCCCAGACGTGGGTCCCTAGCTCACTTTGCCACTGGATTCAAGATGGCCTGGCTGATGAGGGTTATGAACCCGAAACCGGTCCCAGGATGTTTGTTTCTGGTCCAGTGAAGACATGGCATGGCAGTTCGGGCTGGACTGTTCCCATGAGTCACAGGGTCAGACTGATTTGCATATGGCCATGTCTGAACTGGGGTGGTGGAGTGAGCTAAAGAATGATGATGGATTAAACCCAGATCAGTTGACTCACGTGAGTGTTTGATTTGCTCACACGCTCAGTCCATCATCCCCTTTGGTATCACTTTGTTCGCACTAAGTTGGCAGGGTATGCCCATACGTGGGTCCCTTGCTCACTTTGCCACTGGATTCAAGATAGCCTGGCTGATGAGGGTTATGAACCCGAAACCGGTCCCAGGATGTTTGTTTCCGGTCCAGGGAAGACATGGATTGGCAGTTCGGGCTGGACTGTTCCCATGAGGCACAGGGTCAAACTGATTTGCATATGGCCATATCCGAACTGGGGTGGTGGAGTGAGCTAAAGAATGATGATGGATTAAACCCAGATCAGTTGACTGGGGGTGAGTGTTTGATTTGCTCAAACGCTCCGTCCATCATCCCCTTTGGTATCACTTTGTTCGCCCTTAGTTGGCAGGGTATACCCAGACGTGGGTTCCTTGCTCACTTTGCCACTGGATTCAAGATAGCCTGGCTGATGAGGGTTATGAACCCGAAACCGGTCCCAGGATGCTTGTTTCCGGTCCAGGGAAGACATGGCATGGCAGTTCGGGCTGGACTGTTCCCATGAGGCACAGGGTCAGACTGATTTGCAAATGGCCATGTCTGAACTGGGGTGGTGGAGTGAGCTAAAGAATGATGATGGATTAAACCCAGATCAGTTGCCTGGGGGTGAGTGTTTGATTTGCTCAAACGCTCCGTCTATTATCCCCTTTGGTATCGCTTTGTTCGCCCTAAGTTGGCAGGGTATGCCCAGACGTGGGTCCCTAGCTCACTTTGCCACTGGATTCAAGATGGCCTGGCTGATGAGGGTTATGAACCCGAAACCGGTCCCAGGATGTTTGTTTCTGGTCCAGTGAAGACATGGCATGGCAGTTTGGGCTGGACTGTTCCCATGAGGCACAGGGTCAGACTGATTTGCATATGGCCATGTCTGAACTGGGGGGGTGGGGTGAGCTAAAGAATGATGATAGATTAAACCCAGATCAGTTGACTCGGGTGAGTGTTTGATTTGCTCAAACGCTCCGTCCTTCATCCCCTTTGGAATCGCTTTGTTCGCCCTAAGTTGGCAGGGTATGCCCAGACGTGGGTCACTTGCTCACTTTGCCCCTGGATTAAAGATAGCCTGGCTGATGAGGGTTATGAACCCGAAACTGGTCCCAGGATGCTTGTTTCCGGTCCAGGGAAGACATGGCATGGCCGTTCGGGCTGGACTGTTCCCATGAGGCACAGGGTCAGACTGATTTGCATATGGCCATGTCTGAACTGGGTGGGTGGAGTGAGCTAAAGAATGATGATGGATTAAACCCAGATCAGTTAACTGGGGGTGAGTGTTTGATTTGCTCAAACGCTCCGTCTATTATCCCCTTTGGTATCGCTTTGTTCGCCCTAAGTTGGCAGGGTATGCCCAGACGTGGGTCCCTAGCTCACTTTGCCACTGGATTCAAGATGGCCTGGCTGATGAGGGTTATGAACCCGAAACCGGTCCCAGGATGTTTGTTTCTGGTCCAGTGAAGACATGGCATGGCAGTTCGGACTGGACTGTTCCCATGAGTCACAGGGTCAGACTGATTTGCATATGGCCATGTCTGAACTGGGGTGGTGGAGTGAGCTAAAGAATGATGATGGATTAAACCAAGATCAGTTGACTCGGGTGAGTGTTCGATTTGCTCACACGCTCAGTCCATCATCCCCTTTGGTATCACTTTGTTCGCCCTTAGTTGGCAGGGTATACCCAGACGTGGGTTCCTTGCTCACTTTGCCACTGGATTCAAGATAGCCTGGCTGATGAGGGTTATGAACCCGAAACCGGTCCCAGGATGCTTATTTCCGGTCCAGGGAAGACATGGCTTGGCAGTTCGGGCTGGACTGTTCCCATGAGGCACAGGGTCAGACTGATTTGCATATGGCCATGTCTGAACTGGGGTGGTGGAGTGAGCTAAAGAATGATGATGGATTAAACCCAGATCATTTGACTGAGGGTGAGTGTTTGATTTGCACAAACGCTCCGTCCATCATCCCCTTTGGTATCGCTTTGTTCACCCTAAGTTGGCAGGGTATGCCCAGACGTGGGTCCCTTGCTCACTTTGCCACTGGATTCAAGATAGCCTGGCTGATGAGGGTTATGAACCCGAAACTGGTCCCAGTATGCTTGTTTCTGGTCCAGTGAAGACATGGCATGGCAGTTTGGGCTGGACTGTTCCCATGAGGCACAGGGTCAGACTGATTTGCATATGGCCATGTCTGAACTGGGGTGGTGGAGTGAGCTGAAGAATGATGATGGATTAAACCCAGATCAGTTGACTGGGGGTGAGTGTTTGATTTGCTCAAACGCTCCATCCATCATCCCCTTTGGTATCGCTTTATTCGCCCTAAGTTGGCAGGGTATGCCCAGATGTGGGTCCCTAGCTAACTTTGCCACTGGATTCAAGATAGCCTGGCTGATGAGGTTTATGAACCCGAAACCGGTCCCAGGATGCTTGTTTCCGGTCCAGGGAAGACATGGCTTGGCAGTTCGGTCTGGACTGTTCCCATGAGTCACAGGGTCAGACTGATTTGCATATGGCCATGTCTGAACTGGGGTGGTGGAGGGAGCTAAAGAATGATGATGGATTAAACCCAGATCAGTTGACTCGGGTGAGTGTTTGATTTGCTCAAACGCTCCGTCCTTCATCCCCTTTGGTATGGCTTTGTTCGCCCTAAGTTGGCAGGGTATGCCCAGACGTGGGTCCCTAGCTCACTTTGCCACTGGATTCAAGATAGCCTGGCTGATGAGGGTTATGAACCCGAAACCGGTCCCAGGATGCTTGTTTCTGTTCCAGTGAAGACATGGCATGGCAGTTCGGGCTGGACTGTTCCCATGAGTCACAGGGTCAGACTGATTTGCATATGGCCATGTCTGAACTGGGGTGGTGGAGAGAGCTAAAGAATGATGATGGATTAAACCCAGATCAGTTGACTCGGGTGAGTGTTTTATTTGCTCACACGCTCAGTCCATCATCCCCTTTGGTATCACTTTGTTCGCACTAAGTTGGCAGGGTATGCCCATACGTGGGTCCCTTGCTCACTTTGCCACTGGATTCAAGATAGCCTGGCTGATGAGGGTTATGAACCCGAAACCGGTCCCAGGATGCTTGTTTCCGGTCCAGGGAAGACATGGCTTGGCAGTTCGGGCTGGACTGTTCCCATGAGGCACAGGGTCAGACTGATTTGCATATGGCAATATCCGAACTGGGGTGGTGGAGTGAGCTAAAGAATGATGATGGATTAAACCCAGATCAGTTGACTGGGGGTGAGTGTTTGATTTGCTCAAACGCTCCGTCCATCATCCCCTTTGGTATCACTTTGTTCGCCCTTAGTTGGCAGGGTATACCCAGACGTGGGTTCCTTGCTCACTTTGCCACTGGATTCAAGATAGCCTGGCTGATGAGGGTTATGAACCCGAAACCGGTCCCAAGATGCTTGTTTCCGGTCCAGGGAAGACATGGCTTGGCAGTTCGGTCTGGACTGTTCCCATGAGTCACAGGGTCAGACTGATTTGCATATGGCCATGTCTGAACTGGGGTGGTGGAGAGAGCTAAAGAATGATGATGGATTAAACCCAGATCAGTTGACTCGGGTGAGTGTTTGATTTGCTCACACGCTCAGTCCATCATCCCCTTTGGTATCACTTTGTTCGCCCTTAGTTGGCAGGGTATACCCAGACGTGGGTTCCTTGCTCACTTTGCCACTGGATTCAAGATAGCCTGGCTGATGAGGGTTATGAACCCGAAACCGGTCCCAGGATGCTTGTTTCCGGTCCAGGGAAGACATGGCATGGCAGTTCGGGCTGGACTGTTCCCATGAGGCACAGGGTCAGACTGATTTGCAAATGGCCATGTCTGAACTGGGGTGGTGGAGTGAGCTAAAGAATGATGATGGATTAAACCCAGATCAGTTGCCTGGGGGTGAGTGTTTGATTTGCTCAAACGCTCCGTCTATTATCCCCTTTGGTATCGCTTTGTTCGCCCTAAGTTGGCAGGGTATGCCCAGACGTGGGTCCCTAGCTCACTTTGCCACTGGATTCAAGATGGCCTGGCTGATGAGGGTTATGAACCCGCAACCGGTCCCAGGATGCTTGTTTCCGGTTCAGGGAAGACATGGCTTGGCAGTTTGGTCTGGACTGTTCCCATGAGTCACAGGGTCAGACTGATTTGCATATGGCCATGTCTGAACTAGGGTGGTGGAGTGAGCTAAAGAATGATGATGGATTAAACCCAGATCAGTTGACTGGGGTGAGTGTTTGATTTGCTCAAACGCTCCGTCCATCATCCCCTTTGGTATCACTTTGTTCGCCCTTAGTTGGCAGGGTATACCCAGACGTGGGTTCCTTGCTCACTTTGCCACTGGATTCAAGATAGCCTGGCTGATGAGGGTTATGAACCCGAAACCGGTCCCAGGATGCTTGTTTCCGGTCCAGGGAAGATATGGCTTGGCAGTTCGGGCTGGACTGTTCCCATGAGGCACAGGGTCAGACTGATTTGCATATGGCCATGTCTGAACTGGGGTGGTGGAGTGAGCTAAAGAATGATGATGGATTAAACCCAGATCATTTGACTGGGGGTGAGTGTTTGATTTGCACAAACGCTCCGTCCATCATCCCCTTTGGTATCGCTTTGTTCGCCCTAAGTTGGCAGGGTATGCCAAAACGTGGGTCTCTTGCTCACTTTGCCACTGGATTCAAGATAGCCTGGCTGATGAGGGTTATGAACCCGAAACTGGTCCCAGTATGCTTGTTTCTGGTCCAGTGAAGACATGGCATGGCAGTTCGGGCTGGACTGTTCCCATGAGGCACAGGGTCAGACTGATTTGCATATGGCCATGTCTGAACTGGGGTGGTGGAGTGAGCTAAAGAATGATGATGGATTAAACCCAGATCAGTTGACTGGGGGTGAGTGTTTGATTTGCTCAAACGCTCCATCCATCATCCCCTTTGGTTGCTTTATTCGCCCTAAGTTGGCAGGGTATGCCCAGATGTGGGTCCCTAGCTAACTTTGCCACTGGATTCAAGATAGCCTGGCTGATGAGGTTTATGAACCCGAAACCGGTCCCAGGATGCTTGTTTCTGGTCCAGTGAAGACATGGCATGGCAGTTCGGGCTGGACTGTTCCCATGAGTCACAGGGTCAGACTGATTTGCATATGGCCATGTCTGAACTGGGGTGGTGGAGAGAGCTAAAGAATGATGATGGATTAAACCCAGATCAGTTGACTCGGGTGAGTGTTTGATTTGCTCACACGCTCAGTCCATCATCCCCTTTGGTATCACTTTGTTCGCCCTTAGTTGGCAGGGTATACCCTGACGTGGGTTCCTTGCTCACTTTGCCACTGGATTCAAGATAGCCTGGCTGATGAGGGTTATGAACCCGAAACCGGTCCCAGGATGCTTATTTCCGGTCCAGGGAAGACATGGCTTGGCAGTTCGGGCTGGACTGTTCCCATGAGGCACAGGGTCAGACTGATTTGCATATGGCCATGTCTGAACTTGGGTGGTGGAGTGAGCTAAAGAATGATGATGGATTAAACCCAGATCATTTGACTGAGGGTGAGTGTTTGATTTGCACAAACGCTCCGTCCATCATCCCCTTTGGTATCGCTTTGTTCGCCCTAAGTTGGCAGGGTATGCCCAGACGTGGGTCCCTTGCTCACTTTGCCACTGGATTCAAGATAGCCTGGCTGATGAGGGTTATGAACCCGAAACTGGTCCCAGTATGCTTGTTTCTGGTCCAGTGAAGACATGGCATGGCAGTTTGGGCTTGACTGTTCCCATGAGGCACAGGGTCAGACTGATTTGCATATGGCCATGTCTGAACTGGGGTGGTGGAGTGAGCTGAAGAATGATGATGGATTAAACCCAGATCAGTTGACTGGGGTGAGTGTTTGATTTGCTCAAACGCTCCATCCATCATCCCCTTTGGTATCGCTTTATTCGCCCTAAGTTGGCAGGGTATGCCCAGATGTGGGTCCCTAGCTAACTTTGCCACTGGATTCAAGATAGCCTGGCTGATGAGGTTTATGAACCCGAAACCGGTCCCAGGATGCTTGTTTCCGGTCCAGGGAAGACATGGCTTGGCAGTTCGGTCTGGACTGTTCCCATGAGTCACAGGGTCAGACTGATTTGCATATGGCCATGTCTGAACTGGGGTGGTGGAGGGAGCTAAAGAATGATGATGGATTAAACCCAGATCAGTTGACTCGGGTGAGTGTTTGATTTGCTCAAACGCTCCGTCCTTCATCCCCTTTGGTATGGCTTTGTTCGCCCTAAGTTGGCAGGGTATGCCCAGACGTGGGTCCCTAGCTCACTTTGCCACTGGATTCAAGATAGCCTGGCTGATGAGGGTTATGAGCCCGAAACCGGTCCCAGGATGCTTGTTTCTGGTCCAGTGAAGACATGGCATGGCAGTTCGGGCTGGACTGTTCCCATGAGTCACAGGGTCAGACTGATTTGCATATGGCCATGTCTGAACTGGGGTGGTGGAGAGAGCTAAAGAATGATGATGGATTAAACCCAGATCAGTTGACTCGGGTGAGTGTTTTATTTGCTCACACGCTCAGTCCATCATCCCCTTTGGTATCACTTTGTTCGCACTAAGTTGGCAGGGTATGCCCATACGTGGGTCCCTTGCTCACTTTGCCACTGGATTCAAGATAGCCTGGCTGATGAGGGTTATGAACCCGAAACCGGTCCCAGGATGCTTGTTTCCGGTCCAGGGAAGACATGGCTTGGCAGTTCGGTCTGGACTGTTCCCATGAGTCACAGGGTCAGACTGATTTGCATATGGCCATGTCTGAACTGGGGTGGTGGAGAGAGCTAAAGAATGATGATGGATTAAACCCAGATCAGTTGACTCGGGTGAGTGTTTGATTTGCTCACACGCTCAGTCCATCATCCCCTTTGGTATCACTTTGTTCGCCCTTAGTTGGCAGGGTATACCCAGACGTGGGTTCCTTGCTCACTTTGCCACTGGATTCAAGATAGCCTGGCTGATGAGGGTTATGAACCCGAAACCGGTCCCAGGATGCTTGTTTCCGGTCCAGGGAAGACATGGCATGGCAGTTCGGGCTGGACTGTTCCCATGAGGCACAGGGTCAGACTGATTTGCAAATGGCCATGTCTGAACTGGGGTGGTGGAGTGAGCTAAAGAATGATGATGGATTAAACCCAGATCAGTTGCCTGGGGGTGAGTGTTTGATTTGCTCAAACGCTCCGTCTATTATCCCCTTTGGTATCGCTTTGTTCGCCCTAAGTTGGCAGGGTATGCCCAGACGTGGGTCCCTAGCTCACTTTGCCACTGGATTCAAGATGGCCTGGCTGATGAGGGTTATGAACCCGCAACCGGTCCCAGGATGCTTGTTTCCGGTTCAGGGAAGACATGGCTTGGCAGTTTGGTCTGGACTGTTCCCATGAGTCACAGGGTCAGACTGATTTGCATATGGCCATGTCTGAACTAGGGTGGTGGAGTGAGCTAAAGAATGATGATGGATTAAACCCAGATCAGTTGACTGGGGTGAGTGTTTGATTTGCTCAAACGCTCCGTCCATCATCCCCTTTGGTATCACTTTGTTCGCCCTTAGTTGGCAGGGTATACCCAGACGTGGGTTCCTTGCTCACTTTGCCACTGGATTCAAGATAGCCTGGCTGATGAGGGTTATGAACCCGAAACCGGTCCCAGGATGCTTGTTTCCGGTCCAGGGAAGATATGGCTTGGCAGTTCGGGCTGGACTGTTCCCATGAGGCACAGGGTCAGACTGATTTGCATATGGCCATGTCTGAACTGGGGTGGTGGAGTGAGCTAAAGAATGATGATGGATTAAACCCAGATCATTTGACTGGGGGTGAGTGTTTGATTTGCACAAACGCTCCGTCCATCATCCCCTTTGGTATCGCTTTGTTCGCCCTAAGTTGGCAGGGTATGCCCAAACGTGGGTCTCTTGCTCACTTTGCCACTGGATTCAAGATAGCCTGGCTGATGAGGGTTATGAACCCGAAACTGGTCCCAGTATGCTTGTTTCTGGTCCAGTGAAGACATGGCATGGCAGTTCGGGCTGGACTGTTCCCATGAGGCACAGGGTCAGACTGATTTGCATATGGCCATGTCTGAACTGGGGTGGTGGAGTGAGCTAAAGAATGATGATGGATTAAACCCAGATCAGTTGACTGGGGGTGAGTGTTTGATTTGCTCAAACGCTCCATCCATCATCCCCTTTGGTTGCTTTATTCGCCCTAAGTTGGCAGGGTATGCCCAGATGTGGGTCCCTAGCTAACTTTGCCACTGGATTCAAGATAGCCTGGCTGATGAGGTTTATGAACCCGAAACCGGTCCCAGGATGCTTGTTTCTGGTCCAGTGAAGACATGGCATGGCAGTTCGGGCTGGACTGTTCCCATGAGTCACAGGGTCAGACTGATTTGCATATGGCCATGTCTGAACTGGAGTGGTGGAGAGAGCTAAAGAATGATGATGGATTAAACCCAGATCAGTTGACTCGGGTGAGTGTTTGATTTGCTCACACGCTCAGTCCATCATCCCCTTTGGTATCACTTTGTTCGCCCTTAGTTGGCAGGGTATACCCTGACGTGGGTTCCTTGCTCACTTTGCCACTGGATTCAAGATAGCCTGGCTGATGAGGGTTATGAACCCGAAACCGGTCCCAGGATGCTTATTTCCGGTCCAGGGAAGACATGGCTTGGCAGTTCGGGCTGGACTGTTCCCATGAGGCACAGGGTCAGACTGATTTGCATATGGCCATGTCTGAACTTGGGTGGTGGAGTGAGCTAAAGAATGATGATGGATTAAACCCAGATCATTTGACTGAGGGTGAGTGTTTGATTTGCACAAACGCTCCGTCCATCATCCCCTTTGGTATCGCTTTGTTCGCCCTAAGTTGGCAGGGTATGCCCAGACGTGGGTCCCTTGCTCACTTTGCCACTGGATTCAAGATAGCCTGGCTGATGAGGGTTATGAACCCGAAACTGGTCCCAGTATGCTTGTTTCTGGTCCAGTGAAGACATGGCATGGCAGTTTGGGCTTGACTGTTCCCATGAGGCACAGGGTCAGACTGATTTGCATATGGCCATGTCTGAACTGGGGTGGTGGAGTGAGCTGAAGAATGATGATGGATTAAACCCAGATCAGTTGACTGGGGTGAGTGTTTGATTTGCTCAAACGCTCCATCCATCATCCCCTTTGGTATCGCTTTATTCGCCCTAAGTTGGCAGGGTATGCCCAGATGTGGGTCCCTAGCTAACTTTGCCACTGGATTCAAGATAGCCTGGCTGATGAGGTTTATGAACCCGAAACCGGTCCCAGGATGCTTGTTTCCGGTCCAGGGAAGACATGGCTTGGCAGTTCGGTCTGGACTGTTCCCATGAGTCACAGGGTCAGACTGATTTGCATATGGCCATGTCTGAACTGGGGTGGTGGAGGGAGCTAAAGAATGATGATGGATTAAACCCAGATCAGTTGACTCGGGTGAGTGTTTGATTTGCTCAAACGCTCCGTCCTTCAT
Organism: Triturus cristatus; assembly: GCF_964204655.1. Lineage (NCBI taxonomy): Eukaryota > Metazoa > Chordata > Amphibia > Caudata > Salamandridae > Triturus > Triturus cristatus. The sequence goes on from NC_140579.1 coordinate 537,259,396, forward strand.
CCCCTTTGGTATGGCTTTGTTCGCCCTAAGTTGGCAGGGTATGCCCAGACGTGGGTCCCTAGCTCACTTTGCCACTGGATTCAAGATAGCCTGGCTGATGAGGGTTATGAACCCGAAACCGGTCCCAGGATGCTTGTTTCTGGTCCAGTGAAGACATGGCATGGCAGTTCGGGCTGGACTGTTCCCATGAGTCACAGGGTCAGACTGATTTGCATATGGCCATGTCTGAACTGGGGTGGTGGAGAGAGCTAAAGAATGATGATGGATTAAACCCAGATCAGTTGACTCGGTGAGTGTTTTATTTGCTCACACGCTCAGTCCATCATCCCCTTTGGTATCACTTTGTTCGCACTAAGTTGGCAGGGTATGCCCATACGTGGGTCCCTTGCTCACTTTGCCACTGGATTCAAGATAGCCTGGCTGATGAGGGTTATGAACCCGAAACCGGTCCCAGGATGCTTGTTTCCGGTCCAGGGAAGACATGGCTTGGCAGTTCGGGCTGGACTGTTCCCATGAGGCACAGGGTCAGACTGATTTGCATATGGCAATATCCGAACTGGGGTGGTGGAGTGAGCTAAAGAATGATGATGGATTAAACCCAGATCAGTTGACTGGGGGTGAGTGTTTGATTTGCTCAAACGCTCCGTCCATCATCCCCTTTGGTATCACTTTGTTCGCCCTTAGTTGGCAGGGTATACCCAGACGTGGGTTCCTTGCTCACTTTGCCACTGGATTCAAGATAGCCTGGCTGATGAGGGTTATGAACCCGAAACCGGTCCCAGGATGCTTGTTTCCGGTCCAGGGAAGACATGGCATGGCAGTTCGGGCTGGACTGTTCCCATGAGGCACAGGGTCAGACTGATTTGCAAATGGCCATGTCTGAACTGGGGTGGTGGAGTGAGCTAAAGAATGATGATGGATTAAACCCAGATCAGTTGCCTGGGGGTGAGTGTTTGATTTGCTCAAATGCTCCGTCTATTATCCCCTTTGTTATCGCTTTGTTCGCCCTAAGTTGGCAGGGTATGCCCAGACGTGGGTCCCTAGCTCACTTTGCCACTGGATTCAAGATGGCCTGGCTGATGAGGGTTATGAACCCGAAACCGGTCCCAGGATGTTTGTTTCTGGTCCAGTGAAGACATGGCATGGCAGTTTGGGCTGGACTGTTCCCAAGAGGCACAGGGTCAGACTGATTTGCATATGGCCATGTCTGAACTGGGGGGGTGGGGTGAGCTAAAGAATGATGATGGATTAAACCCAGATCAGTTGACTCGGTGAGTGTTTGATTTGCTCAAACGCTCCGTCCTTCATCCCCTTTGGAATCGCTTTGTTCGCCCTAATTTGGCAGGGTATGCCCAGACGTGGGTCACTTGCTCACTTTGCCCCTGGATTAAAGATAGCCTGGCTGATGAGGGTTATGAACCCGAAACTGGTCCCAGGATGCTTGTTTCCGGTCCAGGGAAGACATGGCATGGCCGTTCGGGCTGGACTGTTCCCATGAGGCACAGGGTCAGACTGATTTGCATATGGCCATGTCTGAACTGGGGGGGTGGAGTGAGCTAAAGAATGATGATGGAATAAACCCAGATCAGTTAACTGGGGGTGAGTGTTTGATTTTCTCAAACGCTCCGTCTATTATCCCCTTTGGTATCGCTTTGTTCGCCCTAAGTTGGCAGGGTATGCCCAGACGTGGGTCCCTAGCTCACTTTGCCACTGGATTCAAGATGGCCTGGCTGATGAGGGTTATGAACCCGAAACCGGTCCCAGGATGTTTGTTTCTGGTCCAGTGAAGACATGGCATGGCAGTTCGGACTGGACTGTTCCCATGAGTCACAGGGTCAGACTGATTTGCATATGGCCATGTCTGAACTGGGGTGGTGGAGTGAGCTAAAGAATGATGATGGATTAAACCCAGATCAGTTGACTCGGGTGAGTGTTTGATTTGCTCACACGCTCAGTCCATCATCCCCTTTGGTATCACTTTGTTCGCCCTTAGTTGGCAGGGTATACCCAGACGTGGGTTCCTTGCTCACTTTGCCACTGGATTCAAGATGGCCTGGCTGATGAGGGTTATGAACCCGAAACCGGTCCCAGGATGCTTATTTCCGGTCCAGGGAAGACATGGCTTGGCAGTTCGGGCTGGACTGTTCCCATGAGGCACAGGGTCAGACTGATTTGCATATGGCCATGTCTGAACTGGGGTGGTGGAGTGAGCTAAAGAATGATGATGGATTAAACCCAGATCATTTGACTGGGGGTGAGTGTTTGATTTGCACAAACGCTCCGTCCATCATCCCCTTTGGTATCGCTTTGTTCGCCCTAAGTTGGCAGGGTATGCCCAGACGTGGGTCCCTTGCTCACTTTGCCACTGGATTCAAGATAGCCTGGCTGATGAGGGTTATGAACCCGAAACTGGTCCCAGTATTCTTGTTTCTGGTCCAGTGAAGACATGGCATGGCAGTTCGGGCTGGACTGTTCCCATGAGGCACAGGGTCAGACTGATTTGCATATGGCCATGTCTGAATTGGGGTGGTGGAGTGAGCTGAAGAATAATGATGGATTAAACCCAGATCAGTTGACTGGGGGTGAGTGTTTGATTTGCTCAAACGCTCCATCCATCATCCCCTTTGGTATCGCTTTATTCGCCCTAAGTTGGCAGGGTATGCCCAGATGTGGGTCCCTAGCTAACTTTGCCACTGGATTCAAGATAGCCTGGCTGATGAGGTTTATGAACCCGAAACCGGTCCCAGGATGCTTGTTTCCGGTCCAGGGAAGACATGGCTTGGCAGTTCGGTCTGGACTGTTCCCATGAGTCACAGGGTCAGACTGATTTGCATATGGCCATGTCTGAACTGGGGTGGTGGAGTGAGCTAAAGAATGATGATGGATTAAACCCAGATCAGTTGACTCGGGTGAGTGTTTGATTTGCTCAAACGCTCCGTCCTTCATCCCCTTTGGTATTGCTTTGTTCGCCCTAAGTTGGCAGGGTATACCCAGACGTGGGTTCCTTGCTCACTTTGCCACTGGATTCAAGATAGCCTGGCTGATGAGGGTTATGAACCCGAAACCGGTCCCAGGATGTTTGTTTCTGGTCCAGTGAAGACATGGCATGGCAGTTTGGGCTGGACTGTTCCCATGAGGCACAGGGTCAGACTGATTTGCATATGGCCATGTCTGAACTGGGGGGGTGGGGTGAGCTAAAGAATGATGATGGATTAAACCCAGATCAGTTGACTCGGGTGAGTGTTTGATTTGCTCAAACGCTCCGTCCTTCATCCCCTTTGGAATCGCTTTGTTCGCCCTAAGTTGGCAGGGTATGCCCAGACGTGGGTCACTTGCTCACTTTGCCCCTGGATTAAAGATAGCCTGGCTGATGAGGGTTATGAACCCGAAACTGGTCCCAGGATGCTTGTTTCCGGTCCAGGGAAGACATGGCATGGCCGTTCGGGCTGGACTGTTCCCATGAGGCACAGGGTCAGACTGATTTGCATATGGCCATGTCTGAACTGGGGGGGTGGAGTGAGCTAAAGAATGATGATGGATTAAACCCAGATCAGTTAACTGGGGGTGAGTGTTTGATTTGCTCAAACGCTCCGTCTATTATCCCCTTTGGTATCGCTTTGTTCGCCCTAAGTTGGCAGGGTATGCCCAGACGTGGGTCCCTAGCTCACTTTGCCACTGGATTCAAGATGGCCTGGCTGATGAGGGTTATGAACCCGAAACCGGTCCCAGGATGTTTGTTTCTGGTCCAGTGAAGACATGGCATGGCAGTTCGGGCTGGACTGTTCCCATGAGTCACAGGGTCAGACTGATTTGCATATGGCCATGTCTGAACTGGGGTGGTGGAGTGAGCTAAAGAATGATGATGGATTAAACCCAGATCAGTTGACTCACGTGAGTGTTTGATTTGCTCACACGCTCAGTCCATCATCCCCTTTGGTATCACTTTGTTCGCACTAAGTTGGCAGGGTATGCCCATACGTGGGTCCCTTGCTCACTTTGCCACTGGATTCAAGATAGCCTGGCTGATGAGGGTTATGAACCCGAAACCGGTCCCAGGATGCTTGTTTCCGGTCCAGTGAAGACATGGATTGGCAGTTCGGGCTGGACTGTTCCCATGAGGCACAGGGTCAAACTGATTTGCATATGGCCATATCCGAACTGGGGTGGTGGAGTGAGCTAAAGAACGATGATGGATTAAACCCAGATCAGTTGACTGGGGGTGAGTGTTTGATTTGCTCAAACGCTCCGTCCATCATCCCCTTTGGTATCACTTTGTTCGCCCTTAGTTGGCAGGGTATACCCAGACGTGGGTTCCTTGCTCACTTTGCCACTGGATTCAAGATAGCCTGGCTGATGAGGGTTATGAACCCGAAACCGGTCCCAGGATGCTTGTTTCCGGTCCAGGGAAGACATGGCATGGCAGTTCGGGCTGGACTGTTCCCATGAGGCACAGGGTCAGACTGATTTGCAAATGGCCATGTCTGAACTGGGGTGGTGGAGTGAGCTAAAGAATGATGATGGATTAAACCCAGATCAGTTGCCTGGGGGTGAGTGTTTGATTTGCTCAAACGCTCCGTCTATTATCCCCTTTGGTATCGCTTTGTTCGCCCTAAGTTGGCAGGGTATGCCCAGACGTGGGTCCCTAGCTCACTTTGCCACTGGATTCAAGATGGCCTGGCTGATGAGGGTTATGAACCCGAAACCGGTCTCAGGATGTTTGTTTCTGGTCCAGTGAAGACATGGCATGGCAGTTTGGGCTGGACTGTTCCCATGAGGCACAGGGTCAGACTGATTTGCATATGGCCATGTCTGAACTGGGGGGGTGGGGTGAGCTAAAGAATGATGATGGATTAAACCCAGATCAGTTGACTCGGGTGAGTGTTTGATTTGCTCAAACGCTCCGTCCTTCATCCCCTTTGGAATCGCTTTGTTCGCCCTAAGTTGGCAGGGTATGCCCAGACGTGGGTCACTTGCTCACTTTGCCCCTGGATTAAAGATAGCCTGGCTGATGAGGGGTATGAACCCGAAACTGATCCCAGGATGCTTGTTTCCGGTCCAGGGAAGACATGGCATGGCCGTTCGGGCTGGACTGTTCCCATGAGGCACAGGGTCAGACTGATTTGCATATGGCCATGTCTGAACTGGGGGGGTGGAGTGAGCTAAAGAATGATGATGGATTAAACCCAGATCAGTTAACTGGGGGTGAGTGTTTGATTTGCTCAAACGCTCTGTCTATTATCCCCTTTGGTATCGCTTTGTTCGCCCTAAGTTGGCAGGGTATGCCCAGACGTGGGTCCCTAGCTCACTTTGCCACTGGATTCAAGATGGCCTGGCTGATGAGGGTTATGAACCCGAAACCGGTCCCAGGATGTTTGTTTCTGGTCCAGTGAAGACATGGCATGGCAGTTCGGACTGGACTGTTCCCATGAGTCACAGGGTCAGACTGATTTGCATATGGCCATGTCTGAACTGGGGTGGTGGAGTGAGCTAAAGAATGATGATGGATTAAACCAAGATTAGTTGACTCGGGTGAGTGTTTGATTTGCTCACACGCTCAGTCCATCATCCCCTTTGGTATCACTTTGTTCGCCCTTAGTTGGCAGGGTATACCCAGACGTGGGTTCCTTGCTCACTTTGCCACTGGATTCAAGATAGCCTGGCTGATGAGGGTTATGAACCCGAAACCGGTCCCAGGATGCTTATTTCCGGTCCAGGGAAGACATGGCTTGGCAGTTCGGGCTGGACTGTTCCCATGAGGCACAGGGTCAGACTGATTTGCATATGGCCATGTCTGAACTGGGGTGGTGGAGTGAGCTAAAGAATGATGATGGATTAAACCCAGATCATTTGACTGAGGGTGAGTGTTTGATTTGCACAAACGCTCCGTCCATCATCCCCTTTGGTATCGCTTTGTTCGCCCTAAGTTGGCAGGGTATGCCCAGACGTGGGTCCCTTGCTCACTTTGCCACTGGATTCAAGATAGCCTGGCTGATGAGGGTTATGAACCCGAAACTGGTCCCAGTATGCTTGTTTCTGGTCCAGTGAAGACATGGCATGGCAGTTTGGGCTGGACTGTTCCCATGAGGCACAGGGTCAGACTGATTTGCATATGGCCATGTCTGAACTGGGGTGGTGGAGTGAGCTGAAGAATGATGATGGATTAAACCCAGATCAATTGACTGGGGGTGAGTGTTTGATTTGCTCAAACGCTCCATCCATCATCCCCTTTGGTATCGCTTTATTCGCCCTAAGTTGGCAGGGTATGCCCAGATGTGGGTCCCTAGCTAACTTTGCCACTGGATTCAAGATAGCCTGGCTGATGAGGTTTATGAACCCGAAACCGGTCCCAGGATGCTTGTTTCCGGTCCAGGGAAGACATGGCTTGGCAGTTCGGTCTGGACTGTTCCCATGAGTCACAGGGTCAGACTGATTTGCATATGGCCATGTCTGAACTGGGGTGGTGGAGGGAGCTAAAGAATGATGATGGATTAAACCCAGATCAGTTGACTCGGGTGAGTGTTTGATTTGCTCAAACGCTCCGTCCTTCATCCCCTTTGGTATGGCTTTGTTCGCCCTAAGTTGGCAGGGTATGCCCAGACGTGGGTCCCTAGCTCACTTTGCCACTGGATTCAAGATAGCCTGGCTGATGAGGGTTATGAACCCGAAACCGGTCCCAGGATGCTTGTTTCTGGTCCAGTGGAGACATGGCATGGCAGTTCAGGCTGGACTGTTCCCATGAGTCACAGGGTCAGACTGATTTGCATATGGCCATGTCTGAACTGGGGTGGTGGAGAGAGCTAAAGAATGATGATGGATTAAACCCAGATCAGTTGACTCGGGTGAGTGTTTGATTTGCTTACACGCTCAGTCCATCATCCCCTTTGGTATCACTTTGTTCGCACTAAGTTGGCAGGGTATGCCCATACGTGGGTCCCTTGCTCACTTTGCCACTGGATAAAAGATAGCCTGGCTGATGAGGGTTATGAACCCGAAACCGGTCCCAGGATGCTTGTTTCCGGTCCAGGGAAGACATGGCTTGGCAGTTCGGGCTGGACTGTTCCCATGAGGCACAGGGTCAGACTGATTTGCATATGGCAATATCCGAACTGGGGTGGTGGAGTGAGCTAAAGAATGATGATGGATTAAACCCAGATCAGTTGACTGGGGGTGAGTGTTTGATTTGCTCAAACGCTCCGTCCATCATCCCCTTTGGTATCGCTTTGTTCGCCCTAAGTTGGCAGGGTATGCCCAGACGTGGGTCCCTAGCTCACTTTGCCACTGGATTCAAGATGGCCTGGCTGATGAGGGTTATGAACCCGAAACCGGTCCCAGGATGTTTGTTTCTGGTCCAGTGAAGACATGGCATGGCAGTTCGGGCTGGACTGTTCCCATGAGTCACAGGGTCAGACTGATTTGCTTATGGCCATGTCTGAACTGGGGTGGTGGAGTGAGCTAAAGAATGATGATGGATTAAACCCAGATCAGTTGACTCACGTGAGTGTTTGATTTGCTCACACGCTCAGTCCATCATCCCCTTTGGTATCACTTTGTTCGCACTAAGTTGGCAGGGTATGCCCATACGTGGGTCCCTTGCTCACTTTGCCACTGGATTCAAGATAGCCTGGCTGATGAGGGTTATGAACCCGAAACCGGTCCCAGGATGCTTGTTTCCGGTCCAGGGAAGACATGGATTGGCAGTTCGGGCTGGACTGTTCCCATGAGGCACAGGGTCAAACTGATTTGCATATGGCCATATCCGAACTGGGGTGGTGGAGTGAGCTAAAGAATGATGATGGATTAAACCCAGATCAGTTGACTGGGGGTGAGTGTTTGATTTGCTCAAACGCTCCGTCCATCATCCCCTTTGGTATCGCTTTGTTCGCCCTAAGTTGGCAGGGTATGCCCAGACGTGGGTCCCTTGCTCACTTTGCCACTGGATTCAAGATAGCCTGGCTGATGAGGGTTATGAACCCGAAACCGGTCCCAGGATGCTTGTTTCCGGTCCAGGGAAGACATGGCATGGCAGTTCGGGCTGGACTGTTCCCATGAGGCACAGGGTCAGACTGATTTGCAAATGGCCATGTCTGAACTGGGGTGGTGGAGTGAGCTAAAGAATGATGATGGATTAAACCCAGATCAGTTGCCTGGGGGTGAGTGTTTGATTTGCTCAAACGCTCCGTCTATTATCCCCTTTGGTATCGCTTTGTTCGCCCTAAGTTGGCAGGGTATGCCCAGACGTGGGTCCCTAGCTCACTTTGCCACTGGATTCAAGATGGCCTGGCTGATGAGGGTTATGAACCCGAAACCGGTCCCAGGACATTTGTTTCTGGTCCAGTGAAGACATGGCATGGCAGTTTGGGCTGGACTGTTCCCATGAGGCACAGGGTCAGACTGATTTGCATATGGCCATGTCTGAACTGGGGGGGTGGGGTGAGCTAAAGAATGATGATGGATTAAACCCAGATCAGTTGACTCGGGTGAGTGTTTGATTTGCTCAAACGCTCCGTCCTTCATCCCCTTTGGAATTGCTTTGTTCGCCCTAAGTTGGCAGGGTATGCCCAGACATGGGTCACTTGCTCACTTTGCCCCTGGATTAAAGATAGCCTGGCTGATGAGGGTTATGAGCCCGAAACTGGTCCCAGGATGCTTGTTTCCGGTCCAGGGAAGACATGGCATGGCCGTTCGGGCTGGACTTTTCCCATGAGGCACAGGGTCAGACTGATTTGCATATGGCCATGTCTGAACTGGGGGGGTGGAGTGAGCTAAAGAATGATGATGGATTAAACCCAGATCAGTTAACTGGGGGTGAGTGTTTGATTTGCTCAAACGCTCCATCTATTATCCCCTTTGGTATCGCTTTGTTCGCCCTAAGTTGGCAGGGTATGCCCAGACGTGGGTCCCTAGCTCACTTTGCCACTGGATTCAAGATGGCCTGGCTGATGAGGGTTATGAACCCGAAACCGGTCCCAGGATGCTTGTTTCCGGTCCAGGGAAGACATGGATTGGCAGTTCGGGCTGGACTGTTCCCATGAGGCACAGGGTCAAACTGATTTGCATATGGCCATATCCGAACTGGGGTGGTGGAGTGAGCTAAAGAATGATGATGGATTAAACCCAGATCAGTTGACTGGGGGTGAGTGTTTGATTTGCTCAAACGCTCCGTCCATCATCCCCTTTGGTATCACTTTGTTCGCCCTTAGTTGGCAGGGTATACCCAGACGTGGGTTCCTTGCTCACTTTGCCACTGGATTTAAGATAGCCTGGCTGATGAGGGTTATGAACCCGAAACCGGTCCCAGGATGCTTGTTTCCGGTCCAGGGAAGACATGGCATGGCAGTTCGGGCTGGACTGTTCCCATGAGGCACAGGGTCAGACTGATTTGCAAATGGCCATGTCTGAACTGGGGTGGTGGAGTGAGCTAAAGAATGATGATGGATTAAACCCAGATCAGTTGCCTGGGGGTGAGTGTTTGATTTGCTCAAACGCTCCGTCTATTATCCCCTTTGGTATCGCTTTGTTCGCCCTAAGTTGGCAGGGTATGCCCAGACGTGGGTCCCTAGCTCACTTTGCCACTGGATTCAAGATGGCCTGGCTGATGAGGGTTATGAACCCGAAACCGGTCCCAGGATGTTTGTTTCTGGTCCAGTGAAGACATGGCATGGCAGTTTGGGCTGGACTGTTCCCATGAGGCACAGGGTCAGACTGATTTGCATATGGCCATGTCTGAACTGGGGGGGTGGGGTGAGCTAAAGAATGATGATGGATTAAACCCAGATCAGTTGACTCGGGTGAGTGTTTGATTTGCTCAAACGCTCCGTCCTTCATCCCCTTTGGAATCGCTTTGTTCGCCCTAAGTTGGCAGGGTATGCCCAGACGTGGGTCACTTGCTCACTTTGCCCCTGGATTAAAGATAGCCTGGCTGATGAGGGTTATGAACCCGAAACTGGTCCCAGGATGCTTGTTTCCGGTCCAGGGAAGACATGGCATGGCCGTTCGGGCTGGACTTTTTCCATGAGGCACAGGGTCAGACTGATTTGCATATGGCCATGTCTGAACTGGGGGGGTGGAGTGAGCTAAAGAATGATGATGGATTAAACCCAGATCAGTTAACTGGGGGTGAGTGTTTGATTTGCTCAAACGCTCCGTCTATTATCCCCTTTGGTATCGCTTTGTTCGCCCTAAGTTGGCAGGGTATGCCCAGACGTGGGTCCCTAGCTCTCTTTGCCACTGGATTCAAGATGGCCTGGCTGATGAGGGTTATGAACCCGAAACCGGTCCCAGGATGTTTGTTTCTGGTCCAGTGAAGACATGGCATGGCAGTTCGGACTGGACTGTTCCCATGAGTCACAGGGTCAGACTGATTTGCATATGGCCATGTCTGAACTGGGGTGGTGGAGTGAGCTAAAGAATGATGATGGATTAAACCAAGATCAGTTGACTCGGGTGAGTGTTTGATTTGCTCACACGCTCAGTCCATCATCCCCTTTGGTATCACTTTGTTCGCCCTTAGTTGGCAGGGTATACCCAGACGTGGGTTCCTTGCTCACTTTGCCACTGGATTCAAGATAGCCTGGCTGATGAGGGTTATGAACCCGAAACCGGTCCCAGGATGCTTATTTCCGGTCCAGGGAAGACATGGCTTGGCAGTTCGGGCTGGACTGTTCCCATGAGGCACAGGGTCAGACTGATTTGCATATGGCCATGTCTGAACTGGGGTGGTGGAGTGAGCTAAAGAATGATGATGGATTAAACCCAGATCATTTGACTGAGGGTGAGTGTTTGATTTGCACAAACGCTCCGTCCATCATCCCCTTTGGTATCGCTTTGTTCGCCCTAAGTTGGCAGGGTATGCCCAGACGTGGGTCCCTTGCTCACTTTGCCACTGGATTCAAGATAGCCTGGCTGATGAGGGTTATGAACCCGAAACTGGTCCCAGTATGCTTGTTTCTGGTCCAGTGAAGACATCGCATGGCAGTTTGGGCTGGACTGTTCCCATGAGGCACAGGGTCAGACTGATTTGCATATGGCCATGTCTGAACTGGGGTGGTGGAGTGAGCTGAAGAATGATGATGGATTAAACCCAGATCAGTTGACTGGGGTGAGTGTTTGATTTGCTCAAACGCTCCATCCATCATCCCCTTTGGTATCGCTTTATTCGCCCTAAGTTGGCAGGGTATGCCCAGATGTGGGTCCCTAGCTAACTTTGCCACTGGATTCAAGATAGCCTGGCTGATGAGGTTTATGAACCCGAAACCGGTCCCAGGATGCTTGTTTCCGGTCCAGGGAAGACATGGCTTGGCAGTTCGGTCTGGACTGTTCCCATGAGTCACAGGGTCAGACTGATTTGCATATGGCCATGTCTGAACTGGGGTGGTGGAGGGAGCTAAAGAATGATGATGGATTAAACCCAGATCAGTTGACTCGGGTGAGTGTTTGATTTGCTCAAACGCTCCGTCCTTCATCCCCTTTGGTATGGCTTTGTTCGCCCTAAGTTGGCAGGGTATGCCCAGACGTGGGTCCCTAGCTCACTTTGCCACTGGATTCAAGATAGCCTGGCTGATGAGGGTTATGAACCCGAAACCGGTCCCAGGATGCTTGTTTCTGGTCCAGTGAAGACATGGGATGGCAGTTCGGGCTGGACTGTTCCCATGAGTCACAGGGTCAGACTGATTTGCATATGGCCATGTCTGAACTGGGGTGGTGGAGAGAGCTAAAGAATGATGATGGATTAAACCCAGATCAGTTGACTCGGGTGAGTGTTTGATTTGCTCACACGCTCAGTCCATCATCCCCTTTGGTATCACTTTGTTCGCACTAAGTTGGCAGGGTATGCCCATACGTGGGTCCCTTGCTCACTTTGCCACTGGATTCAAGATAGCCTGGCTGATGAGGGTTATGAACCCGAAACCGGTCCCAGGATGCTTGTTTCCGGTCCAGGGAAGACATGGCTTGGCAGTTCGGGCTGGACTGTTCCCATGAGGCACAGGGTCAGACTGATTTGCATATGGCAATATCCGAACTGGGGTGGTGGAGTGAGCTAAAGAATGATGATGGATTAAACCCAGATCAGTTGACTGGGGGTGAGTGTTTGATTTGCTCAAACGCTCCGTCCATCATCCCCTTTGGTATCACTTTGTTCGCCCTTAGTTGGCAGGGTATACCCAGAAGTGGGTTCCTTGCTCACTTTGCCACTGGATTCAAGATAGCCTGGCTGATGAGGGTTATGAACCCGAAACCGGTCCCAGGATGCTTGTTTCCGGTCCAGGGAAGACATGGCTTGGCAGTTCGGTCTGGACTGTTCCCATGAGTCACAGGGTCAGACTGATTTGCATATGGCCATGTCTGAACTGGGGTGGTGGAGAGAGCTAAAGAATGATGATGGATTAAACCCAGATCAGTTGACTTGGGTGAGTGTTTGATTTGCTCACACGCTCAGTCCATCATCCCCTTTGGTATCACTTTGTTCGCACTAAGTTGGCAGGGTATGCCCATACGTGGGTCCCTTGCTCACTTTGCCACTGGATTCAAGATAGCCTGGCTGATGAGGGTTATGAACCCGAAACCGGTCCCAGGATGCTTGTTTCCGGTCCAGGGAAGACATGGCTTGGCAGTTCGGGCTGGACTGTTCCCATGAGGCACAGGGTCAGACTGATTTGCATATGGCCATATCCGAACTGGGGTGGTGGAGTGAGCTAAAGAATGATGATGGATTAAACCCAGATCAGTTGACTGGGGGTGAGTGTTTGATTTGCTCAAACGCTCCGTCCATCATCCCCTTTGGTATCACTTTGTTCGCCCTTAGTTGTTAGGGTATACCCAGACGTGGGTTCCTTGCTCACTTTGCCACTGGATTCAAGATAGCCTGGCTGATGAGGGTTATGAACCCGAAACCGGTCCCAGGATGCTTGTTTCCGGTCCAGGGAAGACGTGGCATGGCAGTTCGGGCTGGACTGTTCCCATGAGGCACAGGGTCAGACTGATTTGCAAATGGCCATGTCTGAACTGGGGTGGTGGAGTGAGCTAAAGAATGATGATGGATTAAACCCAGATCAGTTGCCTGGGGGTGAGTGTTTGATTTGCTCAAACGCTCCGTCTATTATCCCCTTTGTTATCGCTTTGTTCGCCCTAAGTTGGCAGGGTATGCCCAGACGTGGGTCCCTAGCTCACTTTGCCACTGGATTCAAGATGGCCTGGCTGATGAGGGTTATGAACCCGAAACCGGTCCCAGGATGTTTATTTCTGGTCCAGTGAAGACATGGCATGGCAGTTTGGGCTGGACTGTTCCCATGAGGCACAGGGTCAGACTGATTTGCATATGGCCATGTCTGAACTGGGGTGGTGGAGTGAGCTAAAGAATGATGATGGATTAAACCCAGATCAGTTGACTCGGGTGAGTGTTTGATTTGCTCACACGCTCAGTCCATCATCCCCTTTGGTATCACTTTGTTCGCCCTTAGTTGGCAGGGTATACCCAGACGTGGGTTCCTTGCTCACTTTGCCACTGGATTCAAGATAGCCTGGCTGATGAGGGTTATGAACCCGAAACCGGTCCCAGGATGCTTATTTCCGGTCCAGGGAAGACATGGCTTGGCAGTTCGGGCTGGACTGTTCCCATGAGGCACAGGGTCAGACTGATTTGCATATGGCCATGTCTGAACTGGGGTGGTGGAGTGAGCTAAAGAATGATGATGGATTAAACCCAGATCATTTGACTGAGGGTGAGTGTTTGATTTGCACAAACGCTCCGTCCATCATCCCCTTTGGTATCGCTTTGTTCGCCCTAAGTTGGCAGGGTATGCCCAGACGTGGGTCCCTTGCTCACTTTGCCACTGGATTCAAGATAGCCTGGCTGATGAGGGTTATGAACCCGAAACTGGTCCCAGTATGCTTGTTTCTGGTCCAGTGAAGACATCGCATGGCAGTTTGGGCTGGACTGTTCCCATGAGGCACAGGGTCAGACTGATTTGCATATGGCCATGTCTGAACTGGGGTGGTGGAGTGAGCTGAAGAATGATGATGGATTAAACCCAGATCAGTTGACTGGGGTGAGTGTTTGATTTGCTCAAACGCTCCATCCATCATCCCCTTTGGTATCGCTTTATTCGCCCTAAGTTGGCAGGGTATGCCCAGATGTGGGTCCCTAGCTAACTTTGCCACTGGATTCAAGATAGCCTGGCTGATGAGGTTTATGAACCCGAAACCGGTCCCAGGATGCTTGTTTCCGGTCCAGGGAAGACATGGCTTGGCAGTTCGGTCTGGACTGTTCCCATGAGTCACAGGGTCAGACTGATTTGCATATGGCCATGTCTGAACTGGGGTGGTGGAGGGAGCTAAAGAATGATGATGGATTAAACCCAGATCAGTTGACTCGGGTGAGTGTTTGATTTGCTCAAACGCTCCGTCCTTCATCCCCTTTGGTATGGCTTTGTTCGCCCTAAGTTGGCAGGGTATGCCCAGACGTGGGTCCCTAGCTCACTTTGCCACTGGATTCAAGATAGCCTGGCTGATGAGGGTTATGAACCCGAAACCGGTCCCAGGATGCTTGTTTCTGGTCCAGTGAAGACATGGGATGGCAGTTCGGGCTGGACTGTTCCCATGAGTCACAGGGTCAGACTGATTTGCATATGGCCATGTCTGAACTGGGGTGGTGGAGAGAGCTAAAGAATGATGATGGATTAAACCCAGATCAGTTGACTCGGGTGAGTGTTTGATTTGCTCACACGCTCAGTCCATCATCCCCTTTGGTATCACTTTGTTCGCACTAAGTTGGCAGGGTATGCCCATACGTGGGTCCCTTGCTCACTTTGCCACTGGATTCAAGATAGCCTGGCTGATGAGGGTTATGAACCCGAAACCGGTCCCAGGATGCTTGTTTCCGGTCCAGGGAAGACATGGCTTGGCAGTTCGGGCTGGACTGTTCCCATGAGGCACAGGGTCAGACTGATTTGCATATGGCAATATCCGAACTGGGGTGGTGGAGTGAGCTAAAGAATGATGATGGATTAAACCCAGATCAGTTGACTGGGGGTGAGTGTTTGATTTGCTCAAACGCTCCGTCCATCATCCCCTTTGGTATCACTTTGTTCGCCCTTAGTTGGCAGGGTATACCCAGAAGTGGGTTCCTTGCTCACTTTGCCACTGGATTCAAGATAGCCTGGCTGATGAGGGTTATGAACCCGAAACCGGTCCCAGGATGCTTGTTTCCGGTCCAGGGAAGACATGGCTTGGCAGTTCGGTCTGGACTGTTCCCATGAGTCACAGGGTCAGACTGATTTGCATATGGCCATGTCTGAACTGGGGTGGTGGAGAGAGCTAAAGAATGATGATGGATTAAACCCAGATCAGTTGACTTGGGTGAGTGTTTGATTTGCTCACACGCTCAGTCCATCATCCCCTTTGGTATCACTTTGTTCGCACTAAGTTGGCAGGGTATGCCCATACGTGGGTCCCTTGCTCACTTTGCCACTGGATTCAAGATAGCCTGGCTGATGAGGGTTATGAACCCGAAACCGGTCCCAGGATGCTTGTTTCCGGTCCAGGGAAGACATGGCTTGGCAGTTCGGGCTGGACTGTTCCCATGAGGCACAGGGTCAGACTGATTTGCATATGGCCATATCCGAACTGGGGTGGTGGAGTGAGCTAAAGAATGATGATGGATTAAACCCAGATCAGTTGACTGGGGGTGAGTGTTTGATTTGCTCAAACGCTCCGTCCATCATCCCCTTTGGTATCACTTTGTTCGCCCTTAGTTGTTAGGGTATACCCAGACGTGGGTTCCTTGCTCACTTTGCCACTGGATTCAAGATAGCCTGGCTGATGAGGGTTATGAACCCGAAACCGGTCCCAGGATGCTTGTTTCCGGTCCAGGGAAGACGTGGCATGGCAGTTCGGGCTGGACTGTTCCCATGAGGCACAGGGTCAGACTGATTTGCAAATGGCCATGTCTGAACTGGGGTGGTGGAGTGAGCTAAAGAATGATGATGGATTAAACCCAGATCAGTTGCCTGGGGGTGAGTGTTTGATTTGCTCAAACGCTCCGTCTATTATCCCCTTTGTTATCGCTTTGTTCGCCCTAAGTTGGCAGGGTATGCCCAGACGTGGGTCCCTAGCTCACTTTGCCACTGGATTCAAGATGGCCTGGCTGATGAGGGTTATGAACCCGAAACCGGTCCCAGGATGTTTATTTCTGGTCCAGTGAAGACATGGCATGGCAGTTTGGGCTGGACTGTTCCCATGAGGCACAGGGTCAGACTGATTTGCATATGGCCATGTCTGAACTGGGGTGGTGGAGTGAGCTAAAGAATGATGATGGATTAAACCCAGATCAGTTGACTCGGGTGAGTGTTTGATTTGCTCACACGCTCAGTCCATCATCCCCTTTGGTATCACTTTGTTCGCCCTTAGTTGGCAGGGTATACCCAGACGTGGGTTCCTTGCTCACTTTGCCACTGGATTCAAGATAGCCTGGCTGATGAGGGTTATGAACCCGAAACCGGTCCCAGGATGCTTATTTCCGGTCCAGGGAAGACATGGCTTGGCAGTTCGGGCTGGACTGTTCCCATGAGGCACAGGGTCAGACTGATTTGCATATGGCCATGTCTGAACTGGGGTGGTGGAGTGAGCTAAAGAATGATGATGGATTAAACCCAGATCATTTGACTGGGGGTGAGTGTTTGATTTGCACAAACGCTCCGTCCATCATCCCCTTTGGTATCGCTTTGTTCGCCCTAAGTTGGCAGGGTATGCCCAGACGTGGGTCCCTTGCTCACTTTGCCACTGGATTCAAGATAGCCTGGCTGATGAGGGTTATGAACCCGAAACTGGTCCCAGTATGCTTGTTTCTGGTCCAGTGAAGACATGGCATAGCAGTTCGGGCTGGACTGTTCCCATGAGGCACAGGGTCAGACTGATTTGCATATGGCCATGTCTGAACTGGGATGGTGGAGTGAGCTGAAGAATGATGATGGATTAAACCCAGATCAGTTGACTGGGGGTGAGTGTTTGATTTGCTCAAACGCTCCATCCATCATCCCCTTTGGTATCGCTTTATTCGCCCTAAGTTGGCAGGGTATGCCCAGATGTGGGTCCCTAGCTAACTTTGCCACTGGATTCAAGATAGCCTGGCTGATGAGGTTTATGAACCCGAAACCGGTCCCAGGATGCTTGTTTCCGGTCCAGGGAAGACATGGCTTGGCAGTTCGGTCTGGACTGTTCCCATGAGTCACAGGGTCAGACTGATTTGCATATGGCCATGTCTGAACTGGGGTGGTGGAGTGAGCTAAAGAATGATGATGGATTAAACCCAGATCAGTTGACTCGGGTGAGTGTTTGATTTGCTCAAACGCTCCGTCCTTCATCCCCTTTGGTATCGCTTTGTTCGCCCTAAGTTGGCAGGGTATGCCCAGACGTGGGTCCCTAGCTCACTTTGCCACTGGATTCAAGATAGCCTGGCTGATGAGGGTTATGAACCAGAAACTGGTCCCAGGATGCTTGTTTCTGGTCCAGTGAAGACATGGCATGGCAGTTCGGGCTGGACTGTTCCCATGAGTCACAGGGTCAGACTGATTTGCATATGGCCATGTCTGAACTGGGGTGGTGGAGAGAGCTAAAGAATGATGATGGATTAAACCCAGATCAGTTGACTCGGGTGAGTGTTTGATTTGCTCACACGCTCAGTCCATCATCCCCTTTGGTATCACTTTGTTCGCACTAAGTTGGCAGGGTATGCCCATACGTGGGTCCCTTGCTCACTTTGCCACTGGATTCAAGATAGCCTGGCTGATGAGGGTTATGAACCCGAAACCGGTCCCAGGATGCTTGTTTCCGGTCCAGGGAAGACATGGCTTGGCAGTTCGGGCTGGACTGTTCCCATGAGGCACAGGGTCAGACTGATTTGCATATGGCAATATCCGAACTAGGGTGGTGGAGTGAGCTAAAGAATGATGATGGATTAAACCCAGATCAGTTGACTGGGGGTGAGTGTTTGATTTGCTCAAACGCTCCGTCCATCATCCCCTTTGGTATCACTTTGTTCGCCCTTAGTTGGCAGGGTATACCCAGACGTGGGTTCCTTGCTCACTTTGCCACTGGATTCAAGATAGCCTGGCTGATGAGGGTTATGAACCTGAAACCAGTCCCAGGATGCTTGTTTCCGGTCCAGGGAAGACATGGCTTGGCAGTTCGGGCTGGACTGTTCCCATGAGGCACAGGGTCAGACTGATTTGCATATGGCCATGTCTGAACTGGGGTGGTGGAGTGAGCTAAAGAATGATGATGGATTAAACCCAGATCATTTGACTGGGGGTGAGTGTTTGATTTGCACAAACGCTCCGTCCATCATCCCCTTTGGTATCGCTTTGTTCGCCCTAAGTTGGCAGGGTATGCCCAGACGTGGGTCCCTTGCTCACTTTGCCACTGGATTCAAGATAGCCTGGCTGATGAGGGTTATGAACCCGAAACTGGTCCCAGTATGCTTGTTTCTGGTCCAGTGAAGACATGGCATGGCAGTTTGGGCTGGACTGTTCCCATGAGGCACAGGGTCAGACTGATTTGCATATGGCCATGTCTGAACTGGGGTGGTGGAGTGAGCTGAAGAATGATGATGGATTAAACCCAGATCAGTTGACTGGGGGTGAGTGTTTGATTTGCTCAAACGCTCCATCCATCATCCCCTTTGGTATCGCTTTATTCGCCCTAAGTTGGCAGGGTATGCCCAGATGTGGGTCCCTAGCTAACTTTGCCACTGGATTCAAGATAGCCTGGCTGATGAGGTTTATGAACCCGAAACCGGTCCCAGGATGCTTGTTTCCGGTCCAGGGAAGACATGGCTTGGCAGTTCGGTCTGGACTGTTCCCATGAGTCACAGGGTCAGACTGATTTGCATATGGCCATGTCTGAACTGGGGTGGTGGAGGGAGCTAAAGAATGATGATGGATTAAACCCAGATCAGTTGACTCGGGTGAGTGTTTGATTTGCTCAAACGCTCCGTCCTTCATCCCCTTTGGTATGGCTTTGTTCGCCCTAAGTTGGCAGGGTATGCCCAGACGTGGGTCCCTAGCTCACTTTGCCACTGGATTCAAGATAGCCTGGCTGATGAGGGTTATGAACCCGAAACCGGTCCCAGGATGCTTGTTTCTGGTCCAGTGAAGACATGGCATGGCAGTTCGGGCTGGACTGTTCCCATGAGTCACAGGGTCAGACTGATTTGCATATGGCCATGTCTGAACTGGGGTGGTGGAGAGAGCTAAAGAATGATGATGGATTAAACCCAGATCAGTTGACTCGGGTGAGTGTTTGATTTGCTCACACGCTCAGTCCATCATCCCCTTTGGTATCACTTTGTTCGCACTAAGTTGGCAGGGTATGCCCATACGTGGGTCCCTTGCTCACTTTGCCACTGGATTCAAGATAGCCTGGCTGATGAGGGTTATGAACCCGAAACCGGTCCCAGGATGCTTGTTTCCGGTCCAGGGAAGACATGGCTTGGCAGTTCGGGCTGGACTGTTCCCATGAGGCACAGGGTCAGACTGATTTGCATATGGCAATATCCGAACTGGTTTGGTGGAGTGAGCTAAAGAATGATGATGGATTAAACCCAGATCAGTTGACTGGGGGTGAGTGTTTGATTTGCTCAAACGCTCCGTCCATCATCCCCTTTGGTATCACTTTGTTCGCCCTTAGTTGGCAGGGTATACCCAGACGTGGGTTCCTTGCTCACTTTGCCACTGGATTGAAGATAGCCTGGCTGATGAGGGTTATGAACCCGAAACCGGTCCCAGGATGCTTGTTTCCGGTCCAGGGAAGACATGGCTTGGCAGTTCGGTCTGGACTGTTCCCATGAGTCACAGGGTCAGACTGATTTGCATATGGCCATGTCTGAACTGGGGTGGTGGAGAGAGCTAAAGAATGATGATGGATTAAACCCAGATCAGTTGACTCGGGTGAGTGTTTGATTTGCTCACACGCTCAGTCCATCATCCCCTTTGGTATCACTTTGTTCGCACTAAGTTGGCAGGGTATGCCCATACGTGGGTCCCTTGCTCACTTTGCCACTGGATTCAAGATAGCCTGGCTGATGAGGGTTATGAACCCGAAACCGGTCCCAGGATGCTTGTTTCCGGTCCAGGGAAGACATGGCTTGGCAGTTCGGGCTGGACTGTTCCCATGAGGCACAGGGTCAGACTGATTTGCATATGGCCATATCCGAACTGGGGTGGTGGAGTGAGCTAAAGAATGATGATGGATTAAACCCAGATCAGTTGACTGGGAGTGAGTGTTTGATTTGCTCAAACGCTCCGTCCATCATCCCCTTTGGTATCACTTTGTTCGCCCTTAGTTGTTAGGGTATACCCAGACGTGGGTTCCTTGCTCACTTTGCCACTGGATTCAAGATAGCCTGGCTAATGAGGGTTATGAACCCGAAACCGGTCCCAGGATGCTTGTTTCCGGTCCAGGGAAGACATGGCATGGCAGTTCGGGCTGGACTGTTCCCATGAGGCACAGGGTCAGACTGATTTGCAAATGGCCATGTCTGAACTGGGGTGGTGGAGTGAGCTAAAGAATGATGATGGATTAAACCCAGATCAGTTGCCTGGGGGTGAGTGTTTGATTTGCTCAAACGCTCCGTCTATTATCCCCTTTGTTATCGCTTTGTTCGCCCTAAGTTGGCAGGGTATGCCCAGACGTGGGTCCCTAGCTCACTTTGCCACTGGATTCAAGATGGCCTGGCTGATGAGGGTTATGAACCCGAAACCGGTCCCAGGATGTTTGTTTCTGGTCCAGTGAAGACATGGCATGGCAGTTTGGGCTGGACTGTTCCCATGAGGCACAGGGTCAGACTGATTTGCATATGGCCATGTCTGAACTGGGGGGGTGGGGTGAGCTAAAGAATGATGATGGATTAAACCCAGATCAGTTGACTCGGTGAGTGTTTGATTTGCTCAAACGCTCCGTCCTTCATCCCCTTTGGAATCGCTTTGTTCGCCCTAATTTGGCAGGGTATGCCCAGACGTGGGTCACTTGCTCACTTTGCCCCTGGATTAAAGATAGCCTGGCTGATGAGGGTTATGAACCCGAAACTGGTCCCAGGATGCTTGTTTCCGGTCCAGGGAAGACATGGCATGGCCGTTCGGGCTGGACTGTTCCCATGAGGCACAGGGTCAGACTGATTTGCATATGGCCATGTCTGAACTGGGGGGGTGGAGTGAGCTAAAGAATGATGATGGATTAAACCCAGATCAGTTAACTGGGGGTGAGTGTTTGATTTGCTCAAACGCTCCGTCTATTATCCCCTTTGGTATCGCTTTGTTCGCCCTAAGTTGGCAGGGTATGCCCAGACGTGGGTCCCTAGCTCACTTTGCCACTGGATTCAAGATGGCCTGGCTGATGAGGGTTATGAACCCGAAACCGGTCCCAGGATGTTTGTTTCTGGTCCAGTGAAGACATGGCATGGCAGTTCGGACTGGACTGTTCCCATGAGTCACAGGGTCAGACTGATTTGCATATGGCCATGTCTGAACTGGGGTGGTGGAGTGAGCTAAAGAATGATGATGGATTAAACCCAGATCAGTTGACTCGGGTGAGTGTTTGATTTGCTCACACGCTCAGTCCATCATCCCCTTTGGTATCACTTTGTTCGCCCTTAGTTGGCAGGGTATACCCAGACGTGGGTTCCTTGCTCACTTTGCCACTGGATTCAAGATAGCCTGGCTGATGAGGGTTATGAACCCGAAACCGGTCCCAGGATGCTTATTTCCGGTCCAGGGAAGACATGGCTTGGCAGTTCGGGCTGGACTGTTCCCATGAGGCACAGGGTCAGACTGATTTGCATATGGCCATGTCTGAACTGGGGTGGTGGAGTGAGCTAAAGAATGATGATGGATTAAACCCAGATCATTTGACTGGGGGTGAGTGTTTGATTTGCACAAACGCTCCGTCCATCATCCCCTTTGGTATCGCTTTGTTCGCCCTAAGTTGGCAGGGTATGCCCAGACGTGGGTCCCTTGCTCACTTTGCCACTGGATTCAAGATAGCCTGGCTGATGAGGGTTATGAACCCGAAACTGGTCCCAGTATGCTTGTTTCTGGTCCAGTGAAGACATGGCATGGCAGTTCGGGCTGGACTGTTCCCATGAGGCACAGGGTCAGACTGATTTGCATATGGCCATGTCTGAACTGGGGTGGTGGAGTGAGCTGAAGAATGATGATGGATTAAACCCAGATCAGTTGACTGGGGGTGAGTGTTTGATTTGCTCAAACGCTCCATCCATCATCCCCTTTGGTATCGCTTTATTCGCCCTAAGTTGGCAGGGTATGCCCAGATGTGGGTCCCTAGCTAACTTTGCCACTGGATTCAAGATAGCCTGGCTGATGAGGTTTATGAACCCGAAACCGGTCCCAGGATGCTTGTTTCCGGTCCAGGGAAGACATGGCTTGGCAGTTCGGTCTGGACTGTTCCCATGAGTCACAGGGTCAGACTGATTTGCATATGGCCATGTCTGAACTGGGGTGGTGGAGTGAGCTAAAGAATGATGATGGATTAAACCCAGATCAGTTGACTCGGGTGAGTGTTTGATTTGCTCAAACGCTCCGTCCTTCATCCCCTTTGGTATCGCTTTGTTCGCCCTAAGTTGGCAGGGTATGCCCAGACGTGGGTCCCTAGCTCACTTTGCCACTGGATTCAAGATAGCCTGGCTGATGAGGGTTATGAACCAGAAACTGGTCCCAGGATGCTTGTTTCTGGTCCAGTGAAGACATGGCATGGCAGTTCGGGCTGGACTGTTCCCATGAGTCACAGGGTCAGACTGATTTGCATATGGCCATGTCTGAACTGGGGTGGTGGAGAGAGCTAAAGAATGATGATGGATTAAACCCAGATCAGTTGACTCGGGTGAGTGTTTGATTTGCTCACACGCTCAGTCCATCATCCCCTTTGGTATCACTTTGTTCGCACTAAGTTGGCAGGGTATGCCCATACGTGGGTCCCTTGCTCACTTTGCCACTGGATTCAAGATAGCCTGGCTGATGAGGGTTATGAACCCGAAACCGGTCCCAGGATGCTTGTTTCCGGTCCAGGGAAGACATGGCTTGGCAGTTCGGGCTGGACTGTTCCCATGAGGCACAGGGTCAGACTGATTTGCATATGGCAATATCCGAACTGGGGTGGTGGAGTGAGCTAAAGAATGATGATGGATTAAACCCAGATCAGTTGACTGGGGGTGAGTGTTTGATTTGATCAAACGCTCCGTCCATCATCCCCTTTGGTATCACTTTGTTCGCCCTTAGTTGGCAGGGTATACCCAGACGTGGGTTCCTTGCTCACTTTGCCACTGGATTCAAGATAGCCTGGCTGATGAGGGTTATGAACCCGAAACCGGTCCCAGGATGCTTGTTTCCGGTCCAGGGAAGACATGGCTTGGCAGTTCGGGCTGGACTGTTCCCATGAGGCACAGGGTCAGACTGATTTGCATATGGCCATGTCTGAACTGGGGTGGTGGAGTGAGCTAAAGAATGATGATGGATTAAACCCAGATCATTTGACTGGGGGTGAGTGTTTGATTTGCACAAACGCTCCGTCCATCATCCCCTTTGGTATCGCTTTGTTCGCCCTAAGTTGGCAGGGTATGCCCAGACGTGGGTCCCTTGCTCACTTTGCCACTGGATTCAAGATAGCCAGGCTGATGAGGGTTATGAACCCGAAACTGGTCCCAGTATGCTTGTTTCTGGTCCAGTGAAGACATGGCATGGCAGTTTGGGCTGGACTGTTCCCATGAGGCACAGGGTCAGACTGATTTGCATATGGCCATGTCTGAACTGGGGTGGTGGAGTGAGCTGAAGAATGATGATGGATTAAACCCAGATCAGTTGACTGGGGGTGAGTGTTTGATTTGCTCAAACGCTCCATCCATCATCCCCTTTGGTATCGCTTTATTCGCCCTAAGTTGGCAGGGTATGCCCAGATGTGGGTCCCTAGCTAACTTTGCCACTGGATTCAAGATAGCCTGGCTGATGAGGTTTATGAACCCGAAACCGGTCCCAGGATGCTTGTTTCCGGTCCAGGGAAGACATGGCTTGGCAGTTCGGTCTGGACTGTTCCCATGAGTCACAGGGTCAGACTGATTTGCATATGGCCATGTCTGAACTGGGGTGGTGGAGGGAGCTAAAGAATGATGATGGATTAAACCCAGATCAGTTGACTCGGGTGAGTGTTTGATTTGCTCAAACGCTCCGTCCTTCATCCCCTTTGGTATGGCTTTGTTCGCCCTAAGTTGGCAGGGTATGCCCAGACGTGGGTCCCTAGCTCACTTTGCCACTGGATTCAAGATAGCCTGGCTGATGAGGGTTATGAACCCGAAACCGGTCCCAGGATGCTTGTTTCTGGTCCAGTGAAGACATGGCATGGCAGTTCGGGCTGGACTGTTCCCATGAGTCACAGGGTCAGACTGATTTGCATATGGCCATGTCTGAACTGGGGTGGTGGAGAGAGCTAAAGAATGATGATGGATTAAACCCAGATCAGTTGACTCGGGTGAGTGTTTGATTTGCTCACACGCTCAGTCCATCATCCCCTTTGGTATCACTTTGTTCGCACTAAGTTGGCAGGGTATGCCCATACGTGGGTCCCTTGCTCACTTTGCCACTGGATTCAAGATAGCCTGGCTGATGAGGGTTATGAACCCGAAACCGGTCCCAGGATGCTTGTTTCCGGTCCAGGGAAGACATGGCTTGGCAGTTCGGGCTGGACTGTTCCCATGAGGCACAGGGTCAGACTGATTTGCATATGGCAATATCCGAACTGGGGTGGTGGAGTGAGCTAAAGAATGATGATGGATTAAACCCAGATCAGTTGACTGGGGGTGAGTGTTTGATTTGCTCAAACGCTCCGTCCATCATCCCCTTTGGTATCACTTTGTTCACCCTTAGTTGGCAGGGTATACCCAGACGTGGGTTCCTTGCTCACTTTGCCACTGGATTCAAGATAGCCTGGCTGATGAGGGTTATGAACCCGAAACCGGTCCCAGGATGCTTGTTTCTGGTCCAGTGAAGACATGGCATGGCAGTTCGGGCTGGACTGTTCCCATGAGTCACAGGGTCAGACTGATTTGCATATGGCCATGTCTGAACTGGGGTGGTGGAGAGAGCTAAAGAATGATGATGGATTAAACCCAGATCAGTTGACTCGGGTGAGTGTTTGATTTGCTCACACGCTCAGTCCATCATCCCCTTTGGTATCACTTTGTTCGCACTAAGTTGGCAGGGTATGCCCATACGTGGGTCCCTTGCTCACTTTGCCACTGGATTCAAGATAGCCTGGCTGATGAGGGTTATGAACCCGAAACCGGTCCCAGGATGCTTGTTTCCGGTCCAGTGAAGACATGGCATGGCAGTTCGGGCTGGACTGTTCCCATGAGGCACAGGGTCAGACTGATTTGCATATGGCCATGTCTGAACTGGGGTGGTGGAGAGGGCTAAAGAATGATGATGGATTAAACCCAGATCAGTTGACTCGGGTGAGTGTTTGATTTGCTCACACGCTCAGTCCATCATCCCCTTTGGTATCACTTTGTTCGCACTAAGTTGGCAGGGTATGCCCATACGTGGGTCCCTTGCTCACTTTGCCACTGGATTCAAGATAGCCTGGCTGATGAGGGTTATGAACCCGAAACCGGTCCCAGGATGCTTGTTTCCGGTCCAGGGAAGACATGGCTTGGCAGTTCGGGCTGGACTGTTCCCATGAGGCACAGGGTCAGACTGATTTGCATTTGGCAATATCCGAACTGGGGTGGTGGAGTGAGCTAAAGAATGATGATGGATTAAACCCAGATCAGTTGACTGGGGGTGAGTGTTTGATTTGCTCAAACGCTCCGTCCATCATCCCCTTTGGTATCACTTTGTTCGCCCTTAATTGGCAGGGTATACCCAGACGTGGGTTCCTTGCTCACTTTGCCACTGGATTCAAGATAGCCTGGCTAATGAGGGTTATGAACCCGAAACCGGTCCCAGGATGCTTATTTCTGGTCCAGTGAAGACATGGCATGGCAGTTCGGGCTGGACTGTTCCCATGAGTCACAGGGTCAGACAGATTTGCATATGGCCATGTCTGAACTGGGGTGGTGGAGAGAGCTAAAGAATGAGGATGGATTAAACCCAGATCAGTTGACTCGGGTGAGTGTTTGATTTGCTCACACGCTCAGTCCATCATCCCCTTTGGTATCACTTTGTTCGCACTAAGTTGGCAGGGTATGCCCATACGTGGGTCCCTTGCTCACTTTGCCACTGGATTCAAGATAGCCTGGCTGATGAGGGTTATGAACCCGAAACCGGTCCCAGGATGCTTGTTTCCGGTCCAGGGAAGACATGGCTTGGCAGTTCGGGCTGGACTGTTCCCATGAGGCACAGGGTCAGACTGATTTGCATATGGCAATATCCGAACTGGGGTGGTGGAGTGAGCTAAAGAATGATGATGAATTAAACCCAGATCAGTTGACTGGGGGTGAGTGTTTGATTTGCTCAAACGCTCCGTCCATCATCCCCTTTGGTATCACTTTGTTCGCCCTTAGTTGGCAGGGTATACCCAGACGTGGGTTCCTTGCTCACTTTGCCACTGGATTCAAGATAGCCTGGCTGATGAGGGTTATGAACCCGAAACCGGTCCCAGGATGCTTGTTTCCGGTCCAGGGAAGACATGGCTTGGCAGTTCGGTCTGGACTGTTCCCATGAGTCACAGGGTCAGACTGATTTGCATATGGCCATGTCTGAACTGGGGTGGTGGAGAGAGCTAAAGAATGATGATGGATTAAACCCAGATCAGTTGACTCGGGTGAGTGTTTGATTTGCTCACACACTCACTCCATCATCCCCTTTGGTATCACTTTGTTCGCACTAAGTTGGCAGGGTATGCCCATACGTGGGTCCCTTGCTCACTTTGCCACTGGATTCAAGATAGCCTGGCTGATGAGGGTTATGAACCCGAAACCGGTCCCAGGATGCTTGTTTCCGGTCCAGGGAAGACATGGCTTGGCAGTTCGGGCTGGACTGTTCCCATGAGGCACAGGGTCAGACTGATTTGCATATGGCCATGTCTGAACTGGGGGGGTGGGGTGAGCTAAAGAATGATGATGGATTAAACCCAGATCAGTTGACTCGGGTGAGTGTTTGATTTGCTCAAACGCTCCGTCCTTCATCCCCTTTGGAATCGCTTTGTTCGCCCTAAGTTGGCAGGGTATGCCCAGACGTGGGTCACTTGCTCACTTTGCCCCTGGATTAAAGATAGCCTGGCTGATGAGGGTTATGAACCCGAAACTGGTCCCAGGATGCTTGTTTCCGGTCCAGGGAAGACATGGCATGGCCGTTCGGGCTGGACTGTTCCCATGAGGCACAGGGTCAGACTGATTTGCATATGGCCATGTCTGAACTGGGGGGGTGGAGTGAGCTAAAGAATGATGATGGATTAAACCCAGATCAGTTAACTGGGGGTGAGTGTTTGATTTGCTCAAACGCTCCGTCTATTATCCCCTTTGGTATCGCTTTGTTCGCCCTAAGTTGGCAGGGTATGCCCAGACGTGGGTCCCTAGCTCACTTTGCCACTGGATTCAAGATGGCCTGGCTGATGAGGGTTATGAACCCGAAACCGGTCCCAGGATGTTTGTTTCTGGTCCAGTGAAGACATGGCATGGCAGTTCGGGCTGGACTGTTCCCATGAGTCACAGGGTCAGACTGATTTGCATATGGCCATGTCTGAACTGGGGTGGTGGAGTGAGCTAAAGAATGATGATGGATTACACCCAGATCAGTTGACTCAGGTGAGTGTTTGATTTGCTCACACGCTCAGTCCATCATCCCCTTTGGTATCACTTTGTTCGCACTAAGTTGGCAGGGTATGCCCATACGTGGGTCCCTTGCTCACTTTGCCACTGGATTCAAGATAGCCTGGCTGATGAGGGTTATGAACCCGAAACCGGTCACAGGATGCTTGTTTCCGGTCCAGGGAAGACATGGCTTGGCAGTTCGGGCTGGACTGTTCCCATGAGGCACAGGGTCAAACTGATTTGCATATGGCCATATCCGAACTGGGGTGGTGGAGTGAGCTAAAGAATGATGATGGATTAAACCCAGATCAGTTGACTGGGGGTGAGTGTTTGATTTGCTCAAACGCTCCGTCCATCATCCCCTTTGGTATCACTTTGTTCGCCCTTAGTTGGCAGGGTATACCCAGACGTGGGTTCCTTGCTCACTTTGCCACTGGATTCAAGATAGCCTGGCTGATGAGGGTTATGAACCCGAAACCGGTCCCAGGATGCTTGTTTCCGGTCCAGGGAAGACATGGCATGGCAGTTCGGGCTGGACTGTTCCCATGAGGCACAGGGTCAGACTGATTTGCAAATGGCCATGTCTGAACTGGGGTGGTGGAGTGAGCCAAAGAATGATGATGGATTAAACCCAGATCAGTTGCCTTGGGGTGAGTGTTTGATTTGCTCAAACGCTCCGTCTATTATCCCCTTTGGTATCGCTTTGTTCGCCCTAAGTTGGCAGGGTATGCCCAGACGTGGGTCCCTAGCTCACTTTGCCACTGGATTCAAGATGGCCTGGCTGATGAGGGTTTGAACCCGAAACCGGTCCCAGGATGTTTGTTTCTGGTCCAGTGAAGACATGGCATGGCAGTTTGGGCTGGACTGTTCCCATGAGGCACAGGGTCAGACTGATTTGCATATGGCCATGTCTGAACTGGGGGGGTGGGGTGAGCTAAAGAATGATGATGGATTAAACCCAGATCAGTTGACTCGGTGAGTGTTTGATTTGCTCAAACGCTCCGTCCTTCATCCCCTTTGGAATCGCTTTGTTCGCCCTAAGTTGGCAGGGTATGCCCAGACGTGGGTCACTTGCTCACTTTGCCCCTGGATTAAAGATAGCCTGGCTGATGAGGGTTATGAACCCGAAACTGGTCCCAGGATGCTTGTTTCCGCTCCAGGGAAGACATGGCATGGCCGTTCGGGCTGGACTGTTCCCATGAGGCACAGGGTCAGACTGAATTGCATATGGCCATGTCTGAACTGGGGGGGTGGAGTGAGCTAAAGAATGATGATGGATTAAACCCAGATCAGTTAACTGGGGGTGAGTGTTTGATTTGCTCAAACGCTCCGTCTATTATCCCCTTTGGTATCGCTTTGTTCGCCCTAAGTTGGCAGGGTATGCCCAGACGTGGGTCCCTAGCTCACTTTGCCACTGGATTCAAGATGGCCTGGCTGATGAGGGTTATGAACCCGAAACCGGTCCCAGGATGTTTGTTTCTGGTCCAGTGAAGACATGGCATGGCAGTTCGGACTGGACTGTTCCCATGAGTCACAGGGTCAGACTGATTTGCATATGGCCATGTCTGAACTGGGGTGGTGGAGTGAGCTAAAGAATGATGATGGATTAAACCCAGATCAGTTGACTCGGGTGAGTGTTTGATTTGCTCACACGCTCAGTCCATCATCCCCTTTGGTATCACTTTGTTCGCCCTTAGTTGGCAGGGTATACCCAGACGTGGGTTCCTTGCTCACTTTGCCACTGGATTCAAGATAGCCTGGCTGATGAGGGTTATGAACCCGAAACCGGTCCCAGGATGCTTATTTCCGGTCCAGGGAAGACATGGCTTGGCAGTTCGGGCTGGACTGTTCCCATGAGGCACAGGGTCAGACTGATTTGCATATGGCCATGTCTGAACTGGGGTGGTGGAGTGAGCTAAAGAATGATGATGGATTAAACCTAGATCATTTGACTGGGGGTGAGTGTTTGATTTGCACAAACGCTCCGTCCATCATCCCCTTTGGTATCGCTTTGTTCGCCCTAAGTTGGCAGGGTATGCCCAGACGTGGGTCCCTTGCTCACTTTGCCACTGGATTCAAGATAGCCTGGCTGATGAGGGTTATGAACCCGAAACTGGTCCCAGTATGCTTGTTTCTGGTCCAGTGAAGACATGGCATGACAGTTCGGGCTGGACTGTTCCCATGAGGCACAGGGTCAGACTGATTTGCATATGGCCATGTCTGAACTGGGGTGGTGGAGTGAGCTGAAGAATGATGATGGATTAAACCCAGATCAGTTGACTGGGGGTGAGTGTTTGATTTGCTCAAACGCTCCATCCATCATCCCCTTTGGTATCGCTTTATTCGCCCTAAGTTGGCAGGGTATGCCCAGATGTGGGTCCCTAGCTAACTTTGCCACTGGATTCAAGATAGCCTGGCTGATGAGGTTTATGAACCCGAAACCGGTCCCAGGATGCTTGTTTCCGGTCCAGGGAAGACATGGCTTGGCAATTCGGTCTGGACTGTTCCCATGAGTCACAGGGTCAGACTGATTTGCATATGGCCATGTCTGAACTGGGGTGGTGGAGTGAGCTAAAGAATGATGATGGATTAAACCCAGATCAGTTGACTCGGGTGAATGTTTGATTTGCTCAAACGCTCCGTCCTTCATGCCCTTTGGTATCGCTTTGTTCGCCCTAAGTTGGCAGGGTATGCCCAGACGTGGGTCCCTAGCTCACTTTGCCACTGGATTCAAGATAGCCTGGCTGATGAGGGTTATGAACCCGAAACTGGTCCCAGGATGCTTGTTTCTGGTCCAGTGAAGACATGGCATGGCAGTTCGTGCTGGACTGTTCCCATGAGTCACAGGATCAGACTGATTTGCATATGGCCATGTCTGAACTGGGGTGGTGGAGAGAGCTAAAGAATGATGATGGATTAAACCCAGATCAGTTGACTCGGGTGAGTGTTTGATTTGCTCACACGCTCAGTCCATCATCCCCTTTGGTATCACTTTGTTCGCACTAAGTTGGCAGGGTATGCCCATACGTGGGTCCCTTGCTCACTTTGCCACTGGATTCAAGATAGCCTGGCTGATGAGGGTTATGAACCCGAAACCGGTCCCAGGATGCTTGTTTCCGGTCCAGGGAAGACATGGCTTGGCAGTTCGGGCTGGACTGTTCCCATGAGGCACAGGGTCAGACTGATTTGCATATGGCCATATCCGAACTGGGGTGGTGGAGTGAGCTAAAGAATGATGATGGATTAAACCCAGATCAGTTGACTGGGGGTGAGTGTTTGATTTGCTCAAACGCTCCGTCCATCATCCCCTTTGGTATCACTTTGTTCGCCCTTAGTTGGCAGGGTATACCCAGACGTGGGTTCCTTGCTCACTTTGCCACTGGATTCAAGATAGCCTGGCTGATGAGGGTTATGAACCCGAAACCGGTCCCAGGATGCTTGTTTCCGGTCCAGGGAAGACATGGCTTGGCAGTTCGGGCTGGACTGTTCCCATGAGGCACAGGGTCAGACTGATTTGCATATGGCCATGTCTGAACTGGGGTGTTTGAGTGAGCTAAAGAATGATGATGGATTAAACCCAGATCATTTGACTGGGGGTGAGTGTTTGATTTGCACAAACGCTCCGTCCATCATCCCCTTTGGTATCGCTTTGTTCGCCCTAAGTTGGCAGGGTATGCCCAGACGTGGGTCCCTTGCTAACTTTGCCACTGGATTCAAGATAGCCTGGCTGATGAGGGTTATGAACCCGAAACTGGTCCCAGTATGCTTGTTTCTGGTCCAGTGAAGACATGGCAGTTCGGGCTGGACTGTTCCCATGAGGCACAGGGTCAGACTGATTTGCATATGGCCATGTCTGAACTGGGGTGGTGGAGTGAGCTAAAGAATGATGATGGATTAAACCCAGATCAGTTGACTGGGGTGAGTGTTTGATTTGCTCAAACGCTCCATCCATCATCCCCTTTGGTATCGCTTTATTCGCCCTAAGTTGGCAGGGTATGCCCACATGTGGGTCCCTAGCTAACTTTGCCACTGGATTCAAGATAGCCTGGCTGATGAGGTTTATGAACCCGAAACCGGTCCCAGGATGCTTGTTTCCGGTCCAGGGAAGACATGGCTTGGCAGTTCGGTCTGGACTGTTCCCATGAGTCACAGGGTCAGACTGATTTGCATATGGCCATGTCTGAACTGGGGTGGTGGAGTGAGCTAAAGAATGATGATGGATTAAACCCAGATCAGTTGACTCGGGTGAGTGTTTGGTTTGCTCAAACGCTCCGTCCTTCATCCCCTTTGGTATCGCTTTGTTCGCCCTAAGTTGGCAGGGTATGCCCAGACGTGGGTCCCTAGCTCACTTTGCCACTGGATTCAAGATAGCCTGGCTGATGAGGGTTATGAACCCGAAACCGGTCCCAGGATGCTTGTTTCTGGTCCAGTGAAGACATGGCATGGCAGTTCGGGCTGGACTGTTCCCATGAGTCACAGGGTCAGACTGATTTGCATATGGCCATGTCCGAACTGGGGTGGTGGAGTGAGCTAAAGAATGATGATGGATTAAACCCAGATCAGTTGACTCGGGTTAGTGTTTGATTTGCTCACACGCTCAGTCCATCATCCCCTTTGGTATCACTTTGTTCGCCCTTAGTTGGCAGGGTATACCCAGACGTGGGTTCCTTGCTCACTTTGCCACTGGATTCAAGATAGCCTGGCTGATGAGGGTTATGAACCCGAAACCGGTCCCAGGATGCTTGTTTCCGGTCCAGGGAAGACATGGCTTGGCAGTTCGGGCTGGACTGTTCCCATGAGGCACAGGGTCAGACTGATTTGCATATGGCCATGTCTGAACTGGGGTGGTGGAGTGAGCTAAAGAATGATGATGGATTAAACCCAGATAATTTGACTGGGGGTGAGTGTTTGATTTGCACAAACGCTCCGTCCATCATCCCCTTTGGTATCGCTTTGTTCGCCCTAAGTTGGCAGGGTATGCCCAGACGTGGGTCCCTTGCTCACTTTGCCACTGGATTCAAGAAAGCCTGGCTGATGAGGGTTATGAACCCGAAACTGGTCCCAGTATGCTTGTTTCGGGTCCAGTGAAGACATGGCATGGCAGTTCGGGCTGGACTGTTCCCATGAGGCACAGGGTCAGACTGATTTGCATATGGCCATGTCTGAACTGGGGTGGTGGAGTGAGCTAAAGAATGATGATGGATTAAACCCAGATCAGTTGACAGGGGGTGAGTGTTTGATTTGCTCAAACGCTCCATCCATCATCCCCTTTGGTATCGCTTTATTCGGCCTAAGTTGGCAGGGTATGCCCAGATGTGGGTCCCTAGATAACTTTGCCACTGGATTCAAGATAGCCTGGTTGATGAGGTTTATGAACCCGAAACCGGTCCCAGGATGCTTGTTTCCGGTCCAGGGAAGACATGGCTTGGCAGTTCGGTCTGGACTGTTCCCATGAGTCACAGGGTCAGACTGATTTGCATATGGCCATGTCTGAACTGGGGTGGTGGAGTGAGCTAAAGAATGATGATGGATTAAACCCAGATCAGTTGACTGGGGGTGAGTGTTTGATTTGCTCAAATGCTCCATCCATCATCCCCTTTGGTATCGCTTTATTCGCCCTAAGTTGGCAGGGTATGCCCAGATGTGGGTCCCTAGCTAACTTTGCCACTGGATTCAAGATAGCCTGGCTGATGAGGTTTATGAACCCGAAACCGGTCCCAGGATGCTTGTTTCCGGTCCAGGGAAGACATGGCTTGGCAGTTCGGTCTGGACTGTTCCCATGAGTCACAGGGTCAGACTGATTTGCATATGGCCATGTCTGAACTGGGGTGGTGGAGTGAGCTAAAGAATGATGATGGATTAAACCCAGATCAGTTGACTCGGGTCAGTGTTTGATTTGCTCACACGCTCAGTCCATCATCCCCTTTGGTATCACTTTGTTCGCACTAAGTTGGCAGGGTATGCCCATACGTGGGTCCCTTGCTCACTTTGCCACTCGATTCAAGATAGCCTGGCTGATGAGGGTTATGAACCCGAAACCGGTCCCAGGATGCTTGTTTACGGTGAAGGGAAAACATGGCTTGGCAGTTCGGGCTGGACTGTTCCCATGAGGCACAGGGTCAGACTGATTTGCATATGGCCATGTCTGAACTGGGGTGGTGGAGTGAGCTAAAGAATGATGATGGATTAAACCCAAATCAGTTGACTGGGGGTGAGTGTTTGATTTGCTCAAACGCTCCGTCCATCATCCCCTTTGGTATCGCTTTGTTCGCCCTAATTTGGCAGGGAATGCCCAGACGTGGGTCGCTTGCTCACTTTGCTACTGGATTAAACATAGCCTGGCTGATGAGGGTTATGTACCCGAAACCGGTCCCAGGATGCTTGTTTCCGGTCCAGGGAAGACATGGCTTGGCAGTTCGGGCTGGACTGTTCCCGTGAGGCACATGGTCAGACTGATTTGCATATGGCCATGTCCGAACTGGGATGGTGGAGTGAGCTAAAGAATGATGATGGATTAAACCCAGATCATTTGACTGGGGGTGAGTGTTTGATTTGCACAAACGCTCAGTCCATCATCCCCTTTGGTATCGCTTTGTTCGCCCTAAGTTGGCAGGGTATGCCCAGACGTGGGTCCCTTGCTCACTTTGCCACTGGATTCAAGATAGCCTGGCTGATGAGGGTTATGAACCCGAAACCGGTCCCAGGATGCTTGTTTCCGGTCCAGGGAAGACATGGCTTGGCAGTTCCGGCTGGACTGTTCCCATGCGGCACAGGGTCAGACTGATTTGTATATGGCCATGTCTGAACTGGGGTGGTGGAGTGAGTTAAAGAATGATGATGGATTAAACCCAGATCAGTTGACTGGGGGTGAGTGTTTGATTTGCTGAAACGCTCCGTCCATCATCCCCTTTGGTATCACTTTGTTCGCACTAAGTTGGCAGGGTATGCCCATACGTGGGTCCCTTGCTCACTTTGCCACTGGATTCAAGATAGCCTGGCTGATGAGGGTTATGAACCCGAAACCGGTCACAGGATGCTTGTTTCCGGTCCATAGAAGACATGGCTTGGCAGTTCGGGCTGGACTGTTCCCATGAGGCACAGGGTCAGACTGATTTGCAAATGGCCATGTCTGAACTGGGGTGGTGGAGTGAGCTAAAGAATGATAATGGATTAAACCCAGATCAGTTGCCTGGGGGTGAGTGTTTGATTTGCTCAAACGCTCCGTCTATTATCCCCTTTGGTATCGCTTTGTTCGCCCTAAGTTGGCAGGGTATGCCCAGACGTGGGTCCCTAGCTCACTTTGCCACTGGATTCAAGATGGCCTGGCTGATGAGGGTTATGAACCCGAAACCGGTCCCAGGATGTTTGTTTCTGGTCCAGTGAAGACATGGCATGGCAGTTTGGGCTGGACTGTTCCCATGAGGCACAGGGTCAGACTGATTTGCATATGGCCATGTCTGAACTGGGGGGGTGGGGTGAGCTAAAGAATGATGATGGATTAAACCCAGATAAGTTGACTGGGGGTGAGTGTTTGATTTGCTCAAACGCTCCATCCATCATCCCCTTTGGTATCGCTTTATTCGCCCTAAGTTGGCAGGGTATGCCCAGATGCGGGTCCCTTGCTAACTGTGCCACTGGATTCAAGATAGCCTGGCTGATGAGGGTTATGAACCCGAAACCGGTCCGAGGATGCTTGTTTCCGGTCCAGGGAAGACATCGATTGGCAGTTCGGTCTGGACTGTTCCCATGAG
Organism: Triturus cristatus; assembly: GCF_964204655.1. Classification (NCBI taxonomy): domain Eukaryota; kingdom Metazoa; phylum Chordata; class Amphibia; order Caudata; family Salamandridae; genus Triturus; species Triturus cristatus. Next base: position 537,294,952 of record NC_140579.1, read on the forward strand.
TCACAGGGTCAGACTGATTTTCATATGGCCATGTCTGAACTGGGGTGATGGAGTGAGCTAAAGAATGATGATGGATTAAACCCAGATCAGTAGACTCGGGTGAGTGTTTGATTTGCTCAAACGCTCCATCCTTCATCCCCTTTGGAATCGCTTTGTTCGCCCTAAGTTGGCAGGGTATGCCCAGACGTGGGTCCCTTGCTCACTTTGCCCCTGGATTAAAGATAGCCTGGCTGATGAGGGTTATGAACCCGAAACTGGTCCCAGGATGCTTGTTTCCGGTCCAGGGAAGACATGGCATGGCAGTTCGGGCTGGACTGTTCCCATGAGGCACAGGGTCAGACTGATTTGCATATGGCCATGTCTGAACTGGGGTGGTGGAGTGAGCTAAAGAATGATGATGGATTAAACCCAGATCATTTGACTGGGGGTGAGTGTTTTATTTGCACAAACGCTCCATCCACCATCCCCTTTGGTATCGCTTTGTTCGCCCTAAGTTGGCAGGATATGCCCAGACGTGGGTCCCTTGCTCACTTTGCCACTGGATTCAAGATAGCCTGGCTGATGAGGGTTATGAACCCGAAACTGGTCCCAGTATGCTTGTTTCTGGTCCAGTGAAGACATGGCATGGCAGTTCGGGCTGGACTGTTCCCATGAGGCACAGGGTCAGACTGATTTGCATATGGCCATGTCTGAACTGGGGTGGTGGAGTGAGCTAAAGAATGATGATGGATTAAACCCAGATCAGTTGACTGGGGGTGAGTGTTTGATTTGCTCAAACGCTCCATCCATCATCCCCTTTGGTATCGCTTTATTCGCCCTAAGTTGGCAGGGTATGCCCAGATGTGGGTCCCTAGCTAACTTTGCCACTGGATTCAAGATAGCCTGGCTGATGAGGTTTATGAACCCGAAACCGGTCCCAGGATGCTTGTTTCCGGTCCAGGGAAGACATGGCTTGGCAGTTCGGTCTGGACTGTTCCCATGAGTCACAGGGTCAGACTGATTTGCATATGGCCATGTCTGAACTGGGGTGGTGGAGTAAGCTAAAGAATGATGATGGATTAAACCCAGATCAGTTGACTCGGTTGAGTGTTTGATTTGCTCAAACGCTCCGTCCTTCATCCCCTTTGGTATCGCTTTGTTCGCCCTAAGTTGGCAGGGTATGCCCAGACGTGGGTCCCTAGCTCACTTTGCCACTGGATTCAAGATAGCCTGGCTGATGAGGGTTATGAACCCGAAACCGGTCCCAGGATGCTTGTTTCTGGTCCAGTGAAGACATGGCATGGCAGTTCGGGCTGGACTGTTAACATGAGTCACAAGGTCAGACTGATTTGCATATGGCCATGTCTGAACTGGGGTGGTGGAGTGAGCTAAAGAATGATGATGGATTAAACCCAGATCAGTTGGCTCGGGTGAGTGTTTGATTTGCTCACACGCTCAGTCCATCATCCCCTTTGGTATCACTTTGTTCGCACTAAGTTGGCAGGGTATGCCCATACGTGGGTCCCTTGCTCACTTTGCCACTGGATTCAAGATAGCCTGGCTGATGAGGGTTATGAACCCGAAACCGGTCCCAGGATGCTTGTTTCCGGTCCAGGGAAGACATGGCTTGGCAGTTCGGGCTGGACTGTTCCCATGAGGCACAGGGTCAGACTGATTTGCATATGGCCATATCCGAACTGGGGTGGTGGAGTGAGCTAAAGAATGATGATGGATTAAACCCAGATCAGTTGACTGGGGGTGAGTGTTTGATTTGCTCAAATGCTCCGTCCATCATCCCCTTTGGTATCACTTTGTTCGCCCTTAGTTGGCAGGGTATACCCAGACGTGGGTTCCTTGCTCACTTTGCCACTGGATTCAAGATAGCCTGGCTGATGAGGGTTATGAACCCGAAACCGGTCCCAGGATGCTTGTTTCCGGTCCAGGGAAGACATGGCTTGGCAGTTCGGGCTGGACTGTTCCCATGAGGCACAGGGTCAGACTGATTTGCATATGGCCATGTCTGAACTGGGGTGGTGGAGTGAGCTAAAGAATGATGATGGATTAAACCCAGATCATTTGACTGGGGGTGAGTGTTTGATTTGCACAAATGCTCCGTCCATCATCCCCTTTGGTATCGCTTTGTTCGCCCTAAGTTGGCAGGGTATGCCCAGACGTGGGTCCCTTGCTCACTTTGCCACTGGATTCAAGATAGCCTGGCTGATGAGGGTTATGAACCCGAAACTGGTCCCAGTATGCTTGTTTCTGGTCCAGTGAAGACATGGCATGGCAGTTCGGGCTGGACTGTTCCCATGAGGCACAGGGTCAGACTGATTTGCATATGGCCATGTCTGAACTGGGGTGGTGGAGTGAGCTAAAGAATGATGATGGATTAAACCCAGATCAGTTGACTGGGGGTGAGTGTTTGATTTGCTCAAAGGCTCCATCCATCATCCCCTTTGGTATCGCTTTATTCGCCCTAAGTTGGCAGGGTATGCCCAGATGTGGGTCCCTAGCTAACTTTGCCACTGGATTCAAGATAGCCTGGCTGATGAGGTTTATGAACCCGAAACCGGTCCCAGGATGCTTGTTTCCGGTCCAGGGAAGACATGGCTTGGCAGTTCGGTCTGGACTGTTCCCATGAGTCACAGGGTCAGACTGATTTGCATACGGCCATGTCTGAACTGGGGTGGTGGAGTGAGCTAAAGAATGATGATGGATTAAACCCAGATCAGTTGACTCGGGTGAGTGTTTGATTTGCTCAAACGCTCCGTCCTTCATCCCCTTTGGTATCGCTTTGTTCGCCCTAAGTTGGCAGGGTATGCCCAGACGTGGGTCCCTAGCTCACTTTGCCACTGGATTCAAGATAGCCTGGCTGATGAGGGTTATGAACCCGAAACCGGTCCCAGGATGCTTGTTTCTGGTCCAGTGAAGACATGGCATGGCAGTTCGGGCTGGACTGTTCCCATGAGTCACAGGGTCAGACTGATTTGCATATGGCCATGTCTGAACTGGGGTGGTGGAGTGAGCTAAAGAATGATGATGGATTAAACCCAGATCAGTTGACTCGGGTGAGTGTTTGATTTGCTCACACGCTCAGTCCATCATCCCCGTTGGTATCACTTTGTTCGCACTAAGTTGGCAGGGTATGCCCATACGTGGGTCCCTTGCTCACTTTGCCACTGGATTCAAGATAGCCTGGCTGATGAGGGTTATGAACCCGAAACCAGTCCCAGGATGCTTGTTTACGGTGAAGGGAAAACATGGCTTGGCAGTTCGGGCTGGACTGTTCCCATGAGGCACAGGGTCAGACTGATTTGCATATGGCCATGTCTGAACTGGGGTGGTGGAGTGAGCTAAAGAATGATGATGGATTAAACCCAAATCAGTTGACTGGGGGTGAGTGTTTGATTTGCTCAAACGCTCCGTCCATCTTCCCCTTTGGTATCGCTTTGTTCGCCCTAATTTGGCAGGGAAAGCCCAGACGTGGGTCGCTTGCTCACTTTGCCACTGGATTAAACATAGCCTGGCTGATGAGGGTTATGAACCCGAAACCGGTCCCAGGATGCTTGTTTCCGGTCCAGGGAAGACATGGCTTGGCAGTTCGGGCTGGACTGTTCCCGTGAGGCACATGGTCAGACTGATTTGCATATGGCCATGTCCGAACTGGGGTGGTGGAGTGAGCTAAAGAATGATGATGGATTAAACCCAGATCATTTGACTGGGGGTGAGTGTTTGATTTGCACAAACGCTCAGTCCATCATCCCCTTTGGTATCGCTTTGTTCGCCCTAAGTTGACAGGGTATGCCCAGACGTGGGTCCCTTGCTCACTTTGCCACTGGATTCAAGATAGCCTGGCTGATGAGGGTTATGAACCCGAAACTGGTCCCAGTATGATTGTTTCTGGTCCAGTGAAGACGTGGTATGGCAGTTCGGGCTGGACTGTTCCCATGAGGCACAGGGTCAGACAGCTTTGCATATGGCCATGTCTGAACTGGGGTGGTGGAGTGAGCTAAAGAATGATGATGGATTAAACCCAGATCAGTTGACTGGGGGTGAGTGTTTGATTTGCTCAAACGCTCCATCCATCATCCCCTTTGGTATCGCTTTGTTCACCTTAAAATGGCAGGGTATGCCAGACGTGGGTCCCTAGCTCACTTTGCCACTGGATTCAAGATAGCGTAGCTGATGAGGGTTATGAACCCGAAACCAGTCCCAGGATGCTTGTTTCCGGTCCAGGGAAGACATGGCTTGGCAGTTCAGGCTGGACTGTTCCCATGAGGCACAGGGTCAGACTGATTTGCATATGGCCATGTCCGAACTGGGGTGGTGGAGTGAGCTAAAGAATGATGATGGATTAAACCCAGATCAGTTGACTGGGGGTGAGTGTTTGATTTGCTCAAACGCTCCGTTCATCATCCCCTTTGGTATCACTTTGTTCGCACTAAGTTGGCAGGGTATGCCCATACGTGGGTACCTTGCTCACTTTGCCACTGGATTCAGGATAGCCTGGCTGATGAGGGTTATGAACCCAAAAATGGTCCCAGGATGCTTGTTTCCGGTCCAGGGAAAACATGGCTTGGCAGTTAGGGCTGGACTGTTCCCATGAGGCATATGGTCAGACTGATTTGCATATGGCCATGTCTGAACTGGGGTGGTGGAGTGAGCTAAAGAATGATGATGGATTAAACCCAAATCAGTGACTGGGGGTGAGTGTTTGATTTGCTCAAACGCTCCGTCCATCATCCCCTTTGGTATCGCTTTGTTCGCCCTAAGTTGGCAGGGTATGCCCAGACGTGGGTCCCTTGCTCACTTTGCCACTAGATTCAAGATAGACTGGCTGATGAGGGTTATGAACCCGAAACCGGTCCCAGGATGCTTGTTTCCGGTCCAGGGAAAAGATGGCTTGGCAGTTTGGGCTGGACTGTTCCCATGAGGCAGAGGGTCAGCCTGATTTGCATATGGCCATGTCTGAACTGGGGTGGTGGAGTGAGCTAAAGAATGATGATGGATTAAACCCAGATCAGTTGACTGGGGGTGAGTGTTTGATTTGCTCAAACGCTCCATCCATCATCCCCTTTGGTATCGCTTTATTCGCCCTAAGTTGGCAGGGTATGCCCAGATGTGGGTCCCTAGCTAACTTTGCCACTGGATTCAAGATAGCCTGGCTGATGAGGTTTATGAACCCGAAACCGGTCCCAGGATGCTTGTTTCCGGTCCAGGGAAGACATGGCTTGGCAGTTCGGTCTGGACTGTTCCCATGAGTCACAGGGTCAGACTGATTTGCATATGGCCATGTCTGAACTGGGGTGGTGGAGTAAGCTAAAGAATGATGATGGATTAAACCCAGATCAGTTGACTCGGTTGAGTGTTTGATTTGCTCAAACGCTCCGTCCTTCATCCCCTTTGGTATCGCTTTGTTCGCCCTAAGTTGGCAGGGTATGCCCAGACGTGGGTCCCTAGCTCACTTTGCCACTGGATTCAAGATAGCCTGGCTGATGAGGGTTATGAACCCGAAACCGGTCCCAGGATGCTTGTTTCCGGTCCAGGGAAGACATGGCTTGGCAGTTCGGGCTGGCCTGTTCCCATGAGGCTCAGGGTCAGACTGATTTGCATATGGCCATATCCGAACTGGGGTGGTGGAGTGAGCTAAAGAAAGATGATGGATTAAACCCAGATCAGTTGACTGGGGTGAGTGTTTGATTTGCTCAAACGCTCCGTCCATCATCCCCTTTGGTATCACTTTGTTCGCCCTTAGTTGGCAGGGTATACCCAGACGTGGGTTCCTTGCTCACTTTGCCACTGGATTCAAGATAGCCTGGCTGATGAGGGTTATGAACCCGAAACCGGTCCCAGGATGCTTGTTTCCAGTCCAGGGAAGACATGGCTTGGCAGTTCGGGCTGGACTGTTCCCATGAGGCACAGGGTCAGACTGATTTGCATATGGCCATGTCTGAACTGGGGTGGTGGAGTGAGCTAAAGAATGATGATGGATTAAACCCAGATCATTTGACTGGGGGTGAGTGTTTGATTTGCACAAATGCTCCGTCCATCATCCCCTTTGGTATCGCTTTGTTCGCCCTAAGTTGGCAGGGTATGCCCAGACGTGGGTCCCTTGCTCACTTTGCCACTGGATTCAAGATAGCCTGGCTGATGAGGGTTATGAACCCGAAACTGGTCCCAGTATGCTTGTTTCTGGTCCAGTGAAGACATGGCATGGCAGTTCGGGCTGGACTGTTCCCATGAGGCACAGGGTCAGACTGATTTGCATATGGCCATGTCTGAACTGGGGTGGTGGAGTGAGCTAAAGAATGATGATGGATTAAACCCAGATCAGTTGACTGGGGGTGAGTGTTTGATTTGCTCAAACGCTCCATCCATCATCCCCTTTGGTATCGCTTTATTCGCCCTAAGTTGGCAGGGTATGCCCAGATGTGGGTCCCTAGCTAACTTTGCCACTGGATTCAAGATAGCCTGGCTGATGAGGTTTTTGAACCCGAAACCGGTCCCAGGATGCTTGTTTCCGGTCCAGGGAAGACATGGCTTGGCAGTTCGGTCTGGACTGTTCCCATGAGTCACAGGGTCAGACTGATTTGCATACGGCCATGTCTGAACTGGGGTGGTGGAGTGAGCTAAAGAATGATGATGGATTAAACCCAGATCAGTTGACTCGGGTGAGTGTTTGATTTGCTCAAACGCTCCGTCCTTCATCCCCTTTGGTATAGCTTTGTTCGCCCTAAGTTGGCAGGGTATGCCCAGACGTGGGTCCCTAGCTCACTTTGCCACTGGATTCAAGATAGCCTGGCTGATGAGGGTTATGAACCCGAAACCGGTCCCAGGATGCTTGTTTCTGGTCCAGTGAAGACATGGCATGGCAGTTCGGGCTGGACTGTTCCCATGAGTCACAGGGTCAGACTGATTTGCATATGGCCATGTCTGAACAGGGGTGGTGGAGTGAGCTAAAGAATGATGATGGATTAAACCCAGATCAGTTGACTCGGGTGAGTGTTTGATTTGCTCACACGCTCAGTCCATCATCCCCGTTGGTATCACTTTGTTCGCACTAAGTTGGCAGGGTATGCCCATACGTGGGTCCCTTGCTCACTTTGCCACTGGATTCAAGATAGCCTGGCTGATGAGGGTTATGAACCCGAAACCGGTCCCAGGATGCTTGTTTACGGTGAAGGGAAAACATGGCTTGGCAGTTCGGGCTGGACTGTTCCCATGAGGCACAGGGTCAGACTGATTTGCATATGGCCATGTCTGAACTGGGGTGGTGGAGTAAGCTAAAGAATGATGATGGATTAAACCCAGATCAGTTGACTCGGTTGAGTGTTTGATTTGCTCAAACGCTCCGTCCTTCATCCCCTTTGGTATCGCTTTGTTCGCCCTAAGTTGGCAGGGTATGCCCAGACGTGGGTCCCTAGCTCACTTTGCCACTGGATTCAAGATAGCCTGGCTGATGAGGGTTATGAACCCGAAACCGGTCCCAGGATGCTTGTTTCTGGTCCAGTGAAGACATGGCATGGCAGTTCGGGCTGGACTGTTAACATGAGTCACAAGGTCAGACTGATTTGCATATGGCCATGTCTGAACTGGGGTGGTGGAGTGAGCTAAAGAATGATGATGGATTAAACCCAGATCAGTTGGCTCGGGTGAGTGTTTGATTTGCTCACACGCTCAGTCCATCATCCCCTTTGGTATCACTTTGTTCGCACTAAGTTGGCAGGGTATGCCCATACGTGGGTCCCTTGCTCACTTTGCCACTGGATTCAAGATAGCCTGGCTGATGAGGGTTATGAACCCGAAACCGGTCCCAGGATGCTTGTTTCCGGTCCAGGGAAGACATGGCTTGGCAGTTCGGGCTGGACTGTTCCCATGAGGCACAGGGTCAGACTGATTTGCATATGGCCATATCCGAACTGGGGTGGTGGAGTGAGCTAAAGAATGATGATGGATTAAACCCAGATCAGTTGACTGGGGGTGAGTGTTTGATTTGCTCAAATGCTCCGTCCATCATCCCCTTTGGTATCACTTTGTTCGCCCTTAGTTGGCAGGGTATACCCAGACGTGGGTTCCTTGCTCACTTTGCCACTGGATTCAAGATAGCCTGGCTGATGAGGGTTATGAACCCGAAACCGGTCCCAGGATGCTTGTTTCCGGTCCAGGGAAGACATGGCTTGGCAGTTCGGGCTGGACTGTTCCCATGAGGCACAGGGTCAGACTGATTTGCATATGGCCATGTCTGAACTGGGGTGGTGGAGTGAGCTAAAGAATGATGATGGATTAAACCCAGATCATTTGACTGGGGGTGAGTGTTTGATTTGCACAAATGCTCCGTCCATCATCCCCTTTGGTATCGCTTTGTTCGCCCTAAGTTGGCAGGGTATGCCCAGACGTGGGTCCCTTGCTCACTTTGCCACTGGATTCAAGATAGCCTGGCTGATGAGGGTTATGAACCCGAAACTGGTCCCAGTATGCTTGTTTCTGGTCCAGTGAAGACATGGCATGGCAGTTCGGGCTGGACTGTTCCCATGAGGCACAGGGTCAGACTGATTTGCATATGGCCATGTCTGAACTGGGGTGGTGGAGTGAGCTAAAGAATGATGATGGATTAAACCCAGATCAGTTGACTGGGGGTGAGTGTTTGATTTGCTCAAAGGCTCCATCCATCATCCCCTTTGGTATCGCTTTATTCGCCCTAAGTTGGCAGGGTATGCCCAGATGTGGGTCCCTAGCTAACTTTGCCACTGGATTCAAGATAGCCTGGCTGATGAGGTTTATGAACCCGAAACCGGTCCCAGGATGCTTGTTTCCGGTCCAGGGAAGACATGGCTTGGCAGTTCGGTCTGGACTGTTCCCATGAGTCACAGGGTCAGACTGATTTGCATACGGCCATGTCTGAACTGGGGTGGTGGAGTGAGCTAAAGAATGATGATGGATTAAACCCAGATCAGTTGACTCGGGTGAGTGTTTGATTTGCTCAAACGCTCCGTCCTTCATCCCCTTTGGTATCGCTTTGTTCGCCCTAAGTTGGCAGGGTATGCCCAGACGTGGGTCCCTAGCTCACTTTGCCACTGGATTCAAGATAGCCTGGCTGATGAGGGTTATGAACCCGAAACCGGTCCCAGGATGCTTGTTTCTGGTCCAGTGAAGACATGGCATGGCAGTTCGGGCTGGACTGTTCCCATGAGTCACAGGGTCAGACTGATTTGCATATGGCCATGTCTGAACTGGGGTGGTGGAGTGAGCTAAAGAATGATGATGGATTAAACCCAGATCAGTTGACTCGGGTGAGTGTTTGATTTGCTCACACGCTCAGTCCATCATCCCCGTTGGTATCACTTTGTTCGCACTAAGTTGGCAGGGTATGCCCATACGTGGGTCCCTTGCTCACTTTGCCACTGGATTCAAGATAGCCTGGCTGATGAGGGTTATGAACCCGAAACCAGTCCCAGGATGCTTGTTTACGGTGAAGGGAAAACATGGCTTGGCAGTTCGGGCTGGACTGTTCCCATGAGGCACAGGGTCAGACTGATTTGCATATGGCCATGTCTGAACTGGGGTGGTGGAGTGAGCTAAAGAATGATGATGGATTAAACCCAAATCAGTTGACTGGGGGTGAGTGTTTGATTTGCTCAAACGCTCCGTCCATCTTCCCCTTTGGTATCGCTTTGTTCGCCCTAATTTGGCAGGGAAAGCCCAGACGTGGGTCGCTTGCTCACTTTGCCACTGGATTAAACATAGCCTGGCTGATGAGGGTTATGAACCCGAAACCGGTCCCAGGATGCTTGTTTCCGGTCCAGGGAAGACATGGCTTGGCAGTTCGGGCTGGACTGTTCCCGTGAGGCACATGGTCAGACTGATTTGCATATGGCCATGTCCGAACTGGGGTGGTGGAGTGAGCTAAAGAATGATGATGGATTAAACCCAGATCATTTGACTGGGGGTGAGTGTTTGATTTGCACAAACGCTCAGTCCATCATCCCCTTTGGTATCGCTTTGTTCGCCCTAAGTTGACAGGGTATGCCCAGACGTGGGTCCCTTGCTCACTTTGCCACTGGATTCAAGATAGCCTGGCTGATGAGGGTTATGAACCCGAAACTGGTCCCAGTATGATTGTTTCTGGTCCAGTGAAGACGTGGTATGGCAGTTCGGGCTGGACTGTTCCCATGAGGCACAGGGTCAGACAGCTTTGCATATGGCCATGTCTGAACTGGGGTGGTGGAGTGAGCTAAAGAATGATGATGGATTAAACCCAGATCAGTTGACTGGGGGTGAGTGTTTGATTTGCTCAAACGCTCCATCCATCATCCCCTTTGGTATCGCTTTGTTCACCTTAAAATGGCAGGGTATGCCAGACGTGGGTCCCTAGCTCACTTTGCCACTGGATTCAAGATAGCGTAGCTGATGAGGGTTATGAACCCGAAACCAGTCCCAGGATGCTTGTTTCCGGTCCAGGGAAGACATGGCTTGGCAGTTCAGGCTGGACTGTTCCCATGAGGCACAGGGTCAGACTGATTTGCATATGGCCATGTCCGAACTGGGGTGGTGGAGTGAGCTAAAGAATGATGATGGATTAAACCCAGATCAGTTGACTGGGGGTGAGTGTTTGATTTGCTCAAACGCTCCGTTCATCATCCCCTTTGGTATCACTTTGTTCGCACTAAGTTGGCAGGGTATGCCCATACGTGGGTACCTTGCTCACTTTGCCACTGGATTCAGGATAGCCTGGCTGATGAGGGTTATGAACCCAAAAATGGTCCCAGGATGCTTGTTTCCGGTCCAGGGAAAACATGGCTTGGCAGTTAGGGCTGGACTGTTCCCATGAGGCATATGGTCAGACTGATTTGCATATGGCCATGTCTGAACTGGGGTGGTGGAGTGAGCTAAAGAATGATGATGGATTAAACCCAAATCAGTGACTGGGGGTGAGTGTTTGATTTGCTCAAACGCTCCGTCCATCATCCCCTTTGGTATCGCTTTGTTCGCCCTAAGTTGGCAGGGTATGCCCAGACGTGGGTCCCTTGCTCACTTTGCCACTAGATTCAAGATAGACTGGCTGATGAGGGTTATGAACCCGAAACCGGTCCCAGGATGCTTGTTTCCGGTCCAGGGAAAAGATGGCTTGGCAGTTTGGGCTGGACTGTTCCCATGAGGCAGAGGGTCAGCCTGATTTGCATATGGCCATGTCTGAACTGGGGTGGTGGAGTGAGCTAAAGAATGATGATGGATTAAACCCAGATCAGTTGACTGGGGGTGAGTGTTTGATTTGCTCAAACGCTCCATCCATCATCCCCTTTGGTATCGCTTTATTCGCCCTAAGTTGGCAGGGTATGCCCAGATGTGGGTCCCTAGCTAACTTTGCCACTGGATTCAAGATAGCCTGGCTGATGAGGTTTATGAACCCGAAACCGGTCCCAGGATGCTTGTTTCCGGTCCAGGGAAGACATGGCTTGGCAGTTCGGTCTGGACTGTTCCCATGAGTCACAGGGTCAGACTGATTTGCATATGGCCATGTCTGAACTGGGGTGGTGGAGTAAGCTAAAGAATGATGATGGATTAAACCCAGATCAGTTGACTCGGTTGAGTGTTTGATTTGCTCAAACGCTCCGTCCTTCATCCCCTTTGGTATCGCTTTGTTCGCCCTAAGTTGGCAGGGTATGCCCAGACGTGGGTCCCTAGCTCACTTTGCCACTGGATTCAAGATAGCCTGGCTGATGAGGGTTATGAACCCGAAACCGGTCCCAGGATGCTTGTTTCCGGTCCAGGGAAGACATGGCTTGGCAGTTCGGGCTGGCCTGTTCCCATGAGGCTCAGGGTCAGACTGATTTGCATATGGCCATATCCGAACTGGGGTGGTGGAGTGAGCTAAAGAAAGATGATGGATTAAACCCAGATCAGTTGACTGGGGTGAGTGTTTGATTTGCTCAAACGCTCCGTCCATCATCCCCTTTGGTATCACTTTGTTCGCCCTTAGTTGGCAGGGTATACCCAGACGTGGGTTCCTTGCTCACTTTGCCACTGGATTCAAGATAGCCTGGCTGATGAGGGTTATGAACCCGAAACCGGTCCCAGGATGCTTGTTTCCAGTCCAGGGAAGACATGGCTTGGCAGTTCGGGCTGGACTGTTCCCATGAGGCACAGGGTCAGACTGATTTGCATATGGCCATGTCTGAACTGGGGTGGTGGAGTGAGCTAAAGAATGATGATGGATTAAACCCAGATCATTTGACTGGGGGTGAGTGTTTGATTTGCACAAATGCTCCGTCCATCATCCCCTTTGGTATCGCTTTGTTCGCCCTAAGTTGGCAGGGTATGCCCAGACGTGGGTCCCTTGCTCACTTTGCCACTGGATTCAAGATAGCCTGGCTGATGAGGGTTATGAACCCGAAACTGGTCCCAGTATGCTTGTTTCTGGTCCAGTGAAGACATGGCATGGCAGTTCGGGCTGGACTGTTCCCATGAGGCACAGGGTCAGACTGATTTGCATATGGCCATGTCTGAACTGGGGTGGTGGAGTGAGCTAAAGAATGATGATGGATTAAACCCAGATCAGTTGACTGGGGGTGAGTGTTTGATTTGCTCAAACGCTCCATCCATCATCCCCTTTGGTATCGCTTTATTCGCCCTAAGTTGGCAGGGTATGCCCAGATGTGGGTCCCTAGCTAACTTTGCCACTGGATTCAAGATAGCCTGGCTGATGAGGTTTTTGAACCCGAAACCGGTCCCAGGATGCTTGTTTCCGGTCCAGGGAAGACATGGCTTGGCAGTTCGGTCTGGACTGTTCCCATGAGTCACAGGGTCAGACTGATTTGCATACGGCCATGTCTGAACTGGGGTGGTGGAGTGAGCTAAAGAATGATGATGGATTAAACCCAGATCAGTTGACTCGGGTGAGTGTTTGATTTGCTCAAACGCTCCGTCCTTCATCCCCTTTGGTATAGCTTTGTTCGCCCTAAGTTGGCAGGGTATGCCCAGACGTGGGTCCCTAGCTCACTTTGCCACTGGATTCAAGATAGCCTGGCTGATGAGGGTTATGAACCCGAAACCGGTCCCAGGATGCTTGTTTCTGGTCCAGTGAAGACATGGCATGGCAGTTCGGGCTGGACTGTTCCCATGAGTCACAGGGTCAGACTGATTTGCATATGGCCATGTCTGAACAGGGGTGGTGGAGTGAGCTAAAGAATGATGATGGATTAAACCCAGATCAGTTGACTCGGGTGAGTGTTTGATTTGCTCACACGCTCAGTCCATCATCCCCGTTGGTATCACTTTGTTCGCACTAAGTTGGCAGGGTATGCCCATACGTGGGTCCCTTGCTCACTTTGCCACTGGATTCAAGATAGCCTGGCTGATGAGGGTTATGAACCCGAAACCGGTCCCAGGATGCTTGTTTACGGTGAAGGGAAAACATGGCTTGGCAGTTCGGGCTGGACTGTTCCCATGAGGCACAGGGTCAGACTGATTTGCATATGGCCATGTCTGAACTGGGGTGGTGGAGTGAGCTAAAGAATGATGATGGATTAAACCCAAATCAGTTGACTGGGGGTGAGTGTTTGATTTGCTCAAACGCTCCATCCATCTTCCCCTTTGGTATCGCTTTGTTCGCCCTAATTTGGCAGGGAATGCCCAGACGTGGGTCGCTTGCTCACTTTGCCACTGGATTAAACATAGCCTGGCTGATGAGGGTTATGAACCCGAAACCGGTCCCAGGATGCTTGTTTCCGGTCCAGGGAAGACATGGCTTGGCAGTTCAGGCTGGACTGTTTCCGTGAGGCACATGGTGAGACTGATTTGCATATGGCCATGTCCGAACTGGGGTGGTGGAGTGAGCTAAAGAATGATGATGGGTTAAACCCAGATCATTTGACTGGGGGTGAGTGTTTGATTTGCACAAACGCTCAGTCCATCATCCCCTTTGGTATCGCTTTGTTCGCCCTAAGTTGACAGGGTATGCCCAGACGTGGGTCCCTTGCTCACTTTGCCACTGGATTCAAGATAGCCTGGCTGATGAGGGTTATGAACCCGAAACTGGTCCCAGTATGATTGTTTCTGGTCCAGTGAAGACGTGGCATGGCAGTTCGGGCTGGACTGTTCCCATGAGGCACAGGGTCAGACAGCTTTGCATATGGCCATGTCTGAACTGGGGTGGTGGAGTGAGCTAAAGAATGATGATGGATTAAACCCAGATCAGTTGACTGGGGGTGAGTGTTTGATTTGCTCAAACGCTCCATCCATCATCCCCTTTGTTATCGCTTTGTTCACCTTAAGATGGCAGGGTATGCCAGACGTGGGTCCCTAGCTCACTTTGCCACTGGATTCAAGATAGCGTAGCTGATGAGGATTATGAACCCGAAACCAGTCCCAGGATGCTTGTTTCCGGTCCAGGGAAGACATGGCTTGGCAGTTCGGGCTGGACTGTTCCCATGAGGCACAGGGTCAGACTGATTTGCATATGGCCATGTCCGAACTGGGGTGGTGGAGTGAGCTAAAGAATGATGATGGATTAAACCCAGATCAGTTGACTGGGGGTGAGTGTTTGATTTGCTCAAACGCTCCGTTCATCATCCCCTTTGGTATCACTTTGTTCGCACTAAGTTGGCAGGGTATGCCCATACGTGGGTACCTTGCTCACTTTGCCACTGGATTCAGGATAGCCTGGCTGATGAGGGTTATGAACCCAAAAATGGTCCCAGGATGCTTGTTTCCGGTCCAGGGAAGACATGGCTTGGCAGTTCGGTCTGGACTGTTCCCATGAGTCACAGGGTCAGACTGATTTGCATACGGCCATGTCTGAACTGGGGTGGTGGAGTGAGCTAAAGAATGATGATGGATTAAACCCAGATCAGTTGACTCGGGTGAGTGTTTGATTTGCTCAAACGCTCCGTCCTTCATCCCCTTTGGTATCGCTTTGTTCGCCCTAAGTTGGCAGGGTATGCCCAGATGTGGGTCGCTTGCTCACTTTTCCACTTGATTAAAGATAGCCTGGCTGATGAGGGTTATGAACCCAAAACCGGTCCCAGGATGCTTGTTTCCGGTCCAGGGAAGACATGGCTTGGCAGTTCAGGCTGGACTGTTCCCATGAGGCACAGGGTCAGACTGATTTGCATATGGCCATGTCTGAACTGGGGTGGTGGAGTGAGCTAAAGAATGATGATGGATTAAACCCAGATCAGTTGACTGGGGGTGAGTGTTTGATTTGCTCAAACGCTCCGTCCATCGTCCCCTTTGGTATCACTTTGTTTGCCCTAAGTTGGCAGGGTATGCCCAGACGTGGGTCCCTTGCTCACTTTGCCACTGGATTCAAGATAGCTTGGCTGACTAGGGTTATGAACCCAAAACCGGTCCCAGGATGCTTGTTTCCGGCCCAGGGAAGACATGGTTTGGCAGTTCGGGCTGGACTGTTCCCATGAGGCACAGGGTCAGACTAATTTGCAAATGGCCATGTCTGAACTGGGGTGGTAGAGTGAGCTAAAGAATGATGATGGATTAAACCCAGATCAGTTGACTCGGGTGAGTGTTTGATTTGCTCAAACGCTCCGTCCTTCATCCCCTTTGGTATCGCTTTGTTCGCCCTAAGTTGGCAGGGTATGCCCAGACGTGGGTCCCTTGCTCACTTTGCCACTGGATTCAAGATATCCTGGCTGATGAGGGTTATGAACCCGAAACTGGTCCTAGGATGCTTGTTTCCGGTCCAGGGAAGACATGGCTTGGCAGTTCCGGCTGGACTGTTCCCGTGCGGCTCAGGGTCAGACTGATTTGTATATGGCCATGTCTGAACTGGGGTGGTGGAGTGAGCTAAAGAATGATGATGGATTAAACCCAGATCAGTTGACTGGGGGTGAGTGTTTGATTTGCTGAAATGCTCAGTCCATCATCCCCTTTGGTATCGCTTTGTTCGCCCTAAGTTGGCAGGGTATACCCAGACGTGGGTCCCTAGCTAACTTTGCCACTGGATTCAAGATTGCCTGGCTGATGAGGTTTATGAACCCAAAACCGGTCCCAGGATGCTTTTTTCCGATCCAGGGAAGACATGGCTTGGCAGTTCGGTCTGGACTGTTCCCATGAGTCACAGGGTCAGATTGATTTGCATATGGCCATGTCTGAACTGGGGTGGTGGAGTGAGCTAAAGAATGATGATGGATTAAACCCAGATCAGTTGACTCGGGTGAGTGTTTGATTTGCTCAAACGCTCCGTCCTTCATCCCCTTTGGTATCGCTTTGTTCGCCCTAAGTTGGCAGGGTATGCCCAGACGTGGGTCCCTTGCTCACTTTGCCACTGGATTAAAGATAGCCTGGCTGATGAGGGTTATGAACCTGAAACCGGTCCCAGGATGCTTGTTTCCGGTCCAGGGAAGACATGGCTTGGCAGTTCGGTCTGGACTGTTCCCATGAGTCACAGGGTCAGAATGATTTGCATATGGCCATGTCTGAACTGGGGTGGTGGAGTGAGCTAAAGAATGATGATGGATTAAACCTAGATCAGTTGACTCGGGTGAGTGTTTGATTTGCTCAAACGCTCCGTCCTTCATCCCCTTTGGTATCGCTTTGTTCGCCCTAAGTTGGCAGGGTATGCCCAGACGTGGGTCCCTTGCTCACTTTGCCACTGGATTAAAGATAGCCTGGCTGATGAGGGTTATGAACCTGAAACCGGTCCCAGGATGCTTGTTTCCGGTCCAGGGAAGACATGGCTTGGCAGTTCCGGCTGGACTGTTCCCATGCGGCACAGGGTCAGACTGATTTGTATATGGCCATGTTTGAACTGGGGTGGTGGAGTGAGCTAAAGAATGATGATGGATTAAACCCAGATCAGTTGACTGGGGGTGAGTGTTTGATTTGCTCAAACGCTCCGTCCATCATCCCCTTTGGTATCACTTTGTTCGCCCTAAGTTGGCAGGGAATGCCCAGACATGGGTCCCTTGCTCACTTTGCCACTAGATTCAAGATAGCCTGGCTGATGAGGGTTATGAACCCGAAACCGGTTCCAGGATGCTTGTTTCCGGTCCAGTGAAGACATGGCATGGCAGTTCGGGCTGGACTGTTCCCATGAGTCACAAGGTCAGACTGATTTGCATATGGCCATGTCTGAACTGGGGTGGTGGAGTGAGCTAAAGAATGATGATGGATTAAACCCAGATCAGTTGACTCGGGTGAGTGTTTGATTTGCTCACACGCTCAGTCCATCATCCCCTTTGGTATCACTTTGTTCGCACTAAGTTGGCAGGGTATGCCCATACGTGGGTCCCTTGCTCACTTTGCCACTGGATTCAAGATAGCCTGGCTGATGAGGGTTATGAACCCGAAACCGGTCCCAGGATGCTTGTTTCCGGTCCAGGGAAGACATGGCTTGGCAGTTTGGGCTGGACTGTTCCCATGAGGCACAGGGTCAGACTGATTTGCATATGGCCATATCCGAACTGGGGTGGTGGAGTGAGCTAAAGAATGATGATGGATTAAACCCAGATCAGTTGACTGGGGGTGAGTGTTTGATTTGCTCAAACGCTCCGTCCATCATCCCCATTGGTATCACTTTGTTCGCCCTTAGTTGGCAGGGTATACCCAGACGTGGGTTCCTTGCTCACTTTGCCACTGGATTCAAGATAGCCTGGCTGATGAGGGTTATGAACCCGAAACCGGTCCCAGGATGCTTGTTTCCGGTCCAGGGAAGACATGGCTTGGCAGTTCGGGCTGGACTGTTCCCATGAGGCACAGGGTCAGACTGATTTGCATATGGCCATGTCTGAACTGGGGTGGTGGAGTGAGCTAAAGAATGATGATGGATTAAACCCAGATCATTTGACTGGGGGTGAGTGTTTGATTTGCACAAATGCTCCGTCCATCATCCCCTTTGGTATCGCTTTGTTCGCCCTAAGTTGGCAGGGTATGCCCAGACGTGGGTCCCTTGCTCACTTTGCCACTGGATTCAAGATAGCCTGGCTGATGAGGGTTATGAACCCGAAACTGGTCCCAGTATGCTTGTTTCTGGTCCAGTGAAGACATGGCATGGCAGTTCGGGCTGGACTGTTCCCATGAGGCACAGGGTCAGACTGATTTGCATATGGCCATATCCGAACTGGGGTGGTGGAGTGAGCTAAAGAATGATGATGGATTAAACCCAGATCAGTTGACTGGGGGTGTGTGTTTGATTTGCTCAAACGCTCCATCCATCATCCCCTTTGGTATCGCTTTATTCGCCCTAAGTTGGCAGGGTATGCCCAGATGTGGGTCCCTAGCTAACTTTGCCACTGGATTCAAGATAGCCTGGCTGATGAGGTTTATGAACCCGAAACCGGTCCCAGGAAGTTTGTTTCCGGTCCAGGGAAGACATGGCTTGGCAGTTCGGTCTGGACTGTTCCCATGAGTCACAGGGTCAGACTGATTTGCATACAGCCATGTCTGAACTGGGGTGGTGGAGTGAGCTAAAGAATGATGATGGATTAAACCCAGATCAGTTGACTCGGGTGAGTGTTTGATTTGCTCAAACGCTCCGTCCTTAATCCCCTTTGGTATCGCTTTGTTCGCCCTAAGTTGGCAGGGTATGCCCAGACGTGGGTCCCTAGCTCACTTTGCCACTGGATTCAAGATAGCCTGGCTGATGAGGGTTATGAACCCGAAACCGGTCCCAGGATGCTTGTTTACGGTGAAGGGAAAACATGGCTTGGCAGTTCGGGCTGGACTGTTCCCATGAGGCACAGGGTCAGACTGATTTGCATATGGCCATGTCTGAACTGGGGTGGTGGAGTGAGCTAAAGAATGATGATGGATTAAACCCAAATCAGTTGACTGGGGGTGAGTGTTTGATTTGCTCAAACGCTCCATCCATCTTCCCCTTTGGTATCGCTTTGTTCGCCCTAATTTGGCAGGGAATGCCCAGACTTGGGTCGCTTGCTCACTTTGCCACTGGATTAAACATAGCCTGGCTGATGAGGGTTATGAACCCGAAACCGGTCCCAGGATGCTTGTTTCCGGTCCAGGGAAGACATGGCTTGGCAGTTCGGGCTGGACTGTTCCCGTGAGGCACATGGTCAGACTGATTTGCATATGGCCATGTCCGAACTGGGGTGGTGGAGTGAGCTAAAGAATGATGATGGATTAAACCCAGATCATTTGACTGGGGGTGAGTGTTTGATTTGCACAAACGCTCAGTCCATCATCCCCTTTGGTATCGCTTTGTTCGCCCTAAGTTGGCAGGGTATGCCCAGACGTGGGTCCCTTGCTTACTTTGCCACTGGATTCAAGATAGCCTGGGTGATGAGGGTTATGAACCCGAAACTGGTCCCAGTATGATTGTTTCTGGTCCAGTGAAGACGTGGCATGGCAGTTCGGGCTGGACTGTTCCCATGAGGCACAGGGTCAGACAGCTTTGCATATGGTTATGTCTGAACTGGGGTGGTGGAGTGAGCTAAAGAATGATGATGGATTAAACCCAGATCAGTTGACTGGGGGTGAGTGTTTGATTTGCTCAAACGCTCCATCCATCATCCCCTTTGGTATCACTTTGTTCACCTTAAGTTGGCAGGGTATGCCAGACGTGGGTCCCTAGCTCACTTTGCCACTGGATTCAAGATAGAGTAGCTGATGAGGGTTATGAACCCGAAACCAGTCCCAGGATGCTTGTTTCCGGTCCAGGGAAGACATGGCTTGGCAGTTCGGGCTGGACTGTTCCCATGAGGCACAGGGTCAGACTGATTTGCATATGGCCATGTCCGAACTGGGGTGGTGGAGTGAGCTAAAGAATGATGATGGATTAAACCCAGATCAGTTGACTGGGGGTGAGTGTTAGATTTGCTCAAACGCTCCGTTCATCATCCCCTTTGGTATCACTTTGTTCGCACTAAGTTGGCAGGGTATGCCCATACGTGGGTCCCTTGCTCACTTTGCCACTGGATTCAGGATAGCCTGGCTGATGAGGGTTATGAACCCAAAAATGGTCCCAGAATGCTTGTTTCCGGTCCAGGGAAAACATGGCTTGGCAGTTAGGGCTGGACTGTTCCCATGAGGCATATGGTCAGACTGATTTGCATATGGCCATGTCTGAACTGGGGTGGTGGAGTGAGATAAAGAATGATGATGGATTAAACCCAAATCAGTGACTGGGGGTGAGTGTTTGATTTGCTCAAACGCTCCGTCCATCATCCCCTTTGGTATCGCTTTGTTTGCCCTAAGTTGGCAGGGTATGCCCAGATGTGGGTCGCTTGCTCACTTTTCCATTTGATTAAAGATAGCCTGGCTGATGAGGGTTATGAACCCGAAACCGGTCCCAGGATGCTTGTTTCCGGTCCAGGGAAGACATGGCTTGGCAGTTCGGTCTGGACTGTTCCCATGAGGCACAGGGTCAGACTGATTTGCATATGGCCATGTCTGAACTGGGGGGGTGGAGTGAGCTAAAGAATGATAATGGATTACACCCAGATAAGTTGACTGGGGGTGAGTGTTTGATTTGCTCAAACGCTCCATCCATCATCCCCTTTGGTATCGCTTTATTCGCCCTAAGTTGGCAGGGTATGCCTAGATGTGGGTCCCTTGCTAACTTTGCCACTGGATTCAAGATAGCCTGGCTGATGAGGGTTATGAACCCGAAACCGGTCCCAGGATGCTTGTTTCCGGTCCAGGGAAGACATGGCTTGGCAGTTCGGTCTGGACTGTTCCCATGAGTCACAGGGTCAGAATGATTTGCATATGGCCATGTCTGAACTGGGGTGGTGGAGTGAGCTAAAGAATGATGATGGATTAAACCTAGATCAGTTGACTCGGGTGAGTGTTTGATTTGCTCAAACGCTCCGTCCTTCATCCCCTTTGGTATCGCTTTGTTCGCCCTAAGTTGGCAGGGTATGCCCAGACGTGGGTCCCTTGCTCACTTTGCCACTGGATTAAAGATAGCCTGGCTGATGAGGGTTATGAACCTGAAACCGGTCCCAGGATGCTTGTTTCCGGTCCAGGGAAGACATGGCTTGGCAGTTCCGGCTGGACTGTTCCCATGAGGCAGAGGGTCAGACTGATTTGCATATGGCCATGTCTGAACTGGGGTGGTGGAGTGAGCTAAAGAATGATGATGGATTAAACCCAGATCAGTTGACTGGGGGTGAGTGTTTGATTTGCTCAAACGCTCCGTCCATCATCCCCTTTGGTATCGCTTTGTTCGCCCTAAATCGGCAGGGTATGCCCAGACGTGGGTCCCTTGCTCACTTTGCCACTAGATTCAAGATAGCCTGGCTGATGAGGGTTATGAACCCGAAACCGGTTCCAGGATGCTTGTTTCCGGTCCAGGGAAGACATGGCTTGGCAGTTCGGGCTGGACTGTTCCCATGAGGCACAGGGTCAGACTGATTTGCATATGGCCATGTCTGAACTGGGGTGGTGGAGTGAGCTAAAGAATGAGTATGGATTAAACACAGATCAGTTGACTGGGGGTGAGTGTTTGATTTGCTCAAACGCTCCGTCCATCATCCCCTTTGGTATCACTTTGTTCGCCCTTAGTTGGCAGGGTATACCCAGACGTGGGTTCCTTGCTCACTTTGCCACTGGATTCAAGATAGCCTGGCTGATGAGGGTTATGAACCCGAAACTGGTCCCAGGATGCTTGTTTCCGATCCAGGGAAGACATGGCTTGGCAGTTCGGGCTGGACTGTTCCCATGAGGCACAGGGTCAGACTGATTTGCATATGGCCATGTCCGAACTGGGGTAGTGGAGTGAGCTAAAGAATGATGATGGATTAAACCCAGATCAGTTGACTGGGGGTGAGTGTTTGATTTGCTCAAACGCTCCGTCCATCGTCCCCTTTGGTATCACTTTGTTTGCCCTAAGTTGGCAGGGTATGCCCAGACGTGGGTCCCTTGCTCACTTTGCCACTGGATTCAAGATAGCCTGGCTGACTAGGGTTATGAACCCAAAACCGGTCCCAGGATGCTTGTTTCCGGTCCAGGGAAAAGATGGCTTGGCAGTTTGGGCTGGACTGTTCCCATGAGTCACAGGGTCAGACTGATTTGCTTATGGCCATGTCTGAACTGGGGTGGTGGAGTGAGCTAAAGAATGATGATGAATTAAACCCAGATCAGTTGACTCGGGTGAGTGTTTGATTTGTTCAAACGCTCCGTCCTTCATCCCCTTTGGTATCGCTTTGTTCGCCCTAAGTTGGCAGGGTATGCCCAGACGTGTGTCCCTTGCTCACTTTGCCACTGGATTCAAGATAGCCTGGCTGATGAGGGTTATGAACCCGAAACCTGTCCCAAGATGCTTGTTTCCGGCCCAGGGAAGGCATGGCTTGGCAGTTCGGGCTGGACTGTTCCCATGAGGCACAGGGTCAGACTGATTTGCAAATGGCCATGTCTGAACTGGGGTGGTGGAGTGTGCTAAAGAATGATGATGGATTAAACCCAGATCATTTGACTCAAGTGAGTGTTTGATTTGCTCAAACGCTCCGTCCTTCATCCCCTTTGGTATCGCTTTGTTCGCCCTAAGTTGGCAGGGTATGCCCAGACGTGGGTCCCTTGCTCACTTTGCCACTGGATTCAAGATATCCTGGCTGATGAGGGTTATGAACCCGAAACCGGTCCCAGGATGCTTGTTTCCAGTCCAGGGAAGACATGGCTTGGCAGTTCCGGCTGGACTGTTCCCATGCGGCACAGGGTCAGACTGATTTGTATATGGCCATGTCTGAACTGGGGTGGTGGAGTGAGCTAAAGAATGATGATGGATTAAACCCAGATCAGTTGACTGGGGGTGAGTGTTTGATTTGCTGAAAAGCTCCATCCATCATCCCCTTTGGTATCGCTTTGTTTGCCCTAAGTTGGCAGGGTATGCCCAGACGTGGGTCCCTTGCTCACTTTGCCACTAGATTCAAGATAGCCTGGCTGATGAGGGTAATGAACCCGAAACCGGTCCCAGGATGCTTGTTTCCGGTCCAGGGAAGACATGGCTTGGCAGTTCGGGCTGGACTGTTCCCATGAGGCACAGGGTCAGACTGATTTGCATATGGCCATGTTTGAACTGGGATGGTGGAGTGAGCTAAAGAATGATGAAGGATTAAACCCAGATCAGTTGACTGGCGGTGAGTGTTTGATTTGCTCAAACGCTCCGTCCATCATCCCCTTTGGTATCACTTTGTTTGCCCATAGATGGCAGGGTATACCCAGACGTGGGTTCCTTGCTCACTTTGCCACTGGATTCAAGATAGCCTGGCTGATGAGGGTTATGAACCCGAAACTGGTCCCAGGATGCTTGTTTCCGGACCAGGGAAGACATGGCTTGGCAGTTCGGGCTGGACTGTTCCCATGAGGCACAGGGTCAGACTGAATTGCATATGGCCATGTCTGAACTGGGGTGGTGGAGTGAGCTAAAGAATGATGATGGATTAAACCCAGATCATTTGACTGGGGGTTAGTGTTTGATTTGCACAAACGCTCCGTCCATCATCCCCTTTGGTATCGCTTTGTTCGCCCTAAGTTGGCAGGGTATGCCCAGACGTGGGTCCCTTGCTCACTTTGCCACTGGATTCAAGATAGTCTGGCTGATGAGGGTTATGAACCCGAAACTGGTCCCAGTTTGCTTGTTTCTGGTCCAGTGAAGACATGGAATGGCAGTTCGGGCTGGACTGTTCCCATGAGGCACAGGGTCAGACTGATTTGCATATGGCCATGTCTGAACTGGGATGGTGGAGTGAGCTAAAGAATGATGATGGATTAAACCCAGATCAGTTGACTGGGGGTGAGTGTTTGATTTGCTCAAACGCTCCATCCATCATCCCCTTTGGTATCGCTTTATTCGCCCTAAGTTGGCAGGGTATGCCCAGATGTGGGTCCCTAGCTAACTTTGCCACTGGATTCAAGATAGCCTGGCTGATGAGGTTTATGAACCCGAAACCGGTCCCAGGATGCTTGTTTCCGGTCCAGGGAAGACATGGCTTGGCAGTTCGGTCTGGACTGTTCCCATGAGTCACAGGGTCAGACTGATTTGCATATGGCCATGTCTGAACTGGGGTGGTGGAGTGAGCTAAAGAATGATGATGGATTAAACCCAGATCAGTTGACTCGGGTGAGTGTTTGATTTGCTCAAACGCTCCGTCCTTCATCCCCTTTGGTATAGCTTTGTTCGCCCTAAGTTGGCAGGGTATGCCCAGACGTGGGTCCCTAGCTCACTTTGCCACTGGATACAAGATAGCCTGGCTGATGAGGGTTATGAACCCGAAACCGGTCCCAGGATGCTTGTTTCTGGTCCAGTGAAGACATGGCATGGCAGTTCGGGCTGGACTGTTCCCATGAGGCACAGGGTCAGACTGATTTGCATATGGCCATGTCTGAACTGGGGAGGTGGAGTGAGATAAAGAATGATGATGGATTACATCCAGATAAGTTGACTGGGGCTGAGTGTTTGATTTGCTCAAACGCTCCATCCATCATCCCCTTTGGTATCGCTTTATTCGCCCTAAGTTGGCAGGGTATGCCTAGATATGGGTCCCTTGCTAACTTTGCCACTGGATTCAAGATAGCCTGGCTGATGAGGGTTATGAACCCGAAACCGGTCCCATGATGCTTGTTTCCGGTCCAGGAAAGACATGGCTTGGCAGTTCGGTCTGGACTGTTCCCATGAGTCACAGCGTCAGAATGATTTGCATATGGCCATGTCTGAACTGGGGTGGTGGAGTGAGCTAAAGAATGATGATGGATTAAACCCAGATCAGTTGACTCGGGTGAGTGTTTGATTTGCTCAAACGCTCCGTCCTTCATCCCCTTTGGTATCGCTTTGTTCGCCCTAAGTTGGCAGGGTATGCCCAGACGTGGGTCCCTTGCTCACTTTGCCACTGGATTAAAGATAGCCTGGCTGATGAGGGTTATGAACCCGAAACCGGTCCCAGGAGGCTTGTTTCCGGTCCAGGGAAGACATGGCTTGGCAGTTCGGGCTGGACTGTTCCCATGAGGCACAGGGTCAGACTGATTTGCATATGGCCATGTCCGAACTGGGGTGGTGGAGTGAGCTAAAGAATGAGTATGGATTAAACCCAGATCAGTTGACTGGGGGTGAGTGTTTGATTTGCTCAAACGCTCCGTCCATCATCCCCTTTGGTATCACTTTGTTCGCCCTTAGTTGGCAGGGTATACCCAGACGTGGGTTCCTTGCTCACTTTGCCACTGGATTCAAGATAGCCTGGCTGATGAGGGTTATGAACCCGAAACTGGTCCCAGGATGCTTGTTTCCGATCCAGGGAAGACATGGCTTGGCAGTTCGGGCTGGACTGTTCCCATGAGGCACAGGGTCAGACTGATTTGCATATGGCCATGTCTGAACTGTGGTGGTGGAGTGAGCTAAAGAACGATGAAGGATTAAACCCAGATCATCTGACTGGGGGTGAGTGTTTGATTTGCTCAAACGCTCCGTCCATTATCCCCTTTGGTATCGCTTTGTTCACCTTAAGTTGGCAGGGTATGCCCAGACGTGGGTCCCTAGCTCACTTTACAACAAACAAATGATGGATGGAATGCTGACAGTGCAGACATTCTCCCCCAGTCAAGAGATCTGGGTTAAATCCATTGTTCTTTTGCCCACTACGCAACCCCAGTTCAGACATGGCCATATGCAAATCAGTCTTGACCCTGTGCCTAATGGGAACAGTCCAGCCCGAACTGCCAAGCCATGTCTTCCCTGGACCGGAATCAAGCATCCTAGGACCGGTTTCTGGCTATCAGCCGTCATCAGCCAGGATAGCTTGACTCCAGTGGCGTAGTGAGCACGGGTCCCATGTCTGGGAATACCCATCCCACTTAGGGCGAAAAGCGTTACAACAAACAAATGATGGACGGAATGCTGACAATGCAGACATTCTCCCCCAGTCAAGAGATCTGGGTTAAATCCATCGTTCATTTGCCCACTACGCCACCTCAGTTCAGACATGGCCATATGCAAATCAGTCTTGACCCTGTGCCTAATGGGAACAGTCCAGCCCGAACTGCCAAGCCATGTCTTCCCTGGACCGGAATCAAGCATCCTAGGACCGGTTTCTGGCTATCAGCCGTCATCAGCCAGGATAGCTTGACTCCAGTGGCGTAGTGAGCACGGGTCCCACGTCTGGGAATACCCATCCCACTTAGGGCGAAAAGCGTTACAACAAACAAATGATGGACGGAATGCTGACAATGCAGACATTCTCCCCCAGTCAAGAGATCTGGGTTAAATCCATTGTTCTTTTGCCCACTACGCCACCCCAGTTCAGACATGGCCATATGCAAATCAGTCTTGACCCTGTGCCTCATGGGAACAGTCCAGCCCGAACTGCCAAGCCATGTCTTCCCTGGACCGGAATCAAGCATCCTAGGACCGGTTTCTGGCTATCAGCCGTCATCAGCCAGGATAGCTTGACTCCAGTGGCGTAGTGAGCACAGGTCCCACGTCTGGGAATACCCATCCCACTTAGGGCGAAAAGCGTTACAACAAACAAATGATGGACGGAATGCTGACAATGCAGACATTCTCCCCCAGTCAAGAGATCTGGGTTAAATCCATCATTCTATTGCCCACTACGCCACCCCAGTTCAGACATGGCCATATGCAAATCAGTCTTGACCCTGTGCCTAATGGGAACAGTCCAGCCCGAACTGCCAAGCCATGTCTTCCCTGGACCGGAATCAAGCATCCTAGGACCGGTTTCTGGCTATCAGCCGTCATCAGCCAGGATAGCTTGACTCCAGTGGCGTAGTGAGCACGGGTCCCACGTCTGGGAATACCCATCCCACTTAGGGCGAAAAGCGTTACAACAAACAAATGATGGACGGAATGCTGACCCTAGCTCACTTTGCCACTGGATTCAAGATAGCGTAGCTGATGAGGGTTATGAACCCGAAACCAGTCCCAGGATGCTTGTTTCCGGTCCAGGGAAGACATGGCTTGGCAGTTCGGGCTGGACTTTTCCCATGAGGCACAGGGTCAGACTGATTTGCATATGGCCATGTCCGAACTGGGGTGATGGAGTGAGCTAAAGAATGATGATGGATTAAACCCAGATCAGTTGACTGGGGGTGAGTGTTTGATTTGCTCAAACGCTCCGTCCATCATCCCCTTTGGTATCACTTTGTTCGCACTAAGTTGGCAGGGTATGCCCATACGTGGGTCCCTTGCTCACTTTGCCACTGGATTCAAGATAGCCTGGCTGATGAGGGTTATGAACCCAAAAACGGTCCCAGGATGCTTGTTTCCGGTCCAGGGAAAACATGGCTTGGCAGTTAGGGCTGGACTGTTCCCATGAGGCATATGGTCAGACTGATTTGCATATGGCCATGTCTGAACTGGGGTGGTGGAGTGAGCTAAAGAATGATGATGGATTAAACCCAAATCAGTGACTGGGGGTGAGTGTTTGATTTGCTCAAACGCTCCGTCCATCATCCCCTTTGGTATCGCTTTGTTCGCCCTAAGTTGGCAGGGTATGCCCAGACGTGGGTCGCTTGCTCACTTTGCCACTTGATTAAAGATAGCCTGGCTGATGAGGGTTATGAACCCAAAACCGGTCCCAGGATGCTTGTTTCCGGTCCAGGGAAAAGATGGCTTGGCAGTTTGGGCTGGACTGTTCCCATGAGGCAGAGGGTCAGCCTGATTTGCATATGGCCATGTCTGAACTGGGGTGGTGGAGTGAGCTAAAGAATGATGATGGATTAAACCCAGATCAGTTGACTGGGGGTGAGTGTTTGATTTGCTCAAACGCTCCATCCATCATCCCCTTTGGTATCGATTTATTCGCCCTAAGTTGGCAGGGTATGCCCAGATGTGGGTCCCTTGCTAACTTTGCCACTGGATTCAAGATAGCCTGGCTGATGAGGTTTATGAACCCGAAACCGGTCCCAGGATGCTTGTTTCCGGTCCAGGGAAGACATGGCTTGGCAGTTCAGTCTGGACTGTTCCCATGAGTCACAGGGTCAGACTGCTTTGCATATGGCCATGTCTGAACTGGGGTGGTGGAGTGAGCTAAAGAATGATGATGGATTAAACCCAGATCAGTTGACTCGGGTGAGTGTTTGATTTGCTCAAACGCTCCGTCCTTCATCCCCTTTGGTATCGCTTTGTTCACCCTAAGTTGGCAGTGTATGCCCAGACATGTGTCCTTTGCTCACTTTGCCACTGGATTCAAGATAGCCTGGCTGATGAGGGTTATGAACCCGAAACCGGTCCCAGGATGCTTGTTTCCAGCCCAGGGAAGACATGGCTTGGCAGTTCGGGCTGGACTGTTCCCATGAGGCACAGGGTCAGACTGATTTGCAAATGGCCATGTCTGAACTGGGGTGGTGGAGTGAGCTAAAGAATGATGATGGATTAAACCCAGATCAGTTGCCTGGGGGTGAGTGTTTGATTTGCTAAACGCTCCGTCCATTATCCCCTTTGGTATCGCTTTGTTCGCCCTAAGTTGGCAGGTTATGCCCAGATGTGGGTCCCTAGCTCACTTTGCCACTGGATTCAAGATAGCCTGGCTGATGAGGGTTATGAACCCGAAACCGGTCCCAGGATGCTTGTTTCTGTTCCAGTGAAGACATGGCATGGCAGTTCGGGCTGGACTGTTCCCATGAGGCACAGGGTCAGACTGATTTGCATATGGCCATGTCTGAACTGAGGGGGTGGAGTGAGCTAAAGAATGATGATGGATTAAACCCAGATAAGTTGACTGGGGGTGAGTGTTTGATTTGCTCAAACGCTCCATCCATCATCCCCTTTGATATCGCTTTATTCGCCCTAAGTTGGCACGATATGCCCAGATGTGGGTCCCTTGCTAACTTTGCCACTGGATTCAAGATAGCCTGGCTGATGAGGGTTACGAACCTGAAACCATTCCCAGCATACTTGTTTCCGGTCCAGGGAAGACATGGCTTGGCAGTTCGGGCTGGACTGTTCCCATGAGGCACAGGGTCAGACTGATTTGTATATGGCCATGTCTGAACGGAGGGGGTGGAGTGAGCTAAAGAATGATGATGGATTAAACCCAGATCAGTTGACTCGGTGAGTGATTGATTTTCTCAAACACTCCGTCCTTCATCCCCTTTGGTATCGCTTTGTTCGCCCTAAGTTGGCAGGGTATGCCCAGACGTGGGTCCCTTGCTCACTTTGCCACTGGATTCAAGATAGCCTGGCTGATGAGGGTTATGAACCCGAAACCGGTCCCAGGATGCTTGTTTCCGGTCCAGGGAAGACATGGCTTGGCAGTTCGGGCTGGACTGTTCCCATGAGGCA
Source organism: Triturus cristatus (assembly GCF_964204655.1). Classification (NCBI taxonomy): domain Eukaryota; kingdom Metazoa; phylum Chordata; class Amphibia; order Caudata; family Salamandridae; genus Triturus; species Triturus cristatus. The sequence continues at coordinate 537,324,131 of NC_140579.1, forward strand.
CAGGGTCAGACTGATTTGCAAATGGCCATTTCTGAACTGGGGTGGTTTGAGTGAGCTAAAGAATGATGACGGATTAAACCCAGATCAGTTGACTCGGGCGAGTGTTTGATTTGCTCAAACACTCCGTCCATCATCCCCTTTGGTATCGCTTTGTTCGCCCTAAATTGGCAGGGTATGCCCAGACGTGTGTCCCTTGCTCACTTTGCCACTGGATTCAAGATAGCCTGGCTGATGAGGGTTATGAACCCGAAACCGGTCCCAGGATGCTTGTTTCCGGCCCAGGGAAGACATGGCTTGGCAGTTCGGGCTGGACTGTTCCCATGAGGCACAGGGTCAGACTGATTTGCATGTGGCCATGTCTGAACTGGGGGGGTGGAGTGAGCTAAAGAATGATGATGGATTAAACCCAGATAAGTTGACTGGGGGTGAGAGTTTGATTTGCTCAAACGCTCCGTCCATCATCCCCTTTGGTATCACTTTGTTTGCGCTAAGTTGGCAGGGTATGCCCAGACGTGGGTCCCTTGCTCACTTTGCCACTAGATTCCAAATAGCCTGGCTGATGAGGGTTATGTACCCGAAACCGGTCCCAGGATGCTTGTTTCCGGTCCAGGGAAGACATGGCTTGGCAGTTCGGGCTGGACTGTTCCCATGAGGCACAGAGTCAGACTGATTTGCATATGGCCATGTCCAAACTGGGGTGGTGGAGTGAGCTAAAGAATGATGATGGATTAAACCCAGATCAGTTGACTGGGGGTGAGTGTTTGATTTCCTCAACCGCTCCGTCCATCATCCCCTTTGGTATCACTTTGTTCCCCCTTAGTTGGCAGGGTATACCCAGACGTGGGTTCCTTGCTCACTTTGCCACTAGATTCAAGATAGCCTGGCTGATGAGGGTTATGAACCCGAAACTGGTCCCAGGATGCTTGTTTCCGGTCCAGGGAAGACATGGCTTGGCAGTTCGGGCTGGACTGTTCCCATGAGGCACAGGGTCAGACTGATTTTTGCATATGGCCATGTCTGAACTGGGGTGGTGGAGTGAGCTAAAGAATGATGATGGATTAAACCCAGATCATTTGACTGGGGGTGAGTGTTTGATTTGCACAAACGCTCCGTCCATCATCCCCTTTGGTATCGCTTTGTTCGCCCTAAGTTGGCAGGGTATGCCCAGACGTGGGTCCCTTGCTCACTTTGCCACTGGATTCAAGATAGCCTGGCTGATGAGGGTTATGAACCCGAAACTGGTCCCAGTATGCTTGTTTCTGGTCCAGTGAAGACATGGCATGGCAGTTCGGGCTAGACTGTTCCCATGAGGCACAGGGTCAGACTGATTTGCATATGGCCATGTCTGAACTGGGGTGGTGGAGTGAGCTAAAGAATGATGATGGATTAAACCCAGATCAGTTGACTGGGGGTGAGTGTTTGATTTGCTCAAACGCTCCATCCATCATCCCCTTTGGTATTGCTTTATTCGCCCTAAGTTGGCAGTGTATGCCGAGATGTGGGTCCTTTGCTAACTTTGCCACTGGATTCAAGATAGCCTGGCTGATGAGGTTTATGAACCCGAAACCGGTCCCAGGATGCTTGTTTCCGGTCCAGGGAAGACATGGCTTGGCAGTTCAGTCTGGACTGTTCCCATGAGTCACAGGGTCAGACTGATTTGCATATGGCCATGTCTGAACTGGGGTGGTGGAGTGAGCTAAAGAATGATGATGGATTAAACCCAGATCAGTTGACTCAGTGAGTGATTGATTTTCTCAAACACTCCGTCCTTCATCCCCTTTGGTATCGCTTTGTTCGCCCTAAGTTGGCAGGGTATGCCCAGACGTGGGTCCCTTGCTCACTTTGCCACTGGATTCAAGATAGCCTGGCTGATGAGGGTTATGAACCCGAAACCGGTCCCAGGATGCTTGTTTCCGGTCCAGGGAAGACATGGCTTGGCAGTTCGGGCTGGACTGTTCCCATGAGGCACAGGGTCAGACTGATTTGCAAATGGCCATTTCTGAACTGGGGTGGTTTGAGTGAGCTAAAGAATGATGACGGATTAAACCCAGATCAGTTGCCTGGGGGTGAGTGTTTGATTTGCTCAAACGCTCTGTCCATTATCCCCTTTGGTATCGCTTTATTCGCCCTAAGTTGGCAGTGTATGCCCAGATGTGGGTCCCTTGCTAACTTTGCCATTGGATTCAAGATAGCCTGGCTGATGAGGTTTATGAACCCGAAACCGGTCCCAGGATGCTTGTTTCCGGTCCAGGGAAGACATGGCTTGGCAGTTCGGTCAGGACTGTTCCCATGAGTCACAGGGTCAGACTGATTTGCATATGGCCATGTCAGAACTGGGGTGGTGGAGTGAGCTAAAGAATGATGATGGATTAAACCCAGATCAGTTGACTCGGGCGAGTCTTTGATTTGCTCAAACACTCCGTCCATCATCCCCTTTGGTATCGCTTTGTTCGCCCTAAGTTGGCAGGGTATGCCCAGACGTGTGTCCCTTGCTCACTTTGCCACTGGATTCAAGATAGCCTGGCTGATGAGGGTTATGAACCCGAAACCGGTCCCAGGATGCTTGTTTCCGGCCCAGGGAAGACATGGCTTGGCAGTTCGGGCTGGACTGTTCCCATGAGGCACAGGGTCAGACTGATTTGCATGTGGCCATGTCTGAACTGGGGGGTGGAGTGAGCTAAAGAATGATGATGGATTAAACCCAGATAAGTTGACTGGGGGTGAGTGTTTGATTTGCTCAAACGCTCCATCCATCATCCCCTTTGATATCGCTTTATTCGACCTAAGTTGGCAGGGTATGCCCAGATGTGGGTCCCTTGCTAACTTTGCCACTGGATTCAAGATAGCCTGGCTGATGAGGGTTATGAACCCGAAACCGGTCCCAGGATGCTTGTTTCCGGTCCAGGGAAGATATGGCTTGGCAGTTCGGTCTGGACTGTTCCCATGAGTCACAGGGTCAGACTGATTTGCATATGGCCATGTCTGAACTGGGGTGATGGAGTGAGCTAAAGAATGATGATGGATTAAACCCAGATCAGTTGACTCGGGTGAGTGTTTGATTTGCTCAAACGCTCCGTCCTTCATCCCCTTTGACATCACTTTGTTCGCCCTAAGTTGGCAGGGTATGCCCAGACGTGGGTCCCTTGCTCACTTTGCCCCTGGATTAAAGATAGCCTGGCTGATGAGGGTTATGAACCCGAAACCGTTCCCAGGATGCTTGTTTCCGGTCCAGGGAAGACATGGCATGGCAGTTCGGGCTGGACTGTTCCCATGAGGCACAGGGTCGGACTGATTTGCATATGGCCATGTCTGAACTGGGGTGGTGGAGTGAGCTAAAGAATGATGATGGATTAAACCCAGATCAGTAGCCTGGGGGAGAGTGTTTGATTTGCTCAAACGCTCCGTCCATTATCCCCTTTGGTATCGCTTTGTTCTCCCTAAGTTGGCAGGTTATGCCCAGACGTGGGTCCCTAGCTCACTTTGCCACTGGATTCAAGATAGCCTGGCTGATGAGGGTTATTAACCCGAAACCGGTCCCAGGGTGCTTGTTTCTGGTCCAGTGAAGACATGGCATGGCAGTTCGGGCTGGACTGTTCCCATGAGGCACAGGGTCAGACTGATTTGCATATGGACATGTCTGAACTGAGGGGGTGGAATGAGCTAAAGAATGATGATGGATTAAACCCAGATAAGTTGACTGGGGGTGAGTGTTTGATTTGCTCAAACGCTCCATCCATCATCCCCTTTGATATCGCTTTATTCGCCCTAAGATGGCACGTTATGCCCAGATGTGGGTCCCTTGCTAACTTTGCCACTGGATTCAAGATAGCCTGGCTGATGAGGGTTACGAACCTGAAACCGGTCCCAGCATGCTTGTTTCCGGTCCAGGAAAGACATGGCTTGGCATTTCGGTCTGGACTGTTCCCATGACAGTCACAGGGTAAGACTGATTTGCATATGGCCATTTCTGAACTGGGGTGGTGGAGTGAGCTAAAGAATGATGATGGATTAAACCCAGATCAGTTGACTGGGGGTGAGTGTTTGATTTGCTCAAACGCTCCGTCCATCTGTGGTAAATAAAATTCCTTTACCGGGACTGAATTTGATACAGAAACATTATAAAATAGCTCAGTAAAATGAGAGGCAGAATCCGTGATATTAGAGTTTCGGAATGGGCTTTATTCCAATAATCGATTATAATCGGATGCTTCAAGTTCCATCACCCCGGAGGTTCAGGAAGTGAAGTACATACATTATTGACATGAAATGGCTTTTATAGAACATACATTACAATGAAGCGAATACAGTAGGCGTAACAATTGATAAGGAAAATGACAATTTGTCTGCGTAACCAGAAATGGGTGTAATAAAGAGTAAAAAGGAACATAATTGGTTGTGATGTCATGTATAGGTGGATCTATAAGATAATACTTGGCATAGATGCGCGCGCAGCAGTATGACGTGTAATTGACGTGTAACTAGGGGGTGAAGGGGACTTGACATTTAACTCTACATGTGGAGACAAAAAGTCTGGGGGGTCAAGTCAACCTAATCTCAAATCATATCTAACATCCTATGTTTAAAGAACTATGTTATCCATAAAAGAAGGACTCTCGGACAGAATCTATTCTATACTGACTGTGCGTTCATGTACAAGCGTCTAAGTGTCTACACTGAATGCGAGGGGGTAGGAATATTCCATGGTAACAGGGCTATGAATTACTTGCATAAGGGCAGAGAAGCCGGGCCGTTTGCTCGGTGACTGGAAGAATGTTTACTTAAGCTACTAGGCAGGAATGCATCGGCTGAGGGGGAAGCAGATAATTCGAAGGTGAAATACAGTTCTTGGCAGAGAATAGGCTGATGTCAGGCTTCGTGAGCCGCGCAGAGAATGAGACAAAGTTCATGGTCACAGATGCAGGCTCAGATTGGAGCTTTCAGAGGCAGAAGGCAAAAAGAGTTTGATGACAGAATCAGGGCCTACTTGCCTGGACTGTAAAATGGCATAAGTGAACCATATAAAGCCGGTGGCCTTTCGTACTTAGGAATGGAGTATCCGGCCCATTCATGGCGGATCTGACAGAGGACATGTTGACGTAGGACGCACATGTATTTGCGTCTTCATAACTGGAACTGGAGGAAACATACATGTACTTGTGATATGCACATAGAACCGTTGGGGTCCAAGATAGGGGACATAACTGACCAGAAAAATCCATATTTCCACATTCCCTCCTTGTCCCCTACTTGCCCTTCAAGAGATATCAATCTTCATCAATCCATTGATCTGTTCATATAGCATCATTTGTTCTTCTTTCTTCTTCCGTGACGAATGAAATCTTGGTGGTGGAATACACGATGTGGTACACAGACCACAGATCGCTGGTCCACATTGTAGACATAGACAGCAACTGAATAGTAGGAGAAGGCCAATACCTAGGAAGGATAAAACTCTCCATCCCCAGGCTGATATCACATTCCAAAACCAACTGGACCAAGTCCAAGTGCCTGGGTTCTGGTGTATCTGGCTTACAATCTTATGAAGGCGAGTTATAGCTTTATATACAGATGGCGAATTCTCTGGTATGAATACGCAGCAGCTTGATCCGATGACCCTACAAGCTCCGCCCCTATCAGCCAGGATGACGTCAAGGACAAGACGGTTTTGAAGCACAACAATCCGCATAGCAGACTGCTCTTCTGTTAAATTGCCTAAGGCGGAAATAGTCTCATTCACTACTGCTTCAAGGGTTCTAGTTAATCTACGTATCAGCTTACTATTAGTAACGGTACCTATGTAGGGAAAGATGCCTTTATTAAAATCTACATACTTGTCCCATGCCGTCTCAGTGTAATCGACAATGGGGAGATCTCTCCGCTCTCTGTTGTGTACTAAATGAATATTTCTGTAATAATCAGGAGGAGCTAGGAAAACAGGTGGCAAAAGGAATGCAATGTAGCAGGTACCATCCCAGTCTAGAGGTAAACGCATATATGCAGTCTGACCACATACAAAGTAGGAATGTCGAGAAGCTCTAAATGAAGATTTGCCTTGATCACTGAATTCTACTGTAGTGGTGCATTTACTATGGCCCATATGTATGGAACCAACTTTTCTTACACATAATTCACCCTTCGCTGGGAATACTGACATGGTGGGTAAGACTAGTTCAATTTCGGATACGACATTTAGAATCATGAGATTAGGTGTAAAATTTCCTAATCCATATACTTCA